>NW_026988431.1:42035000-46835000 GCF_030222135.1 Aotus nancymaae | reverse complement strand
GAACAGTTTCTGCCAGTCAAAAAAAAAGCCTGCCATAGGACCAGGAATCATGGGGCTAGACCTGAAGACAAGCACCATGTCATGAGAAGCTGAATCAAGCTGAGAGAGAGAGAAATGGAACATACATTGTTTTCCCTTCCTAAATGGCTTCATAACTACATTAGGCAGGCAAAAAAAATGCTCCTTAATATTGGTCAGTTTAGTAACAGCAGGTCACTGAAAGAAACAACTCCTTCCTCTTCATCTTCTTTCTTATGGTTTTATCAAGGAAAAAAAAAATACCAGGGAAAGAAAAAGAAAAAAAAAAGCCTGTTGCCCCAAAGAGCTCTTTCTTTTGAGTCAGATTTTGTGCTAGATTATTAAGTACTCTAGAAATTACTTTAAAGATTTTTACCTAGTTGATGAAAATAGTTAAGTACATCAGACCCAGGCATGACTCATTCTTGGGTAGATCTCATAATTAATAAATTCTATCAGAAAAAATGCAAATTATTTAAATAGGGTGGGTATTATTTGTTATTGCATTACTTTGAATCAATTAGCCACATCTTTATGATAAAGGACACCATGAATGTAAAATGTTTGGAACTCAAATATGGTATTTGTTTTTCCAGTCCTGATTATACATTAGGTACAGTGGTAGGTGCTGTAATTCAGATCATGTCAGCTTTGTACAATCCCTCAGTGTCTCCCCATTGAACTTAAAATGAACTTCAAACTCTCATGACAACACCCCAGTCCTGCATGACCTGGTGGCCTCTGCTTCTCTCCATCTTTACCTCTACCACATTCCCTCCTGCTTGCTGCTTGCCAGCCACCCCAGCTCTCCTCCAGTGGCTCAAACATTCCAAGATTTGTGCCACTGGTCCTCTCTACCTGCTGATTCTTCTGCCCAGAATATTAGCTTCCTGTCTTGTTTATGAGTGATTCCATCACATTCCTCATCAGCTTAATGTCACATCCCCAGAAAGACCTTCTCTGAGTCTTCTTTTTAAAGTAGCCACTCGTCACCTACCCTGCCGTCGCCTACCCTGATGCCACAGCATCTTTTTATTTTCTTCGTAGAATGTGTCATAGTCTGTTTCGTTTTGTTTCCCTGACTTCTTTCTCTGGCTATAGTATAGGCTCCATGAGGATGGGGCCTTGTTTTCCTTAATTTCTATTCTATCAAATCCTGGAGTGGCCTCTGCAGACTAGACATATACTACTTATTTGCTAAATGATGAATAGATGAATAAATGTGGAGACACTAATAGTTAGAGAATCCCATTTTTATGTCAAGTATTGTGCTAAATATTATTATCTATGCTAGTTTACATAGTTACTACTGTGAAATAAGCGTGATTTTCATCTCGCTAATGAGAAAAATGAGAACTTAGGTCTTGTAATGCTGTATAAGCCCTTAAGGAGCTCCCAGTCTGATTATATCATTAGACAACAAGCTCATTATGTAATAAATCCAGATTCTGTGTTTTTTTCCACAACAGCATGTAGAAATCTCATATAGCACGCTTAAATTAAGTGGTTAGATTTAGCTCTGCTCTTCACGCCTCCAGTGAATTATGCATGCCTTTGTGGATTTGAATACATCTTTATGAAATAAACATATTTTGGAGAGCAGACACTGTCTCTCTCATTTCCATAAAAGTGAAATGCCCATTATATCAACATTTGTGATCCCTTGATTATAATTCTTTACATTCATATAGCTCCTTTGCAAAGAATTTTCAGACACATGAGCTTCTTCCATTTCTTTTCACGTCTCTGTGAAGGAAGGGCAGGTGGGGGAGATGTTATTTGTCCTTGTCTTCTTGCCACAGATGATGCTGTTAGAGTTCTGTGACATTAAGTGGCTTTCCCAAGGTCACACAGCTGGTAAGTGATAAAGCTTCTTGGCCCTGGCCTTCTGTCTTCAGAGCATAATTCTGTTGTCCCCAAATCAGTGAAGTATCCCTCTGCCTGCTGCTTCTACCCATCCTCCCCACCCCAATCATCCTTCTCTATTCTTTTCTATTTCCTGAAAGTCTGCACAATGACATACTGAGAGCTTTAAATGGAGGCGAGAATGAAGGAGTTCTTGGTAGTGAAAACTGATGAGCAGACAGATTTCTCTGCCTGCCTCCCATCTCTTCTCAGTTCCTCCTTTTCCCCAAAGAAATTCAGAGAGTATCTCCAAGGGGATCTTACTACAGAGAGCTACTCCATGACTATATTTTAATAAGTGGAAGTGAGGAGATAAATATTCTTTTTCTGATCATTTGACCAGATATGCTAATGAAGCATGTCCCAAAATGTCTCTCAAATTGTTCCCTTCCCTTCTCACTAGTATCTCTCTAGTTTCAGTCATCATCTCTATTGTTTTCTGATACTCTTCTAACTTGCCTTTTTTCCTCCAGCCTAGACACCATCCATTCTACTCTCTATGCTGCAAATAGAGCTTCCATTCTACTGCATAGATCTCATCACATTGCTCTTTTCCTCTTAATCATCAGTGTCTCTCCATTGCTGATAGCCTACATTTAAACTCTTTGATATGTCACACAAAGCCATTGACAACTGAGTTCCTTGCTGCTCCAGCCTCCCCTCCTGCTATATACTGTACTGTCATCTTAGAAGACTTCTGGCTAGTGACTGCCTACTGTGCAATCTCATACCCTGTGTCTTTGCACGGTGTTCCTGCTTCTTGGAGTACCTTCTCCCTGCTTCTGTAAAGTTCAGCTCAGAAATTACTTCGATCTTGAAGCTTTCCTGGATTCTTCTCTATTATACTTCTCCCTAAAGAAGATGTTCTTCCAGCCTTTCTCCCATGGCAGTTTGTTTAGACAACTATTAGAGCTGCAGTGATGATATTTTCTGGTTTTAATATCTTGAAAACATGGTTTGACAACAGAATAAAGTAGTTTAAATAATAACAATAGCTACTTTTTTTTGCATCCTCTTCAGTATCTTTACTTCATAAATCATGGTCTCATTGAGAGGAGGGACACTACCTTATTCTTTGTGACACTAGAACCCAGTACAGCACCTGGCATGTAAGAGTAAGTTATCGATGCTCATTGGATTCCAGGCATTCTTGTATATGCTTTAAATATACTCTCATTTTCACTGCAGTCTTCTGAGATAGCTGTGATGCTACCATTTTGCAGACAAGAAAACAGATATATATATATATTTTTGGAGATGGAGTCTTGCTCTGATGCCAGGCTGGAGTGCAGTGGCACGATCTCGGCTCACTGCAACCTCCACCTACCAGGTTCAAGCGATTCCCCTGCCTCAGCCTCCTAAGTAGCTGGGACTACAGGTGCATGCCACCATGCCCAGCTAATTTTTTGTATTTTAGTAGACACAGAGTTTCATCATGTTGGCCAGAATGGTCTCAATTTCCTGACCTTGTGATTGACCCACCTCAGCCTCCCAAAGTGCTGGGATTACAGGAGTGAGCTACTGTGCCCAGCCAAGAAAACTGATATTAAAAGGATTTTTATTTCACAGAGGTAGTATTTTAAATTGATATAAATCTGATTCCTAAAGTGTGTTCTTTTCTATTATATGAAAGATTACCTTATATAAATTGATCAAATGTTATTATTCTCTGTTTAATATGTAAAAAATATTACCCACTTTGCATCCTGTGAAAGCTATTAAAGTAGGTGGAAATTAATTTAGTGCTTAAATAATATGATTGAGCATGAAAGCCAAGAAAAACAGATTAAAGGAGTTTTGTTTTGGAGGGAGTGAAATTAATAGAGACTACCTGGAACATATTAGCAGAGAGCCATGTGGGGAAACAAGCTAAGTCCATGATTTACTGAGATTGTTTTCTATCACCTCTGTGAACATTTACCTCAAGCAAGACACACTGCTTGACAAAGACATAAAGCACTTTACATGTACTTTAACGTGTAACCCCTTCAGAGTCTTAATCTTAAGGACAAGACTGGCAGAGATGGCTGAATTATCAGGTCTCCTGATCTGCTGTTTATAGTTTTATTCATTCTCTACAATTTACAAAGCATGCAATATTCAGCAGCAAATTCGACAAACAAATTATATGCAAAATTACAGCATTTACCACTGACCATCTGTAGCCGTGTTATTTAGCAATAGGTAGTACAAAGAAAAGCCGGGCGCGGTGGCTCACGCCTGTAATCCCAGCACTTTGGGAGGCCGAGGTGGGTGGATCACCAGAGGTCAGGAGTTCGTGACCAGTCTGGCCAATGTGGTGAAACCCCGTCTCTACTAAAAATGCAAAAATTAGCCAGGTACGGTGGCAGGCGCCTGTAATCCTAGCTACCTGGGAGCCTGAGGTAGGAGAATTGCTTGAACCCAGGAGACGGAGGTTGCAGTGAGCCGAGATCACGCCACTGCGCTCCAGCCTGAGCAACAGAGTAAAACTCCGTATCAAAAAAAAAGACATAAGAAAAATCAGGTGAGACTTTGGATGAAATGTAATACAAACCCCTAATACATTATCTTACTATGATATTATTGTGATATACTTCTAGATTGGCTTGAGGTTTTCAAATTTTTCAATACTTTGAAAAGAACAATGCATTTCCTTTTTGGCAAGAAGGCCTTTTCTGACCAAGGAAGCTTCAGTGACACACTTTTCCGGAGATGAGAGAATGGCACACACACATTCACCAGTCACTTAGAAAATTGAATGAGATACTGGGGCAAATACTGTGTTCTAAACTTGAGAATGGTCATAAAGGAAATGGGAAAGTCCCTATGTTTTTAAAGGAAGCAAATTAGTCGCAGGCAGCCTCGGACAAGTTGAAGAAACATCTGGGTAGACCGATAATAGACTGACTTCCTGAAATGCAGTTTTAACTATGATGACTTCAGACAGGAAGCTTAAGTTTCTAATTTGTAACATTGGAAAAATACATAAAATTACAAGGCAAAATATTAACCATGTACAAAATTGTAATTTTCTAGTAAAAATATATTTTATAAAGTTATAGAGGTTTAATATTATTATTTTCAAGATCTAAAAGCTATCAAGCATTTTAGTCTATGCCTCTCCTTCCTGGAGACCATTTCAAGACAAAATATATGTACTGCATCCATTAAATCCAAATGCTATATAGTTTCTTCTTCTAATTACTGTATTCTAGCAGCAATTTTTAACAAAAATGACATTTCACTTCTCCAAACCAGAATGTTGACATGAAAAATGTTTTGACTATAACGAAGTCAGAAGTACTAACAAGGAGAAAAATTAGTAACTGCCAAATAAATTAACCATGTTTTTCCAACGATGTGGCTGTTGGCCTTTCTAAGACCTTAAGGCAGGGCTTTAAGAATACTCCTGTAAGTTATCAAATATCTGTGGAATGTTTTTAGATTTTACGTACATACGCATATGTCTATGTATGAAAATACATTATTCAGGGCGGTCTCTCAGGAGATAAGGAAAATCCCTTAGCACCACATTTTGTTCATCTTGTTTCCCTTATTGCCAATGAATTGCAGGGTCCTATTAAGTTAAATGGCATTGCACTTAGTTTGGAAGTATTCTTCTTCTACGTTTAAAGAAACACATATTTTTAAAGAGCCTACACTTGAATATTCTTTGGGCCTTCATGTTGCCCATTTCTATATACATGACATTGTAAAGCAGCATAATTTTCATGGTGAAAGAATAAGAGTTACCCTTTATATCCTCATGTCATGCAGAGACTCATAGGTCCTGGTCTTTTACCCCAAGTTGCATGTGTAATCAGGAAAACCACAATTCTTTACTTAATAGCTGTTGGTGAGGAAGGGGACTTTTCCATGAAGACAAAAATAGTGCAGTGCAAGATCCATTTACTTATGACTGTGGATACAGGCTTTTGAGTCTAAGACAAAGTTCATTATTTTATCAGCCACATGGTTTTTAAATATTTTAAAGGAAAAAAAACTAAATCTTCCATTTTCCGCCAGTGTAGCTGTTCTGCACTTGTTCTACATCTACCCTCCCGCTTGCACTCCATGTCTAGCTAAGCGGATTTCCCTATCTTGCCCTTAATGGGTCTGCTTTCTGGTATATGTGCCTTTGCCTACATGGCTACCTTTCTGATTTATCCATTTCTCAAAGTCCTTTTTATATTTTTAGGACTGACCTTCTCAAATGCAGTCTCCAGCATGAAGATGTGTCTATCACCTCTGCAATAATTAACTGTGCTCTCCTTTGGGTAGCCCTTTATTATTTCATTATTTAGAATGTTTAATTCAGAAAATACTTAGTGGGAGGCTGTCCTTTGAAAGGCACTGTCCTATGTTCTGTGGGATTTGGGTAAGTAAGAAAACAACCTGTCATTCAAAATTAGAAGAGGAAATAAGGTACATATAATGTAGCTATGATGCAATGCAGACTCTTATTTAATATCTGTATTCTGTTAATTGGAATTCAATGGTTTGAAGTTTACACCCACCCCCCAACACCACACACACATGTAGTACATATAGAGTCTACCTAACAGTGGGCCTAGAGGGATGAGGTAGGAATTTAATGGCGTTGCATAGATTTCTGGCCATCCATAACTTTTTTTCCCAGTTGGTAAGTAATTTACAAACAAAAACTATTCATCTTCTGGAGAAATTCACCTTGTATTTTCCATAGATGTATCATATGTAAAAAGCTATCTCTTCTCAAAGAGAAAGAGATAATAAGTCTGGTCTGCATACAGCCTCTGCCTTTTCCATGCCCCTTCTACAAATGTGCTTGATCCCACGCACATATGTATGCACACACACACACGTACACACACACACACACACACACCCTATTGCTGTCTGAATCTCACAGTCCCAAAGCTGTAGTCATAAGAAGTATCTCATTTACTCCCCACTTGAGTTATTTTTCTGCTCTAACTCCAGAGATTAAGAACCGAGAGAAATTAGCTTGGTTTCCCTCTGAATTCTGTATGTGCACACCATGTACAACTTCCTTCTCCTTCAAAGGGAGCAGAGGTGTAGACAGGCAGAGGGGGCTTCTGTTGGAATTCAGAATCTCTGCAAAGTTAATCTTTGAACTACAGAGTAGTTAATACCCTTAAATTGTAATGAA
Organism: Aotus nancymaae; assembly: GCF_030222135.1. Taxonomy (NCBI): domain Eukaryota; kingdom Metazoa; phylum Chordata; class Mammalia; order Primates; family Aotidae; genus Aotus; species Aotus nancymaae. The sequence goes on along the minus strand of NW_026988431.1, from coordinate 46,827,943 downwards.
TCTATGACTCAGTGTTTTCAAGGTTGTACTTTCAAGTCCATTTTGAGTATTTGTAGACTAGCCAGAGAACTTTGCAACTACTGAAAACATTGTGGAAAATGTGTTTCAAGTTCCAAGCAAGTAACCTGTACAGGAAGCACTGGAAATACCCTGTGTCTGGAGGAGCCTATATCCAGATGCAGCATGCGATACGTGTAATACACTTATAAGCTAAGTGCAGTAGAAATTAGACACCCAACCTCATTTTACAAAGATTTTCATGGTCAAAGGACTGCAAGTCAACACTGAATTTCATATTAAAATAGCCCCAAAAGTATTTGCAGAGGAGATTCCTGAATTCTGACTGATGATTAGATGGAACAAAGAAAAGAGCATTACAGTCCAACCGTTACAGAGAATACCAAATAACAGGGCTGGTAAAATAAAATAAAAATGTAGTAACACTTCTTATGTATTTAACTTTATTTTTCAGTTTGTCCATCTCTAAAGTAAGGATAGTAATAATACTTACCTGATAGGGTTGTCAGGTGAATTAAGTGAGTTATGTACACAAACCACTTACAGAGACAGGCACATAGTAAACATGTTGGTGTTCATGACTGTGAGCACTGTTTGATAGTTCAGACTCTTACTGACAAACACATGGTAGAGGGGACTGCTCTGGGCACCAGATGGCAATCTCAAGCTACTCCCTCAAAAGTGCATTCAGCTCCTGTGTGTAAACAAGTAATTCTTAATCCCTTCATTGCTTTTTTTTTTTTTTTTTTTTTTTTCAAGAAAAGAAAGGACACCACTAAAGTTTACCCCTCTTGACTGTTAATAAGTAAGGGTTTCTTTTTGCTGGGGAGAAAATTGAGGTGGGGTTTGGGGATGTGAAGAAAATGTTCTAAAACTAGATTGTGATGGTATTTGTACTACTCTGGTAATATACTAAAACCATGAAACTGATACTTTTAAGTAGGTGAGTTGTATGGTATATGAATTATATCTCAAGAAAGCTCAGTTAGAAAGTGTATGACATTCTTATAAGTTCTTTTTAGGCATTAAGAGAATTTTCTCTATTTACAAAGGCAAAACAGGACAACGTTGCCAGTGGCTTTTCAAAATAATTTTTCAATATTTGTGAAAAGATGAATGCAAACTATAATGTGTGTGCATACTAACATCCTGTACTGGTTTTCTGAATGAGTTAAACAATTTTGTGTCAACATACTTTGGAATTAGTGACTTTCAAAGTAATGATTTTCCTGAGCTCTTACCTCTGTGTTTATACTGCTAATGATGTTAGGTTATTTTAATTTTATCTAAGTGCTAACTTCTATAGAAAGTCTAACATTCCCATCATTCATATTCTGAAGGCACAAAACAATAAAATTGTACTCTGACCAACATGATGCTCTTCACCAAGGACTTGCTCCACACCATTTTTTGTTTTTAGGTAGAAAATCTTGCTACATTTTGTAAGAGCTCATCCAGAGTGGCACCTCAGCAAACAATGATGAAGATAATGAGACAGGATGCTTCAGATCTACTATAACTCTGTCTGAAGATAAAATTCCTCCATTGTGGCTGTAGCAAAAGTCCAATTTTATTGTTATCGCCTGCATATTTAGCTGATAACAATTGGTGATGACATAAGCCCAACTGAAAAATGCAGAGCATCATGCCATCTTTTTCACACTCTCTCATACGCAGCTACTATCTCAGGGGAGGCTATAACCACCCTGTGAGGAGAGATACCCTGTGGGTTCTGTTTTCCACTCTGAGATGGATCACCAGAAATGCCAGTCATGGTCTTCTGATGATAAAACTTGTGGAAACTTATACTTCAGATTATTTGACTATTTCCTGTTTTTAACCTTTACTTACATTTTTAGTTGTTCTTCAGTTTCCAAGTCTTACAGAAACCCAACATCATTTCCTGTAAAAACATCTATTTGTACATTAAAGTCAAGGACAATGGGGCCTTAAAAAAATTGCAAGTGAGCCGATTAGTAGCCCATTAGACTTAGTGAACAATGTCAGAATATCTCAAGTGATATAGGTAACTAGAATTAGATTCGGCTTATGGCTATAAATAAAAATAACCAGCCATCTAAATAACATTAGTCAGCCTTGCCAAGTAGACTCAATTGTCTGACTTCTCCCACACCAAACATACCCCTAAATGAATTGAATCAAACAGTTTTGGATTTGGGCTTCATCAGTTTCTCTGCTCAGATCGTACTCTTGATTTATCATCATCCTTAAGAGAAAGGGAGAGACCACACCAGCTGAGGGATCTGCGTCTCCTGTGTCCCTTTATGGGAACAGAGGCCACCTGGGCTCGCCTGGAGATTCTGGGTTGCCTCATTTGGCTATTCATCTCCTTCAGTCAGGGCTGCTGGCACTACAACTATGACTATTACCAAACAAACCTATTTACTTCAGAAACGCAGTCACTGTGGTGGGAAAAATAAACCAGTCTTCCTAGGCTCATCCCACTGAAGATAACTTCTTCAGTAGGATTTTTAAAATTAATATTTAGTTTGTTATATATTTATAAATACTATCCACAGTTGAACCATGTCTCTATAGTTGCTATGTTAATTCTTCTTATGCTTGTCCAATTTCTTTTTCCTGGAGTTAAACAATGCCTCTGATTTCAGTTGTTTGTTTAGCTTTCTATTTACCTGACACTCAATTCTTAATTTTCTATTAGTATAAAAAATTGACTTTGCAAGGTTTAAATATCAAGTAATCACACAGTCTTTCTCTCTGGTAATATTTATCCTAGAGTTGTCTGTTCCTTTGCTCCAAGGTGGATTTTTGCTCTCTAGACCTGCTGTGACTCTGTTAACTAGAGTGCATGCTGTCTCTGTCTCTGTCTCCTCTTTGAATCTTCTGCTTTCTGAATCTTGTGTCTTTTATTTTAATTCCACATTTTGATGATGATATCCTTTAGCAGCTTTCTGAAAGAAGATGATGATTTTCTTTGAGACCTGGCATGTCTGGGAGTGCCTCAATTCTACGCTTAATTTGATCTTTCAACTAAATATAGAATTCTACATTGGAACTAAGTTTCCTTCAGAATTTTGATGGCATTGCTCTGTTTTATTTTAACTTCTGGTTTACTATTAGGAAATCTAGTATCATGCTTATACTAAATATGTTATCTGTGACCTGTTTTTTTAACCCTTCTATGGAAGTGCCTAAGCTCTTCATATTATTTCTGATACTCAAAAATTTTATAGTAAAGTGACTCTTAAGATTGTTTCTCTCTCTTGAAAGTAGAAATTCATATACTCTATTTTTTGCAATATTTTTATTTTTGTATAAAATCTGGAATATGTTTTTTAATAGTATTTATTGGATAAAATCTTCCCTTTTTCCACATTCTCTCTTTTCTCTTTCTGAACAATTATTTGTATATCACGTCTCTTGGACTGACTATTTTTGCCCTTTTGGCTACTTTCTGGAAGATTTTCTTTATATTCTCTTTTTCTCTTGATTTTCTTTTTTACTTGTGCTATCATTTTAAGTTTCTAGAGCCTTTTAAAATCATTACTTGCTTGTTTATAGCTTATTTTATATTTTTTCCTGTTTCTTGACTAAAAGCACTTTCCCTTTTCTTCATGAGCACATTAGTTACAGTTTGAAGATTTCTCCTGTTTCCTTCCTTGTCTTATTTCTCTTTTTATATTTCTTTTTTCTGTTTATTTTAAAGGTTTCTTCAGATGCTTGGTGATTTTTCTCTATAGGCCTCTATTTAAAAAAGAGGCACTAAAATCCTGATTGGAAGCTCTGTGTACATAGGCAGGGGAGTTGATAGTGGGTTTTCCAGATGGGGGATGATGTGAAACCTGGCCATTTCATGCTTGGAAAATTCTCAAATATCAGATATCAGACCTTTTGGTATCCTTTCTTCTGTGTGCAAACCTGGTTGATAGACTTTTGGGAGTGGAAAAACGGAAGGAAACATATTCATAGTGTAAGCTTTTATTTGATAGGCTATTTTCTGTGCAGTGTTTCAACTTCATCCCTATCCATACCTGCAGAGTAAATATACACTCTTGTTTGAATGGAGGACAATAGGGGAGGGGTACCTATCAGTCCTTCTGTTGTCAGCCCCAGCTCACACCACTACATTCGGAAGTGCTGGTGACTGCAGTCTCTGTGCCTTTGGTGAGTTCTCTGATATGAATCAGCTTGTTTCTTTTTGGTTTCATTTCCTGTTCATCACAGCGACACAAAGCTATGACTCTTACTTCTGCTTTTCCTCTTCCACAACCTTATTCCTATTTCTTACCTGCTGTGATCTTGTCTTCCACTCTGTTTGACCTTGTGGATTTATGTCTTTTTAAAATTCCTCAGCTGTTGTTATAGTGGAGTTTAGGGAGAGAGCAGAAATAAATGCATGTGTTCAAATGTCCATGTTTAACTGTAGGTTCAGAATTTATGTTTAGTTTTATTAAATGTACTCTTGGTGGTTCTAGCCATCCATTTAGCTTGTCAAAATCTTCCAGACCCCAGTACTTTCACTCGTTGAACTATTTGTATCACCAAGCTTTGTGCAAATCTATCCATTTAGACAGTCTAGGATGAACACAGCTATTTAGTAAATTTTTGAAGTTTTCTGTTTACCACATGCTTAGCTCTGCTCCCTCATATAAATTGGGTCACCCTGTGTGAAAACCCCACCCAGTTGGTATATAGTACCTTTTGTTCTTGACTTGTGACCAAAGCTTCTTTAGAAGTTTATCAAGATATTTGAAACAAATGCTCCCTCCCATATCTCTGTCTTCTCTCTTTTTTCTTCTCCCCCCACCTCTCTCTCTCTCTCTCTTTTCCTTACCTCCCTTTCTCTTTCCCACACACAGTAGTTATCTTTGTATAGCCAAAGGCATCTATAACTTCTGAATTCTGACCAGCATCAGGTAGCTTTAATCTTTTTTTAAAAAAAACTTTTATTTTAAGTTCAGGGGTAAACATGTAGATTTGTTATCCTGGTAAACTTGCATCACGGGAGTTTGTTGTACAGCTTATTTTGTCACCCAGGTACTAAGCCTAGTATCCTACCCGATAGTTATTTTTTCTGCTCCTCTCCCTCCTCCCACCCTCTATCCTCAAGCAGGCTCCAGTGTCTGTTGTTCCCTTTTTTGTGTTCATGAGTTCTCAACATTTAGCTCCCACCTATAAGTTAGAACGTGCAGTATTAGATTTTCTGTTCCTGTGTTAGTTTTCTAAGGGTGATGGCATCCAGTTCCATCCATGTTTCTGCAAAAGACATGCTCTTATTCTTTTTTATGACTGTATAGTATTCCATGGTGTATATGTACTACATTCTATTTATTCAGTGTGTCATTGAGGGCCATTAAGTTTGATTCCATGTCTTTGCTACTGTGAACAATGCTGCAATGCATATTCGTGTTTATGTATCTTTATGGTAGAATGATTTGTATTTCTCTGGCTATATATTCTGTAATGGGATTGCTGAGTCAAATGGTAGTTCCATTTTTCACTCTTTGAGGAATTGCCATACAGCTTTCCACAATGGTTGTACTAATTTACACTCCTGCCAACAGTGTATAAATGTTCCCTTTTCTCTGCAACCTTGTCAGCACCTGTTATTTTTTGACTTCTTTGTAATAGCCATTCTGACTTGGGTGAGATAGTATCCCATTGTGGTTTTGAATTGCATTTCTCTAATGATTAGTGATATTGAGCATTTCTCATCTTTAGAAAAGTGTCTGTTCCTGTCATTTGCCCACTTTTTAGTGGGGCTGTTTTCTTCTTGTAAATTTTGTTTTTCTGAAAATTGATATGGTTAATCAGAATACTAGCAACTAACTTTTTTTGAGACAGGATCTTGCTCTATTGTTCAGGATACTGACAACTTGCAATAGCATATCATTGCCTCAATTTTTTAGACTCTTCTATCATGTGCCTTCTGATTCCATCTACTTAGGTGTCTCTATAAAGCAAACACAGAATTTCTATATGTGCCTTATTTTTCGCAGGGAAGAGGACTTAAAGAAATTTGCTGAAAGATGCCAGAATAGTCTAGAGAATTGAGACTTCCTCACAAATGCAAGAAAGGCCAAACTAGAACAAAAATAGTAAAGCTCTGAATGTGATATCAAATTTCATTACATTCAATATCTAAAGTGAAATTCCATGAAATCTAAAAGCTGTGACTTAACATTCCTAGGAATTAATTTTATGTTTGCAACTTTGGAGGCAAAAATATTCCTGAGTTTGTTTACTTGCAAACAACTAGTTTTCTTACCATGGTTTAATTTTGACTTATCCCAACCCTTATCTGTTTCAATATTACTATTTATGAGTCCTTTAGAGGGTTCTTAAAATCATCATCATATATATATTATATCCATTCTTCTAGCCTCTTAGGTGAAACTAGTTGTTTATTCACAGGAAGGCACAATATCTGATAACTGAATATCACAAGTGTTTACATGTTTTGATTTTCACTTTCAAGTGACAATGACAGATATCCAGTTAAATTATATACTGAAAGACTTAACAATTTTCCTTTTTAAATTATCTACCCCTAAGTGGGGAGTGGGCGGGCAGGGGGGAACTCAATCAAGCTAGTTTTGTTTTTTAAATAGAGATTATGTATCTTTGCTTTTACTCAATAATTTAGATTTTAAAAATCATAAATAAGCTGTTATGGGTAAAATAAACATGGGGGAAATATTCAGAAAGATCCACAACAGTCATGTAGTACTGGTATTTGGAGAGGAAATGAAATGAAACTAACATCAACTCAAGCCTTAAATAGCTGTGAATGCAATTATAATAATGCATAGTGCTCCTTTAGACTTTATATCTGGTAAGTCTTTCCAAAAGCAGAGTCCCAGAAGACTCAGGTGATAGGCATGCCTACCAACCAACTGCCATGCTATCAGTCCCCAGGAGAGCAGCTTGTCCTGCTGACAATTAGTCGTTTTTCTGCATAGGCACTCTGCCTTGTAACATTAGCTCATCTTTTCTCTTGGACTTAAACAGGAGGACCTGACTCTGTGTGACATCAGTTCAGAAGCAGATGCTGGTGTTTCTGACATATATGCAAGGAAAATGAGTGAGACTCATGAAAATGCCAGATGATGCATTAAAAATGGTTATATAGCTGTCACTGCTATTACTGTAAAGTTTTGCCTTCCCATTTCTTAATAATGGTGGTTTATGAAAGGAATAAAGAAATACTGCACAGTCTATCTACCCACCCCCCACCAACCTAAAGGCATTAGGTACTTAGACACATGGAGGAATTATTAAAATAAAATGGTTCTAATTGTATAGCAACCTGTAATTACATATTGCAGTTATGCTGGGGCAGTTCAGGTGTGATTCATTATTTCACTAATGTTTCTTTGTTATTTTTTCTATTATGGTGGAAACTCTTCCAATAGTGGCAGGAAAGGTGGGGGAGAAACAAAATCTCTGACAACTTTTTTTTAATGAAACAATTTAAATATACAAAATATTTCTACTGCAAAAGCTTAAAATGAGTTTTAGCAGTAGTAGATTAGGCTAATCAGAACAGAAGTATTTATGTAGCATATTCAATTAAAATATTATTAGCAACACCATAACTAATAACAGCAGACATTTCTATCAGCACTCAGAGAATATGGTAAATAGGTATTTTATGTTGAAAGATACTATAAATACAAACGTAATAAAGAATTCTTCCCTCCAAAATTGTATGGTATAATAACTGGGTTATGTTGGAACAGCACAATGTCATGTTTCTAGATAGAAATAGTCTAAAAAATTGGCTTTATATTTTTAAATGCCTGGAAGCAATGAATAGAGGGAATGGTTCCGTTTATGAAAACTTGAGGTATAATTCTGTCTTGGCAGAGCAAAGGGAGGGGGCTGGAGTCATAGCCTTGGAAGGGAAAATGATGGATGGAGAACCCTATGGATACACACATCTGTTGAATTCCTGCTCTTTTCCCTTTGGGTGCAATGTATTCAATAGTGCATTCGAGTCACATCCACACTGTGAAAATCTTATTGTGGTGTTCTCTCTGTGACTGCTCTTTCACTTGTTGAAATTTCCTATGCAAACTTCGCCTGCAGGAACATGAGCTTATGCAGTGGGTTAAATGGCATTTCATGTAGTTGTAAAACCACTTTGGAGTATCTTTTTTTTTTTTTTTCCTTTTATGTCATCTCATCATTGCCTATGTTTCTCAGATGTTCTTAGCATAAACAGCAGTAGACAAAGGAAAATTTCTGTCCCATGAAGGTTTAATTTCAGCAATTTTTAAAGACAGTCTATTTTCCTTGTGTAGGAGTGTCTCTTTCTCCTTGACCTTTTCCACTGCAGATGTGAAAATTGAAATATGAATGTTTTATTAAGGCAGGAGAAATTTTGCTTTAACTTTTTTTTCAGCCTCTACTATAAAATCAGCATCAGAGTCATTGAATTACATATGTATTTCTTGCGGAATACATGATCATTTGAAGACGTATATTTGATCAGAAAATTGTGAGTTTTGATGTTGGTGCGTAAGGTAAAAGTGATCACCCATAAAGAAAAGCATGCAGAGTGTGGGTTTGTGACACAGGCAGGAGAGAGCCTCTGCTGTAAGTAATGGTGCTAGAGAAACCAGGTTGTATGAAGAGGCCATGAAGTAACCAGCTTAGACAGGATGCCAGAACCCAGGGTCAGTCACCCCTCCATGACCAGGTGATTAGAATTTGAGTTGAGCCTCAGGGGAAGGGTGCTGCCTCATGTTTTGCCAGATGTCTCAAGTAGACTCTCAGATGCTTGTCCACTATCCAGTCAATCATGCTTTTACTATAGGTAGAAACTTCATTAAAAATATATATAACTGAATAATTCACCATTCAGCTTTTAGTACTATTGCTTACTACGTTCTTATCATGCTACAATAGAAACATCTTTCAAAAAATAGGAATATCTGTGTTTTCCTCACCAAAAGTCATTTGTTGCTATTTGCTTTTGTGATCTATGGGCTCTTACGATGCTTGTTTAGTGGAATACACTCATTTCTAGAGCCATTTATACTGGGAAAGAAGGGAAGAAGAGGAAGGAGGCAGGAAGTATAAAAGGGATTGAAGAAAATTGATAGGAAGTGTTTAAAATGCTGGCTTCCCTTTATTGTGGGAAATTCCACATGGGCCTTTCCACTCATTCCTTGCCTAATCCCAGAGTGCCTTCTTAGATCAGGAGTGCTGCCCTGTATTCTTCTTTGTCCAAGGAAATACTATATTTCAGAGACCCTCCAACCTGGGGACACAGTGTATTTTCTTTATTCGAATCAGTCAAGAATTTGGATATTTCCTACCAGGTCATTAGTACTCTAGACTCTACTTGCAACTTCAGTGATTTGGGTTTCTGGGGACGTCAGTCGGTTTTGGAACACACCTGAAGCATCTTCCGAGTGTCATTTCAGGGTTCCCCTCCTTATGTGTTCACAAAAAACTGAAATCTTTGTATCATTTTCTCTCCAGAAATATTACTTTCAGCTTTTGTTTTTCTCTTTTACAATCATTACAGAAAATCTTGAGGGTGAAAAATATGGCACTATTGCATATCTACAAAAGATATACAACTTTGTAGATTTTTGCTTTCCTGGAAAATTTATCAGTATGAAACTTATTGATAAAAATCCTGTCATATTTTGTCATGTCATTCAGATCAGCCAAGTTTATAGACCCACATGTCATTTCAAAAAGGTTCTAGACTGTTTTCTTTTTGTCTCCTATATTTGACTGGAGATTCTCATGAGGAGAGCTTCCCGTTCCTCTTTGTATCCTTAGGCCCCGGCACAGAGCCTAGCACCCACTAGCTGCCCTACAGATACGTTTAAAATTGAATTGTGAATGCCTTTAAACAAACTTTATTATTATTATTTTTTATTTTACTTTAAGTTCTGGGGTACATGTGCAGATCTTGCAGGATTGTTACATAGGTATACACGTACCATGGTGGTTTGCTGCCTCCATCCCACCCATCATCTACATTAGGTATTTCTGCTAATGTTATCCCTCCCCAATCTCCTCACCCCCTGCTATCCCTCCCTTAGCCCGCAACTGCCCAACAGACTCGAGTGTGTGATGTTCCCCTCCCTGTGTCCATGTGTTCTCGTTGTTCAACACTCACTTATGAGTGAGAACATGCGGTGTTTGGTTTTCTGTTCTTGTGACAGTTTGCTGAGAATGATGATTTCCAGATTCATCCATGTCCCTGCAAAGGACATGAACTCATCATTTTTCATGGCTGCATAGTATTCCATGGTGTATATGTGCCACATTTACTTTATCCAGTCTATCTTTGACGGGCATTTGGGTTGGTTCTAAGTCTTTGCTATTGTAAACAGTGCCGCAATGAACATTCATGTGCATGTGTCTTTATAATAGATCGATTTATAATCCTTTGTGTATATACCCAGAAATGGGATTGCTGGGTCAAATGGTATTTCTATTTCTAGATCCTTGAGGAATCGCCACACTGTCTTCCACAATGGTTGAACTAATTTACACTCCCACCAACAGTGTAAAAGTGTTCCTATTTCTCCACATCCTCTCCAGCATCTGTCGTCACCTGATTTTTTAATGATTGCCATTCTAACTGGCATGAGATGGCATCTCAATGTGGTTTTGATTGGCATATCTCTAATGACCAGTAATGATGAGCATTTTTTTCATATGTTTGTTGGCTGCATAAATGTCTTCTTTTGAAAAGTGTCTGTTCATATCCTTTGCCCACTTTTTGATGGGGTTGTTTGTTTTTTTCTTGTATTATTTGTTTTTGTTCTTTGTAGATTCTGAATATTATCCCTTTGTCAGACGGGTAGTTTGCAAAAAATTTTTTCCATTCTGTTGGTTGCTGGTTCACTCTAATGATTGTTTCTTTCTTTTTTTTTTTTAAATTTGATTTTCTTCTTTTTTTAATTTTTATTATTTATTTATTTTACTTTAAATTCTGGGGTACATGTGCAGATCGTGCAGGATTTTTTTTATTGCATTTTAGGTTTTGGGGTACATGTGAAGAACATGCAAGTTTGTTGCATAGGTGCATACGTGGCAGTGTGATTTGCTGCCTTCCTCCCCTTCACCTATATGTGGCATTTCTCCCCATGCTATCTCTCCCCAACTCCCCACCCCCTGCTGTCCCTCCCCTATTTCCCCCCAACAGACCCCAGTGCATAGTGCTCCCCTCCCTGTGTCCATGTGTTCTCCTTGTTCAACACCCGCCTATGAGTGAGAACATAAACTAAAATTAACTCCAGTTGGATTAAAGACTTAAACATAAGACCTAACACCATAAAAACCCTAGAAGAAAATCTAGGCAAAACCATTCAGGACATAGGCGTAGGCAAGGACTTGATGACCAAAACACCAAAAGCATTGGCAACAAAAGCCAAAATAGACAAATGGGACCTAATCAAACTCCACAGCTTCAGCACGGCAAAAGAAACAGTCATTAGAGTGAATTGGCAACCAACAGAATGGGAAAAAATTTTTGCAGCTTACCCACGTGACAAAGGGCTGATACCCAGAATTTACAAAGAACTAAAACAGATTTACAAGAAAAAAACAAACAAGCCCATTCAAAAGTGGGCAAAGGATAATACTTTACAAAAGAAGACATACATGAGGCCAACAAACATATGAAAAAATGCTCATCATCACTGGTCATTAGAGAAATGCAAATCAAAACTACATTGAGATACCATCTCACGCCAGTTAGAATAGCGATCATTCAAAAATCTGGAGACAACAGATGCTGGAGAGGATGTGGAGAAATAGGAACACTTTTACACTGTTGATGGGAGTGTAAGTTAGTTCAACCATTGTGGAAGACAGTGTGGCGATTCCTCAAAGACCTAGAAATAGAAATTCCATTTGACCCAGCAATCCCATTACTGGGCATATATCCAAAGGATTATAAATCATTCTACTATAAGGACACATGCACGTGAATGTTCATTGCGGCACTGTTTACAATAGCAAAGACCTGGAACCAACCCAAATGCCCATCGATGATAGACTGGACAGGGAAAATGTGGCACATATACACCATGGAATATTATGCAGCCATCAAAAACGATGAGTTCGCGTCCTTTGTAGGGACACGGATGAACCTGGAAACCATCATTCTCAGCAAACTGACACAAGAACACAAAATGATTGTTTCTTTTGCTGTGCAGAAGCTCTTAAGTTTAATTAGATTCCATTTGTCTATTTTGGCTTTTGTTGCCATTACTTATACAAAACAAAGTATATTCTTCCTCTTTTCTATCTATTACAGCAGTTTCAGACTGTTTCTCACAGTGTCTTAGAAGAGGACTTGTCTCTCCACTTGTGACTACAATCTCATCATAATATGAATGAATTTGCTAGTGTAAGACTGGAATTACTGTCACTATTCAAATACCCTACACCTCCACTACAAAGTAGTTCTTTCAGTCTTCCAGCATGAAGAAAGCATGTACCTAGAGCCTGCATGACTTGCTTCTTAGGAGGCCTCACTCTTAGCTTAAGCGAGGCAAGTGTTTTGTGTTGGTTTTTCTTTAAAGGAAATACAATTTGTGTTAGCCTTGAGGTAATTTGACTCTGATACATTGGAACAGATGGCACCCAACTGGTGATAATTATGTTAGTGAACCCTTTGGTGGTGCTACTTGGAGATCACAGATAAGCTTTCCTTTTATGTATAACCTAATGAGATAGAATGCTATCACCTTAAGTGCTTTAGTTAGTAGCGCTCAGTTTAAATAGAACTTATCAAACAATGTTGGCAGTAAAGATTCAGTATAGTATAGTCGGGGGGATAAATGAATATTGCCTCCAGCAGTCTCAACACATTTAGACAAAATATTCATATTTGAGACACAATCTGCTTAGAGTAGACAAGAAAGGCCTTTATAGTTAGACCTGGACTTGAATTTCAGTCCTGTAACTTTCAACTAATGGAGACTTGGCAATTTGATTTATTTCTCTCAGCCTGTTTTTTCATCTGTAAATTGGAGAAAAAAACATAGTTCTATATTCTATTTATTTATGGATAAATAAAATGAGAGGTTTTTAGCACAATGCCTGTCAAGGTAAGCTTATTTTAAATATTTGTTAGATTCCCTTTCCTTCAGTACATCTGGTACTGATCTGAAATATGTACAGTTAAAAATTAATGGATGGAGGGCAAGACAACGTAAAGAACCTCCTCACCTAATAATTTTTTATTTTTGAAAAATTTATCCAAATGCTATGCATATTAAGTAATTTGTCTTCTAGAAATTTAAAACAAAGTGAGAAGTTTATTTATGGAAAATTCAGCTTTCTAGTACACATTTTTACTCAAGAAAAAAACTGATTGTTTCAAGTAATATTTTGTGTAGATTACTGAAATACTGGATATCTTTATAACAAAGTTCAGATTTTTCCTAAATAGCTAGGAAAACACTAGGGAAACCACAGTACATGCTATAGACAGCAGTGCTACTATGACAGCTTATGAAATTACGCAGTGTATAGCCTGTTTGGCCTTGCATTAAGGTTCTGTCTATATGTCCAAATCAATCATTTAAGTAATTCCTGGGTCTTATAACCCTTCTCTAATTTTTCTTTTCATTGTCCATGCCATAAAGTCCAAAGAATCAGAAAAAAACTGTGATTTACCATCCTTCTATTTAGGTTTGACATGCCTTCCCAAGTCTATTTCCCCATTGTGTCCTAAGAAGAATCTGCCATGCCATCCAGACTGGTCTTGTATGACTCTTACTCGGAACAGACCAATCTAGAGGCTGACTATGGAGCAAGGTATAGAAAGGGAAAACGAAAGAAGTGTCAAAAAATGGGTAGGGCTAGATGAAATAGTTTGAAGATATAGCAAACCAAGAAGAAAGTTTATAGGTGTTACTAGAAGGGGATCAAGAGACAAAAACCAGAAATTTGTCTGGGTTACCACACCATAACTCCACTGGTTCAGAGAGACCAAATGAATAGAGAGACTGGATCCTTTAGCTATTTGATGAGTCCTCCATTAGACGTGAAAGAGAGATGGCATTTGACTCTCTGTTAAATACTTTAGAAAGAAAATCAAAATCCTAACCTCATGATTAAGGCCCTGTAAATGACCACTAAGAAAAGATTGTATAAAGAACACTGAGTAAAATTACAAGTACATCTTCGTGAGAAAAAGCAATTCATTGACTTGGTTTCTATAATTAATAAAGCCTATTTGTTGTTGCAGAAAAAGAAAATTCTTATTGCAATTAAAACGATCTGGGGTTACCAAAATAGCATTAGAGACTCTTTGTTAACCTTCCTTCTGTCATGTCATTCCTCTCATTACCTTATGCTCAACCTCAGATTCTTGTCAAAATGAAGGCAAAAAATATTACAGATCTCAGACAGTATGCTGGGAGATTAATGAAACACATTCTGGAACAGAGGGAGGATTGAAAAAAATCACACCAAGTTTTCTGTGTCTGTTATATGAGCTGCTGCATGTCATCATCCTGTAGCCTGACTCTTCTCCTCCCTCCTAGAGCCCCTCTCCCCCAACTTTAGCATGTCTGTCACATCCTGCTGCACACTGGCAAATGAGCTTCTCAACATCAATGGTATGAGAGTAGTAATACTGCTATTAACAATGCTATCACATACCCCAGAGGTGTAAGGTGTATTCACGTTAAAGAAAGGTGAGCTCATTACTATGTGTGCAATATTAATTGATAATTTTATATGTATTATATGCATCCTATTAAAATTCAGTTAGGCATTTATTATGTACTTAAGGTGGTGCTAGTTATTACTTTAATTCAGATATTGTAAAGAGTAAAAGATAAACAACAAAATGATAACCCAAAAGAAAAAAGCTTTAAGAAATAGCATTTTAGTGATGGCTGCTGTACCCAGGGTGGATCCTTACTAAAATGAGACAGGAGTGTTCACAGCAAAGATAAGACAGCCATTCAGTTAACACTTATTCTGAAAGTTGGTCTCTTCCTAAGAATAAGGAGTGGTGTTTATGAAATTCACATCATTACTAAGCACAAAGATCAAAGAATTATCCTCAAATAGTAGCTAGCTGAAGCCCAAATTTTATGAAATTAGATGATAATTGCAGTTCAGTATTTGAATAGATTGGTGCTGTGGTAAACAGGAACAGAAATATCTAGAAATAAGTAATAAACGAAGAAATATCTGTAATTTACAGTTTAAATGTGGTCCATATAATACACAAGGTCTCACTCTTCTTTTCATTGTATATCGGCTCTTGGCAATGGGGCGATTAGTTCATGCTGCGTTGATAATGAATTTCTGAGAAAGTTGAGGAGGAAACCCAAGTAGCCTCTTGAAGCCATTGAGGGTTTTTCTTTTTTTTCCATTTGGCTAATGGAGTTATAAATACCATAATGAAGTGGGTTGGGAAGTAGCAGTAATCTCATGTTGAAGTACTTGGTGGAATTTTGTTTATATTATTTATGATTAACTTAAGGTTTTTATGAACTGAATATTGTTTATTTCCCAGTTTGAATAAGTTATTGACTTATGCCAATGTCATCTTCATAAAGGTCCTGTGACAAAAAATTTCTTTAATATTATAAATGCATATTCAGACTCCAACCCCATCAAATTATTGCCTTGAGGATTTCATATAATAATGGGCAGACCATATATGGAACACTATTTACAAAATATATCTTAGCATTTATTCCTCTCTGGGTATTCTTACTGACACATTGGCGGTCTGGGACTTTCCTTTAATGGTAGCTTTTAATAAATATTTGGGGCAATCAGGGAAAAGAATATCTAACCCTTGTCCATATAGATATATAGTCCTAGATATACATTTATATCTAAGTATATAAAATATACATATACTAAAATATGCATTCACTACATATTTTTATACCATATTAAAACAATCTTACATATTTTTGAAGTGCTTCTTTTGTCTTTTTGAAGTGCTTCTTTATTTTTTGAAAACAATCCTTGAATAGAGCATGTTTCCCTATATATCTCCCATATCTATGCAGGAGTCAAAAAATATAACAAATATCACTGTAGATCATTACATGAGAAGTTAAAAGACCAAAAAAAAACTATTAAAAGGAAAATTGATTACATGGTTATCATTAAGTATTTATAGCATTTCACTCATTCATTCATTCAACAAAAAATAAGTGCCTACTGCTTACAGGCAGTCTTCTAGAGCTAGAGATTTGATAAGAGAGACAAATGATGAATACGCAACATATATCTTGTCAGGGGATAAATTCAGTGCAGAAAAGGCAGGGAAGACAGCTAGGAAGTGCTTGCTGTTTTGTGGATGATCAGGGATGCCCTCTCAAGTTTCCCATAGGCAAGGGCCTGAGCCAGGAAGGAAGAGCATCCAGGCAAAGGAAGTCAGCATATAGGAAGGCCTTGAGGCAGGTGACACTCAAGAAACAAAAAGGTAGGGAGCACACGTCATGTATGAATTTGAAGGTCACAATGCCCTTGGGCTTTTTCTGACAGAGAAGGAACCCACTGAAGGGTTTTGAACAGTGACATTATTTGACACTTTGAACAGTGACAGTTCACAGGAGATATGATAATGATGTTAACACTGTAGCAATTGAAGTGGTGCAAAGTGGTCAGATGGTTGGATGTAATATAGTATTTCAGAGAATATAAAACAGACATCGACTATATTGGTTAGATTTTTAACATTTATGAAAAATTACAGATTGGTTAAAACCAGCCCTTGAACATCTTCCTTATTCCATTGCCTAGACCTGCAAGCCTAGAGAAAATCGCTGTTCTAATTTTGCATATATCTTTGTTAATCCTTACATTTTACTCCATAATATATGTTAGTAAGAAATATGTAGTATTTATATGTATACTTAAATTTTACATAAATGTTACTTACTATTTTTCTTACTCAACCTCATTCCTTAGAGTTCTGCCAAATTGATGTATAGATTTATATTGTTTCCTTTACTTGCTATTCTGTGTTCAACTGCATGATTATACCATAAGTCCAGTCTTATATTCATGGATATTTAGATTGTTTCTAGCACTTTCCTGATAAGAAAAATAAAAAACTGTGTTCAATATCCCTGTATTATAAGTATGACTACTTATAGACCCGTCTATAGACCTGTTCAATATCCCTGTCTGTAAGTATGACTACTTATAGACCTGTATAAAACGTTCTCTGAGGGGCAAATAACTGTAAGCTGAAATTTATTGAATAGATCTCTGCTAATTTATTAATAATAACAAATTTCCTTTTAGAGTGATAGTAAGAATTTACATTTCTTCCAGTAAAATTTGAAAGTTCTCATTTTATACATTCATTCATACTTAGTATTGTCAAGCTCTTCATTTATTACCAATTTGTAAGTTGTGAAATGACTAACAATTTTATTAGAATTCCCCCCATATGACAAACCTTTCAAATGTTAATCATTTGAGTTTTCTTGTCAATGAATTATCTGTTAATTTCTTTTTTTATAATTGTAGTTCTCTTTCATTTGTTCTGTAGTAACTCTACTTATGTTCTTGACATCAACACTTTGTTAAATATATTGCAGCTATCTTTTCCTAATTGGTGGCTTGTCTTTTAACCTTGTATATAGGTTTTTAAAATTAGATTTTAAAAATATTTCACTATTCATTTATGTATTAATCCTTCCCTTTATATTTCATGCTTTTTGTGTCTTGTTAAGTAAATCTTTTCTTTCTTTTGTGTTTTTGATTTATTCATTTGAAAGAAGTATGTAAAATTATTTCTCTATAATCACAAAATACCAGCTTCTTTATGTATTGTAAAATATACTGTTCAGTACTAGACATGTAGTCGGGATTTTTAAATAATCACAGTGATTTTTATTTTACACAAAACAGACCCACTTTATACTATTAATGAGTTTGCCAAAACATGTTTATGTGATATTAATAATGAGATGTAAGTCTTTTTTCAGTTTAAATTTGAATAGTTTACTTTTTGCCATGTGTTTAAACTTTATTTTGGTATGGCTTGAGAGTTTACAAATTTATGAATAAATATTCAAATGAGTACCATTATATCTATACTGAATGTAAAAAAAAGCAGAAAATTGCTGAGAATTTAAGTCTCCCTGTGTCTCTTTCACTGACTGCAACTCTCCTCCCATCCTGTGTTAATTTATTCTCAATTTGGTATTCAAATTTTCCTTGCACTTACATTAGTTATATTTATATAGACATATGAAAATCTATTTCTCTAGATATGTTTTAAATGGCACTGTTTTGCCTTTTAAAAACTATTTACTTCTATAATTTTGTGTTCTAAATTATTTTTGTTTTTCTTCTAATATTTTTAGTCTTGGGTGTATATGGTGAGTTCCATTCATTTTAATCTGGATGGTATTTTGTATGAATTTATAATTTTTCTTATGTGTACTTTGTTTACATTTTTTAAAAATTTTAAACAATGCTGTTGTGGTATACATGTGAGACTATTTCTCAAGGATATATATATATATATCTAGGAAGGGAGTTTCTGGGTCATATGATTGTACCAATTTACTTTCCTTCCTGGAGAATGTAAGTTCCAGTTATCCCCTATCTTTGTCAACATTTGATATTGTTAGACTTTAAACATTTTTGCCTCACTGATGAGTGTGAAATAATCTTATTGTAATTTTAATTTGCATTTACTTTTTACAGTGAAGTTGAATGTTTTTACCTGTGTTTGTAGGCCATTTGGAATTCCTTCTTTCTGAATTGCCTATTTCTATTTGTGTTTTTTCATTGCCTTTTCTTTTTGTTACTATTTTGTAGACTTCATGCATTCTATGTGCAAACTCTTCATTAATGATATGGTCTAATTTTACTTCTTTTGTAGTTTGTATTTTTGGGGTCTCAACATTTTCCTCTTTCAAGGTCGTAAAGATTATCTCAATTGCCTTCCGAGCATTAAGTTTTGTTTTTACATTTATGTTTGTAATACACTTAGAGCTGACGGTATAGGGTATAAGGTAGGCATCTAGCTTTTCTGCATTTGGAAAGCCCTTAGGACAGCATCATTTACTGAATGGTCAATTTCTCAACTGACCTGCAAGATCATTTCTGTCATCTATCGGGTTTCCATTCTGAGTGGGTTTGTTTCTGGGTTTTCTGTTCTATACCATTTGTCTATATACCTCTCCATTCTACAAATATCACACTGAATCAATTACATATCTGGTAGGGCAAGTCTTTATACCTCATTTTTTTTGGTAGATGATGACATTAGACTTTTTGTTAGAAATTGTGTACAGATATGGTACATGTATGTATAAATGTGTGTGTGCTCACACACATATTCTATATTTAAAGGACATTTTAAATTGCAATTTGCAGACTATAAGTACATAGAAATCAATTGATTTTTCTATATTTTTCTTAGAATCAACATCAAATTTTCTAATAATTTATCTATAGATTTTTATAGAGTATTCTCTGTGAACAAACTTATCTGAATTTCTAATTTTTGTGGGTACATAGTAGGTACATAGTATATGGAATATTTTGATACAGGCATACAATACTTAATAATCACATCAAGGTAAATGGGATACCCAAAACCTCCAGCATTTATCCTTTGTGTTAAAAACAATTCAGTTTTTTTTGCTATTTCAAAATATGCAATTAAATTATTGACCATAGTCGCCCTGTTATGTTATTAAATACTAGATATTATTTCTTCTATTTTTTGTATCCATTAACCATCCCTACTTCCCTGCCATGCCCCCACAATACTCTTCCCAACCTCTGGTAATCATCATTCTACTCTCTATGGGTTCGCTGATTAATTTTAATAGAAGCTAACAGACATTTTTGACACCTTCCTGATTTTTTGAAGAGACAATTTTATTTCACCATTAATTATGCTGATTACTAGAGCATTTTGGTGGGCATCTTTTACTGAGTTAAAAAAAAATTCTTCTCTTATAAGTTTTGTTAAAGCTTTTTTTTTATTAAGGCACAAAACATTCATTAAAATTCAACATTCATTAAAATAATCATGTATTCTAGTCTCCTTTGAGTTTTTAATGGGGTGGATTAAATTATTAGATTTTCTGATATGAAAGCATACCTCTAATTATTTTTTTGATTTTTTTTTATTACACTTTAAGTTCTGGGGTATATGTGCAGATCATGCAGGACTGTTACATAGGTGTACACATGCCATGGTGGTTTACTGCATCCATCCCCCCATTATCTACATTAGGTATTTCTCCTAATGTTATCCCTCCCCAATCCCCCCATCCCCTGCTCTCCCTCCCCTAGCTCTCCTACCCCACAACAGGCCCCAGTGTGTGATGTTCCCTTTCCTGTATCCACGTGTTCTCATTGTTCAATACCCACTTTTGAGTGAGAGCATGTGGTGTTTGGTTTTCTGTTCTTGTGTCAGTTTGCTGAGAATGATGGTTTTCAGCTTCATCCATGTCCCTGCAAAGAACATGAACTCATCCTTTTTTATGGCTGCATAGTATTCCATGTTGTATATGTGCCACATTTTATTTATCCAGTCTATTATTGATTGGGCATTTGGGTTGGCTCCAAGTCTTTGCTTCTAATTCTTAAGTATACAAACTTTATCTTCTTGTTTTTAAATATTTCATTTGTTTACTAGTAATTTGGTTGGAATTTTCCATCTAGATTTATAAGAATGGCTCAGATCTTTCTTTTTCATATTGTCATGTTGATTGGTGTTGGTACCAAGGTTATTAGTCTTGAGAAGTAATCTCTTATTTTTCATTCTCTGGAATATTTTGCACAAAGATTTTAAATATCTATTTATTTTTTTATTTTTTAAACCAAGTCAAATAAAGCAGTGGGAGTGGAGAAGGAACAAAGAAATCTGTAACTGCTTGTGATCAATTAGTTGTAAACACCATTGCACTTAGACCAGCTTAAGTATCTATTTCTTATATATTTGTTGGTGCTCACCTACAAAATCGTCTGGATTTTTTTTTTGATAGTAGTTTTCTTTTGCTTTAAAAAATATACTGATGATAGTAATAGAACAATTTGTTTTCTAGTATTTACCAGTTTTGTTGTGAAAGTTATAGTTTTCAAAGATTTGTTCTATTTAATAAATTATTTTTCAAATGTTCTGACAAACTATTTTTATCTTTCAATTTTATGAATTTTTAAATTCATAAAGAAATTTCAAAAAGGACTATCATTTTCATGGTCCTTTTTTCCCTAATAAATTTTATTCAGTGGTCCTAGTTTTCACTTAATTTTCCAAGTTCACGTTTCAGGCTTGTGTTTTGACTTCTCATGTCTTTACCCTCTTCCAGGGCTCTAAAGAAAGGCCCATGGGAAAAGTTTTTTAGCTCCTCCTTACCAGTCAAGGGCTTCCTGTTCCAGCTTCTCCACTTTCCATGGTCTAAGACAAACTCTGGTGTCCCTAAGTGGGCAATGGGAACCCACCCCTGGCCCCTCACCATCAATTGTGAACCAAAATCCCTGTGGTCACCATGTTCTCAGCTATGGATTGACATTTAAGCTTTAATTTCTTTATTTCTGGTACCTATGAGTTTTCCTTTATTTTGAGCTTGGCTATCTGGAGGAGAAAATAATGATATTTTCTCCCTAATTTTTGCTATTAGACCTGGAGGATAGGTTTGTTCCACCATTCTAGTGTGCATATTGCCAGAAGTCTTTCAGCTTATTTCTCAAAGTGGCTCACATATATCCTCTAAAAAGTGTAAATAAATTTTAACATATTAGTGCAGTTCAAGAAAAATATGGTTCATTGTTTTCCTCCAAACTATAGAATGTTTCTTTATTATATAAATCATAATGTATATAAGTATTTCTATGTTTCTGCAATAAAATGTAAACTTCCCTGTAAATTGTTCTCAGTAAGATTTAAAGGATTATTTTAGTAGAGAATGTCTTCAGTTGCAAGTGGTATGAATCCAAAGGTTCTATGGTCTACATATTCCTTCCTCTAATTTGGGGCCATAAAGAACATCGGACCTCTTTGAGAATATAACCTAATTTCCCCCTCTATTAGTGGGGGAAATTAAGTTATATTAAGTCACTTAGGTTATATTAAGTCATTTAAGTTTTCTTTTACCTAACAGGACTGAAGGGTACTTTTTCTTTTGTCATTCACATCAGGAAATACATCATTTTATTCCATAGCAACTTGTTATAGTAGGTTACATTTATTTTCATAAATAGATTTTCTCAGAGCTTTCCTCCTGTGAAAATTCTGTGTGTGTGTGTGTGTGTGTGTGTGTGTGTGTGTGTGATGGTTTGAATATCTCAGACTGGTATAATATCCCCGGGAAGATAATTCAGTTCACTTAATTACTGTGAGAGAAACACGTTCATCATCTCTAGTAGCAGGTGCTGGTGAGGCTCTGTCAGCTGAATATCAACAGAGCTGTAGACAATCTGACTAACAAGTTCTTGCCTCACCAGTTCACAATGTGAGCCTGGGCCTTGCTAGCACCAGGTAAAGAGATTTTGTTATAGATGTTTGTTTGGGGGCTGATGATACCAGTTTATGTGATGTGCATACTAGTACACGTGCTGGGCAGGAGGGAAACGAACAACACATTTTTAAAATTTTAGCATGAATATTCAACACACTTGTCTTAGGAAACTTTTCTTCTTATCAATGGAAAAACACACGTCTTTCAGATACTTGTCACTATGCCTGCCAAACTTCACTAAGAAACAACAGTAGCCAACAATCTTTGAAAGATTTTGAGTATCAAAGAGAATTCCAGCAATAGGGGGTGAGATTGCATTCTCAGTCTCATGAAATGCTGAAAACTGCCACAAAGGGACTTGGAGTTGGGAACAAACAGGTACTTTTAGAGCTGAAAGGATGCTATGACTCTTAAAAGTAATTTGCTCACATCCACCTAATAAAATATCACTCCAAAAGGTACCCCAAGTTAACAGGCTGTTTTTATTTCTGCATTTGAAGAAAATTTAAAATACATGGAGAGAAATAAATTCAAACTCTTAACTACCTAGAAATAATTCTGAAGAGGATCCTTCCTCTGAACTGAAAAACAAACTATAGATTAGCTTCTGCTTTTTCATTTCCAGCATTAATTAAGGGTATTTGAGATGATGTGAGGACATGGGGTAAAAAGAGATGGAAGCCCAGGCGTGATGGCTCATGCCTGTAATCCCAGCACTTTGGGAGGCCGAGGTGGGTAGATCACCTGGGGTTGGGAGTTTGAGACCAGCCTGACCAACATGGCGAAATCCTGTCTCTGCTAAACATACGAAATTAGCCAGGCATGGTGGTGCATGACTGTAATCCAGGCTACTTGGGAGGCTGAGTCAGGAGAATCATTCGAACCCAGGAGGCGGAGGTTGCAGTGAGCCGAGATCGCACCATTGTACTCCAGCCTGGGCAACAAAAGTGAAAACTCCCTCTCAAAAAGAGAAAAAGAAAATTGAGAGAGGGTAAATGGGAGAGAAATAACGTGAGGTGTTTTCATATATGAAACTTTAATTCTCACAAGTATGCAGTGGAG
Organism: Aotus nancymaae; assembly: GCF_030222135.1. Classification (NCBI taxonomy): domain Eukaryota; kingdom Metazoa; phylum Chordata; class Mammalia; order Primates; family Aotidae; genus Aotus; species Aotus nancymaae. The sequence goes on along the minus strand of NW_026988431.1, from coordinate 46,804,418 downwards.
AAGCCATTATCATTACCTCTATTTTACAGATGAGGAAACTAAGGCTTGAAGCAGTCCATGTGAATGAGTCTCAATAGTAAGTGAATGGAGCTAGGATGAAGCTCTCTGGTGTGAGTGCCCTACTGTGAGAGGTAAAGAAGGGAGTACAGGATTAATAGGACAGGAGCCATGCAGGATCCTAAGTGACTGAGGTAAATTCTAGTCAGTATTTTCGTAGCTAGATATAAAGATACCAACGCACAGGATGCATTTCCATTTTTCCAGAGTCATGCTCCTCTTCCTCTTCTTTACTAAACTGATTTGAGGAACTGTTGGGATGGCATGTAAACAGCACTTACTATATCAGTACACTGGGTCAGTTGTATCACAGAAAAAAGATGCTCTGGTTTCAGAAGTAGGGTCATTTAAAATTGTGAACTCTTCTTTGTACCTTGTGGACCATGCTGCAAAATGGAACATAGTTATTTAGTCACCTATCTCTCTTAACCTCTGTATCATCAAGATTATTCTACAGTCGAAGCTTTTATTGCTTTTTGAGAAAAATGCAATCCAAGATTTCACTGCTTTTAAAAATTACGTGCAAATATTATGTCTTACCCTAAGGAGAACTAACAATGATCCTCTGAATTCGCTACTAAATATCTTTCAATCTAAGAAATTTCAGCTTTGCATTGCATTACCTCTGTGATAAAAGCAAAAGCAATTACAACGTTCTCTGGTTTTTTCTTCAGTTTCCACACTAAAATAATAGCTTAATCTAGCCCTTGATTCTAGTTGGGAGGCATTCCCTGGATCACAATAAATCTCATTTACTCTTTATTAACTATACTGTATAATTGTGGTATTTGTTTTCTTATATTGCACTGAAGTTTGTCTGCCAATCATTTCCATTCCATGAAGTTAGTTTTGCCTCCAGTATCATCTGTCAGATCCAGTGAAGCCCTTCTCTATGGCCCAGGTAGATATTCTAAATAAGCTGTTAGGTAGCCTCCTACTAATTGTTTTCTTGTTTTCAAGAGAAACTTGTACAGTTTTGTTACTCATTCTTCAGGATGTGATTTTCTTATACTTCCTGCTACTCATTACCCCTTCTCAATCTATCCTATTTTGCCAAAAGCCCACTCAGGATACTGCCCAGATACAACACAATTCTGAAGATTTGGTCCTACCAGCCAGAGTGCACAAAGGCAAAACTTGGAGATGCTTTTTTTCTATCAATGCATTTGATTAAGAAAATCCCTAATTGGACCATTTCTGTAAGAAAAATATGCCACAGAGGGGACCAAATAGGCAGAATAGTAGAACTGACTTGGATATACAAACAAATACTTTTTAAGTAGAGGGGGACCAACAAAGAAATGTATCTTCTAGGGACTAGATACTGAGTACTCACACGTCTATGGTTTTCTCCGTGTGCAATGCTGAGTTCCCATCTACTTGGCAAACATCCGTTCATCTTTCCAACTCCTCATAAAGAATTCTTGCCTACATCCAACCTCTGCTAAGTCAAATCTGCCCTGAACACAGCACTCATGAGGGAGATAGTCATATTCTGTCTGTAGTCACTGCTGATTGGGCAAAAAGGTGGGACCCCTAACTTGATGCTGATGGTGTGATCTAGCTCATAGAGTGGAGTGGGCCTAATAGCTTCTCGTTGGGTTTGGGAAGGTAGAAACAGAGAGACTAGGTGCAGGAGAAGCCAAGTCATGGGTTATGTGGGACTGCAGTGGCTCTCCTGTACCATGCAAGCTGAAGTCCTGCGGACAACAGCCCATAGAGGGAGGAGAACGGAGTGGATTCACAGGCAGAAACAGATTCTGTGTGTGAGGGACCATGCATCCCTGAGTGTCTGCCCAGCTTCCTTGTGGCTTTCTGGTTGTTTTCATTTCTAGTCCATGACTGCGTTTTAATAAATCCTACTTTGCTTCGGGTGAAGTAAAGGCCCCACTCTTCTTTAAAACAAGAAGCACCCTTGCCAAAGCCTCTCTCACATGGAATAACCACCTTTAACCTGTGCTCTCCCACTGCAGCTGATCCATGGTTCCCCGATGATACATGTTACCCTTCTTGCTCCCCTCTAGACTGCAAAGCTTCTTGAGAACCTGGATTCTTTTGCTAGTTATTTCTCAATATAATAAGACTTTGTTCCATGAATTTTTTTTTTTTTTTTTTTTTTTGAGATGGAGTCTCGCTCTGTCACCAGGATGGAGGGCAGTGGCATGATCTCAGCTCACTGCAACCTCCACATCCCGAGTTCAAGCGAGTCTCCTGCCTCAGCCTCCCAAGTAGCTGGGACTACAGGTGCCTGCCACCATGCCCAGCTAATTTTTGTATTTTTAGTAGACACGGGGTTTCACCATGTTGGCCAGGATGGTCCTAATCTCTTGACCTCGTTATCTGCTCACCTCGGCCTCTCAAAGTGCTGGGATTACAGGTGTGAGCCACCATGCCTGGCCTGTTTCATGGAATATTTATAGGATTGTGGATTTGCTGCTTGTAACATTTGTTGGGTATTCGGTATTTTCGTATTTCTATAAAAATTACTGAGCCTTGTTCTGAGATGCAGTTAAGGTACTTGGAAATACTTTTATAATCTAGGGTCTTATATTTAATATTCATTAAGTAGAACCAGAGCAGTGCATAGTTTGGGGTAATTATTCCCCATTACTGAAGCAAAACCATCCTGAATTTACTCAACTCTTGCCTGCAAGTGATAAGGTTTTTTCCAGCCTGACTATAGTAACAAGCATTATTTCCAGCTCTGTGTGGGTATCAGTCACTATTTCAATCCTCTGATCTTTTCAGATGCTTTCTTTTTCTGGCTTCCAGTCATTTTCTTATATATATATATGCTGCTAGTTCTCTGATGGGTGTTCTAGAAGGACCCTCTGCCTATCTCAGTAGTTCTGTCTGTGCCACCCTCTCCTCTTCTTCCTTCTCTCAGTGTTCTGTCCCGTAAGATAGAGCTGCCTGATCCCCCACCCCTGCAGAAAGTCAGCTCTGTCTTCTCGGCAGGGAGCACACCAGGATTTGCTTGAGTCTCCTCCCTAATCAGTGGCCTAGACACCGGCTTATGGCAGTGCTGGGAGCAGTTTAAGTGGCTTCATTTGCCTCACTCTGGACTTGCTGTCCTTCATTTCCTCTTGTCTCATGTCTTAAAAACTTTTTTTAATATACATTTTATCTCTTTGCTATTTTTGTTGTTTGAGATAAAAGGGTAAACCCAGTGCGCATTGTTTTATCTTGGCAGGAAATGGAAATTGTGTAACTTGTTGACTTTTTATTTCCTTAGGAGAATTTGATAAATAATATAGTATACTTGCCTACATTTTGTCCAGTTGGAAGAGTTTTTTATTGCTGCTCAAAATCAGGGCTGAAGTTAAAGGCAATGAGTTAATAATGGATTAAGATGCTATCACATTTTCTTCAGAAGAAATTCATTCCAGTGAACCATTTGAGTAAAAATAGTTTCCCAAGAGGAACTTAATTCTGGAAAGATAATTATCTGTTTTAGATTCCTGTAATTTTCAATTATGTTTTGTTAGCTTCCGAATTGTGAGTGTAGGAAGTGTTGCAAGACTTAGAAGGTTAGTTGACATATAATTCATGCAATTCCTTTCCAGAGCTCAGGGGTGTCAAACACATTTAGGAAGAGACCGTGGGCCTATGTTCAAGAAAGCCATTCAAACACAAACATGCATGGCTCTGTGAGCATGAAGCTACACACAAAAAATGCTGCCAATTTTGTTATCAGTAATAGTATTATTTTTACATTTTCTAACAAAGGAAACAAAGGAAACGGCAAAATGATTTTTACCTCTACCTAGAAAAGCATCCACTTATCTGTGAGGTCCTGAAGGAAATAAATTCTTTTTCTTTCCATTTGCTTGTGCCTAGAAAATGGACCCCAAAGTCTCAAAGTTGCTAACCAAGTACAATAGAGAGAGGCCCATCACAGTAAGCCCTTCTACTTAGAAGCAGGGTCTCGAGTCTCTTCTATGCAGAAGCCCCCGCTATTTACCAGGCCGACTGGAAGTTTTCCCCACTCTTTGCACCCTGGGCTGAAGAAATGCTGGTACTTTGGGCAGAAAGGCATGAAGAAGTCCTTGATTTCTCCAAGATTCTTTCCAGAGTTCTGATCTCAAGCCATTAAGTAAGAAAAGAACCCAGTGATTAGCAAATGATAAAAATTATTTCTGGAAACAAGCAGAGCTTTTTATCACAACCAAATGCCTCCTTGAGGTTACATTCTCATGGTGATTCTTCAAATTGTCAACCTCTGCCAAATCTAACTCTCCTATATCCCATAACAAATCTTTGCTCTGAGTATCACGTACAGTAGCTTTCCCCCTAAGGATCAGGTTTTAAAAACCAAAAAACCCCAACAATTGGATATGTGATTTACCTCTTTTAATAACTCTAAATATGAAAATCAACTATTGCCTCTAAAATACAGCCAAGTTAAATGTCCTTGATTCTTAAGTCTCAAAAACAAAAATCTAGGTGACTTAATACAAAGAGGCACGGGGTGGAGGGAGGTTAGAGGCTCCAACACAGTCTACAGGGACTAACACATGCGCTCAGGTTCTAGGATGCAGTCCAGCCACACGTGAGCCTGAGGAAGCACTCTTCCCCATAGACTTTGAGACCGGAGTGGCAGAAGCCAAGGAATGATTCACTCACGGAGAATAGAAACCACAGGGGTGATTAAGGATCTTCGCTGATGGCCAACGGGCTTTGCTGACCACAGTTTACTCCTTGGACCCAAATAAGTCTGGCCACAGGCAGGGGAGTAACATATAAGGGTCACAAATTGGGGGCAAAATAATGGATGTACTGTGCTTTCTGTGTCAGATTAGTGACTTTGCAAGGCTGGCAGTGGCCGTGTGTGCTATGAATCATATTTGTGTTTTGCTGAAGGCAGTGTTGATCACCCAGTGTGGCCGGGGGCTCTGTGTGATAAAAGATTCGTGCCCACAGTGGACTGGGGGAAGGTCCTTACTGCCTGTCTTTCCCCTGAAGTGCTGGATATGGGTTTTGAACACAGTGGGCTCTGGTTGTTGGTGGTGATGGCCATTATTTAGTAGACTCTGTGATTTTGGCCAACACCTTGCTTCTAAAGCTTTGTTCCACTGCTCAGCCCAGGCAGATTCCCGAACCTGCCTATCAAGATCACCTTTCTGAACTTAAAGTCTGTTACCTATAATAACCTGTGAAATTTGCCTTATCCTGCCAGTGTTTCTCAATGAGAGCCCTGTAGTTACTTTGGGTCAGACACTTCTTGGGTGGGCAGGACTGTCTCAGTGCTTGCCTGATAACATCCCTAGTCTCATGCCACTAAATGCCAGTAGCAACTGTCATTGTGAGAAGCAAGCCTATCCTCAGACATTTTTAGATGTCCTACCTCAATCCAGTGCAGTATCCTGTCGTATATAAACCTGACGCCTCATCCACTGCCTGCTCTGACTTCTGGTGCCCCACCGGATCCCAGCTTTCTTTCCTGATCTCAGGACTTTTCTTCAGGTGGCACAGTTCTCTTTCCCTAAACTTGTTCTGCTACAGCTATCCTTTCTAAATCCACCATCATCTATCATATATAAATTCAGAATAATGTTTTTTATTTCCATGAAAGTTCAGAAGTGGCTAAAGCATGAGGTTTATTTATTTTTAGTATTTGAAATAAGAACTAATAACCCTAATTGTTTTGAAGAGATTCTCTGAACTTGGTCATCTCTATTATTCTGAAAATATTTGTGTAAAAATGTTGTACATGGGAGTGTGTGTGTGTATACATATTTATGTATGTATACATGGAGATACATTCATAATAAATTTTTCCATAATGTAAAGAAAGAACCTAATAAATAGAAGATTGATTCTGAAGAAGAAGAAAAGAAGTTGGGACTTCAATTTTATAATGTGTGATGTCCAAAGAAAGAGAAAACCCTTCCTTGTTGCAATTAAGGAGCATAACAGAAACCAAAAAAAAAAAAAAAAAAAAAAAAAAGCTTAAATTATAGCAATTGTGAATTGGCTTAAATAAAAGGTATTTTCCTCATTGGAGATAATAACAAACTTTGAAATAGATTGTGATGGAACTGAGTCTTTATCTCTTGACATGCATAATATACTTGATTTGCCATTTGTCCTGGTCTGTATTTTAGATAAGTTCAAGTAGAAGCCCAGAGATTCTATCAGTTGGAAGGATCACTGCTGGTTTCAAGATTTGTCTAAATAGTCCAGGCATGTTCTTTCTGAATTCATTAACTTGATTCCACCAGTGCCATTGAGAGCTTATCATGTGTAAGGTATTATGTTACAGCAATCTCATTGCCTTATTTTTCACATACATTAATATTTTACTCATAATAAAGCTGTTGTGGATCTCATTCAAAAAATTTAAAAATCCTGGTAGTGAGTAATAAATAAAGCTGGGGTCAGAATTCAGGCCTCAGACTATAATAATCCACCTAAATACCCAAATTGTATATGAAATTAAAGGCCCAGAAAGACTGAATGGTTTACTCATTGCCACACCGTGGTGAAATAATTTGTCTCTACAAAAGGGAAAAAAAAATAAGGTAGCTAATGAAGGGAGGAACAGACAAGCACTGTGAGCCTACCAAAACATCTCGAACTTACCATATTAGGTAACTTTTAAGGAATCTTCCATTATAAGAGATTTGCTGTGCCAAAACACCAGCTGAAGTGCCTTGCTTTCCAAACTGAGATGCCAATACGCTGCTATGTTATGAAGTTGAATTGTGAATTTGAATGCATTTTTAACATAACATGTTAAATTTCAAGAAAATGGCAGGCATGCAGTGTCTGAATCAGGCAAAAGCTTATGTTCCATAGGATATACTTATATAGTCTCCATCTATTGGCTAGTTTAGTGAGAAGTTTGCAAAGCTTTGGGCGAGAAGAATCTGAAGTATTTTTTCCTGGTAAGCAATAAATATATCTACATAAATACAGCTGGATAAGATGAGAGCTCTTATTTCACCTAATCAAATCTGTTTCATCTTACAAAGAGAAAAAGAGAAATTAAAAAAATCAATAAAAATCATGACATTTTATCTGTAAAAATTGTGTTCAAATAGCAATGCTTTCAGTTACATCTGTTGTAAAATCTCCTGATTATTTCACTGTGATGGAATTCTTCTGTATCTAATACATGTCTTGTTATCTTGACTCTTTTCCCACCTTGTGAATACATAACCTTGAACAAATACATATTCTGGTCTCAATTTTTTAAATTGACAACCTTTAAAATAATGACATTTTTGCCTACGTATCTTATAAACTGAATAATAAATTTATCCCATGTTGAGATTTGACCTGTAACAGCAGCAGAATAAATTGCTTAGAGTACATAGCAATTAATATGATTTGAAATACACATTTTATTCATTTTATTACCTATAATCTTCCATAGGGAAGAAGAGCTATTAAAAATTTTATTTGGGCTAAAAAATTTTCCATTGCTATTTATAAAGGTGATCTTGTTTTTAAATAAAAATCAGATTACAAAAGAAACATTTTATCATTGAGAATATGTGACTGAAATTAAATAAATGTTAAAGTACAGTGTTCTTTTTTGTGTAATTAGACTATACCAGTAGGAATTTTTATTTTTATTTGAGCAATTTTTAGATATATTCTAAAATGTTATAAGTGTCAAAGATTTTCATTACGTTTAAGTGCATCCAAGTACTTCTGCTGTCCCACAGGATAGCAAACTTTCTCTCCTAATGAGTTTATGCTGTTGTTATTTTTATTGTGATGGCCTTTATTTCTTCGGCATTCAGAACTTTTCATAGGATTCTTTTGACAAAGAAATATTTTTTACCTTATAGTGACTTAAGGAAAATTATATGAGCTTGCTTTTGAAAACACCAAAGTTTCTATCAGAAGTTTGATTCTTCCTATGGATATCCTTGCAACCTGTGTCTGTGAAACTGAACAACAGATTTTATTCTAATGACTCTGCTGATTGACATTCATTTCAATATAAAGTCATTTCTGAACTATTTCTGGTCTATAGAAAAATAGCAAACTCTGCCACACACACAAAAAATCCATTTACTAATTTATAAAACTAGAGTATTCTACTCTGACTTCAGATGCACAAATATTTTCTTTCACTTTGAAGGCCTGATACGTCACACATGTAGTATACCTACATAAATGACATGGGCAATTAACCAGTTGAGACTAGTTTCTTTAAATCATAAGGTTGCATAGATACAACATACCAAAAACCTCTGGAAGTTCATTGAAAAGCTGCGAATGCCAGTTAGGTCACTGATCTATTATGTAAGAGTTACGAGACAATGAGGGATGACTGAAACAATAGAATATCTTTCAATAGGTAACTGACTAGTATATGAATATGTAGATAATTGTAAGAGCAACTGTACTTAGTTTTCTATGATCCAATGTGAGCAGCAGTTCTATTTTTTTTCTTATTAGTTTTGTTAATCCTATCCAACTAAGTATCTCAACACTAAGGAGTACACCGAGTACAAGACTTTTCAATGTTAGTACTACTGACATTTTGGACCAGATGATTCTTTGTTGTCAGGGGCTGTCCAGTGCATTGTAGGATATTTAACAACATGCCTGATTTCTATCCACTAGGTGACAGTAGCACTTTTCTACTCATCTCTCTACCCCAGTAGTAATAATCAAAAATATCTCCAAGCATTGCCAAATTTCCCCTGGGAAGCAGAATCATCCTGACTGAGAACTACTACTACAGAGCCAGGAAGAGGAAAAGTTCTTTCTCCCAATCTCATTCTCCTTCTGTCATCTTGAAAGAGACTCCCTCATGATTACACGGCATCCTACATAGCTGTTGAGAGGGGTCACATTTCATGCTTCTATTAAAAATAGAGCAATATTTTATTGAGGGCTCAGGAATCAAAATTTCCATCCTGGGATAATATGTAATTTTTTTTTGTATTGAAAACTTGACCCAACTGATTTTGCATAGGAACTACATTTCCCAAAGGAGTGTAGCACCTCACTTCTTTATCTGCACAGAGTCAAAAAGGGAATTCCTGCTCATGAACAGCTATTATTCAGCTTTTAAGCTTTTCATGTATGAATTACGTGGGAATGTGTTGGTTGTAGGTGGCAGAGATTTTAGCCTCTCATCTACAGTCAAGAGCAGGGCCTGTCCTGCTCAGTGTAGGGGTTGGTACAGCTGCCAGAACCTTGTCTCTTGGCTTAAGGGTGCTATCTTGCTTGAGCAGTAATAGATGGGAGGGAATTCATAGTACTTAGTTTGCTGGAAGAAAGTTAAGTGATTTTCCAGTGATTTTCAAAAATAATGTGATGATTTGTAGGTGTTTCTATTATGTGTCATCAAAAAATCTCTAAGGTCATTGAGAGAAGGGATGGCATCTTACACTTCATTTTATTCCTGTGGAAACTTCATCACGTTTTGTGCCCAGCAGACACACAATATAGAACTGTAGATTAAAAGGGGCTTGTAAATCAGACATCTTTTCTCACAAAAATATCAAAGCAATTTTTATGTTTAAAAACAAGGTATAATTCTCATGGACTTTTCAGGGAATAAGATTACCAACGGAAAAGGATGCTATCCTATTTTAAAGAACATTAAATGAAGTAGTAATTTAAACAATATCTTTCTGAGAGAAGGCAGATCAAATAATAGTTTCTGAGTAAGGGAAGAGGAGAATGCAAATATGTTATTATTGCTAAGAATTTATTTCAGTAACAAACCTGAGTTCTACATAAATCTATAGGAGAACTCAATGTGTGTATATACACAAATGCACATATATTTTAGGATACACACACAGGCACACACACAGTGTGTGTGTAGCACAGGGAAGTCAAGAGAGAAGGTTCTGGCAGCTGTAATAACCCCTGCATTGAGTTGGACAAAAGCAGGCACTGCTCTTGACTTTAGACAATAGGTTAAGATCTCTGACACCTGCAACCAACATATTCCCACCTGATTCCTACATGAAAAGCTTGAAAAGAAGCATAATATCTGTTCATGAGCAGTATATTCTTTTATATATGTGTGTGTATATATACACTTATGTATGTGTATATGTATATATACACACACACACACACACGTATAAGTGTGTGTGTGTGTGTGTGTATCTTTTGGATAGAAAACCAAAAGAGAGGACTTAATGAATCTCTGGATTCTAAGAAACAGAACAAAAAGATCTAAGTATCCACAATCAGATTAAATAAAAAATAATAATAAAGCTAATTTATGTTTGCTTTGGGGTTTATTTGGAAGACAAAATTAAGCTTAGGAAGTGTGCAGTCTGCCTTCATATCCAACTAGATATATTGGGAAGCTCCATTATGTTTGATACTACCTGGAAAAACAAAGCAGACACTTAATGCATTATCAACGAGAGTTCTGGTTTTGATCAATACCACGCTTCATTCACCACAAAGAATGATAGCATGGTGCCCCCATTGTGCTTTCTAGTGACATGTCTCTGATGGTGAGAAATGTAATTGTCATTTCACAAAACACAGAGCACATTATGTTAGATGAGGTCTTATATTTCCACATATTTTAGCAAAAGCAAGAGCATTCTCATTTGCACAACAAATGTGTTCAGTTCTAAAAACACAATTATTTCTTCTAGTGCAATGAAGATGCGATTTAAAATAATTAATATTGAAGGCTGTATGTTTTTTATTTACAGAAAACAGCATAATTCTAAATTACTTATGTAAATATGTTCAGATGCACTCTCTACAAATATTCAATGTGTTTCATTGAAAGCAATACACTTAATATTTTGCCAACCAAAATAACAATAAATTAGATCTTGTGATATTTTAAAATAATTTCTTTCAAGTTGGAGATGATTGCTTGTTTAAAACTTAGAAAAACAGATACTAATTTGCATAAACAATTTAAAGAAGAAAAAATCCTATCAGAAATGTCAGTAGAAAGAATTGTAGAAGCACCTCTTGTATATTTAAAGTAGATCTGATTTTTGTTGAATAAAGTGTCCCCAGTCTACCATTTTGCGACAGGCATTGTTAATAAGCTGAGAAACCCTTACTTGTAGAGATGATCCCACTGCTAAGTTTGGGTTTGTACAGTTTGGGTGATGTTAGTAACCAATAAAAAAAGTCACAAATTTATTGAAGAAGTAGGATTCACCTTCAAAACAGAGTTGATGAGGTTGGGGTGTTCAGTGCATGGGAAAATGTTCTTCGGGCAATTAGGCATGATTTTAAATTTTTAAAATTCATTTTTTTCCCTAACGAAATCAGATAAAGGGGAGGTTGGTTACTGCTTCAGGTTTCTGCTACTCACAAATCACAAGTTATTTGACTTTTTTGCTCCTTGATTTTCTTGACTGTAAAATAAAGATAATGTTAGCTATTTATAGACCTACTTGGGAGATTATACAAGAAAATTATGTGAAAATTATGTGAAATAATTGAGCACAGGGAGTGGGACACTGAAGCCCCAGTAAATGTTTGTTCCTCTTCTTACTCCCTCACTCCTGTCACTCCACCCTCTTAGGTGAGTTCCAGCTTCTGATTAGCTTGTTCCATCCAGCCAGAACCTGCGAAGACCTCTTCTTGGAGGTTTCTCTGGTTCTACCTTGGACCAAAGATTTCAATGAAAGGTGTTAGGGATAGATTGTAAGTATAAAGATATGTTGGGCTCTCCCTGACCTTCCTACCAAGTAAAAAAAAAAAAATAGAATTGTTGCTAGCAAGATTTTCTTCAGGTTTAATCTACCCACTGAGTATTAGTGGTGCAGAAACTGCACTTAGATCTCTAGGATTACTGTAGCTGGTGAGAATAATGGCAGGACTACAGTTTGGGATTACCTTAAAGAAATGGCCAGTTGCCTGCTGAGAACTGCCACATTGGGTTCTAGGGAACTTTTCTGGTGGTCGTAAATCAAATTTAATCTCTGGTTTTCAAATCCCTAAGCTGTGGTGTAGCCATGGGGAGGCCTTGGTTGTGTCATCTTTCCGTCTTCCTCTTCCTTTGAACACTGGAACCTGCAGGGTGATCTGTGCAATAAATGGGACGAAAAAACTTCTTGTCCTCCCTCCACAGGTTTCCATTCAAACTCTTCACTGAAGAGGGAGACCCACGTTGTTCCTGCAGTTACTTTCTCCTGGGATGGACTTGAAGTTAGTCAGGAACTTGACCTCCATTAATGTTGAAGATTCCCACTTCCATAAATACCTCTGCTATCAGAAAACTCACCTAAAATCTGCATTCTCTTATTCTTTATCAGATCTTCCCTCGAAGTTCCTTTGGGAAGGAGTAATTTAGGAAAGCAATCACATCCATATTCTATGGTGAAAAGAGTATGGACTTTGGAATTAAGTAGACCCAGGTTGATTTCTTATATAGCTAGCTGGTTCCGTGAGTTTGCAGACCATTGCTTTAGGCAAACCATTTAATCACTCTGAGTGTCTTTCTGCTCATCTGTGAAGTTGGGAAACTTACTCTACCATGTAAAGTTGCTGCAATGGTTAAATACATACTAGAATATACATATATATATACATATAGAATACCTGGAATTTAACAGAATTTCAAGGGATGATAATTGGCTTATACAGTAATTTCTAATATAGTAAAAGCTGCATCGTTAGATTCTCTTCTTATAAAAATTCCAGGTCTCATTTTTATCCTCTTCATAGTGTTTACTAACCTCAGTTTCTAATAGATATCTTCTTCCTTTTCTCTTTTTTTTTTTTTTTTTAACGTGGTACTAAGGGGAAGAAAATAAGTGGGATGTTATTTGTAGAGAAATTTTATGTTTCTTTCTTCTTTCTGTCATCTCAACTCTGGCATGCTTTATTTTCAATTCCCATCTCAGTGACGTCAGACACACAGGACTACTATAAAACTCTTGTCCCTAAAGCAGAAAAAGATAATCTTCAACACCAATGCACTTTGATTTCTGTTCATTAATTTTCCCTTAGTTGGTACTGCTCTGATTATTGAATGCAATTTTAAGAAATCACCAGAAGCAAGGGTTTCAGAAACATAAATTAGGGAATGTCTTCTCAGTTTTCAGTTGTATCTTTTATTTCTTTGAGTGAAATTTTGTGTGCTACTCATTTACTTTGCTTCATGAATTACATTAGATTCTGTATTAGAAGAATTTGATATTAGTTGATCCTGGTTTATGAAGACTTTCAGTCTTCTCTTCCTTCCCAGCCAATACATGAGAACCATTCTTCCAACCCTTCTTTCCCATGCTTCAGTACTTCTCTCTCGTGTTCTTTTTTCTCATTTCATCTTGAATATGGTGATGAGACACTTTTTTTTTTCCTTACTGAAGAGACTGTAAACTCTTTGGCACATTTTATTTAGTGTTCTTCATTTCTCATGAGTTCTAGCTGACACTTAACATAGAATAGAGGCTGAGTAAATGCATGTGAAATGAGGAAATCAAAATTATATAGAACATTAAATTACTATGAATTTAAAAGGCTTATAATGATCTTCTTGAAACATAGCATACCTGCTATACTCAATTTTAAAAAGAATTATAAAACAAATTATAAGTTGAAGTTATTAAACAAATTGTAAGGTGAAAACTTCTTATAATTTGTTTATGGCAATTAGAATGAATTTTCTTACAGCAAGAATGTTAAAAATGGTGGTTATATTCCCAAACAGCTTTTAAAAACTCCTGTTATTACATAACAAACCTAGAGCAGGAGAGCAAACACTGGATGTGCCTTTCTAGAAACTTCCTCAACATTCCTATTGTCTCTACTGGCTTAGTAGCAAAGGAAGTCTTTAATGTGAGTTTGATGGAAATCATAAAAATGGATTTCTTAGCAAGAATGATATGTCAATTTAAGATATTTTCTGCAAGAAACTAGCTCTAGCTGAATCACTGAGTTCCCCCCAAAAAAGGATGGTATGGGGTAGAGTTCCAAAGTTATGTGTAGGGTACATAGCTTTGACAATGATTGTGAAATTCCTACACATTTTAACATTCTATTAATGTTTTATTTCACTAGTTTGTAAGAACATCCACAACTTTTCCTCATAAAATCACAACAATGATTGGAAAGCTGGCTAGTTAAAAGTTATTCATTACTGAAAGAAGAAAAAATCCTACTACTATTTATTATTTGAAAATAATCTTTAGCATGAAAATACAAATAGCATAGTTGTATCTAACCAGATAGTTTTAATAGATGGGTAATCATGGTCTTTAGCAAGAAGTACTCAGAAACTAAATGAATCATTGAATTTTCAGTTGTCACAGAAATTGAGAAAAAGTAGTATATATTGATTAATGATCAATGATTTAATATAATAAAGTACTATAATTATTTTCAAGATTTTTTAAATGTAAAATATAAATAAAATGGACATATGAGAATGTATTATTTGAATTGAACCAGAAAGTATTTCTTAAATATAAAAGGCTTTTTGTTTTTAGTGAATTTGGTAAAAATTTGAGTTTTCTAATTACCAAATGTAATTTTTTCCCAGTGCCATTAACAATTCTGTATATACTTTATCGATTGACTGTTATAAAATAAAATCAGAAATCTTACAACTTGGCAGAAGAAAATTCCACATGGCACTTCCATAAAAGGTAGAGCTAACAAGAACCTTGAAAAGATCTTCGTCCACACTTCCTCCACATGAGGCATGAACAGAAAAAGATTCATATTAGACAAGATCACGGAGAGCCCAGAGGCCCAAGCAAAATTTTATTTGTGGGTATTTTTGTGTTTCTAACCTCCTTGGAGAGAGAAAGATAACTCAACTTTCAATAAGTTAAAAGCAAGCACAAGAAAAACTCTCAAAATCCAGACTATTTCTAGTACATATAACTCTTTGACAAAATGGACTACCAAATTTAAAAATACATATATCTATATGCATATATATGGCAACCAAAGGAAACAAAAGATGTAAAGTAGAACACAGGAAAATCTATCAATGAAATGAGCCACCAGAGAGACTAATACTAAAACAGTATGTTTTCAAAAAATCAAAAGGCCGCAACACTGCCTTTTGGGACTTTATAAAATGGAATTCAGACCTACTCTTTGTTTACAATGAAGGTAAAAACACAAGGGAAGTTGCAAATAAATGTTCCACGACTGTCTGATAGAAAAGTACTATATTCTCTCAATAGAACAGAAAAACAAACTAGGCCCGGGTGCGGAGGCTCACACCTATAATCCCAGCACTTTGCGAGGCTGAGGCAGTCTGAGACCAGACTGAGGCCAGGAGTTTGAGATCAGCCTGGCTAACATGGGAAAACCCTATCTCTACTAAAAATACAAAAATTAGCCAGTGTGGTGGCCTGTGCCTGTAATCCCAGCTACTCGGGAAGTTGAAGCAGGAAAATAACTTGAACCTGGGAGGCAGAGGCTGCAGTGAGTCAGGATCATGCCACTGCCACTGCACACCAGCCTTGGATACAGAGCAAGACTTTGTCTCAGAAAAGAAAAAAAAAAAATCTGGAGAGGAAAGTATACCAGAAAACTGCAAATTTTTCAAGAGATTACTTCCACCCTCATAGGAAAATAGATGCACATGGCAGACATAAAGTTGAGCATATTTACGTTCTAGAAAAATAATTATTATGTGGGGAAAAATAACTACATCCTTCCCCCCCAGTCTTTGCATCTGCTAACAGAATGCACAGGCTTGCTGTAGTGTGGTGAATAAATTGGAGGTGGGGCAAGGTTGAAGGCAAGGATACAGAAAAAACTGTTGTGATAGTCCAGGTAAGAGATAATAATCACCTTGGTTATAGCTGTATTGATTAATTAAAGAAAGATGGATGAATTAGATGGCTGTTTGGAAAGTCAGATCACCTGGATTTGGTAAATGAATGATTGAGAAAAAAAAACGAAGGAGTTTAGCATGATACCCAGGTTTCTGGTTGGAGCGGAAACAGACTCTGGCCCATGTGAACTGACTTACACATAGCAGCAAGCAGTGTGCATTTTATGCATAATGTTGATCTCCTTCCTTTGTGCAATGAGTATAAGGGATGCTAGGTAACATCTGCTTGCTTAATGTATTGGACATGTGTGAGGCACTGCAGTGTTTAGGACCTTTCCTGGGGCTCTCATTAATGTCCAAATTGTTTCAAACAAAAGACAACAATTGTGGGGAAAGGGAGGGATGAATAGGTGAAGCACAGAACTTCTAGGGTAGTGAGACAGCTGTGCTTGATGCTGTCATGATGGATGCAGGTTGTATCATACATTTGTCTAAACCCATGGAATGTATATCAAGAGTGACTCCTAATGTGAACTATGGGCTTTGGATGATGATGTGGTATCAATATAGGTTTGTTAATTTTAACAAATCTACCTATCTGTGGGGGACGTTGATAATCTGGGAGGTTTATGCATGTATGGAGTAGGGGTTATATGAGACATCTCTGTACCTTCAACTCAGTTTTGCTATGAACCTAAAACTACTCTAGAAGATAAAGTCTAATTGAAAAAAACAAACGAGACAGCTATTTGAGCTGATGCAAAGTAAATACCTATAAAACTAATGTCTTAAACCTAAGTAAAGAAGTGAGACAGAAAAGGAACAATGTGAAGTGGGAACTAGGTTATGACATATGTTAGGAAATTATAATGGTCGAGGCACATTCAGAGACACAAAATTCTGTCTAGGGATTAGAAAAAAAAATAGAATAGAAATGTTTTAGAAAAGGAATCCCAGAGAGAAACTGAATGACATCAAATTCTTTTTTATCTCAGTATAAATACAATATCTACAACTGTTTCATAGAGGCAACTCTCATTTCTATCTTCCAGGAAAACTCAAGAGCACATATGCACCACGTGTTCCACTCCAGGATTTTTAGAGCTTTTTCTGTTTAAGGTTCGGTCTTAGTCCCTAGAATGTATTACATATAAGCTGGAGCATACATGTGAGGAAGATTTTCTACTTTGAATGTCCATGGAATAATCTCTAGGAACTGAAAAATAATTTATTCAACATATTTTTAATTGAGCACCTATTATGTTCCAGGCACTGTTCTTGGTAGTGGGACTACACTAGTAAACAAGATAAATAAAATCTCTGTCTTTGTGAAGTTTACACTCAGGTTAAGAAACAGAAAAAATAAATATATTGTTAACCCAGAAAATAATATATAGCTAGGTACATAAGTGCTAGGAAGAATAATCCATCAGGAGTTGGAAGTAGAAAGTGGCCAGGAGAGGGAGGAGAGAGGTAGTTGCTATTTTTGACAGAATGGTAAGGGAGACCTTAGTGAATGCAGGAGACATGTGTCTATTGGGAGAAAGGGGGCTGCAGGCAGGGTTAAGGGTATGGCCTGCCTTGTAGGTTGAGGAATAGCAAGGAGGCCAGAGTGGTGGAAATAGGTGGGAGGTAAGGCAAGGGGTTAGGAGGTACCCATGCTCAGATCATCCAGTGCCTTGTAGGCCATATTAGTTATCTACTGCTATATAATGAATCACACCAAATGCAGTGGCTTCAACAGTAATGATTTATTATTTCTTACCTGGCAATTCTGCTGATCTCACCTGGCCTCTTACATGCACTACAGTCAATGGGTAGATCTGCTGGAGCTTATAGTCTAGGCCTGCAGGCTTCATGCTTTGAACACAACTTCATAAACTTTCTTAAAACATTATGAGATTTTAATGATTTGTTTAGATCATCAGTTATCATTAATGTGAGTGTATTCTATGTGTGGCCCAAGACAGTTCATCTTCCAGTGTGGCCCAGAGAAGCCAAAAGATTGGCACCCCTGATCAAGCATGTCCTCACTCACTTCTCCAGGGCCTCAGCTGAGAAGATTTTCTATCTTGGGCTTCTTCACACAATGGCATATATATTCCAGAGGGTGATAGTCAAGCTTCAGTGTTTTTTGTTTGTTTGTTTGTTTTTTTAAGACAGTCCCACTCTGTCACCCACTCTGGAGTGCAGTGGTGTGATCTCAACTCAATGCAACCTCCGTCTCCCAGATTCAAGTGATTCTCCTACCTCAGCCTCCCAAGTAGCTGGGATTGATTACAGGCATGTGCCATCACACCCAGCTAATTTTTGTATTTTTAGTAGAGACAGCATCTCACCGTGTTGGCCAAGCTAGTCTCGAACTCCTGACCTCAAATGATCCACCTGCTTCAGCCTCCTAAAGTGCTGGAATTACAGGCGTAAGCCACCACGCCTGGCCAGCTTCAGGTTTCTTGATATCTAGTTTAGAACTTGCTCAAGATCCTTTCTCACACATCTCTAACAATCAAAGGAAGTCATGATGTCAGCCCAGATTCGGAGGGTGGGAAAAGAGGCCATACCTCTTTGGTGGGATGAGCACCAAAGCATTTGAAGCCACTTAAAAACTACTTCACATACTATAGGAAAGGCTTAGAATTACGTTATAAGACCCATGAGAAGTGATGGGAGGATTTTGATTAGGGAAGTTGTAAGAGTAGATTTGTGTTTCAGAGATTACACTGTCTGCTGCATGAAGAATAAACAAGAGATGAGTTAGGAGGCTAATACAACAGGATTTTCTCTATCATTCATTTAACCTACAGAAAGAGGCTGAGAGCTTTTAATAGAGTTATTATGGTCATAATGCATGTTTTCCCTCAGGTTCAAGTTTATGCAAAATGGTATAAGTCAGTTATAACAAAAAATTAAAGCTTTCTTTTCCAGGAAAAGACAATAACCTTCATGTATTATATTCTCACTATATAGAAATTGTATTAAATTACCCATCCTACACTGGAACTTTGTCATTTAAAATAAGAATATCACAGTTTCCTCAAGCAAGACATTTATGTCTTTCTTCAAAGAACTCTAAGCACTATAAATATACTCTGAGGTGGAAACAGCCATTTAAATTATTAACTGGAAATCCTTTCAGTCATGTGCACATTCCATAAATGCATATATTTTGCACGACATAACTATAGATTTCTGTTTAAAAAACTGCTGTCATCTTCTGATTTCTTCTTCATTGTTGTTGCTGTTCTCACTATAGCAATTTTCCACATTCTAAGTGCAACTAAGAAGGTAGTATTTGAGTTTTTGAAGACTGAACAGATGAAGACCAGAAGGAGTGCTGCTTAGGAGAAAAGAGAAGACAGATTTGAGAATATCTAGAGGCTGCACTCCACTGCTCAGGAGGAAATCTTAGAACTAAAAGGCCTTAGTGATCTACTTCTGTCTCTCCTTTAATTGCTAAGAAAATGAAGCCTGAAAATACTATCAGTCTCATATCAGAGGCCTATGGGCAGAATGCGGCTACAGCTATGTTTTGTTTTGCCTTTAATGCACTTTACTTTTAGTTAAATTTAGTCTTCAACATTCAAAAATTGGGAGCTTTTGCATAAATCTATATTTTTGGCTTCCCTTGAAAAATCAAGTTATCTTAGAATACTGAATTTTTCACAGTCTTCTCCACCAGGACTGCCTCACTCATTTTAATCCCAACTTGATCTTTGGTGACATTTTATGGCAACCTCTGGGCCATATAAGACTAAATGTCAGAGATGAAGCCAAGCCACAAGCTCCAATCCCATGTTCCCTCCAGTTCTTTCTTCTTTGCTTTCTTTGTGATTCTAGTTTTATTAATTTTCAGGCAATAAATATCCATGAAAATCCCGCTTTCTTCTTCAAATCGTATAAAGACATCTGTGAATATTGCATCTTAATGAAGCCAGTTTTCACCCCTCTAATTAAAAAAATCTATAATTGAACAAAAGGCAAACAAGACATTTCAGCTTCAGGACTATCAACTGACAATGAAGGGGCAGAGTGAGTCTCCTCCCACCGAGGTACTCACTGAGAATGACTCCAGCTGAAAAGAGCCATTCGGAAGCTTATAATAATCATATCTGTGCCTGCTCACTTCAGACTCTACTCATTAGAAAGCTTTGCATCCCTTAGCCTTTAAAATATGCTATATAAAAACCCATCCACCTTCTCTGCAGAGGTGAGTTAGGCATACTGTAGAATAAGGTTCCCGCTGCCAAGCAACAAAATTAAAACAAATAAAAGCTGTCTGCAGTAAAGTTTTAACTGGCTTCTAGAATATGCAATAGATTTGGTCAATTCAGCCGAAGCATTGTACTCATAAAAGGGTTCATAGTGAACTTTAAGATGTATGCCTTTTTTGAAAAATAGACAAAACTCCATGATACAGTTTCACATCTTATCCTTAGATATTTTTACATTAAAAATTTGCCATCTTAAAAAAAATTTTTTTTTGTTTTGAATTAGTGTCTACATATTCTCACCATAGCCACTCTGCATGTCACAGGATGGTTTTTAATGAACAATTCTTTGTCTTTATTGGGGCCTGTGTTAAATAAAGCAAGAATTCAGCCCTGCCGTGTGCATCACGGAGAGGGAGCGTGCACGACAGCACATCCCATGTACTGTAACTGAAGCAATTAGTTGCCTATTTCTTACATTAGCACATATGGGTGACATGTTCAGAACACCTACACACACTCAGCAGAATGACTGTCTCCATATTTCTCCAGAAAAATTCCTAACTAGCACCAGAGCCATTAAAGCTGTATTATTTACCAAAAAAATAATAATAAGTGGCATAAGAGATGTTGTCAACATGTATTCTGGCAAAAATGTTGGTCATTTTATTGAAATACTTATCCATGTAAATGATGTTAGAATTCAAATATTGTCAATGTTTACTTGCCTTGCTATAATTGAAGGGACTAATAATTTGTAAACATTTGTCTCAGGATGTCTAAGATGCCTTTGGACAGTTTCTTTTTAATGCATTTCTACTTGACATATAATCAAACTAAGTTGCCCTGGAGACCTTACCCTGGAGTTTTTCCTGCCTGTGCTTATTGCCCTGTTAAATATAAAGCTTATAGTCATCTTCTGTGCTCTGACTTTTCCTCTAAATTATTGGTTATTAAATCAATTCATATGCAATTAGCAGGATCATGTCTCTACTACAAATCCTCCAATAACTCCTAGATTATCTCTGAGAGCATAGAACGTGTTAATAAGTATAAAAAGATAAATGAAATCAAATTCCTTTAAGGAAGATCCTTGTATTTCTCTCTGGCATTAAAGCCCTCCCAAATTAGGCTCCCTCTGCCTTTCAGAGGTATTCTCCACTTAACTCTCTGCTTTAGCCAAACTGGTCTATCCACACGGTTTGAGCAGGGCTTCAGCTTACCTGATTTCTTAGACTTAACCAGAATTCCCAACCTTATAGTCAAAGTCAAATAAAATACAGAGATAAATCTCTGAAATTAAAATGTTTTATTTGGGAAGAAAGAATTGCAGTTTGGAGCATACACACAGACTGCCTGGTCTTTGGTATGTACAAAGAACAAAGAAAAGGCTAGAGGTTTTATAAAAATGAGAAATGTTACGTATTGCTCTTTGAAGAAGCTTGTGGGTACTAGTAAGGTTTGGGGAGCTGGCAAGCTCTAATTGGTTAGTGACAACATTAAGTAAAACTAGCCTTAAAGTTGCAGCGGTTGTTTCAGTAGTCATTAGTAGTTAAAAACTGGTTTCAGTTTATAGCAGACAGTTTTAGCTGCCAGGCTTTCAGATAATTACAGTTTTGAAGGAATGTTTTGGACCCTGAGTACTTTTTTCCCCTGACTTTTTGATTCTATTAAAGTGGGTATGGCAAGAATGACCCAATTTTTATAATGAACTTTCATACCATCATCTCTATGCAACTTTTACTCATCTTTTAAGCTCTGGCTTATGTCCCTCACACCTTGTCTATGAGATCTACCTCTGGGCAATTGAGCTAATCTCTGAAGAATCAGTTCTATGCCCCAAACTAAACACTGGGGCTTCTAAGATGGTGACACCTTGTTCCTATTCTTAGGAGTTTGCAGTCCAAAGGGAGAGTCCAAGGGGGTCACAGTGTGCATTTAGCTCTTTGACAGAAGAATGCTCAGAATGCTATGTGCACTCAAAGAGGGGACATGAACCCCAATGACAAGAAGAGCAGAAGTGAAGCTGGGATGATCAGAGGCCACAAGAGGAAGGGGTGTGTGGCAATGATCACCGCAGATAGTGAAGAGAGAGTGAAAAGCTCATAGAGAAATGAGAATGGGATACTCCTGGCCAAGTGCATATCTAAAGTTGGAAGGGAAAAGTTGTAAGAAATTCAACCTGAGAGGTGAGCAGGAGGAAGATCTTAAGGAGCCCAGTGTGCTTTGTGGAAAGGGCTTGAATTTCATCCTTGGCCATAAAGGAGCACTGCAGTGACAAAGGAGATCCTCTCTAAAGTTTCTTCCAGCTTGGAAATTCTGTGATTCTCTGACCCCAAACCCACAGTGCTACTGCTCTGTACTACTGAATACACTTGCCAAAAAATAACTTGATTGGCATGTTATTTTTATTTGTGTCTATACTGGATCCTCTATAATGAACTCTATACATAGTAGTTGTTCAAAAAAGCTTTATCAGTTTTCTCTATTATCTTAAAGTATGTTTTTGGAGGATGGATACCACATCCTATTTGCCATTTCATCCCCACAGTGCCCAGTACAACAAGTATTTATGGAATAGACAAATGAAAGCTATGGATGGGGGTCCCAGTTTGAATCTATGACATCTTCTTTTCAGTAGCATCAAGGCTATAGTTAAGGAACTGTATAAAAACATGTTTTTCCTCATTTTTTTTTTTTTTGCTGCACAAATATTAGCTGAAAGCCTATGAGATGCCAATACCTGAATATACAATGTTGAATACTGCCCTCATAGATTTTATGTTACATTTTTTTTTCTTGCCTCTCAGCCCTTATCTCTATGATTTAAAAGGCTTAAGAAAGTTAGAAGATTCTTCTCCACATAAGCCTTGGGAAATAATTTGAAAGGATCTGGAACATTGCTCAAAATGTAATTGCCCTTTTTATTATGACTGCTTTTTTTTGGAAATGGAGTCTCACTCTGGGACCCAGCCTGCAGTGCAGGGGCATGATCATGGCACACTACAACCTCTGCCTTCTGGGCTCAAGCAGTCTTCCCACCTCAGCCTCCTGAGTAGCTGGAACTACAGGCATGTGCCACCAGTCCCAGCTAATTTTTGTATTTTTCTGTAGAGATGAAGTTTCACCATGTTGCACAGGCTGGTCTGAAACTCCTGGGCTCAAGTGATCTGCCCAATATTCTGCCAATATCAAACACCCATATTCCTTCACACTCTACCTTTCTTCCTGAATTCTCTCTCTCAGTAAAATTGAGCTCACTAGGGTAGTACATGGCATTTGTTCGGTGCTCAGTAGATGTCAGTTTTCCATTGTTCTGTTTATTTTCTACGATTACTTCAATTTCTTCATGGAAGTAGGTTGATGGGAAGAACTTACAGTTAAGCCATTTGAGGCCCTCCAAGTTTCAGATGTCAAGACAGTACATAATTTTAGGCCTCACGCCACACTATACAACAATAGGAAAATACCAACATTAACTTTCAAAACAAATGGTTAATAATAATAGAAGTTTTATCTCTTGTATTAAATGTTTTAGGATGAGCCTGAAAATCAGGTTTTACCCATACACATTTTTTATTTTTAGTACTTTAGGTTCTGGGGTACATGTGCAGATCATGCAGGATTGTTGCATAAGTACACACATGGCAATGTGGTTTGCTGCCTCCATCCCCCCGTCACCTACATCTGGCATTTCTCCCCATGTTATCCCTCCCTGACCTCCCTGTTGCCCCCTGCTGTCCCTCCTTTGGTCCCCGCAACAGACCCCAGTGTGTGATGCTCCCCTCCCTGTGGCCATGTGTTCTCATTGTTCATCACCTGCCTATGAGTGAGAACATGCGGTGTTTGATTTTTCTGTTCTTGTGTCAGTTTGCTGAGAATTATGGTTTCCAGATTCATCCATGTCCCCACAAAGGACATAAACTCATCATTTTTTATGGCTGCATAGTATTCCATGGTGTCTCTGTGCCACATTTTCCTTGTCCAGTCTATCGTCGATGGGCATTAAGGTTGGTTCCAGGTCTTTGCTATTGTAAACAGTGCTGCCATGAACATACGTGTGCATGTGTCTTTATAACAGAATGATTTATAATCATTTGGGAATATAACCAGTAATGGGATTGCTGGGTCAAATGGAATTTCTATTTCTAGGTCCTTGAGGAAGCACCACACTGTCTTCCACAATGGTTGAACTAGTTTACACTCCCACCAACAGTGTAAAAGTGTTCCTATTTCTCCACATCCTCTCCAGCATCCGTTGTCTCCAGATTTTTTAATGATCGCCATTCTAACTGGCATGAGGTGGTATCTCAATGTAGTTTTGATTTGCATTTCTCTAATAATCAATGATGATGAGCATTTTTTCATATGTTCATTGGCCTCATATATGTCTTCTTTTGAAAAGTGTCTGTTCATTTCCTTCTCCCACTTTTGGATGGGTTTGTTTTTTTCTTGTAAATCTATTTTAGTTCTTTGTAAATTCTGGATATTAGCCCTTTGTCAGATGGGTAGATTGCAAAAATTTTTTCCCATTCTGTTGGTTGCCAGTTCACTCTAATGACTGTTTCTTTTGCTGTACAGAAGCTCTAGAGTTTAATTAGGTCCCATTTGTCTATTTTGGGTTTTGTTGTCAATGCTTTTGGTATTTCAGTCATGAAGTCCTTGCCTATGCCCACGTCCTGAATGGTTTTGCCTAGGTTTTCTTTTATGGTTTTATGGTGTTAGGTCTTATGTTTAAGTCATTAATCCATCTGGAGTTAATTTTAGTGTAAGGTGTCAGGAAGGGGTCCAGTTTCTGCTTTCTGCACACTGCTAGCCAGTTTTCCCAGCATCATTTATTAAACAGGGAATCCTTTCCCCATTGCTTGTTTTTGTCAGGTTTGTCAAAAATCAGATGGTTGTAGATGTGTGGTGTTGCTTTCAGGGCCTCTGTTCTGTTCCATTGGTCTATATCTCTGTTTTGGTACCAGTACTGTGCTGTTTTGATTATTATAGCCTTGTAGTATAGTTTGAAATCAGGTAGCATGATGCCTCTGAATTTATTCTTTTTGCTTTGGATTGTCTTGGCTATGTGGGCTCTCTTTTGGTTCTATATTAAGTTTAAGGTGGTTTTTTCCAGTTCTATGAAGAAGGTCATTGGTAGCTTGATGGGGATAGCATTGAATCTATAAATCACTTAGGGAAGGGTGGCCATTTTCACGATATTGATTCTTCCTAACCATGAGCATGGACTGTTTCTCCATCTGTTTGTGTCCTCTCTTATTTCCTTGAGCAGTGGTTTGTAGTTCTCCTTGAAGAGGTCTTTTACATCTTTTGTTAGTTGTATTCCTAGGTATTTCATTCTCTTTGTAGCAAATGTGAATGGGAGTTTGCTCATAATTTGGCTCTCTGTTAGTCTATTATTGGTGTATAGAAATGCTTGTGATTTTTGCACATTGATTTTGTATCCTGAGACTTTGCTGAAGTTGCTTATCAGTTTCAGGAGCTTTTGGGCTGAGATGAGGGGGTCTTCTAAATATACAATCATGTCGTCTGCAAATAAAGACAATTTGACTTCCTCTTTTCCTAATTGAATACCCTTTATTTTTTTTTTCTTGAGTAACTGCTCTGGCTAGAACTTCCAACACTATATTGAATAGGAGTGGTGAGAGAGGGCATCCTTGTCTAGTGCCTGATTTCAAAGGGAATGCTTCCAGTTTTTGTCTATTCAGTATGATATTGGCTGTAGGTTTGTCATAAATAGCTTTTATTGTTTTGAGATATGTTCCTTCAATACCTAGCTTATTGAGAATTTTTAGCATAAAGGGCTGTTGAATTTTCTCAAAGGCCTTCTCTGCATCTATTGAGATAATCATGTGGCTTTTGTCTTTGGTTCTGTTTACATGGTGGATTATATTTATAGACTTGCGTGTCTTGAACCAGCCTTGCATTCCTGGAATGAAGCCTACTTGATTGTGATGGATAAGCATTTTGATGTGCTGTTGCAATCGGTTTGCCAGTGTTTTATTGAAGCTTATTGCATCTATGTTCATCATGGGTATTGGCCTGAAGTTTTCTTTTTTTTGTTGAGTCTCCACCAGGTTTTGCTATCAGAATGATGTTGGTCTCATAAAAGGATTTGGGAAGGATTCCCTCTGTTTGGATTGCTTGGAATAGTTTCAGAAGGAATGGTACCAGCTCCTTTTTGTATGTCTGGTAGAATTCAGCTGTGAACCCGTCTGGACCTGAGCTTTTTTTGGTTGGTAGGCTATTAATTGCTGCCTCGACTTCAGCCCTTGTTATTGGTCTATTTAGGGTTTTTACTTCTTCCTGGTTTAGGCTTGGGAGAGTGCAGGTGTCCATGAATTTATACATTTCTTCCAGGTTTGCTGGTTTATATGCATAGAGTTGTTTGTAGTAATCTCTGATTGTAGCTTGTATTTCTGTGGAATCAGCGGTGATATCCCCTTTATCATTTTTTATTGCATCTATTTGATTCTTCTCTCTTTTCTTTTTTATTAATCTGGCTAGCAGTCTGTCTATTTTGTTGATCTTTTCAAAAAATCAGCTCCTGGATTAATCAAATTTTTGAAGGGTTTTTTGTGTCTCTATCTCCTTTGGTTCTGCTCTGATTTTAGTTATTTCTTGTCTTCTGCTAGCTTTTGAGTTTTTTTGATCTTGCTCCTCTAGCTCTTTCAATTTTGATGATAGGGTGTCAATTTTAGATCTTTCCTCGCTTCTCTGTTGGGCTTTATTGCTGTAAATTTCCCACTAGACACTGCTTTAAATGTGTCCAGGAGATTCTGGTATGTTGTGTCTTCATTCTTGTTTGTTTCAAAGAACATCTTTATTTCTGCCTTCATTTCATTGTTTATCCAGTAGACATTCAGGAGCCAGTTGTTCAGTTTCCATGAAGCTGTGCGGTTCTGAGTTACTTTCTTAATTCTGAGTTCTAATTTGATTGCCCTGTGGTCTGAGAGACTACTATGATTTCCATTCTTGTGCATTTGCTGAGGAGTGATTTACTTCCAATTAGGGGTCAACTTTAGAATAGGTGCAATGTGGTGCTGAGAAGAATGTATATTCTGTGGATTTGAGTGGAGATTTCTGTAGATGTCTATTTTGTCCGCTTGGTCCAGATCTGAGTTCAAGTCCTGGATATCCTTGTTAATTTTCTGTCTCGTTGATGTGTCTAATGTTGACAGTGGAGTGTTAAAGTCTCCCACTATTATTGTGTGGGAGTCTAAGTCTCTTTGTAGGTCGTTAAGAACTTGCTTTATGTACCTGGGTGCTCTTGTATTGGGTGCATATATATTTAGGATCGTTAGCTCTTCTTGTTGCATTGATCCTTTTACCATTATGTAATGCCCTTCTTTGTCTCTTTTGATCTTTGTTGGTTTAAAGTCTATTTCATCAGAGACTAGGATTGTAACTCCTGCTTTTTTTTGCTCTCCATTTGCTTGATAAATCTTCCTCCATCCCTTTATTTTGAGCCTATGTGTATCCTTGCACATGAGATGGGTTTCCTGGATACAGCACCCCAATGAGTCCTGACTTTTTATCCAATTTGCCAGTCTGTCTCTTTTGATTGGGGCATTTAGCCCATTTACATTTAAGATTAATATTGTTATGTGTGAATTTGATCCTGCCATTTTGATGTTAGCTGGATGTTTTGCCCATTAGTTGATGCATTTTTTTCATTGTGTTGATGGTCTTTACCATTTGGTATGTTTTTGGAGTGGCTGGTACTGGTTGTTCCTTTCTATGTTTGGTGCTACTTTGGTGCAGGCCTGGTGGTGACAAAATCTCTCAGCAATTGCTTGTTTGTAAAGGATTTTATTTCTCCTTCTCTTATGAAGCTTAGTTTGGCTGGAAATTAAATTCTGGGTTGAAAGTTCTTTTCTTTAAAGATGTTGAATATTGGCCCTCACTCTCTTCTGGCTTGTAGGGTTTCTGCAGAGAGATCCGCTGTGAGTCTGATGGGCTTCCCTTTGTGGGTAAGTCGACCTTTCTTTCTGGCTGCCCTTAGCATTTTTTCCTTCATTTCAACCCTGGTGAATCTGATGATTATGTGCCTTGGGGTTGCTCTTCTTGAGGAATATCTTTGTAGTGTTCTCTGTATTTCCTGGACTTGAATGGTGGCCTGGCTTCCTAGGTTGGGGAAGTTCTCCTGGATAATATCCTGAACAGTGTTTTCCAGCTTGGAGTCATTCTCTCCATCACATTCAGGTACACCTGTCAAATGCAGATTAGGTCTTTCCATATAATCCCATTTTTCTTGGAGGCTTTGTTCATTTCTTTTCACTCTTTATTCTCTATTCTTGCCTTCTCATTTTATTTCATTGAGTTGATCCTCAATCTCTGATATTCTTTCTTCTGCTTGGTCAATTCAGCTATTGAATCTTGCATATGCTTCATGAAGTTCTCGTGCTGTGTTTTTCACCTTCATCACGTCATTTATATTCTTCTCTAAGCTGTTAATTCTAGTTAGCATTTCATAAAAACTTTTTTTCTAGGTTCTTAGTTTCTTTGCATTGGGTTAGCATACGTTCTTTTAGTTCTGAGAAGTTTGTTATTACCCACCTTCTGAAGCCTGTTTCTGTCAATTCATCAGATTCATTCATCATCCACCTTTGATCCCTAGCTGGTGAGAAGTTGTGATCCTTTGGAGAAGGAGAGGCATTCTGGGTTTTGGTGTTTTCATCCTTTTTGCACTGGTTTCTTCCCATCTTAGCTTTATCTACCTGTAGTCTTTGTAGTTGGTGGCTGTGTAGATGTCCTTTCTGTTAATGATGAAGTTATTTCTTTCTGTTTCTTTCCTTCTAACAGTCAGGCCCCTCTGCTGCAGGACTTGCTGGAGGTCCGCTCCAGACCCTGCTTGCCTGGGGATCACCCATGGGGGCTGCAGAACAGTAAGGGTTGCTGCCGGTTTCTTCTTCTTTTATCTTCGTCCCAGAAGGGTACCTGCTAGATGTCAGCCTGAGCTCTCCTTTATGAGGTGTCTCTTTGGGTATACGGGGGTTAGGAGGCTGCTTGAGGAGACAGTCTGTCCCTGATAGGAGCTCAAGTGCTGTGGGGAGCTCCGTTGTTCCGTGCAGAGATGCTGGGCAGGTATGTTTAAGTCTGCTGCAGCGGAACTCATAAACGCCTTGTTTTCCCAGGTGCTGTCCCGGGAAGGTGGGGCTTTATTTATAAGTTCCTGTCATGCCATTGCCTTTTTCATAGATGCCCTGCCCTGCATGGAATAGTCTAGTCACAGTCTGCTAGCAGAGGCATTGCTGAGCTGCTGCAGGCTCTGTCCAGCTGCTGTGTGAACTGCCTCGGTAGTGGCAGACTGCCTTCGTAGTGGTGGTCGCCCTTTCTCCCACTGAGCTGGACCTTCTTGGGTCCAGCTGCGCTTGCTGGGAAACTCTCAATCCAGAGCATTTCAGATTGCTTGTTTTGTGGGGGTGGTACCTGCCAAGCCAGATCACCTGGCTCCCTGTCTCTGTCCCCTCCGTTTCAGTTGAATGAGCAGCTCTGCCTCCCAGGTGTTCCAGGCACCAGTTGAAACAGCCGCCCAGATTTGCGTGAGTTTCTGTGTGCCAAGCCGGTACCGGCTGAAACCGCCATGCTGAAAACTCGTGGTGCTTTTCAGCCTGGGAATCTCCTGGTCTGTAGGGGGTGAAAATGTGTTTAGAAATGTGGTGGGCACTCACCCTCTGCATTGTTCTTGCTGGGAACTGCACTCTGGAGCTATCCCTATTTGGCCATCTTGGATCCTCCCCCTGTACGAATTTTATAGATGAAAAAATTGAGGCTCAGAGAAGATAATTTGTCCAAAGTCATATAGCAAATTAGTGATCAGGCTAGGATTTGACCCAAAGTTATTTTCAACATCAAAGGCCCATGCCTTCTCTAAGAAGTATAATATGAAAAAAGTGGAATTCTACTGATCACAAAGAGGTAAAAGGCAGAGACCTGATTTAAACAGCCTAAGAATATCAGAAAGAAATTGTGCCACAACAGTTATGCTCAGAAGCACAAATTATCATACTGTTTGTGTAGATTAAATTCTGGCCAAGAAAACATCTTGAACATTTGGGTTGAAAAGCCTTGAGCATAGCAATGACTCAGTCAAAACATTAACTTGGATACTTGATATACTGCTCCGAAAAAAACAATTTAGTTTGTCTTGTGCTGCTGTATGTTCCAAATATTTTTTATTCTTATGTTTTTAAATATAACACATAAAAGGTAATATATGTAGGTTGAAATTAATAATTTTCATAACTGACTCTTCTGATGTCACCTGCTGATGATGTAAAGCCTACGTGAGTCCCATTCTTTGCAAAATTAGAGAGAAATAAAATAAGAATTTAAAGTACTCTTGATTCTTTGCCAGGAATCCTGCTTGCTTCCTGGTGATGCCTCCACTTCTCTTGTCGAGACCACCCCTCTATACCCTGGATTTTTATTTTGCCACATTTCTCCGTATAAATTCATGACATCAAAGCCTCAGTCAAGTGTCCCTTCTACCCACAGTGGCCCACACTTCAGAATTACTGTCTGTTCTAGTCTGGTCTGGGATTAATCTGGCCTATTCAGAAAGAAGAAAGCAATTTATAGTAACATAATTCACTTTATAGTGTTAATAGCAAGCAGAAGCCAGTGTGTTTCTTCCAAGCATATTTGCAAACAAATCACAGAAAATTGAGAAATGGTGCATCAGGTGTACTATAAGAGTATGGTATGGTTAGAAAGAGAAGCATGTGTGGATGAGTGCTGGGATGGTTTACGAGGAAATTCTATATTACAAAGAGGAAGAGATGAGGTATACACTACTAATGTAGTTTTACTAACTTTGTATGTGAGGGAAGAAGGGTAAGGAAAATAGATTTAGCAATCTGCAAAGTGTGGATCTGTGATCTCATTATTCTCAAATCCAAAGGAAAAAAAATGCACACCTTAAACAGCTACTTGGTAAAAACATACATTATGTGATAATTATATTTTGGGGTTTTTGGTTTTTAACTACAATAGATAAAACCACTTCTGTTGTGCCCAAGGAAGACTCAGAGAGATTAGAAAGAAATCCTGCAGCAGATAACACTTGTGCTGATCCTCAGCCTGCTGCCTGGTTCTCCACATCAGTCCCCTCTGCCAGATGAGATCTTACATGTGATAAACTCTTTTTACCATCCAACTACCAAAGTCTGCTTTCTAAATATCTGCCCTCACCCTACATCACACAGTTAGTTGGGGCTCCATCATGGGAAAAGTTTTTTCAGTTACTGCAAAGTGTTTAGAATGTTCCTGAGCCTAAGAAGCCAAATTTTAAAGTCAGTCAGAATCAGAACTCCAGGGCAGTTTTACAGTGGTGTCAGTGACTTTAAATGATGCTGGAGAATGATTCCTTACAGCCATTCTAGAAGCCAGTAAAATAACTAATTGAGCCGTCATTCTGTTAACTTAGGTAAGGCATCAACTTTCATTTGCTTACCCCACATCTGCTCCTCATTTTCACGTCTCCTGTCAGTTCAAATATTTAACAGTGTAGAGGACAAAACATACAAAACAAAAAACAAATCACCTCACTAATCTTTTAGATTCTTCTGAACTGCACAGCCTACAATGCACACTGTCTCCAGCAAGAGATTGCATTCATGGACACCTTCTCTTCTCAATACCACAGAAACTACATTCAGAAGCCTGGGCTCTCTGCAAGCTTTGACAGGCAGCCATTCACAGTACCTCCCATGACGACTCTGGCTTCTGGATGGAGAAAAGTGTTTTCTGTCAGCAGGATTCATTTACATTCTAACTGACAAGGTTTCGGTCTCAGAGTCTTTGTTTTATGCTACAGTGTCTGTTCAAATTAACAGTGAGCTCAGTTGTGCTCTTCTGACCAAGGGTCACATTCTCATCTGATGACTTGCTCTGGGCGGGTACAAGCTGCATTGCCATAAAAGCCATGGCTGTTCATGTCCTGTATTTTACAAGAGAATACTAGAATCTCTTTTACGCATAAAAATATTTCATTGATTTGAGTTTGCAAACATCAACTTTATTCAATTTTCAGTACGATCTACTTTCTTCTCTTTTATTGTCGTTGCTAGATTTAAAATTCTGTACAACAATGTGAGACTATTAGAAACTGAATTTTATTTATTTATTTGAAACGGAATCTCACTCTGTCACCCAGCTGGAGTGCAGTGGCATGATCTCAGCTCACAGCAACCTCCGCCTCCTGGGTTCAAGTGATTCTCCTGCCTCAGCCTCCTGAGTAGCTGAGACTCCAGGCATGTGCCACCACATCTGGCTAATTTTTTTATTTTTGGTAGAGATGGGGTTTCACCATGTTAGCCAGGATAGTCTCGATTTCCTGACCTCATGATCTGCCCACCTCAGCCTCCCAAAGTACTGGGATTACAGGCATGAGCCAACGTGCCCAGACAGGAACTGAATATCTTACGTGGTTTCTTTAAAAGACAATTCTAGGCCGGGTGCGGTGGCTCAAGCCTGTAATCCCAGCACTTTGGGAGGCCGAGGCGGGTGGATCACGAGGTCGAGAGATCGAGACCATCCTGGTCAACATTGTGAAACCCCATCTCTATTAATACAAAAAAATTAGCTGGGCACGGTGGCGCGTGCCTGTAATCCCAGCTACTCAGGAGGCTGAGGCAGGAGAATTGCCTGAACCCAGGAGGCGGAGGTTGCGGTGAGCCGAGATCGCGCCATTGCACTCCAGCCTGGGTAACAAGAGCGAGACTCCGTCTCAAAAAAAAAAAAAAAAAAAAAAAAAAAAAAAAAAAAAAGACAATTCTATGCAAGTTATCTGGGGATCTATTTTCCCCTACCCATATAAGTTAGAATTTATTATGGCTTCAATTCAGATTTTTATTCTGTCTTATGAGCTAGTGACTCATGAGATTTCCTACTAGTATTATAATTCCTGCCAGCAAGTTAGGAGTGAC
This sequence comes from Aotus nancymaae, assembly GCF_030222135.1. NCBI lineage: Eukaryota > Metazoa > Chordata > Mammalia > Primates > Aotidae > Aotus > Aotus nancymaae. The sequence goes on along the minus strand of NW_026988431.1, from coordinate 46,771,506 downwards.
TCTGGGCATAGGAGGTAGAGATGAGTCAGGACAGAGAATTAGGCAATTCCTGGGGTCACTGAGGTGAGGGGAGGAGGTTTGAAGGGAGTAGTGAGGAGTCAATGGACAATGAGTAAATCAGTAGACTCTGCAGTTACTAATGTTTGTGAGATTTTTAAGTCCCTTCAATGCCAAAAACTACTTTGAGCCTCAAATATATAACTTGGCCCTTTTGAAAAGGGCAAAAACATTTGCAAATTAGCAGAGAAAAATTCTCACATTTAAATGATTTTATTTTTAATTTAAAAAACTAAGGTTAAAACCTTTCAGAATTCTAGAACTTTAGGAATTTTTATTTTTATAAAATTTCTCATTTGCTAAATGGCACTCAGTTGTATTAATCATACTTTCATTAATTTGCTTTTGAGAACTTTATCATTTTTTAATTCAATAATCCTATACTGAGATGTGTCATAGTGGCCAAATTTACAAATGTGATTTTTCATTTGGAAGGGATCAGTTACTTTTCATGCGTGGGTTGATCTATCTGTCAAAAGATGGATATAGATATAACTACACAGATTATGTCTAGAGCAAAGCTCATGATTCTGTTTTGCTCATGACCATTATTAAATTAGCCTCTCAGAGATTATTTTTCTTTTCTTCCTAGAAAGACTATAGGCCACATACTTCAACCACTTTTGAGTTGGACATGGCCATGGAACTCAATGAATGATGAACAAAAATGATGTGTTCATGGCTGGACGCGGTAGCTCACGCCTGTAATCCCAGCACTTTGGGAAGCCGAGGTGGGTGGATCACCAGGTTAAGAGATGGCGACCATCCTGGCCAACATGGTGAAACCCCATCTCTACTAAAAATACAAAAATTTGCTGCGCGTATGGGGTAGTGGCATGTGTCTGTAATCCCAGCTACTCCAGAGCCTGAGGCAGGAGAATCCCTTGAATCCAGGAGACGGAAGTTGCAGTGAGCCGAGATTGCAGCACTGCACTCTAGCCTGGGTGACAAAATCAGACTCTTGTCTAAAAAAAAAAAAAAAAAAAAAAGGGATTTCACTTCTGTGCTAAGAATAAGTAATTATGCTTTTTTCTCCCTTTCTTCCTTCAGCAGTTGGCTATATTAGGTTAAAAAAAACCATTACAAGTAATGGCAGCCGGGCGCGGTGGCTCACACCTGTAATCAATCCCAGCACTTGGGGAGGCCAAGGCGGGTGAATCATGAGGTCAAGAGATTGAGACCAACCTGGTCAACATGGTGAAACCCCGTCTCTACTAAAAATACAAAACTAGCCAATGTGCTTTAGGCACTTTTGAAATAGGCTCTTGAAGCTTGCAAATGAAAGAATATTGTTTAATAAACATACATAAAGAGTGAAAGAAATAAGCATATGCTGTGTAAGCCATCCTATTTCATATACCATAATCATATTTCAATGTGTTATCAGAAATATAGTAACTACTGCAAAATAACTTCCCTAGAGAGATAGAAGGATTTAGAAAAAGTAGACCCAGTCCAACACAGGATTTCTTTAGATAAATTAATTTTATAGCAATTCTTGATTCTGTCCATTATTAATTATTGGAGAGTAACAATTCTTCTATAGAACTTTTTTTCCCAGTATATCTCTGATTTTACCTGTACTTTAAAACATTCTATAATACATGACCACATATTTATGACCTCAATCCTGCAGCCATGGATTTGTGTAGTGGCAATACTCAAAACTGTCTTTATAAATGCAGAGATTATAAATGACTTTTGTTAAAATAATTTCAAAATGTTTATGAAGAAATAGCTACTAAAATTAAAGTTACATTTTTGAATATACCTGGATAGACTCCAACAACCAGCACATAACTGAGGGAAAAAAAAAATCCCTTCTGGGTGTTCCAAAAAGCTTAATCATTTTAAGCCAGCTTCATTTTATCCAAACAAACCAAACAAACAAACAAACAAAATCAAATGACTGCCGTCATGAATTTGATAGATTTTATTTGCCATTTTAGAGATCCATTAAAAGAAAAAAAAATACAGAAATCAGCATTGTGACATACATGTTTCTCACTTTGTGTTATGAGTAAACAGAGTTATATATAAAGGAGATAATGTTTTAAGTTTATTTTCAGTGAGAATGTTTAATGTTTTAAAGATAACATTAAATTTAAAAATGAAGTAACTTCTAAAATTCTATTTAGGGAAATACTAACTGAATATATCAGAAAATGCTATTTGGAGAACTTTTCTAAGATTAAGGATGAAAATTAGGAAGAAAAGTTTGCATTTTAAAATGCAAAATATGGAATAAAATGTTAAAATAATTGTTTGGAAGAAAAATCCAAACAAATCTTTAAACTATGGTGTAATGTCTTTAGAAATATCCAGTTAGATATTTGCTATCCTAAGCTACTTAAAGTGGCCTTAACCTTGCTATCTATATACATGATCTTCCAAGTTAAATCAAATATCAATGAATGATAGTCCACAGGTAACTCCCAAGGCAGAAGACTTTGGAATCACACAAATACATATTCTAAATATGTGAAAAATCAAATATGTATCTAATTTATTTAATCAAGTCCTATGTGGTTGCAAGGAGCTGAAATTCACTTGAAGTAAGCTTCAGTGAAACAGTTATGACATATTTGACTCAAGTGAAGGTAAAATTATTGAGCTGAAAAATAGATCTGAATAAAGTTTCTGTAACACAACACAGAGTGAAGAGATAGAAACAATGTTATGAAACATGGAGGACTGAGTAAGAAAATCTAATATACATCTAAACAGAGCTTAAGAAGGAGAGGAGAGAAGCAGTGGGGCAGAGGAAATATTTGAAAATTTAATATTTGAGGGTATTCTGGAACTGATGAAAAAAACTAATTAGAAGATTCAAAACAACCAATAAGTCTCAGGCAATATCTTTAAAATCTGTACCAAGACAGTACAGTGAAAATATAAAACAACAAAGAAAGAGCATAAAGGTAGCCTGTGGAAGGGGTATTCTGTTAGATTACCCCTAACACATCCACATGATCTGATTGGAAGCCAATACACTCATACTTCCTAATTTCTGAAACTGACTAATTTCAGATGATTTTATTAACATTCTGTGGGACATCATAGACTAAGTCTATTCTTTACTTCATGGGATAATTTGTCAGCTATTTAAAGACAGTAATCACATTCTCATCATAATTCTTCCTTTTCCAATCAGCAGATCTTTCAATCATTCCACAGATGGTGCAGTTTTCAAGGTCTGCTTCAATCTGTTAATGTCTATTAGTTAAATATTCTGTGTTTTTGGCCCTCAAAACAGAACACCAGCTTCTCAGTCAGGTCTGAATATGGTTGAGTACAGAAGGGTGATTATCTTCTTTATTCCTACCATTCTACCTCTATTAAAGGTACCTAAAAGGTTTAGCTGTTTTGTGGTAACCACGTAACCACATTGCTCTTTGTCACTCACATTCAGGTCACAGACATTTAAAGATTGTACACACTTTCCACAGATGCTACTAAATCATACCTTCTTGCCTTTGCAGTTCTCTGAGGATACAAGTAAAAACTTTAGGTTAATTTCTGTTAAATGTCATTTTTTCACATTCAATCTTGTTAATGCAAATCCCTTTGATTTTCAGTTTATGGAAATGAGTAATAATATTTTCACATAGAAAAGGATGCAGCTCAATTACTGACTTACGAAAAATACTTAGTCTATAAACATTGTTATTACAGATTAAATTTATGTTCCAGGCACCAGGCTAATTGACTTTTTTAATGACTTTCACCACCATTACATACCTTTGAGAGGCAAGATTACCTTAACTTTAAAGATGAAGAACGTGGAGCTCATAATAGCTAAGGGAATATACCCTGTAAATGGTAGATCTGGGATTGGAAGTGTATTAGTCCATTCTTGTACTGCTATAAAGAAATACCTGAAACTGGGTAATTTATAAGAAAAGAGGTTTAACTGGCACATGATTCCACAGGCAACTGCACAGGAAGCATGGCTAGGGAGTCCTCAGCAAACTTTCAGTCATGGTGGAAGGGGAAGGGGAAGAGGAAGCAGGCACGTCTTACATGGCCAGAGAGGGCGGCAGTGCTACACACTTTTAAACAACCAGATCTTGTGAGAATTCACTCACTGTCACAAGAACACCAAGGGAGAAATCTGCTCCCATGATCCAGTCACCTATCACCAGGCCTCTCCTCCAACATTGGAGATTATATACTGACAATATTAAGGGAAGAATTCCTGTGGAACAAAATGTCTAAGATCTTGGGCTTTGGAAATAAACAGGCCATGATTCAAATTCCAGGGTGCCTTCTTTCAACCTAAGTGGACTTGTGTTGGAGCTTCAGTTTCTTCCTCTTTAAGAGGAAATGTAACGGTGGTAAAAAAATAAAAATAAAAACAGAGATGATTAACAGATAATTGTGGTTATTATGTGCCAAGTACTCTGCTAAATTATTTCTTCATATAGCAGTTACCTCAGAGGACTGCTGGCAAGGTGAAATGCGAAAATGAACACAGATCACAGCTGAAGCGCTTGATAAAGAGTTGTTACTTTTTCTACACTATTACTATTAATAGCTGGTGCTCCTACTGCTGCTTCTACTATTGCATGGACAATGGCTCCAACCTGAAATAGCCTCCTTAATATGACTACAAGCTAAAATACAGGGTATTTAGTAAAAATATAATCAGATAACCATTTTTTGTACAAGTATTACATGGGATATACTTATATTTCATGGTTTCATGGGACATGTATACTAAAATATATCTGAAATTCAAATTTAACTGAGTATCTTATGTTTTCATTTGCTAAATCTAGTAACCTTACTTCCAAATATACATGTAATCTATCTTATATGTAGAAAAGTACAGATTGTTCATTGAATTAGTCATTAGTGCTGTCAACAGCACTTCAAAGCAATCCCTAAGTTTGGGAGGAGCAGTAGTATCTTCTGCAACTCCAGTGGAGAGTTCAGGCAGCACATCTCATCCTCATGCTAGTCATGCACCATGTATTCTCTAGGCTAATAGAAATCTTTTCAAGAATTTGGACTCTATTGCTCTTTTAATACAGTAGTTTTATATAGATGATTATCCATAAATAAGTAACAGTAAGAAAAAAAAAACCAACATATTAAAATTACACATAAGAATTCCAACAGCTGTGTTCCAAATTCATCAAGGATTTCAAAGGAATTTCCAACTGTTTATATGGCAACTCCTAAAATATTTTGCCAAATACAATGTTCTTTTGATTATAAAATTTATTGTAAGAAAATTTAAGCCCTCTGCCTGTTTCTATCCAATTTATCTTTAAAACAGAATAATATTTATACAAATTTATGCTTTTAAAAACGCTTTGAGTCTTTTTGCCTATATCCAATGTCTTATTTTAAAAACTGTATTATATATTACAAAAAAGGACTTTATTCTCACAGTATGGCAGAACACTACATACCAGGAAAGGATTCTGATTTTCACACTTGAGAGGCATTTCTGCCCCTCCTTTCATATCACACATTAATCTAAAGATAAGACATGCCTCACACAACATTTGGAAGCTATGCTCCAAAATGTCAGAGTTGAGCATTAACATTATGTGATTTTATGTACAAAATCACCCCTGTGAGCGTGAATATCAGTCTAGTTATGTACTTTTCATCATTATTTATTATGGAAATGATGATTTCATATTTACATTAATTTTCCAAAAAATTAGTCATAAATAAAATGAAAATACTTTCTCTTCCAAGTAACTAGTATTACTTCGGAGACATAAAAGTTGTTTCTGGTTTTTGTTTTTTTTAATAACATGACATTTACTATTATCACTGCCAAGCTTCTCTTTTGGAAAATAAATAACAATTATAGAAATCTCAAATCAAGTCCATCTTTATTCATTTGCATGAGTGAGGGCAAAATCACGAAGTGAGCAAGGCTGGTATCTAGTGCCACCCTCCCACACACACACAACCTTGTTTTTCCTTGACATCTTCTCAAACATTTGCAGGAAAAATAAACAAATGAATATTTAAGCAATCAGATTGTCACGATGGAGTTTCACAGTGACTGACAATACACAGTATTTCTTTCCTAAAACAACTGTCTGGGATAGAACAAAGGGAAAGGCCCAAATATTCATCATTGCAACATCTTTTGTCGCCTTCCAAAAGCTGGTAGGAGAAAACAAACACCACGGCTCTCTTTAGATTATTTTTAAAACTTTATTGCTATGTGAAGAAACCTTATGGCAGTGGTGATGATTATCCTAACTATCATTTGTTTGGTATTTTGTGGTTCATAAGACCTTTTAAAAATTATTTGGGGAGTATTATTAAGATAAAGAAAAACTGCCCTCTTCCTGTGAGACCTTGAATTAATTAACTTTTCATTTGCTTTGATTTTATATTTATTTTATGAGATAGGAAATAAATGACTCAGGATTCCAAGGGGCATATAGCAGCTAGAAAAGTATTCTGTTTGTTTTTTAACGAAGATACTTTTTATTTCCTCACAAGATAATATTGATTAACAATCAGGCTTTCCCCTTGAGCCACTGCTGGGCTGTTATTGTTTTTGTTAAAAAAAAAAATGTGGACTGTAAAAATTGCTCCTCTCCCTCTCCTGTATTGGGAAAGAAGTGAAAAGGATGAGACAAGAGGATTCCAGCCATAAATACAGGCTCCTTTGATGACACCTAGTCACAAAACCTGTCACAAGAGGTGGCAAAACTTTACCACTTGTGTCCTAGACAACTGATAAGGATTGTATTCAACTACAGTTTTCTTCATTTGAGAGACACTTTAAGATGGCTTCCTTTATTCTCCAACACAAAAATTACAAAGAAGTAGTGTGCTTAATATCTCAACATCACACATAGGAAGGTAAAAATGTTTACAGAACATCTCAAATGTCCATTCTTTTTCTTTCTTAAAATGTACAAAATATCTTTGGGTAATGGAATGGCCCAGTTTGTTCAGAATTCTGCCCTAGTACATTAATGTTTATCAAGCCCCATTTGTCAAGATACAGGAAAACCTGTCACATAGAAATAATCAAGAAGCAGCCAGGCATGGTGGCTCATGCCTATAATCCTCGCACTTTGGGAGGCCAAGGTCAGCAGATAGCTTGAGCCCAGGAATTCAAGATAAGCCTTGGCAACACCACACAACCACATCTCTACAAAAAATACAAAAATTATCTGGGTGTGATGGTGTATGCTTGTGGTCCCTGCTACTCGGGAGGCTGAGGTAAGAGGACCCCTTGAGCCCGGGAGGACAAGGCTGCAGTGAGCTATGTTTGAACCACAGCACTCCATTCTGGGCAACAGAATGAGACAGACAGATAGAAAGAAAAAGAAAGGAAAGAGAAATAGGAAGCTCCTAAACCAGAAGTGCAAAATGTTCAGGAGTTTCCTAGCACACTCAAAGTGTGGTTCCTGGACCAACAGCATTAGTGTCACCTGGAAACTCCTTAGGAATGCAGAATTTCCTTGATAGAAATGTTCCACACCACAGCTACAGAATGAATTATAAACTGCATTTTAACAGTACTTCAAATGATTCATATGCACATTAAATTTTAAAAAGTATTACTTAAGCATAACCACAGTATTTTATTAAAGCCTTGCAACAAACCCATAAAGCAGATTATTGCTGTAGTCTTAAGTATGGAAATCTCAGTTTTCTCAGCAGTAAAGTAGGGGTTTTGAAAGAGCCTACATTAAAGTATGGAGGAAATTAAATGAGTAAATAAAATGCTTAGAATAGTGCCTATCATATAGCAAGACCTCTGCATTTGTTAGACCTCATAGTAGTAACTGACTTTTTTTTCCCCCAGCACCTACCACATCTGACTAAATCCTCCAAATAACCCTATTAAATATATCTGACTATCACCTCTACCTTGTGGAGGGTCTAAGGAAATAAAGTTTTGTCCAAAGTCACACAGCTGGCAAATATGATGCTGGCATTAAAACCTCCAGACTCAAGCTCTGCATTAAAATGTGCTGCTCTTTAAGTCAAGTGCCTTAAGTTCAGGTCTTTTCAATGCAACTGCTCTATTTTCCCACAAAACTGCACTTCTCTCCAACCATCAATGAGAAGAGCATTTTCAGATGACAGATGACTCATTAATGCTATCTGATTCAGAACACAATTACTGAGCCTTTAGATCTGCCTTTCTGTTTTGCTCCAGGTCTTGTTCTTTTCCTCTCTGCTCTGGCCCTAGAGATCACTCTGTCATTCTTTGCTTGCCTCCAGGCCAGAAGACGAGGTTTCAAATCAGCATCAAAATACTCTTAGAAGATAATGAAATCCTAAGCTGAGAGTTCCAGCTTCCCCAGGATTCTGTCTAATAAATAGCCTTAGTGTGTCTGTTTCATAGTGCTCTGAGGGCAATTTGCATTTTGATGGAGAACTTCTGAAGATGAAAAGCCTTAACCTACAGAAAAACTAATGATAGTATATCAGGTATAAGAGGGCAGTGCACTCTAGGGCAAAACAGAATTAAAGGGGAAAAAAAGTTTTTCCAGAGAGCCTCTGATGGTTGCCTGTAGGCAAATAGTGTCCCAGATAATAGCACCTCTGCATAGGAGTCTCTACCAAGCAGCAAAGGGGAACATAATAACCTACATGTTTTAAGAAATTGCAATTAGGAGCCTCAATCTAACCTCACAAGTGGTTTTTATAACTAAAACTTTAAAAATTATCTGTGACGGCCAACTAAGATGAAAAAAAAATGCGTCTCCACACCAGCGTGGGCTTCATGGATGTGTTTAGGTGGAGGACATAATAGATACTTTGACTCTTTTCTGTCCTGAAGGCAAGATTTTTGTTTTGGTAGTCTGAATAGGGAAGGTAATATTCCAACAGCCTAATACTGTCTTAGGGAATGGATGAAGAAACCTGGATTCATTTGCGTAGTAGAAAAATACAGATAAGATACTTTTTCTAATGTTTCATAAGTAGGACTTGGAGGTTTGGGAAATAGTACCTTTGGTTGGCTTTACAAGACCAAAGATTCGCTCAAGAATTTATGGAGTATACTTGAAGCACAAGACTTTTTTATGGTAAACCATTGAGGTCTTTGAAAAGACTATAATTCTAAGTCTTTAAACAAGATAGAAAAATATTTTACTTAAATCTTGAAAAAAGACAGGAATTATCTACTGTCTGGATCTTTCATTGTTTGAAATGATGAGAAATAGAAGTAAGCTAGAGGCTTAAACTTTTAAATTGTCCTTCAAACCATAAGGTTCCTTTTCTTTTCATAGATAAGGGCAAAAGAGATATTTCAGGTTGGTAAATAAAAGAAAGACATATTAGCCTAAGATCAAAATAATAAGAGAGTATATATGCTTAAGGGTGAGCATTCCAAAAAGCATACAATCAAAAAGGTCTAAAATACTTTTAAAACTGTAGAAACAAAGAAAACAATCTGACTGAAAAGAAAATGGAACAATGAGTTCACAATAATATGTAGTTGATCTTTTGGCTTCACAGGCTAGCTCAAAGTTTGGAACAATAGAATATCATTGTTTTTCTTTTGTTATTTGGCTTTAAACACATTTTGTCAATGTGTGTTTTGCAGAAGTGAGTGGGATATGACATGGACGTTGCTATAGTTACTCATTTTTAATGAGTTTGGAGACTGTAACCCAACCAAACAAATAGTTCCCTCTCACCCAAAAATATTAGAAGGTAATCGAGGGGAAATTTGTAACTGAAAATGACTCATCACAACACCAAAACCAATATTTTTAATGGTTAAGGAAGAACATTATAATTTATCAAGCAAGTGTTTATTCTTCATCTCTCTTGTCAAGTGTGTGATTTGAGGGCATTTAAATAACCCATATTTGAGTAAAATCTACTTCATCCCTTAAAAATGGATTTTTTATTGTAACTTTAAAATGCTTAGCATATCTATTAATAATCAGTAAAACCTAACTGTAAAATATTCAAATACAATTTAAGGAAATCAAATGACTGTCACTTTATTAAAAAAAAGAAATAATTTTATAATATTTAGCTCTAAAAAATTTTGAACTACTTTTCACAGTTAATAAAAATGACCTCTTGAGTTCAGTGGCTCACACCTGTAATCCCAGCACTTTGAGAGGCCAAAGTGGGCAGATCACATGAGGCCAGGAGTTCCTGGCCAGCCTGGCTAGCATAGTGAAACCCCTTCCCTACTAAAAATACAAAAATTAGCCAGACCTGGTAGCACACACCTATAATTGCAGCTACTCAGGAGGCCGAGGCACAGAATTGCTTGAACTTTGTAGGTGGAGGTTGTAGTGAGCAGATATCACACCACTGCACTCCAGCCTGGATGACAGAGCAAGACGCTGTCATAAATTAATAAATTAATTAATTAATTTTAAAATGACCTAACTGTACTACATTTATAAAAGAAGATTATAAACTTATAGTGCAGAAGTGAATGCAGGATGTTCAGAGACAATGTCAAAATCTAATTATTTAAGAGACCAAAATAAAAGGGGATACAATTCAAGCTAATAAGGGTAATTTAAAATATCTTTCCTGCTAGTGACAAAGACATTCAGTTGTTTGAGACCTACAAAAAAATTACTAAGGAAGAAAAAAAGAGGAGAATGTAGCCAAGACATGCTTGAAATATTCTTGGATACAGATATTAGCTCCTTAAGCTGCATTCCCAGTACAACTCAGCAAAATTCCATTTCATTATCCCTCCTTGAAAGTGAGCCCAACTGTTAACAGCCAGTATAATCTTAATGGTTTATGTTAAGAACATTTTCATATCTTTATTCACATACTTTAGAAATATTTACATAAGTATTTTATTGCCTATAATGGTTCTGAAGCTATGGAAATACTTAAAATGACATTTAGTCTCTCTTCAGTAAGGAACATTCTAAAACAAATATATAGACATCTACATTAGAATTTTAAAATTATAGAAAAAAAGCACTTCTTTTAGCAATTTACTGCTTAGAGCTCAAACCAAAATAATAATATATAATCTAAAGACCTCTTACACTTTGGTGTGAAAGAAGAGTAGACAAAAAGTATGGCCTTTTTAAAGCCCATTTACAATAGCTATAAAAAGAAACAGGGAATACTTAGCAATATATTAACCTAAGGAAGTGAAAGATCTCTAAAAGAAAAACTACAAAACACTCATGAGAGAAATCATGGACAATAGAAGCAAACAGAAAAACATTTCAGGCTCACAAATTGGAAAATTTAATATAATTAAAATGACCATACTGTCCAAAGAAAACTACAGACTCAGTGCAATCCCTATCAAAATACAAATGCAATTTTTTCACAGAAGTAGAAAAAACAATCTTAAAATTTATATAAAACTGAAACCAAGCTCAAATAGCTAAAGAAATGCTAAGCAAAAAGAACAAAGCTGAAAGCATAACATTATTTAACTTCAAATTATACCAGAGGGCTATAGTAATCAAAACAGTATGGTAGTGGTATAAAAAATGGACACATAAATCAATGAAATAGAGAACTCAAAAATGAAGCTGTATATTTACAGTCAGCTGATCTTTGACAATGTCAACAAGAACATACAGTGGGGAAAGTCCCCTTTTCAATAAATGGTGCTGGGAAATTGGTTCCCCATATGCAGAAGAATGAAATAGGACCCCTAGCACCCACCATATAAAAAAATCAACTCAATATAGATTAAAGACTTAAATGGAAGACCTGAAACTATAAGAATATTAGAATAAAACCTAGGGGGAGACTTTTCTGGACATTGGCTTAGGCGAAGAATTCATGTCTAAGACATCAAAAGCACAGGCAACAAAAACAAAAATTGACAAATGGAACTTAATTAAACTAAAAAGTTTCTGCATGGCAAAAGAAATAATCAACAGAGTGAATAGACAACCTCCAAGAGGAAAGAAAATATTTGCAAACTATGCATCAACAGGAGACTAATATCTAGAAAACTCAAACAACTTTTAACAAAAATTAATCATATTAAAAATGGATAGAGAATATGACTAGACATTTTTTGAAAGAAGATATTCAAATGGTGAACAAGCATATACAAAATACTCAACATCATTAATCATCAGGGAACTGCCAACCAAATCAATGAGATATTATCTTATACCAGTCAGAAAGGCTATTATTAAAAGAACAAGAAATAACAGATGTTGATGAGGGTGCACAATGAGATACCATCTTATACCAGTCAGAAAGGCTACTATTAAAAGAAAAAAAATGACAGATGTTGATGAGTGTGCAGAGGGAAGGGAAGCCTTATACTGTTGGTGGGAATGTAAATTTACTACAACCTCTATAACTATCAGTATTTCTCAAAGAACTAAAAACAGAACTACCATTCAATCCAGCAATCCCACTACTGGGTATCTACCCAAAGGGAAAGAAATCATCATATCAAAAAGGTACCTGGATCTGTATGTTTATGGCAGGACTATTCACAATAGCAAATAAATAGAATCAACCTAAGTGTCCATGTGGATGAATGGGTAAAGAAAATGTGGTAGAAAGAAAATGTGTTATATATAAGCAATAGAATACTATTCAGCCATGAAAAATAATGAAATGTATTTTGCAGCAACATGGATGGAAATGGAAGCCATTATTTTGAGTAAAATAAGTCAGACATGGAAAGACAAATACCATATATTTGCACTTATAAGTGAGAGCTAAATAATGTGTACACATAACTTAGGGTATGGAATGATAGATGATGGCAACTTATAAGGGCAAAGAGGCAGTAGGGGATAAACAATGAATGGGTACAAGGTACACTATTAAGGTGATATTGGGCAATGAATTATTTGTTGGCAAGGTTAACTATTTAGACTCTTTTTTCTTCAAGAAAAATAATGTATTAGTTTGTGGAGCCTGTAAGACAGTTAGCAAAGCCAGCTTAACCCATACTGCCTCTGAAGTATAGTACTTCATGTGACTACCATAGAACGATTGACAAAATTGTTTCTAAAGGGGCAAAAATTTTACTAATTCCAGCAAGAAGTACCCGTACTCAGGGTCCTGCATTGGAACTGTTTTGGTAAAGGAGTTGTATGTACATGTATGTGTTAGGTCTGATTAGATAAGCAGTATGTGAATAGATGGTTGTTCCTGGGTTAGTAAGAGAAAGTGGTTTTTATTTCTCTGTAGTATCTATAAGAAAGCAAATCTTTACACATTTTGCAAATGCTTGGTCAAATCTAAGATGTCAACAATGAGTAGAGCAATAGGATAGAATCTGCTGGCAGAATTGCCTTTATTTCCTCCTCCTGATATTCAAAAATATGAGTCATTCATAAATTTATCAAGTATGAGTTACCTATACTGGCCTGATAAGAAATAGCATTAAAACCATTTTTAATTTAGCAACCATATACTCAAGTTCCTTGGTACATACATAAATACCAATAATCAAAATGTTGAGGAATTGTAAAATGCTGATTGAGCTAAGTGGAAAAATAATGTTTGAAACAGGAAATTTATATTTTCTTGCTAACCACACATGGCAGTAATTAAAGTTCATTTAAAAATCCCTAATCCTGGGGCAATAGTCTAGATCAGTGGTTGTCAAGTTTAGTGTATGTCAGTATTATCTGGAGAGAGCATTAAAACATGGGCTGTTGGGACCCATATCCAGAGTTACTAATTCACAGGTCTGGGGTGGAGCCTGAGAATTTGCATTTCTGAATTTCCCAAGTGCTGCTGCTATTGGTTATAAGAAACACATTTTTAGAGCCACTGAGGTAATTTTTTCTCAGTGATCCAAAAACATACCAGTAAAAACAATTTTCCTTTAGATTTACCAGTTTTTTTTGTAATTTCACATAAAAGAATTACAGAAAGAAAAATTATGTAAACAAACATTGATTCTAAACTAAGCATTATTTCCTCAGATCATTTTTGTGTGATTAAACTCTCAAAATAACATGTATATAGTTTTTGTTCTCAATTATCATTTTTATTCTTTAAATACTTCCTTTTATTTCTAACATAATAAGGATGCCAGATTAATCTTTCTGCTTTACATAGAGCAAAATTAATTTTAAATATCTAAACTTGAGGCAATATATGATTGTATCATCATATGAAGGGATTAAATTTCCTAAAGAAAAAGAAAATATCAATGCATTTCAGTGCTATTTTCTCAGTTGATAACCGAGAGTAATGTCACTTTTTCTTTCAAGACTGCACCCCACTTCATCATATGAAACTGAAACTTTTGTGTTAGCTTAGTAGTTCCATAGTAAAATCATTTGAGTCTCTAAAATGCATGAACAAAGTATATCTATAATCTTTAAAAAGAAAATTCATGAAAGTTACATTGTTATGTGTTTTTAAGTGCATTCCATGGAATAAATCTTTATTTTCAGAAAATTTCATCAGAAAGCAATTTTACATTTCTATATTTTAGCCTATTAACAAAAATCATTTTGACAGTCATTCCATCTATACTTATAGTTTCAATGTTCAAAATTTAGTATTAATCTTTTATGCCTAACAGCTGTTGCTATATCTAAACTATTATTGGCTAGCATCTAGTTTAAATTCAAATTCCTTAGTGATTTCAGGTTTTCTACGATCTAAACATAATCCGTTTGCTCATTATTATCTCTTCATCTAAACTTTTGGTAAAAAATTTAGTCCACAGACCTTCAAATTTTCCACGTGTTTTCTTGCCTCTGCGCTTCAGGACAAAATTCCTTGCTTTCTCCTTTCTTGCTGGCAAATCCTACCCACCTACCTTCATAACGTCTTTTCTTATTAAATCAGCTGTCATTGGACACATTATTTTCTATCACGTATTATTAGCTAACTTTTCCTGTGTTAACAATAAATAACTACCATTTGCATTATTATTATTTACCAGGACCTACAAAGTAAGTCACTTAAGCATATTCATCAAAAGGATTTAGGCACGATTACCATTCCCATGTTAATATTAAAGCTGAAGGTCAGAGTTTTTACCAGTCATACAACTATTAAGTAACAGAGCTGAGATTTAATTCCAGATCTCCATATCTTGTAAAGTCATGTACACATAACCAACCACTATATTACATTGTATGGCAGCCTTCAAATTATAAATAGGTTTTGATATTTTTTAACATCTGGGAATACTTTAGTATACAGAAGTGAATACCTATAATAACTTATGCTTCGACTGAAATTCAGTTTATTTAGTTGTATATTGGGAAATTCAGCTTATTTAGTTGTATACTGGAATTAAGGTGTAAGAAAAAAATAGTTGTAGTTTGATTTGCATTTCTCTGATGATCAGTGATATTTAGCATTTTTATATACCTGTTTGTCATTTGTATGTCTTCTTTTGAGAAATCTCTATTCAGATATTTTGCCAATTTTAAAATCAGATTATTAGATATTTTTTTCTATAGTTATTCGAGCTCCATACATATTCTTATTATTAATTCCTTGTGAGATGAATAGTTTGTAAATATTTTTTCCCATTCTGTAGGTTGTCTCTTCACTTTATTTCTGTTGCTGTGCAGATGATTTTTAACTTGATGTGATCCTGTTTGTCCATTTTTGCTTTGGTTGCCTGTGCCTGTTGGGTATTTATCAAGAAATTTTTGCCCAGTCCAATGTCCTGGGGAATTTTTTCAAAGTTTTCTACTACTAGTTTAATAGTAGGAATTGTTAAATTTAAGTCTTTAATCCATTTCGATTTGATTTCTGTATGTAGTGAGAGATACACGTTTAGTTTCATTATCCTGCATATGGATATCCAGTGTACCCAGCACAGTATATTGAAGAGACTGTCCTTTCCCCAGTATAAGTTTTTGGCAACTTTGTTGAAAATGATTTCACTGTAGGTATGTGGATTTGTCTTTGGGTTCACTATTCTATTTTTTAGGCCAGTACCATGCTGTGTTGGTTATTATAGCTCTGTAGTATAGTTTGAAGTCAGGTAATGTAATTCCTCTAGTTTTGTTGTTTTTTCCCAGGATAGCTTTGGCTAATCTGGATCTTTCATAGTTCCATATATATTTTAGATTTTTTTTCTATTTCTGTGAAGAATATCTTTAGTATTTTGATAGTGATTGCATTGAAACTGTAGAACACTATGTGTAATATGGACATTTTAACAATATTGATTCTAACAATCCACCAACATGGAATATCTTCCTTTTTGTTGTTGTTGGTTTTTTTGTTGTTCTTTGCTTTTCTTTTCTTTTTCTTTTTTTAGATAGAGTCTTGCTCTGTTGCCAGGCTGGAGTGCAGTAGTGTGATCTTGGCTCACTACAACCTCCGCCTCCTGGGTTCAAGTGATTCTCCTGCCTCAGCCTCCCAAGTAGCTGGGACTACAGGTGTGCACCACCATGCCCAGCTAATTTTTGTATTTTTAGTAGAGACAGGGTTTTACCATGTTGGCCAGGATGGTCTTAATCTCTTGACTTCGTGATCCACCCACCTTGGCCTCACAAAGTTCTAGGATTACAGGTATGAGCCACCACACCTGGCCATATCTTTCCATTTATTTGTGCCCTCTTCTACTTTTTTTTGGGGGGGGGGATGGAGTTTTGCTCACTCTTGTTGCCCAGGCCGGAATGCAATGGCATGATCTCAGCTCACTGCAATCTCTGCCTCCCAGTTCAAGCAATTCTCCTTCCTTGGCCTCCCCAGTAGCTGAGATTACAGGTGCCCACCAACATACCCAGCTATTTTTTTCTGTATTTTTAGTAGAGATGGGGTTTCACCATGTTGGCCACACTGGTCTTGAACTCCTGACCTCAAGTGATCTGCCCACCTCGGCCTCTCAAAGTGCTGAGATTACAGGCATGAGTCACTGCTCCCAGCCATCCTCTTCTATTTCTTTCAACAATATTTTATAGTTTTTATTGTAAAGCTCTTTCACTTTTTTTGGTTAATTACTAGACATTTAATTTTATTTGTACCTACTGTATATAAAATTATTTTCTTGATTTCTTTTTTAGATTCTTTCCTAATGGCATATAGAAATCCTGTTAATTTTTTGTATGCTGATTTTATATCCTACAACTTTACTAAATTTATTAGCTCTAATGGTTATTTGGTGGAATCTAGGTTTTTCCAAATATAAGATCATCTCATCTACAAACAAGGATAATTTGACTTCTTCCTTTCCAATTTGAATGCACTTTATTTATTTCTCTTATCTGATTCCTTTAGGTAGAACTTCCAGTACTATGTTGAATAGCAGTGGTAAAAGTAGGCATCCTTGTCATGGTCCAGATTTTAAAAGAAAGGCTTTCACTTTTTCCCATTCAGTATGTTATTAGCTATGACTCTGCCATATATGGCTTTTATTATGTTGAGGTATGTTTTTTCTATATCCAGTTTTTTTAAAGGATTTTATCATGAAGAAATGTTCAATTTTCATAAAATGCCCTGACAGCATCAATTGAAATGATCATAAGGTTTTTGTTCTTCATTCTGTTGATGTATCACATTGATTGATTTGCATACATTGAACCATATTTGCATCCTTGGGATAAATCCCACTTGGTCATGACGAATGACGTTTATGATGTGTTGTTGTTGAATTCAGTTTGCTAGTATTTTGTACAAATTATTGCAAAAATGTTTATCAGGGATATTGTCTTGTGGTTTTCTTTTCATTTTTCTTTCTTTTTATTTTTTGATTTGTCTTTGTCTGGTTTTGGTAATTCTTCACCTTGTTTGCCAGTAAGTATACCTTCTTCTTCTTTGTTTGGAAGTTTGAATAGAATTGATATCAGTTCTTTAAATGCTTGGTAAAATTTAGCAATGAAGCCAGCAAGTCTTGGGCTTTTCTTTGCTGGGAGATTTCTTTTTATCTTAGCTTTGATTTTATTGCTTGTTAATGATCTGCTCAGGTTTTGGATTTCTTCTTGGCTCTGTCTTGGTAGATTGTATGTGTCAAGCAATTTATCCATTTCTTCTAGGTTTTCTAATTTATTGGCTTATAGTTGCTCACCGTAGCCTCTAATGATCTTTTGAATTTTTGTGGAATCAGTTGTAATGTCTCCTTTTTCATGTCTGATTTTATTTACTTGGATCTTCACTCTATTTCTTAGTCTGGCTAAACATTTGTCAATTTTGTTTATCTTTTCAAAAAGCCAACTTTTATTTCGTTAATGTTTTATATTGTTTTCTTCATTTTATTTCTGCCCTGATCGTTATTATTTCTTTTCTTCTACTAAATTTGGTTTTGGTTTGCTCTTGCATTTCTAGTTCTGTAAGATGTAACATTAGGTTGTTTATTTGAAGTTTTTCTCCTTTTTTGATGTAGTCACTTATAGCTATAAACTTCCCTCTTAGTACTGCTTTCACTATATCCCATAGGTTTTGATATGTTGTGTTTTCATTATTATTTGTTTCAAGAAAATTTTCAATTTCTTTCTTAGTCTCTTTATCAACCCACTGCCAGCGTACATCCAATGTTCACTTAGGGCCCAAGAGTTCTTTGGTCCTGTTATGGTAAATGCTGCCAGGCATGGGACTCATCCTTCAGGACAGTGGGCTCCCCTCTTACCTAGGGTAGGTCCAGAAATGCCATCTAAAAGCCAAATTCTGGAATCCCAGACTCCAAGAGCCAAATTGGTGACCAATCTGGTACCTAAGCTGCAAGACAAGGTCTCTTTTCTTCTTTCCTCCCATCTTCTCAAGTAGAATGATTCTCTCCTGATAGACAGCACAGCTCTGATTATTCTGGGTCACACCTGAAGCCAGCACAGCTCTGAGTTTCACCCAAGGTGAATACTACCTGGCTACCACTGCTGACAATTCAAGGCAAAGAGCTCTGCAGTCAGGAGGTAATGAATCTTGCCAGGATTGAGTCCTTCCTTCTTTCTCTTCAGGGCAGCAGGTTCCCTTTTGGTTCAGAATATGTCTAGAAATGCTGCGTGGGAGATAAGGCCTGGAACTTGGCCTGACAACTCTGTCTAATGCTCTGTCCTACTGTGGCTGTGCTGATACCCAAGTTGTAAGACAAAGTCCTCTTTACTCTTTCTTCTCCTCTACTCAGAAAGAAAGGGTCTCTTTTGGAGCTGCAAACTGTGCTGCCTGGGGCTGCAGAGGGATGAGGCAAGTACTCCCTTAGCTGCCCCAGCTGTTGTCTCACTATGTCACCTGCCCACCAATTCCACTGGCTCTGAGCCTAGCGAAATACTGGTCTTTCCTGGGAGTTGCAGTGCGTGTGGCCCAGACTACCTTTCAAATTTATTTAGAACTCCAGAGAATTTTAATACTCAATGGTGAGGCTTGCTGAAACTCAAGTTTGACTGCTGAGATGAGCAATTCCCCTCTGTCTAGGGTCAGTCTAGGTGGTCCTTCTATGGGCATCAGCTGAGTTCTGTTCAGTGTTGGCAGCGTTGAGTTACAATGCAAAGTCCCCCAAACACTGTGCTTTCCCTCCCCTAAGTGCACATATTCTCTCTCTGTGCCACTTGGCCACTGCCAGGGGGTTAGGGAGGATTGGCATCAGCAATTCAAGACTGTCTCTTCAGTATGTGTTTCAGTAATATTAAGTTAAAACCAGGTATCATGATTACTCACCTGATATTTGGCTCTTATGAAAGTGTTTTTTTGTATAGATAGTTGTCAAATTTGGTGTTCCTGCAGGAGGCCTCTATTTGGCCATGCTGCTCTGCTTCCTCCAGCCATTCATAACTTAAGCTCATTTTTCTATGTTGTATTTTCCTTTCTTTTTGATTTGTATAATTTCTTTATATAATGATACACTAATCTTCTAAACATAATTATGTGTGTTAAAAATATATTCTATCAGTTTTTAATTCATATTTTCACTTTTTCCATCAGGTCTTTTGATTGACAAGCATTAATTTAATGACATCAAATTTAGCAATATTTTATTTTATGGTTATTGGTTAGTGTTTTTTTATAAGTATTCCTCTACTATATAGAAGTCATTAAAGTATACTCTTTAAGTTAT
This sequence comes from Aotus nancymaae, assembly GCF_030222135.1. Taxonomy (NCBI): domain Eukaryota; kingdom Metazoa; phylum Chordata; class Mammalia; order Primates; family Aotidae; genus Aotus; species Aotus nancymaae. The sequence goes on along the minus strand of NW_026988431.1, from coordinate 46,751,546 downwards.
AAAGGTTTGCCTTTTACATGTTCTTTAATCCTCCTGGAATTAATTTTTTGCATACGTTTATGAGATAAAAAGTTATTTAAAAAATTTTTCTATTTTGATAGCTAGGTGGTATAATATAATTTATTGAATGGTCTTGTATTTTCCTACTGATCTTCTCTCGTATCTCAAGTTTTTTATATGCATGAAATGATTTCTTGACAATTCTATTCCATTGGTCTCTTTTAAAATAGAAGAGTCCTTGTGCCAATATCACGTCTGAAGTTGTCTAGTTAATAGGATTAACTATCTGGTAATGCAAATTGTTCACCTCCTTCTTTTATAGGAATATTTTGAATATTCATGACCTTTATTCTTTTATATAAGTTTTTAAATTAGCTTGTCAGATTATTATGAAACAATGTCAGAATTTTTACTGAAATAGTCTCTATAAATTTATTAATGAAAAACTGCTTTCTCAATAATATGAACTCTTTCTATTTCATTGATGCTCAAAACAGTTAATAAGCATTGGAGCATACACATCAACCTATCTGTTCATGTTAGAACAATCAGGGTTAATACTGCCTATGAGAAACCAGCATGGCCATCAAAAGGCATACTGATGAGTATCATCCCAGTTCCTATCTATAGTTAAGGTAAACTATTGGAGTCCTTGAAAATAATTTTTGTGCTTGAATATGATTACTCATATCTTTGTATTGATTTTCAATTTATTTAAAAACACAATCTCTAATTTTGTAGCTATATCTTATACATATGATTCTAATTATGTATCCAGTAATGTTAATCTAAAGCTTTTGATTAATATGGGACGACTACTATAAATTTATCCAAATTCATAGAAGCATTCTAAGTACATACATAAAGTTTAATGTATTTGTTTTTAAGTAATCTTAATGTAAAATTTAATAATAAAAAATGCTGAGTACTTAATTCTTATAAATCTAACAATATAATCATTTTAATCCTTTTATATGCTTCACTGTTATATATATCATTTCAAATTAAAATGTCTAAATTGACTACTCAATACAATTGGATTAGAATCATAATGTTGACCTTATACTCTGATAGAACAGATTTTTTAAATATCACAAATATATAAAATACCAAATATATAAGGTCTTAATCTAAAATATTAATATGATAGTTTTCATTCACAGAAAAATTTATTGTGTATAATTCAGAAGTTACACAATAACCCATAATATAGATTACTGTACTCTTTTCTCTTATTGCCCATATGTCATTTTTGTATCAAGAATATGCTCACCTTGTAAAAGAATGTAGGAGGTTAGTGTCTTTCCGCTCCTTAGAAGGCTTTATACAAAATTAGTATTATTTGCTCTTCGAATATTTGATAAAAGTTACCTGTAAAACTATGTCAGAGATTTTTCTTTGTAGGAAGATTGTGAGTTACTGATAAGTGACTCAGTAACTTCATGCTCTTTGTGAAAAGCACTCAGTTTGGATCTTCTACATCTATAAATATGTTTCTCTTTGTATTCCTTTGTATTCCAAGTGGTATCAGCAACTATGTCTCCTCTTCCTTCATCAGTATTTCCAGCTGGTAACAATTATAAATTGTTTTATTTTCCAACTTCCAACTTTTAGGTTTGTTGCTCTTTTTTAAATTTTGGTTTTCTGCTCTGATGTTTCTCTCTTCTATATTTTCTTTGGTATTATTTTGTTCTTTTTCTCAATTTTGAAAGTTGGAATCTTAGCTCATTAATTTCAGCCTTTCTTCTTTGCTAATAACAGCCTTTAAGGTTATACATTTCAATCTAAATATAACTTTTTAACTGTATTTCATATATTCTGACACTATTTACCATATTTTTCCACATTAAAAAAAAATAGTTCTTCTTTGATGCATGGATTATGTGGAAGTATTTCTTTAAAAACATTGAAATATCTGTATTTGCTTTTCTTGTCATAGATTCTTACTGAATTCCACTATGGTTAGAGAATGTGGTCTGTAATTTTCTGTAATTCTTTATGATGTATTGATAATTGTTTTATGACCTAGTATGTGTTCACTTTTTATAGTTAATTAAAAATAACATTCGATTATTGGAAACAGAATTTTCTATATCTATTAGAATTGAACTATAAAAGAAGATGACTTCCTTTGGGTGGAGGAAGACTAATAACTTTTTACATCTATATATTTTATTCATACTGTAAGCAAAAGTTTTCTGAATAAGACTCAGACTGATTACTTACTTAGATTGTATAAAAGATTAACACAGACAAGTACTAGTTAAAACAATGAACACTGATTTAGTAACTACTCACAGTAGAGGAAAGAGCTGAGCTCCATTTTGATTTGTGAAGAGATTATTGGTTTTTTTAAGGAAGGATTAGGAAGGGGAGAGCTAGGTAGAGTCAAAGAAGTGAAAAATTTACAAAGGATTGATCAGTATGAGGCAAGTTATGTTTGCTAACATTCTAATGAAAGTTAGAATTCTATCTTCCCAGAGAGACAGGAAGACAGAGGCCCTATCTTTCCTGGTGATAACTGAAAAAATGATTCACTGCAAAAGTTATTAATTGTGTATAATTCATAGGTTACACAGTAACCCACAATATAGATTACTGTACTCTTTTCTCATATTGCCCATGCCCATTTTAAAGAAATGGCTCTCAGAATCTTCTGAGTTGTAAGTGATACATAGTCACAATTGTAAACCATTTTTAAAATGGAAGGTATGGAGCCTACTGTCAGCAGTTGACTAGAACAAACAGTAAATTCTCCTGGCAGCATTGAGCTTTCTCAGCTAGCCATTATAACTGGGGCTGTAGTCATACTGGGAACACAGCTCTGTGCTGCTAGAGGCCGTGCTGGAATTTGATCATCTCTTAGTGCACAGGTTGTGAGAGTTCTGCAGTTCTCTAGCAATCTTAGTGCTGGTTTCCAGTGCCCTATTTCCCTTTTGGAGCAATAGAGTGTGGGCATATATCACCCTATATGTAAAGGGGGAGGGGCTCTTTAGGAGAGGACCTGAAAATTATGAATCTTGGAGTTTGTGTAGAAACTGCAGCAGAGATGCCTCTCTTCCCCCACTGAGAAGAGAAAGAAACTTGTGCTCTCCAATGCAATCAAATCCTCTCTGGAAAGAGAAGGGGAAGATCCCCAAGTTGTTAAAACTCTTTTCAATGTAAACAGATGGGTTTAGGAGAGACAAATCATTATAAGTTTCTCCTGGGTATTTCACTGTCTTTAATGTCCAAAGCTTATTTTCTGTTCACTCATCCTTTAACTCAGGTTATGAGTAATGTTTCATCAGAAAGCCCAGACTATACAGAAATATGAAAATATTTGTTGCAACAGAGATACCCCATCTTTCCTTAATGTCTACGTTGGCAGACTCAAGTCACATGGGGAAGTTGCCCAATTCTAAGTTGCTGGTTATGTCCTATCCTCTTATATTTGGTTATTAGTGGATGGTTATATTGCCTTGGGATTTCAGCCACAAGCAATGTGGTTTAGAATTCATCTCTTACCTCTAACTACTCCACAACATGCTACTCTTTCAGCCTCCACTCTGTCATGATGGTAATGGAGGTAGAAGTAGTGATGTCTTTTCTATATTTTAGAAGTGTCATATGTCAAACAAAATCGATTAAAAATTAAATCTAAGACCTAAAACTATGGAACTATTAGAAGAAAACATAGGGAAATGCTCCAGGGCATTGGTCTAGGCAAAGACTTTTGTGTAAGGCCTCAAAACAATAAAAAACAAAAGCAAAAATAGACAAATGGGATTACATTAAGCTTAGAAGATTCTGCATAGTAAAGGAAACAGTCAACAAAGTGGGAAGTCAACCTACAGAATAGGTAAACTTGTTTAAGTTCTTTGTAGATTATAGACATTAGCCCTTTGTCACATGAGTAGACTGCAAAATTACTTGCAAAGTATCCATCTGTCAAGGGGTTAATAACCAGAATATATAAGTAACTCAAACATCTCAATAGCAAAAAAGCAAATAATCCACTTAAAATGAGCAAAAGATCTGGATTGACATTTCTCAAAAGAAGACATACAAATAAGCAACAAGTAGATGAAAAAAATGTTCAACATCACAAATCATGGAAGAAATGCCAAAACCACAATGAAATATCTTCCCACCCCAACTAAAGTAGCTTTTATCAAAAAGACTGTAATTAACAAATGCTGGTAAGGAGGTGGAGAAAGGGAAACCTTGTACACTGTTGGTGCGAATGTAAATTAGTATAGCCATTATGGAAAATTGTGTGGAGGTTCCTCAAAAACTACAAATAGAACTACCATATGATCCAGCAATTCTAGTACTGTTATGTATCCAAAAGAAAAGAAATCAATATGTCAGATATCTGTGCTTCCATGTTAACTGCAACACTATTCACAATATCCAAAATATGTAATAAATCTAAATGCCCATCAATGGATGAATGAATCAAGAAAATGTGATATATATACACAGTGGAATGCTATTCAACCACAGAAAAGAATGAAATCCTGTCATTTGCAGCAATATGGACAGAACTATAGATCATAAAATAAGCCAAGCACAGAGAGCCTAATATTGTATCTTTTGACTCATATGTGAAAGCCAAAAAAATGGACCTCATGAAGATAGGGAGCAGATTGATGGTTACTAGAGGATGGGAAGGGTGGGAGGGAGAGGGGCTGAAGAGAGGTTGATTAATAGGTACAAGTACACAGTTTGATAAAAGAAATAAGACCTAGTGTTTGATAGATCATTACTATAACTTACAATAATCTCCTGTATATTTCAAAATAGCTAGAAGAGAAAATTTGCATATTTCTAGCATAAAGAAAAGACAAATATTTAAAGTGATAGGTATTCTAGAAACAAACAGCTCTTCCTAGGTAGGACTTCAACATCAGGAGTACTGTCTTCTTGCTCTTTATCTTCTGTAGAACCTTTCACTTACCCTCTGGCTCCTTTCAGCCCCTCTGTGTAGGAGGGAATCCACTTGAGCTCTTCTGTTTTCTCCATGCCATTCTGGTTTCCCATTCACTTGAATGCACACCTTGGCTCCCTGTTCTCTTATTCAACTTGATCTAAAGGTAAATTCTCATGACTTACTTATTTTAATCAGTTCACATATCCTTTACTATTGAGTGGCTAGGGCATATGTGTAGCTTTGGACTTATACATGTAGCACAAACTGCTTAAAACCCTAGATTTTTAAATGATATTACAGTAAACATAGCAACTTTAAAGTAAAAGAGAGATTAAGAATTTAACATAGGGAGAAATGCAAACAATGCGGCTGGTATTTGTAAGTAACTGGGGTCCATATATAAAAGAAAACATGAAGGCACAGAAGGAAACCTGCTACTGTGGTGATGGGTATAAAAACTTGAACTCCTGTCTACCGCTTTCTTTTATCCTCTGAAGATCATCAGTATAAATATTACCATCCATCTTTCCTTAGAAATTGTTCTCATTAATGATGAAGGTGATGATGCTGATAATGATGACTAACATTTACTGAGTATTTATATGCTAAGTACTCTGAGCAGGTTCTTTTTTAATCTTTATAATAATTCTAAAAGAATCTATAAAACTTCCATTTTTATCTATGCTCTGAGGTCAAATAATTCTTGCTGAACCATAATTTAAACTCAGACATTCTAAGCACAGAGTTCATATTGTAAATCACTAAGCTCTATTATATCCCTCATGGAAAATTGAATCCAATAGTTCTGTTCTCTATTTCCCTGTCTATTCTCCATATACTATGCTTTCTTAGCCATAATTTTTCATAGTCATCCAGTCTCATGAATTTGAATGCCATCTATTCTTTGACAATCCTAAGATCATTTTGTTTTTCCATCCTGGATCCCGCCCCTTGAGCTCCAGACTTCTGTATTAACAATTCCAGTTGGATTTCTAATAGACATCTCAACTTCATCATATACAAAACCAAATTCTTGGTTTCTTCTTTTAAACTCTCTTCATCAGTATCTCATAAAATGGCAACTCCACCCATCTAGTTGTTTAAGTTAAAAATGTTAGCATCTTCCTTGACCAAGCCTTTCTTTTATACTCCAGAATTATACTTCTGAATGCAGCCATAATTTGACCACATCCTCACCTCCATTGCTACTAGTGGGGACTAGTCTCAGCTACCACTGTCTCTTGTTCGATTAACTGTAATTTCTTCCTAGTGCATCTCTCTTCTATCGATTTTGCCCAAAAATGGGATAGAGAAGTCAGAAGGAGTCCTTTAAAACAAGTTATGTCATTATTACTTAAAAACCCCTTTAAAATAGAAAGCATGGATTTCTCATAGCTCAGACCTGGGCCCTGGCATCAACTCTGATCTCTTTCTCTCCTTCACTCACTCTACTTAGCTATAGCATCATCTGTGTATTCCAGGCCTACTCCTTCTATCTTGAGTGATCCTTCTACAAATATCTATATGGTTAGTTCCTCTACTTTCTTTACAATTCTGTCAAATGCCAAGTTTTTCCTAACACACTAAAATAAGAAAACTTACTCCCCATCGCCCCTTCTCCATTAACCTGCTTCATTTTTCTCCATAGCATAAAATACCATCTGACTTACTATTTACTTGCGTCTCCCCAGTTAAAGTGTAAGCTCCATGACTGCAGAGATTTTGTTTGGCTTACCTCCATATCCCCAATGCCCAGAACTATGCCTAGCACATAATGTTTGTTGAATAAATTAATAAATTTACAATTCCACTACTGGTGTATGTGAGGGCCTATGTCAACTCATTCCCAAGAGCATGAATTTTTATATGTTACTTTTATATGTTATATTATTTTTATATGTTACTTTTTCTTAACATGAAAAGTAATTCACTATACAAAGCAATTCTCTAAAGGAAAGCAGTAAAGTCAGATATATATTTGAAATGACTTTTTTTGCTCTGGCTAGAACTTCCAATACTATATTGAATAGGAGTGGTGACAGAGGGCATCCTTGTCTAGTGCTGGATTTGAAAGGGAATGCTTCCAGTTTTTGCCCATTCAGTGATATTGGCTGTAGGTTTGTCGTAAATAGCTTTTATTATTTTGAGATATGTTCCTTTGATACCTAGTTTATTGAGAGTTTTTAGCATAAAGGGCTGTTGAATTTTGTCGAAGGCCTTCACTGCATCTATTGAGATATTCATGTGGTTTTTGTCTTTGGCTTTGGTTCTGTTTATGTGGTAGATTACATTTATAGACTTTTTTTTTAAATTGTACTTTAGGTTCTGGGGTACATGTGCAGATCATGCAGGATTGTTGCATAAGTACACACATGGCAATGTGCTTTGCTGCTTCCATCCCCCCGTCACCTACATCTGGTATTTCTCCCCAAGTTATCCCTCCCTGACCTCCCCACCCCGCTGCTGTCCCTCCCTTGCCCCCTTCAACAGATCCCAGTGTGTGATGCTCCCTATTTCCATGTGTTCTCATTGTTCAACACCCGCCTGTAAGAACATATGGTATTTGATTTTCTGTTCTTGTGTCAGTTTGCTGAGAATGATGGTTTCCAGATTCATCCATGTCCCTATGAAGGACACAAACTCATTGTCTTTTTATGGCTGTGTAGTATTCCATGGTGTATATGTGCCACATTTTCTTTATCCAGTCTATTGTTGATAGACATTTGGGTTGGTTCCAGATCTTTGCTATTGTAAACAGTGCCACAATGAACATACGTGTGCATGTGTCTTTATAATAGAATGATTTATAATCCTTTGAGTATATACCCAGTAATGGGATTGCTGGGTCAAATGGAATTTCTATTTCTAGGTCCTTGAGGTAGCACCACACTGTCTTCCACAATGGTTGAACTAGTTTACACTCTCACCAACAGTGTTAAAGTGTTCCTATTTCTCCACATCCTCTCCAGCATCTGTTGTCTCCTGATTTTTTAATGATCGCCATTCTAACTGGCATGAGATGGTATCTCAATGTGGTTTTGATTTGCATTTCTCTAATAATCAATGATGATGAGCATTTTTTCATATGTTTGTTGGCCTCATATATGTCTTCTTTTGAAACGTGTCTGTTCATATCCTTCACCCACTTTTGGATGGGTTTCTTTTTTTTCTTGTAAATCTATTTTAGTTCTTTGTAAATTCTGGATATTAGCCCCTTGTCAGATGGGTAGATTGCAAACATTTTTTCTTCTCGTTGGTTTCAAAGAACATCTTTATTTCTGCCCTCATTTCATTGTTTATCCAGTGGACATTCAGGAGCCAGTTATTCAGTTTCCATGAAGTTGTGCGGTTCTGAGTTAGTTTCTTAATTGAGCTCTAATTTGATTGCCCTGTGATCTGAGAGACTGTTTGTTATGATTTCTGTTCTTTTGCATTTGCTGAGGAGTGATTTACTTCCAATTAGTGGTCAATTTTAGAGTAGGTGCCATGTGGTGCTGAGAAGAATGTATATTCTATGGATTGGGGTGGAGATTTCTGTAGTCGTCTATTAGGTCCGCTTGGTCCAGATCCGAGTTCAAGTCCTGGATATCCTTGTTAATTTTCTGTCTCGTTGATGTGTTTTATACTGACAGTGGAGTGTTAAAGTCTACCACTATTATTGTGTGGGAGTCTAAGACTCTTTGTAGGTCGTTAAGAACTTGCTTTATTTTTATTTTTGACCAAACAACTAATAAGGTATACACACAGTGCTCTCATAATTTATATAATTACTTAAAATGTGGAGAAATAAAAGCATGCAAAAGTTTATCAAAATTCAACAGTGTTCTTACTAGTAACTGCTGTCATTTACACTGCTCTCTGGGTTGCACAGGTCTCTCATTATGTCATTCCAACAGCAGGGCAAATGTTACAAGTGACTGGGATATGTTTGATACTTGTTGGCAAAGGAGGCTCTATTTCAGTTCCTCCTTGAATCTTCTTTCCTGTGAGAGCCTTTCAACAGAATATTAAAGGGAGCAGAGAAAGACAAGCACAAATGATGACAATCCTCAAAAATAACTTTTCCTCATCACCAACTCTTTGGCACAGGAAGATCAGAGAAATTTTTCTTGTTGCTGATATTTTCCCTAAAGTTCCCAGCCTTCACATTTATAAAGAGGGAGTTAAGGCTGTAAGTCAAGAGTAGAAAGAATTTAACATCTGCAAAGTCAGTCTATGTTTGAAAAAATATAAGTGTAATAATGATGAGATTATTATGTTAATATTCATCATAGAAAATTCTTTTAGATAATTCTTTCAAAAATATTTGACCTTTTTTATGTATAAAGCCCTATTTTGGACACTGGAGCTAGATCTGTTTCCTGCCTCATAGAACCAAAAATTTAGCAGGGGAGACAAAGCAAATCACAAATTTATGCCAATAATTGCTACAAATTAAAATTAATCACATTAAGACATGCAGAGTAAGTATTGACTTCACCAATAAATTAAGTTTTCAAAGTTCTGTAATATAAAAGTCTGAACTAAAAGGGCTTTGGTTATGAAACATATTTGTGACTTAAAGTTAACAAATTGAGAAACATATTGGAATAGAATCCATATGAAAAGCATTATTAAATCACTCTCTAAACCATCTGTATCCCAACCCTTAGCATCACATAGTATACTCATATAACAACCCTTGAACCTGTCCCCCTGAATCCAAACAAAAAGTCCTTGGCATATTAAAATAAATCATTCCCCAGATCAGTAATATCAATAGAAGGAAAAAGGTGAAAACTATAGACATTGTGCTATTAGAGATGATCATCCTGATTATAAACGTTGCTTTCTCAGGCCTTTTCTAGTTATATTTCTTCTATTATTGTCTCTCACAGCAGCACCCTACTTGTTTTATTGTGCAAACTAATCATAATCATTATATATACATATATAAAATTTATATATCATATACTAATTTGTTTGCGTTGCTTATTTGATTATCTGTCCCTGTTGTAGAATACCCTCTTCTTGAAGGGAGGAATATTGTCTGTGTTGTTCTTTTTTCTGTCTCCTGCATAAAGAACAGAGCTGGCATGTAGTTGATGTTTAATAAATATTTATTCAGTAAGTATTTAAAGCGAGCCCATTATGTCAGACTCTTACTCTGCATATATTTTATTGAATGTGTGTCAAATATGACATGTTCAGTGCCTTCAGGTTACTTTCTCTTATAAAACAGGTTATAGAAAAAGAACTCATTAGCATCTACCCAAGACAATGCCTCTCTCCTGCACTTAACTAGTCCTACAAATTAATTAGTACCTTTATAGGCTCTGTTGGTGAAAGTAATTTTTTGAATTTTAAGTAGTACATAAGAAAAATGAAATCTACCTTTTGAAATGATCATCCAAAATTTTTAGAAACAGATTGTATGTTTATCAAATTGTTATGTTTTTATTGTAAATCAACTTGAAGTAGTAGTTTTGATCAGCATACCCAATACAAATGAGGACACAAAAATAAGAGAATGGAAATGAATTATAATTCTGTTTTGCTGCTTATAGAGAATGTACATATTGGATATTAAATATATAAATATAGATCAGACGTATATCTTTATTTTATACATGTAAAAATATTTATTATGAGAAATTGGCTCATGTGATTAAGGAAGCTAGAAAGTTAGAAGATCTGCAGCAGGCAAACTGGAGGGCAAGGAGATCCAAATGGTATAGCTGTAGGTTGAGTCCAAAGGTATGAAAACCAGGAAAGCCAGCAGTACAAGTTTCAATCGGAGAAGTGAAGCCTTCTTAGGCTTGAGGCCCAAGGAGAGCCAGTATTCAGTCTGAGTTTGGAGAAGATTGATGTTTCAGCTCACCCAGTTAGGCAAGAGAAGTTCCCTCTTAGTCGTTTTGTTCGATTCACTTCTTCAGTTGATTGGAAGAGGAACATTTATATTAGAGAGGGCAATCATCTTCTATGCTGAATCTACCAATTCAAATGTTAATCTCACCCAGAATAACCTTCACAGACTTTCCAAGAATAATGTTTGACAAAATGTCTGTGCATCCCACGGCCCAGTCAAGTAGACACAAAATTGACCATCACAGCTTCTCAGTTCAGATACCTCCTTAGTGAAACTTCCCTGTCCCTGTAGTATATTACCCTCCCTTGAATTGCTTGGGAGCACAATGTCCTCTTTTGTATTCTTCAGAATTCTCATTCTCCAAACTTATTCCTTTTTTTAAAAGATATTATTGGCATAGGAAAATGTTAATGACAAAACATTAAGTATGAGAAGTAATTATGTTTCATTTGTGTCTCAAAATTGGCCTTCTTATATATTTAAGGTGAATTGAGGTGCTGCTCTGGGTATCTTTAATTTCTTTTCTCTGCCCACCCACCACCGACTCAGCACAGTGGAGGCCAGTCCAGCAACCACTGCAGGAGCTAGGCCATCTTAGCCTCAAAGGTCAGGGAATAAGGGGCAAGCTTGGAGACTCATACACTAAAACCTGTTGCCTCTCCTGTATTTCTTATTATCTAAGAGCCAGAAAGCACATGTCTGGTTTAAATACATACTCATATATGTATTCATATAGAACAATATTTAGCAAGCTTTTAAGAGGTTATATAATTGAAAAAAAAATAGAGAAAAAGAAGACCTTGTTCAGATAACTTTTATTTGTCAAAATAAGAGGTTTTAAAGTAACAATCTGGCCAGGTACAGTGGCTCATGCCTGTAATCCCAGCTTTGGGAGATCGAGCTGGATCACTTGAGATCAGGAGTTTAAGACCAGCCTGGCCAACATGGTAGAACCTTGTCTCTACTAAAAATACATAAATTATCCAGGGGTGGTGGCATTCGCTTGTATTCTCAGTTACTCTGGAGGCTGAAGCATAAGAATCACTTGAATCCAGAAGTTGGAGGCTGCAGTGATCTGAGATGTGAGATTGCAACACTGCACGGCAGGCTGAGTGAATAAGCAAGAATCTGTCTCAAAAAAAAAAAAAAAGTCACAATTACAGTACCATACTTACATTTTGAGTATAGTATAGGGAACAAAAATCATTACTATATAACTCATTAAAACATTCACAAAGATATATCTTATTTAATAATTCTTTTGCTCTCTTTGGTATTAAACATATGTCTTACCAAATTATAGCTGTCCAAAATTTTATGAGAATTGCATTTGCAAATATTAATCAATATTAGTATATGTATATTTATATATTTTATGTAATATGTATAATACATATACATATTATATATAATTATATATGTATAATATTTATATATATATTTTTTGAGATGGAGTTTTGCTCTTGTTGCCCAGGCTGGAGTGCAATGGTGCAATCTCTGCTCACTGCAACCTCCACCTCCCGAGTTCAAGCGATTCTCCTGCCTCAGCCTCTCCAGCAGCTAGGATTACAGGCACACACCACCATGCCTGGCTAATTTCTGTATTTTTAGCAGAGACGGGGTTTCACATGTTGGCCAGGCTGGTCTCAAACTCCTGATCTCAGGTGATCCGCCCACCTCAGCCTCCCAAAACGCTGGGATTACAGGTGTCAGCCATTGCGCCCAGCCCAGTCATATTTTACAACAGTTGAGTGAATAAAAAATAAATTTAGAAAAATTAATACAGAAACCTACAACTTAAAAAGGAAATAAAAATTTATAAATAGAATTATCAAAATAAGGAAGAGTCAAGACCCACCCCCAAATTAGAGATTTTAAAATAATGATGTCTAAATCAGTTGAAAGTTTGAAACATTACATACCTAAATGACACATGATGTATCTTATGCCATAAGAATCATCGTCTGATTTGTAAGACAATTATTTATGAATACAAGTAAGTATTTAGAGAAAAATGATTACTTTTAGATATTGTTTCTCAAAATGTCCTATTGACATTTCTAGTTCAAATTTAAGTTAAACTGATTTCCAGGTGTTTTAGACCTGTGCTTTCTGGCTTTTGGCTAATAATAAATGTAGAAGAGGCAACAGGTATTACTGTATGAGTCTCAAACCCTTCCCCTCATTCCCTGACCTTTGAGGCTTAGGTAGCCTTGCTGCCGTGGTGGCTGCTGGCCTGGTCTCCACTGTGTTGAGTGGGTGATGGGCAGAGAAGAGTAATCTAAGACACCCAGAGCAGCACCTCACTTCACCTTTGAGGACACAAAGAGTGTCTCAAGTCAAAATAGGTAGCGGGAGAGACCCTCAGTGGACAAGAGGAGAGAAAGAGAGAGAGATGAGCTGATGCTGATGGAAATCAGCAAGAGCTGAGGAGAGAGGGAGGAGAGGGAATACGGTGCAGCTATTGAGCCACATAAAAAGCAGAGGGAAAAGGAGGGGGTGAAAGGGGATGTTAAGATAACTGGTCATGTTACTTTCCAAGAGAACTCAAGAAAACTTTGAATTTCTTACAATGCATTTATTAGAACGTTAAATTTCTTTGCATGTGATACCATGTACAAGGTGGGCCAGGTAGATCACCTTTATATGGGAGGATGAGAGCTAGGCCCTATTAAACAAAAACCCATATTAAGATTTTTATAACTTTAAGTACTAAACTGATCATCTGGTGTTCAAATACCATCATCAAATACCATCATCTCTACTTCTAAACAAAGCTCATTCAACTTGACCATTTCCCAGTCCTTCCCTTTCTAACTGCTGCATAATCTTGACTTGTCTCCTCTTATATATTTTCATATTTCTACAGCAGCCAAAGAAATTCCTTTTAAGTGTAAATCATATTATCAATCTTCTGATATTAACCCTCCAGTGGTTTCTCATCAAACTCAGAATAAAATGCTCACCAAGACTTCTAAGGCCCTCCATGAGCTCTGTCCTTTTGAACTCTACATTTCATCTCTTTCTTGTTCACTTTTACACACCAACTCTGTCTAAAACGAGTTCCTGCCCATCATTTTCTCAATTAGTACTCTCTATATTTCTTCTTATAACACCCATCAGTACCTAAAATTATATCTTGTATTTCTCTATTTAATTTTTTTCTATATCCTTTTCTATAATGTACACTCTATAAGGGCAAAGACTTTGCTCTGTGCACAGCTGCTGGTCCACAGGTAAACTAATACCTTTCATTCTAAGGTTGAATTAGAAAAGTCAGAGATTCAATGTTATCAAATAATCAATTATCTGTGTAAGAAGTGCTACTAAGGTGAGGCTTGGTGGCTAAGGCCTGTAATTCCAGCACTTTGAGAGACTGAGGCAGGTGAATTGCTTGAGGTCAAGAATTCAAGACCAGGCTGACCAACACGGTGAAATGCCAACTCTACTAAAATACAGAAATTAGCCGGGCATGGTGACAGGTACCTGTAATCCCAGCTACTCAGGAGGCTGAGGCAGGAGAATCACTTGAACCCAGAAGGCAGAAGTTGCAGTGAGCCAGGACCACACCACTACACTCCAGCCTGGGTGACAGAGCCAGATACCATCTCAAAAAATAAAAAAAAAGCTAATAAGAATCCAAGAGAAGTAAATAATTTAAGTTGAACTTAAGTTACTTCTTTAAATTTCAATAATACCATTAAACAAATTCAGATTGTTGCTGTTGATCATCAACTGATTAATGATTCTACAACATTTGACGTTTTCTCTTTAGTGTACTGTTTTGGAAAGATAAGCAGTAAATATTAAATGATGGTATCAGGGAGAGAAGTGGTTAGAATCAAAAAGAGTGAGGAGAAAATGAGACAGAAGATATAAAAACAAGGAGGCAGAGAATGAGGGAAAACTGTATTGCATGTGGGTGCCAGTCTTCAATTAATTATTCTCCACATGCTTCATGGAAACACAGTTCAAGGACCTTAGTTTATGAAGTCTCCCACTGTTAGCTCCCCAAATGACTGTGGTATTATATGTACTAACTAATGACCTCAAAATGTGACTTAATATCATAAAATGACAGAAGATTTAACATAACTGTGGTAAAGACAAATGGTTCTCAAGTAATTTTTAAAATGTCAAAAATTTTATATACTAATATTTAAGTATCTTTACATTCATTGTTTCAATTCTGAACATTCCTTCTTCTCCTCAGCCTTTGTTCTGATTTGTTGGGAAATGAAAAAGACTAACCTTATCAGATGTATTTTTCCCCCGAGTTTGCCTGCAGCTAAACCAGATGGTTTATAAAAATATAATCATTTCTCAGAATTCTTAACTGAAACTTTAATAAGATAAATGTGTGCTTAAGAATAATCATACAGTATAATTATATAATATGCATTAATGCCTTTTTTTAATAGTACCATATCTATTTTAATTTTGATAACTAATTCTAAGTGGATTTTAACAGCTAGATATTTTCTTGTCAGTGTCTGGGTCTGCTCTTGATCTCTGCTTCTGCTTCTATAGAAAGAAGAGCTCAGCTGGAAAACTGTCATTTACTCAGTGTCTTACTGTCTTATTGCTAGGGATTTGCTGCTCTCCCTACAATAGCCTCTAAGTGAACTTTCCCTTTATCCTTTCTCTTTTTCTGGTAACTTATCTTGCCTGTGCATCTTCGCTTTTTTGGAAGTTGCTTCATGCTTTGCACACCTTGGCTGTTCTCTGGCAGGCCAAAGGTCTCCTGCCTCTGCATTCTCCATCCTATCAGATTCTCAGCACCTGGCCTGACTCCCTGTTCCCCTTGAATGTCCTTCCCCTCCCATTAAAGCTATGTGTTCTGCAAACTCTGCCACAGAAACCTCTAAGGACATCACAGTCAAGAAGGTCTTACTTTATGTACAGTATCAGTAACAGTTCTGTTATTTTTCTGATGCCATCAGGAATATATTTCAATGCATTTATTGAGAATTTATTATGTGCCAGGCTCTGGGCTTTCTCTACTAATTCTTACAATAATCCTCTGAAGTAAGTACAATTCTTAGCATTTACAAATTATTTGTTTTCCCATATCTTTGCTAGAACTGACAGGAATAAAATTACATCAAATATATTAGGTAGCTGGTTTCAGAAAGCAGCTGAAAGGATATAACACTTCTTTTTTCTTTATTATACTTTAAGTTCTGGGATACATGTGTAGAATGTGCGGGTTTGTAACATAGGTATACATGTGCCACGGTGGTTTGCTGCACCCATCAACCTATCATCTAGGTTTTAAGCCTCACATGCATTAGGTATTTGTCCTAATGCTCTTCCTACCCTTGCCCCCACCCCCGACAGGCCCCAGTGTGTGATGTGCCCCTCCCTGTGTCCATGTGTTCCCATTGTTCAACTCCCACTTATGAGTGAGAACATGTGGTGTTTGGTTTTCTGTTCCTGGATCTAGCACTTCTTAAACTCTTTTTGCTTAGGTTTTTTTTTTTCCTATTTCAACTTTATAATTTCTAGATATAGTTTTTAAGAATGCTATGACCCATCAATAAAATAAATACTTGTGGCTTCTCCTTATTTGACATTTTATTCTACAGCACAGTAAAATAAATTCTCATTAGTTTAAAAGGTACACATTAAAAGATTGATACTGCTAGATTTAACTTGTTAAAGCAAATGAGTAATAAAGTGTAATTTAAATACATGCATAATGTTAGGCGTCTACATAGCCTGGTTCATTGGTATCCTAATCACACATGATTTTTACTTATTAAGGAAAAAATATATATAATATAAGCCAATTGAAACACATATAGGAAGCCTATTCCAGGAACACTGTAATTCTGACAAAGGGATTGTAAAAAGGCTAAATGTTAAAAATTCGTTCTTGTAATGCTTTACTAATACTAAAAATATTAGCTTTAATTAACCAAAATTGAGTTTTTACTATAGCAATGACTAAGATTAAGACTATGATAAAACAACCAAAATAAAATTGCACGTAATGCAAAAATCTTTTAATATAGAAACTACTGTTATTTTCTCTATAGTTTTAACTACCTTTCCTCCTTCAAACAGTAATAAGCAGTAAGACTATTCAGCACTTCTTCTCCTCTGGGAAGGGACAACACAACAGGAACAATAGCAGGTAAGGCAAATCCTTAATATTTTTTACAATTTATATTTTCAATTGACAAATAATAATTGTACATATTCATGGGATTCACATTGAGGTTTTAAAACATCATTTACAGTAATGTGATGGTTAATACTTAGTGTCAACTTGATTGAAGGAGGCAAGTATTGGTCCTGAGTATGTCTGTGAGGGTATTGCCAAAGGAGATTAACATTTGAGTCAGTGGGCTGGGGAAGGCAGACCCACCCTTTATCTGGTGGTGGACACAATTTAATCAGCTGCCAGTGAATATAAAGCTGGCAGAAAAAATGTGAAAAGACAAGACTGGCCTAGCCTCCCACCCTACATCTTTCTCCCTTGTTGGATGCTTCCTGCCCTCAAACATCAGATTCCAAGTTCTTCAATTTTGAGACTCGGACTGGCTCTCCTGCTCCTCAAGCTTGCCAACAGCCTATTGTGAGACCTTGTGATCAGGGAAGTTCATACTTAATAAACTCCTTTTTATATCTATCCTATTAGTTCTGTCCCTCTAGGAAACACTGACTAATACAGTGATAAGATTAGGATAATTAGCATATTCATCATCTCATGTATTCATCATTTCTTTGGATCAGAATGTTCCATATCCTCCTTATAGCTATTTGAAACCATATATTAGTGTTGACTATAGTCATCTTATAGTATATAGAACGGTAGAATTTATTCCCTCTATCTAGCTACAATTTTGTATCCTTTAACAAATTTCCCCCATCCCTCTCTTCCTTCTACCCTTCCCAGCCTCTGGTATTCTCTGTTCTACTTTTTACTTTTATTAAATCAACCTTTTTTAACTTCCACATATGAACAAGAACACGCAATATTTAACTTTCTGTTTCTGCCTTATTTCACTTAACATAACGTTCTCCAGCCCATGCATGTTGCCACAACTGACAGGTTTTCATAGTGTTTTAGGTCTGAATAGTACTTCGAAAAATATGTATGCTATATTTTCTTTATTCATTTCTCTGTTGATAGGGACCTAGGTTGATTCCACATCTTGGCTATTGTGAATAGTGCTGCAATAAATATGAGGGTGCAAATGTCTCTCCAAAACAATGATATCCTTTTCTTTGGATAGATTCCCAACAGTGGGATACCTGGGTCATATGGCAGTCCTATCGTAGTTTTTTGAGGAAACTTCACACTATTCTTTATAGTGGCTATACTAGTTTGCATTCCCACCAACAGTGTGTAAGAATTCCCTTTTCTCCACATTCTTGTCAGGGTTTGTTATTTTTTGTCTTTTTCCTAATAGGCCATCCTAACTGGCATAAGATGATACCTCATTGTGGTTTTGACTTACTTTTCTCTGATGAGCATTGTTTCATATATTGGTTAGCCATTTGTATGTCTTTTAAGAAATGACTGTTCAAATTATTTACCCATTTTTTAACCTGATTATTTTTGCTGTTGAGATGTTTGAATTCCTTGTATATTCTGAATATTAATACCCTATCATATTAGTTTGTAAATATTTTATCCCATTCTGTAGACTGTATTTTCACTCTGTTAATTGTTTCTTTGCTCCTGTGCAGAGGCTTTTTAGCTTGATATAATCCTGTGTGTTTATTTTTGCTGTTGTTACATGTGGGTTTTTTATTATACTTTAAGTTCTGGGGTACATGTGCAGGATGTGCAGGTATACATGTGCCATGGTGGTTTGCTGCATCCATCCTCCCATCATCTACGTTAGGTATTTCTGCTAATATTATCCCTTCCCAATCTCCCCACCCCTACTATCCCTTCACTACCTCCCCGGCATGCCCTGTGGTGTTCATCTCCCTGTGTCTATGTGTTTTCATTGTTCAACACTCACTTATGAGAACATGCAGTGTTTGGTTTTCTGTTATCGTGTCCGTTTGCTGAGAATGATGGCTTCCAGTTTTATCCATGTCCCTGAAAAGGACATGAACCCATCCTCTTTTATGGTTGCACAGTATTCCATGGTGTATATGTGCCACATTTTCTTTTGTCCAGTCTATTGTCGATGGGCATTTGGGTTGGTTCCAAGTCTTTGCTATTGTGAACAGTGCTGCAATAACCATACGTGTGCATGTGTCTGTATAATAGAGTGATTTATAATCACTTGGGTATATACCCAGTAATGGGATTGCTGGGTCAAATGGTATTTCTAGTTCTAGATCCTTGAGGAATCTCCACACTGTCTTCCACAATGGTTGAACTAATTTACACTCCCACCAATGGTGTAAAAGCATTCCTATTTCTCCACATCCTCTCCAGCATCTGTTGTCTCCTGATTTTTTAATGATCACTATCCTAACTGGTGTGAGATGGTATCTCAATGGGGGTTTAATTTGCATTTCTCTAATGACCAATGATGATGAGCTTTTTTTTTTATATGTTTGTTGACTGCATAAATGTCTTCTTTTGAAAAGTGTATGTTCATATCCTTCACCCACTTTTTGATGGAGTTTTTATTTTCTTGTAAACTTGTTTAAGTTCTTTGTAGACTATAGACATTAGCCCTTTGTCACATGAGTAGACTGCAAAATTTTTTTCTCTTTCTGTTGGTTGCTGGTTCACTCTAATGATAGTTTCTTTTGCTATGCAGAAGCTCTTAAGTTTAATTAGATCCCATTTATCTATTTTGGCTTTTGTTGTCATTGCTTTTGGTGTTTTAGTCAAGAAATCCTTGCCTATGTCTATGTCCTGAATGGTTTTGCCTAGGTTTTCTTCTAGGGTTTTTATGGTGTTGTCTTATGTTTAACTCTGGGGTTAATTTTTGTATAAGGAAGGGATCCAGTTTCAGCTTTCTGCATATGGCTAGCCAGTTTTCCCAACACCATTTATTAAATAGGGAATCCTTTCCCCATTGCTTGTTTTTGTCAGGTTTGTCAAAGATCAGATCGTTGTAGATGTGTGCTGTTACTTCTGAGGTCTCTGTTCTATTGGTCTATATCTCTGTTTTGGTACCAGTACTATGCTGTTTTGATTACTGTAGCCTTGTAGTATACTTTGAAGTCAGGTAGTGTGATGCCTCCAAGTTGTTTTTTGTTTTTTGGGTTTTTTTGCTTAGTATTATCTTGGCTATGCAGGCTCTTTTTTGGTTCCATATGAAGTTTAAGGTGATTTTTTCTAATGCTGTGAAGAAAGTCCATGGTAGCTTGGTGGGGATAGCATTGAATCTACAAATTACTTTGGGCAGTATGGCTATTCTTCCTAACCATGAGCATGGAATGGTTTTTCATCTGTCTGTGTCCACTCTTATTTCTTTGAGCTGTGGTTTGTAGTTCTCCTTGAAAAGGTCTTTCACATCCCTTGTTAGTTGTATTCTGAGGTATCTTATTCTCTTTGTAGCAATTGTGAATGGGCTGTCTGTTGTTGGTGTATAGAAATGCTTGTGAATTTTGCACATTGATTTCATATCCTGGGACTCTGCTGAAGTTGCTTATCAGCTTAAGGAGATTTTGGGCTGAGACGATGGGGTCTTCTAAATATTACTGTCATGTCATCTGCAAATAGAGACAAATTGACTTCCTCTTTTCCTAATTGAATACACTTTATGTCTTCTTCTTGACCGATGGCCCTGGTCAGAACTTCCAATACTATGTTGAATAGGAGTGGTGAGAGAGGGCAACCTTGTCTTGTGCCAGTTTTCAAAGGGAATGCTTCTAGTTTTTGCCCATTCAGTATGACATTGGCTGTGGGTTTGTCATAAATAGTTATTATTATTTTGAGATACGTTGTATTTTGTTTTGTTTTGAGTTGGAGTCTTGCTCTGTCTCCCAGGAGTGGAGTGCAGTGGTGTAACCTCAGCTCACTGCAACTTCTGTCTCCCAGGTTCGAGTGATTCTCCTGCCTCAGTCTCCAAGTAGCTGAGACTAGAGGCATGTGCCACCATACCCAACTAATTTTTGTATTTTTAGTAGAGACAGGATTTCACCATGTTGGCCAGGCTAGTGTCAAACTCCTGTCCTCAGGTGATCTGCTCTCCTAAACCTCCCAAAGTGCTGGGATTACAGATGTAAGTCACAGTGCCCAGCCTTGTTTTTGAGGTCTTATTCATAAAATATCTTCCCAGACCAATGTCCTGAGGCATTTTCTCTGTTTTCTTCAAGTAATTTTATAGCTTCAAGTCTTACACTTGGATCTTTTATCTATTTTGAGTTGATTTTTGTATAGGGTGAGAAGTGGGAGTTTAGTTTCATTCTTCTACACATGAATTTCAATCTTCCCAGTACCATTTATTAAAGAGATTTTTTTTCCCCAATGAGCGTTCTTGCCTTTGTCACAAATCATTTAGCTGTATATGTGTGAATTAATTTCTGGGTCCTCTATTCTGTTCCATTGGTCTATGCGTCCGTTTTTATGCCAACTAGAGCTTTGTAGTATATTTTGAGGTGTGGTAGTGTGATACTTCCAGCTTTGTTCTTTTTGCTGAGGATTGCTTTGGCTATTCCTGGTCTTTTGCAGCTCCATATAAATTTTAGAAAAATGCCATTGGTATTTTTACAGGGATTGCATTGAATCTGTAGATTGCTTCGGATGGAATTATTTTTACAATATTAATTCATCTGGTCCGTGAGCATGGGATGTCTTCCCATTTGTTTGTATCCTCTTCAATTTCTTTCATCAGTGTTTTTCAGTTTTCCTTATAGAAGTCTTTCACATCCTTGATTAAATGTATTCCTAGGTATTTCTGCTACTGATTTTTATATTGCTTTTGTATCCTACAACTTTACTGAATTTATTAGTTCTAAGATTTTTTGGTAGAGTCTAGGTTTTTCTTTATATAAGATCATGTAATCTTCAAACAAAGACAATTTGACTTCCTCTCTTTCATTTGGATACCCTTTATTTCTTAAATTACTGACTTTTGAAAATAAAAGGCCAGGGATCAGGCATAAGGGAAGATGATCTAGAAGAATACATGATTAGCTCAAGCCTGTTTTTAGTGAGGCTCATTTTTATCATCTCTAATATGGGAAGGGTTACTATACATAGTTGTTAGGAGTAAGTGATTAAATACATATAAAACCGTTAGTGCTTAATAAGTATTAGCCATTAATGTTGGGTTGAACAAAATGAAACTGTCATTTTGAAAGTCAAAAAGTCAAATATTGAAATTTCACATGATTCAATCTCAGATCTGTCAGTGCATAAATCTGTGGCAGTTTCCTGTTTCCCAAATTCAGTCCCACCTGTAGTAAATCCATCTGCTCTACCTTGGATGATATAAACATATGCCACAAGTCATCTGAGAATATAGATTGACTTAAAGAGGTCATTCTTGAAATAAAATTTCAAACTTCTGTTTGACTTTCCTCATAACCTCTGAAATCCTTTCAGTTGCAGAAGTGGAATGATCTTTTTTATTTTCATTGCAAAACGACAAAAATACTCTGGTAATTTTTTTTTGAAATATGTGCTTTGCTTAAACAGAGTTGTATAGTGAAGATTATCATTAGTATCAGCACCCTTGGAGAGGATTCATATATACTATCTCTGGGAGGAAAAGTAAAAGCCTACTCTACCAACCAATCTCTGGGACTTAGCTAAATAATTATGGAACTAGAATTCAGGTCTTTATTCACCCACTTACCATCTGCTTCCTTGAGGCTATATTCTAAGTAATTGAATCAAGAGATGAGAAACATGAACGTAACATAAAAGATCCAGCTGACTTGAAAGAGTATGCATTCTAATATTACTATATTTAAGAGCACAAATAAACTTGTATACTGGTAGTATTTCTATAAACCTGAATATTTTGATGGGGTCATTACTGCAAATCCTTTGTGTAATAAAACATTGGAGTTTGAAGTTCTGTTCAGAACTTCTGTTCAGATCATACAATTTTCAAAATCTAAATTGGGTAGCTGATCCAAATCCTGTCTGTGTCTTTAAATGAATGCAGCAGTTAGAGTTCTAGCACATATGGCCAACAACTTAGATGTGTGTTTAAGATACTATAGAAAAGACCTGGTTGGGCAGGCGCTTTGTTGGATTTTAAGAGAATGAGATTGTGAAGAATTTGCACATGCATTAAAAGTAAATGTTAGAGTACATATATAACACTTAACAGGTATTTGGCTTCTAAACAGAAATAAAAGATAGATGTTACTCTGCAGTATTTATAATGAGCAAATATTTTGGAAAGATCAAAATATTAATCTTTCCTATTGATCCATCTTTTGAAGTTTTGATATTCTGATCCTCCTTATTAGAATATAAGCCTTTATTAAAGACTTCTGAAAAGTCTTTAATAAATTTTCCTTTTTCTTTAAAATAAAGGCAGCACCTTCTTTATAGGTACTACATGATTGGAAATTTACTTTCTGTTATTTGTGTTCAGTTATCCAGCCTACTTTTTTAAAAGCAAAGTTTAGAAATCCTATCATTAAAAATTGAATACTGAACCAAAAAGAATCTTGTTCATAAGATTAAAAAAAAAAAAGTCAATTGCAAAGTAATACTAGGAATTCTCTGACATGGGAATTTTAATTGTGAAATACTAGGAATTCTCTGACATGGGAATTTTAATTGTGACTATTTTACTAGTATGCCATATTATTTTGCTATAATCTTATTACGATAAGATTTATATTGTTATATGTACATATGGATTATATTTGGATTATAATCCCTGTCATACATTAAAAATAAAGGTAAATATTTTAAAAGAGCAACAGCCTTTAAAAGCTTATATACAGTCAGATTTAATTTATGCAACTATCTGCTAGTAGTTAATGGCTACTTCTCTGATTTAACTAAGATAAAGTATGAAGACTGGTAAAATGCACTTTTTATTCTCTTCTCCCTTAATAGTAAAAGAGATCTACAAAAACTCTAATATCAAAAACTCAAATATCACACAATGAAGAAGATTTTGATTCATTTCTATTCTAGGTAAGAATAATAGAAGGAGGGCTGCAATGAAAACTACTATTCAATATTTTCCTTGTGGTCAAAGACAACACGATAGCTCAAGGAAAACAGATAAGAGATAAAAGAAATGGAAAGGGTATCCGTTAGGAGTAGTTTCAGCTGTACATACAGAAAAATCTTAAATAATACCTTAAATAAGATAGGAGTTTCTCTCTCACTTAAAAAAAAAAAAAAAAAAAAAGGTAATGAGAATCTAGAGGCAGGCAGACAGGATTGATGTGGCAGCGTCACAGTGATCAAGGACCCATACTTCTATCTTGTGGCTCTACGAGTTTTGCATATGGCCTTATGTTAAAAAAGTAAACTCCCAGCCATTGCATTTTCATTCTAGTGAATTTTAGGAAGGAAGTAGTGAGGAAGAAAAGCTCACCTTTTCCCATGTAAGGAGGCTTTCCTAAAGTCCCACACAACACTTCACTTAAATTTCATTTATCAGAATGAAATTACAGGATCATACCTGGTTGCAAAATTGCCTGGGAAATGTAGTCTTTTAGAAGAGTGGCAGGGTTCGCATACAAAATTGGCATTTGGGTTAGACAACCAGAAGTCCCTAGAGAAAAAAAATGTTATTACTTCTAGATATTGGTCCACATAGAGAAGTGCAAAGGCACTCTGATATATACTTTTAAAACTAAAAAGAATATTCATCAAGATTGAGGTACATATACAGAAAGAACAAGATAAATATCATGTGTGAGCACATAGAAATGTGTGAAATATTCATGGCAGAATTTTTGGTAATATAAAAATGGAACACATTAATGTCTTATACGACGAATGAATAAACAAATGATTGCATATTTATTTCATTTATAAAATCAAACACTTGGCAATATTAAAATTAGTGAAATTTATTTACAAGTAGTGACAGTTAACTTTCAAAAACATTGTTCACTTGATATATATTATTTATTTCTTTAAAAAATCTGAAAAACAGTAAAATATTAACATATTAAATCTAGATGACGGGTATTCCCAGGATTGTGTCTATTTGTGTATCCCATTATATCTTTGGTAGCTTGCACATTATAGCCAAACACTATCTCCATTTTAAGATTGAGGAGACTTGAAGAGATGAATAAATGTGCTCAAGGTCATGTGGTTACCAAGAACTGAGAACCAAATCCATGCCTGCCTGATTCTAGAGACTCTAAGCAACTTCAAGAAGTAGGATTTAGCCCTATTTTCAGCCACAAATCTTTCATCTATAACAAAGCCACAAACTGAAGCATCAATTTAGAGCTGTCCCTGATACTTGCTAAACTAAATACATCAAAAGGTAAGACTAGTTCAATATAATTTTAAAAGGGTTAAAAACTTAGTATGTCTATAAGAAATAGCAGATATTTTGAAAACAGTTTGGCTAGAAATGTAAAAAGCTAGAGATTGTTCAGAGTAACAGTGTTTAATAGGAAAGTTCTTTTTTACAAAAGTAGAGGAGTTGAAAGAGACAGGATGAAAGTGCAGATGTGAAGTTGCCTATGGGGCTCAATAAGCAGAGAACATCTAGGCTGAAGGCTAAATCGATGTTTTACCTTGCAAAGCAAACACCAGTTTCTCTTGGATGAAAGCTCCGGAGTAGGCAGAAGAGGCAACTGAACATCCATGGAAATGTAGTAAATGCAGTTTGGATCCTGACTAGCTTCTGCAGATCACTTACATACATTTGTACTCCCCAGTAACTTTCCTGCTCCTGCCCAGAGGCTCTGAGATGTTCCACAGGCCTTTCTAAACCCGAGGCAAACCAGACTCACGAGACTGTGAGACCCACTGGGGTAGGAACCACACCATTCATTTTTGTTTCTCTAAATCCTAATTCAGTGCCAGGCTTCTAACAAGTGCTAACAAAGATTGGATAAGTAAATAATTGCAACTCATTATTCTACCCTCCAAACTTGCAGACAGCTTACTGTGCAGTGCAACCATGGATCATCCAGAGGCCTTACTGTCTATGAAGCTGGGCTGCTAAAAGTCATTCTTTACTGTTTTTCAGACCCCAGAGCCAATATCAGATATTTGCTGAGTCCTCTGAAGTCTTTCTTTTCCTATTGATGCCCACTAACCATAACTTAGTAAGAGAGATTTTTCCCAAAATGTAATTGCAATATGTTCCTATATGATTTTTAAACATCTATTCTTTTCATACTCATTGACTCACTGATAGGATAAATTTTGTAATAAGACTTTCCAATGACATCCAGTGTCTATTAGGTAAGTTTCTTCTAACTTGGTCACACTGCAGGCACATTTGCATTCACTTAGCACAGCAGCACAGTGTACTCCTCCATGAAGCTTTGAATTTGCACATGCTGCTACTGCTGTTCCAACAAACTCCATCTAGCCTGTAAAACCCAAATTAAGTCCTTCTGTCACACTTTCTCCTAATCCTTCAGACACAGCCCTCTCTGTCTCAACTACTTCGTATATACCGCTATTCTAATGGTGATTGCACTGTGAACTGACTAATTTTTAATAGTTAATCCACTGTGGGAGAGATGGACAAGAAAAATTAAAGATGACCAGGTGGGGTCTATTTCTCCTTTAATCAAATATGGGCTGAAGGTCAATTATGATTTGACCAATAAATTATGGCAGAAGGGATTCTGTGCCAGTTTGGGCTCAACATTTAAGAGAACAGCAATTTCTGCTTTGGTCTCTCAGACTCCTAAACCACCCCAGAAAGCATTTGACTACCCTGAGAGCTCCATGCTGTAATGGAGTCCAAACTGATATGCTGAGAGACTGGGTATAGAAGAACTAAGGTCCTAGATTTGTGAACCAGCCATCTTCACTTATTTGAGACACCCCAGCTGAGGTTCCAAACAACAAACCATCCTACTTTGTCCTGCCTGAACTGCTGAGCCATAGAATCATAAACAAGTAAAATAGGCATTGTTTTATGCTACTAAATTTTTGGATCATTTATTATGCATCAATAGATACTTAGAACAACCTTCAACATCCACAAGTATTTTCCTAGTTCTCCTCCGACAGCATTAGCTGTTACAACTTCACATTCCTTTCTCATTAAACATTGAGGTCTCAAACTTCTAAGCCTTGTTTATCTGCACGGATTTCCTGGGGTAATTTCCTTCTGTATTAGGCTTTAAATATCATGCTTATGCTTACACTTTCCTAATGTATATCTGTAGCTATCTCAGAAAATCCAGACCTACCCAATTACTTCTTTGGCATCTCTATTTTAATGTCTAATAGGCAACTCAAATTAAGCACATTGCAAATGAACTCCTGATCATCTTCACCAAAGCCACAACTCTTGAAGTGTTCCCCATCTCAGAATATGTATCCAGAACAAGTTGCTCAGAAAAACATCATAGGCATTACCCTTGATTCCTCCTTTTCTTGCAGACCTCACTTCAATTTATCATCAACAAGCACTGTTTGACTCTACCTTAAAAATATATTCCAACCTGAGTGATCTTACAAAACATAAGACAGAGTCAGTCCCTAGAGTCAAATTGCCAACAGCTTTTCATCACGTTTACAGCAAAATCTCAAATGTTTACCATGATGCTATATAATCTGGCTCGCAATGATTTCTCCAACCTCACAGACATACCATTCCCTTTCTTCCTCATTCTGTTCCAGTCACATTTGCCTTCTTGCTAGGCTTAGGTATGCCAAACAGATTCCTGCCTCAAGGTTGCAACTCTTCTTTCTCTTGTGTTTTCCATTGGCTAATACATAAAATTCATTTGGGTCTTAGTGAAAATGACATCCTCAGCAAGGTCCTTTGTGCAAGCCACATCTACAATAGAGACTCCTCTCTCCTTGGTACTCTCTCATAGAGTTGCTCTATTTTTCATCATTGTACTTTCTACCACCTGAAATTTATGTTACCAATATATCTATTTTTATTTAATTGCTTGTTTATTGCCAGCTCCAACTATTTGAGGCCAGGTACTTTATCTTATTTGCTACTATATCCTCAGTCCCAGAAAAGTGCCTGAGGAAAATATATATTGCTTAACTGAATAAACTCAAAGAAGGAAGAAATCTTTAAATTCCTGAACCCACAGCCTTCAATATTTCTTGATACAAATAAGACAGTCAAGGAATATCTGTGAATGTGTTCAAATCAAGTCTGGAAGTCATTCCTAACAACTTTTATGTAGCTGTCTTCTCTCGAATAAAGTATTTAATCAGGCAGTACGTGAAAGCAAATTTTTTCATGATTTCTGGGTAGCAGATTTCTGATTTTCATCTTAAGCGTCAAGCAAATCTTAATATTTGACGTTCCTGTGGCTGATGTGCTTTTTGAGTAAAGGTCACTTTGTTTTAGTAAGTATATCAAAAAAAAGTGATATTTGACTATCATGATTACTTTTTTTGCTGAGTTATTTGGGAAGGCATATGAACTATGCATGGAAGTATTTTGAGGGAATTGTTTTTTACATTTTAAATGTAAATCAGTTATAACAGAACAATGGGGAAAATGTGTTCTCTTTAGACACATTTTCAGGATGTCATCTAATTGGTAATGCAAGGCGAATTTATATTTCTGACTATACAGGGTGCTTGTGAAAAGATGTGTATTTTAAAAATCAGAAAATTAAAATTCTCAAACATTAACAGGTTCTCTACATGTGTCTTTTAAGCCACATGTATATTTTTAACTTGATTTCTAGACAAAGAAGCCTTTTTACTAGGAATTTCTTAATATTCTATAGACCTAGGGAAGTTCATGACAGCTCTATGCCATCAAAAACACATCAGCATGTTTGGATCATTACTCTCCACTGACAAAATTGTCTCTCTTAACCAACTGTACATCCCCTTTTGTATTTCAATTTTACTACAATATTAAACACTCCAGAAATGACAGTGCTAATTTTTCACATACCTCTTTCATGTACTCTATTTTGCTACATAAATTATTCACTAAACTTTGCTTATGGTTCATTAATCCTCAATTGTATGACTTTATTTTTTTCCTTTTAGAGGTAAAAGTAAGATCTGCTGCATTTCTAAATACAGCCCCTTTTTGGCTGTTCATTGTACCCTTTCCTTGAAGTGTATAATTGGATTCTTTAGTCATATGCGTTAAAAATTCACCACTAACAGAGATGGAAAAATGTAGCATTTGTAAGTTTAAATGCAAGAATTCTATGCATTAAAATAAGTTTACACAAGAAGATGTATTATCTTAGTTTGCCAGAAAGCCACTTTAGTGTTTCAGACAACAAATTGCTCATGGTACATTTTCTACTCCAACATATTCCAGACTGAGTAAAAATAAAAGGTACAATTTCAAATGCTATCACCAACAATTTGCTTCTTTTTATGGCACATTTTAGATTTTCTTAACGTGGGTGATTTAATTTCACAAAGAAAGTATATTTAATCTTAGTGTCTGTGTGTACCTTACCTATCATGTTTCTGCAGTTATGAAAATGAACAGATACCAAGCATAAAAACTTACATTTTTGAGTCCATGATTTATAGTGAATAACTTACAGTTCTTTAAAGCAGTGCTGCATGGTGTTAAGAACACTGCTACCACCCTGTTCCATCATCTCTTGCCTCCACATTGTTCTCCCTGTTTCTCTCTTTGCCCCTATATTCTATTCTCAATGAAGGAGTCAGAGAAATCCTTCTACAAGACTAGACTGATAATGTCACATCTCCGCTTAAAGTACAGCAAGGGCTTCCATTTAATAAAGAATGAAAGCTTGACTCCTTACACTGGCTTCCAAGGCCAGAATGATCAGCCCTTTCTTCTCTGACTGACTTTTTTCCCCTAGGTTTCTATGCCTCACTTACACTTTTCTAACTACACTGATCTCCTTATTCTGTCTCAACAGTGCCAGCGTTCTTAGAGCTCAGGGCCTTTGTACAAGCTATTTTCTCTTCCTGAGACCATCTTCCTCTAGGTATCCTCTTGACTAATTTTCTTCCTTCTTTGTATTTTGCAAAAATAATACCTTCTTAATGAAGTCTGTCCTAATCACTTTATTTAAAATTGTAATCTGCCTCTACTTTCCATATGAAATGGCTCTGTCTTTTCTGTTTTTCCTACAGGACTTATCATCTTCCAACATTATATATACTTTAGATATTTGTTATATTTATTTGTAAATATATATAATGTGTGTAAGCACATATAGGTAAGCACCACAGGTGAGAAATCTGTTTTGTTTACTGTTGTTTCCCAAGAACTCAGAGCAATGCCTGACAATTAGTAGGCATTCAATAAAATTGTTTTTAGATAAATCAGAATTTTCAACAAATATGTTAGTTCAGAGTGTTTAAACTCAATGATACGTTATTTTCAAACTAAACATCAGGAGAGAAGAAAGAGGTGAAGAGGAACTTACTTAAAAGTGATGGCAAAAACTGCAATTACTTTTGCACTAATCTAATATATAGTCATAAGTATTTAGTCATAAGACATAGTCATAAGTCACATAACCATGTATCAGTCAATGACAAACTGCATATATGACATTGACCCCATAAGATTATAAAAGAGCTGAAAAATTCATATCACCTAGTGACATTTTAGCCATCTTAACATCATAGTACAACACATTACTTACATGTTTGCAGTGAAGCTGGTGTAAAGAGATCTGTACTGACAGTCATATAAAAGCCTATCACATACCATTATTACATAATACTTGACAATAACAGTATTAATGACTATGTAACTGGTTTATGTATTTACTGTTATATATATGTAATATATAAATATATATATAATAAATATATATAAAGTGTAAAAGAGCCTCAGATACGTTCTTCAGGGGGTATTCTAGAAGAAGGCATTTTTATCATAGGAGATGATAGCTCCATGTATGTTATTGCCCCTAAAGACCTTCCAGTGGGACAAGATGTAGAGGTGGAAGACAGTGATATCAATGATCTTGACCCTGTATAGGCCTGGGAAAATGTGTGTTTGTGTTTTAGTTTTTAATAAAAAAGTTTTAAAAGGGAGAAAGAGAAGACCACAAAACAATCAGAAAACAAATAAGACAATGGCAGAAGTCCTTATCTATCAGTAATTACATTGAATATAAATAGACTAACTTCTCCAATCAAAAGTCAAAGTGGCTGAATGGATGAAACACCAAGACTCAATGATCTGTTCCCTACAAGAAACACACTGTACCTACAAAGACACACATAGACTAAAAATAAAGGGATGGAAAAGGATATTACATGCAAATGGCAACCAAAAGAGAATAGGAGTAGCCATACTTATCATACAAAATAGATTTCAAGACAGAAACTATAAGAAGAGACAAAAAAGATTATTATATAATAATAAAAGGGTAAATTCAACAAGAGGATGTAACAATTGTAAATATATATGCACCAACACTGGAGCACTCAGATATATAAAGCAAATGTTATTAGAAATAGAGAGATTGACCCCAATCAACAAAGAAACATCAGACTTAATGTGTACTACACAGCAAATTGACCCAACAAATATTTACAAATTATTTCATCCAACAGCTGAAGAATACACATTCTTCTCAATGCATGAATTATTCGGAAGGACAGACCATATGTTAGGTAAAAAATATGTTTTAAAACATTCAAAGAAATCGAATAATACCAATCATCTCCTCTAACCACAGTGGAATAAACAAATCAATAATGAAAACAATTCTAGAATTATACGAACATATGGAAACTAAACAGTATGTTCCTAAATGACTAGTGTGTCAATTAAGAAATTAAGATGAAAATTGAAAAATTTATTGAAATAAATGATAATGAAAACAAAACATACCAAAATCTATCAGATACAGTGAAAGAAGTATTCAGGGGGAAGTTTATGGCTATAAGTGCCTACATCAAAAAAGTAGAAAAAATTCAAATTAACAACCTAACATGCATCTTCAAGAACCAGAAGAGTAAGAGCAAGTAAACCCAAAATTAGTAGAAGAAAGGAAATAAAATAAAAATATCAGAGCAGAAATGAATATAATTGAAATATAGGAAACAAAAAGGTTCAATGAACAAAACAGCTGCTTTTTGAAAAGATCAACAAAATTGACAGGTCTTTAGCCAGAATAAGAAGACAGAAAACCCAAATAAAATCAGAGGGAAAGAAAAAGGAGACATTACAACTTATATCACAAAAATTCAAAGGATTATTAGGGACTACTATGAGCAATTATATGACAATAAATTAGAAAACCTAGAAGAAATTTCTAAACACATATGACTTACCAAGATTGAACCATGAAAATATAAAAAGCCTGAACAAACCAACAGCAAGTAACATGATTAAAGCCTAAGAAAAACTCTCCCATCAAAGAAAAGCCTAGAAACTAATGGCTTCACTGATGAATTTTACCAAGTGATTAAAGAAAAACAAATAACAGACCTAATCAAATTATTCTAAAAAATACAACAGAAGGGACTACTTCCAAACTTATTCTATAAAGTCAGCATTAACTAGCTTGATACTGAAGCCAGACAAAGACACATTATCTGTCTATCTATCTGTCTATCTATCTATCTATCTATCTATCTATCTATCTATCAGTCTTTCTATCTATGAAAACTATTGGCCTGAATCATTGTTTATAACCGAACAATCCTGTTTCAAACAAGGAGAAAACAACAGCTAATTTCAGCACCTACAACATCCTTACCAGAGGTCCTGAGACTGTTCACGTGACAATTTTACTGCTAGCATACCCAGCATTTGAGAAAACTAGCACACTAAACAAATCTACAACCAAGGACTCCCACAGATTCCATTTCACTTCCCTGCCACCTCCAGCAGAGCAGGTGCTTGTATCAATGTCTGGGAGACCTGAAGACAGATCACATCACAGGACTCTTTGCAGACATTCCCCAGCACTAGCCCAGAGCCAGTGGCCCCAATGGGTTGCTAGAGTCAGGAGAGCGATAACAATCACTGCAGTCTGACTCTCAGGAAGCCCCCTCCCTGGGGGGAGGGGAGAGCACCACATCAAAGGATCAACCCATGGGACAAAAGAATCTAAACAGAAGCCTTTGAGTTCTAGATCTTTCCACTGCAACAGTCTACCCCAATGGGAGGAATCATAAAAGTAATTCTGATAATATGAAGAAACAAAGTTCCATAACACCCTTCAAAAGATCACACTAGCTCTCCAGCAATGGATCCAAACCAAGAGTAAATTCCTGAATTGCCAGATAAAGAATTCAGAAGGTTGATTATAAAACTACTAAGGAGGTACCAGAGAAAGTTAAAAATCAACTTAAAAGAAATTTGTAAAACAATGTAGAATATAAATAAAAAACTCTCCAGAGAAATAGATACCATAAAGGAAAAACAAGCAACAACAAAAAAACCCCACAATTCTGGAAATTAAAGACACACTTAGAGAAATACAGAATACATTAGAAAGTTTCAACAATAGACTAGAACAAGTAGGAGAAAGAGCTTCAGAGTATGAAGACAAGGCTTTCAAATTAATCCAATCTGGCAAAAAAAATAATAATAATTTTAAAAATGAACAAAGCCTCCAAGAAATTTGAGATTATGTTAAACAACCAAACATAAGAATAATAGATGTCCCTGGGAAAGAAAAGAAATATCTAAAAGGTTGGAAAACTTATTAAAAGGAATAATCAAGGAAAACTTTCCTGGTCTTGCTAGAAATCGTCAAAATACAAGAAGCTCAAAAAACACCTACGAAATTCATCATAAAAAGATTATCATCTAGGCACATCATTTTCAGGTTATCTAAAGTCAAGACAAAGGAAAGACTGTTAACAGCTGTAAGGCAAAAAGATCAGATAATCTAGAAAGAAAAACCTATTAGATTAACAGCAAATTTCTCTGCAGAAACTCTATAAGCCAGAAGGGATTGGGATCCTATCTTTAGCCCCCTTAAATGAAATAATTATCAGCCAAGAAATTTGTATCCAGTGAAATAAAGCTTCATAAATGAAGGAAAGATAGTCTTTTTCAGACATACAAAAACAGAAAGAATATGCTACTACCAAGCCAGCACTGTAAGAAATGCTTAAAGGAGTTGTAAATCTTGAAATAAGACCTAAAATACACCAAATAGAACCTCATTAAAGCATAACTCTCACAAGACCTACAAAACTATAACACAATTTAAAAGAGAAAGATAGTCCAGCAACAACTAGCAGCATAAATAAAACAGTACCTAATGTCTCAATACTAACATTGAATGTAAATAGCCTAAATTCTCCAGTTAAAAGATACAGATGGCAGAATGGATATAAATCCACCAACCAAGTATCTGCTGTCTTTAAGAAACTCACCTAACACATAAGGACTCACATAAATGTACTGTAAAGAAATGGAAAAAGATATTCCATGCAAATGGACACCAAAAGCAAGCAGGTCTGTCTTATATCAGACAAAACAGACTTTAAAGCAACAACGTTGCTTTCTTTTTTCTTGACCAATCTTGCTAATGGTCTATCAATTTTCTTTTCCAAGAACCAGTTTGTTGTTTCATTTATCTTTTGTATTTTTTTGTTTCAATCTCATTTAGTTCTGCACTGATCTTTGTTATTTCTTTTCTTCTGCTGGGTTTGGTTTGTTCTTGTTTCTTTCTTCCTTAAGGTGTGAATTTAGGTCATCTTATTGTGCTCTTTCAGACTTTTTGATGTGGGCCTTTAGGCCATGAACTTTCCTCTTAACCCTGCTTTTGCTGTATCCACTCAACCTATTTTTGATGGGTTGTGTCACTATTATCATTCAGTTCAAATAATTTTTTAATTTCCATCTTGATTTTATTGTTGACCCAATTATCATCTGAATTATCATTCAGAAGCAGATTATTTAATTTCCATGTATTTGTATAGTTTTGAGGGTTCCTTCTGGAGTTAATTTCCAATTTTATTCCACTGTGGTTTGAGAGAGTACTTGATATAATTTTGATTTTCTTGAAATTTATTGAGACTTTTTTGTGACCTACTATATAACTATCCTGGAGAATGTTCCATGTGGTGATGGATAGAATGTATATTCTGCAGTTGTTCAGTAGAATGTTTTGTAAATATCTGTTAATCCCATTCGTTCTAGAATATAGTTTAAGTCAATTATTTCTTTGTTGACTTTGTCTTGATGACCTGTCTGATACTATCTGTGGAGTACTGAAGTCCCCACTATCATGTTGCCATCTATTTCATTTAAGTCTAGTAGCAATTGCTTTATAAACTTGGAATCTCCAGTGTTAGGTGCATATATATTTAGGATTGTGATATTTTCCTGTGAACTATTTCTTTCATCATTATATAATGTCCCTGTTTGTCTTTTTTAACTAAGATGAAAAACTTAATTGATAAATGTGTGTGTTGCAACTGCTCCACTGACTGACAGTTCCCACATCTCTTTCCCTCTCCATGGGCCTCCCTATTTCTTAAGACTCAATAATTTTAAAATTATTCAATTAAAACCTTACAATTGCCTCCAATAGTTCAAGGGAAAGGAAGAGTCACACATATCTCACTCTAAATAAAAAGCTAGAAATGATTAAGTTTAGTGAGGAAGGCATATCAAAAGCCAAGACAGGCTGAAGGTTTGGCCTCTTTGCCAAACAGTTAAGTTGTAAATGCAAAGAAAAGTTGTTGAAAGAAATTAAAAGACATACTTCAGTGAACGAAAGAATAATATGAAAGTGTGCCTGCTTCAGCAGCCCATATCCTAAAATTGGAATAGTACAGAGAAGATTATCACGGTCCTGGGTAACAATGACATGCAAATTAGTGAAGCATTCCACACTTATGTAAAATAAAAAAAATAAAAAAGAATAAGAAAGTAAAACAGCCTTGTTGTTGATATGGATAGAAGATCAAACCAGCTACAATATTTCTATAAGCCAAAGCCTAATTCACAGCAAGGTCCTAACTCTCTTCAAGTCTATAAAGGATGAGAGAGGTGAAGAAGCTTCAGGAAAAAAGTTAGAAGCTAACAGAGGTTGGTTCATAAGGGTTAAGGAAAGAAGCCATCTGTGTAAAATAAAAGTGCAAAGTGAAGCATGAAGTGCTGACATCGAAGCAGCAGCATGTTATCCAGAAGATCTAGCTAAGGTAAGTGATGAAAGTGTCTGCACTAAACACCTAGTTTAAAAGCTTCAAAGACAGACTCCCTTCTTAGTGGCTAATGTAGCCGGTGACTTTAAGTGGAAGCCAATGCTCAGTTATCATTCTGAAAATTTTAAAGCCATGAGGAATGATGTTCCATCTATTCTGTCTGTGCTCTGTTAACTGAATAACAAAGCCTGGATGACAGCACATCTGTTTATAGCATGGTTTACTGAAAATTTTAAGCTCACCATTGAGACTTCTTTAAAAATATTACTGCGCACTAACAGTATACCTGGTTTCCTAAGAGGTCTTATGGAGAAATATAAGATTTAAGTGCTGTTTTGATGTCTGCTAGCATAGCAACCATTCTGCAGCCTATGAATTAATGAGTAATTGTGACTTTTAAGTCTTATGGTTCAAGAAATACATTTAACGGCCGGATGGGGTGGCTCACACCTGGTAATCTCAGCACTTTGGGAGGCCAAGGCAGGAAAATCACTTGAGGCCAGGAGTTTGAGACTAGCCTTGCAACATAGCGAAACCCTATCTCTACTAAAAATACAAGAATTAGTTGGGTGTGGTGGCACATGCCTGTAATACCAACTACTTGGGAGGCTAAGGCATGAGAATTGCCTAAACCTGGGAAGCAGAGATTGCAGTGAGCCAAGATCATGCCACTGCACTCCAACCTGGGCAACAGAGCAACTCTGTCTCAAAAAAAAAAAAAAAAAAAAAAAACCGAAAAAGACAAGATAAGACATGAAGTAAGGCTACAGTTGCAATAGATAGTGATTCTTCTGATGGAGCTGGGCAAAGTAAATTGAAAGCCTTCTGCAAAGGA
Organism: Aotus nancymaae; assembly: GCF_030222135.1. Taxonomy (NCBI): domain Eukaryota; kingdom Metazoa; phylum Chordata; class Mammalia; order Primates; family Aotidae; genus Aotus; species Aotus nancymaae. The sequence continues at coordinate 46,714,828 of NW_026988431.1, read as the reverse complement.
TTCACCATTCTATATGCCAGTAAGAATATTTGTGATTCATGGAAGGGGGCAAAAATATTAACATTAACAGGAATTTAGAAAAAACTGATTTCAACTCTCATGGATGGCTTTCAGGGGTTTAAGACTTCAGTGCAGAAAGTAACTCCAGATGTGGTGAAAATAGCAAGACAACTAGAATTAAATGTGGATCTTAAAGATGTGATTGAATCTCTGTAATCTCATGATAAAACTTGAATGGATGAGGAGTTGCTTCTTATGGATGAGCAAAGAAAGTTGTTTCTTGAAATGGAAATTAGTCGTGGTGAAGATGTTGTAAATATTGTTGAAATGACCACCAAGAATTTAGACTACTACATACATTTAGTTGATAAAGAAGTGGCAGGATTTAAGAGGATTGACTCCAATTTTGAAAGAAGTTCTACTGTGGGTAAATGCTATCAAACAATATCTCATGCTAAGAGAAATCTTCTACCATCTTAATCAGTAAACAGCCATCTCAATTGAGGCAAGACCCACAACAAGCCAAAAGATTATGACTTGTTGAGGGCTCCCATGTTACTTAGCATTTTTTAGCAATAAAGTATTTTTAAATTAATATATGTTCATTGTTGTTTTAGACGTAGTTCTATTGCACACTTAATAAACTACAGTATAGGGCAAACATAACTTATATGCATTGGAAAACCAAAAAATTTGTGTGGCTTGCTTTATTTGCTTTATTGTGGTGGTCTGGACTGAACCAGCAATGTCTCCAAGATATGCCTCACTTGCTACTGTGTTACAATTGCCTACAGCATTCAGTACAGTAACATGCTATACAGGCCTGTAGCCTAGGAGCAATAGGCGATACCATATAGCTTTGGTGTGTAGTGCACTATACCACGTAGGTTGTGTAAGTATAGTGTATGATGTTTGCACAATGATGAAATTGTCTAATGACACATTTCTCAGAGAAAGTTCCTACTGTTAAGTGACCATAGCTGTACTCCAAAGTGTGTCATTACTTAAAATAATATTAGGATCCATACATCTAGACATATTTCGAGCCTATCTATATTCTTTTCAATAGTTAAGATCGAAGAGTATTGATCTTTTGGGGGATGATTTTATTGTTTGGAAAGAGCCAGAAGCTAATATAGTGGATAAACAAATTGATTAAAACAATATTTTCTTTAAAAATAAAATACGAGATGTGACTCAAATAATCAGACCAGTTTACTTGGATCACTATTTGAGTTGGCAGTCTCCAAATACTCTGGACAATGGAAGGAGTACTCAAGACAGCCTCCCAAAAAGATCACTTTAAAAACTAACATTCATTTGGGCTCAGTTAATTTTCAAAATCACAATAAATTTTAATTGCTCTTCTATACATGAAAGCCAATAACATTATTTCTTCATGCCGACTTACCAAGTCAATATTCTCCTATGAACTTAAAACAAGCATGTTAAAGCTTACACATTTGGTTTGGATCCCAAGAAAATCAAGTGCCTGAAAGCCATGTAGACCTTAGGATGATTCCAACCTTAACCACTTTGTATTGTATGACGTTGATTAAGAACCTTTAGTTCTTTGATTCTGTTTTCTTCTCTTGTAAAAAAATAAATAAAAATAAATATTCTCATTCCAAAATATTACTCAAAACATCACTTGTAGAATGAAAAGAAATAAAGCATGTATATCAACAAGTATCACGACTAGCTCAGAAAACTTATAAGCCATTAATGCCAACCAAGTGGAGGTTTATTTGCATTATTACTTTCGGTCCTTATAACAAGCCATCAGATAGGCAGCAGTATTATTTTTATCTTGCAGATAAGTCAGTTGAAGCTTAAGGAGGTTAAGAAAGACAAAGGTTTGCTCACTTCTCCTTTTCCAAAATTGTTGTAACGTTCATTAGATTTTAATAACTTTAGTAGTACTATAAGAATACCCTAGGAGTACATCTATGTTTTTCTCCAACAAAAACTAAAGAAAGTTGTTAATGAGTTTGATGGAAATCCAATCCACAAAATGTCTACCTTGTTTTAATTTAGGTCAGTGTACCTTTTATGTTTATAATGTTTATTACTTTGGTTTTTCAATTTATACCTTTCACTTACCTTGGTAGGTTACTTTGGGTATTGTACTTATCTCTCTACTTTTACAAATTTGAAAATTACTCAAGGCATCTTATGGAAGGGAAACAATTGAAAAACTCACCGAAATAGGTGTGATAGTCAGTGTTTTGTCAATCCTGGAAAAGATTCAGATGTCAAGAAAAACACAACATGAAAAAACAATGGAATGATTGAAAATTCTTTGTGTAAGGAAAGAAACAAAAGATTTGTTTAGATTCAATTCTTATTTTTAATTTAAAAAGGAATATTCTTTCTCTGCCTATTGTTCATGATACCAGTAGGTATGATATGAAGTGAGAACAGATTTTCTAATTTTTAGCTTCTCAGAATAATGTTCCAATGTTTATGCCTAAAGGTACCTTTGAAATGACCTGGTCCAAATTGCTCATTTTACAAATGAAGACACTGGGTCTCAGAAAATTGAAATGTTATTCCCCAAATCACCCAATCAGCAAGTGACAGAACAGAGATAAAGCTGGGGCTCTGGCCACTCACCCCCTCTTGTCTGCTTTGCTACATTATGCAATTTTCCCTGCAACTGCTCTCAATACAACTGAAACCTACAATTCTTGGGCTTGAGGCAAGGTTATAATTGGCCACACAACAGAAGAAAACGTGTAATGAGCAATGTCAAACTTTTGAAATACCAAATAAGGCTATTCTTCATCTTAGGCAGAAGAAAAAAGAGAAAAATTTGGGCTAAGGACTTCTAAATACCATGAAAACCATCTCTTGACTCTGATAAGCACACATAAGATATTCAAAGCTTGAAAGTCACACAAAACTCAGGGCTTGGTATTTCAGAATTTCCCTGGAAATGAAAGAATTCCAGATTCTGGCCCTGAAAAAGAGTGAGATAACTCAGAAAAAAGGTTAACTTTCTGCTATCTCAAGTGTCCAAATAAAATCAATGCTTCATTTCACCCTTTCAGTCTGTGACTCTTTGAGAAAAGGGACTATAGGCTTTCTTATTTTCTAGCACTCAAAGCCTAACATAATCTTTTCTTTCCACAGCATCTAATAATTAATTATGGAGTAAAGAAATGTTCAATCAGTTACCTCTGACAGACAGACAGACTGTGATGAAGTTGTCCCAATAAATGGTAATATCACAACTGCTTATTAGGAGGCTGCTTTATACTTTCAACCGTCATGTCATTTGTCCTTTTGGCCTTTTCCACAGAAAAATGGCTATGGGTATAACTCATCACTCGGCTGCTTCCAGGCTGTTCTCATTTTGCTGTGAATCAATTGGTCTCTGTGAGGAGAAAAAGAAATTCTATGTTGTAGCCAATTTTATCAGTCTGTAATTATTCTTTTTCAAGAATAACTGAAAAAGAATATTATTTCTACATGCCCGGCTGGGCGTGGTGGCACCTGCCTGTAGTCCCAGCTACTCGGGAGGCTGAGGCAGGAGAATCGCTTGAACCTGGGAGGTGAACATTGCAGTGAGCCGAGAAAAAAATAAATAAATCAAGCCTCGTCCTCAGAGTTAGGTTTCAGAAGAACCCCAAGTCTACATTTTAATAAGCACTCTGAAATTCTCATATTCTTTCCTTAATGTATTTGAAATATATAATCCAATATACATACGTTTAAGGAGGTATTATTTAATAAAGTACTCCCTTTCTCTTTGCCATTTGGTAGCATCAGATATTCCTTTCTAATTTAAAACTCTCTTCCTTGACAACAATACAATCAAAGCTTAAGAACTCACTGCAATCTGTTTGGTTTTAGAAAATAAAATGCACAAGTGAAAGTTTAATTATACTAAACAAGAAAAAAATTGTATTAATGTTATTCTATAAATGGTTGTCAAAGACAATGACCTCAAAATTCAGGATATGACAAATGAACCCTGACAAACAGCAGCAGAGGGAGAAACCCTGGGATTATATGGTCACAAAATCAAAGTGAGAGTTACTGTATATCAAAGCAATGAAGCAGCCATTGACATTTTTATCAACCTGTATATTGCTGAAATGATGTAATTTCCTTTGACTATTGAGTTCCTCTGGCCAAACTTGTATCACATGTGAATACTGTGGGGAGTATTATTAAAAGAGTGTTTAAAAAACAATGTTATCTGTTGAGATTGAAAGAAATAAACTCCCATCAAAAGTAATCATTATCTGAGATTGTTGCTGATACTGTCCTAATATTGCTGACACTGCTCACAGCTTCTGATTTTGTTCTGAAAACTCCTCTTACAGTTTTCTTAAGCATTTAAGATAATTTAGAGAACTTTTATAACTCTAGACTATAAGGAAATTTGTCATAACTAATAGCTTGTATTTTGTGAATATAAAATATAACCTTGAGGGAAAACACTAACAGGTGAAATAATATATTAGAGTTTTGAATTATTCAGAGAAAGAAAGACATAGGAATTAATTTCAAGCTTTGCTGTTATTAAGCAATATTTATAGCATACACAAACATTTCATGAAAAATAGGGCAGTGTGGTTCACATCAATCCTGAGCAAAATTCTACAGTAGATGTTCTGAACAATTTTTTAATCATTCTATAAAGCAAATGTACTTGGTAGGAGGCAGCAGGGAACTCACAGACATCTTCTGTTTTTGTTTTTGTTGCTAAGATTACAAAAGTTGTAATAAGAGAATGATAATTGTAACATATCTTGGTTTCAACTTGAAAACATTTATCACTCATTCATCTGAACATGACAGGGGATTGTGACTGGTAATAGCAGAAAAAGGTGGATTCATAACCAATTGTACAATGAAAATTTTTAAATGTTGACTAATTAGTCAATCTCACTTTGGAAGAAAGTCTTTAGAAATGGTCTGCTAGGGTCTGGCTTTGGCTGCTTCCAGAATGATATAATTATCAAACTGGAAAATCACAGAAAAGTCTGTTCAACTTGAGGCAGAATTTCTAAATGATTTGATGTGTCTGAATAGGGAAACACATTGTAAGTGTAAGGTTGAGGTAGTCAAGCAAAGATCAAACTCAAAATGATGATGAGATGATGGCACTGAAGGTATATGAGGTTATATACCTTTGGAAGCGGCAGAGAATAGGAGATGTTGATTGAATAAATGTCTGGGGCTCACAATCCACTTCTGTGTGTTTGTATTTTGTTCTGTTAGATTTTTTTTTTTCCCTAAGCTAAAATGTCCAGGGGAAAAAATAATAAGGGAAAAAAGAGAAAAGTACTGGATCAGATGATAATCTAAGTCCCTTCCAGATTTAGGATTCTACATCATTGCAACTGAGATTTGTTTGAAATGTGTTAAAGATATCTGCAAAAGATATCTCCTCTTAAGAGAGTTTCAGGAAATCACATTCCTCAGTTTGTGTGTGTCTGTGCACCCAACTCACAAATACACACACGCCTACGCATTTAAGAATCCTCATCACTCAGTGCTAGTGATTTTGTTTGCTGAATTGTCTCATATATCCAACACTTATGATTCTGATCCTCCTGCTATTTTAAAAAACGATAAATTTTCTCTTGTAGTTCAAAGATTTCAATTCACTTTACATACAATTAAACTAAATATACCAAATGCCCAATTATCCTTTCACAGCAGTTGAGGGCTTCACAGTTATAATCATCAGTTTATTTCCAGGTCTCTAGGAGGGACGTAGGTGAGCCCAAAGCTCAGAATAGTTTGTTGTTTTTTTTTTTATCAAGTGTGTGGGTATGTATTTCTGCCTTTCAAAACTAAATACCATATTTAATTATATATTAGATGATATTAGTCCATTTTCTATTGTTTATCATAGAGTGTCTTAAACTGGGTAATTTACTTTAAAAGGAATTTATTTTTTACAGTTATGGAGGCTGAGAAGTGTAAGGTTGAGGGGCCACATCTGATGAGAGCCTTCTGGCTGGTGGCAACTCTACAGAGTCCCAAGATAACACAGGGCATCATATGACAAGGGGGCTGAGTGTGCTACATGCTTGCTGCTTTTTCTTCCTCTTCTTATAAAGCCACCAGTTCCACTCTCATGATAACCCATTGATCCATTACTTTATGAATGGATTAATTCATTCATGAAGGCAGAACCTTTATGATTCAATCTCCTCTTAAAGGCCCCACTTTTTTTGACATATACAATCATATTTAATCATCACAATATGTTAACATGTCCATTTCAGTGTCTTAAATACTGTAGGTACCTAAAAACTTTTAGTTGAATCTAAAGTGTGTGTGTGAGTGTATATATACACACATATGTATATATATAGGTATATACATATACCTGAATACAGGTTATATATTACATATATATTACACATATATATGTAATTTATTTTACAGGTTCTGGGATACATGTGCTGAATGTACAGGTTTGTTTATAGGTATACACGTGCCATGGTGGTTTGCTGCACCTGTCAACCCGTCATCTAGATTTTAAGCCCCACATGCATTAGGTATTTGTCCTAATGCTCTCCCTTCCCTTGCCCTTCACCGCACCCCACCGACAGGCCCCAGTGTGTGTTGTTCCCCTCCCTGTGTCCATGTGTTCTCATTGTTCAACTCCCACTTACCATTGAGAGCATGCAATGTTTGGTTTTCTGTTCCTGTTTTAGTTTGCTGAGGATTATGGTTTCCAGCTTCATCCACGTCCCTACAAAGGAGATGAACTCATTTTTTATGGCTGTATAGCATTCCATGGTGTGTATGTAAAGGCCCACTTTTTAATATTGCCACGTTGGGAATTAAGTTTCCAACATATGAAATTTGGGGGACTTATTAAAACCAGAATATATATTGTATCTATCATTCAGTGACAAATCAATCATTATACAGTAAGATTATCATTAAAAGTGGAACCAAAACGTGAAGAGTATCTAAATGTAGTACCTAAATGCACATTCTTTCAACAAATACTTTTTGAGCACCTCCATGTGTCAGACATTGTTCTAGGCACAAGGGTTGTAACAGCAAACCATGACCTTAGAGACATTATATTCCAGTGGAGAAATTTAGACAATATACAAACAAATACATATCAGGTGGTAATAACAGCTATTAAACAGGTAAAGCAGGATTATGGGTACAAAGTAAGGGGGCTGCTATTTTGTATAAATATGGGAAAATACAAGTTCTCTATTCAAGAGCAAAGACTGCCTCTAAGATTCTTGCATAGCAAAAAAATAAGTGGCCCATTTTCATAATGCTTGTTGTTTCTAAGGTTTTGTGCGGAGCAATTTCACCCGCCTGCTTTAGCTCCTCTCTTCCCTTGCTATGTATATTTTACTTTGTGGTTTGTCTGGTTTCCTTTTGACTTCCTCAAGGTGTTAAGAGTTCAAGATTGTGGTACAAGCAACTTTTCCTCCCATTGACTGATTTTCTGCTGAAAATAAAGAGCTCTAAAACAGTTTCACTTCTATTCTCCTGACCCTACAAACATGTTTTTTCTTCAAAACTTTTTTCAGTTTATATACACTTTTTTCCATTTAAGAACATTTATTCCCATAGTTTTATTTTTTATTAACACATTAACTGTGTCATTGACATGAGACCTCATTTATCTTTTCTTTGTCTGCATAATAATGTGGTAGTGAACAGATAAAGATTGCATCTTTTCCCTCAATAAAGGGCTAGAAGTCACATTTTGGGTCGTTTTATGTGTGTCAACTAAATTATTTTTAAATAATAAATCTAAGAAATGCTCTTATTTGCCATGGACAAAAAAAAATTTGATTTTTCAGTTAATCTCTTCAAACTAATATTACATTGTGCTGATTAAGAAATTATATAAAGAATAATGATGTCTTTGGGAAATAATTGTATGAGTATAAAAACATACTGTGCAAACAATAGCATTGCTTAAACTATAAAATAGATTCTTGGCAAGATTTGTATTAGATGTAGGATAGACACCAATGTTCACATAAAACTTTTCTAATTTTTTAATCAATTAGCCTGTAATCTCCGTGTGTGTGTGTGTGTGTGTGTGTGTGTGTCCGTGTGTCCTTCTCTTTCTCTCATTCTTGTTAAATGCTTTTGATTATAGTGTCTCTATCCTGCAAACATAAGTTATTTTTATTTTTAAGCATCTAGAAAAGATAAAGGGACAAAGTAAAGGAATGGGAGCCTTTTCTTGTCAGTTATAGGGGCTTTGATACTATTTTATAGCATGATCTAGGAATGTTTTACACAGAGTAGAGTTAAAAGATATTCATTTTGTTACGATTTTTAAGAGTCTGATACAATGTTTTGTTGTTGGCTTATTACTGTTACCTAAACATTTCACAAGTTCAGATTCATTGTTCTGTATCACCACAAAAGTTTTTGCAAAGTTAACATACCAAACTATATCTATAGTATCTATTACAAAGTGTATTTATGTTCTGATTTACAGTGTTGACTATGCATTCTCAAATAGCCCTGTAGTAGCTCTAGTCTTGAACAAGTAGACTTTGATTTTTATTACAACTGAATTTGGGTGCAGGAAGCAGGCTGGTATACAAAACAATAATTAGGTTAAAAGTCACTTGAGAAGGCAATATATTGAGATGAAAAGAGCTCTGAAAAATAAATAAAAATATGGCCTTCAGGTTAGGCCTGGCAATGTCATTAAGGTAGCTCAGTGTCATTTCAGGCAACTCACTTAAAGCCTCTAGATCACAGGCCCTTATGGGTGTCTATCCAGAATGACATCTAAAAATACCTCAGAGACCAACTAAATGTGGCAGTGGCCAGGGTCAGACAAAAGTAGTGGGGACTTTGGTGGACTTTTTTTTTTTTCCCACTATGAAAAAGCTTTAATGGTGGTGTCTGTACAGCATGGAGTATAGAAGGGGAAACAGCAGGTGCACACACAGCGGGACAGGCCAGAGGGCAGGCTGGGAGTGAATAGAGTTCACACCGCTTCCCTGCTTTCCCGGTGACTGGAAGCTCTAGTCCACCTCCTCCTCAGCCTCCTCCTCGGCCGTAGCGTCCTGGTACTGCTGGTACTCGGACACCAGGTCGTTCATGTTGCTCTCGGCCTCAGTGAATTCCATCTCGTCCATGCCCTCGCCCGTGTACCAGTGCAGGAAGGCCTTGCGCCGGAACATGGCCGTGAACTGCTCAGAGATGCGCTTGAACAGCTCCTGGATGGCCGTGCTGTTGCCGATGAAGGTGGCGGATATTTTTAGCCCCCGGGGTGGGATGTCACAGACAGCCGTTTTCACATTGTTCGGGATCCACTCGACAAAGCAGCTGCTGTTCTTATTTTGGACATTAAGCATTTGCTCGTCCACCTCCTTCATGGACATGCGGTCCCTGAACACGGCGGCCACCGTCCGGTAGCGGCCGTGGCGGGGGTCACAGGCCGCCATCATGTTCTTGGCATCAAACATCTGCTGGGTGAGCTCGGGCACTGTCAGGGCCCAGTACTGCTGGCTGCCCCGGCTGGTCAGCGGGGCAAAGCCAGGCATTAAGAAGTGCAGGCAGGGGAACGGGACCATGTTCATGGCCAGCTTGCGCAGGTCAGCATTGAGCTGGCCTGGGAAGCGCAGGCAGGTGGTGACCCCACTCATGGTGGCAGACACCAGGTGGTTCAGGTCCCCGTAGGTGGGCGTCGTCAGCTTGAGGGTTCTGAAGCAATGTCGTAGAGAGCTTCGTTATCGATGCAGTAGGTCTCGTCTGCGTTCTCTATGAGCTGGTGGACTGAGAGGGTGGCACTGTAGGGCTCCACCACCGTGTCTGACACCTTGGGGGAGGGCACCACACTGAACGTGTTCATGATCCTGTCTGGGTACTCCTCCCGGATCTTGCTGATGAGGAGGGTCCCCATCCCAGACCCAGTCCCCCCACCCAAGGAGTGGGTCAGCTGGAAACCCTGCAGGCAGTCACAGCTCTCAGCCTCCTTCCTCACAACGTTCAGCACTGAGTCCACCAGCTCCGCGCCTTCTGTGTAGTGCCCCTTGGCCCAGTTGTTCCCAGCACCACTCTGACCGAAAACGAAGTTGTCCAGCAGGAAGATCTGCCTGAAGGGCCCAGAGCGCACGGAGTCCATGGTGCCGGGCTCCAGATCCACGAGGACTGCGCGGGGCACGTACTTGCGCCGGTGGCCTCGTTGTAGTACACGTTGATGCGCTCCAGCCGCAGGTCGCTGTCCCCGTGGTAGGTGCCCGTGGGGTCGATGCCGTGCTCATTGCTGATTACCTCCCAGAACTTGGCACCGATTTGGTTGCCGGACTGCCCGGCCTGCAGGTGCACGATCTCCCTCATGATGGCGGTGGCGCCTTCCCAAAAGCATTAAATTCAAAATGTTGAAACACAGTGATAACTGTAGTATCCCCTTTAGCTTTAACATTCTGTGCTTTTGCGTTTTCAAACGAAATGAATGTATACTTATTAGATAGCTGCAATGTAAAGCCCTGTCATGACTTCAGAAGAACAACATAAACATACGAGCAATGTCTGCCTTTGAAGCATACAGTCTAGCTAAAGAAATAAAACTGGGCGACAAGATAAAGAGGCCAGTTCTTCAAGCGACACATGAAATGCACACTAGTTATTTATGATAAATGGATTTGTCCCTCTAAGAAACAGTGGGCTGTGTCAGCAAGTGCTATAGTCATTTTCAGAATGGCAACAGCCTCTAACATGAGGAACTGAGGAAAGGCTTCACTGAAATAGCAGAGCTTAAGTCCACAATTCAAGTGTAGAGTCTAGATTAGAATAGCATGGGGTTACAAACAGAATGTTTAACTTTTAGGAGACCCTTTATACCCTTTATAAGCACTATTAAGAAGTCTGGCTTTATTTATTTAGTTTGTTTCTTAGTTTTTGTTAATGGAGAATGCTTATTGAGGAAAAGTAAAATTTTAGTAAAAAATAGTCTTTAGAATATTTCTGGTACATTTTGACATCAGTCTGGCTGAGATACATACATTTCAATGTTGGCATTGGAAACTTTTCCACAGATTTACTTAGTGAATAAATACTTTCATTTGATCGTAACAGAATACATTTATCACCACAGTATTTGCATTTTTATTCCACTAAGCATCTGTTTTCTCTACACTGACATCTCTAGTTATAATCTTTTTTCAGTAAAACATCTTTTTTTACTGTAAACATCTTTCAGTAAAACATCTTTCACCAATGTTTTCAAGTGCTAGGAATGTAGAATGATGAAGCAAAATGGAACCTAATAATAACTAATAGTGGAATTATGATTTTAAATTTATAACTCTTTCACATGCATGTTAAGAATTTATTCCTTTAAAAAATCCATAGTATAGGCTTTATTCTTTTACAATAAAGAATAAAATGTTTAAAAAGAGAAGCTATTTCCCTGTCCATTGAGTATGATTAACACAATCATAGCACACAGTAGAACTGCTAAAGAAACCATTACAATTAGACCTAGAAGATAGCATGGTCCATACCTTTGGTGTCATTCATTCATTCAATAGCTATTATTGTGTGCCTACAATGTGCCAGGCACAGTTCTAAGTTACAAGCACACAGCAGTAAACAAGAAAAAGTGATTGCCTACTAGATTTTACAGAGATTTTCCCATAGTTTATCTATGGGAAATCTGTATCTTTATTTTTTAAATATGAACTTTTAATTTTGCTTTGAAACATATTAATTGTACATATTTATGGATTACAATGTGATGTTCTGACATATGTATACATGATGTAATCAAGGTAGTTAGCTCAAACATTTATCATTTCTTTGTGGTGTAGTATCATTTCTGTAGTGTAGTACAGTGTAGTGTCATGTAATGTAACATCATTTCTTTGTAGTGGGAACATACAAAATCCTGTCTCCTAGCTATTTCAAGCTATGTAACACCTTATTGTTGCCTATAGTCACTCTACTGTGCAATAGAACACCAGAACTTATCTTTCCTCTCTATTTTGTAACATTATACCTGTTGAACATTCTCTCTCTCCTTCTTCCCCCTCCCAACCCCAGTCTCTGGTAACTACTGTTCTATTTACTACGTCTATGAGATCAACTTTTTTAAGATTCTACACATTAATGAGAATGTGTTATTTTTCTTTTAGTGTCTGGCTTATTTCACTTAACATAACGTCCTCCAGGCTTATCCATGTTGCTGTGAATGATGGGATTTCATTCTTTTATATGTCTGAATGGTATTCCATTGTGGGTATATATACCCCATTTTCTTTATCCATTCATCAGTTGATGGAATTTAGGATGATTCCATATCTTGGCTATTGTGAATAGCGCTGCCATAAACATGGGAGTACAGAAATCTCTTTGACATACTAATTTCATTTACTCTGGATATATATTCAGTAGTGGGATTGCTGGATCATGTGGTAATTCTATTTTTTTTTTTGAGGAAACTCCATACTGTTTTTCATAGTGGCTGTACTAATTTACATTTCCACAGTGTACAAGCATTCTCTTTATTCCACATCCTAACCAACACTTATCTTTTGCCTTTTTGATAATAGCCATTCTAACTGGAGTGAGGTGGTATCTCAATATAGTTTCGATTTGCATTTCCCCAATTATTAGTGATGTTGCACATTTTTTTCATATAGCTATTCATCATTTTGGTGTCTTCTTGTGAGAAATGTCTATTAAGGTCTTTTGCCCATTTTCAATTAGATTACTTGTTTTATGGTTTGGGGTTTTTTATTTTTTGAGTTTGACTTATTCGAGTTCCTTATAAATTTTAAGTATTAACCTCTTGTCATATGTTTAGTTTGCAAATATTTTCTCCCATTCTGTAGAGCTTCTCTTCACTCTGTTGACTATTTCATTTGCCGTGCAGAAACACCATAGTTTGATGTAATTCAATTTTTCTATTTTTGTTTTTCTTGCCTGTACTATTGAGTTCTTATAAAAAATATTTGCCCAGCTCAATGTCATGAAGCATTTTTTTATGTTTTCTTCTAGCATTTTCATAGTTTTGTCTTACATTTAAATCTTTAATTCACTTTGAGTTAATGAAAGATTGGGTGTCCAATTTCATTCTTCTGTTTGTGGATATTCAATTTTCTTAGCACCATTTATTGAAGAGATTGTCCTTTCCCCAGTTGTGTTCTTGGCACTTTTGTCAAAAATAAATTGGCTGTGCATAGGCGGATTTATCTCTGGGTTCTCTAGTCTCCTCCATTGGTCCATGTGTGTTTTTATGCCAATACTATGCTGTTTATGTTACTATAGCTTTTTAGTAAATTCTGACATCAGGTAGTGTACTACCTCCAACTTCATTTTTTATTTTTGTTTTTTCTTGAGATTGTTTTGGCTATTTGGGGTCTTTTGTGGTTCCATATGAATTTTAGTACTGTATTTTCTATTTTGTGAAGAACGTAATTGGTATTTTGATAGGGATTGCGTTAAAATTGTAGACTGCTTTGTGTGATGTAAATATTGTAACAATATAAATTATTCTATGCATATAAGATATCTTTCCATTTTTGTAGTCTTTTCCATTTCTTTTATCAATGTTTTATAGTTTTCAGTGTAAAGACTTTTTTCCTTTCTTGGTTAATTTCTAGGTATTTTTTTGTAGCTATTGTAAAAGGTATTTTTTCTTGATTTCCTTTTTCAGAAAGTTCTCTATTCACATATAGAAATATTGCTGATTTTTGTTTTTAAATTATTTTTTATTATACTTTTAAGTTCTGGGGTACATGTGTAGACTGTGCAGGTTTATTTCATAGGTACACATGTGCCATGATGGTGGTTTGCTGCATCCATCACCCTGTCATCTACATTAGGTATTTCTCCTAATGCTATCCTTCCCCAATCCCCCCACTGCCTGCTATTCCTCCCCAGCGCCTCAACCCCCAGGCCCGGTGTATGATGTTCCCCTCTCTGTGTGTGTTCTCATTGCTCAACACCCACTTATGAGTGAGAACAGCTGGTGTTTGGTTTTCTATTCTTACGTCCATTTGCTGAGAATGATGGTTTCCAGTTTCATCCATGTCCCTACAAAGGACATGAATTCATCCTTTTTTATGCCTGCATGGTATTCCATGGTGTATATGTGCCACATTTTCTCTATCCAGTCATCATTGATGGGCAGTTGGGTTGGTTCCAAGTCTTTGTTATTGTGAACAGTGCTGCAATAAACATACATGTGCATGTGTCTTTATAACAGAATGATTTATAATCCTTTAGATATATGCCCAGTAATGGGATCACTGGGCCAAATGGTATTTCCATTTCTAGATCCTTGAGGAATCACCACACTGTCTTCCACAATGGTGGAACTAATTTACACTCCCACCAACAGTGTAAAAGTGTTCCTATTTCTCCATATCCTCTCCAGCATCTGTGGTCTCCAGATTTTTTAATGATCGCCATTCTAACTGGTGTGAGGTGGTATCTCAATGTGGTTTTGATTTGCATTTCTCTAATGACCAGTGATGATGAGCTTTTTTCATATGTTTGTTGGCTGCATAAATGTCTTCATTTAAAAAGTGTCTGTTCATATCCTTCACCCACTTTTTGATGGGGTTGTTTTTTCACAGAGGCCTCAGAAACACACAACTACAATCATCTGATCTTTGACAAACCTGAAGAAAACAAGCAATGGGAAAAGGATTCCCTATTTGATAAATGGTGTTGGGAAAACTGGCTAGCCATATGCAGAAAGCTGAAATTGTATCCCTTCCTCACACCTTACACAAAAATTAGCTCTGGATGGATTAAAGATTTAAACATGAGGCCTAACACCATAAAAACTCTAGAAGGCGGCCTTGGAGGCAACACCACACATCTACAACCATCTGATCTTTGACAAACCTGACAAAAACAAGCAATGGGGAAAGGATTCCCTGTTTAATAAATGGTGTTGGGAAAACTGGCTAGCCATGTGCAGAAAGCAGAAACTGGACCCCTTCCTGACACCTTACACTAAAATTAAGTCCAGATGGATTAAAGACTTAAACATAAGACCTAACACCATAAAAACCCTAGAAGAAAATCTAGCCAAAACCGTTCAGGACATAGGCATAGGCAAGGACTTCATGACCAAAACACCAAAAGCATTGGCAACAAAAGCCAAAATAGACAAATGGGACCTAATCAAACTCCACAGCTTCTGCACAGCAAAAGAAACAGTCAATAGAGTGAATTGGCGGCCAACAGAATGGGAAAAAAATTTTGCAATCTACTCATCTGACAAAGGGCTAATATCCAGAATCTACAAAGAATTAAAACGAATTTACAAGAAAAATACAGGCCGGGCACGGTGGCTCACGCCTATAATCCCAGCACTGTGGAAGGCTGAGGCAGGCGGATTACCTGAGGTCGGAAGTTCAAGAAAAATACAAACAAGCCCATTCAAAAGTGGGTGAAGGATATGAAGAGACGCTTTACAAAAGCCATATATGAGGCCAAGAAACATAAGAAAAAATGCTCATCATCACTGGTCATTAGAGAAATGCAAATCAAAACTACATTGAGATACCATCTCACACCAGTTAGAATGGTAATCATTAAAAAATCTGGAGACAACAGATGTTGGAGAGGATGTGGAGAAATAGGAACACTTTCACACTGTTGGTGGGAGTATAAATTAGTTCAACTATTGTGGAAGACAGTGTGGTAATTCCTCAAGGACCTAGAAATAGAAATTCCATTTGACCCAGCAATACCTTACTGGATATATATATCCAAAGGATTATATATCGTTCTACTATAAAGACACATACACACGAATGTTCATTGCAGCACTGTTTATAATAGCAAAGACTTGGAACCAACCCAAATGCCCATCGATGATAGACTGGACAGGGAAAATGTGGCACATATACACCATGGAATACTATGCAGCCATAAAAAACGATTAGTCCGTGTCCTTTGTAGGGACATGGATGAACCTGGAAACCATCATTCTCAGCAAACTGACACAAGAACAGAAAATCAAACACCGCAGTTTCTCACTCATAGGTGGGTGTTGAACAATGAGAACACATGGACACAGGGAGGGGAGCATCACACACTGAGGTCTGTCGGGGGGAAAAAGGGGAGGGATAGCAGGGGGTGGGGAGTTGAGGAGAGAGAGCATGGGGAGAAATGCCAGATATAGGTGATGGGGAGGAAGGCAGCAAATCACACTGCCATGTGTGTACCTATGCAACAATCTTGCATGTTCTTCACATGTACCCCAAAACCTAAAATGCAACAACAAAAAAAAGAAAGATATTTGGCAATTAAAAAAAAAAACTCTAGAAGAAAACCTAGACAATACCATTCAGGACATAGGCATGGGCAAAGACTTTATGACTAAAACACCAAAAGTAATGGCAAAAAAGCCAAAATAGACAAATGAGATCTAATTAAACGTAAAAGCTTCTGAAAGCAAAAGAAACTATCAACAGAGTGAATCAGCAACCAACAGAATGGGAAAAAAATTTTGCAATCTACCCATCTGACAAAGGCTACCATCCAAAATCTACAGAGAACTTAAATTTCTATTTGGTTTTGTATCCTGCAACTTCATGAAATTCAATTATTAGTTGCAATGGTATTTTGGTAGCATCTTTAGGGTTTTCTGTACATAAGATTATGTCATCTGCAAACAAGGACAACTTGACTTCCTTCTTTCCAACTTGGATACCTTACATTTCTTTCTCTGCTTAACTCCTCTGGGGATGGGGAGGAAGCAAAATGTTTAAAACAGGAATAAAGGCGCAGGGTAATTTCAACTGCTGAGAATGTGTCATATTTCACTTCCATGGTTGTGTGACCAAGGAACTACATATTCAGATGTGTTCTGCTCTATGTATAGCTCCCATTGTTTTTCACCTCTCTTTAATTTGGAAGGACAGTAGGGTTTGTTGCAATAATAAAGGATTCTGTGAATGAAGCAACATAAAAATGTCAGAAATAAAGGAACTTTTCATATATGTCTGTATATAAATGAAGCAAAATAAAAATGTGAGAAATAGAGGGACTGCATATCTTATAATGACTCTGAATACATCCTTGTAATGATTTCACTGTGATAATCTTATGAGATAAACATTATCATTTAAAAATAAGTGGCAAAATCATCTTGAATATAACTAAGCCTCACTCGGGTTATTTCTGCTGTATAAGCATATAGAAAAAAAGCACTTTATTACTTCAATTACTCCATCAAGATCACACCTGGTGTTAGATACATGGTTCAAAAACATCAGTGCATTTGCGTAGTAGTTGGGTTATTAATCATGGATGTCAAGTTCTTTCCACTAATTAACCTTAATTGAGCTCTCCGTTATAGAAGCACCGTTTCCAATGAAGCAACTTAGCAATGATATCAAAATAGCAGAGCATAGTAAAACCCAGGATTAATGTTACTTCCTGTTCCTGAATGCCAATGCCTAATTCACTGCCTTTGCTGTAATACAAAATATATCTTCTACCAAAATTTAAATATTACATAGAGCAAAAATTGATAGAGTATTTATGTAATTTGTATAATAAAATGATTTAGGAAAGCATTTTGGACATATGTGTCTTCACTTTATATTATTTCAAAGCAGCTAGAATATACCATAAATATTAAAAATATAAACTTTTAAAAATTCAAAGATTAAAATCACATATCTATTATTTAACATGACTCTGAACTTAGTCATGCTTGAAACTAAATCTTTATTTCATTTATGTTCAGTATTATTTCCAATAGTGCCACAAAATATCCATTAAGATAGAATTCTGCTGAAATAGGCAGCTTTATTAATCTGCCTGGAGTAATGCAGTGCAATTAATTCTAAATTTGATAACCAGCAAGCACTTCAAATGTTCAATAGGTTATTTATTAAAAAGCAAATCAAGAAGATATAAGCTTTACTGCCAATGAACAGAGTGCTTAGATTTTGAAATGGCCAGAAGGTTACTGGTATTAATAAGCTTTGTCAAATTCATTTTCAGACATGGATGGAGGAGTTTGTACTATTTTTCTGTTCATGTCATAGTTTCTGTCAAGAAGAGAGCCCAGATACCTTGGGGAAAGCTTCCTGACGTGCAAGTATTTGAAAATAAAAAGGCAAAGACAGACATTTAGCAGATTCACAAGGGAAAACAAACTCCTGGAGAATCTTGAGAAAAATTAAGGCAATAACAATGAAAGTGTTGAAAAGATTTAACCACTGATATAAATGTGGGGAAAAAACAGAAATACAAATATTGATAATAGTCATAGAAGTTCAGGTTAAAACCAACATGGATAAGCATTTACATAGGATAAGGGAGGCAAGCTGGGCCATGACTAGCTGTGACTTATAGACCATTCATTTATGTTATATTTACAGAGCCAAAATGCAAACCCAAGAGAAGTGGCACCATTTTGTTAGATAATACCTACTGTCAATGCACTTATTACAGAGGTTTAATCAAGCATGATAGAAAGAACGCTTCTCTAGGCATCTAAAACCTGGGATTAAATGATAGTTCTGAAATTTAACAGCTGCATAACTATGGACAAATTACTGAAGAGCTCTCACCAATAGACATTTCTGAGATGATAGATGCATTCTACATCTATGCTGCCCAATAAGATAGCCACTAGCTTTATTGGCTATTGAGTACCAGCATCTGGCTAGTGCAATTGAGAAACCGAATTTTTAACTTTGGTTATTCTAATTAATTTTAATTTAAATGGCAACATGTGGCTAATGGCTATAGTACTGGACAATTCAGTGCAACCTCAAGTGATTTCCACTCATATGAATTATGATGCTTTCAGTTGCCAGGCAGAGAAAATCTAACTTAAAGCTTAAACAACAAAGGGAATGTATTGGCTCACTTTAACTTAAAAGTCCAGAAGTAAACAGTTCTAGCCATAGTTCAATCAGGGTGCCCATTTGTCCTCAAGCAGATCTCTTCCACCCTTACTTAAACAGATAAACAGCTGATAAAAACCAACCACATCTACCCTCCTAGCTCAATGGCATGATAGAGTAATCTGAGGCCCATCATTAGGAATTGAAATTTAATTGTGCTAGGTTGGAATTCAAGCATCTCTGTTTTGAAAGTGATTTAAATGTGTACCTATAGTTGAAAAACACCACTCTAATAATTTTCAGATAAAGAGGAAGTGGAATCAGAGAAATATACCACATTATTTAGTGTCAAATAGCAGGCCATAATAAAATGAAACAAAGATAAGAGGAAAATAAGCAATGTTACGCAAAAATTATTTGACAAAAAACAGATGAATAAAACAAAAAACATATTTCATCTGGGGACAACATATTTAGATAACTACTTCTTACTTCCAAGATTTTAAAATACCGTGAATTTTATAAGAGATAAAGATTATATGACATTTCTTCAGCAGAGAAATCCACCCTCACATTGGTGAGGGTGGATCTTCTTTATTCAGTTTGCTGATTCAAATGCTCATCTCTTCTGGAAACATCGTCACAGACACACTCGGAAACAATATTTTACCAGCTATCCAGACATCTCTTAACCCAGTCAAACCGACACTAAAATTAGTTATCACAACCTCACATATAGTGATCACCTGTGTACATTTTAATAAATATTTAAGATGTAATCTAAGGATAGAACACAAAAAATAAGAATTATGCTTACAATGATTTCTAGAATCAGAGACAGAAGAAAAAGATAATTATGATATGATTTTGCACAATGTTTTATTATGCTAACAAGTATTTAACATTTTTAAACAATTAGTTATTTTATCAATTTATTTTCTTTATCCAATTTGCCATCATTGATTGTATTCTGCTGTCTTCAGGCTTACCTTGTGTTTGTTTTCAAACTTCTTGAACATTTCATGTTATTTTTATCATTTCTTGTTTCTTCTGTGTAACCTTTGGCCTCATCTCATAGGTTTTGATATGGAATATTTTTACCAATGTTATTTACTAGATACATTCCAATTAAATACCTCTGAATCAGCAATTCACTAAGAGAAAGTTTTTTACATTTCAAATGGTTGTTTTCTTCCCTCTTATTTCCACATATATGGTTTATGCTCTGAAATTTTTATCTCTAGTTGTGTATTTAATGTAGCTTAAACAATAATAAATCATTATCTCACTTAAGAAGTTAAGAAGAGTAGAGATTTTCAGAGTTCATTGTGCAAGCTGATGATAACCATCCAGGACACAGTCTCTATTTATGCTCTATCCACCTCCTGTATTGACAGTGTCTGCCCTAATGGACCCCAGACAATTGGATTACAGCAATTCCCAGTGTCCTTTTATGTCACATAAATGTCCAAAAGCAAGGAGGGAAAAAGAAGTGTTCTCACAAGTCTCATATCAGGGCTAAAAATATTTCCTAGAAGGCCCAAAAGTATTTTCCCTTTGATCTCACACACCCAACAATTACTAACAAGTAGAAATCAGATTGCTATTGTCAACTTAGACCCATCATAGTTCATACACTGCTATTATCAAAGATGCCCACATTGGCATTCTGTTAACCCGAAAGAAGAGTGAATTATTTCTGGGTGGATGTACAACCAACAATATCTGCTTTACAAATAATAAATATGATTTATCTATATAAATAGATATAATCATTATCTGTTACACATAATTATATATAATATACACTGTTACATATTGTTTTATATGTGCATATATATAACATATATATAACATATAACATATATATAACACACATATATAACATATATTATATATAACATATATATAACATATATTATATATATAACATATATATAACATATATTATATATATAACATATATATACATATAACATATATTATATATATATAATATATATATATATAATCTCACTGATATTTTCTGGTCCTGTCTAAATTAATTTTGATGTTTTTATCTACTCAATCTGTGAAGAACTCAGAATAAGGTGTTAAAGTCTCCCATTACTATTATACATTTGGATTGCCAATGTATTTTACTTTACACATTTCAGTTCTATATTTGTTTGTTGCAAAAGATTGATGATAAAGTTTTATACATTGTGTAACATGCAGTGCTTATTGCAACAAAGGAATCTTTGAATGTTAGTATTTTTCACCTTGAATTCAATTTAACGTTTGTCAGGTATAGCTTTGTGATTTCTTTAGCCTTTCTGTGTCACTAAATGTGTATACTGGTTTTTATTTGTTTGTTTCAATTTGCTTTTTTCTATTAGGTAGATTTCCATTCATACTAAGATGAGGAAAATATTTGGTCTTATTTCTGTGTTACTCTATGTCACTGGTTTTTTGCTTTATCTTTTTATGGCACTGAAATGTTTCTTTATACTCTATTTTTGTTACATTATCTGTGTTTCCTAAGGTATACCTCACCCCTAGTAATTTGGAATACATGAATTCTATTTTATGGTTTACATTAGTTGCTTTTGTACACCATAATAACTTCTGAAGCAACTAGTCTATTGATTCTCCTCCATAAAAAATCAAAATAGAAGTCATACATTAGTAAATGATTTTCAAAAACTGGTACACAAGTGGAAAAATAGGGATTCCTGTGTATTTTTACAGAAGTGTAAATGTTCAAAACCTTTTTGGAAGGCAATTTGATAGTTTATCAAATGCTCACATCCCATGCCTTAACAATTCCACTTCTAAGAATCTAAAAGAAATGCAGAAAAAAAGTGCTCATACAATGGTGTTTCCATTTTGAAGAGCCTTGTGTGTTATGGCAAAATGTGTGTGTGTGTGTGTGTGCGTGTGCACGTGTGTGTGTATGCGCATCACTTGAGGGTCAATATACGTGCATGTGTATCTTCATAAATATGTATGTATGTGTATCTTAATAAAACAATGAGGAAAAATGCTACATATTGACATAGATCTATCAGAAATACAAAGTTTAAAAAGCCCAAAGCAATAATTATTGTATGGCTCCATTTATGTTAAAATGTACATAAGTATATATGTTTAAGTAAATGAATAGAAAATGTTCTAGAAACATACACTGAAAAGTATTAGCCATTATTACTTCAGGGAAAAAAAGTAGAATAAGAGATTATCATTATGTCATTCTGTATTTTGTTTTAAATGTTTATAGTAAGAATGTAGTCATATAAGTATTTTTAAAAAGTGAAAAAAATAATTTTTTTGAGATGGAGTTTTTTACTCTTCTTGCCCAGGCTGGAGTGCAGTGGCACGATCTCAGCTCACTGCAACCTCCACCTCCAGAGTTCAAGTGATTTTCCTGTCTCAGTCTCCCGAGTATCTGGGATTACAGGTGCCCACCACGATGCCCAGCTAAAATTTTTGTGTTTTTAGTAGAGACATGGTTTCACCATGCTGACCAGGCTAGTCTCGAACTCCTGACTTCAGACGATTCACTCACCTCGGACTCCCAAACCCATCTAGAAGTAGAATCATGTAAAAACAGCTAGAAAAATTCTGAAAATAAAGGATTTTCCCTGATAGATATTAAAATAGTATGCTTGACAAAAGGATCAAGTAAATGGACAAACAGTTCACAAAAGAACTCGGGGGCTGGGTGCAGTGGCTCAGGCCTGTATTCCAGCACTTTGGGAGACCAAGGAGGGTGAATCACCCGAGTTAAGGAGTTCGAGACCAGTCTGGCCAACATGGCGAAACCCCACCCCTATGAAAAATACCCAAAAAATTAGCCAGGCAGGGTGGCGGGTGCCTGTAATTCCAGCTACTTGGGAGGCTGAGGCAGAAGAATCGCTTGAGCCCTGGAGGCTGAGGTTGCGGTGAGCAGAGATCAGTGCCACTGCACTCCAGCCTGGGCCAAAAGCACAAAACTCTATCTCAAAAAAAATAATAAAATTAAATTAAAATTAAAAGACTCAAGTATACACATCAATTTAGTAAATGAAAACGGGAGAATGTAAATTTTTTTTTTTTAATAATACAAACATTACTGAAAAATATAAAACCATTTTGAAAAGAAATCAAGACTTCTCACTGTATGCTAAATTATAGATTTATCAAATATTTAATTTTAGTAAGAAAGCCATAAAAATCAACAGAGCATTATTTCTTTAATTATTTTGGTTTGGAATGCTCTCTCTCAACATGAAAATTAAGCCAGAAACTAGAACAACAAAAAATTACAGGGTTAACGACATAAAAATGGAAACACTCTATATAGAAAATAAACATATCATATAAAAAATTTAAAGCAGAAAATAAGTTTGCTAAAAAGCATTTAGAAGATGAATAGTAAAGAATTAATATCCAGTTATATAAAGAGTTCTTACCAATTAATAAGTAAAAGACAAACATAACCAAAGAAAAAGGGGTAAGTGGCAGGTGTTCACATCAAGCTATTTTCAACTGTCCTGCTTTTGTAATTACAAATTTCAAGATTTTGCAATCTGCAATCATTGACCCCAAAGATCTGATGACACACAAACCACCCACAATGTTGTCTAGAATTCAACCTACAGTATATTTTCCTACTTTTTGCAAGAGGAAATTAAACTGCAGAAGCCTTTTGCTTAACACACATTTATTTTTCCCTGCACAAAGCCTATTTTGACAACAGAATTCTTTCCAAGAGAAGATAAAAGAAAAAACCTCTGGCATTAACTTAAACAAACATTGCCAATTGGTATTTTCATATTTCTCTGGTCACTCTAGATAGTTTATATTAAAAAGTTGAAGGCAAGTATCTTTTCTTCAACGATGCCTGCTTGCCCTTGGCAAGCCCAGATGCTGCTCTGGGATTCTGAGAATCAGCACCATTTCATTTTATAATTCCCATTTGGATAGATATTTCACAGAAAGAGTAAGTCTACATCTATTCAAAATATTCATTTCTTTGTTGTTTTGGCAAACAGCTAATGAAGCCACTTTGGATAACTGTTGAATTTGGTCAAATGTTTTTAGCAAGTTAAGATATTAGTGAAAGCACAGAACTTGAACTCCTGTTGAAATGTTTTCTTGGGAAGTAGCTAGGGATTATCACTCAAGCATTCACCATAGCAAGAAATACATTAATCAGTATGAGATAAGCACTGGCAGAAAGAAATTATGATTCAAGGAAACTTTTTTGAGTTCTTACTGCTTGCCAAGCCTTATTCCAAGCAGTGAGGAAACAGCATGTAACAAAATAACTCCCAGCAGTTAAGCTTCACTGTAGTGGACAGAAGCAGACTGTATAGAAATAAGCATATGAGCAAGGATATCTGATGCTGAGTTCTATGGAACTGTACTGATACACAGGAGGAAAAAAGTCAGCTCTTTGCCAGTAGCATCATTTCTTTCATTCTTTACAATAAAATGTGTGTGTGTGTTGTAAATATTTATAGAGTGTGCCAGGTAAGCCCTTTATATGTATTCTCTCATTTGAACCTCATGGTAATTCTAAATTGATAGGTATAGCTCTGGGTGTAGATTTTTGAATAAATACATTTTAGTAACTTATTTTATCACCCATTCTTTATTATATTCTTGTTGAGAAAAGAAGCTATGTCTTGTTACTTGTGCTTTCTCTATCCTCTTTCACTTCTAAAACAATCTCTTTTTCTTTCTTTCTTTTTTTTTTTTTAAACAGAGTCTCGTTCTGTTGCCCAGGCTGGAGTGAAGTGGCGTGATCTCAGCTCACTGAAACTTTTGCCTCCTGGGTTTGAGCAATTCTCCTGTCTCAGCCTCCTAAGTAGCTGGGATTACAGGCACCTGCCACCATGCCTGGCTAATTTTTTGTATTTTTAGTAGAGATGGTGTTTCACCGTGTTAGCCAGGATGGTCTCAATCTCCCGATCTAGTGATATGCCTACTTCGGCCTCCCAAAGTGCTGGAATTACAGGTGTGAGTCACCACGCCTGGCCCTAAAAAAAATCTTTAATTCCCATGTCCTTATCTACATTTAACAGCCCTCTCCACACTCTTCTTCTGATTTCCAGCTATTAGTAGAGTTACATTTGGGTAGATAGACACCCAGTTAACTTTCTATGCATCTACATAACATATGTAAACATTAACATTAAATTTAGTTTTAAGTAAGAGTGTAGTAATTCATAACAGACTTTTTACTTTTTAAATAGAACGTGAAGTATGTATATTAGGACTACCTTATTCTTTTACAACAGTTGCATTGTTTTTATTGAATGAATGAGAGATACCTCATTGAATCCCCTCCATGGGGATGGACGCTTAGGTTATTTATAATTCTTTCTCTGCTGTAAACAATGTTGAAGAAAACCTTTGTATACACATATTTGTACACATGTGAGCATATTTATCTGAAATACATTCCTAAAAGTAGAATTGTTGTAAATAATGAAAGGCCATTTACATTTTACAGATGCTTCCAGGTTGCCTTTCAAAATATTTCATCAAGTTATAATCCTATCAACATTTCTTCATATCTTTGGCAACACGTGATAATATAAATCTTTTTTGCTGTCATTTTTAAAGCTTTTAAATTGCATTTCTCTTATTTTTAATGTAAGTATGTATGGTCATATAATTTTTTCTTCTGTAAATTGTCTGCTCATGTCCTTTACCTATATTTCTTTTGGGATTTTTTTAATGACTTGTTAGAGTTCATCATATATTCTGGATCTGGATTATATATTTTGAAAATAGCTTTTTCTCAACTTATCTTTTTAATAGTAGCAAACATATATAAAATATTTACTCTGAGCCAAGTACTTTTCAAGGTACTTTACATATTAACTCATACAAGACTTACACTGGTCCTGTGAGGAAGGTACTATTACCTTCTCTAGTTTACAGGTAAAAATCTGAGTCATGTACAAGTAAAAGTCTGAGGCATGGAGCAATTACAAACTTACCCAAAGCCATATAACCAAGTTGCAGAACCAGAATCTAAACAATAGGCACTCTGGCTGCAAAATCTATACTTTTGAACATTAAGTTTAAAACTGAACATAAAAATAAATCAATTCTTTTTCCTTTTTATAGCTTCTGGGCTTCATATCTTTTACAAGAAGGTTTTTAACACAGATGAGTTACAAACTTTTTTTTCACAAATGCTTTTTATAATTTTGGTTATACTTAACTATTAAAATAATCTAGAATTCATTTTAGCGAATGATGTAAGGTCTGAAGATGACATTATAATTTCCAAATGAATAGCTAATTGTTCAAAACAGCTTGAAAATTTGTAGGGTATCTTTTTTTATACCAACTTAAAATTGCCTTTATTATAAATCAAAAAGTTTATCTATTTATGGGTTTACTTCTTTTTTAAAAGAATATACATTTTTTTAAATTTGTATTTCAGTAGGTTTTTAGGGAACAGGTGGTATTTGTTTACATGAATAAGTTTTTTAGTAGTAATTTCTGAGATTTGGGTGCACCTATCACATATGGGTCTACTCCTTTACTCTCTATATCTTTGTTTTATTTGCCTATTTCTATGCTACAACTGAACTATTTTTACTACTATAGTTGATAGAATGCTAGATAGCTCCTAAGGGAAGACTCCTTTATTATAATTGTTTCTTTAAAACGTCTTTGGCTATCCTTATGCGTATTTTTTTAACTTTATTTTTATTATACTTTAAGTTCTGGGGTACACGTGCAGAACATGCGGGTTTGTTACACAGGTATACACGTGCCATGGTGGTTTGCTGCATCCCTGGCAGTGGTATCTACAGCTCATCTACATTAAATATTTCTCCTAATGTTATCCGTCCCCAGTCCTCCCACACCCTGCTATTCCTCCTTTACCCCCCTACTCCCTGACAGGCCCTGGCATGTGATGTTCCCCTCCCTGTGTCCATGTGCTCTCATGGTTCAACACCCACTTATGAGTGAGAACATGCAGTGTTTGGTTTTCTGTTCTTGTGTCCGTTTGCTGAGAATGATGATTTCCAGCTTCATCCATGTCCCTGCAAAGGACATGAACTCATCCTTTTTATGGTTGTATAGTATTCCATGGTGTATATGTGCCACATTTTCTTTATCCAGTCTATCATAAGTGATGGGCATTTGGGTTAGTTCTAAGTCTTTACTATTGTAAACAGTGCTGCAACAAACATACATGTGCATGTGTCTTTATAACAGAATGATTTATAATCCTTTAGATATATGCCCAGTAATGGGATTGCTGGGTCAAATGGTATTTCCAATTCTAGATCCTTGAGGAATCACCACACTGTCTTCCACAATGGTGGAACTAATTTACACCCCTACCAACAGTGTAAAAACATTCCTATTTCTCCACATCCTCTCCAGCATCTGTTGTTTCCTGATTTTTTAATGATCACCATTCTAACTGGCACGAGATGGTATCTCAATGTTATTTTTATTTGCATTTTTCTAATGACCACTGATAAACTTTTTTTCATATGTTTGTTGGCTGCATAAATGTCTTCTTTTGAGAAGTATCCTTCACCCACTTTTTGATGGCATTATCAAAGGTCTTTGTGTATCCCATATTGATTTCTCAATTTTAGTCTAAATTTTTTCTTGTAAATTTTTTAAAGTTATTTGTAGATTCTGATTATTAGCCCTTTGTCAGGTGAGTAGATTGCAAAAATTTTTTCCCATTCTGTTGGTTGCTTGTTCACTCTAACGGTAGTTTCTTTTGCTGGGCTGAAGTTTTTAACTTTAATTGGATCCCATTTGTCTATTTTGTCTTTTGTTGCCATTGCTTTTGGTGTTTTAGTCATGAAGTCCTTGCCTATGCCTATGTCCTGAGTGGTATTGCCTAGGTTTTCTTCTAGGGTTTTTATGGTGTTAGGTCCTATTTTTGTATAAGGTGTGAGGAAGGGGTCCGGTTTCAGCTTTCTGCATATGGCTAGCCAGTTTTCCCAACACCATTTATTAAATAGGGAATCCTTTCCCCATTTCTTGTTTTTGTCAGGTTTGTCAAAGATCAGATGGCTGTAGATGTGTGGCATTACTGCTGAGGCCACTGTTCTGTTTCATTGGTCTATATGTCTGTTTTGGTACCAGTACTGTGCTCCTAACACATTTCCTTTTTTCTTTTAATGTAGTCTATGAAATTCCATTATGAAATGTCATCTCATTCTTTTTATTTATTTGGAGTCGGAGTCTCACTCTGTAGGCCAAGCTGGAATGCAGTGGCATAGTCTTGGCTCCCTGCAGTATCTGCCTCTGGGGCTCAAGTGATTCTTGTGGCTCAGCCTCCTGAGTAGCTGGGACTACAGGCACACACCAACATGCCCAGCTAATTTTTTGTGTTTTAGTCGAGACGGGATTTTACTATGTTGTTCAGGGTGGTCTTGAACTCCTGAGCTCAGGAGATTCACCTGCCTCAGCCTCCCAAAGTGTTGTGGTTACA
Source organism: Aotus nancymaae (assembly GCF_030222135.1). Lineage (NCBI taxonomy): Eukaryota > Metazoa > Chordata > Mammalia > Primates > Aotidae > Aotus > Aotus nancymaae. Next base: position 46,686,565 of record NW_026988431.1, on the reverse strand, counting down.
GGTGTGAGCCATTCTGATTGTTGGAGGAATGCACTGACTACATACATTAATTTGGAGAGAACTATTGTGTTATGTCTTCCAAATCAGAACATGAATCTGTTATATCCCTTCAGTAACATTTTATAAATTGTATCTATATGGAGTTTCACATTTCTTGTTAGTTTTATTGCTTAGCATTTATGATTTTGTTGTTATTGCTTTTTTTCTTATCATGGTAAGACCCTCATTTTCTCTATTATAGTTTCAAATTGGCTATTGCTGATATTTGGAAAAGCTATTTTTTTTTAGGTTTACCTCTCTTATTAGTTATAAAAGATTTTTACTTAATTTTCTTCCATTTCCTAGATACATTATTCTAGGAAAATTACAGCTCTGTCTTTTCCTTAAAAAACTTTATATACATTATTGCTTTACCTTAGTTTTATTACATTAACCAGAATCTTAAGTATACTGTCCAAGGTTATCAGTGACAACAAATGCCTTTATCACATTCCTGACTTTGTAAGAATGGTACCAAGGTATCAAGTTGCTAAAAATAAAATTTCAACGTACAAATTAGAATATTCAAATGTTTAATGTGTCAAAGTTAAGCATGTTGTCTTCTATAGATTTCTGGAATATATCCTTTATCAGATAGAGGAAGTTCCATATATGAAACTTTATTAGAAAGACTGATTGAAAGATAGATAAATATTAAAGTATTTATTTTGTTAAATGCGTCAAATTTAGTTACCTTATGTTTTTCTGTATGTTAATACATTAAAATACCATATGTTGATATTGATTTGCATTCTTAGAATAAACAATTTTTTACTATGATCCAATTATTATTCTAATACTTACCTCATTTTTTGTTCAGAATTGTTTGAATTTATGCTTATAAGTGATGTTGTAACACTGGTTCACATTTTCATGTACTATGTTAAAGTATTATTAGACTTCAGTTACACAGAGGAAAGTGTACATACTCCTCGGTTTATGGGCAGGCATTATCAAAGGTCTTTGTGTATCCCATATTCATTTCTCAATTTTAATCTAATATATATTTTTCTGTTCTTGCTCATAATCAGGAAATATATTTGTATTTGTGTATCTGTGATTACTTATAAAATAAATAATAAACTGATTGTTTTTAAACTTAAATGTCAGTTTTCTCAGTCTGTTTTCTCTCTTAAGAATTTCATTATAAATGATTATTTATGTAACATTTTTGTACAATTTATTGTGTTTTGAAGATCTATCTGTCCAATCTAGTTATTTCTTCTAGTGTATTATTATGGTATTACTGTTACCAAGCCAGTGATGCTTGCTGCCCAAATGAACTAAAAGCCAATATTATCACAGCAGGTTCTTGAGAAAAGAGAAGCCTTTTACTGCAAGTCGACCAAGAAGACAGGAGTCTAGTTCAAATTTGTTTTCCCCTGCTGACTTTAAGGCAGTAATTGTATTGGAAAAGATTTAGAGGGTGGAGTCTGAGAATTAGTATATAATTTGTGGAAGGAAAGGGGAGGTTTGGAAGTTCCTTCTGAGTGTAGTTAGTTTTTCATGCCTCTTCATGGGTTTCATGTGCAAATTCAGGGTGAGTCCATATAAAACATGTGATGTCTGCAAGCTAATTCTACATAAACTCCAGTTGGCCATATTGGTTCTGAGTGTAGCCAGTTTTGTTACCTTACAAGCAGATAATGTTTCAACATTTCAACAAGTTGTTTATTTTCTTATCTACAATCTGCAAACTCAAAGATTTCTATTAATTACTATTTTCTTTAACTCTTTGGGGCACGGTTTCATTATATTTTTGAAATTATCATATTTTACTTATTTTATTCTGATAGTGATGAAAATCTATTTGCCTCCATCTATTTGTACCATAAATAGTGTTTCAGGGAACATGCTTAGGCACCTGATCAAGTGTTCCTGGGATATGTACCTAAGAGTTGATTTCCTGGGTGTATTACTTATATACTGCTGTCTAACAAATTATCTAAAACTTTGTAGCCTAAATCTTCAAACTTTCTTTAATCTCAGGGATTCTGTGGGCCTGAAATCTGGTAGCAGATGAGCTAAGTGGTTTTGGTGCAAAATCTCTGTAACATTCCAGTCCAGCTATTATCTGGGGCCACAGTTAACCTAAGGGTAGGCTGAGAGGAATCCATTTCCAAACTGACCTACATGGCTATTGTTTAGAGGCTTCAATTCTTCACTGCATGGGCCTCTATGTAGAGCTACTCACCATGGCAGCTGGATTCCCCAGAATGATAGTGATCTGAGAGAGAGAGAGAGAAACAAAAACAGAGAGGGAGAGATAGGGTTAGAAGATAGAAAGGAGAGGAGAGGGAGACCTTTTGTCTTAGATAGGTAGGTAGGTAGGTAGACAGATAGATGAGAGAGAGGTGGGGAAAGGAATAGAGAGGAAAGGATTAACAAAAATAAACCCTTTCATTGTTGGTTAGATTTAATGCTTTCTCCTTTGTTCACTCCCAAATCTCTTTACCCTAAAACCATGGCAACCATTCTGTTCTGTTTAATGAGTTTTTTTGTTGTTTATATATATATCCCTATGAATATGGGATGTGAGTTCACCACATCTTGTCAATCTATGTCCTCAAGTTACTCTTCTTTTCCACAAATATCAATACAATGAAAATCCTCATATAATCCCTGGGTGTGTGTGTATGTGTGTCTCTGTCTCTCTCTCTCTTTCTCTCTCTCACATCCATCCTTCTATCCATAAAAGTGTTGTGCTGTTGGGGTGGGGGATATATACACCCAGAGACAGAGTTGCTAGATCATGGGTAGATGTAAGCCGAGTCTTTACACTTAGTGCCAAATGCCAAACTGCTCTCCAGAAGGGCCACCCCAACCTACATTACCATCAGCAGTGCTTGAGGTTACCAGTTTCTCCTCATTCTTGTCAAAACGTATCATTACCCAGATTTTTGTCAGTCTAACAGCTGCATAATAATACCTCATTTTAAATGAATTTGCATCCTGTGATTCTGAATGATGCTGAATATCTTTTACACATTATATTAGCTTTTAGGATAGTCTAAGCTTTTTTTTTTTTAGGATAGTAAATGGCAAGATTGATCAAGGTGAAAGAGAGTATATTAAAATAAACAAAATCCAGCTGTAAAATAGATATAATTACAGGGAATTATATCTATATTCTATGTTTGATCTCTTAGTGGTAGAGTTGTAACATGCTTAAAAGACTTTTCTGGGCCAGGAGTGGTAACTCACGCTTATAATCCCAGCACTTTGGGAGGCTGAGACAGGAGGATCACTTGAATCCCGGAGTTCAAGACCAGCCTGGGCAACATGGTGACACCCCATCTCTACAAAAAAATTCAAAAATCAGCCAGGCATGGTGGTGCATTCTTGTAGTCCCAGCTACTCGGGAGGCTGAGGTGGGAGAATCACTTGATCCCAGGAGGCAGAGGTTGCAGTGAGCCAAGATCACGTCACTACACTCCAGCCTGGGCAACAGAGCAGAACCCTGTCTCAAAAAAATGAAAGAAACAAAAAAGAATTTTTCTGCTTTTCTACTACCTCTTCCAGAATTTGGCATCTGCCCACTTGTTCTCACATCTTTGTGCTGCAGAATTAATACTCTAAATAGGCCTGCTCTGAGCTGACATCTCATCTAGGATGTTTTGCGCAATAGGATGTTAATCAAGGATCCTTGGTTTAAGAAAAAGTGTTTGGGACTTGGCAAAGCCAGAGGGACTTCTTTCTCATAGGCTTTCTCAGTCATTGCAATGTTTAACCAAATGGATTTGGCCATGGTGCCCTTTAGGGATGGGAAGCATCTTGAAGAATTAGTGCTTTGAAAATCACTTTGGACAACTCTGTTGCCTTGTTTTAGACTCTTATGATTTATAATGTTCAATATTAAAATATAAAACACCATGCTTTGTTCCCTACTCAATGCCTAGTAAACAGGAGATATGCAATATATTTTAATAAAAGAATAAATGAATGAGAGTATCAATTATTGTAAAAATGTTCCATTATAGAAGGTGGATATGTAATCTATGGTAAGCCATTGCTTCTATTTATTGTAGAGTGTGATTTTACCCAGAAACTAACAGCTTCAAAAGAAAAAAACAAAATACTGCCTATGAAACAAAATTTACTAAAGGCCCTTACCTTTGTAACTTTAGTAAAAATCCACAGCTGTGTTTGCAGCCTTCTGTAGGAGAATCCAGTGGTGATTGTCCTCAACCAGCTTTGGGCTTATCATCAGTCTGGATCTTCCGACCTTATTTGCAAAGAAATTCATATCAGTCTACATCTGTGTTGTGCTTCATGATATCAGTCTCAAATGCATTTACATTTCTTAGTTTGACCTGACTCAACATTTGGATTTTATGTTCCTAAGAGGTAGTGTCCATGTCTTTTATTTCTTCTATGTCTTGAGGTACAGTCTTTCTCTTAAGTTTGATGTGATCTTTAAAAATGCTCAGACTTATATTGTTTAATGGATCCAAATAAATATTGTCTTTGTTTGTAAAATGGAAAAATACGTCAATAGATTATAACTAAATGGAAGTGAGATTTGGAGGATGATTACTCAGACTTGCAATGTCCAGCTAAATAAATAAAATTCCCTGGTCATGTGACCATCAGAACATCTATTTTGTTTTATAAGAAATGATAATAAAATGGAATTAACCAGGCAAATTTATGAATTTGCTCTCTCCGGTTTCTCTTCCAATGCCCCCTTATCCAAAATACTGGAAACCTTTGCTTCCCTTATCAGCAGGGGGTAGACAATAAGGTGTGGCATCCTATGGACCTGACTTCAAGTGTTCTATTCTCAGAGCTTGAGAAAAAGATTTCTTTTCTCCCTTTATTTGTGAAAATGTACACAATGCTACCCACCCTCCTCAGGCTGACAATAAACAAAGATTATACAAGATAAATTGTTTGAGGTGCATAGCACAGCATGAGTACCCCACAATTATTACCTCTTCCAGTTTCCCATATATCTATCTCAATAGCACCTATTCCAACATAATTTCTTGACAAAATGTCTACCATTTTTAATGCTTTCTTTCCCCTAAAGAAAACTTTGAATGCATTCATCTTTCTTTTTCCACTTTTTTCTATGATTTGAAGTATATTTAGACAGAAAACTTCTTACATAACAAACCTTTGTGTTGTGTATCAGAAGATTTCAATACAAGTTACTTCAACATTTTATTCTATTTTATTTGCAGTTCTAACACTCTCAGTGTTCATAAGGAACCTGGCAACCTAACAATGAAGTTAAAAGTTGGAAATTTGCTATTTTCAAATATTATTTTCTTCAATCTACTTTTTAAAAAATTATTTTTCTTTATTTTCTTTCTTTATTGAAACAATGGAATGCTCACCAAAGTGAATTTCATCATAGTAAATTAGACTTAGATAAGTAGAAAAGAGTGCAATTAAGAAAGCTGTCTATTTGCTTCCATTTAAATTAAAGATTGTGAAGTTGATGTGAGCTCTAACACAAGGTTCACCTTTGGTGTTTTGAATTACCTAACAAATAAAAAAATTCATGGGGCAAAGACTTTCAGCTACACTGTTGGACCTTAGCTACTTTCTTCTCTCTCTTCTAGTAAAAATTCCTGACACAGTTGACCTTGTGAATCTGTAAGTACTTGTGAAGAAAGATTGAGGTAGACAGGAGGAGTAAGTAGAAGAAATGGAAAGAGATGAGAGATAAAGGATAAGCAGAAAGATTTTCTGTTCAGAACCATATGCATTACTAAAAATGCATTACCCTTTGTATTTGTGAAAGATAAAGTTCTTTATACTTTCCACACTCAAGTTTAGATGGGACAGCTAAATGAAAGCATTTTCCTTTAGAAAGCCACAAATCATTTTTAAAGCATGAATTAATAAGGGATTTTGTAACAATATTACTCTGTTACTGTCCAGTTTTCAAAATGGAAATCTGTAGAATACCAATTTCTTTTCAGTTGGAAAGTAAATGACCACATGAAGTCCCTTTTAAAATGTTTCTCCATTGCAAGCATTTTAAATAATTTCTCAAAGGAAAGTACTATATTCTGAGTGAATAGCATGACATTTTGAACTACATCTAACATAAGATTTTGCTTCAACAGGCCTGTCAGTGCTCTTTAGTTCCACTGTAATGAAATGAAAATCATGGGAGCTTGGAAGAAATACCTTCCTCACCCTGATACTCTTTATTAACTGTGGAATTGTACTATTTTCTTCACCATGGCAACAAACACACTCAATAGATTTAGCTCTCACCTTTCCTGCACAAGGTGATGGGGGAAAACGGAAACAAAGAAAAGTGAAGCAAATAAAGATTTCAGAAAGCAAGGAGTTAAGGAAATTATGAACCCAGGGCAGTGTGAGCTCAATGATCAGCATTAAGGGCCTTGTTTCAAACAAATTTTACTAGACTAGGTAACGTGACCCAGAGAAGACATTCAGTTTATACTTGATTAAATCTCAGAATAGGCGACTTACAATGTCAGCCAGTCAATTGAAAGGTGAACGTAAGTGATCTCATTTTACAGGAAGGTTAATGTCAGTAAAAGGCATAAATTGACCAGTAATCTTGAAATAAGCCTCTGATTTACTCATATACACCATCATTAAAAAGCAAAGAACTTGTTGTCATCAGCACATACAATTCTTCGAATGATTTTGAAAGAATCAAGGCTGATTTATACTATGAAACATTTTAGCCATATTTTCTTTTTTCCAAAAAATAGAGCTTAGCATAAATGTAAGATATTCTATACTCTGCTGAATTTACATTGTTCAAAATATTCAAGGTCATTCATCTTCCCCTGACATTCTGAGGTTTGTCATGGGTTGTATTTCTCTAGGACATGCTGGTACAGGCAAAACCACCAGAAACAGGGCCAAGTGGTTATTTCCTATTCTCCAAAAAGGAAAAAAAATCACATGAGAAGCACTGTAAGAATCTATAAAAGAAATATCAGCTAAACAGAAATCAAATCATTGCATTAGAGCCAGGAAGCCAAGAAAAAAAAAGTTTGAATCATGGGATTTGACCTATGTGGGACTTCCAAGATTTAAAAAGGAAAAAAACATTAAAAAATTAATTTGGTCATCTACCTTAAATAAAAAAGGTGACAAACTCTACATTTTTTTCTTTACACCTAGTTTTTAAGTATCATGTAATTTTTAGTATCACATTTTATTAAATGCAAATTTTGCACTCATGTTCAGTTCAAAATAGTATATTAGAAATAGAAAAATAATTTGGCAGTACATCTAGGAAAGATGATGGAGAGAATGCCTATTTTAAAATCACTGCCCTCCTTGAAGCTCAGCAAAATTAAGAAAAATAACCCCAAATAGCAAAAATATTCAAACAAATCTTAATGCCAGAAAACGGTACCAACATCACACCATAAATGTCAACATCTGGTTATCAGTTACAAACATAATTTGGTACAAACTGAATATGCACATTGAATGTCAGTACACAAGTCCCATAAATGAGAGTCCCAGTGTGGTGTTTGGGGAGTTAGTGAAGAAAAGGAATACTCAAGGCTACTGCTTGTTGAGTTCTTACTACATGTCAGGAACTCATCAAGAGTTTTACCTGCATCATTTCCATGACTCGCTCCATAAGTTGGTGCTATTATAAACTTTGTTTTGCAGATGGAGAAACTAAGTTTTTGCCCAAAGTCACAAAGCCACATAGTAAGCAACTGCAGGAGCTGGAATTTTAACATAGGTTTCTTTTGGCTTTAAACTTATCCCCGAGTGATTAAGCTATAAAATCTTCTAAACAGAAAGTTTTGGAGTGCCCTACTTGTCACCCTTAACTTCGAAGGAGATGGTTGGAAGTTTTGTACGCAATGAAAGAAAGAGTACTCCAGCCCCAGCCTCTAATGTTACAGGGGACAGGGAGGGATTCAACAACATGGGGAAGGGTAGAAGCAAAGCTGAGGAGAAAGAGGCAGCTCAAGGGCAATGCTTTTGTTTGTTTCACCAATATCTTTGTCTAGCCTGGAGGGACTAGGCCCAGAAGCAAGTCCAGGCTGGAGAGAGATGCAGAATAATATGCCAGAGCCCACCTTTTAAGTCATAGACCAAAGTGATATGTGCTGAGAAAATATGAACTGAGCAACCAACTATCAGACTCCCAATTGATGAGACATCAAAAAAATGTGGTCACTTGTAAAGGTGGCTGGCCTGCCCAGAAAGCAAAAAGAAGAGCCAAATTTGAGGGTAGTGCCACAGGTTACATTGTATTCTCCAATTGGCTTGAACTGGTCTTGGCAGCAAAGTTAAAGAGATGGAAAGTACAAAAAGAAGTCACTGGATTTTGGCTGGTAATTAATTCTGATCCAGGTTGAGTACTGCTAGGCATCTTAGGATCTCTTATAGTACGTCCTATGAAGCTCAAGCTGGCACCTTATTTAAGAGAAGCACATGAGCAATTTCTGCCCAGTCATGGTGCCAATAATTCACATTACTGCCAAGCTCGTATCACTGATGCAGGCCTCTATTTTTCCAGTTGTAATTACAAGTTACTTTTAAGCTCCAAGGCCCTTTCCAATTTAAACATTCTATAACTCCATTGGGATTACTAAGGAGTTTATCAGAACCCAGGAGCCAACTAGAATCGTATCCCCTTCAAGAAAGCCTAAAGATTTGGAGAGTCAGGCCTGTGCTGGAGAAGACATGACAGAGCAGCTTTAAGTTAGAGATGTAGCTTATAGTTATACAATGCCAATTCTGAGGTCTAAGAGATAGTTTTAATTTGAAATGAGTGTTGGATATGCTCAGTGGCTTAATTGTAGATTGTTGTTAACTTACACTAAGTAGATAACGTAAAGATAAATTATAAGTGTTTCTACTTATAGAAGTTATGCAGGTTCACTGTATATTTTTTAATCAATATATTGAATAAAAAAAATGAATTGTTCAGCAATTCATTCCCTGATAACCATATTAATGGTTTGGCTTGTTTCTGTGCAGGTTTAATACTTCCTGATCTCTCCCACTAAGCAGTGAAACTCTTCATTATAAGGATTGTTTCCTTTATCTTAAAATCCCTGAGCTTGGCATAAGTAAGTGTCTAATAAATATAGACTTTCTTCAGGCAGCAAAAGTAAATATTGTCTTTTGAAAAGTTTTATCATTTTTCCAACAATTTCTTTTTATGTTGATATAGCGGATTTTCACCCAAAACCCCTTTAAATAAATATAAGAAGTGATATTTTACCTTATGGTTCAGACTTCATTATATACTACATTTTGATTAGAATTATGCTAATTAAATGCTTCTATCAGAGGTAGCAAAGAATCTACCAAAGTTATTAGACCACTAATGTGCATAATTATTATATCAATTGTTTACATGAACAAAAGATTTTTTAAACTGGAGTCAACTATGCTTTTTTCAATAGTTTTAAACATTACCTTTATAACGTTATCCACCATTTGCAGTGACTTTCGTCATCCATCCAACTTCTAGCCCCACAGCAACAGCAGGTCCATCATAACACATACTGTGAACGAATGGGATGTGAATTTATTAATATGAATGTCATAGAGGAAGGTGCAAATATTGAATGTTTTCAATATCTTAGGAGGACACTAGTTGAGATGGGATGTATCATAATTTTTTCATTAAATTTAATGAGAACATTTTTAATATAAAGGCTTTTCATTTAGTGGTGGGTTTTGTGGGAATGCATTAAGATGGATTAGTGAATTCTCAAATTAATGAATTATATCAAGAGAACCCAGGCCTGAGCTAAGATTTAGCCATGTTGGTACTGAGGAGTTGCCTATGCCCTAGACTACATACATGTGTTGATTCTCCACATTAAAAAGCCTACCAGTAGGAAGTTTTATGTGGGACTGTTCACTTTGCAGGAATAAAGTACAATGGAAAGAGAAGAGCACATGATGAATGGCCCTAGCCCAGGCCTATGAACTACATCAGAGCTCTTCACTGAGAGGAACAGCAGAAGCTGAACAACTTTTTTCATGGGGACTTTGAAGCGTGTGCTTCTGAGGTATGACATAGAGTGGGGTGATGCCTGTTTCTCCCCACCCTTTTTGTTTGGTGCCCAGTACCACTCCTGTATTGTAAGAATTCCAGGGCATTGGTGGAGATATTTAGACAGCAGCATCCACGTCTGGGCAGGAAGCTTCTGTGGTGGGCTGAATAATGGACCCCCAAAGATTTCCACATCCTAATTCCCAGAACCTGGGAATATATTGCCTTACATGGTAAAGGGATTTGGCAGGTATGATTTATTAATAGCTCAGGATCTTGAGGTGGGAAGATTACCCTAGATTTTCCAAGAGGGTCCATTTTAATTACAAGATTCCTTATGAGAAGGAGGATGAAGTATTACAGTCAGAAAAAAGACGTGGCCATGGGGAAATGGAAGCATAGCTTGGAGTGATGCACTTTAAAAATGGAAGATGGGTCCAGGAGCTGAGAAATGCAGGCAACCTCTAGAAGCTGTAAAAGGCAAGGAAACAGATTCACCCCTTATTCCCCTAGAAGGAACACAGCTCTGCCAACATATTGATTTTAGCCCTGTAAGACCTGTTTTACACTTCTGACCTCCAAAATATAAGATAATGAATTTCTATTATTTTAAATCATAAACTTTGTGGTAATTTGTTATGACAGCATTAGGAAACTGCTATTACTTGTAACAATGGACACACATCAGTGGTGGTCAGCAGAGACAGAAGTACTCAGTGGAGACCTGGTGGGAAGGCGGCAGTGCCCTGCAGGAGAGCTCATATGGGACATACTCCAGGGACGACTGAAAAGTCTTGAGAGAGGAAATTTTGCAGAGGCCTGATATCTTCTGTTGCAATTGGAGTTAGCCATCAAGACTGGAATATTATTAATATCCCGGCTTTATTTGTAACCACAGACCAATGAAGCCTGGGGATATTCCAGTAACAGAATACCTCAAGCAGGCTTGACTTGCAAATAAACTTTCTCAAGTCTTTCACCAGCTTTAGTTTGAAAAGCTTACTTGTCATTGATGGAAACAGGGTATCATCATTGAAGCCTCCTACTCCTTTCTCTCCATCCTATAATGTATCTGCTTTCTAGAGTTATTCACTTGTCCTATAGGTAAAAAGAGGCCTGAAAACCTGAAGCACACACAAAACCAACACCTCACTCAAAGGAAAGCAAGCTGGTTTTCTAATGCTAATGCTTGTTTAAGGAGGTGTTGAATAATCAAAAAGATACCAGCAGAGAGGGTCTGAAACCATGGGACACTCATTCTATATGAGAATTGCATATCTGGCAACCTGACTCAGTTAGATGGATTTAGGGAGTCATAGGGGCAGGAGGAGGAGCATGGCCTGTGTTTTCATTGATATATTATAACTCTGCCTTCCAATGGTAACATCAACTGGGAAAGGTTAGACAACGATAGCATCTTCCCATGAGAACTACCTATGACTCAATGATCTCTATAATGCCTTATTACTATAAACAGACATGCCATAATTTGCAAGCGATAAAATTATAATCATGAGTGCAACAGCTCTTTTAAATTCCATTGCAAACCCCTCACTACTCCATCATAGTTATTTATAATTTAATGAGCATTACCACTGTGAAGAGAAAATAACTTGAATTACTAGTTGCACTTTATTTCTTGTGAATTCCCAAGCCAAATTAACCCATATAGTTGCAGTCACTTGATATTAATGGTATTTATAAACCAAAAAGGAAAAAATATGAAAGGGACTTAGAAAAAAATTTCATGTTAGTCACGCAAACTATTTTATATTCAAGTACAATAAAATTGCCAGCCCATTTTAATAACACCCCAAAACAATCAAACATTGTTTTACTGTGCTATAAATTGTTTCCATTTACTCTAGGAGTTCCTAAAATAAAAATTTCCAGATTAAAATGAATTCTATGTTTCTTAAAAGACTAAATTTTAAGCTCAAATTTTTGTATAAAGGTTGCATGAACTGGCCTCAATATGAGAACCTATAACATCAAATGAGGGCCAATTAAGTAAACGGGTGATTCTGAGTGAATCTTAATCATGTTCTTATTGTTCTTTGGACACCACAAATACCTGCTACATCAGAGCTACATTAGAGGTGATACAAGTAAGTAGCTACAAGTATATTTATACCCTTGTAACTACTGGTAAGGTCATGGAGATATAAAGGCTGAGCTGGGAGCAGTAATTAATTTCAAGTAGACAATATCCCCAGACATATCTGTAAAGTAGGTACAGATTTCTCTCCCTTTTCTCCCTGAGTGGAACCCCTGTCAGGGTTTTGGCATCTTTCCCTTTATCTCACAGACAGTAATACCGCTCTTTGCTCCCTGACCCTCCTGGAGCCCCAGCTGGCTTTTCTCCTAAGTCCACGCTATGTAGTTCCCACCAAGAGATCCATGAGCCACATCAGTCCAGTACCACATTGGCTAGCACATGCTAGGCTTAACATGTGCCTGTTGAATGAATGAATGAATAAATGATTGAACAAATAGATGGATGCATGAAGAAATAAAATAATAAATAGGCTATCTTCCCAAACATTGTTTCATACTTGGGATCCTTTTCTTTTCAGACTTTTCTCTCTTGCATCAATATTCAACATTCTACTCCACATACATCCCTAATGATTCCACAGCTAAAAATATGTGTGTGTATTATAGGTATACACACACACACACACACACCATATATTAGTTGCTTAAAAGTCTGTAAGAATGCTGCTACCTGCTTTCATGGGAGACAGGAAGGCATTGCAGTATGATGGAACATAATCTTGGTCATCAGATGGCCCTGAGTTTGAATCTCCATTATGTCCCTAATCTGTGACATGGGCAAGTTATTTAACATCTCAGTGTCTCGACTTCCTCATCTGTAAAATAAGACTATTAATATATACCTTCCTGAAAGTATTTTCAAGATCTTATTTACAGATCAATCCTAAATCTAGCAGCTAATCCTCCTGTCAAAGGAGCAGGTTTATAAGTTCCTCCCAAAGTCAAAGAGGAACTAAAATGCAGAACATAGATATTTCTAGAGCAATGACTTACTGAGAGCAGGCATTTAGCAGAGAATACTGAAGGAAGCTTCATCTCATTATTACAATTGCTAAACAACTGAGGGCAGAGGCTGAGAATCTTGTTTTGTTAGTAACAAAAGTTTTGATTTAATGAAAAAATTCATGGGCAGAACAAAAATGGAGCACCAAAAATTCAGTAGAGCCTGAACAACACAATTAGTAAAATTCTGACAGAAGTAGAAGGTAGTTTCTGAATCCTATTTGGTAAAGATTTTTTTTTATCAATTTCTAATAATATATAACAAATATTAAAGTACTAGTTAGCACTTTTATTTCCTGAATTGCTACTCCATAAGAAGTTATGAGAATTCCTCTGGATTAGTTACTTCAAACAAGTTTTGGTTTTGGCCCAAATCTGTAAAAATAAGATTTCTCTTCTAAAAGTCTCGTACTTGACTGTAGCTCTACTAGCTCCAGACATTAGCCATTCCCACGTCACAAAGAAGACTTTTTATGTCTTTACACAGAGAATTTCTTTTGTCAAAATTACTTTCTGACCTAAAAGTCAGGGAAGTGACTGTTTTCATTAACTCTATATTTATCGGGTTCTAGAAACCTAATTCCAATCTTATCCTTCCAACTTTGTGAATCAATACTCAAGTTACTGAGAACATGGAAAGGAACCTCCAGTTTTCCACAGTTTCACTTACTTGCATAGTCAGTCAAATTATAATAGTGATTCTCTACAAAAAATGATTTTGCCCCCAAGGGGATTTGACAATATTTGGAGGCATTATTTGACATAACTGGGGAGTTGTTAGTGGCATCTAGTGGGTAGAGGCCAGGGATGGTGCTAAACAGCCCACAATGCACACAGGAACTCCTCATAACAAAGCATTACCTGATCCTAAATGTCAGTAGTGACGATTTGGGAAACCCTATGTTACACTGACACATGGTAATCCATGTGAGGCAGACACAACATAACACGGTGCTTAAGAGTGTGACTTACTCCTACTATTCCCCTAATAGGAATGTCACATGTATCATATTATAGGAATCCTCAAACACTAGACAGTTCTCAAGTTTCTTCAGAGTTAGAAACTTGCATAAAATGAATATTATTCTGGGGCAACATAATTTTGAAATAAGCTTTAAAACATTTTCAAACAAATATTACATTGGAATGTTTTTATAATTTTCTGAAAGCTGGATCTCAAGATCTAGTATGCAATCTTACCTTGCCAAGAGATTGCTGTGTAACCTTAAGACAGTCCCTTAACATCTATGAGTTTCAAGGTCTGCAATTACATACCTGCCTACCTCATGGAGGTTTCAAGGAAAAAGAGTTAAATCATGTCTGTAAATCACTTATGGAAGTGTAAAATAATGGTAAGGTATTATCATAACTTTTATGAATAGCTCCTTTAGAACTGTGAAGCAATTGATTTTATGACTTTTGTTTGTTTGATGAACAGTTATGTCAAATTTTCAGATAATTTAAAAGCCCTGGCCAAGTGCAATGGCTCAGGCCTGTAATCCCAGTACTTACCCAATTGTGGCAATGTGATTAGAGGATAAAATCTACTGGCCTTCCTAATGGGTATGTGTACTACTGATTAGCCAAAAACTAAGATTTATTTTTGTTGTTATAACCATCAGTGGCTATCCTCTGGGGTGAGTCAAATCATTGTCAGTTAAGAGAGCAACACAAGAGCACAATATAAATTATGAACACATTACGATGACATAAATGATAGATCGATATAGATGACAGATAGATAGATGATAGATCAATAGACAGAAAATGATCAAGAGAAATAAAATTTTTTTGTATTTCTCCTAACCAATTAAATGAGTGTGTGTGTGTGTGTGTGTGTGTGTGTACGCACGCATATGGAAAAATTTAGTACAATGCAAAATATTTAAAAATACTTTGTTAGAATAAGTGGGAGACAGAAAGAGGAAGCACTGAACATAAGGAACCAAAAATTTGGAAATGTAATCTTCTTAATATGAAACAACAAAAAAAAGAGAACCAAAATATATTTTGTATATGCGAAAGTCAGACATTCACTGAGTAATGTCTCAAAAAAGAAAGGAATGATGAAAACAACGAAAGCAATTGCAACAAAAGCCAAAATTTGACAAATGGGATCTAATTAAAGAGCTTCTGCACAGCAAAAGCAACTAGCATCAGAGTGAAAAGACAGCCTACAGAATGGGAGAAAATTATTGCAATCTACCCATCTAACAAAGGTCTAATATCCAGAATCTGCAAGGAACTTAAACAAATTTACAAGAAAAAGCAAATGAACCCATCAAAAAGTGGGCAAATGATATGAACAGATACTTCTCAAACTAAGACATTTATGTGGTCAACAAACATACGAATAAGCTCATCATCACTGTATTAAATAAATGCAAATCAAAACCACACTGAGATACCATCTCATGCCAGTCAGAATGGCGAGTATTTAAGAAGTCAAGAAACAATAGATTCTGGTGAGGCTGTAGAGAAATAGGAATGCTTTTACACTGTTGGTAGGAATGTCAATTAGTTCAACCATTGTGGAAGACAGTGTGGTGATTCCTCAAGGATCTAGAACCAGAAATGCCATTTGACCCAGCAATTCCAGTACTGTTAAGAAAGTCCCTTAAGAGTGTATCCCTTTGGTATATACCCAAAGAAATATAAATCACTGTACTATAAAGACATAGGCACACATAGGTTTACTGCAGCACTATTCACAATAGCAAAGATTTGGAACCAACCTAAATGCCTATCAATGATAGAGTAGATAAAGAAAATATAGTACATATGTATCATGGAATACCATGCAGCCATAACAAATAATGAGATCATGTCCTTTGCAGGGACGTGGATGAAGCTGGAAGCCAATCATCCTCAGCAAACTAACACAGAAACAGAAAACCAAGCGCCACATACTCTCACTCATAAGTGGGAGTTGAACAATGAGAACACCTGGACACAGGGAGGTGAAAAACACATAGCGGAGCCTGTTGCGGGGTGGGGGACAAGGGGAAGGAGCGCATTAGGACAAATACCTAATGCACGTGGGGATTAAAACCTAGATGATGAGTTGATAGGTGCAGCAAACCACCATGGCATATGTATACCTATGTAACAAACTTGCACATTCTGCACATGTATTCTGGAACTTAATTTTAAAACAACAAAAAAAGAACAAACATTGCATTACAATTTCTTATGAAGCTTAGTTTGGCTGGATATGAAATTTGGGCTTGGAATTACTTTTCTTTAAGAATGTTGAATATTGGCCCCCAATCTCTTCTGGCTTATAGGGTTTCTGCTGAGAGCTCCACTGTTAGTCTTATGGATTTCCCTTTGTAGGTTAACTGACTGTTCTCTCTAGCTCCCTTTAACATTTTTCCCTTCATTTTGACCTTGGAGAGTCTGATGATTATGCATCTTGGAGGTGAACTTCTTGTGTTGTATCTTACTGAGCTTCTCTGCATTTCCTGAATTTGAATGTTGGTCTCTGTAGCTTTACTGGGAAAGTTCTCATGAGTAATATACTTTTTCAATGTTCTTACACTATCCCCATCTCTTTCAGGGACACCAATGAGTTGTAGATTTGAGCTCTTTACATAATCCCATATTTCTCAGAAGTTTTGTTCATTCATTTTCATTTTTTTCTCTATTTTTGACTGTCTTTTTCAGGAAGCCAGTGTTCAAGCTCTGAGATTATGTCCTCAACTTTGTCTATTCTGCTATTAATTCTTATGATTCCATTATAAAACTCTTGTATTGTGTTCTTCAGCTCTATCAGGTCAGTTACCTTCTTTTCTGTACTGGTTATTTTGTCTGTCAGCTCCTGTATCATTTTATTGTGATTCTTAGCTTCCTTGTATTGGATTTCAACATAATCCTGCATCTCAATGATCTTCATTCCTATCCATACTCTGAATTCCGTTGCTATCATTTCAACCCTATCAGCCTAGTTCAGATCCCATGCTGTCGAAGTGGTATGAAACTTCGGAGGAAAGAAGGCACTCTGTTTTTTCAAGTTGTGAGAGTACTTGAATTGGTTCTTTCTCATCTTTGGGAGTTGATGTTTCTTCAGTCTTTGATGTTGCTGCCTTTGGGGTGTTTTTTTTTTCTTTTATCGTATTTGATGATCTTGAAAGTTTGATTGTGATATAAGGTGGAATCAGCCAACTGGCTTCATTTCTAGAAGATTTCAGGGAGCCAACACTCAGCTCCCAACCCCTTCACTGTGTTCTCTAACTCTGGGGAACTTATATCAGGCTCTGACTTTGTTCTTTAGCTCCTCAAACTCAGGAATCTACTGTACAGGAGGTGGGCAAGGTGCTCCCAGACCACTGGTCACTACACTCTAATGGGTGGTGTCAGCCAAAACATTTCATAGTGCAGTGTTAATGGGATCTGTCCTTTTTGCACGTGTCAGCTGCAGTGGCTATGGCAGCCCAGGAGGGTGAATGCTCTTTGGCTGCAACAGGATGCTAGTGGATGCTGGAGTGCCTGCCTCTGTATAGACATTCACCATAATGGCAGAGGCAGCATAGCTTTTGAGCAGTCTGCACTTGGGCAGGTCTGTGTGCATTCTCTGTGCACTGCAAGCAGGGGTGGTCACTAAGGGAGGTGGAAAATCTACTGTTCTCTGTGCCTAATTTTACTCCCATGGCAGTGTTGGTACAAGGGCAGGTCTTGGGAGGGAGCAGGGTTGACCTGCTCCGTGCCTGCCAAGGCTTTGATTACAATGGCGGTCCAGTGGTGGGGGTGTGTGGAGTGTATTTTTGCCACAGCAGCAGCAGGGCAGGGTGTGCACACACACACATGCACTAACAAGGCAAGGAAGGGAAAAGCCTGCCCATGCACACACGCACCAGCAACACAATGTAGGGGTTGCCACGGGCCTAGGAGAAGCTGCAATGTTGGAAAAAGAGCAGGCTGGCTGATAAGTGGCCACCCCACTGGAGCCCTTACTGGTCAGGCATTGTTGGCCAGCACAGGAACTACAATGCAGTCCTCGAGAGCACCACCTGAGGCTTCCCTGCAAGCAGGTGCTGCTTGTTGGGCATGTAATTGTCTTTTTTTTTTAAGACAAGGTCTCACTTTGTCACCCAGACTGGAGTACAGTGGTGTGATCATGGCTCACTGCAACTTTGCCCTCCTGGACTCAGGTGATCCTCCCACCTCAGCCTCCCAAGAAGCTGGGACCTCAGGCACATGCCACTACACCCAGCTATTTTTTGTATTTTTTATAGAAACAGAGCCTCCCTATGTTGCTCAGGCTGGCCTTGAACTCGTGAGTTCAAGTGATCCTGCTGCCTCGGCCTCCCAAACTGTTGGGGTTACAAGAATGAGCCACCACACCCAGCCATGAATGTCTTAAAAGAAACATGGTTTGCAAGTATTTTTTTTTTCATTCTGTAGGTTACCCTATTTACTCAAAAGGGTTGGTTCTTTTTCTGTGTGGAAGCTGTTTAGTTTAACAAAGTCCCACTTATTTATTTTTGCTTTGATTAAAAAAACTGAAAGAAAACACAAATGGAAAGCTATCCTGTATTCATAAATTATAAAACTTAATATTGTTAAAATCTCCATACAATCCAAAGCAATCTACAGACATAATGTAATTTTTCTCAAAATCCCAATGGTATTTCTCCCAAATATAGAAAAAAAAATTCTAAAAGTTACATGGAACCACAAAAGGTCCTGAATAGTCAAAACAATCTTGAAGAAAAAAGCTGAAGACATCACACTCCCTGATTTAAATATATATTGCAAAGCTACAGTAATTAAAACAGTATGGTATGGCATATAGACAGACATTTAGACAAATGGAACAGAAAAGAACTCTGAAATAAATCCACACATATATACCATTGATACTTCAAGAATATGGTGGTTAGGGGTGACAGCTTCCCACACAGTTAAAACGTGTAACTTATGACTCCCCCAAAACTCTGTGCATAACTTGACTCCCCTAAAACTACTAATAGCCTACTAGTAACATAAACAGTCAATTATTACATATTTCTGTAATAATTGTTGGCCCTACTAGTAACATAAACAGTCAATTATTACATATTTCTTATATGTATTATATGCTGCATTCTTTCCATACAGCAAGCTACAGAAAAGAAAATATTAAGAAAATAATAAGAAAGGGCATATATAATTAGTATTTATTAAGTGGAAGTAGATCATCATAAAGGTCTTCATCCTCATCATCTTTATCATTTTCATATTGAGTAGGCTGAGGAGGAAGAGAAGAAAGAGGAAGATTGGTCTTACCACCTCAGGGACAGCAGAGGTGGAAGAAAACTTGCATATAAGTGGACTCTGGGCAGTTCAAACCCATGTTCTTCAAGTGTCTACTGCAGTCAACTGATCTTTCACAAAGGTTCTAAAAATATACAATGAAGAAAGGAGGACACTCTGAACAGGTCTTTGAAGAGAAGGCACAGAGAGTGGACAGGAGGATGCAGACTCCAGGCTGAAAGGTGAGGATACTGGGAACCCTGCATAGGGTATCCAAGAACCGGAACTGCTCCTGGCCTTGAGCAGCTCCTAGGAAACTGGTGAGTGATATAGCCATGAAGTGGCCTACTTCTGCCACAGAGCTCTGAAAAACTAGATGTGGGATACTTCACAATATTCATGGACATCTGAGCTGACAGAGAGAACTTCCCAGAGAGTTAGTAGAGACAGAACTCCAGCCTGTGTGGAACCCAAAGGTTTGGCATGGGAACAGCTGCAATCAGGCACATCCACGGGTGCCTATTCCACAAATACACCTCTAGGCAGCTTTAGCCTTCGTTTGCTGCCAGACCTGGACAGAGCAGGGCAGTCTTGCTTGAGGATGGGGCCAGTTGGATCTGAGTGCCTCTTGTCTGCTAGCCTCTCCCAGGGTCACTGCCTGGTCACACTCTTTTTCAGTACAGCCTCAGCTTGCTAGTGGCCATTGTCCTATCTTTTGCAGGCAGGTCTTGCCTAACCATTGGAGCACTTTTGCAGACAGACCTCTACAGGCATGCACCTGCCTGCAGCCTCCCCAACTGGTGTGCACTTTGTTGCAGCCTCCCCTACCACCTTGCCAGCACACATGCACATGTGGAGCCCCTGCTGCCCTGCCAGCATGTATATGCAGGGACCTAGCACCACCCCACCAGCATGCATGTGAAGACCTACCACCACCCCATCAGCATGCATGAACACATGGACCCATCACAGGTGCACACATATGCAATGACCCCTGCCAGACTGCCAGTGCACACACTTGCATTGACCCACCACCACTTGGCCGGTGTATACACACAGGGGTGCACTGCCACCCAACCAGAGCACTTTTGCTGGCAGCCCCCATTGGCATGTTGTTGCCAGTGGACTGGGAACTCAGCCCCTCCACTGCAGCAGATGTTTAACCTCCAGGAGCCAGAGAACAAAACTGCAGGCCTATTCCCAGACCCTACAAATACAGTATGCAGCCCAGGAGTGTTGAGCTAAGCCTTGGCCCCCTGAAAGCATCCAGAAAGGAAACCAATCAACTAAACCCAACCACAGTCAAACCCTCAAGGGCATCAGAGAATATAAAAACAAAAAGGCCCATTCAAAACACCCAGCAACTTCAAGTATTAAAGGAACACCAGCCAACACAAATGAAAAAGAACCAGTATGAGAACTCTGACAACTGTAAAGTCAGAGTGTCTTCTTATTTCCAAACAACTGCATTCGCTCCCCAGCAATGGTTCTTAACCAGTCTGAATCAGCTCCCCAGCAATGGTTCTTAACCAAACTGAAATGGCTGAAATAATTGACATAGAATTCAGGATCTTTATAGCAACAAAGATTTTCAAGATTCAGGAGAAAGTAGAAACCCAATCCAAGGAATCTAAGGAATCCAACAAAACTATTCAAGAGCTGAAAGACAAAAGAGCCTCTTTCAGAACGACTCTAACGAATCTAGAGCTGAAAAACTCACTATAAGAATTTCATAATATTGGCCAGGCATGGTGGCTCATGCCTGTAATCCCAGCACTTTGGGAGTCAAGGCAGGTGGACCACCTGAGGTCTGGAGTTCAAGACCAGCCTGGCCAACATGATGATACCCCATCTTTACTAAAAATACAAAAATTAGCTGGGTGTGGTGGCAGACACCTGTAATCCCAGCTTCCCTGGAGGTTGAGGCAGGAGAATCGCTTGAACCTAGGATGCAGAGGTTGCAGTGAGCTGAGATCATGCCATTGCACTCCAGCTTGGGCAACAAGAGTGAGACTCTGTCTCAAAAAAAAAAAAAAAAAAAAAAAAATTTCTTAATATTATGCAATGAGAAGTTTTAACAGCAGAATAGATCAAGCTGAGGAAAGAATATCAGAGCTTGAATAACTAGTTCTTCAAATAAACTTAGAAAAAATAAAAGAAAAAAAGAAAACCTCCAAGAAATATGGGATTACATAGAGATATCAAACCTACAATTCACTGGCATTCCAGAAAATTAGAGAAAGAGAGCAAGCAACTTGGAAAATATATTTGAAGATATTATCCATGAAAATTTCCCCAACCTTGCTAGAGAGGTCTACATGCAGATTCAAGAAATTTGGAGAATTCCAGTGAGATACTATTCTACTACAAGAGGACCATCCCCAAGACATATAGTCTTCAGATTCTCCAAGGTCAATGTGAAAGAAAAAATACTAAAGGCAGCTAAATACAAGGGGCAGGTCACATACAAAGGGAACCTCATCAGGCTAACAGTAGACCTTTCAGCAGAAATCTTATGAGCCAGAAGAGATGAGGGGCCTATCTTCGGCATTCTTAAAGAAATTTCAACCAAAAATGTATATCCAGCAAAACTAAGTTTAATATGTGAAGAAGAAATAAAATAATTTTCAAACAAGAAAATGCTAAGAGGATTTGTTGTCACCAGACTTGCCTTATAAGAGGTCCTTAAGGGGGTGATAAACATGGAAACAAAGGCCATTACCTACCAATACAAAAATACTTAAGTACATAGCCTACTGATACTATAAAGCAAACATAAACTCAAATCCATATAACAACCAGACAACATGATCATAGGCTCAACTCCTCACATATCAATATTAACCTTGAACATAAGTTGTATAAATGCCCCACTTAAAAGGCACAGAGTGGCAAGTTGGATAAAGAAGCAAGACCCAACTATATGCCATCTTCAAGAGACCCATCTCATGTGCAGTGACACACACAGGCTCAAAGTAAAAGGACAGAGAAAGATCAATCAAGATGAAAAACAAAGAATAGGAGTTGCTCTTATTTCAGACAAAATAAACTTTAAACAAACAACAATCGAAAAGGAAAAGAAGGGCATTACATAATGATAAAGGGTTCAATTCAACAAGAATACTTGACAATCATATATATGTGTGTGTGTATGTGTATATATTGTGTGTACGTGTGTGTGTGTGTGTGTATATATATACATATATATGTATATATATATGTATATATATACACACACACACACACACACAATGCTGGCACATCAAGATTTATAAAATAAGTTGTTAGAGACCTACAAAGAGACTTAGTTATCCACACAATAATAGTGGGAGACTTCAACACCCCACTGACAGCATTAGACAAATCCTTGAGGCAGAAAACATTACCATGACCCTACATAAACACAAAAAACCGTTAAGACTATTACAATCACCTCTATGCACACAAACTAGAAAACCTGTAAGAAATGGATAAATTCCTGGAAACACAAAACCTTCCAAGATTGAACCATGAAGAAATTGAAATCCTGAACAGACCAATAATGTGTTCTGAAAATAAATCAGTAATTAAAAAAAAAAAAAGAAACCCTACCAACCAGAAAAAGCCCTGGACCATACAGGTTCACAGTCAAAGTCTACCAGATATAAGGAAGAGCTGGTACCAATCCTAATAAAATTATTCCCAAAAATGAGAAGGAGGAACCCTTCCCTCACTCATTCCATGAGGCCAGCATCATTCTTACACCAACACCTGTCAGAGACACAATGGGGGGGGGGAACCACTTCCCTAATGAACATAGATGCAAAAATTCTCAGCAAAATACTATCAAATTGAATCAAGTGGCATATAAAAGGCTAATCTATCACAATTAAGCAGCTTTATTCCTGGGATGCCAAGGTTGGTTCAACATATGCAAATCAATAAATGTGATTCAGTATATAAAACAGAACTAAAAGCTAAAACTACATGATAATTTCATTAAGTGCAGAAAAAGCTTTTGATAAAATTCAACATCCCTTCATATTAAAAACCCTCAGCAATTTAGGAATCGAAGGAACATACCTCAAAATAATGAAAACCATCTATGACAAACCCACAGCTGACACCATACTGAATGGGCAAAAGCTGGAAACATTTTCCTTGAGAACTAAAACAAGACAAGGTTGCTCACTCTCACCACTCCTATTCAACATAGTACTTGAAAATCCTAGCCCAATCAATTAGGCAAGAGAAGAAAATAAAGGCATCCAAATTGGCAAAGAGGAAGTCAAACTGTCAAACTATCACTGTTCACAATGATATACTTCTATAACTAGATAACTCTATCATTTCTTTCCAAATGCTCCTAGAACTGATAAATAACTTTAGTAAAGTTTTAGAATACAACATCAATGTAAAAAATCAGTAATATTTTTATATACCAATAATATCCAAGCTGAGAGGCAAATCAGTAATGTAATCCCATTTACAATAGCCACAGTAAGAATAAAATACCTAGGAATAAAGCTAACCAGGGAGGTGAAAGAGCTCTACCATTAAAATTATAAACCACTGCTGAAAGAAATCAGAGGCAATGCAAACAAATGGAAAGACATTCCGTGCTCATGGATAGAAATAATCAATATTGTGAAAATGGCCATACTGTCCAAAGCAATTTACAGATTCAATGTTATTCCTTCCAAACTACCAATGTCATTCTTCATAGGAAAAGAAAAACATTTTAAAATTTATATGGGACAAAAAAAAATCCCAAATGGCCAAAGCAATTATAAGTAAGCAAAAAGAACAAAGCTCGAGGCATTACATTACCTGACCCTGACTCCAAACTTTGCAATAAGGCTACAGTAATGAAAACGCCATGATAATGGTACAAACACATACACATAGACCAATGTAACATGTTAGACAACCCAGAAATAAAGCCACACACCTCTAACTATGTAGTCTTTGACTAAGTTAACAGTAACAAGCAATGGGAAAAGGTCTAATGGTGCTCGGATAAGTGGCTAGCTATATGCCAAAGATTGAAACTGGACACCTTCATTTCACTATATACAAAAACTAACTCAAAATGGATTAAAGACTTAAATGTATGACCTAAAAACTATAGAAACCTCAGAAAAAAAACTAAAAAATACCATTCTGGACACAGATTTTGGCAATGGTTTCATAATAAAATCTCCAAAAGCAATTGCAACAAAAACAAAAATATGTGAGACCGAATTAAACTAAAGAGCTTCTGTGCAGCAAAATAAACTATAAACAAAGTAAACAGACCCTACAGAACGGCAGAAAATATTCCCAAACCATGCATTTGACAAGGGTCTAATATTCAGAATCTTTTAATGCATTTAAACAGTTCAACAAGAAAAAAAACATTTAAAATGGACAAAGAACATGAGTAGACAATTCTCAAAAGAAGACATATGCGTGACCAACAAGCATATGGAAAAATGCTCAATATCACCAATTATTGGAGAAATGCAAATGTAAACTACAATGAGATATTATCTCACACCATTAAGAATTGCTATTTGAAATTTGGAAAATAACAAATGTCGGTGAGGCTACAGAGGAAAGGGAATGCTTATACACTGCTGGTGGAAATGTAAATTAGTTTAACCACTGTGGAAAGCAGTTTGGAGATTTTCCAAAGAACTTAAAACAGATCTACCATTCAACCCAGCAATACTATATAATTTGATTTAGACCCTCTCCAGCATGCTTTAAATGTTTTACATAGTGTAAAGCTATGCTCAGTATATAACTGTACACTATGTATTAGCAATGTAGGTTGCAAATCCCACAGTATAATGGTATAATTTTTTATTAATAGTCATATATATTCTAAAAAAAAAAAGAAAGAAGGGAGAGTACTATTCTTTTATATTGTTAAACATGAAGTATCAAACACAGAGCTGGGAAGAGATGCACAGATATGACTGGCTCTAGCACACAACTGAAATCTAAGTACTTCCTATTTCCATGGATGAGTTCTCACTTTCCTTTACAGTACCAGGATTTCAAAATGTCTCAAGAATGTCTTTTGCATAGGATGACCTGAGAATATACACTGGTTATTCTTCATAATAAATTTTCATTGGCGATTCTATTCCTTTAAAGTTGTATTAGAGGTGCCTGTATCCAAGACCCATAAAACTTTTCTAAAGACTTAAGGATTCTTTATGTCAACAATTTCATCTTGGAGTTGGAGAAATTGAGACCCAGACAATGTAACAAGTCTGATATGTGACAGAATATAATCTTTATTTTGTATATTGTACCTGAATATTGGAATTAAGTACAACAGCAAAAATTTATATTAATTAAGCTTTTAAATATTTGCAGATAGAACTTTCAAATTATGATGTAAATTTACGCAAGAAACTCAAATCAGAAGCTTCCCTAGTTTTGAGATAATAAAATCCTCTACATTTTTTCCTTCAGTCCATTGAAAAGTAAAAGTGCCAAACTGTCTTTTTTCAGCCCTTCCCCTTGGAATTCCTTTCACTCTTATTTAGCATACCACATTTTTTTTTTCATGGAAATAGCACTGTTTAGTTTATTAAAAATTCATGGGACACAATTTTCTCTTCAGTACATAGGGCCTAAGGCTTTCTACCATGTCTATATCATTGCCTAAAAACTTACCTATATTTAAAAGATTCATGAATTTAGAGTTACTACTGACTACATGTTGGCAGTGCTTTTTTTTATATAGTTATAGAAACACAGAATTAGAAAAATCCATAAGCGGTCATTTATCCTGTCTTTCGAGGAAAACTTGTCTTATGTAATCAAAATAGATAAATAACTAGTCTTATTCTTAAAAAAAGAACATATTAGCACTTGCCTTCATGTATAATAAATATTTCAGTGAAAGGCTGTATTTCTTGTGGAATGAGCTTTTTGTTGCAATAATGATTCTAATTTTTCTTGCCAAATAAATGGGCTTTTAAATAGCCCCTATGCTTCAGAATTCCTATTTTCCAAATTTTAATTATTAAATATCTCCTAATCTGTTTATAATATTTCTGTATCTCTCTTAAATTAGGAAACTAGATAATTATTCATTATGAGCACAGGCACCTTGATATGTCTAATATTAATAGTAATAATCATTTATCAAGTACATATTATGTTCCAAGGACTGGGCCAAAAAAACCGTGACAAATGGTGTCTCAGATCATCACAACAGCCCCATCAGATCATTATATATCAACTCTATTTTATACCTGAGGTAACAGTCTTAGAAAAATGGTTTACCCAAATTGCAAAGCTAGAGAGCAGCAGAGTGAGATTTAATCCAGTCTGTTTGATTTCAAGGACTTATTATTTCCTACTATGTCAATATTCCCTACGCTGAGCTACAATTCACTTGTTAATATAGATGAAAATAGAAGCTTTAGACAAATACGAAAATGAAAGCTAATAAGCACCTTTTAAAAAAATAAGAGTACAGAAAGTCACTAGTTAAATTATAATGGATAACTTGATTAATAGAGACAGTTAAGTATTCTGCTCAATATCAGAATGAATAAAGAGATTAATACAATCTTTTTATTCCTTCAGAGACTTCCAACATATGCTTGAAGGTCCATCTCAAAGGCCACTTCTTGCCCTAGCTAGAGTAATCAGACAAGAGAAAGATATAAAGGGCATACAAGTTGGAAAGGAAGAAGTCAAATTATCCTTGTTTGCAGATTACTATGTAATCTTATATTTGGAAAAAACCTGAAGACTCCACCAGAAAACTATTAGAACTTATGAAAAATTCAACTTCAGCAAATTTGTAGGATACAAAATCAACATAAAAAATCAGTAGCAGGACGGGCACAGTGGCTCACCCCTGTAATCCCAGCACTTTGGAAGGCTGAGGTGGGCGGATCACAAGGTCAAGAGTTCGAGACCAGCCTGGCCAACATGGTGAAACCCCATCTCTACTAATAATACAAAAAAACTAGCTGGACGTGGTGATGGGCACCTGTAATCCCAGCTACTTGGGAGGCTGAGGCAAGGAGAATCGCTTGAACCTGGGAGGTGGAGGGTGCAGTGAGCTAAGATGGCACCACTGCACTCCAGGCTGGGTGACAGGACAAGACTCCATCTCAAAAAAAAAAAGAAAAAGAAAAAATCACATTTCTCTATGTTCAACAGTGACGAATGTAAAAAAAAAAATCAAGAAAGTAATTCAATTTACAATAACCACAAATACCTAGCAATCAACCAAAGGAGTGAACTATCTCTATGATGGAAACTATAAAACACTGGTTAAAGAAATTGAAGAGGAAACCAAAAAAATGGAAAAACATTCAACGTTCATGGATTGAAATAATCAATATTGATAAAACATCTCTATTACTCAAAGCAATCTACAGTTTCATTGCAATCTCTGTCAAAATACCAATGACATTCTTCACAGAAATAGAAAAAAAATCCTAAAATTTACATGAAACTACGAAAGACCCAGAATAGTCAAAGCTATCCTGAGCAAAAAGAAAAAAACTGGAGGAATCACATTATCTGATTTCAAATTATATTACAGAGCTGTAGTATCAGCTATAGTATGATATTTTCATAAAAAGAGGCACATAGACCAATGAAACAGAATAGAGAATCAAGAACCCAGAAACATATCCACAGAGCTACAGTGAACTCATTTTCACCAAAGGTGCCAAGAACATACACATGGGAAAAGACAGTCTCTTCAATAGATGGCGTTAGGAAAACTGGATATCTCTATGCAGAAGAATGAAATGAGACCCCTATATCTTGCCATATAGAAAAATTAAATCAAAATGGATTAAACATTTAAATCTAGGACCTCAAACAATAAAGCTACTACAAGAAAACATTAGGGAAAATCTCCAGGACACTGGTCTGGGCAAAAATCTATTGAGCAATACCCTACAAGCACAGGCAAACACGGACAAATGGGATTCAACAAGTTTAAAAGCTTCTGCACAGCAAAGGAAACAACAAAGTGAAGAGACAATCCATACAATGGGAGAAAATATTTGCAAACTACCTATCTGACAAGGGAGGAATAACCAAAATATATAAAAAGCTCAAACAACTCCATAGGAAAAAAAAAATCTAATATTCCAATCAAAAGATGGGGAAAGTATCTGAATAGACACTTCTCAAAAGAAGACACAAAAGGCAAAGAGGCATATGAAAATGTGCTCAGCATGACAGACTATCAGAGAAATGCAAATCAAAACTACAATGAGATATCATCTTACCCTAGTTAAAATGGCTTATATCCTAAAGACTGGCAGGAACTAATGCTGGCAAGGATGTGGACATAAGGGAACCCATATACACTGTTGATCAGAGTGTAAATTAGTAGGACCACCATGGAGAACAGTTTGGAGGTTCCTCAAAAAAGTAAAAATTGAGCTACCATATGATCCAGCAATCCCGCTGCTGGTACATACTCAAAACAAAGGAAATCAGTATATCAGGGAGATATCTGCACTATTGTGTTTGTTGCAGTATTTTTTACAATAGCTAAGATTTGGAAGCAACCTAAATGTCCACCAACAGATGAGTGGATAAAGAACATGTAATACATGTATACAATAGAGTACTATTTAGCCATAAAAAAAAATGAGGTCCAGTCATTTGCAACAACATAGATGGAAATGGAAGTCATTATGTTAAGTGAAATAAGCCAGGCACAGAAAGACAAGCATCATATGTTCTCACTTATTTGCAGGATCTAAAAATCAAAACAATTGAACTCATGGACATAGAGAGAAGAAGAAGGATGGTTACCAGAAACTGGGAAGGATGGTGGGGACCTTAGGAAGAGGATGGGATGGTTAATGGGTACAGAAAATAGAAAGAATGAATAAGACATACTATTTGGTAGCACAATAGGGTGACTACAATCAATAATAACTACATTTTTAAATAACTTAAAGAGT
This sequence comes from Aotus nancymaae, assembly GCF_030222135.1. NCBI lineage: Eukaryota > Metazoa > Chordata > Mammalia > Primates > Aotidae > Aotus > Aotus nancymaae. The sequence goes on along the minus strand of NW_026988431.1, from coordinate 46,657,318 downwards.
ATAATTGGATTGTTTGAAACTCAATGGATAAATGTTTGAGGGCATGAATACCCCATTCTTTATGATGTGCTTATTTCACATTGCATGCCTATAACAAAACATCTCATGTACCCCATAAATATATACACCTACTATGTACCCACAAAAATTAATTTGAAAATGGTATTTTGTTTAAATAAATAAATAATAAAAATAAGAGTACAGAAAGTCATTAGTTAAATTATAATGGATAACTTGATTAATAGAGATAGTTAAGTATTTTGCTCAATCTCAGAATGTAGAGGACCCATAGGAGGCTATGGTGCATTTCCTTGCCATTATGCAGAAAGGTGCCTCTATCATCATACATGGCTGACTATAGAGTTTTAAATATACTTATTGTATTTTAATATTATTCTATTTTTTATATTTTATTATATATCTATATATTTATATTATTTTTTATATTTACATATATATTTAAAGAAGATTGCATAACCAAATTTCTCCCTTTTTAAAAATTGTTTTATAAAAACAACACCATTTTAATTCTTTCCAACTTCAGTAGTGGTCTGTATATTTACATTATTGTGCAACCAATCTCCAGAATTTCTTCATCTTGTTTTGCAAAAACTCAGTACAACAACTCTCTATTTCTCCCCTTCCTCCAAGCCCCTGATAATCACCATTCTACCCTCTGTTGCTACAAATTTGACCACTCTAGATACCTTATATAAGTGGAGTAACATAGAATTTTCTTTTTGTAACTGGCATATCTCACTTAGCATACTGTCCTCAAGGTTCACCTATGCTGCAGCATGTGTCAAACGTTCTTTCTTTTTGAGGCTGAATCATATTCCATTTTATGCATATACCACATTTGTTTATCCATTCATCTATTTATACAAATTTAGGTTGTGTTTATATTTTGGCTATTGTGAATAATGCTACTATAAATATGGGTGTACATATATCTCTTTGAAACCTTGCTTTCAATTTTTGGGGTACATACCCAGAAATGAAATTGCCAGATTATATGATAACTGTATTTTTTAAGTTTTGAGGGGCCACCATACTAGTTTTCATGGCAGCTACACTATTTTACATTGCCACCAACAGTGCACAAACGTTTCTATTTCTCCACATCCTCAGCAACACATCTTTTCCTGTTTTTATTTTGTTGTTGTTCTTATTGTTTTTAATAGCCATCCTCATGGATGTCAGTTAATACTTCATTGGGATTTTAATTTGGATTTTCCTAATTATTGATGACATTGAGTATCTTTTTTTTTCTTTCTTTTTCTTTTTGAGATGGAGTGTCGAAGCATATGAAAAGAGATGGAGTCTCACTCTGTCTCCCAGGCTGGAGTGCAGTGGTATGATCTCGGCTCACTGCAACCTCTGCCTGCCATGTTCAAGCGATTCTCCTGTCTCGACTTCCTGAGTAGCTGCAATTACAGGCACGTGCCACCACACCTGGCTAATTTTTGTATTTTTAGTAGAGACAAGGTTTCACCATGTTAGTCAGGCTGGTCTCAAACTCCTGACCTCGCGATCTGCCCGCCTCAGCCTCCCAAAGCGCTGGGCCACTGCACCTGGCAGAGTATCTTTTGATATGCTTGTTAGTCATATATATATATATATATATATATATATGTATTTTAGAGAATATATAGAGAGAGAGAAAAAAAATCTTTAGAGAAATGTCTACTCAAATCATTTGTCCATTTTTTAAATTGGATTATTGGTTTATTTTTATGTTGAATTATAGGAGCCAATTTTATTCTTTCATGGCTTCTATTCTGGCATTGACAACTTTCAAGGAGGAATGACCATAGGTTAATCCAGCATAAAATTTTAGAGCACTAAACAGAACTGCAAGTGAATTTGTACACTCTTCCTATGTTAAATCTGAACACGAGAGCCATTCTTTTACTGGAAACCATCATTCTCAGCAAACTGACACAAGAACAGAAAATCAAACACCACATGTTCTCACTCATAGGCGGGTGATGAACAATAAGAACATGTAGACACAGGGAGGGGAGCATCACACACTGCCGTCAGTTGGGGGTTCTAGGGGAGGGATAGCAGAGGGCGGTGAGGAATAATGTGGGGAGAAATACCAGATATAGGTGGTGGGGGGATGAAGGCAGCAAATCACCTTGCCATGTATGTACCTATGCAACAATCCTGCATGATCTGCACATGTACAAAAAGTACAATAAAAAAGTACCTAAAGTATAATAAAAAAGAAAAGATTAAATCACTGACAAAAAAAGAGGAAAGCTCAGGGCTGAATAGATTCTCGGCAGAATTCTGCCAAATGTTTAAATGACTAATACCAATTATCCTCAAACTATCCCCCTAAAAATGAAAAAGGAAGAAAATTTTCCTAACCCATTCCATAAAGCCAGCTTTACTCCGATACCAAAACCAGACAAGGACACAACAATAACAAAAATATAGGCCAATATGCTAATGAACAAAGATGCAAAATCTCTCAACAAAAATACTAGCAAATCAAATCCAACAGCACATCAAAAAGATATATACCATGATCAAGAGGCTTTTATACCAAGGATGGAAGAATCATTTAACATATACAAATTAATAAGCATGATACATTACATCAACAGAATAAAGGACAGAAATAATATGATCATCGCTATAGATGCATAAAAAACATTCGACAAAATTCAATACCCATTCATAATAAAAACTCTCAACAAACTAAGCAAAAGACCATACCTTAAAATAAATAAGGCCATATGTGACAAACCTTCAGCTAACATACTGAATGGGCAAAAGTTGAAAGCCTTTCCTCTAAGAACTGGAACAAGACAAGCATGCTAATTTTAACCACTCCTATTCAACATAGTACTAGAAATTCAAGTCAGAGCAATTAGGCAAGAAAAACAAATAAAAATCCAAATTAGAAAAGAGGAAGTCAAATTGTTCTTCTTTGCAGATAATATGATCTTATACCTAGAGAGAGGAAAAAAAAAAAAAACAAGACTCCACTGAAAAAAAACTCTTAGAACTAATAAACAAATTCAGCAAATTTGTAAGATACAAAATCAACGTACAAAAATTAGTATTGTTTCTATACACCAATAATAAAATAGCCAAAAGAATCAAGGAGAAAACCCACCTACAATAGCTATAAAAATACCTACAAATTAATTTAACCAAGAAGGTAAAATATCTCTACAAGGAAGACTATAAATACTGATGAAGTAAGTTGAGGAAGACACAAACAAATGAAAAGACATTCCACGCTCATGGGTTGGGATTTAATTGAACATACTGCTCAAAGCAATTAAAGACTCAATGCAATCCCTATCAAAATACCATAATTTTTCACAAAAACAGAAAAAAATTCTAAAATTTGCATCGATCAAAAACAGAGCTCAAATAGCCAAAGCAATCCTGAGCAAAAATAACAAAGTTGAAAGCATCATACTACCTAGCTTCAAAATAGATTACATGGTTATAGTAATCAAAACAACATGGTATTAGTGTAACAACAGACCTAGACCTAGAACAGGATAAAGAAGTCAGAAATAAATCCAAATATTTACAGCCAACTGATCTTGAACAAAGCCAACAAGAACACACAACTGGGGATAGTATACATTCTTCAATAAATAGTGCAGGAAAAACTGAATAACCATATGCAGAAAACTTAATCCTAATCTCTCACCATATGCAAAAGACCACTGAAAATAAGGACTTAAACATAAGATCCAAAACTATAAAACTACTAAAATAAAATATAGGGAAATCTTTAGAACATTTGTCTAGGCAAAGATTTTATGGCTCAGATCTCAAAAGTACAGGAAACAAAAATAAAAATAAACAAATGGGACTATATTAAACTAAAAAACTTCTGCATAGCAAAAGAAGCAGTCAACAGAGTGAAGAGACAGCTTCTTGAATGGAAGAAAATATTTGTGAATTAATTATCTGACAAGGAACTAATATCCAAAATATACAAGGAACTCAAACATCTCAACAGAAAAAAAATTCCTCTAAAAATGGGCAAAGACTATAAATAGATGTTTCTCAAAAGAGGATATGTCTTCTTTTATATATACATAAATTTATAGATTTTATATATATAAAATGTAACAATTTTATATTTTATATATATAAAAGCTTACTGAACATCATATCAACATTACTGATATGTTTTGGCTGGGTGACCACCCAAATCTCATCTTGAATTTCCACGTGTTATGTGAGGGACCCAGTGGGATGTAACTGAATCACTGGGGCAAGTCTTTTCTGTGCTGCTAGTGAATAAGTCTCAGAAGACCTGACAGTATTATAAGAGGCAGTTTCCTTGCGCAAGCTCTCTCTTTGTCCGCTGCCATCCACGTAAGATATGACTTGCTCTCCTTGCCTTCTACCACGATTACAAGGCCTCCCAATCCATGTGAAACTGTAAGTCCATTAAACGTTTTCTTTATTTTTTTGTAATTTGCCCAACCTCTGGCATGTCTTTATCAGCAGAGTGAAAACGAACTAATACAACCACTAGTAATCAAGAAAATACTAATCAAAACCACAATGAGATATCTCACCCCAGTTAGAATGGCTACCATTAAAAAGACAAAAAATAACATGCTGGCAAGGATGTGTAGAAAAGAGAATTCACACACTGTTGGTGGGAATGTAAATTAATACAACTTCTATGAAAAACATATGGAGATTTCTCAAAGAAAACGAAAAATAGAACTACAATATAACCCTGCAATCTCACAAAGGAACAGAAAGAAATATAACATGTTCTTCCATCTGATGGATTATATACAATAGAACAATAGATGCCAGAGACTGAAAAGGATAGGTGAGGGGAGGAAGAGAAGTTGGTTATGGTACAAATATACACTTAGACACAAGAAATAAGTTTTAATTTTTGATTTTACTCTAGAATGACTATACTTAGCAACAATATTATGTATGTTAAAGTAAGCAGAAGTCTTAAAATAATACTAACTCATAAAAATGATAAACACTCAAGGTGATGAATACCCCAATTACCCTGACTTGATCATTACACATTCTATGCATGCAAAAAGCACTCACATGTATCATTATAAATATGTAAATTATTATATATAAATAAGAGAAAAAAAATAATGATCACAGGCCACCATAACAGATATAATATTAGTGAAAACTTTGGAATATTTTGAGAATCACCAAAATGTGACATGGGTACATGAAGTGAACACATGCTATTGAAAAAATAGCGTGAATAAACTTACATGATGCAGGGTTGCTACAGCCTTCAATTTGTAAAAATTACAATATCTGCAAAGCACAATGAAGTGAAGCAGAATAAAATGAGGTATGCCTATATATGATGTCTAGCACAGAGCCAGACACAGATCAGATGCTTATTAAATTAATTTCTTTCCTTTCCTTTCTACATAGGCACCATTAGGGAAATCATCTGGGTCCACAAATAAGGCCATCAAAATGAAGATGCTGTTCACTAGATTAGCACAAGGAAGAGAAGAATCTAGCAATAGTCCAAACTACAAGAGCTGAGTTTTTTTTGTTTTTTTTTTCTGAGTGATACTTCATGGAAATGCTGATTCCTTGGCAGGGGAAGGGCCAAGGTTCAAGTCACGTCACATAGACACCGTAAGTAAGGATGCCACTTAAGAGGTGAGGAGAGTATATAAATGGAAGCTAATCATTAAAGCCTCCTGTCAGGAGGCAAAAAACAAAACAAAAAAAGAAAAGAAAGATTAGTCGGATTGCTTTATAGTCAGTAACATCTGGCAGTTCAGAATCTTAATTTTCAAAAACTGTGTGAAAGTCATTTTTTTCTTGAGGGACAGGTATGTCTTAGATGGCTTTGTGCGTTCTTTAAAGGAGTTAATCTGGGTCCAAAAGAACTAGGAAATTGTAAACATAAACTTCAAAAGAAGTCACACATTTAAAGTGAATCTTCAGAGTAGTTATATTTATGATCATAGGTATCACAATAGAAAAGACATGGAATCAACCTTGGTGCCCAACAATAATGAACTGGCTAAAGAAAATGTAGTACATATACACAATGCAATACTACATCATCATTAAAAAAAATAAAATAATGACCTTTGCAGCAACATGGATGGAGCTGGAGGCCATAATCCTAGGTGAATTAATACAGGAACAGAAAACCAAAGATCCCATGTTCTCACTAAACATTGAACACACATGGACATAAACATGGGGAAAATAGACACTGCAGAATACTATAAGGGGGAGGGAGAGAGGGGAGAGTATGTTTAAAAATCACCTAGTAAGATGCAATATACCCATGTAACTAACCTGCACATGTACCCCTCTGTATCTAAAATAAAAGGAATTTGCTAAAATGTCAGTGATATGTGGCCTATATCCATAGGCCTCTATTTTCCACTATGGCTGATGGATTAGGAGTTATTTCCAATTTTTTTTTTTTTTTTTTTTTTTTAGAAAGCAGGTCATACTAAATCCTTTGTGGATCAAATCCTTGATCAAGCTACTGAGATTTGGGATAGATTTATACTGGAATCAGGATCCAAGCTGACAGAATTCCCATATCATTTCACTGTATGCTCTAGGCGTGGTCCTCCAAATCCAACTTTTAGTGTCTATCTAATGACAGCTTTTAATCTAAGTGGGGGTTCCTCAACCTCAATTGTATATTTTGGGCTGAATAATTCTCTGTTGTAGGGGTTGTCCTACCCATTATAGAATGCTTAGCAGCATCCCTGATTTCTACCCACTAGATGTCAGTAACACCCTTCCCCCAATTGGGACAATCAGAAATGTTTTCAGTCATTGTCAAATATCTCCTTCGAGGCAAATACCAGTTCAAGAACTATTGCCCTAGCAGAAGGAAAGATACTCATTTCCAAGCATAAAAATTTATTTACCTGAGTATCTGCTGTCAATTTGGTTTTCTAAATAAAGAAAACATAAGATACGTTAAAAGGGGGATAAAACATTTTGAAGAGAAAAAGCAGGCTTCTGAGCCATATTTAGATATGACACAGATATTGGAACTTTCAGACAATGTCTTAGTCTATTCCTGCTGCTATAACAAAGTACTTTAGACTGGGTTATTTATGAACAGCATAAATGTATTACTCAGCTACCAAGGCTGGGAAGTTCAAGATCAAGGTGCAGGCAGGGTTCTGCTTCCAAGATAGCACTTTGTACACTGCTTCCTCCAGAAGGAATATACTTTGTGTCCTCATATGCAGAAGGAATGGAAGGACAAAGGTCAATACCGTGAAATGCCTCTTTTATAATGGCATTAATTCCATTCACAAAGGTGGCTCCCTAATGATTTAATCACTTTCTAGTGGCCCCACTTCTTAATACTATCACACTGGCAATTAAACTTCAACAAATGAATTTTGTGGGACACATTCAAATAATAGCAGACATGAATTTAAAATAACTAGAATTAGTACGTTAATGGCTCGAATACAAAAGACGGACAACATGCAAACTCAAATAGATCATTTCAGCAGAATGATGAAAACTCTAAGAATCATACATAAACTAGAAATCACAAACAGAAATAAAAAATACCGTCAACAGTTACATCAGTCTAGCTGACATAGCTAAGGAAAAAAAACGACGACCTTGAAGATGTCATTACAGACCACTCAGGATGGAAAGCATATTGTGACAAAACATTTATGTTTTTAAGTTTTTTACTTAAGGAAAAACCTCTTCTGTTATTTCTTTACCAGAAATCTGTTATTTCTGGTAAAGAAATAACAGATTCTCTTTATCATATTTTAGTTTCCTATACTTTCTCTGGATCATACTCAGCTGTTAATGTTTCTTGTATATTACACCATCCTCTGATGATTCCCTTTTTACTTTTCGGAGTTTTTTCAAAAGTTTTTTTATATGGCATTTTAGAGGTTATGCTTTTTTATTATTTTTATTTTTACACTTTTTCTTTTTAAAATTTGTATAAGCTTAAGAGGTACACATGCAGTGTTGTTACATAGATATATTGCATAGTGATAAAGTCTAGGCTTTTTGTATAACCATCATCTAAATAGTGCACATTAAACCCATTAAGTAATTTCTCATCCCTCATCCCCCTCATCCTTCTACCCTTTCAAATCTCCAGTGACTATCATTTTACACTCTATGTCTAGGTATGCACATTATTTAGCTCCAATCTGTAAGTGAGAACATGCAGTATTTGAGTTGTTCCAATAAGGATAATGCCCTCTAGGTCCAACCATGCTGCTGCAAATAACATGATTTTATTATTTTTATGAATTTATTCCATTATATATATATATACACATATACAATTATGCACATGACATATGTGTGTATATATACACATATATACATGTACATATATGTATTTGTGCATAATATATGATTAGAAGAAAATATACACTACATCATCTGTTGATGGACAATTAGGTTGAGCCTATATCTTTGCTATTGTGAATAGTGCCGTAATAAAAAATACAAGTGTAGGTATCTTTCTGATATACTGATTTCCTTGTAGAGATCTTCCATCTTTTTTTTGTGGAGCTTTTGTAAATGGGATTTTATTTTTATTTTATTTTGTAGGTATTGTAAATGGGATTGCTTTCTTGATTCGGATCTCTGCTCAAGTGTTACTGGTGTATAGAAATGCAATCTCACTACTGAATATATACCCAAATAAAAGGAAATCAGTATATCAGAAAGATATCTGCACTTGTATTTTTATTGCAACACTATTCATAATAGCAAAGATATGGGCTCAACCTAACTGTCCATCAACAGATGATGTAGTATATACTACATTTTATTTATCACACACACACACACACACACACACACACACACACAGAAATCAACTCAAGATGGATCAAATACCTTTAAACTTAATTGATAAAAGTCTGGATTCAAAATTTTGATGAACTTTTTTCATTGTTTTTTATAACTTCTAATGTTGCTTACGGAAAAACCAGTACTCTGATTCTCTTATGGGTTAGCCATTTTTTCAGGATACTCATATAAATTTCTCTTTTTTCCTAGTGTTCTGATTTTATCAGGAATTGATGAGATACAGTTTTATCATGAGGTAATCTTATAACATCCTTGATGAGCTCTTCAATCCAAACATTATCAATTTCTTGCTCACTGCATACACACTTGGAATTGTTCATTTTTAAAATCTTTTTTATTTATTATTTTCTTTTCTCTATAGTCTCTGTAAAGGTCTTCTTCTAGAATATCTCGTAGATGCCTTTTCTAACCCTGTGCCTGTTCTCAAAGTATCTTAACTTTCCTTTAGTTTTCAGTAACTTTTTAGTTGTACCATAAATTAAGAAATTTCTTTTGTTTTCCTCATCACAAACATGGCTATAATGTAACGTTCAGTTTACTATTTAGCTGGTACATTAAATTTATCAGTTCAGAGATCATTTTTAAACATCAGGAATTGTTTCTCCTCAACACTTCCTTCGAGTAATCATTCTGTTTTTTTTTCTTATTCATAGTAGTATTTTCGTGCTTGCATTCTAGATGAAAAAAATCTATCAAATCTCTGTAAATGCATTACTTCGAAAAATTTATAGAATCTCTGCTGATTCTTCACTCATTAATTTCTCCCCTCTGAGTTTAATTGTTCTATATGCTCTATTTTTATTTTCTCCTTTATGGGCTTTGGTGGTAATTGTGATCATTGTTCTGTTTTTAGGCTTCTTGCATTAAAACATTCTTTGAATCTTAAGGAGCTCTCAAAACAGGAGGAAGAAATGGGCTTACCTCCTTCAAGAAAGGATTATGGGTGGGAGTAGAAAATTCTCCTTCCTGATCTGTCATTTTCTGTGTGATAATTTGCACCAATGGCAATGGACTTAAGTTCAGTGGCATGATGGTACATATTGACTGGAGGTGGAATTGGCAGCAGCATCCTGCACTGATAAAGGTTCTTGCCCATTTTTACAGCCTGGTTCTCCAGACCTTCTGTTGATTCTGTGAGCCAGGTAAAGCCCTTCCAAAACAGCCTTCTATTGTTTAAGATTTCAATTGTTTACAAAGATTTTCTCACAAATATGGTTGTCTTTAATTGGCCTTCATTGAATAAACGAAGGGCTACTTTGAAAAGCAAGACTCTGGAATTAGTATGACCTCTTTCTCCTAATGCATTTCCCTTTATGGGAGGGGTGCCTGCCACTTCTGTGTATGCGAACAGGGTGTTCAGGGTGGAGAAGAGGCTTCTATACAGAAGGGCAGAGAAGGAAGTTGGTGCCCTATATTGGGCAAAGGAAGGCTTCACACTGAGAATGAAAAGCTTTAGTCAATTTCACTTCTAGGCAGATGTGCCTTTCTCTATCCTCCTCCATTTCCTTTTTTCTCTCCTTCTCTTTTCTGTGTATGTGTAGTGTTCTAGTGATAGCTCTAATTTTGCTCTTTTCTTCAAGTCTTTGCTCACAGCCCCTTTATTTATGGAATAAACAGAAACTGGGAAGCCATTTGTTAAGAATGTGATTCCTTGATTCTTGTACTGATTTAATCTGAGCTTGTAACTCTCTGGTATCTTGCACTATGGTTTCCTGTTCTTTCATCATCAACTAATTCCATTTGCTTTTGTCTTATAAAAAATATCTTAAGATGTTTGGACTTCTGATGTCACTTCTTCTTCTCCAGAATCGATTTTATTATTATTTACTTTTCTACATCCAATGGGAACTTCGGAAAGAGGATGGAGAAATAGATGTACTCAGTTACCATCTGGTTTTGCCATTACAAGAAATTTCCATTCCTCACTAAATGTTCTAAAACAGTGATTCTCAATCTTGGTTATACCTTGGAGAGGTTTTTTTTAAAATACCAGTGCTTGAGCCTCAGTCACAAAGATGATGCTTTATTTAGTTTGAAATAAAACTGAGTTGTCAGTAGTTTTTAAAACTCCCTAAGTGATTGTAATGCAGAGTCAAGTCTGAGAATGATTCTTCTAAGCAAGTATATGGCCATGCTTCAATCAAGGAGTTACTTATCAGACTTCCGTGTCTGTAATAATACTCAGAGGAGATTCTAGGGCCCTATACCCAAGACACTGATTAAGTAGAAATCTGATTGCTGCTTCTGATTTGGAGGTCCTCCAGGGGAACGGAAACCTGAGGTTTTCTTCAGCAGTTTCTGAAAACTTCTGTGTCTTTCTGTCTCTGTTTTTGTGTGCTGTGAAGAACCCTCACCCTCACTTATCAATGTCACTAAAGATAATCTGTCACATTTCCAAAATCTTCAATGCTGTGAATCGGGAAGCTTCCAACAAAATTCAATTGAAGTAGACATACAATATGCATGTTATATGTTATCACCATCCTGGCCCCAGAAGTTCTCAAATATAGCTGGTTCTTCTTCTCAGAATCACTTCAGTTATTCCAGGGCTCTTTATTTTTCAAAGATTGCCAAACGCTTTTCAAAGAATAATTATAAGTAAAAGAATAGTGACATTGGCTGGGTGCGGTGGCTCATGCCTGCAGTCCCAGCACTTTGGGAGGCCGAGGTGGGCTGATCACGAGGTCAGGAGATGGAGAAGACCCTCCTGGCCAACATGGTGAAACCCCTTTTCTACTAAAAATACAAAAATTAGCCAGGCGTGGTGGCGCGTGCCTGCAGTCCCAGCTACTCAGGAGGCTGAGTGAGGAGAATTGCTTGAACCAGGGGAGGTGGAGGTTGCAGTGAACCAAAATCGTGCCATTGCACTCCAGCCTGGCAACAGAGAAGACTCTGTCACAAAAAAAAAAAAAAAAAGGAAAGAAAAGAAAAGAATAGTGATATTTACAGATATAATTTTCATCCAGAAAAATAGGGCAGTCATTCCTTTATACTTGAAAATAACATTATAGGAACATTTTGCCATATATTTTTCAGGATAAAAGTAATGACAGAACAAACTTTATTGTTCTTTATAGAGAATATTAATTCCTTCAAGTCAGAAGGAGGGAATGAGTTCTCTTTGTTCTTGTAATAATAACTGAGTATAACATTTCTTTAAAACCAGAATATATCTGCAAGGCTCAAAGACTCTCAGAAAACATGATAGGACATAGTTGGAAATCTTCTTTCATTCTGCAGATGAAGACTGCTGTAAAGATTCCTACCTGGCATAGAAGTGCTTTCAAATAGTCTGCCAAGCTATACTGTCAAATTTTGTTTAAAAAGTTATAGAGACATTAAATTTAAAGCCCATGATATAAGAGACTAGTTCCACAAACTAAAATTCCAAATTTTTTCTTAATTTTAATCACATGACCTTAAAAATCAGCAGATCCAAAATAAAATTTTAAATACAAATAATTCTGCAGTGTTTACATTAGCATTATGAAAAAATTGAGTGTCTAAGTTTCTTATGCAATTATAAAACATGCTTTCATATTTCACAAAAAATTCTTTTAATTAGAATCTATTTAACACAACAGCACATCTAATTTATTAACTCTTAATTATATATTACAGAAGCAGCCAAAAAAATCTGCTGTTTATTGCTGGAAAGTTTCCCATAGACAGAAATAAAATTCAGGCTGTTTTGAAAGTATATAATTAAGCAATCAGTATGTAAAATTTCACTTAAATAAAATGTAGGACAAAGACATATGTTTATGTCCTTTCTGTGAGATGCATAAAATTCTATCTGGAAAACATTGTCTGGTACATTAAAAGGTGGAAATTCAGATGAATTTAATTTGTATCATAATAACTAGATGAAGACAGTATTTCAGAAAAAGATGATAGTGGCTAAAAGACTGGATGCTGAAACATGAGGAACAGTGAGTCATAATTTCCAAGGATAATATATGTTAACTACATAAATACTGGTTTGGAAGAATATCTCAACACAAAGCATTTACTCACTGATTCAACAAATACAGTATTTATCAAATGACTACTAGATGCCAGGTATTACATTAGATGCTACAGATGCAATAGTAAGCATTAAAAACTGAAGTTTCTTCTCTCATGGACCTCTTGGTCTACTAGACTATGCACATATGAGTTAAACAATTATAAAATAATTATATAACTACAAGTTGTGCTCAATTCTGTAAAGGTACCTGGTGCTATAAAAGGTGTGGATCTAGTTGGTTCATAAAGAAAGAACTCAATAAAATACATCAATACTTTTAGTAAAAAGAAAAAAATTCAGTAAAAAGTTCAAATTCATCAAAATCCATATGAATGCATTCCACCAATAAGACTCACTATTATAGCTGAATTATGGAAGAAATTCCTTAAATATTTCTAGAAAGTAATCATAACAAACTGGGGTTAGCATATATTGGTGTAAAAATGCTACAAATTTAGACATCTGCTGTTTATCTCAGAGTTGCGCTCCCTTGAGAATTTCTACATCTGAAGTTAAGCCTTTTAGACATAGTTCAATTCAAAGAAAAAAATAAGATCTTTATGAGAAAGTGATAATGAAAAGTTAATAAGCTTCATCTTGAACGGGAACTCTTAAAATAAAGGAAAAACATGACCATAAACTTTGGACTAATTGTGATTGTTATCTAGACTGATGCATTTCTGATTGATTCATTTTTAATGAGTAAGATAAGGTAGGATATTAAGTTATGTATATCTGTTTTCCAGAGCAGAAGCAGGTATATGATACAAAGTAAAAAATCTAAAGTACTCATCTCCATTATTTTTTATAATAATGAGCAAGTTAAATTATTCATGGAATTTGTTGACATAAGCTTTAACATTCTGCTATATCATGAAGACATCTTGCTATCTACCAATTATTAAACTTTTTGGTTATGTTGAAAGAAAAAATACATAAATACAACATTAAAACTGCTATTTGAACTATAGCCATTTTCCCAATTTATTTCTAGAATTCAGAGAAAATCACTGAGTAGTTCACATGATCATGTCATGTTCTAATTACATAAATCAATAAACTAAAAGAATGCATAAAAGATTTATCTAGATATACTTAGTTTTCTTAACCAAATCTGTAATACCTAGTGTTAGCCCCTAAGGCAGTGGCAGAACAGAAATTATTCTTGCTCAGAAATAAAAGACCTTCTCTTGGTTAATTATTAAAAAGGCAAGAACAGGAACTTTTACAAAGCTACAAAAAAAAAAAAAAGAAAAACCAATGTCATAAATTTTCAGCAGCAGTTACCACTTGTGGCTAATAAAATATAGTTAGAGCAAAATCTTGCATTTCTCACAAATGCCTAAATGTCTTTAACCATTTAAAGCCTTTATTTCCCATTAGTTACCTTACAGTACTCAGAATCACTGGGATTTTGATGTGTATACATGCAATAAATTTATATATCTTTTCTCATTTAGAAGGTATGAATCTGATCAATAGGAAGTATGGGAATTGTTGCATTTATATGTATATTTGCTGTAATATTAACAAAAGGGTGAGAATATGCAATTTTTGTATATTTACATTAATGAGAATAAGAAAGTTTTTAATGACATTTAAAGGATAGTTTGAAAGCATGGAGTAGACAACACTACCAGAAATTCAACAAGTTTAACAATACCACAGACAAAGAACTAAAATCAAATTCACTTTTTCTAATTCATTAAATTTAATAAAATTTCAAAACTATTGTGATTTTAATGTAGAAGGAGATACTGTATTCTTTTTAAATAAAATCTTTGTTTAATATTTACCCATGTAAATTTAGAAATTAAACCAGAGTATTTTCTCATAAATGACTCAGACATCTTTTTTCTCAGACAAAATTAAAATATCAGTTAGATGAAAATTTGTGTGATATTTTCAAAATTACCTAGGAAAAACTTTTATGTAAATATACTTAGTTACTAACTATAAATTCTCAATAAACTTTGCTAAATATTCCAGACTGAATATCATTTTGTGTGAGGAGAAAAGTAAGCATCTTAGGTTATGTAAACCCTGTCTTTTTATTTTAATGAAGAAAAGGAAAAGAACATATCTTCTTTCAACCATTAAAGAGCTTACAAAGTTGTTTAAGTTTGAAATTTATACTTATGGGTGACATTTTGGCATCTACCTCTGTATTTGTGTTTAATAGCAAAGTTATGGGAATATAAAAGTACAGCTTATAATTATCATTAAGAAAATAATTTTTGGGGGAGTGGGGGGGACAGCGGAGGGGGGAGTTGGGGAGGGATAGCATGGGGAGAAATGCCAGATATGGGTGAGGGGGAGGGAGGCAGCAAATCACACTGCCATGAATGCACCTATGCAACAACTTTGCATGTTTTTCACATGTACCCCAAAACCTAAAATGCAATAAAAAAAAAAAAAAAGAAAAGAAAAAAAAGAAAATAATTTTTCAAATAAGAAAAAGAAAAAACTACTGAGTTGGAATAAGAACTGAAATTAAACCATTCACTTATAAGGCAGAGTGGATAAAAGAATAACAATGCTTAGAAATCCTTTGGGATTTATACTCTATAATAAAGAAAATGACTACGACCACAAAAATACATGGAGTAATATATTAGGACAGAAATGTCTTTCTGGCCAGGAATTATATAGCATAAAACATATAACAAAACATATGAGAAACTCTCGGGAAAATTCGTAATTTTAAATATCTTATTAGATGATAAAAAGGATTAAAATTAGTGAATTAGAAGGTTTTCAACTCAAAAATGTATTGAAAGCTAAACAAAAAAAAAAAAACAGTAGGAAAAACAAAACTGGGAAATATAATGGAAAACTTTCACTCATAATATCAATAAAAATACTTAAAAAGTAACTAACAACAATAAAGCAGAGAAAAAGGAATGCTTATACATTGCTGGTGAAAATGTAAATTAGTTCAGCCATTGTGAAAAGCAATTTGGTGATTCCTCAATGAACTTAAAATGGAACTACCCTTCAACCCAGCAACTCGATTACTCAGTATATACCCAAAGGAATATAAATCGTTCTACCATAAAGACACATGTACACCTATATTTATCACAGCACTGTTCACAATAGTAAAGACATGGAATCAACCTAAATGCCCATCAACAGTAGACTGAGCAGTAGATTGATAAAGAAAATGTGGTACCTATCACCATGGAATACAATACAACCATAAAAAAGAATGAGATCATGTCCTTTGCAGCAATATGGATGGAGCTGGAGGCCATTATTCCAAGCAAATTAACACAGGAACAGAAAATCAAATACTGCATATTCTCATTTAAAAATGGGAGCTAAACAACAAGAACACATGGACACAAAGAAAGGCAAAAATAGCCACTACAGCCTACTTAAGGATGGAGAGAGAAAGGAAGGATGGGATCAAAAACTACCTATTGGGTACTATGATTATTACATAGGTGATGAAATAATCTGTACACCAAACTCCTGTGAGTGTGCAGTTTACCTATATAACAAACCTCCACATGTACTCCCGAACCTAAAAGAAAAAAATACCAAAGTGTTCTGGAACCATAAAAAGGTTTTAAACAAATAGAAAAACATACAATATTTTTTCACAAGAAGACTCAATATTATCTTTTCATTCTTTATATATTGATAACAATATTTAATGTATAAAAATAAATTAAAGTACAATTTTGGGGAATGTGAGCAAATGATACTAAATTTCATTTAGAATGATAACAGCTAGGAACACTTACTTTATAAAAGAAAGTGAGTTAAAAGAACAGAATTGTCTTATCATGTTAAAAATACATTATAAAGCTACAATAATCTAATAATGAGAAACTCATGACAAGAAAGAAAACATTTAGGAAAAAAAGTAAAGCCTTATCTTATATTGAAAACTAAAATTAACTTAGTTACAACAGAAATTTTAAAATTTAAAAGTAAAATGTAATATTTAACAACATAAAGATTAAATGTTCTTTTTGTAAAAAAAAAAAAAAAAATTAAAAACTAAGTTAAAAGAAATTGACACTCTAGGAAAAAAATATTTGCAATAAACATACCAAGCTCTTAATAATCTTAAAATACAAAAACCTCACATAAACCATTCTAAATTATGCCCAACATTCTTTTTTTTTTTGGAGACGGAGTCTTGCTCTGTCACCAGGCTGGAGTGCAGTGGCGCAATCTTGGCTCGCTGCAACCTCCGCCTTCCAGGTTCAAGCGATTCTTCCATCTCAGCCACCGGAGTAGCAGGGACCACAGGCGCGTGCTACCACGCCCAGCCAATTTCTTTGTATTTTTAGTAGAGACGGGGTTTCACCGTGTTGGCCAGGATGGTCTTGATTTCTTGACCTCGTGATCCGCCCGCCTCGGCCTCCCAAAGTGTGGAGATTACAGGCGTGAGCCACCGCGCCAGGCCTATGCCCAACATTCAAATAGTAAAATAGTCCAAAAAACTTTTTATGGCAATTTGCAAAGAAAGTAGTAGAAATGGTCAAAAACATATGAGAAAACTGGATGATCACTGCTATATTTGGATGCTTGGCATCTTTCCTTTGTGATACTACATTCTCCACTTCATGTCATTTTGTTGGAGCTACCAACAGTGAAACCTTTTACTCGGAACTAGAATGTGTATCATGTGACCTATGCTAGTTCATTCAGGCTCTCTCCTAGGAATTGTTATCCTGAATGGGCACCTATAAGCCAGAAAAATGATTAAAAACAAATCATTTGAAGGCAGCATCATAGGAGAAGAGAATGCCCGTGAGGGCATGCTGCTTTTCCATCTCACATTCCATGAGCTGTCCACCCAATAACCCCCATTCACTTATTTAAGGTAGACAGAATCTATTTTTTAAAATCAAAGACCCCTGAGTGATATAATCTGTTGAATCTCACTAGTGATCAAAGAAATGTAAATTAAAACATATTCTTTTGGCCAAAAGTATGGTAAATATTAAAACAAATGGTATCAGGTAATAGGTTTTATGAGTAAGAAATAACACTATAAGAAGATTTCAGGTGCATTAAATTTTTTTCTTTACACTTTGTTGTTTTAAAAATTCAAATGATAAAAGAACATCAAGTAAAAAAAGAATTCAGATTTTTATTAATTTGGCAAGGATAACACAGCATCTGTATTTTTTTAAGCCTGACAAAGAGAATATATCAGTCAGGTGCTTGCAGGAAAAGACGGCAAACCAAATTTGAGAAATTTGAGAAGACTTATAAAATAAAGTGGGCAGAGTTTAGGAAAATCAAGAGGGACTTGTGCAATGGGGCTAGCAACAGCTGAAAGCCAGTACCTGCTTTGGGCCTGAACAGGCAATAAAGGGAGTTAGTTCAACCATTGTGGAAGACAGTGTGGTGATTCCTCAAGGACCTAGAAATAGAAATTCCATTTGACCCAGCAATCCCATTACTGGGTATATATCCAAAGGATTATAAATCGTTCTACTATAAGGACACACACACATGAATATTCATTGCAGTACAGTTTACAATAGCAAAGACCTGGAACCAATCCAAATGCCCATCGATGATAGACTGGACAGGGAAAATGTGGCACATATACACCATGGACTATTATGCAGCCATCAAAAACGATGAGTTCGCGTCCTTTGTAGGGACATGGATGAACCTGGAAACCATCATTCTCAGCAAACTGACACAAGAACAGAAAATCAAACACCGCATGTTCTCACTCATAGGCGGGTGTTGAACAATGAGAACACACGGACACAGGGAGGGGAGCACTACACACAGGGGTCTGTTGGGGGGAAATAGGGGAGGGACAGTGGGGGGTGGGGAGGTGGGGAAGAGATAGCATGGGGAGAAATGCCAGATATAGGTGAAGGGGAGGAAGGCAGCAAATCACACTGCCATGTGTGTACCTATGCAACAATTTTGCATGTGCTTCACATGTACCCCAAAACCTAAAATACAATTTAAAAAAAAAAAAAGAAATGTAGAGAGAGTAGCTGTTTGAAGAAGTGGCCTTCAATAAAATTTCTGTCACCATCCCTCAAATACTAAAATACTTTGGAATAGGAGGACAAATACAAGATGCAAAACCTTAGATTAGATGAGCCAAAGGTGGTTTGGAAAACCTAAAATGTATTATTAAATGTATAGTTCATTCTAAAATTAGTTCACCCTTTCTATGGGGTATTCCTTTCTGAAACCTGTATATATAAGTTTTAATTTTTAAAATCACATATATATATGTGTATCTTATTTTAAAATTCACGCAAAATTTAGAAGGATAAGAGTTTGGAGAGAAAAATTTAGGCAAAGGCTGAGAATGATATTGACTCTAATTTTATATTTTGGATGAAAAATAATATTAAAAGCCATTTTCTTATTTGTGGTAACATTTATTTTACTCACTGACCCATTGTGGCAGTCAATAAAGGATACTTAAGACAAGGTAATATCTAAATTAAGATTGTAAGGTGAGAATCAGTCACAAGTAAAAATACACTGAAGCTCATGAGAGTTCATTGTTAAATTTTTAGGAGTTTTGCAACTGGTTGTTAAACACAGCCTTTGTTAAAAATTAAATTACAGAAGCAAATAATTAAATAAATTGCATTATAAGCAAAGTTTAAAAATACACTCATCATTTCCTAATTATATTGATGTTTTTCTATTTTCTATACTCCTGAGGTTGTTTACCTCTAATGAATCTATATGGTAGAAATATTACATCATGGTGCTACTGATTCTCTTTTCAATTTCATATTTAATGATATCAGGTTGATAACTTGAAGTCAGTGATGATGAAAGAATTCTATGGGGATCTGCATCTTTTACAAATGAGGGCTTTTGTTGTTTTCTTGGAATCAGTTGTTAAATGTTTGCTAGCATACCACTGGAAAAGTGAATAGGGGAATGTGAGAATACAAACATGAATATTCCAAACAAAGAAACCTACATAAATAGTGATATAGAAGGAGGTATAGGGGTGGTAGTATTAGCAGGAGTGGTAGTGGAGGTAATGGTGGTGGTATAATGATGGTAGTGGTAGAGGTGGTCAAAAAAGTCTATCTTTTCTTAAGTGCCAAGATTCAGAGATGCAGAGTTGCATCCAATCCTCATAATAATCCTATGAGACAGATAATATTCGTAATTTCAATTTTGCCAATGAGGGGTCTGAGGTCTAGAGGGGTTAAAGGACTTGCCCATGGCCTCATAGAAGCAGACCTGAGCTATAAACCTGAGCATATTGGATCATATAGCTGAAACTTTTAACACATATTTCATCTGTTATTTGATACTGATGAGTCCATTGTAAGGCGGAAAATAATAAGAAAAAAAACTGGAGAGATGAGCAAGTGTCAGAATGTAAAGTTCTTGTAACAAAATAATAGTAATAATCATTTTGAGTGTCCATTATATGGTGAGTAGTGTAAGAACTTACTGCGTCTCACCACGATTATTCATAAGGATAATTAGCAGCTATGCTTCATTATTTTAACACAATGAAGTCATTGTTTCTATAAAAATGATACATGTTTATTATAATAAAATCAAAAGAGAAGAAAAATTACACAAATACTTACCCCTGAAATAATTATACTTAAAATAGTCATCATTCTATATATCTCTATACACATACATACAACTAGCAGATGACATATAGACTCATAAAGATAGTATTTTATGGTGTGACACTCTGAAATTATATTCTTAATAAGCCTTTTATTTTTAAAATATTTTGGATTTATAGAAAAGTTGCAAAGGTAGTATAGTGTTACCATACACCAGATGGTTTCACTGGTGAATTCTACCAAACAAGAAAGAAATGATACCAATGCTCTACAAACTCTTCCACAAAATAGAAGCAGCATTACACTAATACTAAAACTAAATAGAGACATTACAAGAAAGGGAAACTATAGACCATATCCTGAGCATAGATGCAAAAATTCTCAAAAACCACCAGCATATTAAGTCAACAATACTGTAAATTTAACAATCTATAGTAAGAATCAAACACCATGACCAAATGAAATTTGTTCCAGGTATACAGCACTGGTTAAACATTTGAAAATTGATAAATGCAATTTACTACATCAACAGGCTAAAGACAAAAACATAATTATATCAGCTGAAACAGACAAAAAATTTTTGAAAAAATTCAACACCCATTCATGATTTTTAAAACTTTCAGCAAACTAGGAATACAGGGTTTTCTGTATTCCCAGTAGGTTTTTCTGTTGAGGTAACTTCCTCAACTTGATAAGGAACATCCACAAATAAACATACAGATAGCTTAATGGAGAGAAACTGGAAACTGTCACCTAAAAACTGGGAACAAGGCAAGGAAATCCTCTCTCACCTCTAAAAATATGCTCAACATTAAATGCTATTAGGAACCACAAGTAAATTAAAACAATAAGATGCTACTCCATGCCTATTGAAATAGCTAAAATCCAAAAACCTAACAGTACCAGTTGCTGGCTTGGATGCAAAGCAACAAGAAAGTCTCTCATTCATTACTAGTTGGAACAGAAATCGGAACAGGCACTTTAGAAGATAGTTTGGTAGTTTATTACACCTTTTGATATTGCCCCCACGGTTCTTGAATATTCTGTTTTGTGGGTTTGGGTGGATTTTTTAATTCTTTCTTTCTCTTGGCATTTCAGTTTGAAGATAAGTTTCTGTGAACCTATTGTCAAGCTCACTTAAGCTTATCTTGACCACGTCAAGTCTACTGAACTCATCAAAAGCATTCTTTATTTCTGCTATAATGTTTTACATTTCTATTATTTCCTTTGATTCTGTTTTCATCTCTCTGCTTGCATTAACCATATAATTTTGCATGTATTCTATTTTTTTCCATGAGGTTCCTTGATATATTAGCCATAGTTACTTTAAATTCCGTTTGACAGTTTCAACATCTGTGTCATATGAGTCAGATAATTGCTTCATCTTCTCAGACTGTTTTTGCTTGCCTTTTAGTATGTATCCCTTGTAATATTTTTAAAGCTAGACATGTTATCAGGTAAAAGGAACTGAGGCAAACTGAACTTTACTGTGAAAATTTATGTTAATATAACTAGGAATTGGGCTATGTTTAATGTCTGCTGTAGCCCTAGGTGCCAGAGGCTTCATTTTCTCTAGTGTTGTTTTGTAATTCCCTCTTGGCTTTGGACTTCTGTAGTTACTCCTTTTCGGAAAGACTGTATTTTGCAGCTCTTTTAGCTGCAATCCACTGTTACCCTGGAGTCCTGTTGGTGTGATGGTAAGATTTGGGATGAGGAGGTATCCTATAATCATTCGATTAAATGTCAGTGTTTTAACCTGAGTCTCAGAGCTTTTTCTTCAGTGGTATAGTTTCTTTATTCCCCTCTTTGTCTACTCCCTTTCCTGACTACAGGTTCCTAGTCTATTTCTTTGAAACTCTGGCAGTGTTAGACCGAAAGCTCTGACCTTGAGACGGGAAGGCTAGAGGTGAATGTGAAGAAATTACATTCCCTCAGCTGGAATAAAGTTCTGATAAAGTTTTCCTTTGTTATGAAGAATGCTCTGGATATAGTTCACAGTCATTGATCTTCCTCTATCCCTACCAGAGCTAGGAAGATCTTTCTCAGATCTTTACTGTGAGAACCTCATGGAATTTCTGTAGGTAAAACTCAAGAAAGTGTGGAGACCAATCTCATAAACAATGTGGTCCCCAGATGATTCAAATTATCAAACTAGACCATGCTCAGGCTCCAAAAATTAATCAAAATTAAGATTTAAGTGTTCCTACCAGTATTGACTTCAGCAGTTATGCTCCAAGTATGTAGATCTCCAAGTGTGCAGATCTCCAAGTATGCAGATCTCCAAGTATGCCGATCTTAGCTGTGATTTTCTGTATCTACCTGTCTTTTCAGATTTCAGGGTGACCACTTCCTTTGCAACCTCAGTTATCTAGTGGGTCTAAGTCACTAATCTTCAGTTTCTTCAGCTTTTCTCTAGTAGGGACAGGACTATTTTAACCTCTTTATGTGTCAAAGTGAAACTGAAAGTTCTGCATTTATTTTTAAATAAAAGCATCAATTCTAATTCTAAACAAATTTAAAAGTAAACAAGTAAAATGTGCCAGGCTCAGTGGACCACGCCTGTAATCCCAACACTTTGGGAGACTGAGGCAGGCAGATCACCTGAGGTCAGGAGTTCGAGACCAGCCTGGCCAACATGGTGAGACCTTGTCTCTACTAAAAATACAAAATAAATAAACAAATAAATTAGCCAGGCATGGTAGCAAGCACCTGTAATCCCAGCTACTCAGGAAGCTGAGGCAGGAGAATCACTTGAACCCTGCAGGCGGAGGTTGCAGTGAGCCGAGATCATGCCACTGTGGGTGATAGAGTGAGAATCTGTCTTAAAAAAAAAAAAAAAAGTAAAATGTTTTATACCATGAGATATGTTTATTTCTAAAAAGATTTCACTAAGATTAAGAAAAAATGATAAAAAAATATTTAAAAGTCTGACTCAGGTTGAGTCATTTTTTTTTTTTTTTTCTCAGACAGAGTTTCACTCTTGTTACCCAGGCTGGAGTGCAATGGTGCAATCTTGGCTCACTGCAACCTCCACCTCCTGGGTTCAAGTGATTCTCCTGCCTCAGCCTCCTGAGTAGCTGCAATTACAGGCATGTGCCCCCATGCCCAGCTATTTTTTGTATTTTTAGTAGAGATGGGGTTTCACCATGTTGACCAGGCTGGTCTCAAACTCCTGACCTCATGATCTGCCCGCCTCAGTCTCCCAAAGTGCTGGGATTATACAGGCGTGAGCCACTGTACCTGGCCAAGTCATTTTTTTAAACTATTTTTTTCAGTTTTAGACACTTTGACTTTTTTGCCTTAAAAGAATGTTAGCATTCTTATCCTTCATTCAATGTTTTCTACCCTTTCCTTCTAATTGTCATTCATACTATTGTTTTGATATTGTGAGGCTTATAACATTTCCACAATCATTTCCACAGATATTTAGCCATAATTCTCAATAAAACAGAAGCAGTATGTACCTCCAGGCTTTTAACTGTGCCTTTTCGTCTTCTGAAATAGTTATTTTATCTCTTTATCAACTGGATTTTGGCATTGAATGGTAGTCTAGGTTTTAATGTTTTTGTTTTTTGTTTTTTCAAGAAGGCTTCAGACATTCTATTTCCTAAGTTGTTTAATGTCTTAAAGTGTGGTTCAAAGCCTTTACATTTTGATAATGTCTTGGGTTGGTGAAAACCTTCTGTTTTTCTCAGATGTTTACTCTCCTTCCTTCTGGCTCTGAATTTAGCTGTGGAGAAATTTCAGGAGAAATTTGCTCGTTTTTAGGCCTGATTTACAAAACTTACCCGGTGTAGGTATACATGTTGTTTTATGTAAATTTTTCCTCTAATACTGGAATAGATTAACAAAAATCCCTGCACAATATTTCTTAATTTTAAGGACATTTTTGTATTATGCCTTTGAATATTTTTTCTATTCTACTTGTCCAGTTCTCTAATTGTCAGGCCTTCAGTTTAGATTCTTCTTTCTAATTTCTTTAATTCATTTGTCTGTTCTTATTCTATCCCTTTGATTACCTCTAACTACTCTTGTCAGTAATTTTATTTCAGTCATGTCATTTTGTTCTTATTTCTAATTTACTTATTTCCTTAATGATAATTTGATTCTCAACTTTTTCCTTCATTCTTTAATCTCCCCATTTCCATCTCATTTTGATGTAATCTCATCTTTTCCTCATACTATTATTTTTTGAATTTATATTCTTATTAAATTTTGTAAGATAAAGCAGCCATGAAGAATCATTCGTTATATATTCTGTATGTAGAATATATAATTTATATATGCTATATATTTATTTTATATAGAAAATATAGTTTATATAACTATATATAGAAATTCATATAAATATATATGTATATATAGCTAAAATAGCACTGTATATTCTATATATTTATATTACATTCTATATAAACATATAGGATGGATATATACTTGTATATATATAGTACAATTTTGACTTCTTGCTGGTCCCTATCATAGTTAGTTAGACAACTCTTAGTAGATATTACTCCCATTTTATAGAGGAGGAAATTAAGTTTTAAAGGTAAATAGATGGATAGAGATAAACTGGTAAAATCAAGATTTTAAACTCCTGTATTTTAGTCAGGTCAGTCTGGTTTTTCAACCCTTCCTATCTATGCAATACTTGTAGTTATGCTTCAAATGTCATTTAAAATATTATTTCTGCCCCTGCTTGTGGTAATCATGCTGCTGCTGTAACATGACTAATAAATTATGATTCACACAGGCTGACTCTTGTCACTGACAGGCCAATCTGCCTTGACATTTAGGTATGAAGATGATGTATATGGATAATAAATTCACGCTCATAGATTAGTTCGATCTATACTGTCTATAAAGAAATGATTGGGCCTTTAGATATCAGGTGCTTCAGGAATCCATGATGCATACTAATCCTAAGATCTAATTCTATGATATCTAACAAGTAAGATTTCCGTTGCTGCTGCAACCAATTTAAAGGGGCTTATTTATCGTATAACTACACAGATATAACTAAAGAGAGGCAGAGCAAGATGGCTGAATAAAAGCCTCCAGCAATTGTTCTCTCCACAGGAATAACACATTGAACAACTACCCACATAAGAAAGCACCTTCATAAGAACTAAAAATCAGGTGAGTGATCATAGTACCTGGTTTTAACATTTTATCAAGGAAAGAGGCACTGAAAGGGTGGGGAACACAGTCTTGAATTGCCAAAGTCTCTCCTCCCTCATCCCCTAGCAACACCGTGTGGTGCAGAGAGAAAATCTGTGCATTTGGGAAAGGGAGAGCAAAGTGATTGTGGGACTTTGTAATGCAATTCAGTGCTGCCCAGTCACAGTTGAAAGCAAAACAGGGCAGATTTAGTGAGCCCCAAAGAGGAAGCATTTAAAATGACCCAGCCAGAGGGAAATCATCCATCCCTGTGGTCAGAACCTGAGTTCCAGCAAGCCTTGCCACTACAGACTAAAGTGCTCTGGAGTCCTAGATAAATTTGAAAGGCAGGCCACGAGGACTACAATTCCTGGGCAACTCCTGGTACTGTACTGGGATCCGATCCAGTGAACTTGGGGTGCACAAGACCCATTGAGTGCCCTACTGGAGTTGCTAGGGGAGTGCTTGTATCACCTCTCCCCCAACCCCAGGCAGCACAGCTCATAGCTTGAAGCTCTGGGAGAGATTCCTTCCCTCTGCTTGAGGAGAGAAGCGGGAGAGTAAAGAGGACTTTGTCTTGCAAATTGGATACTAGCTCAGCCACAGTAAAGCAAAGCATGGAGAAGAGTCCTGGAGCCCCTATTCGAGGCCTTACATTCTGAATGACATTTCTAAACGTGCCTTGAGCAAGAAGAGAACCCACTGCCCCAAAAAGAAGGACCAAATCCTGGCAGAATTCATCATTTGCTGACTAAAGAGCCCTTTAGCCTTGAATAAACATTGCCAGTAGCCAGGCAGTACCACCACAAGCAGGGGGTAAGATCCGGTACTGTGCTGCTTTCGCATGAGACCAGCACATAACCAGCTGTGGTGACCTCAGGGGGAGGTCCCTTTTGCTTGAGGAAAGGAGAGGAAAGAGTAAAAGGGACTTTTTCTTGCAAGTCGGATGCCAGCTCAGCCACAGTATAATAAAGCAGATACCTAAAGCCCCTGATCCCAGTCCCTAACTCCTGGAGAACATGTCTAGACACACCCTGGGCCAGAAGGGAACCTGCTGCCCTGAAGGGAGATACCTAGGCCTGGCAGGATTCATCAGCTCCTGACCAAAGAGTCCCTGGGCCTTGAATAAACTTCAGTGGTAGATAAGCAATAGTCACCACAGGCCTTGGGCAAGATCTTCATGTGTAACCTAGAACGGTGCCAGCAATAATGGTCACAGGACACCCCTTCCCCAACTCCAGGCACCTCAACACAGAGAAAGAGACTTAGCTAGTTTGGAGGAAAGTAAGGGAAGATAAGAAGAGACATTGCCTGTCATTCCAGGGAATTCTCTCAGATCTTACCCAAGACCAACAAGGTAATATCTCTATGAATCTGCAAGAGCCACAGTGTTAGTAGGCCTAGAGTGCTCCCTAAAGACACACCAACAGTGACTAAAGACATAGATCAACACATATAATGCTTTTGAATAATTGGGATGCCTTCTCAAGAAGGAAGAGTACAAATAGGTCCAGACTACAACAATTAGAGTAAATATCTAACTTTTCAATGGCCTGACATTGATGAACATCCACAAGCATCAAGACCATCCAGGAAAACATGACCTCACCAAATGAATTAAATAAGATACCAGTGGCTAATTCCAGAGTGATAGAGTTATATGACCTTTCAGACAGAGAATCTGAATTAGTTTCATTGAGGAAAATCAGTGAAACTGAAGATAACACAGAAAAGGAATTCAGAATCCTAGCAGATTATTAACAAAAAAATCAAGCAGAAATTCTACAGCTCAATAATTGAATTCACCAACTGAAGAATGCATCAGAATCTCTCAACAGCAGAACTGATCAAGCAGAAGAATTAGTGAGCTTGAAGACAGGCTCTTTGAAAACATTGTCAGAGAAAAAAAGTTGAAAAATAATTTAAAAAACAATGAAGCATGCCTACAAGATCTATAAAATAACCTCAAAAGGGCAAATCTAAAAGTTATTGGCCTTAAAGAGAAGGCAGAGACCATGCTAATCTTCTCTGTATCATTCACAATTTTAGTATATGTCAAGAAGAGCAACTCCAAGGCACATAATCATCAAATTCACCAGGGTGGAAATGAAGGAAAATATGCTAAGGGCAGCCAGAGAAAAAGTTCGGGTCACCCACAAAGGAAAGCCCATCAGACTCACAGCAGATCTCTTGGCAGAAACCCTACAAGCCAGAAGAGAGTGGGGACCAATATTCAACATCCTTAAAGAAAAGAACTTTCAATGCAGAATCTCATATCCAGCCAAACTAGGCTTCCTAAGTGAAGGAGAAATAAAATACTTTAAGGACAAGCAATTACTGAGAGATTTCATTGTCACCAGACCTGCCCTACAAGAGCTCCTGAAGGAAGCACTAAACACAGAAAAAAACATCCAGTACCAGCCACTGCAAAAAGGAACCAAATGGTAAAGACCAACAACACAATGAGGAAACTGCATTGACTAACGGGCAAAACAACCAGTAACAAAATGGCAGGATCAATTTCACACATAACAATATTAACATTAAATGTAAATGGCCTAAATGACCCAATCAAAAGACACAGACTGGAAAACTGGGTAAATGGTCAAAACCCATCAGTATGCTGTATTCAGGAGACCCATCTCACATGCAAAGACACACACAGACTCAAAATAAAGAGATGCAAGAAGATCTACCAAGCAAATGGAGAGCAGAAAAAAGCAGAGGTTGCAATTTTAGTCTCTGATAAAATTGACTTTAAAACAACACAGATCAGAAGAGACAAAGAAGGACACTACATAATGGTGAAAGGATCAACACAATAAGAAAAGCTAACTATCCTAAATATATATATGCACCCAATACAGGAGTGCCTAGATACATAAAGCAAGTTCTTAATGACCTACAAAGAGACTTAGACTCCTGCACAATAATAGTGGGAGAATTTAACACTTCACTGTTAACATTAGACAGATCAACAAGACAGAAAATCAACAAGGACTTGAATGCAGAACTGGAACAGGCGGACCTAATAGACATCTACAGAACTCTCCACCCCACAGCCACAGATTATACATTCTTCTCAGCACCACATCACACTTACTCTAAAATTGACCACGTAATTTGAAGTAAATCACTCCTCAGCAAATGCAAAAGAATGGAAATCTATATAATAAACAGTCTCTCAGACCACAGTGCAATCAAATTAGATCTCAGGATTAAGAAACTAAATCAAAACCGCACAACTTCACGGACACTGAACAACTGGCTCCTGAATGGTGACTGGATAAACAATGAAATGAAGGCAGAAATAAAGATGTTCTTCGAAACCAACAAGAATGAGGACACAATGTACCAGAATCTCTGGGACACATTTAAAGCAGTGTCTAGAGGGAAATTTATAGCAATAAATGCCCACATGAGAAATGAGGAACGACCTAAAATTGACACCCTATCATCAAAATTGAAAGAGCTAGTGGAACAAGATCAAAAAAACTCAAAAGCTAGCAGAAGACAAGAAATAACTAAGATCACAGCAGAACTGAAGGACATAGAGATACAAAAAAAACTTCAAAAAAATCAATAAATCCAGGAGAAGGTTTTTCAAAAAAATCAACAAAATAGACCACTAGCCAGATGAATAAAAAAGAAAAGAGAATAATCAAATAGATACAATAATAAACGATAAAGGGGACATCACCACCGATCCCTCAGAAATACAAACTACCAGCAGAGATTACTACAAACAACTCTATGCACATAAACCAGTAAACCTGGAAGAAATGGATAAATTCATGGACACTTGCGCCCTACCAAAACTAAATCAGGAAGATGTTGAAACCCTGAATAGAGCAATAACAAGGGCTGAAGTTGAGGCAGCAATTAACCAAAAAAAGTCTACAAACCAAAAAAAGTCCAGGTCCAGACGGGTTCACAGATAAATTCTACCAGATGTACAAAGAGGAACTGATACCAATCATTCTGAAACTATTCCAAACAATCCAAAAAGAGGGAATCCTTCTCAAATCATTTTATGAGACCAATATCATTCTGATACCAAAACCCAGCAGACACTCAACAAAAAAAGAAAACTTCAGGCCACTATCCATGATGAACATAGATGCAAAAATCTTCAATCAAATACTGGCAAACCAATTGCAATAGGACATCAAAAAGCTTATCCATCATGATCAAGTGGGCTTCATCCCAGGGATGCAAGGCTGGTTCAACATATGCATACGCAAGTCCATAAACGTAATCCACCACATAAATAGAACCAAACACAAAAACCACATGATGATCTCAACAGATGCAGAGAAGGCCTTTGACAAACTTCAACAGCACTTTATGCTAAAAACTCTCAATAGGTATCAATGGAACCTATCACAAAATAATAAAAGCTATTTATGACAAACCCACAGCCAATATCATACTGATTGGGAAAAAAACTGGAAACATTCCCTTTGAAATCTGGCACTAGACAAGAATGCCCTCTCTCTCCACTCTTATCCAATGTAGTATTGGAAGTTTTAGCCAGAGCAATCAGGCAAGAAAAAGAAATAAGGAGTATTCAATTAGGAAAGGAGGAAGTCAGATTGTCTCTATTTGCAGAAGACATGATTGTATATTTAGAAGACCCCATTGTCTCAGCCCAAACTCTCCTTAAGCTGATAAGCAACTTAAGCAAAGTCTCAGGATACAAAATCAATGCACAGAAATCACAAGCATTCATATACACCAATAACAGACAGAGAGCCAAATCAAGAGCAAACTCCCATTCACAATTGCTAAAAGAAGAATAAAATACCTAGGCATACACTAACAAATAAGGTAAAGGACCTCTTCAAGGAGAACTACAAACCACCGCTCAATGAAATAAGAGAAGACACAGATGGAAAAACATTCCATGCTCATGGTTAGGCAGAATCAATATTGTGAAAATGGCCATACTACCCAAAGTAATTTATAGATTTAACACTATCCCCATCAAATTACCAATGACCTTCTTCACAGAACTGGAAAAAAACACTTTAAGCTTCATATGGAACCAAAAGAGAGCCCAGATAGCCAAGACAATCCTAAGTGAAAATAACAAAGTTGGTGGCATCATGCTGCCAGACTTCAAACTACACTACAAGGCAACAGTAATCAAAACAGCATGGTACCGGTATCAAAACAGAGACATAGACCAATGGAACATAACAGAGGCCTCTGGAGCAACACCACACATCTACAACCATCTGATCTTTGACAAACCTGACAAAAACAAGCAATGGGGAAACAATCCCCTGTTTAATAAATGGTGTTGGGAAAATTGGCTAACAATATGCAGAAAGCAGAAACTGGACTCCTTCCTGACACCTTACACTAAAATTAACTCCAGGTGGATTAAGGACTTAAACATAAGACCTAACACCATGAAAACCTAGGCAAAATCATTCAAGACACAGGCACAGGCAAGAACTTCATGACTAAAATACCAAAAGCAATGGCAACAAAAGCCAAAATAGAAAAATGGAATCTAATTAAACTTCAGAGCTTCTGTACAGCAAAAGAAACAATCATCTGAGTGAACCAGCAACCAACAGAATGGGAAAAAATTCTGCAATCTGCCTATCTGACAAAGGGCTAATATCCAGAATCTACAAAGAACTGAAACAGATTTACAAGAAAAAAACAAACCCATCCAAAAGTGGGAGAAGGATATGAACAGACACTTTTCAAAAGAAGACATATATGAAGCCAACAAACATATGAAAAAATGCTCATCATCACTGGTCATTAGAGAAATGCAAATCAAAACCACATCGAGATACCACCTCATGCCAGTTAGAATGGCAATCATTAAAAAATCTGGAGACAACAGATGCTGGAGAGGATATGGAGAAATAGGATCACTTTTACACTGTTAGTGGGAGTGTAAATTAGTTCAACCATTGTAGAATACAGTGTGGTGATTCCTCAAGGACCTAGAAATAGAAATTTCATTTGACCCAGCAATCCCATTACGAAGTATATACCCAAAGGACTATAAATCGTTCTATTATAAAGACACATGCACGTGTCTGTTCACCGCGGCACTGTTTACAATAGCAAAGACCTGGAACCAACCCAAATGTTCATCAATCACAGACTGGACAAAGAAAACATGGCATATATACACCATGGAATACTATGCAGCCACCAAAAACGATGAGTTTGCGTCCTTTGTAGGGACATGGATGAACCTGGAAACCATCATCCTCAGCAAACTGACACAGGAACAGAAAATCAAACACCACATGTTCTCACTCATAGGCAGGTATTGAACAATGAGAGCACTTGGACACAGAGGGGAGCATCACACACTAGGGTCTGTTGAGGGGGCTACAGGAGGGATAGTAGGAGGGAGAATGGGGGAGGGATGATGTGGGGAGAAATGTCAGGTATAGGTGATGGGGGGATGGTGGCAACAAACTACCTTGCCATGAATGTAGCTATGCAACAATTCTGCATGATCTGCACATGTCCCCTAGAATCTAAAGTACTATATATATATACATATGAATGAAGAGAAGACAGAGATAGATATGGGGTAGAAAATTTATTGGAAGAGATAACAGAGATCTTCTCAAATCTAAAGAGAGGTATCAATATTCAAATACAAGAAGGTTATA
Source organism: Aotus nancymaae (assembly GCF_030222135.1). Classification (NCBI taxonomy): domain Eukaryota; kingdom Metazoa; phylum Chordata; class Mammalia; order Primates; family Aotidae; genus Aotus; species Aotus nancymaae. The sequence continues at coordinate 46,625,087 of NW_026988431.1, read as the reverse complement.
GAACATGAATCGGATTTAACCTAAAGAAAACTACCTCAAGACATTTAATAATCAAACTCCGAAAGGTCCAGGATAGTGAAAGGATTCTAAAAGCACCAAGAGAAAAGAAAGAAATAAGCTACACTAGACCTCAAATCTGTCTGGCAGCAGGCTTTTCAGTGGAAACCTTACAGGCCAGGGGAGAGCAGCATGACATTTAAATTTCTGACAAAAAGAAACAAAAAACTTTTCTCCTAGAATAGTATATTCAACAAAAATATCCTTCAAACATGAAGGAAAAATAAATACTTTCCCAGAAAAACAAAAGCTGATGGATTTGATCAACACCAGACCTGTCCTATAAGAAATGCTAAAGGGAGTTCCTCAATCTGAAAGAAAAGGATGTCAATGAGCAATAAGAAATCATCTGAAGGTATAAAACTCACTGGTAATAGTAAGTACCCAGACAAATACAAAATATTCTAACACTGTATAATTGTGGTGTATAAACTTCTTATCTCTTAAGTGGAAAGACTAAAAGATAAACCTATCAAAAATAAAAACTATAACCACTTTTCATGACATAGACAATGTAATAAGATACAAATAGGAACAACAAGAAGTTAAAAAGTGTGTGGAGGTAAGATTAAGTATAACGTCTTTATTAGTTTTCTTTTTGTTTGTTTATGCAAACACAGTGTTAAGTTGTTGTCAGCTTAGAATAATGGATTACAAAATAGCATTTGCAAGGTTCATAGCCTCAAATTAAAAAACACACAATAGATACACAAAAAAGAAAAAGCAAGAAATTACATCATACCACCAGAGAAAGTCATCTTCACAAAGAGTAGGACAGAAAGGAAGAAAAGAAGGAAGAGAATACCAGAAAACAAGTAACAAAATGGCAGGGGTAAGTCTTTGCTTATAAATAAAAACATTACATGTAAATAGACTAAACTTCTCAATCAAAAAAAGGCATAGGGTGGCTGACTGGATTAAAAAGCAAGACCCAATCATCTGTTGCCTACGAGAAACACACTTAACCTATAAGATAGAAATAAAACAGTTTGCCTATAAATCTCATAAAGGGATGGAAAAAAGATATTCCATGCAAATAAAATAAAAAAAGCAGGAGTAGCTATACTTATATCAAACAAAATAGGTTTCAAGACAAAAACTATTTTAAAAAGACAAAGAAGGTCATTACATAATGATACAGGGGCCAATTCAGACAGTTGAAAATATGTATGCACCAAACACCACTGTACTCAGAAATATAAAATGAATATTATTATAGCTAAAGAGAGGGATAGATCCAAAAATATTAATAGCTGGAGACTTCAGCACCACACTTTCAGCATTGGACCAATCATCCAGACAGAAAATCAGCATAGAAACATTAGACTTCATCTGTACTCTTGACCAAATGGACCTAATAGATAGTTACAGAATACTTCATCCAACAGCTGCAGAAAACACATTACTCTTCAGCATTCTCAACGACAGACCATATGTTAAGCCAAAAACAAGCCTTAAAAATTTCAAAAACATTGAAATTATGTCAAGATGCTTCTCTAATCACAATGAAAAAACCTAAAAATCAATAACGAGGAATTTTGGAAACTATACAAACACATGGAAATTAAACAATATGTTCCTGAATGGCCAATAAGTCAATAAGATAATTCAAAAAGAAATTTAAAAATGTCTCAAAACAAATGAGAATGGAAACACACCATATTAAAACTTATGAGATTCAGCAAAAGCAGTACAAAGTGGAAGGCAAGGAAGGAAGGAAGGAAGGGAGGGAGGGAGGGAGGGAGGGAGGACGTTAGTTCAAATACATAACTTAATGATGCATCTTTAGAAACTGAAAAAGAGCAAAAAAAAAAAAAAAAAAAACCCACAATTAGAAGAAAAGAAATAATAAAGATCAGAGCAGAAATAAGTGAAAATGAAAAAAATATATAAAAGACTAAAAAATTGAAAAGTGGGTTTTTGAAAAGATAAAACCCAATCAGCAAAACTTTAGCCAGATTAGAAAAGAAAGAAGACCTAAATAAATAAAATCAGAGATTAAAAAGGAGATATTAGAACATATATGGCAAAAATTCAGAGGATCATTAAAGACTACCATGAGCAATTATATGCCAGTAAAATGGAAAACCTAGAATAAACAGAAATTTCCAGATACATACACTCTACTGAGATTAAACCATGAAGAAAACCAAAATCTGAATAGAAAAATAAGTAATGAAATTCAAGCTGTAATAAAAACTCTCCCAGCAAAGAAAAGCCTGGGATGCAATGGTTTCACTGCTGAATTCTACCAAACATTTAAAGAAGAAATAATGCCATTCCTGCTCAAAGTATTTCAACAAATAAAGAAATAGAGAACACTTCCAAACTCATTTCACAAGGCCAGTATTACCCTGATCCCAAAACTAGGCAAAGATGCATTTAAAAAAAGAGAGAGAAGAGAGAGAGTAAACTATGGGTCAGTATCCCTGAAGAACAATGATATAAAAATCCTCAACAAAATACTAGCCAACTGAATTCAACAACACATTAAAAAGATGATTCTTCATGATCAAGTGGGATATATTCCAGGGATCCAAGGATGGTTCAACATATGCAAATCAATCAATGTGACACATTACATCAACAAAATGAAGGACAAAACCATATGATCATTTCAATTTATGCTGAAAAAGCATTTGATAACATTTAGCATCTTTTCATAATTAAAAAAAAACCCTCAAAAAACTGGGTATAGGAGGAACATACTTCAATAAAATGATAAATGGATAAATTTCTAGACACAAAAAACCAACTGACACATACAATGAAAGCCATCAGTGACAGACCCACAGGTGGTATCATCCTGAACAGGGAAAAACTGAAAGCCTTTCTTCTAAGATCTGAAACAAGACAAGGATGCCCATTTTCACCACTGTTATTCAACATAGTACTGCAAGTCCCAACAAAAGCAATCAGACATGAGAGAAATAAAGAGCACCCAAACTGGAAAAGAATAAGTCAAATTGCCCTTGTTTGCAGAAGATATGGTCTTATATTTGGAAAAACCTAAAGACTCCATGAAAAACGATGAGAACTGATAAACAAATTCAGTCAAATTGCAGGATACCCAAATCAATGTACAAAAATCAGTAGCATTTCTATATGCCAATAGCAAACAATTTGAAAAAGTAATATCATTTACAATAGCCACAAATAAAATACCTAGGAATTAACCAAAAAAGTAAAAGATATTTGTAATGAAAGCAATAAAACACTGATGCAAGAAACTAAAGAGGACACAAAATTGGAAAGATATTTTATGTCCATGAATTGGAAGAATCAACACTGTTCAAATGTCCACACTACCCAAAACAAACTACAGATTCAATGCAATCCCTATCAAAATACCAATGACATTCTTCACAGCAATAGAAAAAAAAAACCTAAAATTAATATGAAACAAAAGACCCAGAAAGCCATGCTGATATAAAAAGAACACAACTGGGTTGGGTGCAATGTCTCACGCCTGTCATACCAGCACTTTGGGAGGCCAAGGCAGGCAGATCACCTGAGGTCAGGAGTTCAAATCCAACCTGGCCAACATGGTGAAACCCCATCTCTACTAAAAATACAAAAATTAGTTGAGTGTGGTGGCGGGCACCTGTAATCCAAGCTACTCGGGAGGCTGAGGCAGAAGAATCACTTGAAGCCAGGAGGCAGAGGTTGCAGTGAGCCAAGATGACACCACTGCACTCTAGCCTTGGTGACAAGAACAAAACTGGAGGAATCTCTTCACCTTATCTATATTACAGATCTATACTAAGCAGAACAGTATGGTACTGGCATAAAAATAGACACACAGATTAATGGAACAGAATAGAAGCCCCAGAAATAAATCCATACTTCCACAGTGAACTCATTTTCAACAAAAGTGCCCAGAAAATACATTGAAGAAAGATAATGTCTTCAATAAATGGTTCTGGGAAAAGTGGATATCCATATGCAAAAGAATGAAACTAGACCCCTATCTCTTATCATAAACAAAACTCAAATCAAAATGAATCAGAAACTTAAATCTAAGACTCCAAACTGTGAAACTACTAAAATAAAACACTGGGGAAACTTTCCAGGACACTGGTCTGGGCAAAGATTTGTTGAGTAAACCCCACAAGCACAGGCAACCAAAGCAAAAATGGACAAATGTGATCACATCAAGTTTAAAAGCTTCTGCACAGCAAACAAAACAATCAACAAAGTGAAGAGACAACTCACAAAGTGAAAGAAAATATTTGCTAACTATACATCTGACAAGGGATTACTAACCAGCATATACAGGCAACTCAAATAGCTCAATAGGAAAAAAAATCTAATAATCTATTTTTTAATGGGCAAAACATCTAAGCAGACATTTCCTAAATGAAGACATACACATGGCAAACAGGTATATGAAATGGTGCTCAATGACATTGAACATCAGGAAAATGCAAATCAAAACTACAATTAGATATCATCTCATACCAGTTAAAATGGATTTTATATTATACAAAGGACTGGCAATGATGAATTTTGGTGAGGATGTGGAGAAAATGTTACCCTCATACACTGTTGGTGGGAATGTCAGTTAGTATAGCCACTATGGAGAAGAGTATGGAAATACCTCAAAAAACTAAAAATAGAGCTACCATATGATCCAGCAATCCCACTACTAGGTATATACACAGAAGAAGTAAATCAGTTTATCAAAGAGCTATGTGTACTGCCATTTTTATTTCAGCACTATTTACAATAGACAAAATTTGGAATCAGCCTAAGTATCCATCAACAGATGAACACATAAAGGAAATGTAGTGTATCTACCATAATGTACCATTCAGCCATAAAAGAATGAGATCTTGGCTGGGCATGGTGGCTCACGCCTGTAATCCCAGCACTTTGGGAGGCCAAGGCGGGTGGATCATGAGATCAAGAGATCGAGACCATCCTGGCCAACATGGTGAAACCCCAACTCTACTAAAAAGTACAAAATATTAGCCGGGCATGGTGGTGCGTGCCTGTAGTCCCAGGTGGGGGTGTGTGCCTGTACTCCCTACTTGGGAGGCTGGGACAGGAGAATTGCTTGAAACCAGAAAACAGAAGTTACAGTGAGCCGGGGTCGCACCACTGCACTCCAGCCTGGTGATAGAGCAAGACTATGTCTCCAAAAAAAAAAAAAAAAAAAAAAAAAAGAATGAATGGGATCTTGTCATTTGCAACAACATGGATGGAACTGGAGGATATTATGTTAAGTGTAATATGCCAGGCTCAGAAAAACAAATGCTGCATGTTCTTACTTATTTGTGGAAACTAAAAATGAAAATAATTAAACTCATAGAGATAGAGAATAGAATGATGGTTACCAGAGGCTTGGAAGTATAGTGTGTGTGGGGGGGGAAGAAGGGATGGTTAATGAGCACAAAAATATAGTTAGATAGAATAAATAAGATGTACTATTTGATAGCACAACAGTATGATTAACGACACTGGTAAAGGAACCAGAGCTTAGTTATTTTCTAGGAAATGAATGTGTTAATGGAGTGAGCAAAACAAGGGATTTCCCTGGTAACCGACAGACTTCAGAAATGTTAATTTCTAACACATGCACAACTTCTGGAAGGTCACATATGTGTGTGTGTGTGTGTGTGTGTGTGTATTAGCTGCTTTAGAAAAAGTAGTTATACAGAGCTCGAGGACACTGAATTCCTGTCAAGGCCTTCTTAACATTAATCACTTATTTTTTCTCTCTTCAAAAACCATGTAAAACGACCTCTTGAAATAGCTGTAGTATAATCCAATTTACAGTTTCATAGAAAATGTCAAAGAAAAATGTCTATCTAGTTCCTCTTCTCCATAAGTAATAAAAAAAGAAATAAAAGCAACTGATATCTCCACAAAAATATGTAATCTTTGGAAGCAAGTCCAATAAATAGTGGTAACTAATATAAAATAACTTGAAACAAGTTTAATCAGTTATAAATTATGTATCTGAAGTTATTGTATTTGCAATTCATATTAATAGTCTACATTTGAGAAGTATCTCTTTAATGCACATGGATGGCCTGAAATAACATCTGTGGCTCTTTCCTTCTCTTTGCCATTCTGACTTCTCTTTCTCCTTTCCTCCTTCCTTTTTCCCTTTAGGTTTTGAACAATATGAAATTTCTAATTTTAAACCATATTTGACCTATTAAAACAGCAGTTTCATATGGTTCAAAGTAAACAAGACATAAAATAATTCTTAGGTGCTATTTCAAGACAATAATCTGGTGTTAATTTCCCAAATATCAAAACGGTATTTAATCATATTTCTAAAGATCTTCCACTGAAAGTTGTCTTGTGCTGTGAGCTATATATAAGATATAGGCTAGTTGCTAAGTGAGCAGAAACAGTATAATGATGGGTTATAGTGGTATGTGGGTCAGGAGTACAACAGGATTTTTAAAACCCTACATTATTTTGTAATGCATGTATGCTGAAGAAGGTTAAGGGAGGCACTGGGAATCTATGTCCATTCTTCTAACTATTGCATTATTGGCCCTAACATATTAAACTATATACTTTATCTGAGATACATAAAGAAATGCTGTCAATGTAGGTACATTTCCAAATTCTTCTTTCCTGCTGATCCACTGATTCAAGAAGTACTTTCTCACATGTGCTTGGGACATAGTCTGCCAGGTCCAAGCTGACCTTCTTGAATTGCTGCCATGCTACTTCCTTTGGTGACTGAGACTCAAGATATCCATTTTCCTCTTTTCTATTCAAGGATTTCTCTGGAAATTCTGCTACCTTGGTATAAAATCCAAAACTCACATGATCCCTGAAACCCAGGGTATTCCTCACCACTGCCCTGATTGTCACATATCCCGGGATACTGACATAACTGCACACAAGTTCACAGTGACAATGACATTCACTGTAGCAGCTACGGTAAATGTCATTGTCACTGAGAACTTGCAGGTCTGTTTTACTATTACCTTCCAGCTTATCTCGATAGAGCTAAGAATGGTTGGTCACCACCGTTAGGACTAGAAGGAGGAATATTTTCCCCACTCCTAGGCGAAAGAGCCACAGACTAGAATCCATTTTCTTTTAGGAGAAATATGTTCATTACCCAGTAATATATGCTCTTATTCTGCAGTTTCAACAAGACACTAACAACACTGTATGTACAATCTCCTATCTTTTGGGCCTCATCTTTGCGTTCTTGTTTACAGAATCAAAGAATTTTAGTCCTCAGAGATAATTCTAGTTTGACTTTCTTATTTTAAAGGTGAAGAATTCAAAGACCACCATGTTGTTGTTTTCCCTTATAATTACATTGAGGTACAGGACATAAAATAAACTGCATATATTTAAAATGTACAGTTTAATAAATTCGGACAGACATATAACCCCAGAAAGTCATGAACAGAAAATAAGCATATCCATCACATCCAAAATTGCCTCATGTCCCTTTATAATCCCTCTCCCCCATCTCTCCCTGCATCAGCTCTCACCACTGATGTGCTTTTTGTCACTATAGGTTAGTTTGCATTTTCTAGAATTGTATATGAATGAAATCAAACTATACATCCTCTTTTTATTGTCTGACTTCTTTTACGCTGCTTGGTTATTTTGGAAACTCATCTATGTTGTATGGATATCAATAACTAACAAGCTTTTTATTTTCTTTTTTTGAGAAGGAGTTTCACTCTGTCACCAAGGCTGGAGTGCAGTACCACAATCTCGGCTCATTGCAACCTCCACCTCCCAGGTTCAAGTGATTCTCCTGCCTTGGCCTCCCACGTAGCCAGGATTACTCCTGCCTTGGCCTCCCAAGTAGCACACACCACCACACCCAGCTAATTTTTTATATTTTTGGTAGAAATGAGAGTTTTCTATCCATTTACTGGTTGATAAGAATTGGAGCTGTTTCCAAATAAAGCTGATATGAATATTTACATACAAGTCTTTGAATAGACATATATTTTCATCTCTCTTAAATATTTAGGAGTGGAGTGACTAGAACATGAAATAGCTATGTGTTTAACTGTTTAAGATGTCAACAAACTGTTGCTGAAAGTGGTTCTACCATTTTACATTTCTGTCAGAATTGTAAAAGAGTCCTAGTCTCTCCACATCCTTGTTAACACTTATTATGGTAAGCGTTTTTCACATTAAGCACTACTTTGCTGTCTAGTGGTATGTCATTGTGCCTTCAATTTTACATTTCTTTGATGAAAACAATTTGAACACATTTTTATGTGTTATTATTCTTATCTTTTATTTTTGGAAGTTTACATTCAAATTGTTTGCCTAAATTTTTATGGGGTTGTCTGTTTTCTTAGCAGTGAGTTTTGACAGTGCTTTAAGTATTCTGGATATGAATCTTTTATTGAATATATAATTTGCAATTATTTTTCTCTTAGTCTGTAGATTTTTTTCATCCCCATTAGTGTCTTTCAAAAAGCAAAAATGTTTAATTTTGATGTGATCCAATTTATCAATGTATTCTTTTATGAACCATGCTTTTGGTGTTGTAGCTAAGAACTTTTTCCCTAACCCATTTTTAGAGATTTTTGACAATGCTTTTTTTTTTTCTAGAAATTTTATAACTTTAGGTTTTACATTTAGGACTATAATCAATTTTCAGTTAGTTTTGTATATGTTGCAAGATTTGTTCAAAGTTCTTAGGGTTTTTTTGCATATGGGTACCCAAATGTTCTAGCACTATTTCTTGAAAAGAATATCCTCTTTCCATTTAATTGTTTTGCACATTGCTCAAAAATCATCAATATATTTGTCTATCTTGACACCAATACTATATTATCTTAAATGCTATTGTTTTAGAAATCTTAAAATTAGTACCAACTTACACCAATAATCGTCCAATTTTTTTCTCTTCAACGTGACTTTGGCTATTCCAGATCCTTTGCATTTCCATATGAATTTTGGAAATAGCTTGTCAATTTCTAAAAAAAAAGTCTGCTATTTTGATTGGAACAGCATTGAATCTATATATTAATTTGTGGAGAACTGACAGCCTAATGATATTGAGTTAAACAACCTGTGAACACAATATCTCTCTCCATTTATTTGGGTCTCCTTTAATTTCTCAGAGCATACACTTCCCTAAGAGAACATTTAACTCCTAGTTCAGAATAAAGCACTTTTGAAAGGAAAGCTTTTGCCCATTCAAATTATTTAATTTGAGCTGGTTTAGTCAAATCAGACTTCCTGGGCTCACTCTTATGACTGGTTTTTTTCAAACAGGCTTCCTTTAGCTAGTCACCCTCAGCTAGCATGCTCTTGTCATTTATCAACTCATTATGAGAAGCTTTTCTCTGAAATTTTGTGAAGGGGACACTGGAAAGAGAAGAATAGCTAGAACACTCAAGTTTATTGCACTTATTTGTAAAAGTGCTTTAGGTGATGAGTCATGGCTAGACCTCAACCTCATTCCTGAGGGTCTCTTAATCTGAAAAGCCAAAGTTCTTAAGGAATTTATAGGAAACAAGTGAGTTATGAATGATCCAGGCCCCTCCTTAGACTCTAGTGGGCCTGAGAGAACTGTAAGGCTACATTAAAAGTAAACTAAATTTTTAGCAGTCCTGTGAACCAAAGCCAATCTGAGCCAAATGTATACCCTGCTGATTCAGTAAACCCCTTCGAATCCCTGAGTTTACTGTAGTACTTTGAAAAAAAAGACTTAGTTTCTCTTTATTAGTATACTACTGATCTACTTTCTGACTGATCAAACACAAAGGCTGTTTGAGGACATTTCTATTTAGCAGACATGCATTTAAAAAGTTTAGGAAAGCTGGCCAAGCACAGTGGATCATGCCTGTAATCTCAGCACTTTGGGAAGCAGAGGAGGGTTGGATGACTTGAGCCTAAGAGTTTGAGACCAGCCTTGGCAACATGGCAAAACACTGTCTCTACCCAAAACAGAAAAATTAGCTGGTGTAGTGGCATGGGCTTGTAGTCCCAGCTCCTCAGGAGGTAAAAGGATCACCTGACCCCAGGAGGTAGAGGTTGTAGTGAGCTGAAATCATGCCAGAATATTCTAGAATACCAGAATATTCTAGAAAACATTAAACACTTATGTAGGTTAATAAGTTAATCCAGCCTGGGTGACAGAGTGCAAGCCCATCTGAAAAAAAAAAAATTAGGAAAGTATTGCCTGTTTTCATAGAGAAATCCAGTTATCATTTTAAGATACCAATTTTTTTTCATATTATACCACAGCTGGTTCCTACTTTAAAACTTGGCCATAACTGCTTTGAAGCAGAAGTTTAAAGCTGGAGTTACTTATTTCATTTTAACTTGTTTTTAAATATCCTTTAACTTTCTTATTCTTGGTGTTTATCTTCTGGCTTAAAGCAAATACTAAGTGTTTTTTGCATATAGAGAAATACTTTCATCATCCTGACAAGCCATTTTAGCTGATAAATATGGGGCATTTGTTTTTATTCCCAAACATGATTTTTTTTACTGAACAGAAAATTTGGAATTTAAAAAGCATATAGTCACATTTTGCATTGATACTCACAGGTTTTTATATTTTGCTGTGCAATGTGGCATTTAGCTCTTTCATATGGTTTGGTTCAATTAAGCAAACTTTTAAAGAATTTCACTAAAAATGAATAGTGATTTTATTTTGCAAAACTTTTTCTGTTGATGGCCTGGAATACCAGAATATTCTTAAAAAAACATTAAACACTTATGTAGGTTAATTAATTACTATAACACCAATTCATTATATGCATAACAGTTGAAGTTCGGATGATCTGCTAAATGTTTAACAAAATATTTTTACCTATAACATTTGGATAAAAGTATGACAGAAAAAGTTCATGGCTTTGCTGATATTATATGATTTGACTTTTTAATGACTGGTGTGTCTTCTTTTAACTGCTTTGTCTAAGGAAAAAATTACAATTAAAATAAGTATCTACATCTCATAATTTATCTATAGTTTTGTGCAAAATGTAATCCCCAATAATAGAAACACTCAACAGAACAGGAAGTAATCTTCTGTAAATAAGATAACCTTCATCCAATTGGTCATTGTAATTATCTTCAAATGAGAAGGAAAATCTAAGTGAGGTAAATTGGTATTGGGAGTTAGTATTGCTTTTATGTGTCTCTCCTCTGTGTTCCACTTATTTATGTGAAGAAATAGAGTTTTAAAAAATATTAAATTACATAAGAACAGTTGAGTTTAGTAACATTTTTAAAGGCTAGAATTTGAACAATAAGATTACCTTTTCATTAGTAATTTTAGAAATTTAGTGTGTAGTGTCTTCTTTTCTATCATATTAATGCATGCTGTAACCTCAAACATCTGGAAAAGCAGAACCTGTGAAATAAACAAAAGAAATAAAACAAAAGAAAAAATAAACAAAAAAAGAAAAATCTCTCTTTCTTATAGTGAGCCTAGTGAAAAAGTAGCTGAGAAAAACACAAAGACTCCAAGATTATAAGCTTCATGAGAACAGAGATCTTTATTTCAGGTACAGTTGCACGCAAGCTCTCCAAAAGTGTCTAGTACATACTAGGCTCTCAGTATTTGTTGAATAAACCTGGTGGGCTGTTCAAGTTCTAATAGAAAAGGTGTGATTTAATTGCCTATAAAGAACTATGAAAGTTGAGCTACTCAACACAAATAGATAACTGAAAAACGAAAGAGAGCAAAGAAAGAAGCAAAAAGAAAAAAATAAGAGAAGATGAAATGGACTTGTCAATATAGAATGTAAAAGTGATGATGCAGATTAGAAAAAGAAATGAGGACAGAGACATTATACCCTCTGACTTTGTACAAGAGTACCAGTGACCGAGGCAAAGAAGAGAAAACTAATCTGTGTTTAGGGCAAGAAGTTTCTGGTAGACTGAAGGACCTACAGGAGCCCAACATACACAAGTAACATACACAAGTATGTACCTATTTTGGTGGAGTCTGAGGAGGAGGGAAGGGGATCAGGAAGGAATACCTTGCTGAAGTAGTAATTTAAGTAATACTGACTTCAACAGCACTAAATGTAATTTAGGAAATGTTCCTCCAAGAGAGGTAAGCAACCAGCACACTTGATCAGTCAGGATCGAGGCCCTTCTTTTAGTACAGTATCTTCCTAAGAATTTAACAACAGACTTTATATACTGAACACTGACAAGCTTAAAACTAAGAATTGCCATTCTGTGTCAGATGTTCTCTTTGAGGCAAAGGCAGAAGCTTAGGAAAGTATGTACCAGCCTTCAAAAAGACTGACAACTTGAAAAAGTAAAAACTTACAAGGAAAGATGATAAATCTGAACAAAACATACACAATTCTTGGCCGACTAGGCATTCAATAAACATTATTGAATGATCTAGAATTTAGGATATCAAAGTCCTAAAATATTCAATTACGTGGGTTCTGAGTCAAGTAAAATCATTCACACAATAGAACCATGAACATTTCTTTGAGGGTTGTTAATTTTTTTTAATATGTTAGGTAATTTTCTATTGTGTCCTCAATATTTTGAATATTGTTATGAAATTCTGGGTACTATTAAAAATATTCTGGAGAATATTGAATTTTTTTACCTTGGCAAGTAATTAACCTGGTTAGATTCAAGCTGCAAGTCTTGACCTATCTTGTGTTGGCCATCATTCCAATATCAATTTCGTTTCCAAAGTCTAACATCAATTTAGTTTCCAGTGCTATTCCAGTTGGTCTCTCACACATACCACCCAGGAGCCAGTCTGGAACCTAGACAGTGGTCTATGCTGTAAATTACTTCTCAAAGAATTTGCTACATTGACTTCTATCAGTTTCATACATATGCAGCTTAGAAGTGAGCTTAGTAATTCATATCTGATTTAAAGAATTCCTTTCTCCATCTTCCTCTTATGTGAATTTCCTCACTCTCCTGATCTCAAAGCCTCATTTTTCCTGATGCTATAAATTTCATAGGCTTATATAGTTCTACTGGATCTCTGCTGGAAATCAAAAATTAAGAATAGCCTTCATGGGATGTCATAGGCAGGATAGACTAAATAATTTGCACAACCACTGCAAAATAAAAATGTGGAGCCCCTTTTCAAAGATATTCAGAATTTCAAGATAGCAACAGAACACTAAACTAAGTAAGGGCATGCAGCGTGTGCAACTTTACTAATTGCAGACCCATGAGGCTGGCACTAGTCATAACTCTACTGAAAATCAGAGTCCAGCTAGGGAAAAAGCATAAAGAAGAATGCCACCGTGGAATTTTGAACATTCAGTATAAACGCCTTTGGCTGATGAAAATATTCACATACATTCAGTACTAAAAGGAAGTCTTGCCCGTCTTATAATACATATCCATGTTTTTAAAAGTACAGATTTCCATTATTTGTGAATTTCATATTCGTAAATTTGTCTACTCATTAAAATTTATTCATATGCCCAAAGCAATATGCATGGATGGTGCTTTTTCAATCATTTGTAGAAATGTGCAGAGTACTATAAAACTTGTAGGTCCCAACGTGTACATTCCAGCTGAGATCAAACAAGGCCACTCTCTACCTTCTCGTTTCAGCTCTCATACTGTAAACAAGTGTTCTTTAGTATCACAGTTTTGCATTTTCTGGTTTTTGTTGGTGATTTTATTGTTTGAAATGGCCCATTATACCACTAACATGTTGTCTAGTGCTTCTAAGAACAAGAAGGCTGTGATATACTTTACAGAGAAAATCTAGGTATTAGATAAGCTTCATGCAGGCATAATAATGGTGAATTCAATGTTAGGTAACAACCATGTATATTAAATCAAATGTCTTTAAATAAAAACACACATAAAAAGGGTATGTACTGATCAGTTGATTAAAATGTGATGAGAAGCTTACAGAAACCTAATTCTGTTTTCCCTAAAAGCAATGGTTCATTATTTGCTAATTCCATGTTCATGGTAACTTTATAGACCACAACTACCATGAATAGCAAGAATAATCTATATATGTATAAAGTAGTTATAGAATCTTAAAAAGAATGTGCATTTAGTAATAAAAACTTACTTGAAGAGGTATTCTTTCCTACAAAAGGAGGTAAAGGAAAATCAGTGCTAATTACTTATTCTGTGCCAGTATTTGATATATAACATATCTTTACCTTACATTTATTGTGTCAGTAAATCTTTACAATATCATTATTATATAAGAATTATTATTCCTATTTCACAGCTGAAGAAAGGAATCCAAGATCTCACTTATCTAAGATTACCATATCTAGTCACTCTTGGGACCAGGAGATGAATGATCTCTATGGACTTTTTCTCTATGATGTGCATGCGGTGCATGGCTATTCTGCTCATTACCTTGGTCCTTGTATCTCCATACACACAAATATTATGATAATTTTCTATAGTAGGTTAATTCGTAGATGGTAATCATCAATGAATGAATGAGACCAGAATAAACAGGCAATCCAAGCTGGAGGACCTCACCCCCACCACTCCAATGTGCATGAGAAGCTGTTATGTAATATCCATAACTGGTTTAAAATCACTTGCACATTCAATTCAGTTTGGCTTTACAAGCCATGAGACCAAAGTTGCTCGGAGAAGTAGATCAGTAGCTATTTCTTAAGGAGGGGCCTGCATTATGGTTTCAGTGAGCTCTGTCTGAACATGATGTGACCCAGTGCCTAGAGGTTTGAATGACAGTCTTCCCCTGCCACCTGCAATAAAGTATATGACAAAGAGAAGCAGAGTCAAAATTGTTGGGGTTTAGCATAAATGACAAAATAGAAATCTGATCATAAGGTAAAGTTTGGGATGAAGACAAGTGGTTGGTGAATATATAGAACAGCAACTACTTTGGGCACTCTGAGTAGCAGGTCAATGCCAAAGCCTACCTATTGGGCTGAATAAATATTTGCCCACACTCACAGGCTTGGTCAGGATTTGTGTAGAAAGTACACAGCAGGACTGAGCCTATGCATTCCATGTGTTGAGAACCCCTCAAAGGAAACGAACACAAATGGAAAAATGTCCCCTCGTACCAAGGACTGTCCTGAAATCCAAGACCATATTTTATGAGGTAAGTTAAAAACAACATTACTGGCCAAGTGCGGTGGCTCATGCCTGTAACCCAGCACTCTGGGAGGCCAAGGCAGGCAATCATGAGGTCAAGAGATCGAGACAATCCTGGCCAACATGGTGAAATCCCATCTCTACTAAAAATACAAAAATTAACTGGGCATGGTGGTGCATGCCTATAATCCCAACTACTCGGGAGTCTGAGACAGGAGAATCACTTGAACCAGGGAGTCAGAGGTTGTAGTTACCAATATTGAGTAAATTAATGGGAAAAATATTACATTATAAAATTAACCAAATAGCATATCTCACTGCTAACTCCCCCTTCTCCAATGTTTCACTGCCTATATGTTTCATAACATTTATAAAGCATATCCAGGATTACCTCAAAAGGACAAAAAAGATAAAGTGAAAAAATGCTTTTAAAATGAAAAAGAAAATGCAAAGAATTATTTTATTCTCCTTTTGGTGGAGAGTAGAACTGAATAATTATGGTGATATGCTGCCTTTATCTCTACTGGAGGTTGTTGGAGTCACACTGGAGCTAAGAACCAGGGACCACATCCTGGCCTTTGATTTGAGGCTCCTTGTGCATGTTTAATTTCCAACTCCAGAATCACTTGTAACATTGTGACTTTTCATATGCAAAAGTAAAATTAATAAACCCATGTTATTCTTTATATTTGGGTTTTTTAGAAGACATATATCAGAGAGAGAGAGAGAGATTACAGTATGCAATCTCTTAGCTGCCAACAGAACACAGATGGGCTTGGGAACAGTGAATGATCCAGATCTGCAGGACTGGAGCAATCCATGGGAAGTTTGGACAGAAGATCTGATGCATAAGACAGTAAAGGACTATTGAATGTTCCATGATAGATGTGCTTGTTCTTTTGCCTGCATGCCCTTGAATAAAGACATTTTGATCTCAAGGGCCAACCTGAAAAACATATCATTTAATCTAGTTTTAAAAGAGCCTGCTACACAAATACTGGCTCACCACATTAAAAGATACCAACTGAAATATCAAAGGGCTTTCGTATTTCATTAAATTGACTATCCTATGTGTTTGATATTTCCATTTAATTGAATATTTCTTAAACTCCGTGAACAATGTATGAGCCTGCTGCGATAAATTCTGTGTTGCATATGGGAATTTCAAGTATCTTTGATTGAATCTTATTTGTTGATATCTTACCTTTCAGAAGAGAGATAGAAAAAGACCGTTAACCTGCTTGCTTCTGTTTTTTCTGCCCCATCTCCACTATTACTCGCAAACTGTGGTTCACACATTTATTTTCATTTTTAAAAATTTTCTCTTGCTGCTGCCATTCTCTTATTACTCATTTTTAAATACCCAGTCCACCTTCTCTTTACTTTTCTTTATATGTCTGCTTCAGAGCTCAGCATTTTTAGTTAATTGATGACATCACTAGCTTTTAGTTCTGAGAGACTGAATATACTGTCAGACCATATATAAAAATAGAACTCTAACCCACGGATTGCAATAATCAGACCAAGACCACAGCTTCCATGGCAATCAGCCCAAAATGGTCAGAACCTGATCAATAACAGACAACTTTCACAATTTTTAGCCCCCTTCCCCAACTTCCAACTTTGGACCAACTGGAGAAAGGCAAATATGCTGCTTAACCACCCTCACAGGTTGCTATACTTCCAGTTATCTGGCCTCCAACTTCCCAAGACCAATAGCCTTCAATCAAGCAGACCTGAAGCCATCCCTTTTTCCCCACTCTAAAACTTTCCTACTCCTCTGCCTGCCTTTGAGTATCTGCAAACACACATACTGGTTGGTGAATTCCTTGCTATGCAAGCTCTGAATAAATATCCTTTTCTTGTTCTCATCTGGTGCACTTCATTTGTTTCCATAGTTTTTAATTCCAAGAACTTTCCATTTAATAATTTTTTAAATAAATACCATAGTCTTGGCTTTTCTGCAATTATCAACTCTCTCTAGCTTCTGCCTTCAATTCCACACCTTATCCAGATGCAAGCTAGCTTTTAGGAAGTTTCACGGGGCACTTTTTTTCACTACGTATATTTTATTTGACTGAAAAATAATAAAAATATCATTTAAACTGGGTGTGCATCAACTGTGGCTCCTAAGCTGAATAATAAAATTATAAATTTGTTTCCATAAGCATAATAGGACATTTAATAATCCTTGTTACATCTGTTGATGAACATATTCTGTAAAGTCATTTGGTCTTGTGCCAAATAGAAACTATAAAAATATAATGAGCTTTTTGTCAAAAACTGTTATGTAAGGCTTTGGAAGTTTCTAGTAGTTCAGTGCTTTCTATTCCATTCACGTTTTTGTTGAAATAAAATGAAAAAGAAAATAACCTTGTATATGCATATTAGAACAGGTAAGGGTTTCCATGGATACTTTTATGCATCTGAAGAGTTCATGTGTGGAAAAAGGCATTCATTTCTAATTCTAAGAGATTCTGTTCTGATAAGGAACTCCTGCCAATCATTTTATGTCTTGACTAACAGAATAAAAATAATATATATCATGTGTGTTATGTTGTAAGTCATGAGATAGTTCTATCTAAATAACCTTTTCAATCATCTGGCCTATTCAAGTAATACCTTGGAATTTTGTTAAAGCTTGAAAAATCTATAAAGATTTATAAATAACTTCTAATGAGTTTAAAGTATTGCTTTCTAGATCTGTATGAAGCATCTTTTTTTCTCTCTCTCTTTCTTGGTCATCATTTAGGCAGTTTAAATTAACCAACTACCAGTGCTAGAATATCTTTTATTTAAAATAGCTTTTGGAGCAGTCTTATCTTCAATTTTATCTTGACTTGAAGAAATTTCAAATACCTTTGATTGAATCTTATTTATTGATATCCTACCCAAATGAAATTTTCTGCAAGTTTTCTTTTTATCTTTTTGAGAAACATGTCAAAAAAGAGGCACAATTTCAGACCATGAAACTGCTAGTTTAAATTTTAAGTCATACAGTTTTATGAGAAGCCTGATGAGGTTCTATGACCTTTTAATCAGCAAATTCATTCTAAACAACGTGTTTTAAATGTAGCACTATTATTTTACACTGACATGTGCCTAAGCAATTATAAATTGTAAGCATGGCCTGTAGAATTTTTTTTAAATAAACAGTCTGAAAAATCATTTGATCTTAGTCTGATTTAGGAGTGAACTCTCAAATGTGTTCTGTTTTTACTAGTTAACACAGACTCTGGATAGCAGCAAAGTATAAATCATGATCAGAATGGTAAACAAAGAGGCAATTAAAATATCACTCAACTTCCAAAGTGATTAAATAATAAATTTTTGCAACAAAGCTTTCATGATTTATGTTTTCAAGTCCATAGATGCAACAGCTTTTTCACTGAGTGCAATACTGTCATGGCACATACATTATCATGGCACATTATATTATAATGTAAGATAAATGGCTGTCAAAATTTAAGTTACATAATATGAGAAGAAACAGAAGTACAAACTATATTTAGGCCTAACATTGGTTTTCGCTTTGGCATAATCGAGATGACATCTTAATGATTACTAGGGATACTATTTATAGAAGATGATTGTTAAAATGTATTTTATTGTGGTATTGTGCACTGCTAGAAAGAGGCCTCCTTTCAAAAGCTGCTTTAAATAATTGGTATTTCCTAATATGTATCCAGTATGTCATTAAGACTTCACACAGATTATTATAGTACTTCATTTATATTCAGCATCAAATTATGTAAACTTTCAGCCTGAGGTATTATAAAGTTGCTTCTTGATGATGATTTATTTTGGGAATATAAAATATCCTATTCTTGTATATTCTTCCTCTTCTACATCATTAAGTATTAGTATTTTCCAAAGTTCATCATCATGAACTATCTTCTTGCTTTTACACCCTGCCCCACTTAACAACCTATCCATTCTAATGATTTTAACCACAACCTGTTCATCTAAAACTCTGTATCCTCCACGGAGACTTCCAAATCACTTTTTCATACCCAGACTTTTCTCCCAAGTTTCTGATGAAATAATCTAACAGCTTACTTAAGTGTTCTGCCTGCATACACATCTGGAACCAAATGTTTTACTTTCAAACTCAGCAAATTACTTCAAAATCTATTCCTTCTCCAAGACATGGACCTGAGTGTGGAGTGGGCCTATGGGCCTCTACCTGACGGATCGATCACTGGTTTTGAAGTACCATGAGTGTTAGATCCCAAGGCCCTGCCAAATTTGCTGCTCCTCTCCAGCCCCATTACTCCTGCCCTAATTCACACACCCATCATCACTTTCCCAAATTATTTGAATAGCTCCTGATGTATGGGCTAGACTTCTGGACTGCCTTCCAATATTCATTCACTGCAGGAAGAATAATCTTTCTACAGCACAAGCTAATTTTTTTTTTTTCTTAAAAATCTTTCACTTTGCTCTACAGGACAAAAATCAAACTCCTTAACATGTTATGTGGGGTCTATGATGGTCTGGTCACAGTGATGCCATCCTTTGAAATTTAATCACCAAAAAGTTCCTTCCACATATAAAACGTTCTCTGGTCTGAACTTCAACATGCCTTGTGTTTTCATGCTTTCAAGCTTGGGAACATTCTATTCCTTTGCCTAAAATGTCCTTCTGACCATCCCACCCTCATCCCACCTGCCAATATCTACCCATCAGATTCCCCCTAATCACTAAAGACAATGTTAGCATCAACTCTTCTGTGAGCAAAACAGGATCCACTGCATTTACTCCCACACCTCAACATAGGAACAAGTCCTTGATTCTACAATTTAATAATCTGTCATGCACACATCTAGTACAACAGGTGTTATGCTGGAATACAAGTATTTTCTGGCATATTAATTTCTTCACACAATACTCAGACCACTTCAAGGAGAGAACACTGGAATTCAGGTCATGAGATTTGAATTTGAAGACAAATTTTGTCAATTCCTTAGTGTATCACTTCAAAGCTGCACAAGAAAAATACTCAATAAACTATAAGAATCACGTTTTTAATACCTAAACATTTAAGGAGCTCTTTCATATAAGTCAAAAAAAGTCAAGATATTCAGTCAAATACTTTCATCAACTGTGAAAATATGTGTCTGCAAAAATTCATGAGTTTTGATAAGGCAAGTCTGTTGACAATTTTTATTTTCTCATGGCAAGATGTCTATGAAAATTTTTTTTTTTTTTTTGAGACGGAGTTTCGCTCTTGCTACCCAGGCTGGAGTGCAATGGCGTGATCTCGGCTCACCACAACCTCCGCCTCCTGGGTTCAGGCAATTCTCCTGCCTCAGCCTCCTGAGTAGCTGGGATTACAGGCACGTGCCACCGTGCCCAGCTAATTTTTTGTATTTTTAGTAGAGATGGGGTTTCACCATGTTGACCAGGATGGTCTCGATCTCTTGACCTCGTGATCCACCCGCCTCAGCCTCCCAAAGTGCTGGGATTACAGGTGTGAGCCACTGCGCCCGGCCCTGAAAATTTAATTAATGTAAGCTCTATAGGAAAGTATATCTCCAGATCTTGATAAAGTCCAAAGTGTTTGTGAGTAGGTGGGTGGGTGGGTGTGTAGCTAGGTTCTTAGTGTTCCAAACCTATGTAATGTACTTGGTTTTTACTACTTTGGGCCATGATAAATTTAAACAACATGTGTATTTTATTTTTACTTTATGCATAATATTGTGTCAGCACTATGGACGTGGTCATATGGGACTCTGGAATCCAGACTTGGCAATAAGATGGTGCAGGTCCTGCACAAATCAGCCATGAAAGATCTCTCCTCATCTCTAGTCCTTCCTAGCACTGGGGAAATAGCAATATTAATAACAATAAAAATAATATTTAACACTAAATTTGCAATGTGCTAAGTACTTTAAACTTAATAGTAATTCAATAGACAATATTAGTAAGCTGAGCATCAGTTTTTTTTTTTAGTGCTCCTTTAACTCCAGTTGAGTTAGAAACCCTGCATTTTGCACATGCATAGTTTGTCGTGAGTACCTTTAGTAGAGCAGTCATCACATGGGTATTATTTTCCTTAGTCTACAAAGGAGGCATGTAAGAAACAGAAATAGCAAATAAATTCTGTAATCTTACACAACTAGAAAGTGGTACTGCCAAAATTTAAGCCCAGGGAGTCTAACTCCAAAGTCAGTGGTACTAAATATCACATTACAAGTTTATGCTGGGGAAATTAGACCAAATAATTCATAAAAGGATACATTCAGCTCTGAGAGAGAAGGTTTGAGTGTATAAAGGGACAAAAGCTTTGTCTTGATGTTAAGATTTATGGGCCAATTAGATGCATATAGTTGAGCCTCAGGTCTTTTTAATATCAGCCAATGAACCTTCTCCTTTTTTCTGAGCCAGTCACCTGGAGCTCCAGGGACCTGAAATCTTTAAACTGGATCAATCTCTGCTGGGATTAGCCCCAACCCAGGAATGGCTCCTCCACATGCAGGAAATGTTTGCCCTGGGGAAGAACACAGTCTAGTAGAGAAAGCCAAGAGAAAACGTGGGTTTTGAACACTGAAAATGTTCAATCATAATGCAGAATTCAATACCAATGCAGCTAAAAGCCTGTGAATGCCACCACAGAAAATAGGGAATGCATCACTCCAATATTCAGAGAGGGAGAAACTCCTTTGTAGTTGTGCAGTCTAGAAGGAAATGGAGCTATGAGTTCAACCTGGAAGGTATGATGGATTTCACCAGCTGGGAAGTAGATTGTAGAGTGAGGACATTCTTGATGAAAGAAACAAGGAGAACAAAGGTGTAGCATGAAAAACGTGCTTTGCATTATCATAGGAGGATCCTGGAATATCACTTTTAGAAAAGTAGTTTAGATTACAGTGGTGACAGTATAGCCAGAAATGGTTCAAGACTAGGTACAAATTTTTAAATGCAAATATAGAGCTTTCAGCTATTCCAAACCTGTAGAACTAATTAAAACATGTTCTTAATATCCAGGATTTAAAACAGAAGCCTGTTAATATGATGCATCTTTTGGAACAGAGAAAAAACACAAGGTAGCCTGACCAACCCTCCTCCCACCATGGAACTTAGAGTTAAGAGATTCCTGCTTATTTGTCCTGGTGTGGAAACTGTAGGATGCTTATAACTGACTGACTCTTAGAAAGATTTCAACTACCTACCTAATTCAGGCGTCAACATTGTGGAGAAGGCATTGAAATGCAGCAATAAATATTTTGTATGCTTTTCTTTATCTGAAAAAGAGCTAACATCTTTACATAATTGCTTTCATTGAAAAATATACCATGTATTTCTGATATATATTTTACAGACTGAAATATATTCAAACTATGTAAGAAAACATACACAGAAAAAGGATTTTGAAAACCACTCTATATTCCACCACCACAAAATTATCACAGTAAATATCTTATTTGTACTATTATCCTTCTTTCCTTCGATTAACTGATCAATTTGTTTATTTACTTTTTTACAGACAGTAGCAACATTATGGAGTTGCCATGTCATTATCTTTCTTTTCTTCATGCTTGAAGGGCTGCATCCAGACATTACATGATACTGTGCCGCAGTGACCTCACTTACCTCTCTCTGTTCTCAATCTCTTTCTGTTTCTCTAGCTCTCCTTCTGTCATCCTTCCTTTGAGCCAATGCATGAAAATTTCAGTGTGTTCATTTCTGTATTCAGTAGACATTCCCAGAGAAAGAGAACTGAAGGAAAAAGGGCTAAAGTGGGAGGGCATCGGGGTTCTGACATCTTTTAAGATTTGGTTAGATCGGGGTTTTCAAAATTGGTTGGGGATGCACTTATTCCCACGGAGGGATAGAAGACTGACAAAAGAGAGTACTATACTACTTTGGGCCATTTTCCAATTCAGAATGTGGCTGCATGGACTTCATTTCTGACAGCATCAATCTCATTTTTCTTTTTCCCTATAATTTTCAGCAGCAATTTCTGCCACAGTTTCATCTAAAATGAAAAGATGAGGTTAATGATAGTTCACTTTTCTGACTTCTGGATTCAGGGGAAGTTTGAACCCCCCTTGTGCTGCTTTTCCTTTCTAGATCCTTCCACTCCCCTCTAACCTTCCATTTCTTTTTTTGGCTGTATTGAAGCTTATGCTGTCATATTAGGCTTCTTTCCCTGTTTTACTCTTAGGATTGACTGATTAATTTTGCTAATTTATCAGGTATTAAGGAAGAGAAGTTTACATATCTTAACCCAGAAGTTCAGAGTCTGGTAATAACAGTTGTCCCTGGATATACCAAGAACTTTGGGTATTATAATTTCATCCTTTCAGTTTCTTATTTCTCTTTATGTGCTCTTCTTGACATCAAAAATAAGAAATATTTCCTCACTCCAGCCCCATTCATAAATGGGAAAAGCACCAGGTAGAGCAATTCTTAAATCTTCTGACTTTTTAGCCAAAAGAGTGGTTTTCCTCTTTTATTCAATACTATCTAAGAAATTCACCTATTAGATACTAATATCTCCTAAGGCCGTTGACCTAAATCAATTTTTTCTAGTCACACTTTAGAAAACATTATCCTAACAAAGGACGTGCCAGGGTCTTGAAACAGAGTATCTGATTGTTGTGTTACTTATTCTGACCAATACTTCTGAGGAAGCTTAACGTTATTTATTTAAAGAAAAAGAAAAGACATTCAAAAACTAAAATTATCTGAGATTTTAAAAAATTAAATCATGTTATGCCATGCTGCAGAGGAATCAGAAAGGAATACACACTATAAATGAAGAGTCCAGAGGACAAGTAGTAGTAATTTAGAGGAACTGAGCAGGTATCAGCGATGACTACTAGGGAATGAAGTAAAAATATAGCTATACATTCATGCATTTAAACAATAAAAATTTCAGCCAGGGGTAAGAGATTAGAAATTTAAAAATAAATAGTAAAAATTACATATTAGAGACAATCTAAATATCCAAGGATAGTGAAAAATTTAAATAAACTTTGGGATATCAACATAATGGAATATTATACAGCTATAAATAATACTTGGGTCTGTAAATACGAATTATTTATATAATGAAAAACTCACAACCTAATGTTAAGTGAAGCTGGTTATAGAGATGTATATATGGGATGATTTCAATTATGTAAAATACGTATCAGACTACTTATCAAACTGGAAGTAATTACACTAACATTTTAGGAGTGTTTATTTCTAGCTTGCTGGCTTTAGGGTATTTATTTTCTTTTTTATATTTTCTTATTTTTCTTCCTTGAAGGGTAATGTGTTCTCATTAAATATGAGATATTCTTTCTCTCGGAATGCAGTAAGACTTTTCAGCATGACCTGATTCACACTGAGGAAAGCTCTGACTCCTCAGTGGAGAACAGCCTGTAGAAGTGGAGAGCAGGTAGGAGGCAACTACAAAGACCTAGATGACAGATGATGGGGGCTTGGACTAGGGTTACAATATAAAAGTGATAAGATATGGAAAATGTGTGATATATGTTTAAGATAGAGCCAACAAAATCTGTCCATGGTTTAATGTGTAGTGTATGAGAAAAAAAAAAAAAGACCCCAGGATGGTGTCTATCTTTTTGATTAATATGAGGTATACATAAACACCTCATATTTAATGAGCACATATTACCCTTAAAGGAAGAACAATATATTTTATGTTAATTTACATTAATGAAGCAACAATAAAGAAGTCATCTTTATCAGATGTCTTAATGAAGAAAGCTGAAAAAAGATCAAGAAGCACTTTCAATGAGAAAACTACAAACATTTTGCCAGGAGGCCAAGGCTATGAAAAGATCAAAGAATGAAGCTTTTAAGTCCTAGTCATCTTTCTAGATGAAAGAAAATGAAGAGTTCCTATGTCTAGAATGAAAAGCCAAGGCTTAATTAAGTGGTAGAAATTACTGTGTACTGGTTAATAAAAGAATTTAGGGTCTCACAAAATTTTAGATTAGTTCAGAGTTCGGAGGTCATGCAATCCAACCTTTGGAGAGGTTCTAGAATCCCTTCTTCAGTACAACTGATAAATGGTCATCCAATTTGCTGCTTAATACCTCCAGCTGACATGTAACTCACCACCTTTGGAGATAGACTGCTTTTGTGGCACAATTCTAGATGTCAGAATATTCTCTCTTATGTGGCATTGAAACTGGAGACCCTGTAACTTCCACTCATCCATCCTAACCAAGACTTGAAGAGTTTTGAACAGGTGGGAAAAAATTTTGAATCAGTAAAAATACATTTCCATAGAGTTTAGGAGACAAAATCTGAAGAATTTATACATGTAAATTCAATTTTATCTTTGACACAGAAGTGTTTCTAGTATTTAATGACATGCCTCTGCTCTCCAGAATACCTTCAGTTCCATGAGACAATCTTTGTATGGCATTGTTTCGAAAACCCTAACAGTCCAGGGAGTCCTCTTTTAGAAGCTGTGCTGAGTGGTTCAATCAACTAGTTGGAACTGGTTCTTTGTGGGAAATTTGTTTTCTATATTCCCCTTTCCTGTAAGGTTAAAGTTAGAGCTGCTGAAAGAGGAACTCACTTGAGATTCAGAGGAAGTAGTGGTCATCACTCTCTAAAGACGTTCACAGGCAAATACAGTGACACAAACTTGGAGGGTTTCAGCTTGTGCTCACTCTGCTGTGCTCCACATTCAAATCTCCTTCCTGACTGCTCGCCCCATTGTGCAACAGTAGCCCCCAGCCCACCGCCAGATACTTGGGGGAAGACACACAGACAGCATAGAACCAATAACCAATGCTGCTAATAGATATAATGTGCACCCAGTATGTAATTTTAAACTTTCTAGCAGCCACATTAACAAGGCAGAACAGAAGAAAACAAAGTGAAGTTGATTTTAATATGTTTGGTATAACCCATTATACCTAAAACTTTATCACTTCGACATAGAGACAATATTAAAAATTATCTAATGAAACACCAAGGAGGCCAGTGGGTGAGGTGGAAGGTAGTAGGGGATAAGGTAGAAATGTAAGGAAGAATCAGATGGTGCCAGATGCCACAGACCATAGAATGGTGCGGGACTCTTTCTCAGAATGCAGTAAGACTTTTGAGCAGAGGAATGGCATGACTGGATTCACACTAAGGAAAGCTCTGACTCCTCAGTGGCGAACAGACTATAGAAGTAGAGAGCACATAGGAGGCTACTGCACTGACCTAGATGACAGATGATAGGGGCTTGGACTAGGGTTACAGCATAAAAGTGATAAGGTGGCCGGGTGCGGTGGCTCGTGTCTGTAATCCCAGCACTTTGGGAGGCCGAGGTAGGTGGATCATGAGGCTAGGAGATCAAGACCACCCTGGCTAACACGGTGAAACCCCATCTCTACTAAAAATACAAAAATTTAGCCGAGCACGGTGGCATGCGCCTGTAATCACAGCTATTCAGGGGGCTAAGGCAGGAGAATCACTTGAACCTGGGAGGTAGAGGTTGCAGTGACTGCACCACTGCACTCCAGCCTGGGTGACAGAGTGAGACTCTGTCTCAAAAAAAAAAAGAAAAGTGATAAGGTATGGAAAACACGTGCTATATTTTCAAGGTAGAGCCAACAAAACCTGTCCATAGTTAAACGTGTAGTGCGAGAGAGAGAAGAAAGACCCTATCTTTTGGGATTAATCACCTAGAAAACATAGTGTCATTTACCATGAAGAAGGAGACTAATAAAGAGCAGGTTTGTTTTATTTGGTCCAGTATACATTATGATTTTAAACATATATTCTTTTATCTTTGCCATTTTGATAAGCGCATGTTTATCTGAATTGCAGGCATAAACCTTGAGCTAAGGAGAGCTACTTACAGAGTTCATGGTTCCACTCAGCCTAATATGCAGGCATTGCCATTACACTCAGAATATCAGAATATACTTCATTTGTCTTACTCCACTATTTTCCATCAAAAATATATTTACACATCTTGTTCACAACTATAAAATTCACTCAGTCTGTTTCATGTATAGCATTGAATTCCCAAAATAGTAGCCCCATTTCTTCCTTCCCTGCTTAATCTGGACTACCAGTGCAACGAATTCTTGCCTATAACCCCCAGTGCCTAAACCTCTTGTCTTTTCAGCTCATCAGAGTTACCAGTCCCTAACCTATGATTAATCCAACCATCTGCTTGCACAACAGAAATTCGTAAGATGCCAAACGCTGCTTGAGAAAAATTGCATAACTGTACTGCTTGGACTTATTACATATTTACTATTTCCAAGCTCAACTTAGTCCTCAGTATAGCTTGGCAATCCTCATGCCTGTATTCATTCAGATATCTTTCCTATTCACCAAGGTGACCATTTTATAACTTTACACTCCTGCACAAGCTTTCACTTTAACATCCAGGAGAAAAAAACTACTTACCGCTTTCCAGAAAACAAAATGAATACTCTAGGCACTTAATTTAGTCAAATATCCTCTGATTTCAACATTACATATATTAACTCTCATCTTCACCTCCCCTATCACTGTCATATTTCTCTTTTGCCCATCATCCCAAACTTCCTTCCACTCACTACATAAATCCTATGCCTTGTTCATGGCTCTTGGTCTTTGCAGATGCAATTTCATCATCTTCAACAATCTCTGTTGCTTCAATGTCTACACATTTTTCAAAGTGCAGTGGAAATGCTGTTTACCAGTGAAGCCCCACCCCCAAACCAGCTGCCATAGACAAAGATGGCAAATCTTTCCTCTTTATTATCTTAGCACACTATTCAGACCCAAATTATAGCACTCCTTATATTTTGCTACAATCACGCCTGTTATCTATTTCTGTCACTAAGACTTGGCGGAGCAGACCATTTGTTATTGGTCTATGTGCATCCAATTCAAAAGCATGCAGAGTGATTTTTATATTCTCTCACTCAACAACAATCAACACAGACAACTTCTGTGACCAAATTTGGTGAAGGGGGCTGGGTTCTCCCCATCATCAAGCAAGCAGTCAGTTCTGCAGTGGATAAATGGATGTCCTCCAATTTAATTCTGACACTATGTAACTGGAGATAGCATCACATCTCACAGATTGAGGGTTCAGTCCCTAAGACTGCCCCCTCCCCCAAACACCAACAGTTGCCAGTCCTGGCCTCCAGAACTTCTGACCCGCCGGCTTCAAGCTGGGGTTCTCAAGACCTTCTCTTCAGGTTTGATTAATTTGCTAGAGCAGCTCACAAAACTCAAGGAAACATGTTTACTGGTTTATTGTAAGAGTATTATAAGTTTATTACTAAGGTTACCGATGAAGAGATACGCACGGTGTGGTATGAGGAAAGGGGCATACAGAGCTTCCATGCCCTCCCGGGCAGCCGCTCCTCAGGAACCTCTATGTGTTCAGCTATCCACAAATCTCTGAACCCCGTCTTTTGAGGTTTTATGGAAGCTTCATTATATAGGCAGAATTGGTTAAACCATTGGCCATTGGTGATCAGCTCAATCTTCAGTCTCTCTCCCCTCCCTGGAGGTTAGGAGGTGGGACTGAAAGCCCCACCCTCTAATTTTGCCCTGGTTTTCTGGTGACCAGCCCCCTTCTGAAGCTACCTGGAGGCTGCCAGCCCTAAGTCAACTCATTAGCATACAAAAAGACATCACTCTGGCATTTTTAAAGATTTTAAAAGTTGAATGCCAGAATATGGGAAAAAGACCAAATACATATTTCACAATATCACCATACTATATAGATTTTTTTTTTTTTTACAAGAGTTTGCTTGGAGATGCACTGGACAGAGCCAAGGCTGTGGTAACAGTCTTAAAAAGATGTTTTGTGTTGGGCATAAGACAGCATTTTTCATTGGTTACAGAAGTAACATTGATCCATGCCTGTCAGTCTTAGAAGTGTGTTCATTTCAGTAAAGCTGAATGGAGTTCACTTTCTTAAGTGCAGACTCACACTGAGAAACCCATGCTATGGAAGCTAACTTCCATAGCATGAGACTGTAACTGATTGGTTGACTTTTACTGATAAGATACAGGAAAAGGAAAATAATGTGAATATCACAAGTGCCACTGCTTGGTGTTACAGGGTCTCCTCTGCAAACTTTACCTCTGGCTTGGAAGAATAAACCAATAAAAATACCAACACAAAGACCTTTCTGAATTGGGAGCTATCCACAAGGCTGCTTTTCCATTTCAGGTCTACTAAATAATATCACATTATCCTTGAAAGCAATAACACAGGAATTCATGTTTGTTGAGGCAGCTCCTTTGAAATTTGTCTCAAATGAAACACAGAGAGCAGAGAAGATAGGCAAGCCAAAGATATTTAAACTGTGTGTATATCACATTCCGTATATTATCAATTAATTTTCAAAACCTCCAAATAAGGTAGATGTTCATTTATGTGAAAAGATTAGAACTTAAAGAAATTAAATAAGAGTTTCAATCTCATAAAGCTAGTAAGTGACAAAATCAGAATTCAAACCCAGGTCATAGGCAATTTTTTTTCAGCCTTTTGTACCATACCAATGCCTTCATTTTGAAGAAATAGGCCTAGAGAGAACATGTAGAAGCTGGGAAAATCTCTACCAGTGTTTCTGACGTGGAAAAGAAGTTGTACTAAAATCTGTAATATTTCTGAACCTCTTCCCCATTGACTGATGGTTTTCTTTAGTTATAGAATAAAATTTCAAATCTTACATATTAGAAAGTTACACAATCTCAACACTTCCTGCCATTCTCAGGGAGATGTTTGCCATACAAAAAGTCACCTACAAAGCAATGTGGTATACTTAGGTTCTAGTGGGTATCTATAACCCACTATAACTTGAACAAATTCACATAAAAAAATGAATATATGACTCAATAATTCTATCTATATCATGTATTTTTAAATGACCAAAATAAACCTACAAGGCTCTATCCACTACATCAAAAAATAAAAATCAAATCTAGCTAGCTTACATTTTTTAAGGTTTTCTGGGAGTCATATGTACTACTGTAGTAAGCACTTAAAATAAGAATGGGATATGAAAATGGAGAGAAGAATGAAGTTAATAGTTTTTTAGGACGGGCACGATGGCTCACGCCTGTAATCCCAGCACTTTGGGAGGCCGAGGTGGGTGATCATTTGAACTCAGGAGTTCAAGACTATCTTGGCCCACATGGTGAAACCTTGTCTGTACTAAAAATACAAACATTAGCCAGGTAGCAGTGGCACATGCCTGTAATCCCAGCTACTCAGGAGGCTGAAGCAGGAGTATTGCTTGAGCCTGAGAGTCAGAGGTTGTGGTGAGCCAAGATGTGGCACTGTACACCAGGCTGGACAACAGAGTAAGACTCTGTCTCAAAAATAATAATAATGATAAAAATAATTTTAATGCATGTGCTGAAGTCTTATTTACTAACTTTGGAGAGATCACAAATTTAACTCTAGTTATTTTAAATTCTGAACTAGAGAAAACTATTTTAAAATTCATATGCAACCAAAAAAGAGCCCATATAGCCAAGGCAATCCTAAACAAAAAGAACACTGCTGAAGGCATCATGCTGCCAGACTTCACACTACACTACAGGGCTATAGTATCAAAATAGCATGGTACTAGTACAAGAACAGAAACATAGACCAATGGAACAGAATAGAGAATGCAGAAACAAGACCACCCACCTACAACTATCTGATCTTCAACAAACCTGACAATAACAAGCAATGGAAAAAGTATTCCCTATTCAGTAAATGGTGCTGGGAGAACTTGCTAGTCATATGCAGAACATTGAAACTGGACCCTTTTCTTATACCATATACACAAATCAACTCGTGGCTGGGCGCAGTGGCTCACACCTGTAATCCCAGCATTTTGGGAGGCTGAGGCAAGTGAATCACGAGGTCAGGAGTTCAAGACCAGCCTGGCCAACATGGTGAAACCCCATGTAAATACATATAAAAATACAAAATTAAATACAAAAATACATATAAAAATACAATACATATAAAAATACAAAATTTAGCTGGGTGTGGTGGTGTGTGCCTGTAATCCCAGCTACTCAGGAGGCTGGGGCAGGAGAATCACTTGTACCCAGGAGACGGAGGTTGCAGTGAGCCAAGATCAAGCCACTGCATTTAAGTCTGAGTGACAGAGTGAGACTCCATCTCAAAAAAAGTTTTAAAAATCAACTCAAAATGGGTTAAAGACTTAAATGTAAAACCCAAAACTATAAAAACCCTGGAAGACAACCTAGACAATGCCATTCAGGACATGGATACAGGCAAAGATTTCATGACAAAGACACCAAAAGCAATTGCAACAAAAGCAAAAATTGACAAATGAAATATAATCAAATAGTTTCTACACAGCAAAAGAAACTATCAACAGAATAAACAGACAACCTACATTTTTTGCAAACTATGCATCCAAAATAGGTCTAATATCCAGCATCTATAAGGAACTTAAACAAATTCACAAGAAAAAAACAAAAACACCATTAAAGAGTAGATAAAGGACATGCACAGACACTTCTCAAAAGAAGACATTCCTGGAGCCAGCAATCATGAAGAAAAGCTTAACATCACTGATCATTAGAGAAAGGAAAATCAAAACCACAATGAGATGCCATCTCATGCCAGTCAGAATGGCTATTACTAAAAAGTAAAAAAATATAATAGCAGATGCTGGCGAGGTTGTGGAGAAAAAGGAATGCTTTTATACTGCTGGTGGGAGTGTAAATTAGTTCAACCATTGTGGAAGATAGTGTAGCAATTCCTCAAAGACCTAAAGACAGAAATACCATTTGACCCAGCAATCCCATTACTGGCTATATATCCAAAGGAATATAAATCATTCTATTATAAAGACACAAGCACACTAATGTTCACTGTAGCACTATTCACAATAGCAAAGACATGGAATCAACCTAAATGCCCATCAATGATAGATTAGATAAAGAAAATGTGGTACACATACTCCATGGACTACTAGACAGCTATAAGATCATGTCCTAACGCAGGAACAGAAAGCCAAATACTGCATGTTCTCACTTATAAGTGGGAGCTAAATGATGAGAACACATGGACACATAGAGAGAAACAACACACACTGGGGCCTATTGGAGGGTGGAGGTTTGGA
This sequence comes from Aotus nancymaae, assembly GCF_030222135.1. Lineage (NCBI taxonomy): Eukaryota > Metazoa > Chordata > Mammalia > Primates > Aotidae > Aotus > Aotus nancymaae. The sequence goes on along the minus strand of NW_026988431.1, from coordinate 46,592,937 downwards.
GGAGGAAGAGGAAGAAGATCAGAAAAAATTACTAATGATACTAGGCTAAATACATGGGTGATGAAATAATGTGTACAACAAACCCCCATAACACACGTTTACCTAGATAACAAACCTGCACATCCTGCACATATATGCCTGAACTTAAAATAAAAGTTAAAAAAAAGAACACAAAAATGTAGTGTTACTTTAATAATAAAAGAATAGTTCAGACTAGCTTAGTGCTACAGCTTTTAATTGCCAAAGAAAGGAGTGAAACATGATGATACCATAGTTTAGTATATACACGTTGAAAGCAAACCAGCTTATCAGAAGCAGAACCTTTTTTTTGATACTAAACCAATAAACCAATTTATTTTCTGAATATTCAGAAGCACAGCATTGAGTAACAGCGTTAAAAGTGACCTTAAAACCTACTTTCATTAAATTGCTTCATATAGCACATCCAGGTATTTTTAGTATTTCAATATATTTCTATTAACAGGTGACAAACATAGCAAAGTGGTCAGGCATGGTGCCTCAAGCCTGTAATCTCAGCACTCTGGGAGGCTGAGGCCAGTGGATCATCTGAGGTCAGGAGTTCGAGACCAGCCTGGCCAACATTGTGAAACCCCATCTCTACTAAAAATACAAAAATTAGCCAGGTGTGGTGGTGGGTGCCTGTAATCCCTACTACTTGGGAGGCTGAGGCAGGAGAACTGCTTGAATCCAGGAGGCAGGGTTGCAGTAAGCCAAGATCACGACACTGCACTGCAGCCTGAGCAACAGAGTGAGAGTCCAAAAGAAAGAAAAGAAAAAGAAAGAACAAGAGAAAGAGAGAGAAAGAAAGAAACAAAGAAGAAAGAAAGAAAAGAAAGATAGTAAAGCATATTCAGGGTATTAAATGAGGGTTTCGTCTTTTTCACTAATTATTTTTGAATAAGTCACATATAGCACAAAACTCAAAAAGTAGACTGAAAGTTCCTCCTTACCCTGTCCTTTAGCAACCCAGTTTCCAATGGGTAGAAACTGATATTTAAAACTATAATTCAGTAAAAGGTATCTGAAATAGAGGAAGGCATAGATCTATATATTGAATGGATTTATCTTTTATCTAAAGAAAAAAATCAATCCAGATAGGTCAACTGTGAGACATATTCTAGTAAAATTATTGAAATTTAAAAGAAAAGATCCTTCTGAGTTTCCAAGCAAAATAAAAAAGTCATTTACAAAGAAAAGAAAATCAGGTTGGCATCACACTTCTTGTTAGCAACGGTCAAAGCAAATAAACAGTGCAATAGCACTACTCATTAACTTAAAGGGAGAAATGTAAGGTAAAGATCTTATATCCAGGCGCGCTGTTTTTCAGATATTAAAGACACCCAGGAGTCTTTCCTGATAATCTACTAAAGGATGCATTTAATTTAACAAAGAGATCATTAGGGAAACCAATGAAATAACTGGTAATGATGATGAAATATACTTAATTATAGATCTATGACTATAACACAGGTGAGAATGAGAGAGAAAAATTAGTATGTAAATATTATATGCTCTATCAAAATCAAAATAACACAAAAAGAGAAAACTGAGTGAAAATAGAATATGCCCATTGACTGCATATTCTATTTGCAGAAATAAAAGGAAATCATTTAAGGGTGACAGAGTTGTTAAAATCTAAAGACTAAGAACATAAAATGAAAGTATTAAAATAAGGTAATACTTTTTAAAAATACAAATCTTTCTAAACCCAAAAAGTATTCCAAAATAAAATAAAACATTTAATTTAAAAAGCAAAGAAAATAGACAACTGAAACCAACCCAATTGTCCCATAAAACTGATGTTTATGGTTTCTTTTGAATAAACATAGAATTTAACCCTCTCCCTCTCAGTCTCAAAACTTGAGAAAGTTAGATTTGTCTTATCTGAATTCCTTTCTCTGGAAACTAACCACAGTCCTCCCAGATGGTATCAAGAAACTGACACACTTACTGGATCACCTTATCTGAACAATGAGCCCTCAGACCCCTCACTCATCATGACTGCCTAAGTGACCACCTGCTTCCTGTTGACCAACTCCCCTTCCTTACCCCTCCCTAATTTCTGTCCTCCTGCATGTAGTTATAATTCTTCCCTGCTATATAAACTCCTATTTTTAATTAGTCAGACAGATGGATTGGAGATTGATCTCCCAGCTCCTTAGCTGCAGCACCCCATTAAATCCTTCTTCCCTGGCAGTACTCATCTCAGTGACTAGCTTTCTGTACAGTAAGCAGCAGGACCTAGACCAAACCCCTGGTGTTTCAGTAATGCTACTGAATGAAAGATACCCAGTAAATATGATGCTATAAATTATTATCTGCAGATAAAAAAATCGAATATGCATCAAATTAGTACAAATAGGCTCAACTTAGCTGTTTTTAAAAAATTCAGATTGACTTGAAAATCAAAATGCGATATTCTACAGGACAAGTGATTGAAAAGTCATTCTTACTCTTCTGGATTTTCTTATCCTGAGCATTTATCAGTATCAGCTTTATTCCATTTATACTATACATCTGCAAAACAAGTTTTTATCCCTCAAATCTTCCTGTTCCAAATTCAGGTCTTCAGAAGCAATTGTACATTGGTTGTTTCTTAAAGTAGAGAAAAAGGAGCAAATGTTGGCTATTGAGGAAAATAAAGAAAAGCCATCATATAATTTATTTTATTCTTAAATGCTAAATGGTTCCAGGCTTTCTCTTTTTATTTCTTACTAACTTGCCTCAGCTTTTTAAGACTAAATACAAAAAAAAAAAAAAAAATCAGTGAAAACTTCAAAAAAGATAATTATTTTTGAGTCCCTCTGTTTCCTTGATATGTAGTCACAGGCAAATCACTAATCTCAATCTCTTCTAAAATTTTTACATCCTTCCTATATTGCAGAAAATAAAATTAAACCTATTTTACAAGTCATTTGTAAGTAACATAAACTACTGCTACTTACAAACATATTTTATAGAATTTTTACTGATTTTTAAATTAAATAATATTCCCATACAGAAATACTAGAATACACAGAAGTGAAAAAGAAACAATAGTAAAATCAGCCAAAATTCTACCTCTACAGCTACTCTCTTCCCGCCATGGAACAGAAACCTGCGTATCTGCCACCAGGCTTGTGTGCAGCCTGCTGCCCCTTCATCAGCTCTGTGATGTGTAAGGAGCGATGAACAATGCAGGGGATGTGGATGTGGGTAGGAAAAGGCAAAGCAAAGGCTCTAGTTGCATGACAGGCACTGGCACCTGGTACCCCAGGTCAGAGGTAGAACAGAGGTTGAATATACAAGAAAGAAAGTAGTATTAAGCAAACTATAGTCTACTTAGATTTTTAACAGAAAGCCATTTTGTGACCTCTTAGTTTTCTCTTTACTGCGGACTAAGAAACAGAAAATATATTTCTGTAAAATATTAATGCATATAATTTTTCAAATTACAAATAATATAGGTTCAATTAAAAAAATAGGTGATATGAAAAAGTACAAAGAAAAAGAACTTAAAACCCTAACTTATCTCATCACCAAACACTGCCACCATTTCTTCTCATCAACAAGCCTTTTCGACATGTTGTTAGAGGTCAACAAATTTAACACTAAACTGCATATACTACTAGCATATTACCTACAGAAAGAATGAACCATTACCTATCGTTGTGTCCCCTCATCCTCTTCTTAGTTACAGTAAATTAGAATTGGTCCTTAAATACAACTTAATCACAATTATATTGAGTGATGTCTGAGTATTAAGAGATTTAATTACTCCAGCTTAAAAAATAATCACTGGTTGATACAAAAATCAATTAGGTTGTTAAATATCCAGATTTCATTTTCATAAAATCTTTGCTACTGCCACATATTTCTATTTGGATTAGGTTAGATGATTCCTCGGTTTCCTTCTAACACAAAAATGTGATTTTCTGAAAAGTAATACAGAAACTAAGATATGTACTTACAAGTTAGTTTTGGTGAGATTTTCTTAGTTAACAAAAAAATTGATTCAGACCATTTCTTCTAATATATTTTGACATTTGCTCTTTCAGCATGAAGTTAGTTACCAAGCAAAAGGAGGTTCTTAATAATTTATGTTGTTTACTTTGAACGTGATTACTCATAGGAGTCTGCAGAAATGAATCAATACTTGCTTAGCTTCTTAAAAAAGTAAATTGGAGATAATTGCTACAGTCATGCATGTTAATTTAGGCTGCCAAATCAATTTCCAAGTACTCCTTATGCCACAACAGCCTTAATTAAGAAACAACTAAGGTTGCCTTTTATTCTTATAGGTACTGCTGAGCCATTGGCTCTGAACAAAGCCATTTAACCTTTTTGATGTATGTAATTAAAAAAAAAAAAAAAAACAGAGAGGCCGGGCACGGTGCCTCACGCCTGTAATCCCAGCCTTTTGGGAGGCCGAGGTGGGTGAATCACGAGATCAGGAGATTGAGACCATCCTGGCCAACATGGTGAAACCCCGTCTCTACTAAAAACACAAAAATTAGCTCGGCATAGTGGTGTGCACCTCTAGTCCCAGCTACTTGGGGTGGGGGCTGAGGCAGAAGAATCACTTGAACCCAGGAGGCGGAGGTTGCAGTGAGTGGAGATTGCGCCACTGCACTCCAGCCTGGGCGACAGACTGAGAATCCGTCTCAAAAAAAAAAAAAAAGATAAAGAAAATCTATAGGGTTAGTTACACTGTACATCTGTAAAAGGGCTTTACAGTTAGCAAAGCAATTCCATGCTCAGTTTCTGCAATCTATTTTCTGTTCTGCATGATGTAACCTAGGCCTCCTGGGAAGCTTATTTTAATGTGGTGTGGAGCTCCTGTCCAGTCCCAAGTTCCATATTTTAAGAGGATCACTGACAAATTGGAGCACCTAAAAGGAAGAAGTCTGAGGAATTGTGATAAGAGGGATGCTTGAAGGAACTGGAAATATTTAACCAAAAGATGAGATGATGTGGTATCATAATGATTTTAGGAATTCTCTTTTGTTCAAATGCCTGTTACATGGTAGAGTGCTTAATTTTATATCTTGTTCCAGATGGCAGAATTGGCACTAATGATTGGTAATTACAAGGAGGTAGATAAGATTAAACATAAGAATCTTCACAATGTAAAGGGCTGTCTTACCCAGGAGTGAGCTTCCTGGTGTTCAGGCACTTCCTGGAGGACAACTTAGGTGGAGTGAGGGAGAGTTCTCTGAGGCTCACTGTTTCAGGCTTTCAATGAATTAAAATGTCAACGAATCAGCAGTGTATGGTGGCTCACGCCTGTAATCCCAGCATTTTGGGAGGCCAAGGCGATCAGATCAAGAGGTCAGGAGATCAAGATCATCCTGGCTAATGTGGTAAAACCCCGTCTCTACTAAAAATACAAAAAATTTGCTAGGTGTGGTGGCATGCACCTGTAGTCCCAGCTACTTGGGAGGCTGAAGCAGGAGAATCGCTTGAACCTGGGAGGCAGAGGTTGCAGTGAACCAAGATCATGCCGCCGCACTCCAGCCTGGGCAACAGAGTGAGACTCAGTCTCAAAAAAAAAAAAAAAAAAATCAATGAATCATTCATTCATGAGACAGCCTTGTCTTTCTGGTCCAGCCCCTATTTTGACCCTTGTTATCACTGTGAGATGGACATCTCAACTCTCCAAAAGACAAGGAAATGTTAAAAGGCCTGGCAGTTTCCCTACTACATGCCAGGCCATACTTAGATATTACCCACTATTATCCTATAGAGCTGGCCATTGCTAGGGTAAAAGTCAGACTGTTGGAGAGCAAGTGTCTGTCTATTATGCCTAGGGCATAATTCCCCCTTCCAAAAGTTTAAAGAGAGCACTGCAGTTCATGTACAACCTACAACACTCTGTCGATCAATCTCATCTAGCTCCTACTGTATAACATTTAGTTTGCACAACACTCCAATATAGTGAACTCCTAAAGAGCAGAAACTCTGTACTATTTATCTTTGTAACTCCATAGCTTATCCAAGTGTTGGGATTTATTAGTTACTCAAAATATGCTTATTGGAGGAATAAATGAATTCCATTCCAAATAAGCACTGTCCCCATGCAGGCACTGTATCAATGGCAAGATCCAGACTTCAGACACAGTTTTTGCCCTTAAGGAGTGCCCAATAATTAGCAGAATAAATATGTGAGGGAATGAGGGCACCTGTATTGGGTGGAACTTTGCCTTTCAAGAGTCGTTTCAACCCTAAGCTTCTATAAATCCATATTATTTTCCTCAATTAAAATATCTTAGATGCAGCTTGGAGCTGTGGCTCACGCTTATAATCCTAGCACTTTGGGAGGATCACTTAAGCCCAGGAGTTCAAGACCAACCCAGGTTGAAACCCCATCTGTATGAGAACTACAAAAAATCAGCCAGGTGTGGTGGTGCACGCCTATAATCCCAGCTACTTGGAAGGCTGAGGTGGGAAGGCCACCTGAGCCCGGGAAGTTGAGGCTACAGTGAGCTGAGATTGTGCCATTGCACTCCAGCCTGGGCAACAAAGTGAAACCCTTTCTAAAAAGTATAAATAAATAAAAACCCAAAAAACATATATAGATAGATATATATTTTAGATGCAAGAACAGGAAAAGTGGTCATGTTATGTTAGGATATTCCTAGGTTTTTAACCTACTGTGGACAATACTGTTCACTTTCAGCAGACCAAATAATTTGAGAAGTCAATCTATAGTCAAATTATGGGATTCTTTTAGTGAATTTAAAGAGATAGGGAATAGAAGATCTTGGTAAATATTTGTGTCAAACCCATACAAAATTCCTGTTTCTCATATTAAGAAAAGAAACACACTCTCTGGCCCTAAAATTTAAACTTATTCTCTATATACTAATTAAGGAATTCAAACTATATATACTAAAAATAACAAATACTGACATAATACAGATTAAATCTGCTAATTTTTTATAAAGTTACTTTTATTATTCTTTTACAGAGAATGATACAGGACATAGAGGTTAAGTTATTTGCTCCTATATCATGAAGTAGAAAGTAGCAGACCTAGGCAGTTGAGCACCAGAATCCCTAACAACTTCACTGATGGCCTGTTGTAATCGTGTTCTCTTATATCATGATAAGAATTTTATTTCTTGCTTATCCTAGGAGCCCAATACACTGTAGTATTTTTGCCAGGTGTCCCATAAAGTAGAATCAGTGCTCCATGATTAGTCTTGCTTCTGATGCAGTAAAAAATCATGCCTGGGGTTTCAGAAGAGATTTACAAAGCAATATGGTGTCATTTAGCATGAAAACATCTAGACTTTTACTGCATTTCCTTGGTATTATTCATACAAAGTCAGCTATCACCCTTTCTGCCCCATTTCCCACTCCCCAGTCCAAAAAGCCACATTGTATTAAATAATGATTAAATACAAACATATTACTCTACACAATCACACACTTGCAAAAGGCAGACCACCTGTTTTTCTAAACCATTTTGACTTACTGAGAGATAAGATGGTTACTCTGAAAAGCAAGATAAATTTCATTTTGGAATCAAATTATCTTTTCCTCACTTAGTTTCACATATATTGTTTTTCACTTTGTGCTCTAAATAGTTAATTGGGACTATTTAACAGATTATATATGTTTCTGCTGAGAGTAATTGTACCTTAACAATAACTGAAGGAATTTTTACTTATTTTGCTAGTTGGTTCATGGTTGGCTAGAATTAAGTAGAAGCTGAAGGGCTCCTGACTGTAGGAGGTGAAACTCATTCATATTCTTTTGTAAACAAATTAATGGAGAGTTGCCAGTGTGTTTTCATCCCACTAAATCACCTTAGCAACATGGATATAAAACAGCATGAACTTTCCCTCAGAGCCTCCGGTCTTTCCTAGCGTGAGGATTCAACAATAAATGAGACTAGCAACATTCTCCATTTATTTTAGTCTTATAAAATGAGTGTCAGAATTTCCACAAAACTTAGATTTTAACAGTAAAATAAAAAGAGGCTAAATTTTTCTTACGTACAATGATTAGTATTTCTCAACAGGACTGTATTCGTTGGTTTTTTGTTTTCCTGACATGGCAGGAAATACCATGCACCCTTTGCTTGACTGAGTTTAAAATAATTTTAGGCAAAAAAAAAAAAAAAAAAAAGGCAGAGAAAGATATATTTTCAAATAATTAGGTCTGGCTAATTTGAATCATGGGCTCTATGGTCACCAATTTTACTTCTATCTTATTTTTCTTGAATTTGAGGAGTGTGAGCTCTGGAAAATCGAGAAAGTGAAAGCCGCATTGCAATCATCAAGTCCATGCTAACGCCTGTGGGCAGGGCAAATCCTGGCAGAAGGTTGCTCTCAGATATCTATAGGAAATAAGCCACAAAGCTTGCTTTGTTTTGTGTGATTTTTTCATCGACTCTCATCTCTCCCACATGTAAAGGCCAGAAAACTCTCTACTTATTTATGGATTTCTTATGGTTTTGTTCCTTTGTTTTGGTTACTGCTTATCCACACTCTAGAGAAAGGAAAGCCAGTGAAACTATAGCACAAATGTATTTAAGAACTAAGCCTCTGGGTCTCTGCCATCTGTTATCTTTTTAGTATCTTGTCTGTCTTCCAGATTTAAAGGCAAGAATGATGAACACTTAAAAAATACCTTTTCTTATGACGGTCTACTTTAAAATTTTTGAATATTGTAGTTAAGTCCCCAGCCAATTGTGTAAACATAAAATTTTTACTGCTAATTTTTGAACTGTGTGGAATATTGGGTAGGGAGTACCTCAGTGGATCACCTGGCTGCCAGATGTATTCTTGACTGCCCCAACAGGTAATGGCAGTGCTACATACTGGTAATAATCAGGGTCCATTATCTGAGCTGAATGGTGACTCTTTTTCTGGTCTTTTCATACATGAAATCTCAAGTGCTGGTTGATGGAGAAGCAAATAGAACTTAAAATCTTACTAGTAAAAGCACTCATCATCTGTTAACAGAAATGCTAGATAGACCTGCAGAGCTTACTGATGCAGAGTCAGAAGCACAAATTCTTCATGTGAGTCTTTAGGAGTAGTAGCAAAAGGGGTTACTCTTACACTGTACTTCTGTGTTAGCGACACAACATTAGATAATGATCTCTGATTTAGGATGCATCCTGCAGGTTGGAGAATAGCACCCCATCTTTGCAGTGTTATCTCCAAGCCTGTGCCTCTATGCCTTCAAAAAGCAGTTCCATCACTACTATAAGACTGGCAGCTTTTTGGTGGCATGGTCTGTTACAGGAACAATGTACCTCATTATGATACGTCCACTGCCTTTTTTTTTTTTTGCTTTAAAGTGGTCCTTAGTCTTATAAAATGTCAAGTGGGATACCATGTCTATGGATCAAGCATTCTGTAAACCCTCAGATACTGAAGATGGTTGAGGCTCCACAACTGGCAAATCAAAACCCATACCTAGAAAATTTGCTGATTGTCGTAAAGATGAATTGCTGCCTCTTCGAGGATGTAATCAACTTGGCACCAAGTGACTGGTTAGTCTCCTTGAAAGAGGGCATCCTATCAGGCTTTAGTATTGTTCTCTGATACTGTCTAGTTGAGTATCCAATAGCAGTGGTAGTTAGCCATAGTGATTATCAGTCCACGATGTTGGTAGGACTCATGAGTAGTTTTTATCCCTGACACTATGGATAGTCTGTTCATGAACTCGTGACAGCACTGTGGTAGCTGATGACAGAGGCTGGCTGTCACATGTCAGCCAGCAACAGAGCCATTCTGTCCACCTGAGTTCAGTGCTGTTTTAATGGTAAATGCTTTCAGGTAGTCATTAATAGTCACATTAAAACTTTTCAAATTTGTATTTACTCCTGTAAGTCCATCACATGCCTCTTTCTCAGAGCTCCTTGTCACCAAGGTTTCCATTTTTTTCTTTCCAATCTCTGACCAAGCAGTCAAGCTAATTTCCACTGCTCAGAAATTCCTGTATATTCTTATCTTGGGCAATTTTTCTTTCCATGCAAAGTGTACGTCCTGGTACAATGCCTAAAACTCTGCCCACGAGAAAATGTTTACTCATTGCTCTCTTTCATGGCCCTATTGAGTGGGACTGTCATAAAGCAGCAGTTCATTTTCAGTTTGTACTTAAACATGAAGAATACCCACCCATAAACTAAGCTTAGCCTTTTTTCTTATCCATAAGCTGGTCAAAAAGCTACAGATGGGAGCTAAGGCAGAAGTGCAAGTGCAACTGTGAAGTCTGGCTACCTGCACTTGCAGCTTATTGTGCTGTACAGCCCTCCACAGGTCCAGTCCTGGATGTACATTCTCATTGTAGGATGGAATCCTGCTTGGATCACCTCATCTTCTGACTTTGTGAGTTGATTAAAACAGCTTATGATGGACAGCTCTGGCCACAAGGTCATTTGATATCCCATGGTCAGATGTTCTGTCTCTATCAGAACAAAGTAGCATATCAGGAGATGTTTTGAAAAGGTGTATAATACTCTGCTGCAAAAGGCATGACCTTGTTCCAGAACCCTGGGAAAGTCACTGTGATTTTGCTAGTAGGGCTTGCCAGAAATTTCATGTGGTATCTGTTTCTACCACAGATAACTTTATGTCTTTAAGATGGCACTAATCTCTACCTTTCTTCTTGAACTACAATATTGTTTTTGACATGATACTGTTGAATGTGGGCAGTTTCAGTGGCTTCTGCTTAGTCTTCCAGCTTAAATAGTTCTTACCCAATATTGAGTCCAAGGCCTCAGTACTAGGGTTCTTACAATTACTTTGTGTGTCCACTCCACTTGTACACTTGGGGACTGATGAAAATACCAGTGGGTGGGTACGTAGCTCCACTGTGTGAACCAGACCTATGACAGGACTCCACTTATTACTTGGCTTCTCTATGACTCTAACACAGAGGCCATGATGACACTTTAGGTCCCTGGGTATGAATGTTAAATCCCATATTTGCGTCAGGCAAATGAGTTTTTTCTCTCCCCTGTTATATAAGTTTACTCAAGTAAATTGTCATAGGTCCCTTTCTTTCTTAAAAGGACTTAGTCTGTCTCACAGTCAATGACTTCTGGGTCAGAAAATTGGCTTCAGTTTGAAAATAGAGCAAAACAACATGACCTTTTATTGTGACAGCTTCCTCAAGCTCCTGAGCATTCCACCTTGATTTCTTTTTTTTTTTCTTTTTTTTTTTAAAGACAAAGTCTCACTCTGTCGCCCAGGCTGCAATGCAGCGGCATAATCTCGGCTCACCACAACCTCTACCTCCCAGGTTCAAGCCATTCTCCTGCCTCAGCCTCCCGAGTAGCTGGGATTACAGGTGCCCGCCACCACGCACAGCTAATTTTCGTATTTTTAGTACAGAGTTTCACCATGTTGGCCAGGCTGGTCTCAAACTCCTGACCCCAAATGATCCACCTGCCTCAGCCTCCCAAAGTGCTGGGATTACAGGTGTGAGCCACTGCGCCTGGCCCCACCTTGATTTCCTTTGATTGCACACAACGGGTGATGCCTTGTTGGCTGCCCTAAGGATATGTGTTCTGTTAACCATCTTCAAAGCTCTTCACTGACCAGGCCCCTGGCTGACAGTCCATTAGAATAATTACATTCAGCGGTGAGGCCTACCCAGGAGGCCGCGACGCTCCCCCGCGATGACGCCTAAACCAGTCCCGCCAGTCCCCGCTCCTCCTAGAGAAAATGCCGCCCCGCAGCACTTATTGGAGTGACCCTGAGGGTGACGAATTCGCGCACACACAGGCTTCCCACCACCTCCTCTAAACCGCCGCCAGCGTGCCAAGGACAGACGGCGCGGTTGGCTCCCCGAAATTCCGACTGATACGCGCCTCGGCGAACGAAAGCAAACGCAGGATGCTCTCGCGCTCCTGACTGACTGGTTGGGGACACCTCAATTAGTGACAGAAAGGGGCCGGGCGGGAAAATCAGCTGTCGCCAGCGGGGATTGACAGAAGGAACTGATACTTACTCATTTTTCCCGGACGTTGGCTGGTGAAGTCAGGCTGTGGCGTTGAGACGACGCAACTCGTGATTGGAGGGTGTGCCTTCCTTAGGCCCCATTTAACCTTCCGGTGTCTGCCCAATGAGCGCCAAGCAGTTGGGTGGCGCTCATTGGGCAGCCACCGGAAGGTTAAAGAGGGAGGGGGTGGTGCTTTAGGCCCGCCCCGTTGCTGGGGGCCAGCTGGCAGCAGGGGAAGTAGGGGGCGGGCAGGCGATGGTGGGGAAGATGGGGTACCAGAGCCTGCGGATGGAGTGCTTGCAGATCCCACCGGTCAGCCGCGCCTGCACCACTGCCTGCATCCTCACCACCGCAGCCATGCAGTTGGAATTGATCACACCTTTTCAGTTGTACTTCAGTCCTGAACTTATCCTTAAACGCTTTCAAATATGGAGATTAATCACCAATTTCTTATTTTTTGGGCCAGATGGATTCAATTTTTTAACATTTTTCCATATGGTTACTGTCGAATGCTAGATGAAGGCTCTTTCCGAGGTCGGACAGCAGACTTTGTATTTATGTTCCTTTTTGGTGGATTCTTAATGACCCTTTTTGGTTTGTTGGTAAGCTTAGTTTTCTTGGGCCAGGCCTTTACAATAATGCTCGTCTATGTGTGGTGCTGAAGGAACCCCTATGTCCGTATGAACTTCTTCGGCCTTCTCAACTTCCGGGCTCCCTTCCTGCCCTGAGTGCTCATGGGGTTTTCCTTGTTGTTGGGGAACTCAATCATTGTGGACCTTTTGGATATTGCAGTTGGACACATACATTTTTTCTTGGAAGATGTATTTCCCAACCAGCCTAGTGGAATAAGAATTCTGAAAACACCATCTATCTTGAAAGCTATTTTTGATAAACCAGATGAGGATCCAAATTACAATCCACTACCCGAAGAACGGCCAGGAGGCTTTACCTGAGGTGAGGGCCAGTTCCTCGGAGGTTAAAGTAGCAGTGCCAATAATGAGACCCAGCTGGGAAGGACTCAGTGCTACCCACTGGGATTCTTTTATCCTTGGTTGCAAATGTGTGGACACTTGACAACCTGGCAGATTTTAACTCCAGAAGCACTTTATGAAATGGCACACTGACTAATCCAGAAGACATTTCCAGCAGTTTGCCAGTGGTTCCTCACTACACTGGTACTGAAAGTACAATTTCTTGGAGCCAAAAAACTGGATATCCTGCCACCTGTAACAAGTACATGAGTACTTGATTTTTATGGTATAAGGCAGGGCTTTTTCTTCCTCTTCTTGATAGATGAGGCCATGGTGTAAATGGAAGTTTCAGAGAGGACAAAATAAAACTGAATTCCATTTTTCTCTGACTATAAAAAAATAATAATTACACTCACAATTTCTGACCATTAAATGCCACCACCTGTTTTTTGTTTGTTTCTAATGTTGGGATCTAATCATTCCCATTGCTATGAGGAAGTTAGCACTGGTCTTCTCTTGAAAGATGCTACTGAATTTTTCAGTGATGACGGGACCCCTCTCACACGCACATTTCTTATTGTATTGCTAAATGGTGTGTTCTCTGGGTCCTTCCACAGAATATAGTCAGCTGGTAGGTATTTTAGACCTTATATACTATATCCACTCTAGCAAGCCACTTCTCTAAGCCTTTGATCTCTTTCCACTATTGCATGATAGTTCTAGAATTTCTAACATCAATTTTTTTAAGCTTCTGAAAGTCAATGACTACATATTGGCACTGATCTTCAGGGTCCTTGCCAGAATGTTATATCCTGTATCACTGGAGGGTGGTCCTATATCAGCAAATTCTCCCTTATCCAACCTTATATTCTCTCTGCTTGATCCAGCCTCCTTAAGATCCAGTCCCCATCCTCTCCCAACTCCTGATGGTACATATTTTCTAGGTTTTACAATAGCCCTTTCCTCCATTAGCAGACCCTGAGATTCCCAGACCAGATTATGTTCTCCTGACTCTAGTTGTTTTCTCGTTCTGTGACCAGGAGAGAAGGCGGAAGTAGGTCTTGAGTGAAGGAAGGTACATGTTGCTTTGTAAGACAAAGATTTCTGAACTGTTTTCAACAAAGAGAGAAGGCTAATTTTTAGTGGAAAACATTGGGTCACTAATACAGTACCAGTGAGTTCAGAAAAACCTGGGATTTTGGCCGGGCACGGTGGCTCATGCCTGTAACCCCAGCACTTTGGGAGGCCAAGGCGGGCAGATCACCTGAGGTCAGGAGTTTGAGACCAGCCTGACCAACATGGAGAAACCCTGTCCTTACCAAGAATACAAAATTAACCCGGCATGGTGGTGCATGCCTGTAATCTCAGCTACTTGGGAGGCTGAGGCAGGAAAATCACTTGAACCTGGAGGGGCAGAGGTTGCAGTGAGCCAAGATGACGCCATTGCACTCTAGTCTGAGTAACAAGAGTGAAACTCTGTCTCAAAAAAGAAAACAAAAAAACCCCTGGGGTTTTAAGGTGTTTTTAGTGCCTCAGCTCAAATGTCACCATGATAAGTCTCAAGGTCTTACTCCTTCCTAACCAGGTCCTGACCTTAACCTAACAGGCTTGACTGGCAAGGGTAGAGAATTCAACTTTTTTAAGAGATCCACTACTCTTATAATTAACTCTTCAAATTTTTCTTCCCTTCCCAATAGTAGGGAAAGTTTTTTTTGCCACCAAAACTAACTTTCATGTTTTGCCTTAAATTGATTAGTCTCCCTTAGCTGTTTATTATTGTCCAATACACTGATGAAAGGAGCCATCTGATTCCCTTTTCTTGTAATTGCTACTCTCTTCTACCCTTCCAAGGCCTGAGATATTTCACCTGCTTATTCCCATATCAATTCATCACCTATGAGAGTTTTAATAATTACAGGACAGTAGCTAAACATATTCAATCTACCAGCAGTGACAGGAGTCTTATTCCTAGCCAGCTGTTGGGTGATACAGCTCCAAAATCCTCAGAGTCTCCCTCCCAGGACCACTCCTGGTGTCAATAGTCAATGGTTGGATTCCACAAGAAAGAGCCCCTGAACTGGATGATTGCATCCACATGGCTTATTGGAACTACTCTCAGGAACAATGCCTAAGAGAACAAAGAAAACAAGGTTGAGGACAGGGAGAAATTAAACTGAAAACAGTTGCAACAGAAGTCTCAACTGATTACCTGGAGAGCTCTATAGCTCGAATAACTTATCCAAATTGGAGAAAGTGATACAGACAGGAGACAGGGAAATGCTGAGTAGTAGAGGGTGATTCATGGCATAGGCCCCACTCTAAAGTCTGGAAACCTGGGGCCCTAAATAGGAACAGGCATTCCCGGTTTTTTGCCCAAAATGTTGCCTTTTGGCCCATCATATTCCCTATCCTGTACCCATATAAATCTCAAACTTCTGGCTCCATGAGGCGATGAGCAGAAGAGCCAAGGAGCAGAAGAACTGCATGACAGAGAAGGGGAGAAGAGAAGGGGTATCAACATCAAGAGAAGTCCAGCTGCGGATGGTAAGAGAAGAGTTCCCCCACAGAATAGCCAAACTTCAGGAAAGATCATCTTCCTACTCCATTACCCTTCTAACTCCCCATCCATCCCACTGAAAGCCACCTCCAACACTTAATAAAATCCTTGCATTTACCACTCTTCAAGTCCATGTGTAACCTGATTCTTCCTGGATGCCAGATAAGGGCCCGGGTGCCAAGGGAACACTGAGCTAGTTAACACTTAAGCTGTCTGGACAGCAGAGCTAAAAGAGCACTGTAACACCAGGGCTTCAGGAGTCACAAGCACCCACCCCTAGATGCTGCTGTGGGGCCAGAGCCCAAAAGTGCTTTCCCTGGTTTCTGCACCTGCCTGTCTGCATGCTCCCCTTCCCATAAGGAGTTTGAGCTCACGGTGGCCAAAGAGCCACACCCCTGTCACACTTACTGCAAAGGCAGCCAAGGAACTCTCCTATTTCAAAAAGAGATGAGAGGTGGGTTTTGTAACATCCCACTTTGGAGTCATTGCCTATAGACTGTTGTGAGGAAGGGTTTATAACATTGGATAAAACAGCTCCTTTTGCCCAAGACCATATCCAAAGGAAAGACTCAGCGAGTCCCAATCCTTGCAATTAAGAAAACAAATGCTTACAGCCTGCATCCTGAAGGGGGATCTCAGACATGCACCAAACAATTACTTTTGGTCTTAACTATCTCGTATGATTTGGGGGCAACACAGTTGACTCCCTAAACATGTTTTATTTAGGGTTATCTTATTTTATGGTAAATGTTTTTAACATTTGTAAACTCTTACCACATCCAAACAACAAAAGGGGAGATGATCTAGAACTATTTAGGGCATAAGGGAAAATTCAACTTAGAATTACAAACCACAAAAAACTTCGCCATATATAACCTATACCTCTGAAGAACCACAGTTTGACTGTATCAGGGAATCCGCAAGAGCCTTTGTACTAAGATCATAGTTTCTTAATTCGTGAGTAACCAGAAATGTGGATTTTTGTGACAAGACAAAAGGAGACTTATGCTTTCATCTGGCATTCTTTAGAGGCTTGTGGTAAAGTAGGAGTTTACAGAGAGATTCTTTTACTGCAGTAAAAGTCAGAATCCCAAAGAACATGTATTAAGTGGCCTGGAAACCTCACGTAAGCAAATGTAGTATTTGGAGGTTTCAGTGTGGTTTATTTAAGTGTAGAAAGTACTGAGAAAGTTTGCATTGAAGGCAGTTATAAGTGCTTTAGAATCTTAATTTTAGTATCTATACCATACTTTAATGTGTATGTGCAGGTGTGTGTGTGTTTTACCGTGATTGGGAAATGGCCAGCAATAAGTAGACTGACAATGGATTAGGAAGGTAAGAGCTGTGATTCTGTGATGGTTTCTGTTACAATAACTAGAAAATACACACACACACACACACACACACACACACAGAGAGAGAGAGAGAGCACGAGAGAGAGCAGGGTACTATAAAGGAAACTATATAAGCACCAAACTAAATTGCCAAAGATGAAAAGATAAAGTCAATTTTAAAATGAGAACTTGTGTCTGTGCACAATCAGTTATCTTTAATTCTATCAAGTTAAAGGAAACCTGGGCAAAAGAAAATGTGGGGCGCTCAGACTATTCATTCTCTAGGCTACAAATTATCTAATTAGCTCTGATGAGTTAAATTTGAGCTAAAAATAATTACATAAATTACTTCAGTAGTAAAATAATTCAGAATTCATTTATCTGAAATAATGTATACTTGGACTTGTCATGTTGCTGGTTTTCTCAGATATTCATTTATTATCACAGCTAAAAATTATTCATTAAAAATTATTTAAATGTGTAAAAATGATCCATGTCACCAAGGTATTCATTTTCCTCTCACCTTTTTCACAAATAGCTTTTGTATTTTAGACATTGCCAGGTATAGTGAATAAAAGATGACTAAGAAACAATTCTTGTTTTCAAGAAATTCCCAATTTAGTAGGTTAGATAGACATATAAATAAATGATATCAGCTACAGAATAATATACCAAGGATGGTGAGTCATTACATGGAACAATCATAGACTATCCTGTCCCAGGTTCTAATATTCATAAAATAGAAATAAAAAAATAATACATGTTCATGATACATGAACTCATGGGAGGAGACCTTTTATCTGGATTGGTTTGGAAATGATCAATGAGAATGTATATGTTTTAGGTAAGTTCATACAAGTTGTACTTGTCCAGTAAAATAAGAGTAAGAGAGTGGAGTAAGAGAGTAAGTACTGATGTCCTCAAGTACTACACAGTCAGCTGCATATAGAAGCTGAAAAGAAAAACTGTAGACATAGAGGTTTAGGTTAGAATAACACCCTGAGAGTAAAGAGGGAGAAGCGGGTATGGGAATTGAAATATTGGCAAGACACTTGTTCAACTCCATAGATTATGGTATTCTCTATATTTAAACACCATAGATCATAGAGTCTAAGTAAGGTAAGGAAGAAAGCGAAGGTGAAAACTAGCTGAGGAATTGGAAGAGAATGAAGCAATCATTGAAATTAACTTTTTATGAGGCTAACAAGGATGGTAAGGTGATGGAGTAAAAGCTGGAATCATAAGTTGTGGTTTGAGGTGAGTTACTGAAGTTTGATATTTCAAAAGAGGAGACTTTCAAATCATCACAATGGTAAGCACATATGAAAGTCAATGGAGTTACAGAAATTGAAGAACTCTGAGGGGCAAGAGCACTGAGTCATCCATTTACAGTTGAAAGTAAGCAGGAACATGGTGGAACTTGGGGTGGAGAGGAAGAGAGTGAGCCAACTGTGTCGTCAGTGCAAGAATGCCCACCACACACAGCAGCTCACTTGTTAGGATTCCCCCAGAATTGAATTAGTGGGTATCTTCTCTTGCTTGGAGGAAAATTAAAGATGACAATGAGAATTACCTCTAGGAGGCCGAGTTTTATCTTGATCCCAGCTGTTCCTGTCAGAAGAATCTAAGGTCTCTAAACGGGCATCAAACAGAGATAATTTACCTCTCAACTCAAGGACAGGGATTAGCAGCACAATCTTAAGGGTCTTTATACTTTATTGTGTTAATTTCCTCCTTAAAATGAATTTTCTGTCTGGCTGCTTCTAATTAGAAGGATGTAGGGTAACATAAAACTTAACTGTTCTGGGTCTCAGAAAGTCTTTATTGGTCCAGTTCTATATCCTGGATTAGTTGCCTTGTACACAAATCACCTAATATCTTTTACCTTCACTCGAGCAAGAAGAGCATTTGGGAGCTAATATGAAATAGAAAGAAATATACTGCGCTCAAGAAACTAAGAACAAAACCACTGAAGATGAAGAAACTGATGAGGAGAATCTGCACCCAGAGGGGGATGAAGACAATCAAATGAGTAATGGATAGAAATTGGGTTTGTACTAATACTCTCCCTCCCCTTGCCCCCACCCCCAGAGAGACCCTAGTGTGATGTTCCCCTCCCTGTGTCCATGTGTTCCTGTTGTTTAACTTCCACTTATGAGTGAGAACATGTGGTGTTTGGTTTTCTGTTCCTGTATTAGGACAAATACCTAATTCATGTGATGGGTTGGTGGGTGCAGCAAACCACCATGGCATATGTATACCTATGTAACAAACCTGCATGTTATGCACATGTATGTATCCCAGAACTTAAAGTAAAAAAAAAATTATAAAATAAAACAATTATTTTTCTGATAAAAAAATTAAAAATTGCATTTGTACCAGGATACTCTGACAGATATTATTATCATTGTGGTTTTTCTCTGGGAATCAAGGTGCTGAGAGTCACTTTAGATTTCTGTATCATTCAAGATACAGCCAGAAAAACACTAATCCCTCTAAGACTTTCAAAAAGGTGGATGTGGTTACACAGCTTTCTGAGTTCACATTCCTTAGAAAGGACAGCGTGAGACAAGGATTTGTGTGCACGTGACTTTCTTTAGGAAGAGCTCATGGAGGAGAACTAAAGCAGGATAGAGAAACGAGCGAAGCAAAGATGTGGTTTAAGCAAAGCCCAGTCCTGATGCACAGGGGGAGGAATCTGGAACATAAAACATATCACAAAATTGTCCCCTCCTTGAGAAAAGGAAGTTGATATCTTATAACCTTTATCATCATTGGCTTTGCCTGTCTGTCAGCTCCTGTCAGGCAAGTCTTAACGAAGGGATAGTTTTGAGGCCTTAGCAATCAAAGCTTATAGCAGGGTAATAAGAGCACCAACGGACTAGGAAGATCTAGACAGAAACTATAGTACCTCCTGCCACAGCTGATGGGAGAACAGAGAGCTTAACAGGGAATGGAGAGGGCCCTCAGTTTGGCAACAACATTCCCAGTCCTGGCAAGGCCAGCAGAAGAGGTCGTACTACAAAAACCCAGAAGCTAGGCAGGCACTTAGCTGTGGATTGAGGCATGGCAGGCACTTGCCATGGGAGCTGGGACTCACAGGAGAGGTGCTTTTTTGCAGAAATGGGAACTGTGGAACAAAGAGATGTGCTGAAAACACCAGGAAAATGGAAGGGTGGGAGGAGAAAAGAAATGACTGCCATCTTTCCATCCCCTGATCCTAACCTTGCCCCCTATTTTATAAACCTACCAGAGAGTACAAGAGCCTGTGGAAGATACTTTCCCATCACTCAGAGAAGAGTAGGGGAAGCTTGGGGAACAGATCTCAGAACCAACAGGAAGTTAAGTGAGTGCCCACTAGAGAAACTGAGGAAAGCTCCCCAAGAAGGGTCAACCTGTAACTCCATTGTCTGAAACCAGAGAATTCAGATAATCACACTGTCTTCATGTAGTGACTCAGAATTGGGGGAAGAAAAGCTGATTAGGACACTGAGTCTCTGAAGTGGCAGCTCCCCAAATCAAATCCAGTTCTTGGCTTGCCGGAGAGTTTGCAATCACAACAGTTGCTATGTATATGGAGTAGATTTTGTTCACATTTTTAAATATATAATATACAGTTCTTATTAAAGCCTGATGGGTGTTCTGAGGATATATAGATGTCTCCTCTAACTCTTTACCTTTTCTACTTTCAAAAGAAGTAAAGTTCTTTTTACAGCTGTCACCCAAAAAGTATCTGAGATAGGTCTCAATTAATTTAGAAGTTTAGTTTGCCAAGGTTAAGGACAATGCCTGGGAGGAAACAAACAGACACAGAATCACAGAAACGGTCTGTGGTCTGTGCCTTTCTCCAAAGATGATTTTGAGGGCTTTCATATTTAAAGGGGAAAAGCAGGCTGGGAAAAGGGAAAAGGGGAGGTCATGAACACATTACTAAATCCACGTTGCAAGAGAAAAGGAGCAGGTAGGGTAATAATCATGCCTTCCTCTTGCACTCAGTAAATTGGTACTTAGAAGATAAGGTGAACCTAGAGTAGCTACCTGTGGAGATTTTTTTAAATCTTTTATCTGAAGCTATCTGCTTAGGAATAAAAGAAAAGGCAGCTTCTTGCATGACTCAGTTTTCAGCTTAAATTTTTTTCCTTTCCGCACAGTGAATTTGGGTACCAAACTTTTAATTTTCCTTTCACACAGCAAATTGGGAGTGGGGTGGCGGGACTAACAATATTCAATCGTCTTCAGGAAAAAGAAATTTGACAGTGCCACTCTTGACCTTGAAAACCTGCCTCAGAAACACCACTTTGGCAACAAAGTAGATTAGATGATTCCTAGGAAATGGAAACCGAAATGACAGTTACTCAAGTGTTATGAAAGTCATGAAAATTAAAATAGACCAACAGAGCCCACAGGTTTGGGAAACAGAATAATTTACCATTTTTATATTTCATTCTCCATTTAAAATTGATTTCTGTATTTTAAATCTACTGATTTCTATGTGCTTTTTATTGATCACATTGACTCTTGTCACATGAAAAAATATATATAACATTTTCTCTCCAAAGTGGCTATAAAAATGTGCATTGTGTGTGATAATCTGCAAGATACTCATCTAGAAGAAATGATCTATGGACACTTTGATGAAATGCTTTATTCCAATCCCATGCTTGGCTGCTGGTACTTTACAGGTTCATTTGCAAGTAGGTTCATTTTTTTTAAACTTGCTTTTCAAGGTGGTGATGAGAAATTGGTAATTTATAACTTCATAATACCATACTCAGGTACTTCATTGTCTTGGGATTCATATATCTTAATTGAATTTAGAACATCATCATTTGAGCCTCAAAAAGTATTTGCAAGTAGTTATTTCTTTTCCTATAATGAGGATTAAAGGATTCTGGGGCGGAAAATTCTGATCAATTCAGGAGGTGTTGCTTGTACCCCAGAGGAGCCTAAAATGATCAAATCCATGTTTTTATGCGAGAACTTTTTGAAGTGCTTGAAGCAACTGCTAAGGCATCTGGAACGTCTAGTAGTTTAAATTGTGTTTTCTTGTAAATCTTAAACATTAAAATCTGAAAATGCATGATATAGAGAAGGAACACAATGAATTCACATATAAGAGTGGTATGAAGGGTAGCGTGTTAGGCCATTCTTGCATTGCTACAAAAAAATGCCTGAGAATGGGTAATTTATAAGGAAAGAGGTTTAATTGGCTGATGGTTCTGCAGAAACACAGTGTTGGCATCTGCTGCTAGGGAGGCCTCAGGAAGCTTTTACTCAGGAAGGTGAATCGAGAGCAGGTATCTTACATGGCAGGGCAGGAACAAGAGAGATAAAATAGCGGGGAGATGCCACACACATTTAAATGACCAGATATCCTGAGAACTCACTCACTATTGCAAAGACAGCACCAAACCAGGAGGGTCCGCCCCATGATCCAAACACCTCCAGGCACCTGCTCCATCACTGGGCACTACAATCCAACATGAGATTTGGGCAGGGCAAATATCCAAACTGTATCAGATAAGTAAGTAAGTCACAAAATAGGGAGAAACATGGTGTGCTTTTTATTTTTTCACTTTACAAACTCCTCTTTCATAGTGATGTCTCATCATGGTATGAAATTACAAGACAGTGCTGGAAAAGTGGAGGAAGAATATTGGGAAGGGAAAGTATGGTTATGTTTTAAATACATTAGAAAGGGGATTGCCTGTCTTTCCAATGCTACCAGTCTGCCTTCTATGATGTAGGCAGTTGACTCCCCAGCAGAAAGTAGTGTCTTGAGGTTATCTAGTCTATCTCCCAACCCTTAAGCAAAATGATGGCAAGATGTAAGATAAAACATAAGAAACATAGGGAAAATTTCCTAAAATATCACATGAACTATAATGAAATGCTCCCCCTACTGCCATGTCAATTCTCATCATCACAAAAGCTCTAAGTAGACAGTTTGATCTCTAGGAGAGACTAAAGACAATTAATCTGGCAACTTTCATGGTGACCATCTTAGTAAGATAGAGACATGGGGAGTTTTTTTTAAAAGAGACTCTAGATCCTGTGGCATTTGTCCAGTTTTCTAGAAGTTGTCCTCTCTCTAGCCTCTAAAGTCCATCAACGTCATCAGCCACACATATGTATTGGGCACCTACCTTGTGGGACATACATCCTACTGTACTATGAGTGATGCATAAGGGAGGGGAAATGGCCTCTGATGTCCAGGAGCTACTGATCTCACTAGCTCTGTCTGTTCCTCTCCTCTTCCACCCTTCGATGATTCTAGCATTCTAGAAGATTGAGCACACGTGCCCCCTTTCCATGAGTTCTCTAATCACAATTGTTTCCTTTCTGAATGTCTCTTACTTTCTGGAATCAGGAACTACAAAAAAAAGGGGGGTGGGGGGAGAGGAAGTCACCAGAGGCTAGAGTGGCTAAGAAATACTTCTGAAATAAGATATAAAGGTTGAGCCTAAAAGAATCAGCCATAGTGGGACAAGTATGGAGAGGCAGGAAGGACCATCCAGCGAAGAAGATGATATATGAAAGGTCCAGAGATATGGAATCAGAAATTCTGAATGTGTTCTGCTTAAACTATTGTGGAAAAAGAATTGTATAGAAAATAGTGATTGCATAGATCAGTGGTTCTCAGACTTTAGTGTTGTCCAGCAGAATGTAATGCAAGCCAAATACAGAATTTCAAGTTTTCTTTTTTTTTTTTAATTGGACTTTGGGCTCTGAGGTACATGTGCACTTCCTACATGTCACAGGATTGTTGCATAGGTACATACACGCCATCATGGTTTGCTGTCTCCATCCCTAACCCCCGTCGCCTACATCAGGCATTTCTCCCTGTTTTATCCTTCCCCATCCTCCTCGCCCCACCCGCTGTCCCTCCTCTCCCCTCCCCTCCATCCCCCCACCTAGCCCTGTGACTATTGTTCCCTTCCCTGTGTCCAAGTGTTCTTATTGTTCATCAGCTGCCTATGAGTGAGAACATTCGGTGTTTGGTTTTCTGTTATGTCAGTTTGCTGAGAATGATGGTTTCTAGATTCATCCATATCTCTAAAAAGGACACGAACTTGTTATTTTTTATGGCTGCATAGTATTCCATGGTGTACATGTGCCACATTTTCTTTGTCCTGTCTATCATTGATAGGCACTTGGGTTGGTTCCAGGTCTTTGCTAATTTCAAGTTTTCTAGCAGACACATCAAAACTGGTCATTAGAGAAATGCAAATCAAAACTACATTGAGATACCATCTCACACCAGTTACAATGGCGATCATTAAAAAATCGGGAGACAACAGATGCTGGAGAGGATGTGGAGAAATAGGAACACTTTTACACTGTTGGTAGGAGTGTAAATTAGTTCAACCATTGTGGAAGACAGTGTGGCGATTCCTCAAGGACCTAGAAATAAAAATTCCATTTTACCCAGCAATCCCATTACTGGGTATATATCCAAAGGATTATAAATCATTCTACTATAAGGACACATGCACACGAATGTTTATTGCAGCACAGTTTACAATAGCAAAGACCTGGAACCAACCCAAATGCCTATCAATGATAGACTGGACAGGGAAAATGTGGCACATATACACCATGGAATATTATGCAGCCATCAAAAACGATGAGTTCGTGTCCTTTGTAGGGACATGGATGAACCTGGAAACCATCATTCTCAACAAACTGACACAAGAACAGAAAATCAAACACCACATGTTCTCACTCATAGGCGAGTGTTGAACAGTGAGAACACATGGACACAGGGAGGGGAGCACTACACACTGGGGTCTGTCGGGGGGAAATAGGGGAGGGACAGTGGGGGGTGGGGAGTTGGGGAGTGATATGGGGAGAAATGCCAGATATAGGTAAAGGGGAGGAAGGCAGCAAATCACACTGCCACATATGCACCTATGCAACAATCTTGCATGTTCTTCACATGTACCCCCAAACCTAAAATGCAATAAAAAAAAAAGTAAATGAAAAAAAAAAAGTAAAAAGAGGGCTGGGTTCAGTGGCTCACGTCTGTAATCCCAGCACTTTGGGAGGCCAAGGTGGGTAGATCACAAGATCAAAAGATCGAGACCATCCTGGCCAACCTGGTGAAACCCCGTCTATAGTAAAAATACAAAAATTAGCTGGACATGGTGGTGGGAACCTGTAGTTCCAGCTACTCAGGAGGCTGAGGCAGGAGAATCACTTGAACCTGGGAGGTAGAGGTTGCAGTGAGCCTAGATTACAGCCACTGCACTCCAGCCTGGTGACAGAGTGAGACTCCTTCTCAAAAAAATAAATAAATAAAAAGAAATAGGAGACATTGATTTTACTAATATATTTTGTTTAAACTACTCAATATATCACGTTAATATGTAATTAAATTAAATTAAATATTAATGTGATTTATGCATTCTAGTTTTGTGTGAGGCCTTTGAAGTCCAGTGTGTACTTTACATTACAGCACATTTCAATCTGGACTAGCCACATTTGAAGTTTTCAATAGCCACACATAACTAGTGGCTCCCATATCAGGCAGCACAACTTTGAAGTACAGGAGAATTATCTGGAGAGCTCATTAAAACATAGATTGCTGGGCTCCACCCCCAGAGTTTCTCAGACTTAGTAAATCTGGGGTGGGATTCAATAATTTGCATCTCTAACAAGTTCCCAAGTGATGCAGATGATTGTCGTGAACTATACTTTGAGAACCAGTGGCATAGATAAGTGGCTCTCAAGCCTGGCTGTGTGTTAGAAATACCTGAGGAATTAAAAGCAAGGAAAAAATTTCTAATCGCCTGACCATACCCTGGAACACTTAAACCAAAACCTCTAGAGGTGGGGCTCTGGCATTGCCACTTTTTAAAAGTTGTCCAGGAGATTTTAGTTATCAGCCATATCAGAGAACCACAGAGGTAGGAAAAGAAAAAACTAGAAAGATACGTTAGTAAACAATGGAAGTCTAAGTTAAAAAAAAACAAAACAAAAAACATTTTACAGGTAATTTTTAAACAGGACAGTGATATATGATGAAAGCAATATTTTGAGTTGCTTGCCTTGGTGAAAAGAATAACCTACAGCCAGAAATGGTTAGAGAAAGGTTTAAAATCATTTAAGTACTTGAAGAAATGAAGTGGGGAAATGGAAGGAGGGGGAAATTTGAGAGTTACACTCAGTCCAATTACATGACTATTCTACAGAGCGATGGAATAAAGGGGATAAACTATGTTCCAATGGGGAAATTGTGGTATTTGTTTAGTTCAGCACAGAGCCATAAAACAGTGACCACAAATGGAAATGCCTAGAAAGGCCCTGTAAGAAAGGTAGCAGAAAAGGAATGAGAAGGAAAAGCACTAAAAATAAAGTTAGATGCACACACTGTGTGAACGATGGAGGTTACATTTGATTCAATCTGTTAGGCCTGATCTCAGGGGGGCAGTCCTCAATGGGGGCATTTGTGTCTGCTCCTCTTGCTCCTAAACTTTTTCATTTTTTTCTTAGACCAGACGTGGTCCTTTCTTCAAGACTCCTGGCCTCCAGGAAGTAGAATCTCCTTGTCTGAGTTTCTGGTGTCAGGTTGAAACTCTTGGGAAACAAGTTCTCAAAGATGCGTAAGTCAGCTAAAACTGTGAACAAAGACAACAAAGGTCAGCTGTTCATGGAGAAACAGTCCCAGTTCTGGGATGACTAAAAATAGAGATATGTGTGGGTGGCTGACAAGCATAAGTTCATAAGGAAAATGAAGATTTCAAGACCTTAAACCACATTATCTATCAAATGCCATAGGCATTTACTCTGTAAGAGCAGAGATGAATTACTGCCAACATGTCACATAATTTAGGTCACATAAAAGTAATAGAGAAAAGCCACAATAATAAATAAAACTCCTGGTAGCGTAGGCCCTCTCCACACCACCTCATATATGGAATTTAACTCATGATACCAACAGTAACCAACAGAAAATAGCTGAAGTGATCATTACAGGTAGAAGTCAACCCAAATTAAAATATGATTTCGTGTCATTGGAATTTATACCCATCTTTTCTCCTTGTTTCAGGCTGATTCCATTCAAGGTAAGAGTTTGGACAACCTCCAAATCCTGTTAATGTTAATAGGAACATTGGTAAGATTCTTAAGTTTTTAGACTAAGCTGCCATTACCTGTACCACATCCCAGGTTCCTTGTTCTCCATCTGGTATTTTCTTTCTGTTCCCTTGACATCTCTTTTTACTCATCTATAGTCTTAAAATATTCCCACTGAGCCCATTAACAAATTGCCAAACCAGATTGGCAAATAAATTGCATTCTTGAGCCTAAATTTAATTTTGAAGAGCCTTCTTTCTTTTTACAATATGCCCGCTGACATTGCTGGCTCAAATCTTACTCTGGGCCAGAGATCCTTTTTTCCTAAAATAATTGTACTCCCAGATCCATGGTAAGCAAGCTACAGAATGTCATCATCTTTGTCTAGGAAATCTCCACGCTGTATTGGTGTTTATCCATAAATTCACAATCACTTTTGATTTTCTAGGAAGGGAATTGTTTTTGAAACCAGACTACCTCAGTTAAACACTCTGGATCTTACTAATCTCCATAGTTTTCATTTGCTCTTATTTAAGAATCTATTTCCTCCATCTGGTTCTGCCTGGCCTACTAACAACAACAATAACAACAAACCACTTCTCTACTCACTACACTTCTGACACCAAATGTGCTTTTCCACACCAGCAACCAATTCTCCAACTCTCTGGACACCAGATGCATGTCCTATAATTTAATTCAACTGAAACTAACTACCTGGAGTTAGTGCAGACCCCACAGTTTAAGGGTTCAATCACACAAGACTGCCCCACCCACTTCAGATGCCGATTGCAAGTAATGTGCCATCAAATTACTGACACCCCTGTCTGATTTGGCTATAATTTGGGAGTTCCTGAGACCCTCTCCTCATACTTGATAATTTGTCATAATGGCTCACAGAACTCAGGGAAATTTTTTTGTTTGTTTGTTTGAGACAGAGTCTCTCTCTGTTGCCAGGCTGGGGTGCAGTGGTGCAGTCCTGGCTCACCGCAACCTCCACCTCCCGGGTTCAAGTGATTCTCCTGCCTCAGACTCCTGAGTAGCTGGAACTACAGGTGCACACCTGCCTGGCTAATTTTTGTATTTTTAGTAGAGACAGGGTTTCACCATGTTGGCCAGGATGGTCTTGATTCCTTGATCTTCTGATCCACCTGCCTCGGCCTCCCAAAGTGCTGGGATTACAGGCATGAGCCACAGCACCCGGCCTCAGGGAAAGCTTTTACTTTCATATAACAGTTTATGATAAAAGATAGTATAAAGGATTCAAACAAATGGCTAGATGAAGAGGCACATAGGGTGAGGTCCAAAAGAGTCCTGAGAATAGGAGTTTCTGTCCCCATGGAGTTGGGCGCACTCCCCTCCCAGTATGTGGATGCATTCATCAACCTCAAAGCTCTCTAAACCTCATTCTTTAGGGTTTCTATGGAGGGTTTGTTTATCATGCCACTTTAGAGACATGATTGATTAAATCATTGGCTATTGACGATTGGCTCAATTTTCATTGTCTTCTCACTCTCTGGAGGTCAGGGGTAGGGCTGAAAGTTGTAACTCTCTAATCATGCCGTGATCTTTCTGGTGACCAGCCTCCAGTTGGGAGTTATCTAGGGGTCCCCAACCACCAGTAATCTCATCAGCATACAAAAAATACTCTCACCACTCAGGAGATTTCAAAGATCTTGGAAGCTCTCCTGTCAGAAACCAGGGACTAAGACCAAATATTATAATTAAAAAATGCTTCTAGCACCCCTTTTGCTCAGAAAATTACAAGGATTTTAGTAGCTCTGTGTCAAGAACCAGAGACAGAGACTCTCTCTCTCTCTCTCTCTCTCTCTCTCTCTCTATATATATATATATATATATATATCTCACATCTAGTTTTGATGGTGATTGAAAATAGTCAATTGCTGTATTATAAAAAGTAAATTAAGATCTTTCCTTAATCACTGAATCTCAGATTCAATCAAGAGACCATGGGATACTCATTTCCATTGTCACTCTAACTTTTCAAAGGAAAGAAAGTTAAACATTATTTGGATTTAAAACTTAAAATACACAATTCATGAATGAGTTCACTATTTTTAATGATGTTAATGTTAATGGTTCATCAAATCTTTTCAAGGCAGAAATGATTCAGGACATTTACCTTGTGAAATTAATAAAACTAAAGGAATTTTTAAGAATCAATTATTGGAACTGTGAATAGGACAGGAATCAGCATCTACTCTAAGGACTTCTTCAGATGTTCAAGCCTTGTTATCACTCAGATCAGTCTTAGGGTCTTTGCTCAGTGGAAAGCAGCAAATATTTCCCAAAACAAGGTGAGCCTGATTAGATTTATTCAAGGCGCTGTGCTTTGTAAGCTTGGAAAATGCATTCATCAGAGCTTGGATTTCTAAAGAACTGCTCCTGCTATTACGCTGAGTAGGCGTTGGAACATTCATTCTGGGTAACCTTCTTTACAATGTAATCTGTTGGAAAATAGCTTCAGCAGATACAATACCCCTACTCTCATTTAATTAGTATTTTCTGAAGGCTTCTAAGAATCCTTGCGTGGATCAGTGCTCATGAATATTAAACATAAAGGATAAAAATCTTAACAAGTAATCGCTGTCCTGTAAGTGCTTCACTTGGTTAAGTACATTTTTTGTATTTATCAGCTAATTCTCAACTGGATCTTAATTCTTTTCAAATGAACTAGCTCCCTACTTGGATCGCATGCAGATCACAGCTTGGTTGGGAACCTACACAGCAAAATTAAGCTTTACAAATATCAGTCCACAATATGGTGCTATCAGAAAGACCTTAACTTTACTGCAGTATAGAGTAGAGCTCAGGGGGCTTTGGTGGAACCACACTGGTAAATTATGCTTCAAATTTGGGCTGATCTACAAAAAAAGGAAACAAACTATTATTAGAGCAATTTTGATTCTAAGTCTGGAGACCTGTTACTAACAGAGGAAAACTCCATCAGAAGCCTAACTCAAACACTTAACATTTAGGACTCTAAACACAAAGGAAAATTATAAAGAACATCTTGTTAATTTTCAAATAATTTTACCAGTTCTACATCTGTTGTATAAATAATTGAGAAAAAAATAAGTCAGCATACAGTACAATTTTATCTTACTAAGATTAATGCCAGCTCTCTTGTTTTAGTTTTGTACTTCGATCTACTAAAGAGCCACAATAAGTATTAACCTTCAGTCATCGAGTAACTGAATTTTATCACTAGTCTTGAAAGCAAGATCTGTATATTATTTCTCTTTTTCTCGTTGGTATCTATCAAAACGTCCAGCACCTAGTCAACTTTTAGTAAACATTGGTTGCAAAGAGCTTAACTTCAGCAAATGGGTATAGATGGCACTATATGATCTACATAGAATTAGCTGAGGTTTATAAGCAATATTCCCGGTGCCATACCCTCTAAGTTTTACTTGTGGGCCCTCAATGCTTGCATAAGCTATTTAGCAGGAGCTAAATCTCAGTATTAAAAAAAAAAAAAAAAAAAAAAAAACTCAACTAGGCCTGTCCACTGACTATTAAGAATTAATAAGTTCATAGAACTGAGAAAAAGAAAAAGCAAGCTGCGGGCAATATATTAGCCACATATATTGGTATTACTAAACAATTTTATGTAAACTTCTAATAGATTTTGATCAAACAAGCATTATCAAATGGCCTAAAATGTGAACCTCTGCCTTACAGTCTTCTTTTTGCATCTATGCCCTTAAAAACTGACTGGTATTATTTATTTAAATTGACACTGAGGGTTTTTTAAATTTAAAATATAATAGTCAATATAAAAAATTTTAGAAAACATAGGGATCTGTGAAAAAAATCTAAATTATTTTTATTTTTCTAGTCAAGGAAAATATTAACATTTTAGTTATCATCTTCAAATATTTTTTAATACAAAGAAACCACAACCCTCACAGATAAAATCAGAACTCCTCCTTGAAAGCCTTCTCATATGGATCTCACTAAGGGCTCAACCTTATATATGTGTGAACAGCCAAAAACATAGAGAAAAAATAATGCAAAGACACATATATGTCAAAAGTACTTGCTTATAAGAGGGAGAGCAGAATCTTAATTTGTGTGTGTGTGTGTGTGTGTGTGTATACACACAATACAGTATACAATAAAACAAAGATTCTATTCTCCCTCTCAGAAGCAAGTACATATATATATATGCAATTACTGATATATATACATATATATATGCAAGTACTTATATATTATATATATATAATATTGCTGGAAATATTTAATGAGATGCATTTGTATATTGCTTATGAGGGAAAATATTTTTTAAAAGATCATAATAAAAAATGAGTGTAATATTACCTAAAAATGTAAAAGTATTGTACATCCTATCATATTTTTTCTCTTTGCTTTGAGTACTGGAATATCCAAAACTTATTACATCTAACTGTATTAGTTAACATAAACCCAAACCTCACAGTTAAAAAAAAGTTAAATATAACTACTCTCTTTTCATTTCCTATTCAGCTGTCACCTTTAAATTAATTTTTGACTCTTCTTACATTTATTATTTTATTATAATTTGCTTCAATAATTTTTTCAGATTTTTGTTGGCTTTGAAAAATAGATGAAATAGAAATTAATTAAAATCAAAATATAAAACCAGAAAGAAAAAGTTCAGACTTACCATAGCTATCAAAAATGAAACCAACCAACCCATATAATATTTAGGGCTTTTATTAAGAAAGTTGCACAGAGTTCTGTGGTCTGTTTCCCTTGAGGATTTCAATCCAAAACTTAAAATTGCATTTCACCAGTATCAGTAACTCACATTTACAATCACTTGTCTCACCTCCTCTTTTAGAATTTCTCCTGCAAAATCCTCCCTCCATACCCCACCATGCCACCATGTCCCAGTGTGATTTTGCTCTCTTCCCAGCACCTACAGCCGAGCTCTATTCCTCCAAGAACTGCTTTGTCAGATGAGGACTTTACATTGCTGTTTCCATTTCCACCGGTGCTCTTTCTGTTACTGTACTTCTGTTGAACTCCACCAACCCTCAAGGCACTACAGCTTAGATATACCACTTGGATATACCACTTCCTCTAAGAATGTCCTCCCTGCCCCTCTGCCCCACCTGGCACAGCTGCCACCTCCATTGTGTTAGCAGCTACTTTCTGGTGACCATTGATGCCAGTCTTGCTTGCCCTCTGAGCCTTCTGAGTGCAGTACTGCCCTACGTTCTGTGGAGAAGACTAGAGAGGACCCCTCTCTCATTTGGGATTATATTCTGTATGAAGAATACCAAAGAAAAACCTTTGTGACATGATATCTTAAGCAGTTTATAGGAACATGGTATTTTCTCTTTTTTAATTACAAAACTTTTCCATTTAGATATGAATAAAGAATGGAGGAAGGGGAATGTGACTGCAATAGGAGATAAATACTGTGCTCTCTTAGGGCCTCTCAGTCCTATTTATTCCCCACCTATGACCACAGATTTGTTAAGATTTGACTTGTTGCCTGACATCCTCTTCCCTGAGAATCAAATTCTCTTCCAGTAGATGCCTCATTGTCTCATGCAATTAAACCTCAGGGGACTTCCCTGTCAATTTCCCAGACACTATCATACCTATCAGAATTCCAAGGGTATACTTGGCTCGGGCTTAAACTGAAAACTCCACTAGATATAAAAAAAGACTTGAATAAATAAAGAACAATACCAAATTCCTGAGTGAGAAACTACCTGTATTTACAAGATCAATTTTTTTTTTCTAAATAAAATAATAGCGTTAGCCAATCTGTCAAGCTTTGCCAACTTGGGGGGCACAAAATAAGGTCACAGCACTTTTAACATTTAGAGCAATTTGACTTTGATCTCTATTTTGTTCATCATGAAAATTCATGGTTGAGATGAAACTTTTATTATTACATTTGCTTGCTTCCCAAGAAAGATATGGCCTATGGTTATAATTAAGCCAGAATAATGGAGGGGAAATGTTCTCTTTATTCATACGTTTCTTATAAGCTTTGATTCTTAAGCTTGTTTATGATTATAGAGAGAAAAATCATATCATACTATAATTATTTGTCATGACGTTACCAGCCACTATAGAGCTCTGTCATTATCAATAAAGCTAAAGTATTTAATTATTTAATTAAGCTGCTGCATTTAGTTTACATACATGGTTACTGAGTAAACACACTTATTTCTTAAACAGTTGACCTTTCTTGGAAGTGTCTCCTGAAGTGTTTTATGTGATACTTCCAGGTTGTTGAGGCCAAAGATAACCATTAACAAATGAAGATTAAAAAGCCAACTTTCTTAGTAAGAAAGTGAGTGGATGGTATTCTGTTCCTAAAAGGGACCCTCAACAATCAATCTATTCAAAAGTCGGAAAAGAAACAACATTTCAATGAAATTAAACTTGTTTTAGTTTAATTAGGAAGCCTCAGGGTAAACCTTTATTTATGTATTTTTAGAAATACTCTAAATTATGTAGAATTCAAAAATATTACCACATTAACTAAAATGTCTTAAAATGTCAAAGAGGGTATATAGTGGTTTTATAAGTTTTATGGATGGGTGGTTCATCTTTTCCAATAATTCATTGAAAAACTATGCTCAATTTTTCATGGATAAAAAATACCATTGAAAAGAAAAGAGAAATTCAGCTCCTCAGTTTTATGTTTAAAAATGAAGGTGTTTAATTGACTGCAGAATAAAAGTTAGCATGCATAACCTTTTAAAAATATTATCAAAAGCACTGTCTTTGATGTTAGCCTGACATTTTTCCCTTAGTACTTTCCTTCAAAGGGACCAAAGAACGTGCCTTAAAAAAATTGTCAGTCTTTCAAAATGCACATTGTCAATAGTAAAAAAAAAAAAGAAAAAAAATGTCAATCTTCCATTATCTCTACAGAGATAAAGGTGAAAGGGATTTGCATTCTTTCTACTGAACAGTAGCTGTCTAAAATCAAACAAGTTCACCTGTGCCCCACCCCATGAGCTATCTGCACACTCCCTTCTTCCCATGCCCACGTCCTTGTAAGTGATGGCCTTCCCTACCCAGTTCAGTATCTCCTAACAAACCACAGTGAAATATTAAATCCAGCTACAAATGTCCACTACAAGAAGTCATTTTGGCCTATAGGTTTACAGACCATTGAATCCAGAGAAACTCTTCTTAGTCAGGGACAAGGAATCTTGAGTCATATTAATTCTTTCACCATTTCTTCATTTATTCAACTGATATCCCTATTAAACTTATGCTATGTGTAAAGCTTTGTGGTAGCTGCCAGAAAATCAATACTGAGCAAGATCCACTGATGCTATGCCCTCATGAAGCTTAGATTCTAACTGGAGACATAGGTATTAAACAATTAATTCCACAAGTAATTATTTAAGTAAAATTAGGTAAAGTATTCTGAAGTGGAAATAGTGGGTGCTATGAAGCATAAAATGGGTAGAACTGACTGGACAGTTACAGATAGCTTTTGTGAGACAAAGGCATTGATTGATCTAGACTCCAAAATAGCAGCAAAAATTAACTAGACTAAAACAGGAGGAACAGCATTCCAGGAAGAGCTACAGTTTGCTCCAAGGTTCTGAAGTGGAAAGAAAAACAATACTGATTATTGTATTGAGGAGGACCAACTATACAGATAATTCTGTTAGACCCTGTGGAAGTGCTTCATAAATGGCAAAACTCTGACTGAAAGTTAGTGAATACTTTTATTGGTTGTCACTATTATTGTTATTGTCTGAGTTTAGTGGTTTTCACGGCTTTGTGTTTCTCTTACTACTGACCTTAAGCAGTATGTTGGATCACCCTTATCTACTTCTTGGCAACATCATGAGCAAATATTATACTTGTTTAAAAAGTTACAGTTTTTAAGATTAGCCACACCTCTAAAACTCCAGTCTAAATCAGAATGTTAATATACTATCTAATTCCGTATCTTCCTTGCATCACCACCACCACTGACTTATGCCCCACTCCCATCTGCTCAGGCCAGATCTGTGGTCTGAGAAGGTTTGCTGATCTTTCCTCCTTTTTTCCCTGTTTGACCTGGTACTCACACTTCCAGGGTCATGTGGGTGGGAGGTAAAACTGTCAGAAAAGAAGTTAAAGGAAAAGACCATTGTCTTCCTTGTCTGGTGCTATTATAATCCATATGCATCCTCAGTGACGGTAGGTGCAGAATGTAGGTCTTTTCACAGTTTCTGAGAGAGTGTTGGAGGGTTTTCTGGAGACTCCCTCTATGATCCCTACATGGCACCATTCTCTGACAAAGGTACATGACCCCTCTCATCTCTGCATCCTCCACTCTCATTCCAGTGATGATCCCACAGACTCAGCTGAGGTCATCACACTCCATAAACAATCTTCTTTGACAGGGTCCTGTCAAGATGGCACAAGTGGCCATTTTTTCACCAGATTAACTTGGCCCATGGAAATTTGCATTCATGCTGCTGATATCAAAACTAGCTTCTTTGCTCTTCCTGCTGTCATGGACAACTCTACCTTACCTTGAATTTCAGATTCCCCGGATATAGGTACCAGTGTCTGTGTTACAGACATTCCCAAATGCCCTTAAGGTCGATAAGGGAAGTATAAGGCAAGACTGTGCATTTCCACAGTTCAATAAATATCCAGCTGAGGAATAAAATTCCAGTCTCCTCTCTTGGAAAAAATAAATGACATTATCAACAACAAAAATCTCTAGAAAGCAACTTATTTTGCCTCAAGGGAGGTAAGACCGCGATATAGACAACTTTTTCTTTTCAAATTTTTCTTTTATCTAGGCTATTTGAAGTAATGTACACAAAGCCACGTATCTCTTAGTACGTCCTGCCTAGAAATGTCTCTTTGCAAAATGTCACAGGGTTCTATCATCCATCAGGCTCAACTGGGACTTCAGCTGAAATCCTGAGATGATAAGAAAAGTACCATTTAATATTCCATTACAGAAATGTTAGTTACTGTGTTTTTGTTTGTTGTCTTATATTAAAACTATTGTTATTATTTATTGTTTAGAGAACACAGTCACAAATATCATTGTGAAATTTAACATCTTTCCCCATGAAAACTTGTGTGGAAGATGCTGACTCTTCAGAACTGAAGAACTATTTACCAGCCTCTACAGGTATTTTTGGTAGAGCCCTTTAGTTGACTATTCCTTCGGTTGGGAATTGGGTTTCCTGAAGACAATCACCTCATCCTGAGTCACCCTTATCCTCAGGTCACACTACCTACCCTTGGTAGTCCTCAACCACTGATAGATACAGAGACATAGAGACTGCTCCCTTCCCTTAGAACAGCTTGAAAGGGATATCCATTCACTGAGATTGCATCGCAGCCTAACTTCTCTAAAGTCCTGTCCTCCTTCACTCCTTTCAATTAATTCACATGGGTGGATCCCAAAAGCATTGCTAACATCATGCATGCCAATTGCAGTCTTACAGTCTACTTCCCAAGGTATCTAACCCGTGACAGATTATGCATTAAAAAAAAAAACTCCACTATCTTTGTTTCCACTAAACATTCTGCTGAAGGTTCTAGTCGATGGAAAGTGCCGAGAAAACGAAAGAGAGCTTGCAGGTTGGGCAAGGTGGAGGTTGCAGTGAGCCAAGATCGCACCACTGCACTCCAGAATTCCAGGCTGGGTAACAGAGTGAAGTTCTGTCTCAAAAAAAAAAGAGATTGCAAAGGAGGAAATAAAGCAGTCATTATTTACACATAACATAATTGTACATAGAAAATTCTAAACAATCTATGAAGTATAAGAATCAATAGAAATCTCATGGGAATCACTTGAACCTTGGAGGCAGAGGTTGTGGTGAGCCGAGATCGTGCCACTGCACTCCAGCCTAGGCAACAGAGTGAAACGGTCTCAAAAAAAAAAAAAATTACAAATATGTTTAAATTGTTATAATATCGAACATAAAGCTTTAAAAGAAGTTTTA
Organism: Aotus nancymaae; assembly: GCF_030222135.1. NCBI lineage: Eukaryota > Metazoa > Chordata > Mammalia > Primates > Aotidae > Aotus > Aotus nancymaae. Next base: position 46,556,078 of record NW_026988431.1, on the reverse strand, counting down.
AGAGTTAGCAAGTAGATTATATTAAATTTTCATTTAATAAACTTTTCTTGAATTCTTTACACCAGGCGGTGTCAAGGTAGTAAGCACTGTTCATATCACTAAATTTGAGAATAGAAAGGGCACTATTTCTCAAGAGTCCAACAATTAGGTTGAGAAAAACAAAAAATGTTCAGAATAACTAGTCTGAGTGAGGAAAGCATTTTTTGTATCTCAATAAAGGAATATTTCTTATGAATATTTTTTTGATATATCCACAGAAAACATAGACAAATTTCAAACACCAACTACTTCATTGTAACATATCCTTTTCAAGTTATTTTTAACGTGAATATTCCTATCTTTTGAAATGTTGTAACCAAAGTAAACATACTATGTGTTTTGTTTTTTCATATCTCACGTATGATTTCCCACATGTTAAGATATTCCAAATTTTGTGAGTCTTTAATAACGATATAGTATCTACTATTATTTGTGGACCACACAGTTTATATTACCAGTTTTTTCGATGTTATTTACTTCAATTTTTTTTTTTTTTTTGACAGAGTCTTACTCTATTCCCCCAGGCTGGAGTGCAGTGGCATGATCTAGGCTCACTGCAATCTCTACCTCCTGGGTTTAAGCGATTCTCATGCCTCAGCCTCCCAAGTATTTAGGATTACAGGTTCCTGCCACCACACCCAGCTAATTTTTGTATTTTTAGTAGAGACAGGGTCCTGCCATGTTGGTCAGGCTGGTCTCGAACTCCTGACCTCAGGTGATGCGCCAGCCTCAGCCTCCCAAAATGCTTAGGATTATAGGTATGAGCCACTGCACCCAACCCAAAATTTTTACTATGAAGGTTTTCCACTTTCAAAAGTATATGTATGCAAGAAAACACAAAAAGAATAAAGGGGAAAAATATATATGCATTTGCATGTATGTGTGTTTTCATTTTGGATTGTTTCCTCAGAGTGTATTTTTTAAATAAACATTTTATTTTAGAATAGGTTTATATATATAGAAAAATTGTGAGGGGCCAGGCGCAGTGGCTCATGCCTGTAATCCTAGCATTTGGGGAGACCAAGACAGGTGGATCACAAGGTCAGGAGATCGAGACCATCCTGGTCAACATGGTGAAACCCTGTCTCTACTAAAAATACAAAAATTAGCCGGGCGTGATTGTAGGCACCTGTAATCCCAGCTACTTGGGAGGCTAAGGTAGGAAAATTGCTTGAACTAGGGAGCTGGAGGTTGCAGTGAGCCGATATCATGCCACTGCACTCCAGTCTGGGCAACAGAGCAAGACTCCATCTCAAAAAAAAAAAAAAAAAGAGGCCGGGTGTGTGGCTCACACCTGCATCCAAGCACTTTGGGAGGCAGAAGTGTGTAGATCACATGAGGTCAGGACTTTGAGACCAGCTGGGCCAACATGGCGAAACTCCGTCTCTACTATAAATACAAAAATTAGCCAGACGTAGTGGCGGGCACCTGTAATCCCAGCTACTCGAGATGCTGAAGCAGAAGAATCACTTAAACCTGGGAAGCAGAGGTGGCAGTGAGCCAAGATTGCACCACTGCACTCCAGCCTGGACGGCAAGAGCAAAATTCCGTCTCTTAAAAAAAAATAATACATGTGAGGATAGCATCAAAAAGTACTTTACCTCATATGTATACACATGTGTTCTCACAGAGCATGGGGCCCTGGAGGGAGAGTACACACTTCATATGGACTCTCTGATCTAGAATCTGTTGCATCCAGAGATCCATGAAATTGCTACTTTCCTGTATAATCATCTCAAGCTTTGACTTATTGTTATACTTGAGGCTTAGGCTTCAAGCTTATCCAGAAGAGTTTTTTTTTCTCTTACATATATTTTAGGTGATCATATTTTTATTAGAACAATTAAAGTTGATGATAAATATAAGGCAAAAACCAAAATGGTACTAACATTTACTCAGTGTCTACGAGTGCCAAACACTGTATTAGACATGCTGCCTTTGTTATATCATTTAATGCCAACGAGAACCCTAAAATGGAGGTATTGTAACACCACTGTATTTGTAAGAGAGCTCAAAGTACCTGGTTTGTAATTAGTCAGGGAATTTGAGTTTGTTTAGCTGTAAAATTCACCACAGTTCTACTTCAAACTAAATACAGTTTGAGTGTGTTCATCACCACAATGGCAAAGACATGGAATCAACCTAGGCACCCATCAGTGGTGGATTGGATCAAGAAAATGGGGTACATCTACATCATGGGGCACTATATAGCCACTAGTAATAATAATAATGTCCTTTGCAGCAAATGCAGCTGGAGACCATTATCCTAAGGGAATTAATACAGAAACAGAAAACCAGATACCAAGAGAGGAAGTCAAACTATCCCTGTTTGCAGAGAATATGATTTTACTCCTAGAAAAATCCTATAGTGTCTGCCCAAAAGCTTCTTGATCTCATAAACAACTTGAGCAAAGTTTCAAGATTCAAAATCAATGTACAAAAACCAGAAGCTGGCTGGGAGCAATGGCTAATACCTGTAATCCCAGCACTTTGGGAGGCCGAGACAGGTGGATCATGTGAGGTTAGGAGTTCGAGACCACTCTGGCTAACATGGCAAAACCCAGTCTCTACTAAAAATACAAAAATTAGCTGGGAATGGTGACAGGTGCCTGTAATTCCAGCTACATGGGAGGCTGAGGCAGGAGAATCACTAGAACCTGGGATGTGGAGGTGGCAGTAAGCGAGATCACGCCACTGCACTCTAGCCTGGGTGACAAGAGCAAAACTCCGTCTCAAAAAAAAAATAAATAAATAAGAAGCATTGTCAGACACCAACAACATCCAAGCTGAGAGCCAAATCAAGAATGCAGTCCCATTCACAATTCCCACAAAAAGAATAAAATACCTAGGAATAAAGCTAACCAGGGAGGTAAAAGATCTATAAAATGAGAATCATAAAACAGTGCTCAAAGAAATCAGAGATGACACAAACAAATGGAAAAACATTCCATGCTCATGGGCAGGAATAATCAATATTGTTAAAATGGCCCTAATGCCCAAAGCAACTTATAGATTCAATGGTATTTCTATCAAACTACCAATGACATTCTTCATATAATTAGGAAAATATATTTCAAATTTCATATGGAACCAAAAAAGAGCCTAAATAGCCAAGGCAATCCTAAGCAAAAAGAGCAAAGCAGGAAGCATCATGTTACCTGACTTCAAACTATAATACAGGGCTACAGTAACCAAACAGCATGGTACTGGTACAGAGACAGACACATAAACCAGTGGAACAGAAGAGAAAGCCCAGAAATAATGCCACACACCTACAACTATCTAATAGTCAACAAAGTTAACAAAAACAAGCAATGAGGACAGGACTCTCTATTGAATAAATGGTGTTGGGAAAACTGGCTAGCTATATCCAAAAGATTGAAACTAGACCCCTTCCTTACGCCATACACAAAAATCAACTCAAGATCAATTAAACACTTAAATGTAAAACCTAAAACCATAAAAATCCTGAAAGGCAACCTAGGAAATACCTTTCTGGACATAGGCCCTGACAAAGATTTCATGACAAAGGTGCCAAAAGCAATTGCAACAAAAACAAAAATGGACAAATGGAACTAATTAAACTGAAGAGTTTCTGCACAGCAAAAGAAACTATCAACAGAGTAAACAGACAACCTACAGAATGGGAGAAAATATTTGCAAATTATGTATTCAACAAAGGTCTAATACCCAGAATCTATAAGAAACTTAAATCAACAAGCAATATCAAAAAACCCCGTTAAAAAGTGTGCAAAGGACATGAACACACATTTCAAAAGAAGACAAACACATGACCAATGAGCATATGAAAAGGCGTTCCACAGCGCTAATCATTAGAGAAATGCAAATCAAAACCACAATGAAATACCATCTTACACCAGTCAGAATGGCTATTATTAAAAAGTCAAAAAATTACAGATGCTGGCAAGGTTGCAGAGCAAAGGGAACACTTATACACTGCTGGTAGGAATGTAAACTAGTTCAGCCATTGTGGAAAACAGTGTATCGATTTCTCAAAGAACTTTAAACAGAATTAACATTCAACCCAGAAGTACATTCCTGAGTATATACTCGAAGCAATATAAATCATTCTACCATAAAGACACATGCACATGTATATTCATCATACCACTATTCACAATAGCAAAGACATAGAATCAACCTAACTGCCCATCAATGGTAGACTGGATAAAGAAAATGTGGTGACCAGGCATGGTGGATCACGCCTGTAATCCCAGCACTCTGGGAGGCGGAGATGGGCAGATTATGAGGTCAGGAGTTTGAGACCAGGCTGACCAACATGGTGAAACCCCATCTCTACTAAAAACACAAAAATTAGCCAGGCATGGTGGTACATGCCTATAATCCCAGCTCTTGAGGAGGCTGATGCAGGAGAATCACTTGAGCCCGGGAGGCAGAGGTTGCAGTGAGCCAACATCACACCACTGAACTCCAGGCTGGGTGACAGAGCGAGACTCCATCTCAAAAAAAGAAAAAGAAAGAAAATGTGGTACATATATACCATGGAATGGTACACAGTCTACACAGTCATAAAAAAGAACAAAATCATGTCCTTTGCAGCAACATAGATGGAACTAGAGGCATTAACCTAATCAAACTAATGAAGGAACACAACAAACAAACAAATACCGTATGTTCTAGCTTATAAATGCATCTAAACGGTGCAACATATGGACACAAAGAGGGGAACAACAGACACTGGGGGCCGACTTGAGGGTGGTGGGTGGGAGAAGGGAGAAGATCAAAGAAAATACCTATTGGTTACTATTGGTTACTCTGCTTATTACCTGGGAGGTGAAATAATCTGCACTCCAAATCCCCATGACACGTAGTTTACCAATATAATAAACCTGCTCATGTACCCCTAAACCTAAAATAAAAGTAAAAAAAAAGAAGAAGAAAACCAAATACTGCACATTTTCACTTATAAGCAGGAGCTAAACCTCAGGTATTCACTGACAAAAAGATGACAACACTTGATACTGGGGACTACTAGAGCAGGGAGTGGGGTGGGCAGTAAGCATTAAACAATTTGCTATTGGGTCCTATGCCTACTACCTAGGAGATGGGATCATTCATACCCAAACCTTAGAATCATGCAGCATACCCATGTAACAAAAATGCACATGGATCATCGGATCTAAAATAAAAGTTGAAATTATAAAAACTAAAATGGTTTTAAATTATCACAGTAAGAGACTTAATTCAGAAAAACTCAAGAGAATAAACACTTATATTCCGCTTTACCCACAGGGAGAAACAAAAAAATAAAAAATAAATAAATAAAAGGAAAAAAAGAGAATAAATGTTTATAAAGGGTTATACTCTGGAGAAGTCCAGTACCTTAAAAAATGAAATTTTTATGTTTGGCATTACTGCAAACCATTTTAGAAAACGTACTGTAAGAGCCTCAGGACCTTGTGAATATTAAAAGTGAAAGCAATTTATCTGTCGTCCATACAAAACATTCTAATCCAGTTGTTTCCCCAAGTGATTTCCTGGAAACATTAATTCCGCAGGATTTCTACGGATAGTAGGCATTAAATGTGGGACACTTTAAAATAGTAGTTTAGAGTGAGGGCTCTAGCTTCAGAGAAGTTGAGTTCAAATCAACTTCTTGTGTGATCACCACTTACATGATCTTGAGTAAATTTCTTAATTACTTTATACTTCAGTTTTCTAATGGGTTAACTAGCAACAAAAAATGGTATTTACATCACAGGATTAATGCATGAAGTTCTTAAAATACTGTCTAGCCTGTAGTAAGATTCGACAATGGTAGTTGCCTTTGTTATTAGCATTACCTTCATGTTAAAAAAATACAATGGTCAAATATGTTTGGGATATTTGGGGTTAATAAAATAAAACATTTCTCTTCTGAAAAAAATAAATATAGTTTGAAACCATGTCACAGTCCATATTTCATAATTTGTTAAACATTTCCATCATACCTTAAACACAGTGACCTATTGGACAGACTAAAAATATTGAACCCTATCCAATTTATTGAAAACCTGCAGTTCTTCATAGTCTAAATCCTCCAATAAATTTAAAGGTGTACACATATTTTTTAGCCATATGATAGCTAATTTGCACACTTCACATGTTTTGTTATTCTCAGTGAAGACTGATCTGGTCATAAATATTTTATGAAACCCTCATGTACTGTAACAGAGTTTAATTTTCATACATAGTAGGTTTCAGCTTGAACAAAGCATTGTGATATTTGGGCTTTATATTTACAAAGGCTATATGATGACTTATCTAGATTAAAATGGGCTTTAATATTTCCTGAGACTGCAGATGCAATCTATAGGGTAATTAAGAATCTATGTTAGCAAGAAAGACAATATGTCTTTCCTTTCATCTCTGAATCTATCCTGTTTTCCTAAATTTCATGTGTGGAGAACACCCACATATTTTTCTAGATAGTTCCTTTATAAATTATTATTTTACTTCCTAATGTTTATTTTAGTGAAGCTTATCATGGTCACTAAAAACTGCAATTAAAGAACTGAAAACAAATCTTTAATATGATCTTGGGAGGAAACAAGATATTTCACAATTGATTATAAAGCCCTAGTCTGTCTTTTTGCGGGGATTGATTTAGGAATAGACAAACTGTTGTTCCTCTTTTGACACAGAATAGAGTTTCAAGAAGTGATCAAAGGCACAAAAGCAAGAATTCGTCTGATGAGAGCATGTGGACAGAATTCTCTAGATACACAAATAATGTTTAGAAAGCTATCACCCCTAAGTCCTATCCAGAAGCAGTGTCTCACATATAGACTCTAACCCAAAAATGAACACATTAATCTTCATTCGTGTCCCTCTCTATTTTTAAGGAGCTGCAAATACTTAGACTACAGCAAATGTTATTAACGTAAGTCGCCACAAATTCTCAGGCACCTCCTTCTTATCTAGGAAGAATTTTCTCACTCATCTCACCTTTTCTTACACTTTGGTCCTCCTTCTCCACTGCTACTCCAAAGTGCAGTTTCTCGTAATACACTCAGGATACTTCCTGACTTCCTGGTGCTTGGAATTAGGAAGAAAATTTATTTGTTCTGAATCCCTCTCTACTTTCTTCATCCATTCATGAAATTTTGTCCTTTCTTTTCAGGATGGAAGTGAGAACAAAAAAAAAAAGAAGGCAAAAGGGGAGGCAGAAGTCCGTGAACCCCATGCGTTAACCATTTTATCCAATTCAACACGGAAAAAAATGTGTTTCCTAAGAGAAATATATAATAGTAAATTATGAACTTTAATTGGATTTTTGAGAACTTTGAATTATTTTGAGAAGGTGGTAGTGAAAATCAAAATTCTAATTGTAAACTTAGATATGCATAAAAGTCTTTTTTTAACAATAGAGTCTTATATGACGTTGTAGTCACAAACTTTTGTGATGGGAAAGAATAGGAAACACATAAGTTTAAGTCAATGACAAAGCTTAAGATGTAATTCAATTATCTGAGAGACATTTTATTCATATATACCAGCAAACAAATAATACATTGTTACAGAATGAGATAATGCTTTAAATATTATTTTGTAGTCTTATTTTATAATTTAAAAATATATTTCCATGTCAATAATTATAAATTTTTATCATTATAGACACTGCAAAATATTCTATTGTGTGAATAAACCATATTAAAAATTCCTCTACTTCTGCTTCTATAGGCTCTTTCCAGATTTTCCTTATTGTAAGCACAGTGATAACATAATGAAAAAGCTATATCACCCTGAACATTTATCTTTTTATTTTATTGGAAAATTGACGATTCGAAGATCATGAGTATTTCTAAGCTTTTGTATATACATTTCCAAATTGCCCTTCATGGAAGTTAGTAACCATTTATGCTCTCAACAGTAATGTATAAAGGTCCTATTTTCATACTTGACATACTTCTGACATAAATTACTGTGTAAATACATGATTATCCATTATTTTTATCTAAAATGAGACTGAAGCATCACCATCCTTCTAAGCTCCTGTTCAAGCTGACATCCAGGAAATATAAATTGCTTGGGTTTGCTCAAATATGGATGGATTGTGTTAATAACTATATGCCACCAAATTACTTCTAGAGATGTACACAATTCACAACACTCCATTGTTTGCAGCGTCTATCTGAATCTTGTCAATGCTCAGACAGTATTCAAAGAGTATGCCACTCTAAACTTACCCTTGCAAGATGCCTTAGAAGTGTCTGCTCTCAGCTGCAGCACACATTCCTCCTTTAATCTGCAGATTTCCTAAACTGGTTTTGGCATGAAATGTATCCTCATGTGGCATGGATACCAGAATATTGTCATAGGAATTTTTGAAAACAAAAATAAAGGAATATAAAGGCCTTATATATTCCAAAAATAAAGGGATATAAAAGAACAGTTTGCTAATACATATTTCATCTAGAAGCTGGGCATTGAAACACCATTCTTTGGCTCCCGTTAGACAAGGGGAAAGTTGATAGTCTGATAATTAACTATGCCTGCATTTTCTTACTTTTAACACCCCTTATCTCAGAATTTCTACAGATCATTTTACCAGCAAACAAGAGTATCCCCAAGCATGTTTCTTTTTGTAAGATTTTCTTTCTTTAAGTTTCTTCTCTTCAACTCTGGGATTTCCCCAGTTTGGATTTGCTGGTGAATTTCTGCCTTCTCTGTCACACTTGAGACCTTTCCCCAATACTGGAAAAATAAAAAAGAAACTGAAAATGAACTTTGCACAAACGTCAGTACACAATGATAAGGAAACCAGGATAAGAGGGCAAGTTCAAAATTTAATAAAGATAAAATTCCCCATAATGGTAATTATTTGCATTTTTTCCCAGCAAAATAAGACAAATTACTAAAATAAGACCACACAGAACCAACACGATATTATGACCTTTTATGAATTGAGAAGTGAAATGTTAACAGCACAGAGTGCTCTGCTCACAAGGAGAAAAGATTAAGGAACTGAAGTTGTCCTTTTTGGTTTTGTTATTCCCCTACCATACGAGGAAACACGGAGGCAAAGGAAGGTGGAAAAAGACAATCCCTAAGCCACAGGGTCTGGAATCTTTCTCTTAAAAGTCAAGATAACTCCAGTTAATTGTAGCTGTCTTAAAACCCTTCCATGGAGGACCCACCCAGATCTCTAAGCAATTACAGCCTCAGTGTAGAGATGGAGAAGCTAAAACTCTATTAAAATCACAGTCAGTCAGAGGCAGAATTGGTCACAGAACTCTGCTTTTATTTTCTCCATTCCAGATCTCTGATAATTTTGGAGTCTGGAGTTTCTCTTCCTTGCAGAGAAAAATAAGAAAGGAAAGAGGACCTGTAGCAATATTTGTACCCCCACCTGGAGTTTTTAACTTAAAAGAAGCCACAATCTCAGAGTGTGTGATTCAATGTATTTTCATACTTGGAAATACCTTTTCTAGTTTTCTCCTGTTGCTTGTGCTAATCCTTATGTTTTTTCTCCACTCCAACTTTATTTTTTTGGGGGGGGTGAAACTGAACGACTCACATTTAGGTATGGAAACAAACACATATGAGTTGAGATTTCCTAGAAAATATGTAATTTTAAAAAGGTATTAAAGTCACTATTTATACTCTTCTCTCTCTCTCTCTCTCTCTCTGTGTGTGTCTCTCTCTCTCTGCTCTCTCTCTCTCTCCCCTCTCTCTGTCTCCTTGGGTCTCTGTGCTCTGTGTGTGTGTGTCTGTGTGTGTGTTTCCTCTCCTCTGTTTCTTTCCATCTGTCTCTCTCTCTCTGTCCCCCCCTCCTCTGTGTGTGTGTGTGTGTGTGTGTGTGTGTCTCTCTCTCTGCTCTCTCTCTCTCTCCCCTCTCTCTCTCTGTCTCCTTGGGTCTCTGTGCTCTGTGTGTGTGTGTGTGTGTTTGTGTGTGTGTGTGTGTTTCCTCTCCTCTCTTTCTTTCCATCTGTCTCTCTGTCTCTGTCCCCCCACGTGTGTGTGTGTCTCTCTCTCTGCTCTCCCCCCTCTCTCTCTGTCTCCTTGGGTCTCTGTGCTCTGTGTGTGTGTGTGTGTGTGTGTGTGTGTTTCCTCTTCTCTCTTTCTTTCCATCTGTCTCTCTCTCTCTGTCCCCCCCTCCTCTGTGTGTGTGTGTGTGTGTGTGTGTGTGTGTGTGTGTGTCTCTCTGCTCTCTCTCTCTCTCCCCTCTCTCTCTCTGTCTCCTTGGGTCTCTGTGCTGTGTGTGTGTGTGTTTCCTCTCCTCTCTTTCTTTCCATCTGTCTCTCTCTCTCTGTCCCCCCCCCCCCGCCGTGTGTGTCTCTCTCTCTCTGCTCTCCCCTCTCTCTCTCCGTCTCCTTGGGTCTCTGTGCTGTGTGTGTGTGTGTGTGTGTGTGTGTGTTTCCTCTTCTCTCTTTCTTTCCATCTGTCTCTCTCTCTCTGTCCCTCTCTCTCTCTGTCTCCCTCTCTTTGGATCTCTTTCTCTCTCTCTCTCTCTTTCTCTCCTCCTTCTCTCCATCTGTCTGTCTTCTCTCTTTCCCTGTCTCTTTCTCTCTCCCTCTCTCCTCTTTCTCTGTCTCTCTCTCTGTCTCCCTCTCTCTCATCTCTCTTTGTCTCTCTCCGTTTCTCTCTTCTTTCTCTTTGTCTCCATCTCTATCTTTCTCTCTCCTTTTCTCTCTTTCTCCCTCTCTTGGTCTCTGTATGTGTCTTTCTCTCCTTGTTCTGTCTCTCTGTCTCCCTCTCTCTAGATCTCTCCCCTAGTCTTCCTCTCTCTCATGTCTCTCTCTTTCTCTCTCCTCTCTCTCTCTGTCTCTCTTTGTATCTCTTCCTCCCTCAGTCTCACTCCTCTCTCTTTCTAAAAAAAAAATTTTTTAAGTCATTATTCATAGTTGTCAAAACGCTGGAAAATCTACCCTCTGCTAAGTTCTTCAAACTCATTTTCCTCTACTCTTATACTCTATATAGGTCTTTGATTCTTCAACACTTTAAAGATCCTATTCTGTCTGCCTAGAGCACTCGGTTCCCAGTTGTTCACATGGCTGTCTCCTTCTTGTCATTTATATTTGGGCTCAAATGTTCTCTTCTCAGAAAAACTTTATCTTTATCTTTCCTCCTCTGGTCAAGTTATAATTTTCAATAAGTTAAAATTATGACTATCATACTAATGCTAAATAAATATTAGATTTTTTTTCAGTCATTAATAAGGGAATCAGAAACATGGCTTTCCTTTTTCTAAGGAAAACTTAAGGAACAGATGTTTATGTATCATTCAGGAAAGGTATACTGAAACAAATGTGCTATATTAGAGATAAAAGTAGTTATACCCTATAAGACAATAAAGCCATACAATTGGACATGATCTTTTCTGCTAGAAAGAACCGATTGGTATTTCTACTCGACAATAATCCTCACGTTAACATGTAACTTTTCAGAGTCTGGACCCTAATCACTAGTAAATACTAAGAGAAGCAATGACACATTAGTACACCACTAAAGAATTAAATAACTCTTAGTGGCTGATAGACAGTAGTCCAATATGGTATTAAAGAGATATGCAGTAAAATTTGTATAATTTTTCTCGAGAAAAGGTAAAGAAGGCTCTCACATCCTTGACACTATGCTTCATATCACCTTCTTTTGTTTCTTGGTTACTGCACCAATTACTATGAGAAATCATCTCATTCTTTTTTGTTTGATTTCTTTATTGCCTGCCTCTCCACTATGAGTTATCCAAAAGCAGAATATTTGCCTTTCTTATCCTGTATCCTGAGCCCTCAAAACAATTCCTGGCATGTGGTAGGTGCTCAAGAAGGGTTTGTTGGAGGATAGGGGGCCCAATAATGTTTTAGTGAGAGGGGAGAATGCATAAAAATTAGAAGGCAGCAGAAACTGAGTATTTGGTTGAGAAGAGAAGGTGTGTACAAATGAAGAAAACAGAAAAACAGATGGTAATATATAGTAGTGCGGAATAATTGACACACTAAGTGTTCTAGAACTAATAATATACATACTAAGTGTTTTAGAGAACTGTCAAGATGCTAACTTCCGTAGGAAAGTACTGTAACTTCTAAATGTTGAAAATACTCCACCAGAAATATTAATGGCTAAATTTGATAATAAAAGAAGTTCTACAATGATAGAACCTCTATTAAATGTTAGAAGTATAAACTATGTTTCAATATATGTGTTACAGAATTTATATTGTGGTGTGTATGTTTATTTTAAGAGGTAATTTAAGTGAAAATCTGAATAGAAACATGAAATTTACTTAAAGCAAAACACTTGTTCAGTTCACACATTGTTTAAGGCAGACTGTGTATTATGATAGTTTATGACATCTATTCTGTTATTCACAAAACTCCCTTGGCCTAGTCTGATGAGCGGCAGGTAGGCTTTAGCCTGAAAAAAAGTATTTATATAGTTGAATAAAAGCATGACAGTTTCCCTATGGTGGGGGTGGGGGAAAGGATTTAGCATGCCCTTTTCTTTTCTATTATTTTTGTCTCAGTTGTTATTTTATTCTCTGCATTTGGCTCTTACCACCCCAGAAATTAACTCGTAGATATCTGAAAACAGACTGGGGAGAAACAGGAGAAACTTGATAGATGTATAATTCGTTAAGAAGTATTTCCAGCCTTCCCTACAAAACAGATGTAAACAAAAAGGGAGAAAATGTTAGATTGATAAGTCGATTTAAAGCTGAATGGATCAATAAAAAGTCAACAAATGTCATCCAGTTCAAAGTGCTTAACAAGTTAAAATTTTGTGTGTGTATGTGTATAAAAATAAAGGTAAAGCTTAAGTTACTTACATTCCTGCTTAGTTTTACAATCCTTAAAACCTAAGTTAAACATTCTTAACTCATCTGGAATTGTGGTTGGCACTGGATTTGTAGGGAGAAGAATAACAAATACAATGGAAAACTGCTGCCACCACAGAAGAACATGCATTTCTTTCCATGTAATCATGATTTTGTTTTTCTAATTTGGAAGAGAGTCAGTATTCAGCTTTTCTAGTAAATTTTTATTTCCAATAAAAAGAAGGCATAGAAATTCCTAAGCCCTCTAGTAATTATTTGTTTTATGATGTTTATTCACTGACATGACAATTTCATGAATAATAGGCATGTTTTTTTTTTTGAGAAACTAAAAAGATTTTTATAGGATCTTACAATCTTCAGCAAATAAAAGAAAGCAAGTTGAAGATAAATTGCAGCAGTATGATTTTTATGTAAAATTTGAAGACATGCAAAAGTAAACATTATTCTTAAGGAATACTCACACACTTGGTAAAATTGCTAAGAAAAACAAGACAATGATATCACAAAATTCAGAACAACTGAGATCTTCTGGATAGAAAGGGCAGTATAATTATGGAAGGCAAACAGGGAGCGTCAAACATTGAAAGTGTTCTATTTCTTAAGCTGATTGGTGTGGGGATGAATTTTATGTATATTATGCTTTACATTATATACATTATATGATAAAATAATTAATAGTTTTTAAAGTGCCTTATATTTCTGTTTCTAGTGTTATCATAGTAGATTAAAAGTCCTAGACTGGACAGGAAAAATGTGGCACATATACACCATGGAATATTATGCAGCCATTAAAAACGAGGAGTTCACATCCTTCGTAGGGACATGGATGAACCTGGAAAACATCATTCTCAGCAAACTGACACAAGAACACAAAATCAAACACCACATGTTCTCACTCATAGGCGGGTGTTGAACAAGGAGAACACATGGACACAGGGAGGGGAGCACTATACACGGGGGTCTGTTGGGGGGGAGGGGGGATAGTGGGGGGGGTGGGGAGTTGGGGAGGGATAGCATGGGGAGAAATGCCAGATATAGGTGAAGGGGAGGGAGGCAGCAAATCATACTGCCACGTGTGCACCTATGCAACAACCTTGCATGTTATTCACATGTACCCCAAAACCTAAAATGCAATAAAAAAATAAAATAAAATAAAATAAAATAAAATAAAATAAAAGTCCTAAAATTCCTCATCTATAAAGTTAGAAATGCCACGTAGTATAGACTTAAATCAATGAACTGGTGAGAGTGGCAGGAGGCCGCCAAATGCGTAGGCAGATAGGGCAGGTCCCCAGTGAAACCCCACCTCCAAGCCAAAGGCAGTTTAAAGCTGGAAAGCCAAGCCACAAGTTAAATCCTTGACTGGATTGAGAACTTGTCTTCCTATTTGACATGCTTTCCTCTGATTGGTCCCCACCCTTCACCTATTTTACATATACATACCCTCTCCTAATTAGTTCTCTATACTGTCATGCCCATCTTTGAGGGATGTCTTCCCCTTAACCTTTTTTACATACTCACAAACCAATTAGCATGCACTCCCCATTTGGAGTCCATAAGAGGCCCCAGACCCAGCCACACGTGAGAACTTTCCCGCCTTCGGGTAGGGGAACCACCCTAACCCACCATCCCCTCTTTGCTGAGAGCTTTCCTTTCACTTAATAAAATCCACTTCACTCACTCTCTGGTGTCTGTGTGCCTAACTCTTCTGGTTGTAAGACTAGAAACTGGACCTAGCTGAGCTAAGGAACAGAAAGACCGCAACGTTAAACTTCAGGGTAACCACTATTGTAAAGAGCAAAACCAAATAACCAACAACAACAAAAAAGCAGAAAACCTCAGACAGTATGAGAAAACAGTATGCAGCATAGCATGAGGGCATCTATGGGAGTCATGGCCTGAAGCCTCAGGCACCTATGCAGGACAAGATAAGAGATCTGAACCACCCCAAATAAAGCTACAACTTTGCTGGCTCTAGCATATATAACAGGATGGCCTACAACTACAAGAAAACCCTTTTAGCAATGGTAGATTTGAAAAAAAAAAAACTGTCTAATCTCTACGTTTTAACCAACAGAAAATACTCCTGGAATTTAGCAAGGACAAACTAGCTCATTCAAGCCTGAATTCACACATGTGTTATCCCAAAATGCCCCAAGAAGAAACCGTATTAAGGAGAGGATGATGATGAACTGTCACCAGCACCATAGCAGCAGTAAATGTTGATTCTCTCTCAACCCAGTCATCACAGAATTCCTATTTAGAGTTTTAAAAATTAAGATTACATAATTACTAACACACATGCTGTCTCGCTCTCTCACACACAGAGAGAGAGAGAGAGAGAGAAAGAGAAAGATTGAGAGAGAGAGAGAGAGAGAGAGAAATAAGAGTCAGTAATCACAGCAAACAACAAAAGTAGACGAAGACTTCAGATCCTGGAATCATTAGATACCGAGAGACCCAAACCAACATACATCATAATGAAATTACTAAACACTGGGACAAAATGACAATTAGAAAAGCTTCCAAAGAAAGGAAAAAAATAGCCACGAAATACAAAAAATCATGACTCAGGCTTCTCAGCAGCAACATGAATGCTAAGAAATTTTAAGGAAGGTTTTCAAAGTTCAAAAGAAAACTTCTACAGACTTCTACACAAGCAAACCATTTCAGCCCGTTTCAGGAAAACATTCTCAGACATGCACATGTCAAAAAATGTACCTCTTTGCTCACTTTTCTTGACAACTTTTGGAAAATGTACTCCACTGAAAAGAAGAAATAAGCAAAGAAATTAGTCCTGGTATAAAGTTGAATTGATTAAACAGAGGAGCCTGAAAAGGGGAATTGCAGAGATGGTGCAGAAGAAAGATTCCCAGATGGCAACTGTGAACCTGATAGAAAGAGCACCCCGCATGGTTTTGAGTAGGTTTGATGGCTCTGGGAGGGACTTCTGTGAAAAGTGAAACCAGAAGAATGCCAGGCACATCTGACATCTTAAGAAGAGAGGTAAAGGCTGGGCACCGTGGCTCACGCCTAATCCCAGCACTTGGGAGGTCAAGGCAGGCAGATCATGAGGTCAAGAGATCAAGACCATCCTGGCTAACATAGTGAAACCCCACCTCTATTAAAAATACAAAAATCAGCTGGGCTTGATGACACCGAATCCCAGCTATTTGAGAGGCTGAGGCAGGAGAGGCACTTGAACATGGGAGTCGGAGGTTGCAGTGAGCCGAGATTGCACCACTGCACTCCGTTCTGGTGACAGAGTGAGACTCCATCTACAAAAAAGAAAAAGAAGAAAAAGAAGGAAGGTAGAAAACTGGCAAAGCATTTGGGACTGTATTAATTATGAGTACATGGAAAACACAGCAAATGAAAAGAAGGAAGGCAAGGAAACAAAAAGTTGTACAGAAAAAGGAATCAATCATGTTTCCCCACCAGCCTCAGTTGTGAACGGGGCTCCCGTTAAGTCATAATGATGCAACTGCTATGATGGGATAGAAAATAATCCTTCGGGACCGAGAGATGACAGAGGGGCAACTGAATGTGAAGTCAAAAGATAATGCCTGAGACTGAAAAATAAAAAAGTTATGACAAAAGTATATTATTTGGAGAAAACGTTATAATTACCAACCAAATAAATCACTTAAAAGGGGTGAAAAATGCATGCAAAGACTGAAGATGCCGAGGTGATGGAGAAGAGGAGCTATACTGCTGGTTTCTTAAACAAATGTCAGAGAGTTATGAGACTACTTTCCAAAGAAATAAAATAAGTACCACATATGTAAGTGTAAGTTTTCTAGTAGCCACATTTAGGAAAAAGAAAAAAAAAGAAAGCCAGTGAAATTAAAAAAAAATTTTTTTTTTTGAGATGGAGTTTCGCTCTTGTCTCCCAGTCTGGAGCACAATGGCACCATCTCAGCTCACTGCAACCTCCACCTCCCGGGTTCAAGAGATTCTCCTGCCTCAGCCTCCTGAGTAGCTGGAATTACAGGCACCCACAACCATGTCTGACTAATTTTTATATTTTTAATGGAGATGGCGTTTCACCATGTTGGCCAGGCTAGTCTCGAACTTCTGCCCTCAGGTGATTCGCCTGCCTCAGCCCCTCAAAGTGCTGGGATTACAGGCATAAGCCACCACACCTGGTTGTGAAATTAATTTTAATATATTTTATTTAACCAAATATATCCATATATTTTATTTAATATCGTTTATTTAAGCAAATACACCATCATTTTCAAAAGTAATCGTTATTAAAGATATATTTTACATTTTCTTATACTAAATCTGAAATCCAGGGTGTATTTTATACTTGCAACACATCTCAATTAGGATTAGCCACATTTCAAG
The DNA here is from genome assembly GCF_030222135.1 of Aotus nancymaae. Lineage (NCBI taxonomy): Eukaryota > Metazoa > Chordata > Mammalia > Primates > Aotidae > Aotus > Aotus nancymaae. The sequence continues at coordinate 46,538,887 of NW_026988431.1, read as the reverse complement.
CACTCAGTAGCTACATAAGTCTAGGACTACCTTATTCAACGGTACAATTCTAAGCTATGTGCATGCATAACTGTGATAACTTTTTAAAAAAATTGTAAAGGAGCACTGGTGTTGATAGGTTGTCCACTTAATCCATGAATACATAAATGCACTAACGTCATTCAAACAGAGGACATTATATATGTGAAACGACCAGGGAAAAAGGAACTTCCTTGAGCAAACTCTATGAAAAGTGAAATTGTAGATTATTCGTTTATTATCTGAACATGGATCTCACCTCCTGTATGGACTACGTTTTATATATCTCATTTATTTTTACAACCTATTCCCTTTCCCTTATAAATGACAAAACTAATGCCAGACAAGTGGCTTGCCCAAATGTTTTAAGTTATTTATAATAAACAGCTAAGCTAGCATCACATCCAGGCTGTTTGATACCACCGATCACAAGTTTCACCACAGTGCTCTGCATGGGACTATATCTGAATGTGTGGGCATAGTTCCATGAAGATAATAAATGTCTAAGTAAGTATTGTACTCACTGATCTGAATGTAATGCTCACTCATATAACAGTAAAAAGACTATCAACATGTTTCTACTTCTTAATGGCTAAGTATCTCAAAATAAATATTTATTTGAGTAAAGTAACTTAGTTTTAGAGGATATGGCCATTTGAAATAAGGTTGAAATTGAAGGACTATATGTCTCAACAAACTATCAATGTTTTTTAGGGGTTATACAGTTAGAAGGAGGTTTTTATAACTAATGAATTTAGTCCAAAAAGTAATTTAACTACATTGGTTATCTATGGCTGTGTAACAAAATACCCCCGAAAACATGGTGACTGAAAACCACCAACATTTATTATCTCATAGTTTATTCTGGGTCAGGAAACCACACGCAGCTTGGCTTGGTGCCTTTGACTCAGGGTCTCCCATGAGGCCACAATATCATGTATCAAGGTGTTGGCCAGATCTGCAGCCATCTCAAGGGTCACCTGGGGAAGCCTCCACTTATAGGCCCAATCATGTGGCTGTTGACCAGAGACATCAGCTCTTTTCTGCATGAGCTTCTTCACAGGACTCATGACATGCCAGCTTGCTTCCTCCAGAATGAGGGCTTGGGGGATAAGGATGGGCAAACAACAAAAATCACAATCTTTTTTGTAACCTAATTTCAGAAGAAATATTCCATCACATTTGCTGTACTCTGTGCACTAGAAGAAAGTCACTAGATCCTGCCCATACTCAAAGAAAGATTACAAAAGAACATGAAAACCTGGAGACAGAAATCATCAAAGCCATTCCAGAGACTGCCAACCTTAATGACAAGCAATTTTATAATGCTTTAAACTTGAAAAGATGCAGTTGGTTATTCCATCATTCATTCATTCAGCAGTATTTATTGTACACCTACTTTGTGCAAGGCCCTGGAGATCTTGGGAGTAAAGCAGATATTCTCATGGTCTTTATAAAACCTACAGTCTAGTGTCCTTAAAATTAAACACCAAAATGATTTTATCACAAAGGATAAAGTGTTTTAAATTACAAGAAAACTTACTACAGGAACTTTCTGTCTTACTGCTTTTTCTCAACTGTTGCTCTTATAAATCAAATACTGATGACCTTTCAATAAAGACAAAAAATTACTCTGATCTTCCTACATCATTATTCTGTGATAACCCTTTGCTTGGATCTATAGACTTTCTAGCTCAGTAAGAGCCCATGTGATTTGCTCTAATTTCTGTACTGACAATACAGTGTAAGGCCTGAAGATTAGAAGTTTGAGTTCACCCAGCCGTGGAATGAGAAACTGCCAATGAATTTAGCTCTTTGTCCCTCTCAAGCCAAAAACTGACAGAAAAAAATTATAAGATTGGTAAGATCCCATTCAGATTCTATGACCAATGCTTTGTCCTCTAATGAAAACCTTAAGAAGTTTTTTTAACAAGAATTTAAACTAGGATGATTTCAAAATAAAAAACAAATGATCAGCGACTAAAGGATCCTGAAATTTTTATTTCTAGAATTCTGAAAGTTCTTTCTGTTTATCCTTATCAGACTCTCTCCTCAGTGAATATCTCATACAGTGCTGAGTGTCCATACTCCGGTCCATTTCTCAAAGATAGTGTACTTAAAGGGTTCTATTTTCTTCTTAGAGATAATAACATCTTCATATTTTTAAGTCACCAATTTGAGTAGATACACAATAGCTTCATACATACACACACACACACACGCACACACACACCATTCCTTGTTCACCCAATGCAGATTGCATTTTCTATATAAGCACATTTAAATAATCTGAGTATTTCAAGGTGGCAGAAAAGAAAGGCTCAAATGCATCAAAACAAATTAAAACAGATAATTAAGCTCATTGAATAATACCAATGAATATATATGAAGCAAGTTTATGTTGCAAATCACTTAGCTCAATTGCAGATATAACATTGATATACCTAACAGAAAGAAGTATATTATATACTTGTGATGTAAAAGTTTTATAAGAGCAAACTGACAAGACCTCCATGCATTTAGACCTTTTAGAATTCACTAAGACTTGAGAATCTGCCTGTCCCAGATTCTAGCAGTAGCTTCGATTTTGAATGACTTAATAATCCCCTATTGTGTTGAAGCTCTGAAAGTTGCCATCAGAAGAACAGACCTATCATCGCTGTTAGTCACTTTTACAGATTCTAGCCTAAGAACAACAATCTCTGCCACTCGAGCAATTTTAAATGTTTGTCTCACTTTAATAGAAAGTATACCTTAAGGATATATGCTGTTTTACTCAAATAAGTGAGACATTGACCATCTCATTATGGAGTTGTGTTAATAGACCCAAAATGTAAGAATTCCATCTACTCTCATTTTTCAACAATAAACATGATCTATAAAATAATTTCACTTGTTTCTTAAAATGAATGGTCAGATAATTCATTAATTCAAAAGCGTTTGTAGCAAATGTTAATTCCAGAACAAAAACTTTTGGACCACAGAATATTCAACAGCAAAATAATGCAAAACTCTATGACCTCAAAAGATGGAGAACCCTTGGAGTTTATTTGGTAACTAGTTGGGGATGGTGTATTGGCAAATATTTGTATACAGAACTAGAATTAAAGCCAGAATGATTTCAATAATTGCAAAATAAATGAATACATAATCAATGATTGAAGAAGCCTGCAAATTTTCTTTCTAGGATTCTATCTCCTATACAAATTCATAGGCTATACAAAAATATATGTGCAAAGATATTTACTGCTATCTTCATCGCAAAATCAAAAAGCACATAAAAAGGTGAAAAACTTGAAAGAGCTCTAAACCTCTCAGAATAGGAATGATTACAATGAGTGGTAAATTCTTGCTATAGAATACTTTGCAACATGTGCAGTGTAATATTACGTTTGTACTGTTTGGCTTATACAATAGTCTTGAGGCTGCAAACATTTTATTTGAGAATAAGTAGTCTATGGCGTGACCCACTAGCCTTCTAATTAGGAAGACTGTTCTTCAAAGGTAGCTACTACAGGTGTTTCTGTTATTCACATCTTTATCAATGATTTTCTACAAATCAGGGTTTGATTTATTATTTTATTGATTGCCTTGAGAAAGTGTTGCAGAAAGTAATAATGCAGATTAAATCTCAGTGCATATCATGTTTACAGCAATTACACTATAAATGTTACCAAAAACTGAGAAATTATTCTTCCAATATTCAAAAACTCATCTGATTAAGCAAAGCTGCTTATGTCACTGTTGATAAAATCAAGTTCCAATGTGTCTTCAAAGTTCTACTTTCATCTTACTCATTAACACCATCAAAAAATTAATATTCATGCAGATCCTAATTATTCATCAATTATAATCATAGGTTAGCTGCAGATATTAGTTTGGCTCAAATCAGTGCAAATATTAGTTGGCTCAAATCTCATCAAATTGGTTATTTCATGAGAATCAACTGGGTATATGAAATTTACAATAATGAATGTTGTAATATTTTATTATTTGTGAATTGCATGCTTCACATCTTTTATAGCAGTAAAATGCATAATAAATGCGTAATAAATATTACACACTACTGGGTTGAGGGAGCATGAATAGCGTTCACTCAGCTCAAAATTTCATCAGCTGATACTGTTGATGTATCTTCTCAAAAGAACTCAAGCATTATGTATCAACAAATTGGTATAGGTAAGTTCAGAACAGTGAGATGATGACAAAAAGGCCACATTTTAAGCCCAGCATCAATTTTTCTGTGTTTGGCTGTATGCTTTTTAGGACCAGCTGTTTAAAATCTAATTATTTTACAAAGGGTATGAATAGGTATCCTTAGACAGAAGTTAATTAAAATTTTACACACACTTTTAAAAGCCTGTTTTGAAAATAAGCCTGAAGAACATCGATTGGATTTTTTAAATAATCACAAATAATGTTCTAAGTTAAAATAAGGAAACTTTATTTTTAATTGACTTAGGTTCAAACTTCAGAAAAAAAATGTTCAACATATACAACTTTCATACAAAAAGTACCATGGCACTGAGGGCATTGGGGAAAAGATGGCAGTTTTGGTAAAGCATATTTGTATTTTGGCAGTGCACATTTGAAGAAAAAAAATTGTGAGAGGCTAAAGATTTAGTCTGTTACACTAAAACATTTTGGTTTTAACTTTTTGGGGCTAGGTAAAGAACAATACATTTATCAAATTATCTCTTACTGCCTTGCTTGGTTTACATATGGATCAGTCTCTGGAAGAGAATTCTCATTTTGTCTATTCCAAATTCAGTATTACGAACACACATGGAAAATGGTTGAAGACAAATGGGGACATGTACAATCAACAATAATAAAATAGAGTCCAATTGCCTTATCTCACTGGATATGGAGCCCTGCTTTTGCATATTATTTGGTCCAGAATATACACAAGATCAATCAGCGACTTGCTAAGTTTCTCTCATGTATAAATCCCAAAGGCTCAGCATGAGCAACAGGGCCCAATCAGCTCAGTTTACAAGGGGAGCCTACGAGTTCTTTTGCCTTCAGCTACTGTTTAATACCAGCTGTTTGTTCTTTCTGGTCCTCCCGCTTCTCTACCTCCTTCAGGTCTCATTTGAAAAACCTGCCCCATAGATACCCAATTCAATCTTTCTGAGTTGCCTTGGCAACTCTCAAAGATAGGATAGCTCACAGCTTCCCAGTCTAATTCCATCACATCCCTCAATTAGTTTAGTTAAGCCTTTTATGAACAAATATTCCTTAGAAGTATAATCAGGAACTGGCTTATCCTAAATTATGTTAGGAGATCCCTACGGGTGATTTTTTTGTGTGTATCCCCAGGGCTGTCTTCTGCCAAAGTCCCTTTCTCTAATGCCAGAAAGCAGGATAGATTATTATACAACCCATTTTCATGTTTCTCTCCACTATCTGTGAACTTTACCTTGAAGATTTACTTTTGCACAGGGTCTTCTGCCTGGCCTGGAACATTGGTATCCTCTAAAGCTTGGCAGGGTTCCTTGGTTGGCAATAATTACCATGCAGCCAAATTTTCCACTTCAGGTCCTCAAAAAGTTCCTGTTGTAAGCAGAATATTCTACTGCATATGATGTTTGCAAAGCACACAGAGATAAGTCATGCTTTGTTTATATTTTAAGAGGAGAAACATCACCTCTGGCCCAACTAGTGCTACCACAGAACAGACGGCATTGCCTGCCGAATAGGGTCAACCTAAATTACCTCACAAGCCTTCTCAGGAGGGCTTCCCGGATGGATTGCCTGGCTCTTCAGACCTCAAGAAAGTTATCCTTCCTTTGAAAAAAATTAAATGAGAACAAATTTTTGTCTTTAGAATTTGACAATTCGCTTGCAAATCTAGTACTGGTTATTGAATACATACAACCTGATAAGGCACAGGAACAACAAGTTTACTTTAATTCGTTGCATTCAATGTATAAAGTAATTAAGCATTTTAACATCACACTAAAGATGGCTAAACGTAAAGACACACGATTTGAACTGGCTTAACTTCCTTATAATAAGCAAATTACATTGGATTTCTACTGAGTAATTTATGCTGAATTAAGCCAATAGTTTGTTATTACACATTTGTAATCGATATAAAAGTGAGGCAATAAACACAAAATTGTTATAAAGTAGCAAATCATACATATAATGTGATGAATGGGAATGTTTCCCTGAGTATTAACTAAATTTGATACGGCTATTCTTGGGATCATACATTATTAGAGCTGAGAGTCCCTCTGCAAGTCTAATAAGAGTTGAAAGTCACATATAAAATTTAAGGTCCCACATTGACCTACTCAATAGGCAGAGAGGAAAATTGAAATCACCATTTTTGGCAATATTTCCTGTTGTTGGGAGCATGTCACAGTGAGAAACTAGTTTCTCTCCTTTTTATAATTCTCTCCCTTCAAAATATATGTACACTACACATTTTGACCTAAGCAAAGGTGAGCTAATCAATGTTTACTGCCTGCAGTAAGTTTAGAGAAAAGACTTCAGACCTTATCTCTTCAGTCCCTGAAGTGGTCATCCTGGAAAATCTTGCAATTCTGCTTTTCCAGAGTTTCTGAATCTTTAAAGAATTGAACACTTCACAATTCAGTTGCACTCATAAAGACAACTTGACAGCAACTAAAATACAATGAATTTGACAAAAAGTATGATCATACAGGATCTGTTCACTTGTTTTAAAATACATAAGCCCTGAACAATTGGATAATTTTGTCCAGATCTGAGAGGTAGTCCTACGTCAAAAATTCATGAAACTGAGAAAAAAATTAAACATTGACAGTGATCTGGAAAATTTCATATAGTTTTGTCCATCTGTTAACTTGAAACACTTCCATTTATTGGCTCAAATCATGGAAGGGCATTCAAAGCATACCATGAAAAAACCTTGCTGAAATTTGCTTATAAAGTAAAGATCCTCATATAGTACCTTAGAGATTATTTCAACAAATATAACAGTCCTCAAACAGTGTCTTGAAGCTGTTCAGTATTACTGAAGAAAATGGGGTTGTATTTTTAGGTAAATACACTTATTCGTCATTTCTCTTATTATGTAACAGTAATTAAAAGAACAGATTGCTGTGGAGATTTTAAAAAGTTTATTGTTTCTTTATAAACCTGTTATAGAAAAATGTTTTGTTATAATCTAAAGTCTAGGTGCCTCTAGACAAACATCTACTTGTTTATAAGACTGATTTACTGCCAAAAATTCTTACTCTGTGCCTAACTCTAGTCACTACTTCCATAATTTGTTCTTGTTATGTTGCCAGTGAAAGGAAAGGTTAGCAGGTTATTCTTCCTCATCTATAACTCAGCATGAATATAGCTGCTTTTATTTTTAAGGCAAGTAAAACACTCTAGCTGCCGATCTGTTTTTCTTGTGCTTCCATGGAAGAAAATAGATTTTAAGAAGAAAAGAAAAAGTACAAGTAAACATGTATTTACTGTGAACACTATCTAATTTAGCCTAGACAGATTGTTGAGGACATATACAAAGAGATATATAAATCTATATCTTATTATGAACTATTTTTGTCCTCACTTATGTTCCAGAAGTAACAAAAATGCTTGCAAGTAGCAGCTTCTAACCCAAATACACATTTTTGCCACCCGTTACTCCAGTGAAGGCATTTTTGTAAGTAAAGATTGAAATTCTAGTGGAGTTTCTTTTATGAAAGTAAGCTAACTTTACAAAAACAACCTTAAGGAATTTTTAGAGACTCTTCTGATTGCGTTAATGAGATTTTTTTTTAACATTTAGTGTAAATATGCTTTCATCTTGTCTTCTCCATCTCACAGAATTAACCGAGATGCTCAGGCCCACACAGAGCCATGATTCTTGCTGGCTCTTTTCCCTGCAGGCCCCATATCAAATCCAGTAGCTTTCATCTGTGCCTTCAAAGTAGCCCCTGAATGTGTTCACTTCTCACCACCTTCAATTTTACCATCTTGGTCCATATCAGCATCCTCTCTGCCCAGGGCTGCTGTGCTTCAGTACATTTTCCTACAGTTCATTCTTCACGCAGCCCTCAAAGGGTCTTAAAAATGCAAGTCAGGCTGGCACGATGGTTCACGCCTGTAACCCAGCACTTTTGGGAGGCTGAGGCAGGCAGATCACTTGAGATCAGGAGTTTGAGACCAGCCTGGCTAACATGGTGAAACCCCATCTCTACTAAAATACTAAAAAATTAGCCGGGCATGGTGGTGTGTGCCTGTAATCCCAGCTACTCAGGAGGCTGAGGCAGGAGAATCACTTGAACCCAGGAGGCGGAGGTTGCAGTGAGCTGAGATCGTGCCTCTGCACTCCAGCCTGGGCAACAGAACAAGACTCCATCTCAAAAAAAAAAAAAAAATGCAAGTCAGATGATGCTTTTCTTCTGCTTGAAATTGACCAGTGCTTACTAATGTTTGCATTTGTAAGGAAAGAGAATAATGACAGCATTCAGAAAAACCTACTTAATTTGTAGTGTGTAACAAACTAATGTACAATCATAAATTTTACCTTAAAAAATCACAAAATTTCTCATGTAATAGGTTAATTTCCATTTTCAAGTAGGTCTTAATCTCAAAACTATCCACTTAATGGTAAATATTTTAAAACGTCTCTTTTTTAATACTGGTTTTAAGGCCATTTCTCTCTTTGGCAGTTTAAATTCAATAATAATGTAATTTGTCATCATCAAAAATGTTCTTAACCTAGCTGCTTTGTTAGTAGTATGCCAATCTTAAAATTGATGAATGTCAGTCACAAAAAATTCTGATCTCATTTTTCTTTAATATACTCAGCAGGGATCATCTATAAATCCTATAGAAAGTCCCAGACAGCCTCAGATAAATAGCACACTTTCCCTCTGATGGCAAAAAAACTGATCAAAATTCTAGGCAGGTGGAGGTTGCTTTTTCTTTTATCTGAATCGATCAGTCTGTTATTGTGAACTTAAATCAAGGCACTTTTAATGAGGTTTTCAACACAATCATGATTGAAAATTTAATATACAGAAAAATGGTTTGGGGGACTTAATAACTAAAGCATTATAATTCTATTGACCAAAAACTCTGGTTTATTAAGAATTTAAATTGTGACAGTAATAGTAGCAATAGATGAAAATAATAGTAGGTTTACTTTTTGGGTATGATTAGAGGGCAATCATGCTGCATTTAGGGGTTGCTTTAGTGTTTCATCCTCCCTTAATCATATTTTTTGCCCCCTACCACGTTTATGACCCAGTATACCCTCATGGCTAGAAGTATTTTCTTTTTACCATTGTTTTCTGGCCTAATAATATAAATGGCATTTCCCCACATGTGTTCTGCAGAACATAATCTTAGAATATGAAAAGGTAATTTGCTAATAATAACAACAACAACAATAATAATAAGGTCCTTTAGTCAATAAGCTTGGGGAAAAATATGCTAATAAAAAATTAGTTCGTTTCTTTGCTGTAGGACTTCTTCGGGCCTTGCATATACTAAAATAAACTGTAAACCTCAAAGAGTAATTAAATTCCAGTTTCCCAAATTATCTGACCACTGAACCCTTATCTTAAGGAATATCTTTGGACCAGTGTTCTGGAAAATGCTTCTGTCATTCATCACATGAAAACCTTTGACACTGTTGGGACACTTATCTGATGAAAGGACTGGAGCTTTCCCATAGGCTTAGTGGACAATGAGTCCAGCAGCACTGCATGGTCAAAACTGCATGATCTCTTGACTTCTGGATCTCTGAAATTCCAGTGCTTCATGTTTACTATTCATTGTTCAATTATTTATGTTATTAAGCAGTAATTCAATTCTATAGTCCCATGACCTTCTTAGATCTGAAGGACTGTTTCCATACCTTCCTCCATTTAATTTCTTTGGGGCATCTGATGCCACTGATCACTCAATAGTACTTGAAATCTTTACATTCTTGGTTCTTCTATTGCTTTGGCTCTCTTTTCTGTTTCCTGTGGAATTCCTTTTTCTCTGTTCATTCATTCCTCAGTGTTTTGCTAGACTTCTCTTCTCTCCCTACATTTTTCTCTCTTATATTTGATCTGTATTTATTGCTTCACCTATCATTAGAAACTGATGGTTCACAAAGCTATATTTTTGAGATCTCTGTGACCTCCAAATGCCTACAAACCTCTCCACTTGAATATAACCTCCAATTAATTGTCACCCTCTTCACTATAGTATTCACGGGTACCTCAAGTTTAGTCTGTAATGAAATTAATTCATCATCTTCCTACACACAGCTAAAGAAAGTTCCTAATTCCTGGCATTTCTTATCCTCATTCAGTGTTGAATTCACAGAAATTATCACGGTTGATAGTATGCTATTGTGGAAAAAAACACTTGGAGTGGAGTTGCATTTGTTGAGTGTACATTGTACCATTGAGTTAACAATTTGCAGTTATATAATCCTGGGTAAGTCCTTTCAAAATTTTGGATCTCAGTTTCCTCATGTATAAGATATTAGATAATCCTATAGTTCTTTGTTGTAGTCTTTAATGACTATATTATTTCCCTTTAATCTTGGAAGATTTTAGGCTCTATCTCATTGGTACTTTATCCAGCACTATCCTTTAATGGTTAAATGTTTGGATTACCCTTCCAACATCCTTGTCATGTAGTTCTCTGAATTCCTGTGCTCAAATTGTCATGAACACTGTACTACCTCAGGCACTCACCCTCACAGTTGGATCCTAGACCTTGTCACAACAAATAAAACAATCCTAAAATTAAATTCTAAGCACTTATTTAAGCATCTTCATCCTTTAGTCCTTCAGCTACACTGGGACTTACAACCCATTGATCTGAATACTTATCTAGCATCCGATTCCCCTCCCCCCACCAGCCCCCCACCCCATTATTGGTACTAAGTATTACCTAGGTGAGAAGTAAGTATATAATACTGCATCCTGGGTAGGTCGGTTCAAAATTTTGGATCTCAGTTCCCTCATATATAAGATATTAGATAATCCTATACTTCTTTGTTTCAGTCTTTAATGACTATAGTATTTCCCTTTAGTCTTGGAAGATTTTAGTACCAATGTATTGGAAGACACTTAGTACCAACGAGCTAGAAGCTAAAATAGAAGCTAAACTGAGATCCTCAATTTTGAACCAACTTATCCAGGATTATATAACTGGACAATATTTACCCAGTTATATATTGGGAGAAGTATTATTTACTTACTTCTCACCTAAGAAGCTTTCACTTCATGGTGAAACCTATGGCATTCCGTTGAATACACCCTCAACCTCCTTATCATGATTTCTCTTCTTTGTACTCATTTGGCAAAACCCCTACTCTGGTTAAATCCAACTCTCTACCTAACTCGTAACTCTTTGATACAGGTGAAGATGGCTAGAGGAAGAGCGTATATATATATATATATATATATATATATATATATAATATATTAATTATCAATCTCCCCTTTTTTTTCTGTTTCATTCAACTAATATAATCCTAGCACTTAGAACAGTACCTGGCATACAGTAACTGTTTAATAAATATTTGTTGAATGAATAAATGAAGCATATGTTTTCATAATTTACACAGAATTCTATTGACTCAACCTGTGAATACATATCCCTTTTCTTCCACTGTAAAGAGCTCATATATTTTAGAAGAGGTCTGACTAACTTTCAAAGGGATAAATTAGCAAATGCTTTGTGTTTCTCTTCAAAGCAGCCCTAAGCATATTTGCAATTATTAAATCCACAGTTAATATTTTCACTTTGATTGTGAAGCTTTTATATAAAATATGTGATGATTTGCAGAAACCATGGCATTTTCCTGCTTGAAGCTTTGAAATAATTATATCTTTAACTAATTCATTATTGTAACAGGGGAAGTTGAGACTAGAATGTTACAATATTGGGGTTTTAATGATGAGAGAAAGCCAGCAAGACTCCAGTATCCATAGCAACATAAATTTCTTTTCATCTTTTAAGTGACCAAAGGTGATGATTTCTTTTCTTTACATTATTATATCAGAGTTTATCACAGAGGTAAAAAGCATATATTAGTTTTCAAGTGAGGTGAAGATATTTAAGACAGAAGTATATTCAACTACCACTACACCCTATAGGACACTTCTCCCTTCCCCAAATAAAGGAATGCGTAGCTCTAATGATTCAAAAGTAAAAGGGTTATAAATAAGACTTAAAGTATGACTTTTCAGTTAAAACTTTTGGCTAGATGGGGAAGAAAAACAGCTATGAAATGCAATCTGAATCATTAAAATGATACCATAAAATCTTGGGAAAGTGGAATGAGTATCAAGAAGATCGCTATGAGTCTTTAGAAAGTCAGCCTCACTAAAATAAGACAAGTTCTTTAGGTGGCAGAATTTATGAAACAGAGAATAACAGAGATAGAAGGAAACCTGAAGACAATATAGCAAAATGTTAATAGGTGAATAATAGAGAAAAAAAGGGAGGGGGTACTTTCTCCATTTTTCTGTACATTTGAAATATTTCACAATTAAAATAACTTTAAGATGAAAAAAGAGATTTCATGAGATAGATTTAAGGAGATTAGATGGTTAATTGTAAGACTAAGGTGTTTGAAAACCACGTTCTGCTTAAAACTATCTTTGCGGTATTTGACTCATTTTGTTAATTACGAATGACTGGGAAAGAGTTCATCAAATAATCTGTCCTCAAAAGCTATTTTCATCTAAATGTTCTTTTTATCTATTTATAAAACGTTTTCACTTATCTATGATTCAACTGGTTCTTTGATGTTATTGGATGCCTTGTACTGTGGACATCTGTCTCTGATTTTGTAGGAACCAGTAGTCGATTGATTTTTATTTTATTTCCATAAGACTCATTGAACTTGCAGTTTAATTCTGTCAAAATATTAATAGTAACAACACTTATAACAATAACAACATCAACAACAACACATATCATCCAAGTGCTATTTTAATTATATCATACTCATTTAATCCTCATATCAAACTCATAAAGTGAATTCTGTTAACATCCTCTTTATAGAAATAAGAAAACTGAGTTACAGAGAGGTAAGAAATTTGTCTAGCATCATAGCTAGCTTCAGAGCTTGTATCCTCTTTTTTTTTTAATTAGAACTTTTTCCCTAATTTTTTATTTTTATTTAAGTCCTAGGGTACATGTGCAAGATGTGCAGGATTTTTACATAGGTAAACGTGTTTCGTGGTGGTTTGCTGCACCTATCAACCCATCACCAAGGTATTGAGCCCAGCATGCATTAGCTATTTTTCCCTAATGCTCTCCCTCTCCTCACCTTGGACAGGTCCCCGTGTGTGTTGTTCCCCTCTCTGTGTTCATGTGTTCTCATTGTTCAGCTCCCACTTATAAGTGAGAATATTCAGTGCTTGGTTTCTTAAACAGGGTTCCCCAACCACCAGGCCATGGATCGGTACCTGTCCAGTGACCTGTTAGGAACTGGGCTGCACAGCAAGAGGTGAGCAGCAGGCGAGCAAGCATTACCACCTGAGCTTCGCCTCCTGTCAGATCGGCAGCGGTATCAGATTCTCGAGCCTGAACCCTATTGTGAACTGCGCATGCCAGGGATCTAGGCTGTGTGATCCTTATGAGAATCCAGACAATGCCTGATGATCTGAGGTGGAACAGTTTCATTCCAAAACCATCCCCAATTTCCCATGGAAAAATTGTCTTCCACAAAATTCATTCCTGGTGCCAAAAAGGTTGGGCAGCGCCGTTCTTAAACATTACTCTATTGTGCCTCTTGATTATGGCTCTAGAAAGTTAAGGAGTTTTGTTCATCATACACTATAATTTGTTTATGCTGTAAATATTTATTCTGCTTCACTCTCCTAGGTGTTAGAGATTTTAGTGAGTCAGGAAGGCCACATAAAGATCAGGGCAAAGAAAAGGGAATAACATAAAATATAAATGAAGTTCCTTTCTGATTGAAAGAAAGTACTGTGTCTCAGACCAAAAATACAAAAGGTACAGAATCGTAAGCTTTGAGATATACCCTAGTAAGATCTTGGAATTCTGAAATAAAGACTTTCTTGGATCTCCGGGTATAATAATCACATCATCGCAATGAGAAAATAAGCAGGCTGGCCTTATATGTCTACAAAGAAACATTCAACTCAATAACATTAGAGCAGTATTCTCAAAAGCCACAAAGAAAGTATAACCCAAACATTGCATTCTTAGCCAAACTATTGTGCAAGTATAAAGGCCTTGAAAATCTTTTCTGAGTATGTGAGAACCCAGAGAATATATTTTCCATCACTTATCTTATATAAACTGTTAGAGGACAAACTTCAGCAACCAAGAGTTGTCTGGAAATGCCATGCAAACTGGCTAGCAATGATTATTAATTCCTTTTATCAGTGGTAACTTAAACACATATAAACATGTGTATTATGGTTACTGAACACAATGTAGAGATTATATTTTTAAATAGCTATAGCTGGAATTAAAAAGAAAAAGAGAGGAGACAGGCTAAAAGTATACTGATTCCCTCATCTACTAATATTATTTAAAAATAAGATAATATGATAGGCATTTATTTCCAGTTCAAATATGTGTCAAATATTTAAATTTAAAAAGATGTTTATAAATTCTTTAGTAAAATGGCCAAGTAAGATATAGATAAATATTTGTATTTAATTTATACTCATATTGAGCTAATATTTATTAGACTTCCATAATTGTTAGCTTTGACATACAGTATAAGGTTCACTGAATTTCTCTGAGATGGACATCATTATACGTATTCAGACTGGAAATTGATCTTTACATTATTTAATTAACTAGAGTCAGACAGTGAATCGGTGGTACATGAGCTAGTATAAGAAAAAAAGTTTTATGAATACCAAGTCCTGTTTATTTTCTGGAACTATCTTTTGAACCAATAGTGGCAATAAATGGCATGGTGGTTCAGAGCACAGGCCAAGCACTACCAATGACTTTCTGCGCTACCTTGCAAAGGTCACTTTACCTCTCTGCAGAATCTCTTGGCTCCACCATCTATTCATCTATAAAATGAGAATCACAAAAGTACCAACATTGTGGGGTTTTCATTGCTGCTGCTGCTGCTTTTATTATAACAATTTCGGAAAAACTTGAGAGTTCTGAATTCATCTATCTCTTTGCAAACTTTGAATTGAAGGCTTTATGCTAAGTTATTGTGCTAATAAAATATTTTTCATGGGTTTTCATCATAAAATCAATGCAAACTTATTGTATAATTAAGAAAAATTATATAATTATAGCTTATGTAATTGTCTAAATTATGTAATTTTCTAAGTAGGAAACCAAAAATATCACCTAGTGGTAACTATTTTTAACCATTTGATATTTTTCTTTCAAAAGTCTTTCTATGCTTTATATTTTCATAGTTGTGATTACACTATACCACATTTTATACTACAGCATATAGTTTTTGTATTATTCAAAATCTCTCTTAGATATGATTTTAATAGCTACATAGAAGCCCTTTATATAAATATGCTATGTCTAACTATTCTTTTGATGTGATTAATACTTTTTAAAATAAATTATTTTCTGCATTTGTAATTATTTACCTAGAGTAGAAACCCAGATATGGAATTACTTGGTCTAAAAGGATTAATAGTTTAAAGATTTCTATATATTTCCAAGTTGTCATAAGCTAAACTATGTATAGAACTTAAAATAATGCCTAAGGCAGTCTCACTCTGTCGCATAGGGTGGAGTGTAGTGGTGCAATCTCTGCTCACTGCAGCTCTGCCTCCCAGGTTCAAGTGATTCTCCTGCCTCAGCCTCCCGAGTAGCTGGGACTACAGGCATGCACCGCCACACCTGGCTAATTTTTGTATTTTTAGTAGAGATGGGGTTTCACCATGTTGGCCAGGATGGTCTTGATCTCCTGACCTTGTGATCCACCCACCTCAGCTCCCCAAAGTGCTGGAATTAAGGCATGAGTCACCATGCCCCACCAGCATAGAACCTTTTAAAAATACTTTATGCAGTAAAAATAATGACTATCTCTGTTTTAAATACTTCTCCATGATAGTTTGTTTTAAATATATATAATATGAATTTTAAAAATACAAAGTGTTTCCTGTTAATCATATCTGCTGATCCTTTTGTTTATAATTTCTTTTAACATTCTTCACTAATAAAATCATTCTCTAGCTAGATAGCTAATATTCTCTTATATTTCCTTATTTAATATTTACACACCATAGACCTTAGAAAATTCTTTAATCTCATATAATTTAGCTACATTTTCCTTTAGCATTCTGCTTATGCTAATAAGATTTATGATCTAGGTGTAAGACTGAAGGTATAAAAATTAGTCAGGCTTAATTAAAATTGGATGTGCCTGGTTCAAAAAAAATGTTCAATACATAGCTAAGTAGGGAGAGCTACATTTCAAGGTTATTTAAGCTCTCAGTTTTTCTCTGCTTTCTTTCTTTTTCTTGAAGGACTAAACAATGTCATCCAAGACTATAAGAGATATAAAATCCAATGAAAAATAGGAGGGAGTTAGGTTGCTTTTAGATTTTTAATCTTTAAGCTTTCATGTAGGCAATGAGAGGGAAGGGGCTTACTGTTTTCTAAAAAATTTGATAGGCCTTAAGTTTCATGTATTCCAGTGTTTGGAGAATTATCTTGACAGAAATTGTCGAACTTAGAAGGCCTCCCACAGTTATCTGCTCTAGCCACCCACTGTTATGAAGTTGTGGTGTTAATATGGATAAAACTTTTAGTGCAACGCCTGAACATGCCAAGGAACTTTACAAAAACAGAAAAAAGAAAGCTCTGCTTGTTTCCAGACTAAGCAACCAACTCAGCTATTTCATAAACTAACAAATAAAGTTGAGCAACCATCACTGTCTTTAGAGAGTGAATCAGCCTAACAACAGGAAAACATAGGTGGATAATAATAAAATATTGTCCTGGTGGGAAAAGACTTGGTCTGATTCCAGTTTTGCTATATTAATGAGTCCTCTCCAGAAAGGATAGTAACATCACAAAATGGCTTGCCGGTACTGCCACGTTCACTCTCATCCTACTTTTCTATTTGAAATGTGTTAGCTTGTCAGTAACCTTGTCTTTTACTTCCAAAAAATATTACATTTAAATAGAGTTAAAATATCAACGATATTTAATAATTTTTCTATGCCCTTAAGCAATAATGTTTTTAGGATCTATGTTAAATCACATTTTCAGTAACCACACCATAATAATCAGCACTTTAAGAAAGAATAGACTAATACATGTGTTTTCTAAAGAATAACAGTTATAAATATATTTTAAATTAACAATAACTTAAAAAAATTGGGTATGGTTTCAAATTATTTGGGAACACAATGCTTATAATATTTTATATAAGTTCCATGTCAAAACATAACTTGATTTATTTACTAAACATTTATTGAGCATACACTGTGTGCCCAGGCTTTGGAATACATCAATAACTAAAACAAACAAAAATTCTTACTATTGATCCTTCTAAGGGAACTGTGCTATATCTTCACCCTGGTATTAGCTACACACATCTACATTCATGCAATCTACATGTAATAAAATTGCATTATACTAAATACACACACAAATAAATACATGTAAAACTAGTGAAATCTCAGAAAAGTGAATGGATTCTACCAATGCCAACTTTCTGGTTGTGATATTATAATATAGTTTTGCAACCTTACCTTTGGGGGACACTGGATCTTACACAAAAGATCTCTTTGCATTATTTCAATTTTTTTTCTTTCTTTCTTTCTTTCTTTCTTTCTTTCTTTTTTTTTTTTTTTTGAGACGGAATCCTGCTCTGCGCCCAGGCCAGAGTGCAATGGTGTTATCTCGGGTCACTGCAGCCTCCACCTCCTGGGTTCAAGCGATTCTCCTGCCTTAGCCTCCTGAGCAGCTGGGATTACAGGTGCCCACCACCATGCCTGGCTAAATTTTTTGTGTTTTTAGTAGAAACGGGGTTTCACCATGTTGGCCAAACTGGTCTGGAACTCCTGACCTCAGGTGATCCACCTGCCTCAGCCTTCCAAACTGCTGGGATTACAGGCATGAGCCACAGCTCCCAGCTCTCTTTGTATTATTTCTTACAACTATATGTGAATAAACAATCATCTGAAAATAAAAGTTATTTGTTTGTTTGTTTACAAATTCCTTACCTTTGGAACTTACATTCTAGTGTCTGGAAACAGACAAAAAATAATAAACATAGTAAATAAGTAAATTATATAGTAGGATAGAAAGTGATTATAAACTATAGAAAAAAAATAAGGTGGAGCAAGGAGAACCAGGAGTAGCCTAGGTCTATTGTGAAGGTGATGTTTGAGCAAAGATTTAGGAGATCAACATTTACCTGTGGGAAAAGCATTCATCAGAGGGAACAGCCACTGCAAAACCTCTAAGGCAGAAAAGACCTTGAGTGTTTGAGGAGTTATGAGGTGGCTGGAACAGAGGGAAGCAGTAGGTAACTCGTAGAGAGCTGCGAGCCACCAAATGCTGGAAGATTGTGGAGGCCATTGTAAGGACTTTGGCTTTTTCTCTGAGTAGGAAACCCCTGGAAGGTTTTTGAACAGAGCTGTTAACATTTGACATACTTGTAAAGGACCACCTTGGTTTCCATGTTGAAAACAGAGTATACGACAGTAAGAGTGGAAGCAGAGAGATCTGTCAAGAGGCTCTTCTACTGCAAGCATCAAGAAGAGAGAAAGCAGTAAAGACTTCCAAATTAGGGAAGTCTTCTGTCAAGATGGACAACTTGAGAACTAAGACAAAACCTAGCAGGGCACTACTTCTGTACTCTAACTTGCACGTCAGTACCTCAGATAACAATTACGAAATCCACAAACTCACATTTCCAAGGAGAACTGCTTATAAGTAGATTATGCAGTGCCTAATTTGCATAAATTACAAATGTTGCTGTTTATCATGGGAAATCATAAAGGCCTCATTTGTAAATAAGTCTTTCTTTATGAAACATCAAAACACTTAATAAAAATCTTCTCATAGCTGATTTAGAAAACCTCTGCTACTCTCACTGCACCTATTCCAATTGTTTGAAACACAAAGGAGGCTGTCTGGCTACATCCCTTTTTCTTGCCTGTTTGAAGGTCCTTGGTCAGGGCCACTGGCAAGGTAACTCTGGCTCCCTCTACTGACTGCCTCCCAGGGTCAACGCGAAACCAGATTCATTAGCCCCATATAATTACAAGAAAAATCAAAAGAACATATTTATCTCCCCATGCCATCAAGTGTGATGTTATCCAGCATAAAAATGTTTAAAGCTTTTGAAGAAATCAGATGCCTGCATTGCCTATTGCTTAGAGACTGAACATCCTCATAAACTGAACAAGCGGAGCTCCAAAGCTATGAATTGTGCTGCATGCGCTGTTGTTTCTGTTCCTCTGTCATCTTACTCTGAATATATTACCGGTATGTTGTTAAGTGTTTATATGGTCCATAAAAAAAATACCTTTTTAAAATCATTAAACTATGTACACTTGCTTGCTACCATAAAAGATGGAATTTTGAAACAATTCAATCTCTTGAGGACTCAAAAGCAGCTGTTCTTTTGAAACTGTGGTTTATCCTGAAGTTCTGCCAGCCCAGTGGAAAAGTTTTAATACAATTAAAGGAGACTGAAGCTGAAGCAGAACAAATATGCACTATGTGGTAGAATAAAACAAAAGCAAAATCCTACTTAAAGAATTCTTGAAAGGGACAGAAGAAGCTGCATATGCAAATGTTGAAGGTTGCTTCTATCTTCTTTTTGGCAACACAGTATTGACAATGAAAATGTTTCCTCATCTGATTCTGGATATAAAAAGAAGATAATTTCAGCACTATTAATTCTATGAAAACCCCCACATTTGCATCTCTCAACCACAGATTTTGGTTTCCCTGTTCCCGGACATCACAGCAGGGGGAGTTGCCTCCTACATGAAGGTTTTCTTTAGCAAAAGGTATTTCATGTGACAGAATATTTCTTGATGCTTTTCTAGATGTCATAATCCTTAAAAAGAGAAGCTACATGAAGATTTTAAATTATCTGTAAATTCCTATCCTGCTCACAAATTAACTTGATTTACAGCAACATACTAAGGATAAAAACACATTCATTACTCAAAGATGCAGATTCTATAACTCAGTGTTTTCACATATTAAAAAATAACTTGGTTATGCATCATGTTTTTTACTTGCACATCAATATTGTGAATTATTTATTAATTTTAAACACTATCATATTACATCACATTAAGAGTAATATTGGCTGAGGCTTTAAATATGGAGCCAAAACAAATTACACCCTTTAAATACATTTGTTGTATCAGCAATGTTGGCAATAAATCTTCAAAACCTTTTAGACATTGTTGAAATAATGGTTTTTTTAAAATTGTTATAGAAAGAGGTTACTCAGCACCTGATATTTATAGCATAATTAAGCCTTTCTTTTCAAGTTTTAAATAATCAAGAACAGAGGAAAATAATTTTGTTTGCTACTGTCTCTGTATTTACCATTAGCACAGAAACCATGCCTTATTATGTCTATATCTGAAAAGTCTTTTACAATTAAGTGCCCAAAGTCTATTTTACTCCACTGCAAAAGAAACAATCCTTTTATCTTTACAATTCAAACTGTATTTCCCCACCTCTCTTATATCCTTCTTCCTTTCTGCTGATCCCTAGATATGTTAAAACATTGTAGCAACTGCTTCTAACTCTTCTCCCACCACAAATTCTATTCAAACAAAATGAAGGCACTGCACTTCTCACTGCTGCTGGTCACTCTTCCTATGTGCAGTCATCACAGTCATCAGCACATGACATATATTTTAGTGCCTGAAGTGACTCAGCTTTTTGAGATGTAACTCTTAAGTGGTGGTTATAACTAGTGCTTCGTTTCCCTGTCATCTCATAACACTGCCACTCTATCACTTTGCTAACATCTTTACTGCTCTCTTACCTTGCAATCTATTGCACACAAGTTCCCCTATTTGGAAGTCTTTACCCACCCACTCCTTCTCTCCACCGCTTTTATCACTCATTTAATTTCAAACCACTTATTGTGTTTACTTTTTGGGAACACAATTTGGCAATGAAGATGCTTATTTGTTTCTCTATCGTTGTCATTTTCTTCTGAATGTATCACAGGCACTTTAGTACTATTTGAAATATACAGGTGCTATTATCATATAGGTGCTGTTCTGTGTGTCGATGCCACATAAGAAAAGAACAGTTGTTGACTTTACGTCTTCCGAATCTCCAAGTACGGTAGTCTGCATGTAATAAACGCATGCTGAATGACGGTGTAGGGTACACCTGCCATTTCATGTGGTTTTTATATCTCTAACGTATCCATCCATAGTCTCATGTGATTATCATTAAATCATTATTTTCACCCAACTCCTCAAATCCAAGGCAACACACATACATACAATTTTTGATAATTTTAACCTTAAATTCAAGGCCTTGCACAATTAGTTCCTTGTTGATTTAGCTGACCTCATCTCCCTTTGTCTACCTCTCTACCAAATCAACACTCCCAATAGTAGGCAGAAAAAGACTTGCTTTTCACCTTTCCCAATTTCTGGGTTTCAGAATTTTAGGACTTTCTTATAAACAGCAATGCAGAGGATCTCAGGCAAGATAGTGTAAACAAAACACTCTAAGATTCTTTCTCAAGATTTTGTCCCAAAAATGTCACCAGCCAAGTCAACAAAAGAAGCAACAAGTCAACGGTTACTGGAAATTCTCTCATCTCTGTCTTTGGCCCAAACTCTCTCCAAGGGAAGCTTTACGACTAATTACACCTAAGTCTTGTTTATTTTATTTACATTTAATGCAGTTACCATAAGACAGAGGTTCTATTGGTAGGGCAAAGAAAAGAATGTGCAAAACAATTTTGACAACACGATTTTGACTACTCAACACATGTAGTAGTCTGGGCGCTTCAAGAAACAAAACAAAAACCAGTATCTAGATAGATAGATAGATATTAGATAGATGATGGATGGATGGATGGATAGATAGATGGATAGAGACAAACAGACATAGAAAAAGGAGGGGAGAGAGAAAAAGAAACAGAGAGAGAGAGAAGAAAGAAGAGATTGGTTGATTATAAGGAATTGGCTCATGAGACATCTATGAAAGCTAAGTCTCAAAATCTCCAGTCAGTAAGCTGGAAACCCAGGAGCCAGTGGTATAGTTCCGATGCAAGTTCAAAGGTCTGAGAAGCAGGCAAGTTAATGTTGTAAGCTCCAATCCATGTCCAAATCTGAAAGCAGGAGAAGACTCGCATCCCATCTTAAAGACAAGCAGAGAGAGCAATTCCCCCTTAGTCGGCCTACATGTTCTGTTCAGTATATCCACAGTTATCCACAGTATAGACCACCTAGGGTAGGGCAATCTGCTTCACTCAATCCACCAATTCATACATCATTCTCATCCAGAAACACCATCACAGACATACCCAGAATTATGTTTAACCAAATATCTGGACACCCCATGGCCCAGTCAAGTTGATACATAAAATTAGCCATGATAACACATGACATGTCTTTCTCTATATACATTTGCTCAAATTCATACTCACATCACATGGTGTTTCTCATATTTTCTACTAACTTAAGAGTCATGCATCCCTCAAGGTAAAGCCTATGACTACATATTTCACAAATGTCTTCTCAGCTACACCCAACCCCTTGTCATTCTTTTTTCCCTTGAACTCTTGTAGCTAGCATTCTTGTGTAGACACATAGTACATTCATATAAAAAAAGAAGAAAAAACATATAAGATGACATATGCTAAATATCAACTGAATACACATGTTAAATTTTAAAATTACTATGCATATATTTTTTATATTGAATTATCCTGAGGATATTAAGTAGGGTGAGGCCAAAATATATGTTTAACTCCTAGCACTTGCAAACTATACTTCGACATAATTTCCCAAAATCAGAATTTTTGTCAAAGCTGCAGACTTTGAATGTTACGCAGCTATCTCAGTGTTTCTATACTGTGACTCACTAGACCAAGAAATCTGAATTTGAAGATACAGATTCAGTGGACATTAAGACGTCGGTAAACTCCATGTAACTGTATACACAATATTGTGTTTTTAACATACTCATGAGAGTTCAGAAATCTGATCATATTCCCAAGAGTCTATGACCCCAGTAGGCTAGGGACCAGTTTCCTTGGTTATTTTCTGCTATATCTTACAGGATTCTTTTTAAGAATAAAATAACTATTTTAATTGCATTTTAGACTGCAAAGCACAAAACACTCCAAAAGTCATGGAGTGAATAGATATTATTATTACATGGCACTGCTGATGTGAATTTTCCTCCCATCAGACAAAAAATAGACTGCCGTTTTTTCCATTAACAAGTGATACAGGTGTCCTGAACAAATTAACACAACTAATGAGACCGTAGAAGGCTTAGTTACTCTGTCTAAAGAAGAAATTTATCATTTGCTTTTGAATGATGAAACTTATTACCAGTTTAAGTATCATCCTTTTTATGAAAACAAGGCCAAGTCAGTATCTACTGTTCTAAATGAAAAATTAGCTTTGTTAGCTAATTCTAGTTTCTGAATATAATTAAGTCATACAGGTAATTTTTTTTAAGTTATACTTTTATGTAGTCATATTTTTAAAGAGTTTTTATCCTTCAAAATACATATAGAAATGTTTCTGAAAAATAATATAAAGTCTAGGCTTTCCATAAAAATATGGGGAAAAGGGTGAATGGGTGAGAATATAAATAAAACAAAATTGGCCATGAGTTAATTGTTGAAGAATGGGAGTTTATTCTCTGTACAATTGTAAGGAAGTAAAATTTTCAGATGATCCACTGATCAAGTTATTAATTTCAATTGATAATTAAAATGAATAAATACAATATTTGAGTGTAAAGCAATGTAAACTAATTCTTTGGAGATGTTAGTACTTCTGCACATCACATTCTGAGAGTCTCAGATTCTATCAAAAAATGCTATTTATGCCTTTCAGGGAAACTTTGTTGACACCATCCAGCCAAGCCTTGTTCTTTTAAGTTGGGTCTCAGGATCTGTGATCTCATAATGTTCATATGTGATCTCTCAATGCGCTTATTACAGTATACTACTTCAATCTCTTGGCAGTTCAAAGAAGTAAGACTAGGAATGGCTGGATTTAAATAATCAAAAGGTGTCATGATGACCTGGTCTCTCGCCATGTGTTACTTATATTTTTCTGTTTCTAATATTTTCATCCTCATGCTGGCTTTCTTTATATGAGAGGCTGCTGACTATTTCAAATTTATAATCTTAAAAAAAGAGAGACCTTGTGACTCCTGGTATTCAAATTTTATGAAAGAGTCCTCATTGGAATTACTCGGCCCATGTTTTTTTTGTTGTTTTGTTTTGTTTTTAGAAAGATTCTTGCTCTGTTGCCCACGTTGGAATGTTGGAATGCAGTGGTGCAATCTTGGCTCACTGCAACCTCTGCCTCCCAGGCTTAAGTGATCCTCCTGCTTCAGCCTCCCAAGTAGCTGGGACCACAGGCACGAGTCACTCTGTCTGACCAATTTTTTTGTGGTTTTGGTAGAGACAGGGTTTCACTATGTTGCCCAGACTGGTCTCAAACGCCTGAGCTCAAGTGATTCGCCCACCTTAGCCTCCCAAAATGCTAGAATTGTAGGCATGAGCCACCACGCCCAGCCTTGGCTTATGTTCTTAATCTTGGACCAATCTCTGAGTTCTATGAAGTAAACATGGAGGAATAAAGGAGTTGTTTCTCAAAGGCACATTTACCAGGCAGATAAAAGTGTCACTTTAAGTATATTGTAAATATTTTATTATGCGTCTGTTTCCCCTAGTGGACTATAAGCTAGAATACGAGTTGTATCTCATTAATCTGCCTATACTCAGTGCAGAATATAGGACCTCATCCATAGGAGGTGTTTAGTAAATATTAATGGAATAAATATGATGTAAAAGAATTAAATAACTATCTAGGGAGAGGAGAGAGAGTGGAGAGACTGTGCTGCCATAATTCCTAAAGCATGTATGAGTGCAGGAATTGCTCACAGTGGACAATGTGAAGAGGAACAGAAGCATGAAGAGTAAGTAGCTCTTAATCTTTAAAACACTTTGCAAATGTTCCAAAGACACTACACTGTCCCTGCAGCTGGTATCAGTCACAGAGAAGCTTTATTTAAACCCTGATGTCTCCCTTTTAATAACACATAAGAACGCTTAGGGAATGTTTAAAATTGTGCCACATCCACATAGTTTTGTGCTAACTCTACCAATGTATCACTGGAAGGTCTAGTCTATGATACATTAGGAAACTGAGGCTCACAGGGTTTCTGGTATCAAAACCAGAAACTTTGCTAACTTCTACTTAACATTCAGAAACTTTAATGGTGAAAATATTCAAAAAGCAGAAAGTCTTTTGCGGTGTTTTATGTGCTAGTGCTAAGTATTTATGTAACTGAAGTATTATTTTTTCTAAATAATGAGCTAGAGTCTGGATAAATATATTAAGTTGAGGGACAGACTCAATGATTTAAAATGGCTCACGCCTGTAATCCCAACACTTTGGTAGGCCAACGCAGGTGAATCACTTGAGATCCCACCTCTATTTTAAAAATACAAAAATTAGCCAGGCATGGTAGCACATGCCTGTAGTCCCAGTTACTCCGAAGCCTGAGGCACTAGAATCTCTTGAACCAGGGAGCTAAGATCGCACCACTGCACTCCAGCCTGGGTGACAGAGTGAGACTCCATCTCAAAAAACAAAACAAAAAAGTGGCTCAGGGATCATGAATAGGATCACGCCGTGAGTGCAGAGAAAAAGCAATTTCAAGAGAGGAAGGATGGTGTGGTTAATACCATCACGTGCTCAGAGAGTTTGAGAGGCCATGACAACACATCAGAGAATTGGCTGTTGGGACCTGAGCAAGTCTGCTACGGTTTGGATGCATGTCCCTTCCAAAGTTCTTGTTGAAACTTAATGCCTCTTGTGGAGTTATTAAAAGGTGTGGCCTTTGGGAAATAACTTAGTCATGAGGGTTCTGTCTTCTTGATAGAATTAACACCCGTATAAAAGGGCTTGAGTTTGAAGGGAGTACTCTCTTGCCCCTTAGCCTTCTGCCATGTGATGACACAATAAGCAAGTGCCATCTTGGAAGCAGAGAGCAGCCCTCACCAGACACCAATGCTGGCACCTGGATCTTAGACTTTCCAGCCTTTAGAACTATGAAAGATACATTTCCATTGCTTATAAATTACCCAGTCTGTGATATTTCATAGCAACACAAAGAAATTATGACAGTCATATAACAATAAGAGAGAAGTGATTGAGGCAAAGTAGGCACAAGTGATTTTTTTCAAGTTATTTGGTAGTGAAAAAGTAGTAAAGGAAGTTGCAGGATTGTAGAAATAGTGGTGGTGTTTTGTTTGTTTGTTTGTACATATAAGGAAAGGTTGATGGTGTTTGTAGGTAGAAGGAAAGGAGCCAGTCAAGAGACAGTTGACTGTTTCTGGAAAAGAAGCTACTTCATGGAGGAAGGTCTTGGGGAAGGTGAGGGAGATGCGTTAAAGAGCATAGCTGCACAGGTTACTTTAGGTAAGAAAAGCCAAAAACCTGAGGTATGCATTTCTATTATAATTAGATAACTATTATTTTTTAAAGATGCAACAGATAATTTCTACCCAATTCCATTTCAGTCAAAACAACTATTTTTCACTGATTTGTTTTTCTTATTATTAAAAAGAAAACTTCAAGTTACAATGAAAAAATCCAATAATTAAAATGTTCTACTTATAACATCATACAATGAAAAGGGTAATACAAATATCAAATACACAAATATAGATAAATTAAATACATTAAAATGATAAAGTAAAATAAGGAGATTATTCAAAAATAAACAATTCAGAATATTTTCAGCCAATGCCCCAAGAAACAAAAATACAATATAAAATTAAAGCACATTAAAAGGAAATTATGAATATCTATATTGTTAGTTACTACATTTTGGGGAACAAAATCTTAAAAGAACTTAGCTTTTCTTTAAAAGAGTGAATTCTAGTCACCAAAAAAAATGTAGAAAAGGAGAAAAAATAATTTTTATTAATATATTATAAGGAAGTAGCCTATAGGGACCAATAAAAAAGTAGGAAGAGAGAAGATGAGGGAAGAAAAGAATTATTCACTGGGAAAAATACTTCAGTTCTTTGAGGTCAGTTGACTCTTTATTCAAATTAACTTATTCAGGGCACTAGTTCAAAGGCCCTTTTCACTGCAAAGGTTAAGTCACCAAAACCAAATTGAGGAGAGTAATTTATCTTTAATCTTATTATGATGTAGCACAAGTAAATTTAAAGTAGTTCTCTGAGAACCAAGAAAAAATAAAACCACCCCTAGAACAAACAATGCACACGTATGGCAGTCCTCTCTGTCTTTATTCCTGTGTTGGGAAAGGTTTTGGTGATATAACATAATAAAAATAAATCTGACAGACATGATCATGTTAATGTGAGAGCATGAGACAATCAGTCACAAATGTTCTATAGTTATTTTCAAACAAGCTCCACACCTAGAAGCAAACCTAGTCATCATCCTCATCTTGTTATTGCTACAGGAACTTTTGAATGACTGCCTAAGACAGGAGCCACAGGATTTCAAAAGACCAAGATTCAGACTGATAAATTGCTAATGGTTCTGCATTAATTAGATCCATTTAACTTAGGAAAACTTAGGATTCACCATGATTGAAATCCCACTCATTTCAAAATGTTGCTGAATTTATTCAAATAAACAAATAACTCTTAGAATGAAAATGTGCCCCCATTTTCTACCTATAATTATTGCCAGAACCCATGTGTTAATTTCCTTGAGCCTTACCCAGCCTGGGAGACCAAGTGAGGTAACAAAAAAAATTGTTCTGACAGAGGAACCTCTCCAGTATTGGGGGCATTTTTCAGGGCTTTCTCCACATGTTCCTCAACAAATCAGCCCATAAAAAAGCACAGCCTCTTAGTAATGCCCACCTCCCATGAGGCCATTTGAGGGACATTTGTCACTACTGCCCAGGTTCTCCATGAGAATGCTCAGGGAAGGGATTCCCCTTGTGCTCCTAAAGCCACAAACCCGAGAGTTGACAAAACGTCTCTACCTTCCTTTCAGCCTCCTGAGTCTCAGGGGCATACAGTGCCTTTCTTGTGCACAGTGGAGTGAATCTCTCTTTTGTCTCATTCTGTGTTGAAGGTAAATATTTATTTTCTTAACTCAAACAGTATGAGAGTGAAAGGGGGCTCTAATTAATAGTTACTCCAAGACAAGAGGATAAACTGGGCTGTCCCAAGAAAACCAGGGAAATGTAGTCAACTTGGGGTTGGTTTCTGTTCCCTCAGGCAATGGGCCTGCCTTCTGGTTCCTTGCTGGTTCTTATGTTAAAAGACTTTTGTCAGCATCTTCCTTTTCTTTACAGACCTCAGTCTTAGTTCACAGAGTGGGGCTGGGGAGTAGCCACATACTGTCTTTTCCATTGCCCACCTACTTCACCCCAGCTGCCCACACATCCACCTCCACTTTACTGGCCCTCCCTCCCCTGAGACACAACCAGACTCAGATTGTCCAAAATATATCCGAAAATAAGATACCACAGAGTTGCAAACCAGTCTTAGCTTAGTAATCAACATAACACCCCAACTGGGGAAAAAATGAATAAATAAAAGCAGGGAAAGGATAAGCTTCCCTTTGCTCCAGCCAATTAATAGGTTTTCTTGTTATGAATGTATATAAATCCAGCTTGAATGTTGCCCTTCTCCTCTTCATTAAGTATTGATAATTGCATCATCAACCTATCTGGAAATATATATAACAAGGCAATGTTAGCGAAATCATGTCTATAAAGTATTATTGATCTTTGGGAATAGGAAATTGCATTAGTAGTAATAATAGTGTTATGTACAATAAAGAAGTTTAAATGGGAAATAACACATTTCTACCTAAAAAGCATTCATGAGATTTCCTTTAATTTAAAATGGATGTATCAGTCACATTTATTCCCATTCACTAGCTGTAGGAAATCCATAAAGAACAAACACAGTCTAATAGTTGAGTTTGTAGGTTCCACCAGAGACTCACACATCTTTGAAGACAGTTTTTAACAATGGACTACACAACAGTCATCTGAAGCAGAAACTTTTAGGGACAGATCATGACACAATTATACACACAACTTAAAAAGAAAATTATTTTAGTCAAGACTTTAACAAAGATCTTACTTTGCTCTCTGTTAGTATTCAAAATAAGACTATGATATTAAATTAATATTAGATAATCAGGCTACCAAGCTTAGGTTTGTTCCATTAATCTAGATTGCCTCAAGGAACAGAGAAAATTATGACCTTAGATAAACATAAGCATAGGACTTTGTACATTTTGGCTACTTAATGGCTATTTGTTTATTTGATAATCTTAAAGTATCCCCAACCCAACAGGCAGTGTTACATCTCTTGATACAGGATCCTGACTTTAGACTAAAAACATGACATTATTTCTTTCTTTCTTCTTCTCTTTTTTTTTTTTTTTTTTGAGACAGAGTCTTGTATCTTGCTCTGTTCACCAGGCTGGAGTGCAGGGGCACAATCTTGGTTTACTGCAACCGCCATCTCCCAGGTTCAGGTGATTCTCCTGCCTCAGCCTCCCAAGTAGCTGCAACTACAGGCATGCACCACCACGCTCAGCTAATATATTGTATTTTTAGTAGAGACGGGATTTCACCGTGTTGGCCAGAATGGTCTAGATCTCTTGACCTCGTGATCCACCTGCCTTGGCCTCTCAAAGTCCTGGGATTATAGGTGTGAGCCACTGCGCCCAGCCAAAACACGACATTATCTCTAAGCATGGAGAAACCATGCAATTTCTCAGACTGCATTTCTAGGCTTAACAAGAAGTTTCACTGGGAAAGGGCTCAGCACTGATGTGAGGGAGATGAGTGATGAATGATAACATGAAGTCTGTGAATAATACAACCATCCAGTTTGAATCCAAATCAGGACAGCATGCTGCAAAATTGAAACTCTTAATATGGCTTCCACGAGGTCGCTGGAAGGATCTACATTATCAAGCATGAGACACATGCCAAAATAATCTCTCCTCCCCTTCATAACCGTCCTGACTTTCTCAGTGCCTCAAATTCTACCACTGTAGCTTAGGTCCTCTAGCATTTCTCTTAAAAATGAAAATCATCCCTGAGAAGGTTATTTAATCAAGCATATCTAAAAAAAAATTATACTTTCAATCCCTCAGGATGATGTAGGGAAACAAAGCAAAACACCACAAAATTCTGTGGCCAAATAAATTTAGTAAATGCTGCATACTTTATTACTCTTTAAGATTCACAGTGACGCTGTAGTTTTGAAAGCTCTGAGATATATTGCAGGAAAAAGCTTTTTTATAATTCATATTGTTTAACTGAGTGTTTGCAAAATGTTTCTATGATTCCAGAATCATAATTTGAAATATTCTGTAGCATCCAGAATACTGTAATGTCAACTCACCATGAATCATCAGAGTCTGGAAACATGAACAACATGATGAGCAGCTAGGGAGCCAGGAATAATTACTGATTGGCTGGTCTCTTTGTCATTGCAGGATTAATTGGACTAATAATTACTGAATAATACCCACAGTATCAGTGTTTCTCTAATTTTCTTTAGCTCCATAGAGAAGTATATATATACTGGCTCATACATTTAAGAATTTATCTGCTGGGTGCGGTGGCTCACGTCTGTAATCCCAGCACTTTGGGAGGCCAAGGTAGGCAGATCATGAGGTCAGGAGTTCAAGACCAGCCTGGCCAATATAGTGAAACCCCGTCTCTACTAATAATACAAAAATTAGCCAGGCGTGGTGGTGCATGCCTGTAGTCCCAGCTACTCAGGAGGCTGGGAGAGAATTGCTTGAGGCAGGAGAATTGCTTGAATCCAGGAGGCAGAGGTTGCAGTGAGCTGAGATCACACCACTGCACTCCAGCCTGGGTGACAGAGCAAGACTCCGTCTCAAAAAAAAAAAAAAAGAATTTATCATATCCATTATTAGAGAAATAAGATAGGCCCCACATGAAAAGTTAATGAACAAGGAAATACTTGATTGAATGATGAGTAGGTTATACAGATGATGTGTCTTTGAATTCTGAAAATAAGTAGTCAGCAAAATCGAGGTCAGCTTTCAAGTTTGTGGAGCATTTTTATGGACAGAGAAGGAAGGAGTGTCCTGGGAAAGAGGTCCATAAGAGTAAAGGAGGGGTGGTGGGCACTAGAAACCTACTGCCGGAATGACTGAAGCCACTGCAGTCAGGGATCACCACTGTTAGGCATTGTGTAGCCCAGCTTGGGGCTCACCACGGACCTGACTCCACAAAGAGTTCTTCTCAATGGGAGATGCCTTTAGCAAGAGCTGCCACCAGGAAGCACAGCAGGAGCCACTGACAGGAACCTGATGCCACCAGGAAAGCCTAACAAGAAAACTGCCTCTAACCAGCCATTCCCAAAAAGGAACTATCATTGCAAGGACTAGTGAATGAATTAGGCCAAAGCTACCTTATTACTCAAGATACTAGTCCTTTTGTGATCTCCTGGCAATATCCAAAATTTGTTCCGGTTTTGAATACAGTGGTGGCTATAAAAACATATTGCTCAGACGTCATTCTCCTGGAG
Organism: Aotus nancymaae; assembly: GCF_030222135.1. Lineage (NCBI taxonomy): Eukaryota > Metazoa > Chordata > Mammalia > Primates > Aotidae > Aotus > Aotus nancymaae. Next base: position 46,507,158 of record NW_026988431.1, on the reverse strand, counting down.
GCATAATGGACTGATAACCCAGGTGCTGTCCTCTGGATCCACTACCATATTGCAGCTCAAGCTATGCTTCCGTGAGAGCTTCCGGCTGACAATAAACCTGGTGAGGATATGATGCAAGCCCATTCCTGGGATGTGAACTCTATAATCAGCAACTTTTCCGTTGACCTAGCTGAACATTTCTTGGAACCATGCTGCAACCCAACATTCTTTCTATCCAGACTTACTTTCTTTTCTGTCCCCTCACAGGTGTCAGACCAGCACTGTGGTTTCAAGGCTCCTGCTGCCTTCTCTAGCTCCTTCCCCCATATCCTTCTCAGGCATTTCCCTGGGTATATTTTTTGCACATCTAATCCTAGCTTGGTGACTGCATTAGCCTGTTTTCACACTGCTGTAAATAAATACCTGAGACTGGGTAATTTATAAGGAAAAGAGGTTTAATTGGCTCATGGTTCCTCATGCTGTACAGGAAGCATGATTCTGGCATCTTCTTGGCTTCTAGGGAGACCTTGGGAAACTTCTATTCATGATGTGGAAGCAGGCATCTTCACATGGCCAGAGCAGGAGGGGGCAGGGGGCAGTGTACTTTAAAAAATTCAGATCTCATGGGAATTCTATCATGAGAACAGCACCAAAGAGACGGTGCTAAACCATTAGAAACTGCCCTCCATGATCCAATCACCTCCCATCAGGCTCCACCTCCAACACCAGGGATTACAAATGAACATGAGATTTGGGTGGTGACACAAGTTCAAACCGTATCAGTGTCTGCTTCTCAGAGGGGCCCAACTATGGCACAATCTATTCTGAGGTTCCATTACGTTGAGCTTTTAGGTGATGTCTGTCTCTCTCCCAAGCATCCCAGCCCTCAGCAATACTACAAAGAGGGAAAGAGCCATCTCCCAGTGCCACCATACCTTTGGTATTGAATGCCAGGCCCAAATCTGCCCTTCCTTCTCAATAAGATTCAATTTAGAAAGGATTTTATCATTTGATAAATGAAAAAGAAAACTAACACTGGGAAATACACCACCCAAATAAAAAGATAAAAAAATATACATTCAGAATAAGACAGTGTTGTATAAAATTGTATCTTAAACAGCCTAAAAGAGGGTTCTACTGCTTTTTCAATCAGCAAGTAAGTTACTCTTTCTCTACCTTTGGTGTATTGTATTCCCAGGGCTTCAAAACAAAGTACCACAAACTGGATAGCTTTAAACACAGACATTTATTCTCTCACAGTTCTGGAGGCTAAAAGTCTGAAATCAAGCTGTCAGTAGTGTCACGCTCTCTCTGAAGGCTCTAGGGGAGAATCTGCTCCATGCCTTTCTCTTGGCCTCTGGTGTTCCTGCCAAGCCTCGGTGTTCCTTGGCTTAGTAACACATTAGTTCAATTCCTGCCTCTGTGGTTACATGGTGTTCTCCTAGAGCGTCTCTCTCTCTCTTCTCATAAGGACACTAATCATGATGGATTAGGGCTAATCACATTGTATTAACTTGATTACTTCTGCAAAAACCCTATTACCAACTAAGATCGAATGTAGTTATCAGGAGTTAGAACCTTCTGGGGAGACAGAGTATAACCCACAACACTTGCGTAGAGGCTTGTTTCTTTGGATGGAAATTGGAAAACTGCATAATTAAACAAAATTTATTAGCGATTTGGTAGATAAAGAAACACAGTTCTACTTTCAGCCAGTGAATTGTGTTGCTGTTTGTATTGTATTTTTCTTGTGTGTCTGATAAGTCCACATCCTGTACATCTTCAGATACAGCTGGCATTTAGCACATTGGGTCATTGCTGAATATTGCTGGATGGCTATGACATGAAACCAATTTGAATCTTCTAAATGTCAGCTGTGGATGATATGAATTGATAGGCATATTTATTACAACTGGTAAAAGCACTGCTGGTTTGGAATAGTGACCTTTCTAGCTGAAATTAATTGGGTGTCTTCAATGACACTACTTGTACATGAATACAATTTTCTGATTCAGAGAAAATAGAATAAAGAAACTACCAAATCAATCAGCCAAAAGGAGTATCATGAAGCACTCTTGAGATAATAAATCATAGCACACTGAGGCTTCACATATATATGATGAAACGTCTTTAGCAGCTTCAATTCCTGCCCCTTCCATCTACCATAAGAAAGTGACTGTACTCGGATAGGAAATTTAGCAAATATTGTTGATTCAAAAACCATTTATGACCACCCTTCTCCCATGCCTGACTCTACTATAGAAGCGATTAAAGCTAAAAATGTGAACTCCTAGCTTCTTTCATGACAGGTGGAGGTGGGTCGGGGGATATGACACAATTCTGGTTAATAATACATGGGCAGTCACCATGGGAGGCATCCCTTCTCAATAAAAACACCACCTCTTTAAGAAGAGTGTCCTTGACTCTTACTACTTGCCAATATCTCACCTTTTTGACAGGAAGGTATTTATGACTCCTGGCAGCAGAAGCCACTTTGCAACAAGAGGTTCAAAAGTTTTCATAGAAATGATGGAGTAAGAGCATTAAAGGTGGAATAAAAAGCCTTGGACTCAAATTCAGGAAGCTAAGTTTTAATATTGGATCTTCCAATGATTGAACTTGAACTTGGCTTCTATAGCAGTGATTATCAACAAGGGGCAATTTTGCCTGCCAAGTGACATTTGACAGTGTCTGGAGACTTTTTTTGTTGTCACAGCTGGGTAGGAGGGGTGCTGCTGGCATCAACTGGGTAGAGACCAGAGATGCTATTAAACATCCTACAGTGCACAAGACGAAGAATTATTCAGCCCAAATTGTCAATGACGCTGAGCTTGAGAAACTATAATCTATGGGTCTCGATTTCATTAGTGTTTAAGAGATTTCATTTATGGTTCTTTACAATAATAGAAAGTGGTCTAAATATTTCTCACAAGAAAATACTTCAGTTATAGTGTACCCACTTGATAGCAGTTTAAGATATTTCTTAAATGATACTTCTAATGACTAAGTAACAATAGCAAAAGTTTCATATGTTTAAGGAAAACATCAATATACAGAAGTGTAGGCATTGAATAGGTACCGCCATTATGAAAAGAAAGCAAATGTAAGTGATTATACAAAAGTGATGATAGTAGTTGTATTGCTAATTTCATGTGAGTTTGTTCCTCTGTAATTTGCACAGATTAGTCATGTGACCGTGCTGTTTATATAATTTAGAAAATAATTTTTTAAGTAATGAATGAAGGAAGAGTAAGATTAAAATACTCAATCAGTATTTCTCTGACATTTATGAAATTTCTTCTTATCCTTACAAAAACACTATATAGCTTACTATCATTAAATATTTTATGTAATTGAATGCCATTTACATTGATTCTTCATGTCAGCAACATTCTTTTTGGAGTGTTTATACTTCCATAAATGTGGAATTTTTGGAGTTCAACTCAAAGGACTATTTCTCTCCAGAGTTTCTGTGAAACATCAGAATTACCTGCAATATCAAAATGATTGTGTAAAGATTCGTCACTGTAAAGGTTTATATTTGTTTTAGATTCTTGTGGCTGCCTTGTCAAATTACCACACCAGATAGCTTTAAAAAATGTAAATTTATTCTCTGACAGTTCAGAGGTCAGGAGTTCAAAGTCAGCATCACTGGCCCAAATTCAAGGTGTGAGCACGGACCTATTCCCTCCAGAGGCTCTAGGGAAAGTCCATTTATTGCCAATTCCATCATCAGGTGGTTATGGGCATTCTTTGACTTGTGGCCGCTTAACTCCAATCTTTGCTTCTGCTTTCATAGGGCCTTCTCTGCTGTGTGTCTGTCAAGCTCCCTCTGCCTTCCTCATGTAAAGATACATGTGATGGTATTTAGAGCCCACGCACACCATCAAGGATAATCCTGTGATGGTTGATTTTGGGTGTCAACTGATTTAAGAAATACCCAGATAGCTGGCAACATATTATTTATTCTCAATCATTGCATTAATTATTCTCAATGCTTTAGTAGGCACTGAGTCCATCCCCCTTATGCTGAAAAGAAAACCCAGATAGTCTGGCATTTAACTAAAAAAACTGGGCTCCCCCAGGTGTGCCCCAGGTGTGTCTGGGAGGGAAGATTGGGATGTGAGTCAGTGGACTGAGTGGGGAGGAACAACCCTCAGGGTGGGTGGGCACCACCAGTCAGGTGGGGGCCTTTCTCTGCCTCCCTCTCTACTGGAGCTCAGATGCCCTTCTTCTCCTGCCCTTGGACATCAGAATTCCAGGTTCTCTAGCCTTTGGACTCTAGAACTTGCACCAGCAGCCCCCTAAGTTCTCAGGCCTTTGGCCTTGGACTGAAAGTTATACCATCAGTTACAGTATCAGCTTCCTGATTGTGAGGCCTTTGCGCTTGGCCTGAGCCAAGCTAACAGTTGCTCTGATTCTCCAGCTTGCAGACAGACTATTATGGGATTTCTCAGTCTCCATAATCGAGTGAATCCATTTCCCTAAGAAATCCCTTCTTATATGTATCTCTCTCTATATCCTATCAGTTTTGTCTCTCTGGAGAACCCTGACTAAAACACTCCCCATCTCAAAATTCTTGGCTTTTAGTCACATGTGCAAAGACCCTTTTTCCAAATTAGGAAAGAAAAAGTTCCAAAGATTAGAACCCAGTATCTTTGGGGGCCATTATTTCAACCTGCTATAATATTATATGAATAAAATGTAAAACTAATTACTAATATAACTTTAAAATATTAACTTTAATTCATACATAGGTATGTCAAAATCTGGAGGAATCATCCAAGATCTCAATCCTAAGAAAGTAGAATGAGATGAGAAAACATCTGCTTATTTCCACTAAATGAAAGAAGCACAAAATGCTAACCTTTGGGGAAACTAACTTTTAAAAATACAACAATGTGAAATATATTTAAATTGTAAATTAAACAGTGAAATTTCTTTTACTGACATCAAAATTTGAATATATAATGGTTCCTTATATCTAAAAATAGAAAACTGAGCATTGTTTTACCATAGTTCAACAACTAAAAAGTGTTCTGAAAGCCGATTTGAGAATTTAACCTTAATACCACAGTTCCATAAACATAAACCTGTGAAATTACTGAAAAGACAGGTCTGTTCTTATTTTACTTACCTTGACTAAGAAGATGAAAATATCTTAACTCTCAAGTTAAAAGATATTTTAGCAAAATTATGAGAGTGCACAAATAATTGAAGTCCTAAAGCTTTTATTTCTTTTCCCCACTTGGGTTAGTTTAATTCTTCATGTTTTATTTCAGAATAACACTGTCAAAGGCTTAGATTTGGGGTAGTTACATATGACAGCTGCTTTTACATTCTGTTTTGGTCAGGAATATTTATAAATCTAAACATGAACATATTATCTGGAACATACTTGACCTCAGAGTTTAAGAGCCTTTAATGCTACTCATTAAGATATAATTAATCAATAAAACCTACTCCAATTATTTCAAAGCCAATAATAAGGAAGCTATCCCTTGAACTTTAAACAAATCAATAGACTTATCTCCTAACCTAGGCCAATCATGATCCAACTTTATTGCACTTAAGACTATCAGTACCTCATGCCATCCAATAGAAAGAACAAAAACAAAAAAGCAAAAACCATGCCTTTTGCACAAGATAACCTAACTATGAAACTCACTTTGTCTTCTCTCTTGCAGGAAAAGACAAATGTGTTAAATAATGTATTTTGAGGGGAAAAAAAGATACTTAATATTTGCTCTCCATGGAAAAAAAAAGAGGAACAAGAATCAGAAGTTTCAAAAATAATTTTTTAAATCTGTTAAGTGTTAGTAGACTATAAATCCTGACATGTCTCTATACTCAAACTCCTCCTCCCCCATCTCCAAATATGACTTCTCTCAGGTTCTTGCTCTCATTTCATTCTCTGAAATCTAAGTCCATCTCTCCATGCCTTTCTTTCATGGCCTTAATTTCTTCTCAACTGACCCCTCCTCTTCATCTGTAAACAAAGAAGTCCCTCATCCTTCTCTGCTTTTTTGTGCTATTATCCTATATTCCTTCCCAATATGCTTCTCTGAGTCGTAAATTTCACTCACTACCTCCATTTCCTTGTCTCCCATTTCCTCCTTAAACCCTCTGCAATCTACCTTAAATGAAATAATGGTAACATTTACATAACGTTATTTTTTTTTTTAGTTCAGAGTATTTTGTTGTGGTGGTAAAATACAAATAACATAAAATTTAAAATTTTATGAGTGAGAACATGCGGTGTTTGGTACCATGGCCTGTGTATACCGATGTAACAATCCTGCACAATCTGCACGTGTACCCCAGAACTTAAAGTATAATTAAAAAAAAGAAAAGACAAAAATTATCATTTTAACCATTTTAAGTGTTCAGCTCTGTGGCATTAAGGACATTCACATTGCTTACAACTATCACCACCATCCATCACCAGAACTTTGTTTTGTTCAGCTGAAACTCTGTACCCGCTAAACGCTCCCTATTCCTCTCTACCCTAGTCCATGCCAGCCACTAGTCTATTTTTTGTCTCTATAAATTTGACAACCCTAGGTACTGCATATAAGTGAAATCATGCAATATTTGTTCTTTTATGTCTGACTTATTTCACTTAGTATAATGTTTTCAAGGTTTATGACATAACATGTACCATAATTCCCTTTTGTTTTAAAGTTGAATAAAATTTCATTGTATGTATATATCAGTTCATTTATCCATTGTTAATTTTTTAAGAAATCACCACACCATTTTCCGCAGCAGCCTCACCATTCACATTTCCACCAGCAATGTCACAGCATTTTAACTTTTCCACATCCTCATCAATCCTTGTTATTTTCTGTCTTTTTAAATAACAGCCATCCTAATAGGTATAAAGTGGTATCTCATAGTGGTTTTGATTTAGTGATGTTAAGCATCTGTTCATATGCTTATTGACCATTTGTGTATCTTCTTTGGAGAAATTACTATTTAAGTCCTTTGACCATTTTTCAGTCAAGTCATTCTGTTTTTGTTGTTGAGTTGTAGACATTCTTTATATATATTCTGGACATCAATCCCTTGTCATACATAAGATTTGCAAATATTTCCTCTTATTCCATGGGTTTCCTTTTCATTATGTCGATAGTATCCTTGCTGCACACTATCAAAGGACAACTATTAAGCACAACCTACTTAATCCTCATAACAACTCTATTAAGTGGGTACTATTATTATCATTTCCATTTTACATATGAGGAATACTTAGACATAGAAGGTTTAAATAATGTACCAACATCCTATGGTAATGGCCTTAACTTAGGTTTTAGGCCATAGAGTTTGTCCCCAGAAACCTTATGTCATAGACACTTCTTAAAATGGACATCAGTAGCCTCCCCACTACTTAATTCATAGAAACTTCTTATAATGGACATCAGTGGCCTCCCCATTACCAAATCCAATTACCTTTTCTTATACTTGATCCTATTGCCTGAATTTTTTTCTATCATTGAAAAATACGCCTTCTTTCTGTATGAAATTCTCCTTGGCTACTGCACTTTTCTGATTCTCCTCTTACTTCCATCTATTTCTTCAGTCTTTTGAATCACAATTTCAAAGGCCTTGCTTCAGCATCTAGAGCTCTCTGCTTATTGTAAACTCTCCAGAAACCATCTCATCCTTTTTGTCATGGGTTGAATTGTGTCCCACAAAACAAGATGATAAAGTCTTCATCTGTAAATATGACCTTAGTGGGAATTTGGGTTTTGTCAATAATCCAATTAAGATAATGGCCTGGTATGGTGGCTCACGCCTGTAATCCCAGCACTTTGGGAGGCCAAGGTGGGTGGATCACTTGAGGTTAGGAGTTTGAGACCAGCCTGGGCAACATGGTGAAACCTGTCCCTACTAAAAATAGAAAAAATACACAATTAGCATGATGGTGGGTGCCTGTAATCCCAGCTACTCAGGAGCTTGAGGCAGGAGAATCACTAGAACCTGGGAGGTGAATGTTGCAGTGAGCCGAGATTGTGCCATTGCACTCCAGCCTTGGAAACAGAGCAAGACTCTGTCTCAAAAATAAATAAGTAAATAAATAAGATGAGGTCATTTGGGTGGATCCTAATCCAATATGATTAGTTTTTATAAAAGGGGGAATTTTGGACACAGAGACAGATATGCATAGAGAGAAGATGATCTGAAGTTGCATGGAGAATGCCATCTGCAAACCAAGGAATGCCTGAGGCTAGCAGAAGCTAAGAGAGAGACATGAAATAGATTGTCTCTCGCAGTCCTCAGAAGGAACTAACCTTGCTGACACCTGATTTTAAACTTCTAGCCTTCAGAACTATAAGACAATAAATTTCTGTTATTTAAGGCATCCAGTTGGTTTTACTGTGTTACAACATCCCCGGGAAACTATACTCTCTAAGGGCATGAAGGTAACTGTTTTATGAAGAATTTCTTTTTTTTCTATCCTTTTTTTAAAATTTAATTTTAAGTTCTGTAATACATGTGCAAGACATGCAGGTTTGTTACGTAGGTAAACATGTGCCATGGTGGTTCACTGCACCTATCAACCAATCACCTAGGTATCAAGCCCCGTATGCATTATCTATTTAACCTGATGTCTCCCTCCCCAACCCAGTCCTCATAGGCCCCAGTGTGTGTTGTTCCCCTCCCTGTGTCCACATGTTCTCATTGTTCAGCTCCCACTTATTAGTGAGAACATGTGGTGTTTGGTTTTCTGTTCCTGCATAGTTTGCTGAGGATAATGGCTTACAGCTCCATCCATGTCCCTGAAAGGGACATGATCTCATTCCTTTTCATGGCTGCATAGTATTCCATGGTATATATATACCACATTTTCTTTATCCAGTCTATCATTGATGGGCATTTGGGTTGATTCCATGTCTTTGCTATTGTAAATAGTGCTACAATGAACATACGTATGCATATGTCTTTGTAATAGAATGATTTCTACTCTTTTGGGTGTATACTCAGTAATGAGATTGCTGAGTCAAATGGTATTTCTGTTTACAGATCTCTGAGGAATCATGACGCCATCTTCCACAATGGTTGAACTAATTTACATTCCCACCAACAGTGTAAAAGCATTCCTATTTCTCCACGGCCTCACCAGCATCTGTTTCTTGACTTTTTTTTTTGAGACCAAGTCTTACTCTGCTGCCCAGGCTGAAGTGCAATGGCATGATCTCAGCTCACTGCAACCTCTGCCTTCCAGGTTCAAGCAATTCTCCCACCTCAGCCTCCCAAGTAGCTGAGACTACAGGTTCCCACCACCACACCTGGCTAATTTTTATATTTTTAGTAGAGCTGGGTTTTCACCATGTTGACCAAGCTGTCTTAACCCCTGACCCCAAGTGATCTACCCAACTCAGCCTCCCAAAGTGCTGGGATTATAGGCCAGTACTTTGGGAGGCTGAGCCACCACAACCGGCTGTTTGTTTACTTTTTAATAATCACCATTCTGACTGGTATGAGATGGTATTTCACTGTGATTTTGATTTACATTTCTCTAATGATCAGTGATGTTGAGCTTTTTCTCATATGTTTGTTGGCTGCATAAATGCTTTCTTTTGAGAAGTATCTGTTCATGTCCTTTGCCCACTTTTTAATGAGGTTGTTTTTTCCTTATAAATTTGTTTAAGTTTCTTGTAGATTCTGCATATTAGACCTTTTCCAGATGGATAGACTGCAAAAATTTTCTTCCATTTGTAGGTTGTCTGTTCTCTCTAATAATATAGTTTCTTTCGCAGTGCAGAAGATCTTTAGTTTAATTAGATCCCATTTGTCAATTTTTGCTTTTGTTGCAATTGCTTTTGACATTTTTGTCATGAAGTCTTTGCCCATGCCTATGTCCTGAATGGTATTGCCTATATTTTCTTTTAGGATTTTTTTAGTTTTAGGTTTTACATTTAAGTCTTTAATTTATCTTGAGTTAATTTTTTTTTTTCTTCCAAGCCTCAGATTTTATATAGTTAAACATACATCACTACAAACTTTCAACTCAGGGAACCCAACCATAGAAACACAATTAGGCCTTAAGCAACACAATTGGGCCTTATAATTAAAGTCAGACACAATTATATTTCAGGGAATTCTCATTCCTTTTTGCCCATGGGACTGAATGACTTGTTCAGCTTGTTCAAGATCACTAAGTCATCCTAGACCAGCCTTAAAAGGTTTGACTTCTAAAGCCATCATTCTGAATGCCTCCCTCCACAAGATCAATGCCTTACATACCTTCTGGAATTTGATTAGAAACAAAAGAATTATTTGGAATCACTGGTTTATGACAGGCAGGATTATTTATTCTGGTCCTAGAGGGTACTGGCAGAAAGTTCATAGGAGGGACACTATACTTGTGATGGGTATTCATTAGCAACTTGACTGTTTCTGATTCTTCCTCTAACAGGGTTATCAAAGAATACACAACAGGTTCTGAAGTTTCCGCAAATGTCAAGGCCTTGTCATAAAGAAACTCAGAAATATGTAAAAGACAAGCCAGAGGTAGGTTCTCATTGGTGGAATAAAATGTCACGAGGGGAGATTGGTAGGGATATTTGTGGTCTTTAGAAAATCGAATTTCAAGTTCATATAAAAAAGATGCATCTTCATTAGCATTAAGATGAGAATCATCTACACTTCTTTCTATTCTTCCAACAATTTGATTTGGGGGCACTTCATGTTTGAATTTGCATTTTGATCCAAATTTACAATTTCCTTTGAGGTAAAATGTACAGATTTCAAGTGAATTCTCCTGTACATTTTCGGCATTTTCTTTTTGCTTGGATTTGCAGAATCTACTTGTCAAATACTCCAGTTCTAATGCAATGGTCCAGACTCTATTCTCAATTCTTTCTATAAATTTTTCTCCACAGATGGACTTGAGAGCAAACGCCTCTTCCTGTCGCTGTTCCACACACTCATCCAAGCTTATCTGGTTGACTGCCTCAGAGATCTTCATCCTCTCTCCAAATGTCTCTGAAAAACACTGAGTAAGGAGATGCTCTAGTGATGCTCCCACATCTCCATCACATATCCTCAGGACTGCTTGACAGCGTTCAACACTGAAACCATACCTGGAAAGTTTTTGCACTGCAAATGGCGAGACTGTAAATTCTGGAATATGAGGCTCCACTGGGGCTAAGCCAGCATATTCCAAAGGATCTGGGTCGGGAACAAGGGAAGGTTCCTGTCCAGCTGGCCAGTACCACTCATCGTTACAGCAATCAGGCTCATCATCTTCCTCCTCCCCAGAAATGCCTCTTTCAGATCCAGCATCAGCATCTTGTTCTTGCAGGTCTCGGAGAAGAGCTTTCACTTTCTCTTGATTCTCAGAAGTCATATACAGAGTCTGAAGGGGTACTTTGGCTTTGGGTTTCCATTTGGGGTGTGCCTCTCCTTTGCTTATGTTACTGTTGTTAGGTTGGCGTGACTCCTGCCTCCTCTTCCTCCTCTAGAAGACCCTTTTCCAACTCCTTTGCCTGGTTTGCCTTTTCTTCTTACTGAAGAACTCATTTTCACCTGAAATCCCAGCTATTTGGGAGGCTGAGACAGGAGAATCACTTGAACTGGAGGCAGAGGTTGTGGTGAGCTGAGATAGCGTCATCTCACTCCAGCCTAGCTCGCAGCGTTGGGTCTCGAGCCAGCTGCCGGGAGGTGCTGCCCAAGGGTCAGAGTCCTCACTGGGTTTTCTTGAGTTAATTTTTGTATAAGGTCTAAGGAAGGGGTCCAGTTTCAATTTTTCCACATATGGTTAGCCAGTATTCCCAGCACCATTTGTTAAATCCTTTCCCCATCGCTTGTTTTTGTCAGGTTTGTCAAAGATCACATGGTTGTAGATTTGTGGCCTGAGATCTCCATTCTGTTCCATTGGTCTATGTGTCTGTTTTTGTACCAGTATCTATGGAGAATTTCTAAAACTCATACCTCTAATTCTAACTTTCCTTCTGAGTGCTAAGCCTACAATTCCAACAACATCTCATGACTGCCCAATCATCATTTTAATCTGCCTTTCTAGAATATTACTCTCTTCCCATCTCTCTTCTGTCTCACCTTTGACTCCCCATACTGCAACCTTTGTAAATGAGATATGTGGCCTCAAGCACTTTGGTTAGAAACCACAAAGTCACCTTTGAGTCCTCATTTTCCACCCACTTGAAGCTGTCTCCATTTCTGCAACCCAAGAATTATGTGTGATCCATTACTTTGTTTCTTTTTTAATTTTTATTATTGTTTTTTTGAGATGGAGTCTTGCTCTGTCACCCAGGCTGGAGTGCGATGGCATGATCTCAGCTCACTGCAACCTCCACCTCCCAGGTTCAAGTGATCCTACTGCCTCAGCCTTCTGAGTAGCTGGGACTACAGATGCAACCCACCACGCCTGGCTAATTTTTGCATTTTTAGTAGAGATGAGGTTTCACCATATTAGCCAGGTTGGTTTCGAACTCCTGACCTTATGATGCACCTGCCTTGGCCTCTCAAAGTGCTGGGATTACAGGTGTGAGCCACCGTGCCCGGCCTATCCATTACTTTGGAAGGCTAGCATTAGGTTCCCAGACTTGGCAGGGTCCCTTTTAACCCATGGCTAGACCTCCATCTTCAGACTCAACTCTACCTACTAGCCAAAAAGATTGAAGATACTTATTAGCCCAAGTTATGGAGCACATAACATGGAACTCTTGCTACTGTTCCAGCCGATACTATGAGCCAAGATCTGGTTTCTCCCTTTTTGAATAACAAAAGGTTTGCCTAGCATCTTAATATATCCAAACTGGAATTTTCTATGAGATCCCAGCCCAGTGTCTAGAGTTCTGGTAACTCTTCACAGATGTCCCTGAGGTCTAAAATTCCAACTCCTGTTCTGATCTGGATTACCTATCATGGCATTTGATCACAACTAGGACACTACTATTATGTCACATCAGGGACTCATACCAGTTTGCTTGTTTAATTTAGTGCCCACTGTCTATCTTTTCTTTTAAAAAATGCTCAAATATATTTAACACTTCACAGCATTTTGTATCTATCTTCTTATTTAATCCTAAAAGCTTAAAAGAAAGCCAGGAATCCAGGAAGTCAATAACACATCAGCTTGTGTAAGTAGCATTGGTAGCACGGACATTTAATTCCAGACCTTGTCACTCCAAATCCAATGCTCTTTTTCACTTCACAACATGGCATGCTCCTGCATTCCTGGAATCCACTAGTCAGACAAAACTTCCTTTCAGCCCATGTTAACCCCATGGGGCCCTCCAGCTCCAGATCCCTATTTCTCTGTATCTTCCCTGGCCTGCTGTAGATAATCAACCCATATGCCCTCATATCCAAAGATTTGACAGATGGCTGCTTTTCAACTGACCTTAAGACTAACAATTCCCCTTCTCAAAAGGCTGAAAATGGTTTTAGAAATTGCATAACAACAAATACAGTTCCACTAGCAAGTATGTAAGTTTCTGAGTGCAAAGTAAACATAATATGATGGAGACAAACATATTTTCAGAGAAATTTTTAAGGATAATATAATGAGATTCCATGTAGTAACAATGCAAGTTGTAATTTCAAGAGGGAAGAGGTCACAGATACTGACTTCTTTGAATAAATAACTACCTGAGACTAATTTCTCCCCCAAATTTTTGGTCTACTTTTTCATTTCAAGATGGTGAATATTAATCTCTTGTTAATCTTCTTTTCCATACTTAATACTAGAAGACAAGATGGCTGTTTTGTGCATTAGCATTTTCTGCTCTGGCCTGTAAGAGACTGGACATGTGGAGAAAGCGCGGGGTGAAAATCATGGTATCTGAAGTAAGACTATCCCTGTGGGAATGCGGGTCCCACCGTTACTAACTGTGATCTTGAGTGAAAACCTTTCTATATTTTATTTTCTTCACTGTAAAATGGAGCTATTAATAATAGACTTGTCTTATAGTGGTTTTGGAAGGATTAAATAATTAATATAAGCACTATTTAACTGTTTGTTAGTGTAGATGGACAGGGATGAGGATGCAGCACACCCAAATCCCTGGGGGAATCATTACTACCGAATACTCAGAGGAAATTCAAAAATGAAGACTTCAAAAATCTCACTCTATTAGTTGCCACGGAACATCTGTATTTTCCTTCCCCCATACAATAAATGTAAATAATTAGTTTTTATATGAGATAATTTTTTCAACCTAATAAATACAGATGACCCTTAGAGTGTTAGTTAGAAGATAGTAGCCACTGACTTAGATACAGAGCAAGCGAACACTGTTGCAGAAAAACTAGTTGGTCATTAAGAAAAACGCTGACAATGGGCATAGGGTCAGAGCAGCCTTAGGGTCAGAGCAGCCTTAGGGTCAGAGCAGCCTTAGGGTCAGAGCAGCCTTAGGGTCAGAGCAGCCTGCCAAACATAATTTCTTGAAGAAGATGAAGTGATGGTCTATTATAATTTGTCTCCTGTAATTTGTGACCTATATACAATTGTTAACAAATAAAGTTCTGTGATGAGTTATACCTTCCTGTGTTTTCGTTGTATATTCTTAAAACTTAAAATATGAGTTAACTAGAAGTCAAGATAATTAATTTAAAATAACAATAGCATAATTGCAATATATCTCATGCTTCTAGTTACTTCTTTACAAGGAAAAAATATATATTCTATGATAATGACAGGTTATACAGACTCCTTAATAATATAACTTATAGGGTTGAGCCCAGTGGCTGTGATCACACCACTGCACTCCAGCCTGGGCTACAGAGCAAGACACTGTCCCAAAATTAATTGATTAATTAATTAATAATAAATACAACATATACAGGATAACTCTTATTGTTAGTTCTACTCACTAATTTTTGTAAAAGTCGAACCTCCAATCGGAAACATTCTAACAAATGATATTATTTCTCTGAATTACAATGAAACTTCAAAAATTAAAATATGAAAACTCTTCAAATATATGAACTAATGCTACATACATAAAAACAAAACCGACAAATTATATTATCATGTAAATATCATATAGGTACTTTGTTATAAAAGAGCTAAAAAATAAATTAATTCATCTATGTTTTTAGGTATAGAAGAATCTATATTTTTTGTAATATTTAGATATTCACTTTAAAATATTGTGACTGAAAGTGAGTTTGTCACTTTTGAAAATGCTATGTAGAGTTACATTACAAGGGAAGCAACTACCTTATAAATATATAAAGACTAGTAATTAAAATTTATTGAAATTTCACTATCTTAATGAATTAGTCTTTCATATGACCTTGACCTATAGAACATTGCAATATATCATTACCATACACAGTGCTCTAAAAATACCACATAATACTGTGTGCATTTTTTTTGTTTTGTTTTGTTTGGACTTTGAAAAGCAGAATTAAGTATCCAATAGGAAGACTCCTATTCTGATAAACTTTTTTTAAAATCTAAATACCTGCCTTTCTTCTGATCTCCACTGAGTGCACCAGCCCTGAAGATAGCAGCTGTACCATCTGATAGAAGATAAACTTTTGTGCCTGTTTTCCACCCTCATTGAAGAAAACCTTTGAATTTGTAACTTGGGTAGAAGATACTTATCGCACAATCTTCAGTTGCCAGGAATTCAGAAAGTGGGCCATGGCAGCCACTTCTGGAATCTGGCCTCTCTGGTTTTATTTGTTTTTAAAAAAAATCATCACCTCAGAATACTTAACTGAATTTTAGTGCACTTAACCAGAAATATCCTGCAATACCTTCTGCAGGAATGTATTTAAACTATGTGGCAGGTCTGCTGAAGAAAAGCTATTTAATGTTACTGATCATGCCCAGATCCCATTACCGTTCTCATTCAGGCTCTGTATTCTTTTAAAATCCCTATGTATTAACATAGTTTCTAAGCCAACATGACACAAAGTAGATTTTGCTTTTGAGAAGTCAATTCAAGGGGGACCCAAGACGGAATCTGAAGCTAAACTTGACATTCTTAAATTAATCAAAATATGTTCCTTCCAAGCTTTTAAACTTCACTTCATATCACAAGAAATGTTTTCCACAAGAAAACATTAGTTTAATAGTTGCTAGCATTCACTTCCTTTAAAAAGAGACAGAGAAAAAGAAAGCTTTCAATTTCCTACCTCAAAAACTCCCAAATCCCAAATATAAGAGTGTTTTATCCTCAGTTAGGAAATCTTATTGAGTGGGAAATTATTTCTAGTAATTATTCTTCTCCAAATTTTGCTCTTTTGCTGTCTCTCTCTTCTTTTCCCCATTCACCATATCTGAGCTCCCTTGGCTTGAAAGATCCAACTAATCTACCAGTAAGTAAAACCATAGCAGAGGAGTCACAAGAAATAAAATTCAACAGGGCCCTTTCTAAACTTGATGCTTCTCCCCAGTGGTGGTTTGTCCACCTGTTTTCTCAGATCCAAATATTCCCATATTGGTGGTCCATGAGTCATTCATGTTTTTCCTGGCAACTACCTACGTTTAATAGTTCTTTTCTCCTCAGCATCTCAAAAGGCTTGGTCTTCTTCCTCTATTAATATCTGCCCAAATTTTACTGAGAACCAAGCATAATGCAAAATGTTGAAGGCTGCACAATACAGAAATGATATACAAATAGACTGGAATATAAATAATGCAGGGGCTGGGCTCAGTGGCTCACGCCTATAATCCCAGCACTTTGAGAGGCCGAGATGAGTGGATCACCTGAGGTCGGGAGTTCGAAACCAGCCTGACCAACATGGAGAAACCCTGTCTCTACCAAAAATACAAAATTGGCCAGGAGTGATGGTGCATGCCTGTAATCCCAGTACTTGGGAGGCTGAGGTAGGAGAATCACTTGAACCCGAGAGGCAGAGGTTGCAGTGAGCCCAGATCATGCCATTGCACTTCATCCTGGGCAACAAGAGCAAAACTCCATCTCACATAAATAAATAAATAAAGCAAGCAGGGAAGGAAGTGAGAATATTTCATGAAGGCGAGTACCACATCTGGTTTCCTTTTTGGCATCATAGGGGTACTAGTTTCCGGGTTGACACCTGTTTTAGACCCATTTTATTTTATTTTGAGACAGAGTCTTGTGCTGTCACCCAGGCAGGAGTACAGTGGCGTGACCTTGGCTCACTACAGCCTCCACCTCCCAGATTCAAGCGATTCTTGTGCCTCAACCTTCCAAGTAGCTGAGGTTGCAGACATGTGCCACCACGCCCAAATAATTTCTGTATTTTTAGTAGAGACGGAGTTTCACCATGTTGGCCAGGCTGGTCTTGAACTCCTGGTCTCAGGTGATTTGCATGACTAGGCGTCCCAAAGTGCTGCGATTACAGGTGTGAGCCACCGTGTCCAGCCCCTACTTTAAAATTAGTTTGTAATTCCTGAAATGGAAATATAAAATGAGTCCATAATGTCTAATTTAATAAACTGAAATAAAACCAGGTTTGGAAAGTTGCTGTAATCCACAGATAATCAAATCTCTACTTCTCAATTTCAATTGACAAAATCAAAATGACAATAGAAATAAAACTACTTTCCAAACCAAAAAAAATTAATTATAATTAACAAGTGAATAACCATTTTTACAATATCTAATGAGATTCCTTTCTGTTGCTTGTAGTTTTATTTTTTCCTTGAAAATCAGATTGAGTGGGTTTAAAAGGTTGACAGGTTTCCAAGGAGAAATCAGAGAACTTTAAAAATTTTATCATCCTGACAGGGCCTTCATTTGAATCACTAGCATTTACTTTGGTATAAAAGTTGTTTCTGAGCCAGGTGCAGTGGCTCATGCCTGTAATCCCAGCACTTTGGGAAGCCGAGGCGGGCGGATCACCTGAGGCCAGGAGTTTGAGAGCAGCCCGGCCAACATGGTAAAACCCCGTATCCACTAAAAATATGAGCATGGTGGCTCGACTCTGTAATCCCAGCTACTCAGGAGGCTGAGACAGGAGAATTGCTCGAACCCAGGAGGCAGAGATTGCAGTGAGCCAAGATTGTGCCACTGTACTCCAGCCTGGGTGACAGAGCAAGACTCCACCCCAAAAAGAAAAACAAAAAAACAAAAATCTGTTTCTGTATCTCTCTAACACCTTTGCCTTTGATGAAATTCTTTAATTCTAAATGACATATTTTAGAGTCTATGTCAGTATCATTTAAACATTTCTCTGCTACTCAGATAAGGAAACATGGTAGAACCAGGTACCAATTGTTAAACAACTCAATTGACTTGTAGTTCAACTGGCAGGTTTTTCTCATCCCCACTTCCCTTCTCAAATCTAAAGCCTTGCCCATGGTGTCCTTAAGAACACCGAATACGGCATTGAGCCTGAAAGAAACCAGACCCATGAAATATGAGACCTTTTGGGAAGGTGAGCCTGAGGAGAGATGGGGTTGGGAGAAAGGGGGCAGCTGCCCTTCTCTAGGGGTGGCCCCTGCTGCTCCAAAAAAGCATTTTTTTTTTTTTTTTTTTTTTTTTGCCTAAATCTCTTCACTTCCTTTTACTATAGCCTGAAACTCTAATCCCAGAACTTTGGGAGGCCGAGGCAGGTGAATCATGAGGTCAGGAGTTCAAGACCAGCCTGTCCAAGATGGTGAAACCGCATCTCTACTAAAAATACAAAAATTAGCCAGGTGTGGTGGTGGGCACCTGTAATCGCAGCTACTCAGGAGGCTGAGGCAGAGAACTGCTTGAACCTGGGAGGTGGAGGTTGTAGTGAGCCGAGATCACACCATCGCACTCCAGCCTGGGCAACAGAGCGAGACTGTCTCAGAAAAAAAAAAAGTGAAAATACCTCTGGGTGGTTTAAATTTATTATCTTTTATAGAAATATACTATGTTGCTAACTCTGTACTAGGCCCTGTGCCAAGTAGAGGAGGAAGATGTTAACGAAGACGAAGAAAACACAATGTTTGTCTACCTGAAACCAGAATCTGATAGGAAAGAATGGCAAGTAAACAAATAGTGACATGAAAATGCATAATATGGCATAATTTTTTAAATGTTATGATGTTTCTTGAAAGTTATCTTTTGGGGGTATTAGCAAAGGTTTCACTGTGAATCTGACTTTAGAGTGGACGTTGGAAGGTCAACTAAAGTTCCACAGTCAGAGAAGAGACGTCCAAGTGTTCTGTGCAAAGGCAGAGTCATGCACAAGGCAAACAGACAGGAAAGAGCCCCGCATGGTAAGGAAGAAATATTTGGTCTGGCCACAGGATGTATAGTAAACATGGGGGGTCACAGAGTTGATAAAGATCAAGGATCTGATGGGTATATGACAGCCAGATTGTAAAAGACCTAATGGGCTCTGTTAAGAGATTAAGCTGCATCTTTTAGTCAAAGGACAGTCATGAAAATGCTGGCACTAGGGTGATAGGTCCAGATCTGTATTTTCAAAAGCTAATTCTGGTAGCAGCATTTCTTAGTGAATCACATGTGCTTTTTTTTTTTGAGATGGAGTCTTGCTCTGTCACCAGGCTGGAGTACAGTGACACAATATTGGCTCACTGCAACCGCCACGTCTTGGGTTCAAGCGATTCCCCTGACTCAGCCTCCCAAGTAGCTGGAATTACAGGCGCACGCCACCACGCCTGGCTAATTTTTTGTATTTTAGTAGAGATGGTGTTTCACCATGTTGGTCAGGATGGTCTTGATCTCCTGATCTCATGATCTGCCTGCCTCGGACTCCCAAAGTGCTGGGATTACAGGAGTGAGCTATTGTACCTGGCTGCTTTTTGTAAAGAACTAGCTAGAAAGCTATATTCAGAAAGTGGGAAATAAGGGAAGGAAAGGCTAGAAATATTAGATCAGGGGATACTTTGGGGTAGAGTAGTCCTGCAAGGGATGCTATAAAGGAAATTGAGAGCAAAACGAGAGTGCAGAAGACACGAGAGAGATAGACTAAGAGGCAGAAGATGATATTAGTAAATTTGAAGTTAAACATAGATTGCTTTAAAGCAGAGTTGCTGGTGGGGTGTGGTGGCTCACACCTGTAATCCCAGCACTTTGGGAGGCCAAGGATGGCAGATCACGAGGTCAAGAGATCAAGACCATCCTGGCCAACATGGTGAAATCCTGTCTCTACTAAAAACACAAAAAAGCTGGGTGTGGTGGGACACGCCTGTAGTCCCAGCTACTTGGGAGGTTGAGGCAGGAGTATCACTTAAACCCAGGAGGCAGAGGTTGCAGTGAGCCGAGATTGTGCTGCTACACTCCAGCCTGGCGTCAGAGCAAGAATCTGTACAAAAAATAAATTAATTAAAAAAAGCAGAGTTGACAAACTATGGCCCATATGTAGTTTCTGTACAGCATATGAGCTAAGAATGTTTCTGTATATTTTTCTTTTTCTTGAAACAGAGTCTCACTCTGCCACCCAGGCTGGGGTGCACTGCTTCCATCTTGACTCGCTGCAACCTCTGCTTTCTGGGTTCAAGCAATTCTCGTGCCTCAGCTTCTCAAGCAGCTGGGACTACAAACACACACCACTAAACCCAACTAATTTTTTTGTATTTTTAATAGAGACAGGGTTTCACCATGTTGCCCAGGCTGGTCTTCAACTTCTGGACTCAAGTGAGTCACCTGCCTCTGCCTCCCAAAGTGTTGGGATTACAGGCGTGAGCCACTGCGCCCTGCCTGTTTCTGCATTTTTAAGTGGTTGGAAAAAAATCCAAAGAATAATACTAGTGGAACATGACAATAATATAAAATTCAAATTTCAGTGTCCATAAATAAAGTTTTATTCTAACTCAGCCATGTTTATATATGTATCATCTCTAGCAGAGCTGATTACCTATGACAGAGATTGTAAGGCTTGAAACACCTAAAACATTTACTGTCTTGCCCTTTGTAGAAAACGCTGGCAGGAATATTCAAAGAAAGCTATGAGTCTAGACACAGGAAAGCCAACCCTCTTCCTTCGTCCAACTATTGGGCCAGTGAAGGTACATGTGTCCTAGAAGTTATATAAATGTTTGTGCCCTATATGGTGCTGCATCTGATTTTCAAGGACTAGCGGCTTTGCTACACTCATATTCAGGCACTCGGGGATGTATGTCTTTCTCTGACAACCCCTTTGCTACTCCTTGGACCCCTACACCAGAGGTTCAGAACTGAGGATCCAGAACTTTGACTATAACTATTAGCATTATGATTCAGCTATTTTTTATTTTTATTTTTTATTTTTTTTCAGATGGAGTTTTACTGTTGTTGCCCAGGCTGGAGTACAATGGCCCAATCTCAGCTCCCTGCAACCTCCGCCTCCAGGGTCCAAATGATTTTCCTGTCTCAGCCTCCCAAGTAACTGGGATTTCAGGCGCCTGCCACCACGCTCAGCTAATTTTTTTATTTTTAGTAGAGACAGGATTTCACCACGTTGGCCAGGTTGGTCTCAAACTCCTGACCTTGTGATCCACCCACCTCAGCCTCCCAAAGTCCTGGGAATACAGTCATGAGCCACCGCGCCCATCCTGATTCAGCTATTTTTAAAGTGAGTTTTAGAAAGCATTTGGTGAGTTAATGTGGAAACTTTAGGAAAATGCTCACATTGATGTGAAAACATACTTTTGAAAAACAGCCTCTTTGTACATTATGGACCTGCATAGAGCGGCTAAAGACATAGTGGAATTTTCATTCATGTGGTTGAGCCTAAGTCAATGTGACTTAACCATGTTAGGGCTCAAAAGACGACAAGGGCTTGGAAGCATGCCATTAAGATTTCCTGATTACTACACAGTGACTACCTCAGATTATTGTTGGAAAGCTAGTGAATGGGGCAGACAGGATGTAACGCTAGAGATTAGTTTTATAAATTGGAATTTATTGCTGACTTCCAATTATGTCTGGAAGAAAAGATCAGGGTGGGGAATTCAAGAGGATGTAGATTCATTCATAGGACTTAAACTAAAATGTATTTATTGGTAAATTCATATAGAACCACTTTGTAAAAGCATTTCTACTTTTTCATGCTTAAAACATTATACTAAATGCTGTATACAATTTTTTCTTCATTCATTCAGTGCTGATGAAGTACCAGGTTCTAAGTCAGGTCCAGGGGATACAAAAATCAATATGACATTGTCCCTTTCCTCAAATATGCACTCTTAAAGAGAGAAACCATGTAAATAAACCAAAAAAAAGTAAAATAAAGAGGCAATAAGCAATTGCTAGGAAAAAATGCAAGTATTGGTTAGTTGAGTTATGACACAAAGGGAGTGGTCATTTCAAGATAAATATGTTAGGCCAGGCGCGGTGGCTCACGCCTATAATCCCAGCACTTTGGGAGGCCAAGGCGGGTGGGTCACGAGGTCAAGAGACCGAGACCATCCTGGTCAACATGGTGAAACCCTGTCTCTACTAAAGATACAGAAATTAGCTGGGCGTGGTGGTGCATGCCTGTAGTCCCAGCTACTCAGTAGGCTGAGGCAAGAGAATTGCTTAAACCCAGGAGGCAGAGGTTGCGGTGAGCCGAGGTCGAGCCATTGCACTCCAGCCTGGATAACAAGAGCGAAACTCCATCTCAAAAAATAAATAAATAAATAAATGTAGTAATATTTATAAAGCATCTGGAGCTTCCTTCCAGAAGGGCTCTAAATGAATACAACGTCATCAAAAACCAAGCAAATCTCCATTTTTAATTCCAGATACAATAGAAAAGAGAAGACTTAGATGGTACATTTTGGCCATTGATCCTAAAGTTGCAAAGGCAATTGTTATTCAAGATAAGCTACTGCATGCCAATAGTCAGATTCTTGACTTAGTTAAGTTTATATATCCCCAAAGGTTAACACCATTCAATAGAAACAAAAAAAAGATCCAATATGTGTTTATCAAATAAATGAATGGCACAACTTTTTTTTGAGCCCAAATTTTGACTGTGTGGATAATATAACCCTGAAACTGGTTTTAGGAAATTCTATCTCATAGTCAAAGGGTGTTGTTTTGGCTACATTAAATCACAAAACAGTATGAGGCAGGGAGCTTGCCCCTAGTAGTTATTAACCCTCTGTATAGAGCAGGATGAAAGAAGGGAAGTACCTCAACCTCATCTATTATTTGAATTCATTACTCTTCATTGCCCTAATAAGCATAATGGGACTTTCTGAGACTCTTGGCCTTGTGGAAAAAAATGCTTTAAAATATTTAATATGGGCCGGGCGTGGTGGCTCATGCTTATAATCCCAGCACTTTGGGAGGCCGAGGTGGGCGGATCACCTGAGGTCGGGAGTTCAAGACCTGCCTGACCAACATAGATAAACCCCGTCTCTACTAAAAAATACAAAATTAGCCAGGCATGGTGGTGCACGCCTGTAATCTCAGCTACTCAGGAGGCTGAGGCAGGAGAATTGCTTGAACCAGGAAGGCGGAAGTTGTAGTGAGCCGAGATCGCATCATTGCAATCCAGCCTAGGCGACAAAGCAAAACTCCATCTCAAAAAAAAAAAAAAAAAAAAAAAATTTAACGTGAACATTATGTACTCTTTGTAAAATAGAACTAACAATAACAATAGTAATAATAAATTCTACATAATATAATAGGTGCAATGTGATACAATGTAATATAATGGAATATACAATAGAAAGATTAAATGTGTAACTTTTTAAAGCGCTTACAGTCTCTAAGACAATGCTTGTTTTGTGTGTGTAACTGTATTGTTATTGTTATCCACATTTACTGGGAAGGACAATCGTGTAAATAAGCCAAAACTTTTCTTCTGAACTTTGGAATTAGATGCATAAATATTCATTTCACAATAGATTTTCTTTTCTCTAATAAAATTTGCTCTTGTTGGCTGTTTTTTGTTTACTCATTCATTCAAAAATATGTTCAATAAAAAACAATTCATTAAAAAGCAAACAATTCGTAGTTTAATCAATACTATGTTCCCCTATTTTTGTGGGAGTGGGGTGGACTGAAAATCTAAATATATCTTGGTCCCTGCTTTCAAGATCAGTCTATTTGGGGAGTCAAATAAACAAATCAAGGATTGAGATGTCTGCCAAGATACAGGTACGTTCAGGTACAGGGGGATAGAGCTTCCAGTCTACAATTCAATGTTTAGAAAAGCTTCCCTTAAAGAGATGATGAATAGACATGATTTTGAAAAATTCACACAGTTTGGCTAGGCAAGGAAGGTGGGGGCCAGAATCATTTTGGGCAGAGGAACTATGTGAAAACATGACATAAAAAAAAAATACATGAACTTATTTTTTTTGGCTGAAACAAAGGAAACATGTTGGGTGCCCTAGCTGGCTTCTTCAGAATCAGATGAAGTGCTAAGGATTCAAGTGCAAATTGTTTATTGGTGAGGTGATCCCAGGAAGCACTGGCAGGGGTATGGAAAAGTAAGCTGGGAAAGGAAGGGCAGCCAACAGAAGATATTTTATTAAGACTCTTAAGCCTATGAGTAAGTGGAAATTTTCTACACTGGAAAACTCCAGAACACAGGTCTCAGACTTGTTGAAGCCAAGTGTGAGAGAGTCAGAGTACAGTTACGTGCTACATAACTTTCAGTGTGCCACATAACCACTTTCAGTCTGTGATGGACCACATATATGATGGTGGTTCTATAAGATTATAATAAAGCTGAATAATTCCTATCACCTAGTGACATCATAGCTGTTATACCGTTATAGTACAATGCAATATTCAAGTATTTATGGTGATGCTGATGTAAGCAAATCTGCTCTGCTGCCAGTCATATAAAAGTATAGTACATACAGGCTGGGCGTGGTGGCTCAAGCCTGTAATCCCAGCACTTTGGGAGGCTGAGGCAGGTGGATCACGAGGTCAAGAAATCGAGACCATCCTGGTCAACATGGTGAAACCCCGTCTCTACAAAAAAATACAAAAAATTAGCTGGGCATGGTGGCGCGTGCCTGTAATCCCAGCTACTCAGGAGGCTGAGGCAGGAGAATTGCCTGAACCCAGGAGGCGGAGGTTGCGGTGAGCCAAGATCACGCCATTGCACTCCAGCCTGCTGGGTAACAAGAGCGAAACTCCGTCTCAAAAAAAAAAAAAAAAAAAAAATTATGGTACATACAATTATGTACATAATTTTTTATAGTGATAATAAATGTTACTGGTTTATGGATTTAGTATACGATACTATACTTTTTGTTGTTATTTTAGAGTGTACTCCTTCTACTTATAAAAAAAAAAAAGTTACCTATAAAACAGCCTCAGGCAGTTCCTTCTGGAGGTATTCCAGGAGAAGGCATTGTTATCATAGGAGATGACAGCTCCATGCATGTTATTGTCCCTGAGGACCTTCCAGTGGGACAAGATGTGGAGGTGGAGGACAGTGATATTGATGGTCCTGAACTTGTGTAGGCCTAGGCTTAATGTGTGTGTTTGTGTCTACTTTTTTTTTTTTTTGAGATGGAATCTTGTTCTGATGCCCAGGCAGGAATGCAGTGGTGCAATTTTGGCTCACTGTAACCTCCACCTCCTGGATTCAAGCGATTCTCCTGCCTCAGCCTCCCAAGGAGCTAGGACTACAGGTGCCCGCCACCATGCCTGGCTAATTTTTGTATTTTTGTAGAAATGGGGTCTCACCATGTTAACCAGGCTGGTCTCGAACTCCTGATCTCATGATCTGCCTGCCTCGGCCTCCCAAAGTGCTGAGATTACAGGCATGAGCCACCGCACCCAGCCTGTGTCTACATTTTTAATATACAATTTTTTTAAGTAAAAAAATTAAATAGGAAAAAGCTTATAGAATAAGGATATAAAGAAATAAAATATTTTTACACAGCTGTAACAATGTGCTTGTGTTTTAAGCTGTGTAATTACAAATGAGCCCAAAAGTTTAAAAAATTAAAAAGTGTATAAAGTAATAAAGATACAGTCAGCTAAGGTTAATTTTTTATTGAAGAAAAAAATTTTGTATAAATGTAATGTAGCCTGAGTGTACAGTACTTATAAAGCCTACAGTAGTGCATGGTAATGTCCTAGGACATTCACCACTCACTCACTGACTCACCGAAAGCAACTTCCAGTTCTGCAAGCTCCATTGATGGTAACTGCCATGTACAGGTATACCATTTTTTATCTTTTATAGTATTTTACTGTACCTCTTCTATGTTATGATACACAAATACCTACTGTGTTACAACTGCCTACAATAATCAATAAAGTAACATGCTATACAGATTTGCAGACTAGGAGTAATGGGCTGTAACGTGTAGCCTAGGTGTGTAGTACCATCTGGGTTGGTGAGTACACTCTATGATGTGTGCATGATGACAATATCACCTAGCAACACATTTCTCAGAATGTATCCCCCTCTTTAAGTGATGCATGACTGTACTTATTTATGCAGCAACTTTTTCCACTCATTGGTTAAGGATTGCTGGGGCAGAAAGACTTTAGGCAGTTGGAAGTCAGTTTCACTACAAAGGTAAGATCCTAGAATGGGGATGGTTGTAAGAGACTTTGAGAGCATCAACAGTACTTGCCATACTGGGCACACCTAGAAGCTAGACTCTGATGGGAAGGAGTAGATAGTGAAGAGTGTAAGGCTGGTTGCCTCGCCGGGAGCTTGGACGCACATTCCCCCCCCAACCTTTTTTCCGAAAGCTCGGACATACTCGGGCATGTTCCCTTCTCTCCTCCTCGCACAGCCTGGCTTTCCGTTAAAGAACCCAGTATGCAAGCAGGGTCTTGTGATTCTAGCCAATAGCAGCCGAGTCTTTCTAGCCAATAGCAGCCAAGTCTTTCTAGCCAATAGCAGCCGAGTAATTCTAACCAATAGCAGCCAAGTCCTGTATGCAAACAAAGGCTTGTAACCTTACCCAATAGTAGTCCTGCTCTCCCACAACCAATCGAGCTCCTTCACTCCCTATAAAACCCCACGTCTGAGAGGAGTCCATGCGACTTCTCTGGCCCCTCCTGTCGGACCGCAGAACCTCGCCCAGGAGCCTGAATAAATTCCTTCATATTGGATCTTCTTGTGTTGGCCTGTTTCTTCCTTTTAAACTCGGCAAGAACAAACCTTACAAAGAGGTTTTTATGTTAAGTAAAAAACCTTGAATTTTATCTTAAATATTACAGGGAACTTTTGAAATGTTTTGCAAAAGGGATAAGAAAAACAGGTTTGGTTTTTTAAGGTCTACTCCTGCTATCTCTTTGGAAGATGAATTAGAAGGGGCCAGACTAGGGTAGGCAGCTCTAATTTAGAAGCTACTGAAGTTCTCCTGACAAAAATCACGCTGGTCTGAGCTACAGAATGCTTTGCATTCTGTGTGGAAGGAGAAAGAAAGACAGAAATCACAGGACATTTCACATTTCTGCCTTGGGAAACTAGGAAGAAGGCAGAACTGTTCAGTCAGATTGAGAATTTAAGAGGAGGAAACAGGTTTCAAGGGAAAGATCAATCAGATAAAATTGGAAATTCTGATTGTGTAGCCTGCTGTACAAGTCCAATGATAGGGTTTAGATGTGTGCTCCGACCAAATCTTATGTTGAAATGTGATCCCTAGTGTTGGAGGTGGAGTCTAGTGGAAGGTGTTGGATCATGGGGGTGGATTCCTAATGAATGGCTTAGCACCATCCCCTTGGTGATGAGTGAGTTCTTTGTTAGTTCACATCAGATCTGGTTGTTGAAAAGAGACTGAGAACTTTGCCTTCTCTGTCTTGCTCCCTCTCTTGCTGTGTGACACGCTGGCTCCCCTTCACTTTCTGTCATGATTGTAAGCTTCCTGAGGCCTCACCCATAGCTGAGCAGATGCTGGTGTCATACCTGTAACCCCTGCAGAACTGTGAACCAATTAAACCTCTTTTCTTTATAAATTACCCAGTCTCAGGTAGTTCTTTATAGCAAAGCAAGAACAGACTCACACATCCAGAACTTGCCAAACAACTCTAATCTGGAGATATAGCTCTTGAGTATTCTCAGTATAGAAATGGTGGCTGGAGCCATGTGTTAAAGAGGGTCTGGGCTTCTAGAAGATGAAGAAGAAAAGTTGTTAAGAGTCAAATGAGGAAGAAGGCAGGTAAGCAATGACACACTGGAAATATTGGCATGAAATGCCACCAGGAGACTCTTACATTTCCAGAAACTAGAGAAAACTATCACCAGAGTCTTTTGATCTTAAATATGAAGAATAAGTTGGTACCCATTAGGTGGATAAATTGAGGGATAGAGCATTCCTGGCAGAAGGATGACCTGTGTGAAGACAAAGACATATAAAAGGGCATAACATAAAACTTGAGCTAAGTTAATATAAAACCAGGCTAAAGAAACTTGAGCTAAGTTAATATAAAACCAGGTTAAAGTTTGCCTTTTCATTATCTCTGAAGAAAGACACTCCCTGAGAATAAATGTGAGCTCCCTGATTGCTAGAAACATCTTTATCCCCAGTAGCTAGCACATATTAGGTGTTCAAAGAAGTTGCTTGAAATAATAGGGTCTGTTTAAGTAAATAACATAAACTAATGTAATATAATATGACGTAATATAATTTCAGAAAGACTCTTCAACTACTTAAGATAGAGAAAAACTTGTAATCACATAATTTGATTCATTCAATGATTATTTAATTAAACTACTACCAAATTGTAAGCCCTCATATCTATTTAAGGCAAGGCCCATAAGAACACATAGCAGGCAAAAGCAATGTTTACCATATAGTCCTCAGTTAATGAAAACAATAGTCCGAGTAAACAAAAAAAGTATCCTTATTCAGTCTTTCTGTTTATTTTAACAAGTTCTTCCTTCTTAGTCTTGGTTTACAGAGGTACTGTCTAAACTAGCTCCCCTACTGTTTGCCTTAATTTGTTGCCCTGACTTCTAGTAATTCCACTGCTATTACCCTAACACCTAATATAGCACCTGCTTCAGTATACTAGGTGAGTAATAAATACTTGTTGACTAACTCTCAGGAATTAGTTGACTTCTGAATAAAATAAGTACTTTTTCCCCCAATGGTTCTGAAGTTTTCTGCATGGTGGTGAACTTCCTTTTGACTGCACAGAAATCATCCATTCTTCTCAAAACTGTACTGCTATTTTATCTTTATTTTATTTTGGCTCACCGCAACCTCTGCCTTCCAGATTTAAGTGATTCTCCTGCCTCAGCCTCCCAAGTAGCTGGGATTACAGGCATGAACCACCATACCCAGTTAATTTTGTGTTTTTAGTAGAGACGGGGTTTCTCCATGTTGGTTAGGCTGGTCTCGAACTCCTGACCTCAGATGATCCACCTGCCTTGGCCTCCCAAAGTGCTGGGATTAAAGGCAGGAGCTACTGCACACAGCCTTGTACTGCTATTTTGCTTTGGAGAACTGCATGGATATAGTTCTAGAGAGTTTCCTTTAGTTTTACTTGCTGGCCAGAATATTGACCAGGAAGGCAATATTCCCTTAGTTTTACTTCCTGGTCAAAATATTAACCAGAATATTGACACATGACCAGGGAGTCAAAGCTGATGCTTTTTAAATGTCATTTGAAATCTAAATAAAGTGACACAGGCACTGAGTATGGTTAGTGCTTCCTACTCTTAGCACACCTGAAATGACTCTAGTTTTTGTCTTTTCCTAACACTGGTTCTTTGGGGTTGTTTTAAAAATCTATAATCTATCCCATAAATTGTAATACTTTTTGCTTTAGCTTAACCAGAATTAGGTTCCATTGCTTATAACCAAAGAATTCCAGTGATACACAGTTCTAAGATTTTATGAAACTTAGCAAGAGGAGCAAGAAGAGGAAGAGAAAGTAAGAAATAACACAGAAGCATGCTGAGTGGAGAGGAATATTAAAATGAAAAATGCTTTATCCAAAGATGAGTTGTATATTCTTAAATTAAATGTGAGTCTATGGGCAGAGATTTCTTATTTAGTGACTATAATCAGTTAGGATGCTTATTTAAATCTGAGAGGAGGAAACGGTAGATTTCCGTGCCCTGTTCCCAGAGGTTCTGATTAGGTAGGGCTGTGTATGCCTAGGAATCTGTATAATTTACAAACTTCCCAGATTATCCTCAGACAACGCTTTGGGAAACACTGCTTTCAGTCCTGCTATATACAAAAAAAAAAAAAAAAGGCAACCAATCAGATCGGTGAACACAGCAAAATCTTCCTGCTCCCTGCTATTTTGCTAAATAATACCAAAGTTCTCGTACAATAACTGTTTTATAAAATGTTTTAGCTTTGCCAATGACAATGGTGACCTATTAGGTGAATTATAAGAGATATTTACCTATAAAGAAAAAACAAAGACTAGTTTCAAATTTTTATTTTATTGAGCAAGAGTCAATGAGATTACCAAAGGGAACATTTACCATTAGAAAACTAACACCACCATCTTTATTTTATAATCCAATTATTTTAATTTAGATAAAAGCAGCTTTCATATGAGTATAATTTTATTTATTCCTTGTTGGTCTTTTGTATACACTTGTGTTCATTCAAAATACCATCATCTGCATGAGATCGCTCTCATAAGGACTGAGAATTCATTATTACAGTTTATCCCTTAAAATGAAAGTGGGGTGTTGTTGAGATATTATGTTACTAGACCAGTTCTGTAGGAAGGTTATCTCTAGGATAGATACATATGACATATCATGTAATGTTCACAAACATTTAAAAAATTGAGTTTACTTTTTCAAAAGGTAAGTTAGCATTATTCACAATAGCCAAGACATGGAATCAACCCAAATGTCCGTCAGTGACGGACTGGATAAAGAAAATGTGGTACATATACACCATGGAATACTATATAGCCATAAAAAGAATGAGATCATGTTCTTTGCAGGGATATGGATAGAGCTGGAAGCCATTATCCTTACCAAACTGATGCAGGAACAAAAAACCAAACACTGCACATTCTCACTTATAAGTAGGAGCCAAACAATGAGAACATATAGACAAAGGGAGGGGAACAGCACACACTGGAGCCTGTTGGGAGATGGGGTGAGGGGAGAGGGAGCATTAGAAAAATAGCTAATGCAAGCTGGGTTCAACGCCTAGACTGTGAGTTGATAGATGCAGCAAACCACCACGGCACATGTTTATCTGTGTAACAAACCTGCACATCCTGCATGTGAACCCCAGAACTTAAAATAAAAATGTTTTTTAAAAAGCTAAAGTAACAGAAAAAAAAATAGATTCCAGACAGTACTATCTAAACGTTCCTACACAACAAAAAATTTCAAACACTTTAAAAAATGTTCTTGGTGTTTTTCCAGAGACATCTTTAGATAACATATATAAGACAAATGTTACAGGAAATAGCCAAGGTCTGGCTGTATATATATATATATATATATACACACACACACACACACACACACACACACACACAAATATATATGTGTGTATATATATATGCAATGCCCAGCCCAGTTTGGGTAAAACTGCTATTTTGCTTAACCATTTTATAATATTATTCAATAGATCCTGTGCAAAACTTTCACATTTTAAAATTCCTTTTCAGTTTTAAATTCAAGTCAACATGATTTAACAATTGTATATTGAATATAAACAAGATGCTTATGACTGTTAGACACTGGGAAAGACACAAGAAAGTATAAAGTGAAAGATTTAATAATTTAACTATAAAAACAAGAAATTAACAAGTTGATTTTTAAAACTAGAAACTAGTAAATGCATTGTCTAGAAAAATAAGAGGGCAGTTTTAAAATAGGGAACCCAAGCCCACTAGATCAAGGAAGCCCATGTGATACTGATTAAGTGCACAGAAGATACTGTTCTCACTGTCTTTCTTCCTGCACATGACACTCACAAGCTTTACAAGAGGGAGGAGATTGCATAGTAAAATCCAATGTCTAAAGCACTGAATCAATATTTAGAAATTAGTCATAGATGTGGAAAATTACTTTCACACACCAGCTTACTAAAACATCAAAGAAGTGGTATGAAATAAACACAGAACTTTTTATTAGAACTTCAAACTTTAAATAAATATATATATTTTTAAAAATCTGTCTGCTCTATGCTTCTGGTACATGTGACAATCACAAGAGACCACGGGTGTTGTAACATTTACCAAACATTCACCAAATATCCCCTTTCTGCAGCTCAGACAGGACTGGGTTAAGGGCAAATTGTTTTTCTTTTAACATTTCTTTGTACTACTTTGCATTGATCTTTGGCTTTTCCTTCCCTGCAATGTTAGTCTGATAATAATTACTTCTGAAAATAGTCTCAGACTGCAGAGAGCAGGGGAATTTTTCATTACTTCTTTGATTAGCACCAGGAATGTAGACATTTTAAATTCAATTCAACAAGACTCAACAATTGTTTATTGACTACTCACATGATGCTCAGTGCTCCACTAGACCCTGGGAAGGATGCAAAAGAATGAGTAACATGATCTCTGGCGTCTGGGAGCTGGAAATCCTACTGAAAGATAAAATAAACAAGAATTAGATGAAGTACTATAAGGTGACAAGTGAAGCTTTCGGGGATGATGGTGTTGATGGTGGTGGTATGCCTCAGCTAGATGTTATGTAACAGCACACTTGTTTTTAATATTCAAGAGAATAATAGTAAAAATATTCTTAAGAAAACCCAGAAAGTATAGAAATGTGCAAAATAGTAATTGATACTTATGTGTCTCGATAGGAAGACTGGCTCATCTTAAGCAGATGTGGCTATTAAAAAATGGAATTCCATTATCTGTTGGAGTGCACATCTGGAAGATTCTCCTGTCAACCAACAGTGATCCTTAGACTTTTTTTAAGCCTGAAGCAATGTTAATAAAAATAATACATGGTTGGCCATTTCAAAAGCGTGCCCAACCAGAGTCAAACACAGAATTACCAGTAATGAGTAATATAAACTGAGAAGTGAAGTTTGGAGAAGTAAAAAGCAGACCAAGTTCCAGGAAAGTGATTTTTTTCTTTTTCTGAATGGAAGCTAGGGTAGCCTCAAATCCACTCTAGATTTTGTCTGTCTTTTGCAAGGACTAACCACAATGTTGCAACCTGCTTTTTCACTGCTAAAAATGATTAATTAAAGGTAAACATCAGTTTGATATTCTATGCATTACATTGCTTTTTTATTTTAGTTACTACCACAAATACATAGGTTTTTGCCAATTAATTTTGTTCATAGTATGTGAAAACCACTTCTGTTTCAATATAAAATCCTACAAAGCTCTCTCTCTGTGTGTGTGTGTGTAAATTTAAATGGTACAAGGGAAGTTTTGTTACATGGATATATTGCATAATGGTGAAGTCTGGATTTTTAGCATAACCATCACCCAAATAGTGTACATTGTACCCATTAAGTAATTTCTCTTCTCTTATCCCCTCCTGCTTTTCCAACTCTCCAATGACTATTATTCTAAATTCTATGTCCATATATTATTTTACTCCCATTTATAAGTGAAAATACGTATTTGACTTTCCGTTTCTGAGTTGCTCCACTTAAGATAATGACCTCCGGTTCCATCCACGTTGCTGCAAAAGATATGATTTTTTTTCTTTTTTTACAGCTGAATAGTATTCCATTGTGTGTGTGTGTGTGTATATATATACGTATATATATATATATGTATATATATATACATATATATATCACATTTAGTTATATATAAAAATGTATGTGTGTATATGTGTGTGTGTGTGTGTGTGTGTGTGTATATAAAATATTTGCTTTAACCACTCAACCGTTGATGGACACCTAGGCTGATTCCATTTATTTGTTGTTGTGAATAATGCTACTATAACATACAGGGGCAGGTATCTTTTTACATAATGATTTATTTTCCTCTGGGCATTTCAGTAGTGGGATTGCTAGGTTTTATGGTAGGTCTAATTTTAGTATTTTGAGAAATCTCCATACTGTTCTCCATAGGGTCTGTACTAATTTTTACTATACCACAAACAGCACAAGCATTCCCTATTCTCCGCATCCTCACCAACATCTGTTATTTTTTTTACTTTTTTATTATAGCCATTCTTATCTCATTGTGGTTTTATTTTGCATTTCTCTGATGATTAATGATGCTCAGCATTTTTCATGTGCTTCTTGGTCATTTGTATGTCTTTGAAAAATTTATATTCATGTCCTTTGCCCACTTTGTAATGGGATGATATGTGTTTTCTTGTTGAGTTTCTTCTATATTCTGAATATCAGTCTCCTTTCATTTTCATAGTTTGCAAATATTTTCTTCCATTCTGCAGATTGTCTGCTCACTCTGTTGATTATTTCTTTTGCTGTGCAGAAGCTTTTCAGTTAAGTAAGTCTCATTTGTCTATTTTTGTTTTTATTGCCTAAGTTTTGAGGTCTTCATCATGAATTCTTTGCCTAGACCAATGTCCAGAAGATTTTCCCTAGATTTTCTTCTAACATTTTTATAGTTCCAGGTGTCACTTTAGAGTCTTTGATCCCCCTTGAGTTGATTTTTGTACACAGTGAGAGATAGGGGTCCAGTTTCATTCTTCTGCATATGGCGATTCAATTTTCCAAGCACCATTTATTGAAAAGGGTATCCTTTCCTGAGTATATGTTTTTGTCAGCTTTGTCAAAAAGACCAGTTAGCTGTAGATATTTGCTTTTATGAAATGCTACAGAGCTTTAAGTTTTTCATGGCAGACAATGTCATTGGTGGTTGTGAACAGCTCTGTGAGAAGCTTCTGAGTCAGTTAAAACTATTTCATAAGTAATACATACACAACATACACTTTAGCAAACAAAAAGTCTCTTTAAATTTACTATATAAAAAGGTGGGGTGACATACATTTCAAGACTAATTAGTTGTCAAAATAACAGAAGTGTGTTTTTCTAAAAACAAACTGGAATTAGATCATCTAGAAAATAAGTTGAAATGAGTTGAAGAGAAAGGAGAACTGGTAGAATAAGTCTGCTTATTTTGTAAAGTAAAATGTTCATTCTGTTCCATACCATTTCCCATATTGTGGCTTCTCTTATATGAACTGTAAATAATACACATTCCCAGACAGTAGGTTGGAACCTAATGATCTTTGCCAAGGCTTTATGAAGCTATTTGAAGACATGTTCTAAGCATCCCTCTTGTTCCAAGCACTGTTCTAGTCCCTGAGGAGAGAGTACAATATATCCAGAATCCTATGGGATTTCCAGTGAAGAGACAGATCCAGCTGGTAGCATTTTCCATGTCTTCAGAAAATTTTAAAGTCCACCCCCAAAACCTCAGCACCATTCTTTTCTATTCTCCATTCCCCAACTCCAACCACTGTACATGTGCACACACATACAGGAGCCCCCCTTCCTTTTAATCATCAGCCTTGCATTTTTTATTATGTACTGTACACAGTGTGTGGCTGATGGATATACACTCACAAAAAATGCAGTGCTAGATGGGAAAACTCTTTCAGGCAGATTCAAAGAAATGAAACCAGTCGGGCGTGGTGGCTCACGCCTGTAATCCCAGCACTTTGGGAAGCCGAGGCGGGTGGAGCGCCCGAGGTCAGGGGTTTGTAACTAGCCTGACCAACATAGTGAAATCCTGTCTCTACTAAAAATACAAAAAATTAGCTGGGCGTGGTGGCAGTTGCCTGTAATCTGAGCTACTCGGGAGGCTGAGGCAGGAGAATCACTTGAACCCAGGAGGAGGAGTTTGCGGTAAGCCGAGATCGCACCATTGCACTCCAGCCTGGGCAACAAGAATGAGACGCCATCAAAAAAAACAACAAAACAAAACAAAAAAAGAAAGAAATGAAACCATCTCTTCCATACTGTACTAAACTTCTGCTTCAAAGTAAAATGAATGAAGAATGGTGCCAGTACTTCAGCTAACATTTTAAAAACTAAGTTAGCATACCACAGTCAGTCTTTTTATTATAGTGGACCTCATTCCTAAATAAATTTTACATGAAAGATATCAGAACAAAGGATGGGCGCGGTGGCTCACGCCTGTAATCCCAGCACTTTGGGAGGCCAAAGTGGGTGGATCCTCAGGTCAGGAGTACAAGACCAGCCTGGCCAACACAGTGAAACCCCGTCTCTACTAAAAATAAAAAATAAAAATAAAAAAAATAACCAGGAGTGGTGGTGGTTGCCTGTAATCGCAGCTACTTGGGAGGCTGGGGCAGGAGAATCGCTTGAATCTGGGAGGTGGAGGTTGCAGTGAGCAGAGATGGCACCACGGGCACTCCAGACTGGGTGACAGTGCAAGACTCCGTCTCAAAAAAAAAAAAAAAAAAAAAAAAAAAAAACCACAAAAAACAAAAAAGAAAAGAAAAGAAAATCACAATGTATTTATGGCATATTAGGGTAAAAAGACACTCATAAAGATGGACTGCCGAGAAGCCCCAGACCCAAGAGAAGCCCCTTATTTTTTAGAAAAAGCATCCCACTGGGAAGCTCTGATCTAAAATTTTGATTGTAAGGCATTCTATTTCATGAAATAAGTGAGATGCTTTTTCTGATTACTCCCTCTAATACCTTCAATGAGACTGGGATATACCCTCAAAGGAGATGTTCACAATTTGAAATGACTGTTGGAATAAATCTTTTTTACTCCTAGAAGAATGCCATGAATTGATGGCATAGATTACATAGAAAGAAAAATCATTGATAAATACAAGCATACCTCAGAGGTATTGCAGGTTCAGTTCCAGACCATCACAATAAAGTGAGTATTGCAATAGAGCAAGTCACACAAATGTTTTCATTTCCCAGCATATATAAAGTATATTTACACTATACTGTAGTCTATTAAAGCTACAATAGCATTATGTCTAAAAAATAATGTATTTATCTTAATTTTAAAATACTTTATTGCTAAAAAATGCTAACCATCACCTGAGCCTTCAACGCATCGCAATCTTTGCTGGTTGAAGGGTCTGGCCTCAATGTGGTTGGCTGCTGACTAATCAGGGTGGTAGTTGCTAAAGGCTGGGGTGACTGTGGCAATTTCTCACATTAAGACAACAAGGAAGGCTCAGTAGCCAATGTAGATCCTGTCTTTTGTAATCAGTAGCTACATCTGGCTACTGGGTCTCAAAAATAAAAAAAAGACAGCAAGGAAATTTGCCAACTTGATTACTTTCTTTCATGAAAGATTTCTCTGTAGCATGTGGTGCTGTTTGATAGCATCTTACCCACAATAGCATTCCTTTTAAAATTGGAGTCAATCCTTTCAACCGCTGCTGCTACTTCATCAACCGAGTTCATGTAATACTCTCAATCCTTGGTTGTCATTTCAACAAGGTTCACAGCATCCTCACCAGGAGTATTTTCCATCTCAGGAAATCGGTTTATTTGCTCATCTACTAGAAGAAATTCTTTGTCCATTCGGATTTTATTATGAGATTATAGTAATTCAGTCACATTTTTAGGCTGCATTTTTAATTATAGTTCTACTTTCATCACATCTGCAGTGGCTTTCTCCACTGAAGTTTTAAACTCCTCAAAGTCATCCATAAAGGTTAAAACCAACTTCTTCCAAACTCTTGTTAATGTCAATATTTGGACCTCCTCCTATGAATCACAAATGTTCTTAACAACATCTAGAATGCTGAATCCTTTCCAGAAGTTTTCTATTTATTTTGCCCAGAACTATCAGAGGAAACAATATCTATAGCATCTATAGCCTTATAAAATTTGCTTCTTAAATAATAAGACTTGAAAGTTAAAATTATTCCTTGATTCATGGGTTGCAGAATGAATGTCATGTTTGCAGACATAAAAGCAACATTCACATACCTATACCTCTCCATCAGAGTTCTTGAGTGACCAGGTGAATTTGTCAACGAGCAGTAATCTTTTGAAAAGAAAAAAAAAAAAATCTTTTTTCCGAGAAGTTTCAACAAGAAGCTTAAAATATTCAGTAAATCATCCTATAAACAAATGTGTGGTCATCCAGGCTTCATTGTTCCATTTGTAGAGCATGAGCGGAGTAGACATTGCCTACTTCTTAAGGGCCCTAGGATTTTCAGAATAGTAAGTGAGCACTGGCTTCAACTTAAAGTTAACAGCACATTAGCCACTAACAAGAGTCAGCCTGTTCTTTGAAGCCAGGTGCTAACTTCTCCTTTCTAACTATGAAAGTCCCAGATGGCATCTTCCTCCAATAGAAGGCTGTTTCATCTACATTGAAAATCTGTCATTCAGTGTAGCCACGCTCACTAATGATCTCAGCTAGATCTTCTGGATAACTTGCTATAGTTTTCACATGGTACTTGCTGCATCATCTTGAACTCATGGAGATGTCTCTTTTCACAAACCTCAAGAACCAAACTCTGTTAGCTTCAGACTTTTTTTCTGCAGCTTCTTTACCTCTCTCAGCCTTCATAGAATAAAAAGAGACTTGCTCTGGATTAGGCTTTAGCTGAAGGGAGTGTTGTGGCTGGTTTTATCTTCTATCTAGACCGCTCTACCTTTCTTCATGTCAGCAATGTCTCTTTTGCTTTCTTATTATTCGTACATTCACTGGAGAAGCGCTTTTAACTCCCTTCAAGAACTTTTCCTTTGCATTCAGAACTTGACTAACTGTTCTTCACAAGAGGCCCAGCCTTTAGCCTATCTCAGCTTTCAACATGCCTTCCCCACACTAAACTTACTTATTTCTAGCTTTTGATTTAAAGTGGGAGACATGTGACTCTTCCTTTCACTTGAACACTTAGAGGCCATTGTAGGGTTGTAAACTGGCTTAATTTCTTTTCTCTTCTTTATTTTGAGACAGAGTTTCACTCTTGATGCCCAGGCCGAAGTGCAATGATGGGATCTTGGCTCACTGCAACCTCCACCTCCCAGGTTCAAGTAATTCTCCTGCCTCAGCCTCCTGAGTATCTGGGGTTACAGGCATGTGTCACCATGCCCAGCTAATTTTGTATTATTAGTAGAGACAGGGTTTCACCATGTTGATCAGGCTGATCTCAAACCCCTGAACTCAGTCAATTCGCCCACCTCAGCCTTCCAAAATGCTGGGATTACAGACATGAGCCACCACACCAGGCCAACTGGCTTAATTTCTTTCTTTCTTTTTTTTTTTTTGAAATGGAGTTTCACTCTTGTTGCCCAGGCTGGAGTGCAATGGCAGGACCTTAGCTCACCACAACCTTCACCTCCCGAGTTCAAGAAATTCTCCTGCCTCAGCTTCCTGAGTAGCTGTGATTACAGGCACCTGCCACCATGGCCGGGTAATTTTTTATTTTTAGTAGAGACAGGGTTTCTCCATGTAAGCTGGTTTTGAACCCCAGACCTCAGATGATCCGCCCACCTCAACCTCCCAAAGTGCTGGGGTTACAGGCATGAGCCACCACTCCCGGCCAGCTTAATTTCAATATTTTTATGTTTCAGAGAATAGGGGGTCCTGAGGAAAAGAAAGATGAGGAACTCCCAGTGAGTAGAGCAGTCAGAACACACATAATATTTATCAATTAAGTCTGCTGTCTTATATGGGTGAGGCTCATGGCACCCCAAAACAATCATTATTAGCATCAAAGATTACCAATCACAGATCAGCATAACAAACATAATAATCAGGAAAATATTGAAATATTGCAAGAACTATCAAAATGTGACAGAGATACAGAGTGCGCACACATGTTGTTCAAAAAACGGTGCCAGTAGACTTGGTAGACACAGGGTTGCCAAAAACCTTCATTTTGTGCAAAACACAATACCTGTAAAGAGCAAAATGCCTGTACTGAGTGAGGATTTACCAGCTCAATTCCTTTTGTTTTACAAATGAGGAAACCAGGCACAGATAAGTCATATATAAGTGTTTCAGTGGCAGGAAGTTATGAAAGCAAATAAAGACAAGATTTCTTAACTCTCTACTTACAGTCTCTTGGCATCACACTACTGGTTCTCAAGTGGAGTGTCCAGAATAGCAGCATGAATCTTATCTAAGAATTTGCTAGAAATGCTGCTTTTCAGGTGTTGCTTCAGACCCAATGAATCAGGAGCTCCAGGAGTGAGGCTTCAGCAAGCTGTGTTTTAGCAAGTCTTCCAGGCAGTTCTAATGCACAGTAAAGTATTAAGGAGGCCTATTTGCATCAAGATTGCACCTGTGCAGTCAGAAAGCCAAGCATGAGCTGGAGCATTTGTGAGTGGAATAGGGATTTCCTCTGACTAAGAAGACTGAGTTGTGGGTTAAAATAGCTAATCAGAGAAGAAACATTATGAGTTTAGGATGTAAGTGGAAACTACAATTTTCTAAGTACTATCAGGTCTGTTGTGGCCCAGATTTTTCTCCCTTCTTAACTCTTCCAATAAAAGTTTCAACTGCAGGCCGGGCGCGGTGGCTCAAGCCTGTAATCCCAGCACTTTGGGAGGCCGAGGCGGGTGGATCACCAGGTCAAGAGATCGAGACCATCCTGGTCAACATGGTGAAACCCCGTCTCTACTAATACAAAAAATTAGCTGGGCATGGTGGCGCGTGCCTGTAATCCCAGCTACTCAGGAGGCTGAGGCAGGAGAATTGCCTAAACCCAGGAGGCGGAGGTTGCGGTGAGCCGAGATCGCGCCATTGCACTCCAGCCTGGGTAACGAGCGAAACTCCGTCTCAAAAAAAAAAAAAAAAAAAAAGTTTCAACTGCATAGTTAAGGACTTGAAGGGAGAATTTCTAATTTTATAATGAGAACCAGTAGAAGAAAAAAAAGTGGGCCGGTTGTGGTAGCTCACACCTGTAATCCCAGCACTTTGGGATGCTGAGGCAGATGGATTGCTTGAGCCCACAAGTTCAAGACCAGCCTGCACAACATAAAGAAACCCCATGTCTACAAAAACACAAAAATCAGCCAAGCATAGTATAGTCACAGCTACCTGGGAGGCTGACTTGGGAGGATCCCTTAAGCCCAGGAAGTGGAGGTTGCCACAAGCTGAGATCATACCACTGCATTGCAGCCTAGGCAACAGAGCAAGACTCTGTCTCAATAATAATAATAATTTTCCAGATTGGCCTTTGTTGTGTCTTGTGTTAAATATAATTATTTTAAAAATAACAAATCTTTCTTAGATTTAATTTATGTAATATGTGGAAGATTAAGGGGAAGAAAAAAATATTTCTTGAAGATGAGGCACAGTTAAGTTTGCCTATTTTTACATCGTCACCGCTAAATTCCTTTGCCCTGAAAAACACTCAAGTTTATTTTCCATATGACTCATCACCAAATTTCTGTTCTTTAGATGTGGATCCTGCATTGTGTGGGTCATAAATATTAAATAACTAAATATTTTTTAATGTACAGCTTACATTTTAGTCCAAGAATAATTTTATCATAAGGAACCAAACAAGTAGAAAATTATCTTTCATGATTGAAAAACTCATGTTAAGCTTAGCAATATTAGTAGTATTAAAATACTTTTAAGTTATAGCCTCAGGACATTCACAAATAATAAAAGCTACAACAAATACTGTTGCCATTAGTTAAACTTGGCTCATGCAAAGGTCTTGTAAACAAAATCTTGCTCTTAAAAGAAAAGAGAGATGCACTAAATTTTACTCATTTCCTTTTATCCCTCTCTATCATTTCTAAAGACATGGGTTCATATTTCAGGATAATGTCTTTTAAACTCTTAATCAAATACTTAATTAATAAAATTTAGCTATCTTGGGGAAGTATAACTCTCAGTCCCTGAAACCATAATGTTCAAGATAATTATCAGGGAGCCATTTACTCAATTTGTTAGATATTTTCTATTTACCAACTACTATGGTTTAAAAATAGTTATTAGCTGGGCACGGTGGCGCGTGCCTGTAGTCCCAGCTACTCAGGAGGCTGAGGCAGGAGAATTGCCTGAACCCAGGAGGCGGAGGTTGCGGTGAGCCGAGATCGTGCCATTGCAGTCCAGCTTGGGTAACAAGAGTGAAACTCCGTCTCAAAAAAAAAAAAAAAATATATATATATATATATATATATAGTTTTTCCCCACCAAAACTCATGTTAAAGCTTGTTCCCCAGTGTGGCTTTGTTGAGAGGTGGCACCTTTAAGAGGTGATTAGGTCATTGAGATGAATTAACATTTTTCTTACAAAACTGTGTTAGTTCTTGTTGGAGTGGGTTAATTCTGAAGAGAGCCAGTTGTTATAAAGACAGGTTACCTCTCATGTTTTGACAGTTATTTCATGCACTTGATTCCACTTCCACCTCATTTTAACTCAGCACGAGGCCCTCACCAGAAGCCACCTGATGCAGCCACCCAATCTTTGAACTTCCCAACCTGCAGAATTGTGAGTTAAATAAACC
This sequence comes from Aotus nancymaae, assembly GCF_030222135.1. NCBI lineage: Eukaryota > Metazoa > Chordata > Mammalia > Primates > Aotidae > Aotus > Aotus nancymaae. The sequence goes on along the minus strand of NW_026988431.1, from coordinate 46,465,058 downwards.
TCTTTTGGCCAGGTGTGGTGGCTCATGCCTGTAATCCCAACACTTTGGGAGGCTGAGGTGGGCAGATCATGAGATCAGGAGTTTGAGACCAGCCTAACCAACATGGTGAAACCCCGTCTCTATCAAAAATACAAAAATTAGCCAGTCACGGTGGCGTGTGCCTATAGTCCCAGCTACTTAGGTGGCTGAGGCAGGAGAATCGCTTGAACCCGGAAGGTGGAGGTTGCAGGGAGCCAAGGTCATGCCACTGCACTCCAGCCTGGGTGACACAGCAAGACTCTATCTCAAGTAAATAAATAAACAAAATAAAATATAAACCTTTTCTTTATAAATTACCCAGTCTCAGGTATTCTGTATAGAAATATGAAATGGACTAAGACACCACTCGTAACTAGAGCCGTCCCTGAAGTAGAGGATGTAGGTACAAACAGAATACACATTTTGCTAGGAGATACTGTGAAAGAAGATGAAGACCTTGTCGTAAAACTTTTATTATTATTTAAGAATGTTTATCCTGCTTTTTGTGGTTTGTTTTTCTTGTTATTTCTTCTTTTGCAAAGTATACTTTATTTTTTGTTGTGCAAATGTAATTAGAAACCCAGGATTTTATGTTCCCAAAACTGTGGAAAAGAATAATAATGATTTACTAAGTCTCTAGGCCTAACACAACAAAGTGGTGCTCAAGCCTATAAAAAGTTTGCCTCAGCTGGGTATGGTGGCTCATACCTGTAATCCCAGCACTTTGGGAGGCTGAAGAGGACAGATCACGAGATCAAGAGATTGAGACCATCCTGGCCAACATGGTGAAACTCTGTCTCTACTGAAAATACAAAAAAAAAAAAAAAAATTAGCTGGGCATGGTGGCACACTCCTGTTGTCCCAGCTACTTGGGAGGCTAAGGCAGGAGAATCGCTTGAACCTGGGGGTGGGGGTTGCAGTGAGCTGAGATCACACCACTGAACTCCAGCCTAGGGAACAGAGCAAGACTCTGTCTCAAAAAAAAAGTTTGCCTGAACAGAAAACTGTAATGCCTCAGCGACCAGGGTGGTGTCAAAGTGTTTGCTGAGATAGTCCTCGAGATTTTTTTTCACCCCAAGTGGTCTCTTGAATGTGCTAACAAACCCCACATTCATCAAATTTCTCATGAAAAGTAGAGAATGTTGCAAAACATGCTGAAGGTAACCTGTACTGATATTAAACAGTTACTACTATTTTTTCTACTCTGAGGTGTAAAGTTAGAGAAAAATTGAGAAGAGCTGATTGCTTAATAAAATAATCACCATTTTCAGAGCTGACCCAACTTTCATGAATAAAGTTTTTAAAAACCAGGCTGGGCATGGTGGCTCATGCCTATAACCCCAGCGCTTTGGAAGGTTGAGGCAGGCGGATCACTTGAGGTTGGGGGTTCGAGACCAGCCTGACCAACATGAAAAGACCTCGTCTCTACTAAAAATACAAAATTAGCCAGGCATGGTGGCGTATGCCTGTAATCCCAGCAACTCGGGATGCTGAGGCAGGAGAATCACTTGAACCTAGAAGATGGAGGTTGCCGTGAGCCGAGACTGCACTTCAGCCTGGACAACAAGAGCAAAACTCTCTCAAAAACAAACAAACAAACAAAATTTTACATCTAATTATGTGAGCAAAAAAAAAATTGAAAAAAATTATAATGTCTATAAATGGTCATGGCAGTAACTATTTTACGGCTTACTCTCTCTTCTCTAATAAATACACACTATGAGAGTTAATGTTTCTGGTTTTCTGAGGTAGCCACTTAATGACTAGCAATTTAAATTCATTAATATCACAACTGAATTCATTGCAACTTCCCTACCAAAGCCCTAGAATCATTTTTACATTGCTGTAATCCAACAGCGTTAAAGAAAAAAACATGAATTTTTAATAATTTCTTATCTATTACAGCTTTATAGCATGATTTTCAAGTCACTAATACAGCTACTCTCAAATGCACTTTATAGGAACAATCAGACAATTTTCCTCTTGGACAGCAGATTGCTTCATCTGGAGCGTTCCCTTACTTCTAATTCTTTAACCTGTCCTTCCTTCTTCTTAATATTTCTGCAGGCAGTCTGAAAAGTGATCAAACACCTGGCCGGGTGCAGTGGCTCACACCTATAATCTCAACACTTTGGGAGGCTAAGGCTGCTGGGTCACCTAAGGTCAGGAGTTTGAGATCAGCCTGACCAACATGGCAAAACCCCATCTCTTCAAAAAATACAAAAATTAGTTGGGTGTAGTGGTGCGTGCCTATAATTTCAGCTACTAGGGAGGCTGAGGCACGAGAATCACTTGAACCTAGGAGGTGGAGGTCACAGTGAGCTGAGATCTGGCCATTGCACTCTAGCCTGGGCGACAGAATGAGACTCTGTCTTAAAAACAAAAAAACAAAAAAAAAAAAAAACAGCAGCTGGTAGAATGTAGAATGGAAAGCTTGTGGAGGTTGTGATGATCAGCAATAATGTATATAGATTATATAATATCTAGTGTAAAACATATACTCAATCACTATTATTATTATTGATCCTTCCAATAGGCTTAGAAGTTAGGTAGTACAGCTGTCTTAACAGAATTCATCTACAAAGATTAATTCCTTTCACATTACACTCCACAAGCAAGAATTAATTTTTAAAGTTTTATTTATATATTTATTTTATTTCTTATTTTTATTTATTTATTTATTTATTTATTTTTGAGACAGAGGCTTGCTCTGTCACCCAGGCTGGAATGCAGCAGTGTGATCTTGGCTTACTGCAATTTCTACCTCCCAAGCTCAAGCAATTCTGCCTCAGCCTCCCAAGTAACTGGGATTACAGGTACCCACCACCATGCCCAGCTAATTTCTGTATTTTTAGTAGAGATGGAGTTTCACCATGTTAACCAGGCTGGCCTTGAACACCTGCCTCGGCCTCCCAAAGTGCTGGGATTACAGGTGTGAACCATTGCATCCAGCCTATTTATTTATTTTAGGGAAAAGGTCCTGCTCTGTCACACAGGCTGAAGTGCAGTGGCATGATCATAGCTCACTACAGCCTCAAATTCCAGGGCTAAAGTGATCCTCCTGCCTCAGCCTCCCAAATAGGGGGGACTACAGGCATGAACCACCACACCTGGCTAAGATTAAAATTTTATTTACAAGCCATTTACTTACAGGAATCACAAAACAACTTCAATTTTTTCTTTTTGAGATGGAGTTTTGCTCTTGTCACCCAGGTTGGAGTGCAGTGGCACAATCTCAGCTCACTGCAATCTCCATTTCCGGGTTCAAGTGATTCTCCTGCCTCAGCCTCCTGACTAGTAGGGATTACAGGCATGCACCACCATGCCTGGCTAATTTTGTATTTTTAGTAGAGATGGAGTTTCACCATGTTGGCCATGATTGGTCTCTAACTCCTGACCTCAGGTGATCTGTCCACCTCAGCCTCCCAAAGTGCTGGGATTACAGGCGTGAGCCATCACCCCCGGCCTCAACATCAATTTGTTTACAATATAGGCAGGCAGGATAGGAAAGGGAATTAGGTATGAGACAGGCTTATAATCTTTCCTAGTCTAGTCAGAATTGAAGACTTTGTCTGCCATCTACAAAATGAGTCCACCAGACCTAAATGTTATGTAAAGATATTCTTTGTCATAAGTTTTATTATCTTCTCCTTAAGAGAGATAATAGAACCTTTCTTTCAGTGTCTTGCTCCACAGGCGGAAGAGCACCCCCTGAAGATGTGCAGCCCATGCTTGAGTAGGTGGTGAGAGCAGTTATCATGACGCAGAGGATGGTTCCGGTTTGACTTTGGCTGCTGCATTCCTGCTCTCTGGATAGTGCGAGAAGAGTGCTCTGTATCAGTGACTCACAGCAAGACAGGAAATCTCAAGCAGGTCCACCCTTCCTTCCTGCCCTCCGAAGAGCTGAGTTGCAGAACCACAGGCCACAACTAGCCTAGAGTCTTGGTGAGAAGGGCTGGAGCCAAGAGTCAGAGACAGAGCAACTGCAATCGAATCTTGAAATGTATTCACGTCCGGGCCCTGCTGCAAGGAAAATAGGCTCTCTTTTTTCTAGAGAATAATTTTTCTGTTGAGATTTCTCTTTTCATCTTTACTCAGTATCTTCCTGGCTTATTCTGGCCTTTGTATTGTTTTTAAAAATGAAAACAATTGACTTGACATAATTCACTTGATTAGACTTCATTTACACCAAGTTTAAAAAGCATGCAAGAAATGACATCAGTCATTATCAAGCAATGCCTCCAAATGGCAAGAGGGCAGAAAGTAAAATGTAATTGCATTTACAGTAGAATTTGAAACGTAGTGTAAAATTCCTTCAACTCATGTTCTTCACGTGACCAGCAATGATGATAATAATAAAGGCTAACAATTGCCCCAAGGACTGATCTAAACACTTTTGCAGTTTAAGTCATTTAAGGGTTACAACTACGCTTTGAGATCTATACATTATTATTGCTCTCATTTTACAGATGAGGAAGCTATCAAAGTGAATGAAAGCCTCATCAGATTTCCCAAAATTGTTTTAAACCTCATAAATAGTGAAGAAATAAAGGCCAAATATATAAAGTACATTTATATGTGTGTGTGAGTAATCAATAAATCTGCTGCTGTAAGAGTCAAAAGAGTAAATGATATAAAATGATGATATATATATTTCCTGCATTTGGCCAGGTTCAGTAATCTATTTCCAATTCTTTCAAAAAATTTTTTAAAAACCCTGCTAAAAATCAAAAGTCAAAACTCTTCAATGAGTTGTTTACAACAGACCAAATATATCAGTAGCTTTTGACAAGTCCAATTCATTATACTCCTGCAAGGTAGCAATGTCAAAAAAAAGTAGCAGAAGTCTGAATTTCTGTGTGTGAATCAACAAACTAGGTCTCAGACTGAAAAATAATTTCTTGGGAGGGTGTGTGTGTGTGTGCGTGCATGTGTGTGTGTGTGTGTGTGTATGTGTGTAGAAAGAGAGCAAAACTATCTTTCAATTCTCACCTTCTTATTTTCCTGCTCTCCCCAAACTCAACCCAAACCTTGTATTCCAGCCAACCCAATATACTTGTATTGTTCTTGTTCATTGTCTCAGGTGTTTGAATATGGTGCTGTTTCTCTGTCTAAAAAGCTGTCCCCTACCCCCACAGCATTCCACCTAGCAGGTACCTGCAAATCCTCCAGCATTTAGAATTCTTCTATCCATCTGTTCACGTACTCCAGAAGTACGCATTGAATATCCATTATGCGAGTAGGAGAGAACAAGGTTACTGTTCTGATGGAGCATGCATTCTAGTGCAGAGAGAGACACAAAGTTAAGAAGGAGAAAAGAAAAATGGAGGAGGTAAGGAAAGAGGGAAGAAAGCAAGGAAGGAAGAGGGGAAGGGGGAAAGGGGGAAGGAAAGAAGGAAGGAAAAAAGGAAGGAAGGAAGGAGGGAAGGAGGGAAGGAGGGAAGGAAGGAAGGGGGAAGGAGGGAAGAAAGGAAGGGGGAAGGAGGGAAGGAAGGAAGAAAGGAAAAAAGGAAGGAAGGAAGAGAGGGATATAGGAAAAGAAAGACACTAACAAATCATGGCTAATGATAAGCAGAGTCAAATGACTTCAGTGACTGAGTGGTTACTTACATCAGGTATCAGGAATCCAGCCACCTAAGTTGAGTTCTGAATGACAAGAAGAAGCTAATCGTGCAGACACAGGAAGAACAGCATTTTGGCAACAGGAACCAGAGAGAAAGCTAGAGTTCCCAAAGAACTGAAAGGAGCCAGCATGATTGAATTACAGTCAGGGACCAGATCCCATTGGCTTCATAAGACCAGTAAGAAATTTAAATTGAAAGTTTAAAGTGGAGGATTGATATAATCTAATCTATCACTCTGGCTGTTGAGAGCACACTTAATGTTAGAGAGTCAAGTGTAGAAGGAGAAATATGAGTTAGAATACAGGTGCATGAGTCAACCAATTCTTTCTTCTCTGTGCTCACACATTTTGTAAATACTCAATATTAACATTAACATGTTCTTTAAAAACTGGTTTATTTTATTTCATTTTATTTAAAAATTGGTTTTCTTTTCTTGTACTTAGATAATAAGATCCTCACAAGCAGACCTGAATCATCATGTACAATAAACATTTCATGCATGAATAAATCAACGAAAGAATGACTAAATAAAACAAGATCTGTCCCAGAGAAAGTTTAAAGCCTCTGAAGACAACAGACATCCATTTGAATAACCACATAACAAAGTGAATCATTTACATTGCAGAACACAGAGAAAGCATTATACTTGAGGGCTGAGGAGGGAGAAAGCATATTACTCAAATAAAGATGTGATACTGAATTAGAATATTATGGTCTGATGTTCTTTAACACAGTACAGTGTTAAAACAAAGTGGCAGGAGTTGGACAGAGAACAGATTGAGATGTCTTCCACTTCTGATGTTTCACAGTTTCAGATTATGGTTGTATTTACACTCAAGAGTTCTGGGTCAAGATGAAATTCAAATGAATCTACTAGGGAAGTTATTTATCTCTGCTGAACCACTAAATAAAGAGTAAACAAGAGTGTCAGATCACTTTTGAATTGTTCAAATTACAGCAAAACCCTGACCATGGGATAAAGTGCTCACACTCTAGATGTTTCTTCTTGAAACTATGAAAAGATCAGTCATGAGGAAGAGTGAACTTTGTATTTAGTGTACTCCCTTCATTCTATTCTGTACTTCTCTCCTTAGGGGCTGCCCTGTCTCTACTCAAACATTCAGGGACCTTAAATTGCACAAACGATAATCAAGGTGCTTTCTACTCAATTCCTTTCCTTCCTGCTTTGCTCCGCCTTTCCCAGCCTACTTCAACTAGCTACATACATCAGGTAGCCTTTGCTTCACAACAAAATGTTGCAAATCTTTGGGACTTAAGACAGCCACTTATTATTTCTTGCAGTTTAGTGGTGATTGTGCTTCTGGATGAGGCCAGCAATTTGAAGTTGAGTGATCTAAAATGGCCTTCCTCTCACGTCTGGGGCTACAGCTAGGAAAACTGGTATATTTAAGGTTTTTCTTCATATGCTCTCTCATCCTCAAAGAGTCTAGTTTACATGGTGGCAGAAACATTCTCAGCAGCAGAAGGTAAACCCTATATGCAAGCCCCTTTCAAGCCTCTGCACATTTTTTTTCCAGAGACCATGTCTGTCCAGCCTGTTGCCCAGGCTGGCTTCAAGCTCCTGGTCTCAAGGGATGTTCCCGCCTCAGCCTCCTAAGTAGCTGGGACTATAGGTATGCATCACCATGCCCAGTCTGCACCACATTTTTCAATGTTCCATTGGCCAAAGCAAGATACCCAGCCAAGCCCAGGATTAAAGGATAAGAAATAAACTGAACCTTTGATGGGTGGCCTGGCAAAAATCCCACTGCAAAGGGATATAAGTAATTTGTGACCATATTTATATTCCTATATGCAATCCCACTCATACCCATTGTGAAGGTTATAAGTAATTTGTGACCATTTTGTGATCTATTAGACTATCATTTTGAAGAAATTTCATAAAGTTAATTCACAATAAGGTGATAAGGACTCCTAAGAAAGTGTTTTGCTTCTTAATATGGCGAAATATCTCACCTCAAGAGAACTAAGCTTCAGAGTCATAATTGCAAGCCCGGTGCAAATTAGAAAAAGTTGCTCTTCTGCAAAGAACTCGTGCAGCTCTTCCAGTCCTGATCTTTAAGAAGCCACCTATTTGAATACCGATTCCACACCCTTTCCCTCTATCCCCACCCCTTAGAAAGTTTCATTACTGTGTGTTTGAAAGGCATGATTTGACTCAAGGAAGACAGTGTAGACTCTACCAAATACCTAGTATATATACTGCTCAAGAAATATTGGTTCAATTAGTTAATTCATGTGTTTCTTTGCATGTGTGTGTGTCTGTGTGTGCATGTCTATGAGTATATGAGTGTACTGAGAGAAAGAAAGGGAGGGTGAGCATGCACAAACACCAGCTCCATTCCAAATGCTGCCACAGGGAGTCAAATGGCATCATGGCAGAGGGGAATTGGCATGGGTTTTAAAGTCAGATGAACATACTACCTTTGTAATCTTGGGTAAATTCTTTAATGTCTCTGAGCCTTAATGTCTTCATCTATAAAATGGGCATAATACCTTTGCTATACTTTTGCTACAGGGTCATTCATTATGAAAAGTAAATTGAATGACATACACAGAACACCTATAACAACACATTACTCATTATAGACTTCTGGTAATTAGCAGGAAGCAGGAGTCAAGTCTAGCTTCCCATACAAATTTCATTCTTCTCTCTCTCCTTCTTTTAGCTTTAGTGCTGCTTTCCTTTGGTTGTCTGCCTCCTTCCACCTACCAGCCCTACCTAGACCTGTCCAATCAGAGAAATAAGCATGGATGGAAATGGGGACAGAGGGAGTGTTTTTTAGATGGAACCTGCATCTTTAAGTTCTATCAGTGAGAGTTTCTTCTACAGCAGTCTTAGACCTTTAAAAGTAAGCCTCTGACTGCTCATTGTTGGTCATTATGCTGCATAAACTCACAGCATAAGCAACTGCCTATACTTGGATTTGGCCTTGGTGAATTTGGCACTCAGAAATTATGGGTAAATTTTAATTAACTGTTGCAGACAGAACACCATGACTTTCCTTCTTGGACCCTCAACCTCACATTCTGATGAAATGCTGGTTTAAAATATATGCATATAAAAGAGAATAAGTTCATAATAAATCCCAGGATTAAGAAATTACAGATTTCTATATATTTCTCCAAGATAGGTGCAGGATGGGATCACAGACTGCCTGGATGCAAATGTCAGCTCTGCCAGTGATAACCTGTATGACTTTGAGCAACTGTGCTTCCTCATTATAAAATGAGGATAATTATAGGACAGTTGACCCTTAAACAACATGCATTTGAACTGCATGGGTCCACTTCCATGTGGATTGATTTTCAACAAAGGCAGATCAAAAATACAGTATTCGTGGAATGCAAAACTGGCCTATAATAAAGGCTTTTTGTATATGCCATTTCCCAAGGGACCAATTTGCCAAACTTGAGTATGCACAGATTTTGGCAGATGCGGAGTTCCTGGAACCAATTCCCTGCATATACATAGAGTTGACTGTAGCTACCTCATAGGGTTTTTGTGAGGATTGGCCAAGTTAATCACAATATAAGCACTTAGGACAATTCCTGGAATTCTGCTTAATAAAAGTTAGATTTTGTTGTTATAAATTGAAGCCAGAGAATCCACAGCCAAGAAATTAAACAGAAGAAAGTTGCAAGTTCAAAGCTTAAAACTAGCAAGAATGCCAGGGGAAAGTGAGACAGAAATCAAGGGTATGGGCTTAACGCTTACAGTAAAGCTGTGCAAGTCCACCTTCACCCCATTCTCTACTCCCTCATCCACACACAAAGGTGATGTATACCCTTGTTTAAACTAAAACCAAAATCATATTCTCTAAAGAAGTCAAACAATCTGCCTATAAAGGGCCAAGACCCCTGTTAATGGGTACTTGGCCCATAATTGGTGCCTCTCTGTTTTAGTTGACTAAGCGATTTAGTATAAAGAGATAACCAAACAATACACAATTTTTTAAAAATTGTGCACACCTAGTCACCTTTTTCTATGTCAAAATATAAAGCCTAAAAACTTTGTGAGAAAAGAAACAAATTATCTCTAAAGAGATCAGGATCTGACTGGTGCCAATCCCTTCCCAGCAAAATTGGTTGCTAGAGGATCATAGAAAATGCTTTAATAGTTCTGAGGGAAAGTTCTCTTGAAACTAGAATTATGAACTGATGAATTTATTTTTTTAAATCCCAGGTATACTTTCCGAGAAAAACAATTATTCGAGGATGTACCAGAGGAAAAATTAAAAGTACCCAAGACAAAGAAGATCATGGCAGCCGATAAAAAAGTAAACTTGACCTAGAAATCTAGGAAAAATATTATTGGATCAGAGCTGTCCAGTAAGCGTAGGAAATCTACAGTCCAAACAGTAATAAGAAATCAAAGGGCTTTGAAGAATAAGTTGCAAATAGAAATATTCAAGTAGGAAATATTCTTATTACAAACGGATGATATTTGACAAGATGAAAGCTAGAGGCATATTATAATTCTGCCCACAAAAAAAGTGAATTAGAAATTCAAATTCTTGAAAAGATGTGTAAAGAAATCATGGTATAAATATAAAAGAAACTATAATGTGTAATATTTACATAAATTGAAGAAGAGAATCCATTTAACCTTGACACTTCAACTAGTACAGGTTTTATATATACATATATATATATACTTTAAGTTCTAGGATACAGGTGCAGAACGTTGCACGTTTGTTACATAAGCATATACACGTGCCATGGTGATTTGCTGCATCCATCAACCCATCATCTACATTAGGTATTTATTCTAACACTATCCCTCCCCTAGCCCACTACCCCCACCCCCCTGCTATACCTCATCTAGCTCCCCACCCCACAACAGGCCCCATGTGTGATCTGATCCTGCCATTATAATGCTAGCTGGTTGTTTTGCCTGTTAGTTGATAGAGTTTCTTCATAGTGTTGATGGTCTTTACAATTTGATATGTTTTGCAGTGGCTGGTACTGGTTGTTCCTTTCCACGTTTAGTGCTCCCTTCAGTAGCTCTTGTCAGGCAGCCCTGGTGGTGACAAAAGCTCTCAGCAGTTGCTTGTCCATAAAGGATTTTACTTCTCCTTTGCTTATGAAGCTTAGTTTGGCTGGATATGAAATTCTGGGTTGAAAATTCTTTTTTTTTTTTTTTTGAGATGCAGTCTCACACTGTCACCCAGGCTATAGTGAAATGGCACGATCTTGGCTCACTGCAATCTCTGCCTCCTGGGTTCAAGCAATTCTCTGCCTCAGCCTCCCAAGTAGCTGGGACTACAGGCATGCGCCACCACGCCCAGCTAATTTTTTTGTATTTTTAGTAGAGACAGGGTTTCACCATATTGGCCAGGATGGTCTCAAGCTCCTGACCTTGTGGTCCACCTGCCTCAGCCTCCCAAAGTGCTGGGATTACAGGCATGAGCTACCGTACCCAGTGCCCAAAAATTCTTTTCTTTAAGGATGCTGAATATTGGTCCCCACTCTCTTCTGACTTGTAGGGTTTCTGCCAAGAGATCCACTGTGAGTCTGATGGGCTTCCCTTTGTGGGTTACCAATCTTTCTCTCTGGCTGCCCTTAGCATTTTTTCCTTAATTAGTACAGGTTTATTAACACACAGTTATATATTTCCTTCATTATGGGTCCAATCATGCTACTTCTGCCATATATAATATTCACATTATAATATTAAGCAAAATCTTTTTACTTAAAAAAATACATTAATCAATCTATTGGCAAAGAACAGAATAATCAGCCATTGAGAACAGAACCCAACTGACAGAAATATTGACAATGTAAAAAGTTGGGAAATGCAGATAGAATAGAGACAGAAGGAGTATGTGGGGCATTAGTTTTCTTGTTTTATGGGATTATGAATCCAGATTTCTGAGTTGATAGATCAAGAAATAAATATTAATTTGTTTAAACACATAAAGGTGGCAAGGCCTCAACTAAATACTATTTTGAAGGGCCCCCCAAAAAAGTCAGAGGCTGGGTGTGGTGGCTCTGCCTGTAATCCCAGCACTTTGGGAGGCCAAGGCAGGTGGATCACCTGAGGTCTGGAGTTCAAGACCAGCCTGAACAATATGGTGAAACACCAACTCTACTAAAAATACAAAAATTAGCCTGGTGTGGTGGTGCATGCCTGAAGTCCCAGCTATTCAGGAGGCTGAGACAGAAGAATTGCTTGAACCCAGAAGCGGAGGTTGCAGTGAGCCAAGACTGTACCACTGCACTCCAGCCTGGGTGACAGAGCAAGACTCTGTCTCAAAAAAAAAAAAAAAAAAAAGACATAAAGGTAAGTAACCTCTCAGTGCCTCAGTTTTGTTTTTTGAAAAATGGAGTTGATGATATATGCCCTACTTATGTCACAGCAGCTTTGCTAGAAATGTCAAATCATATGAAAGGCATGGAAGCACTTGAGGAAATAAAAGCAGCATTGGAATATAAAGTGATTTTACCATCGAAGTGTCTAGCTTCCATAGAAGTCTGACCATTTGCTTATGCATCCTAGCCGCAAATCACCAAAGGACATTTAACATATATAGCTATTTTCATTAGCTCTTATGGTTTTCATCCCATGTGGCACTGTAGGCCTTTAAAGTTGAAAGGGCTCAAAGATTTTTGAGTTCATCTTTCTTATTTCACAGGTGAAGAAGTCAAGTCAAGACTTCACATAGAAGTCAAGTGACTTGGCAAAGTCAAAGCTTTTAAATTACAGAGATGAGCAAGGCACTACATATCCTGAATCCTAGGGCAATGCTTTTCTATTACACGGACAAATGAGGGGTGGGTGGGGGTAAAGTCCAGATAATAAATTGAGTCTACATAACTTCACGAAGAAAGTTAGAAAGTTAGGATAAATAAATACATTCCTAACTTGCATAGGTTTATTCCATAACTTGTATGAATAAACAGTAATAAATAACTGATTTATTACGTAAAAATCATTCATTTAATTAGCCAGGTGCAGTGGCATGGCCCCTGTAATCCTAGCTACTGGGGAGGCTGAGGCAAAAGAATTGCTTCACCCTGCAAGATGGTGGATGCAGTGAGCCGAGATCACACCACTGTACCTCGACCTGGGCAACAGAGCAAGATTCTGTCTAAAAGAAAAAAAATGCCGGGTGTGGTGGCTCATGCTTGTAATCCCAGCACTTTGGGAGACTGAGGTGGGTGGATCACCTGAGGTCGGAAGTTTGAGAACAGCCTGACCAACATGGAGAAACCTCGTCTGTCCTAAAAATACAAAATTAGCTGGGCGTGGTGGTACATGCCTGTAATCCCAGCTACTCAGGAGGCTGAGGCAGGATACTTGCTTGAACCCCAGCAGGCAGAGGTTGCAGTGAGCCAAGATCTCGCCATTGCACTCCAGCCTGGACAACAAGAGTGAGACTCCGTCTCAAAAAAAAAAACACAAAGATTAATTCATTTAATTGTTTTATATGCTAACATACTATTCTCAAGGAGATTTTAAAGGTCTTTCTTTCTTTCTTTCTTTCTTTTTTCTTTCTTTCTTTCTTTTTTTTGTCTTGTTTGGACAGCATGTAGATTTTAAAGTTCTAATGGGTAGTTCTATATCTCTTAATACCTTTTTGTTTTTCAGAGTAATGAGGCTATATTAAGCATTCACAAAAGCAATTAGGCTGGTTGTCTCCTTCTATTTTTATTTTTGTGCTTGAAGTCATTTCAAACTTACAGAAACATTGCCAGAACAATACAAAAAACACTTAAATAGAAAAAGTCTTTACCCAGATTTTTCGTTTTAGCATTGCTTAGTCTCATCTATGTCTATTTAAATATATTACACATTTTTAAAATACACATTTTTTTCTAAACTATATGAGTAGGTGCACATATCATGCCTCTGTCCTTTAATATTTCAGTTTATATTACGTAAGAATAAATTTTTTTCCTTAACATGACCACAGTAAAATTATTAAATGTATAATAATTATCAAATATTTTAAAAACTCAGGACATTTAACATTGATAGAATAGTTTGAAGTTCGTTTTAATTTCCTTAATTTTTCCCAAAATATTATTTAAAGAATCTTGGTCCAGTTCAGGATACTGTCTAAGATTACATATTGCATTTAGTTGTCCTGTCTCCTTAGACTCATTTAATTTAAAGCAGTTTCTCAATATTTTTTTGTCTTTTGTGCCATTGGCATTTATGATTAATACAGGTCAGTTATTTCATAGATTGTATCTATTAAGATTTGGGTTTCTCTGCGGCCTCCTTATGATTAGACAAAGATAATCCATTTTTGGTTGGATTACTACATGAGCGGTGTTGTGTCTTGCTTGTGTTATCACAGAGAGAGGAACACTTGGTGTTCCTTTGCTTCTTGTTGATGATATCAGTGTTGATCTACTTGGTTAAGTAAGATGTTTTTCCACTTCTACACTATTTTCCCTCATAATTATTAATTAACTTGTGGAGCAGTATTTTGAGACTGGGTATATAACTTGTTCTTCATCAAAATTCCTTCTGCTAGATCTGGCATTTGCTGATCATTCTAGCCAGAATCAGTTATACTGTGATGGGTACAAAATGATAATTTCTAACTCCACTTTATCTATGTGTCTTATCTATCAGCCAGGATTTTGCTGTAAGAAACAGCTTTTTCTTCTTCTTTATTTAGTTATTATGAATTTGTACCCATGAATTCTTATTTCATTCATTTATAATTAATTAATTTCTCCCTCTTACTCTTGCTGAAATTATCCCAGATTTGAATTGGGATACCAGTTGGAATTCATTCAAGCTGGCTTCCGAGTCATTTTGACACACACTGATCATCGTTTGAGCACTTCCTTACTTTCGGACACACAAAAACCCCAGGCTTATCATGTACCTTCCCTGCCACAATCGTGAAATTAGCCTTTCTCCATGAAGCTCTAGTTCCTTATTTAGGCTGATTGATTTTTGAAGCTGACATCATGGAGATCAATTGTGTCTTTCTAAAACACAACTTCTCCTTTCAACAGAAAGCAATCTGGAACTGGAAAGGTCTTAAGACTCATCTAAAAAGAAATATTCTCTGCTAATTTTTAAAAATTACTTTTCCAGGGTTAGGAATTAGATGTGAGAAATGAATCCATGGCAACAAAATGTACTAAAGTATCTATAAAAGAAACATTTCAATTACACATAAAATTAGTCTATAAAACAAATCAACTCAACTAAAAACGGTATTTCAAGTGAGTTGAAAATCATGAATTCACGTTATAGTGCAAATGTAGATATAAGTTGTATCTTGAAATTCTTTAAGAAAGTCAACATGGTTCAAATGCAAAATAGTATATTAACATAAACTCAAAATATTATTTTAAATATCCAATAAGAAATATGTAATATTTTTTAAAAAGATGAAACTTAAAACCCTTAGTGTCTGGCATATTTAGGGGATAACAATTTTATTGAATAAATTAAGGAGATTTAGGAAAAGGGCAGCCACTTATAGGAATTCAAATAAAAAATATGTACATGATAGGTCATTAATAGAATGCCACATGTGCCCTCCCTGAGTAGTGAGCAGCCAACTTCCAATTTAAGTACTATTTCTTTTAAAATTTGACTTTTTCTTCTAAGAGCCAGCCAAGAAAGCAAAAAATAAAGATGAAAGAGCAGTTTATTATGAAGGCAGGCTGGAGTTCATGTTGTCTTTGCCCAAGAAAAGCAGGCCAGCCTAATCTATTGCATCCCAGAGGTGGCCTTTCATTGTGAAACCAGCTTGTGGCAACACCTCTTCTGCAGCCCTGAGGCAATTAAATATCTACCAATGGACAATCCCTCAATTACTTCTCAAGTGGTAAAATCAGCAGCAGAGCATGTTGTAACTCACCATATGTTGTAATTAAATGTAGGAACTCACACTTCCTTGTGGCCATAAAAACTCTGTTTGGGAAGCAAGGATGCAATATCTACAACTGTCGCCAACATGAGATCAGGCTGGAATATACAGAAGATGAACCTTGCTTCCCACACTTATATTAATATATACGTCCTCATACCAACCCTTGGTTTATTTCAGATTCTGCAGGCTTCTCAGCTACCACATTTGTAACAGTGAGAAACAAATTTAGATCAAAAGAGACCACAGGGCAAGACAGGAATCCAGGAGCATAACTGGACTAGAGTTTCCAGGTCCTGCTGTTTTCTTTCAAATAATGAAATAAGTGAACATAAAAGAGGAGGCCAGGTTAAAAAACAGAAAGGAAGCTGGGCAAGAAGCAGCAATAAGACACCAGCTAAGAATGATCAAGCTTAGCTGTGCCCGACCTGCTGAGTCTCGATCATTTCGAGGGAGGCTTCTTCCTATTGGTAAAACTTAAAAAAACAAACAAACAAAAAACAAACAAAAAAAAAAACGCCTTAAGAAAATAATTCCTCCAGTGCTCAAGGAGATTGCAGCATACTGGAGTGAAATATTTCAAGATTCCATTGTACCTGATGGCAATATCCTTCAAACAAATGGTCTCAGCTGGAGGAGTGGGGCAGCCACACATTAACTGGACTTACTGTGCACAGCACCTCTCCTCAATCATTCCAGGAGAGAGGACACAACTCAGCAGGAAGCTGAAGCTTATGAGAAGAATTATCTGACTTTCCTGTTCAAAAGAGTGGTAATGCTGAGAACATAGTGGATAAACTCTAATTAACATTTTGAAAGAGAGTAGGGAAGAATTTGCTCAGAGGAAAGTGGTACCCGAAGCTGTGGAAATATTTGGTGTGTGGGAGAGGAAAACCTGGCCACACTGGGTCATCTCTTGCTACATTCCTAGGATGCAACTCTGGAGGCCTGTGGGGAAGCCGGGGTGGCTCAGGATGAAAACAGGCCCTGTGCTATAGCCCTGCAATAAGTCTATGCTTCCACAAGCAGAAGGATATCTGCTATCCCTGTGGGGTGGGAGGAAGTGAAGAGAGACATCAAACTGACCTTCATGTCATGATCTGGGTGAATAAGGTTGAGAGTCTTCCACTTATTGTTTGACTTGCATTCTCTGAAAAAAAGAGGAGAACAAAGTGGCATTGTCCCATTACTGAGACCATATAACTTGTTTCAGTGTCCTCCTCTCTGTCCCTGCCTCTACCTACATTTATGGTGGGTCTTTGCTGAAGCTTACTAACATCACTATTTCTTATACACTACAATACAATTACAAAATAAAGAGTTACATCCCACACTCCCATCTGCCCTCCTCTCATTGTCTCCCAATCCCCACACCCTTACCTCCATCTTCCCCTACATATGAAACAGACAAGTGACAGAATTCCTTTTATCAAACAACTTGCAGAATATTACAGAAGGAAGGTCATTTCAGTCCATTTCCTATATTTTTATAGCTACAATGTAATTATCATTGATGTTCAAAATGAATGTTTGCAGCACTGCAAATTCTGTACCCTGAAGGCCTAAATTATATTCATTATGGTTGTACTGCATTCATTTTATTGCATTCAAATTTTTTACAATTCATGTGTAACATATTCAGCAGTAGTAATAATGAAATAGAACCCCTCATTCTTCAAGAAAGCTTCCTGAATCAATTACCAAAAGGAACAGGGGAGAACAATAATGGTCTGGTTCCTCTGGGAAGGTTGTTTTTACAAACAGGATGGGTGCAGAGCAGCTCTTCTTAACATCTTCGTGGAGATGACATGAAAAGCAAGTCCAGGATTCTTCCTTTGTCTGAATCTTTAATTGAAACACACACACACACACACACACACACACACACACACACACACAAATAATAATTTAGAAAACACCACTCCAAAGGTCAATACACTGTATAATTATAATCCTCCATTCTTTCTGGCCTTATTTATTTTTGTGCTCACCCTCATGAGATATGGGCAGGTTGAGGAGTGAATCAGGGCATTTGAAAATAGATAAGTAAATGGAGGATTCACAAAATACTCCTTTGAAGGTAATGGAAGAGAAATGTAAAGTTACTGATTGCCTGGTTTGGATGATAAATGGAAACTGGATTTAATTACAAAGATAATAACAAGTATTGACATCAGAAAGCAGTGAAAATTTCATGCTAAGCCTAGTGCACAGAGCCATAGACCTGTTGTTTCTTTAAATAGGCTGGGCTATCAATTGTATTAAAACTTTAACTCCCTAGACCTCCAAGCAAATTTATAATCACAAAATTAGTGCAATAATGACTGATTCAGCTTTTACTTTTTCTCTAAATCTCATGTATCTGCAAGTCCATAATGCAAAAGATCCCTTGAACTGTTCGGAAGTCGGTATATGAATAAGTACACATTTTTAGCTAATTCAACCAAGCAGACCTTACCATGAAGGAAGCAAATTTAGAATTTTATAGGCAAATGCTTAATTGCTGTTTAAAAGTCAAAAGTAAGATCTTCTTTTCTGTAATTTGCTACTGTTAGAAAAACTATAATGTGATACTCAAAATTTGACAATAGATTTAAAAGAATGGTTGCAAATGCTAGTTGAGGGGGCTAGAATCACAGCTCATATTCTCATTGCCTGTGGAATCTTCATAAACTTTCAAAGCAATGTTCTCATGTAACTTATTATTGGTCGCAGTTCCTTAAAACACAGTTTTCACACATGGCTGGGACGCTTGGTGAAATTGCAATCACCTTTGAAGTCAATAACCAGATTGACTGATCATGCCCTTGCCTGTCTTCATATTTGCAAGCAGGTGTAATGATGGTTGATACTACTTGTGTAGACAGCAATTTTCTGCTAAAAGCTTGCTGCCAAACAAGAGGCTTGTTGTCTTTCTCAGTTACCTTCTGTTTCTTTTCTGTGGAAGGGGAAGTCAAGACTTCAGTAAAAGCTTAGAAATGATTAAAAACTGAATTGCCCTCAGAATGAAGAAGCTAAAAGTATTAGGCAACTTAATAATTCACAGAAATAATAGTTCAGTACATAGTACTAGTATAGATTTGAAAAACTTACAAATAAGGTATTGTTGAACGTTACTATTTATAAATAGGTATGCAATTTTTCAAAACTTGAGGATTCTTAGGAATTGCATATGCCTTAAAACTACCCAAACTTGCTTTTCAAAGTATGGATTTAATGTAGCCAGCTCTCCAATATTTGTCCTAAAAGCAGCCAGGCAGAAATGTGACATTAAATGTCTCATCTTATTTTTGTTTTAAAGATGTATCCATGTTAAAGTGATTGTAATACAGAGAACTACGACTATGGATTATTTTTAAATTCTGTTTATTCTCATTTGTGTTTACTAATGGTTCTATCATGTTTATAATGATTTTAACAGATAAAAATAAGTTAATTGCTGGGTGCAGTGGCTCACAACTGTAATCCCAGCACTTTGGGAGGCAGAGGCAGGAGAATCACCTGAGGTCAGGAGTTCAAGATCACCCTGGCCAACATGGTGAAACCTTGTCTCTACTGAACATACAAAAAAGTAGCAGGGTGTGGTTGCAGCATGTGCCTGTAAAACCAGCTACTCAGGAAGCTGAGGCAGGAGAATCACTTGAACCTGGGAAGTGGAGGTTGCAATGAGGCGAAATCACCACACTGCACTCCAGCCTGGGCAACACAGTGAGACTTAGTTTCAAAAATAATAATAATAATAAGGTAATAAAAATATACCTGACCAGGTGCTGTGGCTCCCGCCTATAATCCCAGCACTTTGGGAGGCCAAGATGAGAGAATCTGTTGAGCCCAGGAATTCGAGACCAGCCTGGGCAACATGGCAAAACATTTCTACTAAAAATACAAAAATTAGCTGGGTGTGGTGGTGCACACCTGTAGTCCCAGCTACTTGAGAGGCTGAGGTGAGAGGATCACTTAAGCCTGGGAAAATTTTTTTTTGAGACAAGAGTCTTGCTCTGTGGTCAGGCTGGAGTGCAGTGGCGTGATCTCGACTCACTGCAACCTCCACCTCCCAGGTTCAAGCGATTCTCAGTCTGAGGAATTTCTAATTTCATGCTTTATGGGAATTCTAATCAGAATTTTAAAACTGGTTTCTGGTGTTTTCTTCAGAGCTCATTAATAGTTGTCCTAGAAGGCTTCAACTACCTCTTAGCCCTGTCACTGCTCTGTAACTGTAGGTGGACACTTTAGCTATCGCAAAAAGAAAAAAAAAGAAGTTCCACCCTAAAGGTGATAAGGCTCCATGTGAGGTCACAGAATATTGGACATCCAAGCCAGAATAACTTCATTTACTAGCTATATGTTTGTAGGGATGACACTTAACTTCCCTTGACTGAGTTTCTCCATTTGTAAAATGGTACCAACACCCAGGTAAAGTGTTTAGAAGAATAACTGGCATATAAAAACAGTAAGTGTTAGCTATTATTTTATGACTAAATTAAGGAAAGGTTAACTTGCAAGAATGTATCCAGATTAGAATCATAGAAATGTAGAAATCATCTATAATGCCTATTATTGGAATATTTATAAGGATAGAATGTGTGGTAAGGCATGATTTGAGATCTGACAGGCCTGAAGATTAAGAAATTCACACGTAATGGAAAGTTTGTCTGTATCCAACCAATAGCTGAAGAACCTTTTTTTTTTTTTGAGACAGGGTGTCATTCTGATGGCACAACCACAGCTCACCGCAGCCTTGATGCCCCAGGCTTAAGCAATTCTCTTGCCTCAGTCCTCTGAGTAGCTGGGACCACAGGCATGTGCCACGATGCGAGGCTTTTTTTTTTTTTTTTACTTTTTGTAGAAAAGGGCTCTCCCAGGCTGGTCTTGAACTCTTGGGTTCAAGTGATCCTCCTGCCTCAGCCTACCAAAGTACTAGTATTACATGCATGAGCCATTGCACTCAGCCAAAAACCTAGAATTTTTTTAAGATTCTAGGTGTAAAGAATGTCTTCATTCTTAGGTGAAGATGAATACCAGTATTACTTCTACACAGGCTCTGAACTAATTTAATATCTTATGACTTACAAATAAACTTGATGAGCTAAAGAAAAGTTAAAAGCCAAATTACTATGAGCCTCCATTTTTAAGAATATCAATCCATACATATATTATTTTGTTGTATATTTATCTGTAGCAGATACATTTTATCAGTTGCCCTTAGCATCCATAAGTAATTAATAGAGATTCATGTCTTAAAATGTTACACTTTGCCGTAATTACAAATGTTCTTCACCTTGCTGTGTTTCCACTGTTTCTCTTGCCAAATGACCTCAATTTGTCAACACTAAAGAAAAACAGCCAGGTATAGGGTGGTACATGCCTGTATTCTCAGCTACTCAGGAGGCTGAGGCAGAAGGATTGCTTGAGCCCAGGAGTTCTGAGCTGTAGTACGCTATGCCAATCAGGTGTCCGCACTAAGTTCGGCATCAATATGGTGACCTACTGGGAGCAGGGGACCACCAGGTTGCCTAAAGAGCGGTGAACTGGCCCAGGTCAGAAATAGGGCAGGTCAAAACTCCTGTGCTGAACAATAGTGGTATCGCTCCTATGAATAGCCACTGCACTCTAGCCTGGCAACATAGCGAGATCCCATCCCTAAAGGCAAAAAAAGAAAAACATTAAAAAAAAAAAGTCTTTTTCCTAGGCTGTATTCTTGTTATATTAGCACATTAAAATGTACCTTATGTATAAGAATGTGATAGGCAGCTACTAGACATCACATTCATTTTAATAGATGAAAACAAAATGAAAGAAGTAAAAAACCGCATACAATATTTTTTCTCATGTAACCAAATGTTTCAGTATTATTGTTGAGACCATTTGATCTAATCTTGTCCTTATCACATTTTGGATTCTAATGTATCAGTGGTGCTTTCAGAAATGAACATAAGCTCTTTCTTTTTACTTCTGTGCCTTGTACTGTATAAATGATAAGCTGGTTCTCAAGAGAGATTGCTATATTGCTTTTTCATTTTCCCTTCAGAATAAGAATATTTTAGGCATGAGTGTTGTGCTCCATCACCTTGAATAAATGATTAATAATTCTTCTTTACCAATACAACTTCAATTATATATGATTACGGGTGTGTTTTGCAAACTTTAAAATCACAATGATGTACTGGTTAAAGTTACAGTTTCTCTTTTTAATAAACCACCAACAGATTAAAAAGAAATATCTCAGTAGCTGCTGAATATTCTCCCACTCCTAAAATTCAAAAGACATGATTTGTGAGAGCACGGTATGTTCAGAATAACTATCACATAGAACACCCTATGTGCAACTGGAGATTCTATATGTCTAATTTCATAATTTCAATGCTAATTTCTTTTTTATGTTTATTTTTCTACACTATGTTCTGTGCCCATCATTGCTAATTACATAAGCATTTGAGCCAAATCTTGACCTATAGATGTCAAGAAAAAGTTTATATATGTAGAATTCTTAACAAGCAAAGTTGTTATTCTGAAAATTACTTATTTTTCCTTTATAAATATTTTATAGGACTCTTTATTTAAATAAATATAATTTTTAAAATAGGCCAGGCACAGTGGCTCACACCTATAATCCCAACACTTTGGGAGGCCAAGGCGGACAGATCACTTGAGCTCAGGAGTTCCAGATCAGCCTGGTCAATATGGTGAAACCTTGTCTTTACTAAAAATACAAAAATTAGTCAGCTGTGGTGGCACATGCCATTAATCCCAGCTACTCAGGAGGTGGAGGCAGAGAACTGCTTGAACCTGAGAGGTGGAGGTTGCAGTGAGACAAGATTGCCCCACTGCACTCCAGCCTGGGTGATGAAAAAGGACTCTGTCTCAATAAATAAATAAATAAATACTTAATTAAATAATATGGTATATGTTGCTATGTAAATGTCCTAAACACTGTATTAAAATAATGTCAGAACATTAACATAAATGCATGCTAAAGGAAAAGTTACATATAATCTCAAATCTACGTTGTAAACGTGGTTTTTGCTTGCCTAGCACCTCTCTGGAGCATCATTCTCCTCCAGTTCTGAATCAATGTTCTTCTGATGTGGAGATTTCAAACCCGAGTTCAAGAGAGGCATGTAGCCAAAGTGATTAGTTCAGGCTGAGCCAATCAGAATGGATCCCAGGCTTATGCTGGAGTATTAAGAGTCTAAACTAGCAGGATATAAGGTCCTGCCCAAGAATAAAGTTCATCAAGAATAATGCAAGGCTGACTACTAGAAAAAGAGAAATTGAATCTTGGACCATTATTTGATTCCCTGGATCCATCGCTGCCAAAATTCTGATAGCCTCTGGACTTTTAGTCACATAAGAAAATAATTCTCATTTTTCCTTTAAGAGGCTTCAAGCTGGTTTCTACTGTTTGCAAGAAAAAGTGCTCTTGTTAATACAATGCATTACTCTAGCAATTTAGAAAGAAAATACCTAACACTCAACTTGGGTAAGATTGTGATGAATCTTTTTCCCCAAATACTCCAGGGGATTGTAAATCATTTTAAAGGTTTAGAAAGTAATATGAATATAATAACTGCATATCATGTTCTAATATTTTGGTTAAGGATACAATATGACTGGTGACAAAATCAATTGCAGTGTTATATCTGTCCTCCAAAATTAAATGCAACCTCACTCTTAACTATTAGACAATGACTAAGCACTGTATATAATACTGTGTCAATATTATTTTACTTATCAAATCTCCAGTTATAATGATTATGCAAAAAGAAAATATATGAAAAGAATCAAAACAATATTGCATGTATTATAGTAATTACAGCTACATAAAGTGATATATAAATAGAGGCAAGTTTTTTTTTTTTTTTTTTTTTGAGATGGAGTTTTGCTCTTGTTGCCCAGGCTGGAGTGCAATGGCGTGATTTTGGCTCGCTGCAACCTCTGCCTCCCAGGTGTAAGCGATTCTCCTGCCTCAGCCTCCCAAGTAGCTGGGATTACAGGCATGCACCACCATGCCCGGCTAATTTTGTATTTTTAGTAGAGATGGGGTTTCTCCACGTTGGTCAGGCTGGTCTTAAACTCCCAACCTTAGGTGATCCGCCTGCCTTGGCCTCCCAAAGTGCTGGGATTACAGGTGTGAGCCACCACACCTGGCAAGGCAAGTGGTTTTAAACCCTGGATGCATATCAGAATCTCCTGAGGAGTGTTGTAAAAAATGTTGATGCGTTAGAAATTCTGATTTAACTGGTCTGGGTAGATCCCAGGCATTGGTATTTTTCTAAAGCTTCCCAGGTGATACTGATATGCAAGCATTAACAAAGCTCAGAACTTTGAAAAAGCAACTCACAATAAATCAATAAATATTTCATTTTTACATATTTGTTTATTCACAACTTGGCATTCTAGCATATCCAAAAATGCACTTACTTGGCATATTCTTATATTCACAAGTTTTTCACATGTTGGCATTTCTTTCATCCATGGTTAAACCTCAAAATCATAGTTTCTCTGGTGACTGGGGAAAAAATTGTAGCTCATTTATACCCTTCAATAGAGCAAAGACACGAATGAGGATTTGGGGGCATCTTTTCAGGCATAAATTAATTCATGGGTACATCAAGACATAGAATGTCCCAGATTCTTGTTTTAATAATTTTAATGGCTGGGTGTGGTGGCTCATGCCTACTTTGGGAGGCTGAGGCTGATCACCTGAGGTCAGGAGTTCAAGACCAGCCTGACCAACATGGAGAAGCCCTGACTCTACTAAAAATTCAAAATTAGCCAGGCGTGGTGGTACATGCCTGTAATCCCAACTACTCAGGAGTTTGAGGCAAGAGACTCCCTTGAACCCTTGTGGCAGAGGTTGTGGTGAGCTGAGATAGCCTCATTGCACTCCAGTCTGGGCAACAAGAGTGAAACTCCATCTCAAAAAATAACGATAATAAATTTTAATGATTCTGATATTACAGTTACAATTTGCATTGTTTTTAGTAGGTTAGTCATATTAGTGCCTCCATCTCTGTCTCCTTTACTTGGCCCTCTAAACGTTGGAGAAAGCCAGAGCTCAGGCCAGAGCTCTCCCCACACACTGACTACTTGGGCGATCCAAGCAAATATGGCTCGCAAATATTCATCTCAGTTCTAACCTCTCTCCTGAACTCCAAATATCCAACTGCCTTCTCAACATCTTCACTTGAATACTAATAAGCAGCTCCATCTTAACCAGAACCGAACTCTTAACCAAACTCTTTGTACCTATACTTGATCTTTCCCCAGTGTACTCCGTCTTATTAAACCATACAACCATTCACCTACCTGAACCAACCCTCAGTAACATCCGTAATTCTCAGTCTCAATCTACATGCATGTCAGGCTATACCTTAAAAACAGATCTTGAGTTCAACTCACTTCCTATCAATTTCAATGCACAAATTTATAAGACATCAGGAGCTCAAACAGATTCCTATACACAGCTTCCTAATAGCCACCCTGCTTCCACTCTTGTCCCCATTGACTAAATTAGATTAGATAATTTCTCTCTCTACCTTAAAACCCTCCAATGACTTTCTGTCACAAACAAAATAAAACCCATGTTTGCAAGCCTGCTGGCCAGCCTCTGAGTGCTCTGGCATCTGGCTCAACTCTCCAACTGCCTCTCTTAATACTCTCCCATCACTCACTGAGCCCCAGGCTCACAGGCCCCCTTGATTTTCCTTAAAGATACCAAGCCTCAGGACCTTTTCTGTTGCTGATCTTATGCCTTAGTTGCTCTAACCCAAGATCTTTACATGGCTCAGCCCATTACACTTTTCTCCAGTGTCTGTTAAAGGCAACCTCTCAGAGAGGCCTTTCCTAAAAGCCTATTCTAAAGAGCTCTGCCCCTCATCATCCACAGCACTCCATCCCTTTATGATGTTTAATTTTCCTCATAGTACTTATCACTACCTGATTTTTACATGTATTTATTTATTATCTGACTTTCCCATTATCTCCGTGAACACAGGAGCTTGACCTGTTTTGTTTACTGAGGTATCCCCAAGCTTTAAAACAATGCTTGAGACACAGTAGGCAGTCCATAAATGTCTGTTGAATTGTTGAATGAATGAATCAATCAGAAAACAATGAATCAAATGTGTTTTGTTTATCCCACATGGACTTAATATTTTAGAGCAGTGTTAGGTTCACAACAAAATGAGCAAAAAGTACAGAGATTTTCCATATACCTTTAGTCACAATACATGCATAGCCTCTCTCATTATCAACATCCCACACCAAAGAGGTACATTTGTCACAATTGACGAGACTACACCAACTCATCATTATCATCCAAAGCACATAGTTACATCAGAGTTCAATCTTGGTATGCATTCTTTGGGTTTGGACAAATGTATAATGACATGTATTTACCATTATAGTATCACAGAGGAGTTCCACTGTCTCAAAACTCCTTTGTGCTCCTATTCATCCCTCCCTCCTCCTTAACTCTTGGCAACCATGAATCCTTTTACTGCCTCCATAGATTTTCCCTTTCCAGAATGTCATACAGATGGATTAAGCAAGCGTTTTTTGTTTTGCTTTGTTTTTTCTACAGATGGCCAACTTAGGTCACAGTGCTCTTGTAGCACTGGCTTGAGAATTTAAGAGTTGCTGACCTGGAATTGTAAATTTTATTTATTTATATGATAGTGATTAAAAATAACTTACAATGACTGAGCACAGTGGCTCATTCCTGTAATCCCAGCACTTTGGGTGGCCAAGGCAGGTGGATCACTTAAGGTCAGGAGTTTGAGACCAGCCTGGCCAACATGATGAAACCCCGTCTCTACTAAAAATACAAAAATTAGCCAGGTGTAGTGGCCCATGCCTGTAATCCCAGCTACTAGGGAAGCTGAAGCACAAGAATCACTTGAAACCCCGCGAGGCAGAGGTTGTAGTGAGCTGAGATGGCACCACTATACTCCAACCTGGGTGACAAAGAGTTGATCTTTGTTTCTCCTGTCAGCTCCTTGATTTCAGAGAAGTTGTTATAAGAAATAATAATTTTCTCAGCAGAAACCCTACAAGCCAGAAAAGAGTGGGGACCAATATTTAACATCCTTAAAGGAAAGAACTTTCAATCCAGAATTTCATATCCAGCCAAACTAAGCTTTACAAGTGAAGGAAAAGTTAAATCTTTTGTGAACAAACAAGTACTTAGAGACTTCACCACCACCGGGCCTGCTTTACAAGAGCTTCTGAAAGAAGCACTATACATATAAAGGAACAACCAATATCAGCCTTTCCAAAAATATATCAAAAAGCAAAGAGCATCAACACAATGAAAAATTTACACCAACTAATGGGCAAAACAGCCAGCTAGCATCAAATGGCAATATTAAACTCATATATATTCAAATTGGATAAAAAGCCAAAACCCATCGGTATGCTGCATCCAGATCCATCTCACATGCAATGATACACAAAGACTCAAAACAAAGAGAAGGAGGAAGATTTACCAACCAAACAGAGAGTAAAAATAAACAAATAAATAAAAAGCAGGAGATGCAATTCTCACCTCTGATAAAATAGACTTTAAAGCAACAAAGATCGAAAGAGGCAAAGAAGGACATTCAAAAGGATCAATGTAACAAGAAGAGCTAACGATTCTATAGATCAACGAGACAGAAAATTAACAAGGACATCCAGGACCTGAACTCAGACCCGGAACAAGTAAACTTAATAAACATTTATAGAACTCTCCACTTCAAATACACAAAACATACATTACCACCTCACACCTATTCCAAAAGTGACTTACGTAATTGGAAGTAAATCACTCCTCAGTAATCGCATAGCATTTCATAGGTTTAAATGAAATATTGGTTGGCTGCTTGTTTGTTATTTTCTTCCCTTATTCCTTCCTGTCTACATCATTAAGTATAATTATTGGTATAAAAGAGGTTTTCAATACCTATTACTAAACTGCATTCTAGCCTGGGCAAGAAAGCAATACTCCCATTCTCTCTCTCTCTTTCTCTTCCTTTTTCTTACTCTTCTTCATCCTTTTTTTTTCTTTTAAAAAAAGTCAACTCTTGAGTTCCATGTTTATTTTGAACTCTTAGTTCTCATGTGTTATTTACAGTTTAGCCTTTGTCTCCTATTAAAGGAGTTTCAAATATTAGAGTATGAAGTGGTATTTGGAGGGGCAAAAAGTCTTTGTTTTACCTATTCAACATTCAAAATATATTGAACACCTATTATTTACCAGGGCCTGTGCTGGGTGATGGAAAATACATTATTCCTGAAAATATATCATGATTAAGACTTTAAAGATAAACACAGAAGAGGAGGGAGATAGGTCAAGAGTTTCTTCTCTCCTTTGCCTGTTGCTTCTTGCTCAAAACAAATAAATAATAATAATAATAATAATTTTATTTAAAATATTACTGACTATAGAGATGGTGGTCTCAGTATGCTGCCCAGGCTGGTCTCAAATGTCTGGCCTCAAGCAATACCCCCACGTTGGCCTCCCAAAGTGCTTATATTACAGAGGTGAGCCACCACACCTTGGAGTGCTTGGAGAAGCTTAGAGAAGCTGTTAATACTTCACCTTGGAGGCTTGGAGAAGCTGTCAATACTCAAGCTCATTTTACAGTAAGCAGTGTAGGCAGATAGTTCAATCAACTATGGTAGGACTAGGAAGGATTAAGTCTGTGGTCTTCTCCGGACAGGTTAGAAGCAACCTCACTTCTGTTACTTATAATTTTAGTGGCTCAGCCACTAACCCAAGACACTTTAACCACTTTAACTCATCTTCCCTCCTTTATATAAGTGTTATAACACTTATATCATAACACTATATAAGTGTTAATGATTTCATCACTATTACAAAATATTACATGTGCCTCAGCTTCCAATTTATGTGTGTTTTGACTGGGCTAAGTGATAAATTTTCATTAAGTTCAAATTCTCCCTCAATGTTTCTCACATAAATCTGAGTTAGGAATCTCACATTGGATCATTATGTAGTAAAAGCAACAAACTAGGAAATTATATTATTAAAACTTTGAAATTCAAATTCTAATCGTCTTTTTTTTCTGGTCCTAAGTATGCCTGCATTTGCTATGGTTGCCATAACAAAGTATCACAGACTGGGTGCCTTAAACAAGTTACTTATTTTCTGGCCGGCACAGTGGCTCACGCCTATAATTTCAGCACTTTGAGAGGGAAGTTCAAAATCAGCCTGGGCAACATGGTGAGACCCCGTCTCTACCAAAAAAAAAAAAAATTGGCCAGGTGTGGTGGCATACACCTCCTCAGCTACTCAGGAGGCTTATATGGGAGGATCCCTTGAGCCTGGGAGGTGGAGGTTGCAGTGAGCTGTCATCAACCACTGCACCCCAGCCTGGGTGATAGAATGAGAACCTGTCTTAAAAAAATTTTTTTTAATTCGAGTTATTTTCTCACAATTCTGGAGACTAGCAGTGTGAGATCAAGATTAGGTAGGGTTGGTTTCTCCCAAGGCTTCTCTCCTTGGCTTGTAATGGCTATCTTCTCTCTGTAGCTTCACCTGGTCTTATTTCTATATGTGCCTGTCCTAATTTCTTTTTCTTATAAGGATATCAGTAAAACTGGATTATGATTCACCCTAATGAGCTCATTTTAGTTAATTACCTCTATAATAATTCTGTCTCCAAATACAGTCACATTCTGAAGTACTAAGAGTTAGGACATGAACATATGAATTTTGGATGGACACAATTAGCCCATTAAAATACCACATCACTTATATCTGACTACTTTTCTATAAAGCTGTAATAACTTATTGATACCTAAATACACTATATGAACGCTATCATAAATCAGTGCAAAGAATTAAAAATTTTGAGAAACACAATTATTGATACCCAAATTCATGTGAAAAGAGGTCTTCCCCACATTAAATAAAATGAAATGTCAAGTCATAGCTTAACAATAATGATGAATAGCATAATAGATAAATGAATTTCCTATAACTATTTCACAGGGAATAATATTTTTAAGAGAGTTTATTTGTAGTCAGTGAAGATATGCCAAGTGCCAAAAAAACTATAAAAAGATGAAGTTATATTTTTGTACTTGAAAAATAGTGATGTTATATAATTTTTAAAGCTAGTTTTAAATTAACTTTAAAAGTTAGTTGTAAAAATAATAAAATTTGAAAATGCAAAGGATATTAGTTCAATTTAAAAATTTAGGTGGGTTTCAGAAATACTTCACTGTGTTTTGTTTAATTAACATTATTACTTTATAAGTCCTGAATCAACTTTTTTGTCTTGCTATTAGCTGCCAGTTTACAAATCATTTGGCCCCTGAATCTATGTCCATATTAATGCAGACTTAGGAATAATAGAACAAAAGTTATCAATAGAATGTTAAGAGTTACAGATTTTAGTCCTAGGTTCCGGCCAGACTTACTCATTTAGTATTTAAAATTTTTTTTAAATGGAAATATTTGGAGGAAAAAATATAATAAATTGAAGCAGGGTCTGTATTATAAACTTTAGAATAGGTTTTGTTTGGGATTAAATAAATTTGTTCAGGAGCTAGGCTCAAATAAATTTTGAGTAGAAAATCATTTTAAAACAAAAACAGATTGTAGTACCAGCTGCTTTTCTAATATGTCATTTGTTCCATAGCCTGAAAGGACAAAGATCATCAGTTATGCATTTTCTTGCTTTTAGTGATTAATACAATATCTAGATAATAAACCAGATTTTCCTAAATCCCTTACCCTTTGCCACTACAAAAAAAAAATTATAGATAAAATTCCATAATTTCTAATGCACAAGCAACTTCGATGTGAAGGAAGGACTTAAGAATTTTGAATGAAAAGTTTTAAGTGCTGTAGGAGTTACTGATGTACAGTTTAATCTATTTGCAACTAATAGCCAAAGAGATGAATTCTAAAGTGCAAGGCCTGAGTTATTCACCATAAAATGCCTTGTTTAATGCTTCTTTAATGAAATCAAATCGTTAACATAATGAAAATAAAGAGAAAGGTCAAGTCACTAAGGATAAGCCAGTTAACCTTACATCTTATTACATATAACAGCACAGAGTAAGAAACCAATCTTCATAAATTAAATTTATTTCATATCCCTAATGCTTATGAATAAATCATCTTCTGTAATTAAATAATGTGCACTGCTTTTCTGAAAAACTACTATTAGTAGTTAGAATTGGTTTGTGTTTTTCAGATTTGATATATATCTGCCAGGGAACTCCCACTGGAGTCAAAGTGCTGTGCTGTACCCTTGGGCACTCAGTGAATCTATCTGAGTATCTGAGAAATAATGGGAGAAAGAGAAGCTAATAAAGACTTGAGTAGTAAAACAGATCAAGATAATTCTCTCACCTCCCTAAATTAGCCTGAAATCACATTTCATTTCACACAAAATAAAGCAACAGGTAATTTCACTATAGTGTTGTAACCCCCTCTCACAATATTTTGTTTTCCAGAAATCAAATTCAGATGCTGTACATTGCAAAAGTATTTGTGGGTTTATGGACACGTTTCCATAAGCACAAAATTAAAAGGACAATTTCTTTGTCTTTTCCTCCCAAATTCTTTTTTTTTTTTGAGATGGAGTCTCGCTCTGCCATCCTGGCAGGAATGCAGTGGCGCTATCTGGACTCACTGCAACCTCTGCCTCCCGGGTTCAGGTGATTCTTCTGGCTCAGCCTCTGAGTACCTGGGATTACAGGCAGGTACCACCACACCTAGCTAATTTTTTGTATTTTTAGTAGACAGGGTTTTGCCATGTTGACCAGGCTAGTCTCGAACTCCTGACCTCAAATAATCTGCCCACCTCAGCCTCCCAAAGTGCTGAGATAACAGGCATGAGCCATCACACCCAGCCTGCTCCCAAATTCTAAAATAGATTTGCAAAAAAAAAAATTCAAAACTACAGATAACATTGCCTTTTATCTTTTAGCAGCATGCTTAGAACACATTTAAAAATAAACTTCATCCTTCTGAAATTTTGCTGATTTTCACCTAAGAAATATAGATACAAATTTAAGGTTTTTCTTTTATTCAACTTTTATTCTTTATCTGAATGGTTTGAGTCTCTTTTTGGAAACTAAAATAAATCAAAATGAAAAGGTAAGTATTTATTTTCTCCATATGAAATTTATCCCATTTCCCATTGTTTTCTACACAATAGGACATTTCAAGTTAAAAAAGCAACTTTCACTGTGGACAAATGACCAGTAAGAGCAGCAGTCAGCTTTTTTTCTGCAGAAACCTTCACAAGTAATGATCTCACCCTGCAGACACACTCCCAAGCAGTCTCTAAAACGTTCATTCTAACTTTGTTTCTCTTTTTCCTTTCAAGAGAGTTCATGAGAATACAAGTGAATGAGAATAAGAATGTCATCATAAAATAGCTCATCTTGAATATACTCTGCTTGTAAAGACAAGAAGTAACCGAGCCAGGCTTGGTGGCTCACACCCATAATCCCAGCACTTCAGGAAGCTGAGACAGGCAGATCACTTGAGTTTAGGAGTTCAAGACCAGCCTTGGTAACATGGTGAAACCTTGTCTCTACAAAAATTATAAAAATTGGCCAGAGCCAAATGCGGTGGCTCGTGCCTGTAGTCCCAGCACTTTAGGAGGCCAAGACCAACATTGTGAAATCCTGTCTCTACTAAAAAAAAAAAAAAAATTAGCCAGGCATGGTGGTGCATACCTGTAAACCCAGCTACTCAGGGGGCTGAGGCAGGAGAATCTCTTGAATCCAGGAGGCAGAGGTTGCAGTG
This sequence comes from Aotus nancymaae, assembly GCF_030222135.1. NCBI lineage: Eukaryota > Metazoa > Chordata > Mammalia > Primates > Aotidae > Aotus > Aotus nancymaae. Next base: position 46,432,770 of record NW_026988431.1, on the reverse strand, counting down.
AACTGAGATCATGCCACTAAACTCCAGCTTGGACGACAGAGGGAGACTCTGTCTCAAAAAAAATTAGCCGGGTGTGGTGGACACACCTGTAGTCCCAGCTACTTGGGAGGCTGAGGCAGAAGGATTGTTTGAGCCTGTGAGATTGAGGCTGCAGTGAGCTGTGATTGTGCCACTGCACTTCAGTCTGGCCAATAGAGTGAGACCCTGTCTCAATTTTAAAAATAATAATTTTAAAAATGAAGAAAAAAAAGTTACTGTTCCTCCAACTTTCATAATGTAATTACTATTGGTAAATAATTACTTATGATACATTGATATATTGCAACCCTTTGGTGGAGAATCATATTTTGGATTTTTTTAAGATAAGATTTTCCTGTGTATATTGAATTTCAAAAATGAAATCTCATGATTCCTATTAGATATACCTATATTTTTCAGACTTGTATTTCAGAGCTATTAAAGACAATTTTCCCATGCACAAGCTAAGAAAATACATTCAGTTGTACTTCCCAGATTCAAGCCTGAAACATTTATCTCATTGTCTTATTTTAGGTAATACCTACCATATTCACAACAATCTCTTAAAATTAGTACATGACTTGAAACCAATTATTTAAACCAATTATTTAAATAATTGGTTAAAATTATTTAAAAATCTGAAATGCAGGAGGCTGAGGCAGGAGAATTGCCTGAACCCAGGAGGCGGAGGTTGCAGTGAGCCGAGATCGCGCCATTGCACTCCAGCCTGGGTAACAAGAGTGAAACTCAGTCTCAAAAAAAAAATAAAAAATAAAATAAAATAAAAATAAAAATCTGAAATGCTTGAATGGATTGAGCTCTTAAGATTAATATTTTGTAATCTATTTCCCATCACTCTTTTAAATCTAAAGCATAACTGACTGATGCTATGCTCTAATTAAAACACTATATGTTACAGTTGATTCAACAAAAGAATAAATGAAAAGTTGCCTTCAATAAAATAAATCTCAGTTACATTCCAAATATCCACCCAAAGTATTTAATAAGAAACAAGGCTTTTATCTGTTGAGTCTAGCTAAGGAAGCACATTCACAAATGACGGTTAGGCACTCAAAATTTCATTTTTAAAAAAGGGTTACGTTTGTAGCATTTACAAATGGATGCCTTAATTGCATTGAAATGATTGTTGCAAACTAAACGTGACTCCATTAATCAAATGGTAGAAAAAGTTACTAAAAAATAAAAATCTAGCTGGGTGTGGTGGTGCACAATTGTAGTCCCAGATACTTAGAAGGTTGAGGTATCAGGATCCCTTGAGCCCAGGGCTTTTCAGCCTGGGCAACACAGTTGAGACCTCATTTCAAAACAAATTAAAAAAAAAAAAATCCTGCTAATCTTGCTAATAAATGCAAAAGAAGTCCCTACTAACTGAAATAACTTTAAATGTAGAGCCAGAATATGGGCATCTTGCCTAAGTGAACATGTGGTAAACACTGTCCCTCAGTGAGGTTAATGACACCAATTGACAGTCTAACAAACCAACGGGAGAATAAAGAATAAAACTATTCCAGATTAATGCAACTGATAGTAAACAAATGTAACTTGCTGAACAATGCTTACAACATTGCATTCCACTTTCTCTCCCTCTCAACTACCTAAGGATAGATTATCATTTAATATTTGCCAAGTAAAACTAATTTGGGAAGAAATATTCTAGGCATATCGTGAGCCACAATTATTTAAATAAAGAGTTTTATAAGAGTGCATGGAAAATTTTTCTGGAAAAAATTTAGAGAAATTCCTTTCTGGGCAAGTGATTTGTCTGCTTCAAAATCGATATTAGAGTTAAAAATATATAATTTATTTTTAAAGCAATTTATAAGAAAACTGATTACCACTTTTCAGCTATTACAAAAAATTGTGACAGAGTTTTACAAAAAGTTTGGTTTATTGATATAGTGTGTGAAATTTTAGAGTTATATTTTAATGGATATGATGAACAGAATGTAGGAATCAACAGGAAAATGTAAGTAGCATAAAATTAGGAGAAATACCTAATGTAGATGATGGGGTGATGGATGCAGCAAACCACCATGGCACACGTATACCTATGTAACAAACCAGCACATTCTGCACATGTACCCCAGAACTTAAAGTCTAATAATAAAATAAATAAATAATTTTTTTAAATGTAAGTAGCTTCACCAGATATAATCTGTATTCTTTTTGCTTGCTGCCATTCTGTGCTCATACCTGATTTTATAAATGAACAAGAAAAGCACTTTATTTTTAGGAAGTATTGAAGAGAAAATTGTAGACATAAATCACTATGAAAAGGTTAGTTTTAACATAATAGTTTCATTTGAGAAAAACTGGACTTTAAACAAATCTGTTTACTTATAAACTAATGATTGAGTTATTTTTACACTAAACATTACACCCATAATAAAAAAATAAGCAATAAAATCATGAAGAAATGCCAGTAATTATATCCAGGGCAAAGACTCAGAGAGAGCTGTCATGATTGCCTTTAATGAACTGCAAACTTGGATTAGCATTTTTAAAACAACTATTATCCTGGTCATCTAATTTTTTTAAAAAAAGCTTAAATCCCCTTATTTAACAGAATAAGATAATCAAATGGGAAAATCAAAAGTAAAATAATCATAATATACCATTTGGTTTAAGAATGTAATCTATTTTTTTCTATAACAGGAAAGACATGACCCACAGCTATATTTGTTGTACACAAATATTTAAGATTGTTTAGCATTTCAGGAGCAGCAGTATAGGCGGCACATGAGATTAAGAACATTATCACTGGGCCAGGCACAGTGGCTCATGCCTGGTATCTCAGCACTTTGGGAGGCTGAGGCAGGTGGATCACTTGAGGCCAGGAGTTCGAGACCAGCCTGGCCAACATGGTACAACCTCGTCTCTATTGAAAAATACAAAAATTAGTGGGTGTGGTGGCACACACCTGTAACCTCAGCTACTCAGGATGCTGAGGCACAAATCACTTGAACCTGGGAGGCAGAGACTGCAATGAGCTGAAATCATGCCAGAGAACACACGTATTAGAAAACCAGCTTAGTTGCCGGGTGTGGGGTTTTATGCCTGTAATTCCAGCACTTTGGGAGGCCAAGGATCTCTTGAGCTCAGGAGTTTGAGATCAGCCCGGCCAACATGGTGAAATCCTGTCTCTACTAAAAATACAAAAATGAATGAGCAAGAGTGGCAGTGCATGCCTGTAATCCCAGCTACTTGTGAGGTTGAGGCATGAGAATAACAAGGAAAGGAAAGGTAGGGGAAGGGAAGGGGACGGGAAGTGGAGGGGAGGGGAAGGGAAAAGGAAGGGGAGGGGAGGGAAGGGAAGGGAAGGGAGAGAGACAGAGATGGGGAGGGAGGGAGGGAGGGAGGGAAGGAAGATAGCGCAGTGTATTTTTATCTGGTCAGTCTCATAAATCATTTAGATTCTCTGGGCTAAAAAAGAAGAAACATTATCTACATGTAGGATTATGTCCAGAAGTATGAGAATATATATATATATATATTCCCCAGCTCCTCAGGATGCTGAGGCATGTATTGTTTGCACCTGGGAGGCAGATGCTGCAGTGAGCTGAGATTATGCCAGAGAACAGACATGTTAGAAAACCAGCTCAGTTGGCTGGGTGTGGTGGTTTATGCCTGTAATCCCAGCACTGTGGGAGGCCAAGGCAGGTGGATCACTTGAGCTCAGGAGTTTGAGGTCAGCCTGGCACACAGTAGATGCTAATAAAAATATATAGTACCTGGCACTACAGTAGGTGCTAAATAAGCAATTGCTATTGAAATTGATTGGTACAGTTGACAGATAGAAGTATCTGTGCATCGACCCAGAAATACAACAGAAGGCCAGGAGCAGTGGCTCATGCTTGTAATCCCAGCACACTGGGAGGCCATGGCAGGCAATCACTTGAGCCCAGGAGAAAGAGACCAGCCTGGACAACATGGCAAAACCCCGGCTCTACAAAAAATACAAAAGGTAGCTGGGTGTGGTGGTGCACACCTGTTGTCCCAGCTACTGACAGGGCTGAGGTGGGAGGATCACTTGAGCTCAGAAGGTCAAGGCTGAAGTGAGTGGTGACTGCACCACTGCACTCCAGCCTGGGTGACAGAGTGAGACCCTGTCTCAAAAAAGAAAAAAGACTTAATCTTATCTGTGAGGGTTTTTGGCCCACAATTTAATTACACATTGGATGCAGAATATGCTATTCATTCATTCACTGGCACTCCAAATTTCCTGGACTCCTAACAATATTATTTCCTCAAATATATATTTTATTAACAGAGAAAGAAAAAGTACAAAACAATTCAACTGTCATTGAACCATGTCATATTTAGTTGGTATCCAGACTCTTAAAACATAACATTCTAAAAATAAATTTGGTTTGAAATCATTCATTGATATTCATAAAATGGGACCTGATTTTGAGTGACACTAAATTTCTAAGCACTGACATTCATTTTGAAATGAGAATTGAAGAATTCAGGGTAGTCAAAATGAATCATTAGGAGTTAGACACATTTTCAAACTTTTAATTTAAAGAGATGCTAAGTTTTCAACCTTACTTTCTTTTGATTATGGAAAACAAAACCTTCTTTTAAGCCCCAATTCTCTAACTTAGAAAACAATTATTTTTAAAGCTCTTTTCCATAATCATAATCTTTTTCTATAATGGAACCTTTGAAATCTAGAGAAATTATTTAATCTTGAGAAGTTGTCTCATGTAAATTAAAAAAAGTAGAGAACAAGACAGTAATAAACTTTCATATATCAACTAGCTTATGAATTATACGGTATATACCTGAGATATTCAAAGGGAGGACTATGCCCAGTGAAAGCCATCAGCAGCATCATGGAGCATGTTAGAATTGCAGAATCTCAAAACCTGTTCAATCAGGACCAGCATTTTAGACAAATTTCTGGGTGATTTACATGCATATTAAAGTTTGAGCTACAATGGTAAAACCATCTGATACACTAATATTAGAAACATCTGGTTCATTCATACACTAATATTAGAAACATCTGGTTTGTTCTTTCCTTCTTCCTTCCTTCCTTCCTTTCTTCCTTCCTTCCTTCTTTCTTTTTTGAGACTGAGTCTCGCTCTGTCACCCAGGCTGGAGTGCAGTGGCGTGACCTGGGCTCACTGTAAACTCCACCTCCCAGGTTCCAGTGATTCTCCTGCCTCAGCCTCCAGAGTAGCTGAGATTACAGGCACCCACAACCATGCCTGGCTAATTTTTGTATTTTCAGTAGAGACAGGGTTTCAACATGTGGCCAGGCTGGTCTCAAGCTCCTGATCTCAAGTGATCCATACTGTCTTTCTTTTCTTTTGTTTCATTTCATTCTTCCCTCCCTCCCTCCTTCTCTCCCTCCCTCCCTTCCTTCCTTTCTTCATTCCTTCCTTCCTTTCTACATGGTCTCACTCTATTGCCCAAGCTGGAGTGCAGTAGTGTAATCATAACTCACTGCAGCCTTGAACTCCTGGGCTCACGGATCCTCCCACCTCAGCCTCTCCAGTAGCTGGTAGCACATGCTACCATGCCTGGCTATTTTTTTTTTTTTTTTTAGGAGAGACTGAGATCTCAGCCAGGCGCGGTGGCTCACGCCTGTAATTCCAGCACTTTGGGAGGCCGAGGCGGGTGGATCACGAGGTCAAAAGATCGAGACCATCCTGGTCAACATGGTGAAACCCCGTCTCTACTAAATATACAAAAAATTAGCTGGGCATGGTGGCACATGCCTGTAGTCCCAGCTACTCGGGAGGCTGAGGCAGGAGAATTGCCTGAACCCAAGAGGCAGAGGTTGTGGTGAGCTGAGATCGCGCCATTGCACTCCAGTTTGGGTAACAAGAGCGAAACTCCGTCTCAAAAAAAAATTCTGAGACTGAGATCTCACTATGTTGCCCAGATCGGTCTTGAACTTCTGAGTTCAAATGATCCTCTCACTTTGGCCTCCCAAACTGCTGGGATTACAGGTGTGAGTCACCACCCGCCCCCAAAACCCCACTATCACCCTGATTTTTACATTGTAACAATAAAATCAAGTTGATTCAGTGATGAAATTACTCTATGTACTTAAAAGCTAGGAAATCTGGGCTGAAAGTCACTTCAAAACTAAAATTTTCCCTAAACCTCTACTCACAGGAAAAGTAGATAGGAGGAAAAAACCTATGAGAGATCCATTTCTTCCTTAAAATTCTCTCTTCCCTCTTAGTTAACCACTATTTTTCTTTTTCTTTTTAGAGCCTAAGAAGCCAATTTCAGAAAACTGAGTTAAATTGCATTAGAAAACAGCTTTCTGACCAAGTGGGATTACCGAAAGCATAAAAACTCTTTTTTTAAAAAAAAGAGATCACGCAATTATCTGGCTTTATTTCACAGGGGGCAGAGACTTTGTGCTATTTCTAGCAATGCAACATAGGTACATTAAATAAATGCTTTCAGGCAATTCTAAGAATGCTATATTTGGGGGCAAAACAAATCCAGTTGTTCTAAGGATAAAAGCAATAAATGGTCATCCAAATTACTCAAGAAAGTAATATTGAGATTTTGTCTTCTTTTAAAGAGTAGATGATTATCTCAAGTTCTAGAGGATCAGAAATAGTTCAAACTGAGCTCCACAGGAAGTAGGAAATAAGACTCATCATGTCCTACCCAAGAGAGTCTGAACAGCTGCTCTTTAATTTGGGAGACTGGATGATGACTGTGACAAGTGAAAGTGCCTAAGATTTAACTGCGTTGGAGTTTTAACATTTTTTATACCCTATTTGACAAAATGGGAGAAAGGAGAGATTAATTGCAGGGGACAGGAGAAACCTAAACACAGAGATATTTTCCCTATCCTTTATGTAATAGCATTGATTCCATGGTAGGAAATTAGCACATATATTTATGAAATAAGTGTCTAAAATATGTTCTCATCCCTTTATAGGCCGTTAATCACTATAGGATTAAGCAAACCAACCATCCAACATCCACCAGAATTCATCTATTGAGACTAAAATACCATCAAGGCCACTACTTCTCTTCCTCATTTCTAGTCTTTCTCAGTATTCACCTTCAAATAATCAAAATAGTTTCCTGAAAAGACTTGATTTAAAATAAAGCCAACTTAAAAACAAACTTTTTTTTTTGAAATTGTCAAAGAAAGTCATTATACAATTCGGAATTGTATAATTATTTTTATGCATGCCCAATTTTTCCACATTATCATTTAAAATGCAGTTGCATAATTTATGCACAGGGGTCTGAGTTTTTCATGTAATCATTCAATGATACAAAGTAGATTAATTAAATTTGGTGTAATCTATATCTTCATTCAAAAAAGATTAATATATTTTCTCTAATTTACAGAATTAGAAAACTTAATCATGGATTTCTGGATAAACCACACATACTTTTGAAATAGAGTGAATTATCAGCAGTCAAATAATTCACAGCATATTATCTCCACTCATTTGTCTCCCAGTACATAGTTTTATGCCTTTTTGTCAACAAACATGGTCTTTTGTTAGTTTTACAGTCATCTAACAGAGAGGCACTAGAGAGAAATATTTTGTAATTGAGGATCTTTGTCCTCAAAACCTCCTATTATCAGCAAGATAATAAAATATATTATGTATTACCCTTTTCAAAGTGATATTGTAATTCAAATGTTACTTTTATGTATAGATCAGATCTTCATACACAGAATGGAAAGCTTGTTGGTTCACAGTTGCATTGTAGATGTCAGAAACATGGCTGATTTTTGAATAAGAAATTAAAATACAATATAAACAAGAGACAGATGAAGTATCATAAAGTCATCCATTCTTTACTCCTCTAAGTGTTAGAATCCCTGTGAGATCAAGCCGGCATCCTCTTTCAGGTGTCACAAAGGCAGGCTGCTGTGGAGGTTATGTTGAACTAGGAACTCAGTTTCATTTCTAGGTTAGGCCAGCTTTGTTAAAGAATGTCACATCTCTGGGCATTAGTACTACTTTAAATTACTGACTGTATCAGTGATTCTCAAATTGCAAACCCTGGACAAACAGCATCGGCATCTCCTGAAAAATTTTTGGAAATGCTATTTCCAGCACCTACTCATTTACTGAACCAGAAACTCTGGGCATGGGGTTTGGTAATTTGTGTTTTAATAAGCCTGGCAAATGATTTGGATGCACTTTCAAGTTTGGAGCTCTTTGGATTGTGTGATCTAGCCATGTGGTAATTAGCAAAGAGAACCACCTGTTTATGAGCTTGTTAAGCCAAAGACTGTGCCTTAGTTTTAGGACCTAGAATGCCTCAATGAATGAATGAATGAATGAATGGGATATCATATTCATAGTGAAGTAATCACATCTCCCCCAAATTCCAATTGCACTTTATGACTATCTTATAGCAAATGTCACTTTTATTAGTTATTACTGTCATTTGTGCATGTGTCTTTATCTTGTCTACAAAACAGCCACCATCCATAACAAGTTTTTCTTTCTATATTACATCAAGCAGTGATTCTCAAACACTACCATGAATAAAAGTAACTGGAGGGTAAGATGGGAGAATTGCTTGAACCTGGAAGGTGGAGGTTGGAGTGAGCCGAGACCGTGCCACTGTACTCCAGCCTGGGTGACAGAATAGGACTCCATCTCAAAAAACGACAACAAAAAAAAATCATTCAGTATCTATAGTGTCTAATGAGCTAAAAAATCTCATTCATGAGTTCTATACATCATGAATTTAAATGTGCATTTTAACATCATTTTTCCTAGTTCAAAACAGTAAAATATTATGGCTGCAATTCTAAGTAAATACTTCAATTACTTAGCAATCTACCTGTTCTTAATCTGCAAATTCTACAAACACCACATTGACTTTGCCCTTCCTCAAACTTCTATTCTTAAAAACTACACATTTAATCGAAGGAAAGATATATGTGAGTTATATTGCATATATTCACCATGGCATGAAGCAGGTAGTTATATAAGAAGTGAATTATGGTTGCTATGCAAACCATAACTTAGTATTTCGGACAAAAGCTTTAACTCTATTCAAGTGAACTGTATATTTTTAAACATACCAAAAAAATACTGAAAAAAACAATTTTTTAGATAACAAGTTTCATACAGATTTTATCTTTGCTCTAAAATGCACATAGGACCATGGCAAATGGGAGGCAGGACTAGATTGCAGCTCCGACTCAGACAGACAGAGCAGTGTGTGGAAGCTCGCATCATGAATTTTTGCTCCAGAATGACTGCAGGAATAAATCAGGAAACCTGGGGGACCCACAGACCCCCTGAAGGAAACAGATTGCTCCTGCACACCGGGAGACACCCCAAACACTGTGCTGGTATCCACGACCGAGAGACCCACAGATGGTTCACATCACAGGACTCTGTGCAGACAACCCTCTGTACCAGCCCAGAGCCTGGTTGACTTGCTGGGTGGCTAGATCCAGAAGTGAGATAACAATCATTACAGCTGGGCTTTCAGGAACCCACATCCATAGGAAGAGGGGCAGAGTACTACATCAAGGGAACAGCCTGTGGGACAAAAGAATCTGAACAACAGCCTTCAGGCCTAGACTGTCCTTCTTGCCCAGGCTGGTCTCAAACTCCTGAGCTCAAGTTTTCCTGAGCTCAGCCTCAGCCTCCCAAAGTACTAGGGTTACAGGTATGAGCCACCACACCTAGCCTGGTTTATTTATTTCTGCTGTATTATCTACTGTATTCATTACACAAAATTATTTACACCATGCCATTCTGAATACATTTTTATGCATCCCTATTGGCCAGTACAAATCAATTATTAATAATTCTATTAATTGTATTTAAGAGGGCAAATATTTTGCCAAAATTATCACCACCTTGATAAATGCAAACAACTAAATGACTTAAGGGAATTCACACACATGCCTTTTTTTTTTTTGGTCTTACGCTAAAGTAATACTCTTTTGAGTAAAAAAGTTTAAACAGAAAAATTGTTAAGTTTGCTATAAAATGTAAACAGAAAGAGTTCATACTTTTAAAAATAATTACATTTTTAAAATAATAAATTATAATTAATCAAAGGGTTAATTTCATTTCCACTGAAAATGTTACAATGAAAATCATTCCCAGGCTATAAAAGGTAAAGGCAAATAATGACATTGCAAAATATCTTGCACAATTGTTTCAATTTATGAATACATATGTGTTCTTGGCTACTGGATAGAGTGATTCATAACTGAATATGTTCTCTTGTTATAGACTTTTTATTTTATTTATTTATTGTTTGTTTTTAGATGCGAAGTCTTGCTCTGTGGCCCAGGCTGGAATGCAGTGGTGCAATTCCGACTCTGCAACCTCCACCTACCAGGTTCAAGTAATTCTCCTGCCTCAGCCTCCCAAGTAGCTAGGATTACAGGCACACACCACCACACCCGGCTAATTTTCTGTATTTTAGTAGAGACGGGGTTTCAATATGTTGGCCAAGCTGGGCTCGAACTCCTGACCTCAAGTGATCTGCCTGCTGCCACCTCCCAAAGTGCTGGGAATACAGGTGAAAGCCACTGCACCCAGGCTAGACTTTTTAATTAGAAATAAAATATAAAATTCCTCAAAGCCAATAAAACCTAAAGATAAGAAATGCTGTAAAATAACACAGATTATTAAAGAAGAAAACAGTATAAACTGTATTAAAAAAAAGAAAAATACCCTGAAAGATCAATTTTTTAGATAACAAGTTTCATACAGATTTCATCGTTGCTCTAAAATGCACATAGGATCATATAAAAGAAGAAAACAGTATTAAAAAACAGGAAATCTCTTTTCTCTGTTAATCGTGATCACATAACCAATTAAATATTATTTCCCAATCAATAGAATAAACAGAATGTGAGAAAATATCTGCAAACTACACATCCAACAAAGGATGATATCCAGAATCTATAAGAAACTTAAGGGCCGGGCGCGGTGGCTCAAGCCTGTAATCCCAGCACTTTGGGAGGCCGAGGCGGGTGGATCACGAGGTCAAGAGATAGAGACCATCCTGGTCAACATGGTGAAACCCCGTCTCTACTAAAAAATACAAAAAATTAGCTGGGCATAGTGGCGAGTGCCTGTAATCCCAGCTACTCAGGAGGCTGAGGCAGGAGAATTGCCTGAACCCAGGAGGTGGAAGTTGCAGTGAGCCGAGATCGCACCATTGCACTCCAGCCTGGGTAGCAAGAGCAAAACTCCGTCTCAAAAAAAAAAAAAAAAAAAAAAAAACAAAGAAACTTAAATCAAAAAGGAAAAAACAAATGACCCCATTAAAAAGTGGGCAAATGACATGAACAGACACTTCTCAAAAGAAGGCGTATAAGTGGCCTGCAAACAAGAAAAAATGCTCAACATCCTTAATCATCAGAGAAAAGCAAATTAAAACCACAATGAAATATCATCTTATGCCAATCAGAATAGCTATAATTAAAAAGTAAAAAAATAACATGTTGGAGAGGATTTGGAGAAAAGGGAATGCTTATATACCATTGGTGAGAATGCAAATTAGTTCAACCTCTATGGAAAACAGTATGAAAATTTCTCAAATAACTAAAAACAGAACTTCATTCTACCCAGAAATCCTACTACTGGGTGTCCATCCAAAGGGGAAAAAAAATTATTTGACACCTTGGCTCAGTTTGGTGGCTTGCACCTATAATCCCACTATTTTGGGAGGCGGAAGCAAGAGGACTACTTAAGCCCAGAAATTTGAAACCAACTTGGGCAACATAGCAAGACCTCGTTTATACAAAAAATTAAAAATAATTTGCCAGGTATGGTGGCATATGCCTATAGTCCCAGCTACTCAGAGGCTGAGGCAAGATCGCTTGAGCCCAGGAGTTCAAGGTTGCAGTGAGCCGTGATCATGCCACTACACTCCAGCCTGAATGACAGAGAGAGACCCTGTCACAAAAAAAAAAAGAAAAAAGGAAACCTTCACTTGTATGTTCATTGAGACACTGCAGCACTATTTGCAATAGAAAAGTCATGAAATCAACATGTGTTCATCAATGGTGAATTGGATAAAGACAATATGGTAAACATACACCACGAAATACTAAGCAGTCACAAAAAAAATCATGTCCTTTGCAGCAACATGAACGCATCTGGAGGCCATTAAGTGAATCAATGCAAAAACAAAAAATCAAATACTACATGTCTAACTTAAAAGTGGGAGCTAACCACTGGGTATACATACACATAAAGATGGAAACAATAGACACTGGGACTCCAAAAAGAGGGAGAAAAGAGGAAGGCAGTAGCTGAAAATGTATACATTGGGTACTACATTCACTATTTGTGTGATGGGTTCACTAGAAGCCCAAATCCCAGCATCATCCAATATACCCATGTAACAAACCTACATCCTCAAACACGTATCCTCTGAATCTAAAATTGTTTTTAAAATTGTTTCCATTTTTAATTTATACAGACATTACAAATAAAATGTTTCTACAAACATCATCCATTCTAATACAAGACTATTCCTAAATTTGAAAAGCAAGTTTTAACTACTCAAATCACTCACTTTAATCAGTTTTTTTGTCTATTGTAAATAATTATTTCATTTATTACCTACCTTGTTTATAAAAATTATTCTAGTTGGTTAGAACCTTTTGGTGGACTTGAGATTGTTTTTGCTCATTTACAAAACTTAGGCCAAGCAAAAAAAGAAAAAAAAAAGAAAAAAAAATAGGCCGGGTGCAGTGGCTCACGCCTGTAAATCCCAGCACTTTGGGAGGCCAAGGTGGTCGGATCACCTGAGGTTGGGAGTTCGAGACCAGCCTGACCAACATGGAGAAACCCCATCTCTAAAAAAAGAAAAAAAAAACAAAAACTTAGGCCAAGCACGGTGGCTCCCCACTGTAATCCTAGCACTTTGGGAGGCTGAGGCAGGTGGATCACCTGAGGTCAGGAGTTTGAGACCAGCCTGCCAACATGGTAAAACCCCATCCATCTCTACTAAAAATACAAAAGTTAGCTGGGCCTGGTGGTGCATGCCTGTAATCCCAGCTACCTGGGAGGCTGAGGCAGGAGAATCACTGGAACCTGGGAGGCGGAGGCTGCAGTAAGTTGAGATAGCACCACTGTACTCCAACCTGGGTGACAGAGGGAGACTCCATCTAAAAAAAAAAAAAAAAACTTTGACATTCACTATATACTAGGAATGTTTAATTTCCAAATGTGCCACCTATAAAATGTAGAATTATAATTGTCCCAACAGGTAGGGTGGCTAATAGTGTGATTGCTGAAAGCTTAGGAATATACTGCATAGGTTTTTAAATGTCTATTTCATTTAAAACTTAAGGACAAAAGCAACCATGTCTGATTCAGAGTAAATAAAAGATCCATGATCACTGAGTTAATTCGACATTAATGAACTTGCTAACAGGATACTTCATACTGTATTCCAGGGGTTGGCAGCCACCTGTATGTGCTAACCGCAGGCTGTCAGATTTGAGGCACTATATTACAATGCAATCACCGCTGTCTCTGCTGCCCTCTTCTCGACAGCCTTGCTGAGAGGTTTGGGCACAGGCAGATGTGTGAAGTTAAGCAGCAGGAGTTGCCCTGAACATACTCACTTATTTGTTCTGAAGGTAGCTAAGAAAGAAGGAAGAAAAGAAAAGAAAGGAGAAAGGATGAAAGGAGCTAATTGTAAAAATGAAAATAAAGGACAGAATGCATAAAGTGCATCCTTTCTATCCCAGCAGGGAGGTCAGGTATCGAATAGAAGCCTGTAGTGGGCTGGAAAGAGGCTGTGAGGTGAACTGGAGGAAGATGAGTAAAGGACGAACACCTTCCAACGGGATCTCCCAGTAAAGACTTAAGGGGGCAGGAAATAAAAGTGCAACACAGTTGCTCTCAGCCTCCCCTTCAGGACTTCTCACACTTATACGTGGCTGCTTAGTCATCAAGTTTCCCTGAGATAAATCTTTGACCACTCAATTTCATCATCCCAACCAGAATACATTCCTCTTTTGAACATTCCTTCTCCCTCCAGGAAACCAAAATTTTTAACAAATATTAATCCCTGAATACTATGTATTTATCTTAAGTGTGGATGTAATGAACTGACTGAAGTTATATTGTCAGAAGGACAAGTGTTGTAGGCCAGGCATGGTGGCTTACACCTGCAACCGCAGCACTTTGGGAGGTTGAAGCAGGAAGACCACCTAAGGTTAGGAGTTCAAGACCAGCCTGACTAACATGGAGAAACCATGTCTTTATTAAATATACAAACATTAGCTGGGCGTGGTGGTGCACCTGTAATCCTAGCTAGTTGGGAGGCTAAAGCAGGAGAATCGCTTGAACCTGGTAGGCAGAAGTTGCAGTGAGCCGAGATTGCACCACTGCATTCCAGCCTGGGTAACAGAGAATGAGACTCTGTCTGAAAAAAAAAATAAAAAAAGAGAGAGAGGAAGAGAGTTGTTATTTTTAAAGAGAAGCATACACTGCAATGCTCTAGGGAAAGGAAAGTTTTAACTGCTGCTAGCTTACTCTAGATTGAAATCTCCTCTCTGGTTTATGCTTCCTCCATCCACACAAAGTCTAGCTCAGAGGAGTGGTTCTCAACCAAGGACTATTTTGCCTCTCCATTCCCAGAGGCAATGTCTGCAGGCACTTTTGGTTTTCACCACTGGGGTGGGGAGGATGATACTGGCATTGAGTGGGTGGAGGCCAGGGCTGATGCCTAACATACTAAAATGTCTAGGACAGCCTCCACAACAAATTACCTCGCTCAAAATGTGAACAGGGATGAAGTTGAGAAATCCTGCTGTGAGTCCAATTTATTAGAGCAGCAGCAGCACTGCATCCCTCAGGCTTCTTCACCTTTGCCCAGGGGGAGCCCTGAGCCTCAATCTTGAGTCACAGTAAATCACTTCCAACACAAGGAAATCCTCTGGTACTGGAGGAACACAGGAGTGGAGGTGTGAGCTGAAGAACAATTCCACCTCGGCTTTCAGCTTATTCCCTCTTCTCAGCTCCATCACATTCTATGTCTTAGCAACAAGGAAACAGTACAAAGATCTGCTAAATGCTAACAAAATGACGCAGAAAGACATTTCATTACCCTTACCACTATTTATACTTCCTCAATAACAAAATAAAAACCAGTTTGTACAAAAATGCAGAAAAACAATTTTGCTTTTTAGAATGTTTTTCATTGTTGTTTACTCTGCCTATCATGATACAATATTCTCTTAGAGATGCATTGAGCTTATTTCTCATTTTTTTTTACTTCCGCACAAGATTAGTGAGGAAGAAGAGATGCTCTGCAAATATTTTTTGGCAGTTTGAAGTATATTAAGATAAATATTCCTACAATCTAATTTATTTTCTAACAAACTTCATTTATTAGTTTTAAAACCAAAACAGAGCTTATGCCCAAACCTAAAGGTAATGTCTGTTTAGGAGGCAATGATCTCTGGTTGGATCTGTTTCAGTCTGCACCTCAAATATAGTGGGAAAATACCTCAAAAAGCCCATTTATATAGCCATCAGTTAACTAGTTTTTAGGTGTTTTTAATTAACTGATGTGGATTACACTAGAGAACCATTTGCATAAACCAGATGTAGATGAATGAAATGATATACAAAAGAAAAAAAAACAGGTAATATGGCTAAGTAATTATTTATTTATTTATTCTGTAGAGACAGATTCTCCCTATGTTGCCCAGGCAGGCCTTGAACTCCTGGGATCAAGCAATCCTCCCACCTTGGCCTCCCAAAGTGCTGGGATTATAGGCATGAGCCACCACACCAGCCAGTATGACTAACTAAAGATAAGATAACTAAAATCACAGTAAAAAAAGTCAAGCCTCAATACTTTTTCTACTCCTTGATGAATAATGCTGAAATATACTTGTAATTCTATTACCTACTTAAAAGGTTAAATTTAAAACTATCTAAAATATAATTTAAACTATCTTTTATTGAAATATATATTCTTATAGAATTATGCTAGTACAGATCCCTAGAGGCTCTTTTCCTGAAGATATAACTCAATATGTTAGCCTCTAAAGAGAGTATCTAAAATATTATGTTAATATTAATATGTATAATATTAAATAACATTAGAATATTCTGAGTGCATGAGTAACCAGATTTTGAAAACTTTATAAATGGTCAGATAACATATAAAATATTAAAACCCTTACTCAAGCTATGAAACTTTAATAAATTTGCATTTCATAAATGGTTCAATGGCAGTCAAAATTTTTTTTAATGAAGTACCTCCACATAAGCAACATAAACAATTCTGCTACCCCTATAATTCTGCAACTTTCCACATTTAAAAAGCATGTTGTTAAATTCATGAGACAGTCTATACAAAATGGTGACTAGAAACCAACTTGCAAACCACAGGAGGTTAATAATCACAACTCCACCCTTCAATTCATATGGCTTTACAGTAACTGCTGTTATTGTTATCTCTTCCAGCTTGTTACCCAACATTTCTTTCTCTGAGCTGGTTGCCTTCTTCCCATAAGCATGAGAGCTTTTGTGTAAAATATTAGCTTAGCAAACTTAAAACATCAACTTAACTCTTTGGCACATTCATTTTTACAAGATTATCTTTTTCAAAAGAAATATCTTGTCCTGAATCTTCTTTACATGAAGAATCTGACTGTATTTCAGTGACTGTTTATTTCTTTGAGAATATAACCTAAATTATCCTCTCCTTTTGTTTCCTCACTATAGAAAAACATAAGTGAATAAATTTTGTAAATCTTTTTCATGTTTTCCTCTTCCCTTGGACATGAAAATATAAAAGTAAAATCATTTCCTCCTTGTAAGTGTTTAATTTCAGCTAATCTCAAAAAGGAAGTTGAAAACGATGCAGAAAAATAAATGACAGTCTTATTAAACAGTTCCACATACAACAGAACAATTATTAATTATTTAAAATTCATGGAATCCATTTTTATTTACAATTTCCACATACCTTTCAAAGACCCAATGTTCAACAAATTTATCTGCTCTATTGTCTGCCAAACAGACCCACAGTATTGTAACTGATGACACACGTAGATGTGCTTTTCCATATATGATTAATATACACTATTTCACAGATTATAGTGAAAAAGAGCATAAAGCTGTTTCGCTTTCACCTGGCTTCCTCTTTTAAGTATTAGTGCTCACACAACAGCTATTAATAGTAGTAGTATGTGCTCAGTAAGTGTTGAATAATCAATAAATCAATTTCAGCTGTTTACCAACTTCCACTGCAACCATATTGTTAACAATTAAGCCTGATCTCAGGCCTTTTGGGGACACCTGTATTCACAATGTATCAATAATCTCTTTTCTATTTTTTAAAAAAATGTTTCTGCCTTTGCAATTTTTCACAATTACCCCAAATCAACGAACCACACATTTTCAATTCTCTGACAAACTTAGCCTCACATAATTTTGCAAGATAATTCATTTTAAAAAGAGTAAGTTTAGTCAATTGGATAAGAAAAAATGCAAATAGCTGTCTCCTCCAATTTATAAAACAGATCAACACTCACAATTTCAATAGCCATAGGCCATTTTGCTTTTCCTGCATGTCTATACAACTTAGCCATTTCTGCTTCTCAAAACAAACCATTTCACTATTAAGGCTTTAGAAATCGTCACCCCTGGCTGGATGCAGTGGCTCAGCCTGTAATTCCCAGCACTTTACGGGGCTGAGGAGGGAGGATGAGCCCAGGATGTTCGAGACCAGCCTGGGCAACATGGCAAGACCCTGTCTCTATAATCTTTTTTTAACAAAATTATCTCATATTTTTTTTCATTATTTAATGCAAACTAGTTTAGTCCTAATGATTATTAATCAGGATTAGAATGAACTATCAAATAATTATGATTGTCTTGTATATGGCAAATAAATTCACAGCATAGGACACTTTTATAATATCTTATTCCAACATAAATATAACCCTAAAATAAAAAGGTTAACAAAACCTGTTTTGTAAACAGGCTAACAAAATCAAGTATTAGTCCATATTAACAGTAGTAGAAATAACCGTAAAATGAAAGCCAAGATTAAAAATATACTGAAGTCAGCATTTCATTGTACTATCATCAGCCTTTTGATTATGGGGTTCCCTAAAACTGTCATAGGTCTCAAACTATCAACCTTAAATGTCTGTAACTTTTGTTGAAAATAAACCTTAGAATAGTATATAGTGATGTTCCTTTATCAGATGGGCAAACTAAACTTTAAAAATATTTTATTTCTGTATAGTTAGAATGGAAGACATAGCTCCAAAGACAATCTTAATAAATTTATCACGGGTAGGGAAGATAAAATCCTACCATTCTTCAATCAACATTTTTCACCTTCTAATAGAATAGTTTCAAATGTAACATTCCATATTTATTTCATTCATTCAGCAAATAGCTATTAAGCTACTACAGAAAGCTGTAGACTATTGTGCTATGAAAATGACAATAACAATAGGGTTGAACAAAAAAAAACATTTTCACCAAAAATATTTATTATCATTCTTGAGGCAAAAGCAAGAAAATAACTGAAGTCCAGGAAGCATTAAAAATGAAAATGGAGATTTGAGTTAGGTCCTTTCTTCCCCACCTAAGCATGATGACATTATTCTTAGCATCTAAATAGTACCTATTACTCCCTTGGTCTATAAACTGGTACTAAACTTTGAGAATTGTAAATGAGAAATTTGAAGTGAGCAATCCACTACTTGCAATTAGATCTACTATTGTTTCTTTAGAAGCCCCCCAAACTATCTTAAAAACCCAGATCTTAAATTCTGGGACCTTCTGAGGGAATTAAGATGCATAACAAAAGAAGCTGCAAGGTACACAGTTTTGTGGTATGCAATTTCCCAGAAGCGACTACAGAACTAATTGAGAAGGAATTAACTAATACCTGGAAGTCTGGCTAAGAAACTGAGTCACAGACACACACATGTGCTTACCATGACCTGAAGATTTAAACTCTCTAATACAATGATTTTTAGAACCCTCGCCATGAAAAGTTAAAATCTTTGTTTTTTAACGTTGAACTAAAGAGAAGACAAATACTTTAAAGTGTCCCCTTTTATTGAAGATATACTTTCCAAATTTATGAGCTATTTTCCCTACGTGGGGGGGTGGGGGAGAAGGGGAATGTTGATTCTGATCACTTAGGCTAAACTCCTATTCTAACCTCATTCTCATTTAAAGTCAACTTCTGAATTAACATTGAAAACCATAGTCAAAATGTTCCCGTAATAATGTGAAAATGATCAAAAGCTACCCGCAATATTTACTCTATTTCGCACACAATAAACAGTCTTACTATAAATGATATATGTCCTCTTCAGCTGTAGATTTCAATAGAGATTATTCCCTAACTGTAGTAGACAGCACTCCAAAATGTGTGACGTGAGTATTAAGTCTGTGTCTCTAAATATCTAGGTGGCTCTCAGTAGTATAGCACTCATTTGGAGTTCAGTCTAGATAACTGGTTTTCAAAGTGTGGTCCCTGGAATAGCAAGAAACTTGTTAGAAATGAAAATTGAGATCCTACCTGAGACCCATTGGAAAAGAAACTGGAGGAGGGTCCCAGCAGTACGTGTTAAGCTCCGGGTGATTCTGATATGTAATCAAGTTTGAGAACCTTTGGACTTAGATGATTTCTATAGCCTTCTCAAACTTTCAAAATCCAGTTAACAAAGATCTTACCTAGAACTAGCATTTCAATTAAATGCATTGAATCATCCCTAATAGTCTGTATAAAATACTGTAACCAAGAATATCATGTTCTATTAGTATTTTAAAATTTACTATATTTTCACAGACAAAACTTATATTAGCAAACTTTCCCCAAGTAAGACACTGTGACAAATGTTTGATATCATTTTAACAGTGATGATCTCCAAATTAAATCTTGGTTCCCTTTATACTTATAATGCAGAAACTTTTTTCAGCTGTTGTAAAAAAAAAAAAAAAAAAAAAATTATGCTTTTAGGATAGTCAAGGTGCATCTACTTCTCAAGACCAACTGCTACATATAGCTTTGCTTTTCATACCCCCTGTGAGAAGTAGTAGATTATGACCCAAAAGAGGGTACAATGACAAAACTACCTGAACAGATCAAATGGATCAGGGATTCTAGGATTCCAAACCACAGGAAATAGCAAGTGATCAGGAAGCATGAAGTCTCATAAATTTAAAGAATTCTATCCCCAAATACATCTGGTCCCAAAATGTGATTCAATGAAGTCTACAACAGTTACCAACATGGAAATTGTTCTACCAAAGAACCACAACTGGCAAATACTAAAGTGTTAGATCTAAGATGATACCTTTAACTTTCCTGAGGCTATTAAAAAAGGAAGACAGAAATAACACTTTTGACATAACATAAAACCTGGTTGACTGTCAGAGACCAAAAGGAAAAGCTGTTTAAAAACAGCAGGGGTCAAGTTTAAAAGTCAGCTTTTGCTCCCCAAGATAAAGACTCCTTTCCCACCCAATTTCTGTTTTGACAGGTGACTGCTTTACAACAAACTCCGCCCTCCCTGACTCATTTCCTTTAACACTTTTTCATTGAAACAAATGCTCTAATCTCTTCACACCCTAATACCAAAAGGGGTTCTTAACAGGCAAAGAAACTAACATATTCCTAAAAACATTTTTAAGAAAAAAACAGCAATGTTCCTAATTTCTCTCTATTTTGCCAAGAAAATAGGGGATAAAACCAAAAACACTATTTTCTTGCTTCAGGCACACATAAAATTGCTTTCACTGAGAATCGAAAAAGCATTTATTTTACAGTACTTAGTAAAAGCATATTAAAATCTTCTGCTCTGCCATTCTAGACCAATAAAGAAGTCATGCAAGTGACTAAATCCTGTGTGAAGGTGATTAATGCACCCAGCAACCTATTTCATTTCCAATTTTCCACTTTCAAATATTTCCTGTCAGTATACACATTTCTTAGATACTTGGCATCATTTTATGTCAAAAGGTTTCCAAAGAATTAAAAATAAAACAAGGGACAGTTAAATGCCAAATGCCTTTTCTTAAAAAACCCTCAAGACAGTACTTGACATGACTTCAGCATTTTCAACACTTTGGATCTACTTTAGCAACTAAATTTATTCAAATACAAGAATGAATCTTTGCAAAGGCATAAATTTATACAGTATCTTTTAATTTCTACATTTAGAATATTGATACTATTGCCTCCCAACTGTGTTTGATATCAAACTTAAATGAGACCAGAGTGGGGGGAAGAAATGGCAGTAGGACCATCACCAGAAAAAAATTCTCTATTCTTCCTCCATTGCTGGAGTAACAAGATGCCTCTTGGGCAAAAAGAAAATAAGAAATTAAAAAAAAAAGAAAGCAAACACACACACACATTTTAAGGCAAGATATGTTAACACAGCTTTAAAGAAACCTGTGGCCTGTTAATTTCTTTTGGTTTTATCAAGGGAATAAATCCCTTTGTCAAGACTCTTCAGATTTCATAGACCAAGTACTCAGTTTCTTGATATGTATGAACATATATAGCAGTTATATTACTAAGACCACTTTAAGAAAAATAAAAAGCTCACACTGCCTCCTACTGTTAAAAGGAAAAACTCATGAGGTCAAATATGGTCGACAAACTGAAGGGTGTAAATGAGAAAAACGTTATCATCTTGGGCTGTTTTCTTTTAAATCTATTTCCAAATCAAAATCTCAAAAGGGTTTAGACAGTGTCCACAACCCATTCAAACGGGTTGTACTGCAAAAAACATCACTCTATTCCCAAATACATTTTTGACATGATGTGTAATATAAATGGGGGAAAAAAGGAAGAAAAAAATTAAAAGTGCCATCCTACTTTGCCAGATGGATGGTTACTTTCCCAGATCTAAGGCAATATTAATAGCTGAGTTCTCTTGTTCCCTACCCACAATGAGGTAAACTGTTCCATGTCAGATCATATTCAAAATACCTGTTCATCTTCTAATCAGATGGGAATGGCCATACCCAGGGCTTCCTTGACCTTGATGATTTTCTCCAAACTTAAAAAGTTGGGAGTAATGTCATCCAACTTATCACTGAGACACTTCTGTCTTCAAAATTTGGCAAACAGCTCTGGAGAGTATCTTGCACCTACCCCATCCACCTCAGCTATGATACTGTATTAATCACTGAATATGAAACACAGAAACACAAACAATAGTTTTGGATTTGTTTCTTTAAAAATGACATTTGTATTAAAAGTCTTAAAATGAAGAGACAATGATTAAACGCATGAAATTAAAAATTACAATTAGTTAGAATTGGTACATCACAACAGTAAAATTTTGCTCTTTGCTTCTGGAGGAACACCCTGTAACAGGTAATAAAAAAATTAAAAATAATATAAAAGGGGAGCTAGATACCTGAAAATTTAAACAAAATGAAGCAAAAAAAGAAACAAATTCATTGCAAAAGATGGAAATTACATTTTAAAGGCTGAAAATAATAAAGAAATTCACTAAACAACAGGCCCTATTGTCCTGGCTCCTTCAGAAAGATTACTGAAAGGAAACTGGGAAGTGGTTTGGGGGAATAGCAGATTGTGGGATATGGTGGGAAGTTCACAGGTTGGCACCGGCTGGAACAGCTGAGTTTTGAAGGCACTCTGCAGACACAGGGGTGCTGGGGGCCCTGAATCACATTTACAAAGTCTTTGTACTGTATTTTAAAAAGCTAGTCATTAAAATCAGTTACTGCCAACCAAAAAACAAAAACAAAAAGGCTAAACTCATACACATACACACACACACACCACACACACATACCATAGTACACACGAAAATGTGCAGATCTGTAACATTTTTTCACAGCTGATAAAAAAAAAATACTACCGTTCTCCCCCAGACTCCCCTTTGATACAGTAGGTAAACAAAATAGATTTTTTTTTTCCACAAATATCAGCAGACACTTTCTGGCACCCCACACTGTATTGGCATCAGTGTTAACAGTCCCAGTTCAGATGTGCAATACTTCAGATTGGATACACTGTAACAAGAATCCAACTTTGCATAGACATCCTCAGAATCGCAATCAGTCATGGGGTTGCCCTTCCAAGCTGGCAGAAAAGGAACC
Source organism: Aotus nancymaae (assembly GCF_030222135.1). Lineage (NCBI taxonomy): Eukaryota > Metazoa > Chordata > Mammalia > Primates > Aotidae > Aotus > Aotus nancymaae. The sequence continues at coordinate 46,409,644 of NW_026988431.1, read as the reverse complement.
CGATCTTAATTTCCAGCTACTCCTGGAAAACAAGGAAAAAACAAGTTTCTTCCTCTCCTGCTCCTTCATATGGTTCTCCCGGACTTCCTTCCATGTATTTAAAACTTGGAACTAGAAAAACGGTTGTTGACCAAAGAAAGAAAAAAAGAAAAAAGAAAAACCCTTTCCACCTTCTCCCCCTCCTTTTCCTCCACCCCTCCCCCCCGTTTTTTTTTTTTTCCCCCAGGCTGAAACTTTTGCTTGATGGGTGTCAGGCTGCCGATACTGCGCCCTAACAGCTACTTAAACGGGGAAATATGCATCAACCAAAATCAGGGAGAAACGTACATGCTGCAAAGAGCCACATTTCCACCAGAGTATCGGATGGGCAGGGCGGGACACCCCCTCAAGCACAGGGTGGAGGCAGGGGACGCCGGCCGCGGAGGCCAGCAGGGCTCCCAAGACACCCTGGCCAATGCAAAGTGGTCTCCAATCTCAAAGCAAGAAAGAAATCACATTTAGAGAGTCGGATGTGTTTGGCTTTTGTGCGCAGAGCGCGGTCGGCGCGCGGCAGCCGCCTCAGAGGATCACGCAGGCCGAGCAACAGCCCTCATCGCCGTTGGGCTGCGCCGCGTAGTTCATCTGCCGCACGATCTCGGCAAACAGCTCGTCTACCGAGGCTTTGTTTTTGGCCGACGTCTCCATGAAGGGGCAGCTCCACTCCTCAGCCAGGGCCTTGCCCTCGCCGTACGAGACCTCGCGCTCGCCCTCCAGGTCCACCTTGTTGCCCACCAGGATCATAGGCACACGCTCGTACCGCTTCACACGGATGATCTGGTCCCGCATGGGCTTGATGTCCTGGAAGCTCTGCTGGTTGACGAGGCTGTAGACCAGGATGAAGCCCTGGCCGTTCTTGATGTACAGGTCCCGCATGGACGCGAACTGCTCGGTGCCCGCCGTGTCCAGGATCTCCAGCACCGACGGCGAAGAGTCCACCTCAATCTCCTTGCGGTAGAAGTCCTCGATAGTCGGGTCGTACTTCTCGATGAAGGAGCCCGTCACGAACTGCACGGTGAGCGCGGACTTGCCCACGCCGCCCGAGCCCAGCACCACCACTTTGTACTCTCTCATGGCTCCGTCAGCGCTCTCGCCGCGCCTGCCGCGGCCCCGACGGGGCTCCGCGCGGGGAACACTGGGCTTGGCGGCTGGACTTCTCTTCCCCTTCCTCAGCTCCACAGGAAAAACCCAGGAGAGAGTAGCCCAGAGAAGAACGCAAGGCAGATACCACCGAGCGGGGGCCGGGCGCCGGGCCGGCCGGCGGCGGCGTGTCCCCGGGGCGCGGGTCCGGGCCCCGCAGCAGTCCGCGGCAGCAGCGGCAGCCCGGGCAGCGAACAGGGAGGACAATGCCCGCAGCCTGCGCGAGGCAACGGCAGAAGCTCCTCGCTGCGGCAGCCCGGGAGGACGGGGAGGCGGTGGTGGCTGGCTGCGGAGGTGGCTGCTAATTGCGCGTCGGGCCGGGACGCGCGTGGCATGAGTCCCCACGGAACGTGCGCCCACCACCGCGGCCCATCGCGCTCTCTCCCGCAGCCTCTGCTGGGCGAGGGCTTCCTATTCGCCGCGCGCAGCCCGGCCCTCCCCGCCCCGGCGAGCATGCCCAGTGCGTTCCGGCCGCGCCTTGCCAGAGCGGCCGCTCCTGGTTTTCCGCGGGGCCGTGGGCGGAGCTCCGGATTTGAGTCCTGTTTTGGGAGCGGCGCGAGTCTAGGAACTGGCTGGGAGATGGGGTGTGTGTGCGAACAAGGGGGCGAGGAAACCGCATAAGGAGCAAGCAGGCCGCTTTCTTTTACAGCTATGGGAGTGGTGCACAAGGGCGGCGGCTCTGCGAGAAGCATGTGGGCGCGGCGGGCCGCCTCAGGGATGGAGTAGGCTGTGCTCCTGCCAACTCCCGTTATCAAAGGCCCAGGGACGCCATTCACCCAGCCCCGGGCAGGCGTGTCTGGGGGCCGGAAACCCGAAGGCTTGTGGGTGCCGTGGAATGCACGCGCAGCCGGCGGAGCGTCCCTGCCCCACAGATTTTTCTAAACCATTCGCCACAGAAATGCTACTCTGCCTTCTCTGACCGACTCTGTGCACTGCAACGTTGGACAAAAAAAAACGGGAGGTACTCCAGGCCTCAAATACTGCCCCGACTAGGCAAGGGGTAGCCTGTCGTACCTGCAGCTCTCTGGGGGCAGGGTCCCGCGGGTCCTACCCACCTCCCCGCTCGGCTGCGATCAAAACCCGGAGACCGGAGCACACGCCATTCCAGAAGTCTCGTGGCGCCCACAGTTCAGGGCATGCTCAGTCGCGGAGCAGGTTTTGGGGCTTGGAAGTAGGAAGCTTTTGCACCACACACCCACACTCTAGCTCAAATTACCTCTCCCAGACTCCGCACTCATTGGTCCCGGGGCGCGAGTCTCACACCCCTATGTGTTGCTCATTGGCTGCCGCCAAGGCTCTGTCAGTTTGGGCCGCTTCATTGGCTAAAAAGTAGCCTCCGCTCGCGATTGGTTATTTATAGAGATTGAGCGGAGAGGCAGAGGCACAGCTGTTCTTTCTCCGCTGCTCCTCCGCCCTCTGCCTCCCACTTCCCCAACCCTGGCGTTTTGAAGTAAAAGTGAAAAAATAAGAGGCATTTAGGCGGAGAGCTCAGAACTAAATATAGTTCTTTGTTGGTGTTTTCGAGAGTCTGACTCCTCAGTTTCCAGTCATGACTGCCCCTTAAAGGGAGCACAAAGGGCTAATTACAGGTTTTCGTCCGCAAGAGACCGCAGAGTTGCCAAGTTTTTTTGCTGGGAGTGGGAGGGGCGAGGAGCTGAATTGAGCCACTTGGAATTCGTTTCACCCAGAGGGGTTGGGGAGTGTCCAGGCTTGCCTCAGAGGAAGCGTCTTCGTTGGCGGGCCGGGCAGTCGCTAGACTTGGCTGGGCAGGCGCTCCCGGGAGGTGCAAGGGAGATGCCCCGACTTGTTCCGAGTCTGTCTCGCTCCTCGACGGGAGGGAAGTCAAGACCTGTCTGCAGGCTGAGCGCGGCGGCGGGCACCGCGGGTGCGAGGTGGGGAGGGAGGCAGCGGAGCTGCGTCAGCGCTGGCTCCCAGTCCTGCCTTTTTTTTGTTTTAACCCGATGTCACTGCTCCCAGGTTTCACTGTCCGCATCGGAGGGTGAACCTGGGCACGGCTAACACTTGGTTTCAGTTCCTAGTGCCGCCGTGACTCACGCTGCGTTTGCTAGTTAACCTTCTCCAAACCCCTGGCCCCAGCTTCTTTCCACGCAAGTCCACAGTGAAGTCCTTGGGCACAGAATCGGGTGGGACATGGACCGGCATGATGCCTTGGGTGGGATGGGTGGTGCCCACCCCGCGCCTCGCCCTGCCGTTTAGTGGAGAGAGGAGGCGTTCACCTTGACTGTCAGAGTGCTTGGATGTAACGAAGCTTATATAATTCTCCAAAAAAACCTCTCAGAGTCAAACTCGCCTACTACAGCTGGAGAGAACCCTGCCAACATTCACCCAATATGTAATGTCCATCAAGCGCTTTACATGTACCACCACTCCTCATAATAAAAATTAAAGATGAGGAAATCCATTTTAAAGATGAGGAAACTGAGGCTGCGAGATGATCAGTAATTTGCCTGAGATGCCATAACTAGAAAGTGGCCAAGCTAAGATTACAACGCAGGGATTTGCCTGCAGAGCCTAGTCTCATAACCACTAGACCATACTTACTCGTCACATAAATGTTCTGGTATTTTATTCTTTCTTAGGGTCAATTTAGAGGCAGTGTGATCAGACTGGCTCTTAAACCCAAGCAAAAGGGACCTCTGCCCACAGCCACCCTCTGGTTCTCCTCTGACAGTGCCCCTCTTCCGGTCAGATTGATGGCCCAGCTGGAGCCTGACCCTCTTCTAGACTACATGCACTCCATGTAGTCAGAACTCTGGACTGCCCTGCCCAAATGGTGCCAAGTCCACTTGCAGGATCTGGTCAGTACTCTGAACTCACCCGTGTCCAAGAAATAGCTCTTCGTTGGGTTATGGACAGTACCTGGACCTGCGGGCTAAGGTGGACACTCCTAGGTGCTTTGGGCCCCTTGTAGTGCAGGAAGAGGGATCATTTGGGATCAGCTTTATCCTCTGTGACAGCTTCCAGCCTGGCCCTTGGAGAAGTCCAAGAATTCACAAATCACAACCGGCCATCCAGCTCCGTGTAAGAGGTATTTGTCAAGGTGGGAGGATAGATCATATTTTGTTTAACAGTTTGTTATCTTGATTTATAACTTAAATACTTAATGTTATATGGGCCTCTATATGTACTCTTAACCACAAATATTAGGTGTGGTTCTGAGTGTGATATGGAAGCAAATGCTTTGTCCTTCTGGACCTGAAGTCTAATATCAAGTATTGGATATCAGTTACTATCTGAGGCCTTGGGCGAAAAGCTCTCCTAACCTTAGCTTCCCTTTCTATGAAACAGTGATAATATAATTTGCCCTACCCACCTAGCTACACAAGGAACCTTGGAGAGAATCTGGCCACCAAATCAGTCATTTTACAGCAGGGAGAGCTGAGCAGAATTAGGACCCTGCTGTCCTAGCTGCCCTTACTATGTGCCAGGCTGTCCAGAGGGATAATAATTAAAAGATAATAGATGGAAACATGCTTCTAAAGCTGCAGCAACCCCATACATGCATCAGATTACTGCTCAGACCAGACAGCCTGACAGCCCCTTGAGAAATGACCATTCCCAAGAATCTAGGTAGCCATGTGGATGGGTACTACTGAACATTTATGGTCTCCTTAGTACCAGAAAGATGCCACAATCTGAAAACTTTTTATTAGGAATTCTTCAATAGCAATTTGTTACATTCAGATAGTCTTCCACAGAGAGACTTATATTAGAGCTTTGAGATTTCAAGTGAAGCAATGAAAAGTATACTTTTTTTTTTTTTCGACAGAGTCTTGCTCTGTCGCCCAGGCTGGAATGCAGTGGCACAGTCTCAGCTCACTGCAACCTCTGCCTCCTGGGCTCAAGCAATTCTCCAGCTTCTGCCTCCTGAGTAGCTTAGATTACAGGCATGCACCACCATGCCCAACTAATTTTTGTAATTTTCGTAGAGATGGAGTTTCACCATGTTGGTCAAGTTAGTCTTGAACTCCTGGCCTCAGGTGATTTGCCCGCCTCAGCCTGCCAAAGTCCCGGGATTACAGGCGTGAACCGCTCCTGGCCCAGTGTACAAATTTTTAAAGTTGATAATTTCCTCATGTAAAATTTGTTAGGAATATTTTAATCCTCACTTACAGCATGAAACATTATCTATCCTGTACCGTGATTATTATATTTACATAGCTAAGTCTGGTCACCCCAAGCACCATGTGAAATACTCGAGGGCAAAGTTCATGTCTAGTTTATCTTTAGAGCCAACTTTGCCCCTCATTAGTATGGGAGAAAGCCCTCAATAAATATTTATTGATGAATGTGTGAATGGTATTTTATCCTTTTCCAAACTCTATTTGTGTTAGAAGATCATATCAATCCTTGATAAGACATAACATTTTTTCAGTCTGTAGAAAAATATTTACTAATGTTTCAGTCTCTCTCCCTGAGTCACAAAGATGCTGGAGTGATCAAAGTCTCCATTTATTGGGGTGAAAACACTAAATCAGTGCTATCTTGAGGAAAGATATCAAAGCATCCAATGGATAAAACTTTTCTCTGAAGAAGACTTAACATTTCCAGATAATGTGGAAAGACATTTCTGAAAAACGATCTAATGTGAAAGCTACCAAGGAAGAGCCAGCTTAACCTTTGATACATGGCATAAACAGGGGTCCCATTCCACACCTTTGCTCACACAGTGACCTCCTTCTAAGATACACAGGTTGGGCCTTGAAAGAATTAGGTTTGTTAGAACATGAATCTTTTAAGTCCTCAAGAGAAGAAGTACCCATTTGTTCTTTTCAGTTGTACTAGGTAAGTGGAGGTTTATTTCATGATGTTCATAGTTGGTGTCACCTATAGGTAAACAACAAATTCTAATTTTGAAAGCACCAAAGGTAAGTTGATAGTGACCATATATCATTATTTTAAAGTGGAAGTAGACCGGGTGTGGTGGCTCACACCTGTAATCCCAGCATTTTGGGAGGCCGAGGTAGGTGGATCACTCAAGGTCAGGAGTTTGAGACCAGCCTGACCAACATGGCAAAACCCCATTGCTACTGAAAATACAAAAATTGGCCAGGTATGGTGGCACAAACCTGTGGTCCCAGCTACTTGGGAGGCTGAGGCAGGAGAATCACTCAAACCTGGGAAACAGAGGTTGCAACGAGCAGAGATTGTGCCACTGCACTCCCGCCTGGGCAACAGAGCGAGACTCCATCTCAAAAAAATAAATAAATAATAAAGTAGAGGTATAAATGTGAAATTAACTGTGCCTTACTGTGTTCTCAATAACTGTTAAATAACTGAATATATTATAACATGACCACATATTCACTAAGATATTTTACTTAAGCTATTAAGATATTTTACTTTATCAATGGTCCTTTTTTTTTTTTTTTTTTTGGAGACAGAGTTTTGCTCTGTCATTCAGGCTGGAGTGCAGTGGTGCGATCTTGGCTCACTGTACTCTCTGCCTACTAAGTTCAAGTGATTCTCCTGCCTGAGTCTCCTGAGTAGCTGGCACTACAGGCATGCACCACAATACCCAGTTAATTTTTGTTTTTTTAGTGGAGATGAGGTTTCACCATGTTGGCAGGCTGGTCTTGAACTCCTGACCTCAGGTGATCTGCCTGCCTCGGCCTCCCAAAGTGCTGGGATTACAGGCGTGAGCCACCACGCCTGGCCTTATCAATGGTCCTTTTTTAATAGTCTCTAAACAATTTTTTTTTTTGAAATAGAATCTCACTCTGCTGCCCAGGCTGGAGTGTAATGGTGCGATCTCGGCTCACTGCAACCTCCGCTTCCAGGGTTCAAGCGATTCTCCTGTGTCAGCCTCCTGAGTAGCTGGGATTACAGGGACTTGCCACCACACCCAGCTGATTTTGTATTTTTAGTAGAGACAGGGTTTCACCATTTTGGTCAGGCTGGTCTCGAACTCCTGACCTTGTAATCCTCCCACCTTTGCCTTCCAAAGTGCTCTGATTACAGGTGAGAGCCACCTTGCGCGGCCTCTAAAAATATTTTGTAAGTCAACCAAACCATCCTCGTCATTTCATTCTATTCGTACTATCCAGATTACACTTTGGGTAGACAACATATTACACATTATTTCACACTACTACATAATATTCATATTTTACTTTGGGCAGCCACTTTGTAAGAACAATTACTTATGAGAATTTATATCTTTATATTTTAACAGTGTCCTAAAATCCTAGCATGATAAGTAGGAGAGACAAAGATCTGGCTAGTTTTCTAATTTCAGTGTCTGCCTATATAACTTGTACTCTGATTCTTTTTTCCTATTTTAATTATTCTTCAAAGGAAAGTGTATAGAAGAATCTTAAATTTTAAATTAAATAACCTCTTAAAATGATTCAAGTTTTCTATAAACTTTTTAACAGGCAAAAACAAAGAAATGGGAAAATCAAAATAGCTATTGTGTCAAAGCTGTTGTTTAACATTAAATAACGATCTCAACATATAAATTAATACACTGTGTTATTTTTGATAAGGAAAACCACTCATGTCTCCATAGACCATGCCTCCTAGGCCTTTGTAGACTAGAGTTTCATACAGGCCTAGGCTAATAACATACACTACTCAGTATGTTTGAGTTCTGTCGTAAACTCTTACGAATGATTTTGCATATTTTAATTCTTTTTCTTTTTTCCTTTTTTTTTTGAGACGGAGTTTTACTCTTGTTACCCAGGCTGGAGTGCAATGGCGCGATCTTGGCTCACCGCAACCTCCGCCTCCTGGGTTCAGGCAATTCTCCTGCCTCAGCCTCCTGAGTAGCTGGGATTACAGGCACGCGCCACCATGCCCAGCTAACTTTTTGTATTTTTAGTAGGGATGGGGTTTCACCATGTTGACCAGGATGGTCTCGATGTCTTGACCTCGTGATCCACCCACCTCGGCCTCCCAAACTGCTGGGATTACAGGCGTAAGCCACCGCGCCCGGCTTTCTTTTTTCCAAGATGGAGTCTTGCTCTGTCGCCTAGGGTGGAGTGCAGTGGTATAATCTCAGCTCACTGCAACCTTTGCCTCCTGGGTTCAAGCAATTCTCCTGCCTCAGCCTCCAGAGTAGCTAGGATTACAGGCCTGTGTCACCACACCCAGCTAATTTTTTGTTTGTTTGTTTTCAGTAGAGACAGGCTTTCAACATGTTGGCCAGGCTGGTCTCAAACTCTTGACCTTGTGATCTGACTGCCCCCACCTCCCAAAGTGCTGGGATTACAGGTGTAAGCCACCGTGCCCAGACACATATTTTCATTATTTTACCTGATTGTAGGAAAAAAAAAGTTCCTCTTTTCTAAGATAAGTGTTCTGACCTTTTCCATCAAGACCTCAGATTTGCCTGAGACCCTGATCTATAGAGAAAAGAACAGACTTGCTTATAGCATGACTTTCATGTGATGAATGTACTCACTCAAGGGAAATTTTAGAGAGATTTCATTGATCCTGTTTTTCTTAGTTGAAAGCTCAATTTCAAATCCCAGTGTAAGATTTGCCTCCTCACAACCTCTGTTCCAGAAAACCAAATACAGCAAGAATGAGAGAAATTGCTTAGTTCCATTAAAATGAATTTTCCTCTCACTTTCTTTTTTCTCATCACCACTAGATTAAAGGAGCCTCCTTTTCTCCCACAGGGACAACAGTCCACCACTTGCCATGATGTACAATCGAAGCCTATCACCCCTTCTGCAGCAGTGGCTCCAGTAAGCCTTTCAGACTTCGTGGTTTTGATGGAGACAATAAGACTCTATATTGGGGAAAAGGAAGTTTCCTTTGTAAGTTTTCCTTTGCAAGCCAGCCATAGGGTCTGGTTTAAGGAATCTGCCTCATGGGAATTCTGTTTTACAGTCTATCAATCAGAAGATAAAGAAAAATACTGAGTGTGTGGTGTCTTAAGAAGATAACACATGCCAGGTGGGATGCGGTTGCTCACGCCTATAATCCCAGCACTTTGGAAGGTGGGCAGATCACTTGAGGCCAGGAGTTCAAGACTAGTCTGGCCAACATGAAGAAACCCCTAAAAATAAAAAATATTAGCCGGTGTGGTAGTGCACACCTGTAGTCCCATCTACTCGGGAGACTGAGGCAAGAGAATCACTTGAACCCATGAGGTGGTGGTTGAAGTGAGCCTAGATTAGGCCACTGCACTCCAGCCTGGGTACACAGCAAGACTCCATCTCAAAAAATAAAAATAATAAAAAAAAGATAACTCAAAAAAAAAAAGGTAACTCGTAATACTGGAGTATTCAGGCTATTTAAAAATTTTGTGATTGTTATATTCAGTTCTGTCATAGAAGTTTGTAAATCTTTTGAAGTTTTCTCTCAATTTATTTTAAAACACATGTAAAATGGAAATTACTGCTTTATTATTCAACTATTGAAATATGAACACATTATCACAAAATATAAAAAGTAAATTCTTTCTGTCAAGGATTTAAATTTTAAAAATACCTATTGCCTTGTAAAGTATAATATTGTAGAATTAACAAGACATGCTCCTGGAAAACTGAATAAATATTTCTGTGTTTCACATAAGCTAAATATCCTAAATAACAAGTTCAGACCTTTTTGTTGTAAAGGGCCAGATAGTAAATACCGCAGGTTTTGCAGGTCATACCAACTCTGCCGCACCTACTCATTTCAGTTGCACCTTGTAGCATGAGAACAGCCATAGGATATATGTAAATAGATGTGTTCCAGTAATACTTTATGAAAACAGGTGGTGGACTGCATTTGGCCCACAGATCCATAGTTTGCCAATTTGTAAGCCATATATTGAAGGAAAAAAATCTTTGTTCCTGGAGGTTCTTTTAATAAAAATAAACTACTAATTTGTCATTAGATAGAATCATAACTCTTGGCCATAAGTTATAGTAAAATGGCCAAATAGTTGAGTGTATTTCAACCAATATGACTGTAATTCTGTACGGTTGCTATTTTTACATGAATCATGTAAAATTTCAACAGTTAAGTCTCACTCTGTTGCCCAGGCTGGAGTGCTGTGGTGCAATCTCTGCTCATTGCAGCCTCCGCCTCCCAGATTCAAGTGATTCTCCTGCCTCAGCCTCCCAAGTAGCTGGGACTACAGGTGTGCTCCACCACACCCAGCTAATTTTTATATTTTTAGTAGAGACAGGGTCTCACCCTGTTGGCCAAGCTGGTCTCAAACTCCTGGCCTCAAGTGACCCGCCTTCCTCGACCTTCCAAAGTGCTGAGATTACAGTTGTGAGCCACTGTGCCTGGCCAATATCTACCATATTTTATTGTACTTCTAATGTCTTTTTCTTATTGATTTTAATTGTTGGTTATGGATTATGGTTATTTATAGGGGAAAACTAGTCCCATGCCAATCATATGCCTCAAAAATAACTTTATCAGTTTATTAGACTTTTATTTGTTTATGTTTTTTTATTTAGTTTTTTAAAAATTTCTGTTTTGAATATATTGATCTCTTCCTTTATGGGTTTTCTTTGTGAATTTCTTGCTACAAATTGGAAGACTTCTCACACTCCAACATATTTTATACAACTAATGTTTTCTTCCAGCATTGTTGTGGTTTCATTTTTTATGGTTAAATTTTGGTTGTTTTTCCACTGAAAGGAGAGCATCAGTAAACATGGCCAGATTGAAATCCAAGCAATAGGATGTCCACTGAATAGAAATTTCTGAGGAAAGCACAAGGTGGGACATGAGAACTCTGGTGGCAAGGATGAGGAAGCAGCCCCCTTCTCAAACAGGAAAAAAGAGCCAACAGACCTGAAAAGGAGCTGGAACTGAGAAGGTGAAAATGTAAGAGTTCACACCGCAAATAACCTTCTCTCTGTAAATAAAAATGGCAGGGCACCTGCTGAAAGATTGCAGACGATGTGTGCGTTTGGGAATGTGAGTAATAATGAAGCTGTTTCTGACAGTGACTGTGCAGCACGGCACAAAGTTGCCAAGCTGCTAAATTTGGGTTACGGAAATTTGTGAAAATGCCAGTTCAGGTTTTTTTGTTTTTATTAAGAAGGATACTAACAATTCTTCTTGAATCTGTCAGATCAGATTCTCTTAAAATATTTGAAGGCTTTTCTTCAACACAAACAAATAAGTAGTTATAAAATGAACTATATTATCTCCCACATGCTCATATCCTTAGTGAAAATATGTATATCAACTTATGACTTATGTAATTAAAAATTCAATTACTAATGGGAAATTGGATGAACTCAGTAAAACTGTCTTACTATGTCTCTTGAGTTTCTCTTTCTATTACATTCTAAATTACAATAAAACTTTGACTACCTAAACTCTCAGATATTGTTCTTTTTTTTTTTAAGTAATTGAGTATTTGTTTAGAAAACATTGCTGTTGTCTGAGGTGTTCTAAAAATATTTAGGTCAGTCATGGTGTCTCTCGCCTGTAATCCCAACACTTTGGGAGGCCAAGGTGGGCGGATCACATGAGGTCAGGAGTTCGAGACCAGCCTGGCCAACCTGGTAAAACCCCATCTCTACTGAAAATATAAAAATTAGCGGGCCGGGCGCGGTGGCTCAAGCCTGTAATCCCAGCACTTTGGGAGGCCGAGGCGGGTGGATCACGAGGTCAAGAGATCAGGACCATCCTGGTCAACACGGTGAAACCCTGTCTCTACTAAAAATACAAAAATTAGCTGGGCACGGTGGCGCGTGCCTGTAATCCCAGCTACTCAGGAGGCTGAGGCAGAAGAATTGCCTGAACCCACGAGGCGGAGGTTGCGGTGAGCCGAGATCGCGCCATTGCACTCCAGCCTGGGTAACAAGAGCGAAACTCCATCTCAAAAAAAAAAAAAAAAAAAAAAAAAAAAAAATTAGCTCGGCGTGGTGGCAGGTGCCTATAATCCCAGCTACTCGGGAGGCTGAGGCAGGAGAATAGCTTGAACCCGGGAGGAAGGCGTTGCAGTGAGCCAAGATGCGCCACTTCACTCCAGTCTGGGCAACAAGAGCAAGACTCTGTCTCAAAAAAAAAAAAAAGAAAAAAAGAAAAAAGAAAAAAAATTATATTTTCTTCATTAGATAACTAGTATGTATTTACTGTAATACATTTGGAAAGTATAGAAAAGAAAAAAAAAAAGTAAAAATGAATTACCTGAAAACAAAAAATTCACATTCCAGTTAACAGTCTTCTCGTCTTTTTATCATAGAATTATTTTATATATTCCGTAGGTCTATTTTTCTTGTGCCTGTTTTAACTTGCAGCTCAATTTAGGCCTCAGGTATTCTATAAACTACTGGTCAGGAAATAAGAAGTCAAGAGAGCTATCTTAATATTTTTCTCTCTTATTTAATAGTTTGGGGTAATATAATATTTATGTTTTTTATGCTAAAGTTGTTGCAATGCTACTAGGTCAAAAGTTGCCCAGGCAGTTGCTTACTTGACAAAGTCCCTTAGGGCAGCCTGGTTGGGGTTGTTTGCCTGTTTGTCCTGCAGGTTAGATAAACCATGTTCAGGTTCATGAACTCTGGGCAGCAGAATATGGTTGCCCATCTGCACAATTAGCCAGTGAATTGAGGGCATCAGCTGCGTTCTCCCGAATGGTTTTGTCATTCTCCAGAAATGATCTTCCTCTTTGTTGCAAACAGTACCCTTTGATGTGTCAGCACCATTCAAAGCACCAGCAGTGACTTCTGCATCACTAACACATGTCTGCTTTCTTTGTCAGTTTGCACCCAGGCTTCTATCTCTTTTGCTCCAAGTTTTTCCTGAGGCTTAAAAGAAATCTGCCCCTTACTCTTTCTAAAATATGTTCTAGCATATTTGGGAAATGACTTATTCTCTCAAGGCTACAAAATCTTCATCAGAAATTTTTTTTAAAAAGTACTTTTGCTGACATGATTTCAGGTCATTTTCTCTAAACTGTTCTTGTGTTTGATTTGGCTAGAATACCAGGCATAAGCAGTATTTAAAATTGTACATTCATTGTAATAATGGAGTGAGAATTCCTAAATATTACATGCCTGATGATGAACCTATTCTTCATTAAACCTCATATGCAGTACAATTTTCTATCTTGAATAAAACCTTTTTTATAGGCTAATCCAGGGAGTTAATATTTGGCGGCTAGAAGATAGAAATAATGTTCATAGATACCACAATATTTCCTCTAGGTGAGCTCAATAATTGTGTAAGAACAGGATATATTGTTATCCTCAGATAAGCCTCTGGTTCTGAAAAGATCCTTCATGAAATGTAAATAAAAATGGTTCGAGGAGGTTGGGTATGGCACAGGAAAATATCTTTGCCTTTCCAAGCATTATTTATACTTTGTAAGCAACAGGTAACACTCTAGCACACTCTAGGAACATACAATTTCCCGAATATTAAACAGTCAGCCTATTCTTTTTTTTTTTTTTTTTTTTTTTGAGACAAAGTCTCATTCTTTCACCAGGTGCCAGGCTGGAGTGCAGTGGCCGATCTCAGCTCACTGCAACCTCTGCCTCCCCCTGGCTTCAAGCAATTCTCCTGCCTCAGCCTCCCAAATAGCTGGGACTATAGGCGTGTGCCACCACACCCAGCTAATTTTTGTATTTTAATAGAGACGGGGTTTCACTATGTTGGCCAGAATGGCCTCGATCTCTTGACCTCATGATCTGCCCACCTTGGCCTCCCGAAGTGCTGGGATTACAGGCATGAGCCACCGTGCCCAGCCCACCTATTCTTATTCTGTTTAATTCAAATAAACTTTTGTTTTTTTTAGATGGGGTCTTGTCATGTTGCCCATGCTGGTCTTGGACTCCTGGCTTCAAGCAGTCCTCCTGCCTTGGACTCCCAAAGTGCTGGGATTACAGGCATGAGCTAACATGTCTGGCCCAAATAAAATTTTATTGAATGTATAAAGCTTTAAGTTATATTAGACTGGCTGGGCATGGTGGCTTATGCCTATAATCCCAGCACTTTGGGAGGCCGAGGAGGGCAGATCATTTGAGGTCAGGAGTTCGAGACCAGCCTGGCCAACATGGTGAAACCCTGTCTCTACTAAAAATACAAAAAAATAAATTACTAAATAAGCCGGGCATGGTGGCATGTGCCTGTAATCCCAGCTACTTGGGAGGCTGAGGCATGAGAATTGCTTGAATCCAGGAGGCAGAGGTTGCAGTGAGCCAAGATCACACCATTGCACTCCAGCGAGGGTGGCAGAGTGAGACCTTGTATCAAAAAAAAAAAAATTAGACCTGGGCGCAGTGGCTCACGCCTGTAATCAGAGCACTTTGGGAGGCTAAGATGAGTGGATTACGAGGTCAGGCATTCGAGACCAACCTGGCCAACATAGTTAAACCCCGTCTCTACTAAAAATACAAAAAAATTAGCTGTGCGTGGTGGCGGGCGCCTGTAATCCCAGCTACTCTGGAGGCTGAAGCAGGAGAATCGCTTGAATCGGGGAGACAGAGGTTGCAGTGAGCCGAGATCGCACCACTGCACTTCAGCCCAGGTGACAGTGCTAGACTCTGTCTCAAAAAGAAAATAAGTCTGAAAGAGGACTTCTGGACTATTGGCCTTGGTCCAACAGCTCAGTGAAAAGAATTGCTGTCCCAGATGCATAGTCTGTTTTTGTGACACGAAAAAGGTGGCCTGGGAAAGTGGAATGAAGAACGCACAAGCACAAACTTCAGGAGACTTTCAGTTGTATTTCCTTGGCTGGTACTGCACTGAATGCCCTTCTATCTGTAAAGGAAGCTAGAAAAATTAGTATTTAACGTTTCCACCTTCTATAGTGGAGGCAGACAAAGGAGAACTAAATGGAGAATGGTGTTGGGTAAGCCAGTCTATTGTGTCTACCCTAAACACAAAACCACTCTTCAGAAACTCAGAATTTTTCTTTCTATTGAATTTGCACATCATTTTTTCATGCCCATGCAATAAATATTGGCCAAGAGGTATAATATTTTATCTTTCGTTAAAAAATACATTTAAAAGGCTTTATTTGTTTTCCAGTTTGGTTGTATGGTTTTCACAAACTCAAATTTTTAAAAGTATTTTATGCTTTTTGAAACAGGGCCTCCATCTGTCACCCAGGCTAGAGTGCAGTGGTGTGATCACAGCTCACTGCAGCCTCAAGCTCCCAGGCTCAAGTGATCCTCCCACCTTAGCCTCCTAAGTAGCTGGAATTACAGGCACACACCACCATGCCCAGCTAATTTTTTTATTTGTTATAGAGACGAGGTCTTTTTGCTCAGGCTGGTCTTACACTCCTGAACTCAAGCCATCCTCCCACTTTGGCATCCCAAAGTGCTGTGATTATAGGTGTGAGCCACCATACCCAGATGCCAACTTTGACTTACACAGAAATCTGCAAAAACATAACCTTTTTTTTTACATTTTTTGATTCCTGATGTACAATTCATAGTAAAAAGAGCACTAGATTTTTAGTGTAACAGACTTACTTTTAAAATTTGTCTTTGTACATGTAAAATTTTGGACAACTTAATTTCTATGGTAGCCAGTCTTCAAGATGGCTCCTACCAATCTTACCACCTACTGGCATTCATACCCTTGAATAGCCTTTACCCATGGTGTATAAGGTTGGTCTCTCTTTTATGGCCTTTTAAGATCAGGCCATGAAAAACAGCAGTTTTTGTCCTGGGCTCTGTCTCTCTTGCATTTCTCACTCTGGGGGAATCCAGCTTCCATTTCTTCCAGACATGCAGGAAACTTTGTGGAAAGGTCCATGTGACAAAGAACTTGGACGGATATGAATTGTCCACATTCATTTTCACAGGTTTACTTTACTCTTTTTTAAACTCCTTTTTTTTTTGTTTAAGATTAGCATAATTTTAAAAAAAAGTCTTTGCTCATTGCTTTTTGCTGGAACTAGTGTAGAATACATGTCATTGTATACAGCTGGCTCTGTGACATTGCCTTCGCACCCTACTGCAGTGAGGATGGCTTTGTTATTTAAGGTCACTTGTATTTAATAATGAATGTCTTTCCAAGAATGTTGAATGGTAGGTCTGATGTGTCATTAGTGGGCTACCAACTAAATAAAATATTGACCTGATTTCATTCTCATTTGGGTAGAAATTTAAAAAAAAAAAAAAAAGGAAAAAAAGTAATTGACCTATTAATGTAAATTGACCTATTAATGTAAATTCCACGAGAAGGCCTCGATGATTTTAACATGTACCACAAGGGGAATGCACCTCCATTACTGAATCACTGATATGGGGAGGATGCGGTGAAGATGACTGTCTGCTACACACTCTGCAGAGTTGTCCAGTCTTATTTTGCTTTGTCTCTAGCCCTTTGCCCCTTTCCACCGTCCCACCCATTTCCAGTCACAGACTCCATGACTGCAACTGCTGCCAACTTTGCTACACAGCCTCAGATCATCTCTACTATTTTTCTTTATACTTTTTAGAAATTACTTTCTTATTTCTTATTTTATGCTACTTCTACACCTCAATGCTTTCATGCCAGAAAAGGAGTGCATATATGTGTATATATACACATATATGTCTGTGTAAATGTATACATACACACATATACACAAACACATTTATGTGTGTGTATTCTATCCAATTATATATTCAATTAGAACATTCCTTTTTTTCTTGGTCAACGTAGCATGCTGGGAATAATTTTCAGTTCATTGAACTGTCTTCACCATCGTTTTTGTTGCTGGATACTCAGGGCCTACTTCTTTGCCCCAAGGCAGGGCTTTTGCATTGTTGTTGCTGTTCATTTAGATTTTTAAGTTTGTTCTGCATCTGCAGTAGTTCTAAAAGTCTGAGGGTTTTGAAACACTGATTTCTAGAGAGAAGAGATGTCCTGTGCTGTTATTATGGATCCCAGGCTCTCACCATTGTTATTGCTAATTAGCCCCACCTCCTAACTGGTCTCTTTGCCTCCAGTCTTGCTCTCCCCCGTGTACCAATCGATCCTGTGTAATTCTGGTAGATACAGCTCATTGAAAACATAACTGGGAAAATGAATGAATCATAATGTGGATAACCCTTAAAGACACAATGTTGAGTGAATAAAGCCAGACACAACAGAAGACTGTTATAAGAATGTTATTAACAGAATGTTTATAACATTCATAAAAGGCAAAATTAAACTATTTTCTTCAGACATATAATTAGAGAGTAAACGATTAAAGAAATCAAATAATAATGATTAACACTATAGGAGGAATTGTGAATTTGGATATGTTAAAGAATGAGGGTTGGGGACAGGAAAGGCTACATAATTTGTGGGGTCCAATGCCAAATAAAAATGTTGGATCCCCTGTTCAAAAATTATTATGAATTTCAAGATGGCAACAGCGGAACATTAAACCGAGCAGAGACCCTTCTTAGTACCAGGCTCTGTGCAATTGCTCAAGTTGCACACACCCGTGAAGCCAGACCTAATTTGAAGACTGACTTCTGGGGTTCTGTTAATGCTTTTCTTTTTTAAACTTTGGAGGAAGGGAATCATACATATATTTGTTTCAGAAAAATACTGAAGTTGAACATTTACAATGTACGTACTTTTCTATAAATTTATTGTATTTTACAATTTTTAATGTGAAAAACAAAAGCAACTAGAACTGACCAGACTACTTCCTGCTCAAAAACATATGAAATATTTTCCCATGTATTAAAGTGCTTCCCTTTGCATTTTCTTGCATTTTCATTTGTTGCAGGCTCAGCTCAAATGCCAGCTCATCTATGAAACATCCTAGATTTCTTCCGTTAAAATTAACCATTTTCCTCCTCTCTTCCCTTAGCATTTTCTCTATTATAGCTTTTAATTACCCTGCTTCAAATCAGAGTTCTTTGAAATTGTTTTTTCTGATGAATATGAAATCTTGGAGAAATATTCATTTTTATTTCATATTTAGGACCCTATAGGGTATTAGATATGTGATTATTGAATTTAATTGAAGTTATTTCCAAAGATTATCATAACCCATCATAAAATCTAAAATGCTCAAAATCCTACACATTGTAAGTCCTTAAACTATTCAATGATGCAAGGTAACAAAGGTAAAAGTTTCTATGCAAACTAAGATATGTTTCTTCACCTGGTAAAAATATGAAATAGACACCAAGTGTTTTATAGTATCATTCAACATTTTTCTGTTTCACATCTGAGACAAATCTTTTTTTTTAACTTCTTTATTTTATTTATTTTTTTATTAAAAAAAAAACCAATTTGAGAAACTCCGTCTCAAAAAAAAAAAAAAAAAAAAAAAAAAAAACCAATTTGAACCACATAACCCACCTTTTTAGAATCTTATAGTAGAACCCATCAAGTTGGTGTGAAAATAGAAAGGCCAAGTGCCTGACAGGCTTGAACAAGAAAGATGGACAAAGGCAGAAGAAAACATACTGTTTTCCAAATGTTTTCAACTCTCCACAAAGCTGTCATGCAGTAATGTTATACTGTAGCAAGAATTACTATCAAACTTCACTCATCAGGCCAGAGACCCTCACGGTGTTAGCGAAAAACTTGCCTCTCATGAGGCACACTACCTACACTTGCGAGTTCATCAGCTAGTCAGTAGCCTCAACTCTAAGCTCTAACAATGTACAGAAACGAATTTTTAAGACTTTTAACATCATAAATATAATATGAGATAGTTTTTATGTAATAGACACTCTAGATACCATTTTCACCAGGAACACATTTTAAAACACTATTACCCACTATTTCCTTGAATTTTTTTCTTAGAATATTTTAGCTCTCACTAACACTTTGGGTTTTTTTGATAAACATGTGACTTAGACATTTTCTTACAACAGACAGATGGGTGTGTTCTGTGGGTATTATTTATCAAATGAAGAAAATGTTCCTCTTTACCAGCATCTGGGTAAGATTTGGATTTCTGTCACAGATTCAAAATATAGACGGAAGTATCATCTCTCTCTCACATAAGGTGACTCTGCAAGTAATCTTTTTCAATTTTTTTTTCTTATGCCAAGCTTTGAAATCACAAATAAAGTATGGGTTCAGAAAAGCCACTATATTATTAGTATTAGTATTTGGACATAGCTATTCATCATTAATTTTTATGGATATCTCCAATCATACTACCCGAAGAGCCAGTTTTCAAGACTGTGGTAGCATAAATACCTTTTATATATAAGTAAAACACTGATGAATTGACTGAAAACAATTTTTTTAAAAATAGATATGAGATCTCACTATGTTGCTCAGATTGGTCTTAAGCTCCTGAGTTCAAGAGATCTGCCCACCTTGGCCTCCCAAAGTACTGGAATTATAGGCATGTACCACAGCACTCAGCCTGATGAATAGACTTTTAAATGCATATAGAAATAAGAATATTTTATTCATCTGTACATGTAACTTAACTATACAAATCCTGCCCGAACGAATTATGACATTTGGCTGGCAAGCGTATGACTACGTACTCAATGGTATAGACATAGAGTAAGATAATTCAAGGAAAAATGTCTGCCATTTCTACAAGACAATTTATCTTAATTGATACAAAGATTTTAAATGATTCTTACTCTGCCAAGTAATCATATACAAGGTGGAAAAAAATCAACCTTTTATTGCTTGCTGGAGACAATTACAGGAAGAAACTATAAAATTTCATTGAAGGATTATTTATGCCCTATGGCATCCCTTTCTACAACACTTATCACCTAATGACCACAGATCAATACCCACAAATACAGTAAGACCAATTTTTTTTTTTTTTAAAGGGAGTCTCACTCTACCACCCAGGCTGGAGTACAGTGGCATGATTTTGGCTCACTGCAACCTCTGCCTCCCAGGTTCAAGCAATTCTTCTGCCTCAGCCTCCTGAGTACAGGTGCGTGCCACCACACCCAGCTAATTTTTTGTATTTTTAGTAGAGATGGGGTTTCACTGTGTTAGCCAGGATGGTCTTGATCTCCTGACCTCATGATCCGCCCACCTTGGCCTCTCAAAGTGCTGGGATTACAGCATAAGCCACCACGTCCAGCCATTAAGACCTGTTTTTAAAGGTTTTCAGCTTAACCGTTTTATTTCTTAATAAATTTTTATATACAACATGCGGTTTCTGGGAGCTCCAACTGCTTCAACATCTTTGCATTTGTGTTTTCTCAGCCTGGGGTACTCTCTTTTCAGCTCTTCCGATAACTGGTCTCCTCTCATCAACTAAGATGTTACCTCTTCAGAGGGGCCATATCAACCTCTGTCTATGTCAACAGCATTCCCTTCTCCCTGAACCATGTAGCGAGTTAATATAGAAGGCATATCTGCAGGCCACATCTGATCCTCTGTTTTTGTATAGCTTATGAGTTAGGAATGCTTTTAACCTTTTCAAAAACTATGGTTACAATAAATAATATTTAATGATGTAAAAATTGTAAGAAATTCAAATTTTAGTGTCAATAAATAAACTTTTATTAGAACATAGTCATGCCTATTCATGTATATTGGCTCTATGGCTTTCAGGCTTCTTCAGTAGAGTGGAGTAGTGGCAACAAAGATACAACAGCCCACATACAGTCGATGTGGCCCTTCCCAGGAAACATTTGTCACCTGCTGCTATAGCCTATTTTACACAATATATCTTGCTTCACTGCACTTATCAAATCTGTAGTTATGTTTGTTTTTTGTTTGTTTGCTCGAAACAGAGTCTTACTCTGTCACTGAAGCTGGAGTGCAGTGGCACAATCTCAGCTCACTGCAACCTCTGGCTCCCAGGCTCAAGCGATTCTCATGCCTCAGCCTCCCAAGTAGCCAGCACTTACAGGCACATGCCACTATGCCTGGATAATTTTTGTATTTTTAGTAGAGACAGATTTTTGCCATGTTGGCCAGGCTGGTCTTGAACTCCTAACATCAGGTGATTCACCCCAAGTGCTAGGATTACAGGCATGAGCCACCATGCCTTGACTGTAATTATGCTTTTTATTTATTAATTTGCTTGCTCCCCTATATGCCTAATGAGGACAGGGACATCGTGTGCATTCCCAGTGTCCAGATCAGTACATATCTGAATGTACTAAGAGGAGCTTATAAAATATTTGTTAAATGACTATAAAAAAATTGGACAACAGCCAGTGGGATGAAGCCCCTTACCTTGTTTCTATATCCCTCTTTATAGGTGAGGCAGAATGAGGGAAACCCATATCTTATTATAATTGATAGCAACAATTCACAAGATTATAAACTACACACAGAAGGCATTTCAATGAAACAGGATGATCACTACTTAAGGACATTAATTTTTACTTGAGCTCTCTAATTTTTGGACAGCTCTATTCAGCTTTCAAAACATGATGATGCTAGGCCCATACAGAAGTTGGGTGATTCCACTGTGGTTTTACTTCTGAATCATATGCAAGCTCCCAGGGAAGACTGGATCTCTGCAATTTCCATGCCCACAAAAGTTCTTTCTCCTCTAGTGATGCTTTTCTTTCCCTTCCTTCCTTCCTTCTTTCCTTCCTTCTTCCCTTCCTTCTTTCCTTCCTTCCTTCCTTCCTTCTTTCCTTCCTTCCTTCCTTCTTTCCTTCCTTCTTCCTTCCTTCCTTCTTTCCTTCCTTCTTTCCTTCCTTCCTTTTTTCCTTCCTTCTTCCTTCCTTCTTTTCTTTTCTCTCTTCTCTTCTCTTCTCTTCTCTTTTTTCTTTTCTTTTCTGGGAGTCTTGCTCTGTTGACCAGGCTGGAGTGCAGTGGCATGATCTTGGCTCACTGCAACCTCCACCTTCCAGGTTCAAGTGATTCTCCTGCCTCAGCCTTCCGAGTAGCTGAGACTACAAGCAGTCACCACCACACCCGGCTAATTTTTGTATTTCCAGTAGAGACAGGGTTTCAAAATGTAGGACAGGCTGGTCTCAAACTCCCGACCTCAGGTGATCCACCCACCTCAACTTTCCAAAGTGCTGGGATTACAGGTGTGAGCCACCGTGCCCAGCTGATGCTCTTCATTGATTATAGTCTTCTGCTCACTTGGAGGCTTGACTCCACACTTTCTTTATTATTTGCAGTTAATCTGTCTCCCAGCAATGCCAGTGGTCTTGAGTTTTTACCCATTAGCAACTGAACACTAGGAATTATCTATAGTAAACAGTACATATATGCACCTTTTAGCTTAGATTAAGATTCAAGAGATTTCCTACATAGATCTAAGCTTCCAAAGCCCATTTTCTTTCCATTTCAAATGGAGGTAAGCTGTCACACTTGGTAATGAGAACGTGCTCAGGTGCCCTTCCGTGCCCTACACTCAGAGTACACACTGACTTGTCCTGCTTTAACCTACAAAGTTCCAGAGAGAAGAGTGACCTTGATGCCAAGGGAAATTACCATTCCAGAATACAGCACAGTTTCAGCATCACAACTAAGAGTCACCATTTTGCAAGGCAATTCCATGAAGAGAAAAATTATGTTCTCATTCAAATAATGAGATAAATATAGAGTTTGCCCTGCTTTGGTGAGACCTGGCTAATAGGTTGTAGTCTTTAGTCTGGAGCTGAGATGGGAAGCAGGTCATACTATAAATCGATAAATAAATATAAAAAGAGAGAGAGAGAATCTAGTAAACCTAAGTGATTTATTCATTAAGACATGTAGAATAGGTGGGTTTGATGACTCATGCCTGTAATCCCAGCACTTTGGGAGGCCTCAGGTTGGGTCACCTGAGGTCAGGAGTTCAAGACCAGCCTGACCAAAATGGTGAAACACTGTCTCTACTAAAAATACAAAAATTTGCTAGGATGGTGGCAGGCACCTGTAATCCCAGCTACTCAGGAGACTGAGGTAGAAGAATTGCCTGAACCCAGGAGATGGAGGTTGCAGTAAGCCAAGATTGTGCCACTGCACTCCACTCTGGGCGACAGAACAAGACTCCAATTCAAAAAAAAAAAAAATGTAGAATATTAGTGACCTACCAAGTGCTTAGATGACTCATTGGCCATGGTTTAATAAATGCCCTGTGGTTTCTATTGAGTTTTGCTGCATGTTCCTAAGACCATATTTGCTTTCTCTGTGCATAGCAGCATCTGAATACAAAGGGGGCATGTCTGTCTCCAATGTTCAGTGGAGAAGAGGTTCACCAATAGTCTCTCCAAAAAGGTGTCTTGTTATAAATTGAAATACTCTTTAGGGCCTCGAAAGTGAATTTCATGTGTGCATATAATAGAAACCAGACCATCCCAAAATATTCTCCATGTTTTATAAAATAAATCTGGCCATTTTTCAATGATGAGTAACTAAGAAAATATTTGATTTATTTAAATATATTGTATGACCTTAGAATTTTATAGCCTAAAGCTCATAAAAAAGACATGTATGTGCACTCAGGGGTAGGGTGATTCACTTCACTTTAGCAGAATGTGTACGACTCGTGAGATGTACAGTACTGAGAACTGTGGGCTTGATTTTAGGGAAGGCTATGACTTCCTGTTTAGATGCTGGATGTTTTCTTTAGCCTCCAGGAGATAAATTCAAAACTTCCACTTTAGTTCAAATTATTAGTTGTTTAAAACACAAAGGGCTGTCTTTTTTTTTTTTTTTGAGAATGAGTCTCGCTCTGTCGCCCAGACTGGAGTGCAATGGCATGATCTTGGCTCACTGCAACTTCCTCCTTACGAGTTCAAGTGATTCTCCTGCGTCAGCCTCCCAAGTAGCTGGGATTACAGGCACCTGCCACCATGCCCAGCTAATTTTTGTATTTTAGTAGAGACCGGGTTTCACCACGTTGGCCATGCTTGTCTCGGACTCCTGACCTCAAGTGAATCACCTGCCTCAGCCTCCCAAAGAGCTGGTATTACAGGCATGATTCACTGCGCCCGGCCGAAGGACTGCCTACCTATGCATTCTAACATTTCCCCTTGAGTATCCTGGACAGTGTATAGATTACTTCACTTCACTGGGCCTCAGAGTTCTTATCAGTACAGTAAAAGCATCAGGAAACATCCATACTTTCCAAATTATTTTGGAGCAGCACTCAAAGGGCCTCCTCTAGCAGGAGAAGCTTCAGGCTGAAGGCGGGCTTCAGGGTGGCCTGAGGACTGAAGTGGACTGCTGACGCTTTCCCTCCAATTCAAAAGCAATGACAACACCATTTTAGTTACTTTGTACCCTAAGAAAAGACTTCTCTGGAACAAAATGTTAGTAGAGTATTAGAAATCTTCTGCCTCACAATTTCTGAGGCCTTTTTCAGCTTTATAAAGTTTTAGGCACTAAGATTAGAATTTATAACTGTAATTATGATTTAGGTTCTTCCACTAACTTGCTGTGTAACGTAGGCACATCACTCCTCCTCTTCAGGCCTTCAATTTTTTTCATCTGTAAGTTTAGAGAATTGAATGCAGTGATTTTGAAGGTTGCTTCTGTCTTAAAATGCTTTCTTTATTCTCCTCATCCTACTTTCCCAGGTATCTGCACACAGTGGCCTAAGGTAGAGGGATAAATGGGACTTAAAGAGAGGAAGATTACACTGCTTCCTCCTTTATTATTATTATTTTTTCTGTCGCTTGATGTTATGACTGAATCCATTTCAAGGAAAGTAAATAAAAGAAAGGATAAGTGAAGGACTGGATAAGCAGAGACATAACATTTAAATATGGTATCACTGTGAAACTGTTTTATTTGCTCCAGGAAAGATTCATGAAAATAACCTGTGAGGTTCTGACAAAGGACTGAGTCAGACTAAGATTACCTCACAACATTGCAATCTTACTTGTTTATAGCCAAACTGACTGCTGACCTGACAGAACACGTTGGGGATTTTCCTCCCTGCCAGCTTCCGCCATGGTAATGCTAAGTCATGCTTTCCCTAACCACTAGTTTCTGGAACACACTGCGCTTTGTGTCATAGGAAATGGGCAGGGTAGTTTCACCCACAAGGGTTCTTTACAGCAGTTTCCGTTAATGAGTCCTATACACTGTATCCTTGGGCAACATTCTCATAAATTATGATATGGTATCAAAATGCTATCCTAAATTATGTGCATATCTTCACTCCCTTGCAATTCCATGTATTCTATTCCCATCATCACAAGGAGAGGAATATTTTGGCCCCAGATAAAGGTTACCAAAGGAACTCTATTGACTCAAGTGTTCTCTTAAAAGCCTTAAGGGTACTTAAGGGTATGTGCTAGTATGTACTGGCCAAGGAAGGAGGTTGTGCTTTAGAAGGGAGGTCTGTAGCCGTTACCCATATTGGTTATTACCTGGTCTACTCACATTCCACACCCACTGGCATTTGGTTAGATTTCAGGCCTCTGAAGTTCTTCCCAAAGATATTTAGTCCCCTGCTTCTCCAAGCACTTCCTGTTTACACTATATCTGTCTCTAGAATATTTTTCTTTTAAGAATTTTTTAGACTGGGCACGGTAGCTTATGCCTGTAATCCTAACACTTTGGAAGGCCAAGGTGGGCGGATCACCTAAGATCAGGAGTTCAGACCAGCCTGGCCAACATGGTGAAACTTCGTCTCTACAAAAATACAAACATTAGCCAGGTATGGTGGCAGGCACCTGTAATCCTTGCTACGTGGGGGACTGAGGCAGGAGAATCTCTTTTTTTTTTTTCCAAGATGGAGTCTTGCTCTGTCACTCAGGATGGAGTGCGGTGGCTCGATCTTAGCTCACTGCAACATATGCCTCCCAGGTTCAAGCAATTCTTTTGCCTCAGCCTCCCGAATAGCCAACACACCTGGCTAATTTTTGCATTTTTAATAGAGATGGGTTTTTACCATGTTGGCCAGGCTGGTCTTGAACTCCTGATCTTGTGATCTGCCTATCTCGGCCTTCCAAAGTGCTGGGATTACAGGTGTGAGTCACCAGCCCTGGACAATGAGAATCTCTTGAACCCGGGAGGCCGAGGTTGCAGTGAGCTGAGACTGGGTCCAGCCTGGGTGACAAGAGCGAAACTCCGTCTCAAAAAAGAAAAAAAAAAAGAATGAGACGGAGTTTCGCTCTTGTCACCCAGGCTGGAGTGCAATGGCGTGATCTTGGCTTACCGCAACCTCCACCTTCTGGATTCAAGCAATTCTCCTGCCTCAGCCTCCCGAGTAGCTGGGACTACAGGCACGCGCCACTATGCCCTGCTAATTTTTGTATTTTTTTTTTCTCTTTTTTTGAGACGGAGTTTCTGTCTTGTTACCCAGGCTGGAGTGCAATGGCACGATCTCGGCTCACCGCAACCTCCGCCTCCTGGGTTCAGGCAATTCTCCTGCCTCAGCCTCCTGAGTAGCTGGGATTACAGGCATGCGCCACCATGCCCAGCTAATTTTTTGTATTTTTAGTACAGACGGGGTTTCACCTTGTTGACCAGGATAGTCTCGATTTCTTGACCTTGTGATCCACCTGCCTCGGCCTCCCAAAGTGCTGGGATTATAGGCGTGAGCCACCGTGCCCGGCAGAATTTCTTAACTTATGTACATTTCCTGCCTTTCCTGAAACTTCGGTACACCCTTTTGCATATGACTTTATCTCCACTTTCTTTTCTTTTCTTTTATTTTTTTTTTTTGAAATGGAGTTTAGCTCTTGTTGCCCAGGCTGGAGTGCAATGGCACAATGTTGGGCTCACTGCAACCTCTGCCTTTCAGGTTCAAGTGATTCTTCTGCCTCAACCTCCTGAGTAGCTGGGATTACAGGCGTACGCCACCATGCGTGGCTAATCTTGTATTTTTAGTAGAGACAGGGTTTCTCCACGTTGGTCAGGCTGGTCTCAAACTCCCGACCTCAGTTGATCCACCCACCTTGGCCTCCCAAAGTGCTGGGATTACAGGCGTGAGCCACCATGCCTGGCCTTCATCTCTACTTTCTTACCACCTGGAGTAATAGGAAGTGAGCATTTGTTACGTGACATCAAATCTCACCACTCTTCTGTTAGTTCCTCAATCATACAACAGAATCCTTTCATAATATTGGTGAAAGACTATTACAGTCACATATTCTTCCCATGGCAAATGGGAAAGGGGTCCTTTTCATAGGCATCAGGTATTTGGGCATTAACTACAGAGGTGGCCTCTGGGAGAGACGTAGCTCAATGGAGCTTGTAAACATCAATCACCAAGTCAAAAAAAAAAAAAAAAAAACAGAACAATTTATTCCTCCTATATACACAGATAGACTCCAGATGGTCCTGTTAAGCCTTTGTGACAATTTATCTCCCTCAAGATTGTTCTTGAAGATATTCATTTAACCTACTTATTCAACTAATTTCAGCCTAGTGGTTTAACCAAGGGGCTCACTGAACCTAGTTTTAATTTGTCTTATTTTTTAATTTTTTCAAAAAAATTTTTTTTTCCGTTCATAACTTCACTAAGACTACTTTTAATTTTAAAAGAGAAAATTAACAGGTTTTATCTGCAACCTTTTACTTTCTTAAAATCACTGAAAATTTTTTTTTTTTTTTTTTTTTTGAGATGGAGTTTTGCTCTTGTTATCCAGGATGGAGTGCAAAGGCGCAATCTCGGCTCACCGCAACCTCCATATCCTGGGTTCAGGCAATTCTCCTGCCTCAGCCTCCTGAGTAGCTGGGATTACAGGCACGTGCCACCATGCCCAGCTAATTTTTTATATTTTTAGTAGAGACGGGGTTTCACCATGTTGACCAGGATGGTCTCGATCTCTTGACCTCGTGATCCACCCGCCTTGGCCTCCGAAAGTGCTGGGATTACAGGCGTGAGCCACCGCGCCCAGCCTGAAAAATTTAATTGTAGTTTTTTTTTTTTTTTTTTGAGATAGAGGCTCACTTGTTGCCCAGGCTGGGCTCACTGCAACCTCTGCTTCCAGGTTCAAGCAATTCTGACATCTCAGCCGCCCGAGTAGCTGAGATTACAGATGTGCATCACCACGCATGGCTATTTTTTTGTATTTTTAGTAGATATGGAGTTTCGCCATGTTGGCCAGGCTCGTTTTGAACTCCTGGCCTCAAGTGATCCACCTACCTTGGCCTCCCAAAGTGCTGAGATTACAGGCATGAGCCACTGCTACCAGCCCTAATTGTAGATATTACATCTACTATGTAACATCAACCTGACCTGAAATATTTCTAGAAAATTACAAGAATAAATTTTGAAGTTAGAGAGGTCTGTGAGAAACAATGAGAAAGAATCAAGTTGCCTTTATTTATTTATTTTTATTTATATATATATTTTTTGAGACAGAGTTCTGCTCTTTTGCCCAGTCTGGAGTGCAGTGGCTTGATCTCTACTCACTGCAACCTCTGCTTTCTGGTTTCAAGCACTTCTCCTGCCTCAGCTTCCCAAGTAGCTGGGATTAAAGGCACCCGCCACCATGCCCGGCTAATTTTTGTATTTTTAGTAGAGACAGGGTTTCACCATGTTGGCCAAACTGGTCTTGAACTCCTGACCTAGTGATCCGCCCACCTCGGCCTCCCAAAGTGCTGGGATTACAGGCGTGAGCCACAGCACCCGGCCCGGCTTTAATTTTGTTTTAATTTAATTAGGGGGTAAGTTTGCTATTGAAAAAGTAGAACTTCAACCTGGCAGGTTGAAGAAAAGAAGGAAAGAAAGAAAAGAAGGAAAGAAAAAAGTAAATATGCCTAGGTCAGAAATGGAGGTCAAAACTCCCACACTGATTAGTAGTAGGACTATGCCTGTGAATAGCCACTGTACTCTAGCCTAGGCAACATAGTGAGACCCTGTTGCTTTGAGCAAGACTCCATCTCAAAACAAAACAAAACAAAACAAAACACCATGTTTTTTTGTGAAGTAATGATGACACCAATGAAAATGAAGTACACACCTTAGAATTTAGGTAAAACACAGCCTGAAAGCAATAGTTTGGTAGCATTTCCTAACAATTTGTAAGGTGGCGTGATGGTCTCTGAGGGCCGTGATGTCCAGAAGTAGAAAAGAGAGGGGCAGTCCACTACAGGATCTTATTTATTTTTTATTTTATTTTATTTATTTATTTTTTCTCAAGATGGAGTATTGCTCTGTCACCCAGGCTGGAGTGCAATGGCGAGCTCTTGGCTCACTGCAACCTTTGCTTCCTGGGTTCAAGTGATTCTCCTTCCTCAGCCTCCAGAGTAGCTGGGATTACAGGTGCATGCCACCACTCCCAGCTAATTTTTTATATTTTCAGTAAAGATGGGGTTTCACCATGTTGGCCAGACTGGTCTTGAACTCCTGACCTCGTGATCCACCTGCTTCGGCCTCCCAAAGTGCTGGGATTACAGGCATGAGCCACTGTGCCTGGCCTAGGATCTTATTTTTTTCACTGCACATGCACCACTTTAACCCCTAATTCTAAATTAATTTTCTGGTAGATATTCAGCCACTTTTGCATCTGAATGGCTTCATGAGCCAGTTTTCTGAGTGTCCTTCCCACTTTATGAGGCAATCACCAAAGATCTGGAGTAACCAGGCTAATTGTAATTTCTGGACCCATAATGGCCCTATTGACCTTCAGGTTCTAGTGTCCTATCAGCCTTCCAAATGTCAAAGCTAAGGGTAGAAATCCCCTGGTTGACAATATGTGGGTAAGGGGTGGGGGAGAGGTTATATACAATATCATTTCTTTCCATCTTGCAAGGATGATAAAAGATAAAACTAAGCTAGTGTTTAAAATACTACTCTTTAAATTGACATTTTTGCCTTTGTGAAGTAATATTGCTGCAGACACTAAATATGTTTCAAAAAATTTACAATACAGCATTTGGTAGGTTGGTGTTGGCCAGCAAAAGGAATATAAAGAAAAGCATCTGAAAAAATGTGAAGATGGACTTCAGTTTAATATGTTCAAAATGCAATGGTGGCCGGGTGTGGTGGCTCAAGACTATAATCCCAGCACTTTAGAAGGCTGAGGCGGGCAGATCACTTGGGGCCAGAAGTTCAAGACCAGCTGGGGCAGCAAAGTGATACCCCATGTCTCCAAATTTTTTAAAACAAATCAGCCAGGAGACCAGCCTGAGCAACATGGTGAAACCCTGTCTCTATAAAAAATACAAAAATTAGCAAGGCATTGTGGCACACGCCTGTGGTCCCAATTTAGGAGGTTGAGGTAGAAAGATCACTTGAGCCCAGGAGGTGGACAGAGGGTGCAGTGAGTCAAGATCACACCACTGCACTCCAGCCTGGGTGACAGAGCAAGACCCTGTCTCAAAAAAATATACATATATTAGCCAGGAGTGGTGGCACGCACCTCCTTGCTACTTGGGAGGCTGAGACAGGAAGTTCACTTGAGCCTAGGATTTTGAGGCTTCAGTGAGCTATAATTGGGCCACACCACTGCACTCCAACTTAAGCAACAGAGCAAGACCCCATCTTCAAAAAAAAGAAAATGTTAACAGAAAAGTGTTCTAGACCTTTGCTTAGTGGGAAATGGAAAATACACAGGCATGCTGTACATATTTGCTGACTGGCTGAAAGGGAAATCATTTCTGAATATTTTGACATGCCCCAAAAATGGAAAACACTCATCCATATGTAGTCTAGGCAGTCATTTATGTGTGAGGAGAAATACAGATTTGAGAATAATTATCCCAAATTTCACAACCTCCAGAGAATCCCGCATGCCACAATTGCAAAAAGCAGTACTTATCATTTAAACAATATTCCTTGCTATTCTATTTTGGGAAAGTTATTCCTGAAAAATATATAAGAAGCTAATAAAAAGGAAAGATTTATATTTAATTATTTGCATTCCAAATGTGAAATAGATACAAAGTTATCATTAAATATATTTCCTAGCACATTTCAATAAATTTACTAAATTATAATGATGAAAATGTTTTTAAAATCATGGAATAACAAGGAATTATATATGAGAGAGAAATATACTGACGAGAACTCCTCAGTGATGTCCCCAATCACATGAAAGCCAGAGCTCGCGTAAAACTAAAATAAAAGGCTCTGATCATTTTGAGTCCGTTACAGATTTTTGTTTTCTAAAATTCATCAATGATATCACAAAGCAAATAAAAGTAAGTTCTGAGCTAAGGTTTTCTCTATTTAAAGAGTCTGATTTGGACATAAGGCTCTCCATTCCCTCTATCATCACTCTAATAAGCCAATTTAATTTTATAAGCATTTATCACTGCCATTTTATGGCCCTTAAGACCATGCAATAGAAACTACTTAAAAAGAAGTAAAAACAATGTGAGTCATAATTTTAGTATGCTTACAGATGAGTAAGACAGCCCAGGAGGGAACTGAAAACTTTCTTGTTGTAACTTCTTAGTAACTAAGATTTAGTGAAAGCTCTGAAAGTATCTGAGGGATACTCATTTTGATGTGTCTTAGTATTCCTTATCAAAGTAGCAGAATCAAATATAGTTTTATTTATAGGGTACTCCCACTGAAACTACTAATAGAGAGACCTATGTGTAAAAAGGTTGTAAGTCATAGACTGATAGTAAAAGTGAGAGCAAATCTTGCCATTCACAGTGCTTTTTCAACAAGAACATTTTTATATATATCTAAACAGTACAAATTTTTCTTCAAAAAAGTCTAGAGAGCTTCATTACTATGTTTCAGTTGGACCTAAGTAAATGGTGATTTTAAGACTTTCAAGATGGGCAAGTGTGTTAAGAGTTCTTTTCACCCACACCTCCCAGTGGGATAATAAAACATAGCTTTTATAGTTCTTAGAATTTTAACTCTATTTAAGTGTTATAAAAATACATTTACCACCTAAAATAAAACTTTGAACAAGACACTTTAATAACAACTTTAAAAAAAATTTCCGGCTGGGTGCAGTGGCTCACTATCACCTGTAATCTCAGTGCTTTGGAAGGCTGAGATGGAGGATTGCTTGAGCCAGGAGCTCAAGACCAGACTAGACAACATAGTAAGACCCTATCTCTAAAGAAAAGAAATCAAAATGTTAGCTAGGTGTGGTAGTGCATGCCTATAGTCTTAGCTACTTGTAAGAATGAGGCAGAAGGATTTCTTGAGGCCCAAGAGGTCAAGACTGCAGTGAGCCGTAATCACACCACTACACTATAGTCTGTGCAACAGGCAAGACCCTGTTTCAAAAAAAAATTATACCACTCAACATTACTTTTCTTGACACAGGATTCTTGAAAACAATACTATGGAATACTATGTTGCTAATAGTTCTTATTACTTGTGTGTGTGTGTGTGCGTGTGTGTGTGTAAAACATCTATAATTTTTAAAACTTCTTTCCAAGTTCAAGAAGGAAGTATAATTTTCTTAAAAAAATTATTGAGACAACTGAAAATAGAAATAAAACATATCTACCAGGTGTAGTGGCTCACTCCTGTAATCCCAGCACTTTGGGAGGCTGAGACGGGCAGATCACCTGTGGTCAGGAGTTTGAGACCACCCTGAACAACATGGCAAAACCCCATCTCTACTAAAATACAAAAAATTGGCCAGGCACGGTGGCTCAGGCCTGTAATCCTAGCACTTTGGAAGGCCAAGGTGGGCAGATCACCTGAGGTTGGGAGTTTAAAACCAGCCTGTTCAACATGGAGAAACTCCATCTCTACTAAAAATACAACAAAATTATTAGCCAAGCGTGGTGGCACATGCCTGTAATCCCAGCTACTCAGGAGCCTGAGGTAAGACAATCACTTGAACCAGGGAGGCGGGGTTGCAGTGAGCCAAGATCGCACCATTGCACTCCAGCCTGGGCAACAAGAGCAAAACTCGGTCTCAAAAAAAAGAAAAGACAAGACATCAAAATCTATGTAATAACACAAAAGCAGTACTAAAAGGGAAGTTTATAATGATTAACAGCTATATCAAAACAGCAGAAAGACTTCAAATGAGCAACCTAATGATGCACCTCAAAGAACTAGAAAAGCAAGAATAAAATTAAACCCAAAATTAGTACAAGGAAAGAAATAATGAGGATCAGAGCAAAAATAAATGAAATTGAAACTGAAAAAGCAATACAGAATACCAACAAAATGAAAGTTCATTTTTTTAAAGATAAAATTGACAAACTTGTAGCTAGACTAAGAAAAAAAGAAAACCCAAACAAATAAAATCAGAAATGAAAAAGGTTCATAACAACTAATGCTGCAGAAATACAAAGAATCATTAGAGACTACTGTGAACAACTATATGCAAACAAATTGGAAAACCTAGAAGAAATGGATAAATTTCTGGACACATACAATCTACCAAGATTGAGCCATAATCAAATAGAAAAACCTTAACAGACCAATAATAAGTAAAGAAATCAAAGCTATAATAAAAAGTCTCTTAAATAAAAGCTCAGGATTTGATGGCATCACTGTTGAATTCTACCAAACATTTAAAGAACAAATACTACTGGCCGGGGCAGTGGCTCATGCCTATAATCCCAGCACTTTGGGAGGCCATGGTGGGCAGATCACGAGGTCAGGAGTTCCAGACCAGCCTGACCAACATGGTGAAACCCCATCTCTACTAAAAATACAAAAATTAGCTAGGTGTGGTGGTAGGCACCTGTCCCTAGCACTTTGGAAGGCCAAGCGGGCGTATCACGAGGTCAGGAGATAGAGACCATCTTGGCTAACACAGTGAAACCCCATCTCTACTAAAAATACAAAAAATACAAAAAAGTAGTCCCAGCTACTTGGGAGGCTGAGGTAGGAGAATCACTTCAACCTGGGTAGTGTAGGTTGCAATGAGCTGAGATCGTACCACTGCACTCCAGCCTGGGCAACAGAGCAAGACTCCATCTCAAAAAAAAAAGATCCATACAAGGAAAACTATAAAACACTGATGAAAAAATTAAAGAGGACACACAAAAAAATGGAAAGATTATTTATGTCCATGGAATGAAAGAATTAACATTGTTAAAATGACAATATTATCTAAGGCATTTTACAGATTCAACATAATCTCTATCAAAATATCAATGATATTCTGCACAGCATTAGAAAAAGAAATCCTAAAACTTACATAGAAATACAAAAGACCTTGAATAGCCAAAGTAACCCTGAGTAAGAAGAACAAAGCTGGAAGCATCACACTACCTGACTTCAAAATATACTACAAAGCAGCTGGATGCAGTGGCTCATGCCTGTAATCCTAGCACATTGGTAGCCAAGGTGGGTAGATCATGAGGTCAGGAGTTTGAGACCAGCCTGGCCAAGATGTTGAAATCCCGCCTCTACTAAAAATACAAAAATTAGTCAGTCGCCATGGCAGGTGCTTGTAATCCCAGCTATTCGGGAGCCTGAGGCAGGAGAATCGCTTGAACCTGGGAAGCAGAGGTTGTAGTGAGCCGAGACTATACCACTGCACTGCACTCTAGCCTGGGTAAAAGTGCAAGACTTGGTCTCAAAAAAAAAAAGAAAAAAAATGCTACAAAGCTGTCATAACCAAATCAGCATGGTACTGGCATAAACACAGAGACATAAACCAATGTAACAGAACTGGAAACTCAAATATAAATCTGTGCATTTATAGTCAACCCCTTTTTTGGCAAAGTTGCCATAATATACAATGAGGAAAGGGCAGTCTCCAATAAATAGTGTTGGGAAAACTGGATAATCATATGCAGAAGAATGAAATCAGACCCCTATTTCTCACCATACACCAAAACCAATCAAAATAGATTAAAGATTTAACTCTAAGAACTGAAATTATAAAACTACTGGAAGAAAATATTGGGAAAATTCTCCAGAACATTGTTTTGGGCAAAGATTGTGTGTGTGTGTGTGTGTGTGTGTGTGTGTGTGTGTGTGAGAGAGAGAGAGAGAGAGAGAGAGAGAGAGAGAGACCTGGAAAGCACAAACAGACAAATTGTATTACAAGGTAAAAACCTCCTCCACAGCAAAGGAAACAAGCAACAAAGTGAACAGGAAGTCCTAGCCAGAGCAATCAGGCAAGATAAAGAAATAAAAGGCAGCCAAATGTCCAGAGTCAAATGATCTCTCTTTGAGGACGATATAATTCTGTAAACAGAAAACCCTAAAGACTGTCAAACAGCAACTAGAATTCATAAATGACTTTAGTAAAGTTTCAGGATACAAAATCAATGTACAAAAACAGTAGCATTTCTTTTTATTTTATTTTTTATTTTTTGAAATGGAGTCTTGCTATGTTGCTCACGCTGGAGTGCAATGGCATGATCTTGGCTCACTGCAACCTCTATCTCCCAGGTTCAAGTGATTCTTCTGCCTCAGCCTCCCTGAGTAGCTGGGACTACAGGCACATGCCACTACACCTGGTTAATTTTTGTATTTTTAGTGAAGATGGTGTATCCCCATATTGGCTAGGCTGGTCTCAAACTCCTGACCTTAGGTGATCTGCTCATCCCGGCCTCCCAAAGTTCTGGGATTATAGGCATGAGCCACCATGCCTGGCCAAATGGTAGCATGTCTATACACAAATAACATTCAAGCTCTAATTAAGAATACAATCCCAGCTCTCAGTTGCCACCACCAGCCTGCACACCGCATTCTCCTGCCACTCTGTTCGTTGCCTCACTCCTCTGCAGGTCACAATGGAAGAAGAGATTGGCACACTCATTATTGACAATGGTTCCAGCATGAGCAAAGCTGGCTTTGCTAGGGATGACGTCCCCCCAAGTTGTGTTTCCCTCCATCGTCAGGTGCCCCCAGCACTAGGGCGTGATGGTGGGCATGGGCCAGAAGGACTCCTATGTGGGCAACGAGGCCCAGAGCAAGTGCAGCATCCTGACCCTGAAGTACCCCATCGAGTATGGCATCATCACCAACTGGGACGACATGGAGAAGATCTGGCACCAAACCTTCTACAACGAGCTGCGTGTGGCCCTGGTACTGTTGACTGAGGCCCTCCTGAGCCCCAAGGCCAACAAAGAGAGGATGCCTCAGATGATGTTTGAGACCTTCAACACTCTGGCCATGTATGTGGCTCTCCAGGTTGTGCTGTCCCTGTATGCCTCTGGGCGCACAACTGGCATTGTCATGGACTATGGAGATGGGGTCACCCACATGGTGCCCATCTACATGGGCTATGCCCTACCCCATGCCATCCTGAGTCTGGACCTGGCTCTCTAGGACCTGACCAACTACCTCATGAGGATCCTCACCGAAAGTAGCTACAGCTTCACCACCACAGCGGAGCGGGAGATCGCGTGCAACATCAAGGAGAAACTGTGCTATGTCACCCTGGACTTCAAGCAGGAGATGGCCACCACTGCATCCTCCTCTTCCCTAGAGAAAAGCTACGAGCTGCCTGATAGCCAGGTCATCACTGTCGGCAACAAGCGGCTTCGGTGTCCGAAGGTGCTGTTCCAGCCTTCCTTCCTCGGCATGGAATCTTGCGGCATCCAAGAGACCACCTTCAACTCCATCATGAAGTGTGATGTGGACATCCGCAAAGACCTGTATGCCAACACGGTGCTGTCCGGTGGCACCACCATGCACCCAGGCATTGCCGACATGATGCAGGAGATCACCACTCTGGCAGCCAGAGTGCAAGTACTCAATGTGGATCCTCGGCTCCTTCCCGGCCTCACTGCCTTCCTTCCAGCAGATGTGGATTAGCAAGCAGGAGTACGACGAGTCCAGCACCTCCATCATCCACCACAAATGTTTCTAAATGGACTCCGAGCAGATGTGTAGCACTTGCTGCATGGGTTAATTCACAAGTATAAATCTGCCCCTGGAAAATGCATACATCTCATGCTATCCTCACGAAACTGGAATAAGTCTTCAGAAAGAAACTGTCTGTGAAGCTTGTACCTGATTATCAGCATTGGATTGTAGAACTTGTTGCTGATTTTGACCTTGTATTCAAGTTAACTGTTCCCCTTGGTATTTGTAGAACACATGTACATATCTTTGATTTCAACCCTTAGTATATGCGGCTTGGTCACTTTGAGGTTGAGGTAAGTACGTACTTGTGGAAGACAAGT
This sequence comes from Aotus nancymaae, assembly GCF_030222135.1. Taxonomy (NCBI): domain Eukaryota; kingdom Metazoa; phylum Chordata; class Mammalia; order Primates; family Aotidae; genus Aotus; species Aotus nancymaae. Next base: position 46,372,711 of record NW_026988431.1, on the reverse strand, counting down.
CTGTGGCGTGGTGAGTCTGCGTGGCCAGCAGTCTCTGATCTGTGCAGGGTATTAATGTGTCAGGGCTGAGTGTTCTGGGATTTCTCTAGAGGCTGCAAGGGCTCCTGAACCAGTTGTTTCTGTCCTGCCAGTCTGTCAGGGTTGGAAACTCCAAGCCATAGGACCCAGTTTCCTTTCTTAGCTGATGTTTTTCTGCCAGAACACCGTGCCCTGTTACTTGCCTTGAGTTGGAAGCGGTTTATATTTACACCTACAAATATATTTATCCTTTTAATTTATGTAGGGTTTCTTTTGTACACAATTCTCAATTCTTTAAAGAAATGACAACAAACTTTGTTTTCTACTGTTAAGTGAGAACATTAGGCCCCAGCAACATGTCATTGTGTAAGGAAAAATAAAAGTGCTGCTGTAACCGGAAAAAAGAATGCAATCCCATTTATAACAGCCACGCACAAAAGAAAATATCTAGGAATACATCTAAGCAATGAGGTGAAAGAGCGTTACAAGGAGAGCTACAAAACACTGCCAAAAGAAATCAGAGTCGACACAAACAAATAGAAAACATTCCATGCTTATAGATTAGAAGAATCAATATTGTTAACATGGCCATATTGCTCAAAGCAGTCTACAGATTCAATGCTATTCCTATCAAACTACCAACATTATTTTTCACAGAATTAGAAAAAACTCTTCTAAAATTAATATGGAACCAAAATGCCAGAATAGCCAAAGCAATCTTAAGCAAAAAGAACAAAGTCGGAGACATCAAATATCCTGACTTCAAAATATACTATAAAGTTACAGTAACAAAACAGCATGGTACTGATACAAAAACAGACTCATAGACTAATGAAATAGAATAGAGAATCCAGAAATAAAGAAGGTTACACATCTGTAACCATCTGATCTCTGACAAAGTCGACAAAAATAAGCCCTGAGGAAAGGACTCCCTACTCAATAAATGGTGCTTGGGTAACTGGCTAGCCACATGCAGAAGAATGAAACTGGACTCTTACCTTTCACCATATACAAAAATTAACTCAAAGATTTAAATGTAAGACTTCAAACTACAAAAATCTGGAAGAAAACCTAGGAAATACCATCTGGATATGGGCTTTGGCAAAGAACTTATAACTAAGTCCTCAAAAACAACTGCAACCAAAATTGACAAGTGAGACCTCACTAAACTAACCAGCTTCTGCACAGCAAAAGAAACTGTCAACAGAGTGAACAGACAACCTACAGAATGGGAGAAAATATTCACAAACTAGGCATCTGACAAAGGCCTAATATCCAGAATCTGTAAGAAATTCAAATCATCAAGCAAAACACAAACAATCCCATTAAAAGTGAGCAAAAGGCCAGGCGCAGTGGCTCACGCCTGTAATCCCAGCACTTTGGGAAGCCGAGGGGGGTGGATCATGAGGTAAAGAGATTGAGACCATCCTGGCCATGGTGAAACCCTGGCTCTACTAAAATACAAAAAATTAGCTGGGCATGGTGGCGTGCACCTGTAGCTCCCAGCTTCTCAGAAGGCTGAGGCAGGGGAATTGTTTGAACCCAGGAGGTAGAGGTTGCAGTTAGCTGAGATTGTGCCACTCCAGCCTGATGACACAGCAAGACTCCATCTCAAAAAAAGTGAGCAAAAGACATGAACACACACTTCTCAAAAGAAGACACACAGATGGCATGAAACATCTGAAAAATGTTCTACATCACTAATCATCGGAGAAATGCAAACCAAAGCCACAATGAGATATCATCTCACCCTAGTTAGAATGACTTTTATCAAAAAGAGAGGGAATTGCCCGGGTGTGGTGGCTCATGCCTGTAATCTTAGCACTTTGTGAGGCCAAGGTGGGCACATCGCCTGAGGTCAGGAGTTTGAGACCAACTTGGCCAAACACAGTCTCTACTAAAAATACAAAAATTAGCCAGGCTTGGTGGCCTGTGCCTGTAGTCCCAGCTACTCAAGGGGCTGAGGCAGAAGAAGCCTTTGAACCTGGGAGGCGGAGGTTGCAGTGAGCCAAGATTGCGCCACTGCACTCCAGCCTGGGCGACAGAGCGAAACTCTGTCTCAAGAAAAAAAAAAAAAGACAAAATGTGGTATACATACACAATGGAATATTATTATTATTTAGCCATTAAAAGAATGAAATCCCATCATTTGCAGCAACATAGATGGAACTGGAGGTCCTTAAGTCAAGTGAAGTCAGCTGAGCACAGAAAGACAAATATCTCTTGCTTACAGTTCCTGAAAAGAATGAAGGAAAAAAATGTTGATTTAAAATTTTAAAAAGACAAATATCTCAGGTTCTCACACATATGGAAGCTAAAAAGTGAATCTAGTGAAGGTAGGGAGCAGATGGATGGTTACCAGAGACCAGAAAGAATAGGAGGGAGGGAAGGATGAAGAGAGGTTGATTCATAGGTACAGACAGACAGTTAGATAGAACAAACAAGACCTTGTACGTGATAAATAAGCAGAGTGGCTACAGTTAATATTAATCTAGTTTGCATTTTAAAATAGCTAGAACAGAATAATTCAAATGTTTCCAGCATAAATAAAAAAATAAATATTTAAGGTGATGGATATATCCCAATTACTCCGATTTGATTATATGAATGTGTCAGATTATCACATATAGTCCCAAAATATGTACATCTATTATGTATCAATAAAAAATATAAAATAATAAGAAATTGTTTAAAGAGATACAAAATTTCTTAAGACTAAGCTGAAAATGCAGAAGGGTTAAAGTGGTGGCAAGTAATTGTTAAAGCTTTTTTAGATCGTCATTTGGAATTGAGCATATCTTTTAGCTAGCAAGGTAATATTTCAGCAGGAATATTCCTTACCATATTTCTAAGATCAGAAAGAAAGCTGCCTCATCATCCACAGGAAGTCAGCATTCAAAGACCATGCCAAATAAATACTGTGAAAACAGGTATGGCAATCTTGTTTGGGAACTAAAAAAATAATAAATGCCTTGACAAACAAAGAGTGTTGGGGCTTATGCCAATGTTCTCAGTAACTCTTTGTTACTATGAACCAGGGTGTGGCCAGATATCCTTGGCAATGAAAAGTCAATATTTGACCAATGATTTGGCACAATGTCCCTAATATAGCATAAATCTTATTTCAGAGGAAGAATATGGCAGAATAGGAGCTGTTGAAAACATTTCCTCCAGTGTCTTTATCTATTCAGGCTCCACCTTATTTCAATCAGTTATCAGTCTGGACTCACCAACTGCATGCCCTTTATTTTATTTATTTATTTATTCATTCATTCTGAGACAGGGTCTCACTCTGCAGCCCAGGCTGGAGTGCAGTGGCGCAATCTCAGGTCACTGCAGCCTCGACCTTCTAGGCTGAAGCAATCCTCCCAGCCCAGCCTCCAAAGTAGCTGAGACTACAGGCATGTACCACCACGCCTGGCTAATTTTTGTATTTTTTGTAGAAATGGAGTTTCGCCATATTGGCCAGTTTGGTCTAGAACTCCTGGACTCAAGTGATCCACCCTTTGGGGCCTCCCACAGTGCTGAGATTACAGGAGCCACTGTACCCAGCTGATGCTCTTTTCTTTTCTTCTTTCTTTCTTTTTTTTTTTTTTTTTGACAGAGTCTCACTCCATTGCCTAGGCTGGAGTGCAGTGGTGCAGTCTTGGCTCACTGCAACCTCTGCCTCCCAGGTTCAAGCGATTCTCCTGTCTCAGCCTCCCAAGTAGCTAGGACTACAGGCATATGCCACCACGCCCAGCTAATTTTTGTATTTTTAGTAGAGACAGCATTTTGCCACGTTGTCCAGACTGGTCTCAAACTCCTGACCTCAAGTGATCCACCTGCCTCGGTCTCCCAAAGTGCTGGGATTACAGGCATGAGCCACCACACTGGCCCCTTTATTTCTTCTGGACACGTATTCTAGTCATTGACTTCCAAACAGGGCTACTGATTAAAATAGTATAAAGCTAATCATTCAAATATAAAAACCTTGACTGAAATTGGAAACAACAGCAAAGGAAGAAAACTGCTGAAATGAGTAATTACTCACATCCTGTTGTTACAAAGTCACACACAGTCTGTGGCAATGACAGCACTGTACCCATACATACTATGACATCAGAATGTGTCATGAAGGGGAGTCAAGGTGCATCATAAATTGACCATTTCAGATTGGTGTGCATGAATGAGATAAAGTATATATCCTATCTCCTATTTGTTTTCATCAAAACTGCCCCTGTTGGCCAGGTGCGGTAGCTCATGCCTGTAATCCTCACACTTCGGGAGTCTGAGGTGGGAGGATCACATGAGAGCAGGAGTTTGAGACCAGCCTGGACAATATAATGAGACCTCGTCTCTAAAAATAAATGAATAAATAAATAACTGTCCATGTTATTTATAATCAATTTCATTTGTCTTTCTGGGGCACTTCTTTATACTTTTCATATTTTGTGGGCTGAAGTAAAGTAGATTAAACCTAAGCTAGGCCAATGTTGCCTAGAGGAAGGAGCCTGGGACAATTCTCAGAAGAGTCGGATTTGTCTAGTTTTGACATTGAAACTAACTAACTCAGGCAAGTTAGAGCTGCTTGGTATCTCATCTCTCCCATCAGTCAAATGAGGATAATATTGCCTGCCTTGCACACTTGCCTCACAGAGTGATAATGAGAATCAAGAGACATGTGAAAGGATTTTGAAGTTAAAAGTGCTGTGCAAAAGCAAGTGATTATAATGAAAAAAAAATGTTGGCTGGGTGCAGTGGCTCATGCCTGTAATCCTAACACTTTGGGAGGCTGAGGAGTGTGGATTACCTGAGGTCAGGAGTTTGAGACCAGCCTGGCCAACACGGTGAAACCCTGTTTCTACTAAGCAAAAAATTAGCTGGGCATGGTGGCACATGCCTGTAATGCCAGCTACTCGGGATGCTGAGGTAGAAGAACTGCTTGAACCCGGGAGGTGGAGGTTGCGGTGAGCCGAGATCATGCCATTGTACTCCAGCTTGGACAACAGGAACCAAACTTTATCTCAAAAAAAAAAAGGAAAAGATGCTGCTTTAGACAACTTGGCTGGAAAACTTGTAGGTTGATAGAGCTTCAAGGAACCTGAAAAATCAACTCCAACCCCTAATTTTGAAGATGGGAAAATTTTGACCCAAAGAGTAGTAAAATGCACAGATAATTCCCATAATTTTAGATAATGATAATAATTAGAGCACAGACTCTGAGCCAGACAGTGTGCTAAGTGCTTTACATACATTATCTTATTTAATCTTCTCAATGTCTTCATTAGACAGGTGTGAGGTTCAGGAAACTGGCCTGTCCAAGATCACATAGCTAATAACTAGTAGGATTCTGATTCCAAGTGAAGAATTTTTTCGCAGTGGCTAATAAGCACTGAAAATAAACTCTCTTCTCTCTTCGAGAAGCTATGAGAAGCTACCCTACCAACAGATAAAAAGCTAGCAGAATTGCAAATCCATTTATAATGGTCTATACCTATGAAATAGGAGAGTTCCCTGATCCCCCTCGAAGGACATGCGACAGGGGTATGGCTCACCTGTGTGCCCACCTTGGCTTCCCAAAGTGCTGAGAGGAGCCACTGTGCTTGGCCCTGAAAATGAATTATGTCATACAGAGTTAGGAATTCAGAAATGGCTTAGTTGGATAGTTCTGTCTCAGATTCTCTCATAAGGTTGTAAAGATTTGGGCTCTGGTGGTAGTCATCGAAAGGTTTGACTTGAGTGTCTTTTTTTCATTTTTTTTTTTTTTTTGAGGCAGAGTCTCACTTTGTCACCCAGGCTGGAGTGCAGTGGCACAATCCCGGTTCACTACAACCTCCACCTCTCAGGTTCAAGCAATTCTTGTGCCTCAGCCTCCCAAGGTGCTAGGATTACAGGTGTGCACTACCACACCCAACTAAGTTTTGTATTTTTAGTAGAGACAGGGTTTCACCATGTTGGTCAGTTTGGTCTCAAACTTCTGACCTCAGGTAATCCGCCTGCCTTGGCCTCCCAAAGTGCTGGGATTACAGGCATGAGCCACCATGCCTGGCCTTGAGTGTCTTTTTCAAAGAGGTTTCCTTACATGGCTGGCAAATTAATGCTGATTCTTTGTGGGAAGCTTTACTTCTTCATCACATGGACATTGACATAGGGTTACTTGAGTGTCCTCATAAAACTGATTCTGGTTTCCCACAGAGCAAGTGATTCAATAGAGAGCAAAGTGGAAACTGCAGTGACTTTCATGATCTAGTTTTGAAAGTCACAGGCTGCCATTTGCACAGTGTCCTGTTGATTTTAGAGGTTGGTGTTATTTAATGTACCAGTAGACTACATAAAGGCATGACTAATAGGAAGAATTATTGGGGGAATCAACGTGGCTACCAGAGTCTACCCTGATCCCCAATGATTCATATCTCTTCTACAAGCAAAAATACATTTATTCCTTCCCAAGGCCCCCAAAATTCTCATCCCAGTATAGCATTAGCTCTAAGTCCAAAATATTGTCATCTAAGTCAGATCCAGGTGCAGTGAGGCCTCATAGGTACAGCTCCTTTGAGTACAGTTCCTCTCTATGGTCTGAAGGCCTAGAGACAAGGTACCCCCTACCCACAAGCACTATCCTACAATGGTGGTATAGGCATAGAATAACTGCTATAAATACTTCCCTTTAAAAGGGGAGAAACTTTGCCTTTGGACTGTAGGATTTAAAAAAAGAAAAAGAAAAATGAGGAAACTACAGGCAAAAAAGGCGTCGCTGGTCCCTATCAGTTCTGAAAATCAATCAATCATTCAGACAAACATTGGAACTGGAAATTTCTATATACACAGAAGTTGAAATAAATTCACACTCCATTATTTCTACAATATGCTACTGGCTACAGAGGTTAGACCAATTCTGTTGTTATGCTGGCTACTATGTCTCCAAATGGAAAGCATGAGAATCTCTTGTTATGAAACTTCCCATTTATTATAAAATTGCATTTTTTTTTTGAGACAGAGTTTCACTCTTGTTGCCCAGGCTGGAGTGCAATGGTGCAATCTTGGCTCACCACAACCTCCGCCTCCCAGGTTCAAGCAATTCTCCTGCCTCAGCCTCCCAAGTAGCTAGGATTACAGGCACCCACCACCACGCCTGGCTAATTTTGTATTTTTAGTAGAGACGAGGTTTCTCCATGTTGGTCAGGCTAGTCTCAAACTCCCAACCTCAGGTGATCCACTCAACTCAGCCTCCCAGTGCTGGGATTACATGCATAAGCCACTGCGTCCAACCAAAATTGCATATGTTTTATGTTAATGGACCTATAGACTGCAAATAAGTAAACCAACATTGCTTATATGCTGCAGCATCTGTTAAAGACACCTAGGTACTAGTTTTAGAATACCAAATGGAAGGATATCCAAGACATGCAGTTAATTCTTAATAGGATATAACCTTGTCCTGTACACAGGTGATAAGAACAGGAGGCAAGGAAATACTGGGTAGACAAGGGTGCTTCCTGGGCAAAGACCTCACCCTCAAGCCTGGATACCCACCACCCTAATGAGAACAAGCATTCCTGTTTTTATGCCCAAAATGTTGCCTTTTGGCCTGCCACATCCCCATCCTGTACTCATATAAACCCCGAACCCTAGGATCCAGAGCAGATCAGCAGATGAGGAGATAAGCAGACAAATGGCGGACCAACATGGCAGAGAAAGAGAAAAGAGGGGGAACATCTAAATGTCGAGAGGAGTTGGGCTGGAGGTGGTCGGAGAGGAGTTTGGCCACTGGATGGCCCGACTTCAGGGGAAGATCATCTTCCCACTCTATCCCTCACTTCTGGCTCCCAATTCATCCCAATGAGAGCCACCTCCACTGCTCAATAAAACCATTCATCCTTCAAACCCATGTGTGACTGATTCTTCCAGGATGCTGGGCAGGAGCTCAGGATATAGAAAGGTGTCACAGAAGCCAGCGCAGTGGCCCATGCCTTTAATCCTAACACTTTGGGAGGCTAAAGTGGGTGGATTACCTGAGGTCAGGAGTTCAAGCCTAGCCTGGCCAACATGGTGAAACCCTGTCTCTACTAAAAATACAAAAATTAGCTGGGCATGGTGGTGCATGCCTGTAATCCCAGCTACTCAGGAGGCTGAGGTGGGAGAGTTGGTTGAACCCCAGAGGCAGAGGCTGCAGTGAGCCAAGATTGCACCACTGCACTCCAGCCTGGGCAATAGAGCAAGACTCCATCTTAAACAAACAAAAAAAGATAATTCATTTTCAGTGTTGCTTTAAGCTGCTAAGTTTGGGGTGTAATTTGTTACAGGAAATAGATACAGCAGAACATCAAAAAATGCTTTTCTCAAGCCAGGCGTGGTGGCTCATGCCCATGATACCAGAGACCTGGAGGCTGAGGCAGAAGGATCACTTAAGCCCAGGGAGTTTGAGGTTACAGTGAGCCAAAATCACACCACTGCACTCCAGCCTGTGTGACACAGTATAGAGCCAGACCCTGACTCTAAAAAAAAAAATTAAAAGAAAAAGAAAACAAAAAGAAAAAATGCTTATCTTAACCTTTTAACTTACTTCAGAGATTATTTATCAATCATAATTTTAGAATTAAGGGCCAGGCGTGGTGGCTCATGTCTGTAATCCTAGAAATTTGGGAGGCCGAGTTGGGCAGATCACCTGAGTTTGGGAGTTTGAGACCAGCCTGACCAACATGGAGAAACACCGCCTCTACAAAAAATACAAAAAGTAGCCAGGCATGGTGGCACATGCCTATAATCTCAGCTACTTGGGAGGTTAAGGGGAGAGAATTGCTCAAACCCAGGAGGCAGAGGTTGCAGTGAGCCGAGATCACACCATTGTACTCCAGCCTGGACAACAAGAGCGAAACACCGTCTAAAAAAAAAAATTTTAGAATTAAGAGCTAAAATTTGGTAGATTGGAGTAGTCATTTCAAATGCAATGTGTGTGCATGGGTGTGTACCTGAAATGTTATCTAGAGATCCTTAGGTTCACCTTCATTTTTCCCCACCAATTTCTTCCTGAGGTGGCCATTAGGAAGACCAGTAGCTCAACTGCTAAAAACTCTCCAAACAATGGGACTTGTAACACGTAGAAACATACTTGTGTAGATAATGAGAGGAAATGAAGGAAATCAATTTCATTTTGTTAATACATTTCTATTCAAACATAACATAGACTTTCTGTGAAGTATTATTGATTGCTATTAAATAATAATTGACTACTGAATCATAGTAATATGTTCTTCTGAACCAACTGGGTCTGATTCTTTTCTTTTCTTCTCTTTTTTTTTTTTTTTTTTTGAGCTAGAGTCTCGTTGTGTCACCCAGGCTAGAGTGCAGTGGCATGATGCAACCTGCCTCCCAGGTTCAAGCGATTCTTGTGTCTCAGCTTCCTGAATAGCTGGGACTACAGGTACATGCCACCACGCCCAGCTAATTTTTGAATTTTTAGTATAGACAGGGTTTCACCATGTTGGCCAGGCTGGTCTGGAACTCCTGGCTTCAAGTGATCCGCCAGCCTTGGACTCTCAAAGTGCTGAGATTATAGGTGTGAGCCATAGCGCCTGGCCTGTAATTTTCTTGATGTATATATCATATATAGATGAAAGGGCACTAACTTTAAAGGTACAACTAGATAAAACGTACGTATAATTCCACCCATGAAATTACTATCCAAAACAAGATAATAAAAAGCTCCCTCAGACTCCTTACTCCATAAAATAACTATATTCTTACTTTTATTACCAAAAATTAATTTTTCAAAACAAAATCTCAGAATCTTATAAATAATAATCTGTATTTGTTGCTTCATGGTTATATGAATTAGAAGCGGTCAAATCATAAAGCTTGTGGAAAATCGTGTCCTAAAAAATCCTCTCCTTGTAAGATGCTGCTTCCTTATCAGGCTGAGGATATAAAGATAACGATGAAGATTGTTATTAAAAGTCCATACCTGTCTATAGGAAGAAATGAAAACGACATCTTTAAATGTCCATCTTGTATTCTTTATTTTTTTTGTGTGCTTTTTTTAAATTTTGAGACGGTGTCTCACTCTGTCACCTGGATGCAGTCATGCTATCTCGGCTCACTGCAACCTCTGCCCCCTGGGTTTGAGCAATTCCCTAGCCTCAGCCTCCCGACTAGCTAGGACTACAGGCATCCGCCACCACACCCAGCTAATTTGTTTTGTATTCTTAGTAGAGATGGGGTTTCACCATGTTGGCCAGGCTGGTCTTGAATTCCTGACCTCAACTGATCCTCCCACCTTGACCTCCCCAAAGTGCTGAGATTATAAGCATGAGCCACCATACCCAACCAATATCTTCTATACTTTAACACAAGTAGATGTCATTCATTGTATAAAAATCATGACAAACAAAAGTAAAATTAGAAAGTACTGCCTGTACAATACTAACTGCCCATGCATTTCTTTTAAACAACAACAAATCCAAAACCCAGACATGAAAACTTACCAAAGAGATGAACGCATTAATAATTTTTAAAAATCTTAAACTCTGTTAAGAATTTTTTGTCATTGTTTTGAAATGACTTCACTTTGCTTAACCTTCATACATTAAGGTTGATTAACCCTATATATTTTATGTGCAGAATGCGTTTTATTGATACTTGCTTGGTTGAGAGAGCACTGCCATTGCTGATGCAGGAAATCTATTTTTGAATGTTCAGAAGAAAAATTCATCAGATATATCCTTATCACACTTTAAAAAGAGATCCATTTTATGTTTTTGCTAGGGAAGAGAAAAGTTAAAAATAAAATACTCAAGGGGCCGGGTGCAGTGGCTCGTGCCTGTAATCCTAGCACTTTGGGAGGCCAAGGCGGGCAGATCATGAGGTCAGGAGTTCGAGACCCAGCCTGGCCAATATGGTGAAACCCTGCCTCTACTAACAATACAAAAAGTAGCTGGGTATGGTGGCATGGCACCTGTAGTCTCAGCTACTCTGGAGGCTGAGGCAGGAGAATCGCTTGCACCCTGTAGGTGGATGTTGCAGTGAGCTGAGATTGCACTCCTGCACTCCAGCCTGGGTGACAGAGCGAGACTCCATCTCAAAAATAAAAGAAAAGAAATTAGAAATAGATGCAGTAGTAGGAAATGTATTTAAGGCCTGCCCATACTGCAGTAAAAATCATGTTCACAAAAATTAGGAATGATTCTTGCTAGCCTGCTGTTAACACAATTTTTCTGGCCAGGAAAGATAAAAATATAGGAGATTTTTTTAAATTTCTGAGTTTGAAATATTAATTTTCTTACTGTTATAGATGCTGATGTGATTAGCGTATATTTAACTTTTTGTCTGTTTTATAATTAATTAGCCCAAAGAATGTGTGAAATAGTAGTATTTCAAATATATGTGATATTTTAATAGAATATAACTATATTAATGTGTTTGAGCTTAATTTTTATGATTAGTTTTACCTATACAGTGCTTAAATGCAATTCTAGTAGAATTATGAGTAGGGGCTTGCTTGAATTTAAATAGTGTTATCCAGAAAGAACATGGCATGTCTATTTTGTACAGACACACACAGGCACACACATACAAATAGTTATAAACTTTGGAATATCCTAAATAATAAAGGGAACTGCTTCTATAAAAACATGTAACTGAGAATTACATGTCCTCTAATATCCTATTTCATAAGAATAAAAACTGTCCACAAATTAAAGCATGATAGTGTTTTACCAACATATCTCAGAAAACCTTCTTTTTCTAGAATATATGTTGTTCCTATCTCAATATATTCTGGAGTGGGAAATTTGTTGATACATTGGAATATGTTTAAGTGGGTATGTTTATTATAATTTTGACTGCTTAAACTCTCAAAACCTGATCTTTCACCCTTCATTTATTTTTTTTTTTCACTCTTCATTTATTTATTTTTCTTTATTAAGCTCCTCCAAAGCAGAAGATCTTTCACTCTTTATAAACTCTAGGATAGTAAAGGCAATAACTTGCCAATCAATTAAATAATTCATAGTATAACTTGTGTCTACATTAACAAACTCTGACTTATAAAATTGCCATTTATGCCGGGTGCAGTGGCTCACGCCTTAATCCCAGCACTTTGGGAGGCTGAGGTGGTCGGATCACCTGAGGTGTTGGTTCAAGACCAGCCTGACCAACATGGAGAAACACTATCTTTACTAAAAATACAAAATTAGCTGGGCATGATGGCGCATGCTTGTATGGGGGGCTGAGGCAGAAGAATCGCTTGAACTTGGGAGTTGGAGGTTGCAGTGAGCTGAGATTGGCACCACTGCACTCCAGCCTGGGTGACAGAGTGAGACTCATTCTCAAAATATAAATAAATAAAAGTTGCCACTTGCAGGCTCATAACCCTCCATACTTAGAATAAGAACCTAAGACTTAATAAAATCTATCGTCTATCAGACCCTAAATAACGTGGCTCCATGTTCCTGCTTCTGTCTTATGTTCTTCCAATAGCCTCTCACGACGTTTTAGACAAACTAAACTGCTTGCTTTCCTTCCAGAACACCAAGTTCCCTCTCCACAAGTCTCCTGATAGATTTTCTCAGATCTGGACTTATGTCACTTTCAGCTGGTTAAAATTTTTTTTTTTTTTTTTTTTTTTTTTTTTTTTTTTTTTTTGAGACGGAGTTTCGCTCTCGTTACCCAGGCTGGAGTGCAATGGCCCGATCTCGGCTCACCGCAACCTCCACCTCCTGGGTTCAGGCAATTCTCCTGCCTCAGCCTCTTGAGTAGCTGGGATTACAGGCACGCGCCACCATGCCCAGCTAATTTTTTTGTATTAGTAGAGACGGGGTTTCACAATATTGACCAGGATGGTCTCGATCTCTTGACCTCGTGATCCACCCGCCTCGGCCTCCCAAAGTGCTGGGATTACAGGCTTGAGCCACCGCGCCCGGCCTCAGCTGGTTAAAATTTTAAGTAATACTTGAGTAGCTAGGTCGGAAGAGTTTGAATTGTATGATAGGAATCTTATCTAAATAAAGAGAAATCTGCAAATCAGGTGAAAGAGAAGAGACAGAGGACCTGCCCTAAAAATGGGCTGAGGATTACGGGACTTGGAAGAGGAGATGGAAAGAGAAAGGAAAAGCAGTAAGCAAGAGAAGTCAAAAGTGCAATGTCATTGAATATCCATAATGTGAGGATTACAAAAAAAGTCGGTGAATAATAAGATCAAATGTAACACAAGTTAGGAAGTATAAGGATCAAGAAAAAGCCATTACTTTCGCTGATTAATTGCAGTTTCAAATTGGAAAATGTCTTTGTTTCAAGTATGTCTTAACTAACGAATTTTTGGACAACAACTTTTGGAAATATTCTTTTTTCCTTCTTTTTTTTTTTGAGATGGAGTCTTGCTCTATTGCCCAGGCTGGAGTGCAGTAATGCTATCTCAGCTCACTGCAACCTCCGCCTCCCAGGTTCAAGCGATTCTCCTGCCTCAGCCTCCTGAATAGCTGGAATTACAGGCACATGCCACCACATCCAGCTATTTTTTGTATTTTTAGTAGAGATGGGGTTTCACCATGTTGGTCATGCTGGTTTCAAACTCCTGACCTTGTGATCCACCTGTCTCGGCCTCCCAAAGTGCTGGGATTACAGGCATGAGCCATCGCTCCTGGCCAACTTTTAGAAATATTCTAAATTTCTAAATTCTAAATTTCTAATTTCTATTTTTAGAAATATTTATGGAGCGACCTTCATATGTGCTCAACACTAACCTCATTGTGATTCCTTTTTTTTTTTTCTTTTTGAGATAGGGTCGAGGCTGGAATGCAGTGGCAAAATCACAGCTCACTGCAGCCTCAACCCCCAGGGTTCAACTGATCCTCCCACCTCAGCCTTCCTAGTTGCTGAGGCCACAGGCACGCACTGTCACGGCCAGCTTGATGATTCTTCTGTGTTCTTTTTTTTTTTTTTTTTGAGAGGGAGTCTTACTCTGTTGCCAGGCTGGAGTGCAGTGGCACAATCTCGGCTCACTGCAACCTCCACCTCCCAGGTTCAAGCAAGTCTCCCGCCTCAGTCTCCCAATTAGCTGGGATTACAGGCGCCCGTCACCACACCTGGCTAATTTTTGTATTTTTAGTAGAGACAGGGTTTCACCATGTTGGCTAGGGTAGTCTGTAACTCCTGACCTCACGTGATCCGCCCGCCTCAGCCTCCCAGTGTGCTGGGATTACAAGAGTGAGCCACCAGGCCTGGCCAGCTGTTCTCAATTATATGCACATAAGAAAGTCAGTCCACAATCCCATTGTCCCTTGAAACCGTCTATGAAATGGGTGCTTGTAAAAGATAGACGTCATGGTATGTAAGAGGTTTTGCTTTCCCAGGAGACAACTGAATCAGAAGGAAAAAATTATTTGTTTAAGTTAAAAACTATTTTTTTTCTTTTTCTTTTTTTGAGACAGAATTTCACTCTTGTTGCCCAGGCTAGAGCGCAATGGTGCCATCTCGACTCACCCGCAACCTCTGCCTCCCAGGTTCAAGCGATTCTCCTGCCTCAGCTCCTAAGTAGCTGGGATTACAGGCATGCGCCAACATGCCCGGCTAATTTTTTATTTTTAGCAGAGATGCGGTTTCACTATGTTTGTCAGGCTGGTCTCAAACTTCTGACCTCAGGTGATCCACCCGCCTCAGCCTCCCAAAGTGCTGGGATTGCAGGCGTGATCCTCCGTGCCCGACCTAAAAAATATTTTATTAGTCTCTGTATGCTTTGGATAACAAGTTTATAGAACCAGGTTAATGTTATCTAAAATATTAGCACAGAATCCCTCTAGGGATGTCATTGACTAAATCAGCTTACCTGTTAGTAAGAAAACTGCTTTCTTTTTATTCTTACTGTCAGTACTGTGGAAGTCTTATAATCAAGCAAAGTTATAATTACATGTAATTAACTTTTCTATTTTCAGATAATTAAATTAAGACCCAAAAAACTATCATCTCTGTATAACAAGGTATATTGAAACTTTAAAGTTTGAACATTTAATTTGAAGAATAAAGACATATTTACTCTGCCTTCCTCTTACTCCTCTTGTTAACGAAAATAATCCACTGGCTCCAGAACAGACATGACAACCTTTAAAATTATGTGGTGTAAGGTTGAGTATAAATTTGCTGTCATATTTTTAGCATATATTTTAAAATTTAGATCACAAAAGAACTAAATCAGTGCAATTTGTAATTGAAAACAATATAATTAATACAACATGATTGAAAGAATCAAAACAAAACAGAAGACAAATCCTCTGAATAACATCTAAACAAAGACAGTTGAGATACCTTAGTCTTGAGAGAGAGAGATCCAAGATGGCTGATGATTAGCAGCTCGGGCACGTACCTCCCAGTGAAAGCGCAAAGAACGAGAGGACGCCACACTTTCAGACGAAAATTAGTTGCTCACGGACCAGGAGATTCCCAGTGGAGGAGATCCACGGGTCGCCAGGGCGACTCTTGTGGCCGGCGTGGCGGTTTTGCTGGTGCCTTAGCACGCCAGTTCTTGGTGCAGAGTCCGGAGATTCCCGGGCAGAAAAGCACCATCAATCTTAACACCGCTGTTTTGGCTGGCTCAGTGGATTGCTCAGATTTCGGCGCAGGGAATCAACAAGTTGGACGTCAGAGACCCAGTTAGAAAGTCGGTAATTATAAGGACGACAGACGGACAAATATATAATGAAGGGAAGAAACCAGCGTAAGAAGGTAGAGAATACTCAAAATCAGAATGCCTCTCCCTCTACAGGGGATTGCAATTCCTCATCAGTAACGGAACAAGGCTTAATAGATTACACCGGTATTCCAATAACAGAAGCAGGTTTCCAAACGTGGGTGATAAGAAACTTCTGTGAATTAAAAGAACTTGTTCTAACCCAATGCAAAGAAACTAAGAACCTTGAAAAAAGGTTTGACGAAATGTTAACGAGAATGAACAATTTAGAGAGGAATATAAGTGAATTGATGGAGCTGAAAAACACAACACGAGAACTTCGCGAAGCATGCACAAGTTTAAACAGTCTAATTGATCAAGCAGAAGGAAGGATATCAGAAGTCGAGGACCAGCTCAGTGAAATGAAACGAGAAGACAAGAATGCAGAAAAAAGGATGAAAAGGAATGAGCAAAGTCTCCAGGAAATATGGGACTATGTGAAAAGACCTAATTTACGTTTGATAGGTGTACCTGAATGTGATGAAGAGAATGAATCCAAGTTGGAAAATACTCTTCAGGATATCATTCAGGAAAATTTTCCCAACCTGGCAAGGCAGGGTAATATTCAACTCCAGGTAATACAGAGAACACCACAAAGATATTCTTCAAGAAGACCAACCCCAAGGCACATAATCGCCAGATTTATTAGGGTTGAAATGAAGGAGAAAATACTAAGGGCAGCCAGAGAGAAAGGTCAGGTTACCCATAAAGGGAAACCTATCAGACTTACAGCAGATCTCTCAGCAGAAACCCTACAAGCCAGAAAAGAGTGGGGACCAATATTTAACATCCTTAAAGAAAAGAACTTTCAACCCAGAATTTCCTATCCAGCCAAACTAAGCTTTATGAGCGAAGGAAAAATTAAATCTTTTGCGAACAAATAAGTACTTAGAGAGTTCACCACCACCAGGCCTGCTTTACAAGAGCTTCTGAAAGAAGCACTATACATATAAAGGAACAACCAATATCAGCCTTTCCAAAAATACATCAAAAAGCAAAGAACTTTAACACAATAAAAAATTTACATCAACTAATGGGCAAAACAGCCAGCTAGCATCAAACGCCGGTATTAAACTTATATATATTTTAATTGGATAAAAAGCCAAAACCCATCGGTATGCTGCATCCGGGCCCATCTTACATGCAACAATACACAAAGACTCAGAGAGAAGGAGGAAGATTTACCAATCAGAGAGTAAAAATAAACTAATAAACAAAAAGCAGGAGATGCAATTCTCGCCTCTGATAAAGTAGACTTTAAAGCAACAAAGATCAAAAGAGGCGAGGAATGACATTACATAATGGCAAAAGGATCAATGCAACAAGAAGAGCTAACGATTCTATAGATCAACGAGATAGAAAATTAACAAGGATATTCAGAACTTGAACTCAGACCCGGAACAAGTAAACTTAATAAACATTTATAGAACTCTCCACTTCAAATACACAAAACATACATTACCACCTCACACCTATTCCAAAGGTGACTATATAATTGGAAGTAAATCACTCCTCAGTAATCGCATAGCATTTCATAGGTTTAAATTAAATATTGGTTGGCTGTTTGTTATCTTCTTCCCTTATTCCTTCCTGACTACATCATTAAGTATAATTATCAGTATAAAAGAGGTTTTCAATACCCATTACTAAATTGCATTCTAGCCTGAGCAAGAAAGCAATACTCCCATTCTCTCTCCCTCTTTCTTTTCCTTCTTCCTCCTCCCCATTCTCTCTCTCTCTTTCTCTTCCTTTTTCCTCCTTCCTATTCTCTCTCTCTCTCTCTAAAAAAAAAAAAAAAAAAAAAAAGAGATACCTTAGTCTTACTGCTTGACAAAACTTACTCAGATATATGTATATATGTATATATACATGACCCTTGAACAATGTGGGGGTCAGGCACACCAACACTCCCACAACATAGTTGAAAACCCACATACAATTTTTGACTCTCAACACTTAATTACTAATAGCCTACCCTACTGTTGATCAGAAGCCTTACTGATAAAATAAACAGTCAATTATCACATGTTTTGCATGTTACGTGTATTATATACTGTATTGGTTTTTTTTTTTTTGTTTTTTGTTTTTTTTTAAAAGACAAAGTTTCACCATGTTGGCCAGGCTGGTCTTGAACTCCTGACCTCAGGTGATCCGCCCGCCTTGGCCTCCCAAAGTGCTGAGATTACAGGCGTGAGCCAACGCGCCCTGCCTATATACTGTATTGTTACAATAAAGTAAGGAAAGAAGCTGGTTGTTGTGGCTCAAACCTGTAATCCTAGCACTTTGGGAGGCTGAGGCAGGTGAATCGCTTGAGCCCAGGAGTTCAAGATCAGCCTGGGCAACATGGCCAAACCCTATCTCTACAAAAACTGCAAAAATTAGCTGGCTTGGTGGTGCTTGCCTTTAGTCCCAGCTACTGGGAGGCTGAGGTGGGAGGATCACATGAGACCGGAAGGTCAAGGCTGTGGTGAGCCAACTCCAGTCTCGGTGACAGAGTGAGGCCCTATTAGGATAAAAAAAAAAAAAAAAAAAAAGAAAGAAAGGAAGGAAGGAAGGAAGGAAGGAAGAAAATCATACAAAAGAGAAAATATATTTACTATTTATTAAGTAAAGTGGATTGCTATAAAGGTCTTCATCCTCATCATCTTTGCACTGAGCAGACTGAGGAGAAGGACAAGGAGGGCTTGGTCTTGCTGTCTCAGGATGGCAGAGGCAAAAGAAAATCCACATATAAGTGGACCTATGCAGTTCAACCCTATGTCATTCAAAAGTCAACTGTATATATAATATACACTCATTTAACTTACAATACGTCTGTTCAGAACTAGATTATTGGCCGGGCACAGTGGCTCATGTTTATAATCCCAGAACTTTGGAAGGCTGCTGAGGTCGGGTGTTTGAGACCAGCTGACCGACATGGAGAAACTCCGTTTCTACTAAAAATACAAAATTAGCTGAGCATGATGGCAAATGCCTGTAACCCCAGCTACTCAGGAAGGCTGAGGCAGGAGAATTGCTTGAACCTGGGAGGCAGAAGTTGTGGTGAGCTGAGATCGCGCCATTGCACTCCAGCCTGGGCAACAAGAGCAAAACTCCGTCTCAAAAAAAAAAAAAAAATTATTTTCCAAATGTTACCACTATTTTATATAACAGCTAGAGAAACATAAAAATTCTTTGCATTTTCAGATGATATAATCCCAAATATTTATACAGAGCATGACTTTGCCATCAACATGGACTTTATTTTTTTAAATGTAAATTAAAATTGATCATGAAGAAATTTGATCATGAAAGAGTATCTAATGTTATAGAAGGGAAGGATCATTGTTGCAGAAAAGTAATTTTTGACATAGTAAAATTCTATGTTAAAAACTACAAAAATAATAGCTATTATTAATTAATTTTAAATTTTTGGCAATGTGTCAGTCGACAAAGGGTTTTATTTCTCTTTTCTTTAAATTAGAGGAGACTGAGCAGGCAAAACCAAAACATTCGCTCTACAAAAATCTATAAAGTAGTATGGAACTAAAAAGTCGTAGTTAAATTGAGAAAAGAGAGCTTTAATGTAATCAGAACTTTATTTGTGTTGTCTTAACCTGTAATCCCAGCACTTTGGGAGGCTAGGGCAAGAGGAATGCTTGAAGCCAGGAATCTGAGACCAGCTTGGGCAACACAGAGAGACCTTGTCTCTCTATATATAAATAAAATTTTTTTTCTGTTATTTATTTATAATATGTTATTTAATATATATTATGTTATTCATATTGTTATTTTATATATTTGTTAATTTTATATATTTTGTTTAAAAGTAAAATGTTAACACATTCCTTATATGTATATTGTCTTATATATTTTTGTTTCATTTTGTTTTCTCTTTTGTTATATTATATACTGACATATTAATATATTATATATTGACATATTAATGTATATTATATATTGACATAATAATATAATATATATAAGGAATGTGTTAACATTTTACTTTTAAGCATAACATTGTAGATACATTAGTATATTACTATGTTCATTTCTATGTTTACACAGAAGTGAGAACACATTTGGCCCATCAGAAAACAAGGCAAACTTTTTCTGTCCGTCTCTAATATGGGAAGAATACTTTTATATAATGGACTTGATATAAATTGATAGGACATGGGGAAGAAAGGATGCTTTGAAGATGGAAGGTAATTACTACTATTTTTTGAACAGCTATAATTTCTACTTCCCTACTTATCAGGTTTAATTAACTACTGTGTTCACTTCACTCTCTGATTGGTAGTTTATAGTGTGTACTATATAAATGCTGTGACACTGCCAGTGACTTTCTTTCAAATTGCTATTTGAAGTTTTAATTTTTTTTTTTTTTTTTTTTTGATATGGAGTCCTGCTCTGTCACCCAGGCTGGAGTGCTGTGGTGTGATCTTGGCTCACTGCAACCTTCACCTCCCAGTTTCAAGCAATTCTCCTGCCTCAGCCTCCTGAGTAGCTGGGACTACAGGCACACACTGCCATGCCCAGCTAATTTTTTGCATTTTAGTAGAGACAGGGTTTCACCATGTTGGCCAGGCTGGTCTCGAACTCCTGAGTTCAGGCAATCCACCCGCCTCAGCCTCCCAAAGTGCTGGGAGTACAGGCATGAGCCACCTCACCCAGCAAGTGTTTTGTTTTTCATCTTCACGTAACATCCCAAATTCCCATAGCTGAAGATGTCATTTAGCTAAAGCATTTTCTTTAATTTTTTTTAAAAAAAGTAAACTACATTTCTAGGATTCATGTGACTCTAGTCACACCAAGAAGCAGCAGTTTAAATTTGGTAGTTTTTCTTATAAACACTAGCCAGAATCAGCTTGATTTGTGGAGATGGGGTATTTTGTTCTTAGGTTGGGAGTAGGAAACATTTTTAAGGAGAGGGGTAGCAGATTGTCATGGTGTATTTATTTGTATTTTTTTGAGACAGGGTCTTGTTCTGTTGCTCAGAGTGAAGTGCAGTGGCACAAACATGGCTCACTGTGGTCTTGAACTTCTGGGCTCAAGTGATCCTCCCACCTCAGCCTCCTGAGTAGCTGGGACCACAGGTATGTGCCACCATAACCAGCTAATTTTTTTTGTAGTGAGGAGGTCTCATCGTGTTGCCCACACTGGTCTTGAACTCCCGGGCTCAAGCAGTCTTCCCACTTCAGGCTCTCAAAATGCTGGTAGAATTACAGGTATGAGCCAGTGCGCCCTGCCTTGTCATAGTGAATTTAGAAAAGAATCAACGAATGAGGGCCTGGGCAAAGTGAGAGTAAGCATGAATGAATGTCTTAAGGCTAGTTAAGGTACTCTAAGATCTTGACACTCAGAGTGTTGTCTGAGGGTCAGCAACAAGATGTCACCTGGATGCTCCTTAGAAACACAGACTCTCAGGCTTCACTCTGGGCCTACTGAACCAGTAACAGAAACCTCAAGTGATTTTTACACTCACTAAAGTTTGAGAAATCCTGTTCCAAAAAATTATTTTTTATGCCTGGCACAGCGACTTACGCCTGTAATCCTAGCACTTTGGGAGGCTGAGGTGGGTGGATCATGAGGTCAGGAGTTCAAGACCAGCCTGGCCAACATGGTGAAACCCTGTCTCTACTAAAAATGCAAAAATGGCTGGTCATGGTGGCACACACCTGTAGTCCCAGCTACTCAGGAGGCTGAGGCAGAAGAATCGCTTGAACCCACTGGGAGGCGGAGGTTGCAGTGAGCCAAGATTGTGCCACTGCACTCCAGCCTGGGCAACAGAGCAAGACTCCATCTCAAAAAAAAAAAAAAAAGTAGCTTAAAAGCCAAGCCAATGCTTGCAATACAGCACCCACATGGAAATGTGTCCTGATTCAGACAGCTAACCTACAAATAAGCTATTTGAACACAATTTCTTGATAAATTTGGATTGTTCTAGTCGTCCACAGAAATGGACTATGCTTAGCCTGGAAAACAAAACTGAATTTTGGTGCACCAATATATAAATAGCAGCGTTAATAATATTAGAATATCCTTTTTTAAATGTCTATGACAGTGAGGAAAAAATCAAATATATAAACAAAAACAAAATTTAAACATGGCAAATCATGCTAAAAATAAACTACTTAATTTTCCATTGAATGAAGAAATTTAAAAAAAAATGACAAAATCAAAAAACAGCTAATGAGTAGGGAAAAAATTTGTTTCAAGATTGTGTATGGCTTAAAGTCACCCATATCCTATTCATCTATCTCCAGTATCTAGAAGTATTGTCTAGAACAAAGATAAGTCTCATTGGGTTGTGAATGAATTAATAAATGAGTTAAGCCGGGTGCAGTGGCTCATGCCTGTAATCCCAGCACTTTGGGAGGCCGAGGTGGGTGGATCACGAGGTCAAGAGATCGAGACCATCCTGGTCAACATGGTGAAACCCCGTCTCTACTAAAAATACAAAAAATTAGCTGGGCATGGTGGCGTGTGTCTGTAATCCCAGCTACTCAGGAGGCTGAGGCAAGAGAATTGCCTGAACCCAGGAGGCGGAGGTTGTGGTGAGCTGAGATCGTGCCATTGCACTCCAGCCTGGGTAACAAGAGCGAAACTCTGTCTCCAAAAATAAATAAATAAATAAATGAGTTAATAGGCACCTAGTATAATGTCATGTTTAAAGTAGGTTCTGAGAAAATAGTTGTCAAATCAACAAAAATGTACAGGAAGATATTAAATTTAAAAAGTTATTTAGTTAATAAAAGAGGATGATTCAGGGTGACTAGCACATATATGCTAAATTAAAACAGCGTGTTTTAAACTACTAAAGATAGGAAATCTTTTAAATGACCTTTAATGACTACACAATTTATTTAGATATGTTGATATGGTTTTTATCAGCAAAGGAGGGAAAATTTATAAAACGTTACTAAGATGAATTTATTTTCTTTGCAAATCTTTGAATCTAGGTAATCATTCATTTGTGCAGTACTGCCATCACTGTTCACTGTCAAAGTTTTAACCTCTAAAAATATAAGAGAATAAAAATCAACTTGCCAATTAATATGTATTTTGAATATTTTGTTCTGTCATATTCTCCCATGGCAAACTAATTAAATGCCTGAAGCACAAAAGATTTCATAAACATCTCATTTTAATCCAATTCAGATCAACTCAGAAAACTATCAAACTAGTAGCTTTTATGTGTGAAGTGAAACCTTATATACATCAACTGTAACCAGTTCCTAAGGACAAAAGGGGCTTTTCAGGTTAACTTTTCTTAAAATTGAATTCAGGATTGGAGTTTACCTACCTTTCTTGTCTATACATACTAAGCATTTATTTGCAAAACAGATTTAGGCACTTAAATCATTCCAACGTTTACTTTCAACCTCAGTGCAGGTCATCGCAAGGGCTACATCTCCAAGAAACTAATCACTTTGAATCTATGTACTCAGATTGCTTTTTTATTTATTTTTATTTATTTTTGAGATGGAGTTTTGCTTTTGTTGCCCAGGCTGGAGTGCAATGACATGATCTCAGCTCACCGCAACCTCCTCTTCCCAGGTTCAAGTGATTGTTCTGCCTCAGCCTCCCAAGTAGCTAGGATTACAGGCACCCACCATCATGCCTGGCTAATCTTTGTGTGTTTAGTAGAGACAGGGTTTCCCCATGTTAGCCAAGCTGGTCTTGAACTCCTGACCTCAGGTGATCTCTCCCCCAACACTGCCTCGGCCTCCCAAAATGCTGGGATTACAGGCATGAGCCACCGTGCCCAGCCTCAGATTGCTTTTTGCATAAAAGCAGGGTTTTTTTATTAGTCATTTTTATTTATCTTAAAACTAGCACTTCTGGGCCGGGCACAGTGGCTCACGCCTGTAATCCCAGCACTTTGAGAGGCCATGGCAGGTGGATCACAAGGTCAGGAGTTCGAGACCAGCCTGGTCAACATGGTGAAACCCCCCTCTACTAAGAATACAAAAATTAGCTGGGCGTGGTGGCACACACTGCAGTCCAAACTACTCGGGAGGCTGAGGCAGGAGAATCGCTTGAACTTGGGAGGTGGAGGTTGCGGTGAGCCGAGATAGCACCACTACACTCCAGACTGTATGACAGAGCGAGACTGCCTCAAAAACAAAAAAAAAACTTTACTACTTCTAAGAAGTGCTTCTCTGAATCCTAGTACACTGCAATTGTGTGAACAGAGTTCAGAGTCCACACGTACACTAAGATCACTTTAAATATACAAAGACTTCATATCTCACTTCAGCTTTTACCTTTCCAGAGTAGGTGGTACTGATACTTTTCAATCATTGCCATGCCTTTGTAACTCTACCTGAGCTACAGGCGCCATCACCTGAGATCAGGAGTTGGAGAAACAGCCTGGCCAACATGGTGAAACTCGGTCTCTACTAAAAATACAAAAAAATTAGCCAGGCATGGTGGCGGGTGCCTGTAATCCCAACTACTCGGGAGGCTGAGTCAGGAGAATGGCTTGAACCTGGAAGGCAGAGGTTGCAATGAGCCAAGATCACGCCATTGCACTCCATCCTGGGAAACAAGAGTGAAACTCTGCCTTAAAAAAAAAAAAAAAAAAAAAAAAAAGCCTAGCACAGTGGCTCACACCTATAATCCCAGCACTTTCAGAGGCCAAGCAGATCATGAGGTTAGGAGTTTAAGGCCAGCCTGGCCAACCTTAGGGGAAACCCCGTCTGTACTAAAAATACAATAATTAGCCAGCCATGGTGATGTGTGCCTGTAATCCCAACTACTCAGGAGGCTGAAGCAGCAGAATTGCTTGAACCCGGGAGGCGGAGGTTGCAGTAAGCTGAGATCACACCACTGCACTCCAGCCTGGGTGACAGCATGAGACTCTGTCTCAAAAAATAAATAAATAAAAATCACCCCAGCTACTCTGTGAAGGATGAATTATAGAGGGTCAAGGTTGGAAGCTAAGCCAACAGCTACTGCAATCTAAGAGGGAGACAGTAATAGGGGCTTGGACAGCACGGTAAGAGCAGACATGGAGCAAAATGGATGTATTTTAAAAATAATTGAGAGGTAGAGGCAATAGAGGCACCTACAAAACACAAAGATTCTATAGCTCTTTACAAGGGTGTGTTTTCCTATTTTATTTCTAATGCTACAATTAGTAATATTAGAATTGTGTGGCCTTTTGTGAACCCAACTAGGCCATAACATCAATGTCTTCATAGAAGAGCCGATACAGATTCCTTAGGTTCCTTCCCCTAGCCCTCTGGGAAATGAGAAAACTCATAACTCACCACCTCTTTGAGCGGTTTGCAATGTTTCTATAAAAATGCATGATTTATTGTTTGTGAGCTCTTTAAGAGGAAGAATAGAGTTAAATGTATCTGTCAACTGAGCACAGCACAGAAAGCACAATGGATTCCTGATAAATATATACACAATAAATAAATAAATGCTACCAATGCTAAATGTCACTCATCCCTTTTCTGTTTATGTAAACTTTATAAGGAAGTCTTAAAATGTATCCCATTTGTTTTTCCACCACTTGGAAAATATTTTTTGTTTTTGTTTTTTTTTCAGGATAATTCGCATTAACTTCTACATCGGCGTTGTTTGATAATGAAATATTTTATTTTAAAAGTATTTAATTAAATTGATGGCAGTACCAATACATGGAAGAGTATGTTTTATTTTGTATTTGTTTGCTAAGGCTGCCATAACAAATACCGCAGATTGGGTGGCTTAAACAACAGATATTTATTTTCTCACAGTCTGGAGGCTGAAGGTCCAAGATCAAGGCGTTGGCAGGTCTGGTTTCTCCAGAGGCCACCTGTCAATCTCTCTGCATGACCACCCAAGGCATTCGTTTTGCCTGCTGACCAGATGGAGCCTATTTATTAAGGCAGGGGAATTACAATAGAGAAAGAGTTTAACTCATGCAGAGCCCACTGAACAGGAGACTAGAGTTTTATTATTACTCAAATCAGCCTCCCTGAAAATTCAAAAATTCAGGATTGGGTTATTTTGTTTTTTTTTTAAGATTAATTTGGTGGGTAGGGGGCCAGGGAGTGGGGTGTACTGATTGGTCAGGTCAGAGATGAACTTATAGGGAGTTGAAGCTGTCCTCTAAAACTGAGTGGATTCCTGGGTGGGGGCCACAAGACCAGATGAGCTAGTTTATCCATCTGGGTGGCACCAGCTGATCCACCTAGTGCAGGGTGTAAAAAAATACCTCAAACACTCTTCTTAGGTTTTATAATACTAACGTGTCCTATGGGAGCAATTGAAGAGGTTAGTAATCTTGTGGCCTCTGGATGCATGATTCCTGAGCCATAATTTCTAATCTTGTGACTAATTTGTTAGTTTTACAAAAGGCAGTCTGGTCTCCAGTCAAGAAGGGGGTTTGTTTCAGGAAAGGGCTGTTATTATCTTTGTTTCAAGTTAAACTATAAACTAAGTTCCTCCCAAAGTGAGTTTGGCCGACGCCCAGGAATGAACAAGGGGAGCGTGCAGGTTAGAAGCAAGATGGAGTGAGTTAGGTAAGCTCCCTTTCACTGTCTAATTGTCTCACTGTTATTATTTTTGCAAAGTCGGCTTCATCTGTGTCCAAATTTCCTCTTCTTAAAAGGACTCCAGTCAGATTGGATTAGGGCCCACCCTAACAGCCTCATTTTAACTTTCACCTATTTAAAGGCCTTGTGTCCAAATGTAGTCATATTCTGAGGTGCAGGCGGTTATGGGGCTTCAATATGAATTTCAGGGGACACAATTCCTTTTTTAAACATATTTCTTTATTTGAAATAGTAATTCATTAACAATAAGAAAATAGACACTATTTTTTAGTGATGACTATATGCCAGTGTGGCATAAGAAGAAATGTATATTTGTTCTCTGCCCCAGTTTCTAGAACGATAGCTTCTAAAACTCTTGGAGTGTCCGGAATGGATAGGGTAAGAGGAGCAGTTTTGTTATTCATAATAAGCCTCTTTCAACCATACCTGAGTTTATGCTAATGAAGTGACTCTCAGAGGATGGAGACTGGTTGCCAGAGTAACCAACAAGGTGATAGGAGGATTAACACTTTTAACCCAGCGGGGCGAGGCTGCTTAGGCCTGTAATCCCAGCACTGTGGGAGGCTGAGGTGGGCGGATCACCTGAGGTCAGGAGTTAGAGATCAGCCTGGTCAACATGGAGAAACCTGGTCTCTACTAAAAATACAAAAATTAGCCAGGCGTGGTGGCATGCACCTGTAGCACTCGGGAGGCTGAGGCAGGAGGTTGAACCCAGGAGGTGGAGGTTGCAGTGAGCAACCACTGCACTGCAGCCTGGGTAACAGAAAGAGAATCCATCTCAAAAAAACAAAAAACAAAACAAAAACAAAAAATGAGACTTTTAGCCCCACCCTAGACCTCTGAGAGGAGAGAGGCTGCGGATAGAGCCAGCCTGTATCCCAAGTAACCAATGACTTAATCAATTTTGTGTTTACACAGTGAAACCTTCATGAAAATCCCATATAACAAGGTTCCAAGATTTTTCCAGGTGGTGAACACAGGGAGGTGCTAGGAGGGTGGCACACCCAGAGAAGGCATGGAAATGCCGTGCCCCTTCCCTCATACCTTGTCCTATGCCTTTCTCCCATTTGGTTCTTCTGGAATTGTATTTTTTATAATAAACTGATAATACTAAGTAAAGTGTTTCCTTGACTTCTGTGACTTGTTATGGGAAATTATTGAACTTGAGGAGGAGGTTGCAGGAACCCTGATTTGTAGCCAAGTCAGACAGAACTGTGGGTAACCTAGGGAATCACTACTTGCAAGTAGCATCTGAAGTGGCAGGCAGTCCTGTGGGACTCCAGGTTAAATTGTGGGACAGCCAGTTGGTGTTAAGAAGAACTGGAGAATTGCTTGATGTGGAAAAGTCACACACTTGGTGTCAGAAGTGTTGTAGGTACAAAAACAAGTTTTTCTTTTAGCCAGCCATTAACACACACACATACACACACTCCAGCCCCATAAGATAAATAGTAGTATTACCGATGATGAAACTAAGGCTCAGAGAAATAGGATAATTTGGCAATGATCTCAGAGATAGCATGGTAGGTCTAAGATTAGAACTGAGGTCTTCATGACTTGTTCTAACAAACTCTTGCCATCCTTAATAGGATTATTGTGAATATATTTAGTAAAAAGTGCATATAGGCGGGGCGTAGTGGCTCACACCTGTAATCTCGGCACTTTGGGAAGTAGAGGTGGGTGGATCACAAGGTCAGGAGTTCGAAGTCAGCCTGGCCAACATAGTGAAACCTTGTTTCTAGTAAAAATACACAAAAATTAGTCGGGTGTGGGGGCACGTGCCTGTAGTCCCAGCTACTTGGGAGGCTGAGGTGGGAGAACCGATTGAACCCGGGAGGTGGAGGTTGCAGTGAGTGGAGACCGTGCCATTGCACTACAACCTGGGTGACAAAGTGAGACTCCGTCTCAAAAAAAAAAAGTGCATATAAAGTACTTCAAATGGTGCTTAATACATAATGACTTTACAAATGTCAGTTTACTTCCCCCAACACTGTAGACTTAATGGGCAATAGATTTTATTATTTGTTTATGTATTTAGAGATCACTGCTGCCCAGGCTGGAGGGCAGTGGTACAATCATAGCTCACTGTAACCTTGAACTCCTGGCCTCAAGAGATCCTCCCAAGCAGCTGAGACTACAGGCACATGCCACCATACCTGGCTAATATTTTTATTTTTTGTAGAGACAGGGTCTCACTATGTTGCCTAGGCTGGT
Organism: Aotus nancymaae; assembly: GCF_030222135.1. NCBI lineage: Eukaryota > Metazoa > Chordata > Mammalia > Primates > Aotidae > Aotus > Aotus nancymaae. The sequence continues at coordinate 46,344,244 of NW_026988431.1, read as the reverse complement.
CTCAAACTCCTAGCCTCAAGTAAGCCTCTCTCCTCAGCCTCCCAAAGTGCTAGGATTACAGGCATGAATCACTACTGGCCAACAATAGCATTTAAACCATTCCTTTCTGGCTCTTCTAGTTTTTCTGGAACGCCAGTTTGAAATACATGTCTTTAGAAGATTGGCCATAACGGCTATTTTTCTCAACTCAGTGTCAAATCCTGTTCACTGTTTCAGTAGATGCCTCTGTGTGCATATTAATTTATAAGAGGAAGATAATGAAAGTGCTTTTACATTTAAAATATTTTCACAATTCTAATGCTTAGCAACTAGCATTAAAAAGGGAAAGTAAAGCACAGTAACATTTTTTTTTCCTTTAAAGACCATCTTGTTTAAAGAACCATCTCTATCTGTGAGTGCTTTAAATCAGCAAGAATTAAAGGAAAATATAATGAACTTCAAGTTTAACATGGTAGCCTATTAACTAAGACTTCTACCATGTATTTACCAATTCATACTGATAAAGGTTGATGATAAAAATGACATATATAGAGAGAGAAATAAAAGTTAACTCTCCAAACTAAGAAAACATGGAATAACTTTAAATGCAATCCAAAAGGATTCTAAACAGAATTATCTTTTGTTATTTCACTGGTAACTGCCATACTGCTATCTCAAAATGTCTAATAATAAAGCAGCTTTGGCTATGATGTTTGTAATCTATTTTTAAATGCTCTAGCATAGACAGTATAGTAGCATGAATGTGTTTGTTACAGTTAGTTTCAGCTTTAAATCAAGCAGCAGTTAGTGGCTTTCGGGGAGATTCCAGAGACCGGTCAGCAAGCAATTGATCAGAAATGCCACTTTTTGGTGTTAACTAATACAAGTGCTTCAGCTATCTGCCTCTCAATATCTGAGACTTGGCTAAGTAGCATATGAAATGTCAGAAGTGGATTTTATCTGGGGGAAATTCATGGTTTATTTACAGGCAAAATGAATGTTAGAAAATGTAAAGTCATCGGTGACTTTAAATGTATTCATGGATTCCTAAAGTAGTTTGTAAACATTTTTTACCCTTACATGAATCCAGTAAAGCCTAAAACCTGTGTGGTAGGGAAGTGACCTCAGGCTAGATCCCCTAGACAATTTCATGTCTATTCTTTGCGAGGATTATTGACTGTCCAATGCAAACTATGAGCACAAAACCCTGCCTGTAGATTATTGTTTTATCTATCTCCAGTAAACTTTCATGCAGCATACCAAAGAACAGAGAGCTGGCACGTTGTCAAGTTTACAGGAACAGGTTGTAAGAACTGTTTTTCAACCTGCTTGTTGGTAAGTGCTTGTTAAATAAATGTCTGTTCGTATGGTAAAATTGAGCCATAGGTTTGCTTTCATTACAAAGCAATGGTAGCTTGTTTGTTGGGGAGGAGCCAGCCATTTCCCATCCAAGGCCTTCAGGGTCAGATAGAATTCAAAAGTTGTGTCTAATCAAAGTGGCTGAGTTTGGTCACGCAAGGTGGCTCACACCTGCGATCCCAGCACTCTGGGAGGCTGAGGCGGGTGGATCACTGGAGGTCAGGGGTTCTAGACCAGGCAGGGGCTAACATGGTGAAACCCCCATCTCTACTAAAAATACAAAAAATGAGCTGGGCATGGTGGACGCCTGTAATTCTAGCTACTCAGGAGGCTGAGGCAGGAGAATCTCTTGAACCCGGGAGACAGAGGTTGCAGTGAGCTGAGATTGCATCATTGCACTCCACTCCAGCCGGGCAACGAGAGCAAACTCCATCTCAAAAGAACAACAACAAAAAAAAAAAAAGAAAAAGAAAAAGAAAAAGAAAAAGTGGCTGAGTTCACAGCAGCATTTCAGGAGATTCTTTTTCTTTAATTTTAATCTTTAGTTCTCTGTAGATATATTAAGATGAATCATCAAAAAATTACAATACATTAATCTTAATCATCAGGCAATTTCAAATAGACCCTTAATAATAATAATAAACAAGAAATCATTTAATATTCACATTTTGCTTATTTTTTAGTTTTCAGTTAACATTCTTTTTCATCTTCCCAGAAAACGGAAAAAAACTACAGAAAGCACCCTTGAGAATCTAAATATAAATTAAGAAAAGCTTTGTCTTCAAGGAGGACAAATAATTCAGACAGAAAAGCAAGAACCAGTGCTTTAGCCTTAAATTATTTTTTTTATTTTTAAAATTTTATCCTGGCAACTTTCATTTAAGTTAAATTTCATAAACTATTTTGTCCAGCATATGGGGTTTGGCAGAAAACAAAATACTTTTGCCAAACTCTTTCTTTTCCCCCTCATTATTTAAAGCCACATTTCTACGAAGGGAATTTAGTGCATATGTTGCAAATGTTTTTAAAAGTAGATTTTACTAGCAGAGATCACTGAGCTAAGGTAACCAAGCCTGAACATAGCCCATTATAACAGAAGCCATGGGATTGTTATAATGAATCAATGACTTTCCTAAAGTACGATGGAATGGAATTTACCTACAGAGGAAATGGATTTTAGTTGAACCACAAGGAATTGAGGTTGAATATATTTATCACCAGTGAGATTTATTAAACCTTGTAATATATGGAGGGCTTAGGAATGTGTCATAGATTGACTAGACAAATAAAAATTCAGAGTTGGAAGGGGATTTTGGCAAGTTGCAACCTCATTTGGCCTCAGTTTTTGCTTCTCTGAAATTTAAAGGTTGGTGCATTTTGTCGAATCCCAATCGATTCATATTAAGGAGCACTTTTATGATTCACTCACTCACCATGGGTCTTGTATTTCAAAAATTTTGCTAAGCAATTTGCATCTAATGACTAATAAAGCCTTTCTCAGATTTTTATTAATGAAACGTATTAATCATTGCCTCTGATCAGAGTCAGATGTCTAGGAGTACCAGACCGGGTGCATGTACTGTTGGCCAAAGCCAAAGAAATTTGATACTTTAGTTCCCCGGTGCAGGTTGACTGTGGTTAAATTTATTATTTCCATCAGGCATTTTAAAATATAGGCAGTACTGATTATGTGAGGATAATTGGTTCCAGAAAAGGGCCACTTAAAGTGAGTTTATGTAAAACAAGAGTCACTATCTTTAAAGTTTAAAATTATGAAAATAAGTTTACTTGATTAGGCTTGCAGCTAAGGGTATATCTGTACCTAAAATTTCCAGAGAACTATAATGAGAGTAACGAGAATGTCCTTTTGTTTCATTTTGGTGTAAATTTTTCCCACAAACCTTCTCCTCACATTTAACTTTCTCCGCAAATTCACAGAGGAGGATTACTTGGCAGGTAGGGGGAGCCGCGTAAAATACTCAAGGTTCAAAGATTCCCTTAATCCTCTGATATTTAAGTCTTTCCATTATGTAGGCCCATCATTGTTGCCCAGGATCTTTGATTTCAATTTACAGTTGATTTTTGTGCCGTTTTTGCATTATGTAGTTGAAAAACTGCAAGCATCAGGGACTGCCAAAAAGAACAAAGATATTGAAGTAAAAAAGGCTGAGTCTAATGTGAACCTGGAAATAGGGTGGAGTTATTTTTTGGTAAGTGGTCAATTTGTGAGTGGTTTTTTTTTTTTTTGCTTTCATATGAAGATTGTTTTCTTCCCTCTGCAACCTGGTACCTTTTGCCAGGAGACCACTGGAGAAACCCCTGTAAGGAAAATAGCTCATTGCTGTCCATTGAAAAAGCATCACTAACTTGGCTGACCCAGGAACTCCAAGCTGGGAACCACTAGATCTTTATAAGTCCTTCTGTCCCTAATATTCTATACATTTAATTCTATGCTCTTTGTTTTCTGATGTGGAAATTGAAAGCTTGAGGGATTGTTATCTGCTGGAGGTCACATGGCTAATTACTCGCTAAAGCAGGTATAGAATCTGGATTTCTGACTTTTTTTGGTTTTTTTTGGTTTTTATTTTTGTGTTTTGAGAGGGAGTCTCGCTCTTGTTGCCCAGGCTGGAGTGCCGTGGTGTGCTCTTGGCTCACTGCAACCTCGGCCTCCCAGGCTCAAGTGATTTTCCTGTCTCAGGCTTGAGAGTAGCTGGGATTACAGGCATGCGTCACTGCACCATGCCTGTGACGTTTTCTTTGGACACTTTAAAATAATATTTAGCTGAGGCTGGGCACGGTGGCTCATGCCTGTAATCCCAGCACTTTGGGAGGCCAAGATGGGCGAATCATTTGAGGTCAGGAGTTCGAAACCAGCTTGACCAATATAGTGAAACCCCATCTCTACTAATAAAACAAAAATTGGTTGGGCATGATGACAGGTGCCTGTAATCCCAGCTACTCGGAAAGCTGAGAAAGAATCACTTGAACCCTCAAGGCGGAGGCTGCAGTGAGCCAAGATAGTGCTACTGCACTCCAGCCTGGGCGACAAGAGTGAAACTCCGTCTCAAAATTAACTAACTAACTAAATAAGTAAAGCAATATTTTGTTGAACTTGCCCTGTGGAGAAAAAAAAATAACAAACTAAAATAATATTTTATAGTGAAGCAGGAGGGCTGCAAACAAACTTCTTGAACACCAAACAGGGAAGGAAGTGGTAATTTATTCAGCCTGGAGCTGCAGCAGCATAGATGCCTCAATAACCCAGCTCCCCAACAAAGAAAACTCTGGCCCTTTTAAAGGCTTACAGTCTAAGAGGTGCACCTGTGAGAGGGTCAAGAGCCTTGGGGACGTGACTTAGGCAGGGGGTCTAATCGTGATTAGCAAGAACAGTACCTTCCAGGGAAAATTCCTCCATATCATATCCATGATCTATAGACAAGACTGTGGTTAGCAGTAGGGGGTTTAATCCTTTAGACCTGACCTGTGGGCCCCAACCAGTCCCTCCTCTGGCTGACTTTTAACTTCTCCTTTTGAGATGCAATGTAGAAGGCTAAAGGGTAAATGGCCTTAGATGTTCGGGAGGAGGGGTATCCTTCCTCAATAGTCGGGTGCAGTGGTTCATGCCTGTAATCCCAGCACTTTGGGAGGCTGAGGCGGGTGGATCGCAAGGTCAGAGATCGAGACCATCCTGGCCAACATGGTGAAACCCTGTCTCTACTAAAAAATACAAAAATTAGCCGGGTGTGGTGGCATGCACCTGTAGTCGCAGCTACTGGGGAGGCTGAGGCAGGAGAATCGCTTGAACCAGGGAGGTGGAGGTTGCAGTGAGCCAAGATTGCGGCAGTGCACTCCAGCCTGGGCGATAGAGTGAGGCTCTGTCTCAAAAACAACAACAAAAACCCAAATAACTAAATAAATAAAACAAAATAAAATAATGTTTTGTTAAACTTGCATTGTGGAGAAAAAAACAGAAATAAAATAATATTTTGTAGTTGAAACTATGATTTTGTTAATTTAATTCATGCCATATCTTTAAGCTCTGAGATATTTTAATTTTGTTAAACAGAAACATACATATTAAAAAAAAAAAGAAACATACATATTAAAACAACTGTTTATTTCCCAGGAATCCTAATGGGTTTTATGGGGTTATATTACATTAGCATATCTTGTTTATTCTTTATTTTTTTATTATTTTTTTTATTTTGGAGACCGAGTCTCTCTGTCACCAGGCTGAAGTGCAGTGGTGCAATCTCGGTTCACTGCAACCTTTGCCTCCTGGGTTCAAGTGATTATGGTGTCTCAGCCTCCAGAATAGCTGGGACTACAGTCATGTGCCATCACATCTGGCTAATTTCTGTATTTTTAGCAGAGATGGGGTTTCACCACATTAGCCAGGCTAGTTTCAAACTCCTGACCTCAAGTGATCCTCCCACCTTGGCCTCCCAAAGTGCTGGGATTACAGGTGTGAGCCACCACGCCCACCAGGTTTATCTTGTTTATTGTAACAAAATCTTTTTAGTCTGGAGATTAAAATTAAGTTGAGACTTCAGACACTGGCAATTCAGCATAATTTGGTACAACCTAGGAAGTTATACCAAATGTTGCATTTGTCTTTTATGTCATTTGTTAAAATGTTGCAAAGTCTCAGCAACACATGGCCTCAGTCATAAGAAGTCCATATAGATTGAATTGTCAAGGTGGGTTCCTTGGGTGTTGGGGAGGGAGGCAGTCCTCAGGCTGACACCAGGGCCAAGGGAGAAGGGATGTGTTTGAGTATTCAGCTTTGAAGTGAATGAACTTCAGTGTTACTGGTCTTCAAACATTTCAATGGATACAGTTTGAATTCATTTTAAATTATGGGTCATTTCCCCTACAAATCTATTGATTTTATTTTGCAACTAGAGACAGAGAAATCACCAGTAGTATGTAAAAAACAGAGTTAATCTGTAGTTTTGCATCAGCAGTATCTGGTGTAGATATATATGCATAGCTACACATTTCTTTATTTTTAAATTTTATTTATTTAATTTTTTGAGAGGGAGTCTCTTTCACCCAAGCTGGAGTGCAGTGGCTCACTCATCTCAGCTCATTGCAGCCTTTACCTCCCTGGTTCAAATGATTCTCATGCCTCAGCCTCCTGAGAAGCTGGGATTACAGGCGTGTGCTACTACTCCTGGCTAATTTTTGTATTTTTAGTAGAGATGGGGTTTCATCATGTCGGCCAGGCTGGTCTTGAACTTTTGACCTCAAGTGATCACTCACTTTGGCCTCTCGAAGTGCTGGGATTACAGGCGTGAACCACTATACCCAGTTGTTGTTGTTGTTTTTTTAATAAGTAAGGAAAATAAAGTGTTCTGATTACAGTATCAGATTTTTAAGTATAAAATGCCAGCTGAAATTAACTGCTTTCCATGTATATATGCTATAATTCTTAGCACAGTTTATACTTCTGTGATGTGACAGCAAATCACATGGAAAATATGTATTTTACCTTCAATCTGGTGATAAGAAAAATTGAAAATATTTCCTCTAATCAAAAGAATATTTTATTATTTTCATTGATGGATGTAAACTCTTCTTTTAAAGGCTAAGAAAATGAGAGTACTGGGGGGAAAAAACAACTTTAGACTCACTTGAGTCACTGGGCTAAGATCCTGGAGAAATGCTAAGCGCACAGCCTTTCAGAGAGAAAAAATTGGTATTCAAATGCGTGGGTTCTCAGGAGTGCACAGCTGATGGCCAGATGGTGACAGTTTGGGGAGAAGCAGGGTTGTCAGCACCAGGAACATTCGGGTTGCATACAGATGTTCTGTGTGGGCAGGGATGGAGGGAAAGCCTTGCCTAACCAAGAGAGAACGTTGGTTAAGGAATTATTTAGGAACGATTCACCTGAATAATGGGACAGACAGAAAAATGTTAAATTCAATTTAGTTATATATAAACAGGAAAACACGCTTGAGATCTTTGAGGTCACACTTTTTGAAGTTCTAGTAAATGCAGTAAGGAAAATGTTATTTTTGTCATCTCTAGGATGTAACAGTATACCTTGAGAATCTTAGAGGTTCAAAAAGAGCAGATCTATACGCTGTATTACCAGCTACACTGCATTCTAGCCTATAAGATTGCCAGCCAATGGTTTTTTTTTATTTTTTTTTGAGACAGGGTCTCGCTATGGTGCCCAGGCCAGAGTGCAGTAGCATTCACAGGGGCCATCCCACTACTGATCAGCACGGGAGTTTTGACCTGCTCCTTTTCCAACCTGGGCCGGTTCACCCCTCCTTAGGCAACCTGGTGGTCCCCTGCTCCCGGGAGGTCACCATACTGATGCCGAACTTAGTGCGGACACCCAATCGACATAGCGCACTACAGCCCAGAACTCCTGGGGTCAAGCCATCCTCCCGCCTCAGCCTCCTGAGTAGTGGGACTACAGGCAGCGCGCCGCCGCGCCTGGCGCCAATGGTTTTTTTTTTTGATGCCGTCACTGTAAGAAACAGGTACACTGGGGCAATGCCAGTTTTCAGAGTCAGCAGTATCCATCTACTTGATGCTATATGGTTAACTTTGCTGTTGTAATTAAACCTTGCTCTTTATATAGAGGCTGAAAAATTGTACTCTTCAAGCTGCACTGTACTAAAGAAAGGAAGGGGGATGGGAGAGAGAAAGGAAAGTGAGCAAACAGGGTAGGGTAGTGGTAAGTGAATCATAGAAATATAAATCTAGACGGAAGCAACAATGGGAAGGAAATCCTAGGAAAGGCCGGTCGTGGTGGCTCACGCCTGTAATCCCAGCACTTTTGGAGGCTGAGGCGGGTGGATCACTTGAGGTCAGGAATTCAAGACCAGGCTGGCCAACATGGTGAAACCCTGTCTCTACTAAAAATGCAAAAATTAGCTGGGTGTGGCAGTGCACGTCTGTGATCCCAGCTATTTGGGAGGTTGAGCCACGAGAATTGCTTCAACCCAGGAGGCAATAGTTGCAGTGAGCCAAGATAATGCCACTGCACTCCAGCCTAGGTGACAGAGTGAGACTCCATCTCAAAAAAAAAAAATCTCAGGAAAATCTCCATTCCGTTGGTCTTGTCTTGGCTCAAAGCAGCCTTTGAATAATGTTCTCTTTAGATGGTTATATTAGCAGAAATCTGCATGTCTAAAATGGTCATCAATTTCATTATGATGTATAAATGTGGATGTTAACTTTCACTAAACTATATAGCAGATTAATGCGCTGGGCTGTATAGACTATGCTGAGGCCTATGATTATATGTATTAAGCTTCAAAAAAGAGAATGGCTTTCAGTCTTCCTTCAGGTAGCTTCAAGAATCTGGTCTTTGTAATTCTATAGACATTGGCAAAATAACGTCATTCACAGGATCAACTGTGGTCACTATCTGCTATTTCTCTTGATTCAGAGGGACATGAGATTGGAGAGATTGCAGGGTATGCCCTCTAGCTAGGAATCCCCCTGCTCCTCCTTAACATGCCTGAGGATGGTGAGAAGCAGTGAGAAGGAAAATGTTCCCATGTGTCCCTTGTTTTGAGACAAAAGCTACAGGTAAAGAACATTAGATCTATAATTATGTTGATTCATAGCCATCAATTAAAAAAGGAACTTGGAGTAATACTACAGGAGAGCAAACAGAGGCCAAGCAGTTGTTTAATGACAAGCTTTAGGGAGAAAAGCAAAGGCTTCTGATTTACTGTTTGTACTGTATTGCTTTCCATGGTTAAGCATTACTGGGACTTTGGAGTTTGAAGGGTGTATAGGGATTTGATTTTAGCTCTCCACTAGTCTTACCCTTGATCCAGAACTGATACACAACCATTGTTCAGTATTTTCATCCTTGGAGGCAGGAATGGAACTATTCCCACTCAAGCCACAGAATGAGAGTAGGGGGAAGGAAATCAAGGCATTCTCATCCAAAGAATGGAGACTGGTGTTAAGCAAACAGCAGGACACTACAGGTGTTAGATGATTTCTTTCAATGCAGTTTCAGATCTAAACGGCTGTATTAATTATTTTTTAAATTTTGTATGCTTAAACTTTTCAAAACTCTTTCCCATCTATTATCTATTTTTAACCTCACTGTTAGCCCTCTATTTGAAGAGGCAGTATAGAATACTGATTACAAGCACAGATGCTGTGGACAGTGTTCAAAATGTATGTCCTTTGGTGAATTTCACCTATCTGTGCCACAGTTTTTTCAACTGTAAAATGAGGATGATATTAGCAGCCTCTTTATAAGTTGGTTATGAGGGTTATAAAAGTTAATACACATAAAACTTGTAATGGTGCCACTCTCATACTAAACACTAAAAGTGTTAGCTATTTTGAGCAAACTAGGGTTGTGAGAAGTTAAATCATTTAGAGAAGCTAAAGTCCACCAAAATCCTAAGGCCACAAGACCAGTAAGTGATGAAGTCAGGACTTGAAAGCTAGTTTAATTACATCAATTCTAGAATAGGATATAGGATGCATATATAAATATACATACATGCACACATACATGCATGCATATGTCTTCCTATCTGTCTGTTTATTTATCTATCTATCCAGAAAGAGAAAGTCTGAGATCGGAGAGAGGAGAAAGGTCCAGAATTTGTGTAGATTTATAATACATGTCATGGTATTGTAATTATGTAATTATGTATGAGTATTTTTTCTGTGATTATGAGACAGGGACTCTCTCTTCTTTTTTAGAAGAAATCAGAACCAAGTACATAAAGTGTCTCCCCATATGCATAGATGCTGTGGGATGAAAGAATGGAAGAACATTTGTATGAAGTAATGAATGAAAGAATCAATGAACATCTGAACATGCAGGGTTAGCTTTTTTTTTGAGACAGAGTTTAACTCTTGTTCCCCAGGCTGGAGTGCAAGGGCATGATCTAGGCTCAATGCAATCTCAGACTCCTGGGTTCAAACAATTCTCCTGGCTCAGCCTCCCAAGTAGCTGGGATTACAGGCACCCACCACCACGCCCAGCTAGTTTTCATAGTTTAGTAAAGACAATGTTTCATCATGTTGGTTAGGTTGGTCTCAAACTTCTGATCTCAGGTAATCCACCCACCTCAGCCTCCCAAAGTGCTGGGATTACAGGCGCTAGTCACTGTGCCTGGCCAAGACCCGTGTATATGTGCCACCGTGGAATACTATGCAGCCATAAAAAATGGTGAGTTTGTGTCCTTTGTAGGGACATGGATGAATCCGGAAACCATCATTCTCAGCAAACTGACACAAGAACAGAAAACCAAACACCACATGTTCTCACTCATAGGTGGGTGTTGATCAATGAGAACACATGGACACAGGGAGAGGAACATCACACACAGGGGTATGTTGGGGAGTGGGGGACTAGGGGAGGGACAGTGAGGGTGGGGAGGTTGGGAAGGGATAACACTGGGAAAAATGGCTGATGTAGGTGACAGGGGGATGGAGACAGCAAACCACCATGGCATGTGCGTATCTATGCAACAATCCTGCAAGATCTGCACATGTACCCCAGAACTTAAAGTACAATAATAAAAAAAAAATACACAAAAAACCAATCAACCAAACAAAAAAACACAGCTTCAAGTGGTCTAACTGCACTTATTCTTGGGGACTAAAATTATTAAAACGTCTAGTAACTTTGGAACTCAGTGTTTCCTCAGTGTAGCACAGCCCACTTTCCTAGTTTTAAAGAGCCAGTCTTCCTTTTCTCTGTTAAGATTTTCTTCCTTTACCTGAAATCTTCAGTGGGAGAATGAAAAGCTGTAAAAATTATGCTTTAACAATCATTTAACTTTTTCATCTAGTTCTCTGACCCCCTCTTCACCCCAATCCCAGTTTCTGCCTACAAATAAACAATAAAGGCTTTTATGACCCTACCTCACAGCCCCCCTCTCAAGGAAATCACCGTTTCCTACCATTCTATGGCTGGCTATTTGGTGAGCTAATCACTAGCAACAAATAAAGATTTGAGCTGTATGCAAATGAACAAGCTAATAATAAAAGTCTGTATGCACCCTACAGAATTCTCTAAGCCATTCATCCTTTTAATTCAATTTTCCTTGAAATTATACCCTATCCTAAACAACATTTCAATACCAAAGAGATGGCATGGAGCCCTCCAGCATTTCACTTATTATGTATGTTGCTTTACTGTGATTTGTAGATATGCTTGTTTGATTTCTCCTAATTTTAGGTTTCTAAATTAATTTTATTAGTTCTCCACATAAAACCATGATAATTTCTGCAACAATCTGCCTCAGGGATGCACTTAGTACATTTTCCCTCCCTTATGCCCTCCTGCCCTAACTACTCTGGGGCTGAATTTTTGCTCTTTCCTTCAACACTTAACATTTGAGAAAATCAGATTTTAAGTTATTATCAGGATCTTCATTTTTACTTGAATATTTAAATAGCTTATTCTGTAGGACACATGTGCAAGATTTAGGATAATGAATATTAGCCAGCTTTTTTTTTTTTAATTTTTTTCAAACTTAATTTTAAGTCCAGGGGTAGAAGTGCAGGTTTGTTACATAGGTAAACTTGTGTCATGGGGGTTTGTTGTACAGATTACTTCATTACCCACATATTAAGCCTAGAACCCATGAGTTATTTTTCCTGATCATCTTCCTCTTCCCCTACTTCACTCTTTAAAAGGCCCCAGTGTGTGCTGTTCTCCTCTGTGTGTCCATGTGTTCTCATCATTTAGCTCCCACTTATAAGTCAGAACATGTGCTGGTGTTTGGTTTCCTGGTCCTGTTAGTTTGCTAACAATAATAGCCTCTAGCTCCATCCATGTCCCTGCAAAGGACATGATCTTGTTCTTTTTTTATGGCTGCATCGTGTTCCATGGTGTACATGTACCACATTTTCTTTATCCAGTCTATCACTGATGGGGATTTAGATTGATTCCATGTCTTTGCTATTGTGAATAGTGCTGCAATGAACATACACATACCTGTGTCTTTATAATAGAATAATTTATGTTCCTTTGGGTATATACTCAGTAATGGGATTGCTGGGTCAAATGACATTTCTGTCTTTAGGTCTTTGAGGAATTGCCACTTTGTCTTCCACAATTAGCCAGACTTTTAATATTAAATTTAAAGAGTTGGGTCAAAAATACGCAGCTGTAGAGGCCAAAGGAAACTTGTCCTTTGCCCTCTAAAGTTTCATTGAAAACTCAGCTCGCAAAAGGCAGATTATTTGGAGGAAAATCATATAAATGTATTTAACCTGTACGTGGGAAGAACCACAGAGTGATTACCCACCCCCACAATGTGGTCCAGAGGCTTACAAACTATCCTGCCAATACAGATTATTGGTGGGGGGTGAGAGAAGAAGAATTCCGTTGGGGGGATTACTAGGGAGAATGAGTGGGTCAGAAAACAGATTAATTTGTACATTATCTTGTGAAAAGGTCTGTTCAGGTATGGTTACATTCTTGGTCTTACGCAGAGGATAAGAAATAACAAGTGTTCCTTTTGATGGGTCTGGGTCTTTGGCAAAAAAAAGCTTTGGGGAGGTTGTCAAAAAGTCACAATATTTTGGGGTATCAGTTTCTAACCCCAACACAGCCAATAGTCGTTTGGAGTACCAGCTGTTTATTATAGATACAACTGTGCAATTGACCTATTAAAAATCTTAGGATTTCCACAATTCAATCTGCTTTTCCAATTGCTAATTATGAAAGAGACTGCCTGAATTAGTCTTTTTCTTTTTCTTTTTTCTTGAGACAGGATCTCAGGCTGTTGCCCAGGCTGGAGTGAAGTGTCATGATCACAGCTCACTGCAGCCTCGACATCTCCCTATAACCCCTCGGGCTCAAAGGTGATCCTCCCACCTCAGCCCCCTGAGTTGCTAGGACTACAGGCAAGCATCACCACACCTGACTAATTTTGATTTTTTGTAGAGGGGAGGTCTCATCATGTTGCACAGCTTTGGTCTCAAACTAGACACAAGTGATCCTCCCACCTCAGCCTCCCAAAGTGCTGGGATTATAGGCCTGAGCCACCCAGACCAGCATTGAATTAGTCTTGATTATAAGAATTCAGAATAAATTGGGAGACATAAATATAATTTTTGGTTTTATTGTTGACTCATGTTTAGCTTAAGGCAACAAGGCCAGCCATATTCATAAACAGAGTGAACATTCACTAAGTATCATTTTAGGCCTGGTGTAATGGCTCATGCCTGTAATACCAGCATTTTGGGAAGCTGAGATAGGTGGATTACTTGAGCTCAGGAGTTCAAGACCAGCCTGGGCAACATGGCAAAACCCTGTTCTTATTTATTTAAAATTATTTTTTTAAGTGTCATTTTGATGGGGTGAGTGCTAGTATTGTTCTCATACAAGTGCCTGGTGTTTTATTATTGAAGTTTAATTTATTTGTCTTGTCTTTCTCTTTTAGAGAGCAAAGGGAAGTAATGTATTAAGACTCTAATAACATGCTATAACTTAATATGCTATATTACTGGGCTCTTTGCTATATGACAGCAGTGTGTGTGTGTGTGTGTGCACGTGTGTGAATGATGGTTATGGGTAAAGTGAATAAGGCAAAGTGAGAAGGCAAAATAGCAGAAAAGGTTGTTTGGGGACAAGGAAGACAAATTACCTTTTTTTTTTCTTTTAAGCAGAGTTACTCTGTCACCCAGGTTGGAATGCAGTGGCATGATCTCCACTCACTGCAACCTCCGCCTCCAGAGTTCAAGTGATTCTCCTCATTCAGCCTCCAGAGTAGCTGGGATTACAGGCACATGCCATCATCCCTGGCTAATATTTGTATTTTTTTTGTAGAGATGGGGTTTCAACATGTTGGCCAGGCTGGTCTCGAACTCCTGACCTCAAGTGATCCATCCACCTCGGCTTCCCAAAGTGCTAGGATTACAGGCATGAGCCACGCCTGGCCAACAAGTTGCCTGTGTGTGTGTGTGTGTGTGTGTGTAATAGTTTTTGTTTTTTGTTTGTTTGTAGAGACGGGGTCTCCCTGTGTTGACCAGGCTGCTCTCAAAACCCTGTCTTCAAGTGATTCTTCTGCTTCAACCTCCCAAAGTGTTGGGATTACAGGTGTAAGCCACTGCACCTGGTCTTTTCCATTTCTTAAACTATGAAATAGGAGAGGTGCTATGAATCTATACAGTTATTTGAAGATATGTCAGTTATTGGTTGATAATGTGCTTAGAAAACAATGCTAGACAAATAAATGGTATCAGTCATCTAAATGAGAACATCAGACATACCCAGTGATGTGTTATTCTTGAACTATAATTCCTGACAGTGAATAGAGCTGTTAGGAAACACGTATGCACACACACCTCTAATTCCCTCATATAATACCTTTTATAATGAGCCATCTATGCTACCACATAACCATGGCAGCGGACATAATACATTTTTTTTAAAACCAGAAGTTGCTTCCCCTCCTTAGGGCTTATACTTTATAAAATGCTATTCTGTTTTTCAGTTCTTCCAATATAATTTGTAGAAGGCAATGACACGTTGCAATTTTAAATCCACTTAGCTTTCTTTCCTCTGAATAATCCTATTTGACAGGCTCCCTTCCACGCCTTTTTCTTTTCATCAAGAACATCTTCAGTTTTGTCTGTCTGAGCAAAAACTAGATTAACTGTATAGTTCTAGGAACACAGCTGCCATGTACTGAAAGGTGAAGATGAGAATTTCAAAAATGAATTTGTCTTTATCAGGAATACAAAGACTTAAGAACACTTCTTGGGCAGGGTGGCTCACACCTGTAATCCCAGGACTTTGGGAGGCTAAGGCAGGCAGATCATGAGGTTAAGAGATTGAGATCCTGGCCAACAGGAGAAAACCTGTCTCTACTAAAAATACAAAAAAATTAGCCAAGTGTGGTGGCACATGCCTGTAATCCCAGCTACTCGGGAGGCTGAGGTAGGAGAACCGCTTGAACTCAGGAGTCAGAGGTTGCAGTGAGTAGAGATTGAGCCATTGCGTACCAGCCTGGGCAACAGAGCAAGACTCTGTCTCAAAAAAAAAAAAAAAAGAAAGAAAGAAAGAAAAGTTGCCATTTTTAATATATTATAGAAGACTTTTTCTTAGGAAAAATATATTTTCTTCATTTCAAAAGAAAATTTAAAAACATAATTTTGAGATGAATTAGTTGATTACAACAGTTATGTACATACTAACTATTTCCTCCAAAAAGCTTAACTGAGTTCATCCAGCATTTCAGGAAATAAGAAAAAGTCACACATTACCCTTGGTAGGAAAAAAAACTATTATGGCATCTAGAGGTTAAGCAGCTTGCCAAGTTTGCTAAGTCAAGCCGTGGGATTGAGGATAAAGCTTTAGGTTCCCTCTCTTCCAGATGATATCAGAGTGAGATAAGACCTACACACCAGGTGTTTCTTTGTTTTTGTTTTTTTTTTGAGACGGAGTTTCGCTCTTGTTACCCAGGCTGGAGTGCAATGTCACGATCTCGGCTCACCGCAACCTCCGCCTTCTGGGTTCAAGCAATTCTCTTATCTCAGCCTCCCAAGTAGCTGGGACTACAGGCATGCGCCACCATGCCCAGCTAATTTTTGTATTTTTAGTAGAGACGGGGTTTCACCATGTTGACCAGGATGGTCTCGATTTCTTGACCTTGTGATCCACCCGCCTCAGTCTCCCAAAGTGCTGGGATTACAGGCGTGAGCCACCGCGCCTGGCCCACACCAGGTGTTTCTAAACAGAAAGAGAGTAGAGACAGACACCCAGAACAAGGGCCCTACCCTCTTTCCCCAGGCCTTGCCTGTATTCAAGAATGTATGGGGCAGTTTTCTGAATTAATAAGACTGTCTGTGGGAAAATGATTTGTGATTCACATCTTGAATGGTGTTGCCCACAGCAGTTTCTAGTGCATCTGCAGGTGCTGTCTGCAAAGCCTTAATGCTCAGGCAACAGGTGGTAAAACAGGCACCCCTTCTGCTGCTCTCCCCACCCTTGAGGGTTGAACACACTTGCACCTCTCCACAATTTTCCTTTTAGGACAGTGGCGCTCTATGGTGCAATGAAGTTGATCCCAAATGCATGGAAATAGATCCCCTTAGGCAGCGCTGGAGGGGTTAAGGAGGGAGTGGACTCCATGTCAGTGGTCCTCTGCAGGTAAGGGCCCAGTGAGTCAGAGGTGGTCTTTCAGTCACTATCTCTGTGAAGCTTGTGGTCATCAACCACCTGGGGCAAGTGTTTGTTCAGCCAGAGAACTACCATAGAGAATGTGGGAAGCCAAAGAGTAAGCTAAAAGGTGCAAACAATTGTGACAGATAATCCCATTTTCCTACTTTAGAAGTCGCATATCTAAATAGAAATGCAATGATGAAATCCATTGAACTACACTGTGTTTTCCAAAGAATATAGAGATATTTAGGAGATCTAAGATGTCTTTTTGGTTTGCTGGAAAATACAATTCTAGTTATGCAACTTCCATTCAGTGGCTTCCTGTTAACTCACGTCGTAAGACATTGTTTATAGGAGGAAGCCATCCGCAGAAAGTTTAAAGGCTTTAATACAGTATAAAAGCTTCATCCGTCTCACTCCTGATTTATTTCCCTAATCAACTTTATACCCTCCACCAGTCCCACCCCTCACCCTATGCACACTCAAATACACTCTCCACTCTGTTATTCACATCTTCCCAG
Source organism: Aotus nancymaae (assembly GCF_030222135.1). Classification (NCBI taxonomy): domain Eukaryota; kingdom Metazoa; phylum Chordata; class Mammalia; order Primates; family Aotidae; genus Aotus; species Aotus nancymaae. The sequence continues at coordinate 46,327,261 of NW_026988431.1, read as the reverse complement.
TAACTTCAGGATTTTTACTCACACATCTTTCTTCCTGGGGTTATCCACTCTAACCCCTCCTTGTCTGCCTGCAAAACTCAAGCTTCACATTCTGTATAAACCTAAACTGGCTAGGTTTATACAGAAACCACAATTTTATTGTGGTGGTAACCCCACCCCACAATAAAATTGACCCTTTGGCCAGGTGCAGTGGCTCACGCCTTTAATCTCAGCACTTTGGGAAGCCGAGGTGGGAGGATTACCTGAGGTCAGGAGTTTGAGACCAGCCAGACCAACACAGAAAAACCCCATCTCTACTGAAAACACAAAATTAGCGGAGCATGGGGACACATGCCTGTAATCCCAGCTACTCGGGAGGCTGAGGCAGGAGAATTGCTTGAATCCAGGAAGTGGAGGTTGTGGTGAGCCGAGATCACACCATTGCACTCCAGCTGGAGCAACAAGAGTGAAACTCCATCTCAAAAACACAAAAAGACCCTTTTACTTTCATACTCCCATATAGCCCACTTGATTATTTTACCTATTTGTTTACAACTCTATCTTCCCGGACTAGACAGACTGTAAGCTCCTTGTGGTGAGATCTGTCTTTTATCTTTAAAGTCTTCTGAAAGTAACATGGTGTCCCAGGACTTAAATACATTTGTCGAATGAATAATGATTGATGTTCTTTGCTCTGTTCTATCTATCCTCTGATAGAACAACCTACAGTTGCAGGGTTTTTGTTTGTTGGTGTGTGTGTTTTTTTTTTTGTTTTTTTTTTTAAGATAGAGTCTCTCTGTCACCCAGGCTGGAGTGTAGTGGTGCAATCTCGGCTCACTGCAACCTCCACATCCCGGGATCAAGAGATTCTCCTGCCTCAGCCTCCCAAGTAGCTGTGATTAGAGGCATGCACCACCATGCCCAGCTAATTTTTGTACTTTTTTTTTTTTGGAGGCAAGTTTTGCTCTTGTCACCCAGACTGGAGTGCAATGGCGCAATCTTGGCTCACTGCAACCTCTGCCTCCCAGGTTCAAGCAATTCTCCTGCCTCAGCCTCCCAAGTAGCTGGGATTATAGGTGCCCACCACACTACCTGGGTTTTTCTTTTTGTATTTTTAGTAGAGATGGGCTTTCACCATGTGGCCAGGCTGGTCTTGTACTCCTGACCTCAGGTGATCCGCCTGCCTCAGCCTCCCAAAGTGCTGTGATTTCAGGTGTGAGCCACTGCTCCTGGCCTAAGTTTTGTATTTTTAGTGGAGACAAGGTTTTGCATTGTTGGCTAGGGTGGTCTTGAACTCCATACTTGAAGTGATCCACTCACCTCTGCTTCCCAAAGTGCTGAGATTATAGATTTGAGCCACTGTGCCCAGCCCAGTTGTGGTTTTTTTAAGCTGTGAGGAATTTGGGAGAATGGAATGGAAAGATTCTGGAAACTCGAAGTCCAATTCTATTTAAGTCCTGACTGTGCTGAATTCTGTTTGGAAACAATTTATTCCTCTTTTTTTTTCCTTTGGCTACTTAAATTTCCAGATAAGTATAATCCAGGAAATTTTTGTTTGTTTTTGAGACAGTCTCACTCTGTCACCCAAGCTGGAGTACAGTGGTGCAATCTAGGCATATTGCAACTTCTGCCTTCCAGGTTCAAATGATTCTCGTGCCTCAGCCTCCTGAGTAGCTGGTATTACAGCATGTGCCACCGTGCCCAACTAAGTTTTGTATTTTTAGTAGAGATAGGGTTTCACCATGTTGGCCAGGCTATTGTCAAACTCCTGACCTCAAGTGATCTGCCCGCCTCAGCCTCCCAAAGTGCTGGGATTACAGGTGTGAGCCACCGTGGCAACCAGGAAAATTTTGAACAATACTGATGTCTGGGTAACCACTCTAGAAATTCTACATAAATTGGCCTAGAACAAGGGCTGGCTTTGGGAGTTTTAAGCACACCAGGTGACTTTAATATGCAATCAGGGTTGGAAAACACTGCTTTAAGTGGACTTACCCAGGACCAGGACTTACGTATCCCCTGTATATTGAAAACTACCAACTTTACAGGTTCAACTTTAACCTAATGCCTGACCTCCACACTCCAGAACAAAAATACCTCATTAATAGTATCTAATAGGATGTGTGAGGTGGCCTCCCAAAGTACTCGGATTACAGGGATTACAGGCGTGAGCCACGGCGACCAGTTTAGAATTTGCATTTGGATGTGGGATGAGGTAAAGGGAAGAGTCAAGAATGTCACTAACAGTTGTTGCTGGCTCATGCGTGGCTGGCAGTACCTTCAATGAGCTAGGGAAAAGAGGAGGAGGAGGAGATTTCAAGGAGAAAGGGAGAACTTCTGTTTTAGTCATGGCATATTCTAGGTGGTATTTATTATTCAACACTACAAATTTTTTACTGAGGCATTTATCCCTGTTAGGGGCTATGAGGATATATTGTTAATGAATAAACCCTCGTTCCTGTCTCTAAGAAGCTTGCAAAGTTTTATTTTACTTTACTTTTTTTGAGACAGAGTCTCACTCTGTTGTCCAGGCTGGAGTGCAGTGGCACGATCTTGGCTCACTGCAAACTCCACCTCCTGGGTTCAAGCGATTCTCTTGCCTCAGCCTCTCAAGTAGCTGGGATTACAGGTGTGCACCACCACACCTGGCTAATTTTTGTATTTTTAGTAAAGACAGGGTTTTATCATGTTGGCCAGGTTAGTTTCGAACTCCTGGCCCTAAGTGATCCACCTGCCGGCCCTAAGTGATCCACCTGCCTGCCCTCGGCCTCCCAAAGTGCTGGGATAATGGGTGTGAGCCACTGCATGCAGCCTTGCAAAATTTTAAAGCAGCTATGAAAAGAACCACAATAAAAGATGAGTAAGGTAAGTGCCATAAGAATTATGAAGAAATGTAAAGGTGTTCAAAAAAGGTTTTATTTTTTTCATATTTGGGTGGTTGCTGGAGATAAGATTCAGGAGTGACTTCAAGGAGAAGATCATGTGTGAGATGAATCCTGAAAAACTAGTATTTTTATAAGCAGTAGTATTACGGAGAGCATTTAAGGTAGAAAAATTGGTTCCACAACAGAATAGAACAGTAATGGGGCCAGGAATGTTTATGAGACTAGCGCTGTACACTGAAGGTACTGTGAATTGTGTATATGCTGATGATCAGAAATTCATCTAGAAAGACAGGCTAGATTTAAAGACAGGTTAACTTTAGAGTTAGGCAGGCCTGGGTTGGGACATGGTTCCACCACATGCTAAATACCTAACCTAGGGAATATTACTTAACCTCTGTCAGCTCAGTTTTCTCGTTTCTTTTTCTTTTTTTGAGATGGAGTCTCACTCTGTTGTCCAGGCTATAGTGCAATGGCGTACTCTCGGCTCACTGCAACTTCTGCCTCCCACTTTCAAGCGATTCTCCTGCCTGAGCCTCCCAAGTAGCTGGGATTAGAGGCACACGACACTATGCCTGGCCAATTTTTGTATTTTTATTACAAAAATGGGGTTTCACCATGTTGGTCAGTCTGGTCTCGAACTCCTGACCTCATGATCTGCCCACCTCGGCTTCCCAAAGTGCTGGGATTACAGGCATGAGCCACCAAGCCCGGCAGTTTTCTCTTTTCTAAAGTTGACATAATCATATGTTTTCCTTTTTAAAAATATTATTTTTATTTTTAATTTTTATTTCTTTAGATAGTGTCACTCAGGCCGGTGTGCAGTGGTATGATCAGAGCCCACTGCAGCCTCAGACTCCTGGGTTCAAGTGATCTTGCTGCCTCAGCCTCTGAGTAGATAGAACTATGGGTACATGATACCACACCTGCCTAACATACTTAAAAATTTGTTTGCAGAGACAGGGCCACACTATGTTGCCCAGGCTAGTCTCAAATTCCCGGGGTCAAGTGATCCTCAAATCTTGGACCCAGAAAGTGTTGGGACTATAGGTGTGAGCCACGTTTCCTGGATTGTTAAGATTGTTTTGAGATACCCGGCTTTGTGGTGTTATACATAAGTAGGTTTTTGTCCATGGTTGTTGGCTGATAACTCCCTTAGCCCTTGTTAGTTTTTTGTTAAAATGAGTGTCTTAGCCTCAGGGGCAGGCTTCAGGAAACAAAATCTCTCAGACCTTCTCCTGCCTTCCTTTTACCTGCCCTAAAGCAGCAGCCTAATCTTCCTGACCTTTCCCATTGTGGGTCTTAAAACACTACGCATAATGGGTCCTACCCTATACCCTGAGGGAAGGAATGTGACATCCAGAAGCTTCCAAAAAACCGCAAGAGGACTCTGTTCAGAGAGCTTCAGACTAGCTGAATGTATGGAGCTTCCTGGAGGATGGTGTCCCCAGGGAGGGTGTGGAAGCTGCCTGCCTTTTCCTTCATACCTCACCCTTGTATCCCTTCGTCTGTATCCTTTATAATACCCTTTATAATAAACCGGGAAACGTGTTTCCCTGAGTTGTGTGAGCTGCTCCAGCAAATTAACTGAAGCTGAAGAGGGCTCATGGGAGCCCCAACTTGAAGCCGGTTAGTCAGAGGTTCTGGAGGCCTGGAATTGCAGCTGGTGTCTGAAACTGGGAGGCACTCAGGACTGAGCCTTCCACCTGTGGACCTCACACCATCTGAAGGAAGATAGTGTCAGAATTGAATTGGAGGAGACCCAGCTGGTGGCTACTACTCGGTGTGTGGGGAAAACTTCCCCCTCGTTTAATCACAGAAGTCTTCTGTGATTACTATGGAGGTGCAAGAGTAGATGAAAAATACAGTTTGAGAGAGTTTTCCGGAAGGAGGTTTATAGTGGTTGTTTAATAAATGGTAGGGACTATTATTTTGCAGAGGTCTTGAATTCCCGAATGAAAAGTTTCTATTTTCTTTGCCAGTTTATGGAAGGCCTTGCACAAGGTAACTACGTTGAAATAATCTTCCAGCAAAATATAGGATGGAGGGAAGAGCGAGAGAGAGGAGGTAGAAAGACAAGTTAGGAGAGTATTTCATAGTCACCTACTAGATCAATTGCCTCCTCAGGCTGATATTATTTCATGGTTAATCAACGATATCAGAGTCCTATTTTTGACCTTTCAGAATATAAAAATCTTTTTTATTCCTTCGATTTTAATCCTGTTATTCTACCGTTGGCTTTCTCTGCCAGTGGGAGAAAGAAAAATTAGTGAAACTTCAATGAATCAATCATTAAAAAGGAGGAATTAAATATCTGTTGTTAATATGTAAAAGAATCTTTGAAAGATTAGGATGGAGCAGACTGAAGTTAATGAACTGAATTTAATTTTTTTCTTTTTTGCCTCTTCCTCCTTCTCCAAATTTTTTCTTTTTAAATTTTTAATTAATTTATTTATATGATTAAAAAGAGAGTGTGTCTTGCTAAATTGCCTAAGCTGGTCTTGAACTTCTGCCCAATCTTCCTACCTTAACCTACTGAGTAGCCGGAATTACAGGTGTGAGCCACCAAGCCCAGTCCGAATGAGATCTGTTTAAATAATTTCTAACTTTTGGCCAGGTGCGGTGGCTCATGCCTGTAATCCTAACACTTTGGGAGGCCGAGGTGGTGGGTCAGGAGGTCTGGAGTTTGAGACCAGCCTGACCAACATGGTGAAACCCCATCTCTACTAAAAATATAAAAATGAGCCAGGAGTAGTGGCGGGTGTCTGTAATCCCAGCTACTCGGGAGGCAGAGGTTGGAGTCAGCCAAGATCTTGTCACTGCACTCCAGCCTGGGAGACAGAGCAAGACTCTGTCTCAAAAGAAAAAAAAAATTCTTTATTTTGTTCCAGCAACACAACTGAGTCACTACAGCATTCTTAGAATTTGTATCTAAGTAATTTCTGGCATTTACTTTAAAAAAAGGCATAGCAGGCCAGGTGCAGTGGCTCATGCCTATAATACCAGCACTTTGGGAGGCTGAGGCAGGTGGATCACCTAAGGTCAGGAATTCAAGACCAGCCTGGCCAACATGGTGAAACCTCGTCTCTACTGAAAATACAAAATTAGCCAAGCTTGGTGGTGCGCACCTATAGTCCCAGCTACCTGGAAGGCTGAGGCAGGAGAATCACTTGAACCCAGAAAGTGGAGGTTGCGGTGAGCCGAGATCGCATCTTTGCACTCCAGCCTGGGCAACAAGAGCAAAACTCCATCTCAAAAAACAAAAATAAGAAGTCGAAACCCTGAATAGATCAATAACAAGGTCTGAAGTCGAGGCAGCAATTAAGAGCCTACCACCCAAAAAAAGCCCAGGTCCAGATGGGTTCACAGCCGAATTCTACCAGACATACAAAGAGGAACTGGTACCATTCCTTCTGAAACTATTCCAAATAATCCAAAAAGAGGGAATCCTTCCCAAATCATTTTATGAGACCAATATCATCCTGATACCAAAACCCGGCAGAGACTCAACAAGAAAAGAAAACTACAGGCCAATATCCATGATGAACATAGATGCAAAAAATCTTCAATAAAATACTGGCAAGCCTATTGCAACAGCACATCAAAAAGCTTATCCACCATGATCAAGTAGGATTCATCCCAGGAATGCAAGGCTGGTTCAACATACGCAAGTCTATAAATGTAATTCACCACATAAACAGAACCAAAGACAAAAACCACATGATTATCTCAATTGATGCAGAGAAGGCCTTCGACAAAATTCAACAGCCCTTTATGCTAAAAACCCTCAATAAACTAAGCATCAACAGAACATATCTCAAAATAATAAAAGCTATTTACGACAAACCAACAGCCAATATCATACTGAATGGGCAAAAACTGGAAGCATTCCCTTTGAAATCTGGCACTAGACAAGGATGCCCTCTCTCACTACTCCTATTCAATATAGTACTGGAAGTTCTAGCCAGAGCAATCAGGCAAGAAAAACAAATAAAGGGTATTCAATTAGGAAAGGAGGAAGTCAAATTGTCTCTATTTGCAGATGACATGATTGTATATCTAGAAGACCCCATCGTCTCAGCCCAAAATCTCCTGAAACTGATAAGCAACTTCAGCAAAGTCTCAGGATACAAAATCAATGTGCAAAAATCACAAGCATTCTTATACACCAATAACAGACTTAAAGAGAGCCAAATCAAGAACGAACTGCCATTCACAATTGCTACAAAGAGAAAAAAATACCTAGGAATACAACTAACAAGGAATGTAAAGGACCTCTTCAAGGAGAAATACAAACCACTGCTCAATGAAATAAGAGAGGACACAAACAGATGGAGAAACATTCCATGTTCATGGTTAGGAAGAATCAATATTGTGAAAATGGCCATACTGCCCAAAGTAATTTACAGATTCAATGCTATCCCCATCAAGCCACCAATGACCTTCTTCACAGAACTGGAAAAAACCACCTTAAACTTCATATGGAACCAAAAGAGAGCCTGCATAGCCAAGTCAATTCTAAGCAAAAAGAACAAAGTGGGAGGCATCACACTACCGGACATCAAACTATACTACAAGCCTACAGTAATCAAAACAGCATGGTACTGGTACCAAAACAGAGATATAGACCAATGGAACAGAACAGAGGCGTCGGAGGCAAAACAACATATTTACAACTATCCAATCTTTGACAAACCTGATAAAAACAAGCAATGGGGAAAGGATTCCCTGTTTAATAAGTGGTGTTGGGAAAACTGGCTAGCCATATACAGAAAGCAGAAACTGGACCCCTTCCTGACACCTTACACTAAAATTGACTCCAGATGGATTAAAGACTTAAACATAAGACCTAAAACCATAAAAACCCTAGAAGAAAACCTAGGCAAAACCATTCAGGACATAGGCGTAGGCAAGGACTTCATGACCAAAACACCAAAAGCATTGGCAACAAAAGCCAAAATAGACAAATGGGACCTAATCAAACTCCACAGCTTCTGCACAGCAAAAGAAACAGTCATTAGAGTGAATTGGCAACCAACAGAATGGGAAAAAATTTTTGCAGCTTACCCATCTGACAAAGGGCTGATATCCAGAATTTACAAAGAACTAAAACAGATTTACAAGAAAAAAACAAACAAGCACATCCAAAAGTGGGTGAAGGATATGAACAGATACTTTACAAAAGAAGACATACATGAGGCCAACAAACATATGAAAAAATGCTCATCATCACTGGTCATTAGAGAAATGCAAATCAAAACTACATTGAGATACCATCTCACGCCAGTTAGAATGGTGATCATTAAAAAAGGTGGAGACAACAGATGCTGGAGAGGATGTGGAGAAATAGGAACACTTTTACACTGTTGGTGGGAGTGTAAATTAGTTCAACCTTTGTGGAAGACAGTGTGGCAATTCCTCAAGGACCTAGAAATAGAAATTCCATTTGACCCAGCAATCCCATTACTGGGTATATATCCAAAGGATTATAAATCATTCTACTATAAGGACACATGCACACGAATGTTCATCGCAGCACAGTTTATAATAGCAAAGACCTGGAACCAAACCAAATGCCCATCGATGATAGATTGGACAGGGAAAATGTGGCACATATACACCATGGAATATTATGCAGCCATCAAAAACGATGAGTTCGCGTCCTCTGTAGGGACATGGATGAACCTGGAAACCATCATTCTCAGCAAACTGACACAAGAACACAAAATCAAACACCACATGTTCTCACTCATAGACGGGTGTTGAACAATGGGAACACATGGACACAGGGAGGGGAGCACTATACACTGGGGTCTGTTGAGGGGAGTCGGGGGGACAGCAGGGGGTGGGGAGTTGGGGAGAGATAGCATGGGGAGAAATGCCACGTATAGGTGAAGGGGAGGAAGGCAGCAAATCACACTGCCACGTATGCACCTATGCAACAATGTTGCATGTTTTTCACATGTACCCCAAAACCTAAAATGCAATAAAAAAAATTAAAAAAAACAAAAACAAAAAGAAAACAAAAAAAAGGCAGTAGTAGGGCAAGGCTTATTCAGAGTCAGACTTGCCACTGACCAGCCACATAAGACCTTGGACAAGTCATTTCACATTCCTGAACCTCAGATCCTACATCTATAATTTTAGGGGGTAATTTATTCTCTGTCTTATTATTAGGGTTGTTGTTAGAACCAAATAAGTTAATGGATATAAACATGTTACGTTTTATAAACCACAAATGCAAAGGATTATTATTTGGACAAATCTACATCCACATAAATAAGGTACAATCATTAAAACTGCATCTGGGCTGGGTGTGGTGGCTCACGCCTGTAATCCCAGCACTTTGGGAGGCCGAGGCAAGCAGATCACCTGAGGTCGGGAGTTTGAGACCAGCCTGACCAATATGGGGAAACCCTGTCTCTACTAAAAATACAAAATTAGCTAGGTGTGGTGGCGCATGCCTGTAATCCTAACCACTCAGGAGGCTGAGGCAGAAGAATTGCTTGAACTCAGAAGGTGGAGGTTGTGATCAGCCGAGATTGCACCATTACACTCCAGCCTGGGCAACAAGAATGAAACTGTGTCTCAAGAAACAAAACCCCAAAAACCAAAAACCAAACAACTGCATCTGAAACTTTCTCACTTACTTTGTTTCCTCCCCCGCCCTCTGAAGTTCTGCTCACTTTTTTTTTTTCAGTTGGCAAGAATTTTACTCCCATATGTCAACCACAATTAACCTCCCATTTTTGGTGAAATTTTCAAAGTAGAATTTCTAACTAAGCAATTTTGTCATTTTGACTTTCTGTTTGCTCTCTGCTATGTTTTGGGATAAGGAGAGAATTTGGTCTCATATTTAAATTATTTCACTAAGGACAATTTTGTGGAAGGAAAAGTTATTTTTCACTCATTTAATAAGACAACTTCTTGTACAGCAAACTCTCATTAAGGGCTGTGCCACAGACTCCGGGGATGATTTAAGAGACTGAGTCAGCATCTTTATCTTATGATGCATTGGAAGATGTGTTAGTTCCCCTAAGGAGAAAGAAGAGACAGACATTTAAAATGAAATCTCATTGCTTCCCTCTTTTTTTTGGTTAATTTTCTATTCTTGCCAACCAAAGGAAGCAGTTGCTTGTGAAATATAGATGAAAGCAACTGCTTTCTTTGGTTCCTGGGATGAGAAAATGTGTGTAATTACTTAATGGGGGGGAACTTACATAATTAAACTGAAATTTGGTGCATTTTATGGAAAGGGAAACCATTCCAACTAAGTTTCTGGCAGATAATAATGAAGGAAAAATATTGAAAACATTTGCAGCTCCAAAGTCACACTTCTGTTGATACATATGGTGCTAATGGATTTCGTGCTCCTTTGCCTCCTGGTAAGCAGATGGTTTTATATTTGTGCTTAAGCTATGTTAGATGGCTTGGTGGAAAAAAGCAATGACCTTTAATCTCAACTTTAGTTTTGGGTCTAACGATTTGTGGATTTTGCTCTGTCAAATATAAAGAAGACAAACTTTTCACATGAATATGTCACCTTTAATACCGTTTAAGATACTCAAACAATGACTGGGCTTGGTGAATAAATCACAGTTGATCCTCAGAGAGAGTTCTTTTTTTTTTCTCTCTTTTCTCACTGAAACCAAGAGTAGTTAACCACAGTTTTATAACAGTTACTTATTTCACAAAAAAAGAAAAGTTAAATTAGGCAACTGATTTGTCTCATCGGATTGCCTGGTGAAGTATACAAGTGTACCAAATTCAAACAATAATAACACATTAAAAATATACACTCATTTTTGATACGTTAACTGGAAAGTTATATTCCTGTAAATGTGTTGCTGTGGAGCTACAGTAATGAGCTCCTTTCTCCACTCCCCCACCCTCACATTGTATTAGAAAAATATTAGACCTATTCCAAATCCTAACAATTAAATTAATTAATTAATTAATTTTTTGAGATGGGGTCTTACTCTGTCTCCCAGGCTGGAGCATAGTGGTGCAATCTCGGATCACTGCAACCTCTGCCTCCTGGGTTCAAGTGATTCTCGTGCTTCAGACTCCCAAGAAGCTGGGATTACAGGCACCTACCAGCATGCCTGGCTAATTTTTTTTTTGGATTTTTAATAGAGATAGGGTTTCACTATCTTGGCCAGGCTGGTTTCTAACTCCTGACCTCAAATGATCTGTCCACCTCGGCCTTACAAAGTGCTGGGATTACAGGCATGAGCCATGGAGCTCAACCCTCAAATCCTAACAGTTTAAAACTGTATGTTCTATACAGCGATTACATAGTTTTTTAGTGAGCTAACCATTGTACCACAGCTCATTCAATTAATGAATGGAAACAGCACTTCTAATTGATAAGCATGGCATGCATGCCTATAAATGAAATTTAAACAACAGTGACACTCAGGGGAAACAAATGTAGCAACCTGACTGTTTTTTGGAAGCAGATTGTTTAGAAAATGATGCAAGAAAATTGTAGACCTCTGCATTCAAAATTCTTGGCTGGAAACGGAAACATACAGGAAAGTCAAGAAGCAGGAGTTGATGTTTTCCTTTTGGTAGGACAGAGGTACCAGGAGCAAAATAAGAGAAGGGGATGGGCTAGAGCCGAGACAAATTACATCAATAAACACATTGTCACATGGGCTCCCTGGATGCCAGGACTCTTTCAACACTACACGTAATTATGACGTAATTGCATAATTCCATAAGAGGAACTCTCACCCATTTTTACAGTTTGGTGTGTGTATGCGTGTGTGTATGTATATATATGTAAACGCACATGCATACACACACACCCATACATATAACCACTCTGGAGAGAATGTATATAGGCATATAAACACTAATTGAGTAAAATTGTTTGGATCAAGAGATGATTTGATGGAAAACTTTCTATGACATGTTAAGAGAAAAAAAGCAGGTTATAAAACAGCAAGTAGCAATTGTAAAGCTTTTTTTAAATTTTATTTTCGTGAAAAGTAGCTGCATAAACGTACATTTTACAATGAGGCCAGGTGCAGTGGCTCATGCCTGTGGCGCCAGCACTTTGGGAAGCCAAGGCAGGAGGATCACTTGAGGCCAGGAGTTGGAGACCAGCCTGGGAAGAATGGCAAAATTCTGTCTCTAAAAAATAAAAAATTATCCAGGTGTGGTGGTGCACTCCTGTAGTCCCAGCTACTCGGGAGGCTGAGGCGGGAGGATCGCTTGAGTCCAGAAGCAGACCATACCCGGCCAAGAACATTGTATTTATATTTCCTTTCAGACCCTGGAAAAGTAAACATTTGAGAAGTAAACTATTTAGGTAGATCAGTTTGTATATATTGAAGGAATCCTGTATCATGATGCCTGTTATTTAAGAAGAGTTATTAACTGAGGAGTAATACACTAAACAAAATCCAGTGCATACAACTATCATATAAAAATAAACTTAGTTTTAAAAAATAAAAACTGATCCTTCTCTCTCTGAAATAATGCAAGATTTGAGTTGAGTAAATTGCTATTAATAGCTATGCTATGTTCTGACTAGAGACCATCAGAAACCATAAGGAGTGAGGAAAATTGTAATATGTGTTGATGAAGAAGATACTGGGAAACAGCCCCTCACACATGCTACTGATGGAAATATATTGTCACCACTCTGAAGAGCAATCTGGTAATATTCATCAAAGCTTTAACATGGCAGGGTGAGGTAGCTCACACCTGTAATTCCAGCCCTTTTGGGAAGCTGAGGCGGGAGGATCACTTGAGTCCAGAAGTTTAAGACCAGCCTGGGCAACATGATGAAACCTCATCTCTACTTAAAAAAATACAAAAAATTAGCTGAGCCTGGTGGTATACACCTGTATTCCCAGCTGCTCTGAGGGCTGAGGCAGGATGATCACTTAAGCCTGGGACGTAGAGGCTGCAGTGAGCCCTGATTATGCCGCTGTACTCCAGCCTGTGTGACAGAGAGACCCTGCCTCAAATAAATAAATAAATAGAAAAAAGAAAATCTTTAACATTGTAGGTGTCTTTACAACCAACATTTCAATTTCTCTGAACTTATCCTGGTGGCTCATGCCTGTAATCCCAGCACTTAGGGAGGCTGAGTTGGGCGGATCACCTGAGGTTGGGAGTTCGAGACCAGCCTGACCAACATGGAGAAACCTTGTCTCTATTAAAAATTACAAAAATTAGCCAGGCTTGGTGGCACATGCCTGGAATCTCAGCTACTCGGGAGGTTAGGCAGGAGAATCGCTTGAACCCGGTAGGCAGAGGTTGTGGTGAGCCAAGATCGTGCACCATTGCACTCCAGTCCCTGCAACAAGAGCAAAACTCCGTCTCAAAAAAAAAAAAGGAACTTATCCTACAGAATATTCAAGAATGTGAACAAAACAATAGGGATGCTTATAGCATTGTTTATGATAATGAACAATTAGAAATAGCTTAAATGTTCCATAAAAGAGAATGTTTTGCTTTTGAGCTTGATTTAGTTATACCAACTATATAGTAGACTATGCAGCCATTAATAAGAATTTGTACATGAATGAATTTAATAAACCCAATGTTGAACAAAAGAAACGATGAGCAAAAGAGTATATACCACATGTCATTTGTATAGGGTTCAAAACCAGGTAAAAAAAACTAGTGGTTAACTTTGGGAAGGCCTCATAACAGAAGGTAGGCAAAGAGGGCTTCTGGAGTTCTGTGGATGTTCCATTTCTTGGTCTCAGGCTGATACATGGGGATGTTCATTTTGTGAGTGTTCATCAAGCTGTACACTGATGACTGTTTACTTTTCTGCATGTCTGCTATACTTCAATAACATTTACCAGAAGAAAGGTTGTAAGGCATATTAATAACATAGAAAGATGTTCAGCATATATTAGTGAAGTAAAACATATAAAGAGGCTGGGCACAGTGGCTCATGGTTGTAATCCCAGCACTTTGGGAGGAGGCAGGAGAATCACTTGAGCCAGGTAGTCCAAGACCAGCCTAGGCAGCATAGTGAGAGCCTGTCTCTACAAAAATTTTAAAAAATTATCCAGGTGTGGTGGGGCACACCTATAGTACCAGCTACTCAGGAGGCTAAGGCAGGAGGACTGCTTGAGCCCAGGATGTCAAGGCTACAGTGAGCTATGATTGTGCCACTACACTCTAGCCTGGGGGACGGAGCAAGACCCTGTTTCCAAAATAAAACAAAACAAAAATTTATCTCTTCTTTCTCTAAATATATACATATATACACATACATATATACATGTGTATATATATATTATGTAGAAAAATAAATGGATAGATGTTGGATGCTCACAAAGTGTCACTGGTAGACATCTCTGAGCGATGGGATAATAGGTGATTTTTATTTTTAATATTTTCTAAAATTGTTATAATAAATATATATTTATTTAGGCTGGGCGCAGTGGCTCACTCCTGTAATCCCAGCACTTTGGGAGTCCAAGGCAGGCAGATCACCTGAGGTCAGGAGTTTGAGACCAGCCTGGCCAACATGGAGAAACCCCGTCTCTAGTAAAAAATACAAAATTAGCTGGGCATGGTGGCAGATGCCTATAATTCCAGCTACTCAGAAAGCTGAGACAGGGGAATTGCATGAATCCAGGAGGCGGAGGTTGTGGTAAGCTGAGATCGCACCATTGCACACCAGCCTGGGCAACAAGAGTGAAACTCCATCTCAAAAAATAAAAAAATAAACAAAAATAAAAAAATAAAAAATATATATTTATTTAAAAAGAGACAAGCATTATAATATCATTGTGAAAATAAAAGTATATATACATTTGCTGAAATAGAGAGCAGAGTTAATTGTGCAAATAGTGAGGACTTAGAGAAAGAGCTGACTGAGATGAATTAGGATTAAACAACCTGACATTTTACAAAGCCTTGATTTAAAAAATTGAACACTTTTTATTCTAGAGGTACATGACATGTGACTTCACAATGAACGTAGGATGTGAAAATTCTATGACCCTACTAGTTCACTAGGTGATACAAAGCAGTCTGGATCTTAGTTATCCTGTCTGTAGAATGGGTTTAATAATAGCTTGTCTGTGTCCTCCCAGAGGATTTTTGGGGATAAAGATGTAATGATACAGGAATAGCTTTGAAGTTTTCAGAGATGGTTGGTTCAAGGTATCATTATAAGGGCAGTTTATTAAAAAAAGTGAGATTAGATGCTACTTGAAAATGTTGTGAGTTTTGTGAAACTATACTTAACCCTTAAGAAGCACCTATTCATTACGAAGATGTTTTCCATGTGAAAGAAAAAAAAAAAAAGAAGATTTTAGTTCTGGGGCATAGTAGCTTGTGTCTATATTCCTAGCTACTCAGGAGGCTAAGGTGGAAGGATCACTTGAGCCAGGAATTTAAAGAAGAAAGAAGAAAGAAAAAAGAAGCAGAGGGAGAGGGGAAGTAGGAGGGAGAGTGAGGAGACAGAGAGGGAGAAGATTTTAAGACTGTTCATTTTTCTAACTTTTATACAATAATATTTTATAAAATGTAAAAATATATATATTTTTATAGATATAGGGCTTTACCATGTTGTCCAGGCTGGTCTCAAACTCCCGGGCTCAAATAATCCTCCCACCTTGGCCTCCCAAAAGAGGGAGGATTACAGGAACTAGCCACTGTGCCAGGCCACAAAACATTTGTATAAAGAAAAGATGAGGCCGGGCGCGGTGGCTCACGCCTGTAATCCCAGCACTTTGGGAGGCCGAGGCGGGTGGATCACGAGGTCAAGAGATCGAGACCATCCTGGTCAACATGATGAAACCCCGTCTCTACTAAAAAAAAATACAAAAAATTAGCTGGGCATGGTGGCGCGTGCCTGTAATCCCAGCTACTCAGGAGGCTGAGACAGGAGAATTGCCTGAACCCAGGAGGCGGAGGTTGCGGTGAGCCGAGATCGCGCCATTGCACTCCAGCCTGGGCAACAAGAGCGAAACTCGGTCTCAAAAAAAAAAAAAAAAAAAAAAAAAGAAAAGATGAACAAAAAGTAACCTTCTATTTTCTTTCTTTTTTTTTTTTTTTGGAGCTGGAGTCTTGCTCTGTCGCCCAGGCTGGAGTGCAGTGGTGAAATTTTGGCTCACTGCAACCTCTGCCTCCCAGGTTCAAGTGATTCTCCTGCTTCAGCCTCTCGAGTAGCTGGGACTATAGGCATGAACTACCACGCCCAGCTAATTTTTGTATTTTTAGTAGAGACAGGGTTTCACCATGTTGGCCAGGATGGTCTCCATCTATCGACCTCATGATCCGCCTGCCTCTGCCTACCAAAGTGCTGGGATTACAGGCATGAGCCACCATGCCCAGCCAATAATCTTCTATATTCAACTCGAGAAAAATAGAACCATTTTACAGATCTAAATTATTATTATTATTATTATTTGAGACAGAGTCTCTGTCACCCAGGCTGGAGTGCAGTGGCATGATCTGTGCTCGCTGCAACCTTGGCCTCCCAGGTTCAAGCCATTCTCCTGCCTCAGCCTCTCAAATAGCTGGGATTACAGGAGTGCGCCACCACACATGGCTAATTTTTGTATTTTTATTTTATTTTTTCTTTGAGAGGAAGTTTCACTCATATTGCCCAGGCTGGAGTACAATGGTGCAATCTCGACTCACTGCAACCTCCGCCTCCCGGGTTCAAGCAATTCTCCTGCCTCAGTCTTCGGATTGGCTGGGACTATAGGCATGTGCCACCGCGCCTGGCTCATTTTGCATTTTTAGTAGAGACAGGGTTTCTCCATGTTGGTCAGGCTGGTCTTGAACTCCCGACCTCAGGTGATCTGCCGGCTACGGCCTCGGCCTCTCAAAGTGCTGGGATTACAGGTGTGAGCCACAACACCCGGCTAATTTTTATATTTTTAATAGAGACAGGGTTTCACCATATTGGCTGGGCTGGTCTCTAACTCCTGAGCACCAGTGATCTTCCCACCTCAGCCTCCCAAAGTACTGGGATTACAGGCATAAACCACTGCATCCAGCCACGTATATAAATTATTTTTCAAATTGGATCATAGCACTAATGTTTTTTTTTTTTTGAGACAGAGTCTTGCTCTGTCCCCCAGAGTGGAGTGCAGTGGCCCGATCTCAGCTCAGTGCAACCTCCACCTCTTGGGTTCAAGCAATTCCCCTGCCTCAGCCCCTTAGTAGCTGGGATTACAGGCGCCTGCCACCAACTCCAGCTAATTTTTGTGTTTTTAGTAGAAATGGGGTTTCACCATATTGGCCAGGCTTGTCTCAAACTCCTGACCTTGTGATCTGCCTGCCTCGGCCTAGCAAAGTACTGGGATTACAGGCGTGAGCCACTGCGCCCGGCCAATAGCACTAATTTTTTTATTCTTGTGATCAACTGAATATTTCCTACTGAGAAGAGAAATAAATAAAGATGAGCCTTTTCACTCTGGAGAACTCATTTGCCTCAGCTGGTGTTAGAGTCCTGCATATCTCCTTATCGTCAATTGTCTTTGAGACACACAGTCAAGGACTGGTTAGATAAGTGCTAAAGAACTGACAATTAAAAACAAAACAAGGCCGGTGAGGTGGCTCTTGCCTGTAATCCCAGCACTTTGGGAGGCTGAGGTGGGTGTATCACTTGAGGTTAGGAGTTCAAGACCAGCCTGGCCAATATGGTGAAACCCCATCTCTACTAAAAATACAAAAAAAAAAAAAAAATTAAAAAAAAAAAAATTAGCTGGGTGTGGTGGAGTGCACCTGTAATCCCAGCTACTTGGGAGGTTGAGACAGGAGAACTGCTTGAACCTGGGAGGTGGAGGTTGCAGTGAGTCTGGGCAACAGAGCGAGGCTTCGTTTCAAAAAAAAAAAAAAAAAGAAAAACAAAGCAAAATTTTGAACTTTTCCTCTCCATTCCCCACCGCTGCTCCACCTACATTTTGTAGATTTTATTTCCTTATCTTAGGGACTTGATATTGACATGTATCTAATATTTTACAATGACTTCTGCTTAAAACTATTACTTTTGTTTTGTCATATAGTGTATCTGAGGATTGTTTGTCCAAAATTTACCCTAGTCCTTAATTTTATATGATGGTTTTGATGCACTAGAGGCTCCCCACCCTCCATAAGTTAGATTTGATTATCTACAACTTATTTTAATAAAACTATTAAATTGAGTAACAAGGGAGGCCTTCTAAAAGGATTAATCAATAGCTATGAGTTTGCAAACTACTCAAACAAAATTGCCATCTTGATCTGGGATAAGAGTAAGAATGATAATTGTTTTCCTAACAAAAATATAGATAGATAATAGTTTTAAATTTTCAACAGTGAATTAATTCCAGAAAAAAATGTAAATATAGTAGTAAGACTTTGAGAAAATTGCTTAATTGCTCTGAGCTTCAACTTTCTTGTCTGTAAAACAGGAGTAACAGCATAGTTGTGAGAATGAATTAATTAATTCATAAATATTGTTTATAACAGTGCCCAATACTTACTAAGTATGCCACACAATATTAGCTACAGTTGCTACTTTTGTAAATATAAATGTTATTCTGTTTTCAGAGGAAGTTAATTACAGAATGCTGAAGTCAATACAAATAGAAGAACTAAGAACAGTTTAGTAATAGAAACATTTTAATGATGATGGATATTGTTGCCTTATCCAAAGGTATTACCATGTATCCAAGGAATTCAGATAAAAAATGCTTTGTCTCTTAATCGTCATAATTTGAAAACATCCAATCAGGCTAAGCTTCTGATATGTAATATTTCACTGGAACTTGGCTTACATATTATAGAAACAGTTAACAAATACACAGTATTCTTTGGCTTAGGCCCTTATTCACAAAATTTAAACATCAGAGACACATATAGGTCATATTTAAAACAGAAAAGCAGCCAGGCACAGTGTCTGATGCCTGTAATCTCAGCACTTTGGGAGGCTGAGGCGGGCGGATCATGAGGTCAGGAGATGAAATCATCCTGGCCAACATGGTGAAACCCTGTCTCCACTAAAAATACAAAAATTAGCTCGGCGTGGTGGCACACGCCTGTAGTCCCAGCTACTTGGGAGGCTGAGGCAGGGGAATCCCTAAACCCAGGAGGCGGAGGTTGCAGTGAGCTGAGATCACGTCACTGCATTCCAGCCTGGCAACACAGTGAGACTTGGTCTCAAAATAAAAAATAAAAATATTAAAAAAAAAACAAACAAACAGAAAAGCTATGAAAGTATTACTCCATAGAGTAGGTAGGTGTTGATCCATTTGGCCCCTTATATAAAGAGCTGTTCTTTGGTCTAGAAGACACATGGCAGGTGGACAATGGTCCAAGGCAGAGTAGGGTCAAAATCACTTTTTCCTAGTTCAGTATAATTCTGTAATAAGGTTCCTGTTGCCAAAACAATACACAGAGGCATTCCAGTTTGATTAATCTTAAAATGTACACATCAAAAAAACAAAACAAGGAAGGAAAGAGGCCCTTTTTGAAATAGGTTGTCTCAGTTATTTCTTATAGTAATTTTGGAATGTATTACACGTGTGTGTGTAGTCACACACATGCATATGTCTAATTTTGTAGATAAGGAAGCTAGCGTTCCTAGTCTGAGAGGCAGATAAGGGAATAAACCATTTTTGCAAATCAGGATTTCACTAGAAGTTTTGAAAACAAGATCATGCTTTTTAGAATGCAAGCTGTCCAGTGCTTAGAAAAATTTTATTTTATGGGCAATGAAGAGCTCACCTTTCCTTCCTTCCTCCCTCCCTCTCTCTCTCCTTCCTTCCTCCCTCCCTCCCTCCTTCCCTCTTCCCTCCCTTCCTTTCTTACTGATAAATAAAACTTTAAAACCTGATATTCAGAGGTCGATGCTAGCATATCACAAGTTGGTCTTTAGGCTTAACTTTACTGATCTTCAATTCTAGAAAGACCTTAAAGCACTGTACATTTCTGAGCTTTGAGGACTCAGGGTAAACAACTTGGCCTAGGCTTATTTAAAATTGGTATTTGGGAGTCTACATTTATTTATTTACTTGGGTCCAACTCTTGGCTTTCTTTCTTCCTGAATAGGCACTGAAATATTTGTGCCTATTTCAAAGCATTAGTGTGAGACTCAAATA
Source organism: Aotus nancymaae (assembly GCF_030222135.1). NCBI lineage: Eukaryota > Metazoa > Chordata > Mammalia > Primates > Aotidae > Aotus > Aotus nancymaae. Next base: position 46,307,319 of record NW_026988431.1, on the reverse strand, counting down.
ATTAGCCACATAGGAAACCTCTAAATTAGAAAGCGCTGCGTAAATGCTAACCTTGGTTCTTATATTTTACAATCTTAAATACTTAATGAGTAATACCAGTTAATTTCCCAAAAAAGAATCTTGAAAAGTTGCTGCTATATATACCATAGGTATGTCAGATGTTACACAATTTTAGTTATCTCTATTTATCGAACAGTGTACATTGAATACAAATACCAAATGACTGTTGTACATCCTACAGTGTAATTACCAAGCAAATATGTATTCAGCCTGTCAGAAGCCTAATAGAGAGTCTCAGCCTTGGTTATAGACTAAAACTAATAGTGGTAACTATAAACAGTGACAGATTGGATGGCAATCCCTGTACAGTTTTAATTTGCAGTTTTGTTTTTGGCAGAACCTGTTGGTTTTATGACCAACAATATATAGCAATCCAAGGAAAAAAATGGAACCATTATGAGCCATTTTGAAGGGCCATTCCCCTAAACGCATAATGTGATCACTGAACTGGGAGGCACAATTTCTTCCTGATGTCACATGGTGGAAGCTGTTGTTTATATTATTGCTATTACCATTTTTAAAGACAGGGAGTATGTATAATGCTTCATCCTCCAAAAGGGAGCAGCATGAAAGCGGAGTGCTTATGTGCAGCCAAAAGTTTGCCTCAAAAAAAAAAAAATGGAAAACCCCAAAAAGAAATTCAATTTCAGGGTGTATTCCAAGTGTCAGATGTTTAACAAAGGTTCAGTTTTAATTCATAAACATGGATTGAGGAAACACCTGTATGAAACAACTGAAGATAACAGACATCACAGAGATCTTAATTTTAATTGAACTGAGAAAATGAACAAATTTACTCTTCCATATTTTAATTATATGAGCCATAAGTTCCTGAGTTATTTAAAAAATGAAACAGCCAGGCATGGTGGCTCACACCTGTAACCCCAGCACTTTGGGAGGCCGAGGTGGGTGGATCACATGAGGTCAGGAGTTGAAGACCAGCCTAGCCAACATGGCAAAACCCTATGTCTACTAAAAATACAAAAATTCGCCTGGCATGGTTGCACCCATCTGTAATCCCAGCTACTCAGTAGGCTGAGGCAGGAGGATAACTTGAACCCAGAAGGCAGAGGTTGCAGTGAGCCAAGATCACACCACTGTACTCCAGCCTGGATGACAGAGCAAGACTATCTCAAAAAAAAAAAAAAAGAAAGAAAGAAAGAAAAAGAAAAAAGAAACACTATTTGTTTTATTTTCATTTTCATTTGCTATTTTCTGGTAGGCTAACAGTGATATTCAAGGACTAGTTAAAACCAGTCATGATGAGTCATGCCTGTAGTCTCAGCATTTTGGGAAGCTGAGGTGGGCAAATCACTTGAGCCCAGGAGTTCGAGACTAGCCTGGGCAACATGATGAAACCCTGTCTCCACAAAATTATCTGGGGGTGGTGGCACACACCTGTGGTTTCAGCTCCTTGGGAGGATGAGGCAGGAGGATCACTTCAGCCCCAGGAGTCTAGGTTGCAGTGAGCCATGATCGTACTACCATACTCCAGCCTGTCCAGCCTGAGTGACAGAGTAATACTTTGTCTCAAAAAAAGAGACTAGTTGAGATCTGCCAACAGAAGCAATATCTATGCAAAGATATCCATCCTATTGTTTTGCTTCCATCTATTTGTTTTCCATTTAATTATTTTTAGATCTTCAGTTAGATTGATAAAATTTGGAATACCACAATTCAGAAGCACTTCCATGAAAAAACCACAAACTGATAGAAAACATCTCAGAGATATAATTTACTTCATTTAGAAGAAAAATATTGGTCTTATTGACATTCTTATTCAAAATTATAGCATATAGGTCAGATGAAATGGCTCATGCCTATAATCCCAGCACTTTGGGAGGCCAAGGTGGGTGGATCACTTGAGGTCAGAAGTTGGAGACAAGCCAGGCCAACATGGTGAAACCCCATCTCTACTAAAAATACAAAAATTAGCCAGGCATGGCAGCAGGTGCTTGTAATCCCAGCTACCCAGGAGGCTGAGGCAGGAAAATTGCTTGAACCCAGGAAGGGAAAGTTGTAGTGAGCTGAGATCAAGTCACTGCACTCCAGCCTGGGGAACAGAGCAAGGCTTCACTTCGTCTCAAAAGAAAAAAAAAAAGTGCAGCATATAAAATCAAAAGGAGATTTTAAAGTTTGGTGAAAAAGTTTTAGGTTGAGTGTGACGGCCCACGTCTATAATCCCAGGACTTTGGGAAGCTGAGGCAGAAGGATTGCTTGAACCCAAGAGTTTAAGACCAGCCTGGGCAACATAGTGAGACCCCATCTCTACAAATATATCAATTAATAAAATAAATTCGCTCTGTAACTTTGGGGAAGTTATGCAATCTCTTTGTGCTTACATTTCCTCATCTGTAAAGTGAGGATAATAGCATCTTCTAGCCCGGCACAGTGGCTCACAACTGTAATCCCAGCACTTTGGGAGGCTGAGGCAGGTGGATCATGAGGTCAAGAGATCGAGACCATTCTGGCCAACACCGTGAAACCTGTCTCTACTGCAAATGCAAAAATTAACTGGGCATGGTGGCACACTCCTGTAGTCCCAGCTACTCAGGAGGCTGTGGCAGGAGAATCACTTGAATCTGGGAGGCAGAGGTTACAGTGGGACTCTGTCTAAATGAAATAAAAAAAATAAAAGCATCTTCTTTTTAGTATCATGAGAAATAAATGCATTATTAATAATACATTACAAGTATTTGAAACAGAACATGGCACATAGAGGGTGTTCAATAAAAGAACTTTGTTATTATTTACTTCAAGATAAATATGTCCAAACTAATATCATTAATACAAAATTAACTATCCTAATAAACATATTTTTTTAACTTAACCCCAAATGTGATAGTAACATCTATTCATTTGTCTTTTAAGAGTGATTTTGGAAAAAATGTAGCTGAGAGTATATGCCCCTAACACACCTTACATGTTCAGAACTGTAGGCCTGCAGGCCCAAGTGCCATAGACTGAGATAAAACCTGTTTACTCATTCAATCACTTAAATAACTAATTTTTATAAAGCAACAGGTGATAGTATTTCGAATTTTCTTTAAATGCTAGAAAAAGTAATGGTATCCTCCAAAACCAAGTTGTAGAAGAACAGTCTAAAAAGGAAGAGTTTGAATACAAAACCAAACTGTAATTTCCTCCTCCAGCTACTGGCTACTGCCTTCCTGGATACATGGGATGATGTGGTTTGGCTGTGTCCCCACCCAAATCTCAACTTGAATTCCCATGTGTTGTGGGAAGGTTCTGGTGGGAGGTAAATGAATACGGGGGCAAATCTTTCCTGTGCCGTTCTTGTGATAGTGCATAAGTCTCTGATGGTTTTATAAAGAGGAGTTCCCCTGCACAAACTCTCTCTTTGCCTGCTGACATCCATGTAAGACGTGACTTGCTCTACTTTGCCTTCTACCATGATTGTGAGGCCTCCCCAGTTATATGGAACTGTAAGTTCATTAAACCTCTTTCTTTCTTTTTTGTTGAGATGGAGTCTTGCTCTGTTGCCCAGGCTGGAGTGCAGTGGCGCAATCTCGGCTCACTGCAACCTCCACCACCCTGGTTCAAGCAATTCTTCTGCCTCAGCCTCCTGAGTAGCTGGGTCTACAGGCATGTGCCACCATGCTTGGCTAATATTTGTATTTTTAGTAGAGATGGGGTTTCACCATGTTGGCCAGGCTGGTATTGAGCTCTTGACCTCAGGTGACTAGCCCACCTCAGCCTCCCGAAGTGCTGGGATTACAGGCATGAGCCACTGCCCTTGGATAAACCTCTTTCTTTTGTTAATAGACATACTTAGTCTCGGGTATGACTTTATCAGCACGGTGAAAACAGAATAATACATGGATCCTGGTAAGCCTATCATAAAATAAAAAAAAAAATCTCAAGTTAAATCATCTTAACTTCAGATGCTTCTTGATTACAAGGGGGTTCCATGCTGATAAACCCAGGGCAAGGTCGAAAAATCATCAGTATAATCATTATAAGTCAAGGGTTATCTGTATATATATATTTTTAGATGGAGTTTTACTCTTGTTGCCCAGGCTGGAGTGCAATGGTGTGATCTCGGCTCATCACAACCTCCACCTCCCAGATTCAAGTGATTCTCCTGGCTCAGCCTCCCAAATAATTGGGACTACAAGTGTATGCCACCATACCCAGCTAATTTTTGTATTTTTAGTAGAGACAGGGTTTCACCACGTTGGCCAGGATAGTCTTGATATCATGACCTCATAATCCACCCTCCTCGGCCTCCAAAGTGCTCAGATTACAGGTGTGAGCCACTGCGCCTGGCCGAGATACTCTTTTACTTATAAATACTTAGAGTAAAAATACTTAAATTCTCTACTATCTTGCTTTTATTATAATAAATATTTATGCAGAAAAATTTAATCTAGAGTTTTCTTCTAAGAAAACATCCTTAATTTGACAATCCTGCAAGTGTGAGAGCATCTTCACAATCCAATCTGTAATTCCAGAGAATTTTTTGAGTTGAGAGTTTGTTTGTTTCTCTGTTCTTCTGCTCTCCTCTCTCCCTACCAGGAATTGCCACTCAATCCTTTTTTAAAAAAATTTTTATTTTTATTTATTTATTTATTTTTTAAAGACGGAGTTTTACCATGTTGGTCAAGCTGGTCTTGAACTCCCAACCTTAGGTGATCCGCCCGCCTTGGCCTCCAAAGTGCTTGGATTACAGGCATGAGCCACCACACCTAGCCAATCCTTTTTTAATAGTGCTGTTTCTACCTAAGATTTCTGGGCCAAGGTGAAAATTATTCTAAATTACCTTATCTCAGCACTTGAATGGATATACTTTTTAAAGAAAGAGGTTTCCTGGTTTGGCAAAATTATTTTTACTCTCATATGAATCTGGTCCTCCTATGAATAGCCTTCTTATTTTCCTCTCCTTATGTTATCTGCTCAACATCTGGTACCCAATAAGAGGCAGAAACAGCATATTATCAACCACACTAAGAAAGAAAGATAAGGCTCTTAGAAATCTTGGATCTCATTTGTTGTACTGTTAAAGGCGGACTCTGGAATATCTGAAAAGCTTTAGATGATTAAAAATGAAATATAAGAATGTGTTGTCCTAGACAATTACGAAGGAAGAAAAGAAACCTTTTGCGTATTATGGGGCTTCAATATCTCCAAGGACAGCTTGGAATAGCAGCAAGAACATTATGATATTGAGAATGACTGATTCTGTAGGATTGATGCAGTATTTGGTATTATTTCTTGTTCTGTCAGATTTAATAATGTAAATTTGACATAGTTAATTATTCTGAATAAGAAATTGCTGTTTTGCTGCAAACTTTCTAAAAAAGAAACATTTTAATAACTTCCACAAAAAGGAAAAAAATCTAATTTTTAAAAAATATTTTTTCTGGGATTACAGCTACAATCCTCTGGCAAGTTTTACTTTACACCTACTTTCCTCTCATTTGTATTTCTTCTTCCACTTCTCATGTTTCTCTTTTCCATATTTCTGCATCCTTTGGTTGTCCTTTGCTTCTGCCACTAATCTCAGCTTCTGCCTTGGAGCTGTAAGTCCACAGCATTGTAGAGCTCGGCAGAGACTCTCAGGAGTGAAAACACGTGATCTGGCTGGGCAGGTGGCTCACGCCTGTGATCCCAGCACTTTGGGAGGCTGAAGCGGGTGGATCACGAGGTCAGGAGTTCAAGACCAGCCTGACCAACATGGTGAAATCCTGTCTCTACTAAAAATACAAAATTTAGCCAGGCATGGTGGCATGCACCTGTAATCCCAGCTACTCAGGAGGCTGAGGCAGGAGAATCACTTGAACTCGAGAGGCGGAAGTTGCAATGAGCCGAGATAGTACCACTGCATTCCAGCCTTGGCAACACAGCAAGACTCCATCTTTCAAAAAAGGAAACGCGTGCTCCTTCAGTAAGGATGTCCAAGAAAAAGGAATGACCAGGAGTTTGAAGGATGTATAGTCTGCTTGTACAATTTTCAATCCCTTCCTTTCCATGGAATCCCTGTTGTTGTCTCTTTGCATTATTGGGGTTGTCTTTCAATTTTAAGTTTTTTTCTTACTTAATGTATACTTTATTATTGCTGTGGTAATTAACAAAGTATCAGACCCTTCTAGGTGTAGTCATCTAAAATGCTATCAGGGAAAGAAATTAAGGCTGTCTGCTTTTCTTTCTTTTCTTTTTTTTTTTTTTGAGATGGAGTCTCGCTCTGTCACCCAGACTGGAGTGCAGGGGCACGATTTCAGCTCACTGCAACCTCTGCCTCCCGGGTTCAAGCGATTCTCCTGCCATAGTCTCCTGAGTAGCTGGGACTACAGGCATGTGCCACTACACCTGGCTAATTTTTTGTATTTTTAGTACAGACAGGGTTTCGCCATGTTAGCCAAGATGGTCTCGATCTCCTGAACTTGTGTGATCTGCCTGCTTGGCCTCCCAAAGTGCTGGGATTACAGGAGTGAGCCACTGCACCCAGCTAACTGTATGCTTTTCTAACATACTTAGGAGTTTAAAGAAAATTAAACAATGACAGTAAGATCTTCAGTCAGAGGAAGTATTTACTGATGGAAACTGAAAATATTGGAGTCAAATAAAAATACAGTATAATTTGCATGAAAAAATGTACCAGATGTCAAGCTGACTTCCCATCTTATGTGATATGTTTCTTCTCCCTACATTTAGCACTACAGTGTGGGAGAAAATAGTTTAAGGGTTGTCCATTGAAAACGTGATTTTCTCTAAAGCAATGGTTCTCAAAGGGCTGATTTTGCTCTCCTCCTCCAGGATATCTGGAGACATTTTTAGTTGTCAAAACTGGAAAGCTGCTGCTGGTATCTAGTGGGTCAAAGCCAGGGGTGCCACTAAGCATCTTATAATGCACCCCCTCTTCCCTCCACTTTCCCTTTGCTGTTTAATAATTATTTCACCAAAATTTCAAGAGTGCTGAGGTCGTAAAACCCTGTTGTAGATGGCAGCTGTGCCCTGTTACATGACTTGCTGCTAGGTTCCTGTGTACCATCAGGAAATGCATCCATGGGCCTGATGCTGACTCACAGATGACAATTGTGCTACCTTTGGGAAAACTGGCTATGCTTGTTAGACTTGATGGGTGTTTATGTGTCTGTCAGACACTTGGCTTGTAATAGAAAGTGAAATGGAGTTTGTTAAGCAGAGGCTGGGATGGAGCACATCTATTTAAAGAACACTAGACTGTGAGTTAGCAGCCCTGGCTCTGCCTTAGCTAAGGGTTTGAACAAGCCACCTCACCCTTCCGGGCCTTGGTCTGCTCGTCTATTATATAAGGGTTTGAATGAGCTCCTCTTCTAACACTGTATGACCAAGTAACAACAACAACAACAACAACAACAAAAATACCTCACAGTTAAATGGAACAGTTTATCATAGTTCAGGTTGAACATCTTCTTGATTTGTAATTCCTTAAAATTTTTCTCGTCAAAAACAAGACTCATCTTTAAATATCTGCACTCTAGATTTATTGTCTTGCGTAAGTTTTATATCCTAGGAAAACAGAACATTCATTTGTGTTTAAAGGTTGCCCCTCTGCCTTGCACGTCTTAGAAAAATCTAGTCTGTCTAGCTGGTTGTTTGACCACTTACCCCGAAGAATTGTCTGGGTTTTTCTGCCAAACACACACCAACATGTCTGAAGGCTAAAGCACCCTGGCAAAAGGGCTAGGTTCCAGTCAGGTCTCAGGAGAGCCACTGGGGATTGTGGCTCTCCTGTAGGATCATGACCTCAGCTCTTAGCCTACACCACTCCCTTCTCTGAAAACTTTCTGGATAGATGGTGCATTGGTCTGACTCATCACTACCCAGAAGTTTGTAAGAGGATATGAGGAAAAGAAAAGGAAGCAGGATTAAATACTTACTGATTGCTCAGCACATACCATGCACTTTACAAATGTTATCTGACTTAATCAGTGAAATACTAACATCCCTTCACAGATGAAAACTGAGGCTCAGAAAAGTTGAGTTATTCATAAGTAATAGGAAACCTGAATCAAGGGGCCTTAAATAATAAATGGATTTATTTGATCACATGACTCAGAAGTCCAGAGGTAGAGGCAGAAGTAGAGCTTGGTCCCACACCTTAATAAATATCACCATTGTTCCCATTTCTCTCTAGTTCTCTCTTGAGTTTTCTGAAGCATTGTTTATGGACCACATCATGCCTCCCAGAGGTTCTAGCCTCTACCCTTCAAGAACTCCCACCTCATGGCTGTTGAGTACACTGTGGTTCCCACATAAGTACTGGGATTTACTCGTTCTCACCAGCTCTGTCTGAGTTACATGCTTTTCCCTGGACTAATCACTCCGTGTTGAGGGGGATGAGTTGGTGCTGGGAAATGTTGATCAGGCAGGGCTCATTCCCGGAGGTGTTGGATCAAAGGTACAAATTAGAAGTGGATCAAATTCCTTTGTATATTGTTAGAAAAAAATAATTGAAAAACCAGGTGTTGAGGTGGTAACTCAAAAGCCACCCACCAGCAGGGGTTAGGAAAGGCCTGGAGTGTCTAGTACAAAAATGCTTTTTTTTTTTGAGGGAAGTTTTGCTCTTGTCACCCAGGCTGGAGTGCAGTGGCATGATCTTGACTCACTGCAATCTCTGCCTCTCAGGTTCAAGTGATTCTCCTCCCTCAGCTTCCCAAGTAGCTGAGATTACAGGTGCCGGCCACCTCGTCCAGCTAATTTTTTTTTTTTTTTTTGTATTTTTAGTAGATACTGGATTTCACCATGTGGGCCAGACTGGTCTTGAACTCCTGACCTAAGGTAATCCACCCATCTCAGTCTCCCAAAGTGCTGGGATTACAGGCATGAGCCACCACACCAGGCCAAAAATGCCTTCTTTCTTTTTTTTTTTTTGAGACAGAATCTTGCTCCCAGGCTAGACTGCAACCTCTGCTCCTGGGTTCAATTCTCCTGCCTCAGCCTCCTGAGTAGCTGGGATTACAGGCGTGTGCCACCACGCCCAGCTAATTTTGGTAGAGACAAGGTTTCACCATGTTGGCCAGTCTGGTCTCAAACTCCTGACCTCAAGTGATCTGCCTGCCTTGGCCTTTTAAAGTGCTGGTATTACAGTCATGAGCCACTGTGCCTGGCCCAAAAATGCTTTTTAAATAAATTGAAAACAAATTTTAAATTCAAACATCAGATAAACAGAAAGAGACTTGCCAGAATCTGAGCTACAGATCTTCAACTCCCAATTAAATTCTAGAAACTCCAGAGATTTTGTTAATTTACAGTTTTTTAAATTTAGTGATATTAGATGAGATATTAGATATTATTTAGATAAGGCATGGAGACAGTCCCACTAAGTATGTTTTCTTCACTGCTCATATTACTGAACACATTTTTCTCATTGTTTGGTGGAAGTCAGTAGAGATGGGGTTTCACCATCTTGGCCAGGCTGGTCTTGAACTCCTGACTTTGTGATCCACCTGCCTCGGCCTCCCAAAATGATGGGATTACAGGCATGAGCCACTGCGCCCAGCCAATTTTTAAAGTAGAGATGGGTTTCACCATGTTGGCCAAGCTGGTCTTGACTTGAACACCTAACCTCAGGTGATCCACCAGCTTCAGCCTCCCATTGTGCTGGGATTACAGGCCTGGGCCACTGCACCCAGTCCAAATGTTAATTCTTGATTTACTTCAATCTACCTTTAGACTACAAAGGTAGAAGTAATTAAAAGCAAAACAAAACAAAACTACTCCTTTATAATGTTACTTTTTTTTTTTTTGAGACAGAGTCCTGCTCTGTTGCCCAGGATGGAGTGGCATGATCTTGGCTCATTGCAACCTCTGCCTCCCGAGCTCAAGAGATTCTCCTGCCTCAGCCTCCCAAGTAGCTGTGATTATAGGCGCATGCCACCATTCTTGGCTAATTTTTCTATTTTTAGTAAAGACGAGGTGTCACCATGTTGGTCAGGCTAGTCTCGAACTCCTGACCTCGGGTGATCCACCCGCCTTGGCCTCCCAAAGTGCTGGGATTACAGGCCTGGGCCACTACCCCTGGCTGTTTTGTTTTTTTGAGACAGGGTCTCCTTTTGTCACCCAGGCTGTAGTACATTGGCAATCATAGCTCACTGCAGCCTCAAATTCTTTGGCTCAAGTGACCCTCCCAGGTAGCTGGGACTATAGGTGTAAGGCACTGCTCAGGTAATTTTTTTTTTTTGAGACAGGATCTTACTCTGTCACACTGACTGGAGTATAGTGGCGCGGATCTTGACTCACTGCAGCCTCTGCCTCCCAGGTTCAAGCAATTTCCATGCCTCAGCCTCCCGAGTAGCTGGGATTACAAGCGCATGCCACCACGCCCAGCTAATTTTTGTATTTTTAGTAGAGACGGGGTTTCGCCATGTTGCCCAGGCTGGTCTTGAACTCCTGGGCTCAAGCAATCCACCTGCCTTGGACTCCCAAAGTGCTAGGATTAAAGGTATGAGCTACCATGCCCTGCCCCTCAGCTAATTTTTTAATTTTAATTTTTGTAGAGACAGGGTCTTGCTATGTTGTCCAGGCTGGTCTCAAACTCCTGGCCTCAAGCGATCCTCCCACCTTGGCCTCAAGCGAAACTCCCAGAGTTTTGGTATTACAGGCATAAGCCACTGCACCCAGCCCAATATTACCTTTTAAAACAGAAAATAGGCCAGGCTCATGCTTGTAATTTCAGCACTTTGGGAGGCTGAGGCAGGTAGATTGCTTGAGTCCAGGAGTTTTGAGACCAAATTGGGCACATAGCAAGACACCATCTCTATTTAAAAAAATAAATAAATAAAAAAGAAGAAGAAGAAAAGAAGACAGAAAACAGATTATAGCACTAAAATGATGAATTCTCTTTGTCAACCTGTTTAGAAACACTTCTTGCCTATGGGCTAGTCACACTAGGCCTATTGCTGCTTCTAACCTTGGGCAGTCTGGTCCAGTTCGGGAGATCACAGTTCAAATGACCAAGATGTTGACCAGCACAATGGGAGAAGAACACTGCCATAGTGGAAGGCCTCCAAACGAAGCCATAAAGAGGGGATGAGGGACACAGCCAACTGTCTGGATTTGTTGAAGGAACTTGGATATTAATTTACAGATGATCACACTATTTCTTTTCCCAAATATCCAAAAAGTTAACTTGACATAGAGAACTAAGTTTTCTTATTCTGTAGCATCTTAAGAAAAACCAAAAGCAGTAGATAAAGGCTACAGTAATGTAGGCTTTGGGTCACTGTTGAGCAGTTTTCAAATGAGTAGCAGCTCCAGAGACTGGTTAAGCAGACCAATTATAGAGTCAGAGAGTCGTGGGTTTAAATATTTTCTCCCCCATGTACTAATTGTATAAGCTTGGCAAGATGTTTAACCACTCTGAACCTCAATTTCCCTGTCTGATAAGTAGGAAAAATAATATATAACTTGCAGTGTTATAATGATCAAATGAGTCAGGGTAGGCTAAGTGCTAAGTGTAGCAACTGGCCTTGATAAGGATTCAACAAATGGTGGCTCAATAGTTGTTTCATAATCATCATCACACTGTAACTATTATTTATCAGAAGTATCCAATGATAAAAATTCCTGGCTTTGAAAACAGTAATGTCAGCCATCACTTGAGGTATTCAAGTAGCTTCTTAAGGTGTAAGGAGTATAGGCTTGAAGTAATCTGGTTTGGACTTGAATTTTAGTTCTAACACTTACCAGCTCTGTTACCTTGAATAAGGTATTTTATTTGTATAACCTTCAATTTTCTTATCTTAAATTAGAATAATAATATTTTTCAAAATAAACAAAAATATTTTTTTTCCTGAGTAATAAATAATCAAAACAAGAACAAAATGTCTTGAGCATGTAGTAGTACCAGCACTATTCTAAATGCTGGGGAGTCAAAACAAACAAACAAACAAACACCTCATTCCTTCTTCCATTCCTGAAAGACAACTTAGCCAAAATATGGTAGCAATTAAACAAAAAGTCAAAGTTGCCATGGGTAGTAATTTTAAAGTCTAGATTTGTCTTTTTCAAACGCCAATCCATGAATGAGGGTGAGGACTGCCTGCAGTTAAATGAAAGATTACTTTGAAAAGTCCAAATTCTTGGGCTCACCTTTGGAAATTAAGAGTCAGTAATCTAGGGTGGAGCCTAGAAATTTGTAACTGTCCAGGGATCCTGTTGCATAGCTGGGTTGATAACCAATGCTATATATTACTCTACATGTCTTCCAACTAGGAGTTTCTACAATTCCAGAGAATTTTCTAAATAAACGTACGTTCTTGATGGACACATTTTCCAGTTTGTAGCCATGGAGAGTTCCTCCTTCTAATTGATTACAGAAAGAGACATAAGATCAGTGGAATCTATTGTATTTGCGCTATAGAAAAGCTTCACCTATGCTTTCTAAAGGATTTGTCCCAATTGAGCAGTACAGTCACCTCTGTAGTCGCCTAATCTCTTCTCAAATAAATGAAGAAGAGAGATGAAGAAAACAACTGAACAAGTTCAAAACCTGAGTGCAAGCCAATCCCTCAGCCTCCAGGATATATAATGGGTAACAGGAATAAATAAAAAGGTGCAAGAATGTCATGTATATAGAGTCTGTCAAACAAATGGGTATAGAAACTCTACCTCTACCTCAGTTATTCAGGGTTGTGTTATTTACAAAGCACAGGAGAAGCAACATCTGCATCCAAGGAATATTTTGTCTGTGAGAAACATCCTTAATTACAGTCCACATACAATAGGAAAAGGATGAATTTTCAGCTCAGAGCATAATCTTTAGGAAGGAAAAACAACTGGTTGGGAAAGTGGATCAAGGACCTTGATTCAAGTTCTGCAAAGCCAGGTATCACAAAGAGCTCTATTCCTAGATTGAGTGGCAGTGCCATAGGGTGTGGGTGACAAAGGAAAAGGTAACGTGTGTGTTTTACATATATGTTTCTGTGTTTACTCACATTTATTTATTTATTTTTGAGACAGGGTCTCGCTCTGTCGCCCTGGCTGGAGGGAGTGCAGTGGCGCTATCACAGCTCACTGCAGCCTCAATCTCCTGGGTTCAAGTCATCCTCCCATTTCGGCTTCCGAAGTAGCTAGGACTACGGGTGCATAGCACCAAGCCTAGCTAATTTTTTAATTACTTACTGTGTTTCTCAGGATGGGTTTACTCACATGCACCCACTCTTTTACACACCTACATAAATGTATGTATTTCAAGACCGTATCTACATCATATGTATTTCAAGACCATACCTATAAATAATTTTAATAAATCATCAGTCTGTTACTCCTTGACTAATTATATGGACAGAAGAGTTTTCCCAAGTTTTAGTACAGAATATGGAGGGAAAAATATTACGAAATAAGAATTTCATAATTCTTAGTTGGGATTTGACTCATAGTCAAAATAATTTCCTGTATTGTGGGCCTTCTCTTTCTCTCTGAAAACAAAGTTTGGGAAATGAGAAATCCTTTTTCATGAAAGCAAGCATACATATTTTGGTTCCTTAGACTTTATTATGGTATAAACGCCTAAAGGAGATATAAATGTTGTGAAACTCCAGAATAGCTGGAAGGCAGAAGTGCACTGGGGAATTTTTCAGGATACACTTTGACAGCAATGGTGGCAGAATGTTGAACAGGGAATCCAAGAATGACACTTGGTAACTAATTCTCAAGAGAAGGGAATGAGTCAAAGGTTTCTAAAGAAGCAGAGCAATGTAAGTATCAGAATAAGAAAATAACTATTGTGTAAGATAAAGGAATGGAAAACTGACTTATTGAGAAGGAAAGGGCTTTACAAAACTGTAGTGGACTTAAAAAGACTAAAAAATGTATTATAAGCGCCAAGTGATAATAAAAACATCTGTGCATCTTTGCCCAAATAACAGATAAAAAAATAGAAATTGAACAGGGAACAGAAACCTTGGACTTTTTATACAATGAATAGCTGCTTTTTCAGCTGTACTTTATCTCCAGTTAAAGGGAGGGAAACATTCTTTGGGTGCCATCTAGTGATTAAGTGGAGGAAGGCAACCGAAAGAGTGAATTTTCTTAGAGTTTTGGTATTTCCCATATAGGAAAAATTAGTATAATGAAACATTTGTGTTTCAGGGTTAACACGCTAGTTTGAAACTTATTAAGGAAACTAACATTAGCTAATATAAACAATGTGACTCGGAGAAGGATGGGACTTTTGCCTCTCAGTTTTTGCTCAACCGTTAGCACCTGGAATGGCATCAGCATACTGCGTTAAATTTATGTGAACCTATTTAAAACAAAATCAATAGGCCGGGTGCAGTGACTCATGCCTGTAATCCCAGCACTTTGGGAGGCTGAGGCAGGTAGATCACTAGAGGTCAGGAGTTAGAGCCCAGCCTGGCTAACATGGTGAAACCCTGTTTCTACTAAAAATACAAAAATTAGCCAGGCATGGTGGCATGCACCTGTAATCCCAGCTACTCAGGAGGCTGAAGCATAAGACTGATTTGAACCCAGGAGGAGGAGGTTGCAGTGAGCCGAGATCATGCCACTGCACTCCAGTCTATATGACAGAGCAAGAGTACATTTCTAAATAAATAAATAAATGGAGGCAAAAATGACAGGATTTTAGAGACTATGTATGTCTTGTAATGTAATGCCTACATTATTTGAAAGGATAACACAACTTTCATAAATCATTTGAAATAACAAAATTAGAATTCATTACACTAAGGCATTGTCACTGTTGTAGATTCCTCAAAATCACATTGGGATTCTTTGAAGAATTTGGCTTGGGATATCAGAAAACCTAGGAGTTTCTCATCCTGGAAGCAAAGGAACATTGCTTTCTTTTCTGCCTCTTGACACTGGTTTCTGACAACACGATTCCTGGAACTGCTATAGTCATCTTGTGACCATGAGGTGAATGAATTCACACACCAAGAATGACAAAGTGAACAGGTGGGAAGATAGGCATTTATAACATTTTTGAGACATTAACTAACCAGAGGCTTTCCTACCTTGAACCTTTTATTATATGGATAATAAAGTTTCTCTTTTTAAACCCAAATCTTTTTTGTTAACAAAATTCTTAATCTTCCCACTACATTATATAGCCTCCAAGTTAGTTAAGATATCCTGATTCCTTTTACAGAATCAGTCAGAAATCTGTTAATAGCATCAACAGATTATAATCTAAGGCAATATAAACAGAAAAGATTACTGGATAATCCAATAATTTATTTATAGGTAACAGCCAAACCAATCACAATCATGAGAAGTACTATTTTAGAAGGAAGCCTGAACATAGACATTGAAATGTTTTCAATGTATCCAAGACCTCAAGTAGTGGATATTTAAAATATTACTTTGAGAAGAAACAAAAATAGTGAGGCCTATACATGACGTGTTATGAATGTAGCTAGCTTTAGTAATAACTCCCTAACAGTAAGTGGGTCTGTTCTTGTCATGAGTCTGTTGAGAAGAGTTGGTAGAGAGAGTTACCTCACTATTCCCTTCTCCCCAAAAGAAGGGGAGAAGAGGAAATGTAGTGGGGAGGGAAATAACTCACACAGAGTAAAAAGTACCTTGTAAAGCAGCCAAAACTGGCCCCTTACCAAGTTTTTATCTAACTAAAGGATATCTAGTAAGACCATTACTAATTATGAACTAATTATTTTGGTGTACATCATTCACTAATTGGCATAAACAGCCAGATTATTAGAAACTGAGAAAGCAAGTAGAAAACAGAAAACGAGTTATCATGTTTCTCAGAACTGTAAACGCAAGGGTCTCTCCGACCATAAACTTAACTTTCTAATAACCGATTTACAATCACACACACTCTTTAAGATCTAATAGTCCTTAGAACCTTTAAGTGTTAGACACCGTCTTGCATCAGCATCGGGAAGTTTAAGTAACGATTATTTTTAATATGTTCGAGACAAGAAACCCAAAGCAAAAAACGATTAAATGTCCTGCCCAAGATGGCAACTAAGAACCCAACCTTACTAATGCTAAACTACCACAGCTCACTGATTTCACAATACGTGCACAAGGTTCCCTGTAAACACAAATGCAATTTACTAATCGTACGTAGCTTACAAGTCTACGGGGCTTCTCTTTTGAGTGGATCACGCAACATGAAGAAAGAGTCCACGAATCCTCAACCCTCAAAAGTGCTTTTTACTTCCCCTAAGGTAAAGACCACGTGTAACGTGTACATTAACCTTGGCTATGCAGCCCTGCAAAGGAGAGCGGCTCCCGCCTCTACATTTCCCACCCCGCGTCTCTGCCCTAGTGGTCTTCCCCTCACAGCTGGCGACCCTAGAGATTATTTATTCCTTGAAGGGAAACTGAGGGAGGCCGGAAGTGACTGAGATCCCAAACCGAGAAAAAAAGCAGCAGACACTTAAGTACCGGAAGTGATTCCCGCCTCTCTCCCAGATGCTATCTGGCGGCCTCAGGGTGCAGGAAGATGAGATACAGGGGAGCGTTTTCACGGCTTCGGGCCTCAATCTGAATTCCCTCCAATGCCAAGCGCGGGCTGAAGTGCTCACGCCACCACCCGCTGGACACGCCAGTCTGGAGCTGAATCCAGGCTGGGACTAAGGGGAGATACCAGGCCTCTCAGCCTGCGCACCACAGTGCGGCGACGCCCAGGCCTACCCGCGACCAGAACACGGACCCCAATCCCAGCCGCCTCTCGCATGCCAGAAGTGTCTGCAGGCCCCAGACGACAGAGGTAGATTCGTTGACTTACGAAATCCTGTCAGAAATTACCTTTGAGCTGGCCTTCTGAGAGCCGCCTGGCGTTTTGTCCGCCATCTTGAGCTTTGCCCCTCCTTCGGCTGCAGGTTCTCTTTTTAAAAGTGATTTAGAGATAATTTTTCTTTTGCTTGCAGCTGAAAACATCTTAGCTAAAACATCCAAGTGGGAGATAAAAAATAAATAATGAGAAATATTTGTTTAAACACTAACAGAAAAGAGAATTAATATAAAAAGAATATTTTACTTAAATAATTTTTTGAAATTAGTGTTTTTGTTGTTTGTTTGTTTGTTTTTGACACAGAGACTTACTCTTGTCACCCAGGCTGGAGTGCAGTGGCATGATCTCGGCTTACTGAAACCTGCCCCCCCCCCCCCCGCCCCACCAAGTGCCTCAGCCTCCCAAGTGGCTGGGACTACAGGCATGCGCTGCCACGCCCAGCTAATTTTTTGTATTTTTAGTAGAGACTGGGTTTCGCCATGTTGGCCAGGCTGGTCTGGAACTCCTGGCCTCAAGTGATCCTTCCGCCTCAAGCTCTCAAAGTGCTGGGTTTAAAGGTGTGAGCCACCACGCCTGGCTAGAATATTTATTTTAAATAAATACAAGGCATAATTCTGCATTTTAATACAATCAACAGATGGAATGTTGAAGACAAATCTAAGAAAATGTATTTGGTAAACTTTGAATTGAGACCAGGAGGAGCTAAATACCATAGAACAATTTAAAAAGACATGAAAACAGAAACTGCTTACCATTTCGGGGTGCTATAATTTAATGGACTCTTAAAAATTAAGCTACAAGAACTTTCTCAAATGCTCTATCGTGCAAACAAAAACCCAGGGAAACCAAACTTCCGCATACAGCATCTATGTTGTGCTAGCTTTCTGGCTACTTAAAGTGGCACTCTGGTGTTTAAATAACACTGATATAAGATGTTGATCCAAATTTACTTGATTTTCCCACCTCAGGTTAGGGTAGTTCCTGCCAAAGGTAATTTTCGATACTGAATCACAAATGTCATTTACAAAGTGAGTTTCATAAAACATATAAATTTACTTTTTAGCACTCTACCTTAAATTTCTGGAAACTAAATCAGAATGAATAAAAAGAAAACTCTTAAGTTGAATGAAAAATTAAAAGTGAAAATAGCTTACTGTTTTAAGTTCAAGGAAAAGATAAAAAGAATAGAAACTTTTTTTTTTTTTTTTTTTTTTTTGAGACAGAATCTCACTCTGTTGCCCAGGCTGGAGAGCAGTGGCATGATCTTGACTCCCTGCAACCTCTGCCTTCCAGGTTCAAGCAGTTCTCCTGCCTCAGCCTCCAGAGTAGCTGTGATTACAGGTGCCTGCCACTATGCCCATCTAAGTTTTATATTTTTAGTGGAGTTGGGGTTTCACCATGTTGGCCAGGTTGGTCTCGAATTTCTGACATCGGATAATCCACCCACCTTTTCCTCCCAAAGTGTTAGGAGTACAGGCATGAGCCACTGCGACCAGCCTGAAACATTTTAGAAGTTAATTTTGATTTTAGTAAGTATAAATTTTGCCAGGTGTGGTGGTTCATGCCTGTAATCCTAGCACTTTGGGAGGCTGAGGCGGGTGAATCACCTGAGGTCAGGAGTTCGAGACCAGCCTGGTCAACATGGTGAAAGCCCATCTCTACTAAAAACACAAAAATTAGCCAGGCATGGTGGGGGGCTCCTGTAATCCCAGATATTCAGGAGGCTGAGGCAGGAGAATCGCTTGAACCCCGGAGGCAGAGGTTGCAGTGAGCTGAGATCATACCCCTGCATTCCAGTCTGGATAACAGAGCGAGACTCTGCCTCAAAAAAAAAAAAGAAGTATAAATTTTTTGGATTAAATTTGTATATCAAGACTTGGAAGTTAATAGCTATTTGCATTTATTCTTTCTCAGCAAACACACACGCGCAGGCACATACACAAAACAAAAGCACACAGAAATGGAAGCTCTTTTTAGGACAATAATCTGATCACTATCATTTCCTCTTAAATAATTTTTTGGACAAGAGAATTAAAAAGTAGCCAGTTTATTCTTTTTTCACCTTTCTTGAGAAGTAGTAACTCAGGCCAGACACAGTGGCTCACACCTGTAATCCCAGCACTTTGGGAGGCTGAAGTGAAGAATTGTTTGAGTTCAGGAATTTGAAACCAGCCTGGGCAACGTGACTAAACCCCGTTTCTACCAAAAAAATACAAAAATTAGCTGGGTGTGGAGGCGTGCGCCTGTAATCCCAGCTACTCAGGAAGCTATGAGGTCAAAGCTGCAGTGATCTGTGATTGTGCCACTGCACTCCAGTCTGGGCAACAGAGAGAGGGGGACCCTGTCTTAAAAAATAATAATAGTAATAGCAACTGATAACAGGGAGGAACTGATTGACTGATAATACCATCAGACATCTTGCAGTCTTCTATCATTTCCATTTCATTATTAAAACCATTTAATTTCACATCCAATCAACTTAAAGTAAAATTGAACTCCATTCTTTGGGTTTATGAAAGTATGTTTTACCATTTGATAAACTTTAATGAGGTAGCCCTGTTCATTTTCTATCATTTCAAAACTGTAGTTATTTCTGCCACTATTTCACTATGATCAATAAAGTTATAAATTTCAAGTCTAAGAGGATTTAGATGTGACAATCATCTTTGTATCACAGCTAAGAAACATTCCCAGAATCTGGCCGGGCATGGTGGCTCAAGCCTGTAATCCCAGCACTTTGGGAGGCCGAGGCGGGTGGATCACAAGGTCAAGAGATCGAGACCATCCTGGTCAACATGGTGAAACCCCATCTCTACTAATACAAAAAATTAGCTGGGCATGGTGGCGCGTGCCTGTAATCCCAGCTACTCAGGAGGCTGAGGCAGGAGAATTGCCTGAACCCAGGTGGCGGAGGTTGTGGTGAGCCGAGATCGCACCATTGCACTCCAGCCTGGGTAACAAGAGCGAAACTTCGTCTCAAAAAAAAAAAAAAAAAAATTCCCAGAATCTTTCTATTATACAGAAATTGTAAGAGTATGGTAAAGTATGTGGTGTATTTCACTAAACTCATAGATATCTCTTTTACTTCTCTACAATTATGTCATAAATAATAATAAACCAAACAATTATTATACCTTTACAACACATCTGTGAGATAGGTATAGTATTATTCCTATTCTACAAATGGAGAAACTGAGGCTTCAGTTGAAGAATAGCTTTTCAGAGGTCACATAGCTATCAAATATCAAGATCAGGACTTGAACTCAGACCAACTGAGAATAAAAAAACTCTAGCAAATAAGCAAATCATCTTAATTTCTTTGCTATGATGAGATAATAGTTATTTTAATTTGCTTTTTAAAAATCACCTCAGAAAGGATCACTCATACATTGCTATGGGGATGTGAAATGGTCCAGCTAACTCTGGCAATTTTGCAATTTCTTGTAAAACTAAACATGCAGTTACCATATGGCCAGGCAACTACACCCTTGGGGATTTAGCCGAGAAAAAGGAAACTTGTGTTCAGGCAAAAACCTGTACATGAATGATCATAGTGGCTTTATAATAGCCCCCAATTGGAAACAACCCACATGTTCCTCTACAGGTGAATGGTTAAACAAACTGTGGTACATTCATACCATGAAAAACTACTCAGCAATACAAATAAATGGACTGTTTGTACACACAGCAGCTTGAGTAGACCTCAAAGGAGTTATGTTGAGTGAAAAAAGCTGCTCCCCAAAGGTGAGGTACTGCTTTCAGTTGCATGATATTTTTGAAATGACAAAAATTACAGAAACAGAGAACAGATTAGTGGTTGTTCAGTGGTTAGGGATAGGTTACCTGGCAGGAAGTCAGTAGATATGGTTATAACAGGGCAGTATCAGGGATCCTTGTGGTGATATAACTGTTCTGTATCATTATTGTAGCAGTAGATACACAAACTTACCCGTGATAAATAACATAGAACTAAACACACATACACACAACTAGAAAAATCTGGATAATCTTCATGGAGTGCATCAATGTCAATATCCTGCCTGTAATTTTGTATTATATTTATTAAGTTTTTTATTATTTATTAATTTTGTAGTATGTTTTATGTTATCACTGGGGGAAAACTGCGTAAAGAGTACATGGGACCTCTCCATGATATTTCTTTTTTTTTTTTTTTTTGAGATGGAGTCTCACTATGTTGCCCAGGCTGGAGTGCAGAGGCAAGATCTTGGCTTACTGCAACCTCTGCCTTCTGGGTTCAAGCGATTCTCCTGCCTCAACCTCCTGATTACAGGCACATGCCACCACACCTGGCTAATTTTTGTAGTTTTAGTAGAGATGGGATTTTACTGTATTGGTCAGGCTGGTCTCGAACTCCTGACTTTGTGATCTGCCTGCCTCCCCCTTCCAAAGTGCTGGGATTATAGGCTTGAGCCACTGCATCCGGCTGTATTTCTTATATCTGTGTATGAATTTAATTGTAAATTTATAATTGTAATTTATAATTAAATCAATTTATAATGATTTAATTGTGAATTTACAATTGTAATTTATAATAAAATTAATTTATAGTTAAATTCATACAGGGATGTAAGAAATAACATGGAGAGTCCCATGTACTCTTTTTTTTTTTTTTTTTTTGAGACGGACTTTCGCTCTTGTTACCCAGGCTGGAGTGCAGTGGAGTGATCTCGGCTCACTGCAACCTCCGCCTCCTGGGTTCAGGCAATTCTCCTGCCTCAGCCTCCTGAGTAGCTGGGATTACAGGCACGTGCCACCATGCCCAGCTAATTTTTTGTATTTTTAGTAGGGTTGGGGTTTCACCATGTTGACCAGGATGGTTTCGATCTCTTGACCTCGTGATCCACCTGCCTTGGCCTCCCAAAGTGCTGGGATTACAGGCGTGAGCCACCGCGCCCGGCCCCATGTACTTTTTATGCAGTTGAAATTACAATCTCAAAATGAAAAGTTTGATTAAAAATTACCATAAATAATCCTGTTATGCTGATTGATTAGAATAGGAATGGTTTCCCCACATATCTAGGAAAAGTAAACCAAAATTTATATACATATTTTTAGCCACAAACTGGATAGACAAATGATTCCATTCACCAAAAATGTGATTCACCATCCGTTGGTGCATTTTTTAAATTCTTAGTAGTGCATCTACTAACAAGTGATTCAGTAATACCGTGTCTTTGTGCTATATGGACATGCATTATACAGTGATTTTTTTGAAGTGTGAAAAGAAATCCCTCAGCAGTACAGCTTTCCTCTTGCATTAATTCATTATCTGAGCCTGTGCATATATATTTGGTTTCTATTTTCTTTGTGTGGCTCTTGTCAAAGACATTGATTCTGTCAAAGCCCACTGATTTTTAAAATATATCTAATTCAAATCATTTACTTTTCTTTAAAAAAATGGCATAATAGTTTTTACCACCTTTGATTTGAACAGGATGGAGGGGAAGTATCTTTGAAAAAAAAGGTTTGAAACTCTGATTTCTTCGAAAGCAGTACTAATCAATCAAGGCATAAGTTACACAGCTTCTGGTTTGGGCTGTCATTTTCTTTATTCACTCTCTCTCCGAACTCCCCCATCTTCTCTCCCCATCCATTTTTGTTCAACCTGTTCCAGCTGTTCATGTTGATGTAATACTCACAAAGCAAGATTTGCCTTTATGGTTACCATGGAGACACTGCTTATTTTTTTTTTTTTAAGTCTTTCTTCTGGAAAGAATTATCACATTTTGAATTCAGCAAGGTCTATGTTCTGAATCTAAATATATATTTTTCTTTTTTCTTTGTACAGATGGGGTCTCACATAAAGTGAGACTTGTCACACAGGCTGGACTGCAGTGGCTCAATCATAGTTCACTGCAGCCTTCAACTCCCAGGCTCAGGCAATCCTTATACCTCAGTCTCTTGAGTGGCGGGATAATAGGTGCACATCATCATGCCTGGCTACTTAAAAAAACTTTTTTGGGCTGGGCACGGTGGCTCATGCCTTTAATCCCAGCACTTTGGGAGGCCGAGGCGGGTGGATCACAAGGTCAAGAGATCGAGACCATCCTGGTCAACATGGTGAAACCCTGTCTCTACTAAAAATACAAAAATTAGCTAGGCATGGTGGTGCGTGCCTGTAATCCCAGCTACTCAGGAGGCTGAGGCAGGAGAATTGCCTGAACCCAGGAGGCGGAGGTTGCGGTGAGCCGAGATCGCGCCATTGCACTCCAGCCTGGGTAACAAGAGCGAAACTCCGTCTCAAAAAAAAAAAAAAAAAATTTTTTTTGGTAGAGGCAGAGTCTCGCTATGTTGCCCAGGCTGATCTCAAACTTCTGGTTTCAAAGGATCCTGTCGCTTTGGCCTCCCAAAATGTTGGAATTAAAGGCCTGAGCCACCAATCCCAGCCTGAACTTAGGTATTTAATAAAGAAATGGCACTGCAAAATTAACCTCTGACATTTACTGTCAACTGCAGTGACCTTGCACTATTTCCCAAAATACAGACTATTTTTTCCAAAGTTGTGACCACATCCTTCTGGCCAAAGGGAGCTAAATAGAAGAAATGGAATAGCTAATGACTCTCCCCTTTCCTATTAAAATATTTAAATATATATATCAGTAATTTACATCTCCTCCTGCTCTTTCCTTTATTCAAATTACAGCTGGATACACTTTGTAAATTTATCAAATGCCATAGCACTTGTAATTGGCATGGCTTAAGTTGAGAAATTTATTACATACTGTCTTAACTGTGTGTTGTGTCACGTATATTAGACACATGTCTAGTTGTCACTTCTACTAGACTATGATTGATTCAAAGGCAACATCACACTATCCTGTGTAATTTTTTATCTCTCTCTTTCTACCCTCTTCCTGGCCCCACTAACTCAGGGATCAACAGCAAATTATTCATTTAACAAATCCTTTCTTAAGCTCCTATAGTGTTCTTAGTACATTCTAAGAGCTGGAGATTCAGCAGAAAATAAGTCTCTGGATTTTAACTATATTTGGAGAAAAGTTGATTTTCTTTATGTAAAAATAACCTCCTACTTTTTGATTAAAAACAAATGCCGGCTGGCATGGTGGCTCACGCACTTTGGGAGGCTGAGGCAGGCAGATCATGAGGTCAGGAGTTCAACACCAGCCCGACCAAAATGGTGAAACCCTGTCTCTACTGAAAATTGAAAAATTAGCCGGGCATGGTGGCACATGCCTGTAATCCCAGCCAGTCAGGAGGCTGAGGCTGGAGATTCGCTTGAACCCGGGAGGTGGAGGTTGCAGTGAGCTGAGATCGCACCACTGCATTCCAGCCTGGGTGACGAGAACGAGATATCTGAAAAAAACAAAACAAAACAAACAAAAAAATGCCACCAAAACTCTTCTGTTGGTATTGTTCATCATTGAGATTCTTTTGTCTCTCACATTCCTAATACATAAAATGAGCTTTATAATATAAAGAGAAAAGTTTAAAAGATACAGCATTGCTCAGAAACAGTGTCAGTAACTGTGATGGAAAAGTGGTGGGAGGGAAGTGGGTTTGGTTGTGTTTTGTGTCCAGCAGCTGGGAGAGGTAGATAGACACTTAGCTTCTGCAATCTATGAAGAATAGGGGACAAAAACCCAGCCTATTGCTTGAAATAAAGGCCTGTCATAGGGAATCCCCAGCTTATGAAAGGAATTAAAAAAAAGCCTTTGACCAACAACTGGAGTTACAGCTCATATAGAGCTGCTTAAGCAGGAGGAGGGGGAAAGTTAAAGCTACCTTTCACCCAGAGCTTGTGCCAGCCTACCTACTGATGCCATGCCTGGACCAACATTTGCCCCAGTATTGCCCATCAGCTCAAGTCACCTATATAAGACCTGGTTCTGGATTGGGGTCCCTAGTGGTCTGGGTGGTGCAGCACTGGGGCAGAGAAGTATGAAGAAAGAGCATTAAAAAAAAACAAAAAAACCCAAGTAAAGAACATGGAGAAAAAATAATCTCCCATCAAAGCAACCTTAAAAACCAAAATTTCACAGTTCTCTGCTGCTTATTTGATTGGTTAATAAATAAACAAATAAATTCCATAGTGCATCAGAAATATAGCTGCAAAGATAACCAAAAAAATTAAAGGCTGGGAAATAAAAACACTGCATGAAATTAAAATAATAGAGCTATCTGAAAAAAATACAACAAATGTGTTTAAGACTTTTACAAGTCTACAAAAAGCATAAAAATTAGCCAGGCATTGTGGCAGGCACCTATAGTCCCAGCTACTTGGGAGGCTGAGGTGGGAGGATCACCTGAGCCTGGGGAGATTGAGGCTGCAGTGAGCTAAGATCATGACATAGTACTCCAGCCTCAGTGACAGAGTGAGGCACTGTCCCAAAACACCACCACCACCACCAACAAAAATCACCCCAAAACTTAAGAATATATATATATATGTGGAAACAAAAACAGTAGCACATGAAAAAGAATCAACTAAAAACTTTGGAAATAAAAAATATTATTATAGAAAAAAATAATAAACAGGATTAACTCAGGACTAAATGCAATTGAAGAGAAAAATTAAAAATAAGAAAAAAAGCCTGGCTTCGTGGCTTATGCCTGTAATCCCAGCACTTTGGAAGGCCAAGGTGGGGGGATAGCTTGAGCCCTGGAGTTTGAGACCACCCTGGGCAACATAGTGAGACCTTGTCTCTACAAAAAAATAAAAAAATTTGCTGGACATGGTGACATGTGCCTGCAATTTCAACTACTTAGGAAGCTAAGGCAGGAGGATTTCTTGAGCCTGGGAGGTTGAGGCTGCAGTAAGCCGTGATTGCGCCACTGCATTCCGGATCACAGGAGACCCTGTCTCAAAAAGAAGTTAGAAAAAAGGTACTGAGAAACATAGAGAATTCAGCACAAAGAGATAAAAGATTTAAAAATCTGTATGAAATAGCAGTTAACAGATGTGGATATGCTATACAGAGGCTCCAAAACTTTATTATGAGATTTTGGAAAAGAATAAGAATAGCTGAGAAGCAATAGTTAAATATCTAATGGTTTAGAATCATACAGAACTGAAAAAATTTCATATTGAAATACCACAATTAATATACAAGATATGTTAAAAAAAAAACTTACTGTTTATTCCCATGTGAAGATGCCCCCAAATAAGACTTCTGTCTATGCAAAAAAGTAAACTTCAAAGGATGTGGATGAAACAGTGCATTGTTCACTTATAGAATTTAATTTATTGCTTTAGTCATATATTTTAAAATACATAGTATCTAAATATAGTCATTTAGAAATATTGCTTTTTTCACCAGCCACGCTTTAATTATTCAGCCTTTTCAAATCTTTGACATCAGTTGTCTTTGTCATCAGCAGAGCTATTTTTAAATTATCAGAGCAGCATTACTTGTATCTCAGTGAGATATAGCACTTTATAACTCCATGTGTGGTGTTGACACTGGAGATTCCCATTCACATATATTAATACAGTTTTATTTTTTTTCTTCCTCTTGATTTATTTTTCTAATCCTTTTAATGAAATAACCTTTATTGCTTTTTTTTTTTTTTTTTTGAGACGGAGTCTTACTCTGTTGCCAGGTTGGAGTGCAGTGGCCTGATCTCGGCTCACTGCAACCTCTGCCTCCTGGGTTCAAGTGATTCTCCTGCCTCAGCCTCCTGACTATCCAGGACTACAGGCATGTGCCACCACACTCAGTTGATTTTGTATTTTTAGTAGAGACAGGGTTTCACTATGTTGGCCAGGATGGTCTCGATCTCTTGACCTCGTGATCCTCCTGCCTCAGCCTCCCAAAGTACTGGGATTACAGGCATGAGCCACCTTGGCTGGCCCCCATTATTCCTTTTTAAAGTAATCTTTAAAAGCCCTATTAATAATGGCTTCCAACACTTGCAAGCATAGTATCAAAACCCCTAATAAATACTGAAATTGCTAACCTTCTTTGCCTTCTTTTATACTTCTTTTGTAAATTGTTTTATTTTTTCCTTGATGATTTAAAGAGACTATCTTCAAACCAGTACAAATATTTCATATATAATACCTGGCCATTTTCTAACCAATTGAGTAAAGTGTTGCAATAAACTACCTCACATCTTTCAGCAAGAAATACATTAAATTTGAATAGTAAAGACATTACATAATGAATTAGGACACAATTAAAATTTGCTTTAAATATTTCTTTGGGGAAGAGGACACCACACTTCAATGAAAAGAAACATTTTTATAGTCCAGAGGTCTTTTATTTTTTTAACACCTATTATGCCATGAATTCACAGGGAATAGGTTCCAGCAGCTCAGGCTCCTTCCCATTGGTTCTCACACAGTGCGCTTCTCTGGGTGGAGCAGGCTGGAGCTTCAGTTGAACCCAGGTACCTTTCTCTTTGGCTTCTTTCTTTTTCTGATCATTTTCCTTCACACGTTTCAGGAAGCTATCCCAGGTCTTAGTGTGCTTAGTGTGCTCAACACGCACATTAATTCTCCTGGCAAGAATCTTGCCCTTCACTCATTTGTTTACAACAATGCCAACAGCATGCTGGGTAACACTGCAGACTCTTCCAGGTTTGCCATGGTAACACTTGTAGGGCTTCCTTTTTCAATAGTACCCATTCCCTTGATGTCTACAATATCACCTTTCTTATAGAATCGCATATACGTGGCCAAAGGAACAGCTTCATGTTTTCTGAAAGGCCTAGAGAACATATATCAGGTGCCTCTCTTTCTCTTTGTTTTCATCATTTAGGCAAATTACTGGAAGATGGCGGTTCTGGCTGAAAGGTCTTTTATGATAACTTTAACAGATGATTTTGTTTGTTTGTTTTGTTTTGAGACGGAGTCTTGCTCTGTTGCCAGGTTGGAGTGCAGTGGCTTGATCTCGGCTCACTGCAACCTCCACCTCCCGGGTTCAAGTGATTCTCCTGCCTCAGACTCCCGAGTAGCTGGGACTACAGGCGTGCGCCACCACGCCCAGCTAATTTTTGTAGTTTTGGTAGAGACGGGGTTTCATGATGTTGGCCAGGATGGTCTCGATCTCTTGACTTTGTGATATGCCTGCCTTGGCCTCCCAGAGTGCTGGGATTGCAGGCAAGAGCCACTGCACTAGGCCAACAGATGATTTTTGTGAACACCACCACACCTAGCATTAATTATAGAAAAATGATTGTAGAGTAGTTTCTGGTTAATGTTATTCTAAGCAATATTTTATGGCTTACAAAATTGATCCACAACATGAGAGACTTTGTAGGAGCTTGAACATACATGACTATTGTATTTTCTAGAAATTTTGGGGGAAAATTCATCTTACATTTAGGTGATACTAGTTTATGTAGTAAGAGGGCTTTTATTAACTTCCTCCTACTTGTCAGGTGTTGGTCCTGGGTATTCCAGTGAACAAGACAAGATTATCTGATGTCTGCATTCTAGTTGGGTGATATAGACAATAAGCAAATAAGGAAAAAACATCAGGTAATGATGAACGATATATAGAACATTACAAATAATTTCAAGAAGTTGAATGGAGTATAAAAGGGATCTATAGCGTTTCTAAAGAATCTGAGTATCAGACCAAAGGTTGTGTCAGAACAAGCCTCATTTATAGACCGACCCAAGTCTAGAATGCCACATTCTAAAACTAAATCCAGTAATTTACCTTTATACTGTTCACCTGTTTAAAAAAATTTTTTGACCTCACATAAAAAATGTAATATAGAAAAAATAAAAAAATTTTAAAAATGTAATGCAGAAAGGGATTACAAATCTGAAGTCGGGAGAATAAAAATTATAGAAGATCAAAAGTAAAAATAAAAATAATATAATAATTAAAAAAAAAACCCAAAACAAACCAACCTTCTCTAAAACCGAATAACGCTCTGACATTGGCAGAAAGGCATAATTATCCATGCATGAATAGGCATGAGTCCTAGTTATTTTTAGACTGTTTAGACCATTGCAAACCTGTCCAGTAGAAATATGTCTACTTTTGCTGGTCTTTCTTTACCTCACTCCCTTCTTTCCTTTCCTCCTTCCTTTCTTTTTTCTTTATTTACTCCCTCTCTTTGTCTTTTTTTCTCCTCCCTCTCTCCTTTACTTTCTCCTTCATTTCTTTCTTAATTTCTGTATTTTCTAAAATAAGTGTATTGCTTACATAATCTGGAAAAAACCTACATTATTTTAAATTTGAAACATTTGTTTTTCCTTACATTTTTCAGTCTTTTTTCTTTTCTTTTCTTTTTTTTTTTTTTTTTTTTTACCAGTTGGAGAGATTGAAGGGATATGTTTAAAGCTTAAATCTGAGGATTCTTGTAATAGTTGCTTTGTTGATTTTATCTCAGTATATAACAACATGAGAATATACCGAATATAATTTTGAAAATACTAACTGTAAATGGTCTCATAGTTTTCTTTCTCTTTCTTTTATTTTTTTTGAGATGGAATTTCCCTCTGTTGCCCAGGTTAGAGTGCAGTGGCACGATCTCGGCTCACTGCAACCTCCGTCTCCCTGGTTCAAGCGATTCTCCTGCCTCAGCTTCTCAAGTAGCTGGGACTACAGGTGCGTGCCACCATGCCCAACTAATTTTTATATATTTTTTTAGTAGAGACAGGGTTTCACCATGTTGGCCAGGATAGTCTCAATTTCTTGACCTTGTGATCTGCCCACCTCGGACTCCCAAAGTGCCGGGATTACAGGTGTGAGCCTCTGTGCCCAGCCTCTTTTTCTTTTTTTGAGATGGAGTTTCACTCTTGGTGATTACAGGTGATTTTTGTAAATACCACACCTAGCATTAACTGTAGAAAAAATGATTGCAGGGTAGTTTCTGGTTAATGTTATCCTAAGCAGTATTTTATGACTTATGAAATTGATTCATAACGTGAGAGACTTTGTAGGAATTTGAACATATGTAGCTATGCACTCCAGGCTGGAGTGCGGTGGGATGAACTCGGCTCACTGCAAACTCTGCCTCCCGGGTTCAAGGGATTCTCCTGCCTCAGCCTCGTGAGTAGCTGGGACTACAGGCATGTGCCACCATGCCCAGCTAATTTTG
This sequence comes from Aotus nancymaae, assembly GCF_030222135.1. Lineage (NCBI taxonomy): Eukaryota > Metazoa > Chordata > Mammalia > Primates > Aotidae > Aotus > Aotus nancymaae. The sequence goes on along the minus strand of NW_026988431.1, from coordinate 46,277,486 downwards.
TATTTTTAGTAGAGACAGGGTTTCTCCATGTTGGTCAGGCTGATCTCAAACTCCCGTCCTTAGGTGATCTGTGTGCCTCGGCCTCCCAAAGTGCTGGGATTACAGGTGTGAGCCACCGCTCCCAGTGATCTCATAGTTTTCTAAGAGGAAGATGGGTTGTTTACTAGCAAACTTCTTAAGAAAGTAATGTATATTCTATTCATTGCTTTTGAATGAAATCCTAGCCATTTACCACCAGTTCCTATTTCATGGTATATTTAATTTAATTTAATTTAATTTATTTATTTGAGACTGAATCTGGCTCTCATCACCCAGGCTGGAGTGCAGTTGCCCAATCTCAGCTCACTGCAACCTCTGCCTTCTGGGCTTAAGCGATTCTTCTGCCACAGCCTCCCGAGTAGCTAGGATTACACGTATGTACCATCATGCCTGGCTAATTTTTGTATTTTTACTTTTATTTTTTAATTCTTAATTTTTTTTTTGGAGTCTCATTCTGTCACCCAGGTTGGAGTGCAGTGGCACAATTTTGGCTCGCTGCAACCTGCGCCTCCAGGGTTCAAGTGATTCTCCTGCCTCCCTTAGCTGGGATTGCAGGGGCCAGTCACCCTGCTCAGCTAATTTTTGTGAAGATGGGGTTGCACCATGTTGGCCAGGCTGGTCTTTAACTCCTGACTTTAGGCAATCTGCCTGCCTCAGCCTCCCCAAGTGCTGGGATTACAGGCATGAGCCACCGCACCCAATTCAATTTTTGTATTTTTAGTAGAGATGGGGTTTCACCATGTTGGCCAGGCTTGTCTGGAACTCCTGACCTCACACGTGATCCACTTGCCTTGGCCTCCCAAAGTGCTAGGATTACAAGCCACCTTGCTTGGCCTTATGCTATGGTATATTTTGTATTATCAGGTTAATTTCAGTACGTTGAATTCTAATATTATGAGATGATCCCTGGGTCCTAGAAAGAGATACTGGCTCTTTCCTGGAACTCATTTAACATAGAAAACAAATATTATTCTGCTAAATTTACCACTTTTGTGTATCTGAAAGCATGAAGTTTAAATACTGTTAGATAATAGACGTAATCATTCCAGACAAAAATCTTCACCTTACTTGCCTATGCTTACCTTATCTTGTTTCAGATAATCAAGATACTCCTGGTAATTTCTGTTCATTATGGAATCAGAGTGTTTTTCTTTGGGCAGTTTTTCTGACTTAACTGATATCAATTCATTAACTTCTCAATTTCTCCCTTACAGTCAAGTGACATTAGGTTTCAGAAGTATTTCTTTTTTTCCCCCACACTATGACTCTGAAAAGACACATATGTATCCTTTTACTGTAGTTTGACTTGTCTTGGTTCCATGTAGATGCTCACATATTTATATTAACATTTTTCTCTCGTGGTGGCTTACACCTGCAATCCCAGCACTTTAGGAGGCTGAGGTGGGTGGATCCCTTGAGGTCAGGAGTTCCAGACCAGCCTGGCCAAAATAGCGAAACCCTCTCTCTACTGAAAATACAAAAATTAGCCAAGCATGGTGGCATGTGCCTGTAATCTCAGTTACTGAGGCAGTTACTGAGGCAGAAAAATTGCTTGAATCTGGGAGGCAAAGGTTGCCGTCAGCAGAGATAGGGTTTCTGCACTCCAGCCTGGGCAACAGAGCGTGACTCATTCTCAAAAAATAAAAAAGTAATACAAATTAAAATAGAAAAATAAAAATTTTTCTCACAATACTTCTAGTAAATTCCATTTTGTCACCAAATGCATCTTTGAAAAGTATATAAACTTAAAAAGGAGAAATTAAAACTTGCTAAGTTTTCTCTCAGCTCTACAAGTACACAATTCAATAAAAATAATCTTTTTAGGTCTTCGAAAACAAAGTTTTCAAAACTGGCTATTACATCAAACAACTGATAGATTTCAAAAATTGCTTTTGAAAAGTATAAGCATATCATGCAAGTATATCAAGATGCATTATAAAGAGATTTTGTGAAATAATATCTAAAGAACAGCTTAAGTCATGACAAGTCTTGTAGGCATTTCTGTAGCCTCCCTGCCCCTCTCTCACCCTGCCTCCCACCACCATACACACATTACTGTTGTGTACTGCCTGCAGTAGGTCCAAGCAGCTGCTGGGGTGTGTGTGGAATAAGATAGCTGAAGCTGTCTTTCTGTCTCACCAAACAGCCGGTAGAGGAAGGAGACATTTTGGCAGTGATGCAGATGAGGAATTCACTTTCCCCTGCCAGGCTTTCTCCTGAAAATAGTGGCAACATCAACTATGTCCCACTTGAACTTTACAAAAATGGCAAAATACTTTACGAAAGAACCCACTAAGCTTGGACCAGGTCTAAAGCAAGTTGAGCTACCCAGGATGCAAAATTTTAGGTGGCACTCAATCAGGTGCTGACACGCACTTGCGTGGCCTTGAGAGCGAGTGCCACCTTAAGTTTCGTGGCTCACTTGTCTCATCCTCATCCCCGACAACCTTTTTCTGCAATTTTTAGTGTCTCTATAATATAATCCACCTGTGATCAAGTATAAATCAGGTAACAAGGAAATCCCATTTGGGTAGAAAGTGTAGTTTTCTTGTATTTGATGCATCTGGAAGATATTTGATAATGGATTTAGCACAGAATAGAGTTGAGAATTCTGAATATTAGGGCTTTTCTGGGTAAATTAACGTAAGCATGGCTTAAAATACATTTTGCCTATACACAAGCTCATCCCCATGATCAAAAAAGATATGTCTAAGGTGATAAAACTGTATATTCTACCCTCTTATTTGTTCTTTGCCTGGATTTATATTCTCAACGGATCCCACTTAGCCTACTGTTTCATATCATTAAGTAATCATTAGTTGAAGAGAATTCTCTCCATCTGCAATTACTCAGAGTTAGTCTCTCCAGTAATGTGTGTCTATGTCTACAGCTACTTGCATTCAGAATTACACAAAGCTTAATGACTTTCTTTCTGCTCCTAGTATTCTTTTAAAAATGCTTGCCCTGGCAGCTCACTCCCCTGAAATGATGTCTCTGCGTTTGTGCACTATGCCAAGTGCCTCACTGAGAATGTCTTATTCTGTTCTGGATTTTGGCAGAACAACTTCCAGGTTATTTGTAACTGAACAACTCTTCCACTGCATAAAAATAATTGCACTCCCTCTTCCTTCCTGTGTTGAACTATGGAAAGCCCTTGCTACCTGCCCCTTAGTTGGGCTTTAGTATTTAGCCATTTCATGTTCATTATCACGTAGACCTTTCATGTTACACATCTTCCTGGTCTAAACTCTGTGAGAAATGGATGAGACAGTAACAGAAATACAAAGAGGAAGAATCTTTTCTCTCATTTATGCTTCTGACTGTGGAATTCTAAAGTCCTGTTTAATGCTCTTAGACTCTAGTCCACAACCTATGAATTAATTACTATTTTTATTTGAGGCGGAGTCTTGCTTTGTTGCCCAGGCTGGAGGGCAGTGGTGCAATCTCAGCTCACTGCAAGCTTTGCCTCCTGGGTTCAAGCAATTCTTCTGCCTCAGCCTCTCGAGACAGGCATTTATCACCATGTCCGGCTAATTTTTTTTTTTTGTATTTTTAGTAGATACAGGTTTCACTGTATTGGCTAGGCTGGTCTCGAACTCCTGACTTTGTGATCCGCCCGCCTTGGCCTCCCGAGGTGCTGGGATTATGGGCGTGAGCCACCACGCCTGGCCTTTGAATTAATTATTCTTATTCGTTATGAGGCAAACTGGTTCCCACCTCCCTTTCCCCACTCCAGCCTCCACCAGCTTTTTTTTTTTTTCTGAGATGGGGTCTTACTACCATCACCTGTGGAGTGCAGTGGCATGACCTTGGCTGGGTGATGGGAGTGAGACTGTCTCAAATGCATTGAGTGCAGTCAGAATGTATAAGTGAATGAAGCTGAAAGCTGAATGAGGGTTGACCTGTAGTAAACTGGGAGAGTAGTTCCTCTCTAGAGGTCCTGCATGAACCCCAAGTTCAAATTCAGATAAGACAAGGTAGCATACATAATTCATAGATTTAAAATGCCATTTAAATAGTGTGTGCACACATGTGTTTGTATGTATGTACACGTGTATGTTCTGACTTCTTCTTGGAAGCTGGCTTTTTGTAACGTGAAAGTATTATATATTACAACACATAATGCATAATATAAATCTCTTAATAGAGGCAAGTAAGTGAAAATTTGGGACCAGGAAAACATTTTTGCAGTTGATCTAGAAGTCCATGAGGGAGGTACACTAAGTATAAGCCTGTAGGTTTCCCAGGGAGAGAGATGCAGCAGAATTCCCAATTTCTAGGAGAAACAAAATACTAAAAATAAACTCCCAGCAGTAAGCCCAGGAGGAAGCTTTAACAGCAGAGTCAGAGTCTTATTTCTAAGCTTTCAGGGGAGATCAATGAGCAAACATCTTTTTCCTCAATTAATGATTGTAGCATTTCAAACTGACAAAAGTTTCAGAGTAAACAAAGGCAACACTGAGGCAGTTCTAAGACAAAATAAATTGCCGGTTCCTTTCCAAATTAATTTTTTTTTTTTTTTTTTTTTTTTTTTTTTTTTTTTTTTTTTGAGATGGAGTCTCTGTCTGTTGCCCAGGCTGGAGTGCAGTGGCAAGATCTCAGCTTCTGCAACCTCTGTGTACCGGGTTCAAGCGTTCTCCTGCCTCAGCCTCCAGAGTAGCTGGGATTACGGTCCTGAGCCACCACACCCGGCTAATTTTCTGTATTTTTGGGAGAGATGAAAATAATGAAGAATAATTTGTTTTATAGTGCCATGTATCTTTGTAAAACAAACAAAAACACAGTTGTTCTCACAATATTGCTTGGGAAACAACTCTATCTGAAATGCGACATACTTTGTAATAATAGCAATGGTCTGGAGCCACCTTGTGGTAGTCACCTGTAATTGGATATCATTTTTAAAACAATGGTCTAAACTATAGTTTAGGATAAATGAAAGATGCCTTATAATTGTGAAATGATCGTATTTATTTCAGAACACTAATCTTCCATGTACAGACTACATATATAAGTGGCAGAAGTGCCAACCAAAAATATATTTGTAATGAAAAGTAATAACAATGATGGTAATGGTAATTTATTCAGTGCTTCTTGTGTGCCAGGCACTGGGCTGTGAGTCTTGTGTGCATTCACTTACTAGATAGGGAGACTCTAGTGGAAACTGAAGTAAACTAATTCAATTTATTTCCCAAGGCCACACCGATTTATTAAGAGATGGCATGGGATTTGCAAACTACATCTAAATCCAGAAATGTAGTAACTACTATACTTTTAAAAAATGCATACTATCAGCCGGGTGCGGTGGTTCATGCCTGTAATCCCAACACTTTGGGAGGTGGAGGTGGTTGGATCATCTGAGCTCAGGAGTTCTAGACCAGCCTGGCCAACATGGCGAAACCCCGTCTCTACTAAAAATAAAGAAAAAAAAATGCCTACTATCTACCAGGCATCATTTTAAGTACCTAATATTATTTAATCAGGATAATATTATTATGAGATAAATATGCCTACATTCATTATGCAAATGGAGAGGTCCAGAACGTATTTATAACCTGCCCAAAGTTACTTAGCCACAGCTGACAAAGTTGAAATTTGAACCTAGAAATATTTAATCCTAATATTTAAATGCTAAAATATATAGCATTTATACTATGCTAAGTCCCACCATATCAACTACATTGTATACTTTAATGTATGCATTTATTCATTTATTCACGCGCTGATGATAAACACACACACATACATATGCACACACATGCATACAGGGATTGGGAAACAAAAAGAGGATGATATTAGGCATCGTTAGGTTTGAAGCTCAAGTGTCCATCTGACATCATCTAGGAAGAATTTGTTTTCTTTGAGACTGGAAAATCTGTTTAATATGACTTTAAGTATGAAGAAAGGCAGAAAAAACACTCCAGATAGACACACACATCTGGTTATTACGGTTATTATGGAGAATACTCTGAGTCTCAGTTTTTGCACTCAGAGCACGTGTACACAAACACACAACACACACTCTTACACCTGAGCCTTAGTGAATTTTTTCCTTTAGCTGGAGTATGCTCTCTTCTTCTTTTGGGTACTTCTTACTCCTTTTCCAAGAATCAACTTAGATACCAGTTTACTTAGAATCTTCCCTGGCCCCCATGCCAGTCTGAATGCCCCCAGCCCGAACCATGGCCTGCAGAACACCCTTTCTGCTGCCTTTCATAGCATGCAGCACACTGTGGAACAGGGCTTTCCTGTGGCCTCATTAGACTCTAAGCTCTGTGCATCTCCATGCTGTTCTTCCATTGGTGGTTCTTCAGCATTCAATAAAAGCTTGTTGCCAAATGAATTAAGGTCTCCAAAAAATCACAATCTAGGTCACAAAAATAAGAGCAGTAAGTACCATAGGTCTGAATAGGGAAAAGTGGATGCACAGAAGGGGCAAAGGGCAATTTTATCTGGAGAAGGAAAGGAATAAAAAGATTTTCTAGAGGAGATGATATTTGATCTGTGGAGGGCTGATGGAAAGGACAGATGGCTCATGATAAGGAAGGGATTTGACTCTCAAATACTAATGCACAGGAAAATCAGTCTCTTGGAGAATTTGTAAAAATGCAGATTTCTGGGCCACATACCCAGAGTTGATTTCCCGGGAACCCTGAGTCAGCATTTCTAAGAAGTCCCTCTGCTGATTCCAATGCAGATGGTCTTCAGACCATGTTTTGAAGAAACAGGAAGGCATGAAAATGCATGGCATGTTTGAGGCCAGGCAAGAAGTTCTTTGTTTGAGGCCAGACAAGGAGGTTTGTGATGCATGCACCACCACACTGGGCTGATTTTTATATTTTTAGTAGAGATGGGGGTTTCACCATGTTGGCCAGGCTGGTATCAAAGAATGTTGGATAGTATGACTTGGAGGCCAGATGAGACCAGATTATGAAGAGCGTTGTGGGTCATACCAAGGAGTTTACATTTTATTCTGTAATACTGTGGAACTATTACTGATTTGCAGTGAGGGAAGTGATATGATCAGATATGATTTGATTGCACTGCAGAGTTTGACATTCATTGGACAGAGACTGAAGATGGCATGTCCACCTAACATCTCCCCCTTGCATGGCCTCATTGAACATGAGCAGTGTTTTTCAAACTTCTCCAAACTCCCAGACATATTCTTGGGCTTCATAAATTTTCTTTCTTTCTTTCTTTTTTTTTTTTTGAGACGGAGTTTCATTCTTATTGCTCAGGCTGGAGTGCAATTGTGCGATCTTGGCTGACCTTGACCTCTGCCTCCCAGGTTCAAGCGATTCTCCTGTCTCAGCCTCCCGAGTAGCTGGGATTACAGGCATGCATCACCGCTAATTTTTGTATTTTTAGTAGAGATGGGATTTCACTATGTTGGTAAGGCTGGTCTCAAACTCCTGACCTCAGATGATCCACTCGCCTTGGCCTCCCAAAGTGCTGGGATTGCAGGCATGAACTACTGTGCCCAGCCAAATTTTCTATTCTTTTTAAAAAAACACACAAAGGGCAGCCTGTACCCATAAATTTTCTATGATGACCTCTTCTTCTTATGTTTTCATGTCAGCGATAATGTTAGGCAAATGTAATCTTGCCCCAACTCATCTCATTGATTGCTTTATGACCAGTACTACTACAGGATTCTGGTGACTGTTTGCATTTGTGCTTCATTCCACATGCATGGTGAACCAGCAAGGCAGTTTAGTAGTGGAAGAGGGCATAGATTCTAGTTCCAGGTGGTATGGATTTAAATCCGAACCACCACTAACAAGCTGTGTACCCTTAGGTAAGTCATATACCTCTTGTACCTCAGTTTCCTTATGTATAGAATGGGGAAATAGTGTGCCTAGGCTTTAGGGGTATTGTGAGAATTAAACGTGTTAGTACTGCAAATGTGAAGTGTTAGATGAGTGCATGGCACAGAGTAAGGACCATATGAGTTTTAACTTTTTTTATTGTTGCTTTATGTTAGAAGTCTCTCCTAAGCTGTGGAGCTTTGTTTTACTGCCATAGTTGCACTTGAGCCACTGCCTGACACAGCAACCAACCACTTCTAAAGTATGAGAAATATGTTGTAATGGCCTGCTGACATGGGCTTACTCAAGGATTTACTTTATTAGCACATCACTGCTAGAGGAGGAGGCTCTCAAAGGCATTCTAGACTGTAGCTCAGATTCCCAGCATAGATTGTCTCCCTCCCTCCCTCCCTCCCCCCCCTCCCTCCCTTCCTTCCTTCTTCCTTCCTCCCCCTCCTCTCCTCTCTTTCTTCTCTTTCTTTCCTTCCTTCTTTCTCTTTCTTTCGTTCTTTCTTTCTCTTTCTTTCTTTTGCCTTGTCTTTTCCTTCTTTCTTTTCTTCTCTCTCTCTCTCTCTGTTTCTTTCTTTCCTTTGTTTTTGAGATAGGGTCTCTGTCACCCAGGCTGGAGTTCAGTGATGCAATCATGGCTCAGTGCAGCCTCAACCTCCTGGGCTCAAGTGATCCTCCCACCTCAGCCTCCTGAGTATCTGGGCCAACAGGTGCACATCACCATTTCTGGCTAATTTTTAACTGTTTGTAGAGATAGGGTCTCGCTATATTACCCAGGCTGGTCTTGAGCTCCTGGGCTCAGGTGATCCTCCTACTTCAGGGTCCCAAAGTACTGGGATTACAGGTGTAAGCCACTACACCCAGATTATGTTTACACATTTTATCTTCACCTTGCTCACACAACTAAATCCCTGGTGTCATTCCTCCAACTGGGGAGAGCAGAGAGCTTCTTAGGGCACCAAATTTTATTACCCTTTATGGTATCTGAAAACTTCAGGTGAATACCATAAATATCCCTTATCGCCTCTCCTCCTGTATCTGGGGATACAGAAGGAGTTTGTAGGAATAAGCCATTTGGGAATCTGGGGTTCTGTGAGGCTGAGCAGGTAGAGTTTAAGTATCACAGATTTGAGACTTTTCTCTAAAAGCATTCCTTATCTCACATGTCCACTCTGTCTAGCCCGCTCCCTTAATGGTCATGGACTAATTAGAAGGGAAGAGAATCAGATGTATTATGTGTTGCTTTCACACCAACATGGAAGGATAAGAAAAAGATCTTAACCTTAGTAAGTCAACACATAAGCCAATAAATAAAATCCTAGAGAATATTCTAGTAGTGTGCTATTTCAGGACCAAGATATATGTAGCGATCTCTTGGTGGCCAGAAGTCATGACTGGCTTCTTTGTTCTATTCAACTTGTCCTGGACACAGGGCTTTAGCCCTGAATTCTTGGCACATCCCTCATGTACTACTCTCCACCTTCAGGTCAGCAGGGAGCATCTCTCCTAGACCCTTTTCTTTGTTTTCCTTCACCCTGCCTTGCCTCTTCCCACACCTTGTTTCTTTCTTTCTTTCTTTTTTTTTGAGACAGAGTTTCACTCTTGACACCCAGGCTGGAATGCAATGGCACAATCTCAGCTCACTGCAACCTCTGCCTCCCGGGTTCAAATGATTCTCCTGCCTCAGCCTCCTGAGTAGCCTGGGATTGCAGGCGCCCGCCACAATGCCCAGCTAATTTTTGTATTTTTAGTAGAGATGGAGTTTCACCGTAGCCAGGCTGGTCTCGAACTCCTGACCTCAGGTAATCCACCCACCTTAACTTCCCAAAGTGCTGGGATTACAGGTGTGAGTCATCGTGTCCAACCCACACCTTGGTTTTGTTCATCACTTTCCCGTACCCAGTGTTGCATCTCCCGATTTTTCTGGGTAGGCAGGACTCATTGGGGCCCTAGCTGGAGGGATGTTTTCTTGCCTGTGTGTGTTGATGTCAGTGCCCCGGGGTTGGGTACACCCTCTTCACATCACACAAGCAATACTTATTTTCAGTCACACATTATCAGCTGGCTGAAATCTTTCCCAGTCTACCACCAAAGGCTGGATTTTTGTCACAGTTCTCTTACATCCTTCTAAAATGCTCACATTCCCTAGCAAGACCTGATGGCTGGCCTTCAGATACTCATGCTACATGCATAAGCCATCACTGTTTTTCTACCTCAAAGTATTATGTCAAAGCCATACAACAACCAGAGGGGAAACCCACTTATTTTTTTCAACTTAGTTTTTATTTATTTATTTATTTATTTATTGAGATGGAGTTTTGCTCTTGTTGCCCAGGCTGGAGTGCAATGTCGTGATATTGGCTTACCACAACCTCCACCTCCCGAGTTCAAGCGATTCTCCTGCCTCAGTTTCCCAAGTAGCTGGGATTACAGGCATGTGCCACCACACCCAGCTAATTTTGTATTTTTAGTAGAGACGGGGTTTCTCTATGTTGGCCAGGCTGGTCTCGAACTTCTGACCTCAGGTGATCCGCCCGCCTTGGCCTCCCAAAGTGCTGGGATTACAGGCGTGAGCCACTGCACCTGGCCTCAACTTAGTTTTATATGAAGAAAGGTGGCTATTTTTGCTCCCTTGTAACCCAAACAGAAAAAAATCAGCTGAGACTCCCATCTAAATGTCAATAAATGGGATTAGGGAGGGGGTAGCTAATGGCAAGGTCTAGGAAATCTGCCTTCTCTTTTAGCTCCACTGTCTTTTCAGCTCTGGGAGTAGAGTTTCCAGCAAGTTCTACTAAATCCCTTGGTAGCAAATTTCTCTAGAAAGGATATTTTGTTCCCCAACTGAAATGTACTTAAGTGAAACTAGGTTCCAAGATTTCTCCCTTGATGGGAATAGGTTTCAGCTAGGAGCCCCAGGCTCTTTGGTCTACGTGGACCGTAGACTTTGAAGTAGCATCTAAAAGAATCCATCACCATAGACAGGCAGTTTAGATCTAGACTACCTAGTTCTAGTGTGATTCTAGAAGCTTGCTAGTTTCTATCAAATTCTGTCAGGCTCCCATTATAGAAAAGGTTTCCCTTTGTCCTTATTATAGGTAGATAATGTGGAAGAAATGAAGATAGAGTTTAGGGAAGTTCCCACTCCTTAAATCTAATCCTATGGCTGCTGATTTGACCTTAGCAGCTGAAGGTATCCTATATCCTAACTTTGAATCACACAGCTCATTCAGTGTGTAATAGTTTATATACCACTTATTTTTCTAGGTTTCTTTTCTACTACCGTAAGTCATAGGAAACACAAATATATTGGCAATGATAAAAACAAATTCATTTTTTTAATTTAATTTTTAAGAAACAGAGCTTTGTTTTGTTTTGTTTTTTGAGATGGAGTCTCACTCTGTCACCCAGACTGGAGTGCAATGGTGGGATCTTGGCTCTCTGTAACCTCTGCTACCTGGGTTCAGGCGATTCTCCTGCCTCAGCCTCCCAGGTAGCTGGGATTACAGGTGCCTGCCACCTTGCCTGACTAATTTTTGTAGTTTTTAGTAGAGACAGAGTTTCACTGTGTTGGCCAGTCTGGTCTTGAACTCCTGACCTCATGATCCACCCTCCTTGGCTTCCCAAAGTGTTGGGATTATAGGTGTGAACCACAATGCCTGGTCTTTTTTTTTTTTTTTGAAACAGAGTTTTGTTCTTTCACCCAGGCTGGAGTGCAGTGGTGAGATCATAGCTCATTGGAGCCTCATACTCCTGGGCTGAAGCAATCCTTCTGCCTCAGCTTCCTGAGTAGCTAGGACTATAGGCACGCACCACTGTGTCCAGCTAATTAACTTTTATTTTTTTGAAATGGGACCTTGCTCTGTTGCCAGACTAGTCCCGAACTCCTTGGCTCAAGCAGTCCTCCTGCCTTAGCCTCCCAAAGTGTTAGGATTACAGGCAGGAGCCACTGTACACAGTCGAAAAAATTCTTAATATAGTCTATTTAATCATCATGTTCTCTGAATCTGAAAGAGAACATTCTTCTAAAATGCTCTGTAAAGTTTAGTATTTCTAAAACCCTATTCAGTGTTATTTTTCTTCTGTCTAGCCCTTGTCCTTTCTTGTGAAAGGAAGAACAGTTTTTTCTTTTCTTCCACCCTCCACATGATTCAGTTGAGGTGAATCAGCCATACCTTTTTTCCCTTCCTGGTTCTCTCTGATCAAGACTACTTGCTATGAGACCCATCTTGGCAGCCTGTGATGGATAATGCTCAGAAGTGACTGAGATGATACTAACATCACTCCTCCAGCTGGACACCTGGCGGGATGAACTGAACCCTGCAGCAGTGCCCATGATCTCTCTACCCCATAACCTTCTCCAGAAATGTCAGACTTCACACAATGCATTGCACCTGCAGGGTGTTCTCAGCAGTCAATATCAGGAGGGCTAAGCTGTCAGGCTGAATGAGGGCACATGGCCACGTACCTTTCAGGGATTTGAAAGGAAATGACCCTCCCCCACCTCCTGGCATGGTCCTCTATCTGCCTGTACTTACATCTCTGCCTGTAGAACCACCATCTTCCGAGGAGGTGGCCTGGTGCTCAAGAGTGGTCATTCTTGAGGGAGGAAATGGGAGGCATCAAGTAGGGTTGAGGCTAACGACAGACAAGATCCTGCTGGGTCAGGTCTATGGCCAGAGGACTTTCTTTCTCTGGCATTCAAGACATTTTGTCCTACAATAAGAATAGTAATAGCAGGCCAGGCACAGTGGCTCATGCCTGTAATCCCAGCACTTCGGGAGGCCAAGGCGGCTGTATCACCTGAGGGCAGGAGTTCGAGACCAGCATGACCAAGATGGTGAAACCTCATCTCTACTAAAAATACCAAAATTAGCCAGGTATGGTGGCGGGTGCTTGTAATCCCAGCTACTCGGGAGGCTGAGACAGGAGAGTCACTTAAACCCAGGAGGCAGAGGTTGCAGTGAGCTGAGACCATGCCACTGCACTCCAGCCTGGGCAACAGAGCAAGACACAGTCTCAAAAAAAAAAAAAAAAAAGAAAAGAAAGAAAGAAATAGTGCCTACTCTGATCCAGGCCATGCTCTAAGTTCTTTACATACCTAGTAAACTCAAGCCTCGTCTCCAACACTAAAGGGAGATTTATGAGAGAGAGAAACCTCAGGTCTATAATCCCACCCAAGAATCACTTGAAAAACAATCTGTTTATTTTTTAATTTTGTTTTTATATTTTTTATTTAATTTTAATTTTTTTTTGGTTTTCAGATGAAGTCTTGCTCTGTAGCCCAGGCTGGAGTGCGGGGGCATGATCTCTGCTCACCACAACCTCCGCCAACTGGGTTCAAGCAATTCTTCTGCCTCAGCCTCTGGAGTAGCTGGGATTACAGGCATGCGCCACTGCACCCAGCTAATTTTTTGTATTTTTAGTAGACATGGGTTTTCACCATGTTGGCCAGGCTGGTTTTGAACTCCTGACCTCAGGTAATCCACCCACCTCGAATGCTAGGATTACAGGCATGAGCCACCGCTGCGGCCCCGGTTTTGTTTTTTAAATTCTGAATAAAAGTATGCAGGCTCTCTGGGTTGCTTTCCTCGGTATTTTTACAGGACACTCATGTCCAAACCAGCCCCACAGTTAGCACAGTCCTGACTGGTTGAATGTGGACTCAGCGCAGCCCTAGGTGCCTCCCCATACCTCTCTTTCCTTAGAGTGCCCTGTGCACCTTTACCATTCTCATTGTACCTACCTACATTCAGCTCTGTTTGCCACTATAGTGGAACATCTGTTATCTCTGATTTATATGGTGATGCAATGTATTTTTAAAACATTTTAAAAATTATTTATTTATTTCACCCAGGTTGCGGCATGATCTCAGCTCACTGCAATCTCCGTCTCCTGTATTCAAGCAATTCTCCTGCCTCGGTCTCCCTGGTAGCTGGGATTACAGGTGCCACCACCATGCCTGGCTAATTTTTGTATTTTTAATAGAGATGGGGTTTTGCCACATTGGCCAGTCTGGCCTTGAACTCCTGACCTCAGGTGATCCACCCGCCTCGGCCTCCCAAAGTGCTGGTATTACAGGCTTGAGCCACTGTCCCCGGCCATGGTGATGTAATTTAGATAAAGCAGAATATTATCAAAAACATCTGAACAATCCCAGACAGTAACTGCAAAATGTAACCACAGCATACATGTCTGATATTTCATTGCTAAAAAAATTTTCTTCTTCCTCATACTTGGATGATATTATAAATCCCTTCTCTAATGCTTTAGAATGCCTCCTTAAAGCCCTTCTTCATACAGTTCAAATAAAGATATAACAGTGTACTCCAGGAAGTCATCTGTCCCTCATAACCAGCAGTCTAGATGTCATTTTCAACTCAGCTGGTGTTCTTCATCTACAGGACTGTTTAGCATTTGGCTGAATGAAAGCAGTGATATGTTTGAGAAATGAAACATCCATTTCCTTCCTCTGACTGGGTAGCAATAGCTAACTTCCAACAAGTCCCTTCTGTTCTGTACCCCTTTGTCCTTACCAGCATGAGTTTTTCTGTGTGCTTCTGTGCTTCTTCATGCATACAATCTTAGATTTCTGGATGTCTACGCACACAGAGCTATTCCTCTTGGTAAACAATACTAATTTGCCTGCTTCTTTTCAAGAGGCAATACCATTCCATCATTATATCAGTTAAGATATGTTTGATACCAATTAACGGGAAACCTAACTCAAACTAGGGTAAACAATAAAAATGATCTACTTGCTCATATAAAATAAAATCAAGAATTAGTCTGAGCCCTAGGCAAGGCTCAATCTAGCAGCTCAGCAATAAAACCTTCAGCTGCTTTTTTTGTTTTATCCTAAAGTGTTAAAAATGTCTTTTGACTGTTTCCAGTGGCTGTGTTCACAACTAGCAGTATGATAGAATTCTTCTGTGGATTTATGGTAAAAGGAAAGAAGTTCTTTCCCTAGAGGCTTCAACACACATCTTCTGTCTCAATGTTCAGTTGGGTCACAAGCCCATCTCTAGGCAATCAGTTTTGGCTATTAGATGGCATATGCTGATTAACTTTGTCAAAAGACAAATTTACCATAATTGTAGTTTGAAGATCTATTTACGATTCTAAAGTCAAGGCAACACCTCATTCTATAAAATAGAATGAGTGCTCTGATGAGCTGTGCAGAGGGAGTTGGCATTGTTGGAAGAAAAGGGCTGAAGAAAGCAGAAAAAGAGAACAAAATGTAGATTGATCATTTCAAAGTTACTTTCCTGATAGAGTTAAAACAGAAGGGATGCTGGGCACTGTGGCTCTTGCCTGTACTCCCAGTATTTTGGGAGGCCAAAGCAGGTGGATCACGAGGTCAAGAGATTGAGACCATCATGGCTAACATGGTGAAACCCTGTCTCTACTAAAAATACAAAAATTAGTGGGGCGTGGTGGCACCCACCTGTAGTCCCAGTTACTCGGGAGTCTGAGACAGGAGAATTGCTTTAACCCGGGAGGCAGAGGTTGGAGTGAGCCAAGACCGCACCACTGCACTCCAGCCTGGCAACAGACCAAGACCATCTGAAAAAAACAAAACAACAACAACAACAAAAAAAACCCAGAAAGGACTTCTTTATTATGTACAGGTAAACTAGGCCCCTTCTGTAAATTGTTGCTGTAAATCTTCTGTTTTCGGAAAACTGCCTTGTTTCAGAGACTTTGCACATAGCACAAGTGGCTCCATTCTTGTTTGGTCTGGTCTGGCAGGGCCTTTAGAAGGAGCTCCATTTAAAAGAATAGCCTCCCCTAAAATTTGTTTAACAGCTTAAACTCCTCAGGGCCCACCTCTGTAAATGGGAGTGGGATTGGCTTTTGCCAATCACAGAGGCTATACTGAGGATGATAATTTCACCAGGAGAAAAAAGGGCTTGGATTCATCAAACTATCCTACAATGACATTTCCATCATAAATCTAATCCCACTAGTACTCAGGAAAGCCTGTGAAGTTTTATTTACCAAGTTTTGGAAGATCTGTTCCAAATGCACTTTGTATATTTCTTGTATTCTTTGCATTGGTGTGCACAGATATCTGAGGCCTTACACACTTTTTTTTGTTCTCAGCTAAGCAATTATTTTTATTTCCTGCAGAAAGGGTACTCCCATCAGTAGTCTAGCCACAAGAGTACCACAAACAAAGGAAAGCAGACATACTTATTTCTTACGCATTTGGAATTGTCCTTACTGCTGTGTCTGATCTCCATTGGCTGCCTTAAGCACTCTTACTGGATCCCTTCTAAAGTCTTTTTTTGTGTGAATGACTGGGTCCTGAACCAAGTGCTTTATGTGTTTATGCATTAGAATTTCACAAAAAGCCTAGGTGCCATCAACTTCTTTTTGCAGAGGAAAACAAAAGTTAACTAATTTGCCTGGTGTCATACACTTAGTAAGTGATGAACTCAAAATTTAAGCTGAGGCAGTCTGTCTTTAAAACCTGAAGTGTTATGGGCCACACCATAACACCTATCATCTCTCTGACATGCTGAGGCTTACCAAAAGTGCTAAGACTTCAACACACACTATTTTAGTTATATTTTTTTAAAAAATGAAGAGATAGTGGCAAGCACCTGTGATCCCAGCTACTCGGGAGGCTGAGGCAGGAGAATCACTTGAATCCGGGAGGCGGAGGTTGCAGTGAGCCAAGAGTGCACCATTATTGTACTCCAGCCTGGGAGACAGAGCAAGACTGTCAGAAGAAGAAGAAGGAGAAGGAGGAGGGGGAGGGGGAGGGGGAGGGGAGGGGGAGGGGAGGGGGAGGAAAGAAAGAAGAAAAGAAGAAGAAGAAGAGAATAAGAAAGTTATAACTTATTAATTGGGACTAATAATTCAGTGTTAGGAAATGATGGGGAAAATGGAACTCTTTTATTCCTAAATTCCTTTTCATCTTTTCTGTCACGGAGGAAGATCTTTGGTCTAAAAGGGTAGTCCAAATGGTGGCAATAGAAAATAGATTTTGAAAATAGGTAAAGACATTATGGGAGAAAACCCACCCACTTCCATGAGTTTATGTCCTCTTGCCCAGACAAATTAAACATTGGAAACTGAGAGAAGCTGTGACCGATTCAGCCTACTGAAGCAATGACACTGATCTGTAACAATGGGAACTGCTCCTGGAGGCTAGGTACTGGCAAATGTAGTGGAAAAAAACAAAACAAAACACACTTCTAAAGATAAATAAATAAATATGCCAGCTGAAGAGGTTGTCGTTGATTGTGGGCAAGCTCTAAAGTAGCTCATTGAAAGCAAATTTATTAGTACGTAGAAAAGCAGGATTTTCACGTAAAAATGGCAGACAGTGGCCAGGCAATGTGACTGACACCTGTAATCCCAGCACTTTGGGAGGCCAAGGCAGATGGATCACGAGGTCAGGAGTTAGAGACCATCCTGGCCAACATGGTGAAACCCTGTCTCTACTAAAAATACAAAACTTTGCTGGGTATGGTGGCACACACCTGTAGTCCCAGCTACTTGAGAGGGTGAGGCAGGAGAATCGCTTGAACTTGGGAGGCTGAGGTTGCAGTGAGCTGAGATCTAGCCACTGCACTCCAGCCTGGCTACAGAGCGAGACTTCATCTCAAAAAAAAAAAAAAAAAAAAAAAAAGGCAGACAGTGTCCAGCCCCTTCTTGCCATTTTTATACAAAAGGTAGTATTCTCTACCTAATGATTTGCACCTTGCTTTTTTGTTTTTGTTGGTTTATTGTTGCAATACTATATTTTGGAGATACTTCCCTCTGGTATGGAGGCAGTGTCTGCATTTTTCTCCCAGCCACCTAGAATTCCATTGTATGAATATACATATTTTATTTAATCAATCTCCTATTGACTGATACTTTTGTATACTCTCAATTTTACAAACCAAGCCACAATGAATACCTTTGCATATATGTGATTTTATAAATATTCAAATACTTCTTTAGAAATACTTAGAAATTATACTTTAGAAGTATAACTTCCCAAAAATGGTAAGATGTATCAAAAGGATATATGCATCTGTAGTTTTAAAAGTTAATGCCAAATAAACTTCCATAGATATGGTACTAATTTATAATTTCACTACAAATGTATGATATGCCTGTGTACCCATATCCTTATCAATACAGATTCTTACCAAACTAGGGAACTTTTGAAAAAATAATAGGTAAACATAGTATTTCACTGAGTTTTAATTTGCATTTATTTATTTATTTTTTGTGAGACGGGGTATCACTTTGCTGCCGTAGAGTACAGTGATGCAAGCACAGCTCACTGCAGCCTCAACCTCCTGGGCTCAAGCAGTCCTCCCATCTCAGCCTCTTGAGTAGCTGGGATTATAGGCATGCGCCACCATGCTCAGCTGATTTTTTTAATTTTTTTTTTTGGTGAGATTGAGTCTTGCTCTTGTACCCCAGGCTGGAGTGCAGTGGCGCAATCTTGGCTCACTGCAACCTCCACCTCCAGGTTCAAGCAATTCTCCTGCCTCAGATTCCCAAGTAGCCGGGATTACAGGTGCCTGCCACCACATGTGGCTAATGTTTGTATTTTTAGTAGAGGTGGGGTTTTACCACGTTGGTCAGGCTGGTCTCGAACTCCTGACCTCAGGTGATCCACCCACCTTGGCCTCCCAAGGTGCTGTGATTACAGGCATAAGCCACTGCCCCAGGCCAGATTTTTAACTTTTCTGTAGAGATGGGTCTCACTGTGTTGCCCAGACTGGTCTTGAACTCCTGAACTCAAGGATCCTCCTAGCCTCCGCCTCCCAAAGTGTTGGGATTAAAGACATAAGTCACCACACTCAGCCTTATTTTGTATTTATTTTATCATCTTTGAGTTTAAGAACCAGTAGAATTTTCTTTCCTATGAACTGTCTGTTCATATCCCTTGTCCATTTATTTTTTTGTTGGGTTATCAATCTTTGCAGGTCAATTTTATTTATTAGAGAAATTAACTTTTTAGTAGTGACATTTAGTTTTCTTCGATTTGTTGTGTGTATTTTGATTTTGATTATAGTATCTTTTATTATGCAGAAGTTAATATTTTAATGAAATAAGATATATCAACATTTTCTTTTTGGCTTCTGGATTTTGAGTTATGTTTGGAAAAGCAATTGTTTTCGAAATTATGAAATAAAACATTTGTTCTATTACTTTTAGAGTTTAATTTTCACATTTAACATTTTGATTTATATGGATTTATTTCCTGATGGATGAAGTGATAAATGAATCTAACATTTTTCCTTCATAGAAGGCTACCCATTTTTTTTTTAACATCAGTTTTTGGAAGGTCTGCCTTTTTCTCATTCGAGAGACTGTCCTTATCATATACTCAATTTCTCTTTTGCAGGTCTATTTTTGTGCATTCTATTTGCTTAATTTGTCTTTCTGTTTATTCAGGCACAATTGCTATATCATTTTATTTATGAAGGCAATATAACATGTTTTATTAATAACATCTGGTAAAGCTATTTCTCTCTCATTTTTTATTTTTATTTTTCAGAAATTTTTTTTTACAGCTATCTAGAATTTCCTTGTCCAGATATACTTAATTTGTTTAACCAATCCCTTATTGATGCACACTTGTTTATTGTCTTTGAATTTTACAAACAATGCTGCATTTATGTGATTTTACAAATTCAAATTTTTAAATAAATGATAATAAAATAAACACATAAAATGGTTTATTTTTCCATGTGGGATTTAGATTCACCTTGAAGAGTTAAAAAAATATTGTGTATATATTATAGAGATTTCTCTAAGTTTATAAATTAACTTATGGAGAACTGACATTTGTGATGTTGACCTTTTGTTAAAGAAAAATCTGAGGCACAATACAATTTTATTTTACTTTATTTATTTATTTTATTAAGACAAGCTTTTGCTCTGTCATCCAGGCTGGAGTGCAGTGGTGATCAAAGCTCATAGCAGCCTCAAACTCCTGGGCTCAAACAATCCTCCCACTTGATCCTCCTGAGTATCTGAGACTACAAGTGCACACCACCAAGACAGGTAAAGTATTTAAAGAGTTTATTTGAGTTAGAAGCAATTTATGAATTAAGGAACACTAGACCAAAATAAGGTTTAGCGTTCTGGTAACAAATTGTCAGGGGCAACTATTTTCAGGGTAAATATGGAAGCAAAATAAATTATTTGATTGTTTTCAATTATACAATTGCCTTATTTGTTCTATCATATGGGAAGGTCCTCAGTTATATAATTATTAATTTGTTGGCTACTTGTAATTGATTGAGCTTAAATTCTGTTTTTGCTTAACATAGACATTTATAAGAAATAGCTCAATTTAAATTTTGCTTATGTTTGCAAATCAAGCTAAATTGAGACACTTAGAGGCCTAATTGGTTTTGTCTGCTCAGTAATTCTTCCGGTTTGGTCACCATTTTAATTTAATACTTTTTAATCCCAAAACAGGGAATACCTTTCCATTTGAGTTACTTTTGTCTATGTCCTTCATGAGTGTTTCCTTCTTATGAGACATAAACTTTTTTTTTTTTTTAATCCAAACGCCTACAGCACCCGGTAGTCCCAGGCGGTCTCCCATCCAAGTACTAACCAGGCCCGACCCTGCTTTGCATCCGAGATCTGACGAGATCGGGCGCGTTCAGGGTGGTATGGCCGTAGACGAGACATAAACATTTTTAATCAAGTTTATTCCTAAGTATTTTATTATTTTTCTTGATATTTAAGTAGAATGTTTCTTTCATTGTATCCTCTAAGTGATAGTTGTTTTTATATGAAGAGCAGCTGGTTTTTACATTTTACTTAGGTACTCAGCTTCTTATTAAATTCTTTTACTGTTTTTAGTTTTCCAATCTATCCTCTTTGGATTCCTAAGAATTCAATCATATCATCAGTAAACAGTGATAGTTCCTTCTCCTCTGCAATGTTTATACCTCTCATTTTTTAATCTAATTGAATTGGGTGGTACTTCCAGAACAATGTTAAATAATGGTGGTTAAGGACAACCTAATGAATGGAGACACTTGGGACAATTCCTCTTTAAGAGCAGTGATAGGTTTAAGGATGAAGATAAATTTGCCTTATCTGTTCATATTTATTCCCATCTATTCATATTATTCATATTATCTTATTCCTATTTTAGTATGTATTATCAAAAATGAATGTGAAATTTTATAAAAATGTATTTTTAATGACTATAGGGATATTTATATAAATTTTGTCCTTAGGTCTAATTATATGGATAATTATATTAGTAAATTTTATAATATTAAAATATTCTTGCATTTGTATAATAAACTTCTTTTGGACACAATTTCTTTTTCTTTGCTGATGGATGAATTTCAGTTTTTAACATTTTATTTTGGATTTTTATATTACCATTCATTAGAGGAATGAATTTGTAGTCCCTCCTTCCCTTTTTTCTTTTTTTTTTTGGATCTTGTCTAGTTCTTATTTCAATTTTGCTTTCTCAAAAATAATTAGAAAGTTTTCCTTCTTATTCTATGTAATAGCATTTATTTATTCACTCTTTAAAATTTTGGTGGAACCATCTGAGTCTTGTGCTTTTTGTGGGGGAGTTAGTTTTTTTGTTGTTGTTTTTTGTTTTTTGAGATGGAGTTTCACTCTTGTTGCCCAGGCTGGAGTGCAATGGCGTGATCTGGGCTCACATCAACCTCTGCCTCCCAAGTAGCTGGGATTACAGGCATGCGCCACCATGCCTGGCTAATTTTGTATTTTTAGTCAGGCTGGTCTTGAACTTCCAACCTCAGGTGATCCGCCCACCTCTGACTCTCAAAGTGCTGGGATTACAGGTGTGAGCTGCCATGACCAGCTGAGAATTAGTTTTTTAAACTTTATTTCCTTCTGAAATCATTTTTACTTTCTGAAATTTACTGATTTTTTTTTTTTGAGGCCAATTTTCCTGAAAGTTTCATGAGCTTTGTAAAGGAAGATGTATTCTCTGTTTTCAGCAGTGTTAAAATATAATATTTATATATACCTTATTAATTGTTATTTAGACCTATGTACTTCTGTTTGTCCATTTGATCTCTTATGTAGTAAGAGAGTAAAATTAAAAGTTACTAATAGTTATTTCTATTTCTACTGCATCTTCTATGCTTTTTGGTACGTATATATTGATACCATGTTATTTGGTTCATAATGGTTTTTAACTTCTAAAATTATATATATTTTTAATATATATGTTATATATATATATATACACACACACACACACACACAGAGAAATGCATTAGTCGTACATGTACAGTTAGATGAATAATTTCAAAATGCACACACCTGAGTAACCACCATCAAAATAAATAATAGAATATTACCAGACAGTGCTTGGCTTTTCAAATTATTCCTTTTTTTTTTTTCACATCAAGGTTTAGTAACTTTACTGGGTAGGATATGTCTCAGTGTTTTGGGTCAATATTCTCTGGCACATGGTGTATTCTTAAAATGTTACATCAGGAAAGTTACCTTTTATATTGGCCTCATTTTCTTATTCTGTTCTTTTACTTTTGGAAATAGAATTATGTATGGGTTGGATCTTTTGCTGTCTTCTTTTTCTGTTTCTAAATTTGTTTTATAGAGGGCAGGGTCTTACTATGTTGCCCAAGCTGGTCTTGAACTTCTGGGTTCAAGTGATCCTCCTGCCTCTGCCTCCCAAAGTGCTGGATTACAGGCATCAGCCACCTCACCTAGCTCTTGCTGTCTTCTGTATTTTTTTTTTATAATTTATTTTAGTTCTTTGTTTCCATCTTATTCTGCTCATTATTTTCCATTTCTGTCTTCTTTGCCTCTTGCTGTGTTTTCTGTATATTCTTTAACCCTATGCTTTTCTTTTGATTTTGCCTTTGCTTCCATTATATTTTTTCTTCTACTTATTTTCTGACATTTGTCAGATTATATTTCTTTTTCTTCTGTTGTTTGTCATTTCTTTTTTCAGTTTTTCATTTTTTCCTTAAGACTTTCTTTCATTAAGGAATTAATTCATTTAGCTTTCAGTACAATTCATAGTAAAATATATGATCATAATTTTAATCTGCAGTTGATTTTTTGTTGTAAATTCTCTTAGTTTCTAAGTTTTGCTGCCATTTTCCTCCTCTATATCTTAACAGTATCTTCATTTCATTCCTTTGCTGGTTTATTTTTAATTCATACATTATTGACTTAATGAGATTTTCCCTGGATCTGCCCTGTACATTTGAGTATTTGAGGAGGGGCATGCATATCGCTTCAGATCAGCTGGTTATCACAACACTAAGATTCTGTGATGCACCATTGCCGTGACTTTGGTAACAACTGAATTTCAGAATTCAATGCTAGGACAGGAAATTATGTTACATTTTTATGGGGGCAGAAAACTGAAAATTCTTTTGTTCTTTCCTTGGCTTTCTTAGCACAGTGCTTTGTGGTACGGAAAAACATGTTTGGTCTCTGTGTGCTGCACATATAGATAGATGTCTGTGTGTGCACGTGCATTTCACCATGTAATAGCAGGGCAGAAAAGGCAGGAGAACTATGCCAGTATTTGGCTGGTTATTTCCTTTTTACCAATTTTAAAGTAGCAGATAGACTTTTGGTTATGGTTAAAAGGTCATGGAGACAAAGTCAGTAACAGACAAATCTTATTTCCCCTCCCCTCTTAGTTTGTATCTCAATGGTTACAACACCTAAGATGGGCACACTGAGCTTTGAAGTTTTTGAAGTAACATATAGTGCTCACACGTGGATAATTATATGAGGCTAGAAGTGAATAAAAATACAGAATAGATGGCTATATTGATTTTTGCCCTAATTAGTGATAAAATGACTATATTTGATTTTTATGGAATAAACTATTTGAGGGATCAGATTTAAAAGTGTCACTGCCTTTAGTTATGTGTTTTATACTGTAATCACAGAATTCAGGGTTCCAATCAACTTTTTTCCTCATTAAATTTCACAAGGGGGCGTGTGCGGTAGCTCATGCCTGTAATCCCAGCACTTTGGGAGGCAGAAGCGGGTGGATCACATGAGGTCAGGAGTTCAAGACTAGCCTGGCCAATATGGTGAAACTCTGTCTCTACTAAAAATACAAAAAATTAGCCAGGCATGGTGGCTGGCACCTGTAATCTCAGCTACTCAGGAGTCTGAGGCAGGAGAATTGCTTGAACCCAGGAGCAGAGGTTGCAGTGAGCCGAGATTGTGCCATTGCACTCCAGCCTGGGCAACAAGAGTGAGACTCCATCTCAGACAAACAAACAAACAAACAAACAAAGTTTCATATAGAAGCCAAAAGAAAATTATCTACTTACTTAAAACAATAGCTTTTCAAATTTAAGAATTTTTTTTAATTAATGCATTATATAAGTATTTTTACCTGAGATTATGTTAACTATAAAACATTGTACTAAGTGGCTTAGGACCACAAATATTAAAATGTAGCATATCTTCCTGAGCTCATAATTTACTAGGGATGATAAACACATCTAAAAATAATTTGGATAAACTGTAGGCATGAATAAATGAGAAATTAATTCTGACTAGAGAATCAGAGAAGACTTTTGTTCTCTCGGAGAATTGGGATAGGGAAGGGTAGGTATTGTAAAGTAGACTTAAGGGAAAAGATCTCTAAAATGATTTTTGAGTTTGGGGTCTGCCAGAGGTCTGGTGACCACAGCATGTCCAGAAAGACTTGAGACAGAGGTTTTTAGCATGTGAGACACTCTGATAAATAAACTCAGAAGTTTTGAACTTTAAAGGATCATAGTGCTCATTAAGATCATTTTGCAAATGAAGAAACTGAAGGCAAGAGGAATGAATTAATTCCCCTAATGTCCCAGAGTTATTGGAGACCATGCTGAGACTCAAACCATGGACCCCTGTTTCTTGGTTCAGTGCTTTATTCAGTCCATGCACTCCCTCTAGAAGACAAGGATCAACCTGAAGAAGTCTTTGAATGCCAGGATGGTCTGGGAAGATTAGGTCTATAATTTGAATATACTGGAGAAAAGAGGAGGTGGAAGCAAGGAGATCAGTTAGGCAAAATCTCGGTTATTATAAGAAAAGCCCATTTCAATTCCATTTCGAGGTCTTATAATGCCCTGGGTAGCTAGAATGTTTCCTAGAATGTTTATCAACCCTTCTATTTTAAGGCAATATATAGACATGCAGGAAAATAGAAGTGTTTATGGCTATGATTGCTCTGTGGGAACACTGGCATGAATAACAGAATCAAGACCTGCATATCTAATGTAGTGGTGCAGCTTTGCCCTCTTGTCACCCTAGCCATATTACATATATTGCTTCTACTCTTTGGGCACTTGTCTAAAAGGTCACTCATCCCGAGGTCACTCTTCACAAAGGAAATAGGATTCTAAAGCAAATTAGTACTTTATGCAGACATAAAATCAACACATGTAATTTAATGATCAGATTGAAACTCATTGCTACGGATTTCATTCAATATCAGCACATAAGTACAGCCTTTCGTATTTTATCACTTTTTCTCTCCTTTAAAAACTGATTATATTTCAAGTTCATCTTTTGTCTAAGCAATCAATTCTCAGGAAAACTGGCTGTCAAGCCTACAGCTTGAAGAAAATATAAAGAGAAGAATATCAATAAGCTTCCTGCTGCTTTGCCCTTTATAAATGGTCAAATTTATGCCTTGTATGCCTGTTACTTATTTTCTGAAGCTAAGCAGTTGGCCTCCAGAGGGAAAAAAAGCCCAGGAACCATCCACTTTAAAGATCTTGGCATTTCCTCCGAGACCAGTTAATTAGCTTCTTGGGTTTTCTTATTTGAATTAAAGACAAATTAGAATAAAGAATTATTACATTAATGGCATTATATTTCTGATTTTAAGTCTTGCTTGATATGATCAACTTCAAGTCTAGCAGCCAGAAAGCAGGATGCACAATTAAGACAATAGAGCGATTATGAGAAGTATAATTCCTTCATAATTGGGTTTTTGTATTCACTACTAATTACTGTGTACCACAATGGTTACAGTTCAAAAGTAATTAAAATAATGTCCATAGTTATGAGCTTTTCAATTTAATTCGTATAATTTTCTACTGGTTATAGCTCTGGGAATTCCAGCCATAGTGAATTTAGTGATAATTAAAATAACTTTGCATTACAATCAAACAATTACTTTTGGGAATTGATGCAAGCCCACAATCCACTTGATTTTTTGTCCTGCTCTAAGTAAAAGCTTTTTAAGTGCTTTGAAACCTAGAAATTTACTTTTATTGAGAGATCAAAATTTTGAAGCTTCAGAGAGCGTATGTTTTGCTACTCTGAAAGTAAACAAAATCCTTTTGAATTTTGAAGTTTGATAAGCCTGAAAATGTGAACTCAGTAAGTGATTGATTTCCCAGTTAACTGAATAAAAGAAAATATATGTTGTGACTACATTATCTTCATCCAGACAGTTTAAGACATTCAGTACATAACAGATTGTTCCATGGCAGCTGCTTTCTGTAGTAGATCAGTCATTGAAGAAAGTTATGGAAATGTGTATAATAAAAATTGAGAGGGTTCAAGAAAATGTTATCTTTAAAGTCTTTAGAAAATTCCAATATACCTTTGACAAATATTCATATATATTAAGAAAATGATACTCTACTTTCATAAGGTAGGTTCTCAATAGAAAGAACAATGAAAGTCATATGGGGCCAGGCGTGGTAGCTCATGCCTGTAATCCCAGCAGTTTGGGATGCTAAGGCTGGTGGATCACCTTGAGGTCAGGAGTTTGAGACCAGCCTGGCCAACACGGTGAAACCCCATCTCTACTAAAAATACAAAAATTAGCCTGGCGTAGCAGTGCGCACCTGTAATTCCAGCTACTCAGGAGGCTGAGACAGGAGAATCACTTGAACCCAGGAGACGGAGGTTGCAGTAAGCTGAGATCACACCACTGCACTCCAGACTAGGTGACAAGAGTGAAACTCTGTCTCAAAAAAAAAAAAGATAAAGTCATATGATTATTTCTTTCTAGTTTTCTGTTATGCCCTCCATTTGCTTAAAATCTATGTCACCTTGAATAAGTATTTTAATTTTTCAAATCTGAGTCTATTTTTATGCATAATAGGAGAGTCACACTGCTTATGTCCAGAAGTAAAGCCAAAAAAATACTAGACAGTTCAGAAGACTGTTATGTTTGCACTAGAACATAAATGAAAGATTACAATATTGGGTCCCCGACAACGCAGCAGCAAGCGTCAATCACTGTACTCGATGTCAATCTTATGGTTCATAGTTTAGTAGCACCACTTTGGGATTAGGTCAAGGGCTTGATTTACATTTTAAAAGGATTTCAAACAAACAAAATAAAGGATATGTGAGCAAGACTGTACAGGCCTACACATCCTAAAATGTTTATCTGCCCTTTATAAACAAAGTTTGCTGATTCTGGCTGTCTAGGCTTATAAAACTTTCTAGGACCCTTGAATGAGAAATACTAAGTTAGCCGGGTGCAGTGCCTCACGCCTGTAATCCCAGTACTTTGGGAGGCTGAGGACCAGCCTGACTAATATGGTGAAACCCCGTCTAAGTAAGTAAGTAAGTAAGTAAGTAAGTAAGTAAGTAAGTAAGTAAGTAAGTAAGTAAGTAAGTAAGTAAAGTAAGTAAGTAAGTAAAGTAAGTAAGTAAGTAAAGTAAGTAAGTAAGTAAAGTAAGTAAGTAAAGTAAGTAAGTAAGTAAAGTAAGTAAGTAAAGTAAGTAAGTAAGTAAGTAAAGTAAGTAAGTAAGTAAGTAAAGTAAGTAAAGTAAGTAAGTAAGTAAAGTAAGTAAAGTAAGTAAGTAAGTAAAGTAAGTAAGTAAGTAAGTAAAGTAAGTAAAGTAAGTAAGTAAGTAAGTAAGTAAAGTAAGTAAGTAAAGTAAGTAAGTAAGTAAGTAAGTAAAGTAAGTAAGTAAGTAAGTAAGTAAAGTAAGTAAGTAAGTAAGTAAAGTAAGTAAGTAAGTAAAGTAAGTAAGTAAGTAAAGTAAGTAAAGTAAGTAAGTAAGTAAAGTAAGTAAAGTAAGTAAGTAAAGTAAGTAAAGTAAGTAAAGTAAGTAAAGTAAGTAAGTAAGTAAGTAAGTAAAGTAAGTAAGTAAAGTAAGTAAGTAAAGTAAGTAAAGTAAATAAGTAAGTAAAGTAAGTAAGTAAAGTAAGTAAAGTAAGTAAGTAAAGTAAATAAGTAAGTAAGTAAAGTAAGTAAGTAAAGTAAGTAAGTAAAGTAAGTAAGTAAAGTAAGTAAGTAAAGTAAATAAGTAAGTAAAGTAAGTAAGTAAAGTAAATAAGTAAGTAAAGTAAGTAAGTAAAGTAAGTAAGTAAGTAAAGTAAGTAAGTAAAGTAAGTAAAGTAAGTAAGTAAGTAAAGTAAGTAAGTAAAGTAAGTAAGTAAGTAAAGTAAGTAAAGTAAGTAAGTAAAGTAAGTAAGTAAGTAAGGTAAATAAGTAAGTAAAGTAAGTAAGTAAGTAAAGTAAGTAAGTAAAATAAGTAAGTAAAGTAAATAAGTAAGTAAAGTAAGTAAGTAAAGTAAGTAAGTAAGTAAAGTAAGTAAGTAAGTAAGTAAAGTAAATAAGTAAGTAAAGTAAGTAAGTAAGTAAAGTAAGTAAGTAAAGTAAGTAAAGTAAATAAGTAAAGTAAGTAAGTAAGTAAAGTAAGTAAGTAAAGTAAGTAAGTAAAGTAAGTAAGTAAAGTAAGTAAGTAAGTAAGTAAAGTAAGTAAGTAAAGTAAGTAAGTAAAGTAAGTAAGTAAGTAAGTAAAGTAAGTAAGTAAAGTAAGTAAGTAAGTAAAGTAAATAAGTAAGTAAAGTAAGTAAAGTAAGTAAGTAAAGTAAGTAAGTAAAGTAAGTAAAGTAAATAAGTAAAGTAAGTAAGTAAAGTAAGTAAGTAAGTAAAGTAAGTAAGTAAAGTAAGTAAAGTAAGTAAGTAAGTAAAGTAAGTAAGTAAAGTAAGTAAGTAAAGTAAGTAAGTAAAGTAAGTAAGTAAGTAAAGTAAGTAAAGTAAGTAAGTAAAGTAAGTAAGTAAGTAAAGTAAATAAGTAAAGTAAGTAAGTAAGTAAAGTAAGTAAGTAAAATAAGTAAGTAAAGTAAATAAGTAAGTAAAGTAAGTAAGTAAAGTAAGTAAGTAAGTAAGTAAGTAAAGTCAGTAAGTAAGTAAAGTAAATAAGTAAGTAAAGTAAGTAAGTAAGTAAAGTAAGTAAGTAAAGTAAATAAGTAAGTAAAGTAAGTAAGTAAGTTAAGTAAGTAAGTAAGTAAAGTAAGTAAGTAAAGTAAGTAAGTAAGTAAAGTAAGTAAGTAAGTAAAGTAAGTAAGTAAAGTAAGTAAGTAAAGTAAGTAAGTAAGTAAAGTAAGTAAGTAAGTAAAGTAAGTAAAGTAAGTAAGTAAGTAAAGTAAGTAAGTAAAGTAAGTAAGTAAGTAAGTAAAGTAAGTAAGTAAGTAAAGTAAGTAAGTAAAGTAAGTAAGTAAAGTAAATAAGTAAGTAAAGTAAGTAAGTAAGTAAAGTAAGTAAGTAAAATAAGTAAGTAAAGTAAATAAGTAAGTAAAGTAAGTAAGTAAAATAAGTAAGTAAAGTAAATAAGTAAGTAAAGTAAGTAAGTAAAGTAAGTAAGTAAAGTAAATAAGTAAGTAAAGTAAGTAAGTAAAGTAAGTAAGTAAAGTAAATAAGTAAGTAAAGTAAGTAAGTAAGTAAAGTAAGTAAGTAAAGTAAGTAAGTAAGTAAAGTAAGTAAGTAAAGTAAGTAAAGTAAGTAAGTAAGTAAAGTAAGTAAGTAAGTAAAGTAAGTAAAGTAAGTAAGTAAGTAAAGTAAGTAAGTAAAGTAAGTAAGTAAAGTAAGTAAGTAAGTAAAGTAAGTAAGTAAAGTAAGTAAGTAAAGTAAGTAAGTAAGTAAAGTAAGTAAGTAAGTAAAGTAAGTAAAGTAAGTAAGTAAGTAAGTAAAGTAAGTAAAGTAAGTAAGTAAGTAAAGTAAGTAAGTAAGTAAGTAAAGTAAGTAAGTAAGTAAGTAAGTAAAGTAAGTAAGTAAAGTAAATAAGTAAGTAAAGTAAGTAAGTAAAGTAAGTAAGTAAAGTAAATAAGTAAGTAAAGTAAGTAAGTAAGTAAAGTAAGTAAGTAAGTAAAGTAAGTAAAGTAAGTAAGTAAAGTAAGTAAGTAAGTAAAGTAAGTAAAGTAAGTAAGTAAAGTAAGTAAGTAAAGTAAGTAAGTAAGTAAAGTAAGTAAGTAAAGTAAGTAAGTAAAGTAAGTAAGTAAGTAAAGTAAGTAAGTAAGTAAAGTAAGTAAAGTAAGTAAGTAAGTAAAGTAAGTAAGTAAGTAAAGTAAGTAAAGTAAGTAAGTAAGTAAAGTAAGTAAGTAAGTAAGTAAAGTAAGTAAGTAAAGTAAGTAAGTAAGTAAAGTGAAAGAAAGGAGGGAGGGAGGGAAGGAAGGGAGAAAAGGAGAAAGAAAAGAAATACTATGCTATGTATCTTTATTATTATTATTCAGGTCTATACAATAAAGCACTTTTCTGTCCTCCAACCTATTGATATTTGCAATCAGGATTATAGCCACTTAGGCCTCAAGGATGGCATGTTTGTCACATTATAAAGAAGCTCATTGCACAGCAAATGTTTTGAGACATAGGACACTCATCACATTGTATCATGTAGTTTAAAGCTATAAGATTTGTTCATGTACTTTTTTTAGATGCTTGCCATAGTTTAACTGTGTCCCCCAAAAAGAATGTGTTAGAAACTTAATCCCCAGTGCAATAGTGTATTTGGAGGTGGGGCCTAATGAGGGGGGCTTCACCCTCATGAATAGAAAAATGCATTATTGAGGGAATGGGTCATTATAAAATGGCAAGTTTGGTCCATTTTTTTCCCTCCCCCTTACTTTCTGACCTTCCACCATGGGATGACACAGTAAGAAGGCTGTCACCAGATGCTAGCACCTGGATTTTGGACTCCTCACCCTCCAGAACTGTGAAGAAATAAATTTCTGTTCTTAATAAATAACCAGTCTTAGGTATTAATATTTTATTATAGCAGCACAAAATAAGACAATGCTGAGACTAGGACAATACTCAACATTTGAGTAGTCAAGTACTGGAGCGTCAGTTTGGCCAAGGGTAAAAACAGTGCATAATGTCAGAGGGTCTAATTTAAATATGAGCTTTGGCCAGGCGAGGTGACTCACACCTGTAATCCCAGCACTTTGGGAGGCTGAGGCGGGCGGATCACCTGAGGTCAGGAGTTTGAGAGCAGCCTGACCAACATGAAGAAACACCGTCTGCTAAAAATACAAAATTAGCCAGGCATGGTGGAGCATGCCTGAAATCCCAGCTACTCGGGAGGCTGAGGTAGGGGAATTGCTTGAACCCGGTAGGTGGAGGTTGCGGTGAGCAGAGATCATGCTATTGCACTCCAGCTTGGGCAACAAGAATGAAACTCTGTATCAAAAATAAAATAAAATAAAATAAAATAAAAGTGAGCTTTACTACTTATCCATGTGTGACCTCAGCCAACATAGCCAATTTCTCTTAGCTATAATTTTCACATTAGCTATACAGTCTAGTATCACATCCCAGAAATTTGTGATATTTAAACAAGAAATAGTTAAAACATCTTGCTCAGTTTCTAGTATGTAGACTCTCAAAAAATGTTAATGAGAGTGAGCTCTGATTCTAAGGTGAGAACAACAAATAAACGTTCACAGATTTAACTCCATGTTGGACCATAAAACAGTAATATCCATTATGTATTACACAGTAAGGAATTGATTCCTTTTTTCATTCGGGTTAATCTTAACCATTTTCCTTACATCCTTATTATTGACTAAACTTTTTAGACATGCCAAATTTTATGATTTCTATGTGGTTGCCTACATTCTGTACTAGAAGAATCTTTATTTTAAAATGTTAATTATTATGTAAATGAGCTTTCTTATCTGGCATATCAGTTTTTTTTTTAAAGGACAATAAACATTTATTATCTCACAGTTTCTGTAGGTCAGGAATCTGGTAGCAGCCTAGCTGGGTGGGTCAGGCTTGGCGTCTCTCATGAAAGTCATATTATTGTTAACTGAGGAAAAACTATGAATTCACTTTATGAAATGAGTATTTAAGCAGACATATCAGTAGATAATACAGGGTAACTGAATGTCTCCAGGAGAATCTATTCTAGATTTAAAAAAATCTTTTTTGAGACAGAGTCTCGCTCTGTCGCTGAGGCTGGAGTGCAATGCCAAGGTCGTGGCTCAGTACAACCTCTGCCTCCCAGGTTCAAGCAATTCTCCTGCCTCAGCCTCCCAAGTAGCTGGGTTTACAGGTGCCTGATGCCACGCCTGACTGATTTTTGTATTTTTAGTAGAGACAGGGTTTCACCATATTGGCCAGGCTGGTCTCAAACTCCTGACCTCAAGTGATCCAACCACCTTGGTCTCCCAAAGTGCTAGGATTACAGGCGTGAGCCACCATGCCCGGCCTAGAGTGTTTATGTATCATTCATACACACAAGTTTTATGTATAATTGATACACAAACACACATATATACACATAGACATATACATACTTATATCACAATTTATTTAGTGTTATACGTGATATATTTGAAGACAATTCCAAATGCAAATTTAAATACATTTTTATGATCCCTGCCACAGAATCAGTGTACTCCCACTTTAAAAAATAAACTGGTTATTTATTTATTTATTTTTAAGACAGAGTCTTGCTCTGTTGCCCAGGCTGGAGTCCAGTGGTACAGTCATGGCTGACTGCAGCCTTAGACCTCCAGGGCTCAATTAATCTTCCCACCTCAGTGTCCTTAGTAGCTAGGACCACAGGCTCAGACCACCATGCCCAGCTAACTTTTTATAGATACCTAAGCTCAGAAACCGAAGCTCCCTGCAGTTCTCTGACTTCCCTTCTCTATGGTGTGACACTCATCCTCATGTTTGCATATAACTGCTAGAGCTCCAACCATCTGTATCTCCATTCTAAGCAGTAAGATTTAAAAAAAAAAAAAAAAAAAAAAAAAAAGAATGCAGTCATTCTCTTACAGGAGATTACCCAGAAGTCTCCACCTGTTTCTGCAACCATCTTATGGATTAGAACTTAGTCACACAGCCATATCTAGGTGCAACTGAAGTGGGGAACCGCAGTCTTTTTCTAGATATCAATATGCCAAGATAAAAATAAGAGTTCTATTGCCAAAGAGAAAAGGAGATAATAAACATTAAGAAGCTGCTAGCAATTACCATTACAGTGCATTATATAGTAGTATAATGTCCAACAAAATTTTTAAAAAATTTGTAAAGAAAATAATAGGCTCAAGGATGAAATGCAAGTTACTTATAAGAACATTAAAGTAACCAATCACCTTACAATTAACTCAGAGTATAAGCATTAGTCTCATTAAAATAATAAGCAACTCTTTTTTTAAATATCAGGAAACTGTCAGGAAACTGAAGCACAGAAAATATAAATGTCGCATTAAATAAATGCTAGAGGTGGGATGGGAATCTACAGTTTTTCATTTCCAAACTGATGTTGGCTTGGATATGCTCAAAGGATTTTTAGAAATGATGAATTATTGATGGGTGTCACACTGTTGTTGACTTTCCTGATCAAGAGATTTAAAATTCAATTCTAGCTTGTACAAAAGCTTTGGAATTAATTGTAGACACCTGTCAATTTATTTGCTCTCCCTTGCCTGAGGAGATTATTGCTAAACCGCTGTTATTTGTGTTGCTATCACATTCTGCCCCCAACTGGGTTCTGGTGCTTGCTCATCAGAGCAGACTTATAATCCTCCTACAACCCAGCAGCAGAAAATGATATGGAATCAAATCACGCTCAGGGAAATAGGAATTCTGAAATTTTAATGATACAACTGGTTTTGGAATTTTAAATTCCCTGGTTCATTAGTAAAAACCCTGCATTTGCTGCTACTATTTTAAAGCCTATGAATATTGCAAGAGATCAAATTCTTCACAGAAATATCAGTATTACCTACTAGTTAAATTATTTACAAAGTAATCAATGGTATTAAGACACAGAAAATGGAAAGAGAAAGAGGCTACTGAACAACAACAAAAAAGTCACAGTGGAGGTGTTTTGCCAGTTTCTTTGGGACAAATTCAGAAAAAAGCACTTAGTAGGTAATTTTATGATGAGAACTGATGATCTGGACAATTCTTAGATGTTTGTTTCTACCAGTAAAACTTTCTACAGTGAAGTCACATGATAGATGGATATCTAGTTGGGGACTGTAGCTACAGAGGGAGAGGGGCAGGAGGCTGAGTTCAGTTCTGTCTTATAGCATTGACCCCCCCATCCTCCCATTCAGCCTTCAGCTCCTTCTTGACTCTGTTTAAACAAATTGTCACTATTTCTGTGTTTTTAGGTGACATATTTCAGTTTTTCAATGAGAAATAAAATCTGTGTTAGCTGCTTTGTTGGCAGATGTTGTTAATCATTTGTTTCTATATACTGAGTACTTAAGTTGAAAATGTTGTTTCAGTTATTGATTAGTGAAAGAGAAAGATAAAATGAGCTAGTTGTATGATCTTTGGAAAATCTGCCAGAATCTGACACCATGGAGTGGCATAAAAAGCCAAAAGTGTCTGGGCATGGTGGCTCACACCTGTAATCCCAGCACTTTGGGAGGCCAAGGCAGGAGGATCACAAAGTTAGGAGTTCAAGACCAGCCTGGCCAATATGGTGAAACCCTGTCTCTACTAAAAATACAAAGATTAGCCAGGTGTGGTGGCGGGTGCCTGTAGTCCCAGCTTCTCAGGAGGCTGCGGCAGGAGAATCGCTTGAACTTGGGAGGTGGAGGTTGCAGTGAGCCGAGATTGCGCCACTGCACTCTAGCCTGAACAATAGAGCGAGACTCTGTCTCAAAAAACAAAAAAGCCAAAAACTGGGAAAAGTTTATGAGTAAACAGAAGTTCATTAATAACAATTTGACATACATGACATCAATAGATGAAAAAAAGACAAAAAACCTGACCTAAGAGGAAAAACAATTTGACCATTGTGTATTTTTCATGAACAGATACTTCATTTAGGAAAATTTGTACCATGGAACACTTATGTAATCCATGGTTATTATCAGTGTGTCTTTGTGCATTCATATGAGTCTCAGGAACAGATGATGAGCCAACCATCAGAGGGAGAATATGAGCCAAATTTTGTGACTGACTTCCAGAGAGGGGAATTTGTTCATTCCTTCTGGGAAGATTGGGAGGGTTCAGAATGGAGAGAGGAGAACTCAGAAAGGAATTAAGCAGTAACTCTACCTCCTTGGTCTGCAGAAATTTCTTGTAGTTGCTGACCTCAGAGTAGCAGAGGGAGCAAACTTAGACTTAGAGCTGGGAGAAGCAAGTGTAAGGCTCAGAATGTTTAGATGGAAGATTGCTGGCCAAAGAGTTTGAGAGGGGAGAATGAATGTTGTGGTATTGAGAGCACATCACAGAAAGTAAAGTCCTGGCCTCAACATGTACACATTTGAGAGTTGAGAGGATTTCTGTGTCATTCATATAATGAATGTTGTTGTGTAGTTAGTCTCGATTCCTCCTGTTATGTATTCTTACATGTAGATGTGACAACTGCCTCATGTAACACTACTCTCTGGCAATTGCCCGGCAGAGCTCAAATTCAGTGAAGCCCTGGATTTAACAGCATATAACTCAGACTCTTGAGTAACATCCACACAATGATTATCATCATTAAATATGAATAATTCTGAGTCTATAAACTCAGGTATATAAAAATATAATATTTCATTCAACTTGAGAGAAGTCTTGGTTGGTGATGAATTTAAACTATTGACTCATGTTACATACTTTTACATAAATTGGAACTCCCCAAATACATTTGATCTCAAACATCTTTTTTTTGGTTTATCTGGTAGTCAAAAATTTCCAGATATTTTTGTTATGTTTACATCTTGTTCTTCAAGATGATTTTGTTGGTTACTTAATGTTTGAGAATTTTTTTTCTGTGAAGCAGCAGGTTTCATTTTAAAGTGAAAAATGAATTAAGAGGCTGGGTGTGGTGGCTGTGTCTCATACCTGTAATCCCAGCACTTTGGGAGGCTGAGGCGGGAGGATCACCTGAGGTTAGGAGTTCAAGACCAGCCTGGCCAACATGGTGAAACCTGGTATCTACAAAAATACAAAAATTAGCTGGGCGTAATGGTGGGTGCCTGTAATCCCAGCTACTCGGGAGGCTGAGGTGGAAGAATCACTTGAACGCTGGAGGCGGAGATTGCAGTGAGCCAAGATTGTGCCATTGCACCCCAGTCTGGGTGATAGAGCAAAACTCTGTCTTGAAAAAAAAAAAGAATGAAGTATGCTATTCTTGCTCACCTAGAATATACCAAAATGGGACTTGACTAATTTTCTTTGTTAACTTTACATTATTTCTTTGAATATTCTTTTTAGTGAAAACTCTACTCCAGTTAAGAGCTTCATCTCTTTTGAGAATGTAAAATCTTAATTCAGATATGCAAAATGACATGTTAAAGGACATTTACCAAAATTCTTTATAATAACAGAGAATTAAAAATAACTTAAATGTTGTTTTTAATAAAATGTTATAAAACTCTTTATATTAATAAATAAAAATAACTTAAATGTTCATTAATTGAAGAAGAGATAAAATATATGCAAATGATAGAATTTGCATATGAAAACAGCATATTACATAATTAGCTAAATCTAGGTTTCATCAAAGAAAAATCTCAAAAAGCATAAGATTGCATTATAAATTAAGCAAAATGAGATGTAGCACAAAACGATTTATGCAGTTAAAAACACCATACTGTTTATGAATATTTATGTATATATGTGTATGTGTATATATGCACATATATGTGTGTATGTGTATTTAGAAAATGTATATACTTGTATGCTTATATACGCATACATGCATATGTTTAGAACATACATTAAATACCTAAGAATGTTTACCTGTGGGAAAAAAGAATAAAAATTGGGTTAAGCATGCAGGCATAAGGGAAAATTAATTCAGTAACAAATTAAATTAAATAGGGGCAATATATGGACTTCTCAAGCCTTTGCTCAAATGTTCCATTTCTCAATGAGGCTTACTCTGATCGTTTTGACTCCTGATCTCTTTGTCTTGCGTTTATTATTCTTTTTTCCATAGATGTAACGTAATAGTCAATTAGAATTTTGGCAGAAAACAAAATACATCAGATAACTCAACAACAACAACAAAAAGAGTATAACTCAAGAAGCTTTAATGAAGAAACTAGTTGCAGAGTTGTGGTCAAGGTTAAGGGCACTGACAAAAAATACAGAGATACTTAGAGACCTAAGGAAAGAGCAAGGGGAGGAAATGGTGAAGAAGGAGCCCAGAGAGACCAGGAGCCTTGTGAGAAGAAGACCCTCAGCAGAATGCAGGGACGCAGCCTCTGCCAGAAACATAGCTTCCAGCAGAAGGGAAATGAGAAAGAAGTAACCCAACTTGTACCTCTCATTGGCCCAGCTTCATGAGAACCCAAATAACAGGGAAGCCTGGGTGCTGTTCGTAGGGCACAGAACAGAGCAGGGAATGAATTTATGAATTTGAGGATGGGATGTGATGATTAATGTTGTGTGTCAACTTGAATGGGCTAAAAGATACCCAGATAGCTGGTACAACATTATTTCTGGGTGTCTGTGAGGGTGTTTATGGAACAGATTAGTATTTCAATCAGTAGACTGAGTAAAGAAGATCTGCCCTTAGCCATATAGGGGGGAACTGTCCAATCTGCTGAGGGCCTGGATATAAGAAAAAGGCAGAGGAATAGTGAATTCACTGTCTTCTGGAGCTGGGACTTTGATATTCTCCAGTGCTCAGACATCAGAGCTCCAGATTCTCAGTTTCTGAGATGTACACGAGAGCTTCATTCCTACCTCCCAGTTCTTAGGCCTTTGGTTTTAAACTGAAATTTACACCATTGCTCCCCTGCTTCTCAGGCCTTTCATGCCTTCAGATTCAGACTGAATTATAGCACCAGGAAAACCGAACATTGTATGTTCTCACTCATAAGTGGGAGCTAAGCTATGAGGATGCAAAGGCATAAGTGTGAGACTATTTTGAAAAATAAATTATGCTTTTATATTCGTTTTCTTACATTTTCTAAGTAATTAATTTAAAAAAATGAGCACTTCTATTTTACATATAATAACTACAGGCCTGAAACCTTGATAAAATCTTCCACATATATATGTTAAAAGCAAAAATGACAGGACCTAGAGCTTCACTCTCCTCCCAAGTCGTCATTGCTGAGCCAAATGGAAGGTGCCAGTGGAGAATTCAGGTGGCTGCATTGTAAATAACTTTGCTTCCATTCTGTCTGTTGTAATTAAATGCTGCTTGTTATTCATAGAGTAAAACCTGTCTCCTATTGAACTCTTTTGCCAAAGAGATAAGAGACAAATTAAAGGAAAATTTGAATTCACATTTTGTCATAAATAGCTTCTGCTGTAATTTAACCTATGAACTTATATTTCAGAATTTCTCTTAGGTGATGTAAAAAATAAGAGAGTACTACCAGAATGGCATTTTTAGCATCACTGAAACTTGATGTGATGTGTCATAATCTTATCAGATATTAGAGTACCTCTTAAAGGAGCAATGGCCTGTTTCCTAGTTAAGAGTATATTCCATCTCACAGGGGAAGTCACTTAACTGCAGTGTATTGTATTATACTTGTCCATTCGGCAAGCCTTATTGAGTAAATTTTACTCTAGCACTGTCTAGTGTGAGTGTTATAGGCACTGAGTATACAGGAGGGAGCACATTAATATTATTTCCAGTTGTAAAGATTACTATTGATTTATTAATTATTATTATTATTATTTGAGATGAAATTTCCCTCTTTTTGCCCAGGCTGGAATGTGATGGCATGATCTCGGCTCACTGCAACCTCAACCTCCTGGGTTCAAGCGAATCTCCTGCCTCAGCTGCCCCAGTAGCTGGGATTACAGGCATGCGCCACCACGCCCAGCTAGTTTTGTATTTTTAGTAGAGACAGGGTTTCTCCATGTTGGGCAGGCTGGTCTCGAACTCCTGACCTCAGGTAATCTGCCTGCCTCAGCCTCCCAAAGTGCTGGGATTACAGGCTTAAGCCACTGCTTCTGGCTACTTTCTTTTTAATCACATAAATTTTATATAAAATATTGATAAAAGTAAAATGGGAAAGATTTTTAAATAGCATTTGAATATAAATTTTGACATGAACTGATTTTACTAAAGTAAAATAGAAGGTGTCTCCTGCTTTTCCCCTAAGTTGAATAATATTTCTAGGAGGAATTTGAACCTAACTGACTCTTAAAGTGTACATACTACAAAATTACCAGGAATGTAAAATTTAGGAGTCTATTTTAAAATTTTAATAATTTTGTTTCATTATACATTTTAGAAAAAAGTTACGATGACATATTAGTACATTCTCACACTGCTCTAAAGATATTATCGAGACTGAGTAATTTATAAAGAAATGAGGCTTAGTTGATTCATACTTCCACATGGCTGGGGAGGCCTCAGGAAACTTACAATAAGGATGGAAGGTGGAAGATGAAGGAGAAACAAGCACCTTGTTCACAAGGTGGCAGAAGAGAGAGCCCAGGGGAAACTGCCACTTTTAAACCATCAGAGAACTCCCTCCTGAGAACCCCCTCGCTATCACGATCATAGCATGGGGGAACTGCCCTCATGATTCAATCACCTCCCACCAGATCCCTCTCTCAATATGTGGGGATTACCATTCAAAATGAGATTTGGTGGGGATTCAGAGCTGAACCATATTAGGTGGGGAGTAAACCAATAAGCCATCATAAGCTTTATTGATAGTTAATGCTCTTCTAAAGTAATATTCATGCTAATAAATAAATTAATGAATTGCAAGTTAATTCTAGACTTTAAGCTATATCTACTTTGCGCTAGACATCATTCAATACAGGAGATATTCTGGTTTACAAGACAGGCAAAATTCCTGTCTTCATGGAACTTATTTTCTATTTGAAGTATATGTGTATGGAGGCATTTATTTATAGGTAAATAAATAAAAACCCCCAAAGGCTATGGACTGAATTGTGTTTTCCTAAATGTATAGGTGGAATCTCTAACCCTAATCTCTATTTCAGAATGTGATTCCATTTGGAGATAGGGTCTTTAAAAAGGTAATTAACTTAAAATGATGTCATTAGGGTAGCTAAAATCCAGTATGACTGGTGTCATAAGAATAGGAGGATTAGGAT
The DNA here is from genome assembly GCF_030222135.1 of Aotus nancymaae. Classification (NCBI taxonomy): domain Eukaryota; kingdom Metazoa; phylum Chordata; class Mammalia; order Primates; family Aotidae; genus Aotus; species Aotus nancymaae. The sequence continues at coordinate 46,237,411 of NW_026988431.1, read as the reverse complement.
ACAGATGTACACAGAGAAAAGACTGTGTGAAGCCACAGATAAAAGACAGCCATCTACAAGCCAAAGAGAGAGACCTCAAAAGAAACCAACCCTGCTACACCTTGATCTCAGAAATCCAGTCTCCAGAATTGTTAGAAAATAAATTTCAGCTGTATAAGTCACCCAGTCTGTGATAATTTGTTATGGCAGCCCTAACAAATTCCTACACTAACAAAGTACTATAAGATCAAATTAAATGTAATGGGATAGAGAGTAATGGAGGGATTACCTTGCAATGGATGTCCAGAGAACATTTCTCCAAGGAGCAGATATTTAAACTGAGTTCTAAGTGGTAGCTATGTGATGCTGAGAAGCAGGCAGGTGTCAATTAGGTTTAATGGGAAGTGATAAAAATGCTATTGCATTTCTGAGCCAAGTTTAGATAATATAGAGTTTAGAAGCCAGGGAGAAGAATTTGATTTTTTTTTTTTTTTTGAGATGGAGTTTTGCTCTTGTTGCCCAGGCTGAAGTGCAGTGACCCAATCTTGGCTCACTGCAACCTCCCCCTCCTAGGTTCAAGTCATTCTCCTGCCTCAGCCTTTCAAGTAGCTGGGATTACAGGTGCTTGTAACCACACCTAGCTAATTTTTGTATTTTTAGTAGAGATTGGGTTTCACTATGTGAAACCAGCCAGGTTGGTCTCGAACTCCTGACCTGAGGTGATCCACCCACCTCAACCTCCCAAAGTTCTGGAATTACAGGTGTGAGCCACCTCACCTGGCCAAGAGGGATTTGATTTGAAGTGCAGCGGGTGGTCACTGGAGGGTGTGAGTTATAGAAGTGATATGGTTGAATACATGTTTTAAAAAGGTAACACTGACTGCTAGGTAGGGAATGGATATAAAGGGAAAGAGGGAACAAAAAGAAGCCACCATGGTTGTTCAGGCAAGAGATGTGTTGGCTTGGGAAGGCTGATGTTTGTGTAGATGGAAAGGACTGGTTAGATCCAAAGTATGTTTTCAAGGGAAAAACCAGTTTTTATCGCCAGATTGTGATTGTGGTAGGAAGAGTAAGGGATCAATAATTTTTGGGTCTAGGAAACAGGTGAGACAGAGAAGGCACCAGAAGGAGCAGATTTCAGGGAAAATTAAGAGTTCTGTTTTGCCTATGTTATTTTGGAGATCTCAATTAGGCAGCTGAAAGTATAGGCCTGATTTCTGGAGTGCATCTGGACTGGTGATATGAAGTTGGAAGTCACTGGTATAGAGGTAGTATATAAGCTGGGGATTGGAGAAATGTCTTGTTTCAGCAGGGGGCAGTCATCTGGAATGGTCATTGTGGACAGGACTCAGCATAGGTCTTATTTTTTTAAAAATAAATGATGCTTTTGATGTTTGTGCAGACATTAAGACTGATCTAGGTAGAAAGGGAGTGTTTTGTGCATGGTGATCTGTTCCTAGGCCTTCAGTAAGAGGCAGTAAAACACCCATTTTAAAAATCAAACAACTTTGGATATCTCTGTGTTCCTCCTCATATATATCTTCATTTTTCTTTTTTTTTTTTTTTTTTTTTTTTTTTTTTGAGACGGAGTTTCGCTCTTGTTATCCAGGCTGGAGCGCAATGGCGCGATCTCGGCTCACCGCAACCTCCGCTTCCTGGGTTCAGGCAATTCTCCTGCCTCAGCCTCACGAGTAGCTGGGATTACAGGCACGCGCCACCATCCCCTGCTAATTTTTTTGTATTTTTAGTAGAGACGGGGTTTCACCATGTTGACCAGGATGGTCTCGATCTCTTGACCTCATGATCCACCCGCCTCGGCCTCCCAAAGTGCTGGGATTACAGGCGTGAGCCACCGCGCCCGGCAGAACTCTCTTCTTAATGGTCTCCTGCTGCTTATTGTGTATTTAACTCATATGAAACTTTGTGAGACTTTAGAGAAAATGAGAATCAGACTTAGTAAGTTAACAAATTACATCCTGCATCTTCCTTTTTTATTTTTGTGAGACAAGGTCTCACTCTACTGCCCAGGCTGGAGTATAGTGGCATGATCCTGGCGCACAGCAACCTCCACCTCCCAGGCTCAAGCAATCTTCCCACCTCAGCCTCCTGAGTAGCTGAGACTACAGGTGCATGCCACCATGCCTGGCTAATTTTTAAATTTTTTATTTTTTGTAGAGACAGAGTTTCACCTTGTTGTCTAGGGTGTTCTTGAACTCCTGGGCTCAAACCTCCTTGGTCTTCCAATGTGTAAAATATTAAAGGTGTGAACCACTGCACGCAGCCTGCCTCCTCATAGTATCATCCAGCTTCCAATTCAGTGTGTCATTATAAATAACTAAAGTAGAGTTAGTTAAAATGACCCACTGAATTGCAGACAGAAAAAAAATAATCTGACTCATTAGCTCCATGAAGTTGTCAGAAAATGAAATAAGATTCAGCATATGGTCTTGACATATAGAAGTGCCTAGAGCAAAAGATATTTTATAACTAGAAATTCAACAAATTCATTCACTCATTCATTCAATGTTTATTGAGAATCAACTATGTTTTAAGCACTTCCTTGCTAGCCAAAGTGGTGTAGTATACGGTATATGACAAAGCTTCTGTTAAGTAGATGCTTCTTCTTGGGACATTAAATCTGGAGCAAATGAAGCTGGTGGTTTTCTCTTCTAGTAATTCCTGGGGGAAAAAAAAACATTTTATTTGCTGTTTTTGATCCTATGCTATTATCCTGATACTTATTCAGTTTCCAAACTTTGTTTTCTAGACTGCATTGACTCCATGAGCCTTTGCTATACTTCTTATAAATTCCTTTTCTGCTACAGAAAGCCAGGGTCATTATCTGTTCTGATTGCTATGTGTTGTACTTAGAGAACTACTAAAACTTAAATCAGAATTTCAAAATTTAAATGTACATCCCTCTTAAATGGCTAAATAGCAGGAGTTTCTATCCAACTTTCATATATTAGAGAATGAAGGCCAATTTTCTCCATGAAACCCTGTACTGATTCAAGAATAGGTGGAAGACAAACTCTGCTTCTCCAATTATTTCTCAGGTTAGCTCTATTTTGCTGAATCCTAAAATAGCATATTATTTCTTGCTGTCCATCTTGTCACCGTTGAAGAATGAAAATTTGGGTTAAAAGATGGGGACAAGTAGAGCTAATTGCTAGATCAAGCAAAGTAAATTAGATGCAATGTCTAAGTCTATTAATAGAAACTGTCTCCAGAACCTTGTGCTCTGGAGCTAAGTGCCAAAGAGAATAAAACGTCGAATTGGTCCAATCATTTCCAATTTGATGACCAAGAAATGAAAACACTTGGAGGAGTCTATTCACAAGCTCAGAATATTTCTAGTTCTCTTTCTTTGTCAGATCTTCAGAGTAGGCTTTGGACTTTCAAAGCCAGAAGTGATAACAAGTCATTCTGAAGTGTGCTGAAATAGAATCATGAGGAAGCATAAGCACTCAGTTTTCTCTTTAGTCTTCTGGGTGGAAAAGATAAAGAAAACCAGTAAAAAAGTGCCAGTATCTTTTTTCCGGCAGCCATAGGCACCTTAGCTTTTTGTTCTTAAAAGAAATGCCACAAGAAGGCATTTGGTTAAGAGAGGGAAAGGAAAAGAAGTGTGCTTTGTAAATTTCACCAGAAGTTAGAAATAAGAGAAAAGAGTTCTGCTTCGCAACTTGCCCTGCATATTAGAAATCACTCTGACTATTGCACACATTTAGTTCAATGAAAGTCATATATTCATGTATCATTTTTACAGCTTTTAACACTCTTACGCCCACAATCAACTCTGAAATATGAGGTGACTCTTAAGGGATTCTGTAATGTTAATATTGTCTCTGTTTTGCAGATGAAGATTGTCTATTCAGAAAAATAAACTTGCCCTTAATCACACCACTAAGAAATTCTGGAACACAAGTCAGAAGCTGAATCTTCATGATCGTAATAATTTTATAAAACAATGATAAGTTTACATTATAATAACTCTAGAAAAGAATACATGCAACACTGTCAGCATTAAATCCCCATTTCTAGGCTAAATGACTACATGGGTGAATACTTATATATGACATAGAGTCATGATAAAAAGTGATGCCACAGTCAGAATTGTTTTGATGATCCCAGAAACAATTACTCAAAGACCTATTGTTTGGAGATAATTATAGTTAGATTGAAAATTATAGAAAGAGAGATTTGGGGAAATTGAGCAGTAGCCTTAGCAGGCTAAGTATCAAATTGTTTGTTTTCAAAAGAATTAAATTGTTGAAGCTTGTTTCTTAAGGAAGAAGTAATTTCAAAAATGATTAACTGGACTGAGTGTGGTGGCTCATGACTGTAATCTCAGTGCCTTGGGAGGCTGAGGTGGGAGGATTGCTTGAGGCCAGGAGTTCAAGACCAGCCTGGGCAACATAATGAGACCCTATGTGTAAAAAAAAATTTTGATTTTAGTTAGGTGGCATGGGGCATCCATCTGTAGTCCTAGCTACGTGGGAGGCTGGGTTGGGAAGATCACTTGAGCCCAGGAATTCAAGGTTACAGTGAGCTATGATCACACCCACTGAATCCAAGCCTGGGTGACAGAGTGAGATGCTGTATCTAAAAAAATTTTGTAAGGGATTTGTGTATTATTGTATTGAATTATATACACAGATTGATGTAGGTCTATTAAAATATCAATAGACTTTAGGTCCTTCACATGTGTTGGGCCTGAATTTACCAAGAGACACATATATTTATTGCTAAATTTTAAAGAAAGTTTATAGGAGTGATGCTACCAGCTATTGTAATAATAATAAATGACAAAACAGCTAGTGTTTATTGTTTACTATGAATCATATCATTTAATTCCTTAAGCAATCTATTAGAATAGTGCTATTATTATTCCCATTTTATAGTTGAGATAAAATGTGTACCACCATGTGCTACTGCAATAATCTCATATTGTCATTTTAGAAGGCTTGGATTTTATTTCTCAACCATCCACTTAGGTGGGTGGCCAAAGGCAATCACATGAGTTGCTGCTTTGTAAAATAGGTATAGTAATTAATCATCATCATTACCACCCATATTTCTTATGAGATCATATATGAGAAAATATTTTTAAAACTATGCAATACTATATTAAGATTTTAAATTAATATTTAATTATTATTATTAAGAAAAAAAAGCCCAAGAAAGACACTGTGTAAGGAAATATGGCTGATCAAGAGGAACATATTTTTAAGATTATTTGTTTTCAAATATTTTAACTTTCCCCTTGACAATGTTATTTTCTTACTGTCAGTAAGATTTACAAGAGTTATTTACAGTAGAAGTGACATTCATTGAACCATTTGTTATCTGTGCCCTGTAGCCAGCCAAAAACAACAGTTGGGGATGGTGCTTCTGCTTATGGTCTATTCAGTGATATTTTTAGATCTTTAGAGAATGGTTGCCCAGTTGCAATTTCAGGTAACTCATGTCTCTAAGAGAATGAACTGCCATTTTCATTTTTGATATTTATGTGTTTGATAAAAGGATGGGGTAATTGGAGGTAAAGGCAGAAGAGATGGGAGACATGGGGTAATCAGGAACAGGGAACCTAGGAGGAAGATTGATGAACCAGATAGAAAAGGAGCTCCATGTTGCTGAGAAGGGGGCAGATCACACTGCAGGTTGAGAAAAGTGAAAGGTGAAGTTGGCATATAAATCAGAAACTTAAATGGAAATTGCATGATTAGTAAAGAGGTTGGAAGTGCTGTAGCATTATAAATGATATGAGTGGTGCTTCACCTAGCAAAGACTTCCCATAAAACTGGGTGGCTATTGAGCTGGGGTAAATGGGTAAAGGTCAGCTGTAAGGTTTGAGAGATTTTGGGAGATGGAATGTTAAGGGGAGAAAATAATGACTCAATAATTTTCTAGTTAGCATGGGAAACGCCTAAGGGAATATTTTCTGCATGTGAGGAACATATAGCCCATTGTTCCTCTCCCACTTTATTCTAAAATGTGCCTTATTTCAGCTTCAAAAAGTGTATGACACATGTACACATATATACACAAGTGTGTGTACAAACACACACCCATCTAAGCTTTCAGAGGGCTCATTTGGTTATATTTCCACCTAGGATTGTATTTTGTTCAATGGAGAATGTGAGCTCTGTGAAAACAGAAACTGATTGTGTATCTTGTTCACTGCTTTATGCCAAATGTCAGGCAAATAATTCTGTCAATAAAAGATCAATAACAGATATTGGCTGAATGAGTGAATGAATATCATTCATTCTTGATTTTATAGCAAATTCTGTCATTTTCTGAAGTAGAGATCAAAATCTCATTTTTGCCATAGAAGGCTTTATTTTGACTTTAAAGTTATTTGTAAATGGTGGACAAAATGCACACTTTATGAAGAAAACAATCTCAATACTTAATAATACTCTTACCCATATAAGTAGGTTTTCATGTTACTGTGATCTATATGAAAAAGTGTCTAGGCATTCAACTATTGGGAGAAGGTTTACACCTGTTCAGAATATATAGGGATGATTATACATTTTTCAAACAAATTTCTTTGGAAACTAAGAGATTACTGAAAGCCACTGTCTTTTACAAATGTGCAGGATGCAAAGCTCAGTTAGATAAAGATATAAATGAAAATCAATTTTTTTAAAAAAAGTTCTGTGATACATGTACAGAACGTGTAGGTTTGTTATATAGGTATACATGTGCCATGGTGGTTTCCAGCACCCATCAACCCGTTATCTACATTAAGTATTTCTATTAATGCTGTCCCTCCCCTAGACCCCACACCATAACAGCCCCATTGTGTGATGTTCCCTTCCCTGTGTCCATGTGTTCTCATTGTTCAACTCCCACTTTTGAGTGAGAACATGTGGAGTTTGGGAAAACCAACTTTTAAAAACGAATATTGAAATGTCATTGATGTCAGATTAGCACTGGTGGAAGATTTTAAAAGCTTCTCAAAACTGACATCTTTAATCAAAGTAATATTTTTAATAATAGTTCCTCCGTGATCATGGCAATCACTTGTGTTATTCAGAATCTATTTTTTGATACACGTACATAGGTACGGCTCTAAATATGGGTGATGTAGGCAGCACATAGACAGTGTGATCTGAAGGTCACAAAAAGGACTACGTTTCTCTAAATCCATCCAAAGAGTCAATAATATAATGTTAGGTTTGTTGAGAATGCTATAATATTATTTGAACATATTATTCTGTGGTGATCTTATCTCTACCACATCAAGTAGGGAGAGCATGTAGCAACAGATGCTTGAGGAATTTAAGTGACTTACTTAAGACCATATAGCTAGTAATGGAGCTGAGACTCAGGCCTCAGTCTTCTTACTCATAATCTAATGTTCCTTTTCACTATGACAGTGTCATTTTAGGTGCCTCAACTCCCTGCACTAGGGATCTTCCTTTGTTAGAACAGTCATATCTCAAGATGTAATACATGAAGCCAAAAAGAAGTATTAACTCTTGGAAAGAAAAAATCACAGGTCTAATGTGATGAAATGTAAAATAGGTAAATTTTGAAGATAAAAATTAAAAGTTCCATGGACAGATCACTTTTATTGAAGAAGACGTCTGGACAAGCCAAGTAACATCACATGGACAGGACTATTTGCCTGACATTTGGCACATTAAGGAGGCCCTTAATAGCTGGCACATAGCAAGCACGCAAGCTTTGGGGATTATCACTGGAACTAGAGGAATTGGAGTAGAAACTGAATCTAAAGGAGGGCTGGCCTGGAGCAGTGGCTCACTCCTGTAATCCTAACACTTTGGGAGGCTAAGGCAGGAGGATCACAAGGTCAGGAGTTCAAGACCAGCCAGCTCAGTATGGTGAAACCCCGTCTCTACTAAAAATATAAAATTAGCCAGGTGTGGTGGTGTGCCCCTGTAGTCCAGTTACTTAGGAGGCTGAGACAGAAAAGTCACGTGAACCCAGGAGGTGGAAGTTGCTGTGATCTGAGATCATGCCACTGCACTCCAGCCTGGGTGACATAGTGAAACTCCTCCTCAAAAAAAAAAAAAAAAAAAAAAAAGAAGGGTTGAGACCAGGGCTCATCAACACTAAGCTCTTTTTGATTAGAAACTACTCACATATATTATTTAAATCAAAACATGTAATTTTCTTTGAAAAATGACATTTTCCTTTTGGGCAGTAAAAGAAGTTATCTCAAAGTTCTAATATTCAAATATTAGACATCCTTTTTTAACTTAAATTATGATTATTTTCTAGACAATTGGACACTTCCAACAAAGTTATGCAATAGGAAATAAAAAAGAAAGACCACTTTAAATGTGCATGACTCCCATCTCCCCATTCTTTAAGATACACGTAGATTTGGACATTAAAGGTGAATATTTTTCTGTGTGGAGAGAAGCATGGATTGGGAAATGAGACCTGCCCTCCTTTTATCCCTTAGGATTCAAGTGCCCCACCAAGGGCTCCAGGCTGGAGAGTTATGTTTACTGGACATGAGTGAAAACTATTGTCCACATGCAGGGGAACCTAATAAAAGAGATATGAGTCCAAAGTAGACACTTGAAGGCTTCAGACCCAGTCACCTCAGGCAACCAAGTGCTTGTTCAGAAAAGACGGATGAAGAGCTAACATTAAGGACCTGCTAACTGCATAGTCATTTTACCTTTATCTTAGGGCTTGCTGTCAAAACCTCTTTTCATTAAGATTCTAATATTGATAAAAAGCCCAGATTAGGTTTTGCTACAAAGAACAAAAATATAAGTTAGCATCAAGTCCTCCTCTTTCTTTTAAAAAAATTTTTCTAGAGATGGGGTCTTACTCAGTCACCCAGGCTAGAGTGCAGTGGAATGATCATGGCTCACTACAGCCTTAAACTCCTCGGCTCAAGAGATCTTCCCACCTCAGCCTCCCAAATTGCTGGGACTACAGGCGTGCACCATCATATGTGGCTAATTTAAAAAATATGTTAGAGATGGGATTTCACTATGCAGTTCAGGCTGGTCTCCCAATCCTGGGCTTACGCAAACTTCCTACCTCAGCTTCCTGAGAACCTCTTGATTCTTTGTGTCATTATTTTTAGAAAACCCTCCTGAGACAAAGTGTAAGGCCACAAAGAAGCTATTAAGTAAAGAGAGCTCTGCCTATTAGATAAAATAGCTTTTATGGATGTAAAATATTTTGAAGACTGCCTGATTTAAAAAACAAGGTTTATCTCTTAATTCTAGCTGTAGATTTTTATTTTTATTTCTTTTTAAAACCAGTTTTCAACTCAGCTCACCATATTTCCAGCCCTAAACTTGACATTTTGTATGATACCAAGACCAATTAATTTGAGAACAGAGACTTAATTTTGTTTTATATGTTTGCATCTTTAAAAGAAAACATTTTCTTGAGCAATTAGTAGAGAGATAAATTTGGTTAATAAAGAAGAGGATGAAATAGATGACTCTCTGTAACATGGCATCAGCATTCATTTAGCAAATATTTATTAAGCAACTGTGGTATGTCAGGCATTGTTCTAAGAGGCAGGGACACATCGGCAAAAAACGTAAACAAACTAGAAGTCTCCATCCTTGTAGATCTTATTTTCTTTCTGGGGAGACAGAGAGGTAAGGAATAAGTAAGTAAATTTTACAGAATGCTAGAAGGTTGTAAATGCTGTGGAGAAAATAAAACATGAAAGGAGATAGAGGCATCAGGTGTGGGTGGGTTGCAATAATAAACAGGACCATCAGGGAAAGCCGTATAGAGATAGGAACGTGTGAGCAAAGATTTAAAAGAGGTAAGAAAACAATTTACCTAATTATTTAGGGGGGGTTTCCAAAGAGAAGAAACAGCAAGTGCAAAGAAATGAGGCAACGTGGAGGCTGACGTGAGCCCCAGAATTCAAGACCAGTTTGGGCAACGTAGCGAGACCCTGTCTCTACCAAAAAAAAAAAAAACTAAGAAAGAAAGAAGGCAAAGGAATACCTAGTAAGTTCCAGGAGCAGCAAGGCAACCTGCATAGCTGAAGTAGTGATCCAGCAGCAGGGAGTAGTCAGAGACTCTCAAAGAGGTGATGGATGGGACGGACCACATTGGGCCATGAATGTTTCTTTTTGAGATGGAGTTTCGCTCTTGTTGCCCAGGCTGGAGTGCAGTGGTGCAATTTCAGCTTACTGTAGCCTTTGCCTCCCAGGTTCAAGTGATTCTCCTGCCTTGGCCTCCTGAGTAGCTGGGATTACAGGCATGAGCCACTACACTTGGCTAATTTTTTGTATTTTTAATAGAGATGAGGTTTCTCCATGTTGGTCAAGCTGGTCTTGAACTCCTGACCTCAGGTGATCCTCCTGCCTCGGCCTCCCAAAGTGCTGGGATTACAGGCATGAGCCAGTGTGCCCGGCTGTTTTGTAAGGTTTTTATGCTGAATAAAATGGGGAGCCATTATGAGATTAAAAAAATTTTTTTTTTAAATTTTTAGTAGAGACAGAGTTTCTCCATGTTGGTCAGGATGGTCTTGAACTCCCGACCTCAGGTGATTCACCTGCCTCGGCATCCCAAAGTTCTGGGATTACAGGTGTGAGCCACTGCACCTGGCCCATTATAGGATTTTGAAAAGAGAACTGACAGGCTTTGACTTACCCTGTAAGTACTTCACTCTGGCTGCTGTGTTAAGAATTTTCTGTTTGGGAATAAGGATAGGAACAGGGAGACTGATTAGAAAGTCATTATAATAATCCAGGGGTGCAAGGCTGCTAGTTTGAAAATAGCGATAAGTGGTCAGATTCTGGATATATTCTGAACAGAGAGACAACAGGATTTGGTCAGGGGTTGAATGTGATCTCTTAAGCAAAGAAAGCAATCCAGGATGACTCTGAGGTTTTTGATGTGAGCAACTGGAAAGGTAATGTCACTATTTACCAATGTGAGCAAGACAGTTTGCAGGAAAGATCAAGAACTCCATTTGGACATGCCAAGTTGTGACATCCTAGAGTAGATAGCCAGTAGTTGAGGGTTATGAGCCCAAAGTTGTAGGGAGAGATCTCTGCTGGAGATTTGGGATATATTTGAAGATTGTTGGCCTACCAGAGAGTATTTAAAATAACGTAGCTGGCTTAACAGACAACGGAGAGTGCATGATAGAGAAGACACAAGGACCACGTGCTGAGCCCTAAGACACTCTGATGTTAAGAAGCTGGGGCAAGAACAGAAACCAGGACTTCAGAATGAAAACAATAGTGACCAGTGAAGGAAGAAAAAACAGAGACACTTGTGACAGAGGCCAAGTGAAGGAAGTGCTTCAGGAGGAAGGATTGATCAGCTTTGGAAATGCTTCTGATAGGGTGAGTATCATCAGCACTGACCATTGGATTTAGAACTGTGAATTGACTTTTTGGAGTAGAGTCAAAATTTCTCTCTGGCTTTTGCTCATGGTATTTTTTAGTCAACAGTCTCACTTTCTGAAGCCAGGTCTGAGTCATCCTGGAAATAGATGCTTATACATTCTGGCCTAGTGTCAGGTCATGTGTCTGTTTTCCCTGCCTCTTCAAATTCTAAAGCAACCAATTTTCTTACTGGGTTAGGTCTTAACCTCTTGTATGTATAGTGGGTGGTAACAGAGAAGAGGCCAAGAAGAATTGAATCTCATTCTCCCAGTGCATTTCCAATGTGATTTAGTGTACAGACTGTCAAAGAATATTATGCTTCAAGAATAACAAGATAGGTGACCCTTTGGTTATTTTTTCAGGAATATGAAAAACTGAAAAAGATGAAGAAATAAGGCATCACAAATTTGGAATTTAAATTATTTTAAATTTAAATGTGCACATCACTTCTTATGACATCAGTATTTCAGTACTCCATCTAGTGTTCTAGTTCATAAATCAGGAATTACAACATATTTCCAGAACAATAAATATATGTAAACTATGGCTAAAAAGCACTTTAAATATTTGTAGCAACTTAGCAGTTATATAAAAATAAAATTTCCTTGGGAGAATAAAGTGTTATTTCTATCACAATGCAAACACCAGATAGCTGAAATCTAATAAATCATTTATAAACTGACTTATAGAAACATTTTATATACTTTGATTAGAAAACAAGTTAAAGAAATGCGGCTCACAAGTTTACTGTATTTTTCTTTGTATACTAATTTTTCTAATTAAGACTTTACTTTGCATAGTTTTTTTAGAAGAAAAAATAAATACATATTTCAAGAAGTATCTTTGAATTTTACAAATCTATTCTACACTGAAGATCCAATATCATGATAAGAATTCCTGTTTTATTTACCTATTGCTACATAATAAATCACTTAAAATCTTAACGGCCTCAAACTACAATTTTATTATCTGTGTGATTTTGTTGGTCAACTGGGCTCAGCTGGGTGTTTGAATGTATGCAGCAAAGTGGTTTTTCTGTTCCACGTGCTGTTGGCTAAGATTGTGGTCATCAGGATACTGGCCGTGCTACAGTACAAGTTGGCTCACTCGCATGGCTGGGAGTTAGTGCTGGCTCTTGGCGGGAACTCAGCTGAGGCCTTAGGGTATCTTGGTTCCTCTGCATGGCCTCTCTACATGTTTTGGGATTCCTGTAGCAAGGCAGCTAAATTCTAAAAGGTTGAAAGCCTGGTCAAAAGTATAGCTCACAATCTGGGGCTCACATTGGTGTCTGAAGTGGGTGCAGTTTTGTGGAACTGAGACCTCAACCTGTGGAAACTGACACCACCTCCGGGTAGATAGTGTCAGAGTTGAATTGAATTATAGGACACCCAAGTGGCCTTAGCTAAGAATTGCTTGGTGTATGGGGGACAACCCCACCGATCTGAACACCGAAGTGTTATGTGTTCAGTGTTTTTTTTTCCTCTCAGATCTCCTCACTGGTCTCCTCGTTTCCAGTCTCTTGTTCTACTATTTCTCTTTTGCACCATTCATTCAATAAAGGATGAGAGGTAGGCTGTAGACACTCATAGGTGAACTAAATGTGGCCTCTTCTCTTGAGGAACTTGCCCATATTGACAAAAAAAATTTTCATTAAGGACATATTAAATCACTTTATTCACAATTCAAAAACAATAGAAAGAAAATCAGATCCTGTTTCAAGATTCAATCCAGGATCACACATTGCATTTACTTGTATATCTCCTTAGTCCATTTTGATCAGTGATACTTTCTCAGTCTTTGTTTTTCACAATCTTGACACTTATGATCAGTCCTGGTCAGTTATTTTATAACATTTCTCTCAATTTTTTTGCCTGATGTTTTCTCATGACTACAGTTAAATTTTGCATTTTGGGCAAGAATGCCACAGAAGCCATATTGTGTCTTTTTCAGTGCATTACATCAAGGGGCACATGAGATTGCTGTTTCTTAAAAAAAAAAATTTTTTTTAAATAGAGATGGGACTCTCCCTATAATGCCCATGCTGGTCTTGAACTCCTGGCCTCAAGCGATCCTCCCACCTCTGCCTCCCAAAGTGTTTGGATTACAGGAACAAGCCACTGCACCAGGCCTGGTGAATCTTAAGTCTTAGAGATGTTACCTTTCATTACCTGGTTAAAGTGGTGTCTGCTGTTTTATCCCTATACGGTCACTATTTCTCTCTTTTGTAATTGAATAACCTTGGAAAAATTTCCTCAAGACTATGTTAATATACTATTTCTCCTCAAATTTTACCCACTGACTTTAATATCTTCATTGATCTTGCCTGAAATAATTACTACTCTGATGTTTGCCTAATGGCGATTTTGTGTGTCCCTCCTTTTCTTTACATTTATGAATTGGAATTAATTGGTAAGGAAGAACCAATCTTTTTCATCCATTTGTTTACTTATTCAAATACATACAGATGTAAGTATGGACTTGTGGGTATTTATTTCATGGGTTACAATAAAATACTATATTTATTTTGTTCCTCAAATTTCAATTTGAGCACCACATTTTACCTTCTTAAAAAAGCTTTCTTCTTGAATTACTCCAGCTAGATATACTGCAGATCTTTTTATATGTGGCTCTTTTAGACTGCGCTCTACTTTTTGCCTTATACTGTAGATATTGACATTGTCCTTTCCCAAAACCCCAACTCCATTTCATGCACTGGATTATTGATCTTTTAAATGTGCTGTTGAATTTGGTTTGCTAGGGTTTAGTTGAGGATATTTGCGTCAATATTCATTCAGAGACATTGGCCTGTAATTTTCTTTTTTTTTTGAGATGGAGTTTCGCTCTTATTACCCAGGCTGGAGTGCAATGGCGCGATCTCGGCTCACCGCAAACTCCGCCTCCTGGGTTCAGGCAATTCTCCTGCCTCAGCCTCCTGAGTAGCTGGGATTACAGGCACATGCCACCATGCCCAGCTAATTTTTTTTTTTTGTATTTTTAGTAGAGATGGGGTTTCACCATGTTGACCAGGATGGTCTCGATCTCTTGACCTCGTGATCCACCTGCCTCGGCCTCCCAAAGTGCTGGGATTACAGGCGTGAGTCACTGCTCCCGGCCGTGTAATTTTCTTTAATTTTTCTGTCTTTGCCTGGCTTTGGGATCAGGCTGATACTGGCCTTGTAGAATGAATTTGGAAGTATTCCCTCCTCCTCTATTTTTGGGAATAGTTTCAATAGGATTGATAGTTCTTCTTTAAATGTTGGGTAAAATTCAGCAATGAAGCCTTCAGGACCTGGGTTTTTCTTTCATAGGAGACTTTTTATTGTGGCTTCAATGCCCAGAACATAATTTACCAACACTTCTCAGTATAAATAAGTGAGACACTGTAGGGTCACTTATTTTTACACCCAGTTTTTAACACAAAGTTTCTTTATCTTAGAATTCTGGAACATTTGTGTCATAATCATTCAATGTTCTAGAATAGTTATGTTTCAGAAAGAAAAAATTCCCTTCTTTAAAACACTTAAAGTTGTTAGTATAAGAATGGGAATAGAACCAGGTACACAAAAATTCATAGCAATTAAAAGGAAAAACAAAAACTAAAGTTAAAGACAACAGATTGAGTGGATGGATGGGGAAGCAATAAGGACATAAAAGAGTTAAACATGATTATCATAAGTGATTAAAGAGCTAATTTCTATGCAACTAGAACAATTTGAGTCTGAAATGAAAGAAGAATTTGGCTTTTCTCATTTTCTGATTAGGTTCTCTTGACTCATTTTTTATTTATTGACTATATCACATTAAGGGGGAGAATTGTGTCCAGTTCATAAATAATTTGTGTGTGTGCATGTGCGTGTATGAGTGAATGTGTTTATATGTAATATAGATGTAAATGTATGTATACACACAAACACAAATAGTAACGTACCACTGAACAGCGTTTCAGTCAGTGGCAGATCACATATACAACAGTGGTACCAACAGATTATAATACTGTGTTTTTACTATGCCCTTTCTGTTTATATACACAAATACTATTGTGTTACTATTGCCTGCAGTCTTCAGTACAATAACATGCTGTACAAGTGTGTAGCCTATGCGAGCAATACCATATAGCCTAGGTGTACAGTATGAATATACTTACAGAAGGTTATACCATCTAGGCTTGTGTAAGTACATTCTATGATGTTTACAAAATAAAATTGCCCAATGATGCATTTCTCAGAACTTATCTCCGTCACTAGAAATGCATGGCTGTTATGCATACAGAGATTATTTCTTATACCTTTGTGTCATTCATCTTACAGAAAAAGATAATTTATTCAAAAGTATAGACTAAATATTTATCAGGAACAAAATTGTAGCTATTCTTGTTGTGACAAAACAAAGCTAAAACATACAAGTACAAATACCTTGCCCTCTATGTAGTTTTCTAATTTTAGTCATTTGTGTAACATTTTAAAAGTCATGGAGCTAGTAGTTACTGATAGATCTGGGATTTGAACTCCGGCTGTCTAACCCCAGGGCTGAATCACTGATGCTAAACTAACTCTTAATACGTATTTATTAAAATAATAAGTATTGTTTTGGAACCACAAAAATAATTTTGTATAACACTAGTGGTCACAACTCGCATTTTGTGATTACTTAGAAACTGGATGAAGAACTATATAAATGACTGTAGTACTAAGTAAGTGTTACATACTATGAGGATCAATGTCACAATGAATTATTTTAGAAGATAAGAGAAGAGAAAGGAGTATGTCCCTCTGGGCAAAGTGAAAAGATTTTGTGGAGAAGATGGCATTAGACTATTTGGTTTGTAGGCATACAGAAGATAGTCATAAGAGAGGACATGCCAAGCTGGGGAGAGGAGTACAGGCAATGTGGGAGGAGCAGTGAGCAGATAATTTTGCTGGAGTGTATGCGGCATCAATGGAAATAAGGCTGGAATGGTACTATAGTGAAAGCATTAAAACTACTTCCATTTGATAATGATTTACTGTGTTAAGGAAAGCAAATGAAGCATATGGACAGATGCCTAAAAATGTAGAAATGCACTCCCCGGACTGGTTTGAGTTTGGCAACATGCTTTAGATTTATAGATTGAGAGTTTTATTGATCAAGGTATTTATTCAAGCACACAAGAAAGTGTAACCTGGAATTTGGGTAAACTACCACCAGGTGGTAGCAGATATGCTGATTTTATGATCCAGATAACTGGATTTAAGCTGAGCCAGTTCAGAATTCTGTTTCCAGTCTCTTTTGCATGTATAGGTTTGTTTGTGTAGCATATAATCACACTGGGACCCAGATTTGTGTAAAATAATTTACTTGAAGCAATATAGCAGCATCCATATTGACAGAAATAATACAACGCGTTTCTCTGTCAAACATTTTATTCCTACCTGTAGATTGTACAGGGATATAATCTAATTCAATGGGGAGGTTGGAAACTATTTCAGATATCATTTCAAATAAATAAGAAAACACAACATCTTCATTTGGAAATCTTGTGCTTGAAAAGCAAGGTTGGAAACAGTTAAAACTTAGAGAGATTGGGGAGCGGTCAAGATTTGGCTTATTCACAGAGAGTGGGTGGAATATAAGGGCTTCAGATGGCAGGCAAATATCTACTAGAGACATCGCTAGAGTCCTCAATTTGATGATCTAACAATCCTTCCAACAGCCCTATGAAATAGAAAACATTATCTCCATTGAAACATAAGAAGACCGTAGTTCAAAGGGTTTAAGCAATTATCTAACTTATTTGTACAAATGAGTAACAGATACGGAATTTGAACTCACCTCTGGCTTCCACTTCATGTCTTTGTTTTAATTTAGTTCTCACTGAGATTCAGCATTTCCTTCAGTTATACATGTAATGTAGGTAACAACCAACCAATATAATTCATTCAACCAATATAATTCATAGATATTTTCGTATCAAATTACTGTTATTGCACATATATATATGTGAGATGGAGTCTTGCCATGTTGCTCAGGCTGGAGTGCAATGGTGTGATCTTGGCTCACCATAACTTCCACCTCTTGGGTTCAAGAAATTCTCCTGCCTCAGTCTCCCAAGTAGCTGGGATTACAGGCATCTGCCACCATGCCCAGCTAATTTTTTTGTATTTTTAGTAGAGACAGGGTTTCACCATGTTAGTTAGGCTGGTTTTGAACTCCTGACCTCAGGTGACCCACCTGCCTTAGCTTCCCAAAGGGCTGGGATTACAGATGTGAGCCACGGTGCCCAGACATGTATTGATATCTTGTATATTCCTGGGACTACTTCCAAATCATTGTAGTTACTAGACTCACCACTAAAGCTATTATTTATGCATTTACATTTTTGAGACAGTCTTATGCTCCATTTTTATTTTGGAAGAATATTTTATGTGGTATTTCAATAGATTGAGACTCAAAAAAGTAAAGTTGTGTGTATTATTTTCTTTTTTTCTTTTCCTGGGCTTTAACAGAGCAGATTTGGAGAATCACAAGTTTTCATTCATTATAGATCTCACTAACTTCATGAATCCAGCAGTTGCAGTTTGATTTAATCAATATGACTTATTCATTTGTGTTTTATTCTTTTTCTCTGGAAGTTAGAATTTTTTTCTTTTTTATGCTACTCTGAAATTTCACTATAAATGTCTCCTTATCGAATCTCTTTGCTATGCCTTGTGTCCTTTCAATCTGAACATATACATACACACACACATACATACTGTGTGTTTATATGTGTGTGTGTGTGTGTGTGTGTGTGTATGTATGTTTCTGTATATGCTGATCCAAGTGCTGAGTATTTATATATATAGTCACATGAGTATATAGGCAACGACCACAAAGATGAAGGTATAGAATATTATTAGCACACAAAAAGCTTTCTCATATCCTCTCATGGTCAATAGACATTTGAAGGTAGTCATTGTTCTGATCTCTATCATTCTGGTTTAGTTTTATTTGTTTTAAAAATTAATTTAAATGAATCACAAAATATATACTTTTTTGCGTCTGGTTTCTTTTGTTCAAACTTATGGATGAGCAATTCATCCATTATTTAGTCATCAGATGTTGGGTTCTCTTAAAAACAGATACTGGGTGGGGAGTAAGTTGAATTGTGATGCAGACCTGTTAAAACCTCAAGTGAGTGTTGCCCATCACAGTGCCCTATGCTGAGTTGAATTGGCTAAGCATTTACACCCTGCCCTACATATTCAGTCCCTAGGTGTGAACTGCCCTGCAAAGGGCAGACCATAAGCAAGGCAATTTGCAATCAAGGCAGTCCGTGGAAGAGGTGGACAGGTGTAAGCTATCTGCTGACTGCATTGGTGGTGACTGGTCAGTCAATCCTAGGGTAGGATTTTTTAAAAAGGAAAGAATGAGCTCAAAAGAAATAATATAAAAGTGAGATTAATATCCTACTGCTATGAAATAAGTGAAAGTTTCTTTTTAAAATGCTTTCTAAAAGAAATATTTTTTTTGGAAGCTGCATCTTGGTAACACATTATCACTTTTGTTTTTTTAGATGAAGTATCACTCCATTGCCCAGGCTGTAGTGCAATGGTGCTATCTCAGCTCACTGCAACCTCTGCCTCCCAGGTTCAAGCCATTCTCCTGCCTGAGCCTCCCAAATAGCTAGGACTACAGGCATGCACCTCACGCCTGGCTAATTTTTTGTATTTTTAGTAGAGATGGGGTTTCACCCTGTTGGCCAGGCTAGTCTCGAACCCCTGAACTCAAGTGATCCACCCACCTCAGCCTCCCAAAGTACTGGGATTATAGGCATGAGCCACTGCACTGGCTACATGATCACATTTTTGCTGTGTGATATTATATTGTATGAATACAGCTTTACAATAAGTCTTGATTTCTGATAGTTTAAGTCTGTAGTTTTATACTTCTTCAAAATTGCCTTGGCTATTTCTATTTCTGACTTTTCGAATCTTCATATGAATTTTAGAATTAGCATGTTAATTTTGACACATACGACAGCATATACTGTGCATATATATAGGGGCTAATTCATCAGGGAAAATGTGTGGAAGCTGATGGAGACAATGAGCTGGATCCCATCAGGAGAATAGCTGAGGTATGACTGCAGTGCACTCTGACTTCTCTCACTGAACTCTAGCACAGTTCAAACATTTTTACTGATTTGCATTAGTGGGTTTATTAAAGCAGGGTTTGGTTTGCATAGTAAATATTTTGTAAGTTGTTATAGTTTTGTGTAGTGTTGTTACAATGGATAGAAATATTCAGATAGTAAGAGTTTGTATGCTAAAGAAATACATTCTGTGATTACACATACATTTCTATCTCAATTTATACTTTGTGAACGAAGTTTATTGGGAATGTATGGTGAGATTTTGTAATACATTTTATTCTGTTAATGCAGCTTTGGTGGAAATTGTGAGCAAAAGCCTACAGAACCCAGTAGTGAATGCAACTAGCCATTTCATACCTCAGTGCCTACAGCTGAACATGGAGTAAGGAAAGTAAATGGTAGTTTAGTCTTCCTTGCTACTGTGTCATTTCCAGTTGGAGAATGTCATTATGTTAAGTTGAATTGATGTACATTATTACACTGATGCATGCCTCTCTTGATTGTGAAGAATAAGTCTGTGGTATTTTAAAACAGTGGAGCAATGCTTTCAATCTGGATATGGAGTAAAATTTAGTATGGCAGCCAATGTATGTTTACTTCCGATTATACACAAATAGAAAGGATCTTTGGTATTGTTAGAAGGCACTTCTTCTGAAAATGGGTTAAGGTGTAGATTGAGTAAATAAAAATGTTATGTAATATAAACAGAAATCTGTGTAGACAAATGTATGAGAGGACATGTGGAATAGTGAAAAGATGGAAGTGAAAGATACTAAAGACTTGAATCTCAGTTCTGGAATTATAGTTATATTTGAAGAAGGTACTCAGTTACTTCATTAGCATAGTGAAAGTTGTTTATGTAATTGCTTCACTTTGCTCAGGTCCTTGATATGCACATATTTGGCAGTGCCCCCTCACCTCCCATTTGCAGCTAATAATTGTGTAGCTGTGAGTGGACCTTTGGTTCCAATTCTAATTTTTGGAGTGACTGGCTTTAAGGCTATGTTGAAAAGAATTCTGAGTTCTCTTCTGGGCTTGGTAGGAATGAGTGACATTATGGATAAATGATGTTCGCTTTGAACATGGGAGGAGGACATGACCATACATGAGCCACAGGTTGGCTTTCCCTGCTGCCTTTACTACTTCAGAACTACAATAAGAGAAATGGTTTTTGAAGTGGAAAACTTAATTACATAAACCAGAGGGTGAAAAATTATCATTTGTTGGATATATTATATATAATATAAATTACAGTAACAGTCTTTCTCCCCTTTCCTTTCTGTCACCAAGCTGGATCAGGACAAAGGTTTATAATGATGGTGACACTGTGTCTACCACTCTCTTATATGGGAGAGCTCTGAATGCATTAACTTAGTAATGTGACATTGGGGTAAACATTTTTAGCCTGATGCAATTCAAATATTCCATTTTCTTCTTAACAGGGCTGATTTCCTAAGAGTCTCATTCTTTTCTATGTACTAAAAATCAAACCAAACAAAACAAAACCCACAAAATTTTAAATAGCACCTAGCATTTCTTTAATGTCTCTCTAAGCACCAATTGTTCCCTTAGTGCTCCAAATGATGTTTCAAAAGCAAAGTTGCCAAAATACACAGGTGCTAAAGAGATAGGAGTCTCACTGCTAAAGTAAAAGATCCAACTTTATAAGGTTGAGTAAATACACACATGCTCTGAGACATAAAATCTACATTTTCAAACCTCCCATTCCGTAAATTGAAGATTTTAGCTATTTCTAATAGCTAAAGTAGAACATATCAAGGGACTATTTTTCCTCAAGAATAAAGAAGATTGGAAAAAAGTACTAAGAAAGCACACTAACATTCAAACAAGTCACAATGTTAATAAAAAGGAAAATATGTGGAGATTCAACAACATGTCATATCTAATGACTTACTTTGAGACTAGTGTGAGTTATATAAAAGACTCATCATATCCTCAAGCAATTTATGGTTTTATTGGGTCTATAAAAATGTATGGCCTGGATTACTGAAGAGTAATTAAACTACAAACAAGTAAATGAAGATGTCCCACAATTAATATTTTACATAGAAAACAAAGTTTCTATAAATACTTGCAAATGATTTGTAAGTAATGATCTGTTAAATATTTAAGGAAGTTTTCAGAGATCTATTAATGAAGATCTTGCCACATATTTAGTAATACCACATAACATGGTAGTTAAAAGTACATGTAAAACCCATATTCAAAGCATGGCTCCACAAACTAACAGTTTTCTGACCTGGATTAAGTTAAGTTTCTGAGCCTATTTCTTCACTTCTTAAATAGGCAAAATAATAGTATCCAGTATTCTAGATCTTATGTATATTAAATGACATTTACTACAACTAACAATTAATAGGTGTCTGCTGTATGCAAGACACTCCTTTGAGCACTAGGTAAAACAACAGTAACAAAAAGGCAGAAATCCTGCCCTCATGGATGGAATATTCTAGTGGTAACTTCATTAACTTAACCATTCATTCATTCAACAAGCATTCATTAGATGTATATCATGTTTCAAGAAGTCTGTCTCTACTTTTATGATGTTTACTTGGGAGGGCACACAATACACAAAGAGCACAAATGCTTGCAGATAAATGCTAAGAAGGAAGAGAATAGAATGTTGTGGGAGAAAAACAAGGGGGTTATTTTAGTTTTGAGTGGTAAGGAAGAGCTTTTCTGGTAAGATAATGTTCAGATCAGTTTATTTTTTAAAAATCAGAAGGATCAAGACATGAAGAAACAGAAGGAAAAGATTTCCAGCAGAAGGAAGAACATGGCAAATAGGTCCTTAAATGAGAAAGACTATGGTGTATTTCAGGGGCTAAAAGAAAGTCAGTGCATCTGAGATACAGCCAGTGAGTGCATGAGTGAGTGAGAGGGAAAATGTTTGCATAGACAGCAGCCAGATCCTTTCTATGCCATGTTTCGAGATTTGGCTTTCTTTCTAAGTGCCATTGAAGGCATTTAGAGGTTTCAAGCAAGGGAGTAATATGATCCAATTTACCTTTTAACAAGACCACTCTGGCTGCTGTATGGAGAATGGATTTAAGAGACAAATGATATTTGGATACAGAGAATAAGAGGCTGTTACAGAAGTCTAAATAAACAGTCACGATTTATATGTCGTTGGTAGGTTTGGGAAAAAAAAGAATGAGTTTGAAATACATTTTGGAAATAAAATTAAAATGGTGGGTTGTACTTGAGATTTGATGGATGATCTAGAGTTTGGTCTAACGAATGGCACCAAGGTTTCTGGCTTGAACAACAGAGTAGATGATGGGTTCATTTGAAGTGATACGAAATACTTAGTACAATATGTAACATATGTTACCTGCCCAATAAATATCCACTTTGAAAAGGTCACTGATAATGCACCTTAAGAAATCAATTCTTGTTACAAACCTTGCTTTACCTAGCAGTGTAGCACAGTGGCCTAGACGCTTTCTACTCAAAATGAGGTCCCTAGAACAGCAGTATCAGCATCACCTTGGAGTGTGTAAGAAATTAAGATGCTCAAGTTCTTTCCCAGATGTAATGAATTAGATTCTTTACTTTTATAAGATTCTTAGGTGATTCTCATGACATACATGTTTGAGAAGTACTGGTCTAGTGTAGGGAATAGGAAACTATGGTCTGCAGGCTAAATCTGGCCCACTGCCTGTTTTTGTAAATGAAGTATTATTGGGACATATTCCTTCACCTATTGTCTATGCCTACTTTTGCACTATAATGACAGAGCAGTCATGACAGAGGATAGATGGCCTATAAAAACAAAAATATAGAAAAAGTTTGCCAACCCCTGGTCTAGTGCATTGCTTCTAAGGTAACATGAATCTAAATTCTGGCTCTTCCATTTACTAGGCTTATGACATTAAACACTTTATGTAACTATTCTGTGCCTTAGTTTCATCTCTAAAATGAGGATAATAGTAGTACTTAACTTGTAAAATGGCTATGGTGAAGAATACTATAACAAGTAAATTAGCATATAGAAAACTCAACAAGTATTATCTATTTTTATTTGTATTTGTTATACAATTTAACTTACTCATAAGAATGGGCTATAATATTATGATGAAAGAGGCTCTAACGAAACATTAAGTTGAAAAGCCAATTGGTGTTTGTCATACTGACGATGCTTTCAGGAGAATTGCTGTGCTTTTAAATGTAGCTGTTGGGTGGGGACAGAAAATGGAGCAAAACAACAGCTCAAAATTTTCATGTCTTATTAATGTCTGAACAAGAAAGTTTTCTAGCTAGGGGTTGGCAAACTATGGCCTGCAAGTGAATACAGCTTGCTGTCTGTTTTTGTACACCTATGGAACTAAAATGGTCTGTATATTTGCAAGAGGTTATAGAACAAAACAAAGTAGCAAAGAGTAGGTGATAGGCAGTGGCCCAAGAATTCTCATATGTTTACTATCTGGCCCTCTACAGAAAGTTTGCCAACACCTGTTCTAGACAAAAGAAAGTTCTTTATTTTTTAAGTTTTTAAACTTACTAAAGAAATAAGCTCAGAGTTAAAAACTCAGGTTTATTTTGTGTGACTACCTTTTCCTCTTTTGGGTTACTATATTGATGAATTATTTTTGTTTTCCTTTGCTTATATATGACATAGTCTGAACATCAGTGTCTTTTTAAAGGTTCGTTCTCTTTTTTTTTTTAAATAATATTTCATTTGCCAAAAACCTGTATCTTTGTCACAAACTGTACCATTTCTTTCTTTCTTATTTATTTACTTTTTGAGACAGTGTCTCACTCTGTCTCCCAGGCTGGAGTGCAGTGGCACAGTCTCGGCTCACTGCAACCTCTGCCTCCTGGGTTCAAGCAATTCTCTGCCTCAGCCTCCTGAATAGCTGGGATTACAGGCACCCACCATCATTCTTGGCTAATTTTTGTATTTTTAGTAGAGATGGGGTTTCACCATCTCTGTGAGGCTGATCTTGAACTCTTGATCTCATGATCCATCCACCTTAGCCTCCCAAAGTGCTGGGATTACAGGCATGAGCCACCGCACCTGGCCTGTACCATTTCTTTTAATCACTACTGTAAAGATGAAATACATGTCTAGTAGGTCATTTATCAATTATGAAAATTGGTTGCATCTGAGTGAGGCTAGCGAGGTTTTTAAATAAATGGCACACTACTCAATTTTCATTATCTAATTGATCCCACCTTGGAATTTACCAAACCTAGTAAGGTAGTCAGAATTCCCAAAGCAGCTTTTCAAATAGACTAAAAGAGAAGAGAAGTAGGCAGGCAGGAAAAAATAAAGGAAAGAAGGAAGGAAGGAGAAAGCAGTGGACACTTTAGGATTGCTTCATTATTGCTTCAGCTGCATCTGCCAGAGCCCACCCGCTTCCACACTGATCTCTTTTTCAGCCTCTCAAGGTTATGAGCTCAATTCATATAAGAATCACACCAGGACAGTTTGCATGAATCTCAGAGGACTGGCAAAAACTGTCATGACAATAAATGAATCTATAATCTTTTCTAAGGTACCCACAGACATTTCAACTATAGGTCTACTAGAATTTTTATCCAGGTAATGTATTGTCTTCTTAAGACTTGTGGTTTTGTAGCTTATTTAGGGCCAGTCTATCAGCAGAGATCTGCATAATTAATTTCCTAAATTTGCTTTTTAACAAGTATGTGCAAATTTAGAAAGAATGACTTGTAAAGAAACATACTTATTGAGAATAACTCTCTATGTTGCCCAAGGTAGTCTCTAACTCCTGGCCTCAAGTGATTATAAGAGTAGCTCATACTTTGACCTCCCAAAATGTTGGTATTACAGGTATGAGCCACTGTGCCTGGCCTAAATTTGTATTACTATTGAATTTTACTTCATTTAAATTTATTTATTTTTATTGTAATTTATTTACGTTTTTTTTGAGATAGATTCTTGCTCTGTCACCCAGGCTGGAGTGCAGTGGCGTGATCTTGGCTCACCACAACCTCTGCCTCCCAGGTTCAAGCAATTCTCCTGTTTCAGCTTCCTGAATAGCTGGGATTACAGGAGCATGCCCCCGCTCCTGGCTAATTTTGCCTCCTGGATTCAAGCAATTCTCTGCCTCAGAGACTTTGTAGTAGAGACAGAATGTTGCCATGTTGGCCAGGCTGGTCTCGAACTCCTGACCTCAGGTGATTCCCCTACCTTGGCTTCCCAAAGTGCTGGGATTACAGGCATGAGCCACCGCACCTGGGCACTTCATTTAAATTTAAACTTCAACAGATACTCAATTAAATATTGGATTTTTTTTTTTTTTGAGATAAGGTCTCTCTTTGTCACCCAAGCTGGAGTGCAGTGGCCCAATATCAGCTCACTGCAGCCTGCACTTCTCAGGCTTAAGCAATCCTTCCACCTCAGTCTCCTGAGTAGCTGGAACTATAGGTGCACGCCACCACACCAGGCTAATTTTGGTATTTTTGTAGAGGTGGAGGTCTTGCAATGTTGCCCAGTCTGGTTTCGAACTCCTGGGCTCAAGTTATCAACCCACCCTAGCCTCCCAAAGTGCTGGGATTATAGGCGTGAGCCACTGCATCTGGCCTGAAAAACTTTTAAGCATGTTTGGAATAATTAGGTATGGGAATATATCTTTTTAATAGTAAATTTGATGACATCAAAATACAGATAAAATATTTAAAAATATTTAGCTGTTCAAGTTGAAATAATCTGGAAGTTAAAATACACTCTGGAATTCTAAGTCTTAGTATGAAAAATGCAAAATATTTTAATATTTTTAAATATTGATTTGTATTTTGAAATGACATTATGTTGGGTATGTTGAATTAAATAAAATCTATTACTAAAATTGATTTCACCTGTGTCTTTTTACCTTTTAAGCACGGTTATTAGATAATTTAAAACAACTTATGTTACTTTACATTTCTATAAGACAGAACTTATATATGACAATTCAAAATCCAAGAGTGGCTTCCAGAAGCAGTGAGTTTAACATTGCTGAATACATTCAAACTATTTACCAAGAAGCAGAGCCCAGCTGAATTCTCAGCTTCTTCTCAAGCCTACTTCATTCATTCATTCTTTCAGCATGCATTTATTGATTATCTACTATGTGCCATGCACTTTGTTAAGCATTGGTCCCTGACATCCAGATAGAGGTACAAGTTAATTTAATATATGACAAATATTATAATAACTATATATATATACACTATGGTGTTAAGAATGTCAGAGAAGAAGCACCAAGATCTTTCTGAGGAGCTGTCATTTGATTCACACTTGTAGGATAAGTAGGAGTTTTATAGGTTTAGAGAGGGAAGGAGGACATTCTTGAAAGAAAGAAAAGCAAATGTAAAAATGTAGGAGATGATTTGGAAAGTTTGTGCAACTGCAAGGTCAGTGCTGTTATTTAGATGACAGAAGGGCAGAAGATGAGGCTGGATGAAGAGAAAGGAACTGTGTCATGAAGGTCCCTTACATACTTGTTAAAGGACTTTGGATTTTACTTTGTAGGCAATGAAGAGTCACTGACAATTTTAAAAATGGTTTTTTGATTATAAGAATTGTTTCAGAAAGATCATTTTATTGGTTCTGAGGACAATAAATAGGAAACATTTCAGGGTAGAGGTAGAGAATTCGGTAAACTTTTGTAATGGTCCTGGCAAGAAATGATGAGGGCCCAAGCAAGGGCATCAAGGGAGGGCAGATAACTGGTAGGAGAACCAGGGTGGGCTGCATCAACCAGGTCCAGCTTGGGAAGTCAGTTAAATTAAGATGCCATTTACCAGGGCACACAAGGGAGGAAGAGATTTGGAGGAATGCTAGGTCAGTTTTGGGCATCTGAGAGTGAAATATCTTTGGGATATGTAAGTAGAGAAATATGCTAGGTCATTCTCTGTATATTATCAAATAAGCCAAATAAAAATGCAGGGGAAACATATGGACAATTTTTAAACTTTAACCATTAGAAGACAGAAAAAGCCATCAGTATGATTTCATCTTGAAATGAATGGTTTTAAGTATATTGCATATGTTGTCTTACTTTGAAGTCAAGGAAATTTAGGTAAATATTTAATCTAATTAATGTTTTGTACAAGCAAGCGTGGAGAAATTTAGTTATATAATAGGAAAGCATTGACAGAACCATAAATGTGCAATTTTAAGGCAATGGCTACATAAACAGCAACATGTACCTACTCTGGAACAAAACAAAATAAATAAAAATAAAAATAAATACGTTTAAATGAGGTAAAATTCAATAATATTACAAATTTAGGCCAAGCATGGTGACTCATATCTGTAATCCCAGCACTTTGGGAGGTCAAGGCAGGAAGATCACTTGAGGCCAGGAGTTAGAGACTAGCTATGTTGGCAATGAACATTATATTTTCGAGAATAGTTAACCAGTGATATATTCATGATATGATGATAAATGAAAAAAAGCAAAATGCAAAGCTGTATAAATAGTACAATACCAATTTTGCCAAAAAGCTATGTATCTAGTTATACAGAAAAATGGTCAACTACCTTCTCTAGGAAGTGGAATTACAGATAATTTTGATATTCCCCTTGTATTTCTTTTTATCAAATGTTTTACACTAAAAAACTATGAAGGACACTAGAAAATATGTGGTTTATGTAAAACGAAATGTTCAACTTCAATAAATTTTAGAAATATTGTTCAATTGTAGATAAAGTAAAACAAAAATTTATTCAACAACCTTATTTTGAATGTAACTATGACATACTCTCACTTCCGGTCATTATTCTCTTGGAATAGAAAAGTTCATTTCTTTTCTTTTCTTTTTGGAGGTTACAAGGTCTCACTTTCACCAACTCTGGAGTGCAGTGGTGCAATTATAGCTCATTGCAGCCTCAAAATCCTGGACTCAAGACATCTTCTGGCCTCAGCCTCCCAATAGCTGGGACTACTAGTTTATGCCACCACACCCAGCTAACTTTTAAGTTTCTTGTAGAGATAGGATCTCTTTATGTTGCCCAGTCTTGTCTTGAACTCCTAGGCTCAAGTGATCCTCCCATTTTAGCCTCCCAAAGTGCTCAGATTATAGGTGTGAACCACCATACTCAGCCAAAAGTTCATTTCTTTATACAAATTAATATACATGCTATTTGTAATTAGGCTCATTACTAAAAATTAAGGTGACTTCTAAATTTATCATTAAACCTGGGACAATTTTGAAGATGAAAAGGTCACTAATCATAATTACTCTGGGACAACAGGTATAGATCTGGACATGTGGTCACTCTCTCTAGTATAGGCACACATCTTTACCTGGATTAAGATTTAAGGCCTTATATTGTGAATAAAAAGTTAACCTTTAACACTATTATATTTCTATTTTGGTAAGAGTAAACATTTTGGGGATAGCATGAATTGAATGAGCTGAACTGTACAATGGTATGCACAGGCAGCTCTTTTTGCCAATAATTGTGCTCACTCACTAGATTGCAGAGTTCAGGTTTAAATATAATTCCATCATCCCTGATGGGCTGATATAGTGGGAGGAAAAAGAAAACAGAAAAATAATCTGTTTCAAAAATGATTTATGCTGTGTAGATTTTTCTGGAGTTTTTAAAGTTCCGTTTGAAAAGGGAATACAGTTGTACATTATGTTCTCACCTTCTGATTTTTTATCTTCTGGTTGATCTTCTAAATGCTAGAATGGAAAGCTTGGAAAATGTTTTCAAAATTTTTATTATTTTGTATAAATTTAATTTATTATTTAATTTATATTTATCATATAAATAATAATTTTATTATTTATAAATGTAATGCCTTGGAATTATCTGATATCTGTAATAGGTGATACAAAGTTTCACAAAGATTTATGTGACTAAACAGAAATTCATAAAGTTATTTAGACAATTAAGATTTGCACAAACTTCTGTAATTATTAAAAAAAAGAAAATGTCTGGAAAAGGGAAACCATTTTTATAAACAGATGAGTATAGTAAGTGCTGGAGAATGCATAAAAAATCATATATATTTTTATTAACACTTATAAAGAAGCGGCAAAGGAAAGGAAAATCTAACAACTCATAAAATCATACACTTAAATTTATGCACAGCACTTGTGATCCTTGAATAGAACTAAAATCATAAACTTCTCAACAGCATTCATAGTTACATGCAGCTAGTAACATACAAGTATATTTTATAATTTGCTTTTACCAAAGTATCTTGAACATTACAGCAAACGTGCTTATCACAAATTTCTTAGAATTTCAGAATAAAGTTTTGTTGATGATAGGATTAATGGGTGGCAGGAAACTATTGTTTATTCATTTTCTATGCTGTACCATGAAGGAGTCCAGGTACTCAAAAATCTTTTTGTTAAACTTCAAAACAAACCAACCAACCAACAAAAAACCCTGAGAGACAGCTTTACATAGGAGAAACCTGAGAATTAAAGTATTTAAGAATTACTTCTAAGGACTAAAATTGAATACTTCAAACCTAGGTAGTCATGTGCTTAAATAAATCAATAGATTATTAATCATATTTAAGTATGCATAAATAGATTTTTAGAATACAAATAGCTCCCCTTTTACATGTCTTTTGAGTCCGTGTACTTCTAGTCTCTATAAAGATCAAAAGGCAGTTAAAATTAAGTTAAAATAATTTTGTTATTTTAACAGTATAAGTTTTAGGATGGCTTTGGAAATAACAATATTCTATTCTAGGAAGTAGGATTACAGATAATTTTGATATTCCCCTTGTTTTGCTTTTATTAAATGTCTTACAATGAAAAATTATCAGGGACACCAGAGAATATGTGGTTTATATAAAAAGAAATGTTCAACTTCAATAAATATTAGAAATATTATTCAGCTGTAGATAAAAATAAAAGAAAAATTCATTCAACAACCTTATTTTGAATATAGCTATGACAGACTCTCACTTCCAGTCATTATTCTCCTGGAATAGAAAAGTTCATTTTCTTTCTTATAATTACTTTCCAAACTGAGTATCCATTAAAAAAAATTAAACAGATTTAAACACCACCTCAAGGTAGTTTAATCATTCACAATATAGTTTAATTTTTAAAGGGACACTGGGATGCTAGCAGAGAGAAGGCTCACAAGGCAGGGAAATCATGGTGAGATCAGAGAGAAGGGGCAGCTCGATAGAGAGCAGAGAGCAGTGAAAGAGAGAGAGGGCACCTGGATTCCAATCTGCCATTTGTCTTAACCAGTTTTCTGACTTAGAATAGACAGCTGAATCTCAGTGGCCTCATTCCTTCCTGTAGATTATTTCCACTTTCTTATTTCCATCAAAGTCTAAACTCTAAGGAAGGCACTTAAAAATTAAAATGATAACCAAGCCCACTGTAAAGTCCTTTAAGAAGGTAATGACAGTGGTGATGATATTACAATGCTTTCTAAGGTTCACTCCAGCTTTGAAAGTATATTATTGGAGAGTTTGTTCTGGGATTTGTTGTTAGAAGATAACTAGTATCTTATTAGCTGATCGTTGAATCTGCTCACTAGAGGACAGTATAGTAGATGGGCACAAACACACTAAAGATGTGTGGCTCACTGAAATATAAACCTATTTTGGGCCGGGCACATGGTGGCATGCGCCTATAATCCCAGCTACTCAGGAGGCTGAGACAGGAGAATTGCTTGAACTTGGGAGGTGGAGGTTGCAGTGAGCTGAGATCATGCCACTGCACTCCAGCCTGGGCAACAGAGCAAGACTCTGTCTCAAAAACAAACACACAACGTCTGTTTTGAAGAAAGATGCTAGCCAAAGAAACACATGAACAAGATAAATTCAGGGTCAATATTCTTAATAAAATTACAAGCTTTAGAGGACTATTGATGCTTTTTTACCTAGTAAACATTTAAACACAGTAGTGTATAAATGGTAAATGCTCTGGGACTGGCAACTCTTAAGAAGTTAGTTGTTTTGAGATTAAAAGGTCTCAAATTCATTAAATGTGTAGCTCTGTATTGGCAGTTGGGTGATACATGAACAGCACAGCGCAGCTCCCAGCCCAAGGGAAGGCCCAAATCTCCTCTGGTCTATTAAAAGTTTTTATGACTCTACAGGCTAGCACAGTGCTTTGCATGCAGTAAGTGCTTAATCAAAGCTTGTTAATCATCTCTAGGTACCTTGTGGACTTTGTTTCTTATCTTGCCACTTCTCAGTTTTTTTATTTTTGGCAAATCACCTAACTTCTGTCAGACAGCTATTGTTGGACTTGTGGATTCCACAATTTTTGAAGCCCCCTTAACATACTAAATTATGTATTTGGCAACCCTATCTTTCAAGACACTTTTTATATTTCCTTACCACCCTTCCCTCTGCCTAAGATCAAATTAGGACTTGTTGCTATGTTTTTAAAACACACTTTCATCCTGGATTACTTCTTTTTCATATATAAAGTTTCTGCAAAGATAAAGTAACTACAGAGGCAGGTATACTGTCTAAATGTGTAACTTTTAGTAAATTTTTTGACCATTTTGAGATTCACTTCCTTAAATAGCAAATGAGGATACTATCAGTCTTACAATGTTGCCAAAAATAAAATGAGATATAATTTTTAAAGCATTTAGCACAAGGGTAGACCCTTGGTTGACTTCTAATAAATATTGATTCTGTACTTTTATCTCTGTCAGGTTAATATTTGGTGACTGTATTATCTTTTTCATTTGCTGGCAGGAACTTATTTGGAATCCTGTTAAAATAGGCTGTTTTTAGTACAGGGTGGATAATATTATGTCCTTTATAATACAACTACTAAATATAGATATGTCTTAATGTCAGTAGGACACAATGTAAGCAATAGTGCCCTGTCTCAAAACAATTACAGTAGGATTATAAAATTTCTAAAATAACTGGAATAAATAAACATGGACCCTGTGTATTAAACAGATTTAATAAAAATATTTTTATTGAAGAATCTGTAATAAAATCAGAGAAATGTTCTGAGTTTTTATTATATGTGGTGGAAATGAACTCTTTTCTTTATAAAGTACTTAGTCACCCTGTAATTTCCTGCACATTTAAATGTTCATTGTGTTAGAATTAGTGTGTATTGTCATTCTAACTCCCAATGTGAAAAGATGAAAACAGCTTCAGTGTCTGAATCATTCATCCTATTAGTGACAGTGAAATAAACTCATAGCTGAAATAGAATTAATAAATTAAGTGTTTCAGTTCTAACAAAGACAAAATGACACATTGATTTTGGAATAGCTGTTGACAAGGCATTGTTATAATGCCTGTGACAAATACAGAGATGACATTTTATTATTTTCTGACTTTCTAAGTAAGTGGGGTATATAAAAAAATCCCAATTCTTTTTGCTCTGTTAATAAGGAAGGAAGGCATGACTGGACAACGGGGGCTTCTCTTCCCTTCTAAGTGTCTAGTTTCAATGGGAAGAATCCAGCAGTGCCAAGAAGCCTGGAAGAGCCACAAAAGACAGGATCCACTCAAAGTGCTGAACCACAGAGATTTTCTTTTCATTTATCACAAAGGCGCCTTGTGTTCCTAGACAATCTCCCCCTCTCACTTTTACAGAATTTTTTCTCAAGACTATATCTCAGAAACTTCTTGGACATAAATGGCTGTAAAGCATTTTTCAAGGAAACGTCTTTTTGGGCGATGCAGTCATACCATGTTAGGAGACTCAGACTGTGTCTGAGTTGAGCCAAAGAAATGAGTGTCCCTAAGTCCTCTTATGCAAGCCAGGTGGATAAAAGAAGCATTCTACAAAAAATGTACACATTTTTGAGGGGCTCAACATACAAACTAGTCACTGAAAAACGAAGATGAAAAAATACTAAAATGAAGAATAGTATCTTTTTCATCAGCAGAGGTCTAGCACCAAGAATCTCTAAAATAGAAGACATGGTTCCTCTTTTGATGTATCTCTAATGACCTCCAGGTGCAAACACTTTGCAACTTGGTCTACTGGCACTTCATGATTATCCTCTTCTTGACATTTACAGCTTCATCCCTGCCCCGACTAGTGCCCCTCCACACCCTACATTCCATTCC
This sequence comes from Aotus nancymaae, assembly GCF_030222135.1. Taxonomy (NCBI): domain Eukaryota; kingdom Metazoa; phylum Chordata; class Mammalia; order Primates; family Aotidae; genus Aotus; species Aotus nancymaae. The sequence continues at coordinate 46,203,932 of NW_026988431.1, read as the reverse complement.
CACCACCCACTCACCCTTCCCAGCACTACCTTCCTGGATCCCTTATGTGACTGCTTCCTCTGCTGGGAATATCCTTGTTCTACTTCTGGTGAACTGTGACTCAAACCCTCAAAGCCAGCACAAATGTTAATTCTGAAGTCGCATCTTTCTGGAAATCTCCTCTATCTACCCCTAGGTAGAATTAAGGTTTTTTTCCCCCTGTATTTTCGTGACCCTTGTACTTCCCTATATAAGGCACTTGACACATGGTTTGTACAAAATATATACAGCAGGTGCCATTTGTATTAGACTTTCTTGCATGTATCCATCTCCTCTACTGGCTGGTGAATTCTTTGTTTTCCCACCCCCACAGTTGAGGACCTGGAATATAGTAGCCATTAAGTGAAAACCTGTATAATTGAACATTCTCAACACATTTATGAAAATCCATACGACTAATATGCACAAAACTCTAAAGCCTTCCCATGCAAATACTATGGTTTCTGCCAATTTATAATTTGTTTTTAAAAAAGGAGGAAGGATGGTGTCACCTGTGCAGATATTTTTCTGAGTACTTGTTTATTTACTTATGGAGCATTATGGTTTTTGAATCATATCAAACTTGAGTTAATTGAACTTAACTCGATGTGTTAAATTTCTTTATTTCCTTCTATTTTCCAAGCTAATTATTGTGTTTGTTTTATTTTTAAACTCCGTGTTTAAAGGAGTAGACATTGAAACACATACAGAGTTTGTTGACTATTAAGTGTTCCTTAGATTTAGACACACAGCTGTGAGGAATTATTGGCGATAAACAGCGAAAATGCTCAAGAGTCCCAGGGAAGCATGTAAATTATGTTTAAAGTGGCTTGACAGTCTTCATTTTACTGGTGTATCATGAATTACTATCAGTTGTGAAGTGATATAACTTAATGTAAGAAAGTTAATATAATTTTTGTCTTTATAATTAGAATGATTTGAAAGTGGAGTGGGTTGGGGAATAATCAAAAGAGAAGAGATGCAAAAGATTGTTGAAAGTCAGCTTGGCTGGATGGCTATATGTGGGAATTAGAATCAGACAGTGGAGGTCCCCAGCCAACAAATATGTATAGACATCAGCAATGACATCCTGGAAATAGTAAGTGTGAAAGATATTAAAAAGCACAAAAGTGGTTAAGATTTTGGCACTATCTTTGGGGAAGACACAGTTCTCACAAAAAAGAGATGTTCGTCTTTTATAGGAGCAGTGGCTCCTTGTATCCAGTGGACATGCTTGCCCTGATTGGAAAGGGACTCTTCCGGCCATTCATTATTTCAGGAACAGGAGTTAACCACGTGAAGGGCTGAGTTGGAGCTGAGGAGAGTGGAAATTTCAGCCTGAAGGGACAGCATGAACAATGCATGTTGTGATGAGCAAGAGTTCAGTGTTGCTGGAGGGTGGTGCTCGAAGAAGGGCTTGGTTGAGATGAGGCTGGAAAGGCAGACAGAGATAGGCCCCAGGTGCTTTTTATGACACATAAAGAAAAAAGATTTCAGGGTAATAACCTGCAGATTTGGCTTCTCAATATGTTCCACTATGAGGAGAGATGGTGTAGTTGTGAATATGTACTTTCTTTATTAACAAAAAAGAATGTCATTTTTTTTCTGGGTTTCTCTGGGTGTCAAAAGTTGACAAAGAGATAATTTTCTAGGAGCATTATACCTCTGCTTTCATAAAATGTTTATTAATGTGCATTTAGCAGAGTGTTTTATATCTCCCAGTATGAGGTCACCACAGGGATCTTTCTGGCAATTGTAAGAAGCTGTGCTATATATGAAATAAGGAGGGAGTGGTTTGTAAGACAAGCAGAACAATTTCCAAGAAATAAAATTCTGCCCAACAGGTTTAGACACAATCTTAGCTTTGCAAATGGATAATTATACTTGGTTATAACAGGTACAAAGAGCCATGCCAACTAAGCCAAGTCTGCCAATTTCACCAGAAAGGCCAGAGGTCAGGCCTAACCAATGGCAGTCATGTTTACAAGATGCACCTCAGTCTGTATATAGAATGCTCATGTTCCCTTGCTCTAATGTCACTTAAGTAACCTGAGGAAATGTGGGATACCATTTCTTCCAGTGGTTCCAGTGAAGGCTTTCTGTAATGATAGTGTTCTACTGAAATTATGAGCTTAACCCCATTTACTCACCAAAGCCCCCTTTACCACAAACTTTAAGAGTATTAAAACTATAAATGGTACAAACAACACAAATAAGACAATTTTAATTCATAAATACATTATCTGGATGCAGTTTCCATTGTTCTTCATGCAGTTCTTTAAAACAGTAAAAACATATGGATATAGACTCTCAATTCCTTTCTTCCCTGTGTACCTCTTACTCTACACAGACACACACACACACATACACACACACACACACACACACACGTGCACTCATAAAGGTAGGGAGAAGTAGTCCTCCCAGAAAAAATTTCTGATGGCACATTAAAAAGGGAGTGCCTTTGGCTTTTAGACAAACATACCTCTTCCACATAATAGATTCTCCCCAGACAGGTTTAGACACAAAAACTCAGCCACCCAACTTATTGCAGTAGGAAAAACTAGTTTATGAATGTGTAAAATTAACTGTTACCTTGGTGTTTTAAAATTCTTAACTTAGATGTAATTATTAAATAATTTGTTTGGTAGTGTGACAGAAATTTCAACACAAAAAAAGATTGTGGGGAAGCACTAAATAGTCATAGAGCAAAATACTTTCTAAGAATAATAGTAATTATTGAGGTGTGTTTCACACATTTAGTGTCTACACATACAAAAAGACAAAAGCTTGGTATGGGTCATTATGAAATCCTAGGATGGTTCATATACCCTTAGCTGCTTTTATAAAAGTGAGGCTTTGTAACCACGGAAATGAAGATACAGTGTCAAGATGACTCAGGTAACTATAAAGAACTTGAAAATTTTTTTTTAAACCTCAGTTCATTAGTAGTCTTCATTCTCTGTCATGCTTACTTACTGCCAGCAGTAAATGTTGTTCGGGCAGCAGTTAACCCCAGATTTCTCTGCTCATTTTTTTTTTTTTTTTTTTTTTGAGGCAGTTTTGCACTATCACCCAGGCTGGAGTACAGTGGCATGATCTCAGCTCACGCAACCTCCGCTTCCTGGATTCAAGCAATTCTCCTGCCTCAGCCTCCTGAGGAGCTGAGGCTACTGGTGCACGTCAACATGCCTGGCAAATTTTTGTATTTTTAGTAAAGACGGGGTTTCACCATATTGGTCAGGCTGGTCTTGAACTCCTGACCTCAGGTGATCCACCTGCCTCTGCCTCCCAAAGTGCTGGGATTACAGGTGTGAGCCACCATGCCTGGCCTTCTCTGCTCATTTTATTGCTCTATTCTTTTTTGTAATAAATGATGTGTTGGACTGGCCACAGGATATATAGTCCATTGACGTATTGAGGAAGAACTTACCAACTCTATAGAAATTATAAACCTGAAACAAGAAAAGAAACTGTAGCAGTTACTGGATCCAGGGCCCTAGTAAAGTACCCATTTATCTCTTCCTCACACTTTGAGGAAGCACCCATTCTACATTTCAGGATTTGTGCTTTAGGTGTTTTCCTTTCCCTCACCTTCAGGGTTGGGTCAAAAGGTTAGCCAAAGTCAGTCAGCATAAAACATCCTTTTGATCAGAGTGATTGATTTGGGGATTTACTTGCAACTAAGTTTGGGCAATGAGCAGGCCAGGTATTTTGTGTATGTGATAGCAGAGAAAAGTTCTATTTAGGGACTTAAAGCTGAGAAAGTATACATTTTGGAGCTGCAATAGCCAATTAGAAATCAAGAGTGGAAAGCCTAGCAGAGAATGAAGAAAATGCATATAGGAGATCCAAGTTCAGAGATGTAAAGAATCAGGCCTTAGTAACATCATTGGAGCCCCTGAGTTAAGACCCATCTGAAGCCAGCCGTACTCTTGGACTTCTAATCACAGGATTCAAAAATTTAGTCTGTGCTTGTGCCAATTTGGTTGGGTTTTAAGTTACCTGCCATAGAAAAAGTCCTGTTTAATATAGCACATTTCTTCATCATCTCAGCACTGCTTAGACTTTTACCTTCTCGATTGTGACTCCATTAAAAGGATGATGGCAAGTAATATCACATCCTGACAGCTTTCAATGACATCAGAGATTGGGATCTCATTTCTGCTGATTTGATTACATACATGTGTATATACGTGTATGTGTGTATCCGCCACATATTGAAATAAGTTTCTTTTTAATGCATTAGTAAATGTCTTATTACTTAAGCAACAGGAGGTTGAGGTTGCTATTTTTCCTTCCAGCAATCATAAAGCATGAAAGTATAACCATGTGGCTTGAATGGGGAAAATAAGCCATAGGAAGATCTGGATCTAATATTGTAAGGATTAAGGAGATGTCAGCAGAGGAAGCCTGTGCTGATTTATAGAGACCCCTCTAGTGGTCATAAATTGGGACACAGAGGGAATCAAAATCATATTTTCTTATCTGAACTGCTCAAGTATTTTGCTTCTTTCCATCCCTGAAGCTGAAATTGTCTTATTGTATCCAAATGATTTCAGATGAAGTTGGGTGATGAAAAAATTGTAGCCCGTGGGCAAACAGCAGTCTTTTACATTGGATTGTAGTTTAGAAGTTGACAGGCTTAAAGTTGCTCATAACATACCAGAAAAGGGATGGGGTCAGCTCTTCACTGTGTAATATTCAGTGGCATTATGAAAAATTTGCTAAAGGAAATGTGACACCTCATAAAGTCCCAGCAGCAGAGGCTAGGAGAAACAGTGTCAGTTATGCAATGTTTTACTGCATGAATATGAAGTATTTTACTGCATAAAGTTTATTTCAAAGATCCTCTCAGTACCTATTAAACAATACTGAGTGTGCCAGTGTTATACAGGCTGCTCAAAGATATTCTACATTTTGTATTTGTGCAAAATATTCTAGTATATCTGCAATTAAAATGTAGCAACTAAACCCAGATAGTGAATGCAACAACAAAGATAATAATGACAAATAGATGGTGTATTTTACTATTCTTCCCTTTGTCATATTTTGTGACATAAAATGTCAGAAGTCATCTAAGAGTATTCTGGTATTCCTGAAAAAGTATTAGCAATTGCTTAGAATATTTTGAACTTACTAGAATAGAAACTGGAGTGCAGTGAAAGAAATAAGAAACACATAGTAACAAATATCCTCACATTTATTTTAAAGAAAATGGTGAGTTTCTGAGAGTAAAATAAAAATAAACTTAAGAAACAAAATAACTTAGGGCTGACTCAAGGCAATCCAAATGGAATAATTTGAAATGTTTTATTCAATGAGTATCTTTCATGAAGAATTTGACTACTTAACATGGTTCTGCTAACAGGGCAGCAGACTTGCCCTGTGGAGTGCCTAGGCTAATGGATAGAAGATAAAGGTAAGTCTGACTTGCAGAATCTTCAAAAGGTTTAAATAATGTATCCCATAGCCTAATGGGAGCTACCCTGCGGTTTTACTAGATCAAAGGATGTATACTCTGTCAAAGAATGTATGCATTGACAGTGATTTATATAAATCACTCCAGATACTCACTTCATTACATTTCACCATCATCTTTTCACAATTTATTGCTTCACTCTCATCAGAAGCATTATGGAAGTAAGATGTCAGCTGGCCAGCTGTAAACTTGTCTTTAACCTGGAAATACTTGCACCTGAAAGTCTCCTCCTATTTTCTTGCTATGAGCTTCTGGCATCTTATGACATTTAATGTCTGCCCATAAAAACTGGTGCACCAGCTTTACTAGACATGTTGGTACAAAGAATATCATTTAGGTATTTCCAATTTTAAACATCAGTAGATAAAAATACTAACTTTGTATAATTCTGCAAGCAGGTCATTGGAAATATGGACAAACATTAACCAAAGGAATCCAGGTTGTCTCTGGGAATTCCTAATAGATTACAAATTCAAAGGATTACAGTATTGTCTAAGGATGGGAGTAATTTTAGAACAAAAACCACTGCTTAAGTGGAGAGTACAAATTAGTCCCCCAGTTTTGATGTTTATAACTAAGAAATTTGAGAATTAGGGATTAAAAGAGCTAGCACAAGTCATATAGATAAGAAATGGAGGAGTCAGGATTTCAAGGGAGTCTGACTCTTGAGACCTCTCGTTTAGCTACTATTCCTTAGAACAGCAATACAAATACTACAATTATGTCTTAAGGTGATACTTTAACTCAAAAAATGAATTGTAGCATACAGAAGACAATCTATTTGGAAAATCATTGACCAAAATTTAAAAGTAATTAGATTTGAAGCATCTGGATAGACTTACAATATGAGTTTCCATTTCAGAATCATTCTGTTCTCTAATGATGTCATATTCTTTTAGAAGATTTTTCATAATGCTATTTAAATTTGCAAAGCAAGAAAGAATCCATGTGTTACCATATTTTCTTCATGATACCTTTCATTCATTCATTCATTCAGCTAATATTTATGGATTGCCTTCAATGTGGTCAGGCATTCTTTTAGGTTCTATGGATACATCAGGGAACAAAACAGTAAGAACAATATCTTTGACCTCATAAAGGTTATATTCTAATATGGAAAGACAGAAAATAAACATAAGAAATAATTATATCATATAATATATAGAATAGCAAAAAGATATTTAGTACTATAAAAAATAAAGTATGGTAAGTAGAGTTGAACTGCTGGAGAAGGGGATTCATTTAAATAGGGTGGACAGTGTAGGCTTCATAGAGAAGGTGTCATTTCAGCAAAGACATAAAGAGGTAAGAAAAGGAGCCATACAGATATCTGGAAGAAGAGCATTACAGATAGAGAAAACAGCCACTGCAAAGATTCTGAAGTGGAAATAAGCTCAATGTTTATGGATAATAGGAAGGTGTATGTGTCTGAGTCAGAATAAACAAGGGGTACGGTAGTAGGTGATAGGATCAGACAGATGCAGTCTTATAGGTCCTTGTACTGATTTAGGTCTTCAGTATGCATGAAATAAGCCACCAGGAGGGTTTGACAGAAGAGTGACATAATGTAACTTAGTATTTCAACAGTGTCACTCTGCTTGGGTCGAGACAAGGCTGCAGGAAGGAAAAATTTGAAGTGTGGTACCTGTCATTGCAATAATCCAGGTGAGAGTGGTGCTGATTTGGATCGTGGTGGGATTGGTCGAGATGGTAACACATAATATGACTGTGGATATGTTTTGAAGGCAGAGCTAACAGGGATTCTGATGCATGAGATTAAGTGTGGGAGAGAAAAAAAGAAGACAAGAATTACTACAAGGCTTTCAGCTTGAGCAATTAAAGTTTGAAGTTGCCATTTACTGAGATGTTAAGAGTATAGGTGTAGCTAGTTTGGGGGTAACTAGAAGAGTCTGGAGTTCAGGGAAATCTTGACTATAACATCTATTTAGGAGATATATATTTAAAACTATGAATGAGGATGCACAATGGCAAATAGATAAATGCATTTTGTTTTTAATCAATTTGCCAGATTAAATATGCCGGGAAATCTCTCATGGTGTGGAACACTTGAAATGCTAGATAAAATATGACAAGTTTTAAATTAATAAGCCTGAGCTCTAGTAATAGAAAGACCTGGAGGCCAGACAAAGAATGAAGAGTGATTCAATAGCAGCAAGCTCAATCTAAAGCTTGTTTTTAATCTGAGGGCATCTGTCAATTCCTGGTGGCTCAGAGCCTGGATTTTTACTAGGCACACATTTTTGGCTCTGGAAACAAAGCTTCAAGTCCTAAAAGTATGGTGGTCAGAAGTACTGCAGTAAAGCCGAAAACTTCAAAGTACAACTCTCATAGAGAATATATTAGGGTAGGCTAGGCGCAGTGGCTCACGCCTGTAATCCTAGCACTTTGGGAAGTCGAGGTGGGCAGATCACCTGAGGTCAGGAGTTCGAGACCAGCCTGGTCAGCATGGTGAAGCCCCATCTCTACTAAAAATACAAAAATTAGCCAGGCATGGTGGCGGGTGCCTATAATCCCAGCTACTCGGGAGGCTGAGGCAGGAGAATTGTTTGAACCTGGGTGGGGGGATTGGGGCGTGGAGGTTGCAGTGAGCCAAGATCATGCCACTTCACTCCAGCCTGGGTGATAGAGCCAAACTCCATCTCAAAAAATAAAATAAAATAGAGTATATTAGGGCAAATCAACCCGCCACTATCACCAAGGTCATTATGGACTTGGAACAAACTGGAGGCATGTACTGTTGTGAATTAGGGGACAGTATTGACATTGCCTGTGTAGTCCACGAAGACTCTTCAGTCTGAAAATTAAGTTTCTGACATTGCCCTGGGTTGTTGGTGACATCAGTGATAAAGCTAAAGCACAAACCATTTCTCTGTGAAAGAGATGACTTAGCTACTTACACATTTATTTCCTTCTCTCTGTTTCTGTTCTCCTGTCCCACTTTTATCAAGACGTTCTTTCCATTGTTTCTATTGCCTTTTATCCTGTTTTGTTTTAATCCCATCCTCTGCAGTTTTCCTCCATTTGGAGCTCCATTGTGGAAGAGAACCTGGTGGGCCAATTTTCAGGGTTCACAGAAATTAGACTACTTTAGTCCTTTTCAACCTACTGTAAGCTCTTGAATTCACTTGCCACTGGAGTGGGTAAAACCCCTTAGCTGCTGTCCTACACTGGCCCACAGTACTTCTGTGTGAATGCCTGTTAACTGTTTTATAGTCCTTCTCTTCTTAAATGTCAGGTTGCTTCCCATGCTAGCTGTTGCTAGCATGCGGGTATTGTGACTGTTGGTCCCTACTCGCTTGTATTTTTGGCTTAATGGGGATACCCTGTCTTCTAGTTATTCTAAATATTGTCTTTGGGGGCTTTGGTCTTGTTCTTATGTTTCTCTGTTTGTTTGTTTGAGACAGAGTTTCACTTTTGTTGCCCAGGCTGGAGTGCAGTGGCACGATCTCGGCTCACTGCAACCTTCGCCTCCCATGTTCGAGCAATTCTCCTGCCTCAGCCTCCCAAGTAGCTGTGATTACAGCTGCACATAACCACACCCAGCTAATTTTTTGTATTTTCAGTAGAGACAGGGTTTTGCCATGTTGGCCTGGCTGGTCTTGAGCTCCTGATCCCAGGTGATCCACCAACCTCGGCCTCCCAAAGTGCTGGGATTACAGGCGTGAGCCACCATGCCTGGCTGTTTCTTTGTTTTCAAATGGATATTATGGAAGCATCAGAAACAATGCCCACCACTGCTGCTGTCTTCTAGACTGCCTGTAATACATTCATTTTAAAAGGAAATACATAAAAGAACCAGCTTACGTGTATATATAAAATAAACTTTTCATGTAATACATAAATATACAAGTTAGGTCTTTTATATATATATATGTGTGTGTGTATGTATATCTATTTCTGTGTATGTATATATATGTACACAAAAAAATTAATATGGTTCTTAGAATAATGGTACATGAAGAATGAGCAAGCAGAGTGGTTAGATAGTAAAATGAATTATTGGAAATAATTATAATGTGTGATAAGTAGGCCAGCTTCAGGAAAAATTGATGATAGAGCTTTCTTTGGTGCTGAGTACCTCCTGGTTCCATGGTCAATCCTCTTCTTTCAGTTTGTTACACCTGGCATCCCAGCAGTCTTCAGTGTTTGTGCCCACTTATGGTCTATCATAACTTTGTCTCTGATCCTGAGCTCCCACTCAAATAGAATTCAATAATAAAAATGTTAATGAGTACTTTTGGAAAGGACACTAGACTAAGTGGAAATCTCAGCTTAGCCATTAATTAATTGGATTGACCTTGGCAAATCAATTTATCTCTTAGCTTTATAGACATATGTGTAATTATAAATAAATTACAATAAAAATAAAAAATAAACCCAAACTTGATAATACATCAATAGAAAGATGAGTGACATACATACATACAGTGTAGAAGTGTGGGAGTCATGAAGTCTGTTGCACATCCTTTTGGATCTGGTCGCAAAACTTAACTCTGAAGTCTTAGAAATCTTGGTGCGATAGCATACGTGTGGCTCTCATGAATAACAAGAATTATCTGGAGGCAAAACATTTTCTGAGTTCCTACGTGTGGCTGCCTGACCTGGGTCAGTGCCTATAACAGAGTGCTCCAGGATCTTGGACGAGTAATCCTATAGAGTCCTCCTTTAACCTGTCTGTGGCTTTGTCTTGTCTCCCTGGTTTCTGTCCTGAAGTCCCAGACTGCACATGCTCTCATTTTGCAGAGATTTTGTTCAGTTCTAAGTTCTCACCTTTACTCCCAGGCTTGCTTTGGCACAGGTCTAGCATTCTTTGTTCCAGCTTGCCCCAGGAAGAGTTATCCAACAGGGAGGTCAATGTGTGGCTTGAAACTTTTTAGACATTCCACTAAACCATGAACTGGCATATATCCTAGAGAGACACAATACTCAAAAAGTCAACATTCAAATACGACTATATCTTATAAAAGAAATAAAGCCTACTTCACCATGTTAAATTATTTAACAAGGTTGTTCCATGGTAGCAAAGATGTTGTGGCAGATAAGCATCAAGTCCCTTCCAATTCTGAAAACATGTAATTCTAGTATTTCTCACAAGGATACTTGCTTTACCACAGGTATCACGTGAGGCAGCCTAATTTATTGAGATATTTATTTTCGGTTCTCACTGTGGAAGAAAACATGGAAGGATAAAAGGTATTTTCCCAGAAGTTGTCCAAGCCCTTTCTCTTCTGGGTCTGGGGAGCTCCTCTGCTCCAGGAGGTCATAAAGCAACTTTGTGTTTCAGCACTGGGACCTGGAGCTGCAGTAGACAAGACTAGAACTAGACCTCTAACCTATTTTGTATACTATAGGAACTCCAGATTCTTACAGCTCATTGCTGTATTTCCCAACATGCTTACAAAGCTTCATTCAGCTCCTAATATTTACCAAGTGCTCTCTTACCCCCTGGTCCTTTGCATGTGTGAGTCCTTCTACCTGTTATACTCTTACATAGCTAGAGTCTTCTCCCACATGAGACAGGCTCTCTGACCACCCTATATGGTCTCTGTCCCTCTCTTTTACCACATTTCCTTGGCTACTTGCTTGTTCCTTTTAGAAAATGTAACATACTTTCTAATTGTTTTGTATATCAGTGTATTTGCTTTTGGTCTGCCCTCTTCACTGGAACATAAGGTCTATGATGGAAGAGATTGTGTCTGTCATTTTCACTAATGTATGTCCATTGCCCAGTCTGGAGCACAGTAGACTCATATGTATTTGATATATATTAATATTAATGCAAAACAGGCAATGAATGGAATAATCTGGCAGATCTTTGCAAAGGACTGAGCTGTGTGGTATTTGAAAGTGAATACAAGAGCTAGAAAACAAGTGTTGGTTATCAAGAAGATTGCTTCTAAATTCAACCAAAGAATGGAAGGAGGCATCAAGAAAACATAAAACAGATTGGAGCTAGCTAGAAAACCACACTGTATGTGCAGAGGGAACCTGAGACCATTATTAAGTAGGAAAACAGAAAGCTTTCAAACAGATGACCTAATCAAACTACTTGATAAGTAAAAACAAGTTGATAAAAAAATTACGTTAGTTGAAGTAAATTTTGTTATTTAAAATGTTAATGGCAATGTGACCAAGCTAAACCAGGAAAAAATAGGTTGGAGTCAGAAATTACTGGAATGTATCACAATAAAAGAGGCACTGAAGGAAGGATACAAAGATTCATTTTTGGCAAAGAATTTGAAAGGTGCTATATGGAATGTCATTAAAAATATCATGGCTGCCAACACTAAAAAACTGATTATAATGAGTAAAGGAAATATCACTTAAGTTAATCTGAAAAGTTGTTACTCAAGTGATAAGTTTGAGTAGAAATTAGAGGCTAATGACTTCTTGCATAATTATCTAGTTCCAATATCAACAAAAATCACTGAAAAGTATTTCATAACCATAGCACATATGTCAGATCATATATCTAATGGTATATGTTTTAGTAAAATGTAAGAAACAGCTATCCAAATTCCGGGAGAATGGATTAACAATGTGGGTGATATGAGGTTCAAGGACTGAGAGAGGAAGACGAGAATGGTAGATGGGATGTCAGAGGATTTAGGGATGGACACATTAGTTAATTCTTCCTGATATGAGGTTCAAGGACTGAGAGAGGAAGACGAGAATGGTAGATGGGATGTCAGAGGATTTAGGGATGGACACATTAGTTAATTCTTCCTCACAAAAGCAGATTAGGTTCTGGAAACAGAGAAGAAAGGGCAACCAAATAGCAAAACAACTAAAATTCTTAGAGACAGGAGTTGATCCAGTTCCCCCTTGACGCATCAGCTCCCTGATTTACAGCTGCTTTCCTGTGTGATGGAGAAACAAAAATAAAAGCACATAGTGGGAATGGAGGCAGCAAACCATCTGGTTATGTATGCACCTATGCAACAACCCTGCATGATCTGCACATGTACTCCAGAACCTAAAGTACAAAACAACAAAAACAAAAACAAGCACAGCAGTTTCTCACAAGGATGCAAAATGCATTCCACCTTTGCCTTTGTAAGGGTAGATAAAGTGATCAAAGAGCAATTAAACTGCATGTAACCTATAAAAACTATTTGAAAAAGACATTCTGAGTCCAACACATCCACTCTGAGCTGCTGAAGATTGTTAATGTTTACCAGATAAGGCTTTTTGAAAGTCAGGTTCCTGCCACACCTGAGAAAATAGCATGCGCTGATACATCTTACAGCTCTGGACAAAGTTGATCTCAAGGGCTATTCTTTAAAACTGAACAATGTTTTTTGGGGAGATTCCATTAAGTTTCTTCTATGAAATCTTCCAAGCCTAAAATTAAAACAGTAGCAGTCATAAAACTCAGAAGATGTGAGATTGAATACCTACTGATGAGCCATTTATTCTAAATGGATAACTTGCAGGGTTTTGCAAAATCTATACAGCTCTTCAACAGTTATATTTAATGATGCTTCATTTATTCAGCACTGCCAGGAAACTGGTTCATATAAATGAATTTTCCAGATAACTGAAGCATACCCTTTTTGCATCAGAAGTATTTTCTGAAATATATGACATACTATACTGCTTTGCCAGTAGAGGATGCTGAACATAATCATTACTTCTCTCTCTTAGAGGATGACTCAAGACCATCATAGGCATTGCCCTTCGTAATGACAATAGGACTCTATTGAGGTGTAAAGCACTAGAAAATTTGTTCCTAGATGAAATGGACCCAACATACTCTGCTGCTGTAGTTGTATCAGACTTTTAGAATGTTGTGGTCTTACTCAATTAGCATTTGTTTCTCCTCCCCTATGTTGGTGTTTCTAATGTTTTGACTTCTTACATCTGAGATTTTCCACTTTGAAAGCCTCATCTCTTCTTCAGAGTGAAACGCTTTTTTTGGTTTTATGAGAAGTGTTTGATTCACAGTGGCATTCAGCACTCAATGGCATTTTATTTTTTCTAATTCCATGTTTGTTGTTAGATTCTAAATGGTTAAAAGTATGTAAAATCTCACAAACTAGTCACAAGGGAATACATTATTCTTTTATGGAGAGTAATTTTTAAAATAAGATGAACGTCAGTATTATTTGAAGTTCAACATGTAGAAATTCAAGTTATAAAAACATGATAATTATTTAGAAATAATGGGTTAGAATATTCTATGAACAAATATAATTCCTTATTTCCATACTACTGGGCAGAGTGCAAAGCTACAGTGGGTGCCTACTTTATATACCCCTTCCACATACATTTTTTATTACTTATTTTAATTATTTATTTAGTGACAGGGTCTTACTCTCTCACCCAGGCTGGGGTACAGTGGCACAATCATGGCTCACCGCAGTCTTGACCTCTCGGGCTCAGGCAGTCCTCCCACTTCAGTCTCCTCAGTAGCTAGGCCTACAGGAGCCCGCCACCATACCAGCTAATTTTTATATTTTTGGTAGAGATGGGTTTTCACCATGTTGCCCAGGCATGTCTCAAACCCCTGGGCTCAAGCCATCTGCCCACCTTGGCTTCCTAAAATGCTAGGATTACAGGCATGAGCTACTGTACCAGGCCTTCCATATACATTTCTTTTCCATAAAGCTTTGCCTGTTAACCTGAAGCTAGTATTATAAAATCACATAATAATCAGAGAGGCTTAATATCCATGGGAAGTTATACAAAATGCACTTGATTGAATTCTAAGATGTTAAGAAGGATTCTAAACAGATTAATCTAAATAATTTAATTATAAAAAATCATAACTTGGGTTTTATGATTTATTTCTTTAGGTAGTTTTTGGTTCTTGTTTCTCTCTCACTCATATAAACCTAATCTGAAATCTGTTCTCTCAGAGAATATGGAGAGAAAAGCAACAGACCCAAGTATCCTAATATTTGAGGTTTCCAAATTGCCTCCATAGACTAAAGCCTCTGTTCAGAGAAATGCAGACTGTGTGAAGCAAAACAACTGTAATCCAAATCCTGAGCTGTCAGCAGTGCCCTGGCATTGGCCTGGAGAATTATGCAGGAATGGAGAGCCAGTCCCTTATATTTCTAGTTGACCCTTTCTAATGAGTTCATCCTTATCTTATCCTACGTGTTCATTACTCTATTTATGCTTTTCAGTCTTACCCACATTTCAATTTTATTATATCATCACATCTTCTAAGTATGCCCTTCTCTCTCATACATAATTATTGCTCCAGGGAGAGCAGAAGCTCTAAAAAGATTTAAGAGGGATATCCAGAAAGGTGCTTATAACTGTATCATTAATCTTCCCCAAGTCTCTGTGGATTAAATATTAGTCATGTGGGAACTTAAGCAAAAAGACTGCCATTTCCTTTCTTCTCATCTTCTGTCATCAGTGAACATAGGTGTCCAGAAGAGGAAATCATTCTCTATCTTTAATTTTATATGCTTTTCAAAAGGTACCTGCAGTTACTTTGCTTTAGATAAAGCTGCGTAAAACATAGAAATAAAAACCAAGAGCAAAGATATATCAGTACGTACAATAGCACTTTACCTATCTATAAAATCAGATACTTGGTAAAAAACAAATTGAGAAGGTAGTAGAAAACCATGTAGTATATAAGAAAGGTTTCTGAGATATGTTTTATTTACGCCAATATATTTAAAGTAGCAGAGACCTCAGGTTTCAATTTAGGTTTCCATTTTTTCTAATGATTAAATTGCCTGTTTTATATAGTAAAACTACAAACAAATACTTTTTATGGATGTCATTTATTTTCTTCTATTATTTAATTGCTTTGAAGTTTTGGTTAATAACACAAATTTTATATATTTTTACATTCTCAGATTGTCCATTTTTTACTTTATGTTTTCTGCTTGGGATATAATGCTCAGAATGGCTACTCCTTCACCAATTTTATGTAAATTTTCTAAATGCATTCTTTCTTTTATTTATGGGCTTAGTTTTTATATTTAACTTAGTACATAGTATGATATAGAGCTCTATGCTAATTTAACAAAATAGTCAAGCAGGCCTGTATCATTTATCAAATAGCTCATTCTTCCTAATTTGAAAAGCCATCTTTCTCGTTTATTGAGACATACAAATGCAATCATACACGTACACCACAAAGAAATGTTTTTAAAGCACATTGCATCCTCTTGGTTGGAGTCTTAGAATTCATTCTTGTAGAATAAATCTGTAGGATAAAAAGCTTTTTGTAGATCAATAATCTTTCTTTTAAAGTTAGAAAACCTTTCTCCAATATGATCTCATTGTTTATGTGAATTTTGGCATTCATTTTTTAAAATTCTTTTTTAGTGTCAATTGTGATCAGGAACTAAGTGCTGAGGATAACTGGACTACAAAATTGCCATCTCTACCCTCAAGCTCCTGGTCTAATTGGGAGTCCTGTATAAAAGCCAACCCCTACAGAGTGCTATGGTAAAGGATATACCATTTGACTCTGCCTAAATTACTTTTCTAGCAGTAAGAGTTCCAGGAACAGGCGACACTTGAGCTGTGTTTTGGAGGATAAATAGAGATTCACCAGGATCACAGAAACTGAAGGCATTCCAGGATTAGGGAGCAGCAATTGGCAAGATGCGCATGTGAAGCATGCCAGTATATTGAAAAAATTGTGAGAAGTTTGCTATAATTCAAGCCAATGTGCCAGAAAAGACATTATGCTTTGAAAGATCAATTTTGGGGCTATCTAGAGGAAGTATTGGAAGAGAGGGAAAAGTGGAGGTTATGGATTGAGGGTTATTTTAATATCCCAGGTAGGTAACTGTGTTGTTCCATTCTAAACTGCTAATAAAGACATATCCGAGACTGGGTAATTTATAAAGGAAAGAGGTTTAATTGACTCACAGTTCAGCATGGCTGTGGAGGCCTCAGGAAACTTACAATCATGGTAGAAGGGGAAGCAAACACATTCTTCTTCACATGGCAGCAGCAGGCAGCAGCAAGAAGTGCAGGGTGAAGTGGGGGAAAAGGCCCTTATAAAACCATCAGATCTCATGAGAACTTACTATCAGGAGAACAGCATGGAGGTAACCAACCCCATCATTCAGTTACCTCCTACCCAGGTCCCTACTACAATATGAGAGGACTGTGGGAACTACAATTCAAGAGGAGATTTGTTGGGGAGGGGGACACAACCAAACCACATTAGTAATATATGATGGATGTATAAAGAAATGGAGATGAAAGAGGGAGTTGAATAGAAAGAGAAGTATTTGGAAAGTTTACTCACAGGTTTTTTGTTAGTAAACAGAGTGAACAGAGGTACTAAAAGCCAGGATCTGCACTGTAGGAGCACAGCAAATTTGGGAGATCATTTACTTCTGTAGCTAAGTTTCGATCACCTAAAGACCATCCAATCAACAGCTTGTTAGTGATATCTGGAGTACAAGAAAGATATTGGAGCTGAAACTAAATCTTTGGGAGTCACAGATTTGTTTATTAAGAATTATTAAGTCAAATGTTTACAGGGTACAGTTGCTGGATAAAGTAAATGAGTAAAATGGATAATAAAGAATGGTGAGGGCTGGGATGAGCAGAAAGGAGCATGCCTATCTGAGAGGACAGCTGCTGCTCAGGTCCAATGGACTATTGATGTGGGACTGTGGGTTCAGTGCTGCCAGTTTTTTTGGTTTTTAAGAGAAACCAGAAACCAGGATTTTAATTTGAGCTCTCCTAATCTCTAACTCATTTAAGATTTTTACAAAACACTTTTTTGAGCCAAAACAGTGGCTCAAAAAGGTAAAAATCTTAAATGAGTTAGAGATTAGGGCATCAGTGACGTCAAGTCAATGGACACCTCTGTTGTAGATGGTAATGCAAATTCTACACCTGACTGAAATTCCTAGGAAAAATGTACTCTATAGTGAGAATGGGAGAACCTCAGGATGCAACTCATAAAAACTTGAGACTGAAGAGAGAGCCTTGAATGAGGTACTGTACAAATAACTCATATATTTTTAGTGGTAGGAGGATAAAAATAACATTTTATTTTACAACATGAAGATGTGGCCTGTTGGAAATCCATGAGTGCTAACTTCAAGTAAGTCCTTAATTATGGGCAATGCTACTACATTTCTTTTATCAACTGACTCTCATTTCAAATCTTCTCCCCTATCTTCAAACCTCTAATACTCATCACTAACCCTAACCATCCCTTCTCTTAGCTGGTAACCCTATCTCATGCTTTACATAGTAAATAGAAACCGTAAGATAGGAATTTCTTATTCCTGTCACGAAACATATAACTATCTGCTCCAGCCTGTTTTCTTCCCTCCACTTCTAATATAAACAGGACCATCCTTTCCCAATTTCCCATCTTCCTATTACATGCTCGGTGTCTTCTGTCTATTCTATATTCAAGCACTCCACCTTGATCTCTCTGTAGGCCTTTAAACAAGTTTAAGCCTCTTTCATTAACAAGAATCAAAAAACAAAACAACCACTCCCAGCCCCATGAGTTTCTTTAATGTACCTACTTTTCTTCCCCTTTAGAGTCAAACTTTGTGAAAGGATTGGATATATGCCCTGTCTCCAGTTCCTTTCCTCCACTTACTCCTCAGACTATCTGATCTGGCTTCTGTTTTAAGACTACCAGTCTCTCTCTTGTTAAAGTTACCATATTACTAAATCCATTGAACATTTTCAGTCCTCACCTTTCTTGTCCTCTTAGCATCATTTTACTCTGCTAGCCATTCTCCTCTTCATGACCTGCTATCTCCTATGGCTTCTGTGATACCCGGCTCTCCTTGGCTTCCTTCTACTCCTCCTTTAGATCACATCTCAGTCTTTATATCCCCTGGGAACCCTGCCTTTACTGGTTGAAATCTCACTATTATGTACATTCTCAGAGAGCCATGAAACTCTCCTTTGCTTAATTTTATCAGCCCTAAATTATCCCAGATTTTTCTTTCTACATTCCCATTGCTCTAGTCTCAATTTTAGACCTCATCATCTCCTTTCCAGATTGTTGTAACAACATATTAACTTATCTTCTTGATTCCAGTATTATCCTCTCCATATCTATATTTAAATATAAATGTCTGTTAATCCCCTTTGAAACTCTTCTCTGGCTCCTCATCACCAGTTGGATAAAGTCATAGTTCCTTAGCACCATGTTTAAGGTATTCTGTTAGCTTTCCGGAAGCTGCCTACAGATTTAGCAGTTAAAGGTAATTTATCATACCCTTTGTTCCAGGCATGTGGAATTACTTGAATTTCTGATTTTTGATTTGTTTCAAAGTATGTGAAACAACATATTTTGTTCATGCCTCACTCCCATCTACCTGGAGAATGTTTACTTACCTTTTAAGATACTTGTCAAAAGTTATCTTTTTGATAAAGTTTTCCCTCCTCTTTCTGAATGACTTTGGTACAAAATCATTCTATTTTGAAAGAACAATACTGTACTAAAGTTATTTCCTTGTATTCTTTCTCTTCCTAGCAGATTCTGAGTTCTTTGCAAGCAGAGGTTGTGTTTTGATGACCAATAACTCTTTTTGAATGAAAACATTTATTAAAACCATGTTTTCAATTAAACATCTTTAAAAATTGCAACTTCATGGTCAGGCATGGAGGCTCATGCCTGTAATCCCAGCCTTTGGGAGGCTGAGGCAGGAGGATCACTTGAGGCCAGGAATTTGAGACTAGCCTGGACAACATAATGAGACCCCATCTCTACAAAAATATCTGGGGTATCATGAAAATAAAATTAAAATAGCAACATCAGGAATCTATCTAATTATGCTGATGCTTCAGAAAAAATTCCATTTGATCGTATGCTTAGAATCTTTTAACCTGGCCAGAGCATGCCTAGAAAGTGAGAGTGTCTCCCCATGCTAATAAAACTGGGGAAAGGGTTTAAGAAGAAAAGAGTCAGTAAACTGATGACTAATAATGAAGAAGGAAGACATAAGAAGTGGAGAGTAAAAAGAGAAAGAAGCACTCAGAGAATAAGCTCAGGTGTCCCAGAGTTGCAAGAGGTAGAATTTGAATACGAAGTACATGTAAAGCTTCAGAGAGGCTCAGAGATGTGTTTTGATTTCCAGAGCATGGAGTAGGTGAGAGGCATGGATTAAGGTCATGGATTAAGAAGGGAGGTAAACAGAATTGGTTAAAGAAGCCAGAACAAGACATGTAGCCTGCTGAGGCTCACAGCCATGTGTTCTTCCATTCTCAATCCTATATTGGATGCTACACAAACACCACTAGCAATAATTGAAGCCATGTCACTCACATCTTTTCTGTCACTCTGTCCCTAAATAAATTATTCATGAAGGAAAAAGACAATGAATGAGTTTTGGGAGCACCAGACATTTGAAATTAACTGAACAACCCCAAACAAAAATTTCAGGTAAATAATGGTGTCTCTTTTCTTTACCAGTTAAATCCCTTGCAATTTGTGTTTTATTGTCTCTGATGACCTTTCAGAAAGTGATATTGATAAGACAAGCAATGCAAATAACAAAAATAGAAATGACAGAAAAACCAGCAATAGGCATAAGCCACTAGATGAGCAGTAGACAAGATAATTAGATCCTTCATAATTGAAAGTTGATTGTAGGGAAAAGTAAACAATCATTAATTCATGTTTTATTCATTCAGCAGAAAATTGGATTGCCTATGTTTTTCTGGGGACACATAAAAAATGGTGTGAGAAGTAACATTTGATAGCATACAATAATGTCATATCCACAGGTGCAATTGAAGCACCCTCTGATCTCCACAGTCTTTAGGTCTGCAACCTCTGAGTCTGTGCTATCCAGTACAGTAACCACTAGCCACATGTGACTAGTTAAATGTCGATTTAACTTAATTAAGATAAATTAAAATATTTTGTTTCTCCATCACACTAGCAACATCACAAGTACTCAATAACCACATGTGGTTGGCAGCTACTGTATTGAACAGCACAGATGTAGAACAGTTCCATCATTGCAGAAATTTTTGTTGGAAAGCTCTGTGAGCCTTCCAATTTGCTCTAAATATCCCCACTGAGCTAAGCTTGCCATTCCATAATTTTATCATATCACTTCCTTGCTCAGGAACTTCCTGCAGGTTTCTTACTGCTACTGGAGCAGTGGTTCTCAAATTTTAATGTACACTCAGATTACCTGGGGAGCTTGTTACAATGCAGCATCTGATTCAGTAGAGCTATCCAAGACCCAGGATTCTGCATTTCTTCTGAACTCCCAGACAATGCTGATGCTGTTTCTTCAGTTGTATTTTGTCACTCTGGCTTTCAGAGTTCTCTATACTCTCTCACAAGCCCTGCCTGACATCCACCAGCTTCCAGAAAGAGCCTCCTTTGCCCCAGCAGCTGTTTCTCAACAGTTTCTACTGATGCCATTGCTCAGGTGTGTTCTCTTCCTGCCTTGATTCAGTTTTCTCATCTTCAGAAAGACCCTCCCCAGTGGCTCAAACTTGCTCAATCATCCATATACAGTTGGCTTTCAAACTTTAGCATGCATAAGGGTCACCTCAAGGGAGCTTGATAACTTGTGCTTACTCAGGCCTCAGCCCATGGGATTCTGGTCATTAGGTTTGAGATGGAGCCCAGCAACCCACTTTATTAGTAGACTGCAGGTGATTCTAATACCAGTGTTTTTTTAATTAAACTCTGAGAAATACTGACGTAGTATACTTCCTATCTGTATTACTTATTTTGAGGCTCATAAAATTTATGGATAATTTTACACTGATACTCCACTGATTGTAGTGTTTTTGACTTATTGGAAAATAAGGTACAAATAGTGTATTTGTGTTTAAAAATGTCCAGAGGTATGGATCTAAATCCTGACTGCATGTTGGAATACCTTGAGGGAGACTTTAAAATTCCCATGTAGAGATATCTCTCCCAGAGATTCTGATTTAATTGGTTGGGGAGTAGGCATTGTGTGTTTGGGTTTTTACGGTTTTTTGTTTGTTTGTTTTTGCAAAGCTCTGTGTTAGTTTCCTGGACCACTATAAGAAAGTACTACAAATGTAGTGGTTTAAAACAGCAGCCATTTATTCTTTTACAGTTCTGGAGGTGGGAATTCTTAAATCAAGCCTTTGACCATAAGATATTCCCTCTGAATATTGCAGGAAATAATCTGTTTCATGCTTCTTTTTTAGCTTCTGGTGGTTGCCAGTAATCCTTGGAATTATCTGGCCTGTAGCTGCATTGTTCCAATTTCTGCCTTTTTGTCATGTGGCCTTCGTCCCTGTGTCCATGTGCCTCCAATCTCATTCTTCTTAAAAGGACACCAGTCACTGGCTATGGGGCTCATCCTTACCCAGTAAGACCTCATCTTAACCTGATTAGATCTACAAAATCTATATTTTCAAATAAGGTCACATTCATAGGTATCAGGGATTTAGACTTCAACTTATCTTTTTGCAGAACATGACTTAACACATGAGCTCCCCAAGTGATTCTAACATGTAGCCAGGTTTTGGGAGCTATAGGTCTAGACTCAGTGGTTCTGAAACTTGAGAAAGCATCACAGTCACCTGTAGGGCTTGGTAATATGTGGATTACTGGATCCCACTCCAAGATTCAGTAGGTCTGGGTTGGGCCCAAGAGTTTGCATTTTTCTAACAAGTTTGAAAATCACATATCTAAGAAAAAGGAGAATGAAATGAAGTATATTTCTCATTCCCTTGGAGGAGCAGCATCTGTATCACCTGTAAGTGGAAATGCAGAATGTGGATGAGAAACTGCATTTCAACAAGATTTCCTGGTAATTTGAATGTTCATTAAACTTTTAGAAGGACTCTTGTATAATTTTCAAAATAAAATTTTTCTTAAATGGCTTACCAAATGAGTTAATGTGGGAATGAATGAATAAAGGAATAAGTGAATGAGTAATGAAATAGAGGCCCCAAGTGGACTTTCCAAATCTATTGGCCAAGCTTTCTTAGGGATTGTGAAGACAGTGGCTTGTTGTCATAGTGGTGGAATGGAAGTACCTTCCACAGCCAAGTGTTTTCCACATGATTGGTCTGTTCCAGGCTCTAAGAAGTTCCATATTTTCCCTTTCCCTGCCCCATCCCAAAAAATATCATCTTAACATTTTGTGGCTTCACTATCAGCACTCTGTTGTTTGTGCCAAAGATTGAAATAGGAAGCAGAGTGGAATACAGAAAGAAACACAGTGCTCTGTAGATTTAGTGACAAACTGGCTCTGGGCCAAAGAGTAACAGGTACGTTGTACAGTTGCAGCTGAAAAAGAAATAAAAGCTTTGAGAAAGCCTAGAGCCAAGTCAAAACATGCCATACATGATTTTCTTTTGTCAGATATACTATAAAATAAGAGTAGACCAAATTCCCCAGGTAATAGTAATTGACCTATAAATGTCATTATTGATAGATTGTGTTTCTGGAAACATTGTTCTAGAGCTAATAAAGTGCTCAGGTGAATCTCAGAAAGGAATTTGAAATTAGGCTTTGAAAGTGTTTTTTCTGTCTTTACTAACGATTTCAAGTTTCCTCTTGGAGGGTTGCACATTTTCTTTTTTTCTATTTATTTATCTAAAAAAAGCACATACCCAAACAGCCACAAACAGTAGGCCAAAGTTTTCTTGGAAAAATAAGGTTGCTTTTGAAAAGGTTATTTGCTGTCATTTCATCATGGGGCCATTCACTCCCACATCTAATTATTTGATAGGAAGATTGATAGAGTTCACGTTAAGGTTAGCTTTTTTTAAACCTGCCAATTTGAGGAAGAATTGATACTACATTTTAATAAAACATTTATTGTTAAGAGAAGCATTGCTATGGTTTCAATGTTTGTGTCCCCAAATTCATGTTGAAACTTAATCCCAGGGTAACTGAATTAAGAGGTTGGGCCTTTATGGAGGTAATTAGGCCATAAGCTCTCTGTCCTCATGGATGGGATTATCGCCATTATAAAAGGGATTGAGAGAGTGAGTTCAGCCCCTTTTTGCACTTTCACCTTCTGCTTCCGGCCACATGAGGATGGTGTTCAACTGCTCTGGAGGACATAGCAATAAGGAGCCATCTTGGAAGCAGAAAGCAGCCCTCACCAGACACAAAACTTACTAGCTCCTTGATCTTGGATTTCTTGGTGTCTAGAACTGTGAGGAATGAATATCTATTGTTTATAAATTACACAGTCTGTAGTATTTTATTATTGCCGTACAAATGGACTGAGGTGGGCATAGGCTGATTTGAGGGCAATGCCATTCAGATGTTGCATCCTCCTACACAGGTTGAGAAACAATCCTTTAATGTTCTATAGCCTCCCCTTCCTCTTTTGTAAAATGAGATTAATACAGTTTTCAATCTGTCTCTTCTTGATGTCTATTCAGTTGAAGTGGAACTCACGTCTCATAACTAGAAAAAAAACTTCCCATATCTTTAGCCATGTGATACAGATATGTTTCTATAATCATTGTTGTATTTTATTTTTGTTTTATCCTATTTCTGGTACAAGCTTACAAAATCAGTTTCCACATTCTAAATGCTCATTAGGCAAATAGCATTTTTGGTCAGGAACCAGCCAGTTATACAAATTATTAGAGTTTTACAATAACGAACAAAATTAACAACTCTAGATCTCTCCCTATTTGTAAACAACAAAATATATGCCTCATCCAAACCCAATATGAAAAATCCTTCTTCTCTCTTTCACATTCTCTGCTGATAAACTGCTGAATCACTGTGTGTGGCAGCCAAGTTCAGCTCTACTGGGCATGCCTGTTTGAGAATAGTCAGGGGCACCCAAGGTCCCTCTGCTATTTCTAGATAACAAGAACAGAATAGTAGCCTGACGCCATACTCTAAACAGCTGTGTGTGTGTGTGTGTGTGTGTGTGTGTGTGTGTGAGAGAGAGATTTCCTTCCTACCTTATTAAAGCTGGCAGATACTCTGTATGTTTATGCAAGTAATAGATTGTACAATTTGAACATGATGGGGGACCTTGAGAAATCATGTATTTCAACTCCAAATTATAGCATGACAAAATGTAGATAATCCTGGGCACTGGTCAGAAGAGCTGGGTGCTGGCTCAGTGTCTCACTGAGGTGTACTCTAAATCACTTTCTAAGATTAATATGAGGAATATTTTGATAATTAAGATTTCTCTCACATTTAAAAACAAACTCACAGACTACAGAATTAACTCTACTTTCTTTAGTTCTTATTGGGAATAGAAGCAATATAATTTGAATAATGTTTTATTGATTTCCAGTGCTATTACTTAGCACCATTTTTCCTTCCCTAAATTAAAAAAGAGTCACTTGCATCTATACTTGAAAAATTACATTTACAATTCCTTAATTATTACTCATTAGAACTAGATGTTATTATATAGTAAAGGGTTGATGAACAATTAATAAAA
The DNA here is from genome assembly GCF_030222135.1 of Aotus nancymaae. Classification (NCBI taxonomy): domain Eukaryota; kingdom Metazoa; phylum Chordata; class Mammalia; order Primates; family Aotidae; genus Aotus; species Aotus nancymaae. The sequence goes on along the minus strand of NW_026988431.1, from coordinate 46,179,062 downwards.
TTGTAGATGATTTTACAAATCAAGAGTGTTAGCTCTTCCAAGAGATGAAAAAGCTTATGCTCTGGAAATGGCCTGCCACATTTGATTGAATACTTTAGTAACAATGTGATTCTGAGCATGTCATGCAAACTCTCAGAGCATCAGTTTCTTCTATTGCAATAAAAGAATAAAAAAAGTACCTACACTATAGCATTATTGTGAGAATGAAGTGATATAAAACACAGAAAGTTTTAATCATGGTGCCCCATATGTAGTGTTTGTGAATTTGAACTGGAAAATAGAGGCTATATGGTTTCTTCAGTTTATTTATTTATATTGAAATACAGTGTAGTTAAGTGCATCTTAAACACTTTCCAGCTGGGTTTTAAAGTCTCTTGATTATACAAAACTTAAAAAAAAACAGTTTATTTGTTCTAATGGGTGTTTCATCACACCTATTTAGGCCTACAATATTGGGTTTTATTTAGTTGGTTTTTGTTATTAATCCATCTTTTGAAATTTTCTGTTAGCATCTTTAAACCTTTCAGCTTCACTAATATATAGTCAACCTTTCTCAACCTTGCAATTCTTAGTTTGCAAATATGATTACTTAATAGTCCACAAGGACTATTTATAACAATGGAGTCCTTTCTTCTATTAATCCTTCTGTTAACTTGTATATGGAAAATGAACTTTTAAAAGAGAAAAGTAGGCTGAACACAGTGGCTCATGCCTGTAATCCTAGCACTCTGGGAGGCCAAGGTCGGTGGATCACAAGGTCAGGAGTTCAAGACCAGCCTGATCAAGATGGTGAAACCCTGTCTCCACTAAAAATACAAAAATTATCTGGGCATGGTGGCGCGTGCCTGTAATCCCAGCTACTCAGGAGGCTGAGGCAGAGAATCACTTAAAACCGGGAGGTGGAGGTTGCAGTGGGCTGAGATCGTGCCACTGTACTCCAGCCTGGGAGACAGAGCAAGACTCTGTCTCAAAAAAAAAAAAAAAAAAAGAGAGAGAGAGAAAAAAACAGTAATGAAGTGCTATAAGAATTTTTAAAATAATTTCAACCATTATTATTGATTAAATGGCACATGTACAGGTTTGTTACATGGGTGAATTGCATGACACTGGGGCTTGAAAGTCCCAATGATCATGTCACCTAGGCAGTAAGTATACTACAGAACGGGTGGTTCTTGAGCCCACACCCACCTCCTTCCCTCTCCTGTCTAGGAGTCCCCAGGGTCTATTGTTCTCATCTGTATGTTCAAGTGTATTCAATGCTTAGCGTCCACTTACAAGTGAAAACATAACATGTAGTATTTAGTCTTTTTTTTCATGTTAGTTTACTTAGGATAATGGCCTTCAGCTGCATTCATGTTGCTGCAGAGGACATGATTTCATTCTTTTTATGACGTATTCCACTGTGTATATGTGACACATTTTCTTATGTAATCCACTGTTAATAGACACCTAGATTGATTCCATGTTTTTGCTATTGTGACTAGTGCTGTATGAATATATAAGTGCATGTATCTCTTTGACAGAATGAATTATTTTCCTTTGGGTATATACCCAGTAATGGGATTGCTAGGTTAATTGGTAGTTCTATTTTAAGTTTTTTGAGAAATTTCCAAACTGCTTTCCACAGTGGCTGAACTAGTTTGCATTCCTACCAATAGCATGTAAGTATTCTGTTTTCTCTGCAGAAATCTCACTAGCATCTGTTGTTTTCTGACTTGTTAATAATTGCTATTCTAACTTATGTGAGATGGTATTTCATTGTGGTTTTGATTTGCATTTCTCTAATGATTAGTGATGAGCATTTTTTCAAATATTTGTTGGCTGCTTTTATGTATTCTTTTGAGAAGTGTCTGTTCATTTTCTTTTCCCATTTTTAATTGGGTGTTTTGGTTTTTTTACATATTAATTTGTTTAATTTCCTTGTAGTTTCTGGATATTAGACCTCTGCCAGATGCATAGTTTGCAGATATTTTCTCCTATTCTCTAGGCTCTCTATTTACTCGGTTGGTAATTTCTTCTGCCGTGCAGAAGCTCTTTAGTTTAATTAGGTCCCATTTGTCAATTTTTGTTTTTGTTGCAATTGCTTTTAGAGATTTAGCCATAAATTCTTTGCCAAAACGTATGTCAAGAAGGGCACTTCCCAAGTTTTCTTGCAAGATTTTTATAGTTGAGTTCTTACATCTAAATCTTTACTCCACCTTGAGTTAATTTTGGTATATGGTTAGAGGTAGGGGTCTAGTTTCATCCTTGTGCATATGCCAGTTATCCCAGCATCATTTATTGAAAAAATGTTTATAGTTAGTAAATAAGGCAATATCCTGTATTATTTAGGGAGAAAATCAACTTTTTATTAAATTATTTGAAGACTCCAAATTAAAATATTCCTTCACTTAATGCATGTGAAAGCTCACTTTAATTATAGCTTTCAAATTTTTAAAAAAAATTTGAAAAATTCCTTGGTTTTAGCTAGATTTTGCACATATTAGAACAATCTTTTGCACATATTTGAACAATCAAATTATGTATTCTCACTACTTTCTGTTTTCTTCAACGGTCCTTAAAGGATACAAGTCTCAAGATGCTATTGTTGATTTATTTAGATAAATAAATCTCTTAAAATCCCCAGAAGCCATTGTAGACAATAGGTTGATCATGTGTTATGAAAAGTGGCTGATTTTATACCTTTGAAAATGATCATATTATTTATTTTTATCTGAACCTCAGGTTATATCCAAAACACATATTCAGCTGTTTGGTACCTATACTCTAAAGCCAAATGAAAATTTATTACTTTTCTTATAAAAGTTAATTATTACACTCAAGGATAATAGATGTACAAAATAAGGTTTTGGCTATGGTATTTTAGACCATTTGTTGAAATAAGAAAGAGAAAAGCTTTTATATCTAGGAATTTAACAAAAAAAAATCTTGTCTCTGATTCAAGATATAGTCATAATGATGTTCAGGAGAGTGTGATAGTTGTAAAGACAACAGCAAGAACAAAAACTGGAAAGAACTAAAATGTTCATAATAAGAAGCTGGTTAAATATTAGTCTCCATTAAATAAATATTACATTGTCATAAGTCTGTTATGGAAGAATGCCTAGGCCTAGTAACATGGAAAACTGTTCATATCATATTTTAAAGGAGAAAAAGTAGCTCATAAAATAGCATAGATAGCATAGAACCTTCTAAGGATATAAGCATTTCAAAGAATAAATAAATAAAAATATAACACAAAAATTGAGAAGAATAAATTTACAAATGCAATTGTATTTAGGGATTAGAACTGAGTGATTTTTATATACTAATCTGCATTTTTAGAAATTATCTGTAAAGTACCTATGATGGATTTAAAAATAAAGCTACCGTGTAGTTACCCACTGGATAAATATGACATCTGGATTTCAATCTTGACAAATTTTTGTTTTTATTTCTCACTGTTCTTTGAACCTTTTTCAGCTGAATAGAAAATTTGCCAGCCTAGAACTTTGTTGCCCACTCTTTGATAATAAACCTGGAAGTCATTTTAAGTCATAAACACATTTTACTCTAGAAAACAGACTAGATATTTTGTTGTCTGGATAGGTTTCTTCTTTTCTAATGCAAAGATTTAATGCTACAAATTTCCCTCTCAGCACTGATTTGTATGCATCAGTAGAACAATTTTGATATGTTCTACTCTCATTTTCATTCAGGTTTATGTATTTTTAAATTGGCTTTGGGACTTCATCTTTGATCCATGGATTGTGTAGAATCACATTGTTTAATTTTCAAGCGTTTGAAGATTTTTCCATTGTCTTTCTGTTATTCCTGTCTAGTTTGATGCTATTATTGTCAGAGAATGTGCTCTTTATGATTTTATTTATTTTAAATTTGTTGAGGTTTGGTTTATGACAGCATATGGTCTGTGTTGATGAACATTCCATGGGCAAGCTCTGTTTAATGCTGTGTTTTCCTGGTGGATTGGTCCCATAATTGATGTCCTTCTTTCACTGAGTAATTTTTTTCACTCTGAGATCTACTTTGTTTGGTGTTAATTTAGTCTATTTTTTATTAATGCTAGCATATCTTTTTCATTCTTTTATTTTCAACCAACTTACTTGTTATGTTTGAAATGAGTTCTTATAGACATTGTATAGTTGGGTTCTGTTTTTTTAAATCCAGTCTTCAATCTCTGTCTTTCAATTAGTTTCAATCAATTTAGTCCATTTATACTTAAAGTAATTATTGATATTACAAGGCTTAAATCTAGCATTTTATTGTTTGTTTTCTGTTTCCTCTGGCTTGTACTCCTTTGTTCCTCTTTTCTTGTCTTGCCATGGATTATTTTTAAAAGTTTTAGAATTCTTTCTTGTTTTATTTATAATGTTTTTGAGAATATCATTTTGTAGAATTTTCTTGGTGGTTGATGTACATATTACAATATACATACCTATCTTATGATGTACTGTAATAAGTACATAGTGAAGCACTAAAATTTTACTTTCATTTAAACCCTTTGCCCTCTCCACTTATTAAATACAGTCATGTATCACTTAATGATAGAGATAAATTCTGAGAAATGCATCACTAGATGATTTCATCTTGTGTGAACATTATAGAGTGTACTTACACAAACCTAGATGGTACAGCCTACTACATACCTAGGATAGATGTTATAGCCTATTGTTCCTGGGCTACAAACCTGTCCAGTATATTCTGTACTGAATACTGATGACAGTTTTAACACAGCAGTATTTGTATATCTGACCATACTTAAGCATAGGACAGAAAAACTATAAAAGATTTTTAAATGGCACACATGTATATGGCATTTACTATGAATGGAGCTTCCAGGAGTGAAAATTTCTATGGGTGAGTCAGTGAGTGAGTGATGATTGAATGTGAAGGCCTAGGACATTCTTTAAACTACTGTAAGACTTAATATTAACACTATACACTTAGGCTACACTAAATTTATAATTATTTTTTCTTCAATGATAAATTAACCTTAGCTTACTGTAAAATTTTACATTATAAACTTTATAAATTTTAATTTTTTTAACTTTCTGACTTTTTAAATAGTAGACTTAGCTTAAAATACGCATTGTACAGCTATACAAAATATTTTTTCTTTATATCATCTTATAAGCCTTTTTCTATTTTTTTTTTTTTTTTTACTTTTTAAAACTTATGTTAAAAACTAATTTGGGAGGCTGAGGCAGGAGGATTATTTGAGACCAGGAGTTAAAGACCAGCCTGAGTACCTTAGCAAGGTCCCATCTCTACAAAAAAGAAAACGATAAATTTAAAAATTAAAACACACACACACATGCTTTTCCTAGGCCTACACAAGGTCAAGGTAATCAATATTAATATCTTCCACCACCATGTCTTGTGCCACAGGAAGGTCTTCAGAGACAATGACGTGCATGGAGCTGTCATCTTGGTTTTTTTGTTTTGATTTTGTTTGTTTGTTTGTTTTTGAGACAGAGTTTTGCTCTATTGCCCAGGCTGGAGTGCAGTGGCACAATCTCAGCTCACTGCAACCTCTGCCTCCCAGGCTCAAGAGATTCTCCTGTTTCAGCCTCCCAAGTAGCTGGGATTACAGACATTCACCACCATGCCTCGCTAATTTTTGTATTTTTAGTAGAGACAAGGTTTCGCCATGTTGGTCAGGCTGGTCTCAAACTCCTGACTTCAGGTGATCCACCCACCTTGGCCTCCCAAAGTGCTGAGATTACAGGAGTGAGCCTCTGCGCCCAGCCCAGAGCTGTCATCTTCTGTAATAACAATGCCTTCTTCTGGAATACCTCCTGAAGGAACTACCTGGGATTACAGGCGTCAGCCACCGTACCCCAGCCTGCATTGATTTCTTTTATTTTATCCTATTTAAGATTAGCTCAGCTGGTTGAATCTTTATGTTCATGTCTTTTGTCAAATTTGTAAAGTTTTCAGTTATTATTTCATCAATTACTTTTTCAACCCTACTTTTTCTGTCTTCTCCCTCAGACTCTGATAATAAAAATTTAGATTTTTTATTATTGTCCCATAGTTTCTGAGGCTCTGTTGATACATTTTTTCAAATCTGTTTGCTCTCTGTTGTTCAAGTTGAATACATTCTATTGATTTGTCTTAAAGTTAACTGATGCTTTCTACTGTCATCTCCATTCTACTATGGAGATTATCCAGTGAGATTTTTTTTGTATGTTTTTATATTTTTCAGTTACATAATTTCCATTTCAGTCTTTTTTTATATACTTAATTTGATTTTTTTGCAACATTTTTCATTTGTTTCCAGGGAGTTTTTGATTTCTCATTGAAACAATTTTATGGTGGCTGCTTTAAAATAGTTTTCATATATTTCCAACATGTGATTCCTTTCCACATCAGCCTCATAGATGGAGAGCAATACTCCTGACCCATTCTCCAGCCACCCAGTTCTGGTGGGCTTTCTACTCTCTCAGTAGTGCCACTCGGAGAGAAAAGTATCTGTGTTGGATGCCTTTCTACCACTGGGTGCAGGGCCAGGAGTACCTGGAGCTGTGGATTCTGGGTTGCCTTCTGCTGAGGGGTAGAAGGCTGTCCTAGATTTTTTTCTGTTGCTAGGTGGAGGGCAAGAAAACACAGGATTTGATTGTCTTCTGTCATTGGGTAGAGAGTCAGGAAATGCCTGGCCTAGATTTTATTCTGCTGTTGGGTGAAGAGCTGGGAATCACTGAGTCTGGATGGCTCTCTATATTGGATGGTGGGCCTGAAGATGGTGGCCCTGAGTTACCTTCTGCTGCTGGGTGAAGGGCCAGGGGACACCATACCTCCTGAGTGCCACCAGTGCAAGTGGAAGGGCCTGTTGCTGCTAACAAGAATGAGACATGGATTGGACACATATATTTTTAGTACCACTGATTGAACTATTTTTCCCCAGTCAATTAATCTTAGACTCTTTTCTCAGTGCTATTCTTCCTCAATTTACTTCCTATTTATTAAGGTGACATTCTATTTATTAAGGTAATTTTTGTTGAGTCTCATCTATCCATTTTCTATTTATTCTACTAGTTAGTGTCATTTTGATGCTATTTTATGTAGTCTTCATCTACCATTAACAATATTGGCATTATAAGATGAGAAAATATGAAAGAAAAGCACAACCGCTACTAGATATTAAATTAGCAAATTAATATAAAGAGACGAGTGTTTGCTTTGAATACCTTATAAGAACAATAAATTTAGTGATTAGTGACTAGATTTTTTTGTTATAACAGAAAGCAGAAAACTAACTGCTCCAGTAAGACAGCTCTACCAACTCTAGCTTGTTCATCCCTCAAACTAGTTTAATTATTAAAACCATTATTGGTTCCAGAAACTAAAAACTGGACCAAAAGTCTAATAATTTACTTAATACATATTAATTCAACAAATGTTAATAGATTACCTGCCATTTGCTTATGTGATAATCTGGTTTAAGAAAAAAAATCAGTGAGCAGTGGCTCAGGCCTGTAATCCCAGCACTTTGAGAGACTGAGACAGGTGGATCACCTAAGGTCAGGAGTTCGAGACCAGCCTGGACAGCATGTTAAAACCCTGTCTTTACTAAAAATGCAAGAAGTTAGCCAGGTGTGGTGTGCCTGCCTGTAGTCCCAGCTACTTGGGAGGCAGAGGTAGGAGAATCACTTAAACCTGGGAGGCGAAGGTTGCAGTGAGCTGAGATTGAGATCATGCCCACTGCACTCCAGCCTGGGTGACAGAGTGAGGCTCCACCTCAAAAAGAAAGAAAAAGAAAGAAAGAGAGAGAAGAAAGAAAGGAAAGAAGGAAAGAGAAAAAGAAAGGAAAGAGAGAGAAAGAGGAAGGAAGAAAGGAAGAAGAAAGAAAGAAAGATTTTCCTTTTTATCAAATAAGTCTGACTATTCGTTCTGTTTTCCTGAATTACCCTCTGATTTGTCCCTTTGATAGAGTAAACCACCTGCTTAGCCTTAGTAAATCCTATATAAAACTATGGCATCTCAGTTTCTTTCCTAACAAAAAAATTGATGTCTAGTGCTACAGCATTGGTGCCAAAGTGGCAGGTGTCTTGGAAGTGCCCAGGGAGTCTTGCTGACAGCTGGAGAGCTATGGGCAATAAACACAGCCAAGGCTGCCTTCTCAAGATCCTTGAATTAAGGAAGCAGGAGGGTGTATTACAGCAATTACCCAGCCACGCCAATATTTACACGCTACTACTAATAGTTCATTACCACACCCCTTGATATTATAACTTTATCTGTAGCAACTGTTGCTTAATTTGAAGTATTACTTATAAAATTTATAAGACTTTATTATTAAGAAATAGTGCCAAACTTATACTTCAGAGAAAGTTCTGAGGTATCTTTAAAATATCACACATTTCTTAACCCTGGAGGACCTCTGTTCAATTGAAATACTGTCACATTTGATGTATTTGATAACAGCCCAGACTTTTACATCAAATGATTCTGGATATATGATATTTGCTATGTAATAGGTCATTGGTCAGTATTTATTAATATGTTTTAAAAATTGTAATTGAATGGGACAAAATCACTGATCACTGTATCTCAAGATACAGAGTTCGTAGCTTTCATGAATTTCTTGGACTATGTGGGAGTGGGTGTTCCTGGAACATTAACATATCACTTCTTTTGTTCTTTTTGAGCAGTCATAAGCCAAAGCTGGCATCTTTTGTGGCAGATCTTGGAGCACTGTGCAGTCAGACGAACACCAACAGCAATAACATACTGAGCTGCAGACTATGGCAGTCTTAGCACCACAGCCCCTGGGTCCTCTCTCTTCAAGCTGATTCTCCAGACTCAGACTTTTGAAGGAAAACTTGACACAATTAATTGCATCTGTGTCTCTTGTTTTTTTCTTTCTCACTGCCACCAAACTCAACCAGTCCAGATATATACAAGTAGATTCCAAGCACAATAGGGAACCCAAGGCTAACTGTCTAACCAGGTCCACCCACAAGAAGCTAAGGAATCAAGTAAGCCATTATTGAGCTTGGGCCTTAGAGCACAAAGAATGAATGGGATAGAAGCTGACAAGTGATTGGCCTATGAGCACTCACCCTCTATAAGCATTCGCCTATGTGGAATTCTTTTCTTTCTGTGTTTTCCTAAGATTCTTTAAGTAGGTCAGTCACTTCCATGTTGGTGGGTGTTGCCTTGGAGGGGGAGGACTAAATTAGTTGTTAATAAGCCCTTCAACTGATGGGCCAAAATCTATAAAACTCAGAGACCTACAAGGGCTAGTCAGATAATTAATGCTGGCTCAGTGGCAATTCTGGTGAACCCTAACCACAGTGTGTCAATCTGAAAAGAATACCTGCTCCTAAGGTGTTCAACCATCCTATTTTGCCTAAAACTGAGTGGTTTTTCAGGATGTAGGACTCCCAGTGCTAAAACTGGAAAACTCCTGGGCAAAAATGGGATGAAAGTTGGCCACCCTAGCTCCTGCTCAACATAGCCAATTTTTGTCATATTTGAACGTCTTTCCTTCTTTCTATCCTTCTTTTCTTTCATATGCAAAATTCCCTGTTTCTTAAATGCTGAGAATTAATTCAAAATAAAAAATAGTTTACGGATTAAAACACAGCCCATATTTGGCTCATAGGTTCCAAGTTCATATTCCATTTTTAGAGAAGACAATGTGGGCCTAGGGGAAAAGAGTTAAGTAGATGGCCTTGGTTTCTGTTTAGTCTGGGTTTTAAACCATAGTCAAAAATGAGCCATTATGGCTTATTTATTCATCCTATTTCATAAATAGTAGTGGTTGCAGTTAGGCTTTAGCAATTTAGTGACGGAACCTAAGTTAGTTATAAATGATGCCATTTTAGTTATTTTCTTGGTCCTTGTTATCTATATATATTCTCCTTGGGAGTACTCCAATGGTATTTGTGAGAAAATAGGATTCTCCTATTTGGCCATGGAAAACCCTTACCATGGAGAAGTGCTCAAGACAACTAATACTGTAATTATCACAATGCTCTCTTGTTTCTCTTGCCTTCCATTGCTAACCTTGTCATTCTTTCCATTATACCTTCTGGAGTTTACTTAATTCATCACAGACAACCCCTTTACATTCTCAGCTTCTTCATAGGCTACCTTCTCTGCCTGTTGCCATACATAAGTTAATAAATATAATATTAACTTTATTATATATTGTTATTAATTATATTGTATATTATTAATCATATATTTATTATATTAACTATATTATATATTGTGTTTATTATTAACTTATTTATAGCAAGCAGGCAGAGAAGGTGGTCTGTGAAGAAGCTGAGAGGGTAAAGGGGTTGTCTGTGATGAATTAAGTAAAATCCAGAAGGTATAATGGAAAGAATGACAAGGTGGCACACGCCTGTAGTCCCAGCTATTCTGGAGACTGAGGCAGGTGACTCGTTTGAACCCAGGAGGTGGAGGTTGCAGTGACCCAAGTTTGCACTACTGCAATCCAGCCTCGATGACACAGCAAGACATCATCTCAAAAACAGACAAACAAAAAATGAAAAAACTTTGGAGCAGTACCTAAAAAGTAAGTGTTAAAAAACATTGCTATTATTGTCATCATCATTATTAACTGAAACCTGGCTCTGCATAAAGAGCAAAACTTTCTTGATAATCCTCTCAGGGAAGGTTCGTCATTTCTCTCGAATGTCTGAATTTTCCAAAGTATGGAGAAGAGGATTGTACTCTCCCAGCTACCCACTGCTGTTGGCAGGCAATTATTTGCTTATCCTCCAGCAGAAACTCATGTTTGAGACTCCTACCATCAGTTTAAGCCCTGTTTTAATCTTCTTCGTCAGCTTGGTCACAATCCCACAGTCACTGAGGACTTCAGGGCTGCCTCAGGGTTTTCCTCCATGCTGAGTCCTCCATGCTGATTTCAGAATCTTAAAGAGACTTCATGGCCATGTGAACAAGACATTAATGAATACCTCCTGCTTTCTTCATCTACTGACTTACTGTGTGCTCTTCCATTTTCATCATTAGGAAACTCTCTGAAATCCTAAACTCCAGTTTTTCTTTCTCATACCACATCTCCTTTTTAAATCTCCTCCATTTCCTTTGGGAGACTGAGGTGGGTGGATCGTGAGGTCAAGAGATGGAGACCATCCTGGCCAACATGGATGGAATTTGGAATCAATTTGGAATCAACTTATATATGCTGATTCTCAAATCTATACCTGTATCTCTGAACTCTCTTATAAATTCTGTATTCATAATATGAAATTCTGTATTGAAATCTGTAACAGAATGTCTGAGAATCCTAAAAAGATGATATGTACAAAGTTGACCTTGTCTTTCCCAGCCTTTCATTATACTCCTTGTAATTGTCATGAAAATTCATGAATTTTCCCCATAACAACCTAAGAATTTTCTAGAATTTTTTCTCTTAGAATCTTTCTTGTCCTCCTTTCCTATACCTAATTAGTACTTTCTTAGTTTGAATCCTTTAACAAGCAGACATTGACACTAAGATGGGTGGAGATGTACAAGAAATTATTCAAGGGAAACACCTGTGAAGGATGAAGGAAAGGAATAAGAGTAGATAGGAAGAGGCTTTAGCTTGCAGTGCACCTCCGGCAACTGTGAAGGTAAGGAGGAAGTGTCTTAGTCTGTCTGGGCTGCTATAACAGAAAAAGACTAGGTGACTTATATACAATATACATTTATTTCTTATAGTTCTGGAGACTGAGGAGTTTAAGAACAAGAAACCAGAAGACTGGTTCTTCCTGGTTCATAGATAGATGGCTGTCTTCTCACTGCATCCTCATGTGACAGAAGGGTCAAGGGATCTCTCTGGGGTTCTCTTTTATAAGGACACTAATCCTATGTATGAGGACTCTGTATTCATGACCAAATCACCTCCCCTAAACCCCACGTCCAAATACCTATTATATTGTAGAATAGGACATCAATGTATAAATTTTTCAGTTGGGGCCAAAAACATTCAGTCTATGGCAGGAAAGAAGAAAGATTAGATAAGAAGACAAGAAGGTTTCAGTTAGGCCACTGGGGAGTACTCAAACCAAAGTCTTTAGTAATAGGAGTCCTGTATTCTAGGGAACTCTTGTATCCTACAAGAATGACTTGCACTAGTTCCCCCAGCCATGCTCATTCATTGGCTGGAAGCAGCCCATGGAAAGCATGGCCTCATCATAAACGGAGTGGTGGAACTAGTGGGATAGATGCTGGATTCACTGATCAATTTACAGTGCAGGAAATCTGAGAGATACATTTCACAGTTGCCACTTTCCAAATCCTATCGATTTAAACTTCTTAATGTCTGTCAGACCCCTCTGTGTTCCACTTCCCTAGGCATGGCCTTCTTATCTTTTATCTAGAATGCTAACTGTCCTCCCTGCCACCAGTCTTGTCTGCCTTTCTCTCCAGTTCATTCTCGAAGCTGCTGCCAAAATGCACCTTTTCATATGCAAATCTAATTTGGTACCTTCCCAGTAACCAGATTATAATCTTTCAATGGACACTCAGGGATAAAAGCCAAGTTTCTTAGCATAGCAACAAGGACATACTAAATATTCTGCTAAGCCTGACTAGCTACATCTCCAACACTTTCCCCACTTCTCTATAAATGTACAGTACAGTGCACTGACTGAATTTATAGTCCCTCAAACACATCTTCCTTAGCCTCATACCTCATCCTTTGCACAATTTAATCTTCCTGGAGTGACCAACTACCAGTGCCTCCTTCTGACCCGTAGCCTGATTATTAACTGCCACATAGCTTAGTATATTTTTCTAAGTCAGTGGTTCTTGTTTTGGCTGTGCATTGCCTAGACAGCCTTAAAAACAAAACAATGCTGAAGCGTGGGTTCCATTCCCAAAGATTCTGATTTAATTAGTCTGTGATATGTCTAGGCATTAAAAGTATAAAAGTTCTTAGGAGAATTCTACTGTGCAGCCACAATGGAATTAAGAAACACTGCTTTATAGCTTTCTTCCAGAATTCTGAAATTCCTAGTGAGAGTCTGGAGCTTGTGCCCTGAGTAGCAGCTGAACACTCTATTTACATGTTTATAAACAGTATGTGTGGTATGGTGTGAATTCGTCTTCCCTTACTGGGTCCAACAATTTTTCTCTTCCTTTAATATTATTATTTTAAAAAATCATGCCAAATCTGACTTTCAGTTCTTATTGAGGAAAAAGAAACCTAGTATCAATTATTATCAGGGGACTATTCTCACTCCTTAGAAGAAATCTGAGGAAGAACCTATAGACTTCAGTCCATCATATTTGCCTGTGAGATATTCAATATGCAGCCAAGCCTGATGTGCCATTTGAGGGTGAGTGGTATTACTCTGCTCACACTTGTATGACCATCAAGGCATGGACTTTGGATGCTTACTCTTCATGGCCTCACTGGGAACCCTAGGGTCTCTTGGTGTTGTCAGTAGTAATCCTTCACTTCCCTCTTTGATTTGCAAACAAAACCCTTGATGGTGATGCTTTTTTATTTGCCTACTGATGTGGTTTGGATATTTGTCCCACACAAATCCTATGTTGAAATGTAATTCCCCATGTTGAAGGTGGGCCTGATGAGAGGTGTTGGGTCATGATGGCAGATTCCTCATGGCTTGGTACTATCCTTGTGACCATGAATTCTCATAAGATCTGGTTGTTTGAAAGTGTTTGGCACTTCCTCCTCCCCTTGTTCCTGCTCCTGCCATGTAACATACCTGGTCCTGCTTGACCTTCTGCCATGAGTAAAAGCTCTCTGAAGTCTCACTGGAAGCCAAGCAGATGCTGGTGCCATACTTGTACAGCCTGCAGAACTGCAAGCCAATTAAACCTCTTTTCTTTACAAATCACCCAGAATCAGATATTTCTTTGTAGCAATGAAAGTATGGCCTAACAGAAAATAAATGCTGGTGCCATGCTTGTACAGCTTGCGAAAACATGGGCCAATTAAACTTCTTTTCTTTATAAATTACTCTGTATCAAGTATTTCTTTATAGCAATGTAAGAATGGTTGAACACAGAAAATTGGTACCAGTAGTGGGGTATTGCTATAAACATACCTGAAAATGTAGAAACGATTTTGGAACTGGGTAATGGGCAGAGGTACTGGGCAGAGGTTAGAAGAGTTTGGAGGATTCAGAAGAAGACAGAAAGATGAAGGAAAGTTTGGAACTTCTGAGAGACTGGTTAAATGGTTGTGACCAAAATGCTATTAGTGATATGAACAGTGAAGTTGAGATCGACAAGGTCTCTAAAGCAAATGAGGAATTAATGGGAAACTGGAGCAAAGGTCACTCTTGTTATGCTTTAGCAAAGAGCTTGGCTGCATTCTGCTCATGACCTAGGGATCTGTGGAATTTTAAAGTTAAGAGTGATGACTTAGGGCATCTGGTGGAAGAAATTTCTAAGCAACAAAATGTTCAAGATATGACCTGGTTGCTTCTAACAACCTACACTCAGATGTGAAAGTAAATGACTTAAAGTTGGAAGTTAAATTTAAAGGGGGAGCAGAGTGTAAAAGTTCAGAAAAATTGCAGCCTAGTCATTTGGCAAAGAAAGGAAAAGCATTATTGAGATAAAAATTCAAGGGGGCTATGAAGCAACTACTTGCTAGAGATATTAGCACGACTGAAAAGGAGCCAAGTGCTAATAGTCAAGACAATGGGCGAAGGGCCTCCAAAGCATTTCATAGATCTCCAAGACAGCCCCTGTCATCACAGGTCTAGAGACCTAGTGGGAAAGAATGGTTTAGTAGGTCCGGTCTAGGGCCCTACTCCCCTGTTCAATCTTTGGACTCTGTTCCCTGCATCTAGGCCACTCTAGCTCCAGTCTTGGCTCAGTGAGTCCCAGATACAGTTTAGGCCACTGCTCCAGAGGGTGTAAGCTATAAGCCCTGGTGACTTCCATATAGTGTTAAGTAGTTGAACAGAGTGAAAAAGTGAAGGAGGCATGGCAACTTCTGCCTATATTTCACAGAATATATGAGAAAGCCTGGGTGCTCAGGCAGAAGCCTGCTGCAGGGGCAGAGCCCTCACAGAGAACCTCTACTAGGGCAGTACATATAGGAAATATAGAGTTGGAGGTGCCACATAGTCTTCACTGGGGCATTGCCTAGTGGAGCTGTGAGAAAGGGGCCACTGTCCTTTAGACCCCAGAATGGTAGATCCACTGGCAGCTTGCAGCCTATTCCTAGAAAAGCCACAGCCACTCAACAACCTGTGAGAGCAGCTGTGGGGGCTGAAACTTGTAAAGCCACAGGGGTGGGGCTTCACAAGGCCTTGGGAGACGACCCCTTGCACTAGTGAGCCCAGGATGTGGGACATGGAATCAAGGATTCTTTTGGAGCTTTAAGATTTAATGGCTGCCCTTCTGGGTTTTAGACCTGCATGGAGCCTATAGCTCCTTTCATTTGGCCAATTTCTCCTTTCTGGAATAGGAATATACCTAATGCCTGTAATACCATTGTATCTTGGGAGTAAATAACTTGTTTTGATTTTATAGGGTCATGGGTGGAAGGAACTCATCGCCAGATGAGACTTTGGACTTGGACTTGGGACTTGGGAATTTCAGGTTAGTGCCAGAATGAATTAAGTCTTTGGAGGACTATCAGAAAGAGATTATCATATTTTGCAGTGGAAGAAAAATATGAGATTTGGAGGCCCAGGAGTGCAATTATATGGTTTGGATATTTCTCTTCCCCAGATCTCATGTTGAAATGCAATCACCAATGTTGGAGGTGGGGCCTGTTGAAAGGTGTTTTGGTCATGGGGGTGGATCCCTCATGGCTCAGTGCTATCTTTGTGATAATGAATTCTCATGAGATCTTGCTGTTGGAAAGTGTGTGGCACTTCCTCCCTCTCTTTTCTCTTGCTCCTGCTCTCACCATATGATGTGCCTGCTCCTGCTTCAGCTTCTGCCATGAGTAAAATCTCCCTGAGGCCTCCCTAGAAGTTGAGCAGATGGTAGTGCCATGCTTGTTCAGCCTACAGAAACACAAGCCAGTTAAACCTCTCTTCTTGATAAATTACTCAGTCTAGGTATTTCTTTATAGAAATGAAATAACAATCTAACACATCTATAAATTTACAGTTTAGGACCCTGGTACATAAAAACTGGTTAAGGTAAATAGAACATACCAGACTTACTTTGTTGTATACTTGAAGTAGGGAGGAAAAATTACTTTTCAATCTTTTAGGAATGAGAAACTAGACAGAAATTAATATTACAGTAAATTATCCTACCACATTTGTATTATACTATTTAACGATTTGGGGCTGGGCACGGTGGCTCATGCCTGTAATCCCAGCACTTTGGGAGGCCGAGGCAGGTGGATCACCTGAGGTCAGGAGTTCACAATCAGTCTGACCAACAAGATAAAACCTTGCCTCTACTAAAAATACAAAAATTAGCCAGGTGTGGTGGCAGGCGCCTATAGTCCCAGCTACTCGGTAAGCTGAGGCAGGAGAATTGCTTGAACTTGGAAGGTGGAGGTTGGAGTGAGTCAGGATTGCACCACTGCACTCCAGCTTGGGCGACAGAGTGAGACTCTGTTTCAAAATAATAATAATAATAATAATGATAATAATTTGGTTAGTTTGCTTGTCTTCTTCCCCACAAGAATGAGGAACATGAAGGCAGGAAATCCATGTTGTTATATGGTATGCCCCTGCTATACCAACCCCAGTAAATGGCATATAATAGGACTCAGTAAGTTGGTTACTGTCTCTTATTTTCCACTTATCATTTTCCTTGCAGTCAACTAACTTTTATTTCTTTACACTTCTAAATAAATTTTATTCTTAATCAGTTACCTTATCATCTTTGCTATTCAAAAATAATTGCAAAAACTCTAAATCCTATTACAAAATACTAAGTTGAATAGCTATGTAATAGTAATGCTTATGAAAAAGCTGGACAGCCAAGTGCTCATCAAATAACTGAGCCAGAAATAACTGACAAGCAAAGAAGATTGAAAATTACATACAATTCCTTCATTCTTTCCCTACCATGAGTATTTGGTTGATTAACAGTTTATTTTCCTAATGAAAAGTCTGTACATTATTTTCTTCATAGTGTTTTCACTATTAAATAAAATTTGTATATATATTTTAAATTTTGCTTATATATATATATATCATAAACCAGAATGAAAACTCCATGAATAAAATGACTTCATCTATTTTACTGCTATTTACTCAGCATCTCAGAAAGTGCATGGTAAACAATAGATGCTTAACATTTGTTGAAGAGTCATTCTTATGTAATAAGACATATTGATAACTAACATGGAATATATGGAAAGTAATCACTTTAATGAAAATTAGGATTCTAAATACTGATCTTTAAAAAAATTACTTATATATGATAAATCAAATGACTTTCATTTTTAATTTTAGAAAACTCATTGTTAAAAATACTGATATGTGGTATTATGACTGCAGAATTTTGACAAGAAATTTAAAACTTTGAATTATTAGTATAGATGGAGCTCATTTAATCACATGCACAGAAGTACCCTAAATACATACACATGCAGGCTGTGTATGTAACCCCGCTAAAATCGAGTATAACTAAAATACTAGCTTTACATAAAGCATCATTGACTGACTAAAATAACATCTTTAACAATAGGAATCTGAAGCTATAAGTTGAAGTTATGAAAGAACAGAAACAACTAATCTTTAATTCTAAGTCAGTGGTACCTACAGTGGCACAGTTTGAATAATTAGTAAGAATATCTACTGATGAGCTAGTTTCTAGAGTTCTTTGCAATGAGCCGAGAGTGCGCCACTGCACTCCGTCCTCAGCAACAGAGCAAGACTCTGTTCCCACCTCCAGCCCCCTCCCAGCCCCACATACAGAAAGAGATTAAATCAGTAATAAAAAGTCTCCCAAAGCCCAAGACCTGATAGCTTCACTGTTAAATTCTACCAGACACTTAAATTCTACCAGACACTTGAAGAACTAATACCCATCCTTCTCAAACTCTTCCAAAAAGCTGAAGAAGAGGGGATACTTTCAAACTCATTTTACAAGGCCAGCAACCAAAGACAGACAAGGACACCACAAGAAAATATCCCTGATGAGCATAGATGCAAATATCCTCAACAGAATACTAGTAAATCAAATTCAACAGCACATTAAAAGGATCATTCACTATGAGCAAGTGGATTTACCCCAAGGATACTGCAATGGTTCAATATATGCAAATCTCTGAATGTGATACACTACATTAACAGAATGAAGGACAAAAACCATATGATCATCTCAGAAAAGAAAATTAAATGTTAATTTAGATGGGTCATTTGACATAACAGGTTAGCAACTGTTTAGTAAGTAGGTAAAATTGGTTGTTTGAATCTGTCAGATTGTTTTTAAACAACTGATTATCTTTCTGAATTAAGTTTTCAAAACAGTTTGGGCATTTTTGTGGAAAGAATATCATGTACATGTTATAACTAAATGCTACTTATTCTATTTACCGCACAAAGGAAAAGAACATTTATTTGGGAAATGTGGCTCTTAGGAGTGTTTGGATTCTAGTCCTGGTTAAGAAAGATCTTAGGTGGTAGACTTGGCTTTGGGCACTGGAACCAAGAGTAAGATGGTAAACAAGGTAGACCTCCCAACAGAATGTGGAACAATCTGCCCCACTGAAGCATAGGTTGCCAGGCCTAAAAGTGGAGAAGAAGAACCCAGATACAAATGTGTAGGAAGAGTGACCAGAACAAGAGGTCTCAGAGTGGATGAGAGGAGAGAGCCCTGAGGTGCAGCTACAGGCTTTTCATAAACAGTTCTGGTCTTGACTGTCAAATGTGTTGCAAATTGGCAAAAACTTTAATCTGGTTTATTTATTCCTGAGGAAGAAATCCACACAACTGAAACAGTAGTGACAATGAAAAACAGACTAAATAATACTTTCTGGAATGGAGCAACAGGACTGTTCATATCTCAAATAATTAATCAAACATTAGGAAAATTTTTGAAAAAACAAGAAGAAACAGTCTTGAAAGCACCCAGTCAGAAAAAACAAGTTACTTCTGAAAGAAAAGACACTAGCTTGGCCCCAGTCTTCTCTATCAAAAAATTAATGCCAGCAGGAAATAAAGTAACATCTACATCATCATGATGGATGGTGGTTGTCCCTCGCCAAATTATTGTTTATGCAGGGTGCTCAAAGATATGTTCAAATATGCAAAACTTCCAAAAACAATTCACTTATTTGCACTAAAAAAAAAAAGAGCAAAACTACTTGAAAATAAGTGTAGCCAATTGAAAGATGACTAAAATTTGAGAATTTAAGAATGGGAAAGTTAGAGTATAAAAGATTGGTGGTAAGCAGTAATATCAGTTAAATATAGAAGTAGGTTAACACATGTAGTAGGACATACAGAAAATGATAATATATACAGGTTATATTCCATTTCTATAGTGCAACAAAACAAAATAATTAAACATTGATAAAGAGATCCCCTGTAATGTATCAAATGCCTTATAAGAATTTATGTGTTGTCATCTAATAATACTTTTTCTAGGCTACCCCCAAAATAATCTGAGATATAGATAATATATACAAGTATGTTCTTTGCATCTCTATCTATTACAGTGAAAATCTGAATCTAGATATCTAAGTATTGTAAAATGAGTACCCAGTTGGCTTGGAGAATAAGAACCTTAGTAGGAGATGGGTGGGAGGAAGAAGATAGATGTAGTTTATTTATCCCCCTGATTTCATTCTTGAGGGGTCTCCTTGGACCAACTACTCCCTCTAGTAAGGCTCACAACTGTCAAAGTGGCTCTTTCTATAAGACTCTTCTGGCTTTCATTAATTGTTTTCTCTCATTACCCTTTTAAGCCTGTAGATGACAACATGTTATTAACTTTGGAATGTTGCACTATCCTTCATGGTTTTCCTGTACCCCATTCATACCTCGGTAGTAATCTTTTAAAAAAATTCTCCTCCAGTTTACTCAATTTGAGTGTACCAATACCCTGGTGACTGATAGGCTTCTGCTGCTTTGACTTTAGTTGCTAGAGATGGCTCACTTATAGGTGACTTGTTTATGGAAACAAAGCCATTGATGAGATTTTTAAAAATACACTACTTTGATGGTTAGCTGACAAATAGATTAACAAAACGCCTCAAAATTATACAAGAAGAAGGAATTTTCAGAGATTACACTAAGATTTTTCAAACATGGATGACAGTTGGCAATATGTATTTAAACTGTATTCACACAGAATTAAGAAGTAATGATAAGCTCTGTAGTATTATGTATATTTAGGGTTGGGTTGAAGAGAGTGGGAATTGGCTTCGCACCTCAGAGTGGCAGTGTGTGTGTGTTCCATGATACATATATTTTAATACAAAAAATGCATCTTGCAATGTTTTCAAGTCCTTGACCTTGCTTTTTATCTGTCTTTATCACTTTGTCTCTTTTCAGAATGAATTCCTGGTTCTAGATCTGTCTGGGATTATTAATCAGGGGTTGTTTCCTGATTTCTTTCTTTCCTTTTTGTTTTTGATCATTTGCTTATCTTTTTTGGATGGGAATGATCTACTCCAACTTTTCTCCTCCCACACAGTGCATTGGCCTCTCATTCATAAATACCAACCCGGAATAAAATTAAACTCTCCCAATCACAGATTCCGGAACTCAAAGTTAATCTAAATAAGTGAATCTATAGACGTTAAATAACCTAAATAAAAGTGGCTGATCTAAGTGTCAAGAAAATGACTGACTGGGGAAGTTCTGGAACACCAAAGTTTTGATCTGAGATCTGGCTGTACCTTTGTATAAAGTCTGCTACATGGACACATTGAACTTTACATCAAGACAATGATACTAATAATTCTAAAGGAAGGGTTGCCTCAGGGAATATAGCAGTTAATATATAGCATATAGAAAAGAGGGGAAAGGATGCAGAATTTTCTCTGGATTTAGATATAAAAATATATAGTTATAGATAGATAAAAGATGGAAAGAAAGACAAACAGACAGAGATTTGTCTCTGTACCAAGCATGGATAGTTCTGGCTAATGATGTTTGAAGATAATGCTGTCTAGGCTCCACAAAATGACTCTTGGTAGCCGAAGCTCACAAGAAACAAATATGTACAACCTCACCCTGGAAACATCAGGAAAAGCTTTCTGGAGGAGATGACGCCAGAAGTGAGTGCTAAAGAATAGGAGTTAACTAATCAGAAGAAAAGGAAGGAGTAGAGGAGAAATTCATTCCTTCATCTGTTTAGTAAATATCTATATCCCGTATGCCAGGCATATAGATAATAATCTTGCCATTATGGACAAATAAATAGATTATGTTGTACATCAGATGACAGTAAATACTACCAAAAGAATGAAATAAGCAAGAAAGGGAGATATTAGAAATATAAATAGAATATACAGGAGTAAAAGATGTTGGCTCATTGTCCATTGTTTATTACTGACTTTAAAATCTAGAGATGAATGGTTATCCAGGAATCCAGGTATTTTTGTGTTTGAAGATATAAACAGAGACAAAATCATAATGAGATTAGTCTTACTAGAAGGGAAGAGAAGAGAGCATGCCAAGTCCCGAGGCCTCCTTTTACTTCTACTTTTTACTTCTCCAAATGTGGAGGCCAAGGAAGGTGTGACCTGCTTAGGACCATCCAGGGCTCCTGGGCTCTCTTTTAACCTTCTGCCATTAGAGATCCTGAGGCTAAAAACAATGTGAGCAAAGCACAGAGGTCTGAAACAGCAGTTATGCTCTGAGAACCACACGCATTGAAAATACATGGAAAAAAAGTGTAAGGCAAGTCATGATGTTAGATATGCAGGCATCAGATCATGTAACTCACTGCAGCCTCCAACTTCTGGGCTCAAGTGATCTTCCCACCTCAGCCTCCCAAGTAGCTGGGACTACAGGAATGACAGCACACACAACCATATCTGGCTAATTAATTTTTCTTTTTTTTTTTGGTAGAGAATTTTGCCAGGTGGGGGTTCTTGCTATGTTACCCAAGTTCATCTGGAACTCCTGGCCTCAAGCAATCCTTCAGTCTCAGCCTCCCAAAGCTCCAGGAAGTCCTTCACAAATTGAGAAGTCCTTCACAAATTGAGAAGTTCACAAATCCTTTGTAAAGTCCTTCACAAATTGAGAATCTTCAAGGTTTAAACAACTTGTCCTACATCTTAGTCTAAAAATAGCAGTAGTAATAATAATACTTATAACAACCAAGCTAATATTTATGTAATAATAATACTTATAACAACCAAGCTAATATTTATTATAATTATCTGTAAAAGATTATGTTGGGAGATTTATATAAATTATTAATCTTCATTACAAAATTAAGGTAGTTACTATTATAACTACTATGTTTACAATGAGAAAACTGAGACACAGATTTGTTAAATTACTTGCTCAAGAGTAATTGGCACAGCCAGGACTGGAACCCAGGCAGCCTGGGCCCAGAATACCTAGTTTGACCCTGTTTATAGCACCATTCTGAATCAAATTAGGATGACCATAAGGTCTTGATGTGCAATATTTCAGCATAATTTTAAAGTAAAATGGTATAAGTGGGCCTTAGTATAAAGTATGTTTCAGCTGCATTTGGAGTCTTAAAGAAAAAATAAGATGGAAAGGACCTAACCAATTTGTGTACTTTTAGTAAGAACATAATGAAAAGAGTAAAACTTAAGATAGAAGAAGAAGAAAGAAAATTAAGTGAATGTTTAAATCACAGGCAAGTTTGGTTCATGGACTTTGAGGGATTTTACTGCTATGCAGAGAAAAACAATTATAGACAGTGAAAGGAAAAAGATTAGCTAAAAATTGATCCCCCCCAAAAAAAACAATTTAAATTAGTGTTCTTAAAACAAGGGATTGAATAGTTTTGGCACATAGTTAATATTCAGCAAGTATTTATTGAAAATTATTTAAATACATCTGATGAAGAGACTATTATATCAGTATAGTTTGCAGTAGTTCTAAAACTTCTTTACAGATAAAATTATTGTTCAGCAAATGTTCACTCACTGCCCAATGGCCTCACCTCTTTGAGAGGAATATCTTCCCTGCCTTGTCGACGATAGGTTTGGGTATGTCACTTGTTTTGGCCAATGATATGTTGGTGACATGAAGCTAGCAGAAGCTTAAAATGTGCTTGGGAAATAAGATGCAGCCTTTTGCCTTAGGCCATGAAAATAACATGCTCATGTAAGTAGCCCAAGAAGAAAGAGAGACCCATAGAATAGACCTTTAGTCCCAACCTACAGTGTGGCACCAACAGCAGCCAGCCTAGATCAACCACACTTCACCAAATTGCAAATGTGTGAACAAGAAATAAATGCCTCTTGCCGTGAGCTTGAGGATGGTTTGTTTAGCAGAATATAGTGGATTTTAAATCTAATAGATACAGGTTTGGTTGTAAACTTGGAGACAAAGCAGTTCATTCATAAAATATTAGTATTTTTGCCACCGTTGAATGGAAGAAATAGAAGAATCTAATGTTATTCAGAGGGAAAAAATTCAAGAGTAGATTGCCAAGTGTATTCAGATGATAGCTATGAGCTAAGGAAAATAGAGGTAGAAAGCAAAGAAATATTAAGATCTCTAGATCCATCAGCTGTTGAGGGGCTGAAAGCTTGTAACAAAACCCTCCAGAAGCAGGAAGGGAGTGGGAAGTAACACATATAACGTCTATATTTCCATCACGTTGCTCAATCTGTATAGGTCTTCATTTCATTCTCTGTAAAAGGAGGAGACCAGGGCAGATAAACTTTTTAAGTATTGAAGTTATTTAAGCCTTTTAGGTAATCTTAAGTTTATTCAGAAAAATGAGTTTTAAAAAGAATGCAGAAATAAATGGTGACCCCAAATAAAAAGCAGCAAAGATTTCAAGGAAATCAAATTTCCACTATCTTTGGTAACACTGACTTCTTATAGTCATTCCATATTTAATATGAAAAAAGGGCACTAATATTATTCAACAACAAATCGATTCAGTAAAGAGATCAGATTCTAGCTAGCAATATGAAAACTGATTTGAACAGATTAATAGTTTTTTTAAAGTTAGGTATACTTTATGAAATTCTACTCATTTCCTTTTAACTCACTTCCCTGCTGCCAATGTAATATTTTAAGATATCCTTTATATGTTTCTAATTTCCCATGTTAAAGAAGCAGTTTATCTTTCAGCATTTCCTAAGTGAAAATGTGCCCTTTAAAACATTTTTATTCCAAAAAGAAAGTGATAAAAGCAGTTTTTATACAAATAATCCCTCAATGACAATTTTTTGTTAATTTTGTGCTATTATACAACTGAGGGTTTAAGGGTTATAGAAATTCTAATAGATTCTGGAAGGTCACCCAGTTAATAATAAGGAAGTCATCTACTCTGTTGAAGAATATTATAAATAATATAAGCTTGAGAATCTATAAAAAAAAAATCACATGCTTCCATGTGATTTTCCAGCAAATTCCAGCAAATATGACAAAAGTGCCTTGCCTCTTAATAGTAATTTGCTTTCAGAAATCCACCTGATTGATTGACAAGGTTTTCTCAGTGTGTAATTATCTTCTCTGAAGAGTGTGTATGAAAAGTGCAAAGCCTCAGTTCGACAGGATCATATAACACTAGTTGAATTTCACAAAAACACCAATGATTTAACCCAAAATTACTAAAATATACCCAGTGTAAAGCTTATTTAGCAGTGGTAAATAATTTCAAGAGCGTAAATATTGCCCAAACCTCAAGCTAAAATTTTTATTTGGTGTTTAGATGTATTTTTCATATGCTTCTAATTAATAGGAAATATTAGAAAAGAAAGTGAACTCATGCAGTTACACTTTATCTTAACTTCAGTCAAATTCATAGTCTTTCTTTTTTTAATTTTATTTTTTAAACTGTAAATTATTTTTAGTAGTTATATTTTGCTGACTTTAGGCTAAAAATGACTTTTGATTTTTATAAGCATAATTTTCACTTTAAAAACTTTTAATTAATGCCCTTTTCCTTTATATTTAAAGAGATTTTTATTACTTGCAAACTATTTGGTGGTGGTTGTATTTTACAACTTACAGTTTTGAGATGAAAAATCAAGAGTAACTTTTAATCATAAATTTAAAAAAAATTTGCTTTAACAGAGTTTCATGATTCAGAAACAATTGACGTTTTACAGTAATAAAGATGACTTTACCGTGGCTAGTAGAGATGAGACCTATACATTCAAATAATAGAAATTATAATTGTAAAATAAGATTTAGAAAGTAAAAATCAAACAAGATTAGGCAAATCACTCCATATCACCAAAAATCTTTCCACAAGTAAGTGTTATAATTGGTGTACACTAGACAGGTATTAGTTACATATAGAAAATTACATAAAGATCACATAAAATATATTCTCAATTCTTAGGGACACAAAGTTGTAGCTATAATGTGGGAGCATTTCTATCCATAGAAATCTAAAATAATGAGCCATGTGTTAACAATGTTCAGAACGTTATTTAAAAAAAGAAAAAAAAAACCCTAAAAAACTAAACATTTGTTTTATACTGCACAATCCAGGGGATAGTCTACTTCATAGAGAAATATCTGAAAGTAAGCATGGGAAAAGAACTGGTAAAGTCAATGTCCTGTTTAACCTCCCCACAGGATACCTGTGCAGAGAACAATAGAAACTCCTGTTTTTATTTCTTGATACCTCAGTTTAGCTTTAAATTCCATTTATTTACTAGAAAAGGAAAAGGGAGGAAAGCAATTACTGAATTCCTGAGGAATACAATGACTATATAGTATGAACATCAAAAGCAATGAGGTAGACACTGTCCTCAAATATATATTGATTAGTTTTTGAGAGGTAGGGAAAGGATAGATTAAATGTGCAAACAAGCAACTGTAATACAAGATAGAATAAAATAGATGTCATTGGAGAAGTACAAACAAAGCCTATGTTTTAAAAAGGGTGGGGAGGAGATTAACACTCCTTTAACAAATATTTGTTGACAGTGTCTTATGTACCTAATATCATTCAAGGCTCTTAGCAGGCCCTAAAGATAAAGAAAGCGCAATTTTTGCTCTTCAGGACTCAAAATGCAGAAGGACACATAAGATAAGAATCATTGCCACATCAGTCTATGAGTTCGAGGATGGCAGGGACAGTATTTTACTTACTTTGGCATCCAAAGTGATGAGTGAGTGCTCAATAGATACTGAATTCATAATCATAAAGAATTTATCAATGATTTGCATACAAATACTTATCACAAGACCAAAGTAAGTATTTTACTTGTTTTTTCTCTTATTTAATCCTCACAATTTTTTAAGGTATGATGAAATGATCAATGATGAAACTGAAGCTTGGAGAAATGAGAAAAATTGCCCCAAATTACACAGATAGCTTATGGCAATGTGTATCCAGAATCTAGGCCTGTCATCACTGCTTTTTTTTTTTTTTTCATATTATCTTACTCAGTAATACAAGCTGGGAAAAAGACAGAGTTACATTATTGTAAGAGTCAAAAATGAATTATCCCAACCAGGGAAATCAGTGAAGGCATCAGAGTAGATGGTTGACCTGGACACTAGAGGATAGAGAAAATTCTATAAAATGTAAACAGCATCTAGACTTGCACTGTCCAGGAGCCACCAGCCACATGTGAAAGTTTAAATTAATTAGAATAAAATAAAATTAAGACGTTAACTCTTCAGTTGCACTAGCCACATGTCCAAGAGTTAATGATCACATGTTGCTTCTGGCTACTGTATTCATCAGCACAAAATCGTAGAACATTTCCATTCTCACAGAAAGTTCTATTGGAAAGTGTTGTTCTGGATAGAAGGGACTAGGATCATTCTTGGCAGAGGAGGAGAAAAAACAAAGACAGCAAGGGAACCAAGTTCACGTCTGTTCAGAGAAGATTGGGCTATTGAGCATGGTGAGAGTTTAACGTCCAAATCAGGGTATAGGGTGTAGAACAAGATAAGTGCCAGATATATTTTGGATAATCTTGAATGCCAGAGAGAGAATTTATGTTAAGTTGGTAGGCAATGAGAAACATAGAGGACTTCATGTCAAAGAAGTAATATTATTGGATCTGTTATTTAAAATAATTATTTGAAAAGTGGTTCACAGGCCTGACTGAAATAGTAAGAGTTGGTGGCTGGGAAACCAGTTGTGAGGTTATTAGGCTTGGAATAGAAAAGCTAAAAAGGATGTGAGAATTTTGAGGTGGAACATTATGAAGAGAAAGGGACGAAGAAGTTTGGGTAACTGGAAGAATGCTGGTGGTGTGGTCAGAAATACAGAAGTCAAAAGAAAGATGTGGCTTGTCTGGATGACAGTAAGTTCAGTTTTGAACATGTCAGATTCAAGTTTCTTTCTGAAGATGTCTGTGAAACAAAAGGGAAACTGCAAATCCTCCATTTTTACAGAAAAGCCAATTACTGGCCTCTGAGGTTGGGAGAGACAGTAAGATTAAGGGAGTTAACACTTAACCTCATCGCTGGCGAGGGTCATCACTGGCAGGGGAACTGTATTAGTTTGTTCTCACACTGCTATAAAAAAACTACCTGAGACTGGGTAATTTATGAAGAAAAGAGGTTTCATTGACTCACAGTTCCACAGGCTGTACAGGAAGCATTGTAGGGAGGCGTCAGGAAACTTACAATCATGGTGAAAAGTGGAGGGCAAGCAAGCAACTTCTTCATATGGCAGAACAGGACAGAGTGAAGGCGGAGGTTCTACCCACTTTTTTTCACTTTTTTCTTTTTCTTTCTTTCTTTTTTTTTTTTTTTGAGACTGAGTCTCACTCTGTCACTAGACTGGAGTGCAGTGGCGTGATCTCGGCTCACTAAAACCTCTGCCTCCCGGGTTCAAGTGATTCTCCTGCCTCAGCCTCCCGAGACTACAGGTACGCACCACCACACCTACTAATTTTTGTATTCTTAGTAGAGACAGGGTTTCACCATGTTGGCCAGGATGGTCTCAATCTCTTGACCTCATGATCTGCTCACCTCGGCCTCCCAAAGTGCTGGGATTACAGGCGTGAGCCACTGCACCTAGCCAGTTCTACCCACTTTGAAACAACCCGATCTCATGAGAACTCACTCACTATCAGGAGAACAGCAAGAAGGACATCCACCCCTGTGATTCAGTCACCTCCCACCAGGCCCCTCCTTCAACACATGAGATCACAATTCGACATGAGATTTGGAAGGGGACACAGAGCCAAACCATATCAGGAACCAATATACAAAATGGCAGGAGAAGAGTCTTAAAAATGTGCTAAATTCAAGAGTTACAGAGGCATGTATAATAGTGGAAGTAAAAAGCCAAGAGTTTGGAGCCAGGAATGAAATAATCTTGTTTATCGCTTATAGCTTTGGGATACTGCATGTTTTTTAAAGTAGTCTTGTTGGTTTAATATTATTTCTCAGGTAGGCTACTACTAAAAATATATCTAATCATATTCATTTCAGATTATTTCATGTTTTCAATGTTCATGATAGTGTGTATGAAGAGTTAGAAATTCATATAGGATTCTCTCAAGTTCCACTATGGACTTTTATATGTGATACAAACTATTGGTATAAGGGCTTTAAATTATCAGTCCTGTTGTTTCAGATATACAGAGAATGAGTTTCCTTTCACCTTGATATCCACGAAAATTCCGAGATCCCTGGAGTGATTCTTTCACATGAGTTTTACTGTTCACTTTTTTGATTTCTTCAGTGTAATTGGTAGAAGAGGAAAGAATCAGAATATAAAGTAAAAGTTAAAATGAAACCCAGATGGTCAGATACAGTTCTATGTATTTGCCCAACTTTTTGAGTGGAGATAGGAAAAGGCAAATATCTCCATCTTTGTTACAAACTAAGACAGAGTACTTTTGACAACCAGGCTTCCAGAGATCAGAAATGTAAGATAAAAAGATTGATGCTCTATTGGTATGTAATTAATGCAGTAAGAACTCTTCTCTTTGTATTTCTTCAATGCAAAGAATAAATTTAATAAAATTTGATATCTACAAGTGAAAAAAAAAAAAACATTGATGCTAACTCAGAAGTCTAAGGTTTTACACAGTGGTTTCCTAAATGTAAGAAAATTTTCTGGCAGACTGCATCCTCTATTGCTGAACTTATAAATGCTGTGTTTTGTTTAGTGATTTAGTTGTTTTAAAGGTTAAATGCTTGTAATTTATACACTTACCAAGTCCATAATTACTAAAAAAAGAAAGAAAGAAAGAAAGAAAGAAAGAAAGAAAGAAACCTCTTGAAACTCAGTTAAAGAATTCCTAATAAATTGATTCATCATCCTCCTGTGAGAGATCTTGAATGCAAAGGAAAGCAAGCAGGTGCTAAAAACACAAGACAGCCCAGCTGAACAATCTATAATAGAATCTAGATTGAAATTCATACCTGCCTAATTTCAGCAGCAGTTTACATTACCCAGAAAAGTTAAGGTTGACTTGACATCAAAATGAAGGGAATTATTTTAAAAAAAGAATTGATGTAGCCAGGCAGGGTGACTCACACCTGTAATCCCAGCACTTTGGGAGGCCAAGGTGGGCATATCATTTGCGGTCAGGAGATCAAAACCATCCTGGCTAACACAGTGAAACCCCATCCCTACTTAATATACAAAAAATTAGCCAGGCATGGTGGCACACACCTATAATCTCAGATACTCAGAAGGCTGAGGTAGGAGAATCACTTGAACCTGGGAGGCAGAGGTCGCAGTGAGCCGAGATTGCACCACTGCACTCCAGCCTGGGTGACAGAGCGAGACTCTATCTCAAAAAAAGAAAACAAAAAAACACACAAAAAAAGAATTAATGCATTTGTTGACTTCTAACTGTGAAAGATGAGAAACTGAGTACATTTGTACTTCAAAAAATATATATTAATAAGATATTTTGATGTATTGAGAAAGTAGCATTAGCTTTAGCAATTAGCCACAATTGCCAATACTT
Organism: Aotus nancymaae; assembly: GCF_030222135.1. Lineage (NCBI taxonomy): Eukaryota > Metazoa > Chordata > Mammalia > Primates > Aotidae > Aotus > Aotus nancymaae. Next base: position 46,149,115 of record NW_026988431.1, on the reverse strand, counting down.
CTAAAAGGTAAGATATTTTTCACAAGCACCTATTACTCAATAAAAGGTGACTTTCTCTAGTGATTATGGTTTTGTGACAGGCAAAGCCGCAGATTAGGTTAAAGTGAAAGTGAGTAATTGTCTTGGCAGCTGTGTTTCAAAATACATACCTTCCACCACAGTCTTTAGTTAATGTTGACAGCATCTATCCAATCGCTAACATCCAAAGGAAAAGGGAACATGTTATGCTTTTATCCCAATATGTTGTCAACACAATGTCAAATATAGAGGTGCATGAAATGATTGTTTACTTTTCATTTAGATGATGGAAAAACTAGAATTTCTTCTCTTTTAATATCTTGGTCTGAGGATTGATTTTGCAGTTCTTTTAATTCTGGCAACACAGTTGAATGAAGACTAGAAACTAGAGTTTATAGAATTACTGTATAATAAATTGTATTTTGCCATTGGCATAATGCTGTAATTGAAGGTGTGTGTTCTTGACTATAAATTCAGCATTATATCGTCATAAATAACTGAATATACCATAAAAGTAAAGAAAAACAATTATAACAAGGTGAATTAGATCAGGTTTGAGATTTCATTTATAGTATAATAATAGTTATATTGCACATTATAGGCAATATAGTCTAAGAATTTTCTTTAAAAATTACAAATAATTTAAAATTTTCATAAACTATTTTACTAACTTTATTTATTTAGTTAGTTTTTGAGGTGGAGTCCTGCTCTGTCGCCGAGGCTGGAGTGCAGTGGTCCCATCTTGGCTCAGTGCAACCTCTGCCTCCTGAGTTCAAGTGATTCTCCTCTGCCTCAGCCTCCTGAGTGGCTGAGATTACGAGTGTGCAACACCGTGCCCAGCAAATTTTTTTGTATTTTTAGTAGAGACAGGGTTTCACCATGTTGGTCAGGCTAGTCTTGAACTCCTGCCCTCAAATGATATGCCCGCCTCAGTCTCCCAAACTGCTGGGATTACAGGCATGTGCCACCGTGCTTGGCCTACTAACTTTAAGTAAGTAAATGAATTATGCATTAATTGACACACCTCAAAATGTTGGGAGTATTTTTCTAGTCCTTTTAAAGGTAATCAGATAAATCACTTCGAGTTTTTCCAATTTATAACTTCAGCTATGTTTACAAATCAAAATTCATTAGAAATGTGGATCACTTGGACATTGTAAAATCAGATTTAACTATCTATATATAAGCTATTATATTAATAAGCTTCATCTTATAAAAGGGTTTTTGTATATAGTGGTTGAGAGAGCATTATTCAGAAGACTGCCTGGGTTTGAATCCCTTCTGAAATCCTGGTCTAATTACTTAATTATGCCTCTTTTTTTTTCCATCTGTAAATTGAGGATGATAAAAGTACCTTCCTTATAAGGGATGTTGCAGTTAAGTATTTAATATATATAAAGTCCTTAGAACAATGCCTATCACATGGTAAGAACTATAAAAGTCTTCTTTTGTAAAGTGGGGAGGAAGGCAGCACATCACACTGCCATGTGTGTACCTATGCAACAATCTTGCATGTTCTTCACATGTACCCCAAACCTAAAATGCAATTAAAAAAAAGGGAAAAAAAAGAACTATAAAAGTCTTACTTTTTTTTATAGGTTTGTCTTATGTCACATGTAACTACAAGTCAACATGTGGGCAACAAATGCAGGAGAAAAGGTTGTAATAGGTTGAAGTTTTATAGTAATATCATAAAAATATTATATGGTATAAATTTTAAAATATTCATATTTCAAGAAAACTCTCATCTCTCAAAAGGAGCACCAAATCTAATCATTCAAATAACTTAAGATATCAACTTTTTTCTATAACTTCTTATTCATTAAAAAGTTTTTCTTTATGTTTTTAACATTTTGACTCTTAAAAGTGGTGATGATTAAGTTTAATTAACTTACTTGGGAGTTTCTATGACACTATAAAGCAAGTCAGATGAAGAATGTAAAAGACTGCTGTAACTAAAGTGTTGGATAATATCCAAACTTTTAATTAGCTTTGACAACTGGGAAACTGTACCCTGGACAATTAATGTTTACAGAAAACTTTAACAGCTTGTTTTTTATATAAGCCATCTCTGTTTCCAAGTTCTTAATTTATTTTTGGTTAGAACTGCAAACTAAAAACAAAGATACAGCTACTTTTCTGTTTTGTGCTTTTCTACCATATTCTTTATTAGTGATCATAGAAATGGCTCACATCAGGAAGTAAATGATATGGTTTGGCTCTGGGTCCCCACTGAAATCTCACCTTGAATTGTAATAATTCCCACATGTCATGGGAAGGACCTGGTGGGAGGTAACTGAATCATGGGGGCAGGTATTTTCTGTGCTGTTCTCATGATAGTGAATAAGTCTCAAAAGATCTGATGGTTTTATAAAAGGGCAGTTCCCCTGCCCAGGCCCTCTTGCCTGTTGCCACATGAGACATTCCCTTGCTTTTTCTTTGCCTTACACTATGATTATGAGGCCTTCCCAGCCAGGTGAGGCAATTAGGAGGTGCACTAAACCTCTTTCCTTTATAAAGAACCCAGTCTTGGGTATGTCCTTATTAGCAGCATGAGAATTGACTAATACAGTAAATTTGTACTAGAAGAGTGGGGAACTGCTATAAAGATACCAGAAAATGTGGAAACGACTTGGGAACTGGGTAACAGGCAGAGATTGGAACAGTTTGGAGGGCTCAGAAGAGGACAGGAAGATTTAGGAAAGTTTGGAACTTGCTAGAGACTTGTTAAATGGTTTTGACCAAAATGATGATGGTGATATGGACAATGAAGTTCAGGCTGAGATGGTCTCAGATGGAGATGAGGAACTTGTTAGAAACAGGAGAAAGGTCACTCTTGCTATACAAAGACACTGACAGCATTTTGCCCCTGCCCTACAGATCTGTGGAACTCTGAACTTGAGGGAGATGATTTGGGGTATCTGGTAGAAGAAATTTCTTAGTGGCATAGCATTCAAGAGGTGACAGAGCACAAAAATTTGAAAAATGTGCAGCCTGACAATGCAGTAGAAAAGAAAAACTCCCATTTTCTAGGGAGACATTCAAGCTGGCTGCAGAAATTTGCAGTAAGCAACAAAAAGCCAAATACTAATCACCAAGACAATGGGGAAAATGTCTCTAGGGCATGTCAGAGACCTTCATGGCAGCCCCTCCCATCACAAGCCTGGAGGTCTAGGTGGGCAAAATGGTTTCAAAGCCTGGGCCTAGGACCCTCCCTGCTCTATGCAGTCTCTGAACATGCATCCCAGCTGTTGCAGCTCCAGCCATGACTGAAAGGGTCTAACATACAGCCCAGACCATTGTTTCAGAGGGTGCAAGCCCCAAGCCTTGGTGACTTACACATGGTGTTTGGCCTGTAGGGGCACAGAAGTCAAGAACTGAGGTTTGGAAACCTCCACATAGATTTCAGAGGATATATGGGAATGCCTGGATGCCCAGCCAGAAGACTGCTCTGGGGACAGTGCCCTCATGGAAAACCTCTGCAAGGGCAGTGTGGAAGGGAAATGTACTGCCATCATGTAAGACATGCCTTTGTTCTTCCTTTGCCTTCCACCGTGATTATGAGGCTTCCCCAGCTGTGTGGAACTGTGAGTTTATCAAACCTTTTTCCTTTAAAATTACCCAGTCTTGGGTATGTTTTTATCAGCAGCATGAGAATGGAGTAGTACAGTAAAACTATGTGAGGTTTCAGTGGTCTGTTATAATTAAATGATCTCTGAAACAACTTTGAGTTGGTTTCTAAGATTATAAAGTTTGGACTGATACAAAGCTTAGTCTGCATCTCAGCTATGCCAGTTATCAGCTATTTCTTTTTGCACAGGCTACTTAAACAATTTAAGCTTTAGTTTTCTTCTATGTCAAATGAGCATAATAGTATTTACTTCTTTTGATACTTGAAATTTAAATTAGATAATTTATAAAACATATGGTATATTCCTTGGCATGTAATAATTGTTAAGTAAATGTGGGCTGTGATGATGATGATGATGATGGCTATTATCTCTGCACCACTAACACTTTTGTCTTTTATCCTTGATAAGTTAACCTATGGCAATGTGTCTCCTACTTCCATAATTCTTGTCTCCTTTATAGAATCCTTCTTTATTGACTCTTTTAAAGTAAATATCTCTCAAGAATCTCTCTGGTTTCTATCCCATTTCTCATAATGCAATCTCTCCCAATCTCAAATTCAGTCTTTCTCAATCTAAAATTCTTTACATCTTTAATCATTTCTTTAGAGATGAATACAAGGTCCTGTCTTTGACCCTGACTTGTTTCCTAAGTCACTGATCCAGTTGACAAATGTCATAGAGGTGTTTCACCATCACTCCTACCAGTGATATTCTGTAGCATTTGCCAATTTCAACAGTGTAAATGCTCTCATTATGGCCTGTTTCAAGATGTCAACTTAACATCACTGAATGCAAAGTTGGGAGGAGATATTTATTCTGACTCCAATATACTACTAAAATTTCCCCAACTCATAATTCCTCAAACAAAACTTCATCATATATCCCAGTCCTAGTTAATAGCACATTATTCTCCCAAATATCCAGACTAGAAACATCAGAGTCAGGCCTAATGGCATTTGAGGTATTCCTCAATTGGTCCTTTTAATATCCCTGGGCCTTAGCTGGTGCTGCCACCTCAGCCTGGACTGTCCTTCCCACATCCTCACTGTGGAAATTGTTCTTCAAGCCTGAGCTCAAACTTTGAATCCCTTAAAAAGCCTTCCTCACTCTACTCTTCAATTAGAAGTAATCACTTCTTCCTCTGTACTTACACTAGGCATTTTTCTAAAAATAGAAATATCTGTAGTTACTTCATTAAAAGCAAACACAGCTTTCTCAAGATGAGGAAAGGGAGGAAAATTCCACTGGAGGGTATAAATATGTATTGTAGAGTTCTGAGGTCTGGTCTTTCGTTCACCTTTCTCTCAAGTGTCTCATATGGATACAGCCAACAGTGTGGGGACATCAAAGGAATCCTCTCCTTTTAATATTGTGGGCTGAGGATAGATTTTTCAATTCTTCCCTTAATTCTGGCAATACAGTCAAGTGAAGACTGGAATTTTAAAACAAAGCATTCAAATAAACTCAAGAGAAACAGGACCAAAGATACCATGGATTGCATGCCATCAGATAGTGTAGCTCTCTCCAGCATGAAGGATTGAGTTTATTAATAAAGCAAATCTTTCAAGCCTCATTTTAAAATTTATTTTTATTTTTTCCTTTTTTTCCTTCCATCTCCCTTTCCTGGTATGTTTTATTTTTACTAAGAAATTTGTAGAGTATAAAATTCAAAAAGTAAAAAGGATATACAGCCTAATTCCACATACATACATACCCAATATCAAGCCAACAGGCATGTATTAATAATATCCTACTTTTCTTCAGACTTTACTTTTTAGAGACGTTTTAGGTTCACCATTGAATTGAGAAGGTACAGAGATTTTCCATATGCCACCTGCCCCCACATATATGTAGCATCTCCCATTATTAACATCTCCCACCAAATTGGTGCATTTGTTACCACTGATAAGTCTACATTGGCACATCATAATTACCCAAAGTTTACATTAGGGTTCACTCTTGGTGTTGTACACTCTATTTGTTTAGACAAATGCATAATGACATGTATCCATAGTATCACATAGAGTATTTTCAATACTCTAAAAATTCACTGTGCTTTACCTATTCATCCTTCCCCCAACAACCCTGGACAACCTCAAATAGCATTTAATTATTTTGATTTTTTTGTTATGATAATTATATTTTTCATCAAATAGAGTATAAACTTCTTGTTTGCAAGGATAGCATTTTACCCATTTCTACACTGTCCATACTGATCAGCACTGTATTATGTACACAATGCATAATTCAACAATTTGTAAAAATAATTTATGACATAAGAACTTTAATTTCAAAGTTTAGCTTTAGAAGACTGTGACAGGCAGAAAACATAAAAAGACATAATAGGCCACATGTGGTATTTTTCCATATATGAACTCTTGTGACTTCGTTTGACCTTAAATATCATGTAATAAAGATGATTTTATCTTTCTTTCTTTCTACTTCTCTTTTTTAAAAAAATAAGAAAGTATACTAAAACAGAAAATAGTTGATTAATTGGACATATTTTAATGTTTTGCTTTCCTTTATCCTTCAGAAATACTAACCTTGAACTGTGATTTTGTTTTCACATCCCAAATTTTCATATCCAGCCTTGAAATAATTAGAATTAGAATTAGAATTCTGGAAGAAGTATCTTTTTTCAAGGCATCTAAAAGTTTCATTGGTATATTTTTCTTCTTAACTGTAGAGCTTTGACCTTCTAGGACAAAAGAGGAAGAGGAGTTGTGGCAAAGACTGCAACTAACCCTTAACCTAGAAGAGAAACTGGTTAGACATGGATGGATGGATTTGGTTCAGCCCTGTTCAGACTTGCTACTCATTGCATCAATGTTCCCGTTCAATCCATTAGACGCACCCATGTCCCTTCTGCAGAAATCAGTGAATCATATTGAATCCTGAGTAAGCATTGTGAGCTTTACCATGTTAAGCTCTATCTATTGCTTCTGTCTCTTATTGCCCTGCCTGTTTTTCTGTCACCCTCACATCAATGTCTACCAAGCATTTGGATAAGTAAGTAGGCTTAAAAGGGGATTTGGAATGAAGAGTTACTTTGAAAATAATTGGGCTAAAATTAGGGAGACCCAATTTGGTTCAGGTCCTGGTAGCTTTTATTAATCTAAATAATAAGCACTCTAACAGAAAATGATATTTATTCAGCAATGGGTGTTGCAATGGGAATACACATGCTATAGTAAACTATGTAATTATTCAGGTGGGTAAAGAAAGACAAAAATAAAGAGAAGTACACAATTATTTTGAGATAATTATTATTGGTTACAAGAGTCAATAATAAGGATGACACCAGTTTGAGGTTAGATAGGCAGTTGCTGGGAAGATATCCTTGCAGAAGTATTTTTGTGTGTGTGTAAGGTTGCAATGGCTTTTATGCAAGGTTGTGGTTTTGCAGTCTTTTCTGACAATCCTGTTGTTAGGCATTTGTGTGTGAGAACCCTTTCTTCATTGCCTTCCCTAGCTCCATCTGTCAAGGTTTTTAACACAATTGACTCCATTTTAATTCTGACAATTTTCATATTTTCAACTGGCTCCTTGATCTTGAATGAATTCCATTATGTTTCTGGATATAATTTATAAAACTATTAAATTGCAATAAATAGTGTTAATGAGTTTTTATTAGTCTCATACTTTATTATTTTTACATAAATTGCTTATTTTTTTAAAAAACGGACTTTTCTGATATACACAATGTACTATCTAGGCACAAAATTAGATAGGGCAGTACAATATTGTGACAGTATAATTCCAAAAGATTAACAGGATCAAAACAATTGATAGGGAAAGAGATGTAACTAGGGAAGAAGATACAGACCTGAGGACGATAGTGAATGGTTTGGACCTTCAGACTCATCATGTAAAATTGACATTGGCAAGGGAAATGGCTTGCAACTTAGTGCTGCTTAGGTATAGCAATTGGTTATTATTTTACACAGAGAATGTTTGTTTCCATGTTTTAGTTTAGTTTATATCTTTTGCTTCTCCTTTTATTTATAAATTTTTTCTTTATAATTGAAAAATTTAAAACCATAAAGTGAACAAAAGTTATAAAATATCATATAATTGCCCAAAATTGTTTTGACAAACTTTCAAAATTTTAGTGTTTATTATTTTAATTACTATATTTGTATTATTTTTGTATGATGTATATATAAGATTTTCCAAAAGCATATTCTAAGACAAGGACTTGAATGCAAATAATTTAAGATGAGCAGGGGACACAAGCAAGGGGGTGGGCCCACGAAACTGCGAGTGGGTAACTAGAGTTAATCTCATGGAGAAACTTCCTACCTGAAGTTCAAGCTAGGTGGATTTAAGCTGCTGGGGTGGTATGTTAATCTTTTAGTCCATTTCTGGACTATTGTCCATGTGTTGTGGGGTATAGCAGTTTTCCAAGAGTGGGGCAGGGTGCTGGGGTAGTGGGGTGGCGGGGTGGCTGGGAGCCTGGGCAAAGAAAGGAGAACCTTGGGGTTGGTTGAGCGTCAGCTGGAGCCCACAGAAAGGCTGCAGGGGTGTGGGCGGGGCACTAACAATGTCTGCTATAATATACCACCTAGTTTTTTAGGTCAATCAGTCTTTTACTCATAAAACTTAAACATGTTTACCACAAAACATTTAAATGTTAGAAAAGTGAAAATGACAAAAATATTTTAAAATTATCTCAAATTTTACCATTAGGTGGCCAGTCACCATTTTCTTTAGGTGAAAACCATTCCCTATTGTGTGTATGTGTGTCAATTTTTAGTGAAGTCTATTTTCTATTTTACCTTTTTGTTTCTGTAATTACATGTATAGCTTCCTATTGTTTTCTTAAATCTATAACTGCCCCAATTTTCTCTTTTATTGTTTTATCATGTTATATTTGAGCTCTTGAATTCAAGTTCTTATTAGGTTATTCTCTAAGGTGACATTGTGATGCATTTTCTCATTCTTTGAAGTATGTTTCTATATTGGGATATTTATCTTTCTTTTGAAATTGATATTCTTTTCTTAATTTCTTCTTCTTCTTTCTTGCATATTTCATTTTATTTTACTGTAATATGTTTGTATATTTTAATGATACTTCCATTCACATTGCTCATAATTGAGCAGTTCTATTCATGCTTTTTTTGTTGTTCATATCCTGTGAGTACACACATGATTCTTCCTAGCATAGCTGAACCAAGTTTTCTTTTGCCCTTCTAGTTACTGTTTGAAAGATACTTTGTTTTGTATCCATTTTAAGTAATATATAGAATGGCAAGGGTTGGGCAAGACCTCAGCTGAAGTGGTAATGCAGTCTTTGTAATAATACTGTAGCTCTGCTCTCTCTGGTGATTTTGTTAAATATCCTATACTGGAAGTAAGACCATTTATTTTTGTGAGTCACATTTCTATGGGAGATATACTTGGATTTCATACCATTTCCTCAGTTCAGTGCATTTGCTTTACTTTTGTAGCATACTAATAAATAATTCAGCTTATTGGCTTCAGCATAGAGGGAAAAAGGTAGTCTTTCACTTTATTATCCCTTAAAACCAAAAATGCTTAGCCACTGATATTTTCCAAGCTACATTTTCAGATGGCAGAATACCCAAGAGTCTACTATGATAGTTACTTTTAATAAAATGAGATTATTAAGATATATGAGACCTCATATATCTATATGTACACAGTAATATATGAGATAATAGTTACATGCCATTGATAACAGTGCCAACAATTATGAGTGAATCAGTTCTTTAAAAACAAAACAGAACAAAACAAAACAAAACAAAACTTCATGCCAGGGCAAAGGAGTTTGCTATTCATCAATTTCAAGGCTTTGCCTGTGTCTCTGGCATTCTAATTTAGAACTGATCTTTAGTTAGTATCCAACCCCACTCTTAAGTGGTACTAATAAATTATATAACTGTATTTTTAAGAAATGCTTACAATACACAGAATTTGCATATTGGAGCAGGGGTTAAACAATCTGAACATTATGATAATTTCTAGTTTATTTTTTAAGATGATTCTAAATAGGCATATTATGATCTAAAATATGTAACTTAAAAATAGGACAATTTACGGTAAACCTTAAGAGTACTAACAAATTAGAGAAAAAAATTAAGTAAACTAAAGGCATCTGGATCAGTCAGAACCCCAACAGGAAAAAAAAAATCATTGAATGGAGTTTAATAAAGACAAGGGATGTAACAAGAGATCATGAAGCACCCTTACTCGGGCACTAAGAACAGCTAGACGGGTTTAGCAGGTCTAAACTGAAAGAGGAAAGGAGAAAAGTTTATGGAACAAAGTAAGAGGCTTGGCCTTTTGAGGGGGCTGTTCCTTCCATGGAGAAATACATTTACACCCAACACTTAAACTGGGAGGGAGGGAATGAGCAGAAAAAGACTTTGATCCTTTTATCCTCCTACTCTCCTATCTCCTGGCAGTGCTCCCCATTGGACAAACCCAAAAGAAACAAGAGGGCAAGGGAGTCTTGGGGCCAGAGAAAGTAGAAGTCAACCTTCTGCAGCATAACAAGGCACAAGACAGAAGCGAATGGATCTGGAGGAGCAAATGGAGACCAGCCAGTCCAGCAGCTTCCCCTGTCATTTTATTTTTAAAGATCAAATTATTTTTCCAGCTATGGAGGCAAAGTGCAGGAATGAGCTCATCATAGAAATAAAAGGCATAATTTCCTGCATTTGCAAAAACTTATAAAAGGCAGTTAAGAAATCTTTTGTTAAAACATAGTTGTTTCATTCTTATTACAAATATATAAGCACCCACACGCAGAGTTGTTCATACTGTTTTCATAGCTTTTATTGAGTCCTACGTGCAAAGGGCCTTTGTAAGGGCTTTACATAAATGTACTCACATAATATTTAGTGGTAGGTACTATTATTCTCTCCATTTTGCAATTAAGGGAACTGAAGCTTGGAAAGGTTGCCTTGGGTTAATAACCAGAAGTGGCAGAGCTGGGATTCTAACTCAGGCATCTGTCTCCATAGCACCTACCCAAGCAAGTACTACCCCTATACTAATTCCATGCCTTTAGCACACAGATGCTGTCAATTGCTTAATTTTGGAGTGTCATAAATTTTTAGTGTAATTTTTATCATACTTGAGTAATAATTACCCAATTGGCAAACTAACTTGGGCTGAAAGAGATGACCCACTTCCCAAATTCTGCATAACATCTGAGAATCATATTCTGTGTTGGAATTTAGCCAACTCTTTCTTTACTTGTGACTGGGCCAGTCACATCTCTCTAACCTCATTAACATCTTGCTGATTCACTTACCAGTTGAGATGTAACTCATGTTTTGTAAGCTTTAAAACCATCCTTCTGAAATACCGCACAGCTTCTTAATTTAACTATGGCACTATGAAAATATTTTGCATCAGATATAATTCTAACAGAAGTTTGTGGCACCTCTTTCAGGGAGATAAATATGTTTCCTCTTATGCAACAGAATAAAAAGTATTGAGATTTTATAAGATAATTATTTCTGTAAATTTTAAGAGTAAAACTAGGAACTAAATACAATCTCATGGAACTTATTTCTTTTAATTGAAGATAATTTGGGATAGTACTTTTCCCGATTAGATTAGCAAAATAAAACTATTCTGAATTTTTTTTTATTTTTCTTTTCTTTTTTTAAATTATTATACTCTAAGTTCTGGGGTACATGTGGAGATCTTGCAGGATTGTTACATAAGTATATACATTCCATGGTGGTTTGCTGCCTCCATCCCCCTGTCACCTACATTAGGTATTTTTCCTAATGTTATCCCTTTGCAATCTCCCTACCTCCTGCTATACTTCCCGTAGGCCCCCAGCCCCCAACAGACCCCAGTGTGTGATGTTCCCCTCCCTGTGTCTATGTGTTCTCACTGTTCAACATCCATTTACGAGTGAGAACATATGGTGTTTGTTTTTCTGTTCTTGTGTCAGTTTGCTGATAATGACAGCTTCCAGGTTCAATTTGTAGAGACAGTCTCACTATGTTGCCAGGCTGGTCTCGAACTCCTGGGCTCAAGCGATCCTCGCACTTTGGCCTCTCAAAGTGCTGAAATTACAGGCATGAGCCACCAGGCCCAGCCCATTCTGGTTTTCAATCTACCTAACAATAATTTTCTCATAGCAATTTTTTTTTTGAGACAGGGTCTCATTCTGTCTCCCAGGCTGCAATGCAGTAGAGGTTGCTCACTGCAACCTCTGCCTCCCGGGTTCAAGTGATTCTCTTGCCTCAGTCTCCCCAGTAGCTGGAATTACAGGTGTGTGCCACCATGCCTGGCTAATTTTTTACATTTCTGTACTTTTTTTTAAATAGAGACAAGGTTTCACCATGTTGACCAGGCTGGTCTCGAACTCCTGACCTCAAGTGATCTACCTGCCTCGGCATCCCAAAGTGCTGGGATTACAGGCATGAGCCACTGCGCCCAGCCTATCATAACAATTTAATATTGAAAATAGGAATAACCCAAGGAATTACTTGAAAAAGTAAATAATATATAAATTTTAAAATATGAGGCCTAACATCTATTAGCATTCTTAGCTTAATTTAGGTTAAATTGATATCCTATAGTTTCTAAGACAGATCAGAAAAGATACCAAGAATAATCACTGTTTCTCTTAACTGCTGCCCACTTTCTCAATTGAAGTGAATGCATATTGCTGTAGTAATTGATGTGGGTAAGGGAAGGTAAAGATTATCTTGGGTCCCTTGTTCAGGGTCTCTGTACTGTTGGCCTTGGGCAGTGAATTAGAATGGTGATTAAGAAAAATGAATGTGTGTGCCTTCATTTTGCCAAAAAGATTTAAGATTCAGATAAATGCAATCAACCTATAATTCTTACCACCCCTTAGATGAGGTATTTCCTGTCCCCACTTACAAAAAAGCTTGCCACTGTCCTTGTGTCACTTCTTTCTACTCCGAGTTTCTTCAGTTTTGTTTTTTTTTTTTTTTTTGAAATGGATTTTCACTCTTGTTGCCCAGGCTGGAGTGCAATGGCAATATCTCAGCTCACTGCAACCACCACCTCCCAGGTTCAAGTGATTCTTTTGCCTCAGCCTCCCGAGTAGCTGGGATCGTATTTTTAGTAGAGACAGGGTTTCTCTGTGTTGGCCAGGCTGGTCTCGAACTCCTGACCTCAGGTGATCTGCCTGCCTTGCCCCCACAAAATGCCGGGATTACAGGCATGAGCTACCATGCCCGGCCTAGATATGGCTTTAAACCAGATTTCTTAGAAACACTAGTACTGAGGAGGGGTAAGGTACAGTGTTGTAGGGTATAACTGCTCTCGGCCCAGTGGCCTTCTAAAGACAGCCTTACCTACCTCAGAAAGCTGGTTAGTAAAGAGATGTAGGAGCATGGACACTCCGGGTACACTTTCACTTAATGTGTACCTTTCACTTAATGTGTACCTTTCACTTAATAGCTTGTATGACTTTCTGTAACCTATTATACTTCAGTTTATTTATTTGTAAAATGAGCATTATGATAATAGTATCTAACACATGATGGTTTGAACATTATCATAAACATGTATATATGCATGTAGGCAGGTATGTATGTGTTGTTCTAGCCACAAGAAGAGACTCTCTCACCTGTGAGCACTTTATAAATGTTAGTTAATATTGCCTCTGACTTGGGGGCTAAAATTCCTGTTTAAATATATTTGGGTAGGTATTTTCATCAACGGTCCAATTTAAATTTCTATGTTTTCTTAAAGAACAAAACCAAGAATAAGTTTGAAGTTACAGCAGAAATTACAAAATTAACTTGTAACATTGGATTGAGCAGTAAATTAGTCAAAGTTGCACTATGTATCTTTTATCTCCTTGGCTTTCTGTAATGAGTAAATCTTGCTATTTTTGAATAATGAGAGTGCATCTATTGTTCTGCCGCTATCTGAAAAAAAGCACATGCTTTAGACTTCAATACTGAAAATAAATTTAAATACTAAAATAAATTATCCTGTTTTCTATTTAACAAAGCACTTGATCACCAAGTCATTTTCCCCTTTTATAAAATGGGGAAAGTATGTGCAACATGATCATCTGAATACTAATGAAAGCCCAATATAAGTTTATATTGTCATTATTTGTCAGGTGATCAGACAAATGCTTTACAATGCTACTTAGATTATCTAATTTGATTATAGAAATGTTAATATATTTATAGTAACAATTTGCATAATCAAAACTGCAGAATTGTCACTGATTGTAAAAGCAGATTCAAAATTATAATTTTTAAAATAATCACCAATAGAAAACTTGGAAGTAACTGTATAATAAAATTCTGTTTTTCAGAGCCCATTTGAGAGCAAGTTGCCAACCTGCTACCCCATTACTCTAGAATAGTATGGGGTATATTTCTTACTAACAAGGACATTTTTCAAAACAACCAAACTATAATCATTAAAATCAAGAAATGACAAAAATTTATGAATTACCACAAATACATCAGTACCATTTACTCCTCACAACCCCATTTAAATTTCACCAGTTGTCCCAGTAATGACCTTTCTAACAAAAGAATTCCAGCTTAGAATCCCATTATACATTTATCAGGTTGCTTTAGTTTCCTTCGATGATAACAGTCTCTTGAATCTTTCTTTGACTATCGTGACCTTGGCACTTTTGCAATATAAAGGCTAGCTGTTTTGTAGAATGTTTTCAATTTGCATTTGTCCAGTGTTCCTTCGTGATTAGATTTGAGCTGTCCATTTTTGTCAGGAATATCACAGAAGTGATGATACGTTGTTGATCCTCAGGTATCACACAATTTTGATCAATTCCATTACTAAAGAAGCCCACTTTGATCACTGAAATAAGGCAGAGTCTGCAAAACTCTTCCACTGTAAAGTTAGTTTTCACTTTTGTAATTAACTTTGTGGCTACTTTGAAACTTGGTTTCTATCCCATTCCTTATCAACTTTCAATTTATTCATTTTTCTGTATCTGAAGGGATTCATGATTTCCTACAGTGTTCAATGGGTTATAGTTCTTCACTATCATTATTATTTATTTGTAAGTTTATATTGTCCCTGATTAGGCCATACGGAGACAACCATCTCTATGGATGCCTCCTCCCCTTCCTTAGGCTATGATACTTCATGCCAGGCTGCCCACCTAAACCTACCAGATTCCTCTCAACCCACCAGGGCTCAGGCACCCTGATCTAGGCCACCTCCCTCCCCCAGGCTGCAGGAATTCCTACCTCTTTCTGTTCCACCAAATGGCTTTAGGACTAAATTATTGAGAAAGACGAAGAGGCAGGGAAAGGAGAAGGGAAAAAAGAAAGGAGAAATGGAAAAAAAGAAGAAGAAAAAGGCCCAAATTGCTAAGTTACAAAATGCTGCATCTTAAAATTAATTTTATGTTGTGTTTTCTCAATTACTGATAAGGAAACCATCAAGGCAATCTTAGGCAATTCATAACTCTATATGAGCAAACTCGTCAGAAATTGCTTTCAAAATTCTTTTAAATAAATTTTAATGCTTGTTTATGAGTGCTTCCTGAGTCTGCAGCAAAGAACATTGAGGGAGGATATAGTCATCCTAAGGAGAGAAAACTAATGATGGATTTTTGAAAGGATTCTTTCAGAAGCTTTACAAGTATGCAATTTAAAATGTCTGTTCACTAAAGATAAAATAATAGAGCATGGAATAAATCAAAGTTCTTTTTGATTAGGAGAAAAAACATTTCCTTTTAAGGTTATAAAACTGTTATGGTGAAACTACTCGTATTTTCTGCTCTTCAGATGTAAACTTTAACCCTAATCTGACTTCAATGAAGTATATACTGTTGAAGAAACCTGTCTGCACACTTTTTGAAAATGTCCAGACTGGAGGGAGCCCAACCAAGTGAACTCTTGGCTCCCTTTCTTAAGGCTCCCCTTATCCTAAATGGTCTGCAGTGCTGTCTGGCATTCAGACACTTGTACAGCCTTATAATATCTCTTCTGCTGCTATCTTATATTAATTTTCGTGCTTGAAAACAGTATATGTTTCTCTTTGCTTCATTAACTAGACTGTAAGCAATTTGATTATACACGCCATCCATTTAATAATAATTTTGTTGTTTTTTTCTGGATATCATCCAAAACAGCAGTAGATGTGTAATTGTAAAGTGAATAAACAAATGGATGAATGAATAAATCAATCAATGAGTCAATCAATTAATTAACTCAACTATGTGGTATTACCCTCAAAATTTTTCAACTGGGAACAGCCCTTGGGTTTGGGATTTTCGAGACAGAAAAAAATTATTGCTTTTAGTGATCTCATTTGCACTTGTTAAATAACAAAACTATAACTTGTAACTTAAAAAAAAAATTTTCCTTATATTTACAATTTAATGTAAGAAAATCATCCTGAAATTCTTAGGCAATTCATACTTCTGTTTGCATACATTGGTCAGAAATTGCTAAAGCAAATGACAGATTTCCCTTATTTGTAAAAGGCAAGGAACAACTTTAAGATTTAATATTCCTACTCTGCCCCAATTAAAATACTTCAACATCATCAGAAATTTGGTACCATCAATGGAAAAGCATTACTGATGTCTTGAGGCAAATATATAGCTTCACCAATTACAGAGTTTATTTTTCTATCTTATTTTAGCAATTCTAGTTATCTTTAATTAGGAATTCAACAAATCTGAAGAGTATTATTAACATGTAGGTGACAAGCAGAGCATCTCTTCAGAATATAAAATACAGCATTCAGTATCAGCAAATGCCATTTTGAGAGAAGACCTTATCTCTTTTTCTGAAGACTACTAGCTCTTTCCTCACATTTTGAAGGTGCTAATAATGTACTAGTAATATGGCATCTCCAACAGATACAGTCTGAAGAAGGTGAATATTTTACATAAAAACATCCAAAATATAACAACAAACATTTTTCCCTTTTCTTTCTTTTAAGTGCACTGTTTTTCTATGAGTGACTACTACTAATAGTAATTGTACCAGATGATGATGTGATACATAAAACAGTACCCTCTCTTCCACCCCTTCAGTATCCTGTTTAAGATCCCTTTACTGTGGTCTACCAGGCTGGGCATGATGTGTCTCTCCCCTCTCTGTTTGAGATCATCTCTTACTACTTCTCTATTTCTTCACTGTGTTCTAGCCCTTCTAGCCTTATGCCTGCCCCTGAGACAGATAAGACTGTTCCTGCCTTTGTGCCTTTACTTGTGCTGTTCTCTCTGCTTGGAACTACCTGTAGTCCAAAGCATGACTTGGTGGATGTGAAGGGAGTACACTCAGCTACCTGTTATTTTACATCTTCTTTTCCCACCTCAAATAAACACACACTGTAAATCATGGGAGTGTGATTTCTATGCAAATCGTATCTTAATAAAAAATACCCTCAAACTTCTTCCAACCAGATTGCTGCTCTATAGAAAATCTGGAGTCCACTGTCTGGAAAGACAGATCTCCCAAATCTTCAAACAGCTTGTTTCTCATCTTGTAAGGCTTAGGGAAAATGCCAACCCTTTAGAGAGGCATAATGTCACATTCTTCTTCACCACGCAGGCCATCTTCTCCTTACTATGTTCCTTACTATCTTTTATTTTCTTTATAGCACTATCACTGTCTGATATTAATTTGTTTTCATCATTTAAATTCAAATCATCATTTGTATTCCTCCAGTAGAGTGTAAACACTTTGAGAGCAGAAATTGTGTCTGAATCGAATCCTCCTATATCGCCAGTTCTTAGAATGGTGCCCAATACACAACCAGCACACAAAACTGATCTGTTGCATGCATAAAATACTACTTCTTTGCTTGACAAAATTGAATATGTGGCCCAATTCTGAACAAGAGAACTCCAGTAATCATACTGAGCAATTGTATGACAATTTCAACAGCCCTCTAAACAATGTTTCTTCAGCATAGTTAAATGTTGCTCTGTTTATATCCAGGCACTTTTAAGGAAAAGAAAATGAGTAAGCTAAAAACCACAAAATTATATTTGTTAGAGTTTCAGTGTTGGGCTCAATTAGTCAAAAGAGAAAGTCATCAGTTTTCTATCTTTTTTTCCCCAGACTTCGTGAATGGCCTTGCAATTCACCCCGTTTATTGTTCAAGCAAGACATTTGGAAGTTCTGAGGCCTAGATTGCTCTTTCTTCTTCATCCCCTGCACATTCAATGAATCCTTCTAATTCTGCCTCCTAAATATCTTTTCTTGACATTTACAATGGTGCCCACTCTCATCCCATCATGTCTGAACTAACATGTACTCAATATATATTTTGGGATTTGGAATATAGTACTTCATATTCTGGTTTTAAAAACAAAATCTTTCTTCCTTTATAATGTAGATTAAATTATTCATTCATTTGCAATTTGTAAAAGAATCATTCTGAAAAATTATAAAGAAAGTTCTAGTTATTGTTAAAAATGTACAGATCTTTAGGCAAATGGATGTCTAGTATAATTTTCAATTTTTAAGAAAATATATTTTATTCTCTCAAAAGGTCAAAGAATTCCTGATATATATTAGTGTTCAGAGAATTTGACAAATTTTTCTAAATGACATCAAAAATAATTGCAAAAAATTTAAAAAATACAATTAAGCTTTTCTTATTGGTTAGAGATTTGGAAACTGAAGTTGTTTCACTTTAATAATACAGTTTGTACTGAACAAAATGTTCTGTTGGGTTGCAATGTAGTGTTTTGAGAGTCATTGTCAAATATTCCTTAAAAAACAATTGAAAAGAGAAAATTACTGGAGGGTACTTTTCATGACAAAGACAGACTAAATTTTATGTAGCATTGAAAAGTAAAATAGTAATATGAAGTTAAATGCATTGTGGGAAATTCACACTGTTCAGATAGTATAATCAGGTAGTTTTATAGTACTATCCCTTGCATATAATTATGATCAACTCTTATTTTACTCCAAATTCTTTGTTATTGTGCAAAGAAAGGAATTTTGAGATTTCTAGATATTCGTGGTATTTAAAATTATCATTATTTTTATTTACTGGCTCTTTCGGCAGATACAAAAGAGATGGTTGAAAATTTCTGATGTAAAGTAAATATATAAAAGACAATGAACTAGTTGAAATATTTTGTAAATTTATATGCAAGTAAATTGAAAAACCTACTAATGTTATTTAAATTATTTGTGAAATATACAATGAGGATTTTTTAAAATTGCCGAACATCCAATAAAGTGATAATTGTCTTATTATGGAGAAAGACTTTAAGCATACAAAAAGATGAATATTCTTTTCAGCAGTTGATTTTAAAACTCAGTTGATGTACAAAGAAACACTACAATCTACAAGTTAAGATTTGTTGTGCCATATAATGGAATCTGACAAGGCTAAAAAGATTTTGATCCTAATGAGTGCTGTATGAATGCTAACAGGAATACCATGGGGAATGACTGCGCTTGCCAGAATTGGATTTGGAAGCAGCAGGAGTAATACATCCTGGCAACCAGAGGCTGCTTGTTCTTTTAGGGTTTGAGACTTGAACAGCAATGTCAATATAAACAAAGACACTCAACATCATACTTTAGAATCAATACATTTTGCCATTTGGCCTTTCAGGGCAACTGGTTCTTTTACTCTGTCCCTGAGAACAGTGTTCTTTAATACTTCCTTCTTGAATATCTGCCTTCTGGCTTCCTTCCCCTCCACTCTAATCATCTTATTGTGAGGTCCACCACCCTGGTCTCCCTCTATGCATATTCTCATTCCTCATTTAACCCTGCTGACCACGACTTCCTTCTGGGTTGCTTAGACACCACATTTTCCCCTTCCCTTCTTTGTTTCTCTGGGCATTCAGTCCTGGTTTCCTCAGCTGAGTCCTTTCAGTTTTACTACAAACCTCTCAAGTTTCCCTCTAACTGCAGCTGATTTCTTAGGTTCCCATCCTCACATTCCAGTATTCACTATTAATGACCATTCATTGAGTGCTTAGTAAGTGCTGGACAGTTGTACAAAGAGCTTTACACAAATAATCTCAGTTATAACCTCACAAGAACCCAATGAGATAGGTATGATCAATGCCATTTTTTAGGGGGCGGCGGTGAGAAAACCAAGGCTCAGAAAGGTTAAGTATCTTATCCAATTTCTCATGGTTAATAACTATTGGGATTTGAATTCAGTTGTGTCTGAGTCTTAAACACTATAGAATATGGGCCCCCAATCTGTTAAGCATTCATATGACAAGACTTACTCTGACTTTATGTTATGACTGCTTGTTTCTGCTTCATTCATACACTTAGTTTCCATTCTGAACTACCCATCTGGTAACTGGGTTCCTCTGTATCTGAATTTCTGCATTGTAATCTCTTCCTGTTGGCCTGGCAATGAGAGACCGGGAAAATCAGGCAGGAGGAGGACACAAAAAAATCTAGCCTTTCTTTGTACCTTCCAGGCATTTGATGTGCAGAGTCCTATCCCATAATGAAAGTCCAGAGTCTGGAGACCCAGTTATAAACTGACAGCAGCTTGCAAAACAACCCAGTAAAGTGAACAGACTACTTACCTGCTGTAAGACCGACTGGTCAAACTGGGGAGAGGTTGTTGCTAGACTGTTAAAAAGAACCAGTCCAATCTCAGCCAAAGTGTCACCACTGAGCTGTGACAGATATGGTGCCATAGATTGTGTCATAACACCCTCTTTTCTGACCTTCCTGAGCTTTCTCATGACCTAATCTGATTGTGTCTTATGAGTCAGCTTTCTCCTTTGGCGTGCTACCTTGGCCTTGGCCTTATTCATTGTACTGGCTAGTTCCCTCTGTCTGGCTTCCTCTTGACCTATCACTCTGGGTCAGCTGCACCCTTGACTGCTTTTCCAGCTCTGCCTCTGACTATCTGTACTCACAAGTACTAGGAGTTAATTTGCTTGCACTTGTGAACATCCATATCACTGGGCTTTGTAAGTCACCCTACTGGCTAGTTCCCTCTGTCTGGCTTCCTCTTGACTCATCTTTCTGGGTCAGCTGCTTCCTTGACTTTGCTTTTCCAGCTCTGCCCCTAGCTGTCTATCCTCACAAGTACCATGAGTTAATTTGCTTGCACTTGTAAACGTCTATATCACTGGGCCTTGTGTTTGTCTTGCCCTCCCTGCATCTTCCTTACCCATGGACAACTGCTTTAGCCCTCAGCCTCCCTCAGACTATTCTCCACTCTGAGGTCCTAGACAAACACAGGCCTTCTTCACTAGCCCGTGAAATTGGTGTATTTGCCAAGATCTTACCTTTCACTCTTGAACTTTGCACAGATCTCCTAAGGGACTCATCCCTTCTCGTGCTTTTCTCATTACTTTCTCATTACTTTCAGATATATCTTATCTTGAGTGTCTCTCTTGCTCTGAATCTTGCCACTTTACTCAAAAGGGATTCCTGGGCACATTTCTTTCTCACTACAGCTTCTGACCACCCCTGTCCAAAAAAAAAAAAAAAAAAAAAAATTCACAATATCAGCTCTAAATTCTCAATTGTACTCATTCTTTTCTTTCTTTAAAATCAACTTTATTGAGGAATAATATAGATACAATAAAATGCAGTCACGTTAAATATACAGTTTGATGAGCACTGACAGATGTAGATAGACACTTGTAACAGTCACTGCAGCCATAATACAAAACGTGTCCATCACCCCAGGAGTTCTCTTATGCAGTTTTGTAGTCAGTCTGTCATCTTCCCTGCCCCCCACAGTTTAGGCCCTTGGCAGTTATTAATCTATTCTCTATCAGTACCTGTTAGTTTTTCCTTTTCTAGAATTGTTTTTATAATAACAATAATATACAATGTACTCTTTTGTGTTTGGCTTCTTTTTCTAGCATAGATTCATCCATGTTGTGTGTGCAGCAGTAGATTGCTCCTTTTTGTTGCAAATAGCATTCCATTGTAAAGATCTATACAATCTGTTTTTCTACTCATCTGTTGATGGATATTTGAGTTATTTCCTGTTTTGACTATTCCTATTCTCTTTTTAATATTTTAGTTTAACTTTTTATTAAAAACAAGCTTTTAAAGGGTTTTTGAGATAACTATAGATTCACATGCAACTGAAAGGAATAATATAGAGAGATTCTATGTACCTTTTACACAGTTTCTCCTAAAGTTAACATCTTGCTAAACTATAATAAAATATCACAAACAGGATACTGACATTGATAAAATCAAGATACATTTCTCTCGCCCCAAGAATCCCTCATATTGTCATTGTATCGTTACATCGACTTTCTACCTTCTCCCCCTCCTTTAATACCTAGAAACCACTAATCTGTTCTCCATATCAATAACTTTCTCATCTCAGGAATATTATATGAATAGAATATAGGTTGAGCATCCCAAATCTGAAAATACAAACTCTGAAATTCTCCCAAATCTGAACTTTTTGAACACCAACATAATGTTCAAAAAAGGTCTCATTAGAACATTTCAGATTTCAAATTTTTGGATTTGGAATGCTTAATCAGTAAGTAAGTATTTCAAAATGTGAAAATATCTGAAATTTGAAACACTTCAGTTCCCAAACATTTCAGATAAAGAATACTCATCTAATTAAACTTAAGAGTTTCTGCACAGCAAAGGAAACAATCATTAGAGTGAACCGGCAGCCAACAGAATGGGAATACATTTTTGCAATCTACCCATCTGGCAAAGGGCTACTATCCAGAATCTATAAGGAACTAAGGCAGATTTACAAGAAAAAAAACACAACCCCATCAAAAAGTAGGCAAAGGATATGAACAGACACTTTTCAAAAGAAGACATCTATGTGGCCAACAAACATATGAAAAAATGCTCATCATCACTGATCATTAGAGAAATGCAAATCAAAACCACATTGAGATACCATCTCATGCTCAGTTAGAATGGCGTTCATTAAAAAATCTGGAGACAACAGATTCTGGAGAGGATGTGGAGAAAAAACACTTTTATACTGTTGGTGGGAGTGTAAATTAGTTCAGCCATTGTGGAAGACAGTGTGGTGATTCCTCAAGGACCTAGAAATAGAAATTCCATTTGACCCAGCAATCCCATTACTGGGCATATACCCAAAGGATTATAAATTGTTCTACTATAAAGATACATACACATGTATGCTCATTGTGGCACTGTTTACAATAGCAAAGACCTGGAACCAACCCAAATGCCCATCAATGACAGACTGGACAAAGAAAATGTGGCACATATACACCATGGAATAAATACTATGCAGCCATAAAAAAGGATGAATTCATGTCCTTTGCAGGGACATGGATGAAACTGGAAACCATCATTCTCAGCCAACTGACACAAGAACAGAAAACCAAACACTGCATGTTCTCACTCATAGGTGGGTGTTGAAAAATAAGAACACATGTACACAGGGAGGAGAACATCACACACTGGGATAGGTTGGGGGTAGGGGGCTAATGGAGGGACAGCAGAGGGTGGGGAGGGAAAACACTGGGAGAAATGCCTAATGTAGGTGACGGGGGGATGGAGACTGCAAACCACCATGGCATGTGTGTACCTATGCAACAACCCTGTGGGATATGCACATGCACCCCAGAGCTTAAAGTACAATTAAAAAAAAAAAAAAGAATACTCAACTTGTAATACAGTATGCATTCTTCTGAGATTTTTTTTTCCCATTCATATTAATTCTCTAGAGATTTATCCAGGTCATTGGCTAGTATCAATAGTTCATTTCTTTTAAGTGAAGTTGCTTATGCTTGTAATCCCAGAAATTTGGGAGATTGAGACCAAATTTCAGACCAGCCTGGCCAACATCATGAGACCCCATCTCTAAAAAACGTATTTTAAAAATTCATTTATTAAAAAAATTATGTATTAAAAATAAGTAAAATAGTCCATTTCTCTTTTATGGTTGAATAGAATCCCATAATACAGTTGTACCACACTTTATTTAACCAATCACCCACTGAAAGATAACTGGGCTATTTCCAATTTTTGGCTATTACAAATAAAGCTTATATAAACATTTTTGTACAGGTGTTTGTGTGAATATAGGTTTTAATTCCTATGGAATGAATATCCAGAGACAATTTATAGGTCATATGGTGATTTCATATTTAGTTTAAAACTTTTTCAGAGTGGCTGTACCATTTTACATGTCCATCATCAATGCATGAGTGATTTAGTTTCAACACATCCTCACTAGTATTTAGTGTTGTCACTATTTTTTATTTTAGCCATTTTGATAGATGTGTAGTACTATCTCATTGTGGTTTTAATTTGTAGGTAATGATAAATCTTATTTATTGTGTTCATTTGCCATCTGTATATCCTTATGTCTTTTTCTCACTTTCTACTGAGTTGTGTTCCTAACTATGGACTTTTGAGAGTTTTAGAAATATTCTAGATACCATTCCTTTGTCAGATAAGAGGTTTGCAAATAATTTTTCCCAAGATGTAGTGTGTCTTTTTATCTTCTTAAACAATATCTTTCATGGAGAAAACATTTTTAGATTGGTAAAATTCAATTTCTCAATTTCTTCCCTTTTTTTAGATCATGCTTTTGGTGTAACTTAGAACTTTATCCTAGTCCTAGACTCTAAAGATCTCCTGTGATTTTTTCAGAGTTTTATAGTTGTATATTTTACATTTAAGCCCATGCTCCATTTTCAATTAATTTTTCTATAAGATATAAAATTTTAGATCAATAGTTTTGGGGGTTATTTTTGTTTTGTGTTGTGTTTTTGGCAATAGATGTCCAATTGCTTCAGCACCATTTATTATAAAAGGCTATCTTTCTCCCATTTAATTGCTTTTGTCTCTTTGTCAAAAATCAGATGGGCATTTTTGTGGGGGTCTATTTCAGAGTTCTCTAACCTGATCCATTTATTTTTTGATCCCTCTGTCAGTACCACACAGTCTTAATTACTAGCTATATTGCTGTGTAGTCTTGATTCTTTTCACTTTATTTTTCTTTCTTAAAATTGTCGAGCTATTCTAGTTCTTTTGCCCTTTTACATAAATTTTTAAATAATCATGTTTATATCTATAAAAAGCTTTCTTAAGATTTTAATAGATTGTATTAAACATTTGTATCAATTTGGAGGGTATTGACATCTTTACTTGAATCTTCAAATTCATTAACATATTATGTCTCCATTTATTTAGCATTTTGATTTCTTTCATCAGTTTTGTATAGTTTAAACCTACAAGTCCTGTACATGTTTTAATAAACTTACAACTAAGTATTTCATTTTAGAGCTAATGTAAATTGTATTGTATTTTAAATTTCAGCATCCATTTATTCATTGTTAACATATAGAAATGCAGTTGATATTTCTATGTTTATCTTATATCCTATGACCTTGCTGAACTCAGTAGTTCCCAGACTTTTATTTTGAAGATTACTTGGGATTTTCTACAGGAGCAATCATGTCATCTACAAATAGAGAGACAGTTTTGTTACTTCTTTTCCAACATTTATGTCTTTTATTTGCTTTTCTTACCTTTATACTGGCCAGAACTTTCAGAATTATGTTGAATAAGAGTGGTAAGAGAGGATGTTTTTGCCTTGTTCCCAGTCTTAAAGGAAAATAATTTAGTCTTTCACCAATAAGTATAATTTAAGTTGTAAGTTTTTAATAGATGCTCTTTATCAAGTTGAGAAAGTTACCCTTTGTTCTTGTTTTTTTTTGAGTGTTTTTATCATGAATGCATATTGTATTTTCTCAAATGGTTTTACTGAATCAATAATATAATCATGTGATTTTCTTTTTTTAGACTATTAATATCATCATTACATAAGTGGAGTTTTGAACATTGAATCAACCTGAGTACCAGTAATAGACCCCATGTGACCATCGTAACTCTTTTTATATATAGCTGAATTTTATTTGCTAATATTTTGTTAAAAGGTTTTGTGTTACAGATATTTTATATAGTTTACTTTTTTTGTTGTATACTCTTTGTCTAGTTTTGGTATCGGAGTAATACTAGTTTTACATAATGAATTGGGATTCTTCTCTTCTGTTTTCTGGAAGAAGTTATGTAGTATTGATGTGATTTTTTTCTTGAAACATTTGGTTGATTTCTTCAGTGAAACCTACTAGGTTTGAAGATTTATTTTTAATTGAATTTTAAGTTGAAAAATCACTTTTCTTAATAATTACAGGGCTATTGAAATTATTTCATATTTGGTGAGTTGTATTGTTTATGTTTTTGGAGGAATTCATTTATAAAATTGTATTTCATAAGGAATTTCACCTACTATGTATATAACTTATCAAATGTTTGTGTGTAAAGTTGTTATATTCCTATGTTGTCTATTTGATGTCAGGAGGGTCTGTATCATATCATTTGCTTCATTCTTGATATTGTCATTGTCATCAATTTTTCTTTGTCTCTTGATAGAAGTTTCTCAATTTTAGTGTTTTTTAAAGAGCTATCTCTTTGTTTCATTGATTTTTTCTATTGATTATGTGTTTTGATTTTTATTGATTGCTGCTTGTATATTTATTATTTTTTCCTTTTGATTGTTTTGGGTTTATTTTGCTATTTTTCTAAATTATTGAGTGAGAGCTTAGATTATTGATTTGAGTCTTTTCCTATTTTCTAATTAAGAATTTAATTTCTAAATTCCTCTCTCAGCTTGGCTTTAGCACTGCTTTTGCCACTAAATGTAGGATTCTGGGTTAGCAGTTTTTTTCTTTCAGCACTTGAAAAATATTGTGCCACTTCCCTCTGGCCTCCACGGTTTTTAATGACAAATACACCATCCTTCAAATTGCTTTCCCCTCTAGTTTAGGTGGTGTTCCTCTTCTGCTGCTTTCCATATTTTTTATCTTTAGTTTTCAAAAGATGACTATAATGAGTCTTGATGTAGATTTCTTGGGCTTATCCTTTTTGATGTTCTCTTGGGTTTTTGAATCTACAGATTTATGTCTTTTGCCAAATTTGTGAAGATTTTGGCCATTATTTCTTCAAGTACTTTTTTAGCCCTACCCTCTTGCTCTTCTTCTGGAACTCCAACAACACGCATATTAGCTCCTTTGTTAGAATCTCACAGGTCCTTGAGGCTTTGTTCATTTCTTTTTCTAACTTGTTGTTGTTCATATTAGGTAATTTCATTGTCCTACTTTCATGTTCACTGATTCTTTGTCCTGCCACGCTGCTGCTGAGTCCATATACTGAGAATTTTGATTTTTTTTAAGATGGAGTCTCACTCTGTTGCCAGGCTGGAGTGCAGTGGCATGATCTTGGCTCACTGCAACCTCTGACTCCCTGGTTCAAGCAATTCTTCTGCCTCAGCCTCCCAAGTAGGTGGGATTATAGGCACAAGGCACCATGCCCAGCTAATTTTGTATTTTTAGTAGAGATGGGGTTTCACTATGTTGGCCATGCTGGTCTTGATCTCCTGACCTAGTGATCCACCCTCCTCAGCCTCCTAAAGTGTTGGGATTACAGGCGTGAGCCATTGCACTCAGCCAACTTTGATTTTTAAAAAAATTTTGGTTATTGTATTCTTCATTTCTAAAATTTCCATTTGTTTCTTCTTTATATCTCTTATGTCTTTACTGAGATATTCTTTGCTGAAACTGTTTTTTTATCTGTTTTAAATATGTTTGTAATTGTGCATTGAAATATTTTTGTTGTAGATGCATTAAAATCTTTGCCAGATGATTCTAACACCCTGTCATCTCGGTGTTGGCATCTATTGATTGTTTTTTTCACTTAGTTTGAAGTCTTCCTGGTTTTTGGCATAATGCATGATTTTCTACTGAAACCTAAACATTTTGGATATTATGTTTTAAGAATCTGAGTCCTATTTAAACTCTGTTCTAGCCAACTTTCTCTGATACTGCTCTGGCAGAAAAAAGGGGAGGGTGACACCTCATTACTCATAGGTGGGAGCCATAGTTTAAATTCTCTACTCAGTCTTTTTGACATCCACGATGAGAGCTCCTCATTACTCGTGGTAGGGATGAAAGTTCCAGCTCCCTAGCAAGCCTTCACTGATTCCTCGCTGGCTGAGATGGACTGGAGTGTCTTATTACTGTTCCCCACAGGCCATCTACTGACATCACAGGAGTGGCCTCTTTCCTACTGAGGAGCAGGAGAAGTCACACTTGACTCTCTGCTAGCTTTCCACTAATGCTGAAGAGAAAGGTGTTGGGGGAGGGGAGTTAGGCTTTCACAGCCCGACAGGGATTAAAATCCAAAGGTTTCTACTTGACCTTTTCTACTACTACCCTGGCAGCAGTGTTAGGCACCTCATTATAGCCTGGTGAGGGTGAAAATCTTGGATCCTCACTTGTGGGGAGGATGGGGTAACATTTCTTTCTGAGTTGTGTAGCTGGAGTGGAGCAGTTATCAAACATTTTGTTTGGTACATTGCTCCTTCCTGGTTCCTTTGGTTCAAAAGCAGGGTTTGTTGGGGCTTTTTCTGTCTATGCCCATTGGCATATTCTGGTTGCTGGTTTTCTCAGTTCCAAGTCTGAGATTTATGAGGCAAAAAGAAAACTCAAGGAACTTACCATCATGTCATTCCTTAGCTCTTAAGGTACATAATTGATTTACTTTCTTCTTTCCATCAGCCAAAATCTTCTTGTGTTTATTTCACATACAGTGTTGAGGGTTTTTAGTTGTACTTAGTAGCAGATATGGGGGAAAGTATATCTAATCCATCTTCCCAGAAGTAGAAGTTTATCCTTCATTCTTTTCTGACTTGCCTACAGGACATTTCCTTTTTGGAAATGGGTCCCATCATCTCTTCAAACTTAACTTGGCCACTTATAGAGATACAAAGAGGCCCATGCCTTGACCCTTAACTGAGCCATGCTCTGGGGTTATGGGGAGAAGATTACAAGAATAATATGTTAGTTTGGGTACTCTGAGTCCTTTCTCCTATGTGTGATCCAGGGAGACAGACAACCTTCAAAATAGAAATGGCTGTGTTGGATCTAAGGGGACGTTCTAGGATAACTCACAGGGTACCCCATGCCCATCTTATGCCCTAACAGTAAAATGCTGTTAGTCTAAGAGGGGCATGGAGTCCACCCAGTAGAAATGAAGGGATTTCTGTGAATGGTGACAGGGGTGACTAAGCAGTACACTGCATAGACGTAGTCCACCTCACATAGTCCACCAAACATATATATATTGTTTCTCCTCTTACTTTACCACCATTATCATTCTTTGAATGCCATGCTTAGAGCATCAGTGTCTTAGCAGGTCTCCTTATTCCCCTTGTCAGATCTCCAAACTGTCATTCCCCTGTTGTAAAACTTTTTATGGCTTTCTGTTGCCTACTGCAATGAATGCAAACCTCTCTGCTTGTTCCTTTACAGTGTGGTTTTATTCTGCCTCGTTACACTTAATTTCTTTCATCCACTAAACCACAGTGAACCTACTTTCTCCCATTCTTCTATCCAAGTGCATCTTCATTCCACTATATTTGCTCATTTTTTCCTTCTTTCCCAGTTCTCAAAAGAAGCAAGCCTGGCATTTCTTCCTTTCTTATTCTTAAGCATTAAATCCTATTCCACCTTTAAATCCAAAGTAGTAACAGTTTTCTCCATGAATATACTTCCTTCATGTACCCTAGTTCAAGCAGGCACTTGATTTGACACAAAACAATTCACAAATGGAGACTAGTACAGAGGAAATTATATCAAGAAGGACCTATGAATGTAGTTTCTCTCCCTCTCTCTCTCTCTCTCTCTTTCATGGCCTTACCAAATAATTCATCTGTTCATGTGGTTTTTCCAGCATGCAGTTTCAGGGTGGTCACCTTCTTATATGGTTACTCAGAGGTCCAAGAGACAATGTTCAAGTACAACACATCACTTCTGCCATATGCTGTTGGCCAAAACAGTCACATGCCCTCTCAGATTCAACAGGATGGACTGTAGACCTTAACACTTAATGGGGAGAATGACAATGAATTTCAGCCAGGTTTTAAAACTATTGCCAGTGCTCTAAATCACTGCCTGAAGCCAACCTATTTCCCTCTCCCTAACTCCATCGGAGGACAGACAATCTGCCAGAATTATAGAAAATTTATTGCCAAACTTCCTATTAAAATGTCAATTATTTCCACACTGGGATCTTTCTAAAACTTGCCTTTTTAATTTCCATAACAGTATGACATCCTTGGTACAAATTTGCTTGTAATCAAATTCTGATCTTTTTCTCTCCACTCAGTTCATTCATCTCTCCTCCCACTACTAAACTTATCTTTTGACTCTACATCTTACCCTTTCTTTGTATGCATTCTGGAGATACAGTTCTCTCCAAAGGAAACTTCTGTAACTCCAACCTTTTCTTACAAAAATCTGCTGACAACTCCCCAGTAAAATATTGCCCTCAGAACTTGAAACAAAGCTATCATTTGACCCAGCAAACCTATTTTGGGTATCTACCCAAGGGAAAATAAATCATTCTACCAAAAAGACACCTGTATTCATATCTTCATCACTACGGTATTCACAATAACAAGATATGGAATCAATGTAGGGGCCTATCAATGGTAGATTGAATAAAGAAAATGTGGTACACATACACCATGAAATACTACACATATTAATAAAAGAGAATAAAATTATGTCCTTTGCAGCAACATGGATGCAGCTGGAGGCCATAATCCTAAGCAAATCAGTGCAATAACAGAAAACCAAATACTGCATGTTCTCACTTATAGGCAGGAGCTAAACACTGAGTACACATAGACATATATATGAGAATAATAGACACTATAAACTATGTAGTAGTCAGGTTTAACACTGCTGATAAAGACATAATTGAGACTGGGTAAATTATAAAGAGAAAGAGGCTTAAGGACTTACAGTTCCACATGGTTTGGGAGGCCTCACAATCATGGTGGAAGTCAAGGAGGAGCAAGTCATGTCTTACATGGATGACAGCCAGCAAAGAGAGAGCTTGCCAGGGGAACTCCCATTTTTGAAACCGTCAGATCTTATGAGACATATTCACTATCACAAGAACAGCATGGGAAAGACCTACTCCCATGATTCAATTACCTTCCACCAGGTTCCTCCCACAACATGTGGGAATTCAAAATGAGATTTGGGTGGGGACACAGCCAAACCGTATGTCTCATGTCCTCACATTTCAAAACTAACGATGGCTTCCAAACAGTTCCCCAAAATCTTAACACATTTCAGCATTAACTCAAAAGTCCACAGTCCAGAGTCTCATCCAAGAGAAAGCAAGTTCCTTCTATCTATGAGCCTGTAAAATCACAAGCAAGTTAGTTACTTCCTAGATACAATGGGGGTATAGGCATTGGGTCATTTCAAATGGGAAGAATTGGTCAAAACAAAGGAACTACAGGCCCCATACAAGTCTGAAATCCAGCAGGGCAGTCAAAGCTTAAAGCTCCAAAATTATCTCCTTTGATTCCATGTCCTACATCCAGGTCATGCTAATGCAGAAGGTGCATTCTCACAGTCTTGGGCAGCTCCATCCCTGTGGCTTTGCAGGGTACAGCCTCCCTCCTGGCTACTTTCATGGGCTGGTGTTGAGTGTCTGTGCCTTTTTCAGGTGCAAAGTGCAAGCTGTCAGTGCAAGCTGTCTACCATTCTGGAGTCTGGAGGACAGTGGCCCTCTTCTCACAGCTCCACTAGGTGGTGCCCCAGTAGGGACTCTGTGTGGGGGCTCTGACCCCACATTTCCCATCCATACTGCCCTAGCAGAGGTTTTCCATAAGGGCCCTGACCCTGCAGCAAACTTCTGCCTGGACACCCAGGTGTTTCCACACATCTGAAATCTAGGTAGATTGTTGACTTCTGTGCACTCACAGGTTCAACACCACATGGAACCTGCCATAGCTTGGGGCTTGCACCCTCTGAAGCCATGGCCCAAGCTCTACATCAGCCCCTTTGAGCCATGGCTAGAGTGGCTGAGACACAAGGCACCAAGTCCCTACGCTGCACACAGCATGGGGACCCTGGGCCCGGCCAATGAAACCACTTTTTCCTCCTAGGCCTCTGAGCCTGTGATGGGAGGGGCTGCTGTAAAGACCTCTGACATGCTGTGGAGACGTTTTCCCCATTGTCTTGGGGATTAACATTTGGCTCATTGTTACTTAGGCAAATTATTGCAGCTGGCTTGAATTTCTCCTCAGAAAATGGGATTTTCTTTTCTATCGCATTGTCAGGCTACAAATTTTCCAAATTTCTATGCTCTGCTTCCCCTATAAAACTGAATGCCTTTAACAGTACAAGATCACCTCTTCAATGCTTTGCTGCTTAGAAATTTCTTCCTCCAGATACCCCAAATCATCTTTCTCAAGTTCAAAATTCCACAGATCTCTTGGGCAGGGGTAAAATACCGCCAGTCCCTTTGCTAAAATTTTTTTTTTTTGAGACGGAGTTTTGTTCTTGTTACCCAGACTAGAGTGCAATGGTGCGATCTCGGCTCACCGCAACCTCCGCCTCCTGGGTTCAGGCAATTCTCCTGCCTCAGCCTCCTGAGTAGCTGGGATTACAGGCATGTGCCACCATGCCCAGCTAATTTTTTGTATTTTTAGTAGAGATGGGGTTTCACCACGCTGGCCAGGATGGTCTCCACCTTTGCTAAAATTTAACAAGAGTCACCTTTGCTCCAGTTCTCAACAAGTCCCTCATCTCCATTTGAGGCCCCCTCAGCCTGGATTTCATTGTTCATATCATTATCAGCATTTTGATCAAAGCCATTCAACAAGTCTCTTGGGAGTTTAAACTTTCCCACATTTTCCTGTCTTCTTCTGAGCCCTCCAAACTGTTCCAACCTCTGCCTGTTACCCTGATTCCAAAGTTGCTTCCACATTTTCAGTATCTTTTCAGCAATTTCTGTCTCTGCTGGTACCAATTTGCCATATTAGTCTGTTTTTGCACTGCTGATAAAGACATACCCAAGACTGAGCAATTCACACACAAAAAAAAAAAAAAAAAAAAAGAGAGGTTTATTGGACTTACAGTTCCATGTGGCTGGGGAGACCTCACAATCATGGCAGTACGTAAGGGGCACATTTCACATGGTGGCAGACAAGAGAAGAGAGCTTGTACAGGGAAACTCCCATTTTTAAAACCATCAGATCTAGTAAGACATACTCAATATTATGAGAACAGTATGGGAAACACCTGCCCCCATGATTCAATTACCTTTCACCAGGTCTCTCCCACAACGTGGAAATTCAAGATGAGATTTGGGTGGGGACACAGCCAAACCATATCAGACTACTAGAGAGGAGAGGGAGTGCGGCATGGGTTGAAAAACTACCTGTTGAGTACTATGCTTACTACCTAGGTGAAGAAATCCATACCCCAACCTCAGCATCACACAACGTTCCCATGTAACAAATCTGCACATGTATGCCCTGTATCTAAAATAAAAGTCAAAATTAAAATGTATTCCCCTCACTCCTTCTTTCAATAGACCCCATGTCTACTATTTTGCTATTCTTGCACACCAGAAAAGGAACAGGCATTCTTCCAACTCCCCACTGCTTCTTGACGTTATTCTTCCACTGCCATGTAAATCTTTCTTTTCTGAGACTAATGCCAACTAGGTCTTGCTAGCTGCCCCCTTACTCAGTGCTCTCATTCAACAATCTTCAAATTAATTTCATCAACAAAACCACAGTCTTCCTGCCATTCCATGATCTAAAAATGTTTTAGCCTCACAATTATGACTCTCCTGTACTTTGATGGCCTTTGCCACCATTTAACTTCAATACTCCTTTTCTAGAGCCACCCCTTTTCTAGACTACCCCTTCCCCTTTGTCCTGTAGACAACATCATGTACACCAATTTTCAAGTGGAATTTTTTTGCTATCTTCAAGCAATTCCTCTCTTTATCCCTTTTTCTATTTCTAATCTCTCTGCCTCTGGCGACTAACCTATAATCTTCCTTCTCTTACTAAAACACTTCTTCAGTGATCAATTACAAATACTATTTTTATTAAATGTGCCCTCCAAAACACCAATGCATTCTAGTGTATAAATCCAGCAGACTCTTTTTTGTCCTTTCTGTAACAGGTAACACAGAATTACCTCTTCCCAAATTCTCCTCTGAGACTGATTTCCTCGGGAGGGCCATCTTGGATCATCTATGACAATTCCATTCTGTCTGTCCATCACATCCTTGCTGTTGGTGTTGCTTATAGCTCACTGCTCCTTCCTTCCTTGCTGCCCCTTTTATTCTTCTTTGTCTACATAGACTCCCCAGATAATTGCTTCTATTTCCTTGGTTACAGCTATTGTTTGCACATGGATGATCTTCAAACTTTAATCTCTTGCTACAACTCTTCCCTGAACTCTGGAATGTCATTTGCAATGACTTGTTGCACTTTTCCAATTGGATATCTTTTAAGTATCTCTACCCTAGCACACATAGCAGCCCTCTCTACCACCATACTCCTTCCACACTCTCAGGTGGGAGATATTACTAAAACATAATTTGCATGCAAAGAAGAATGGTGGTGACTAGTTTAAAAAAAAAAAATAAACAAATGCGAAAATTTTAATCCATGTGCTGCTAAACTGTCCCAGGCAGGCAGAGTATAGGGTAGATGCTTATTATCAAGTTCAGGATAGATGCTTATTATCAAGGCCAGTATCTCCAGGGGTAGGTAATTCTTTCAGCTGCTGCTTTATCTTACTGGAAGTGCTCTTCAAGAATATTGCCTTTTTCTACTTACTTTAAATTCCACAGGCAACTTTCTGATCCATAATTATATCCTCCTTGAACAAACAGATGTGTTATTCTGACTGAGATGTAGCCATTGTGTACCCATAAATTGGCAATCCAGTTGGTAAATGATTCTCTTGTCAGTTATCATAGTGTGAGTCAGTCCTCCGGAGTTGATGAACTCTAGGTGAACTGCTAAGATCAAGTTTCTGAATCTGCAAAACTAAAGATCAGACTCTGGACTGTAGTAACTGAAAATGAACCACAAACTTGAGAGGTAAGGCCCAGATAAAGAGGTCAGAAGACCTTCTTGTAATATATTTTAAACTATGCACACTTTGTCTTCTGTGTCTTTGTCCCATAGAGTACATATCACAGCGCAAAGTATCAAAAAGTTGAATACTTACCTGTTACTCTGACCTCAGACCTTCAATGGAGTATCCAAAAGAACAATATTAAATATGCTCAATCTCTCAATCCTGTGGGGTAACCCTCCATATAGGCACCAAGGAAGGAGAGCTAAGCAGAATCCTGGCACAATTAATCCTGACACTATAAACTGAATATCTCAGTTTATAATGTTGCTACTCAGTTATTTCCTTTTATATAATCCTTTATATAATCATATATTAGTTCATAGAATTAGGGCTTGGAGAATATCTCAGTTTATAATGTTACTACTTAGGTATTTCCCTTTATATAATCCTCTATAAATAATCATGTTAGTTCATAGAATGAATGCCTAAGTAAAATCTTACCACTCAGTTATTTCCATATATATATATATATAAAACTATATCTTAGTTCATAATCAGAGGAATGCCTAGAGTAGACATGGTACAGAGCACAAATTAAGGAATAAGCAGCTTATAGTTGGAGTAATGTCTGGAACAGACACAGTGCAGAGCATGATTTAAGGGAAAAACAGTTATACCAGGACAAGAACCCATGGCCCAGGCAGTAGTGTTCAGTATCGTAAAGATACCCACTGTATGGCAAGCTTGGGGCAAGAGTCACTCCTCCTGATAAAGGAGTTGTAGGACCTTGCTCCAGTTCTTGTGGAGGGCTGCCCTCAGACCAGCAATCCCTTGAGCATCCGAGGTCTCAAAACCCCTCCAGATAATCGCACCTTGGTGACTGTGAACTTTATCAGCTCTTGTTACTGTACTGCTCAAAGAGCACCTTCCTATAGAACTCATTGGAAGCTGCCAGCAGGTGGCGATAACCCTGACAGCTCTGTCATTACTGTGTGACTTAAAGCATCCTCCTGTAAATCTTAGAAGTAGCTTGCTCATAGATAGAGGTATTGCATACTGCACCCTCTTCACTGCACACGGCCCACCTCCATGCCTCAGTGATCTAATGGGGGTGGACCCCTTACTGCATGTGGCCCTTGCCCTGATGACCTAATGGGAATGGACCCCTTGCTGCGTACTGTCCACCTCCTAGCCTAGGTGACCTAATGGGGGTGGACCCCTTGTTTTATTGCTCACGACCTTACCACTATCCTTAGAGATGATTTCACTCACTGCCCTGCCCCCTAACCTATACACAATAAATACACACACTTCTGGACATTTGGGGCCTCACCTGACTCCACTCATAGGTGGCATGGCCCCTTGAGCCTAGCTGCATTTTCCTTGTACTTCTGTGTCCTGTCTCTTTATTTCTCAGATCCTGTGCCTCAGCACAGCATAAGGGACACCCCATGACCCTGTGAGGCCCTCAGCCCTTCAAATCCCACAAAGCCGCCATGGCGTGGAAGAAAAGAAATTATAGAACAACAATAAAATAGCTAATGGAGTGGCAAAATCCTTAGCAGCCTCAAGAATGGCATACTTTGTATGCTTTGCCTATTCTTTCAATATCCTATAAACTGCATCTTATAATGCCCATATTATAGTTGAGGAACACACAACAAACAGGGTTTAAATAACTTGCCCAGGGTATACAAATATCAAGTAGCAGAGGTGGGCTCAAAGCTAAGGTTTTTTTTTTACTCCAAAGCTAATGCTGTTAACAGTGAAGGTTTGCTGTTTTGCTGTTAACTCTTCAAACCAGAGGAAACAGTATGAAGGTTAAGCTATCAAAGTTTACATAAAGCTGAGGTTCAATTATACTATCTTTAACTGCAAATAGTCATTCTTTTTTTTTTTGAGACAGAGTTTTGCTCTTGTTACCCAGGATGGAGTGCAATGGCGTGATCTCAGCTCACCACAACCTCCGCCTCCTGGGTTCAGGCAATTCTCCTACCTCAGCCTCCTGAGTAGCTGGGATTACAGGCACGTGCCACCATGCCCAGCTAATTTTTTGTATTTTTAGTAGAGACGGGGTTTCACCATGTTGACCAGGATGGTCTCGATCTCTTGACCTCGTGATCCACCCGCCTCGGCCTCCCAAAGTGCTGGGATTACAGGCTTGAGCCACCGCGCCCGGCCAATAGTCATTCTTAATACAGGCTAAAAGGATGCTTTAATTTCTTTGGGACTTCAGAAAGGGATATTTAGAAGAAAATAACGTTAAAAGAAAAAAGAACAAATGCAAGTAACATAATTAACTGTCTTTGCATTTAAGATAGTTTTGAAAAACAACCTCTTATCCTCTATTCATTTCACTCTATGCCACCTTTTACTGAGTAGTGGTGAATTTTCAAAATTTTCTGATGATGTCAACAATAGAAAATGAAATGTCCACTGTGACCCACACCACAAACACAGGTAAATGTATGTATATGCATTGTGTTATGTGAGTATGTGTGTGTGTGAAATTAAAACCACAAATACTGAGTTTTTGGACTCTGATCTATTCTATTTCATTTGGTTAGAGTGTCAGTCATAACCCATCATACTGGTTTCATGACACTTTCATGAATTAAGACCTATAGTTTGAAGAGTCTTGGATATGAGAGGAATGTTTTAGAAGTCAGAATGCCACATTCTTTACTAGCTCCACTTTTGAATGTGAATATTTTGTTCTCACCTGTAAACCAAGGTGATGGATTTGGATTATTTCCAAGGTTTCTATCAGTTTTAGTCTGTCTTCATGAATTTTCCACCTTCACACAGTTGTGATTTCTCCCTTTCAGGTAATCAGGAAAGGCAGTGCATTTTTTCCCCTCTTTGAAGTACCAACAGCCTCCACTTGCCTCCCCAATCCCTGTCCCCCTACCCACTTCCATTCCCAAAGAGTTGCAGTTCTGTCACTCCATCCACGGCTGCTGTTAGAACTGTCAGTCCCAGCAGCCATGCTGACTGGGGATGTCAGTCCCCAGGGTCCAGCCCAAGGCAATATAACCTTGCAGGATTAAGCAAGTAAGCACAGTGTTAACATTAACATGGATTTCTAGTGACATCTGTTTTGTCTGTAATGCCCCATCCTATCAGACTTCTAAGCCATAATAGATCTACTTTGAATTTAGGACAAGCTTTTTGTATTTGGAAATGGAAGATCTGACCACATTTTGGGGAAAAATTCTAAAATCTCCTGAAGAAAGAAAATAAACCTTTCAGATCATTAAAATAGGAGAGGGAATCAAGATGGATATTAATTTGTAGAGAGAAAAGCATCTCTGACTTTAATCCCTAAGTGATTGCAAAAATCAAAAGGTGCTCAAAGCTTTAGGATAAATTCTTAAGTTAGGAAGATAATTGTCTGCATTGTTTCTATGTATGTACTAAAAGACATAGACACACATATATACATACATATATGCCCACAGAAAACTCTACTCAAGCTGATGTGAATAAGTGAGGATTCGCAAATGGTAAGGTCTGCATAGTACATCTAATTAAGGAGTGAATACTGACTGACACATATCTTAAAGGCTGCAAGAAATCTGCATTTTCTACTCACAGGTTTCTCTTAGAGAGCACCGATCTCAGCACACAACCGGAAAACCCAACACAGGACCATTATGCACTTACCTTTTCCACTGAGGTGAAAAAAAGGTGATGCTTTAAGCATGCTCCCATTTCATTATACACTGTTTTCACTGTAGCACAGATACTTTTTTTTTTTTTTTAAACAAACCTGGGAAAAGCAGGTGATATATGCTAATAGAATCCACAAAGAATTATTAGCATGATTACCTCTATAGATTAAAAATTAAATGAGAAAAAATTACAGCCAACATTTTAAACACAGAACACTAGTATGAGAAGCACACATTAAGGTAGCATGAAGTCTTTTACAATACAAAATTAGCTCACGTTCCTATTGGCCATTAAATATCAAATATTGGTAAGTTTACCTATCTTGCACCAGGATTCTTCTACCTTTAACACTGTAGTTTTTACAGCCCAGTCTTCACCTTAAAAAAACAACTGAGTTAGTTCAGTGTGTTTTACAGTACTTCCGAGTCTGTATATTATTTGTTAAGTTTGGCAAAATTTGTGAGTATTAACACTGTAATAACACAGAAGCCATAATATCATGTTTCATAGTTTTATTGAGTCTTTTTCAGTTTTAATTGTCCATGGTAAGTACAGTTCTATTGACCACAATAATGAAGCTCTGCTGGTACTAAAAATAGCAGATACAAAGTTGGCTGCCATGCCTTACACACACTAAGATACACACACGCACATACACACACACACATGCAGACACACAAGATTTTGCATACTCCTACATGCAAACAATACTATGCTATTATAGGAAATGTATTTTCCTTTTATTAAAAATACAATTACCCACAATTAGTCTGGATTTCGTTAAGCTACCACTGATTTAGATAAACCTGAGAAAGCTCAAAATATCAAGTAACACTGTTTCCATACCGCTCATTCATCAGCGCCATCACTCAAAAAGAAATCTAGTTCAATCATCTACGTTAAATCACAGATAATATAAAAATAAACATTTTTTGCAAAAGCACTAAAACATACTATAATTCAAATTCACAAATTTTGATATGTAACATATATTCACCTTCATATTAGTGACAATGTGTGTAATACAATGTATAACAGAATAAAAAACTGTAACAAAATTCAGCAGCCAAATAATATATAATTATCACTAT
Organism: Aotus nancymaae; assembly: GCF_030222135.1. Lineage (NCBI taxonomy): Eukaryota > Metazoa > Chordata > Mammalia > Primates > Aotidae > Aotus > Aotus nancymaae. The sequence goes on along the minus strand of NW_026988431.1, from coordinate 46,109,819 downwards.
AAAACTTGGAATTTAAGTAAAATCAATAGCAGTGTTGAACTTGCTGGTAGTGTGTTACTTAAAAATTCCATCTCAAAAGAGTTAAGATTATGTTATCTCACCTTAAGAAGCAACACAAAAAATTAAGTAGAACTAAGCAGCAGTAACTGATTGTACCAGCTGCCTTTTTCTCTCCCCATCTCCTTAAAGATTTTCCTTACATTCTAATGTTGTATATATAATGCCCATCCCACTCGACTGCTAAAACATGATAAATAACTTTAAATGTTAAATAAGACTTTTGCATTTGTAAAGGGAAGCTCTGACCATATTTAGGGACAATACTCTAAACTTCCTGAAAAGACAACAAAAACTTTTATTTAATATATAAAATGTAGACAATACAGACCCCATTTGGCTAAGATATTTTATATGCACTATTGATCTTACAATAGTCTGACACCAAATTATGTCTATATAGAAAAAACTTAAATAAAAAGGCAAACATGCAAAAGCACTTCTAGGGAATATTAATCACTTGATCATGAAATATTTTCACATTTTAGACCAAAAAGTGTGAAGACTTAAATATTCCAAGATACTGATATTTGAGAAGCACTGTAATATACAATTCTCATTTATGTATGCATCATATATTTTGTAAAATACACCAGTTTGACACATTAATATTATACATTGTAATAAATATAATTTACATTAGCATGTTGGATCTTTCATGAAAGTTTTTCAATCTGTATAACTGAAGGACTGTGAGTTTCTTCAATAAATACTATTGCATAGCTACAATTTGACCAGCAAAGTTTAAGCTTCATTAGATACTAACTAGTATTACAGCTTTAAACATTGTCATTAGCCAAATTCCAGCTGCTATAAGCACTGACACTTATAGTATCCAAAGACAGTTTAGTGTCTTGTCTGAGTAGATTGAGACAGTTTACAGGTGACAGGTCCACCTCATAATCTGTGAAATTTACAAGAATTTTTTAGCCAAGGAGTGGAATGAAGTCCTGGAAAATACAGTAGCAGATTTCACACGCTCCTGGCTGTCTAGTTTTCATGCTTTACCATATCCCCCAAGGCCTCAACAAATGGATGTCATCCAACCTTTTTAATCCATGAGTGGTTTTGAAAGGGTCAACAGTCACACAGCTGGCTGAGTGGCAACATCATGGTTTTAATTCTGAATCCTGACTTGCATGCTATATTTCTTCTTAGTTTGTCTTTTTGTCATTTCAATGTAAACACAAATTGATGTTCAAAGAGTCAAAGAAGCCAATTTGTAAGCAATAAAACACCTTGAATTTGCCATTAAAATATTTTTGTGGTATGAAATTTTGTTAGGTGATAAGTTCTATAATTTTAGCTGTTTTTTTATCCAAATGCCAACACATTTTTGCCTTTACTATTGACATACTTCAATCATCATACAACCTGAATCAGTTTTCAGCCAATAGAGATCACTGCTTCATCCTGACCCTCTGTATGTTTTCACCATTTTCACACATCTTCCCAGAGGCTTCTTTTGGCCTGGAAGGAGTTGGCAAGATCATTCTTGTTACTATGTGACATGCATTCACATGTCGCCAATGTCCATATGTGATGTATGAAGCTAAAGAAGAAACACTTCGAAAAAAAACACGCCAAGTAGCAAACAAGCATTTCTAGTCACTGTTCACCTCCTTACTGGATCCACACTCACAAAGGTCTCTGGACTCTGAAACAATGTACTTAACACATACTCTAAATTAAGCCAGCATCCTGAGACCTAAAAGAAATAAAACTAAAGTAAATGGTGAAGAAATATTATAGAAATGTGTACCATTAGGCTACAAGTTCAAGTCTGCTACAGGTCCTGTAATTTCCATCTTGGTCAGTTTAATGATACTGATCTTGTTTAACAAGGTCAATACAGCAATGACATATTTTAGATTTGTCTTGTAGGATTCTAAAACAGATGTTATATGAGCCTGATGAACTGAGAACTTTGCTAACTCTCTCCTCAAAATGAGGAGGTGCAGGTTTCTTCTTGATTTAGTTTCTATAATCCTGTGCATTAAAACTGAGTATGTAAAAATAATCACTGTTTAGGAAGGCTAAATATAGCTTTCCTTCATTGATCTTACTGGCCAGAGATTGGGTAAAGTGAAGCTACTATGAAGGTCTCACAAATCCTCAACCTACATAGGCATTTGAAATCAAGACCTGAATTTCCTGTCATCGTGTTTCACAGGGCACTAAGGTTCTTTCTTGCCTTAACATACAGCCCATGTTGCTCTACTTGTAAAGTGCTTTCAAACAAGTTATTCCACCATCAGTTGCAAACTCTGATGTTGACTTTATGGAGGCTAGCTTTCAAAACTAAAAATCCCTTTGACACTGGGATTGTCAATTGCATTATCTCATCTTATTATTCTCATTATATAGAATCTGACCATTTCAAAGGCTAGACATGCAGCAATTCAATATTCATTAAAAGATATTAACACTGTTGAAGCATTTTACCAATTTTTCATTAACACCTGGCAGAGAACAAATGTAATAAAAAACACTGACCAATAGTCTTCTATTTGTAGTTTGATTAGTACTTTACTTTTCAGTGCTATGATATCTAGGTACTTAAATTTAATTCTCTATATTTTCTTCTCCATATATATGTTTTTTCTTTAAATATTAAGATGTAAGGTTTATCAAAAGATTATACCTTCCCATTCTGTCAATGCAACCTATACAAATTCTGCCTATTTCTTATTTTCATATGGAATTTTGTGTTTTCAAACACTTAGAGGAAGCAAAAAGAACCTTCTCCACCATGATTTTAATTTAAACTAAAGCCCTCATTTTAAAATGTCTTCTGCACATCCCAGTTGCTTCATACATTTGAGAGTATACTTGGAGGCTATGCATTGTGGATGACTGTCAAGTGCTCCTTTTCTGAAATACTGTCCTCCTGCCCAATATCCTTCAACTTACTAACAGTTATTTGACTTTACTCAAACTTTTGTCTGTAATTTATTTGCAATTCTTAAAATTTGTTTTTACAGATGTGAGTGAACGCTTGTCCTGGAACACAAACAAAGTACTCAGGCATTGCACAGCGGTGCTGCAAGTAAATGCTCTTTATCACAAGATGCCTAAGAGAGTTCATGGTGTTTACAAGGAAAATACATGCACTTTAATTACTTCGAATGCATTTTACCAGTACAATAATATATGCAGGCTTTCCCCATCAAACATTTAGCACCCAATATATAATGAGACCTTTTTCAGAAATAGCTGGAAAACAATCATTTTTCAGGTTTTTAAATTCATTAACTTTACTTTTCTATTCAATTCCCTAAAAAAACTCAGTCAACTATCATCTATGCTTATAAGAACTGAAAAAGACACCCTGCTCAGAGATCCATTGATCTGATACTGGATGAACTGAGTTTAGTGTTTTGTTATACTATGCTAAATATTTTTAAGAATGTAGATTTTCATTTTATTCCTACTGTGAATTTTTAAAAACAATAAAGGCTAGATAAACCACGAACTCAAGTTGCAGGGGGCTAGTTTTCTTAGGGAAATTACTAACCTCAAAATAGCCCTCATACTCATGTGCACACACACTTTAAACAGAAAAGCTTGTAAATTTTAAATGCAAAAGAGAAAGTAAATGTTTAACTAGGTAGTGTTGTTTTATTATGCATACTTCTAGTCAGAAAGAAGGGAGACTTTGAAAGCAAATCCAAACAAGCTAAGTGTTGATGTGGGCACTTCTATTTTTAAAAAAAATATATATATATTTTTTTAAATATTTTCACTATTTTCTTGGTTTGAGTTTTTTTTCCCCTAAACTTACTAGAAAGTGAAAGGTGGGAGAAGCACTTGGTTCTTTAAGCATCCTACCATATTACAACAGTGAGGTGTCTGGAGATTCTTGTGCCTTCACAAGCTTGTATCTCCATTCTGCTTGAACTCTGATAAAATATTGAGGGTCATGTCTTCACTCTTGGATTGCAAATTTGCCTCACTTCTTCTAGAAGCTTTCCTTGTGGCTCGGGAGAGTCTCCTTCTGAAAGTATCTCCCGCCAAGAAATAGAGAATGGGATCCACACAACTGTTGAGACTTGCTAGACCTCTTGTCACCTGATACGTGGCATAAACCCTGTCATTGAAAGCACACATTGCTGGGGTCTGAAAATCAAGCCGGGCCCTCAAGTTCATCGTTTTCATCACATGGAAAGGGATGTAAGACACAGCAAAAACAGTCAGTACAATGATCACCAGGTAAATCGATTTCCTCCTCAGAGGAGAGTTGTCCAGATCTTTGTAAATCAAAGCTCTCACAATTAATCCGTAACAGCCCAGAATCAGCACCAAGGGGACACAGAACATGGCCACTGTTGTGCACATGCTGTAGATGAAATAACTTCGCAGGTACTCGTCTGAGGTGGTGTCATAACAGGTGATGGTTTTGTTTTTGCGGACCCCGGTACCTGAGTAGAAGAGGATGGGAGAGATCGCCACCACCACGATGAGCCACACCAGCACGCTGATATAGACCGCGTTCTTCTTTTTGAGCCGGCCCAGGGACTTGAGGGGGTACACCACACCGCTGTACCGGTGGGCACTGATGCACGTCAGAAACAAAATGCTGCCGTAGAGGTTCACATGGAAGATGAACCTCTGCAGTTTACACATGACATCCCCGAAGATCCAGTCTGTTTTATTAAAGTAGTAGAAGATCAGGGCTGGCAGAGTCAGCACGTACAAGAAGTCGGCCAGAGCCAAGTTGAACATGTACACGGAGATGCCGCTCCAGGGCTTCATGTGGAAGACGAACATCCAGATGGCCACGCTGTTGCCCAGGAAGCCGATGATGAACACCAAGATGTAGACGGTCGGCAGGTAGTAAAACTGAAAGCCTGTCTTGGTCAGGGCGCATTTGAAAGGCGCGGAGACAGCGGCGGTGGAGGCAACCGTGCTGTTCCCCCAGGACGAACCAGGACCGTCCAGGAAGGCAGCGTCCGTCCCGTTGGGGACAGCCGGCCACAGCACCTCGGTCATTCTGTCCTCCTCGACTTAGGCGGCGGCTCCGAGGGGCAAGCGGCGGCGAGAGGGCAGCGGCGGCCAGGGACGCAGCAAGCATCGGAAAACCCAGCGAGCGGAAGGGAGCGGGCTCGCGGGATCCCCGCGGGAGGGGGCGCGCGGGGGCTTGCCCACGCCGGCTCCAGCCCCGCGTTTGCCGCGGGCCATGAAATCCGCCCCGGGCCGCCACCGAACTGGCTGTCGGGCAGGCCAGCAACTTCCCCGTCCGCTGCCAACGCCGAGGTTACACAACAGGGCGCGCAGGGCACCGCCGCGGATAACTTTCCGGCTGCGCTTTCCCGAGGGGCCGCGGGTTTGCGCTGCAGAGCCCGCCAGAGGCGCGGCTAGGTCAGGCGAAACTCGCTCTGCAGGGCTCTAGCCTCGGGAGAGTGCTCCCCAGCCTCCTCGGCTCAAAGATCAATTTGATTAGGGCATCTTTCTCCTCCCTACCTTAGAAATGTGCAGCTCAGCTTCGGGGCGTCTAACCGCTTCCTCTGCCCACCCCGAGCTCAGCCCCTGGCGGCCATCGGAGCGCGCGTGGCAGCAGACTCGTGCGCTTCTGGAGCGCGTCCCATTCGGCGTCCGCGCAGTTCAGGGAGCCTTTCCCCGGGCCCTGCTCGGTCCGGAGTGCAGGGGGTTAGGCGGGAGAGCTAAGCTCTTGTGAGGGTGGGCGGAGTTTGGGCACCGGGGCGAGTCCGCGCTCTGCGGGGAGGCTAGGGGCGTGCCTCCGCCGAATTTCCCCAGCAGCCAGCCCGCGTCCTCCAGAGCGCACCGGGAAGCAGAAGGCGTCTTCTGGGGAGCAGGTCTCCGCCGAGGCCAAGTGAGTTCAGCCTCTGCCAGCACGCTGCTACCGGAGTCGGTGGCGAGGATGAGGGGTGCTCTCAGTCAAAGGTGGCTGCTCGCCGGCGATTGGCCTGAGAGCGCTCCTTCTCTCTTCCGCCAGCTATCTCGGCAAAGTGAAGTTGCTGACACACAGGAAACCCTTCCCACCGCTCAGAGCCTTCTGCCTACAACCCCAGAGCCGACCGGTCCGTGGCAGAAGTCTCTAGGGCCCCCGAGAACCACGCCAGGTGTTTTCAAACTCCAAGCAGGCAGCAGTCCCCAGCTGGGAACGCCCTGGCATTGCAGAGCGCCCTGCTTCGCCTGGACCGGATTTTTGGCACATGCAGGAACCTGCTATTCCAAAAGGGCGCGAGCCTCCAAAGGAGTGAGGGTTGGGAGAAGGGTGGAGGAGTCTGTTTCGCCCTTCTTATCTGTTTTTTTTTTTTTTTTTTTTTAATTCTGGTGCTGTTTTTTCTTATAACCCAAATGCTAATAAACTCACGTCATTAGTAACATCAACGTGAGAATTTCCAAAATCGCCTTGTAAAATTATTACTAGTCCATATTGCACGTTGCTTCAGCACAATTTGTCGTCATAGATAACACCTACCAGACAAGACAAGTTCCCCAAATCCTCCTGTCAGTACATTTAAAGATCAGAAGCTACAATGGAAAAAAAAATTCAAAATTCATCCTTTTGAAAGTAATTTGAATAATAAATGTAATACTTTTATATTGATAGATGTAAAAGATGGTTATAATTCCAAAGTGACTAAGGTATGGTTTTGGTGTTGGAAGCGGGGGTGGGATTTCCAATTCTATTTCTTTAAGTTAAAGTGATTAGTTACAATTACCTCTAGTATCTTAAAAATACAGACATGGGACTTCCTTAATTACTACATTTATTGACAAACTCATTTTCTTGCCTTGAATGTAAATTTTAAGCAATGCACTTCAAAAATGTATTTGAACAAGTTTAATTGGAAACTAAATGAAATATTAGCTGTTGAGGAATATAAATGGAACCACACAGGAATGGAATCTAGCACTTCTTGACAAGATACTAATTATGTGACACATTAACAAAAGCTTTTCTCTTAGAGGAAAAAAAATCCAAAAAGAAAATATCTATAAAATATATACTATCAAGATTTCTTTCTTGATGTTACATGATAGTATGCCCTTAAAAAATAAAGGAAAACCACGAGCTCCTAGCTTTGATACCACGAAGGAAAATACCCACCACAAGATTCAGATGGTTCTTTAAGGGAACACATATAGGAAGGAGCATATCTTAGCACATGGCCTGAATACACTGGTGTTTTAAATTGTAGTCAATTGAACAGCATAAAAATTAATGATAAAACTAGAGTAGATAATTCAAGTAGTGTGAAGGAGGCTGTCTTGAAAAGTCTTATTTTGTGTGTTTCCTTCCAGTCTCCTAATTATATGGTTCCAAAATTCTGAGCTTTAACATAAAACATTTGTGTATTGTTTGATTAGTATGGTACTAGCTGGAATGATAGTCTATTAACAGAGAAAAGAAAGCAAAGAAAACCATTAAGAGTTCCAGAGGTACTCAATAGGTCTTAAGTCCTCACTCCTTCGCATTTTTTATTTGCAACCTAGGCAATATGTAACTTCACTCAGAAGTCCCTTGCAAATGCGTTAACTCATAATGTGTTTTGAAATGTACACTTAGTTCAAATACCATTAACTACTTTCAGAAAACTGACACTTTACTAGGAATTGGAGGATAGTTGTTTTAAGTGCACCACAGACTTTAAAAAAAATGTTAAAAAATAAATTTTGTAATCATTGCTTTTACTTTCAGCATATTTAACTACATAGTTATAATATGTTTTAAATCAAATTTTTGCCTTCTGGGAATAAGTTACATATATTCAGTAATTACTGATAACTTTCTATTTGTAAAACATTAAACTAGATTAAAGCTAGGGAAACATCATCTAAGACTCAGTCATTATTTATTCACATTTGAATACCAATTATACATGCCTTAAAGATATGGAAAAAATTCTTACATATTTGAGTGACATGCCTCAAACATTGCATGTTAATTTTTATATCAGTTTAGTGTACAAATTATTGGAATTTTGCCATTACTTTTAATGGCAGTCTTAGACTCATAAACAAAAACGCTGCCCTTTTTATGCCCTTAATATTTGAGTAACAGGGTAAACATCTGACTTCAAGAGATTTACAATTTAGTTGGAAATGCAAATAACATATAGCTAACCATAATAATAAGTTATGACAATAGCAGCAATAATAGGCCTTTCCTGTATACTCAGCACTGTGTACATGTAAAAAGCATTCTCTCTTTTCATCCTTAAAAATATGGAAGATGATATTTGACCATTGTATTCCCATTTTGTAAGTGATGAAACTAAGGTACAGGGAGGTTAAGTAATTCACCTATAGTCACACGGTAGACACTGAGATTTAAACGTAGGCCATCTGTCACTAAAGTCTATGCATTTAGCCACTATCCTATGGTGAAAAAAAAAACAAATACAGAGCACTGATGGAAACATTAACTTTTAGTGGCCAGTACAAATTGAGTTTAGAAAGGGTTACTCCCAGAAGCCTTCCCTCAGGAGAGAAAATTCTAAGCCAGATATTGAAGTTATTGATAGTCAAAGAATATTTCAGAAGCTTCTCAAATATTCATTCTCTACATAGGCTTTTTAAAAATAGCCAACAATTTACATATAATCTGAGAGAGACAATCATTGAGACAACAGATCTGTGCAATCTTAGACACATAAACAAAAAGGTTGCCTTTATTATGTTTACAAAGATTTTTATCACCATGTTCAGAAAATCTTTTTCTTTAAGCCACAGAAAATCTAACAATCATTAAGAATGGGAAAATCATTGGAAAAAATCCAATTAAGGGCCACAGGCAGAAAAAGGAAAAAAACTTCTCATAAACATAAAATATGAAATCTCCCATCTTAGTAGAGGCCGAAAAAACATCAGATTTGACTGAATAAATACCATACCACAAATGCTAAACCTAATTCTGGTAGCAACGTAAAGGAGATGGGGAGCTGATGGGCAAGACAGCTGTTACGATTTACAGAAGAGAGACAATGAGACCCTGATTTATGAGATAAAGGATCATTTAGGATATCTCTCTAAATTGAACTTCTGAGATGCACTTTAGGAAAGGGAGAAGATCCTTTCCTTCCCCAGGAAGAAAATAGGAGAAAGAAATAGGAGAAGTTTAAAGAATTCATAGCTGATATCCTCCAATAAAGTAGGAGAAGGAGAAGGCTAAGATAGAGCAGAACTAGAAAGAGAATATATAGAGAAAAAATTAGAATTTTGTCCTGTGCCAAGGAGGGCCCAGCTGTTCCTATAAATTATATGCTTGTCATGGATCCAATCAGTAGGCTTCCTGAAATCTATTTCATTAAGAATCACAGCAGGGGTATAGGACACAGAATATACCCAGCAGGATTGATCTGAAGTTGAGTGAGGAAAAAGGGAGAAGAGAGCAAGAGACAGGAGGCCAGTGGGGAGAGGGGAGAGGAAGAAAAAAAAAAAGCAGACAGTGAAATGAAGAAAAGGGAGAGGGAAGAGGAAGAGGGAAGTACAGGAGAGGAAACAGTGCTTGAACAGTATTTGGGGGACAGAGGAAGAGAAAGCAAGATACTGCACAGGCATGGGAAGAGTGTTTTGGAAATTTCACTGAGCGTAGCTTTTCTATTATTAAGGTTTAAATCTGGGTGTGTTGGGAGGTGTCTGGAAGATGGTGAGATGACACAACCTGCGTAGTCATGTGGCCAGAGTGATGTTCCTATTGAATCACATTGAGCTAGTTCTCCATATGGGCCTTTTCACTTGCAAGTACCTGTAAGATCCCAGGCCACCTAAACCTTCTTCTATCCTTAGAAAGTTTCTTGCTTCCAAAGTTAAGAATAAGTATTCAACAGAACTGCTTTCTTATATTTCCTTTTTAAATATTTACTTCTCTTATCTCATCTGCATGAAGCCCTAGTCCCTAGTCCTGGGCACTTTACAATACTTTCGAAAAGCATTTTTGTTAAATACAGAGTAAAAAACTTGAATCTGTCCTGGCTTGTAGAACTGTCTCTAATCATCCTTGTCTGATAAATATTTCCTTTGCTGTCTTTGACAAAGACATGTCTTAGAACATTTACTGATAACAGACGAGAAATCCTGTATTACATGCCAGCTCTTCTACAATTTCTTTATATACTTAGCTTTTTAATAAAACAGAGAAATAAATATTTATAAAGCCTGGAAGTAACAAGTATCTTTAGAGCCAGTTACCCAAATCTGAGGTCTTTTAGCATAATATGAACCCGTACAGGATTCCTATGGTACCACCAAGGGTAAGAATATGACATTATTTGAGAATTATTTGTCATTATTACATCTGTTATATATTAATTACTGACTTTTGGTGCATCTGTATTTTGAATACATAAGCTTAATTCCAAGTAGGCAAAGGAAAATCATGTGTAAGAATAAAGAAATACCCCTGTTTTTCTTATGTAAGTCACATCTTCCATTAGTTTACTCCTGGGATGTTGATCTCAATTATGTCCTGAGTATTTCACACTTTTCAAGATTAAAGTTAATTGCAGTTAGTGTCACCTTTCAGAATTTGGAATTTGATTCTCCAAAGAGTTGGTGACAAGTTTTCACCAGTAGCACTGAAAATATAAACTAACTTTAAAAAGATGAGCATTAATTGTATACATTTTTATAAATTATTCTGGTGCTACTTTTAGTTGAAATTCTTGTGGAAAGGTTAGTAAAATAGGTTAATTCCAGACAGTCTTCTTATAACAAGTCAAAATTTAGACATTCTTATGGAAAGATATCTGGGTAGCCAAAGACAGCACCAAATGAGTCAACCTAGTAAGAAGAAATAGTCCCATACATTGTTTATAAAAATAAAATCAATATATAAATAGTTATTTGTAGTTAGAAAAGAACCATCATAGGCTGGGCACAGTGGCTAATGCCTGTAATCCCAGCACTTGGGAGGCCGAGGAGGGCGGATCACAAGGTCGGGAGTTCAAGACCAGCCTGGCCAACATGGTGAAACCCCCGTCTCTACTAAAAATTCAAAAATTAGCTGGGCGTGGTGGCACATGCCTGTAATCTCAGCTACTTGGGAGACTGAGGCAGGAGAATTGCTTGAATTCAGGAGCCAGAGGCTGCAGTTAGCCAAGATCACACTACTGCACTCCAGCCTGGGTGGCGGAGTAAGATTGTCTCAAAAAAAAAAAAAAAAAGAAAGAAAAGAACCATCATAGACTAGGTAATGCTTTAGGCAAACAATAATCAGTTACTTCTTGATATACTTATATTTTCAACAGCAGAGTTTAGCAGAACCTTAGTATCTCAAATTAGTTTTGCTTTTCTTCATTTTTCAGCCTTAGTTCTAGATACCTGATACTGCAGCTAAATATTTATCTTACAGATTGTCAGAGTGATAATAACTAGATAAGTAAAACACTATTTTCTTCACTGGAAACATCTACTTTGAGTCTCTTAGCTTAGTTTCTGAAACTTGAATGTGCATACAGATCACCCAGGGAATGTTCCTAAAACAGTTTTAAGTATGAGATGGAGTCCAAGCCTTTACATTTCTAAAAAGTTCCTTTTGACATCCAAGCTCCTCATCCAGCCACTGCATTCTGAGTAGCAAGGTTTTACGTGATCCTGCCTAACATTGCTTTGGTATGCCAATTTAAAAATGCTATAGCTGCTTCTGTCCAAGATTAATTTGCCTGAAGGGTTTAGGAAACTTGAACTCTGACATACATGTGCCATGCACTGTTTAGAGTGCTTTTTATGGATTAGTTTATGGCACATGGTTAAACCTATAGGTTTGCAGAAGAGACAGAACTGGGTTCAAAGGTCAGCTAGGGGCACTTACAAGCTATATAACTAAGATGCATTGCCAAACTTGTCATGCATTCATATTTCTATCAAATAATTCTTATATGACAACATAGCTGTGAGAATGTGCTCTTGTATGTAAAGTGTTTAGGACCATGCTTAGCAAATAGTAAGTGCAAAATAAATGGTAGCTAGAATTACTATGGTTATCATCATCATTATTTACAATATACTCATTGTTTTTACATTAATGGGTGTATCTTGATAAGGAGGCATGTGGATGTAAAAAAACCAAATCCATCAAAACCAGCATCAGCAAATATAGTGACTTTATTGGGTAGATAAAAGAGTACAAGCTCACAAGGAAGTGGGCATAGGAAATTAAAAATCAGGAATTTTGCCTACTCTCTCTACTCCACAGACAAAGGATCCCTGTTCTCTGCCTTTCTCTATTCAATGACTCGCTTTTCTTTGCTCACCTCCTTTTCTTTTTCCTCCTCTCCTTTTCCTTTTCTCTGTTGACCAGTTCTCTCTGTTTCTGTGTGGGCATGACTCAACATGGATACTCAAAACCTGGCCCTATGTCCAATGATAAATTCCTGAGGAAAATCTGAATAGTATGGTTCAGTTCACTTTGGCCTGGAGGAGAAAGGGATGGACCAAGTGATCAGAGCCTTCCTGCCTTCCTCCAGGTCTGAGTGACAGACTTCAAGGGGGGGGAAAAAAAAAAGAATGGTGAGCTATTTAGGTGATATTGGAGCAGAGAGGACATGGTCAACTAATGAGATCATTACCATCTCTGGTGTAGAAAGCAATGTGACCATGGATGTGATTGGTGTTTGGAGGGGAGAGGAGAAAAAAAAGAGTTTCAAGAAATGCAACTGTGGCAGGCAAATTCCAGGGATGGAGAATTGTACCTGTGACCATGCAGGGCCTGGTGGGAAAAACAGTGCTCCCAGAGAGATGAACACAGGCTCTAGAGCCTGCTGCATTCTTCCGCTTTGCTTTAGTGGAGAGACTGGTGGAAATTAATTGCCAAGGAGTGCACTCAAGTAGAGGTCTCCAGAGAAAATGAAGAAACTGGGCAGAATGAATGAACTAAGGAGGGAGAAGGCAAAAAAATACGATTGTGTCATCTATTTTGCCTTAGCCGACGGTATAAAGAGAAAAGTATGATAGAAAAAAAGAAAATAACCTTGGCCTTTCTGCTAGGAAAGTGGAAGGATTCCTTCAATCAAAGATAAGTTATGAGGTTCTGCTTCCATCACGAAAACCAGCCCCAGGGCATGTAATTGCTGCTGGGACCCTAATTATTAATTCAGTTGAGAGTAACCCAAGGGACATATTTATACTAATTCGAGTCCCTGGAAATAAGGAGTTTGACATGAACGTCAGAGCAGCAGATAAATCGAATTTAGTTTACAGAATGAGTGCCTCAGGAGAAAGTGGAAAGCAAGGCTGGAAAAAGTTTGTGGTGATTGCATTAACCAGTCCTGGGTAAAGGCTCTGTTTATCCTCTTCAAGCATGAAATATTGGCTGTTAGAGACATTAGTAAGATACCATACAAGTTTAGCGTCAGCAAACAACATGGCAGATTAGTGAGTGTTTCATTTTGAAAATGTGTGTGTGAAGGACAGCTGTGTCAAGGAGAAGCTGAGCTTAACTACTGACTGACTTCTTTTCATTAGAGACAGATGAACGTATTCATCACCATGGGGCCACTCAGAGATGTACCCAAGATAGACTTTACAAAGTCATAAACTGAGTGTGCAGGAAGCAGGGGAAGGTGGTTTAGGAATGAAGGATAAGGTTGATGTTCTTAGTTAACAAAAAGAAAGGAAAAATATATATATAGTTGTACTGGAGAGGAAGGTCACCTTTATAGTATTCACCCAAGAGCATGTTATAATCAATGAAAGGGGAAATGAAAGAACGGGTGACATCTGCTGCTGGTAACATCTGCTCAAAATAAATGCAGGAAAAGGATGTGGGCTCTAAGAGAAGGGAATGACATGGAATAGGCATCTCAAGAGCAGATGGGGAAATAAAACAGTTGCCACTCAGGCCATGGTGGAAAAAGGAAAAGGGAAACAGACACAGCAGGTAGGATGAATAAGAGGTAGGTCCATAAATCAGCTGGGACCTTATTTCCTTTTGAAGAAAAGAAGACAGACTCTCCCTACCTCAGAAAAGACCATTTTGGTTAGAAGTACTTAGAGTTAGGATACGAGGAAGAGAAGGGAACCCATTTCTTTTCTCTTGTGGAAGGAAAGACTGAAGAAGGAATACAACATTCTGAAGATGTAAATATACAATATTAAATATATTATGTGTGAAAAGGTTCTATGAAGAAATTGAGGAATATGGTATATGGTGATTTATAAGGAGATGTATTAAGGAAATGAGTTGTAAATTTTTGGGCAATGAGGGGAGGAGTAAATGAAAAAAGAAAAGTTGGGCCCTAAAGAAACCTTTAAGAACTGAAAAACTTCCTACAAGTCTGGATAAAGCAGAACCTAAAGATAAAACATGGCATTAACTTAAGGCCTCAAAAGACTAATTATATGATTATAGCACCCTGAATTGGAAAGCACACATGTATGTGTATGTGTGTGTTTGTGTGTGTGAGAGAAAGAAGAAAGATTGAAAATGAAAAAAGGGAGACTTGTGTGACTCTTCAAAGGAAGCTGGAGGACTACTGATTATCATGTGGAATATCTAAAATGTGATTGGGAAAGCTGTGGCTTACAGCCAGCATGACAGCACCAAAGAAAGAAAGAATTTAAATTTTACCAGACTTCCTCATTCTGGAAAGGAATGATGTGATGGCACTTTTAGAGAGGAAAGCGTTTCTAATTTAATGGTGTCAGCTATATTCCTTTTGTAGACTGCTTGAACAAACTTTGTTTCCTATATTTTTGGCTTATGTGAGCTTGTTAGAATGACAAGTATGATGAAATGAAGAGACTTTCCAATTACTTTTAAAATGCATTTCATTTCTAACAAAATGACTAAACTAATTACCCAGGAACAGGATTTTTGTGGGAAAAAAAAATACTGCAGAGATGTCAAACACACATGTGCACACATGCACGCACATACACACATACAGAAACACAGTTGTAAGTTTTTACACCCTAGAGCAACCAGTGTTAACACCTACTCAAGTTGTTAACTCAAGGTGCTCTAGGGTATGATCCAAGATATTTTTCCTTTTTAATTATATTCATGTGAATATATATTTCCATGTATATCATAAATCAGGTTACATATAATGTTGCATTCTGCCTTCCCGTCAGTATAGATACATATCTTACCTTTTTCTAAAGGATGACAGGATACAAATATTATTAACAGGATAAAGGAAAGAAAACTAGAGCGTATTGACATTACTAAACAGGAAAGACTGACACAACAGCAGAGAGCTTGATACACAAAATACAGGGAAACAGTGTAAAGGGAGGAAGAGAGCTACATTTCCTTAAGAGATATGAAGGTGCAGCAATTAAGTTTAGATCAAGAATCTGAATTAGGTAAATAATTTTCTTTCCAGTAACAAAGATAAAGCTCTTAACCCTTAAGTGACTGCAAAATCTTTATATCCCAACATTCTCTGCTCAAAAGTTATTGGATAGAAAGGAATTGAAATAATAGAGGGCATAAATAGATGTAATATGTAGTCTTTTTACATAGTTCTAAATGAAATTTTAAAAATTCAAACATAAAAGACTTAGCTTATAAGATACAAAATGAAAGAGATTATAGTGTGAATCCATTAAAAAGACAAAGATGAAAATATAAAGACAGTAAATAACACAACAAACAAGTATTTAAAAACACATCAATAAGAAGTTGTAATAAGAGTCATTAAACCCAAAAACAAGACCAAAAAATTCTTTATTGTAAAATATAAGGAAGATCCAAATTGAAAATCGGAAACAGAAAAGTAGACATAATGAAAAATAATAAATAGGTGTTTTTGAAAATAGGGTGAGCTAAGCTAAATGATTTAGGATATGGTGGTTATTCACAGCCATTGCCAAGATGATTATGAAAATAATAGCAAATATTTAGTGAGCACTACTGTGCCAACTCCACAGCACTTTGCATTTTTTACATTTAATCTTCACAGATAATGAAAAGGTAGTTATCTGCTGAAGGATTAGGGTTTTATAGAAATGGAAAACAGAAAAAAAGGAAAGATAGGAGAAAATAAAGGCATTGAGACAAAGGCAAGGATCATAAACTTAAAAAGGAATATATGGCAAGTTAAATACAAAGAAATGTCAAAGTAAATCAATACAAATTAGAAGCTGCTGAATTTGACAATGAGGGTATAAAAATTTCATCAGCTACAGGAAATAAAACTAGGGCAAAGCAGAGATATAATGTAGAAAGTTTTGTTTAAAAAAAAACCAAACTCCTAATTAAAACCAATATAGGAAAACGTGGCAGTTCTCCAAAAGAAGCATGTAAGGATAAAGTACCTCCTAATACTGAAACAGATTATAGGAAAAGATTTGGGAGCCAGATGGCTGAGATTATTAACTGAGGAGTCACAGGAAGGGAGATGGGAGGAGCAGGCAAGATGGAGGTTTAAATAAAAATTTACTGGGTATTATTAGAAGGAAAAGAAAGGATCCAAAGGTCCTAATCATGGGGATAAAGTCCTTCTGGGAGAGCAGAAATGTAGAAGCCTATAAATGAGTGAGGGAGACAGGAGGATGTGCCAAGTGGGAAAACCTACATTGTAGAAAGGATGGGTACACCACATCACAGAAAACAGAAAGAAATAATTGGAGGGAAAAGAAAACGTACGAAGTCGATTTTCAGAGCCATGCAAATTGTTGGTTAAGGGTAGAGTAATAAATGCAAATACAAGTAGTACTTTTAAATGCCACTTGTGACCATAAATATTTAAGATAAAATATTACATATGGAAAATAAATATTAAAACTCACACATTATTTCATTTGGTAAACTCTGGATTATGAGTAAATGGGATCCATTAGGCTCAAGGTATTGAAAATATTAGGGTTACTCCAATGGCTTTCTTGTAATAGTACTAAATTAAGAATACTAGATGGGGTCTCAAGAAGTAGTTCTCTCTGGTGTATTTCCCTTAGAGGCACAAAGACATCTAAGATGAATGACTGTTTCCTATTCTAGCTAGTGTAAGCAACTCAGTGCTTTCAATATGTTGTGTGCTTTTACTCAATAACGAAATCTCGGTACTGCATATTTTTTTGCTTTGTGGCAGTTAAAAACATCAGGACTTCATAGTTAGTGTAAACCTCTGTGAAAATGATTGAAGTTCCCCTTTTATCCTCAGTAGAGTGTGCCAACAATGATCTAATAATTCTGCATTCTTACTCAGTAACCCTTAAATTTTACTTTTCCAAACTCAGCAACTTGAACTTCGACTATAGTTCGTAACACTTGCTTTTTCTCTTATGAAATTATCTTTTTAAGCAGAGAGAGCTAACAAGATAAGGTATTTTCTATATAAATTTAGATTACTTTGCAGGAATGATACAAGTATTATCTAGAACTCAAAACCCCTGGTACACAAATGTCACAAGGCTCCAAAAAGTAGAATCAATCCTGGATTCTAGCTTTTGCTTCCCCACCGCCTGATAATGACCACTTAGCCTTTCTATGCACACTTTCTTTCTCTGCAAATCGGGAGTATTAATTTCTGTATCTTCACATCTCTTGGGATATTTTGAGAACTGGATAATGGACTTGTGCTTTGAGCTATTTGGAAAAACATACGCTATATAAATTTAAGGAAGCATTGTTTTAAAACCTTGTGCTTTGTGAGAAAACTATTTAGATATTCGAGATTCTATACCCAGCCAGTTATTTACTCTTTATATAATACTGATGATAAAAGTGTTCCTTAAGTACTTGTTTTTACCATTTACTACATAAATACTTAATACCATGAAATCTGGATTATTATTCTATTATAGGCTAGTTAGAATAGCCTTTGAAACACTATGATAAGGAAGTAGATAATATAGGTCTGCAGGCAGCAAAAATATTTTTATACTCTTTCTTTTTTCTAAATTGAAACTTTAATCATGTTTTTCCGGTGTTCAAAAAACTTACATTTTCTCCCCACTTTATTTACACTAAGATTTTTTGAGGCTCTTTATAATAGTCCAAGTCTTCCTTTCCAAACCCAATTCTTCTGTCAAGGCAATAGACTTTTATTTCCCACATATTCTGTAATATTCTGGCCTCTCAATCTTTCTTCTTGACATTTACTCCCTTCAGTGTCTTCTCTGTCTTTTCAATTTTATTTGTCCTTCAAACTGAAGATCTGATGCAGTGGTAGTACATATATATATATATATATATATATATATATATATATATATATATGTGTGTGTGTGTGTGTGTGTGTGTACTTATATGTGATGCTTTATAGTCATATAGTCAAGGATAAAAGTAAAATGTTTATATGTATACATTTTGAAACTTTCCTATAATATTTAAAGCTTTTATTTTCATGAGATTTTTTTTAAAGTGCTTAAACTGTCTCTTCTCCCACCTTAACTGATGTGAAGTTCCCTCTCATAATCAGGGGAACCTTTGAAGTGAGGAAGAAGAGGAGGAAAATAACAGATTTAATATATACTAGCTTGTATTACTCTGTATGCTAAATGATAACTCTTCCAAATCTTTTCCCCTCAACATCCTGATAGAGTGAAAATGAATTTCCGATGGTGGAATTATTATTATTACTTTTTTGCATGGACTTCCTATTATCCATGGAGATTCAAAAACTCTATTCTTCAGTGGATGTTAATTTAAAAAAAAAGAAGAAATTATATCAATATTTTTACAATCTTTTCCAGAAGACAGAAGCAAAAGGAGTACTTTCTAGCTCATTCTGTTAGGCCAGCATTACTCAAATACTAAAACCAAAGACATTATAAGAAAGAAAACCGCAGGCCAGGTGCAGTGGCTCGTGCCTGTAGGAGGCTGAGGTGGGCGGATCACCTGAGGTCAGGAGTTTGAGATCAGCTTGGTCAACATGTTGAAATCTCGTCTCTACTAAAAATACAAAAATTAGCCAGATGTGGTGGCATGCGCCTATAATCTCAGCTACTCAGGAGGCTGAGGCAGGAGAATCGCTTGAACCCAGGAGACAGAAGTTGCAGTGAGCCGAGATCATGCCAACGCACTCCAACCTGGGAGGCAGAGCAAGACTCTGTCTCAAAAAAAAAGAAAAAAGGAAGAAAGAAAACCACAGACAACTATCTCTCATTAATATAAATGCAAAAATCCTCAACAAAATATTAGAAAATAAAACCCAACAATGTATAAAAAGAATTAGACACCACAACTAAGTGGGATTTGTCTCATGATTTGAACCAGGTATGCAAGGCTGGTTCGATATATAAAGTCAGCTAATGTAATCCTGAATATGAATAAGTTAAAGAAGAAAAAAATCTAATCATCAACAGATGCAGAAAGAGCATCTGACAAAATCCAACACTGATTTTTGATAAAAACTCTCAGCAAACTAGAAATAGAGGAGAATTTCCTTAAATTAATAAAGAACATCTACAAAATACTTACAGTTAACATGATACTTAGCAGTAAGAAACTTGAAGCTTTTACACTAAGATCAGGAATAAAGCATAGCAGTCCATCTGACCAATCATTTTCAACATTATACTGAAAGTCCTAGCAAATGCAATAAGCCAAGAAAAAAAAGTTGGGGGGGATGACAATACATATTGGGAAGCAAAAAATAAAAGTCTTTGTTTGCAGGTGACATAATCATCTGTGTAGAAAATCTGAAAGAATCAACAAAAAATTCCTTGAACTAAAGCAAGATTGCAGGATACAAAATTAACATGCAAAAATTAATTTCTTTCCTGTACAAAGAAAAAGTCTGAAATTAAAAACGCAAGATATTTTATGTTAGTGCTACCCAAAAACAAAATACTTAATTATAAATTAACAAAACAGGTGCAAGATCTCTATGAGGGAATCTACAAAACTGATAAATGATAAAAGAAATTTAAAAAGGACTAAATAAATGGAGAGATACTCTTTGCCCATAAATAAAAAGATAAGTGTTGTCAAGATGTCAGTTCTTACTAACTTGATCTATAAATTCAATGCAATCCCAATCAAAATCTCAGCAAGTAATTTTGTGGATATGAACAAGCTAATTCTAAAGTATATATGGCGAAGCAAAGGACCTAGAATAACTGACTCAATATTGTAGGATAAAAACAAAGTCAGAGGTATGACACTACCCAACATGAGCACTTACTAGAAAGCTATAGTAATTAAGGTAGTAGTGTGGTATTGGTAAAAGAATAGCAAATAGATCAATGGAATAGAGAAGAGAGCCCAGGGCCAATTGCAGTGACTCAACACCTATAATCCTGGCACTTTAGGAGGCCAAGGTAGATGGATTCCTTGAACTCAGGAGTTCAAGAGCAGCCTGGGCAACACTATAAAACCATATCTCTGCAAAAACTACAAAAATTAGCTGAGTGTGGTGGTACATTCCGGTGGTCCCAGCTACTTGGGAGGCTGAGGTGGGAGGATCACTTGAACCCAGTGAGTCAAGGCTGCAGTAAGCCATACAACTGCGTGTCTGGAGAAAGAGAGAGAGAGAGAGAGAGAACGCCCAGAAATAGACTCACATGAATGTAACCAACTGATCTCTGACAAAGGCACAAAGGCAATACAACAGAAAAGATAGTCTTTTAACAAATGCTGCTGAAACAACTGGACACCGACATGCAAAAAAATGAATCTAGACACAGATCTTACACCCTTCACAAAAATTAACTCTAAATAGATCATAGACCTAAATGTAAAATGAAAAACTATAAAACTTGTAAAGATAGGATCAGAGAAAATTTAGACAACTTTGGGCATAGTAATAACTTCTTATGGCCGGGCTCTGTGGCTCACGCCTGTAATCCCAGCACTTTGGGAGGCCGAGGTGGATGGATCACGAGGTCAGGAGATTGAGACCATCCTGGCCAAAATGGTGAAACCCTGTCTCTACTAAAAATACAAAAAATTGCCAGGCATGGTGGCAGGCGCCTGTAATCCCAGCTACTTGGGAGGCTGAGACAGGAGAATCACTTGAACCCGGGAGGTGGAGGTTGCTGTGAGCCGAGATCGCGCCACTGCACTCTAGCCTGGGTGGCAGGGCAAGATTCTATCTCAAAAAAAAAATCTTACATGCAACACCAAAGGCACAATTCATGATATAATTGACTTTATTAAAATGTAATTAATATGATGGACTTTATTAAAATAGAAAATTTCAGTTATGCAAAAGACCCAGTCAAAAGACTAAGAAAACAGGATAAATCTAGAAGAAAGCATTTGCAAAAGGCATATTTGATTAAAAACTCTTACCCAAAATATTAAAATAACTCTTAAAACTCAACAATGGGAAAGCAAACAACCCAATTACAAAATGGGCAAAATATCTGAATAGACTTCTCATCAAAAAAGATATTCAGATGGTAAATAAGTCTATAAAAAGATGTGAAATATTATATGTAGTTGAGGAATTGCATGTTAAAGCAATGAGATACCACTACATATCTAATAGAATGGTCAACACCCAAACCACTGACAACACCAATGCTGGAGAGGACGTGGAACAACAGAAGTCTTATTCCTTGCTGGTGGGAATAAAAAATAGTATAGCCACTTTAGAAAACAGCTTAGCAATTTCTTATATAACTAAACATACAGTGATTGCATTCCTTGGTAATTACCCTAATGAGTTGAAAACTTATGTCTATGCAAAATATTGTACATGATTGTTTATGGCAACTTTATTCATAATTGCCAAAACTTGGAAGCAACCAAGATGTCCTTCTTTAGGTGAATGGATAAACTCTGGTATATCCAGACAATGAAATATTATTTGACACCAAAAATAAGTGAGCTATCAAGCTATGAAAAGACATAAAGGATAATTCAATGAATACCAATAAGTAAAAGAAGCCAATCTGAAAAGACTACACACTGTATAATTCCGACTGAATGCCAGTCTGGAAAAGGAAAGCCTATGGAGCCAGTAAAAAGAGCAGGGCTTACCAGGGGTTAATGGGGAGGGAGGGATGAGTAGGCAGAGCACAGAGAACTCTTAGAGCAGTGACTATATCTGATATGGTACTATAATGTGGATATATGTCATTATAAATTTTTCCAAATCTGTACAAAGTACCACACCAAGAGTAAACTGTAATGTAAACTATGGACTTAGACTGATAATGATGTGTCAGTGTATGTTCATCAAAGATAGCAAATGTACCATTTTGGTGCAGGATATTGGTAGTGGAGGAAATTGTATGTATGTTGGGGGCAGAGAATAAATGAGAGCTCTCTGTATTTTATGCTCAATATTGCTGTAAATGTAAAACTACTCTAAAAATAAAGTCTATTGAAAAAAATTTGAGGACAATTAACCCAAAATTATTTTTGAGTATTCTCTTTGCATGTTATGGAGACCACCTTTAGTTTCCAATATACTGTTAAAGTAGTAATAAAGGCTAAAAAGTAATGTTAACCCATAAGGGGTAAAAAGAAGCAGAGGATGAGACATTAAGGGATGGAAGATTTAAGCAAATTTTGGAGAGTGGTGTTAACTGATGTATCAGAAAGAAAAAAAAAAAGAAAGCTGTATCCGAAGTTGAGAACTTCCACAGTAAGTGAATGAATTTGTATCTAAAAGGGTCATCATTTGGAAATGCTAGCTACCAAAAGAGGGTGTGAGAGCAGAAAGATTGGTTGAAAATCTATATATGTGGTGAAGGAGGGGAAACCTAGGTTTGGAACTCCGGGTCTCCACCTTCACTCTTCACAGGAAGGAAATTATCTCTCTTGACCACTCCTTCTCTCTCTACTTACTCTCTATATACCCAACTCTGAAACTCTGAACCAGGAGACCTTAGGTTAAACAGAAGACTGTGGTGACATCAGGTCTGAAACCATGAAGATTTGGAAGAAATTAATATGAGCTGATGGACACTTGGCCTCTTCGTAAGCACTCTAGCAGGCAGCACATATGCCCTCCATCCCTTCCCTCACATGTCCAACTCCTACCCTAAGCAGATGATTCACTGACTCTTCTCTAGTGATCCAAAGGGCTCTCCTTTAAACTCCATTCTTTACTCAAAAGATGCATTTCCAGATACTGGCATTCCTCAGTTTCAAAACTAAATATATAGCCAAGAGTCTCCAGTCATTTGAGGAAGGCCTTCAGTCTGAAAGGGTAAATTGAAACAAATGAACCCCCAAAAATGAACATAAAAAACTAAAGGGGACAAAGAGAAGTAATCAAAGAAAAGCAAAACAGAAATATGAAACTAGAATAGCTCCAGTGAGTAAGAGGAGATTATGCCCACAAAAGAAATATGATATCATAAAAAGAATGATAAAGTAAGAAAAATCTGGTTATCCTATGTATGATAGTATACAATTAAAATTTTTGCATAGGCATGTTGGAATATTAATTAAAAGAAATATCATCTAGGTAGAAAAAAGACACAGTGTTATGAAGTAGCAAGTAAAAAAAAAGAGAATTTGAATTCAAACCAGAAGGTTCAACATTCAAATGGTAAGTGCTCAAGGAACAACAGAGAAAATGGAGGGGAGGCAATTTAAAAGCATGAACTCTCAGAGTACAAAACACTACGAAATGATTCGCACAAGACATTAAAAAAAATCAAGTCACATCCTTGCAAAAGTTCAGAAAACAAGGTTCAAAGAGGATTTCCTAAGACTTCCAAAGATGGGGAAAAATATACATGCAGAGAAATAAAATTAAGTGTCACTGGTATTCTCAGTAGCAGCACTGATTTTTAGAAGAAAGAGAAGCAATAACTTAAAAGTTCTGAAGGAAAATGCTTTTTGAACCTAAAATTCTATGCCCAACTAAGCTATAATTCAAATGTAAGGAGAGAAGCCGGGCGCCGTGGCTCATGCCTGTAATTCCAACACTTTGGGAGGCCAAGGCGTGTGGATCCTTGAGGTCAGGAGTTTGAGAACAGCTTGGCCAACATGGTGAAAACTCATTTCTACTAAAAATGCAAAAATTAGCTGGGCATCTGCAATCCCAGCTACTTCGGAGGCTGAGGCAAGAGAGTCGCTTCAACCCAGGAAGGTTGCAGTTAGCTGAGATTGCAGCATTGTACTCCAGCCTGGGTGACGAGCAAAACTCCATCTCAAAAAACAAACAAGCAAATGAACAAACCACCACCACCAACAACAATAAAATGTCAGGAGATAATATTTTCAAAAATACAATGTCTCAAAAATAAATCTTTCATGAATTTTTCCTTAGAAGCTACCAAAAGATATAATTACAGCAAAATTAGAGAATAGGCTGAGACAGAGGAAGACATGGGATCCAGGAAAGAGGTGATCCCAGGAGACCAGTAAACAAAGTCAGAATTAGCAGAAAGTACCAGACCCAGTAAGAAATAAGTCTAATTTAGATCAAGAAGGACAGATAAATGCAGAGGATGGTCTAGATGAAAAGCCAGTAGGACTAACATATTATCTTATAAGCAAAGTTTTGGGGAAAACACTACTAAATATTTGGAGAAGTTAGGAAGAATAATTTGCCATAAATGCATAGTAAGTTAAGCCATTTTTAAAAAGTCTGTTATGAATTCCTAGGTGAAAATTTGTACATGATAGGGTAGGAAATACAGTGAACAATAATTGCATATATATAATGAAGTAAAGCTAGACTGAGAATTTAAAATATGGTTTATCTAGTTTGTGAAGATAGGGAAAAGGACATGATCTGGAGTGGTGCTGAAGAGGTAAATCCTCAGTATCTAAAAGAAGCCAATAAATAAGGCATGTAATTAAAAACAAAAACAAACAAAAAACCTTTGGAACATTACTGAATATTTTTTAAAAAGCAAACCAGAAGAAAGAACTTAGAACATTGAAAGTGTTTTTTTTTTGTTTTGTTTTGTTTCTGGGAAGAAGTATTGAAAGTTTGGTGGACTTGATCAAGGAATCACCTTTTGACTCTAAGTCTTTTAGCACTATGTGTTTGTTGTACTTGCTTGCATGAGTGGCTCTTGTACAAAATAATAATAATAAAGTATAGATTACATTTTTTTAAGTTGAAGATTTCAGTGAATTTTTAAAAGCAACAGTATGTTGTGTAAAGAAAATAATTTTATTTCTGATTATTCAGTACTCAACAGTGATTCTGGGTCAGTCATTATGAATGTTAGCTTTGGTTATATAAATAGAAACTATGTAAGAGACTGTAATGGATATGTATCTAATCTAGGGCATAGGTTTGAAAAAAATCTATTTTTTTCGCTTGATCTGTGATTTATCTATTTTTTATTTTCTCTATTGCAGAAAATTAAATTAGTGAAATAAGTTTTTGAATTAATTTAGCTATAAAAAATTTAAATTAAAAGAGACTCATTTTGATATTTCTTAAGGATGGAATCAATTTTGTTATTATGAATCATTGTGGTGCTACTGATTCTTTATCAATTCTGCCTAAAGTGTTTCTAAGGTTGTGTCTATAACTGAAAAATACAGTCAGCTCTCTATATCCATGGGTGCTGCATTAATGGACTCAACCAACCAAGGATTGAAAATGTTCGGAAAAACATTCCACAATGCTTTAAAAAGCAAAACTTGAATTTGCCACACCAAGTACTACATTGAATCCACACTAATGAAGTGATGTGTGGGCATTATATTAGGTATTATAAGTAACACAGAGATTATTTAAAGTAGACAATGAGCATGAGTTACATGCAAATACTACACCATTAGGGACTTTAGCACCAGTGGATGTTGGTATAGGGAGTGAGTCCTGCAACCAATCCCTCATAAATACCAAGCAATAACTGTATATGCCATTAGAATGTGGTTCACTGCTATTTTAATCACATACCATGTTTTCTTAACTCATTTATTTAATACATAAAAAGTTTGTTTGCTTGTTTGTTTTTTAGACAGTCTCACTCTGTTGCCCAGGCTGAAGTGCAATGTCACGATCTCAGATCACTGCGACCTTGGCCTCCCAGATTCAAGGGACTCTTATGCCTCAGCTTCCCCAGTAGCTGGGATTACAAGTGTGCCTGCCCAGCTAATTTTTGTATTTTTAGTAGAGACAGATTTTACCATGTTGGCCAGGGCTGGCCTCAAACACCTAACCTCAAGTGATTTGCCTGCCTTGGCCTCTTAAAGTGCTGGGATTACAGGCGTGAGCCACTGTGCCCAGCCAATACATGAAAAGTTTTATACTTCATTGTATTTGGGTCAAGTGGGAATTAGGTTATACAGACTGTGACTTTATGAATATTTCTTTGGTTATTTGGAGATTCTCCATTTATCATTTAAAGTTTGTATTTATAATATAAACTTTTATTAGAGAGAAAGGAATAATGAAGTTGTACTTGTAAGTTCCAAGTGAAATAAATCATGAAACTTAGATGAGGTCTCCAGGTACTGACAAGTTAACATTTCAGAAAGAAGCTGGTAATGAAGCTACTAAGTTATAGCTCTAGTATTTGATAGTCTAGTGGTCACTGTTAGGTAGACGAGAGAAACAACATATTATTTCTCTGTGTTCAGTAGAAGCATTGACATCTACAGACTAATGAGTGAGAACAAGTCACTTAAGCATGTGGTGTCAAAACAAGCTAGACTTAATATTTTCAGGATATAAATTAGTCTTAATTGATAAGTAGTTCCTAACTACTTTGGATCCCATCTTTTGATGTACTTCAGTAAAAATATGCTCTTCTACCTTTATAAATACATTGAAACCAGTAAAATTATACTGAACATTCTTCACTGAAATGCTGATTGGCCATTTGTCTGTTTTCAACAGCTTCCTGTCTTTCTTCAGAAGATGGCTTCAAGTAGTCACCAGTCACGAATTATCTATCTAGATACTATATCAAATCAGTATACAGGGGTATTTTGACAGCAAAAAACATATAGATTGTCACCTTGTTAAATTTTTACCAATAGAAATAGCCTCAAATGGAAGACTTAGGACAGAACACTTAAATTTACTTTTTGTGGGAGAAATAGGTGTTATTTACTAATACTAGGTATCATATATTCTGCAAATCAGGTACTACATGAGAAAATCAAATCATTTGAGAAAATTAAGGGCTATTTATGAGTGATTGATTTATATGATACTTATATTTTTAGGCAGGATTTTAAGACAGTCATATTTATATTTTGAATATTCCTATTACCCCATTACTACGATTTTTACTTAGAACAATTGTCCCTTGTAGATAATAAAGAAAGTCCTAGCAAGACTATGTCCTACAAAAACTGCAGGAACAATCTGCAAGTTGTCTTTCCTATCTTTTAGCTAATGTGGAACTTACCCAATACTTTCACTCAAGTAATTTACCTCACCATAGTAACTTTACAGATACCAAAGCCTATATTAAACTGTGGACTTTTAATTTTTTTAATGCAATATTGGTTCTTTTCACAGAAAACAAATGTTCTATGTTGGTGGCAAGTGAAAGGTGTTGGGGGTGGGGAGACAATCCTCTCTATTTACTCTGGGATTGAAAAATTGTAGTAACTAAGCAGCACCAAAAGAAATTTCTAAACAGCTGTTTAATATTAAAAAAGACAAAGATCAGTTAAAGCAATATTTTATTCATAATGTAAAGTAGTTTAGGATTGGATAATGTGCCCTGATACATTAGGTATGAGGAACCCAACTAGAATTTGGCAAAAGAGTTTCTAAGTAAATAGGACTGGAATGCTGCCCAAGTAAATTAACCTCCTCCCTTAGGGTTTGTCTTCCCAGACTACTCCCTGATGATTATGTGGCCAGCTCTCTATATATTGCTTATATTCTTATCTTTTAAATATATGAAGTGTGCCTGTTCATACAGTCTCAAATTATGTTTATGTAGTAAAGTATACATGCTACCAGTCATACAATTGTACTCACCTTTGTTACTTACAAAAAACAATCTAAAAACTCAAACCTAAAGATGTGTTTACATGGAGCCCTTTCACTTGCAAATGGCAGAAAAGGCAGCTGACCTGGCTTATGAAAATAGGAAGCTGATTCATGCACTTAACTGAGAAGTGGAGGGGGAAGGGTGGTTTGATATATATCTTGAGGTACTCAAGATATCGAATACTGTTGGCACTCGGCAGACCTCCCTCCTTTGCACTCCTCTACTCTTTCTTGTTTTCTGTCTTTTGCTGTCTCCACTCTCACATCTCTTCCAGGTCTCCATTTGCCTTTACACTTACGCAGGTTTTCCCTTGTGAACAATAGATGGCTTCAGCTTTCCAGCTCTCACATCCTCTAAGATTCAGCCTAATGGGACAATTCCCCTATCTCGTTTCAGCATTCCTGCTTTTACCTCTGATTGGGTAACTTAAGCCATTTTGAACTGTTTGATTGTGGGTAGGAAAATGGTATATTGATTAGCTTAGAACTAGGTCACTGGTTCCACCCCTGAACCCCATCTGTATTAATTTCCTATGGCTGCTCTAAAAATCATCACCACAAACTTTGTGGGTTAATAAAACATACATTTATTCTCTTACAGTTCTGGAAGTCAAAAGTCTGACACCAGTTTTACTAGGTCAAAATCAAGGTGTCAAGGCTGTGCGCTCCCTGGGGGCTCTGGGTGAGAATTTGTTGACTTGCCTTTCCAATTTCTAGAGCTATATTCCTTGGCTCTTGGCCTCTTTTTCTGTCTTTAAAGCCAACACTGTAACATCTTGCTTTAATGGTCACATTTCCTTCTTCTACAGTAATATAATTCACATGTCGAAACTGTCCAGGTAATGTAGGATAATCTCCCTATGCCAAGATCCTTAGCTTAATCACATTTGAAAAATTACTTTGCCATACAAAATAGCAGTCACAGGTTCCAGAGATTGGGACCTGGGTTTCTTTTGGGGATCATTATTCTAGCCTATCATACACCATTCAAGCATCAAAGCTAAAAGAAGGAGAAATGGAGATCCAACAAATGTTGGGAAGACAAATAACAAATATACATTACTCATGCATCTTACAGGCTGTTTTGCTTTTGGTTGCTTGTCTTTTGTAATTATATTTCCAAATCAAGAGTCCACTTTGTGCTTCTAGTTATAACTTAATGTCAGTGGCTAAATTATCAAGCATTGTATAGAAAATACAAGTGCATAATAAAAAGATGGTGATCTAATTATGACTTAAACTGTGTGGCATAAAATTATCTATTCTAAGGACAGATTGGACATTAGGTGTCGCTTCAAATTACAGTATTGGTATATTTTTGTGGCTTGAAGACAGAATTGTGCTTTGTTCACCTCTTAAGAAAGTGAATCACCAATGACCTTCTTCACAGAACTGGAAAATAAACACCTTAAACTTCATATGGAACCAAAAGAGAGCCCGCATAGCCAAGACAATCCTAAGCAAGGAGAACAAAGCTGGAGGCATCATGCCACCTGATTTCAAACTATACTACAAGGCTACAGTAATCAAAGCAGCATGGTACTGGTACCAAAAAAGACCTACAGACCAATGGAACAGAACACAGGCCTCAGAGGCAACACCACACATCTACAACCATCTGATCTTTGACAAACCTGACAAAAACAAGCAATGGGGAAAGGATTCCCTGTTTAATAAATGGTGTTGGGAAAACTGGCTAGCAGTGTGCAGAAAGCAGAAGCTGGAACCATTCCTAACACCTTACACTAAAATTAACTCCACATGGATTAAAGATTTGAACATAAGACCTAACACCATAAAAACCCTAGAAGAAAACCTAGGCAAAACCATTCAGGACATAGGCATAGGCAAGGACTTCATGACTAAAATACCAAAAGCATTGGCAACAAAAGCCAAAATAGACAAATGGGACCTAATTAAACTCCAGAACTTCTGTACAGCAAAAGAAACAATCATTAGAGTGAACCAGCAACTAACAGAATGGGAAAAATTTTTTGCAACCTACCCATCTGACAAAGGGCTAATATCCAGAATTTACAAAGAACTAAAACAGATTTACAAGAAAAAAACAAACAAACCCATCCAAAAGTTGGCAAAGGATATGAACAGACACTTTTCAAAAGAAGACATATATGAGGCCAACAAACATGAAAAAATGCTCATCATCACTGATTATTAGAGAAATGCAAATCAAAACCACATTGAGATACCACCTTACGCCAGTTAGAATGGCAACCACTAAAAAATCTGGAGACAACAGATGCTGGAGAGGATGTGGATAAATAGGAACACTCTTACACTGTTAGTGGGAGTGGAAACTAGTTCCACCATTGTGGAAGACGGTGTGGTGATTCCTCAAGGACCTAGAAATAGAAATTCCATTTGACCCAGCAGTCCCATTACTGGTTATATAACCAAAGGATTATAAATCATTCTATTATAAAGACACATGCATGTTCATAGCAGCACTGTTTACAATAGCAAAGACCTGGAACCAACCCAAATGCCCATCGACAATAGACTGGACAGGGAAAATGTGGCACATATACACCATGGAATACTATGCAGCCATAAAAAATGACGAGTTTGTGTCCTTCGTAGGGACATGGATGAGTCTGGAAACCATTATTCTCAACAAACTGTCATAAGAACAGAAAATCAAACACCACATGTTCTCACTCATAGGTGAGTGATGAACAATGAGAACACATGGACACAGGGAGGGGAGTGTTACACACTGGGGTCTGTTGTGGGGGTTGGGGGGGTGGGGAGGTCAGGGAGGGATAACATGGGGAGAAATGCCAGATGTAGGTGATGGGGGGATGGAGGCAGCAAACCACATTGCCATGGGTGTACCTATGCAACAATCCTGCATGATCTGCACATGTACCCCAGAACCTAAAGTACAATAAATAAACAAACAAAAAAGAAAGTGAATCAAACAAGGTTTTTAGTCATGCACAATAAATAGCTGTAAAATAGGTCAGTTAATATTGAGCATGTTTTACATTCTAAAACATATATGAAATAACTAAATTAGCTTCAATTATAGTCTGATATTAAAAACAGATATTTCATAAAATATGTTGCCTAACTGCTATGCTTTGAAGCCTTCAAAGTTATGAAAAAACTCTTCTTAAATTGTTTGCTCAGTGTACCTCCTTTTTCTGATTGGATTAATTGCTTTCCCTTTCATTCTCAATGTGCAGTCAAATTATACCATTCTCTCCTAGTTTTCAAACTCTCAGAAAAAGATGGGACAGGTTTTGGGGGCTTGGAGTTAAAACATCTACCCTATCCTTCCATGGTCTTTGACTGATATGTTTAAACAGAGGAATTTAATAAATTATGAGAGAGAAAGGACTATGCTATGGGTGAGAATCAAAAGATGTGGGTTTAAATCTTGACTTTGACTAGTATCAGCTGTGAGAACTTGACAAAATTCTATATCTATCTAATCTTCACTTTCCTTACCCATAAAATAGGAGATAATGGCTATTCTCCAGAGTTACTGTCATGGTTAAATGTGTAAAGAACAGTGTGTAGTACCAAAAACTGTGGGCACTTTTGACATTATGTTCATTCTATCATCTGGAAATTTTTTTATAAGTAATTTTAGTCAAGTGCTTTAAAGGAACTGGCATGTCAGTTAATAACAATTCAGTGAATACACTCTGTGTGCTGCCCTTAAGGTGGCTTTATACAGTTTCTAGTAAAACAGAGTACTACAAACCCAATAAAAGTTGTTTAATAGCACCTAACCCAACATATATAAATGTGTTTAAAATAAATTTAGTGATTATTTTAAATAATTTGATATACTTTAAGAGATTTATTAAAAACATTTAGTGACTGCAGAAACCTCCAATTTTTGAACATGATGCAGGATTATTTTAAGCATAAAGTAAGAAACTAGATAATAAAGTTTATCTTAATGAAAACTTAAGATAAACTTTATTATCTAGTTTCTTACTAGATGAATAAGATGAATTCTGCAATCCAGGCCACAGGTGAATTCTGCAATCCAGGCCAGATGCTAATACTGGTAACATGTTGAAGACTTTCTGCATCCCTGTGATTTATATATTTGCATATTCCTGTCTGTCTTGTTTATATACAGGCATGAGGAAGTTATATGAAAATTGTTACACAATGAGCCATTTTTAAAAGAAAGCCATGACTTTGTTGTCATATTAACAATAGCCTGTCTATTTATGTTGTCATGTGTTACTAATCATAAAATTAAAGTTAGAATGTATCATGTTTAAAAAGTTAGCTTTAAAAATATAAATTTCTATATTTTTCCCTTTCTTATCTTTGATGCTATATGTATAAAAAGGAGAAGTGAAACTCTGGATACTGGTAATCAAAATAATTACAATTATCAAATAAGTATTAAAAAAAATTTTCTGTGCCACTAACGTATACATTACAAAACTTTAAGGAGTTCACAATAAAAATTTATATGGTTAATGTTTTAGTTTTTTGGTCCTTTATTGGAAAGAGTGTGAGGAGGGTAATTTCAATTAGCAGCCCCAAAATATACTAAAGCTACATAAATTTCCAAACCTGAAATGTAACAATGAAGTAATATGGTACTCAGAGATCCATCTATTATAGTCCCAAAATAGTGCCACTTCTATTACTTCATAAGGTGCCCTAAGCCTTTAATGAATAAAGATGTGATTTTCTAAAATAACTAACACCATTAATTTAAAAATAAAAATGAAAACAACTCACTGGCACTTTCTCATAAGAGAGTACAATGTTCCAAAATTATATACAGAGAAGCTCAAATTAAGTTATTAGTCTTTGGTGAAAATTTAATGAAACCTACATAGGTAACTTACTTTAGAAGTAATTTTTGACTTAATAGTTGGTTATTCCTAAGGTCTCTAATTATTTGAGCAGTTTTTGTAAAAGAGCTGCTTGTATGGCAAAGTGCTGAGACTTCCACAAAGAGATTAACTCTTTTCATCAGCAGGAGTCAGAGATATTTATACATCCAACAGAGAGGGAAGCAAGTCAGCAAAATCATTCATCTTTTATAATAATGCCCTTCTTATTATTAACAGCCATGGGGGAGGTATGGCCATCAGTCTGTATTTATCTTGAATTTTGTCTACTTTGTGGAATAAAAAGGGGTGAATCTGAAATCTTATTTTGTTAACTTCAGCCTATTACATTTTTTAAAGCAAGTCAGCAACAGCAAAGCTACACAATTGGGTATTGATTTTCCCCACCCAATCTGGGGAGGATAAATCATATGCTAGACCAAAGTTCTTCCTGAAGATGTCAACGCTCTTCCGATAAGGCCATCTGTGATTCAATATTTTTATCACGTAGGTGAAAAAATAGATGTCAGAATCAACTGAGAAGGGGTGCATGTTTTCCAGTGGAAATATAGGACTATTCAAATAGATCCCTTTTAAACTGATGGGTCAGAAAATATGTCTTAGGCTGTGTCCATTATGCTACCCAACAGATAGCTACTATCCCAACTACAGAGATGTATGAACTCTGAGAGTTAGGAGATGGATATTCCAATGTAAGAAAACAGATTTAAATAAAAATAAAACGCGTTGGTAAGTGCTTTGAAAACACACTATCTCATTTGGATAAATCTGTAGTTTTTGCACCAACTATTCTCTAATTTTGGTCTAAGCACTTTAGTTTTTCTGCAGTCATGCAACAATAGTTTTGACTATCTGCATTAAGGGTCATGCATTATTTTACTTGGGTCAGGCATTATTTTATGTATACATACTGAGTATACAGGAACAAGTAAGACAGATGAGGTCCTTGTCCACTCAAAGAAAGATAATAAACATATGAACACATTAATGAACTAATTCAGGTTGTGATCACTTCTATATAGGAAATAATTAGAGTATGTAAAGAGAGAGTAGTTTAGAATACTCCTTTAGAAGTGATCATCTGAAAAGGTCTCCAAAGTTGTAGGTCTAGCATCTGAGCTAAAACTGTTAAAAGGTTGGATTTATCTGAAACACTGGTTAACCATCATTCCTGGATAAGAAAGTAAGAATTCCTGAGATGGAAACATTTTAGCAAAGATCAAGAAATAAAAAGAAGTGAGTGTGTCTGGAAAGTTGTGAAGGTGAGGGAAAATGGCATCGAGTATTAGAGGGTTGTTCAGAAATCAAAACCTCAAAACCTAGGGGGCCTTATAATCCAAGTTAAGAGGTTTGAGTTTTATTACAGAAGTAGTTATTATAGAGTCACTATGATTTTATGACAATAGTCTGTTTAGAGTAAGCAAACAGATAATATAAAATTCGAAAAAAATGCTTCAGAAGTTATCATTTCTTAAGTAGTTGCAAAACGAAGTTGCTTGATCTAAATTAGTTTTGTTTTTTATAACTTTAAAAATAAAGTTTCTATGTAAACCTCATAGTTTATTTGTTAGCAGTGTAAGGACAATTCAGCGGGACTTTGGAATTCCTGGATCATGTATCCTGGTGATTCTTCTAGAAAAACATGATATTTGGTGAAAGAGGAGAAAAAGGGAGATGGTTGTTAGAGCTGCAGGATCCTGGCATACAGTGGGACATATGCTTTCCCATCATCTTCTACTTCCTTTTCCTTTTCTGTCCTTTCACACATTTCACAATCTTCACAATCAGGATTCATAGACAGGAGATTGGCTTAGCTTGATGTAGAGATTTTTTTATTTTTTAATTTTTTTTTTAGACAGAGTCACACTGTTCACTGTTGCCGGGACTGGAGTGTATGGAGTGCATTAGTGCGATCTCGGCTCAGTGCAACCTCCGCCTCCCAGGTAAGAGAAATTCTCCTGCCTCAGCCTACCAAGTAGCTGGAATTACAGGCACCTGCCACTACACCCAGCTAAGTTTTTGTATTTTTAGTAGAGACGGTGTTTCACCATATTGGCCAGGCTTGTCTCGGACTCCAGACCTCATGATTCATCCGCCTCAGCCTCCCAAGACGTAGAGCTTTTAAAACAGTGGACATCAGCTTTTGAAAGATTCTTATACGTCCTCTCAGGAGTATTTGTAATAAATAGGAACTTGTTAACTGGTCAAGTAGACTATATAACACCCTCCACAGCACATGCATACAAACACACACTTTTACACTTTTCCCACCAGGGCATAATATAGTATGTGTAAACTCAGAAAGATTTTAGTAGCATGCAGACATATGCCAACCATATACGTCACTGCAAGCAGTAATTCTCCCACGGGAATGAGGAAAGATACAGTTATTAGGGTGTGAAAGGTATCTACTGAGTGAGTTAATCCAGTAACATTTCAAAACACGGAGTGCAGACTTAGTGAATATAGGTACTTATTTTTTCCTACAAGAAGCAAAGAGAAGGGAATATGAATTAAGTTTGCTCATTGAAATTTTAAAATGATTTATGAGTTATAATGTATTATAATGCCTTCTTAGCTGGGGATAGCAAAGTGGTTTTACACAGGCTTCCACATTGGCTGGAACATTTTTGTTTAAACCAAGGAAGTACTGGAGAACAAACGGTTGTCTATATTTGAGGTACATTCAGTTTCTGTTTCAGCCTATTAGGAAATGTTTCTAATGTTTTGTTCTCCTAGAAAAGCATCACAATTTCTTCTATATTTGATTTTTGAAGCCTGATGAATATACTTAAGACAATATTTTCTACTTTCATAATTGCACTAAAAGGTCTTATTTAAAAATCAGTTGGATATTGGGGAAAGTATGCAGTCTTTTCCATTAACATGTTTCTGAAAAAAATGTTTATTTGATTTCAAGATAAAAAATAACTTTACATTGTAGCATAACTTCCAGTGTGATTTGTTAGATAGTTTGGTCATCAGGAAATATAAATTTATTAGATTTCTGTTTATGAAACGATGTACCAATATTTACAATAAAAATAAAAACTTCGTTTCCTTTACCCCAGTGTTACTTTTCCACATTATTTTCCCATTGCTTTAAAACAAAAGTTTTTCCCACTTCTGGAATAATCAAAGTGGCATGATTGGCATTGTGTTCTTATCTCAATGGTGAGAAAAAAATGATTCAGTGCAGTTGTCTTGACTCTAGAGGTACAAAAACTTTCACGGGTGATAAGCAAGTCCACAGATATTTTAAGAAAAATCAAATTTCAAATCTTAAACTTTCATGCAAACCCATGTCTTCAATTTGATCTGGCTATGGACATTCCTAAAAAGTAGGAATGTTACTTTTCCCCTTTCTCCTTTACAATTGTCCTTCTCCCACTTGAATTGCACTCTTAATCATTGTCCTTCTCATCTCTTGAATCTTAACATGGTGCATTGTTACAAGAAAAAGAAGTCTCTGACACACCCAACAAAAGAATATTTTCATATATTGGTGTTGGGACCAAGAAAATAAATTGCTTCGAAGACTGAGTTTTAAGAAATCCATTTGCAATGTAATTTATTTTTCTTACCAGGTTTTTGCTTTCAACAAAGTTGAAGTAAATTCAAATAAATTGCTCACTGAAAGATCATAAAAAATGTTTAATATGGCACAATGTGGTTTTGGCATATAAGTCTGAAAGAATTCAAAGAGTTGAGGAACACTGCTCTAACAAAATCCTTTTATTCCCTTAACTTATATAAATAAAATTTTCATAATTTGCGTTCTTTATCCAAAAAAAAAAAGAAAAATTGAAAAGGAGAAATAAGAGGCCAGGCGCGGTGGCTCATGCCTGTAATCCCAGCACTTTGGGAGGCTGAGGCGGGTGAGGTAAGGAGTTTGAGACCATCCTGGCCAATATGGTGAAATCTCGTCTCTACTAAAAATACAAAAATTAGCCAGGAGTAGTGGCAGGCACGCGTAGTTCCGGCTGAGGCAAGATAATTGCTTGAACTTGGGAGGCAGAGGTTGTAAGTGAGTCGAGATCACGCCTTGGCACTCCAGCCTGGCAACAGACTGAGATTCTGTCTCAAACAAAAAAGAAGAAGCACTCCACATATCTCAAAATAATTTGCAATCAAACTATACTTTATGTTAAATATTACTCTATGAGAATTTATTTCTTAGGTTCCTTTGATTAATTATATATTATTTCTATTATGAATGCAACTTAGTCCTGAAAATACATTTTAATAGTTAGGGCATTATGGTCACAGGAATATTAATGATGATGATAATAATAAAATCCTAAGTTTGAACATTTATATATCTGTTTCTTGATATAGCAAAATATGCTAAGTTGTTCAGTAAAATACTTTAAAGCATAAATGTATACTATATAAAGATAAAATTCCGTGGGTGATGTGGCATAAAATAGCAATTCAAGATTAAGAAGTCATGTAAAGTTTTCAACCATTAGAGAGCTTATTCATGTATCATTTAAAGAGATGATAATAGTTACAAATTGCTAAGGCATTAGGAGCCCACTACATTTGAAAGAGTAACACAACAATTGAACTTAAATATTTATAGTATACCAGAAGTCATATTCTTTGCAATTATTTAAAATAATTATGAGCAAATTTGGAAGTTAACTTAAAAACATGTATAATGATACAGTTTTTCAAAATTTTCTTACAGAAAATGTAAGTAAACTTTTCTAGAAAAAAAAAAGCCAATAATCTAGTGGGCAAACACTAAACCTTCTTTAGAATAATAGTCATGCGAATTGCCTGAACCCAGGAGGCGGAGGTTGCGGTGAGCCGAGATCGCGCCATTGCACTCCAGCCTGGGTAACAAGAGCGAAACTCCGTCTCAAAAAAAAAAAAAAAAAAAGGATTAATAATCATGCAAAAACAATTTTCATAGAAGACA
Source organism: Aotus nancymaae (assembly GCF_030222135.1). Taxonomy (NCBI): domain Eukaryota; kingdom Metazoa; phylum Chordata; class Mammalia; order Primates; family Aotidae; genus Aotus; species Aotus nancymaae. The sequence continues at coordinate 46,072,233 of NW_026988431.1, read as the reverse complement.
GGTTTGTGCAAAAGAATTGCTTGAACTCGAGAGGAGGAGGTTGCAGTCAGCCAAGATCACACCACTGCACTCCATCCAACCTGGACAACAGAGTGAGACTCCATCTCAAAAACTAGTATCTAAAAGAAAACTTGGGAGAACATATTTATGATCTTTTGATATAGGAAAGATTTCTTAGGAAGGACTTCAAAAATCAAAAGATCATAAAACCATGGCTCAATGAGTCTGTAACCTTGTGGAGAAGGCCCCAGTGCTGGTGAACACTGCTGTGACTTATTTGACACCTTGATTTGAAGCTTTTGATACTATGCCAGGGTGGAGCTGGTTCCTCCCACCTCTGCTGAGATCCCTAGAGCTATTCAGAGCCTGGAAAAAATGGTCAATAGTTCTCAAACTGGCAGCTTCAGATAGGTCAGTTAAAGAAGCTGTGCTGGTTTAGTAGCCACTGAGGTGTGGGTGTGAATTTACGATGGAGAGCTCATAGGCATCCGTGGCATCATTGATTATAATGCTGGAAGACTAATCTTTAACATCTGACTATATTTGACTTACTATTTGAGTGTTCTTGAACTATGTGTGATATTTTATTTGATAAACATTCGTAAATTTATCCCCTTTGCCTTATTCTATCTCCCTACCAGATTGTTCCTTTGGATGTTAGAGCTGTGTATAACAATAGTTTTTCATAATTTCTGCTTGGATGACCACCAGCTCATCCACCTAAAACTTAACATATGAAAGAATGAACTCATCTTTTCTCCAGGTTCTTGCTCCTCCTCTCTGGTTCCTATCTCTGGGAATGGCTAAGGACAAGTGGGAACTGTTGTTAGATGTTCAACACATTCTCATTGTTTTTTCTTTCTTACCCAGCACCCCAGCTAAAGTCAACTCCTTTTAATTCTTTTGTAAGATATGCTTTCTCTGGCTTCTGGGTCTTTGCTCGACTGACTCTCATACACTCACCCTCCTCTACCTTCATGCAGCTAATTTCTGCCAATATCTTTAAGTCTAACTACACAGTCAGCTCTCTGAATTCAAGGTTCCACACCCATGGATTCAACCAACTGCAGACTGAAAATATTCAGGAAGATAATAGAAAAATAACAATACAAGACTAAAAAACAAATTTTGAAACAGCACAGTAAAACAACTATTTACATAGCGTTTACATTGACATAGGTATTATAACTATGTCAGTGTAAATATGCATAGACTATATTTATGCAAATATTATGCCATTTCCTATAAAAAGACTTGAGCATCTGCAGGAGTCTGGGAACCAGTGCAATCCCACCATCCCCCCACCGTAGATACCAAGGGGCAACCATATATGTTGTTTCTTTTAATTTCCAAGTCTGAATGATCCACTTTTCTGCTGTTCTCAGGGCTTCCAAAAATATGAGTGCCCAAAGTATGCACTGCAACACCCAGGGGAGTGTTATTTACATCATGGTCTATGGCAATGCTGTTACTGGAGTTGTGCGATGTGGTAGCCATGTCATAGTGTCTCTATCACAGTGCTAACCACACTGTAATGTAGCTGCCTGCTGACTTATCCATCCGTCTCACTGAGTAGACAGGGGACATCACACCAGATACCAGAAGTCGACATGTGAAAACACTGAATCTTTACCTCCATCATGAGGCCATGTACGCACTTACTGTCTACTCATATACCAGGAAGTAATTTTAGGGAAAGAAGCAGAGAAGGAGAAGTCATCTAAGAAACTGAGTATTTTACCTAAGAGTTAAGATTTCCTAAAAGGTGTAAGAGTGAGTTCCTGACAAGGCACGGTAGCTCATGCCTATAATTCTAGCACTTTGGGAAGTCCAGGAGGGAAATTTGCTTGAACCCAGGGGTTAGAGGCCAGCGTGGACAACATAGGTAGACCTTGTTTCTACAAAATTAAAAAAAAAAATCGCTGGCACATGTGTGGTTCCAGCTACTGGGGAGGCTGAGGAGGGAGGATCACTAGAGCCTGGGAGGTTAAAGCTGCAGTGAACCGAGATTGTGCCACTGTACTCCAGCCTGGGTGAGAGAGGTGACAGAAGGAGACCCTGTCTCAAAAAAAGAAAAAAAAAAAGTAACAAGCTGAACAATGGAAAATAAGCACCATGACAGCAGGTTGCTCTTCATTGGTTCATTGCCAATTCCCTGTCCCTAGGAGAGTATCTCACACATAGCAGAACGGTTTTACTAATTGAGCAAAGAAGTCAAGTTGTCTCATGATTATTGCATTAGACTATATGTAAACTGAATTGAGGGCCTATGAGGAAGACTAGACCAGAGCTAGATGGGCATCCATGTTGCCGGATTGTGCTAAATTTGTGGCCCTCCATATGTTAGCATGTTAAGAATTCCTTAGTATCAGGAAGCTTTGTAAGATTATTCAATTTATTGAGGGACAATTCAGGAGAAAGAAGGAAAAAAAAACATGAAAAGAAATTCATGGGAACTAGAATCACAGGAAAGGTGACTATATTCTATAGATTTTCTGGCTCTTTAACAAGTAACATTTCTATAGCATTTTATAGACCCACAGAACTTCACATACCTTATCTCCTCAGCTACTCACCAGGGAAGATAGAGACTACTCTGTCATTTCCTTCCCATCAAGATAAGATAATTATCTCTCTACATTAAGCAGAGTCCTTTTAAAAGTTTCTTTTACATCTTAAAGGTCATAAAAGTTAATCATCAAGAGCTGTTTGTTTTCTTTCAATTGTGTTTCCTTTATTTTCAATAGAGTTTTGTTTGTTGAAAAGACAAGCACAAAAAGAAACTTTAATGGAACTGGATTGTGTTGAGGATTACAAAACAATGCCCCCAAGTGAAAGTCTCAGCAGGAGCCTTAGAAGCAAAAGTTTTTTTCTGACCTTCTCCTGTCTTCCTGTCTCTCAATCCCATCCTCCCCCTCATTGCCCGGTTAGCTAGAATCCCTCTTCCCCGAGGTAGGTGATAGAAACCAGAAGTTCCTTTCCCCAGAGCCAGCCATAAAACCTAAAAATACTGTTCTATCCCTCTCTCCAAGCTGTGTAAAAATGGGCTACAAAGAAATTACCTGACCTACCTTGTTTGACTGTAAGTCATAAGACCCCCATTTCACAAAGGGCCCTGCCCCACACCCAGAAGTAGGGAATGCATGCTCAGAGAGGCCAGTAAGAATCTAGAATGACAGGCATTGCTGGGTTTCCCCACTCAGTCTATTAATATTAGATCATATCCTTTTAGTTCAATTATATTTCTACACAGTTATCCATATTTTGTTGAACCTAAGCATAAAAACAGAAAATTTGGCAGATCAAAACCACAATGAGAGATCATCTCGCAGTAGTCAGAATGGCTTTTATTTAAAAGTAAAAAAAAAAAAAAATCAGATGTTGGCGAGTGTGCAGAGAAAAAGGAACACTTAGGCACTGTTGATGCGAACGCAAATTAGTGCAGCCACTGTGCGAACCAGTTTGGAGATTTCTCAAAGAACTAAGTTGAATTATCATTCAATCCAGCAATCCCACTTTCAGAGGAAAATATATCATTCTACTGAAAAGACTTATGCACTTGTATGTTCATCTCAGCCCTGTTCACAAAAGCAAAGACATGGAATCAACCCAGGTGCCTATCAGCGGTGGATTGGGTAAAGCAAATGTGGTACATATACACCATGGAATACTACACAGCCATGAAAAAGAATGAAATCATGTCCTCTGCAGCAACATGGATGCAGCTGGAGGCCATATTACTAAGTGAACTAATGCAGAAACAGAAAACTGCATGTTTTCACTTGTAAGTTGTAGCTAAATATTAGATACACATGGACATAAAGATGAGAACAATGAACACTGGGTATTACTAGGCAGGGAGAGAGAGGGGAGCAAGAGCTGAAAAATTATTGGGTGCTATGCTCACTATCTGCATAATGGATTCGTTTGTACTACAAATCTCAGCATCATGCAATATATGTTTGCAACAAAGCTACACATGCACCCCCAATTCTAAAATAAAAGCTTAAAAAATGGAATTTTTTATCTGTATCTTTGGGTTTTTATTGTGAAGGTTTCCATGTATACCTGTTAAGCAAATTTGCATGTTTTTATTCTATTAATCAATCTGCCTCGTGTCAGTGATTTTTCAGTGAGCTTTAGGGGCCAAGGGCATTGGCCCCACAGTTACTAGGTTAAAGTTTCATCAACTCCTTTCTGCACAACCTTAAGATTCCATAAAATGTGCTGGAGTGCATTGATGGGTTAACTAAGAAGGGTTACCTGTAAACATTTTAGTGGCAATTGTGATTCTTTCATATTTCCAATGAAAATATCACTGAATCTGACCTTTTCCCCTCAGCTATAAAGTACATATTTAAGTTCACCCTATAGTGATGCATCTGTTCCTAAGTGCAATCAAAATCCACACCAAAAAGATACCAGAATAATGTAACTGCTTGGATAAGTTTCTATATTTCAACATGTTTAAACCATGTGACTTTAAAACATTGGAAAACTTTTGGTTAGTTTTTTTTTCTCCTTTATAGCCACCCACTTTAGTGTGTATCAATTACCATTAGAGTTGTTTTTAATGTATAGAGAATGTATCTCTTTTAAGTGTAGTGTACTGTACCAAATTGTTCAGTGATAGATTACATGTTTGGGGAAATATGATCTTACTTATACCATAATTTAGTTCATATTCAATAATAATTCACTCAGCTTATTTGATCCTGGCATAATTTGAAGAGATAAATGACATAAATATATGTTTCAAAATAAATTCTGTTGACATCTGTTTGCTCCCTCTGGTAAAATGTATCTCATGGCAGGATAATAGGATGTCACAGTTTCAGACTAGTTTTTATTGGTTTTGAAATTGTGCTGTGCCCAAAGCAACTGGTGCCTTATGTAAAGAATTGTTTCTCAGAGCACCAACTGTAGCACTTTCATTCTTGATGAGATCAGGCAATGCAGCCATTTACTGATTGGAGCAAGTATATGGATTCTTCACTATTGTCCGTAATTGTGATAAATTAAATATGTTTATTTTTTCTAGGCTTCATTTAACAATAACATAATTTGGTTGAAGTAGACACTTTTTTTTCTCAATTCATCTACTTCTATGATACATCCTAATGAAGTAATATCTCATGCTTTTGCCGGGCTATAACTCCAGCTGTTTTCACTGACAGAGATTTTTTACACTGAATCTGATATCTCATCTTGAATTTCTATATAGTACATCTCTTTAGAAGGTTAATTTTGCTGTCAGCATAACCAAAGCTTGAATTAACTATCTCCCAGATGAATGTTGTTTTGAGTTACGGAAAGCCGAGTACAACTACTTCCAGTAAGTTACCATCACATAGCATCTACTCTTGATGACCTTTGAGGGGGTGACTAATTTTCCTTCACCCTAAATGCTGCTCTGGAACCTAAAGACTTTCATTTCAGCCTTCAACAAGATCCTGCTCCCACTTCCTCTTCGGATGTAAATGCCTTCAGAGAGGGAAGCCTAGGATCTACCGCCTGATGTTGAAAATGAGAAACTTCAGGAGCCATGGAGATTGTACCTGACTCCAGTGCTGGCAAGAAGCCAGGGAAAAGTAAGGGGAGGGATGTAAGAGAAAGGCTCAGGACTCTCCACAGTTCGACTGCTTCCTCTTCCCAGAAGTATTAGACACATGGAAGACATACTTATGTTGTTATTGTTGATGTTGCCCATTTTACAGATAGCTCCAAATCCATTGGGGAAAAAAGATGACAAATAGAGAGCATAATAGATAAGCAGTAAATAAACTAGGTTTTTTCATTTGCTTTTCATTCAAATCTATTGCTTTAAAAGCAAAATTAGGTTAGGCATGGTAGTTTACACATGTAATTTTAGCACTTTTGGAGGCTGAACTAGGAGGATCACTTGGGGTCAGGAGTATGAGACCAACCTGGGCAGAATGTCTTTCATTAGTTTGGCAATGGAGCTCCCACCCTCAGTGAAGAGACAAGAAAAGCAAATCCTTCAGTATGAGAGTTATCTTGAAATGAACGGTCCCCAACTCATATATGCTCTTAAACATCATGTTCTCTCTTGAGTTACCATCTTAGAATAAACACTCCGAATATGAATTGTCTTTTCTACAAATCACCACAACTGTTGATTAGGTTTTTATTTCAACTGTTGGTTTGGGTTTTGATTCAAATGTTTCATTGCAACATAATTCATTCTTGCATTCATTCATTCAATAAGTATGTTGTAAACTTCCTATTTAATTTGTTCCATGAACTATAAATATGCTGGACATAAAAAGACAAGAATGTTCCTGTTCTTTAAGTTGACAGATAAGGTAGGAAGGCTGACATAGAAGCCAAAATTATTTTGCCAGATAGACAAAGAAGTGAGCAAAAGTGCTAAACAAAAGAAAGCATAAGCAAATGGATTTGTTATTGAGCATACAAATTCTAACAATTACGAGTCTTACCTTATGATTGAGAAAAAGATTTTGGTGAGAGTTAGGTTTTATATGAGTCAAGTTTGCAAAGAAAGGGAAGGATCAGATGATATTTGTTTTTTAACGCAATGGTAAGGAGTTAGTACTTTAGCGTATGAACCAGTGTTTCTCAAAGTGGGTTCCATAGACCAGCAGTGGTCTCCATTAAGTGACCAAGTAGTCTGGAGATACTTGGGTTGTTTTAGAAAGCAAAATAATAAACAATTACATTTATATGCATTTCAGAAATTTGGAATGTGAAATGATTTTCATAAACTACTATTATTATAACTATTTTATTCTTTAAAAGTATGCGTATGTTATAGAGAATTAAAATAAAAACTCCTGCAAGGACCAGGCAGGTCATGTGTATAAATAAGCAGCTTGTCTATAATTTGTTTTTCAGTGACAGGGAGAAACAGGGAGGGAGGGAACTATGAAGACCTAGAGAGTAATGTTAAGGAATCCAGCTAATTGCTGCCATGTAGGAATTCAAGATATATTGTATCATATTACATAGTTTAATATAGAAAATATATATTTGTAATATATCTACATAGTATATAAAATACATACACACAATATTATATGTGTATATATATTACATATTTGACCTTAATATTTGAGTGCATATTTGTTTTCAAAGACTAGCCATAAATCTGGATTTCTAGGCAACCTCTTTCAATACATATGTTGGCAAATAATCCAAATTTAAAACACATGTGGGTCAGTAATATTAAGCTAAAGATCACACATTTGTGGCCATGTTTAAAGTCATTGTAACATTACATGGATAGCATTGGTTCATTCTACTCTTCTAATACTCAGTAAAGGTGGGGAGGAACAAGGGAGTTTCACTAGCTAAAATAGTCTCCTGTCTCTAGGAACTATTGGTTAATGTTTTTAAAATGTTTTATATTTTTAATATATGTTAGATGTACATTTTACTGTTACTGTGGCATTTCATTATATTTCATGACATACATCTTGTTTATCAGAAAAGGTCAATGGCTCAAAAGTGATCCACTGAAGAATAAAACAAGGGGTGAAAGTAGAAATATAAATCCTCCAAAGCAAAATTGCAGTCTAAATCTATGTGTGCTGGAAAAGCAAGTTGCCCAAAACTACATAATAAGAAAAACACAATGGCATTTCTTCTAACTTCCTAATTCACATTATCATTATTAATCAATATTTAAATACCTTAAAAGTAATTGATACTATCCTAATTATTCGATTATATTAAAAACAAGCATTAAATATCCCTTCACTATCAAAATTACTGTACTGAGTTTTTAATTAACACAATCTTGGAAGGAATCCACATTTATCATGTGATAGGTGATCTCCATCATCAAACATGTGCATATTAGAAGGGAAATTCAAGAAGTTAATAAGGAAATGGATATTCAAAAATATATCTGTTCATTGATTCTTGATAATAATGATGTAATATAAGAGCAACTATTAATTTAACATCAAGTACTCTGCTGTACCTTTCCAATGTATGCATGATCTCTTATTGATATTAGGAAAATAACTCTTAAAGGAAATTATTATTATCCCCTCTTTACACAAATGAGGAGAGCAAATTCAGGTTCTCATATCTATTCAGTCACTGAAAATTCTTACAATTACTTAATATCACCATTGGTGCTACATAGAAGAGGCAAAGCCAAAATTTAATACAAATTTTACTGAATTATAAACTCATGTTCCTTCCATTTCACAATGCTACTCACCTGTTTTAATCCATGTAAACCTGTACCTACAGCATACTGAGTAGCTCGTAGAGTTAGTATAATTGTCTTAGCTTGATATTTTGATGTTTTTAAAAAAATGTGGCACATATAAACCATGGAATACTATGCAGCCATAAAAAACGATGAGTTCGTGTCCTTTGTAGGGACATAGATGAACCATCATTCTCAGCAAACTGACACAAGATCAGAAAATCAAACAGCCTGCATTCTCACTCATAGTGTTGAACAATGAGAACACATAGACACACGGAGGGGAGCATCACACACTAGTGTCTGTTGGGGAGGACTAGGGGAGGGATAGCGGCGGCGGGTAGGGAGGTTGGGGAGGGATAACATGGGGAGAAATGCCAGATATAGGTGACGGGGGGATGGAGGCAGCAGACCACATTGCCTTGTATGTACCTATGCAACAATCCTATATGATCTGCACATGTACCCCAGAACCTAAAGTACAATAAAAATAATAAACTATTTTAATTTCACACATTTTAAAATTTGATGCTTTTTCCTTTAAATTTCTATTTTGTTAATCAAAATATATTTTAACAAAGAAATCTACCAAGTCCTAAGTAACTATAAACCCATAAACTTTTTTTTGATACAGGGTCTCGCTCTGTTGCCCAGGCTGGAGTGCAGTGGTGCAATCTCGGCTCACGGCAACCTCCACCTCCTGGGCTTAAGCAATCCTCCTGCTGCAGCTCCCCAAGTAGCTGGGACTACAGGCAGAAGCCACCAAGCTTGGCTAATTCTAGTAATTTTTGTAGAGAAAGAGTTTTACTATGTAGCACAGGCTGGTCTTGAACTACTGAAGTCAAGAGATCCACCTATCTCAGCCTCCCAAAGTGCTAGGATTACAGGCATGAGCCACTGCACCTGGCCAGTAACCATAAACTTTTAAAATGTAGGAGACAATATTTTCAAAATATCAGCCTTAATATTGGTCATATATATCTCTGGTGATACATTATATAAACACTTTTCTTACTATCATTTCTCCTAGAAACAGCCATTATATTTAAATCCATTATGCATAGAATGTTAGCGGGGGCGGGGGGGGGAACTTTTCCTCTATCCTGTTAAGTTCTGTAAATGGTGACCTGTGAATTTAACTGAAAATAGACACATTAACAGAATTAAAAAAAAAAACCCAACGTTTATTTATATGCATATGTTAACACACAAAAGAAGCAGCTTAAAAGGCTAGAGTTAGAGGTTTACATACCTAACTTAATAGGGGTGAGGGGTCATGAGAAAAGGCTTCTATGGAAAGAACAAATGAGTTTATTTTATTTTATTTTATTTTATTTTTTATTGCATTTTAGGTTTTGGGGTACATGTGAAAAACATGCAAGGTTGTTGAATAGGTGCATATGTGGCAGTATGATTTGCTGCCTCCCTCCCCTTCACCTATATCTGGCATTTCTCCCCATGCTATCCCTCCCCAACTCCCCACCCCCCCACTATCCCCCCTCCCCCCCAACAGACCCCCGTGTATAGTGCTCCCCTCCCTGTGTCCATGTGTTCTCCTTGTTCAACACCCACCTATGAGTGAGAACATGTGGTGTTTGATTTTCTGTTCTTGTGTCAGTTTGCTGAGAATGATGGTTTCCAGGTTCATCCATGTCCCTACGAAGGATGTGAACTCCTCGTTTTTAATGGCTACATAATATTCCATGGTGTATATGTGCCACATTTTTCCTGTCCAGTCTATCATCGATGGGCATTTGGGCTGGTTCCAGGTCTTTGCTATTGTAAACTGTGCTGCAATGAACATTCGTGTGCATGTGTCCTTATAGTAGAACGATTTATAATCCTTTGGATATATGCCCAGTAATGGGATTGCTGGGTCAAATGGAATTTCTATTTCTAGGTCCTTGAGGAATCGCCACACTGTTTTCCACAGTGATTGAACTAATTTACACTCCCACCAACAGTGTAAAAGTGTTCCTGTTTCTCCACATCCTCTCCAGCATCTGTTTTCTCCAGATTTTTGAATGATCGCCATTCTAACTGGCGTGAGATGGTATCTCAATGTAGTTTTGATTTGCATTTCTCTAATGACTAGTGATGATGAGCATTTTTTCATATGTTTGTTGGCCTCATGTATGTCTTCTTTTGTAAAGTATCTGTTCATATCCTTCGCCTATTTTTGAATGGGCTTGTTTGTTTTTCTCTTGTAAATCTTTTTTAGTTCGTTGTAAATTCTGGATATCAGCCCTTTGTCAGATGGGTAGGCTGCAAAAATTTTTTCCCATTCTGTTGGTTGCCGATTCACTCTATTGACTGTTGCTTTTGCCGTGCAAAAGCTGTGGAGTTTGATTAGGTCCCATTTGTCTATTTTGGCTTTTGTTGCCAATGCTTTTGGTGTTTTGGTCATAAAGTCCTTGCCTACGCCTATGTCCTGAATGGTTTTGCCTAGGTTTCCTTCTAGTGTTTTTATGGTGTTACGTCTTATGTTTAAGTCTTTAATCCATCTGGAGTCAATTTTAGCGTAAGGTGTCAGGAAGGAGTCCAGTTTCTGCTTTCTGCATATGGCTAGCCAGTTTTCCCAACACCACTTATTGAACAGGGAATCCTTTCCCCATTGCTTGTTTTTTTCAGGTTTGTCAAAGATTGGATGGTTGTAGATATGTTGTGTTGCCTCCGAGGCCTCTGTTCTGTTCCATTGGTCTATATCTCTGTTTTGGTACCAGTACCATGCTGTTTTGATTACTGTAGCCTTATAGTATAGTTTGATGTCCGGTAGTGTGATGACTCCCGCTTTGTTCTTTTTGCTTAGAATTGACTTGGCTATGCAGGCTCTCTTTTGGTTCCATATGAAGTTTAAGGTGGTTTTTTCCAGTTCTGTGAAGAAAGTCATTGGTAGTTTGATGGGGATAGCGTTGAATCTGTAAATTACTTTGGGCAGTATGGCCATTTTCACGATATTGATTCTTCCTAACCATGAACATGGAATGTTTCTCCATCTCTTTGTGTCCTCTCTTATTTCGTTGAGCAGTGGTTTGTAGTTCTCCTTGAAGAGGTCCTTTACGTTCCTTGTTAGTTGTATTCCTAGATATTTTATTCTCTTTGTAGCAATTGTGAATGGCAGTTAGTTCTTGATTTGGCTCTCTTTAAGTCTGTTATTGGTGTATAGGAATGCTTGTGATTTTTGCACATTGATTTTGTATCCTGAGACTTTGCTGAAGTTGCTTATCAGTTTCAGGAGATTTTGGGCTGAGACAATGGGGTCTTCTAGATATACAATCATGTCATCTACAAATAGAGACAATTTGACTTCCTCCTTTCCTATTTGAATACCCTTTATTTCTTTTTCTTGCTTGATTGCTCTGGCTTGGTTTCTTATATTTTACTGATTTGACCCAACAAATTATATTTATAAATTATTCTGAATTTTCTTCTATAATGGTGGTTCTCAAACATTTTCAGACCAGAGACCACTTCAGCAAGAGCAAATGACATTTTCAGACTAGCAACAGGGGTATACACCTTTTGTGCATGCAGGCAATAGGGTTAACTCCCTTGAGTAAGATTTACAGTGAAATGCTACTTATCTTAGTTTCTTCATACAAGTTTGCAAAGTCTAGTCATCTGGTATGGCACTGGGGCGGGGGTGGCCTGCAAGGTCTGGTTGTCAGTGGTTATGAAAAAAATGCATTTAGTGTGGATGGGGGCCAAATGCCTTTCCAACTTCATCTCAAATTCTAACTGAGTTGTTCTTTAAATAATACAGACCCTAGATGACATTCTTAACATGACATGTGAAGCCAAGCAAGATAACCTGACCAAATGCATTCAGCCCGAAATAAGTAAATAATAACTCAGGATGATGAACTGAAGAAGGGAAAAACAAGGAAGTGGCAGTGGCCTAAAATAAAGTATAGGAAGGCAAATGAAGTTATCAAGTATTCTATTCAAAAAGCAAAAGAACAACAAGGCTAATGGTCTCTTCAATCATTCCATTGTTTCACAGTCATTACAAGAGCTAATATAAAGAAAAAAAAATCAATAGACATTTCTGTCACTATGAGATGCAGAGTGGTAATGCCCATCATTTCAAAGTAGTGTTTGTAAAATAAACTCTTTCTATGGCCATGGTAAGTATGTAAATTGTACAAAGTTTCTAAACATGACCTACAGATAATTAATTGAATTTCTTATTAAAATATGAAACACTCAATTTGCCTAACTACAAAATTCATCATCTTTCCTCCCCCAAAGAAAAACTCTTGCCAAATTTCCCATTTTAGATAATGACACCGTTGTTGGTTCAAACTTTCCTAGATCAGTGGTGATTTATATGCTTCCTTCTAGTGAGAGAAAATACGTTTATAATTCAATTTTAATTTAGTTTAAATATTATAATAAAGAGTCAAAGATTAGTCATTTGACTTTTGTCTTCACATAGCTCAAAAATGGCAATAGAATGGGTGAAGCCATATATTACATAAGTGATTTTATTAGGATCTAAGGCATCAGTAAGGAATGGTTGAAAATGTTTCTTTCCCCAGGAGATATTCCAATGAATCCCTTCAGAGGAATCAAAATGTATCAAGAGAAAAATGATTATTTTTAAAATGTCTAAAATGGTTTGTCTGTATATCCCCACTGAAATCTCATGTTGAATTGTAATTGGGGGAGGGACCTAGTAGGAGGTGAATGGACCATAGGGGAAGATTTTCCCCTCACTGTTTTTATGATAGTAAATGAGTTATCTTAAGATCTGGTCATTTAAAAATGTGTGGCACTTCCCCCTTTACTCTCTCTCCTGCTGGCCATTTGAATATGTGCTTGCTTCCCCTTCACCTTACGCCATAATTGTAAGTTTCCTGAGGCTTCACCAGTCATGCCTCCTGTACAGCCTGTGGAACTGTGAGTCAATTACACCTCTGTTCTTTATAAATTACCCAGTCTCAGGTAGTTCTTTATAGCAACATGAGAATGGACTAAACAATATCATTTTGAGGAATTCACTAATGTAACATTTATATATTGATTGCCATATATATGCCGGGATTGTGCTAGGAAAAAACATATATGACATTGTTGCTATTCTCCAATGGCTTACAATGGGGAAGATAAGATGTGTACACAAATAAATGGAATAACAGTGTAATATAGACTCTTTCAAAGGAAAATTTCCTGGGATCTCATTCAGAAAAATTACTTGCAGCTGGGGCAATCAAAAAAGTTCCCTACTGGAGTTAAAGTCGACAAAGCAATGGGCATTTTGATAAGTACATATCTAGGAAGAGAATTGCTGGCTGAGGAGATTGTATAAACCAAAACGATAGATGTGCAGGAAATAGGAATATGTTAAAAAAGATCACTACCAACTGAGCTATCAAGACAAATCATTAGGTAGTAGTGGGTTAGATCAATTAGCACAGACAGAATATGGAATTGATGTTAGGGTTTAATGAGACATCAAATGAACCTAGCTAAATATCAGAAATAATTGCCATATTCTAAATGAGAAGTGAGCTGCATACCCTGTTGCTGGTCTGAAAACATCATTTGCTCTTTATACAGACCAAGCTGAGATTTTGAAGAAGTGTAACATAAGATTTGCCTACCATATGCTAATTTGCATGCTTTTGCTGAAGTGATTCTGTTCTGAAAATATTTGAGAAGCACCATTATAGGAAATAATTTAGAATCATTTATAAATATAATTTGTTGGACCAAATCAGTAAAACATAAAATTTGTAATTTAGATTGTTTTTGCTCTTTATTACAATGGTGTGTGTGCATCACGTTTCTTATTGGTATCTATTTCTAGGAAAATACAGATCTGAGTAGTCTTTTGCTAAGATGAAAATAACAAGATTTCCCATAACCCCGTGTATTTGCTTGAAAATTTGTAGTATCATTAAGTGCAATTCAAAGATAATACACTGAAACACCAAGCCAGGTGTATAGGGAGCAGCACATGAGATGATATACATTGTGTCTATGGATAGAGTCCCAGCCACTTCCCAAGCCAACAGCAAACACCAAAAGCTCCAACCTTCCCTCACTTGGAAACAGAATGCTAATTATTTATCTTTACAAATGAGGTTAAAAAAAACTTTACCTCATTCGTAAAGATAAATGATAGAAATAACTATCAATATTAAAATGATGCACTAATATTTAAAACATTTTTAAATCCCAAAGTATAAAAATCTAAACGTATTTTAAATAATTTTTATAGTTTCACAGTTTCATTTTCATGAATTTATGCATGTGTAATATTTTGCTGGCACCTACAAAGTGCATTTATCGAATGCCAAGCTAGTGCTTTACATATGCTATCACTAATGTGCAAAGCATTTGAAACAACGCTGCATGCTAGGTATCTTTAACTCATTCTACAGAGAACAAATCTAAAGTCAAAGAGCTAAAGTAATTTCTCCTGGGTTATAATGTTTGTACAAGACCAAGCTGAGATTTTGAAGACCTCTAGCTGATGTGGGCTTTTTCATTTTAAAGGCATTGTTAGTTAAATTCTTTATATGAGTCAGTTGTAAGACTTTCCATGTTGATTTCATCTAATTCTCATAAAAACCCTATATATTTCATCTAACTATGAAACTTGTTCTACAAAAATAAAAAATCAAGGCACCGAAAGAAGGAATAAGTTATCCACATTCATACAGATCCTAAGAAGTGGGGTCTAGTATACAGTTCAACAGAGCAAGTTATCAACTAATTGTTCTGTATGAAATGTAGAACATTTGTTTCCTGAATTACTCCATACCATTATCATTATTATGACATCATCTTTTAATGTTGTGGATCTATGTATTATGCTCCCCGTAGGCTCTAGGCCTTTAGTGGATATTTTTCTTTGCATTTTATGCTATATGTATTTAAAAATTCTTTTAAAGTCTATGTTTCACTGGAATAGATGCTAATAGAAAAAAAAGGCCAGGTAGAGGTCAATTGTAAATAAGGACAGAGTAAATGTAGCATAAGATTTGCCTATCATTTGCCAATTTGCATGTGGTTTATAATTACATGTATTATAAACATTTATTAATTTTAAAATATAAAAGTAACTTTCACTCGTTGTATTTAAAGAAAACTGAATAGATTTATGAATGTAAAAATATCTTCTTTTGTTCAAGAACTATGCAAAATTAGCAGTTACATAGCTCTTGATTAATCATTACTTATAAGTCAAACATGTTATTTTCTACCTCCCCTCCAAATCTGACTCACTGAAAAGTGAGAAAAATATATGCTTGGGTGGTTTCTACTTTGATCTTTTCAATAAAATATTGAAATAAGATGTTTTAAGCTAGACACTAAGTTTTGCTACCTTTCTTACCCACATGCAAATAACTTGCTTATTTTGAAAAATTTAAACTATAGTAATTGATTTGACCTTGATAATTGGTTAGCCCAGTGCCTGGTAGAGACGACACACAGTAGGAGTTCTTTTTGTTGTGTGGTGCCCTCTCTACCATTAGTAGTTTAACAGAAAGAGGATAGTCCTTGGCCATGTCTGAGTGTGGTCACTGCATTGTCTGAGTGTGGCCCTCTCAGGAACAATTTTTACTAGTGGTGGCATACAACTCAATGTTTTATCTATTAAGTGACTTTATTTTTGCCATTCCAAAAAGTATTTCTCATCCCCCTTCCCCCGCACCAGCCCCGGCTTGTTCCTAATCTTTACCCTTTACATACATCATGTAGATGATAGATTTCCTTCAGACCAATTGATAATGCACTGCATCTTTCACTGCCTGAGAGAGAACCAGCTGAGCTTATTGTGTTCATAGATGCATCTCAGACTTGCTGCAATTTTTCACACTATCATAAAGCTAGCCAAAGCACTCAAGAAAGGAAATTTTCATCTATTGGTGATCAAAGAATCTCAGAGATTTAGAATCATGAGTCATCTTAGAGCTTATGAAGATCAACTTCTTCATTTCTCAGGGAAAGAAACTTCATTCTAAAGAAGTGGAGAGGGATCTCTGACACCATGCAGTGAGTGAGGAGTGGAGTTGGAGCTAGAGTTGACATTTTCTGACTCAAAGCATTCTTTCCCCACAGTTCCAGCTGCCTCCCAATTTCTACTTGATGTCATTAGGGAAGAATGTTAAAAACTGGCAGTCACCACTTTCAACCACTTTCATCTCCTGCTCAATGCACTGTGACAGTTCTGAAAAAAAGTAGGAGTCACTGAGAGAGTGAGACATGGGTGTGTTCTGACTCCCTATTGCTGAGTTATGTCAGTATAGGCCTCTCCCATTTTGGGGTACCCCCCTTTCCCTCCACGTTTGTCTTCACATAAAAACCATTGCTTTTTTTCTGGTAAAGAATTAACTAAGCAATGACACAGGAGAGGGTTGATATTTTTGTCTATTTGTCCTTGCTCTAAAGTTGAGGCCACATAGGGGTCATCATGAATTTGAGCGGATATTAAATTGAAATGTGAGAGCAGGAGAACACTTTTCCAGATGAATCTGTATTTAATTAGGCAGTCAAGCCAATCTAATTCTGACATTTGACAGCTTAACTCTCTGATATTGAAAGGCCATTTGTGAGGTAAAGCGTTTGTTAAAAATAAGCATACAGGTAAAACTAAGATGCTGACTTTAAAGGTGATTGTCAGCAATAATATAGTATCTATCCTCAACAGTATCATAATTATACTAATTATGCCAACTTTATCACCTTAACTTTTCTCAACACTTGGGTCAGAGTACTATAAATAGAAAATATCATGGATAATTTTCACATAAGAGAAAATGATACAAAAAATATCATCTTTTAAAGTTTGACTAGAAAGTTGTATAGGAAAAATTCCAAATATAAGAATGAATATAAAGTAAAGAAAAATTCTTATGTAATAACTTAATAATATTTATTTACTTCCACATGATTGTTTTAACATGCATTTAATTTTGTTCTGTATTTTACCTCTCTATATCAGAATTTTTATAGCGACATTTACACTAAGTATAAAAGGAAATCAATATTAATTCACATAGTAAGAGATACTATTAGTTGTTTACTATGAATAGATATCAAGTAAATGAAGGTTAAAAGAGCAAAACATCATTTTATAGCTATGAAATTTATCAAAAGTATTCTTGTTAGTATACAGTAAAATTGTTACACTTTGAAATTGGTGGTTTAACTGTAGTCATTTACAGATGGCTTAAGCTGTAAAAAAATTTAGCACTCCTTGGCCCAGTAGTATCATCCTCTTTAGTTCTGGCTAAAATATATATATGTGAAGGTTTTATTTAGGTTGTTCTTTATATTTTTAAAAATGGATTTTGCTAAATGCCTAGCAATTTGGGAACTGATTAAATTAGGGCAAAGCAACTGTTAGCATATTATATAATTATTAAAAATATGGTTGTAAAGACCAAGTAATAATACAAAAAGTCTTTATACTATAATATAGTGTTAAAAAATAGAATACATGCTGTTGTTTGAAGTATGTTTATTTAACCATGTGGGAGAAACTGAAAAGTACAAAATGGAAACTATTGATTTATGCTATAAGGCGTTTAGGTGCTTTCATCATCTCCAGTTCAGTTAAAAATGTGATGTCTCTAGTATCACAAACAAGCTGTAAGACATGAAATAAATGTCAACATTTCAAGAGAAACATCAGGAATTTCTCTAGGAAATAAAACAGATTAAAGTGATTGCTTCCAATGTCATGGGAGACAACATAAATTTCAATAAGAAGACAAATAACCTAAGTAAAGTCATACACTCAAAAAGGAAGCCATGGAACAAATGATGCAATATTTTGAATTTTTCAGAATGTTCCTGACATTTTTATAGGGAGACAATAGCAATATTTACATGGTTTCGAGACAGATACTTGCATATTCAACTTATGAGTGAAATTAATTTCTCTATCCTTAAGTCATTTCAAAAAGCATTTTGAGATAAACCAACTGATTAATCCTTAGATTACTATACCACTGGCATATATTATAATAGTCTGCTATATCCTTGAAGTATTTAGAATAAAGTTTTAGAGAGCCTATTTAACAAACTATCAATTTGGGTTAACATGGGAAAAACATTTAGGTATTTATCTTAAAAAGAGATACTTAAATATTTTATGCAAGTAAGATTTATGTGGAGAAAAGTATGTACTTATGTCTATTACATATTATAAATAAACGCTGGTGTAACACATTGCATTTATACTTCAGCTAGGTTGCTTTTAAAACTGATTTAAATGCAAAACAACATTCTAACATAGCTGTTTAATATAAATCCCAGGAAAATTTTCTGGGATTCATGAGTAAAAGGAATCTGTGCATTACTTCTCTGGTGGATATACAAGAAGAGGACAAAACTCCAAAAAGAAAATAACTGTACGTTATGTCTAGTCACATGGGACTTTAGACAGGTTCACAGAGATTTCCTAACCCCCAGGAGCTGCAGAAGAATCTGTATGCTTTCAGGAGTGGCAGAGGAGAAACAAGGAAAGTAGAAGCCAGCCTTGAGGCAGCAGTGGTAGCAAGAACAAATGACATCTTATTGTTAACATCTGACAGATAGCTAAGTTCCAGAGAAGCCAATGGATGCCTCTGAAGATACTAATTTGAACAGATGCTTTTTAAAGCCAGATAGCAATCTATTTTTTAGTTCCCACAACACCCCAAACAGAATAAGGACCTAGAAAAAATACAGGGGCTCACCAATTGAAAGAAGAAACTTGGAGATAAAATCTAACTTGTAATTCTTCAGTATTTTTAAATTGTCTTAACATTTATATGGAAAATGCTAAATTCAACACGGTTTTTATCTTAAAAGATGAGTTTTTTTTTTTCTTCCTGCCATTATCTCTATTCCAAACTACATGGCCTCACTGAAAATATTTATTACAAAGACAGAGAATCATAGGCTTTTAAAATCAGAATAGTTGTTTGAGATGTTGAGTTCATTGGTTCCCAGACTCCCATTGATGCAGATCATCTGGAGACCCTGTCAAACGCCAACTTTCCAGGCCCTCTCCTGGAAATTCTCATTTAGTGAGTTTGTAGTAAGTCTGGGAATTTGTACTTTTTTAGCAATGCAAGTACCACAGGTGATTCTTATCCTTATGAAATTTTAGGAAATACGGGAACTTTGAGCCCAGCTCCATTTCTTCAGAGGAGGAGATGCATCCAGATGTTACATGGCCAGTAAGTCAGTGCCGGATGTGAGACTCTTACTGCAGCATCCTGTGATTTCTCTCTCTTTTTCTAACTACTTAGTGGCTTTAAATTATAATCAGAGTAGGAGTTCTATCTAGATGGTTTCAACAAAAACAAACATACGGAAAAATCCGTATGTTTTCTACTTTTTTTTACATATCTTTATAAAGATATGTAAAAAGATATAAATGCAATATATCTTTATTGCATTTATATCTTTATAAAGATATGTAAAAAAAGTAGAAAACATACGGATTTTTCACTGACAGTCTATATTAAAACACATTTTACATATACATAGTGCACTGCTTACATGCTTATGTTGTGTCACATAATAATAACAATTTAAAAATACATATATATTAAAATACTAAGACATTTAGCTCAAACTCAGACATCTGGAACCCTCAGTTCTTAGATCCCCTATGAGTTTCATGGGAGTGACTGTTTAAGAGTGACAATGGTGGTATAAAAAACATTAGGTTGAGAAGGAACAATATGGAGGTTCCTGGTGTCCTACCCTGCAACAAAGTGTTCTACTTTTATATGTTTTATATGCAAGTCTTCAGTATACAATTCCATGTAAATAAAGAATTCTGTGGTTAAAACCTGTCAGAGAGCATTGCATTACAGCTAGGTTCACCACACAAAAAGACATATTTCAGTCTGCAATAGTTAAGTAGAAAGCAATTTACCTTCCCTGTTAAGTGCAAACAGGAGGGATATAATTATAACCTCCCAAAACCAGAACATTTCAGTATAGGATTTCTATATAAGGATAATACAAAATCGATTCCAAAATACATAGTAGAAATCAATCTAATAATCTAGGTTACATACTCATCACTCTATCTCACCCTACACGTGCCCGATACACATCTCTTCCTGGAATTAAGTTTTGTGAATTTGCTGAGTAGAGAAGAATGATGAAGCAGGTCTATTAGATTAAAACTATTTATTTAATCTGTGAAGCAAATCTCTATACTAATAGGTACAAACCGAAAATGAGTTTTCTAAAGAAAGTCCCTAATACAGCTTCATTCCAGCACAGTACAACTTAGTAACCACATTGGGGTAGGGCTAGTAACCCGCATAATTAGCCTATATCCAACAGAAAGCCGAAACTCTACTCTTTAACCAAATAGTTTTTATAGCTGAAAATCAACTTTCTCAGAGAGAGCATATTTCAAACCTTAGACATATCAAAGATTTTAAGATAATAGCCTGGTATTTTGTTTTCCTGTTCTATTATTACTTTTTATCTTCTCCTCCCCCCAAGTTCATCAAGGCTTGCTGTCAATTAACTTCAAGGCTCAGAACAAAAGTTCTGTAAGAGAAGATTGACAACGCTAATTATTGGCAACAGTTTTTGGCTTTCTAGTTGCCTTGTCAGATCTTGCAGTGCCATCTTAAATGGATCCATATTTTTTCAGGCATATATAGTATTTTTGAAAATCAAACCGATTACTGTTGACTTGATTCTCTATGCAATATAAAGCTAGGCAATTTTAAGCAGAACTTTGAGCAGAAACTCGCATCAGGGTGTCTGGTTGCAAAACAACAGAAAATGATTCTGGCTAAAAAGTGTGGCCTCTTTTTACTACTGCTAAGGTTCGGCTCTGTGTCCCCATCCAAATCTCACCTTGAATTGTAATAATTCCTATGTGTCAAGGTGGGACCAGGTAGAGATAATTGAATCACAGTGGCGGTTTCCCCCATGCTGCTCTCATTAGTGAGTGAATTCTCACGAGATCTGATGTTGTGTAAAGGGCTTCCCCCTTTGCTTAGCACTCATTCTGTCTCCTGCTGCCCTCTGAAGAGGTGCCTTCTGCCGTGATTATAAGTTTCCTGAGGCCTCTCAGCCATGCAGAACTGTGAGTCAATTAAACCTTTTTCTTTATAAATTACCCAGTCTCAGGTATTTCTTCATAGCAGCAATGAGAATGGACTAATACAACTACTTTTCTCAACAAAACTTAGATACTTAATGAGTGCTTACTATGAGTTACTTTTCACTTTATAAAATTTAAATTTGATATGTTAAACATTATTGTTTCAATAATTCTTTCCTAATCTTATCCCTAGAATAGCAGGAAATGATGTCATTTGGATGAATGCGTGTGTTGCTTTTGAACTGGTCTACCTTATATAAATTAAAATATTTCTCTGGAAGAAAGATGAACTATGAAGTCCAATAGAGAATATAAAGCACAGTAGAGAGGAATTGATAGAGTCTTAATCAATGACTCTCTTTTACTATATGATGCTGCCTTCCCATTAGTAAGGGAAAGAGTAATTCCAAATTGGAGATGGTTGGATTCACATGGGTCATGAAGAATGGAAGATGTGTCAAGAGGTGGCATGGCAGAGGAAGAGAGAACAACTGCTTGCCACCGAATGTTTTCAGAGAATGACAAGCAGGTTGGCAGTAATATGTTTTTTGTTAAGGAGTATAATCAGAGATAAGTCTAGAAAGAAAAGTAAAGGTCAGGGCCAGGCGTGGTGGCTCACGCCTGTAATCCCAGCACTTTGGGACGCCAGGACAGGTGGATTGTGAGGTCAGGAGTTCGAGACCAGCCCAACCAGCATGGTGAAACCTTGTCTCTACTAAAAAATACAAAAAAAAAAAAAAAGTTAGCTGGGCATGGTGATGAGTGCCTGTAATCCCAACTACTCTGGAGGCTGAGGTAGGAGAATTGCTTGAACCAGGGAGGCAGAGGTTGCAGTGAGCCGAGACCATGCCATTGCACTCCAGCCTCCAGCCTGGGTGACAGGGCAAGACTCTGTCTCAAATAAAAAGAAAAGTAAAGTAAAGGTCAAGTAATTCTGGTGGGTTAGAATTAAGTCATAAAGGAAATTATTGGAAGAAATGTCCCACATCCTCACAGAATGTATGGTAATGTTGGAAACAGGCTCAAAAATGGCCTGGAATCAAGAAGGGCTGGAAAAAAAGAATGACCAACTAGACCAGGCATTGTGACTCACACCTGTGATCCCAGCACTTTGGGAGGCCAAGGCAAGCATATCACTTGAGGTCAGAAGTCCAATAACAGCCTGGCCAACATGGTGAATCCCTGTCTCTACTAAAAATACATTTAGGTGGACATGGTGGCACATGCCTATAATCCCAGCTACTTGAGAGGCAGAGGCAGGAGGATGGCTTGAACTTGGGAGGCAGAGGTTACAGTGAACAAAGATCATGCTACTGCACTCCAGCCTGCCCATATAAAAAAAAACAAAAACAAAAAGAACGACCAATTAAATAACAAAAACAAACAAACAAGCAAGACAGTGTCATTAGGAAGACGCTGGCACTCCAGCAATTTTCCTGCTGGTAACTCAATGCTGACCACTGAACTACAACATTCCAGTGTATAATTTCTAAATGACCTCTCCTTTTTTTTTTTTTTTTTTTTACATCATTTGCTTAAGATTCAGAGTGGTGAACACATGGCTTGCAGGTCACTCACCTGTTCCATAGCTGACCAGGGGAGGGGAGAGAGACTATTTTTTTTAATATGTTTTCTAGGAAGACAGCATCCAACCACCTGCTAAGACTCACATAATGAGAAATTTTAGGGATTTGGTCATGTGATCCAAATATGATGGATTCAAGGATTGGGCAGCTAAAACCTAAGTTATTATGTTCATTACAGGGAGTGAAAACTATTAACCAGAGTTGGCTTTATCTACAGTACACTAAAGAAGGGAGGAACTAGTGCCACAGAACTTGGCTAGAAAATCATTGCTAAGCTGGAGTTAACAAGACTGTGAAAATGTACAAGGCCATTACTGAGGGGCTTATCTGAGCTTTACCTTGTCATGGCACTACTGGACGGACTCAATTCTCCTTTTATGTAAACTTACGGACCAAGAGAAAGAAAGCTGAATTTTAGTAGGAACACTGTTGTACTTTCTGTTGGTAGTGTTCCTGGGAAATGACTGTACCTGATCTTTTAGAATTTCAGATTTCCTAATCAGGTATCAATAAAGATAGTCAATCTGCATCTAGAAATAAAAGTCTAAAAGAAAGGCAAGTGTAGAACTATGTCCCATTGTCCTCTCCTGATGTGGTATTTCAAGGTGAGTGTCTTCCCTCTGATTTGTAAGGTGTCATTCTTACCAGAAACTTATACCTTCAAAGTACCAGTTCTTATTTTCAACAATGAAAAATCAGGAATGTAAAGAAATAATTGAACACACACACACACGCACACACACACAGACTAGAAACATCAGTGACAAGGCCAAAAGGTTTACAAAGATGTTGCCACTAGACCCTCCAGCTTGACTAACTGAGCTGCTGCTCCCAGTGTCACCAGCTTTAAATACTGCCAGGACCATTAAAAAATGGCCAGGACCTAGAAGGTTGTTGAAATATCTTGGTTGAATTGGATTTACTTGAACTTTCAAAGGATCATCTACATTTCCAGAAATTCTGTTCTTCAATGATATTTTGGATTTTGATATTCATTATCAATTTTGATCACTCTCTGACTAAGAGACAATAACATTATGTAAACAACAAAAATTAGGCTCTATGCCTACATCCTTCTTCGACTTCATTCCTTTTACTATAACATTGGTTTAGGAAACAAACAAAAATGAGCAGGTGAGACATCTTAGCTGAGTTTACAGGTTGTTCTCATTTTGATAATTTACATCAGTTATTTTAAATTTCATGCATTAAAGAGAGGTTTTTTACACATGACCATCTCTCTGGTATAAACTATTTCAGTCATTGGTCAATTTTAGAAAAAAGTAAGAGAAATATTACATTGATTGGTAAAAAGTTTTATTTTAAAATTATTCATCGTTTATTTAAACTAATGTCTCCTGATAGAGGATAAAAGGCATGCATTCACATTGATGTCACCATATATTAAAGTCTCTAGATCTGTGATGTTTCACAATTAAGCCCTGATACTAAATACATCACACTTTGTAACAGTGTACCATTAAAAGTATTTATAATGACATAATTTCCAATGATTGAATATAAGCTCACAGCTAACCATTTACTTGATAAGACATTTAGTTGCATTATTTCATTTAATAATCTTTACAACTGTCATATAGAAAAATGTCACTACTGTCTTCATCTAGAAGACAAGCACACTTAAGCATGATAATTTAAATAATTTACCAAAGATTGCACAGCAAATAAATCTTAGTTTCCTAGATGTTTTAGACTGTGCCCCTGCAACAGATACACATATATATGAGAAAGCTATAGTAACAAGCCTTTGTCACTGCTATTTCAGACTCCAAACAACACTACTAAGGGACGGGCTTCTTTTTTTTTTTTTTGAGACTGAGTTTCGCTCACCGCAACCTCTGCCTCCTGGGTTCAGGCAATTCTCCTGCCACAGCCTCCTTAGTATCTGGGATTACAGGCACGCGCCACCGTGCCCAGCTAATTTTTGTATTTTTAGTAGAGATGGGGTTTCACCGTGTTGACCAGGATGGTCTCGATCTCTTGACCTCGTGATCCACCCGCCTCGGCCTCCCAAAGTGCTGGGATTACAGGCTTGAGCCACTGCGCCCGGCCGGGGACGGGCTTCTTTAGGATATATTATTAATATCTCTATGCAATTTTTCTCATATATTTTACCACATCTTGACTTCTGCAATGGCCATGCTAAAAGAAGATTCTTCCAGTAGCTTTGGTGAATTACTGATTGTTTATCATTTAATATAAATTGTTCTAACTAATTTTCAATAAATGAGTCCTGATATTTCAACACATGTTTCAAAATAATCTTATTAGCTTGGTTTGTGAGGCAAATCCTAGAGTACAGTCTAATTAAGCTGCCTTGGAACACACAAACAGGTCTTCATTGCCATTGGAACTGCTGATTAGTGGCAAGTCACTCTTTTCATAATGAAACTTGGATTTCTCTGCAGGGCTGAGAGAATTTGAAAAGAGCTAATGGAAAACTCAGCCCACTAAAGTTCTCTAGTGCCTTTATTTATAACAAAATCTACAATTACAATCATTTGTATGTGAAGCAAAGAAATAGGCCTTTAAAGGCTTTATGAGGAGACTAATTCCTAACAAAAAGAGCATTAGCCATTTGATATTTTTTTCAACTGGTTAACTATATTTTTCTGAGCTTATTAAAAACTTATTCCGAGCATCTAGAAAAACCTAGAAAAAAATATATGCCAAACAAGGATTCTGTTGTATCAGCCAAAGTCATGATGAGTATTAAAAAAAGAAAACTTATATACAACTTATCTATTACTTGCCTAAAATTACCATTTACCCCAGGGTGTCTTCCAAACTTGCTATCTCCCATCCTTAACCAAATTTTTAGCATGATACCCTTAACATATGGGATTTTAAAATTTATTTATAAATTATAGACTTGGCCCATTCTATGGAAAATATGCATTATAAACCATGCATACATACAGAATTTTTAAAGGATGAGATAAACTTACTTTAAATAATTATTTTATTTTATTTTTAATTATACCAAAAAAAAACCCACTTTGAGTTGTGATGAGATCCAGTTTCAGTTTTCTGCATTTGGCTAGCCAGTTTTCCTAACACCATTTATTAAATAAGAAATCCTTTCCCCATTGTTTGTTTTTGTCAGGTTTGTTTAAGATCAGATGGTTGTAGATGTGTGGTCTTATTGCTGAGGTCTCTATTCTGTTCCATTGGTATGTATGTCTATTTTGATACCAGTACCATGCTGTTTTGGTTACTGTAGCCTTGTAGCATGGAATCAGGTAGTATGATGCCTCCAGCTTTCTTTCTTCCTTTCTTTTCTTTTTTTTTTTCTTCTTTTTTTTTTTGGCTTATAGTTGTCTTGGCTTTACAGGCTCTTTTTTGGTTCCATATGAATTTTAAAGTAGTTTTTCTAATTCTGTGAAGAATGTCAATGGTAATTTGATGGAAATAGCATTGAATCTATAAATTACTTTGAGCAGTATGGCCATTTTCATGATATTGATTCTTCCTATCCATGAGGATGCAGTGTTTTTCCATTTATTTGTGTCCTCTCCTATTTCCTTGAGCAGTGGTTTGTAGTCTTCTTTGAAGAGGTCCTTCACATCCCTTGTTAGCTGTATTCCTAGATATTTTGTTCTCTTTGTAGCAGTTGTGAATGGGAGTTCATTCACAATTTGGCTCTCTGCCTGTTTATTGTCAGTGTATAGGAATGTTTGTAATTTTTGCACATTGATTTTGTATTCTGAGACTTTGCTGAAGTTGCTTACTAGCTTAAGAAGATTTTGGAATGAGACAATGGGGTTTTCTAAATATAGAATCATGTTGTCTGCAAACGGAGACAATTTGACTTCCTCTCTTCCTATGTGAATACCCTTTATTTCTTTCTCTTGCCTGGTTGCCCTGGCCAGAACTTCCAGTACTATGTTGAATAGGAGTGGTGAGAGAGGGCATCCTTGTCTTGTGCTGGTTTTTAATGGGAATACTTCTAGCTTTTACCCATTACTGTGATATTGGCTATAGGTTTGTCATAAATCGCTCTTATTATTTTGAGATATGTTCCATCAATACCTAGTTTATTCAGAGTTTTTAACATGAAGGGATACTGAATTTTATCAAAGACCTTTTCTGCATCTACTGAGATAATCATGTAGTTTTTGTCATTGTTTCTGTTTATGTGGTGGATTGTGTTTATTGATTTGCTTATGTTGAACTAGCCTTGCATCCCAGGGATGAAGTCGACTTGATATGGTGAATAAGCTTTTTAACATGCTGCTGGATTCATTTTGCCAGTATTTTATTGAGGATTTTCACATCGTTGTTCATCGGAGATATTGGCCTAAAGCTTTTTGTTGTTTTTTCTCTGTCAGGTTTTGGTATCGGGCTGATGCTGGCCTCAGAAAAGGAGTTAGGGAGGAGTCCCTCCTTTTCATTTGTTTGGAATAGTTTCAGAAAGAATGGTACCAGCTCCTTTTTGTACTTCTGGTAGAATTTGGCTGTGAATCTGTTTGGTCCTGGTCTTACTTTGGTTGGTAGGCTATTTGTTACTGACTCAATTTCAGAATTGTTATTGGTCTATTTAGGGATTTGACTTCTTCTTGGTTTAGTCTTGTGAGGGTGTATGTATCCAGGAATTTATCCATTTCTTCTAGATTTTCTAGTTTATTTGCATTGAGGTGTTTATAGTATTCTCTGATGGTAGTTTGTATTTCTGTGGGGTCAGTGGTGATATTCCCTTTATGATTTTTTATTGTGTCTATTTGATTCTTCTCTCTTTTCTTCTTTATTAGTCTAGCTAGTAGTCTATTTTATTAATTTGTTTCAAAAAACCAGCTCCTGGATTCACTGATATTTTTGGAAGGGTTTTTTTTTTGTGTGTGTATGTGTGTGTCTCTATTTCCTTCTGTTATGCTCTGATCTTAGTTATTTCTTATCTTCTGCTGGTTTTTGGATTTGTTTGCTCTTGCTTCTCTAGTTTTTTTAGTTTTGATGTTAGGATGTTAGAAAAATTTGAGATTTTTCTAGCTTTCAGATGTGGGTATTTAGTGCTATAAATTCGCCTCTTAACACTGCTTTAGCAGAGTCCCAGAGGTTCTGGTACGTTGTCTATTTGTTCTCATTGGTTTCAAAAACTTGATTTCTTCCTTAATTTCATCATTTATCCAGGAGTCATTCATGAGCAGGTTGTTCAATTTCCATGTAGTTGTGTGGTTTTGACTGAGCTTCTTAATCTGAGTTCTAATTTGATTGCACTGTGATCTGAGAGACTGACTTCAGCTTTTTGCATTTGCTGAGGTGTGTTTTACTTCCAATTACTTGACTGATTTTAAAGTAAATGCCATGTGGCACTGAGAAGAATGTATATTCTGTTGATTTGGGGTGGAGAGTTTTGTAGATGTCTATTAGGTCCACTTGATCCAGAACTGAGTTCAAGTCCTGAATATCCTTGTTAATTTTCTGTCTTGTTGATCTGTTTAATATCGACAGTGGGATATTAAAGTCCCCCACTATTTTTTTTTTTTTTTTGAGATAGAGTCTCACTTTGTCACCCAGGCTGGAGTGCAGTGGTGTGATCTCGGCACACTGCAATCTCCACCTCTTGGGTTCAAGCAATTCTCCCACCTCAGCCTCCTGAGAAGCTAGGATTACAGGCTTGCATAACCATGTCTGGTTAATTTTTGTATTTTTAATAGAGACGGGGTTTCACCATGTTGGCCAGGCTGGTATCAAAATCCTGACCTCATGATCCTCCTCCTCAGCCTCCCAAAGTACTGGGATTACAGGCGTAAGCCCTCGTGCCCAACCCAAAGTCCTCCACCACTATTGTGTGGGAGTCTAAATCTCTTTGTAGGTCTCTAATAACTTATTTTATGAATCTGGGTGTTGCTGTATTGGGTGCATATATATTTAGGATAGTTATTTCTTCTTGTTAAATTTATCCCTTTACCATTATGTAATGCCCTTCTTTGTCTTTTTTGATCTTTTTTGGTTTAAAATCTGTCTTGTCAGGAACTAAGATTGCAACCCCTGCTTTTTTCTGCTTTCTATTTGCTTGATAAATTTTCCTTCATCCCTTTATTTTGAACTTGTGTCTGTCTTGCACATGAGATGAGTCTTTTGAATATAGCACACCGATGCGTGTGCTCTTTATCCAATTTGCCAGTCTATGTTTTTTAATTGAGGCATTGAGCCCATTTAAAATGTGCCTATATTTGAAGCTAGCTCTGCCACTTACTACATGCCTTACTTTGTATAAATTCCTTAGTCCATCTCTTCTGCAACATAGGGATAATAACTCCTGTATGCTGAGCTGTGAAAAGTTTAAAATAAGGTAAAATATAAGCAATCCCTTGTAAGTATAAAAATTACACATATTATCATTACTATTATTGAAAGCTGACATAATTCAAACACATTTCTATTGACTTTTTACATAGAAGGTATTTTTGAATTATATTCATCATTTAAAATTAGGAATCTGTTTTTCAAAAAAAAGCAATAATTTCATTTCATGTTTTAAAATAAGTACAGACTATGTAAATTTGGCATGATATAACTGATGTTCATAATAGCAATTTCTCAGAGACTAAAAAATCCACAGTAAATTTTGAGTTATCAGAAAAGAATTTTTATTCATTTATTCAATATATGTTACATGTCATTAGGTGTACCAGGCACTATTCTGGGCTCTGTCTGAGTATACAGCATTTAACCACAAACCAAGATTCCCAAGCAAATAGTAAATGGCAGAGCTAGCTCCACATACAGGCCCATTTGACTGCAAGATCTGTGTGCTTTTCCATGCTCTCTTCTGGAATGAAAACTTCAATGTATAGATTATCTACAGTAAGCCAAACACTGTACTGGGCACCTTACATATATATGCTAATTGTTTTAATCCTATAATTATTTTATTAATTAGATACTGTATCTACTTCTGTGTCCATAAGATTTTAACTCTCATGGAGTTTAAAATCTACTAGAGGGAAAGAGACTATAAACAAAACATGTAGTACATTAGAAAGTGATGAATGGCAGTAGGGAAACTACAAGAGGGAAGAGGAATAAGGTTATTGACATTTTAAAAAGGGTTATTAGGAAATGTTTCTCCATGAAGTTAATATTTGAATAGCAATCCAAAGTGGAGAAATCAGGTCTGATCGGATGTAATGGTGGAACCTCGAGGTCGTCAGAGTGGCTGGAGCAGAGTGATTTAGGGAACATAGTGAGAGATAAAGACAGGGATGTAACAATTAGGTGAAGGACACTGTATATCACTAAGGATTCAGGTTTTTAATTCAAATTAAATGGGGTGTCTGTGGCCAGCTCTGATTAGGAAGTCACATAATCTAACTTTAACACAATCACTCTGGTAGCTGTGATAGAGTTAAAATCATTAGGGAGATTATCGAGGAGGATTCTGCAGTCATCTAGAAGATCAATGATGAAGTTTTGGCCCACCATTTGGTAGCAGAGGAGGTTGTGAAAGCAACCCAAGGTGGAATATGTTAGAGTAGAGTCAACAAAATTCACTGAAGAATTGGTATGAAATGTGAGAAGAGAAAATTGGGAGAAGCAGATTTTGGGGGAAGATCAAAATCTCAGTTTTGGACATGTTAAGTTTGAGATGCCCATTAGAATCCAAGGAAGTATGTTTATTTGGCAGTTGGTTAGGTATTTGGAATGGTCCCAATGGAGTTATAAATATGTTAAATATAGTTCAATATTACATATATTTTATTTTGATCCTATGCAAATTGTTCACCAGGTCAGATTAATATATGGCAAAGCAACTCTTCTTTAAATAGAATAGTAAATTAAATAGATCACTCTAGTCCCCAGTCAATTTGAATAAATTATGAGACTAACAACAGAAAACCTACAAAAACATCTGAGCATCACCATTTATGTATTAAGTTAAACCAACATTTGAGAATAAAATTATCACATTTAATTTTTGCTTTTTTGATGCCCTTAAAACAAGTAAAAGGGAAACTAGAAGGTGTGAGTTCAGAATAATAAAGATACTGACAAGTAAACAAATGCTGAAGAAAAAAACCCTTAAATACAAGTAAAATTTGAAAAATCCATCAGAAGCAATAAAACTCAGTTTATTATTTAGCAGATTAGTAATATATTAACTGATGCACCAATATGAAGTCAATTTCAGTATCTTTTTGTGTGTATGTGAGCATGCAAGAACGTGTGTGTGTACAAACTAACAACATATGCAAGATGCCATTCTCAATTTAGAAGATTTCATCATGCTATTGCAATGGTCACTTTCCATGTAATTCGTTTAAACCCAGTAAGTATATATTAACCCCCATTTATGTATATCTGTAGTTCTAGTTCTAGTTACTAGAATGCAGCTCCTTTAGTCAATTCCACATACCATAATTCCACTCATTTTTCAGAGTCCTTTCCCTTCATGAATTCTTTCTAAAACTTTCTAGATTCACATGATGTCCTCCAACTCTTCATAATCTTCGAACTTTATGAAATGCTCTATTCAGAGTACCTAGAAAACTGATAGGCAGAGAGTAGGCACTCAGAAAATATTTATTGAATAAATGGATAAATAAGTGAATTGAAAAACAAAGCATACTCTATCCTCTCTTTGCAATTAATAATGAACATTTTTACATTAAACCTTCTGAGAAATTGTACAGTCGGATATCCATTTAACTTTGTCTTTCCTAAGCTTACTTGACCTCCTTATTTTTTTCTCTCTTAACCTACTTATGTAGAACTCTTTCTGGGAAGCATGCTTTGGGTAATGCAAACATGGGGGGATGGGCTACTAATGCACTACAAAAATTCATATTTTAAAAATATTGGCTACTTCATAATATTTTTCTTATACTAGTTTTATTTTGGAAGAATGCAGTGGTGTCTTGTTGTGCTTTTTTTTTTTTTTTTGAGACAGAATCTTTCCCAGGCTGGATTGCACTGGCATGATCACAGCTTACTGCAGCCCCAACCTCCTGGGCTCAAGCTGTCCTCCCACCTCAACCTTCCAAGTAGTTGGGACTACAGACGCTCACTAACGTGCTAACTTTTTTATTATTTGTAGAGACAAGGTCATGCTATATTGCCAGACTAGTCTCGAACTCCTGAGCTCAAACATTCTCCTGTCTCGGCCTGCCAAAGTGCTGGGATTATAGGCATGAGCCACCACACCCAGCACTTTGTAATTCTAAAGTTCAATTAAAAGAGTGATGGCCTAGGTTTTGTGCTACAGTCTGTCTATTATCTCAAAAATATTGGTAATTTCTTAACTTCTGTGCCTCCCTCTTTATGCACATGATGCATTAGTGGTATAAGATAAGAAGAAAATATGCATTTTTCTGTACTGTATTGGAGGTAAATTCAGTGTGTGATAAATCAGCAGTCATTAGAAGTAATTAAAGGAAACTAAATAGGAATTGATTTGGAGTTATATAACCAAAGTAAGACAGTCACTTCAAGCTCTCATTCAATTATGTCTACAGTGTAAAAGCAGCAGAAATTGAAGGTATCTGAAGATAACTGTGATTCATTAGTTTTAGCTTTTGCTAAGTA
The DNA here is from genome assembly GCF_030222135.1 of Aotus nancymaae. NCBI lineage: Eukaryota > Metazoa > Chordata > Mammalia > Primates > Aotidae > Aotus > Aotus nancymaae. The sequence goes on along the minus strand of NW_026988431.1, from coordinate 46,039,811 downwards.
GTCAAATTTTGAAAGTTTGAGTTGTTCTGCTCTATACTTGAAGAAAAAAAAAATATTGGGAGGTGGGGAAGGAAAAGAAAAAAAAAGAAAAAGAAATAAGATAGAAAACTTGCCACTCTTTTCAATGTCATTATTCCAATAGAGTAGAAGTCAGCGAACTTTTTCTTGAAAGGGCCAGACAGTAAATATTTGAAGCTTTGTGAATCATACAGTCTTTGCTGCAGCTCTGCCACTGTAGCACAGAAGCCCTGAAGAATGGACATGACTATGTTCTTATACTATATTATCTATGAAAACAGGCAGCTGGGTAGATTTGGTCCATAACAGTCTGCAGTCCCTTGCTATAAAGGACAAAAGCTCCCCAAGCTACAGCATTAGTCAGTCATCTGTGACAGAGCATGTACCCTCTAGTACTTTGGGATTTAAGATGTTCTTCAAAGTCAAATCTTTTCTTACATTTGGTCAACCTTAGTGCTTTAAATTCTCATTATGGCATCATTATTTTTGCCACTTCCTTGGTTTAACACATTTCCACACTAAATACCTTCTTGAGCACAGAACTCATTCATTTATTCACTCCCATCAGAGAGATCATTAGTAGATGGCCTACAGATAAATTTTATCCAGAGAGTTGTTGAAAGGGTGAGGCTGAGAAAGTGTGGCTGAGGGGCATCTAAGACTTTCTTGAAATTTCAGGCTTGTTGGAAAAGAATCAGGTGAGAGGAGGGGACACAAAGTCAAGCCAGAGCTTGCCAAAATTAGACCTCACTGCTTCAGTTTTCCTAGGACTGTCTCTGGCCTGTCAGTAGAATTTAATTTGACCTCAATTCTATTTCTGTAAACAGAGATATGAATGTTGTTTGTGAAGTGTTTGGGGAGGTAGAAGAGAAGAGAAGTGGAGAGTAGGGATTTATGCCTTATTTTGACATTTGCGGATCCTTTTTTCTTATTCTTTTATATATAGAGAACACCAAATAAGTGCCTGATGCATTGGATTACCTTACCTCCACTTCTAAAGAGAGGAAAAGTTATTTAAGTTCTTTTTTAGCCTTTCCTCTCTTGACCTCTTCCTATTATTGCTTTCTTTTTGACTCTTGCTTCTTCATCCTAATGACCAAAGTGGCAGAAGATGGGGAAATGAGGGAGAAAAAAGCAATAGGATATGAAAAGGTGTGAGGGACCAAGGGACAGGAACAAGAAATAGGACAATTTTGACTTTTCCCCTTTCTAATCACAATTTCTCCCATGACAGGAAAACATAATGACTTTACAGAAATAAGCTCCATGTTTACTTTAAAATACCTTAGGAAGCATTGGAAAATAATAATATTATTTAATTCCAAGAAAAGAAACATGCACTCCAATAAAGGCTTAGAAGGATTAATTTTTCATGTAATTTTAATATGTATAAAAGGGTATGAAAAGCTGTCTATGGTTTACTGTGGATAAATTTCAACTTCTCAATCTCTAATGAAAGTCATCATTATGCAACTGAATTTGTAAATTCTCCATTAAAAGATGCTTTATGTGATCAAAGTAAATGAAATACAGACCCCATGAACCACATGTGTTCACAAGTACAAGTTTCTGGTATAGAATTTACATTGAAGCAATTCAAATTCATCTTACCTGATGAGTAAAAGCATGAAGTTAATAAAATATCTTGTAAGAAAATAAGTGTCACTTATTTTTAAAATGATCTAATCTTATGGAACATAATCATATGTTTATAAATACTTGGAATATGAATGTCTTTGCCCAACATTTAATATTGAAAATGCATTACAGTGAATATGAGTGTTATTTGTAATATAATCGAAACATGAAAGGTTAATCAGGAATGCCAACAAAAATATGATTCATAATTCTCCTATTTTCCTAGTTTCAAGTTTCTTGCCTGATCTATCATGACCTCTAAGTTACAATACTTAGAACTAGAAACAATATAATGCTGACCCGAAAATTAATAAATGCAGATTTTCATCATTAACTACAAATCCCTTTTCATATGCTGACATATGTTTTCATTTTATTTTTAATATTTTTCTCCAGAATGAATTTTGAACTTTTCCCTCCCTATTTTTGCACAGTGTAACACTTAGTAATGAGCTAAGAGAATTCATGTACTAAATACAATAACAGATCCAAGTTAATGATCCTGTTAATGCTCTTGACCTGTCTGATGTGATCTGAAGAAATATGTTTTCACTTGTGGCACACTTTTGCTCCAGCAGCTCAGACAGTAGCACCACAGAACCTTTAATATGAGGAACTTAGTCTTCTCTTCAATTAGCTAAGAATTTATAAGTGGATAGAAGTGACTTAAAGAAGTCATTTTAGGCTTTTTTTGTCATAATGACACATAATCATCAGATGAATCCTCAAGGAAGCTCTTCTCCAAAAATATATATAAAATATATGTACATAAACACATATGTGTGTGTGCATATGTGTGTGTCTATAGATATGTGTGTGTGTGTGTGTGTGTGTGTATATATATATATATATATATATATACTTAAAGCCAAAAAAAGAGAGAGGTAATACTAAATGACCTTGTAAAATCTATTGCATCTTCTAATCTGATCTCACTAGCCTGATCCCAGGAGCCTCAACAAACAGGCCATGAACATAATTCTCTAATGACTTGATTCACCACTGTCACCAAAGGTGACATTGAAATTAGACAGCATTTCCATATCTTACCACCAGTAATAAAATAAATCCCTTTCTCTTCTGCAGTGATCTATTTCAATGTGTAATATGGTTTCATTAGCATCCGTCTTTGAGCATTTTAATTCTCATAACACGTACGTTGCTCATAGCGTTCACCTAGTTTTTTCTCAGTCCTCTCAATATTCTAAAGTCTCTCTCAAATCCACCCTTATTCATGAGACAGTGCTACCCTGAAGTAACTTTCCATTTCTCAATCTTCTAGAACATCTATTATAACAGATACTTTGGTATTTTAAAAATATTATGTATGTAATCTAAACATTTCACCAGTATAAATCTTATCTTTCTAAGTAATGGAAATTGCATTTGATTCAAGTTTCTATCTTGAAACATATATGCATTTTGAAGTAGATTATTTAATGGTTACAGCATGATGTTTGAAACAGGCATTTTGAAGGGTGAATGGAAGAGGAAATATTTATAATAGTGGTTTTTGTTTCAACTCCTTTGCAAGTATTTGACAACAAGTAGATCCAGGTTGATTGATAAAGTGGAGTATATCACTGTAATTAGAGAAAGTTGTTCAAAATGAAAAATGCTGAAAAATTCTCAGAACAACATTTTTGTTTCAGTTCATCTGTCACTACAAATGTTAGAGGTTTTTTCTTTCTTGCTGTTATGCTTGATTTGTATAAGTTTTTAATCTTTGTTATTTAACATATAGACATTTTGAACATTATTTTTGTTGATTACATTGTAAAGAGAGTTAGATTTGCATGAACTTAAACCAAACTTCTAATTATTGCTTCCATGTTTTTACTCTAAAATTCCACTGCCTAAAAACTGACGATTAACTTTTTGATGATGTATCCATCTCTATTATGGAGAGAAATATTTGTGAGAGCAATGTTTTCATAGATACTCCCATCAAAATACAGAAGAATCAATGGCCTGACCTCTCAGGTTTCCAATTTATAGATTCTCGGAACAAAGCCTTCCTAGGAATGCTTAAACTTAATATGTGCTCTTAAGGTTATTCAAACTCAGGTCCCGGATTTACAAATCTAATCTACTTACAAAGAATTGACCTCACCCTAATATTCAGAAGCAAATTCCTTCCTGGAAATAAGCATGTGCTTTCACCAGAGAGAAAAATGAAAAGTAAAATTAGTATGTCAGTCATTCATCTTGTCATTCTTTCATTCAGCATTTGTGGAACATTCATATTTTTCACCCAAAGGATATAAGTGTACTTAGCCCAATTCTATATCTATGTAGAGAGCTAGAATGCCATATCTGACATTGAAGGGCTTCCCATTAAACGTATGAAATTCAGTTCAATCATTTTCAAATATTTATTATGAATTTACTCAATTCAACACTCTTTCAGATGTGTTAAGGATGCAACTTTGAATCACAGGAACCTGATCTTGTCCTCTCTGAATTTAAAGTTCATTGTAGAGGATGTAAGCTAAAACTTGAAGGACAAAAAGTAACTTATTATGCAGTGATATTGGGGCAAGACATTGCTAGCAAGAGTCTGGCTTTAAGGTAGAAATGAGCTCAGTGTATTTGACCCCCCAAAATGGTATGGCCTAAAATAGAAAACAATCAAAAACATATTTCTGTTCAGATTGTAGTGGGTGAAACAAAAGATGAGAGGTGGAAGAGAGGATATTGTGACAGGAAAACTTTCCTAGAAGAAATTTCTTAAAGTGGAAGCTCATTAAATGAAAGGCAAGTGGAAGTTCATAGGGTAACAGAAAGGAAAGGGCATTTGGACAGGTGCTGCTGGACCCAGGTAGAGAGAAGTTTAAGACTGAAGACACATCTTAGGAAATGGATGTTGGCCTACATAGCTAGAGTATCAGGTAATGACAAGTGCAGCAGAGCACAGTGGCAAATGAGGAGAGGCAGGTGTGTCAATGAGGATTGCTAATGGCTGCAAACAAGAATGAAAACAATAGAGGCTTAAATAATTAAGAATTTACTTTTCTAAGAAGAAGTTTTATGGTAAACAGTTATTGACTCTGATCAGTAGCTTAATTATATCAAGAATAAAGGCCATTCTCTAGGCCTTCCTCTCATGGGATTAACATGGTTGTAGCAGCTCTAATCATGTCATCCTCACCCCATGTTAAATGTAGGAAGTAAGGGATTGAGTAGCACAGAAAAGAACCTTTTCTCTTACAGCATTTTTCTTATCAGGGATAAAAATTATCTTCCAGAAACTCTCCAGAAAACTTCCTCTTAAACCTGGATAACATGCCCACCTCAGATGAAGAATCTAGATTTCCTAAAATCAAGGAACCTTGGTCTAATAAATCAAGGTTTTCTTAGCAAGGAAGAAGGAAGGGCAATAAGCATCATGGTGGAACTCATAATGTCTGCCAGGGCAGGAGCTGATGATGGAGGGCCTTGGAATTTTGTATGCTATGATAGGCTTCCTCCTATGGGCAATAGGCCTCTAGTTGAAACCTTAGCTAACAATAGCTTAATGATAGTCACATTTTTGTGTTCTTTTATATTTCCTAATTAAAACATTTTTGCTGCCATTTGTACATGACTTTACTTCTTCCCTACTTTGCCCTTCCTTTTTCTGTGGGTTTCGTAGATAAAATCGATATGGCCTTAATTATTTTGTTGTTTTATAAGCTAGTGCATTTGAATCCAATAAACAAAATCCACCAGAATTGAATTCCTTCTAAGTAGTTTCATAATATGTCTTTAATCTGTTAGAATAGACTTTTCTCTTTGGGTCACAAATGTAGACACAAATATCATTTCTATTATCTTATTAATCATTATGTAAACCATGAGTTATATAAATTAATTTTTCTCTGGTTGGATCACTGTGGTAGGATAATGTAGAAAGCACAAAGATTGATGTCTTATTTTGCTTTCATAAATAAAATAGTTAATGACCTCTATTTTTTACCCAACTAAGAAAAAATACAAAACTACCAAGTTCATTAATGATGAAACTAGTTTTCCATATTTTATTAGCTTTGCTTTGTTATGCTACATTAAATAAAGGAGTCTCAATAAATTCCCACCTGCTTAAAAAGTTCCTTCCATTTATGCTATAGGCAATTTAGTTTGATGTTTGCTATTTCTGTCCTAAGAAAGAAAAAAGTTAATAAATTCTTATTACAAGAAACTATCTACAATTGAATACAATGTCCATCTGTTACTTGCAACGGTTAGTATTTTATTAAAGTGTGGACTATAGAATAACACCATGCTTAGTAGCCAAGAGCTGTTGTAAGTATGCAAATTAGGGGTTGAATCATGCCCAGGAAAAAGTTGTAGCTTGTGGCAGCAACTACAGGAAATGGCTTTGCCATAGTGGGAGCCCAGTAATTGGTCAATTTAGTCCTTTGACAATCCAGATTTCTACCAAGGATTTCTGGAATCTCTTCTAGTAATTCCTCACTCAGAACCCCACATTACTAGGGGTTTCTTAACTTTCTCAGCTTGAGGACTTTTCTCTCAGAAACCTATGTGTTGTTCATTTTGCATCATGTTCGTTAAATATCTGTTGTGAGGAAAAACAAGAGTAAGAAATTAACATATATCTAGAAATATTTAAAAATGCATGTGCTGACTGGGTTAAATGTAATGGTCTGATTATAGGTAATTACATCCTTTCCCTCCCAAACACCACAAAAATTAATTAAAAATAAAAAAATCCTTAATTAATGGTGACAAAGAGAAAAATAGAAAATATAACATCAGAAAAATTCTTATAGTAATATTTTAGAAAGTGGAATAAGATGGAGGAGAGGTAACAGACATAGCAGAGCAGAAAATATCAAAAGCTAATTGATCACACAGAGGTGCTTCTAATGGCAAGTAGGCTTTTCTACCTCAAAAATCCCCTGAGAATCTCTGATTGTGAGGAAGAAAGTTACCTGGAAAGCAGAAGTCAGTTTAAGACTGAACACTCAGAGACTGCTTGAGAGTCTCTTTATCCCTCCACAAATACACACTAAGAGATAAGAAAAGTCTAGTCTCTGGAGAAGTTGATTCAGGAAGCAGTGAACACCAAGAAATTAGTTTAGGGTAAAACAAGGTGATTAATTTGTTCTACACACATTCCCTATGCTATCCACAGCCCTTTCCTCTGCTCTGTTTCAAGAATACTTATTATCATGTTTGATTTTTGCCTGAAAAAAATTGGAGGATAGTATGTGTAAAAAGTTGTTTTTGAAAGGCCCCAGATATAGACCTCTAGAAATTTAGGAGTTGCTTGAGATGTGTAGAAGTTCATGCTAAGTGAAGTCAACTGGTTGGACCTTGTCCCACACCTCAAGCATCTCCCCCACCACCCAGAACTTCTAATAAGTGTTTTGTATTTTGATCATATATACAGATGTTTCTTGAAGATGTAATGTATGTGATAGAAAATCCTTTCTCATAACAAAGAGTGAATAAAAAATGTTTATGGAAATGGGACCCAATTAAAACATAAACAGGTCAAATAATATCACATACATAAAACAAGAACAGGAAACTAATTTTAAAAAATAATCAGAGGAAAAAAGGCATTGCAAAATAAAGTAAATTACAGTAAAAAGAAATCTTTAGAAGTCAGAAAAAATCTATAAAGTATGTGGAAAATAAGAATAAAGAAATTATAAAAATAGATTAGGTGGTTTAATATCCAACAAGTACAAATTTGAGAGAGAGAGAGTATAAAAAGAGGAGAGAAAATGATCAAGATATCATCAAAAAGATCACCAAAACGTAAGGCTTATATCTTTAAGTTAAAAGATCCCATTGAATTCCCAGAAAAAATTAATGAAATAATATAGTATTCAAAGGCATATTATCATGAAGTTTCAGGAGACTTGGGTTTGAAGGGCAGATTTATTTAAAAAACTCACAACATAAATATTAGACTAGTAACATAAGAGACCAAAAGATATTAGAACAATAGTATTAAAAATTCTGATGAAAAATTATTTTCAGCCTATAATTTTATGCCCAAACAAGCTATAGTATCACTGAAATGTGAGGATTGAATAAAGACATTTTCAGATGTGCAATAATTCACAAAAACATGCCTCCTATTAATCTTCCCTTGGAAACTACCACAGTATATAATTCATGAAAAATGAAGTAGTAAATCAGGAAAAAGGGAGACAGGGCATTTGAGAAACACTGTTTTCTATACAATAGAGGGAAAAAGGGACATTGCAGCATGACTACTGTGACTTTAGCCTAAAAACCTAATAGTCTAGATTGAAGCAAGAAATAAAGATCTGTCAGAGCCAGGTCTTCAATTAGAACAAGCAAACAAAACAAAAATGGAACATCAGGGGACTAATAGGTGATTTGAAGTATTTGAGCCTTTGGAATAGTGTTGCCTGGTGTTTAACATATCTGTGAGAACATTTTCAAAAAAGAATAGGTGATAAATAGGTAAGCAGATTTTAAAATAAAGAAGTAGTTGTTACCTTTAATATTAAAAGTCATGTAATAATAAAAACTTAAAAAATAGGAACTATTATTTCAGGAGTACATACTATTTATATAGTAAAAATGATGCAAAGGCGGGCTAATGCTTTGGCACAGATGAGAGAAAGGAATGCTGAGGTTAGTTAAGAGAACAAAAATCCCAATTATCCCCAATACCCCCAAATACTTCTAGTTTTCTTAACATCCCTATGTTTAGTACAGAAGTTCCATTTCTAACTTTGTTCAGACACTCTTTATTAAATCTCTACAATTCTGCTGGGAATTTGTCCTACTATACAGAGAAAGGAAGGGTTCTGGATGTCCTGCCAGTTTCATTTTTTTTTTAATTAATTATTTTTTTAATTGACATATAAATTTTATATATATAGTTTATCATTTATAACATGATGTTTTGAAATATGCATACATTGTGGAATGGCTAAGTTGATTTAATTAACATAAGCATTAACTTACATATCACTTTTTAATGATAAGAACACTTAAAATTTATTCTTTTACAGATTTTTCAAGAATAAAGTACATTGTTATTAACTATAGTCACGGTGTTGCATAAAAGATCTCTTGAACTTATTCCTCCTATCTGAAATTTTATATTCTTTGACCAGCATCTTCCCAACCACCCTAAAACCCATCCCCTGGTAACCACCATTCTACTTTCTGCTTCTATGAGTTTAACTTTTTAAGATTCCACATGTAAATGAGATCATGTGGTATTTGTACTTCTATGTCTGGTTTATTTCACTTAACATAATGTCCTCTAGGTTCATACATCTTGTCAAACAAGAATTCCTTATTTTTAAGGTTGAACAATATTTTATTCTGTATATATACCATATTTTCTTTATTCATTCATCTCTTGATGGATATTTTTAGTTTGATTCCTTACCTTGACTATTGTGAATAATGCTGCAAAGAACATGACAGTGTAGCTATACATACTGATTGACTTTTTGTTTCATGATCTAATTTCATATACACCCAGCAGTGGGATTGCTGGATCATGTTGCGGAGTCTGACCGGCAAACTCTGATTGACAGATGACAGAAGTACACAGGCACAGATGTTTTGATTGTGCGAGTGGGGCCAGGGAACCCCACAGCTCACAGATCCCGAAGAGGGAGTGTGGCTCCCATGAAGCTCCATGTGCCAGAGAGGCCCCACATTTATTTAGTACAGATTTAATGACAAAGGACCATTAGTGGGTAATTAACATTGCTGAACCCCCAAGTAGAGAGCATTTCTGCATGGGGATGATCAAAGGTCGGTCTTAGGACAACATAAGTAAACAAGCTATTTAAATAAACTCTCTTACATTCCTTTGTACCCACTCCTAGCCTAATTGCCTCCAGGTAAGGACAGCCGCCTTTGGCTCATACCTTCCAGAAGCTTTGCAAAACCTCTTGGCCTTCCCAGAAGGTTTGCATCTTTCTTATAATTTTTCCCACCACTCTGATCAATTTCCTACATATGGTTATTCTATTTTTAATTTTTAAAGGAAACTTCATGTTGGTTTCCATAATGGCTGAAATAATTTCAGTTACATAGTCTGGTATACATAGTCTCACCAACACTGTGAGAGAGTCACCTATTCTCCACATTCTTACTAGTGCTAGTTATATTTTGTCTATCTGATAATAGCCATTCTAACAATAGCCATCTCATTGTAGTTTTAGTTTGCATTTTCTTGCTAATTAGTGATGTTGAGCATTTATTAATATTCCTGTTAACCATTCATATGTCCTCTTTTGAAAAATGTCTTCAGGTCTTTTGCCCATTCTTAAACCAGGCCATTTGTCTTCCTTAAATTATTTCAGTTTTTTGTATATTTTGGATATTAACTCCTTATCAGATGTATGGTTTGCATATATTTTCTTCCATTTTATAGGTTATCTTTTTCCCTGTGGCTTGTTTCCTTTGCCATGCAGAAACTGTTTAACTTCATGAAATCCCATTTGTCTATTTTTGGGTTTTTTGACAATATTTTTGAGGTCATATCCAAAAAATTATTGCTCAGACCAATGTTGTGGAGTTTTGCCCATATGCTTTTATATAGTAGTTATAGAGTTTCAGGTCTTATCCTTAAGTCTTTTATCCATTTTTAGATGATGATTGTAAATGATGTGAGGTGAGGGTCTAATATCATTCTTCTGCATGTGGATATCCAATTGTCTCAACGTAATTTATTGAAGAGACTGTCGTTTCCCTATTTTATGTTCTTGGCACATTTGTTGAAAAATCAATTGCCTGTAGATGCATGGGTTTGTTTCTGGGCTCTCTATTCTGTTCCATTGGTCTATGTGTCTGCCTTTAATGCTAATATTATGATGTTTTGATTACTACAGCTTTGTAGGATATTTTGAAGTGAGATAATGTGATGCTTCCATCTTTGTTTTTTTTTGCTCAAGATTATTTTGATTGTTCAGGTCTTTTGTGGTTCCATAAAAATTGTGTAATTTTTTTCTATTTATGTGAAAAATGTCATTGTAATTTTGATAGAGATTGCATTGAATCTATAGATTGCTTTTGGTAGTATGCACATTTTAACAATAATAATTATTCCAATCCATGAACATGGTATATCTTTGCATTTATTTATCTTCTTCAATTTCTTTCAATGTTTTATAGTTTTCAGTTTGTAAGTTTTTCATCTTGTTGGCTAAATTTATACCCAGGTATTTGTGTGTGAGAGTGTGTGTGTGTGTGTGTGTGTGTGTGTGCATGTGCGCATGCACGCGTGTGCATGTGCAGCTACTATAAATGGAATTGTTTCCATAATTTACTTTTTAGATAGTTTATTGTTAGTATATAGAAGTGCTACTGATTTTTCGTGTTAATTTTGCATCCTGCAATTTTACTGAATTATTTTATTAGTTCTAATAGCTTTTTGGTGGAATATTTAGGATTTTCTATATATCAGGCTATTTCATCTACAAACAGGGACAATTTAACTTCTTCCTTTCTAATTTGGATACATTTCGTTTATTTCTCTTGTCTAGTTGCTCTGGCTACGACTTCCAGTACTATTTTGAATAGAAGTGTCAAGAGTGGCATCCTTGTCTCATTCCTGATCTTAAAAGAAAAGTTTTTAACTTTTCACCATTGAGTATTATGTTAGCTCTGGGCTTGTCATATATGGCTTTTATTGCATGGAGGTCCATGTCTTCTATAGCTCATTTTTTGAGTTTTTACTCATAGAAGAATGTTGAATTTTGTTAAATACTTTTTTCTGCATTTATCGAGATGATTATACTTTTTGCCCTTTATTTGTTAATGTGGTGTCACGTTTATAGATTTGCATAAGCTGAGCAATCCTTGCATCCCAGGGATAAGTCCCACTTGATTATCATGAATTGTCTTTTTAATGTGCTCTTGAATTTTGTTTACTGGTATTTCATGGAGAATTTTTGCATCTATGTTCCTCAAGGATATTGCCAGTAATTTCTTTTCCTGTGGTGTCCTTGTTGGGCTTTGATAATAGGGTAATATTAGCTTTGTAAAATAAGTTTGAAGGTATTCTCTCTTCTTCAATTTTTGGGAAAATTTGAGAATAATTGGTGCTAATTCTTCTTTAAATTTTTTGGTAGAATTTAACAGGGAAGCCATCAGTTTCTGGGTTTTTCTTTAATGGGAGGCATTATATTATTTATTCAATATTCTTACTCATTATTAGTCTGTGGAGATTTTCTACTTCTTCATAATTTAGTCTGGATCAATTGAATTTGTCTAGAAATGTATCCACTTTTTTCTAGGTTATCTAATTTGTTGGCATGTAATTGTTCCTAATAGTCTTATGATTCTTTTTGTGGTATCAGTTGCAATTCTTTTTTATTTATGTGAGTCTTTTCTTTTTCCTTAGTCAAGGTAAAAGTTGATCAGTTTTGTTTATCTTTTCAGAAAAAACAACTCTTAGTTTTGTTGATCTTTTCTATTGTTTAGTCTCTATTTTATTTATTTCTACTCTGATCCTTGTTATTTCCTTCTTCTTACTAACTTTGGGCTTAGTTTGTTCTTTTTCTAGTTCCTTAAGATGTAATGTTAGGTTGTTTATTAGAAATATTTCTTTTTGTGAGGATGTTATTACTTACGGCTATAAAGTTTTCTCTTGGAACTACTTTTATTGTGTCCTAGAAGATTTGGTATGTTGTGTGTCATTTTTTTTGTCTCAAATTATTTTAAAATGTTTCTTCTAATTTCTTCTTTGACTCATTGGCTGTTCAGAACCATGTTCTTTAATTTTCATTATTTGTGAATCTTGCAAAATTCCCCTGTTACTGATTTCTAGTTTTATATCATTGTGGTCAGAAAATATATTTGATATGATTTTAGTTTTCTTACATTTTTATGAATTGTTTTGTGACCCAACATAGTATCTATCTTGAAGAATGTTTTATGTGTACTTCAGAAAAATGTGCATTCTGCTGCTGTTGGATGGAATGTTCTGTATGTGTCTGTTAGGTCCATTTGACCAAAAATACTAGTTTAAGTCCAATATTTCCTTATTGATTTTCTGTCTAAATGATCTATTGCTGACAATGAGGTATTAAAACCTCCTACTATTATTGTATTACAATTTATCTCTTCAGATATATTAATATTTGCTTTATATGTTTAGGTACTTCCATATAACTTGCTTCTGTGTATCTATATGCTTCTATATACCAGAAGCATATATATTTATAGTTGTTAAATCCTCTAATGTATTGTAATGAATTGGTCCCTCTTTCATTATGTAATAACTTTCTTTGTCTGATTTTATCTTTTTTTTAGTTAAAGTCTGTTTTATCTTATGCATCTATATCTACTCCTGCTCTCTTTTGGTTTCCATTTGTCTGGAATATCTTTTTCCATCCCTTCACTTTCATTCTATGTATTTCCTTAAAGGTGAAGTGGGTCTCTTATAGACAAAATATAATTGAGTCTTGTTTTTTAATTCACTCAGCCACTTTATGTCTTTTGATTGCAGAATTTAATCCATTAACATTCAATGTAATTATTGGCATTTACATACTTACTATTGCCAATTTCTTAGTTATTTTCTGATTATTTTGTAGATCTATTGTTCTTTTATTTCTCTCTTGCTGCTGTAAAGAAAAATATCTGAAACAATGACACATAAGACATTGGATATCAGACAACAAAGGGCAGTGATCTTTGAGAATCACAAAACAAATAAATTGGGCCCTAATATTGCCCAGCTTATTATCTAGGGACTTGGCAAGAAGCAAAAAGAAACCCAGGCAGAACCCAGCAGACTCCTTAAATTGAGATGCAATGGTAAGTCCAGGAAGACCAAAGCAGCTAGAGATTATAAGGCAGAGTACCCAAGATGTGAGAAACCTTCAAGGGTTCATTAGACTACTGGTTAATATATGAATGGGTGTTCAGGAAAAGAACCACATGAAAGGATTCAAGAGAACAACACTCAGAGACCACACAGGATCAAAACAGTGCATCTATGCAACTGCTAGACTAGAAACCCTAATAATTTAGAGGGCATTGGCAAGAAGTCCTAGATACTAGAAAAGCTTAGGTGGGAGGATTGCTTGGGCCCAGGATTTCACGGCTGCAGTGATTATGCCACTGTACTCCAGGTTGGGTGACAAATTGATACCTCAAAAACAAAAGTCTTGCCTCATTATTGGAGAAATATTAGCCTTAGTTCTTCTCTGGTTTAACAAAGATTAAAACTAAAGCCCAAAGGATCAAACTGTTGCCAAATAACCACATGCAGAAAAAAAGTCAAGCATATTTACAGGAATACAAAAATATCTAGACATAACAAGGTTAAATTCACACAGTCTGACAACTGAACTAAAAACATTGCAAGACATGCAAGAAGGATGAAAATATAACTCATGAGGAGAAAAATTGATCCACTGAAGCTGAATTAAAAATGAAGTGAAATGATATAATATCACTGCCTTATTTTTATAATATTGTGAATATTAGAAATTGACATTTTTTTCAGTGGGGTTAATTAAGCATAGAAAAGGAAATGTGATTAAATGTAAAGTAGAAATATAAAATTTAGTGAAAGTAAAGCTTAAAATCTTTCAGTACCCCTAATTATTTGATAGAATGCTTGTTTTTCCCTCCATACAATAAGAAGAGGTTGGGAACAGATTTATTAAAATTTTGAAGTGCATGTAGTCCTGGTAGGCTGGAGGATTTAAATATGCTAGCAGCTTATTTCTGGATTATACTAGCAAAACCAATCTTATTTTAGAATGGGAGTTAGTTCTTAAGTTAGGCTAGATAAATAGCATCCAGATTTTGTACCAAGAACCCTCGGGTGATTTGGGGTCATTTAAAGAATCTTGAGATTCCACCTAGCCCTAATCAATACTGGACACAATCGCGTAGTACTAACAGGCATTCAAGTAATCTTCCTTTTTTCCTCCCTCTTTACTTTCCTTTAAGAGATAACAACATAAAATTGATATTTTTTTCTAATCTAGTCTCTGCTCATACAAGAAAGACATAGTCATAAGCCTATTGCTTTGAAACTGAGAGATATCCCCGCCTCCCCTAAACCCAGCTTTGCTTCACTTGTTGGAAATGGTGGTTTTAGAATTCAAACAAACAAAAACAAACAAACAAAAAAACATCTACTCAGCTTACTGAGGTTTTACATGGGCTTTGACCTTGACTGGTCCACTGTCCTTGCTTGCTCTTGTAGTATTTAACGAGGCACCAACCCTCTAGGGGTCATTGCTGCCTTTGCCTGTACTCCTATTAACATTGACCTCTGTAGAACAGAGTCCCACAGATCCCCTGGCATGGCCCATATTAGTGAATAAAGCTACTTAACAGCTACCTTAAGCCATTTACAACCTGCCCAATAACATAAATTAAATGCAAAATAAAGCAAACAAACTTAACCACAATTCAATTTGGTTGATTCACTCATTTAACCAATCCTTAGTGAAACAGTTTTCTTTCACTCTAAATGTTAAGTTAGATTTTGGCAAAAACACAGTTTTTTTTTTGAAGCTCAGTTTTTAGCCATGATAACAATAAAAACTGCTGATATTCTGAAGGGCTGACTTAAGTAGCAACTTTAAAAGATGGGATTCAACTGATTATAGCTAAAAAAAAAAACCATTTTAGCAAGAACAATATTTCCCTTTCCCAAATAACAGGTAGAACTGTAAGATCTTGACCAGGTCAAGATTAAGAGTCAGTCAGCTGGGCCCTTGCCCAGGGCACTAATCTATAAGGGCACAAAATAATCACTGTCCTCTCAGTTGGAGAAAAAAGATTATTTATAGAACTCCTCTCTGTGTGAGTATAATATGAGGCTGAAAGGACTATTTTGTTAAGATACTTGGAATGGGACTGGTAAGATCTCAAAAGATGCTGCTGAGAAGCCTGGCAAAAAGTGAAAACAAAGTTTTTATTTTGCTCAGTGGGGAGGGGTGAATTCTAAGTTTAGAAACAGAATAGAATTGACACATGACAATGATAAGATACCTCATTTCCCACCAACTGTCTTTTCTTAGTTTCCTTTCCTACAAAGTCCCCATCGTCACCTTTAAACTCTTTTTTTTTTTTTTGAGACAAGAGTCTTACTCTGTCATCCAGCTGGAGTGCAGTGGTGTGATCTCAGATCACTGCAACCTCTGCCTCCTGGGTTCAAACAATTCTCCTGCCTCAATCTCACAGTAGCTGAGACTACAGGTGTGTGCCACCACGTCCAGCTAATTTTTGTATTTTTTTTCCAGAGATGAGGTTTCACTGTCTTCCCCAGGGTGGTCTGGAACCCCTGAATTCAGGTAATCAGGCTCCCAAAGTGCTGGGATAGTGCTTGACCCCTTATCTTTAAACTCTATTGAACAAATATTTTTAAAAAATGAGTGTGAGGACATACATAATACTTATCTGCATGGTGCACAATATCATTAAGCCACCACATATCTTGGCCATTTCTGGGCCTTAAGAACTTCAGTCTTGCATCTCTGAAAGACAGAATGTTAATAGTATATGACTAGCTCAAATATTGAAATTAATGCATAATAGCAAACCATATTTTAGCATAAATAACACAGTACAAGTGCTGAATATTTACAATAGGCTCATTCTATCTGTCCTAACATACTTTCTAACTTAACTGATAAGAAATATTAAAGCATTATCTTGTGCATTTTAACATATTGTTTACCTGCTGTTCAGGGTAGATTTGTAAATTGAAAAAAATATCTCAGAGGCAGGTAGTCAGCAAAGAAAATGGCAAAAACAGAGGCCTGATTTCTGCAAAAATTTTGGGGAAATATGCTGAAAAAATAATCGACGAGTCCTTTAGAGTTAAAGAAGGAATATGTTGTATTACAACAGATAGTAGGATCTATACATATGCTTATTCATCCAGTTAACATAATATTTGAGCACTAAAGTCTACTCCAGGCATTTGTTAATGGTACAGAGAAAGAGCAAAGAACAAAACAAAGTCCTGTTTCTGTGGAGATTCATCCTAGAGAGAAGAGAGAGATAGTAATCTATTAACTATATAGTATGTCAAATAGCAATGAGTGCTATGTGGAAAGATAAAGAAGGGACATAGGGAAAGATTATACTGGCTGGGATGTTGACTGATTTGCTGTTTTATTTTACTTGGAGTGATCTAGGAAGACATCACTGGTAAGGTAAAATTTAAACAGAGATCTATAAGAAACAAGGGAGTGAGGCATGAGCTCTTCCTGAGGAATCATTTCAGGTAAAGAAAGCAGCAAGCTAAAGAATTAAAGGCTTTAGTGCATTCAACTAGGAGGAAGAGGTCAATATGTGTGGTCATCAGAACAAGGACAAGAGTGGTAAGAGAAGATGGAGAGATAGCAAAGGACCTTAGTCATGTAAGGCTGTTTATTGTAGGACTTTGTATTTTACTCAAGAGAAATGGGAAACCATTGGGTAGCGGGGGGAGTTGGGCAGAGGAGTGAGGTGATCTGAAAAAATGGTTTTAAAGGACCACTTTGGTACTGTATTAAGCCAATGACATAGAGGAGAAGCAGGGGAAGATGCAGAGTTCAGCAAGGAACTGTTTTAATAACATATAAAAAAAAGACAAGAGCATGGACTAGGATGGTGAGAAGTGGCCATAATCTGGATATGTAGTGATAAGCTTTGGCTCTGTGTCCCCACCCAAATCTCATCTTGAATTATAATCCCCATAATCCCCACTTGTAGAGGGAGAGACCTCTTGGGGGTGATTGGATCATGAGGGCAGTTTCCCTGTTCTTGTGATAGTGAGTAAATACTCATGAGATCTGATGGTTTCATAAGCATCTGGCATTTCCCCTGCTTGCACTTCTTTCTTTCCTACTGCCTTGTGAAGAAGGTGCCTGCTTCTCCTTCCACCATGACTGTAAGTTTCCTGAGGCCTCCCTAGTCATGTGGAACTGTAAGTCAATTAAACCTTTCTTTTATAAATTACCGTGTCTTAGGGATGTTCTTTACAGCAGTGTGAAAACAGACTAATACATGAGGTGAAGGCAGTTACCACAGAATTTATTGATAGTTTAGATATGGGGTTGAAGAAGAAATGAAGGATAAAATAAGAAAGGATCCCAACAGCAAGGAAAAATACCTTATCTTCATTTAAGATGGCTCCAAATGTGATCATTATCAATCTATTTAAAGCCTTCTCCTGATGAAAAGCGTATATTTGGGGGAAAGTATACCCTTCAGAGAGATCCATGAAATTATTGTTTAGAGAGATAGTATTAGAGAAAAACAAATTTGAGGTAAGCCCACACCTAAAAAGTAAATTTAAAGCAGTAATTGAATACCTATAAAGCTGGAAACAGCTTTAGGGAGTATTACTTACATGATTTCAGTAATGGTCGATCTTAGGCAAAGGGTTTCACTAACAGAATATTAATCTAAGATAATACAAATATAGAATAGAAAATGGTTTTGTCACAGATTAAGTTAAAATTATCTGTGAAGAGGTAAAAGTAAAGTGGGTTTTAAAACAAGACCATAAATTCAAAATTGTTGAGAAATAAATCTGTATTATGACTACTTTTAATATTCAAACATATATCTTAAAGATTTATTTTATCTTTTATATATGATAAAAATTCCACAAGTACCAAGAAAAAAAGATTATGAAAGCAGTCTGAAATGTTGGTATTTCCCAAGGTAGGTGAGAGATTCTGCTTTGTTTTTGTTGTTACTTGTTTGTTTTTGCTTTTTTGTTTTTATTTTTCAATAACTTGGAAGCAATCTCAAAGGTGTTGGTAGGGAGAAGATTAAAATTCCATGGAAAATTAAAAATGAAGTGTATGTCGAAGCTGACAACAGCATATGTTGGGCAGGGTTAATTGAGAAAATACTGTGGTCAGTTTAAGGCTAAGTTGACAATCGTTATTTATTTTGCCAGGGAAGAGCCATACATAGAGATCACTAATATTGACCTAAATGAAGGCAGGGGACAGAAGAAAAACTGCCACATGTTAACAAAGGGTATTTCTTTCCTTGTGGCCATATGACATTACTCTGGGGAAGCAAAATGAATGACAAAATGTAGACATTGACCTGTGGAAGAAAGTTCAAGACTAAATGCAGAAAGATAAAAGTAATAAATGCTGATATTTTAACTAGAGGAGAGAATGATGAAATGTCACATTTATTTAATCTACCAAATTGCTAGAACCTAAAATTCAAAAGAATTAGACAAGAGTGAATTTAAAAGATGTTAATATATGTCTATGATTTGCTGGCTTAGGGAATGAATATCAAATAACAGTGAGTTAATCTAGGTAATAATCAATTTTTATTGACTATTATGTGTTAAACATGTTAAAAGCATCACATTTAGTTTTTAAACAAATACATAGGTCATTTTTGCTATTTCACAATTCAGTTAAAAATTCAGAAAATCCAAGCCTCGCCCACATCTGCACCAGTAGTAACCACCCAGTCTGGTGTTTGGGCCTCATCCTATTTCCTCTAGCACTCTTGCTACAACAGGCAATCTCTCCATATTAGAATTTAATAATTGTCTTTCAAGAGCAAAAATCTTTTTTAAAAAGGATCATATAATAGCTGAATTCCTAGCTTTTGCTCTCAATCCCCTACTGTCTTCTTTACCTCTCCAAAGTTCCAACTGATCCAGGGGTCCTGGAAACATTAAAAAAAAAAATCTGATTGGAGTCCCTGGATATTTAGCTGGGTTCTCACTGCTGCTTGAAAAATACTTCATTGACTTCCTTTTGTAGTTACAACAAATAACTGAACCATTCTTTTCCCTTCTTCACTAAGCCCATCTCTCTTTCACTCTAAGATTTTTTTTTTAATTTTTAAATGAAAACTTTAAGTCTGAAGTAAGAAATTTAAATTTACCTTTTCTCTATTTTAAAAGCTCTCTGTGTCATTCCTCTTTTTACTCTTCTATTAACAACCTTCTCTGAAAGAAGGACTGTGTTCTCTTCAGAGATCTACCCCTATCATCTCAAGCCAAATTGGTTTCTGGATTAATTTCCACATATCCTCATATTCCAACCAGGACTTTTTGTGTACCCCCTACTCCACACTATGGTATGTTTAAGTTTCTTTTTCTTATTTCCTATAAATATGGTTCTTTCCCCAATCTCCTTACATTACAAATCATTCTTCTTCATGTCCCAGCTAAGTTTCTAACGATAGTCACAATTCATCTATTTCTTATTATACATCCTTTATCTGCTTATAATTTGCCTCCATCTTAATGAAAATGCTGCCATGAAGGTCATCTGGGTTTTCTTATACATCAACTCTGTTGTTTGAAGAGTACTCAGTACTCAGTCTCTTCTGTCTTCTGCAGCATCTGAACCTCCTGATAGAGATTTTTTTAAATCTCTCTTCTCTGTGAATTTTCCTTTACACTTCTTCTCTGTCTCCTCTCATTGTTCTGTCCTCTAAATGCAAGTCTTTTCAATGTTCTATCGTAACTTTCTTCTCTGTGTTGACATTATTTCCTTTATACTTCCATAATGTCGACTCTTACCTTTAACGTTTCTGAAATTTACTTTTTATTCGTTTCTTTTTACATTTTTTTCCAGAAAGTTTTTTCACCCATGTATTAATTCATTCAAAGATATATGGGTACACATTAACAGCATTACTTAGTGAGTTCTGGTTTCAATTTTTAGTTCATTATAGCTTACAATAAAATATAAACTAAAATATAACCAATAGAACAAAATAAAATGCTAGAATCAATGAAAGAGGCAAGAAGTGTAACATAATTATATGACTATCTTAGTCCATTTTCTGCTGCTATCAAAGAATATCACAGACTGGATAATTCATAAGGAAAAGAAATTTATTTGGCTCATGGTTCTGGAGGCAGGGAAGTCCAAGATTGAGGGGCTACATCTGGTAAGGGCCTTCTTGCTGCATCATCTCATGGCAGAAGGCTGAAGCAAGTATGCAAGACAGAGAAAGAAAGGGGGCCAAACTCTTTTGATAACTAACCCACAACTGCAATAATGGCATTAATCTATTCTTGAGGGCTTTCCCCTCATGACTTTGGGGAAAGCCCTCAAGAATAGAGGTCTCATCTTGTAATATTGTCACAATAGTAATTAAATTTCAACATGTATTTTAGAGGAGACATTCAAGTCGTAACAATGACAATCTAGAATAAAGAAAACTTATAGTTAGATACAAAAGTAGGCAGAGCTTCCTAGTTAAAAGGGAAACACACTAACGTGCATGTCTTATTACTTAATAATAAAAAGCAAATGTGAAATCATTAAAATTCTATTCTCCAAGAAGAATTTCTACCACAAAGAAAATGTTCATGTTATGACAATAAACAATAAACAATTTAATAAGGGAGATCCAAGATGGCCGCTTAGGAGGAACTCGGGAATGCAGCTCCGAGAGAAAGCACAGAGGGTGAGTGGACGCCGTATTTCCAGACTGATTTTTACTGCCCACAGACCAGGAGATTCACACGCAGAGAAGCCACACGGGTCGCCAGCGCTGCTGGCGCCGCTGGCTTGAACGGTGCAGCCGCTGGGCCGGCACCCTGAGGCAACGGCTCACTGTACAAAGTGAGAGAGTCTGAGTCCCCTATAAACCAGCAAGGGGAGCTGAAACGGGTAGCCAGGCCAGCGCCACGAATCTCAGAGCCGCGGCTTTAGCCAACGCAGCGGCTCCGGAGGCAGATCAGATGAGACGGTGTCCCCTCTTACCCAGCAAGAAGACCTGAAACACAACTGAAACCGGGACGGTCCAGCTCTGTGGAGGAGGGGCGTTCTCCATAGGCACCCTGCTGTTCCCAGGGCAATCTAACAAGGCAATCCGCCACTACAGAGACTCCGTCACTACAGGGGCGGGCCAACATCGCGGAAGCAGTTCTAACTACACCCAGAAGTTCACACGGAAGCTGGGTGGAGCCCACAGCAGCTTAGCGAAGCCTCTGCAACCTGAGTGTGACTAGGCTGCCACCTTGTGGGCAGGGAAAACAGCAACCGCACAGGGGAACATCATAAAACCGTAACTCCCTGGGACAGAACACCTGGGGGGAAGAGCAGGGGGTTTATGAGTTCTGCCACAGCAGACTTAAAATTACCAAAATCAGAAAGACAACAACTACAAAGTCAACAGGTGGATAAATCCACAAAGATGGGAAGAAACCAGCGCAAAAAGGATGAAAACACCCAAAACCAGAACACTTCTCCTCCTACAAGGGATCACAACTCCTCACCAGCAAGGGAACAAGACTGGATGGAGAATGAGTGTGATGAAATGACAGAATCAGCTTTCAGAAAGTGGATAATAAGAAACTTCCGTGAGCTAAAAGAACATGTTCTAACCCAATGCAAAGAAACTAAGAACCTTGAAAAAAGACTTGATGAAATGCTAACAAGAATGGACAACTTAGAGAGGAATATGAGCGAATTGATGGAGCTGAAAAACACAACACGAGAACTTCGTGAAGCATGCACAAGTTTCAACAGCCGAATTGACCAAGCAGAAGAAAGGATATCAGAGGTCGAAGATCAACTCAATGAAATAAAACGAGAAGGCAAGATTAGAGAAAACAGGGTAAAAAGGAATGAACAAAGTCAACAAGAAATATGGGACTATGTGAAAAGACCTAATCTACGTTTGATAGGTGTACCTGAATGTGACGAAGAGAATGCATCCAAGCTGGAAAATACTCTTCAGGATATTATCCAGGAAAACTTCCCCAACCTAACAAGGCAGGCCAAGATTCAAGTCCAGGAAATACAGAGAACACCACAAAGATACTCCTCTAGAAGAGCAACCCCAAGACACATAATCATCAGATTCACCAGGGTTGAAATGAAGGAGAAAATACTAAGGGCAGCCAGAGAGAAAGGTCGGGTTACCCACAAAGGGAAGCCCATCAGACTCACTGCAGATCTCTCAGCAGAAACCCTACAGGCCAGAAGAGAGTGGGGGCCGATATTCAACATCCTTAAGGAAAAGAACTTTCAACCCAGAATTTCGTATCCAGCCAAACTAAGCTTCATAAGTGAAGGAAAAATAAAATCCTTTGTGAACAAGCAAGAACTCAGAGAGTTCATCACCACCAGACCAGCTCTACAAGAGCTCCTGAAGGAGGCACTACACATAGAAAAGAACAACCAGTACCAGCCACTCCAAAAACACACGAAAAGGTAAAGAGCATCAACACAATGAAGAATCTGCATCAACCAAAGGGCAAAACAGCCACCTAGCACCAAAATGACAGGATCGAATTCACACATAACAATATTAACCCTAAATGTAAACGGACTAAATGCCCCAATCAAAAGACACAGACTGGAAAATTGGATAAAAAGTCAAAACCCATCAGTGTGCTGTATCCAGGAAACCCATCTCGCATGCAAGGATACACAAAGGCTCAAAATAAAGGGATGGAGGAAGATTTACCAAGCAAATGGAGAGCAAAAAAAAGCAGGAGTTGCAATTCTCATCTCTGATAAAATAGACTTTAAAGCAACAAAGATCAAAAGAGACAAAGAAGGACATTACATAATGGTAAAAGGATCAATGCAGCAAGAAGAGCTAACGATCCTAAATATATATGCACCTAATACAGGAGCACCCAGATACATAAGGCAAGTTCTTAAAGACTTACAAAGAGACTTAGACTCCCACACAATAATAGTGGGAGACTTCAACACACCATTGTCAATATTAGACAGATCAACGAGACAGAAAATTAACAGGGATATCCAGGACTTGAACTCAGACCTGGAACAAGCAAACCTAATAGACATTTACAGAACTCTCCACCCCAAATCCACAGAATATACATTCTTCTCAGCACCACATCACACCTACTCTAAAATTGACCACATAATTGGAAGTAAATCACTCCTCAGCAAATGCAAAAGAACGGAAACCATAACAAACAGTCTCTCAGACCACAGTGCAATCAAGTTAGAACTCAGAATTCAGAAACCAACACAGAACCGCACAGCCTCATGGAAAATGAACAACTTTCTCCTGAATGTTGACTGGATAAACAATGAAATGAAGGCAGAAATAAAGACGTTCTTCGAAACCAACGAGAATGAAGACACCACATACCAGAATCTCTGGGACACATTTAAAGCAGTCTCTAGAGGAAAATATATAGCAATAAGTGCCCACATGAGAAGAAAGGAGAGATCTAAAATTGACACCCTATCGTCAAAATTGAAAGAGCTAGAGGAGCAAGATCAAAAAAACTCAAAACCTAGCAGAAGACAAGAAATAACTAAGATCAAAGCAGAATTGAAGGAGATAGAGACACAAAAAACCCTTCAAAAAATCAATAAATCCAGGAGCTGGTTTTTTGAAAAGATCAACAAAATAGACAGACCACTAGCCAGACTAATAAAAAAGAAAAGAGAGAATAATCAAATAGATGCAATAAAAAATGACAAAGGGGATATCACCACAGATTCCACAGAAATTCAAACCATCATCAGAGATTATTACAAACAACTCTATGCACATAAATTAGAAAACCTGGAGGAAATGGATAAATTCCTGGACAGCTGCCTCCTGCCAAGCCTAAACCAGGAAGAAGTCGAAACCCTGAATAGACCAATAACAAGGTCTGAAGTCGAGGCAGCAATTAAGAGCCTACCACCCAAAAAAAGCCCAGGTCCAGATGGGTTCACAGCCGAATTCTACCAGACATACAAAGAGGAACTGGTACCATTCCTACTGAAACTATTCCAAATAATCCAAAAAGAGGGAATCATTCCCAAATCATTTTATGAGACCAACATCATCCTAATACCAAAACCTGGCAGAGACTCAACAAGAAAAGAAAACTACAGGCCAATATCCATGATGAACATAGATGCAAAAATCTTCAATAAAATAATGGCAAGCCGATTACAACAGCACATCAAAAAGCTTATCCACCATGATCAAGTAGGATTCATCCTGGGGATGCAAGGCTGGTTCAATATACGCAAGTCTATAAATGTAATCCACCACATAAACAGAACCAAAGACAAAAACCACATGATTATCTCAATCGATGCAGAGAAGGCCTTCGACAAAATTCAACAGCCCTTTATGCTAAAAACCCTCAATAAACTAGGTATCGATGGAACGTATCTCAAAATAATAAAAGCTATTTACGACAAACCGACAGCCAATATCATACTGAACGGGCAAAAACTGGAAGCATTCCCTTTGAAATCTGGCACTAGACAAGGATGCCCTCTCTCACCACTCCTATTCAATATAGTACTGGAAGTTCTAGCCAGAGCAATCAGGCAAGAAAAAGAAATAAAGGGTATTCAATTAGGAAAGGAGGAAGTCAAATTGTCTCTATTTGCAGACGACATGATTGTATATCTAGAAGACCCCCTCATCTCAGCCCAAAAGCTCCTGAAACTGATAAGCAACTTCAGCAAAGTCTCAGGATACAAAATCAATGTGCAAAAATCACAAGCATTCCTATACACCAATAACAGACTTAAAGAGAGCCAAATCAAGAACGAACTGCCATTCACAATTGCTACAAAGAGAATAAAATACCTAGGAATACAACTAACAAGGAATGTAAAGGACCTCTTCAAGGAGAACTACAAATCACTGCTCAACGAAATAAGAGAGGACACAAACAGATGGAGAAACATTCCATGTTCATGGTTAGGAAGAATTAATATCGTGAAAATGGCCATACTGCCCAAAGTAATATACAGATTCAATGCTATCCCCATCAAGCTACCAATGACCTTCTTCACAGAACTGGAAAAAACCACCTTAAACTTCATATGGAACCAAAAGAGAGCCCGCATAGCCAAGTCAATTCTAAGCAAAAAGAACAAAGCAGGAGGCATCACACTACCGGACTTCAAACTCTACTACAAGGCTACAGTAATCAAAACAGCATGGTACTGGTACCAAAACAGAGATATAGACCAATGGAACAGAACAGAGGCGTCGGAGGCAACACAACATATCTACAACCACCCGATCTTTGACAAACCCGATAAAAACAAGCAATGGGGAAAGGATTCCCTGTTCAATAAGTGGTGTTGGGAAAACTGGCTAGCCATATGCAGAAAGCAGAAACTGGACCCCTTCCTGACACCTTACACTAAAATTGACTCCAGATGGATTAAAGACTTAAGCATAAGACCTAACACCATAAAATCACTAGAAGGAAACCTAGGCAAAACCATTCAGTACATAGGCGTAGGCAAGGACTTCATGACCAAAACACCAAAAGCATTGGCAACAAAAGCCAAAATAGACAAATGGGACCTAATCAAACTCCACAGCTTCTGCACGGCAAAAGAAACAGTCAATAGAGTGAATCGGCAACCAACAGAATGGGAAAAAATTTTTGCAGCCTACCCATCTGACAAAGGGCTGATATCCAGAATTTACAACGAGCTAAAAAAGATTTACAAGAAAAAAACAAACAAGCCCATTCAAAAGTGGGCGAAGGATATGAACAGATACTTTACAAAAGAAGACATACATGAGGCCAACAAGCATATGAAAAAATGCTCATCATCACTGGCCATTAGAGAAATGCAAATCAAAACTACATTGAGATACCATCTCACACCAGTTAGAATGGCAGTCATTAAAAAATCCGGAGACAACAGATGCTGGAGAGGATGTGGAGAAATAGGAACACTTTTACACTGTTGGTGGGAGTGTAAATTAGTTCAACCATTGTGGAAAACAGTGTGGCGATTCCTCAAGGACCTAGAAATAGAAATTCCATTTGACCCAGCAATCCCATTACTGGGCATATATCCAAAGGATTATAAATCGTTCTACTATAAGGACACATGCACACGAATGTTCATTGCAGCACAGTTTACAATAGCAAAGACCTGGAACCAACCCAAATGCCCATCGATGATAGATTGCACAGGAAAAATGTGGCACATATACACCATGGAATATTATGCAGCCATTAAAAACGAGGAGTTCGCGTCCTTTGTAGGGACATGGATGAACCTGGAAACCATCATTCTCAGCAAACTGACACAAGAACACAAAATCAAACACCACATGTTCTCACTCATAGGCGGGTGTTGAACAAGGAGAACACATGGACACAGGGAGGGGAGCACTATACATGGGGGTCTGTTGTGGGGGAGTGGGGGGGACAGCGGGGGGGTGGGGAATTGGGGAGGGATAGCATGGGGAGAAATGCCAGATATGGGTGAAGGGGAGGAAGGCAGCAAATCACACTGCCACGTATGCACCTATGCAACAACCTTGCATGTTTTTCACATGTACCCCAAAACCTAAAATGCAATAAATAAATATATATATATAAAAAAAAAATTATGTAATATACTTAAAAAAAAAAAAAAAAAACAATTTAATAAGTATGCATAGTGATACACAAAACAGTAAATAATGCTTTCCTTAAGATACTATTTATTTTACAAAAAATAGAAACAGGTGCACAGATAAATTCACCAAACAGATGCTTTTCTTTTTAACATGTAACTTCTCAGTGAAAGGAAACTGTCAGGTACCACTTTGCTAACCTTGTGAGGAATGCATTCTGAGAATTATGGGAACAGGTTTTATAACTGAGGTTTTAAAATTAATATTCTTTTTTGTAAGCTTCGTATTGCAGCTCCTTATACTTCAGATGTATTTGATTTGGGCTTGAAAGTAAAATTTTTTCACATGCACAACCTGAAGCTAGTGAAAGTTCCCTTGATCCATCTTTCTACTGAAGTAGATATGCAATCAATTTTTATAAACATATTGGATCGAATTTGGCAAAAATTAGAATGTCTGAAAGAAAAGGGAATAAATGCTCTTGTATATACATCTATTGTGCTATTATTTCATTTATGTTTCTGTAGGACAAAGATCTGGCATCTGTAAATGTCAGGAGATTATAGCTGAGACCTGAATTGTGTGTTCTAACCAGAAGTGGGAAAAGTCACATCATGCTTTTTCCTAATCATCTCAACATATAAGTGAATTGTCACTGACACAAACTTGAATAGTCTTAGATAAATTCATATTACTGCTTCAAGTCACTTTTTTGTGTAATTATGTTTTGTCCTGTGGTGACTGTGAGCTGCAAAGAGATGTCAAGCAAGTGAAACCCACACATTTCAGGCTTTTTGCCAATTTCTTTGAATGCAAAAGTTGAATTTTGCATTGTTCCACAAAAAAAAAAACATAATTTTTCCAGTTAACAATTGCTTTTTCTTGCAATAACTACCACACTGAACAACTAATTTTTCAAAATGCACTTTTCAGTAGAAACAGACTTTTGTCATTTATTTTGAACACCAGTGTTCTCAACAGGAAAGTAATACATTTATTCACAGTGTTGGATCCTAGCCTCAACAAAACAATGCATTACTGTATCAAAATTACATATTTGTTCACTGTTATTTGAGAAAAACACCACCCAATTACATTGTAAGAAAGAAAAAATAAACATTGGGGAAGAAAACAAATAATTTTACTTGCAGAAAAACAAAGTCATAGCTGAATCTTGGCTTATGTTTCAATCTTACATTTTAAGTGGTTACGGTACTAAAGTAACTCCATTTGTTTACCAGCTACCAGGAAAAAAAAGAAAAAAGCAACAACAACAAAGTATGATTCACCTGCCTTATTTAAATTTCAAATGATTTTTCAGAACTAACGAAATTGGTCTTTAAATTGATGCTTGTAAGCTAAGTGAGAAGTATTTGTAAAAATGGCATTGCTCACATGATTTGGCATTATTATTTCTCTTTAAAGCTTTGTGATGTTAAAAAATATAATGAGCATGCAGAAACAAGCAATGTTTCAGCATCACATATATAATAGGTGGCCTAAGAGTAGAATTAGGGGAATGTATATATCTTTTAAAACAATTTACATACAAAATTTATTATACTGTTAATTAACTAACGTTTATTGATAGCCATAAGCAAAGTTTTTTTCTTATTGTCGTATTTCCTTGTTAGGCTCTTGTGAAGTAGTAGTCTTTTAAAAATAGAAAATTACTACATTAAAACAAAAAGCACGAACTGCTAAAATTAGTGAATTTCTCTCCAATACTCAAATTTCATTGTGGTTGTAAGAGGGATATTTCTTCACACACCTAAGTCTATCAAGAGGAAAATCATTCCCTCTGCTCTGCATATGGAGAATCACAGTCAGTAGGAATTCTTTTCATGCATTTTGTATATGACAGATGGACACCACTGGAAAGGAAGTTGGAATCAGAGATAGTCAGCTGCAGAATGGGCTACTGATAGGGTATATACAACTTCAGCAGATAAACCTCCAGGTCTGGCTGAAACTATACATATTAAGAAAGACAAGGAGGTTAATAGATATTTCTTGGCCATCACAACAAGATCCACTAAAAATAAATTAGTGAACTACCCAATCAATTAGCAGTCTAACAAATAACATGAAATAATGTTGGAAGAAGAAAAATAACAAATGTTTTGAGTGTATATTAAGGACAGTCAAGAAAGCACTAATAAAGATCCAGAAATTTACATAAGTTGTGGCAAGACTCAAATGTTTAAATATATCCAATTACTTATAGTGTTTGCTAATTTCTTTCTAGAAATTACAAAACTGTTGCAAGTGTTGCCTGTGAGGGTTCACAACTGGCTCTTCACAGCGTTCCTCTCCTTCCCTTGGGTAACACAGCTAGTGACTGACTCCTACAAGAATACAAAAGGCCAGCCCCCTTGCCTCAAGGACCAAAAATGCTCCTGTGATTTAGGTTTCAGAACTCTTCACTTTGCGCATCAGGCCATGGCTGGGTTTTACTTGAGACCACATCCTTGTTCTGCTCTTTCCCTATCTCTGTCTTACCTCGTGCCCTTCCTTAGAGGTTATTCCTAAGGAGTATGCTGTTAAAACAACACTTGAATCCCTATCTCAGGCTCTGCCTCTGGAAAATCCAATCCAGACATTCATATTTTAGCTAAGATATCTTTGTATGCTCCTTTAAATATTAAGTTTCTAAATGGAAATCTAACTCTGTGTTATGAGCACTTAACATGGTTCTTGGCATGTATATACACATGTGTATTTCAAGGTAAATATTATCTTACAATCAATTTTAATCTGTTAATAATGTTTATTTTATTTGTATCTTCTATCATCTTTTCCATTCAATCTCCATTATTTGGCATTTTAGAAATTCTCACAGGTGTTAAGTCCTTTGGGGAAACAAGTTGATAAATAGATAACATTAAAAATCTGTTTACCAATAGTAAATATTATACTTTTACTTAACTGGAGTCTGAATCATTCTCCATACATAGCTATTTGACTACTCAAACTTTCATTTACCTAGATATTTTAATTACGAATTGATAGACATTTTTAGAACATGTATCAAGATAAAATTTTAGGCATGAAATGTATTTTAAAATTTTTCTTACTCTGCCAGAATTTACAATGTGCATTGCCCTCAATTTAGCATTCCCATTTATAGGGTATTTTGCAGTAAAAACCTTTTCCAATGTGCATGAAAATTTGTGTACAAAAATATTTATTGTAGCACTGTTTATATGACGAAAAAGTCTTCAAGATACATTTTCTAGTGAAAGAATCAGGACATAGAACATTGCAACAGAAAATATGTACCACATTGTATAAAATTCAGACTATATAACTAAATATTTACACACCCATAACACATATACACATCTGTGTGTTAAATGTATAAACAAAGGTCTGGGTAAAATTCACATAGATTTAATAAATATAGTTACTTTTGATAAGGAGAGTAGAATTTGTAGAGTCCGATAAAAGGAAATTTCTTGTTGTTTTACATGCTTATGTATTGCTTGACTTTTTTTTTTTTACAAAGAAAGTATATTTATATAGTACTCCTTTTTAAAAAAACTTCAAAAATATTGATAGTTGTGGGGAAAAGAGTAAAAATTACCTTAAAGGAAAAAAAGAAACTAATGATCTTTTATTGTCCTTGTCAAATGCTACCATTTTCTAAAATCTTTCTCTCTTTCCTCTGAATTCCTCTATATTTAAATAAGTATGTATCATTCTTAGGGCAATTTATTCAATTCAAAAATATTTATTAAATTTCTACTGAGATTCAATTATGAAAATATATTATCCCTATCTCAAAGAATTCCCAATTAAGAGAAAGAAATGCGTTAACAATAAAGCAATGACCAAAAGCTAAACTATGGCAAACTTGAATGCACTGTTATGAAAACTTGAGAGGCAGAATTTTAAGATGGCCCCCAAGATTCTTAGCTGGTTTGTTACTGGTTTTAGCCAATGAGAAGCACATGCAGGAGATGGGAGACTGGGAGGAAAGGTTCAGGTATTTCTTTCCCAATTCCTTTTTTGCTTAGTCACCCTTCTATTGAGCATACACTATGTGTCAGTCATTCACCTAAGCATATTACATATTTAAACCTCACTTCATTTTTATAACCTACCATTGAAGTGACAGTTATTATTATATTCATTTTTTAAATGGCATTAGGCAAATTGCTGTAGATCACGGAGAGAAAAAATGGTGGAGTCAGAATTCTAACCTAAGTAACTGGACTCCAGAACTAATCGCTATCACCTAGTATAATCATCTTGGATAACCTGGATTTATGATCTTAGGGAGGAAAGATAAGTTTAACTCTTGAATATACTCATTAGAATCTCAAAAAAACAAAAAAACAGACTTTACCATTAATGTTGAATTCTTTCCCACACTTGATAATTTTTTTGTACTTGTCACAGAACAAGATGATATTAGGTATATTTTAAAATCTTACCCATTGTTGCAATACAATTTGAAAATTGGATGAGGGCCTTATTTGCTTTTTTTTTCAACTTATCCTTTCTTCAGCAGGACGTATTTGTGTCCA
The DNA here is from genome assembly GCF_030222135.1 of Aotus nancymaae. Taxonomy (NCBI): domain Eukaryota; kingdom Metazoa; phylum Chordata; class Mammalia; order Primates; family Aotidae; genus Aotus; species Aotus nancymaae. The sequence goes on along the minus strand of NW_026988431.1, from coordinate 46,008,327 downwards.
AGCTGCTAATATGGTACTGACACGTAGCCTTTGATGAGAAATTGGACTCTAATTTCTCATGATCTAGCTATGTATAACCATCTCAGAGGTTCATCAAACATGTTTTCTTCTCAAATGTGTTACCATTTTTATTTAAAAGTTTCAAATTTAAAATAAAAGAGTAATGGGGATGTAGAACTTGGTATTTAACTCAAGTTCTCTAGCTTCAAGATTTATACATATAGCAACATTACATGTGGTATATTCCCTCTAACTGGTGTTGTTTTTAAATTTGTGTTATCAACTGATGTCAATTTTTTAAGTATTATGCTTTAATAATTGAAATTATGTCTTTGAAATGAATTCGGATTTTGAATTTCATTAAGTTGTCAATGAATGCCAAAAGCACATTATGTTGTTATGAATGCCAAAAGTTTGGACTGCCCTACTATGGGCAAATGGGTGGGTTTTTAAAAAAATGGCCTTTCCTATAAGTAAGCTGTAGTTTGCTCATTGTCCAGAAGTGAGTTGTCATGATAGTAAAATTAAGAGTTGTTTATTTAACTTAAGAACTTACTATGTACTGTATAGCATGCCAGATAATGGGAATAAAAAGAAGAAATCAGAAAATCTCTAGTCTAGTGGGAGTTAGAAAATTGGACATATTTGAGTACAGTTGAGATTATATAGATAGCCAAATAGGTAGTAAATAAGCTCTGGGAAGCCACAGAAATGAACATCTAATGAAGAAAAATTCACACGTGCTGAATCTTGAAGGATAAGTAGGAGTTCTACAGGAAAATAAAGAAGTTTGTTTTTTAGGCAGATTACTAGTGTATGCAGAACCAGAGAATGAGAGAGTATGATCCATTAGAGAAACGGTAAGAATTTCTTTATTACAGAACTATGGATTATAAGGTTAAGATGTGGCAAGTGATGTAATTGGACAGGCTTGAGTCAGATTGGGAAAAACCTTGCATTAAATGTTTGAAGTTTATCCTGGAAGCACTCAGACACCTTTAGAGTTTAGAGAATGTTAATCAGTAGAATAACATTTATTTAGCTCTAAATAACATATATTTAGCTCTAAGGAACTCTTATACTAACAACTTGCAATGCATCCATATCACTTCATGATAACACTCAAACTAGGAATAGAAGGGAATTTCTTCAACCTGATAAAAGACACCTCAATCTGATAAAAGAAAAACGTCACAATTTATGGTGAAATTCTGCAAGTATTCCCCCTAAGATCAGGTGCAAGGCAAGGTTATCCACTCTCACCAATTTTATTCAAATTGTACTAAAGTTTCAAGCCAGGGCAACTAGGCAAGATAAGAACATAAAAAACATCTAGATTGGAAAGGAAAAAGTAAAATTATCTCCAATTACAGATAATATAATCTTCTATACAGAAGATTCTAAGCAATGAACAAGAACACTGAGTCATTAGAGCTAATCAATAAGTTCAGCAAGGTTGCAGAATACAAGATCAATATAAAAATATCAATGGTATTCTCTTCACCACAATAAATAACCCAAAATGAAATTAAATTCATTTATGATAACATCAATAATATTTAAATACTTGGGAGTATATTTAATGAAAGAAGTCCCAGATTTGTACTCCGAAAATTTCAAAACATCATTGAAAGAAATTAAAGAAGTTTAAATACATCAAAAGACATCTCATGTTCTTGGATTGGAAGACTTAAATGGCATAAATAATATGGATTAGAAAATGTAAATTGCATAAATATTATGGATTGGAAAACTTAAGTGGCACAAATGGAATAAATGATATTTAAAACTTAAATATTATTTAAATGGCAATAATCTGTAAATTGACCTACTGATTCAATGCAATTATGATCAAAATCCAGCTGTCATTTTTGCACAAATTGACAAGCTCTTTTTAAAATGTATATGGAAGGACAAATGACTGAGAATAATGAAAACAATCCTTTAAAGGAAAAAGGTGAGGCACTGTGGCTTACACCTGTAATCCTGTAACTCTGAGAGACTGAGGCAGGAGGATCACTCGAGGTCAGGGATTCAAGATCAGTCTGTGCAATTCAGCGAGACCCTGCTATAGATAGAGATTCCCCTGAGGTAAATGCAAGTCTAAACCGTAATGAGATTCTACTTCACACACACTAGGATTGCCATCATCAAACGGACAGACAATATCAAGTACTGATGAGGATGGAGAAAAATTAGAACCCTCATACATTGGTAGTGGGAATGTAAAACATTGCAGCTGCTTTGATAAATAGTCAAGCAGTTCCTCAACTGGTTAAGCACAGAATTACCATATGGCCCAGCAATTACTTCCACACCTAAGTACATATCCAAAATAATTGAAAACGTATGTTCACATAAAAACTTATACATAATGTTTATAGCATTATGCACAATAGCCAAAAAATAGAAACAACCCAAATGCACATAATTGTTCAGCCACAAAAAGGAATGAAGTGCTGATCCTTGCTACGACATGGATTAACTCTGAAAACAGTATGCCAAATGAAAGAAGCTAAACACAAAATACTGCATATTACCTGATTAGATTCATGTAAAATGTCCAGAAGAAAACTAAACACAAAATACTGCATATCACATGATTAGATTTATGTAAAATGTCAAAAATGAGCAAATTCGTAAAAATATAAAATAGATTATTGGTTGCCAGGAACTAGGGGAATTGGTAATTAAAAAGTAACTTCTACTGGGTTTAGAGTTCTTTTTCAGGGTGATATTATTCTGGAATCTGATAATGGTAATTGTTGTACAATCTGTGAACATACTTTTTTTTTTTTTTTTTTTTGAGACGGAGTCTCGCTCTTGTTACCCAGGCTGGAGTGCAGTGGCGCGATCTCGGCTCACCGCAACCTCCGCCTCCTGGGTTCAGGCAATTCTCCTGCCTCAGCCTCCTGAGTAGCTGGGATTACAGGCACGCGCCACCGTGCCCAGCTAATTTTTTTGTATTAGTAGAGACGGGGTTTCACAATGTTGACCAGGATGGTCTCGATCTCTTGACCTCGCGATCCACCCGCCTCGGCCTCCCAAAGTGCTGGGATTACAGGCTTGAGCCACCGCGCCCGGCCTGTGAACGTACTTTAAAAGCCACAGAATTGTATACTTTAAAAGAACTAATCTTATGGCAAAGAATATGTTACTTAATAATACATATTATGTAAATTACATAAAAATAAGATTCATTTGTAAATGGGTAATGCTGATATACACTAGGTATTCAACAAATACTTGTTGAAAAAATAAATGCATAGTAACTGCTTAAGAATAGAAATTATAGGAAACTACAACATATGAAGTATAATTAAGAATTTAGTCCTAAGTAGCCCAGATCAGAAAACTAAAAATTGAAATATTTTGAGAATGACAACTGTTATACAGTTTTAAACCATTTTCCCTTTAAAAAGTACCATTTTTTTTCTGAGTAACTCAATGTGGAATCACTAAGTAATATCTAAATACAGTGTTGCCAAAAATTACTTGCTGAGGGTTATTTGAAATGGATATGAGTAGATTCATTAAGGTTCTATTTAAGAATTGTGTTTTTTTGCAAAGGTTTGTAGTTTAATTGAAATTTTAGGAGAGATTAATCAATTCTGACTTGTTACAAAAGACTGTAATCATGCTAAACCCTGAATTGTTCTCCAGCATATTCTGTACCTAAAATTGATGAAAACAGAAATTTTTCTTTTACCTTTCAGTTAGGACATATATTTTAAGAAATGGTTATATTTAATCCAAGTTTATTTAGCTAAATATAGTGATCAGTTTCGACTTCATTTAATATGAATATGACCGAAAATGGATGGAAGGTTGGTAAAGCTGCTCATTAGCTATTTCATTTCTAACCTCTTTAGTTTCTTTAAAAATTATCTTGTTTGAGGTGTATGTCCACATCATATAAATATATGTCTATATCTATGTATATATATACCAATCTCTTTGTAGATGTGCAACTATCTATGAATTATCAAATTTACTAGTATATATTTAGGCAGTTAATAAGTAAGTTAATATACCAGTTATAAATTTCAAAGAAGAAAGATAATAAAATTTTAACTATAAATTGCAGGTTATAACTTTAAAAAGATACATTTTTAGGCTGTAATACTGCTAGATAAGTATATTAGTAATATTAGAGATATTATGTTAAAATTGACAATGAACTTGACTTAAGCAATGAATGTATGTTCTAATTAAGCTTAATGTTCTTGATGGTGAAGGAACATTTTCTTAGTATATGTTAAACAGTAGTGAGATACACTAATCCAATTGCTCTGGAGTAAATATAAGTTTGGTATCAATGTCTTGACTTCATAAATAAGTGAGAACAAATGAACACACCCAATCTATCCTGGTTTTGATCATTTGCAGAGTGGTTTTTATAACCAATCCACCACATACACCTATTTGCTTGTGAGATTTTCAAGTGTCTCCAAGTTATTTTGAAGTTTGTGATAGCATTCATGAATTGTTAGGGTGTTGCTCTTCTTAGTGACATCTTCAAATTCAGAGATCACAATCATTTGACTACATAACAGACATATTTTCTTAGTTATTATACTTTGCTACAAAAAGAATATAATGGTGCTACCGAAAAAAAGATTGCTGCGGCCTAAATACAAACATAATTGGAAAAAACAAGTATCCACTTAAAAACCCATAAATATTTCTAGGGGGACATCTTCTCAAAGCCTTTCATTGTGTAAACTAAACAAGCAGGGAGACAGGCCCAAGGTCACAGATGTAATAACCAGATCCAAGCTCAACTCCTGGCATCTACCCCTGCACATACTACAACAGCTGTGTCTAATGTGCATGTCATTTCTGTAGCAACTCTCCTCTTAAATGTGATGAGGAAAGCACCAAAAAGTTTCCTTTCTTTTCCTTGAAGGTATTGCTGTTTTAATTGATTTTATAGTACCAATATGGTACCATCAACATAACCCTAATGAAAGAGATATTTCTCACGATCATGGCAACATACAAAATAAATTTTTCTCATTTTTCCAAAAACACTTCTAGAGTCTGGCAATAAGCAGGGCTTCTATTTGTATAGTTGCCATCTCAATGTGGCCACAGCTTTGATCTCTGCTTTTTTTTGCTTAGCATCATAGCACATATTCTCTGTTACTGTGCAGATAAAATTATATATAAATATTATATTTGTTACCTTTAAAAGATGCCTAATATTTTAATATACTGACATGCCATGAGTAACTTAGCTATTTTTATAAGTGGACATTTAAGTTGCTTAGATTTTTCCTTTTTTCCTTTTTTTTTTTTTTGTGTATGGAGGCAGTCTCCTAGGTTAGAGAGGGGGTGGGCATGTGATTCCTGAGGGCTGACAATGAAGAGGAAGGGAGGCAGGGTCTTGGGCTGAGGAGGAGCTCCCCATGGAGGAAAGCACTCTCAGCTTTGGGGCCATTCTGGTGTCCAGTGGCTCAGGGAGGAGCCAGTCATTGACAAGGTCTGTGGAGGGCAGAGAAGGGGAGGAGAGCATGAAGCTATGAGTGATGGTGGGTTTGGGGTGGCTTCCCCACCTTTTTTTTTTTTATGAGAGAAAGAAAGAGAAAGAGAAAAAGGGGGAGAGAGAACAGGAGTCTTGCGCTATTGCCCGGGCTGGAATGCAATCTAAAAATAGGTATTAAAAACCTCTTTTATGCCAATAATTGTGCTTAACAATGGAGACAGGAAGGAATAAGGGAAGAAAATAACAAACAAACAGCCAACCAATATTTCATTTAAGTCTGTGAAATGCTATGCAAATGCTGAAGAGTGATTTACTTCAAATTTTCCAATTATGTGGTCACTTTCAAAATAGGTATAATGTGATACTGAGAAAAATGTATGTTCTGTGGACCTGGGGTGGAGAATTCTCTAAATATTCACTAAGTTTACTTATTCCAGGTTTAAGTTCAAATCATAGATGTCCCTATTAATTTTCTATGTCGTTGATCCATCGAATATTAACAATGTGCTGTCAAAATCTCCCGCTATTATTGTGCGGGAGTCCAGGTCTCTTTATAAGTCATTGAGAACTTGTCTTATGTATCTGGGTGTTCCTGTATTGGGTGCATATATATTTATAATCATTAACTCCTGTTGTTGCATCGATCCTTTTACCATTATGTAATGTCCTTCTTTGTTTCTTTTAGTCTTTGTTACTATTAAAATCTATTTTGTGAGAGACGAAAGTTACTACTCCTGTTTTTTTTCTTTTTTTTTTTTGCTCTCCATTTAATTGGTGAATCTTCCTCCATCCCTTTGTTTTGAGTCTTTGTATGTCGTTGCTTGTGAAATAGATCTGGATACAGCGTACTGATGGATTTTGACGTTTTATTCAATTTACCTGTCTGTGTCTTTGATTGGGGCATTTAATCCATTTAAATTTAGAATTAATATTTGTGAGTTCAATATTGTCATTTAATGCTAGCTGGCTATTTTGCCCATTAGTTGATGTAAATTCTTCATTATTAAAGATACTCTTTATGTTTTGGTAAGTTTTTGGGATGACTGATACTGGCTGTTCCTTTCTGTTTGTAGTGCTTCTTTCAGAAGCTCTTGTAAAGCAGGCCTGGTGGTGATGAAATCACTGAATGCTTGCTTGTTCGCGAAAAATTTTCTTTCTCCTTCGCTTATAAAGCTTAGTTTGGCGGGATATGAGATTCTGGGTTGAAAATTCTTTTCTTTGAGGATATTGAATATTGACCCCCATTCTCTTCTAGTTTGTAGGGTTTCTGGTGAGAGGTCTGCTGTGAGTCCGATAGGCTTCCCTTTATGGGTAATGTGACCTTTCTCTCTAGCTGCCCTTAGAATTTTCTCCTTTATTTCAGCCCTAGTGAATCTAGTGATTATGTGTCTTGGAGTTGCTCTACTGGAGAAATATCTTTGTGGTGTTCTCTGGATTAACTGGAGTTGAGTATTGTCCTGCCTTACTAGATTAGGAAAGCTTTCCTGAATAATATTCTGAAGAATATTTTTCAACTTAGATTCATTCTCTTCAGGACATTCAGGTATACCTATCAATCGTAAATTAGGTCTTTTCACATAGTCCCATATTTCTTGGAGACTTTGCTCATTCCTTTTTACTCTTTCTTCTCTAATCTTGTCTTCTCATTTCATTTCATTAAGTTGGTCTTCGATCTCTGATATCCTTTCTTCTGCTTGATCAATTCGACTGTTAAAACCTGTGCATACTTCATGGAGTTCTCATATTGTATTCTTCAGTTCCATTAATTCACTTATATTCCTCTCTAAATTGTCTATTCTCGTTAGGATTTTGTCAAACCTTTTTTCAAGGTTCTTAGTTTCTTTACATTGGGCTAGAACATGTTCTTTTAGTTCACTAAAGTTCCTTATTATTCACTTTCTGAAGCCTAAATCTGTTAATGGAACGCACTCGTTCTCCATCAGGCCTTGTTCTCTTGTTGATGAGGAACTGTGATCACCTGTAGAAGGAGAGGCATTCTGATCTTGGGTATTCTCAGCCTTTTTACGCTAGTTTCTTCCCTTCATTGTGAGTTCATCCACCTGTCATCTTTGTAATTGCCTACTTTCAAATTAGGTCTCTGAGTGGACGTCCAACTTGTTAATTCCCAGCAATGAAATCTGAGCAACCCACTGCGCCGGCCAAAACAAGCGGCATCAAGATTCATGGTGCTTTTCTGCCTGGGAATCTCCTGTCTGGCTTCCCTCTTGAGTCCTTTCTTCAATCAGGTAAATGGGAGACTCTGCCTTCCCGGAGCTCCAAACATCGATCAGTCCCGTTTACTCTGCACCAAGAACCACCACGCAGGGCACCAGCAAAACCGTGATGCCAGCCACAAGAGTCGCCCTGGCGACCTGTGGGGCTCCTCTGCTGGGAATCTTCCGGTTCATGGGTAACAAAAATTCGTCTGAAAGTGTGGCGTCCTCTCGTTCTGTGCGTTTTCTCTGGGAGCTACAATCCCGAGCTGCTAGTGATCAGCCATCTTGGATCTCTCTCTCAGATTTTTCCATTTTTTAAAAGATAGTGTTGCAATGAATGTATTTCTGAGTTTTTCCCTATAAATTTTATATTATTACTTTAGGTTTGATATGCAGATATGGTATTACCCTGATGAGCTCTGTATAGTTTAAATTATTCTTGATTCTTATTATCATATTGCTTCCAAAATTTTAATGGGCTCTTCCCATTAAAATCATTCTAATAATACATAAGGATATTTTGCATCAGATCCTCACCTACAGCATGTATTATTACTAAAACATTTTTCAAATAGTCCAAATACTGGATTTTATATTAATTTATATGTTCACATTTCCTAAATTACGTTGATTTTTTTGTTTTTTTAATGTGTTTATGGATTTGTTACCTCTTAAACATTGTTTTCTTCCTTGATCCGTTAATATGAATATATTTATTTTAATCTTACATATAATTTTTTTAAAAATTTGATTCACTAATTATTAACTCATTCAAACAATTGCTAAGTGCCTAGTACATATAACTGACCCTGTGCTAAGCCCTGAGTCTTTGCAGCCTTTACCCTCAAGGAGCAACACAGATTATGAAACATAGATTGTGATTAGGAGGCAAGGCAACAAAAAGTAATTACTCCTGCTTAGGGAGCCCTATTCCAGGTAGTAAATGAACTGGATGTCCTCTGATTGGAGGAACAGTTGGATACAACTAATACTAAGGTCCTGACAGATAGAGGAGGATGGGGTTATGCAAAGAAGCTTCTTTGCTGCTTTTTAACTTCATGTTTGACAAGTGAAATCACATTCATTCTAGAGAGAAAAGTCTCAGCTGCAGCTTTTTACTGTTTCTAGGGGTCCTCTTAATATGTTCTAACATATATTAAGAGCTCTTGTGAATTGGAGGAGGTCTGGAGTTTGTGTACATACTCAGCTAGGGCAGGTGGAAAGATCTCAGGCTTTGATAAAGTGGACCACCCTCATGGATTCCCAAACCAATTCAGTGAAATTCTGGGGGGATTGTATGAAAACCTTAAAAGCGATCAGTATCCTTTTTTTCCCCACTTCTGCAAAGATGACTATTCATAGGCATATCTTGTTTCTTTTGACACTAACCATGTAAAAATATGGCCATACATTGTTATGTGAAAATGCAATGAGTGCGGAAGTATTTTGACTGCTGAGATGCATCACACACACTAGTTTTTATTTCTGCCTTTTGTGTTTTTTCCGTGCTAGAGGTAATGAACTGTGTTCAGTCACCTACACATTCTCTTTTTTTGTTAGCTAGACAATACAACTAGATCAGCAGCAGCTTACACTGTAGCTGTGGAAATTGAAATCAAATTATCCTCCTTTATATGGCAATTAGAGAAGCTAACTTTATAGAGGAACTAAATTTACATGGCACTATATCTGTTTTCATTCATTTTTTAAAAACAAAGTAAAATAACTGTTAACTGGAAACATGTTTACAAAATAAAGTGTTTGGAAGGTCTTACTCATACCTGTTAGGGTGGTCAAGTATTGCTGAGAGAAAAGAGTGGTTACATCTTGAGAGGTATGATCTAAATTAAAATTTCATTTTCTAAATTTGAATAATGAGGAAAGTTCTTCAAAATTGAAATGGAACAGAGAAAGCTTAATTATTAAACATCAACACCAAAAGAAAAAAAATGAACAAATGCAGTAATTACTGTATTGGGTTAATTTTAAGAAATATAGAAAATAGTGTATAATTTTAGAATCCATACAAGTGTATGTGTTTCCAAATTGGAAATGCCTATGAGTAGTGCAATAACAATAATAAATTATACCTCTCAACTTTATTACATTGTGGTCCTTTCTATTCTATTGTCTGAGATGAGTATTCTTATGGGCAGATAGGTAAAATATTAATATTAATTAGACTTCTGGTAAGTTTTTTTTAGGAAAAACTTACCTGTAGAAATATAAATTTAAAAGTACACCTCAGAGATGAAGGTATTTAGAGGACAGCATGCATCATTATACTCTAACATTATTTTTGAAAACTGTTGGCCAGGCACAGTGGCTGATGCCTATAATCCCAGCACTTTGGGAGGCCAAGATGGAAGCAGAGTTTGAGCCAGGATTTGAAGAACAACCTGGGTAATATAATGAGACCACATCTCTACAAAAAAGAAAAAAATTAAGTTAGTTGGGTGTGGTAGTGTGTGCCTGTAGTCCTAGCTACTCAGGAGGCTGAGGTGGGAGAATTGCTTGAGCCTGGGAAGTGGAGGCTGCATTGAGCCATGATCATGCCACTATACTCCAGCTTGTGTGACAGAACAAGACTCTGTTTTTGGGGTAAAAAAAAGGAAGGAAGGGAGGGAGGGAGGGAGGGAGGCCTATTGCAGGCAAATGAGCTAGATCTATACTAGCTATATCTCACTCCACATATCTAGTCACAAAACACCTACTTCTATAAATTTTTTCACTTTACAAAAGAAATATTCCTCCTTATTACTTCCTACAAACAAAAATTCAAGTGATGGAAATAACCTGAAAACTTTAACTGCAGACTTCCTTTTAGCTCTAACGTTATGTGGACTCTAACTGGCAAGTATGTTGTGAGAATGTAATGAGTACCAGAACAGAAATAATCAGTTGCATCATTCTCAGCCTTATTTAAACAATGGTTTATACAGTGACATGGGCAGCAAGAAATCTATTCTCCTCCTCCAGCTGGAATAGTCACGCTGAGCTGATCTATTTAATAATTACTGACTAAATATTTACAACGAGTTGCTTTTTTTTAAAGCTCAGAGTCAAGATATTTAGAAACTATGATGAGTTTATTTCCAGAGGTCACAAATTAACATTCTTGACTTTAGGGAAAGATAACCATATATGGTATAACATTTTTATTCATAGTGGTAATGTATCAGAGGACAGGTCCTGATTGGGTGTGAAATACTGAATTCTTCTCTGCCAAAGTTTAATGAAATCATTTTCATTGTTAATCTGTTTGATACTTAAACTGCTAGTTGTTCTCTTTAATACGTACTGAACATTATAAAACTTGAACTAATTAACCGGCAATCATATAAAAACAGCATTGTGGGATTGCCATCTAGTATATGAATCAGATTTCGTGATAAAGTGATTTTGTTCTTTTCAATCCTTTAGAAAAAAAAAAGGTAAAACTGTACATAATGATATATTTTTTTGTAATGTGCTTTCACAGGAAGAAGAACTTATTGAAGAGAATCCCAAGAATGGAGAGATTGAGTTTGTCACAATAACCTACTACAGGTAAGCTAGAGAGCAATATATGTTTCAGCACAGTTACCAGACACTACAGAGACTGGGTCTCACCATCCCTCCAGCCTCAAATTTTTGGGCTCCTCACTTCCTTTCCTGTGCTTCAACAGCATCTTCTTTCCTGGTCCTTAACATGCAATTCCTCCCTTCACATCAAGGAGCCTGTAGGTCCTGTTATCTCTCTTTCTCTCTCTCTCTCTCTCTCTCTAACTTCTCCCTTCACAGATTACCCTCAAAGAAGGTTGTAAGTCACTCTTCCAAGTCTGTGGCCTACATGTTTGTGCAAGTGTGTGAAATAAAACATATATAGAGAAGTATACACAACAAAAATGTATACTTTAACGATGCAGTTTTCACTCTTAATAGTATTGATGAACACAAATTCTTTGTTTTAATATACTCCAATTTATAATATTAAATGTTTTTGTGTGTTCTATTTCATAACTTTTTCTCTACCTTATGCTATAGGCTATTCAGTCTATACTATTCATTTATGTCAGACACACTATTCAGACATACTATTCAGTTATGTCTTCTTGTCTCCAAATTCATATGTTAAAACTTAGTTCTTGATGTGATGGTTTGGATGTTTGTTTCTTACAAATCTCATTTTGAAATGTGATTCCCCAATGTAGAAGATGGGGCCTAGTCAGAGGTGTTTGGGTCATGGGAGTGAAGCCTTCATGAATGGCTTGGTGCCCGCCCTGTAGTAATGAGTGAGTTCTCGAGCTATTAGTTCATGCAAGAGCTGGTTGTTTAAAGAGCCTGGGACATCTCTTGCTCCTTCTCTTACATGTGACACACTTGCTCCTCCTTCACCTTCTGCCATGACTGTTAGCTTTCTGAGGCCTTCACCAGAAGCAGATGCTGGCACCATGTTTCTTGTACATTTATAGAACCATATATCAAAATAAACCCCTTTTCTTTATAATTTACCCAGAATCAAGTATTCCTTTATAGCAATGCAAAACAGACTAACACAAAGCCAGGCACAGTGGCTCACGTCTATAATCCCGGCACTTTGGGAGGCTGAGGCGGGTGGATCACAAGGTCAAGAGATCGAGACCATCCTGGTCAACATGGCAAAGCCTGTCTCTACTAAAAATACAAAAATTAGCTGGGCACAGTGGTGTGCACCTGTAGTCCCAGCTACTCAGGAAGTTAAGGCAGGAGAATCGCTTGAAACGGGGAGGCATAGTTTGCAGTGAGCTGAGATTGCACCACTGCATTCCAGCCTGGTGACAGAGCAAACAACAACAATGACAAAAAAAAAAAAAAAAAAAAAAAAAAAAAAAACTAACACAGATGGTTTTAGGTTAGGAGATAAGGTACATAGAAGATGATTAAGTCATGAGGGAAAAACTAAGAACTCTCATGAATGGGATTAATGCCTTCATCAAAGAGGCCTTAGAGAGCTCCTTTGCCTTTTCTGCCATGAAAGAACACAGTGAAAAGGAACCAGAAAGTAGACCCTCAAAAGACAGTAAATCAGCCAATGCCTTAATCTTGGATTTCCCACTCTCCAGGCCTGTGAGAAATAAATCCAGCATCTGTTGTTTCTAAGTCACTCAGTCTACAGTAGTTTGTTACAGCAGCCCAAAGACACCCAAAATGATGAAGGTATTCTTTTATGTTGCTTTCCAAAATTTTTTTTTGCCTTTTGCCAATGGCTTTGCCTTTCAGAATTTAGAATTATTTTTTGTATTTGTATTTTTATAATTGCTATGAGATAGAAGTCAACATCTTAGGCAGAGAGAATAGCTAGCACTAAGAGAGCTGTCAGGATCCTGAGTCTAAGGAGGAAGAGGAAGAAGAGGAGGCTGGAGCCAGTGAATGAGGCAAGAGGGAGAGGAAATGAGGTGTAGAGGCAGCCATTGCCAGATACTGAAGAACCTCTTTGACCTTGGTAAGCTTTTAAAATTTTGTTCCAAAATATATGCGAAGCTATCTAAGAATTAGGAACAGGAGTGTGATGTGATAAGATTTACCTCACTAAGAATCACTGACTACTGTGAGAATTAATTAGTAGAGATGCACAAGTAAATGCAGGTGAACCAGTAGGAGGATTTTGCACTTTGCCAGGTGAAAGATGATGGAGGTTTGGAGTGGGATTCCAACAGTAGAGGCGGTGAACTGGGAACAGACTTGAGGTTTATTTTGAAAGCAAATTTAACAAGATTTTCTGATAGATCAGATATATGCTTGAGAGAGTGAAAGGTATCGAATATGATTCCAAGATGATGACATTTACTGAGATAAGAAAAACAGTCAACATTTTGTTGGCTCAATGAAACGCTGATCCAGGTTTGAATGTTTCCAGATGTAGTCTATATCACTAATTTTGGACTTCCATATCTTAAAATTATTATAAAAATAAGTTTTAGATATTTGCCAAGCATTCTCATAGCCACTATTCAATCATCCCTTGAAAGGTTCAATGAGCTATTAGCTCCCCTTACTTTCAGCCGAGAAAGGGTAAATACAATATTTAATAGGTAGTGTAGTTGAATCTTCAACTATCTATGACTCTAGAATTCCTTGCTTCTTTTATATATCTTTTGTAACCTTAAGTAACTGCAATATCAATGGCTAAGCACAAAAAACACCCTTAAAATGTTTGCTAATTGGTTGATTGAATGGTACACACCTCTTATATCTGGGGAAAAAAAGATTTTTTGTCAACTATCAACTGATTACACCAGGAAGCCAGAACGTAATTCTGTTTCTTCTACTTGATGGTGTTATCTATTTTTAATTAAGTTTATCTAGAAATATTTAACTTTTAAGCCTAAGTGTATTTTCTAATTAAAGTATATGAACATACCCTGGAGTTATCCTCCCGCTAATTTTTCCTAATCTGTTTGTTTGAAGTCTCCTTAGTGAGGAAGTGTGAATTGAAGCATGAATGATAACAAAATGTTGTTTCTACCTGAACTTAAAAATTCAGCAGAAAGAACTCATCAGCAGCAATTAGTGTCAAAACCCAGATGGTCAGAAGAGACAGACCGCCATCTGATTTTATTAATTTATTAAGGAAACGTTTAACATTGAGATGGGTCTTCAGAAATGTACCCCAAATATGTTATTTTTCCAATAGACTAATTTAATTAATTCCAACTGAGTTAATTTGAACACATTATCATTGTTTATCTAATGAGAAAGAACAGGTACAATAAGTTCTAATATAGTGGAGTGAACACAAGACTGAACCCTTTAAACAATTAACATGAATTCAAGTAACAATAGTTTAAAATCTGAACATGTTAAACTGTCCTCTTAGAGTAAAAATAAAAATAAACTTGTAATACCTGGCATTTGTATAGTGCTTTATAAATTCCATAAAGTGCTTGCACAAATTTGATTTTGATTTGATCTTTACTATCACCCTTAATTATATCCATTGTTTACATTCAATTGAATGATTGTGCCAGGCATTATGCTCAATGTTTTACATACATTATCTTATTTCATTTTTTTTCTAATAACTTACAAGTGAGATTGGTTAAGTAAGGTTTTTGGTGATCAGACAAATATATACTATCTAATTTAAAATTTAAAATATGCTAATTTTGAAGGCTGGAACTAAGGCAAATTGAAGCACTTTCTTTGAAAGCATCTAGTTCCAATGCTTTTTTGGGCTTTATCATATTCTGTCCAAGGTTCACATTTTTATGACAGTCTGTCTAGCCTGACTTAGAGTTTGTACCCATTCTCTTGCCCAGATATTTCAATCTGATTAAAACTAACTTCCAAGCTTGGAAGGTGAGAATAAAAGAAGATTGCTTTACCTATAACCACTTTGTCATTGACATAGAAAATAAAGCATATCAGATCAAATTTAAAGGGAAGAAATACATTAAAAGTTAATTCTACCTCCCAGATTTCCAGACTTAGTAGAGAGAAAAGAGGAGAAATCTCAGGCTATACACACAAGGCAAAGAAGAGGTTGGCTGCCTCCTGCAGCCTTTAAGTCCCTAAGGAGCTAGGTCAATCTCGATAGTCACTAAGAAACAGAACTTCTGACAGCAGGTCCAGCAGACTTAATAGTAATGGGACATTTGAGGACCCATGATGTACAAGTCCCATGTCTGCCCTGAAGAGATGGTCACAGGGCCCTCTCTTCTTTGGTTAACATGTATGAAGGAAATGCAGAGGCCAAGAAATAATCAAGAAATATGAGAGAAAGCTTTTGAGAGAAGGAAAGCAATTGGGATGGGTGCATGCTTTGGAGTGGGGATATGGTGAGCCTGCTGTCAGGGGAAGAGGGCTGCTGGTAGCAGCAGAAAAAGGGATAGTGAAATAAAGTTCTTCTCCTTCCCTTTCCCACTGTGTTCAATTATTGGGAAAATCATAGATCTCTGGCCTCAGAATTCTATGCCAGCTACCACTAGGGTTGGTATTCTCAGAGGACCTATCAGAGCAGCACTGAAGCTTGGTTGGAAATAGGAGTTGATGAAAACGCATTATATAGATTGGACATACCTAATCCAAAAATCTGAAATTCAAAATGTTCCAAAATCCAAAAACTTTTTGAACACTAACATGACACCACAGGGGTGGCTGAAATAGTGGTATTTCTGCTTTCTGATGGTTTAATCTACGTGAACTTTGTTTTGCACAAAATTATTTAAGAGATTGTATAAAACTACATTCAGGCTATATGTGTAAGGTGTATATGAAACATAAGTAAATTTTGTATTTAGACTTGAGTCCCATCTCTAAGATATCTCATTATATATATATCTCAGATTTCTCAAAATCTGAGAAATCTGAAATCTGAAACGCTTCTGGTCCCAAGCTTTCCAGACAAGAAATAGTCCATTTATATCTACCAGATATGGCATTTTGCCTTTTTATCCAGACCCCTCCAAACCCTAAGGGTTGGTGGACTGCTTCCTAGGGTGACTGCCTCCTACCAATTCTATATTTTCCTGAATATTTAGAGATAAGTAACAGTTTCTCAAATGATAGATAATAAAAGTGATTTCTGCCAGCCATGGTGGCTCATGCCTGTAATCCCAGAACTTTGGGAAGCCGAGGCGGGTGAACTGCCTGAGTCTTGGAGTTTGAGACCAGCCTGGGCAACATGGCACAACCCCGTTTCTACAAAAAATTAGATGGGTGTGGTGGTGTGCACTTGTAGTCCCAGCTATTCAGGAGGCTGAGATGGGAAAATCACCTGAGCCCAGAAAGTCTAGGCTACAGTGAGCTGAGATTATCCCACTGCAATCCAGCCCTGGCAACTGGAGTAAGACCTTGTCAAAAATAAAATAAAATAAAATAAAAATTGGTGAATTACAGTTTTCTGTTGGCTGAACCTTTCCTCCCTAAGAAAATATCTCTTCTGGCTTGATGCAGTGCCTCATGCCTATAATCCCAGCACTTTGGGAGGCCGAGGCGGGTGGATCAGCTGAGGTCAGGAGTTCGAGACCAGCCTGACCAACATGGAGGAACCCCATCTCTACTAAAAATACAAAATTCGCCAGACATGGTGGTGGGCACCTGTAATCCCAGCTACTTGGAAGGCTGATGCAGGAGAATCACTTGAACCTGGAAGGCAGAGGTTGCAGTGAGCCAAGATCACGCCATTGCACTCCAGCCTGGGCAACAAGGGTGAAACTCCGTCTCAAAAAAAAAAAAAAAAAAAAGGAAATATCTCTTCTATCCTCTCTCAACTTATTAACCAACTAGACTGGGGTCTGGCCTTCAGATTTTCCTTAATATTCACTCCAGACAGAATAGCTGATACCAAAGCTCACAGGCTAAGATAACTGGAAACCCAAGAAGCACTTGGAATAAAAATAAAGAACTGAAAAACATATAGCATCTAAGACAAATGCCATTATTATTAGACAATCACACACTATTTGCACATAACTTTGCATGTAATTTCAAACCACTGCATTAAAAAATCCAAGTTAAAGTTTACACCAATATGAAAGCTCTTACTAAAAAATGTGAATGCTGGTCAGGCAAAAAGAATGGAGTTGTGAAAAATGAAATGATGAAAATAAAGTGCCTACATGCCTGGCGTATAATAGGCAGTTAGTAGTTAGAATTTCTCTCTCACTTTTGGCAATTATACACTTTGTAAATAAAGAGCAAGGTTTGTGTCTTTTTTTAAATTGATACAGCTTCAGGCACTATGGGTTTACTGAGGCTGCTGTAACAAATACCACAAACAGTGACTTGAAACAACAGAAATTTATTCTCTCACAGTTCTGGAGGCCAGCATCTGAAATCGGTATCATTGGTCTGAAATCAAAATGTGGCAGGGCTGTGCTCCCTCAGGAAGCGCCAGGGGAGATAATCTTTATCTTGCCTCTTCCAGTTTCTGATGGCTGCTGACATTTCTTGACTTGTGGCTACATCACTCCAGTTTTCAAGGAATCTCCCTCTGCTTTGTCTTCACACTCGTGTGTTTGTTTCAAATATCCCTCTGTCTGTCTCTTATAAGGACACTTGTGATTACATTGGGTCCAGATAATCCAGAGTAATCTTGCAGCTCAGGATTCTTAACTTGATAACCATTGACAAAGACCTTTTTTTGTCATATAAGACAAAATTCACGGTGTTAGGAATTAAGATGTGGGATGCATTTTTTGGCCTATACTACAAACACCTATGCTTACACATAGTAAGTTGTTAACAACTATTTGTTGAATAAAATCTCTCTCTTTCCACTGCCTCTTCTAGCTCTTATGAACTGTATTATTGATAGCACTTTGTCATATACTTATAGATATGTTACTTGCCATACACTCATAGATATGTTGTTTTTACATGTTTTCTCTTCACTCTTTCTAGTACTCAGCTAACAAAAGTGCTTTTAAGCAACATGGTTGTGAAGAAGACATCATAGATATGTTAGACTAGAAGCAGATGTCAGTCTTAATATTTTGAGCTGTGATGGAAAGTAGCAAGCAACAAGGGGATGGTTCATTTAAAAATCTATCACTTTCCAAGTGTACTCATGTTGCTCATCATTTTTTCAATGAGTGACTAAGAAAAACACTGAGGACTTCTTTAATTTGTAAGTTCACCATTAAGAATTTGAGATGTAAGTTTGACATAGTATGACTGAGTGCCCTCATTTTTCTAAGAAACTTTTCTCTTCTCTGCTTTCCTTTGTTCCCCACTTCCTACTTAGCACTTTAGAAATGCAAATATAGCCTTTCATTTCCCCTTCACCAGACAGTCCCTACAGGGCAAGTTCATCTACTCTGTGCTTGGAAGTCTCACCCACCAGGAGGCTGTCTCAAGAGACAACAGTCAATTTACAATCCACACTATCCCTGCTATGAAATCCTCTCCTATCTGGTGAATTTTGACCATCTTTACAACCTAGTTCTGCTCATGAAGATGCCAACTTAACCACCTGGTAGGTAGGGCACCAAAGTGAGTATACAGACCCCCACCTGCTCACTTCCTCCCCTGCATGCCATTTATGCCAGCATGCCAGGCCACATTTTAAAAGAATACACTTTATACTCCAAAAGTGAAGTGGTATCCTTAGGCAGGAAGCCTGTACTTCTTCTCCTAAGCTAGCTTTGGAATAAAAAGCCACTTTCTTTATCCCAAGCCTTGCTTTTGTTAATTGGACTCTGCAAGTGGCTCAACCTGTATTTTGGTTACAATATTGTGGATGACACCAGAATGGTTTTCATAGTTGTAGAAATAATGTGGTTATCAAATGGATGATATGATTAGCAAGAGTATCTTCACATGGAACATAAGCATAAATGACTGGGCTCTTGGAGAGAGGGTGTGCTCTGACTTATGGATTGATATAGTCTCAATGATGAAGCTGTGGGTGAGGACATGTTCAGTTTTCATCCTCTTCAAGAAGGCTGACATAGTTAGAAGCAGTTTATAGTCATCTCCCCATACTGAAGACAATTATTGTTTGCCTTTGTCTTCCCACATAGAACT
Source organism: Aotus nancymaae (assembly GCF_030222135.1). Taxonomy (NCBI): domain Eukaryota; kingdom Metazoa; phylum Chordata; class Mammalia; order Primates; family Aotidae; genus Aotus; species Aotus nancymaae. The sequence goes on along the minus strand of NW_026988431.1, from coordinate 45,989,133 downwards.
GTTCACAAAGAGATAATGAAATTTTGATGGAGATTTTAGTAGTCAGGGAAATGTTATAGCCTTAACTCTCACCATAAGTAAATAAATTAGAAGTCTACTTATTTATTCATCCTTCTGTATTGAGCATTCTGAATCCATTCCTTAAGTCTAAAATATACTTATTGAGCATCTGCCATGTGCCTTGTACCTAGTGAGGTGCTGGATATATAATGGAGAGCTTGATAGGCTTAGCCTCTTTTTGCATTCCTTTATACTAACAAAATCATCCCTGTAAAACTTCCAACCCATTACAAAAAACAAATGACTAGGCTGGGCACTGTGGCTTACTTCTGTAATCCCATCACTTTGGGAGGCTGAGGTGATTGGATCACAAGGTCAGAAGATTGAGACCATCCTGATTAACACAGTGAAACCATGTCTCTACTTAAAAAAAAAAAAATACAAAAAATTAGCTGGGTGTGGTGGCATACACCTGTAGTCCCAGCTAATTGGGAGGCTGAGGTAGGAGAATCACTTGAACCTGAGAATCACTTGCACCTGGGCAACAGAGCAAGACTCCATCTCAAAAAAAAAAAACCAAAAACAAATAACTAAGCTGATGGATTAGCAAAAACATACCACCAATAACAACATCAACAAAAGTATCTCCATCAAGTTCTTTAGAGTGTCACAACTAAGTTAACATTAAACTTGGCATCAACATTTATTCATTTATTTATTCACTGATAAGCATAAAATGATACAAAAATGATTCATAGGAAGACCATAGTAGATATTTATTTAATTAAGCTTGGAGAATATTGAAATATATAAAAATATTGAATCAACTAAATAATAATATCTTGGTTATCAAAAATAACAAATATGGTAAAATAGATAAACAGTATAATTAAGTAATATAGATAAAACAGCATACCTTCAAATTTTTTATTACTAAAAGGAAATAAAAATAAGACTTAGCATAAAAATGTACATTCAAAAACAAGAAAAGTTTCAGAGTTTAAAGGCAACAGACTTTGGTATATAGTATTTTCAAATGACAGAGTCTAATCAATAAAATTACAGAAGTTCCTTTATCAAAACATGTTAAAAGGAACTTCAAATTAATTAATTTCCACATGAGAATATATAGTGTAAGCCAAGATTCAGAAACTTTAACTATAATTAAGAGCAATTAGATTACTATCTGAAGGAGAGCAGGTGAAAAGCTAAGCTACTTCCGGAGAACTGATATGACTCACGAGACTGACTGATTATGTGACATGCATGACTCATATTTCTTTCCTGCTACTAAGAGTGGAATAGACAGGCATTGACAGTGTCCCCACTAAATGAAACATTCTTTAACATTACATCTTTATGTCCAACTCACCCAAGATCTCTAGGTTTCATTGTAAACTGTTTCATTTAGCATCCTAGCCACCTCACACCTCCAAGCACAAAAGTCCCTAAAATCACCACAGGAAGCAGAGCAGTTATCCTTGGTCCAAGTGGTTTACTATTGTATGTAAATTTGTCACTTGCTGTACTTGCTTGGGCATTTTGTTTCACTTGGTAACCTGATTTCTTCCCCAATTAGTCTGTTGTAGAGGAGACAGAGTCAGAACTGCTAAAGGCACAGAAGTGACAGCTGGGAGTGAGGAAGGAGTCTAAGGAAACACCAAACAGAAAATCACAGTTGTCCATGGCACACCCGCCCATGTATTTCAGAAATCTCCTAGGGCAATGTTGGATTGTAGCTTTCTACTCGAAGTATAAGGAGCAGTCTGAGTCATCAAGAAAATGTCAACCAATATTCAAATTCTCCTTGTTCACTAAGACTTGGGAGTAGGTAATAAACTGATTTAAACTAGAAAGCTTTGTCATTTCCAAGAGGGGCCAGGCTAAATATTTGCTTGGTTGAACCTTCATTTCTTATAAAGCAAGTATGAGCTCTCACCCAAAGATACCTCACTGAGGGCTCTGAGATAAAGTTTATATCTCTAGGAAGCTAAAATGGCATTTCCTGAAATCTAAAGTGCCTGAGTCCCAAAGACTCATATATATCCATATATTCATTATTTTATTCATATATTCATTATATGAAATACTCATATATTCATTATGTCTCATATTCATTATATGAAATAGTTTTTAAAAATGAATTTATTATTCCAATGTACTTAATAATTATAATAGAAATAATGTCAGATAATGCTCACAAGTTGATACCTTATAGAGATTATCCGACTTACTCTCTCTACAACCCTTAGAAGGAGAGATTATTATAATCTCTTAAGTACAAAAGAGGAAACTGATGCTGTCACTGGTTAGACCCAGGTCTCACTGCAGACAAGGGGCAGAGCTGAATTTGAATTCTGGCTATTTGACTCAAGAAACAGAAGAAATATTTGATTCAAGTAGTTTCCTTTGTCATTGTACCAGGTGTGTACATTTCTTTTTCTTTTTTTTTTTGTGGGGGGGCTGGGAAGGTATTTTTTTTTTAAAGAAGAAAAAAAAGGAAGAAAGAAAGAGAGAAAGAAAAAAAAGAATGAAGAAGAGGAAGAAAAAGGAAGAGAAAGAGGGAGAGAGAATGGGAGTATTGCTTTATTGCCTAGGCTAGAATGCAGTCTAAAAATGGGAATTGAAAACCTCTTTTATGCCAATAATTGTGCTTAACAATGGAAACAGGAAGGAATAAGGGAAGAAAATAACAAACACGCAGCCAACCAATATTTCATTTAAACCTATGAAATGCTATGCAATTATTGAGGAGTGATTTACTTCCAATTATGTAGTCACTTTTGGAATAGGTGTGATATGATACTGATAAGAATGTATGTTTTGTGTATTTGAAGTGGAGAGTTCTATAAATGTTTATTCAGTTTACTTGTTCCAGGTCTGAGTTCAAGTCCTGGATGTCCTTGTTAATTTTCTATCTCGTTGATCAGTCTAATATTGACAATGTGCTTATGTATCTGGGTGCTCCTGTATTGGGTGTGTATATATTTAGGATCATTAGCTCTTTTTGTTGCATTGATCCTTTTACCATTATGTAATGTCCTTGTTTGCCTCTTTTGATCTTTGTTGCTTTAAAGTCTATTTTATCAGAGGTGAGAATTGCAACTCCTGCTTTTTATTTATTTATTTATTTTTGCTCTCCGTTTGGTTGATAAATCTTCCTCCATCCCTTTATTTTGAGTCTTTGTGTATCGTTGCATGTGAGATGGGTCTGGATACGGCATACCGATGGGTTTTGGCTTTTTATCCAGTTAATAATATATATGAGTTTAATATTGCCATTTGATGCTAGCTGGCTGTTTTGCCCATTAGTTGATGTAAGTTCTTCATTATGTTAATGCTGTTTACTTTTTGATATATTTTTGGAAAGGCTGATACTGGTTGTTCCTTTATATGTGTAGTGCTTCTTTCAGAAGCTCTTGTAAAGCAGGCCTGGTGATGGTGAAATCTCTAAGTACTTGCTTGTTCGCAAAAGATTTTATTTTTTGTTTGCTTGTGAAGCTTAGTTTGGCTGGATATGAAATTCTGGGTTGAAAGTTCTTTTCTTTAAGGATGTTGAATACTGGCCCCTACTCTTTTCTGGCCTGTAGCGTTTCTGCTGAGAGATCTGCTGTAAGTCTGATAGGCTTCCCTTTGTGGGTAGCCTGACCTTTGTCTCTGGCTGCTCTTAGTATTTTCTCCTTCATTTCAACCCTAATGAATCTGACGATTATGTGCCTTGGGGTTGGTCTTCTTGAGGAATATCTTTGTGGTGTTCTTTGTATTACCTGGAGTTGAATATTGTCCTGCCTTACTAGGTTGGGAAAGTTTTCCTGAATAATATCCTGAAGAGTATTTTCCAACTTGGATTCATTCTCTTCGTCACATTCAGGTACACCTATCAAACGTAGATTAGGTCTTTTCACATAGTCCCATATTTCTTGGAGACTTTGCTCATTCCTTTTTATCCTTTTTTCTCTAATCTTGTCTTCTTGTTTTATTTCATTAAGTTGGTCTTCAACCTCTGATATCCTTTCTTCTGCTTGATCAATTCGACTGTTAAAACTTGTGCATACATTGCAAAGTTCTTGTGTTGTGTTTTTTAGCTCCATTAATCCACTTATATTCCTCTCTAAATTGTCTATTCTCGTTAGGATTTCATCAAACCTTTTTTGAAAGTTCTTAGTTTCTTTGCATTGGGTTAGAACAAGTTCTTTTAATTCACAGAAGTTTCTTATCATCCACTTTCTGAAGCCTACTTCTGTTAATGGAACGCACTCATTCTCCACCAGGCCTTGTTCCATTGCTGATGAGGAACTGTGATCCCCTGTAGAGGGAGAGGCATTCTGATTTTGGGTATTCTCAGCCTTTTTATGCTGGTTTCTTCCCATCATTGTAAATTTATCCACCTGTCGTCTTTGTGATTACCAACTTTCAAATTAGGTCTCTGAGTGGATGTCCAACTTGTTGATTCCCAGCACCGAAATCTGAGCAATCCACCGCGCCGGCCAAAACAGCAGTGTTAAGATTGATGGTGCTTTTCTGCCCAGGAATCTCTGGTCTAGCTCCCTTCTTGAGTCCATCCTTCAATCAGCTGAATAGGCGACTCTGTCTTCCTGGAGCTCCAAACAACATCAGCCAAAAGGGGACCCAGTCCCGCTCACTCTGCACCAAGAACTGCCACACTGAGGCACCGGCAAAACTGCCGCACTGGCCACAAGAGTCACGCTGGTGACCCGTGGGGCTCCTCCGCTGGGAATCTCCTGGTCTGTGAGCAACAAAAATTCGTCTGAAAGTGTGGCATCCTCTCGTTCTCTGCACTTTCACTGAGAGCTCGTGTGTACATTTCTTTACCAAAAAATATTAATGTGCTCTCTTAAAACTAAACCTATTCAGAAAACATATTTCTGTTATTTCAAAATGAAGTTGAATTTCTTGATTTAAGAAACTACCTAGGAAATGAAGGAAGCTATGCAAGAGAAATCAATTCAGAATGTTAAGGTACACTTTCAGTTAATAGAAATAGATGAAAACATGGTTTCATCAATTTCATGAATAGAGTCATCAAACCTATAAGATTCTATGTAGCTTATTAAATTGCTTCATTCAACAAAAGCTGTAACAAACAAACTTGCTAATTTGATGGGATAAATAGCTATTTAGGAAATATATAAATGATAGGAAAATAGACTTCAGGTTTATTGCTTTTGAATATAATACACATGCATAGTTATCAACGTGTGTAGTTACTATACTACTTTTAACAAGATGTTTTGAAGTGAAGATTCTGTTTTGAAGTTATCCTTCAAAAAAGAAAGATTTAATGTTTTTTTATAGATATTGATTTGTTTACATAATAGGATAAGGCTTGAGTAAGTTTAACCTCATAGGTGCCCTGCCATCCAATTTCTTCTGCTCCTTTGCTCAGCAAATTCTTATGCAAAGAAATTGCAAAGACATTTTCAATCTAGATTAAATTATCACATATTCCTAATTAGTGGAACTTGAGATTTTATGTGAGTTCTAGTTCATAAAATATTTTGATGTCTTTGTGTAATTGTGTGATTACGCTTTGAATATCAAAGACAGAGGAGGATGGGTCACAGAAAGGATCTAGAATTAACTGGGAAGTCTGTGTTTATTTGAATGCTAAGGAAAATTTAAATCAATGTAATAGCTGCAAATTGCACTGATGATTCAGGCTCCTGTTTAGTTTGGTATTTTCAGGAAAACACAGTTACCTTAGCAACTAGTATATCACATGGGATATGCTGTAGCATGCAGAATGTCTCAAAGTCAAAAGCTTTTCCCTCTGGAAGACATCATACTAAGAAATGGGAAAATAAAGAAGCCAAATCTCCTACTTAATGAATTATGTTATTTATCTCCTTGACAGGTAGAAAATAATTTATACTTAAATGAGTTTTTAACGCTATCCAAATGATAATATTTATATTACATGGATAAAGAAAAAACAAACTACATGCCCTAAGTGCGCAAAGTAATTCTTCATTTGAACTGTCTAGACAGTACATTGACTGACTTGTAAACCTCTGCAACTAAATGATCTCTTTCTTTGGAGAGGGGTATTATAGATAAGATTCTAAAAACGTTAAATAGTAAGCTATTATTACTAAACACTAAGAAGTAGACGTATTTGTTTCCTGGCGGCAGTAACTCAAGTTATAAAATAATAGTGTGAGAATTTAAAACTATACTTTCACAAGTCTGAAACAGTCCAGTTGAGTCAAATATGAAATCAAGCTGATTGCTGTCTGCACTGTTATGGAAACTTAACTCATATTAATTCAAGGAAAAGTAAGTGGCTTTTAAAAAAATTCTCAAATGTGTACATTGTTGGAGAAACAAATATTTACTGCATGTCTCCCTAGTACAAGAATTTTCCAGAAACAAGAAAGAAAAGCTAGCCTTTGCAGTTTAGGCTCTAGCTGGAGGAGACATACAAAACAAAACAAAACAAAACAAAACAAAGAAGAAGAAGAAAGAAAAGAACAGAAAGAGAAAGAAATTAACAAGGTAAATTACATTGCGGGGACTGCCATGAAGAATATGGTACAGAAGTCATCTTCCTCTGCTTCTTTCTCTTCCCTTCCTTTCTGGACATTTTGGCCCTAAAACTCTTCTATCGAGCAGAGCAATGTAGGGGGAAAAGGAGTTTGGTCACTTAGTACAGATTATCAGAGCTGTAACAAGGGGAGAGCACCTACAGCAGAGAGAGATGATGAAGATTCGAGACTGGTTACATAGAGGAGAATTAATCATGTAAGAAAACACACTAGAAACCATAGAGGCCAGACTTCTTACGTCTAAAAAACAGAGTTACAATTAATAGAAAATGTGACAACTAGAATGAATCATGTACAACTGGATTGGAAGGAAAAACATGGTTTTCAATGTATTTGCAGATAAGTATAGAAATAAATAGATAAGTAGAAATATATTTTAGTAATATATAACAAATATATCTAATACCTAATATAATTTAATATGTAATATGTAATTATATGTTATGTGATATATAATTATATATTATGTGATTATACGATACATATAATTATATATTTTATATATTCCTTGGTTCTTTATAAATTATATAAAATTATACATTTTATATATTCCTTGGTTCTTTCCACTGAGAAGTCTCAAGCACCAATATCAATAGCGATAAGCACACTTGAAGCCCAGATTTCGGATTCTAAATATGATTTTATGCCAAAAGGAAACAGACTCCTTAAAAAGATGGTTAATCCCGGGGCCAGGGTGGAGAAAGCACTAGATGAGTCTGGAACATCTTATTGCACCAGAAATCAAAGAGAGACTCAGATGATGAGAATATGTCAAAAGGGGAAGCAAGTCACCTTGAAGAGGCTCCTACTAGCCAAATCTGGGACTATTAAAGCATCAAAATAAGTAGTGATAGTAATCGATGAAAACGTATTGAATAAAGTAGAGAATGATTCATTCTTGAAGATATGAATTAATAAATGAAAAAACTGGAAATTCAACAAGAAAATGATATTATACTTTCAAAGTACCTCTCCCCAAAATGCTTAAAATTACAAGGGGAAATGAACGACTTTATAGTGAAGAAGCCTGGCAAACACCACCTTCATCAAGGGATCAAAGTAAACATCATTTGCAAACAGCAAAATCAAATCCATCTGCCACCTGAAAGGATTCAATGAGAGGAACACAGCATCATTGCTGTGACATTTCTGCCAATTATGCATAATTCAATCTAATCATAAGGAAATATCATGGAAACCCAAACTGAGGGATATTCTACAAAATAACTGGCCTATAATATTAAAGAATATCGTCATAAAAGTCAGGGAAAGTCAGAAACTTTTCAGATCAAAAAGACTACAGGCAACAAAATACAATGCATGACTTTGAAACTGGATCTATTTGTTATAAAAGATATTATTGGGACAATGTGAATAGAGCCAAACAATTAAATGATAGTAATGTATCAATTTTAATTTTCTGAGGTTGTTACTTGTGTTGTGATTATTTAGAAGACTGTCTATATTTAGAAAATAAGCACTAAAATCACAGGGAATGGTTGGGTCATCATGTCGGAATCTTACTCTCAAGTAGTTCAAGGATAAATTTCTTTCTACAATATTACCTCTTCTGTAAGTTTTAAATTAGTTCAAAATAAAGCATTTGTAGAAATTTAATATGATAGATTAATACCATACTGCACATGGGCAACTCCTTTATTTGTGTTGTCAGGAAAATATTCTCTGAAGAGCTGACATTTCAAGCTGAGAGCTGAAAAATGTGTCAGTCATTCAAAGACCTGGCTGAAGAGGGTTCCAGGCAGAAGGACCAGCTGGTGCAGAGGCCCTAGACATGAAGGAGTTTAGTGAGTTCCAAGACTAGAAAAATAAGTGTCCAATGTAGCTGAAGGCCTGGGAAGAGTGATGAAAAATGCATAGACAGGCTTTCAGGAAGGGCCTCACTGATGATAAAAAGTTTAGAACTTTATTGAGGTGCTAAGGAAAACCAATGAAAGATATTACCAAGGGAGGAATATGAACTCATTTACATTTTTTAAAACCACCTGGCAGAGAAAGGGGACAAGAATGACTATGAAAGAGATAAATTTAAAGGCTATTTGCAGTGACAGTAAAAGATGGAGAAAAAATGTCAGATATATTTTGCAAGTAGAAGTGATAGGATTTACAGATGAATTGAATGAGGATGTTGAGAAAAACAAAGGGTAATGAGAGCAGCTGTTCCTTATTTAGAGTTTGCTATGTGCCAGGCTGCCTCTAATCACTTCACACACATTTATTAACTCATTTAACCCTCATAACAATCCTATGGGACAAGTACTATTGTTAGCCCCATTTACACTTACTAAGGCATGAAAATGTTAAGTGACAAGACTAAAGTCACACTGACAGTACATGGCAGAGCTGTGATTTGAATCTATAAACTGCATACTTAACCACACAGTATATATCTTTTTCTTTCTAAATCAACTTTTTGAGATATAATTTACATATAGTGCATCACTTGTAAGTGTACAGTTCAATGAGTTTTAACAAATTTATGAAACTGTGTAAACTATGTTACTGTGTAACTATATGAAACAAATTTATGAAACTGTGTAATTTATGAAACTGTGTAACTATGAAACTGTGAAACTATGAAACTGTGATAGTTACACTGTGTCAATCAAGACACAGAAAGTTTACATGACCTAAGAGTTTCTCCTATAAACTTTTAGACTTAATTCTCCCCACCTTGTCCCTGATCCCATCAGCTCCAAACACTAGCTGGTTCTGGATTTTATTTATTTATTTATTTAGAGACAGAATTACACTCTTGTTGCCCAGGCTGGAGTGTAATGGCATAACCTTAGCTCACTGCAACCTCCGCCTCCCAGTTCAAGCAATTTTCCTACCTCAGCCTCCCGAGTAGCTGGGATTACAGGGGCCTGCCACCACACCCAGCTAATTTTTTGTATTTTTAGTAGAGATGGGGTTTTGCCATGTTGGCTAGGCTGGTCTCCAACTCCTGACCTCAGGTGATCCATCAGCCTCAGCCTCTCAAAGTGCTGGGATTACAGGCATGAGCCACCACACCCAGGCTGGTATTTAATTTAAATGGAATTATACAAGTATACATTTTTGTGTCTGGTGTCTTTCCCTTAGCTTAAATGTTTTTAAGTCTCCACTATGTTGTTACATGGATCCAGAGCTTATTTATTTTATTGTAGCATACTATTCTATTGTATGGATATAACAAAATTTGCTATCCATTTAGTAATTGATGAACATTTGAGCTTTTTACAGTATTTGGCTATTTTGAATAAAGTTGTCAGAAACATTGGTATACAAGTCTTCTCATAAAACTTTTTTATGAAAAACAATTTGAGCACAAGTCTTTTCACAAAACTTTTTTTAAAATTACATTTTGAATAAATATAAGCCTAAGAATAGAATTGCTAGGTCATATGTTCCATTTTGCAAGAAACTGCTAAACAGTTTTCCAAAATTGTATTATTTTACATTCTCATCAGTATGAGAATTCCTCTTGGTCCCATCTTTGTCAACACCTGGCATTGTCAATCTTTTTTAACTTTAGCTATTCTAGGGCATATATAATTTATATTTTTGTAATGGCTAATAACGTTGAGCATTTTTAATATCATAATTGACCATTCATATATTATCTTTTACAAGTCTGTTTACTTTCCCCACACTTAATTTTTTTTCTTTTTGTCTTATTATGTATGTATTGTGAATATTTTTTCACCATCTGTGTCTGAGAGCATTTTTGTTTTCTTAATGGTGTCTTTTGAGGATAAAAGTTTTTAATTTTGGTTAAGTTCAATTAACATTGCTTTTTTTCCTAATAGCTAATGCTTTATTTTGTCCTAAAAAGTTTGCTTACTTCAAGGTTGCAAATATTTTCTTCTATGTTTTCTTTAGAAGATAGTTTTAGCTTTTATCTTGCGTCTATGATTCATGTCTAGTTAATTTTGTGTATGGTGTGAGGTAATAATACTTTTTTTTCTGATATGGATATCTAGTTGTTCTAGAACTATTTTTGAAAAGACTATCTTTACCCCCATTACATTAGCACTTTTTTTTAACAAAAAGAAAAGAAAGAAAAGAAATTAGTTGATCATGTACATAGGGGTCTACTTATGGGCTTTATTCTGTTCAACTGATTACTATGTCTATTGTTATGCCAATTGTGTAGTCTTGTTTATGGCAATTGTAATTGTATAATAAATCTTGAAATCAGATACTGAGGGTCCTCAACTTTGTTCTCTTATTTTGTAGAACAATTTTAGATTTACAAGAAAACTGAGAAGAGTACAGAGAGATTTCATATACCCTGCACCTAGTTTTCTCTATTATTAACACCTTACATCAGTACAGTAGAAAAGAATTGCCAGGTCATACGTTCCATTTTGCAAGATGACACAGTTTAGTAAACTATAGTGACAGACAACAAATTAGTGTTTGGAGTGGAAAGGATCAGGGATAGGATGGAGAGAATTAACTCTAAAAGGTTATAGAAGAAACTCTTCAGTGATATAAATATTCTGTATCTTGATTGTGGTGGTAGTTACATAGTTTCATACATGTGTTAAAACTCATCTTCCACAGTTCATGAATCGATATTGATGTACTGCTTTTAACTAAGGTTCATACTTTTTTTACGTTTACCTAGGTTTGTCTAACTTTTTTTCCCCTTGGACACCACATGATATTTGCTTGTCATGTCTCCTTAGACTCTTCTCGGTTGTGCCAGCTTCTCAGACTTTTCTTTTTTGATGACCTTGGCAGTTTCATAAAGTATTGGTTAAATATTTTGTAGGATGCCCTTGTATTGGAATTTGTGTTTTTAAAATCATGATTAGATTAGGGTTATGGGGTTTTGGGAGCAAGACCACAGAAGTAAAGTGGCATTTCCATCACATCATATGAGGCACACATAGTACTAACATAATTTATCACCATTCATGTGGACCTTGATAGCCTGGCTAAGTGAGGTAGGGTTTGCCAAGTCTCTCCATCATAAAGTTACTCATTTTCCTTCTTTCCATAATGTACTCTTTGGAAGGAAGTCACTATTAAGGAGGTAGAGGTTTCATTCCACCTCCTTGAGAGTGTGGTATCTACATAAATTATTTAGAATCATGCAAGGGAGATTTGACTCTTCTTCCCATTTATTTATTTATCTATTCATTCAATCATCTATTTATAATTATAAAAACTCATGAATATTTATTTTATCCTTTGGGTTGTAATCCAATATTACTTTATTTGTTGTTCAAATTGTTCCAGCTTTGGCCATTGGGAGCTCCTTCTGTTGCTTCCTGTGTCTTTTTCACATACCCCCATAGACGTTGGGTTGCTTGTGGGTTTTGGTTTTTTTTTTTAAGCATTTCTTACTTTCCAGCACAGCAAGATGCTCCAGGCTCATTTAGTGTATTTCCTGTGTTAATCTGAGAACCAACCATTTCTCCAAGGAGCTCTGGTTTGTTTTACTGGAAAATAGCATTAGAAATCAAGATTTGAATGTTAGGTATGCTCTATTATTTTTCAAAATTGTTTTGGATTTTTAATATCCTTTGCATTTTTATGGAAAAACTCATTTATTTTGATTGAGATCATACTAAATTCCTCCTAGGTTGTAGCTTGGCCACTAGAGAGATTATTGTATCTTTTATTGAAATTAGAAAATCAGTGAGACAATTAGATGGGGATGGAGAATCAAAAATTCTGTTTGGAGCACTAATCTAGGCCCCGTTGACCCTCCAAAATCTCAGGACCAGATTATTAATGCCTATTGTGAGATAATAAGGGCAACATGGCCATAACTAGTTAATTAATTAAAGAGTGGCTTAAAATCTTTAAGCCTCTAGCTGACAATATCCAAATCATTAGTTTATCAATTGCTGATTTATGTATTTTTTGACATAAGGACTGTAAATTTATAGCTGCAGCTCTTTCCCTGTGGCTACATTGAGTCTCAAAAGAGGGGAAAGAATACAACGTTTCTTAAGTAGCTATCATATTTTTTTGTATTGTTCAAGTATTTTGCATGCAAAATGCATTTAAAGACTTAACAATAACCTGAAAACTAGCTATTATTCTTCCTACCTGTCAAGTTAAGATTGAGGTCTGAGAGAACAGGTAACTTTTTAGTCATGCAGCAGGGAAAGGTGGAGCTGGGGTTTAAATCCAGAATAGCATTACCTGATCAAATATTGCATGGGACAGACACTAAAAAATTGTCCATTGTTTATCTGAAATTTAAATATAACTGGGCATCCTATATTTTATTTGGGAAATCTGGCAACCCTAATCCAGGGCCATCTGGACTCAAAGGCTGTGCTCCTTTCATCCCACAATGTGCACTCAATACATCAGGAAATACGTGCAAATTCAGAAAATATTTTTGCCCATATTCTGTAATTTAATTTACTTTAGTTGCCATTTATGTAATATATATCAAAGTGGCCCACAGTCCACACTTTGGAAAAAGGTATAATATTGGTCTGAAGATGAGAAAGGAGCTTTTTGGGTTTTTTGAAGGAGACAGCTACATGTGATTTTAATAAAATTAACCTTTTGCTTCAATCAACTGTCATCAAATTGGAACTTTTTCCAACCCAATAATTCCATTACACATTTAAGCTGTTCTGTAGCACTTAAAAATACGATCTAAAATATCTGAAAAAAAGAAAATAGACACAATGTCTTGTCACATTCAATGCTCTCAATCTCTAATTAAAAATATCCTACCAGTGAGAATACTAATATCATTGTTCTCTCTTTGGAGACAGAGCAACCTCTCAGTAAACTAGAAGAAATACTTAGTATCCTTATTTGTGATGTACAGTGTAAATTTAAATTCTTCATAATAATCTTCAAGGTTTTATGACACAATCTCTTCTCTTTCTAGCCTCATAGCCCTTAAAATTTTAATTTTCTTTTTTAATATGTCTCCTGTTCTCTATTTCAGTGTGTAAGGCTATTCCTATTTCCTACACTAGTAGCTTCATGTGCCTCCTAGTTTTATAAATAGGAGAAACAACATAAGTTCTTAAAAATTACATAAGAGTTTTCATAACCTTGGAGTACCAGAAAGAATTTCCAAATAATGTATCAAAATTTTAAAAAGGCATAAAGGAGAAGGTTGGTAGATTTACCATACAAAAACGTGGAGCTTTAGTCTAATTAAAAACACAATAGGCCGAGAGTGGTGGCTCATGCCTGTAATCCCAGCCCTTTGGGAGGCCGAGGCGGGTAGATCATCTGAGGTCAGGAGTTCGAGACCAGTCTGGCCAACATGATGAAACCCCATCTCTACTAAAAATACAAAAAATTAGTGAGGCATGGGGGTGGGTGCTGTAATCCCAACTACTTGGGAGGCTGAGCCAGGAGAATCACTTGAACCCAGGAGGCGGAGGTTGTAGTGAGCTGAGATCATGCCACTGCATTCTAGCCTGGGCAACAAGAGCAAGACCATCTCAGAAAAAAAAAAAAAAATCACAGTGACAAATTAAAAGTCAAACATGAATTGGTCAGAATATTTGCATATAGATAGATAATAGTTCCTAAACTACTTATTATATTTTCTCTGGTTTTATATGTTTGAAAACATGCGATGTTCTGTTATTATTTTTGCCAGCATATTTTAAAATTTCCGTTCTTTTCGATATTTCCTATGTTCCATTTCTTCTATGATGATTCGCTTTTATTCTTTTTGAACTACTTCCTTTATTATCTATTTCAGTATGAGTCATGGATGGTTAAATTATCTTGGTCTTCCATATCTGCATTTATTATTCAATTCTTGAATGCTAGCTAATTGTGTGAAGTTTCCAAGTTTCAAACTTCATTCATTTCTTTCTTCATTCATTCAGATGAATTTAGTTTTTTCCTCTGATATCTTTTAATGTTTTTTTTTTTAGTTTTGATATTCTGCAGTTTTGCTATGATGTTTCTAGATTTGGATATACATGTGTATGTTCTGCTCAAATTTTGTTTTTATTTTTTCACTTAAATAATAAAAAATAAAAATTTCTACTACTTTATGTCTGTATATTAATTTGCAAATTGAAACTATAATATGTAGGGGTCAAAATATATTATACCTAAAATAGACCCAAATTCAGAAGTCATGTCACATGATTGTCAAGATTCTGTGAGTACAACTACGTGCAAAACCAGGTACAGCGTCACCTATATGGAAAAGAAAAGAGAAGGGGATTTGGAAAGTCATCTTTTAGTACCCTGGCATGGACTCTAAACTTTCAAATTACTCTTTTGAGAAGAATTTAATTTCAGAAGTAGCAGCTTGGGGAGATGCACTGAGACCTCAGGCAGTTTTGGAGACTATTTTGAAATAGAAAACTGTAGCTGAGCCGGAAAGTGAAACCTAAGTGCATACATGGAAACTACCATCTGCTGGTAAGATCCCAGGAAGGATGAAATGGTCCTGGGGCTCCATCTGTACCTTTATCCCGCTTTAATCAATGACTGTGGGCCAGAGATTAGACAGTGACTTGGGCAAGTGAGAAGCACAGTAGGGGATGTGGGCTGGGGCTACGTGCTCTGCCTTTCATCTGACAGCTGCTAAGGGCCTCCACCCCAGGACTGCAAGCTTTATCTGTACTTTATGCCCCTTCAGAGGAAGCATTGCTTATAGTTTTGGCTAAGCTTCCCATTGGTAAAGGAGGGCACCTAAAAAGATAAGCATGGAGCTAGGGATAGAAAGAAGCTCAGCATTGTGGGGAAAGTAACATCCTTTATCAGAGAAAGGTGAGGACTTTGCAGAGTACCAAAGTTTGCCTAGATCAATTTAAAAAGATGAGAATAATAGAGCCTGAGAAACTTTTCTTTTGGAAAGGAAAGATATACAGGTGAGCTAAATGTCCTTTGTGGGGATGCAAAATTTACTAGGATCAGATAGTAGGGATACTAATATACTTCAGCATACTGCCTTAATCCATGCAGGCTGCTATACAAAACACTACAGTCTGGGAGGTTTAAACAGTGGACACATATTTTATCGCAGTCCTGGAGACCAGAAGTCTGAGATCAGGTGTCAGCATGATCAAATTCTGGTGAGGACCTTCTCTTTCATGCTTGCAGACAGCTGACTTCCCACTGTATGCTCACTTGCCCTTTCCTTGGTGAGAGCTTGTGGAAAGCAAGCAAGCACTCTGATGTCTCTTCTTATAAGGCCACTAATCAGACCAGGGATTAGTGGCCTTATAAGAAGGCCATCTTCAAGACTTAATCTCAACCTAATCACCTCTCAAAGATCTCATCTCCAAATACCACCACAATGAGGGCTAGGGTTTCAACATATAAAGACTGCAGGGACAAACATCAGTCCATCACATACACTAAACCGTTGTGTTTAACGTCACCAGTGAAACCCAGCTCTTGGTCTTTTCACAGCTTCAATAATAAAAGCTAGGCCCAGGTGACTCCAGCCACATGTTGCTTTTATAAAGTGTAGAGTAGAGAGGAATAAGAATGTTACCAGGAAAAAGAAAAGCTCTCCTGATATTTAGAGGAGGAGATAAACTGGAAAGGGCAGAGTGGAGAGAAAGGAAGGGCAGGAGGAAAGGAAAGAAAGGCAGGAAGTCAGGCTCAAATGTCTGTTCCCCAGAAACATAGCTGAGGGAGATTTCCAAAGCAGATGTGTTTGTGTCATCTTGACTTTGGTACTTTGGGTCAATACTACCACCAGTATTGGACTCCAGTATTTGCTGGACTACAGAAAAGGAACAAAATTTGTTGTGAGTGTTTAGGCAGACGGACAGCCTGAATTTAGGCCTTAGTTTCCTAGGCATGTGTGGGGTTCGCAGAAGATTCTGCAACTATCCTAGTCCCACATAAGTAAAGTGAAAGTGCCAAGAGAGCCAGGGGCCAGAAAAGGCAAATCCAGAGAAGAAACTGGCAGGAGGTGCAACCTTGTGACTGAGTTAAGGGTAAGATCCATGGGTGTTGGAGATATCAGCTACTTGGAGATCAGGAAAGGAATGGTGCAGGAAGAAAGGCTGCACAAGCCATGTGTTTCCGGTGTTTTCACATCTGGGGCCTTGCTGACTCTGGAGAGTCTGCCCTTCCGAAAGCTAGCCAGCTTCTAGAGATGGTAAAGGACTTGCTGCCTGCAAGTGCACCTTTTATATGCAAACCAACCAATCCAATGCCTACATCCCCAACCATCTCTATTGAGCTCTTATACTCAGAGCCACTATCCCCTGCCCTAGCTACCCCACCACCTGGTACCAAATAACTAGAAATAGCACCTACACCTAGAGGCTGCTGACATTATTCAAACTAGCCAATCCTAAGCTTGCTTACCCTGCCTCATCCACTTCTTCCCTCAGATATCATAAGAGAGCCTTTTGCCCATGCCTTTTTCTCAATCCCCTTACTTCCTGATTCTAGTACTTACCCACGTGGCCACTCAAGTGAAGGCAAGTGTCCCCTTCTCTTGGAACTGTGAGTAACAAACTATCTTTTCAATGGCAATTACCTCTTGATCTGTTGGCTTTACTGTATCTGAGTAATAATAAAATCTACGTTTTAAAAGAGAGGCCAATACTCAGAAATCAGAAATCAGTGGCACAAGACAGTGTATTCATAGAACAACCTGTAGCAGACTCTCTCCTCCTAGACATATCATATTCCTTCTGCATCCTGAACAAATTCAGGGAAGAATAACAGCAGGAGAGACTCCTTGAAAGGGGGAAATTGTCAGATCTTTGAATTGACCCAATGTATATCCAAAAATGGCCCCTTAAGCCAGAACAAATTCTGTTGTGTTTAATTTGAAATATTTAACCTCTCCTGACCCACAATGAATTCACATTAGCCACTGAGTGGCACATAAATTCGAGAGAAAGGAAGCACATTTAGAGAGTGGAATTTTCTACCCTAGGTCTCAATACTTACTTGTTTTTAAAACAAATATGTTCTTTTCATTGGGATTTATTTATAATTATAAATGAACACATATTCATTGCAGAAAAATTAATTGGAATATTTATAATTCAATACAAGGAAAAACAGCTTATTGACTCTCCATCATTTTTTGACTGTACCTCTCCACATATTCATTTAGTGACTATATGTTGTATATATTAACAATATTTGTAAGAAATTTTCCATACCATTAAGTGGTTTTACTATTAATCACTTAGTTCATTAAATCAATACTCTGCCATTAGATATTTTGATTTCTTTCTTTTCTTTTCTAAAAATACTCTGATGAATATCCAGGTTTATAAAACTTTGTGTGCATTTTGTATTATTTCTAACTAGATTAATTTATAGAAATAAAATGAAAGAGTTCCATTTTCAATTATTTTTTATCATTTGAACATTTTGATGATTTTTGTTCATATTACCAAATTCTCTCTAGCTGTGCCAATTTATACACCTACCAGCAGTGTATGGAAATGTCCATTTCTCCCTTCTCTTGAACACATACAGCTTTAAAAACTTTTTTTTTAAATTTATTTTGAGTCTCATTGTGTCACCCAGGCTGGAGTGCAGTGGTATGATCTCAGCTCACTGCAACCTCCACCTGCTGAGTTCAAGTGATTCTCATGCCTCAGTCTCCCAAGTAGCTGGGTTTATAAGTGCATGCCACCATGCCCAGCTAACTTGTGTATTTTTAGTAGAGACAGGTTTCACCATGTTGCCCAGGCTGGTCTAAAACTCCTGGCCTCAAGTCATCACCTGCCTTGGCCTTCCAAAGTGCTGGGATTACAGGCATGAGTCATTGTACCCAGCCTTCAAAATAAATTTTTATAAAATCTTTGCAGATAGAAAAAATAACAGCATCTCTTACTTGTAAATTTCTTTTCTTTGATAATCAATGAAGAAGAAAATTTCTCATATATCTGAAAATTTCTCATATATCTCGTATATGCCCTTTACTTAAATTGTGAAATTCAGATACTTTCTTAACTTTCTTGGGATAGATACATCTTCCCTAATGATGTCTAAAAGTTTCCTTTATGCTAGGGATTATTAACCATGTTTGTCACATATGATGCAATTTTCTACCTGGCTAGGTAATCATTTTCTAATTTTGTTTTATGATACTTTTGTTTCATTTCTTGACAAATATTTAATATATGTATATATCGAGAGAAATATGAAATACAAAGATAGATATATGTCCCACAAATTTTCCTTTAATTCACAATTATTCATAGAATGTTAAAAATATGTCCTTACTGGCAGAGAGTAATAATTGTAGTAAATTAAGGAAATAAGTTTAAACAAATATATGCTTACTCAAATTCTGCCTACCAGGAGCTGCTGCTTTCTTGGCCCACATAGCATTCACATGAGCTTCAAGGAATTTCAACACCCTGAAACGTTCTTTTCCCTGGTCCTTCAGAGAACAGTAGAAATAATAATAACCATCAATGTCAGGAGTCTTGTAGTAATTTCACAGTCCTCCACAGAAAAGATCTCATTTAATCCTAAAAGCTTGTCAATGTTGCCTCATCTTACATGTGGAGAAATGAGCTTAGTGACTTGCTGAATCACATCTGGGTAGTGAGTGAGATGGCATGACCACTACAGGCATACTTTGTTTTATTGTGTTTTGCTTTATTGTGCTTCAAAGATGTTACATTTTTAACAAATTGAAGGTTTGTGCCAATTCTGTCTTGAGCAAGTCTGTTGGAGTCATTTTTCCAATAGCATGTGCTCACTTCCTCCCTCTATGTCACATTTTGGTTATTCTTGAAATATTTTCAACATTTTTATTATTATTATAACTGCTACAATGGTTTGTAATCAGCGATCTTTGATGTTACCATTGCAGTTGTTTTGGGACATCACCATCCACACCAATTTAAAATGGCAAACTTAATATGTAAATGTTGTGTTTGCTCTGACAGCTGCACTAGCCATTCTCTCTTCTCTCACCTTCTCCTTGGGCCTCTAGCCATTCTCTCTTCTCTCACCTTCTCCTTGGGCCTCTAGCCATTCTCTCTTCTCTCACCTTCTCCTTGGGCCTCCCTGTTCCTGGAGAAACAATATTGAAATTGGGTCATTTAATAACCTTACAACGTTCAAGTGAAAGGAAGTCTAAGTGTTCAAGTGAAAGGAAGAGTCACATACCTCTCACTTCAAAAGCTAGAAATAAATTATTAAGCTTAGTGACAAATGCATGTTAAAAGTTAAGATAGGCCAAAAGCTAGGTTTCTTGTGCTAAACAAGTAGTTAATTTGTGAATGCAAAAAATAAAGATTCATAAAGAAAATTAAAAGTGCTACTCCAATGAACACAGGAATAAGAAAGCAAAAGCAAAACAGCCTTATTGCTGGTATGAAGAAAGTTTTATTGGTCTGGATAGAATATCAAACCAACCACAACATTCCCTTAAGACAAACCCTAATCCAGAACAAGGCTCCAACTCTCTCCAATTCCACGAAGGCTCAAATAGGTGAGGAAACTGCAGATGAAAAATTGGAAGCTAGAAGAAGTTAGTTATGAGGTTTAAGGAAAGAAGCTGTCTCCATAACATCAAAGTGCAAGATGAAGCAGCAAATGCTGAGGTAGAAGCTACAGCAAGTTACTCAGAAGATCTACCTAAGATCATTGATGAATATCACTACACTAAACAACAAACTTTTAATGTAGAGAAACAGCCTTCTATTTGAAGGAGATGCCATCTAGGACTTTCATAGCTAAAAAGAAGTCAATGTCTGGCTTCAAAGCTTCACAGGGCAGGCTGACTCTCTTGTTAGGGGCTAATGCAGCTCATGACTTTAAGTTGGATACAGAGCTTATTTACCATTCTGAAAATCCCAGGACTTTTAAAAATTATGCCTAACTTACTCTGCCTGTACTCCACCCACGGAATAACGAAACCTGAATGACAGCACATCTGTTTACAGCATGCTTTGCTGAATATTTTGAGACCTAGTGATCAGAAAAAAAAGATTTCTTTCAACAGATTACTGCTCATTGATAATGCACTTGGTCAACTATGAGCTCTGATGGAGGTTTACAAGGAGACTAATGTTTGTTTTTATGCCTACTTGCACACCATCTGATATGGTTTGACTGTGTCCCCACCCAAATCTCAACTTGAATTTTTCCTCACAGATTTCCAAGTGTTGTGGGGAGAATCCAGGATGAGGTGATTGAACCATGGGGGCCGATCTTTCTTATGCTATTCTCATAATAGTGAATTAGTCTCATGAGATCTGATGGGTTTATCAGGGGTTTCTGCTTTTGCTTCTTCCTCCCACCATGTAAGAAGTGCCTTTCACCTCCCGCCATGATTCTGAGGCCTCCCCAGCCATAAGGAACTCTAAATCCAATGAAATTGCTCTTTTTCTCTCCAATCTTTTTCTTTTCTTTTTTTCTTTCTTTTTTTTTTTTTTTTTTTTTTTTGAGACAGAGACTGTCTCTGTCACCCAGGCTGGAGGGCACTGGTGCAATCTCCACTCACTGCAACCTCCACCTCCCAGGTTCAGCCATTCTCCTGCCTCAGCCTCCCAAGTAGCTGGGATTACAGGTGCCTGCCACTACGCTTAGCTAATTTTTGTATTTTTAGTAGAGACAGGGTTTCCTCATGTTAGTCAGGCTGGTCTCAAACTCCTGACCTCAGGTGATCTGCCCACCTTAGCCTCCCAAAGTGCTGGGATAACAGGCGTGAGCCACCACATCTTGCCTTTGGATATGTCTTTACCAGCAGCATGAAAATGGACTAATACACCATCCATTCTGCAGCTTATGGATCAAGAAGTAATTTGGGCTTTCAAGTTTTATTATTTTAAGAAATACATTTTTTTAAGGCTATAGCTGCCCTAGATAGGAATTCCTCTGATGGATATAGGCAAAGTAAACTGAAAACCTTCTGGAAAGAGCTCACCATTCTAGATGTCATTAAGAACATTTGTGATTCATGGGAGGAAGTCAAAACATCAACAGTAACAGGAGCTTGAACAGAATTGATTCCAACCTTCATGGGTGACTTTGAGAAGTTCAATACTTCAGTGGAGGAAGTAACTGCAAATGTGGTGAAAATAAAAAGAGAACTATATTTGAAGTGATATCTAAAGGTGCGACTAAATGGCTAAGTTTGAATGGATAAAGAATTGCTTCTTGTGGATGAGCGAAGAAAGTGGTTTATTGAGGTGGCATCTGCTCCTGGTGAAGATGCAGTGAACATTGTTGATATTACAACAAATGATTTAGAATATTCCATAAACTTAGATGAAAAAGTAGCAGTAGGGTTTGAGAGGATTGACTCCAATTTTGAAAGAAATTCTACTATGGGTAAAATGCTATCAAACAACATCACAAGTTACAGATAAATTTTTCATAAAATAAAGAGTCAATCAATGTGGCAAATTATCACTGTTGTCTTATTTTAAGAAATTGCCACAGTCACCTCCATCTTCAACCACCATCCTGATTAATCAGCAGCTATCAACATTGAAGCAAGACCCTTTATAACTTGCTAAAGGCTTAGCTGATCATTAGCATTTTTAGCAATAAAGTGTTTTTAATTAAGATACGTAGATTTTTTAGACACAATGCTATCAAACACTTAACAGACTATAGTATAGTGTAAACATAACTTTTATAGTTACTGAGAAACTTAAAAATTCATTTGACCCACTTTATTGTGATAGTCACTTTATTGTGGTTTTCTGGAACTGAACCTGCAATCTCTCAGAGGTATGCCTGTAAACACATGTAGTTTTCTTCCCACCTTAAATTCCATGCTTTCTGTTATAGGATTACTTTCCTAATGTCAAAAGATTTGTGAAATCTATCAATCAAAGTTGATAAATAGTGATGAGAAATAAAAGCACCATCTCTGGGATAATATGTGAAAAGTGAAGATAGATTAGAATCTTATACATTGGCAATGTTACTGTCAAGATGTATGCTTGAATTTAAAAGTAACCTGAAACAGGAAAAAAAATATGGGATCTCCTCTTTCTCAACCTAAAATCCAAACTCTAAGGAGAGTCCAAGTTTATGATTCTTGTATTAATCAGCGTTCTCTGGAGGGACAGAACTCACGTGTGTGTGTGTGTGTGTGTGTGTGTGTGTGTGTGTGTGTATGTCAAATATTCACTTTTAAAGTAAATTTGATTTTTTTGAAGCATCAAAAATTATCTCAGATAGAGTTTTCTGTGTAAGATATGCTTCAAAATTAGTGATGTCATTTGAGACCAGAAAGTTGGATATGACTTCAAACTTGTGTTTCTCTAAAAGCAATTTCCAGAGAGGGTCTTACACATGTTTCCCAAGACTGGCATCACCATCTACGCTCCTCCCAACAACACCATCAATGTCATCATTAGTAGTATCACTTAATGAAGACTGAAAACTTATGAGGATGGTGATTTTCATATGTGACACTTTCTACTCAAAATATATTACTCAATTAAATGCATTTAGTGCCCCTCAACTTGTAACTTCCAGACTTACATCCATTTGTCTGTATAATATGTTCTAACAACAGACGGTATATCATTAAAAATCTTTATTACACTTGACGGTCTTCTAGGATGGAGAGAAATCTATTTCCAAAATTTACATAAACATCCTCTAAAATTAGGGACTTCCATTTAAAAGTCTACTTGGGGTTGATCTAAAATGACATGCAATATTGTGCTTTCACCAGTTAACTGGATGATATCACCCTCTTGAGGCAAAGTGCTAATTATTTGTGCACTTCATTATGAGGCAGTTCAAAACATTAAATTTCATTCCCGGAGAAATTTTAAATTGAGAAAAATGACAAGTACTGGTTACATTTAAAATTGTTTTATAGAATTTGATTTCTAATTACTTTTTCTTTTGAATTGATGTTCCAAATTAGGAAAGATCTTAGCTAGATCTTCTGGATAACTTGCTGCAGCTTCTGTATTATCACTTGCTGCTTCCTCTTGTACTTTGATGATATGGAAACAGCATCTTTCCTTAAACCTCATGATCCAACCTCTGCCAGCCTCCAACTTTTCTTCTGCAGTTTCCTCACCTCTCTCAGCTTTCATGAATTGAATAGAGTTAGGGCCTTGTTCTGGATTAGGGTTTGGCTTAAGGGAATATTGTGGCTTGTTTGATCTTCTATCCAGGCTAATAAAACATTCTTCATATCAGCAATAGGGCTGTTTTGCTTTCATATCATTTCCTGTGTTCACTGGATGACTATGTGCCTAGGCGATGATCTTTTTGCGATGAATTTCCCAGGTGCTCTTTGAGCTTCTTGTATTGGATGTCTAGATCTTTAGCAAGGCCAAGGACATTTTCCTTGATTATTCCCTCAAATATCTTTTCCAAAACTTTTAGATTTCTCTTCTTCTTTGGGAACACCAATCATTCTTAGATTTGGTCATTTAACATGATCCTAAATTTCTTGGAGGCTATTTTTTTTTAATTATTTTTTCTTTGTCTTGTTGGATTGGGTTAATTTGAAAGCCTTGTCTTTGAGCTCTAAAGTTGTTTCTTCTACTTGTTCAATTCTGTTGTGGAGACTTTCCCATGCATTTTACATTTCTATAAGTGTGTACTTCATTTCGAGAAGCTGTGATTGTTTTTAATCTATGCTATCTATTTCACTGGAGATTTCCCCATTCATATTGCATATCTTTTTTTTTTTTTTAATTTCTTTAAGCTGGACTTCACCTTTCCCTGGTGCCTTCTTGATTAGCGTAATAATTGACCTTCTGAATTACTTTTCTGGCAATTCAGAGATTTCATCTTGGTTTGGATCCACTGCTGGTGAGCTAGTGTGATTTTTGGGGGGTGTTAAAGAACCTTGTTTTGTCATATTACCAGAATCATTTTCCTGGTTCCTTCTCATTAGAATAGACTATGTCAGAGGGAAGATCTTGGACTCAAGGTCTGCTCTTCAGATTCTTTTGTCCCTTGGGCTGCTCCCTTGTTGTGGTGCTCTCTCCCATACCATAGGGATGGGGCTTCCTGAGAGCCAAACTGCAGTGATTGTTATTTCTCTTCTGGGTCTAGCCACCCAGTGAAGCTACCAGGCTCTCAGCTGCCACTGGGGAGTATCTGCAAAGAATCCTGTGATGTGATCTATCTTCAGGTCTGCTGCCATGGATACCAGCACCTCCTCCGGTGGGGGTAGCAGGAGAGTAAAGTGGACTCTGTGAGGGTCCTTAGTTGTATTTTTGTTGCGTGCACTGGTTTTGTGTTGGTTGGCCACCAGCACGGAGGTGGCTCTTTCAAGAGTTCTTCAGCTGCAGTAGTATACGGAGGATACAAGCTTTCTCCAGGGTTGCCTTTGGATAAATATTCAGGTTTCTCAGGTTGTGGGCAGGGCCATAGAGCTCCCAAGAGGTTATGTCCTTTCTTTTCAGCTACCAGGGTGGGTAGAGAAAGACCATCAGGTAGGGGCAGGGTTAGGCATGTCTGAGCTCAAACTCTCTTGGGTGGAGCTTGCTGCATCTGCTGTGGGAAATGTGTGTGGTTCCCAGACCAATGGAGTTATGTTCCCAGGGGGATTATGGCTGCCTCTGCTGCATCACACAGGTTGCCAGCAAAATGGGGAAAGCTGGCAGCCACAGGCCTCACCCAGCTCCCACAGAGCCCACACCCCGAAAGGCCAGTCTCACTCCCACCATGCCCCCACAACAGCACCAAGTTTATTTCCAGACAGCTGGTGAGCAAGGCTGAGAATTTGCCCTGGGCTACAAGCCTCCCAGCTGAGAAAGTAAGCAGACTTACAGTTCCTCAGCTGTCCCATGGAGCCTGCAGTGACAATCCATCTCCTTCAAAAGGACTATGGATTCTGTGGGCTTTCCTGGTATGTTCCTGTGGTGGTTCTTAGAGCAAAAGTTCACAGTGTGTATCTCTACACACTGCTCTGTCTGTTTGAGTGGGAGCTGCAAGTTAGTCCCACCTCCTATCCGCCATGTTTTCCCATCATAAGGTTATTAAATTACCCAATTTCAATATTGCTTATCTGGGAATAGGGAGGCCCAAGGAGCAGGAGAGAGATGGGGGAATGGCTGGTAGAGCAGTCAGAACATATACATTTATTGAATAGTTCACCATTTAATATATATATGTGTGTGTGTGTGTGTATATATGTATACACACACATATATATACACGTATTTTGAGACACACATTTGTGAATGGTTCACCATTTAATATAAGCACGATTTGTCATGCTCCCCAATTACAATAGTAACATCAAAGATCATTGATTACAGATCACCATAACAAATACAATAATATTGAAAATTTACTGCAAATCTTTAATTTGTAAAAAAATAGTATCACCAGCATGGTGGCGCACGCTTGTAATCCCATCATTTTGGGAGGCAGAGGCAGCCAAATCACTTGAGGTCAGGAGTTCAAGACCAGCCTGGCCAACATGGTGAAACCCCGTCTCTACAAAAATTAGCCAGGCATGGTGGCATGCACCTTTAATCTCAGATACTCATGAGGCTGAGGCGAGAGAATTGCTTGAACCCTGGAGGCAGAGGTTGCAGTGAGCTGATATTGCACCACTGTACTCCAGCCCAGGTGACAGAGTGAGACTCTGTCTCAACATATTTATAATCTGAGAAGTGCAATAAAGTCAGGCACAATAAGATGAGGTATGCCTGCACTCTATAAACATCTTTAGTAGAGTAAGTATAGATACATTTAAAATAATAATAATTTTTCCATACGTATCCCCCTCAATCCAAAATTCAGCATCAATAAGCTTAATAGTGAACCAATTATAGAAAGCACAAACACTACAAGAATGCCCACTAACACCTCTATTATGTACATCCATTAAAGAAGTTGTTTTATAAATACTAGCAAAAGCAAATATGCAAGAGAAATGAATGAGACATCAACACTGAAGGAGAAGAGAAAATTACTGTTTGCATATATAATAATTGCATATTGGAATAGCAGCTAAAACAAAAAGTTATAAAAATCAATAAATTGGGTGATAAAATATTAATATAAAATTATTAAAGCCTGCATAAGCAAAAAGCAACCTAATGCAGAACATAACAAAAGGAAAAATCATGTTTAAAATAACATCCAGGTTCAACTTTTGTTGTATAAAACTAAGAGCTTTGAGTAATCTAGAAACAGCTATCAAAAAATGTATGGGCAACAAACTTCACAGAACTAAGGAAAACTAAGATTGGATTAGATAGGTGCTGATGGCTTTGCAAGCTAACTAGCATTAGGAACAGAATTTTGGTAGCCCATGATGCACAAGGGAAAGAATAGATAATTTGCCACATGAGATAACCTAGAATGAATTCACAGACTCACTAAGTCTCCTATGGAAAATTAAGACATTCTTTGGGAAAGAATGGGTCTCCAGTAATAGAAATGGGAGAGTTTTAGATGACTCAGACTACCCAAGACTACCAGATTCCACTGAGAATGCTTTGCTAGCAGAACCAACACCTTACCTCCAGTCTGTTATAGAATTTGTTCTTGTTTTGCTTGAAGATCATGTAATGGGAAGTGAATTATTTTTATGCCTTACCACCACCATTTTTAAAAGATTCCTAGACCTGTAACTAGAATCAGACCCTATGTGGCTCATGGTCACAAACACAAATTATACCTTGAAAGAGAAAGCTTACCAGCAAAGGAATTGCAAAATTTTGATAATTTTTCTAGATAAAAGCATAGAGAATATCTGAAACAATAGAATTCCAAAGTGCTAGACCAATGTGGGCAATATATAATTTTATATCAGTCAGATTCATCAATATATGTGAATTCATCAGAGATTTGGAATTCATCATGACAGCTTGAACAGCAGTAATACTCAATTGACTAAAAACTGTATTCAATGGTGATCCATAAAGAATAAAGTTGATATGAGAAAAATAATCTGTATATTGCAAAGGAAGACACATGTGCCATATGTGACCAATGAACCCACTTCCTGTGTTCCCTCAAAGGGGTTGACAAAAACTTATGTCTTCATGATAAATGCACTGGTGAGAAAAGCACCAAAGTACTTAAAAAGTGTGAAGTGGCAGGTTTTTTACAGGTTGAGGAAGCTAGTGAGAGAAACTGCAGGAATCTCAGCATGGCAGAAAGGGTGTAGTTACCATAACAGGCAGCAGAGCCAAAGTCATTTTCATAACGGTCTTAGCTACAGAAATCATAGGTGGTGGCTAATTGATCACAGGATTCCTAAGTTGATCATAGGATTCTTAAGTGGATCATAGGTTTTCACCAAGATTCCTTCTGGGGTATGTAACTCACCTGGTGAGGAGAGAACTGACTTGAGCCACAATAATAAATCTCCATAGCCTCTCAGTAAGTAGACAGTTATCGAGTCCTGGGATATTTCTTAGACTCAAAGCTCACAAATGAAGGCGAAGCCCTGCCACTTTGAGAAAAAGCCATAATAACAGGATCAGTAATATGTTTTATAATGTTTCCATTTTTTTTCCTCAAAAGGACATGTGCCTATTTGCTAAAGTAAATATACATTGCAGGTAAAGGAAATGTTCAGACCTTTCTGATTGTTAGCTAACCCAGATTATAACCACCAGGTAGGCCGAGCCTTTGGAAGCTGAGTGACAAATGGGATTTGGGTTTGGAACCATCTTGCAGTAGAAATGTTTGGCCCATGTATTTATTCTATAGATATTTTTGAGGTTTAGTGTGCATTAACATAATAAATATACTCAGCTATGGGCAGAATTGGCATCAGCTATGGCTCTGTGTGTATCTGTGTGTGTATGTGTCTGTGCGCTCATTTAATTCACAACTTTTGAAGCAGAGCCTATTGATTTCTCATTTTACAGATAGGGAAATTAATATCCAAAATCAGTAAGTAACTTGCCCCTAAGGTCACAAGCCTAGTTCGTGGCAGAGATGGTGATGCTGCTGGCACCCTGTCTGGAGCAGCCACTGCAGGGATGCCAGCTGCAGCAGGAGAGGCATGTCCAGGGCTGTGCTGTCCATGGAGCTGGTGGGAACCAGGAACAAGTGGGAGCCACGCTCCCTGCTGAGTTGGCAGGGTGGGAGCCCCATGCTTCTGGGCACAGCTGCAGCCACCCAACCACAGCTCCCAACCCAGGCATTCCTGCACTCTCGGGAGCCCAGAAAGCCCTACCTGCTCCCACAGGATCAGAAGTGCCTGCTCCCACTCCCTGGCCTCTCCCTGCTCCCAATGAGCACTCCAATTTTGGAACGAATTTGTAACCAAGCCTGGGTGCTGTCACAACCCAGCTGGGTGTGCATGCACTCAGGGTGGTGCTGACATGCCAGGCCCCCCTCACTTCCTCAGTCACCTCCTAACTATGGGCACTGATGACTGTGGGAGGGAGGCCAGGGGTGATGCTGAGGGCAGCTTGGAATGGGCCTGCAGGTACCCCTTGGCACAAACAGCTTGGGTGCCATGGACAACATGTTGATGGCAGGATGCAGACAGGTTCCTGGACAGAAAGGGGTGGGTGCCTGGTGAAGCCCCACCTTCAAGCCAGGGATGGCCTGAAGCCTGGGGGCCAGGCTGTCAGTTCCAGGTAGAGTCCACAGCCCAGAATGAGAATTTACGATGCTTTTTCTGGGCCTGCCCATAGCCACCCATGGACTAATCAGCACGTATTTCCTCCCTTTTGAGCCCATAAAAACCCTGGACTCATTCAGACTCACACAGACATTGAGACTTAAAGCTGCGGAAAGTAGCTATCCATTTGGAGTCTCCTTAACTTTTTGGGATGACCTGCCTGCAGAAAGGAGCTACCTACTCTCGGTCTCCCTCCACTGACAGCTGGACACTTGGGACTATCTGCCTGCAGAAAGGAGACACCCATTATGAGTATCCTCTCTGCTAAGAGCTGGATGTTCATTGGGATGACCTGCCTGTAGAAAGGAACTACCCCTTCAGGTCTCCTGAGAGCTGTTCTGTCACTCAATGAGGCTCCTCTCCGCTTTTCTCACCCTCCAGTTGTCTACGTACCTCATTCCTCCTGGACACAGGACAAGAGCTCGGGACCTGCCAAATGGTGGGACTGACAGAGCTGTAACACAAACAGGGCCAAAACATGCTCCCTGCTTGCCATGTTGCAGGTGATGAGAAGAAGAGAAAAGAGAAGAGAAGAACTCCAGCCCTTCAGTGAGCCCAGTCCTAGGAACTCCCTGAGCCAGGGCTGTGACTCCCTCTTTGGGGCTGTGCAGTTCCTGGCAACTCCAAGCTTCTGAGTGCCACTGCATTCCCTGGTTCCTGCAGTGGAAGCCACTTGTGGTATGCCTGGTCCAGCTGCAGCCTTGCAGGGAGCCAGCATCTGTGCCAGTGCCTGGAGCTGTCCACCCCACTGCAGATGGCATGACTGGCTATATGCAGTGACAGGACCCCATGCTCACTCACACACGGCTCACCACTCTGTTCCTGGCTCACCCTTAGCAGGCACGGGATCTGGGCTAGTAGCACATGTTGAGTGCAGCCTGCCAGGCTGAATGGGCAGAATGAGCTCAGCAAGCCTTAACAAAAACTTGGGCAAAGGCACCACTGACCACAGAGGTTTCTGGCTGGAAAACCAACACCCTAAATATCCCAAGACAATGAAATTTGAATTCAAACAGGCAGGTTTCTAAATCTATATTTTCATCATTGTACTATATTGCAGAGTATAGAGCACACCCATTTCTCCCACATCTCCCCAAACACACACACACACACATTTTAGGAAAATATATAAGACACAAATGACATTTGTTATTTTGAAAAGAATGGCAGGGAGGAGTGAAAGGAAAGCTTTTAGTTTTTTATTTTATAGATTTTTGTGCTGCTTAAGTTTTCTAGCCGTGTGGATAATTTATTTCTGCCTTAATATGTATAGAAATGCAATTTTAAAATGTGTACAAAGACCCTGAGATGAGAAAGAGCATCCACTGGGAATCAAAAGGAAGTTTTCATGATTGATACATAGGGCTAGATGTAAAAGAGAAGTAATTAATAGCTTGATAAGAAAGGTAAGTCTTTTCAGGCCATTTTAAATAGTTTGAATCTTGTCCTAAAAGTAATGGAAAATTATTTAGAGTTTTAAGCATGGGAGCAATATGATCAAATGAATATTTATTTAATAGATCACTGGGTAAACATGTGAATAATAGATTGGAGATAAGCAAAAATAGATGCTAGGGATTATTTGCTAGTGAATTAGAGTAGTGCAAAAATAAGATAAAAATAAGTCACCACTGAGACTATGATATTGGTAGTAGGGATAAAAATAAGGAATGATTACATAGCTATCAAGTAGGCAAGGTCAATGTGATTTGGTGATTGATAGGCTGATGAATGACAGGGAAAAAGTAAGACTTATTCCCAGTGTTTGGACTTGTATATCTCATGAGTAATGGTGCCATTCACTGATAAGAAAGCAAAAACTGGAAAAGAAAACCTGTGGTCAGTTTGGAATATGCTGAGTCAGAGGTAGTGATTGAAATCCATGATAAAAAGCAAACAAATGGATGTATGGTTTTGGAGCTCAGAAAGAGGTCTCTGTTCAGCACAACATGGCTTCATAAGAGTAAACAAGAGAGACATATGGGAGAAAATGGCTGGTGAGCAGGAAGGCTGAGACAAACAGCTCCCAGGAAGGACCCAGCAAGTAATTGTTGAAGGAATGAACGAATGGAGCAGCCAAGGAGGCTGAGGAAGTTTTCTAGGAAGGAAGTAAAAGATAAGCATTATAAAAGAAAAGGAAAGAAAAAAGACTGATCAGTTCAGACAAATAAAGCTAAGGAACAGATTGAACTAATAAGGGTTGATAAAGATATTTATTTATTGCCAGGAGGGGTGGCGCGTGCCTGTAGTCCCAGCTACTCGGGAGACTGAGGCTGGAGATTCTTTTGAGTCCAGGAGTTCTGGGCTGTAGTGCATTATGCCGATCGGGTGTCCAAGCACTAAGTTCAGGATCAATATGGTGACCTCCCGGGAGCGGGGCACCACCAGGTTGCCTAAGGAGGGGTGAACCAGCCCAGGTCGAGAATGGAGCAGGTCAAAATTCCCGTGTTGATCAGTAGTGGGATCGCGCCTGTGAATAGCCACTGCACTCCAGCAGAGGATAAGATGGACCACAGTGAGAGGGGAGCACAGGCAAGGTTTTGCTAGATTAGGAAAGACACCAAAGGGAAACTATACAAACACACATACTATGAATTATATATACAAATAATATATTAAATACACACATACACACACACTTACTAGGCTAGTGCAAAAGTAATTGCAGTTTCAGACCGTGAATTTTAAATCATTACAACTAGGCTCTAACACGTTTTTATTAATCAAAATAGGAACCATTACAATCAACACATTTTGCCAATAAGAAATAAGTTTGTTTATTCTTATAGCATAAAAATCTATGCTTCAAGATTCAACAAACTCTTGGAAAGCATTCTCTACATCTTGCTGGTTGTAGAAGCATTTTCCCTGTAAAAAGTTGTCGAGATGCTTGAAGAAGTGGTAGTCAGCTGGCAAGAGGTCAGGCGAATATGGAGGATGAGGCAAAGCTTCGTTCAACTATTGAAGCACTAATAATGCAACATGCAGTTGGGAGAAGAATTGCACCCTTGGTCAACAGTGCATTTCATCTATTTGCTGAGCATACTTCTCAGAGGTAATGGTTTTGCCAGGATTCAGAAAGCTGTAGTGGATCGGAGTGGTAGCAGACCACCCAACGGTTACCATGACCTTTTTTGTGGTGCAAGTGTGACTTTGGGAAGTGCTTTGAAGTGTCTTCTTGGTCCAACCACTGAGATGGTTGTTGCCCATTGTCATATAAAATCCACTTTTCGTTGCACGTCACAATCCAATCAAGAAATGGTTTGCTGTTGTAAAGAATAACAGAAGATGAAACTTCAAAATTATGATTTTTAAATTTTTGCTCAGCTCATGAGGCACCCACTTATTGAGCTTTTTCACCTTTCCAGTTTGCTTCAAATGCTGATCAACCACAGAATGGTCAACATTGGGTTATTTGGCAACTTCTTGTGTAGTTGTAAGAGGATCAGTTTCAATGATTGCTCTCAATTGATCATTGTCAACTTCTGATGGCTGGCCACTATGCTCCTCATCTTCAGTGCTCTTGTCTCCTTTGCAAAACTTCTTGAACCACCATTGAACTATATGTTCATTAGCAGTTTCCAGGCCAAATGCATTGTTATATTGCCGGTTGTCCCTGCTGCTTTAAGACCCATTTTGAACTCAAATAAGAAAATTGCTCAAATTTGCATTTTGTGTAACATCATTTCCATAGTCTAAAATAAACATAAAATAAGCAGCAAGAAATAAGTCATTAACAAAAAAAAACATAGTGAGAAATGCCAATTAAAATAATATATAATATAACCACATTTATTTAAGAATATATTCCAATATCAAATGGCAAATTCCAACAATGCAAAAACCACAGTTATTTTTGTGCCAACCTACTATCTTCTTGGGCCAGTACTCCTGGGCTTAAATCTTATTAGGTTTTTGTGCCAGAACAATCTGTATAACTTCTCTGTGCCTCCTTTATTCTGTCTGCAAAATATGGATAATGAAATAATAATGGAAATTACTTATTGGAATTGTGAGCATTAAATGAGTTAATGAATGGGTGGAAAGAACATAGAATAAATACTGGTACACAATAAGCAATCAGTAAGTGTTAGCCATCATTACAGCAAAAATAATCCATCTTAGAGAGCTTTTACATTCATTTAGAAACCTCTTCCTTCAAGGATGCTCAAGTGTTAGGTGAAGAAGGATGCCAGCACTCAAACAGATACATCATTACCTCTATTCCTTAATAATGGACAGTATTCTTGAGGCCAAAAGTACTTTGGACAGGCTGACAGAGCATTAAACATTGATTTTCTGACTTTCCCTGTAAGTCTTTCTCCTGAGAACTTATTTCTTTTCCTTGCAACTCCAGGTCCTCGGGTGTCTTTGTAATATAATTAGTCTGACATACATTGTCTTTTACTCCTGTAAGTGCTACTTCTCAGTGGCATAGTGGGTACAACATCATTATCACAGAGGCACACGTGCTTCACTCTGGAACTGGCCATTATTGATGGCACTTGCCCAGGACTCAACCTTTCTGCAATACATCTAAACTCATTTCTCATAAATGTTGGATACCCACTTTATAGAATATGAAGAAATTTAAAATTAAAAATGTATGAAGAATTATTAAGGGTAAGATGCGTGCAAGATGTCGTAATAAAAATCAGAATGCGTCTGGGTGCAGTAATCCCAGCACTTTTGGGAGACTGAGGTAGGCAGATCACAACCAGCCTGACCAACATGGTGAAAATCTCTACTAAAAATACAAAAATTAGCCAGGCATGGTGGCAGGTGCCTGTAATCCCAGCTACTCAGGAGGCTGAGAGAGAATCGCTTGAACTCAGGAGGTGGAGGTTGCAATGAGCCAAGATCTCACCACTGCACTCCAGCCTGAGTGACAGAGGGATACTCCATCTCAAAAAAAAAAAAAAAATCAGAATGCAAAAATTTATCCACACTATAATTTCAACTCTGAAAATGTATGCATGTGTGTATTTATGTTCTGCTTGGAAACACAGACTGGAAAGAAAGACGCTGACATCTTAAACTTGTATATATCTGAATGGTATGGTTTAATTTTCTCTGTTTTTTTTTCGAATATTTACAGAGGTCTTTTGTTACTTTACAATTTTTTTTAAAAGTTTTTATTTTGTGGGCTGGATATTCAGAAACGTTACTGACATTCAAAACCATCCTCCTTTGTATTGTTCCCAGGCAACGTTGTAGCTAACTTTAATCTCTCAGAGCAAAGCTTTTGTGAAAGCCCATCCTGAAAAGTTCCCATGGCAATCCAAATCCTAAGTCATTTAAAAAGAAAAGTATTGCCCATTTCTTCTGGTCCAGTGACTACATTTTTTGGTTTTGACTTTTGGTTTTGACATTCTTTCATACAACAACTATTTGTGTGCCTATAATGTACCAGGCTTTATTCCCTGCAAATAGAGCAGGGAACAATACAGGCGTTAATTCTTATCTTCACAGAGCATTGCATCACAGGATATATTTAACTCCTAACTATATTTGTCATTTAATTAAGGATGGACACTGTGATATAGAGGAACACTACTTCATTCTCTGTCACATAGTACATACACCTCGCAGCCCTGACTATGCCACCATCTTTCTCCCTTTAGTTGACCCTGTCATTTCTGCCCTATGACCAACTGCCCCTGGGGTTCTCTGTCAGGGTTTCTGTTGACTGTCATTGCACAACTGGTTGTTCTAGAGTGGGGAGTATCCAGTGATCAAGAAAGAAAAAAATAAAAGAACGATCAAACTTCAAGCATATTACTTCATGTAATCCTTACAGTTTCATGGAACAGGCAATATTAACCACCTTTTACAGATGAGGAAACTGGTTTAGTGAGGGGAACATTTAGTAAGGGCTATCCATCTTTCATATATTTATTTATCCATTAATTGACTCAACACATATTTGTAGAGTACCTAGCTGCTAGGGATGAAATTAGGAGTGAAAACAGACCATAAGCTGAAACATGGGATGATAAGGAAAGGAATTTTGTGAAGAGAATAGAAAGGGCAACTTTTAGACAAGAAGTTCTGCCTGAGGAGTCTGAGGAGCCCACCAGGGAACCCTACCTATGGGGCAGAGAGGGAAAGAACTAGAGGCTGACAGGGCTCAGAAAAGGGAAATTTCCAGGATATTCTTTGCCTCCTCATTTTTTCTCAGGACCCTGCCTCTAAAGTTAGTCACCCTCCCAACTCTGATTTTTATTTTTCAACAATTTTGGAGGTATAATTTTATTTCGCTACAATAAAATTTATCCATTTTAATTGTACAGGTGAATGAATTTTGACAAATGTATATACCCATGTAACCAAGTCCCCAGTCAAAATATAGAATATTTTCATCAGCCCAGAAACTTTTCTACTGCCGTTGACAGTCCTCAACCCTAAAACACTCACTGACCTAATTTCTATCACTCTAGATAGATTTTGCCAGGCTTTCAACCAGCCCCTAGGTGGATACCTATCCATGGTAACTGTGATGTCTCATTCACTGTGACTTTGCCCAGATTCCTGGCCACTCAGTTTCTTGGAAAAAGTACAGTCATTAAAACCAATGGCACTATTTCTGGCACTGTAGAGCTACAGAAGTCACTTTCCATAAGCACCTACAGAACCCATTATCCTACAGATGGAGACTTCTTAGAGGCTGAGCAAATCTGATTAAAAAGGTCTTTTTGTTTCTAGGAATGATAGTCATAATTGTCCAAATAAAAACTCTTATGTACTTGAAATTATGTTGAATGCTGAGTGCTGAGGTTGTTTCACTTTCTTATAAGAACTTTAATGAAAAATTTATACATGTTTTAGCATTTGAAAAATTGATCTGCTCAATGATTCGCTGTCCTGGAGTATCATTCATGGTCCTAGAGTCTTAATATATTGGTAATTGTTACAGAAGAAACATCTGCTAATTAATAAGCAAGTGTGTATGTTTACCTACTGAGACATAAGAGATATCAGATATTATTACCATAAGGTCCTCTGCTATGAAATATGTAAGAGTCATATACCTGCCTTCTCTAGTATTTTCTTTATGGGAAGTAGATGAGATACCCTTGTATCTTCTGAGACAAAGAAGGGGGAATTATTAAGAATTCACCAGATTATATTACTTCTATTCAGCCTCCAAACCTATACTCCTTTATGGAATTAACGCTTATAAGAAACACAAGCTATTCTGGAGATTTTTTAGTTTGTTCAGTTAGTAATGCTGATAATATAAAATTTTATCAGTTCCAGGAAGCAGTTCTTTCCCTTATTGTTTTTTCAATCTATATAAAAGTAGTTCCTCTCTACTAACCTTTAGAGCTATAATATTCATTCTTCTAGTATAGAAACTTGCAATAAATCCTTATGCTTCAAAAATGCTTAGAGCTTTAAGAATTGTCAAATCCCAGACAATCTTTGTAAGCCTATATTCTGAGCTCAAGATTAAAATGAGCAGAGAGTTCGGGTGTTAGTACCATATATGCCTAGTAGAATCACAAGAAGACTAAAGCCCTCTATTTCCAGCCCAACCTATAAAAACAAAAAACACCCTATTTGTCTCTAACAGTATTACAATCTGGAAAAAGATAAATGAGATAAAAGAGGAGGAGAGAGAGATCCAATCAAAGAAATATCCAGTTTTCTGAATTCCAGATGCCTCTTCTAAACTAGCCCTAGAATCTATAAGATATTAAGAGTTTTGTTTTCCAGGCAGAAGGCAGCATTCCTTGACTGCTCCAGATAAATTCCTAAGGCTTCCCATTTGAAATTTAGTTCTATTTCTTTTTCATCCCATAATTCTCTTTACTGTTTATTTACTATGACAGTGAGCATGAAATTGCCAATGTGTTCTAATTAATTACATGTTTCCAGTGGAAGCCCAGTTATCACTGTGTTTATCACTCTTCTTTGTTTCTCTCTGGAATTCTGGTTCTTGCTTTACTCTCTTAGGCTGCAGATAAGATGAATTTGGAAAGGCAAGTGGGGGAAAAACAAATTGTAAATCACATTTGAATACAATGCTAAGCCTTTGGAATTTGTCAAGATATGAAGAGCCAAACACGTTGAAGCAATGAATTAACATCTTCATTTACAGTTGTGATCATGTTTAAGAAAAATCACATAAAGATTTATGAGACTCTGTTTTATCCTTTGAGTATGTATTATTTATATTTATTTTCCTGTCTTTGCTTTTCTTTTTCTTTTTATAATCCACCACAGATGGATGGATGGATGGGGAGGGAGAGAGAGAGAGAGAGAGAGAGAGAGAGAGAGAAGATGATGTCTTATTAGGGAAGACTGGAGGATCTTTTTAGTTTGCTCACGCTGCCATAGCAAAATACCACAGTCTGGGTGGCTTAAACAACAGAAATTTATTTTGTTACTCTTCTGGAGGCTAGAAGTCCAAGATCAAAATGTTGGCAGGATGGTTTCTTCTGAGTCCTGTCTTCTTGGCTTGTAGATGTCCAGCTGCTCACTGTAGCCTCACGTGGTTTTTCTTTTGTGTGCATGCATCTCTTGTGTTTCTTTGTGCGTCCAAATTTTCTTTTTTATAAGGAACACCAGTCAGGTTAGAGTCAGGCCTCCCCTATTGGCCTCGTTTTGACTTAATTACCTCTTTAAGGGCCCCATTCTCAAGTATGGTTACATGCTGAGGTATTGGGAGTCAGGACTTCACATATTAATTTTAAGGAAGACACAATTCAGTCCATAGCAAAAGATATAATGCTTTTGTTGGGGAAGACAAGCATATGCAGTAATGGTGGTGATGGGAAAAAAGTGGATAACAGATAATTTTCTAATGTAGAATTAAGATAATTTAATGATTAATCTGACATGGCAGGTGAGGTACAGGAGGAATTGAGAATGCCTCCAAGTTTTCTAGCTTAGGCAGCTAGATATACAGCTGTAAAATTAACTAAAATTTAAAAAATGCTGGACAAAAGACAGGTTTGGGAGTAAACCAGGATATTTATTAATTCAACACCTATTCAGCAAGTTTTGACTACATCTCTAGCACTTCTCTAGGAAAAAGACTATACCTAACCTCATCAAGTTTACACTAAAGAGTTCTCTGAACGTGTAATACTTGAGGTATCTATTGGATACTGAAAAGATTGGAAACAGTAAAGTGGATACGTTGAGTAAGCAGTTAAATATATAAACCTGAAACTCAGGAACTGAGTTAGCACTGTACATATGAATTTGGCAGTGAAAGTATATCTACTACTAAAGCTGTAAGTCTGAGTGAGTTCACCTGAGAATCATGAATACTGAGAACCAGTCTCTGAATCAGGCCAATGCATATGGATTATAAAGAAGAAGAAAGACTATTAAAGGAGATGGGAAAATAACCAGCAAAGCAGAAGGAAAACAAATGGCTTCAGTTTTGACTATGTCTAGCTGAGATTGCCTGTAGAATTGCCATATATATATATATATATATATATATATATATATATATATACCTTCAAGTTAGCATTACAGAATAACAATTTTTACATGCACACTTTATGTATTCAGCTCTTACCAGTAACTCTGAGTCTAAACTTAGAAGTTCTAAGGAAAGGACTTTATGCATTATCTACACCAATCTATAATCAACAGGAAGCAGCGCACGTCCTTCAGTAGCCTGTTCTCTTTCCCAGACATTTCTCTGTCTCTGGCAAACTTGTTTAAAATACTCATTTGCTAAGCCTGGACTCTGCAAGACTAACTGGAGCTGACCAGCCCTCGTGGGCACTGACCTTAAACACCTTGTACAGTATTGACATAACTCCCGCTGACTTTTGCTTGTCCATCTAAATTTCCCTCGTTTCCCATTATTCTTGCTGAGGCTCCCCACACTGCACTAAGAATCTCTTTCTTCCACATTTAAAGCCTTTAATTATGCCCCTAGACATCCCTTCACAGTTTGGCAGTGCAAAAACAGACTTCAGGGAGAGATTTTTCTAGAATTAAACAAATAGATTACATCACTGTTTCCTGTTCTTTTCAGAATTAGGGCAAAATTATGTCTTTGTCGTGTTAGTGCATGCGAGGTCAGGCCAAAGAGGAGGTTGGCAATTATTCCTTGAGGGGAATGCTAAGTGGTCCTTCATCAGCAGTCACAGCTCATAATGATAATTTTCAGGAAAACAAAAATGAAATCTCTGTGGCTTCTATGATAAGACCTTCATTTCCTTTCAGATATTGTTCTCATTTCGCCATTAACCACATTCATGCTGCTAGTGAAGTGCAGCTCTGATGTATCCTTGTCAGTTTTCTCCCCAGTCTTCCCCATTTTTAAGGTCGTTCCCATTTTGTTTTTAAGCATAATCCACCTTTTGATGAGTAATCCTCTTTTTCAAATTCCTCCCAAATTTTGCTTTTTCTCAAGCCACACACATAAAAAATGAGTTTCTTTAAAAATACATACACATAAATGTAATTTTGGCTTTTTAAAAAGTACTCCCTTTTAATAATAAGGCTATTGCACACTCTCCCCTTCTATTGGGGCCAAAATTTGGAAGGGGGTTCACATTTTTGAAGACTATTCTAAATGAATGGCACACTGTAAATTAAATACAGACAAAGTCAACATAAATTTGGTCAGACAGATGAGGGAGAAAAGCCCGAACTCTGGTTTATTTCTCTTCTCTACCATTTTTTCTTAATTCCCTGGTTGTTTCATTTTGCTTGTTTAGTTGGTTGGTTGTTTTTTATCCCCCTCTCTTTTTATTCTCTCAAGCATCTTACCTCAACTTGGGCACAGACTGAAGACAAACCACAGCCCTCACCCATGGTGCAGGCCCAAGTCCAGAAGGCACAAAATAGTCCTGGGCTCTCTTTTTTTTTTCGGAGACGGAGTTTCGCTCTTGTTACCCAGGCTGGAGTGCAATGGTGCGATCTCGGCTCACCGCAACCTCCGTCTCCTGGGTTCAGGCAATTCTCCTGCCTCAGCCTCCTGAGTAGCTGGGATTACAGGCACGCGCCACCATGCCCAGCTAATTTTTTTTTGTATTTTTAGTAGAGACGGGGTTTCACCATGTTGACCAGGATGGTCTCGATCTCTTGACCTCGTGATCCACCCACCTCGGCCTCCCAAAGTGCTGGGATTACAGGCGTGAGCCACCGCGCCCAGCCGTGAGCTCTCTTAATGTGGTAAGGGAGGGGCAGTGAGCTGGGGAAAACAAAGCCAGGGGTGGATTCTCAAGCTCCCAGTGAGTCAGGGAAATAAAGTACTTGGGATAGTGCATCATTCAAGAAGAGCATACTCTGATGTCTCCAGGGCCAAGAATGTGGCATAAATGAGCAAAGCCTAACAAAAGTGAGTATAGGTCACGGCAGAGAATATGCCCCACGTGGACAGAGCCGACAGTATATATCTGCTGCCAAATGTTGCCATTTAGAACTGTGGGGCTAGTGCTGCCCAATTTCTAATTATTATCTTTGAGATATAGTCAGAAACAAGAAATTTTTGTATGTGTGTAAAATAACCCAGTTTTGTAGTCAGTTAATTTTTCTTTAACATCGTCATCTTAGAGACCACCAGTTTGAAACCTTAGTTTTGCAATAAGAAAACAGTATTCTGCATGTCTACCCATTAGCGACATGCTGATTAGCAGGCAGAGCCCAGATCAGTGTATAAATTGTATTTCTCTTAAATATTCTTTAGCTGTTCTTGGAATGAGTTTTCCAATTTATCAAGTTTTGGAAAAGAAAATACTGAAAACAATAATTCTTTTTAAAAAGAGAGATAAAAAAGGAAAAGCAACGGTATTTTCCCTCCTTCACATATTATTTTGATATATGCTTCTTGGTTTCTTTCATTCTATGTCTTTTCAGAAAATAAAGTGATACACTCCAAGAGAGATAACTAATCCGTTTTGAGGGCCTGCCATGTGCCAACCAACTTTTTTTTTTTAAGGACTTCCAGTGTGTTTTGTCTTTTAATCTCATTTAAGGAATTGGAGAGTAAAGTAGATAAACAGTAAACAAAATGAGATCCAAAAAACATAATGTAAAACTTTACACAAGAATTTAAAGAGGATTAAAGAATAACCAAGAAAATGATATGTGACTTTAATTTCTTAAATATGTTGTAGGGCAAATATTGGGATGTGGGACAACTCTAAACTTGCATAGGATTTTTTAACAGTTATCTCTGATGGTGAAGGTAAGAACTTGAGCTTTACTTGAGGAACTGTATATAAGATTAAGATTTTTTAAATTGCATATTTGAATACAGCTCTACTTAGAAACAGGCTAAGACTGAATGCATACAGATCGCTAAAAGCTAAATTTTCTGTGTTAATATGAGCACATCAAGAGAAAAGTAGTGTCTTGCCAGCCCAGAGCTAGTATATCTGGTACTTGTCATTTACTCCTTTTCTCGTTCATTCAACACATATTTATCGTATTCAGCACAGTTCAAAATACAGGGTGATATAGCAACTGAAAAAGCTACAGGAGATCCTTGCCTTCATGGAGTTTGTATTCCATCAAGAAGAGACAGACAACAGACAAGAAGAAAGCAAATAAATAATACTAAGCTCTAAGAAGAAAATACAGCCGAGTACTATGAAAGAGAGTGATAATGAGGGCAGGGGGCTGTTTTAGATCATTTACATCAGAATCAATAACATCCAGAAGGGGAGACAT
This sequence comes from Aotus nancymaae, assembly GCF_030222135.1. NCBI lineage: Eukaryota > Metazoa > Chordata > Mammalia > Primates > Aotidae > Aotus > Aotus nancymaae. Next base: position 45,947,412 of record NW_026988431.1, on the reverse strand, counting down.
CAGAAAGGAGAAATATAGAACGGGAAGTGCAAAGTTTTGGAATTAGAATGAGCTTAATTTCAAGGGACAGAAAGAAGGTCTATGAGGCTAAAGGATATAGAGCAAGGCTCAAAAATGAAGTTAGAGAGGTCAGGGGATAATGTTTCCCATGGTGATGATTTTTTATTTTATTCTAAATAATACAGTAAGCCATTGGAGATTTTTTTTTTTTTGAGACAGAATCTCGCTCTATCACCCAGGCTGGAGTGCAGTGGTGTGATCTCAGCTCACTGCAACCTCCTCCTCCCAGGTTCAAGTGATTCTCCTTCCTCAGCCTCCTGAGTAGCTGGGATTACAGTCATGCACCACCATGCCCGGCTAATTTTTGTATTTGTAGTAGAGACAGGGTTTCACCATGTTGGTCAGGCTGGTCTCGAACTCCTGATCTCGTGATCCACCCGCCTTGGCCTCCCAAAGTGCTGGGATGACAGGCATAAGCCACGGTGCCAGGCTGCCATTGGAGATTTTAAGTAAGGAAGCACCCTATCTCTTGGGGGTTCCAAGAGATACTTGGCAACTTCTTGTGTAGTTGTAAGAGGATCAGTTTCAATGATTGCTCTCGATTGAAAAGGTTCCAGGACCCCAGAAGAAAGAGGGGTTTCTGAGCTATGTGCCAGTAACACACTACAGATGCCCAGAAACCTTCAAGGGAAAAGTCTGACTTCAGTTGTTTTGTGCAAAGAAATTAATTTGACTGAGTAAAATGCTGGCCAGAGCTGGAAGCATGCCCAAATCTTACTTGTAAAATACTACTCAGCCCATTAAACAATCAGTCTGAACATGGACCTAAAGACATGGTTGGACCTGAACAGAGACAGTCCTCTCAAAGACAGCAATGACCACCGTGGATACTTGTGAGATTGTGCACTGCCATCATTTATCTGTTCATTTACTTTCCAGACTTTGATTTTTGCCCTTTAATAAAACCTCTTTAGTGTTTGTACACATTGTTGGTGAGAGTATGTAGACATACGCATCAAGAATGATAAAAATGTGTATTCACTTTGATCCAAAAATTTTGCTTCTATGAATTTATCTTAAGGAAGTAATCAGAGATGCTATAATAAGATAAGATGGCAAAAGTGTAAATGCCCACCAATAGTACATGGGTTGGGGCATTACCAACACTTACAGTCATTCATTATCATGTACTGAGAAAATACTTAAAAACAGCAAAAAGTTCCACAACGTAATTTTAAGTAAACAGAAGCTACAAAATACTATGTACAATATGAGCCTGGTTTTGAAAGTATGTACATTTATATGTACATATTTTATTTCAATTATATATTTTAATATATTAAATTGTTAATAGTGGTTCTCTCAATTGTAAATTGAACTGTCAATTTTTCTTTCTCCTTGATTATTTTATGAAGCTTTGATAATGCACATAATTTAGTTTTATAAATTTAAAATAACTATCAAATGTACTAATACTTCCCTTGAAAGTTTTGTGCCTTCTAGCTTGCCAAGCAGGGTTCCGAGAGGCCACCATGCCCAAGAGAACCGTGAGAGTTCTGAAGTATAATCCAGGCCCCTCCAACGGTCATATGTTACAAGGGTCACAAATTAGATGTTCCCATGGCCCAGGTACCTTAGCAAAAAAGAAGAAAACTCAGCTGCAACCCACTCCTACTTTGAAATTCCAACCATTTCATTTTACTTTTTTTTCCTTACTTTCTTTGTAACACTTTGGTGCATTTGGTAAAGATACGCTTTTCCCACTAGAATGTAAGCTCCACAGAGCAGACAAAAGTCTGTTTTGTTCGTGCTGTATCCCAGTGTCTGGCATATACTAAAAACTGGGTGACTAGTTGCTGAGTAAATACATTAAAGAAAAACGCATGAATATGAATATAAGTCCTATCAGTGGAGACTCAGAGAAAAACACAGCACAACAGCATTACAGGTGTGGGTGCATTCAGGTCAATGTTCAGTAAAAATGAATGTATAATGTTTAGGAGAACTGAATTAAACTTTTTTGTAAGGGTATACTGTTCTACAAATGTAGCTACAAAGTGTCATTTTGCTCCAACAGTATTTTAGAAGCTACTAATTTCTCATATGAGTGTCTTTAGAGAGAGGTATCTTCTCAATCACTAGCAAAAAAACATTAAGGCCTATGGGAAAAAATTGATATTCTTAGACTAGTATTGCTGCTGTTATTCATGAAGGCATAGAATGAAAAGGAATCACTTCATAGAGAAGAAAGGGAAGTAAAAAAATGACACTATGCAAATTGCAAATATTCTGTAATTATTTCTTCTGTACTATTCACATTCAAAACTTATAAATTCAGGGAACATGCCACAAAGCCCTGTGGTATTTTATACAATCTAAATAAGTATCAAGGATCTTAAAAATGTTCACATCTTTTTATGTAGGGATTCCACTTCAAGGTATAAACTAAGGAAAAGTAATAAATGCAGACAAGGATTTGTGTACAAAGTTCAACCATAATTTGAAAAATGAGTTGTATTTTATACATAAATCATAGGCAAATAGTGCTAACCTGGGACTTAGCTGTATTGTCTCTCCAGAGAAAAATAGTAAGATGGAGAAGAGAGAGAGAAGAGAGAGATTATTTAAGGAATTGGCTAATGCAATTGTGGAGGCTAAATCCATATTCTGCAGGGTAGACCAGCAGGCTGGAGACCTAGAGATGAGTTGATGTTGCAGCTTGAGACTAAAGATAGACTGCAGGAGCCAGGCATGGTGGCTCACACCTGTAATCTTAGCACTTCAGGAGACCAAAGCAGGCAAATTGCTTGAGCTCAAGAGTTCGAGACCAGCCTGGGCAACATAGCAAGACCTCATATCAAAAAGAAAAGAAAGAAAGGAAGAAAGGAAGGAAGGAAGGAAAGAAAAGAAAGGAAAAAGAAGACTGCTAGAATTCCCTCTTCTAGGGAGGTCAGTCTTTTTTGTTTTGTTTTGTTTCGTTTTTCAGTAAGGCCTTCAACTGACTGAATGAGGACTACCTATATTATGGAGGGTTATCTGCTTTACTCAAAGTCAACTGATTTATATAATCTCATCCAAAAGACACCTTCCAAGAAACATCAGCATATGTTTGACGAAATATATGCATCCCCTGGCCTAGCCAAGTTGACACATAAAATTAATCATCACATCAGCCAATATGCACATTTGGAAGGACTCTCAGAGAAGTGAACTTCCCAAGCTGGATGAGAAATAAATCATTGACATCCTTCCTTAGTGTTAGTATAAACTTTTTCCTGAAGTCTGTAAAAGGTCATTGAGAGTCAAAGAGCCAGAAAATATCAGACAATACCTTCTCTTCTTTTATTTTAAAGTATATAATGCCTTGTTCTGAAAGTATGTAATTCATAGATTATCTTAATCACTTTGCATCCAAGTAGCTCTTAGCACAATGCTTTCCATGTAGGAGACATCCGCCACATCCTGGAGCAATTAAAGTCAGCCTTGTTTTTTTTCTTTTGGTGTTGTAACCATAGGAATACATGAGCCTTGTTCTTAATGAGCTCAGTCAGAAAGAGGTCATGTTGCAGAACCTAATTTATCTTCATTCTCCTCTTCTAAAATATAACAGGATTTACCAATTATCTCTAAGATCATGTAAATGACAGCTACACTAAGAACATAGAAGTTCAGAGGACAGAGAAGGCAAGGAAGGCTCTTCATGAAGGAGGTGAGATTTGAAGGAGGAGTAGGATGCATATAGTCAGAGAGGCATGTGGAGCATTACAGTAAAAGTAAATAGTACATAAAATGAAAGAGGTGGAAATGTGCTCAACAGGCACGGGATTGAGCAGAAAGATTTTAAGAGAAGCTATGAGAGATGTGACTGGAGAAGTACCTGATAAGCTTGACGACAATATAAATAGTTAGCATTTTAAAAGGACTGGGGAATCATTGAGAGTTCTGATTTGAAGAATAACATGATTAAAGTAGAATTTTATGAACAGGAAAAAAATATTCATGACATACTAATTTATCCTCTTTAAACTAATCAATTTAATTTTTTCTTATGTCTCCCATGACCCTGACTTTTTTTGTAATCACAGACAGAATAACCCAATTTCATGTACAAATTATACAATACTAAGCTGCAAATCTATACTCAACAAAAAACTAATTTAGAAGTAATTTTACCATAAAAATTTTTTCAATGTAGTTGTCACAACTAATACCTGTTAATGCATTTATAAATGATCACTTGTCAGAGGGAAAATTTAAACAGGAAAACGTGGGCTGCAGAGAACCACATTAAAATGAACTATATAGATATAAGGTAAAGGGAAGAGCAGATTTCAAAATTAAGAAAAAAGAGACACAATCTGTACCCAGCTGTCAAATTAAATCTTCCAGGAAGGAAGGAAGAATTGGTGGCTTGCAATTTATCTCAAGCAGTAAAGAATTGACTTTTTCAATGTATCAGACTGTGTGGTTGGTATTTGGAAAAGACAGAGTGTTGTAGTGGGAATAATTAGAGTTGCTTTGGAGTCTGAGTCTTGTCTCTGTTACTATCTAGCTTGGTAACTGAGTGAATATTCCAATCTCTTAGCTCTAGTGTCTCCATGTGTAAACAGGCATAACACTATGCCAAGAGTTAATATGCCTAGTGTATTGGGTAAATGTGCTTAGCACATTAGCTCACATATAATAGCCCTCCTCAAGGACACCATTTATCCTCTCATCACCCTCTCTATTCTGACCATTGCCATCTTTAGCTGTAAAGTTGTGGCCAACACCATCATCCTCACAGTGCCATTGTGCCGAAGGAAAAGAAATAAACCACTCTGAGTATGAGGCTCTCATTGTACCAGGCCCTTTAACACATCATAATAACAGAAGTTTGTAGACAAAATTACTTCTATTTCACCTGACTGCTCTGTCCATTGAAAGAACACAGCCTATATATTCCTACCTAGTTAGAATCAGAGGTATCTACCTTTTTCTTCACAGACTTCTAAAGTAAGCAAAAGAATACCAGGATTAAATGATTTCTGATGGAGTTCTTGTATACAAAAGACCTCAGAAAACTCTTTATCTTAGTAAAGAAATAGAGCAATAATAACTTATGTTTATTGAGTGCTTATTATCTACTAGACATTCTTCAAAATGGCTTACATGTCTTAATTGATTTAACATCCACAACATGTTGGTGAGGCCTATACCTTTATTATTGTAATTTTAAAGGTAGGAAAAATTAGATAGAATTTATGAAGCATGCTTGAGGTCACCCTGCTTGTTAATAACAGAGCTTGTACTAAGAAACACATATTCCTATGTACTTGTCAGTACATGAAGCATAAAGCAAATCATATTCAAAATTGTGCCTTTCATTCTTTAAGTGAAAATAAATTTGAAAGCAAGTGAAGTATTAGACTTCTGATGTGTTTCAAATGTCTGTACTTTCAAAAGAGTAAATTACATATCATGCTGTGAGAAAAACAAGCAGCAAATTTAGTGTATGATCTTTAATCAGAAGTGTTTAGTTTTGGATTTAACTAAATATTATTTAAAGATTACTTTGCAGGGCCAGAAACGAGAACTCGTGCCGGTAATCCCAGCACTTTGGGAGGCTGAAGTGCAAGGATCAGTTGCAATTAGGAGTAAGAGGCTAGCCTGGGCAACATAGGGAGACCCCAACTCTACAAAAACAAATGTTTTAAAAATTAGCTGGGCATAGTGGGTACTCAAGAGGCTGAGGTGGGAGAATTGCTTGAGCTCTGGAGTTCAAGGCTTCAGTGAGCTATGATGATGCTGGATATGTGTCCTCACCCAAATCTCATGTTGAAATACAATCCCCAAGGTTGGAGGTGGAGCATGGTGGGAGGTGATTGTATCATGGAGGTGGATTTCTCATGAATGGTTTAGTACCATCCCTTGGTACTGTCTTTGTGATAGTAAATGACTTCTCACAAGATCCGGTCATTTGAAAATGTGTGGCACCTCCCCACTTGCTCTCTTGCTCCTGCTCTGTCCTTGTGATGTGACTGTTCCCCCTTTGCCTTCTGCCATAATTATATGTTTTCTGAGGCCTCCCAGAAGCTGAGCTGATGCCAGCATCTTACTTCCTGTACAGCCTGCAGAACCGTGAGCCACCTAAACCTCTCTTCTTTATAAATTACTCAGTCTCAGATATTTCTTTACAGCAATGTGAGAATGGCCTAATACAGTGCCATTGCACTCGAGTCTGGGAGACAGAGCAAGACGCTGTCTCTGAAAAAAAGAGAAAACTTTATAAAGAATTAGTGTACTATAGAGAGAAAGAATATATAGAATAATTTCAAATTTCCAACACTGTTGATTCTTTTTCCCTCACAATACATCTGTGTTAAAGCTATGAGCATCTTTGGTATTGTGAAAGTTGATAATACATATTGGGTAATTCTTATCATACTCAACTAAAACAGAGTCAAGAAGCCAGCAGAGAAGAATACTGAGGGCACATAACATTGCTCCAAAAATGTAATTCTCTAAGCCTGGTTGCTGAACCTGCCAACTGTAACCTGTAGCCAGTTTTATCTAATGGCCACTGGAACAACCTGCTGCAACTTTACGACTCATTTTACCCAGCTCAGTCACTTACCAGTCAGAGCCTACCAGCTCCCCAAAACATCACTATTGCCCATGACCTTTCCTGAAGAGCAATACTTAACATTTCTCCTTTTAATAATACCTCTAAGCTTCTCTTTTTCTACCATACTTAAGACCAGCCAGTCTGCATACATGCTCCAAATTGCAGTTCTTTGTTCCCAGATAAAACATTTTAATTTCAGACATTCATCTCTGTATTTTATTTTACTGCAACAGTATATAAATAGCAGTTGAGTTTCTAATTCTTGGATACACCTTATTACTTTTAAAGAGATTTATTGAGATATTTAAATATGATAAAATTCACCTGTTTTAAGTTTGCTATTCAGTGACTTTTTTTTAAGTGTATTTACAGAGTTGCACAACTATCACCCCAGTTAATTTTGGAACATTTCAATCACACTGAGAAGAAATATTTTGCTTATTTGTAGTTATTCTCTATTTCTACCCCTTCCCCTTCACTACCACCCATCCTTCCCATCCCGAACTTTTGACCTTAGGCAACCACTAATTTACTTTTTGTTCTATAGATTGGCTTGTTCTGGACATTTCATATAAATAAAATCATAAGATATGCTCTTTTATTTTGGGCTTTCTCATCTTAGCATAATGTTTTTGAGGTTCCTCCATGGTATATTATATATAGGTACTTTGTTCTTTTTTATTGCTGCATAATATTCCATTATATGGGTAAAGGCATGTTTTTCCATATTTTCAAATGTCGAATGGTTATTCAAATGTCAATGAACCTGATATAAGACATGAAAAAAATTATATCAAATGATTGACATTTGAATAACCATTCTACGTTTTGGTTATTATGAAAAATGTTGCTGTGTACATTTGTCTTTGAGTGTACATATGTTTTCATTTCTCTTAGGTAGATAACAAGTAGTGGAATTGCTGGGTCATATAGCAAGTCTATGCTTAATTTTTTTTTAAGAAACTGCAAGATGGTTTTCCAAAGTGGCGACACCATTTTAAATTCCCACCAGCAATGTGTGAGAGTCGCAGTCTCTCCACATCTTTGCCAACAATTGCTATTTTCTGGCTTTTTGATTATAGCAACCCTAGTGGGTGTGAAGTAGTAACTCATTTTGGTTTTGATTTGCATATTCCTAATGATTAATGGTGCTCAACAAATTTTCATGTGCTAATGTGTATACACTTTGAAAAATGTCTATTCAAATCCTTTATCCATTTTTATTTCATTACTTATTTTTAGGTATTCTTTATAAATTCTGAATACAAGTTTCTTAAGAGAGATATAGTTTTCAATACTTTTCACCCAGTCAATTGATTGTATTTCATTTTCTTGACCATGTTTATTGAAGCACAATAGTTTTAAATTTTGCTAGGCACAGTTTGTTAATTTTTTTATTGCTTATGCTTTTGGTGTTGTATCTAAGATATTATTGCCTAACCCAAGATCATGAAAATTTACTCTTATGTTTGCTTGTATTATTTTGTAGGGTTTCATGCATACATATACATATATGAAACCCTACCTGCATGTGTGTATAAAACCCTACAAAATATATATTTCATATATATAAACCCTATAATATATATATATTTCATATATATATACTATATATGTATGAAACTCTACAAAATAATAAATATGAAAGTAATTTAGGAGCAAATGTTCTCTGGAAATTTGAATGAAATGAAAGTCAAATTATTAAATGACATTGTATTAGTCTGTTCTCACAGTGCTATAAATAATTACTGGAGATTGGGTAATTTATACAGAAGAGAGGTTAATTGGCTCACAGTTCCACAGGCTGTACAGGAAGCATAGCTGGGAAGGCCTCAGGAAGCTTACAATCATGGCGGAAGGCAAAGGGGAAGCAAGCACATTTTCACATGGCCAGCGTGAGAGAGAGCAAAGGGCAAAGTGCTACACACTTTTAAACAACCAGGTCTCATGAGAACTCCTTCACTATCATGAGAACAGCAAGGGAGAAATTTGCCCTCATGATCCAACCTCTTCCCACCAGGTCCCTCCTCCAATATCTGGGATCACAATTCAACATGAGATTTGGGTGGGGACACAGAGCCAAACCATATGAGACACAAAAGAAAGAATGCAGACATAGCCACTCAGTATTATGCACAGTGAAAAACTGTCATATAGTTTTCCATGTTAAGGTGTATAGAAAGCAAAACACCCCCTTTACCATTACTTGTAGACAGCAAGGTCAGAGTACAGTAAGACTGAACCAAGAGGACTGATGACAGAAAAGATAATCAACAAAAAATGTGCCATCAAAAAAGCAAGGACATATCCAGTTTTTACTCAGGCTATAGCTAAACAGTCAAACTGGAAAATGCATAGACTAGCCAGCAAGAGGAGGTGATGTTTGACCAAGTAAAAGACACCATTCTCTACAATGGATGACAGTGAAAACAGTAATTTAGAAAGGTAGTTAGAGACACTGGAGTTGAAGAAAAGTGATCGTAATCTATTTAAACATTATGAATACTAAAAAATTCATTCATAATTTTCACCTTAATATGAAGTAGAATATGGTTGTGTTCCTTGACCAACAGTAATAAATGTGTTTAATGATCTATAGAGCATTCAAATAAGATGTCTCATTTGGAATATATTATCAATTTTCTTTGTAATGCTTTATAATTATATCTATTACCATTAAAAAGTTCCACTATTATTTGCTTGAAGGTTACTGATAACCTACTTGTTGCCAAATCTGTATGTCTTTTATTCTTTGATAAGTAGGAAAAGGTTATCACTGAGTAGGAAAAGGTAACTTAAGGAATATGAGACAAATGTCTGTCAATTGAGAAAGCTGTTGAATTTTGAGGCATAAAAATGAAAGCTCTATTTATAGGTATTAAGTTCTAGAATCTCACAGTTTGAAGGAACATTAATCTAACAACTTTGTTTTATAGCTGACAGGCTTGGAGAGGTTGCTTAAAGATTTGAACCCAATCTGGTAAATCACTTATGACATGACTTCATATTCAAAACTTTATGGCCCTGTGTTAGTCAAGGGTTTTAGATCATATATATGTTTCATCCTTTTGATATTATCAGAAGACTTTCAGGAAAGGCACTTTTTTTTTCTGATTTCTCAGCATCCAACGGAGTGTTTGGTTCAAAAAACATTTGTTGAGTAGTACATCTTAAGTGGTATTCACTTGAACTGTTATTCATTTTAGCTATTTATAAAAGCTCAGTCCGTCGTTTCTTTGGAAATGAAACTTCTATATCCCAAAATTCAACTATTGTTTGCTTTTACATTTTTCAGCTTTTGGTCTCTCTTATCTTTCCATCTGATGCCTATTTGTTAATGTCATCTGTTGATATATTTTTAAATTTTAAAGATAAGAATTATAAAACCAATTAAAAATTTTAAATAGTTTAAAAAATATATATAGGTTGCACAGGAAGAAAAGTGATTATCTTTGGAAGAGTCTCCAAATTATTTAGTCATAGGAAAACAAAAAACAGTAATAAAAAAATTTAATTCAATTCGACCAGCACTGATTGAGCATTTCTTAGGTTTCATGTGATTAAAGATATAACAGCAATAAGACATAGGTCTTACTTTGAGAAACTCATGTATCAGTAGAAGGTATGTACTGCATAATAATGGAATCAGTTAATTGTATTTCAAAGTAGTAATAATACTTCATACATATAAATATGAAATATTTTATATGTATTAACACATTTAATGCTAACAACAATTTTGTAAATGAGAAAATTGAGGCATGACAAGGTTAAATGATCTGCTCCATTTTTATGGCTAGTTTTTGGCAGAGCTAGTATGTGAACCAGGCAGTGTGGCTTCAGAGCCTGCATTCCTATGCCACACCGTACTGCCTCACAACTATAAGCAACTTCTTAGTTGTTGTTGTTTTTAAATTTGTTTATGAGACGATTTCTTTCTTTTTACACATATACCTCCAAAATTAGAAAGTAAGATTGCTGGTTATTTTACATCAGGACAGTAAATCCATTTTTGACTTGTGGAAGATTTTTCATGCAGAAGTTTAAAGATTGTAAATGCCTTTACAATTATATAACATATTAAAACATTTTTATTTTATGAATATGAAATATTTTAGAAGTGATGAGACAGCCAAATACAAAGGAGTCACCAGAGAACCCCCAACTGGCCTGCGCAGAATGCACACTGGGTGGAGCCTCGAGAAGTACACGCTGTTTTCAGTGGGGAGGAGCCTAGCCCCTCCTCTTCCTGGGTGAAACCTGGAATTCAATCTGTGAGATGGGAAGCATGTACTGGCAAGACTCTTGCTCTGCTGAGGGTCCCTGTTTCCCCTTTTTGCCCAGTAAATTCCATTTTTCTCACCCTTCAAAATGTCTACAAGCCTGATATTTCACAGCCCGTGTGGCAAGGGCCCCATCTTTAGCTGAACTAAGGAGAAAGTCTTAACACGGTACAAGCATCTGATATAACATATACATGCATTTCTGAAAACGTTGCAGTAGGCTACATTTTACACACTTCAAGTAACAGAGTTAATGGGGAAAAAAGTAGAATTAGCATAGACCACTCAAAACTTATGCCACTTGATGACCAAAGCATTAACAATAATAACAAATCCCACTCAAGAACAATTTATCACGGTTTTTAAAAAATGTTAAAATCTTAATAAAGAAAGCAATACTACAGTAACTAGGAGGCCTTTATTCTAAATGCAAATGAAAGTAGGCTGTCAGAATGAGGTAAAAGAAAGACTGCTGAATTACAGAAAAACCACAACACCATCAGAAGTTGTAGGTGAACAAGCAGATGCAAGTTTCACGCATACCACAGCAAAGATACGGCTGGTGATTTTGGATCACTATCTTGTCATTGTTTCTTTTGCGCATGATCAACCTCCTGGGAGATAGGATGAATGGACATCGTGTATAGTACTGTATTCTTCTGTGGCTTGCTGTATGCAGCTTTGTTAGCATATTTTGCACTCTACCACAGTGCAAATACTGGCAATGCAAAATGCAGGGGGAAAATCCCTTAAGAGCCTTCTCATCACCCAAGTTATATTCACATCATTCCCTCTTTAACAGTCTCATTTCAACTTACATTACAGAACGTGCTCTGTAGCAAAATAAACTATATTTGGAATGGATTACATTGAAGAAGAGCATCAATAATTTTACCACTAAATTATTTCTTATTTCAGGTTCCTTTCTCCTTTTGTGTTAAACACACTTAAAAATTAAATGTACAAAATGCTTCTCTAGATTAAGTTCAATTATAGTTAGCAGTACAGGTGTCATTGCATAGAAACTACTGCTCTCCAGGCTGGGCATGGTGGCTCATGCCTGTAATCCAGACAGAGGCAGGATGATCGCTTGAGCCCAGGAGTTTGAGAACAGCCTGGGCAACATGGCAAGACAAAATTTAATTAGCTGGGCATGAGGTGGGAGGATTACTTGAACCAGAGAAGTTGAGGTTGCAGTGAGCCCTGATCATACCACTGCACTCCAGCCTGGATGACAAAGCAAAGCCATGTCTCAAAAAACCAAAAAAAAAAAAAAAAACCTCACACTTCCAAGCAACAAGTATCCAAGAGGTCATTCACATGTGTTCCTTTGCAATTTCAGCATAAGTGCAAATATTTTTCTTCTTTCATCTCTATCAACTTTAATACAAAATTTAAAATAATATGGGATAACTATTAAAACCCTCATTCCCAACAGCTGTAATTTAGGACTGAGGGATTAACTAAAGTTCTAATATTTTTCTATTATTTAAAAGAAAAAAAATAGAAAATAGCACTTTTCATAGTCATAATAAAAATATTTTTGTCCAATTTAGAAAATGTTTCTGCTAATTAAAACCTACTTATACAGTCACAGTTGATGTACTATCAAAGTTCTTATTTGAGTAGTCAATTAACTTTCCCCAAAGCACCACAACCAGATAAAACGATTTATTTTCTCATAGTGTTGTCCTAATTTAGTCCTAACGAGGAGTTGAACATCTTTTGTATGTTTGCTCCTTGAGTTGCTGAAGGCTTGATTTACTCTTCCCAGTAAGTCCCTGCTTGTTCCCCTCCTTCTCTGAATAAAGACTGATTTTCATATGAAAAGAGTTAGTGAATGTTTTCCCTTAGGAACTGGGGCTAGCTTTTCCCAGAGAAGTAGGCTGTTGCATTGCTTTTGTCATCTTTCATCACAGAAATGTTTTCAAAGGGCAGCACAATGATAGTCAAGTTGGTCTCTGCTTTTATGAAGAAGGTGATGGAAGTGAATTTTAAACAATTTTAGCAACAAATGTTTGCTGGCACATGAATCTACAGCAATTAGAGGTATCTGAATTTTCACAAAATAGTGTAGGCATACTTTTTCTTTGGTCTACCAAGAGCTGACACTCGTTGTTTTGGTCTTCCCTGGTACAGCTGATAGCATCAACATTTAAAAGTAAGCACTGTAGAATGCAGCTCCAAGCAGCAGCTTCAGGTTGAGTGATGTTATCAATGGTTATAAGAGTAACAGAGAACTCCAGAGCTGGGATTCTGTCTTGGCTTGTAAAATACCTTTCAGTTCTACCTTTAATATGTTTTTAAGTAGGAAGTAACTTAGTATTTTTATGTTACTAAATCTCAGAATCTTTTCTGGAAGGGAGCAAAGGATTTTGAAACATTGAAGATAACAGTGACAAAATGAAGACGGGCAAAATTATATTCTTCTATTGACATTACCTGTAGCTCTTCAGTGGTACATCTATATTAACAACAAATTTCAGGCATTCTAAACAACTGTTGAGGATCTGTTTGGGAACATTTTAAATGTGAGAGAATTCTTTACTCCCCCTAATAAAGCCCTGTCTCATGATTTATGCATCAGTTCTCACAGTCTGGCTGCACAAAACAGTTTAATTCCAGAGTGCAGGGAAGCTGAAATGAGGAAGTTGAAGAAACTGAGAGCTTTCTTGGGAGTGCCTGGATACTTTTCCCCTAAAGATCTGTACCTGGAAACCCTGAGAAACACAGCTGACATGGGAGAAAATGTGAACCTGCATCCTATGGCTCTAAATTCATTTCCAGACCTCGCCTTCCAAACTCTCTTCCCAGCAAGTAACCTGACAGCTTGCATCAGACCCAAGAGCAGACAGTTGCTAGGGGGCTGGCTACAGGGCAGCCACACAAAAAATAAGCTAAAAAAAATAAACTTTGAGAATCCTTCCTTAAAATATAGCATTCTAGAACACTTTAGGTTTTCTTTAAAAAAATGATTTACAAGTTAATGTTCAAACATGTTAATTCAGAACTTTCAGTTATAAGATGAGTAAGTCCTGGGGATCTAACATACAGTATGGTGAATATAGTTACTAATACCGTATTGTTTGCTTGAATTTGCTGAGAATAGTGTAAGGTATATTGGTGGCCCGTACAGGGAGGTTAAGACCAGACCTGGGGAGGCGGGAGGGGTTTGGGGTTCTGCATAGGGTGGAGGATTATTAGGTTGGGTTGGGGGTAGGGAGAGTTTTTCAGGCAAGTCAGGATCAGAGAAGGAGGAGGAGGAGGTCGCTTGTGGGGCTGAAGGCTGTTTGGGTAAGTCCTTTGCTAGGAGCATCTGAGCCGTAGTACAAGTGGAACAGAGGTTGGGGTGGGCGCGGAGATACCAGACTGCTTGGATGTCGGGAACCTCGGCCCACTTGCCGTTCCTTTGGCAAAAATTGTTTAAATTAGTGAGGACATTAAAGTTAAGCGTGCCCTCTGGAGGCCACTTGGACTGGTTGTTTAGCGGATACTGTGACCAGGCTACGGTGGAGAGGAAAAGTAGCCTTTTCTTTTTTATAGAGAGGCCCAGCTTGGGTAGGTTTAGAACTAAGCATCCCAGTGGTGACTTAGGGTTTGGGTGGGATTTCTCGTTACCCATGATTTTTTCTTTTCTTTTCTTTTTTTCTTTTTGTGAAACAGGAGGATTTTATTAAGGTGGCTACTGGCTTAGCAGATTAGCATCTTAATATTAAGCGCTTAACAAAGACAGGGCTTGGCTTTTTATACATGAAGTACACAGTGGCACTAAAACAAGTTTGCAGGCAGAGAACAAAGGCAATTCATTAAGCAGTAATAGGTACTTAACTTAGGCTTATATGTGATAGTTGCTATGTGACCCAGATGTTTGCTGTCTGTAGAGCTCCAGGATTTTAGCACAGGCCTTATCTATTTCTTTATGAAACAGTGTTTAGAAAGATAGAGTCCTGCCTGCTTGGGCATTTTTTATGACCTTCACTGTAGAAACTTACAGTTATTAGCAATAGAGAACAAGAATACAAGAATTTGTAAACTTATAAAACTTGCAAAGCAGGATACAATTTTACTGGAAGGGAAAAAACTCATTCACACACTCACTCGGGAACAGAAGGAGAAACAGAAAGAGAAACTGAAAATATTTAAGCGGGAGCTGGCTTGCCAAAGGACGAGTTTTGGGGTTAGGAGCCGAGGTCTGATCCAGGCCTTAAGTAGGGCCTGGAAGAGTAAACAGGGCTTCTGATTACCCGAGCCTCACCCGTTGCTGCGGAGATGACTGGGAGGCATCCTGGACTGCACTACTGAACACCAGAGAGGGTTCAGGAAGATGGGGACGTCTCCCTCAGGTTCCTGACCCTCAGCAGACCACTTACAGGGAGAAGACAAGAGCGTAGGGACGTCTCCTCTACACTCAGGTCCTCGGAATGCAGCCGGGGCCCTGGGCCCTCAGTGGAACGGAGCCAGGGCCCTGCGCCCACGGCAGAAAGGAGTCCCTGACGAGGCCTTGATTATGGACAGGGAGTCCACAGAGCAGATAGCGGGAGAGGATATGGGCAGCAGAAGTCTTACCTTGTGGTGGAGCGGCTTCCTGGTCCGGTTTTGGATGGAGGAGTCAGTTTACCCCCCCCCAGGAGGGGTCTTACAACTCCCCCCGGGTTTCGGCACCAGCTGTAAGGTATATTGCGGAGTCAAAATGAGGAAACTGAGGCCAGTGTGATAAAATGAGAATCCAATTTATTCAGCTCCCGGGCGAGGTTCTGTGGTCCGGGAAGGGGCCAGAGAAGTTGCACTGGGCTTCTCAGGGTGCGGGGTTTTATAGGGAGTGGAGGTAATTGGTTGGTCTTTAGGGAAACAAAGAGCAGACAGTTTCATTGGTGAGGGGGTTTGATAGATCACTAGGGAAACAAAGAGTGGACAGTTTCATTGGTGAGGGGAAGTCAAGGTGCTGATGGGGCGAGCTGCCATTGGTTGCCAGATGGGACTACTGGTGGGCTGACCAGCTGGGGAGGTCAATGTTAAGCTGCCGTTGGACAAATCTTTGGCGGGCTTTTTAAATTTTGAAGGGGTCAAGTGAGGAATGCAGGAGTGGGTGTGTGGAGCCAGCATAGAAAGGCCAGCATGGGGAGAGATAAGTGTGTCAGCATGGAGAGGCCGGCACGGGGAGAGATAAGTGTGTCCATTTAACTCCCGGTGAGGCAGTGAGCCTTACAAATAGAACTTGTGTCCTCATTTCCTCCCTGCCACGCATACAAAGTGGTAACTATGTGAAGTGATGAATGTGTTAATTAATCCAATAATTAACTAATTAATTGATTTTAATTAGATACGTTTCACAACATATATGTGTATCAAACCATCACATTGTATACCTTGAATTTATACTGTTTTTATTAACTTACCTCAATAAAGCCAGAAAAAAAGTTAAAATTTTCCCCCAAACTAATTCAAGAATGAAGATATTTGTTTATGTAACACTTGCATAAAATAGAAGTATCAGAAAGCATGATAATGAAAAAAGGCAGAAAATGTGAAAACCATCGTTTCCTGATGTAGTTCTGACTTTGCTCAGGGCTCATCCCAGATGGTTACCTTATGTACATGCTATATTCTAATTGGAACAAAAAATAATACATTCAGAAAAAGAATGACTCATCTTAAAATTTTTCATTTAACTTTTATTTGTTGAAAGTTTTCATTTAAATTTTATCTTAAAATTTTACTGACTTAAAATAGAATTTGAAATTCCTAAAATAATTAAATATTGCTAAGCATATAGAAGGTCCTTAAATTCCATGTGACTTCTTTTGTTTCTGATATGATTCCCTGCATTTGTTCCATTTCCATTCCTTTCCCTTTGGGTTTGAATGGGGAAATTGATGACTAAGATTATATTGCTATATATTGAAATATTGAAATGAAAATTAAAGTTTGAAAATAATATTTATCAAAAGTTAACCTTATTGCATTAGGCCAGTTTACATTAGGCAAAGTGCTAAGAAAATTAATCTGTACAGCGATCAAAGGCATTATTACATTCCAAATCCCCGAAGTCTTTCTTGCCTCTTGTAGCAAGGTGCATTAGCCTACTAATAGTATTTCCAGATAGAAAAATGGAAAGGAAAATGCTGAGCCTGTTATACAGAAGAGCTTAATAGACTTGTATGCATACATTAGCCTCCTGACTCTGGATTGATTTGCAGAGTGCCACTGCCAACTCCATCTCAGGGAGTCCATCATTAACACTTCCACTGACTTCTCCAGCCCCACCACCCTGCCCCAAATTATTTTGTAAGTTTTCCAAATTGATACTTTAACTTAATATTTCCTTAAGGATGAGAAAGTTTAAGCAGATTCAAGACTGATAGAATTGATGTCTCATTTTCTTGGGCAATTTCAGCAAATACTAAGTCTAGGATTTTCTCTTGATTTGTATTTATAGTGTCTATATCCCTACTAACATAGAGAATCAATTGAGTTCATAAAGAGATGACAGGAAAACAAGAAAAAGAAAGCCATTCTCCTGTTGTTAAGTAGTGACAAATTCAAATTTCTCAAGATTTTCATGAGTTTTTAAACAAACACAAGTAACACAAGGCTAAAATATATGAAACACACAAAAATGCAGAAACTGGTGATAAATTAGTTTAGTTATCAAAATTGTTCCTCCCCCTTTTGCTTTCTGTCATGTATCAACATGAGGATCAGAAATCTGACTGGAAATGGGTTGTTTTCCTGTGCATGAATAGAAAGTGACCAGTTTTGGAGGCCAGACACAATGGCTCATCCCATTAATCCCAGCGCTTTGGGAGGCCAAGGTAGGTGGATCACTTGAGGTCAGGTGATGGTCAGGTCACCAGCTTGGCCAACATGGTGAAACCCTGTCTGTACTAAAAATACAAAAATTAGCTAGGAGAGGTGGAGCATGACTATAATCTCAGCTACTCAGGTGGCTGAGGCAGGAGAATCGCCTGAACCCAGGAGGTGGAGGCTTGAACCCAGTAGGTGGAGCTGAGATCGTGCCACTGCACTCCAGCCTGGGTGACAGACTGAGACTCTGTCTGAAAAAAAAGAAAGAAAGAAAGTGACTAGTTTTTCTTTATCCCTGATCAGGTCCATAAATAAAATAGATTTAAGATCTCCAAATTTAAACACTGAGATTTGTGTGGTGGTTTCTCATTTCCTTTTTATATTTTCAAGAAGACTCTGTAAAGATATCATTTATAAAAATTATTTCAACGTGCTTTCTGCTATCATGTTTCTTGGGTTTGGGTAGATGACTTAGATGGCTTCTAAGCAAAGCATGGACAGACAAAAATGATATTACCTGCCCCCAAAGGAAAAAGAAATAATAAGATATGTTTACAGACCACTACTGATTTATAAGTACACCATATTCTAATACTATTTAAGATTTAGCTGGAAGAGAAGTCTGTTTACAATGGTTTCTATTAGGATAAAAAATAGTATTTAATAATATATCCATTTTAATATTTCCAGGGTTGAGACACAGAGGGAGCTTTCTATTTTCATTAACAATGTCCTGTTTGTGCTCACCTTGCCTTCAGATGAAATCTGAACGAGGATGTTTCATCACCGCCCCTGTTTTTTGTCCTTCAGAAGCCTCATTACTTTGTACTCTGCTTGTTTCACCAGCTCACACCCCTAACCATGCTTAATTGCTTTTGTATTCAAATAGGCAGCCCTCTTTTTCCTTTATCACTTTAGCCAGTTCTGTTAACATTGCTGTTTCCCTCATATCCTTTTTCCTTTCCTAAACCTATCTACTTTACCTAGCTACCCTTAATCTTTTTTTTTATTTTTCAAAATTTATCTATTTTTTGTAGAGACAAGTTCTCATTATATTGCTGAGACTGGTCTTGAACTCCTGGACTGTACAGATCCTCCTGCCTTGGGCTCCCAAAGTGCTGGGATTACCAGTGTGAGCTACCACACTTGGCCCCAGCCCTAATCTACTAAACCACTCCATTATCTTAGGTCCTTGAATTCTGGTGGGGAAACCATACCACCCTTCCGATAGGTGCTGCTCCAAATTTCCACTCACAGTTGGCCTGCAGACTATCTAGCCAACTATGTATATGCTCAGAGTATGCAGTTTCTGCCATCCCTCACAATGCTAGTCAAAACCATCCACATGCAAACTGTTCAGTTGTCCTTCACCTTCCTTGCTGCCCCTTCACTGTTCCCTAGCAGCACCCTTCTCCCTTACTTCACGGAGACCTTAAAACCTGCCACCAGGACTTTACCATCTGATTTCCAAGTCTCATGCATCTGTTTGTCCTTCAGATGGTCTTTTCTACTTCTCTAAGGTCTGTTAAGAAATATTTACCAGTGTCTCATCCCTCTCCTGTGTTTTCCGTTTCTTTCTTTCTCCTGCTTTCACATTCTCCCTGCCTTTAACAGACTATTATCTCATTTCTGTCTGCACTCTGCTGAAGTTTTCTGGCAAAGCTGGCCTACTCTTTTCATCTATATTAGTTCATACCCTTATACTATTTGACACAGGTAATCATTCCATTCTCATTGAAATTCTCTCCTCTCTTCCCTCTGTGCACACATACTTTTATGGTTGTCCCCTTGTATTTCAGACATTTCAATTCCAATCTTTCCCCCCAAAAGCTGTGTGATTTTTTTTCCTGGGGAAAGGGGAGGGCTGAAGTGGTAGAGCCAGGATTCTGAACCAAATAGTAGAACTCAGAGTGCAGCTATGCAGGTTCCATATTGCATAATGGCTTCAGAATTAAGATTTTAAAAAAAAGAAAAAGAAAAAGGAAAAGAAAAAAAGAGTTGACACCCCAGCTTCACCACTTACTGAATGGATACTCTAGGGCAAGTTAGTTTCTTTCAGCACTGCTTTTCTCATCTACAGAATGTAGCTAATAATACCGTCCGGACAAAGTTGTTGTAAGGAACAGCTCTGGTAATACATGCAAAGAATCTGTAGCTTTCCAAGAAATGACATTATTGAGTTTAGGTTTCCTCACATATTTATCTTTGTTTTCAGTGTCAAGCATGAGACAAAACAGGGAGGTAGGGAGTCATTTAGGGCAGCATTATCTTAGGGAAGGAGATGGGGCAAGAAGCATTCTTGCCATAATACAGTTGAACCAATTTAACAATTACCTGAGTTTAAGAGACTTCCATTCTTTTGAAAGGCATGTTGATCTGAATGCCTTGCCAGCACCGGTAGCCAACCATTCTTCACAGCTTCCTTCTTATCCTAGATCCCTCATGGACCAGTGACCCCAGATTTGCACTTCCCAAAGCACATTGTCATATTATCTCATTGCTTTTACAACCTTTTTTTTGAACACCAAAGACAGAAACATTTAATAAGAGTTTATTAAGCAAGTCAGAACATTTCTAATTTTGTCGAGAGTTTTTTACCTATAGGTTTATAATTCAAAGAAAGAGCAAAGAGTCTATAAACTGTTTAAAGCTCTTGATGAAGGACTTTTTATTGTAAAATTATTGCTGTCATACAAATAGAAAGCAAACGTTGTCAAAGATTTTATTTAATTCATCATTAATTAGAGTACCAACAAGATGTTACAATCATGTCAAAGAGAATCCTTAGCGCACACATATACAACAGACATCCTCAGAAATTTGGAAGTGAATATACAGGTAGATGTGATACTGTCAATATCCACCTGACAATAACTAATTAAGTTCTACCACACACAATTCATTTTCGTTTCTATGAATACCTATTATTTGTTTTGTTTTAGACAGAGTCTCGCTCTGTCACTCAGGTTGGAGTGCAGAGGCACGATCTCGGCTCACTGCAATCTCTGCCTCCCAAGTTCAAGTGATTCTTCTGTGTCAGCCTCCTAAGTAGCTGGGATTACAGGCGTGCGCCACCACGCCTGGTTAATTTTCTTGTATTTTTAGTAGAGACTGAGTTTCACCATGTTGGCCCAGCTGGTCTTGAACTCTTGATCTCAGATGATCTGCCCACTTCTGCCTCCCAAAGTGCTGGGATTACAGGCATGAACCACTGTACCCGGCCCCTATTACTAGTTTTCTGCAACATATAGAGTTGTGAAATAGTTCAAAGACAAGGAAAAGAGATTAACAGAACATTCAATAATTATTTTGTCCATTGAAACATTTTTCTCATTTTTTCCCAACGGTTTAACTCTTAAAGCTAGGAAGCTTATTAACTGTACATTTTGCTATGTCTTGAAACTATATGCAGATTATTTCTACTCAACCAATAATGAGACAGATTTAGAATGTATTAAGGGGTTCTAAAATAATATATAGGAATAGGATCCTGAATGGATTACAGAACTCTGATTTCCACTTCTAGAATCAATACTTGGAACACCATGTGTTCTGATTTCCTTACATGTAAAATAACATTAACATTTTTTCTATTCTAATATTTCTATTTTAGAGTAGAGGGCAGAAATTATAGAAGCAGGAAAAATAAAATTCATCATTTTTAGATGTAACAGGTTAGTACAGCAACTGTTTCAACTTAACATTTTCTCCTAATTCTTTCTCTTCCCCCACACTTCTGGGCTGCATGATAAAGCTTGATCAGGATCTCACTGGGAAGGGAAGGAGTGGTGCTGGTGCAATGTATGAGGAACATGATAGAGAATCATCATGGCATTTCCAGAACAAGTTCACAATGGAATCCTTGTCAGAGTTCCCTTTGCTTTGACCCTGATGCTGAGCATGAACTCAGGGCAAGTGCCCCATAGTTCACCCAGCTGGAGCCCTGTGAGAACAAGGAAGGTGATGTCAGCTTTGGCACTCTGTTTAAGTACAATGAAGCCTGTGCCTAGTGAATTTCATGAAGATGGATCACCACCCTCAGCTCTGTGTTTACAAAGACATCAGGAATAAACACACAAACCTTAAGTAAAAGATAACCACAGCCACTTTTATCACCCTGAAAAATGAATCGAATTTTTTAAATGCATGAGTTATTTAGAAACTATCATAAATATATCATGAGACCCCTCTTTGCTAGTTAGTCAATATCATCAGAGCATCGGGAAAGCTGTCTTGTTTTTATTTTCCACGAACCACAGCTCCTTGTCACTTACAGTTACATAATCAGTTATTATGTCAGCCTTTACTATATTTTATCACTTTAATGTTACATAGAAAAGAACAAATATTTTAGATCTAGAAGTAATTGGGTCAAGCTTTCTTAAAATTCCTATAAATTTCATGGCACTTCTGAAGAGACTCCATTCTTTCTCTAAGAACAAAATTATATATGATTTCACCACTCCTAAATAAAAATAGCAGTGATTAAACAGAATTGTTTTCATTCCCTTTATGAATAACTTTTTATTCTAATCCATTCCTTCAAAGAAATCACTAATCACTGTTGCTTTTACAATCATACCAATTAGGCATGGATTTAAAAAATAAAGTTGGTGTGTCAAAGTGCATCGTTAGAAAAGACGCTAAGGTAAAGAGGAAGAAGACAGAACTCTTACAGGGCTTGAGACCTGGGGGAGATTCAGCTGGTTCAAACATCTGTAAACTAAACCCCCTTCTTTCCGTGAAGAAACAAAAGCAAACGAAAAACTATCATTTGTCCAAGAGTATTACCATTAGTGTGTGGTGTGTGTGTGTGTGTGTGTGTGTGTGTGTGTGTTTACTGCTTGTTTCTTTAAAAGATAAATGTTTAAGTATGCAATTGAGGAGAAAGACAGAAATGCTTGTAAATATATTGTTTCCCTAAGCACACACATATACAAAAAAAAAAAAAAAAAGACTCAGTGAAAAAGGAACTTGCATATTCTTACTGAATTTTGACAGATAAAAAAATGGGAAAGAGATATAGCTGTTGATAGTAAACAAAGGTAGAAACATTTAGCTTTCAATCACTATAGAACTAAGTAAAAACCTGCCCTCTGTTTCAGTTCCAGAATCACAAAGACAATTTTGAGATTTTTCTCACTAATTCTTGCCATTCACAACAGATAACATGTGATCATTACATGGCAGGCTGAGCTAAGTCTTTTACATGCATTAACTATTTCTAATCCTTATAATAATTTTATAAGGCAAGTATTATTGTTATCGATCTATTGACTGTTATTATTCAAGCCTTTATGTGAATAAGGAATTAAGGATCTGAGAGGTTGAAATTGCCTAAAGTCACAGAGCCATAGGGATCCATGGCAGACATTATCTTTCCTATGTTTTGTCTACCACGGCTTAGAAGCTCAGTAGTTGTTGCATGGAGATTCTGAGACACAAGTAACCTAAACCTGGAAATGCTTCTTAGGCTCTGCAACAATCCTTTCCAAATCCTTTGCACTTCTTAATAATTCTAACATACGCAGTACCTTAAGTTCTTTGTATTGTTTAGAGGTTTTTATCTCACTCTCTTTGACTTACAAATTCAATAAATTTTGCCTGCAAAGGCCCTTTCTCAGGTCCTTGTGTATTTTTCTGTTCCTCCAACTACATTAAATTTTTATACAAATTTTAAAATTTATTTTTAAAACCGGGGCCTGCCCTGGAGTGCCCTACATGCCCATGCTCCTCCCAATTCCTTGCCCCTGACACATGTCCTTTTGCCCTTTTCTTATCTTTTTGTCCTTTGCTTACAGGAAATTGCTTTGTCACCCTTTTGGTGTGATTCAGCAGGAACCCAATCATACTACAAAGTAATGAGTGAGTAGTAGACTCCAGAGACTGTGTTAAGAAAAGGTACTGAATTGCCAGAATATTTTATACTTGTTACTGATATAATATTTTAATTGTTTGCAATTTTAGATAATAGGAAAGAAAATAATTGATATCCCAAACTGAAAAATAATGAAATTTGTATCTCAAAAGAGCCAAACCCTCTTCACTATCTCTCCTGTGCCTTTTATGTCTTGGGTAGGGAATGAGGCAACAGAGTTTTCTCTCACATAAGCTCCTCAAATATTAGTTTGTTTTCAAGATATGTGGACCTTCTATTAAGCTACATGCAAGAAAGGAGAACTGTCGTGCTATATCATTAACATATTAATTATCCTGACTTCTTTTTCTGATTAGGCAACAACAACCGTCAGGACAAAAATAGCCTTTAGCTTCTAGCATAAGGGAGAGGGAAGCTTCCACTAGGCTACTGCTGTTAGGTTACACACATTTCTTAATATCAGAGGCTATGACCTCTGTTAAAGCGACACACACACACACACACACACACACACACATACACGTTACCCTCCATGATTTTTACTTTTTATTCTTCTGTATTTCACTATCTTAAGTCTTCTGCTATTTAATACACAGCTTTTGAAGATTCATCATTTTGTTCTCTCAAGCTGAGATTATGTCTTAATTAAAAAGATAATCTACACTTGAGCATACAGTTTAATGGAGGAAGGTAAAACTGACTAGGAACTTGTAAATATAATGCAATGTGCATAATACTATTTTAGGGAATCAAGTAATCTAGAAACTGCTAGAATTCAGGTGACCTAGTGCAGAGTGAGAAGAAATCATCCTGTTCCTTCCACTCTAGGCCCCTTCCTGGACCACAGTAAGTGCAACTAGATTCTTCTCTGGGCCGCCTAAATAATTTGCCGGGCCCAGCATAAAATGAAAATGTGCCTTTAAAGGTACCAAAACACAAAACATTTTTCTTTCTTCTGTGGTCCCTGTCTGCTGACCTATCACAGTATTTTACCTTTACTATTTGATGTCAGATTCCCCAGCACAGCAATGCAAGAGCCAGCCTACATAGGTACCCCAGTGGTTCACCCCATGACTTGCAGCATACACATTGACTTAGCCCACCAGCTGCTTGGTTCTCTTCCCACCAGCCGCGGCACCTATGCCATTTGGAATAAGTAATGCATGGTACTTTCACCAGCAACAGGAAAGCCAAGCCAGGCATCATCTTCCCTTCCTACAGGGCCTCCTCCCAAGTTACGATGACCTTCATGGAGGTCGCAAATGGTGCAGGCATTGCGATGTAGCACTTGGGATTTGGCATTTGGTCAAACGCTACATCAAAATGCCTGCACCATTTGCAACCTCCATGATGAGACTTACTTGGTACCTGGATTGGAACTAGATGAGAGGCCCACACAGGCTGAATTGCTTACTGAATATGTCATGGTGCTGCCAACTAGAGGCAGTTAACAGCCCCTGCCTTGTCTGGCCCCGAGATGTCCTGGAGCGGTTGTGCCTGCCTCTGTTCATCCCCACACAGGCTGAATTGCTTACTGAATATGTCATGGTGCTGCCAACTAGAGGCAGTTAACAGCCCCTGCCTTGTCTGGCCCCGAGATGTCCTGGAGCGGTTGTGCCTGCCTCTGTTCATCCCCACTTCCTTGCTCATGGCACAGGGATGAAGGTGGAAAAAATGGCAGACAGCTGAGGTGGGAAATGTGTGTTGCCCAAGGGAAGTGACAGGAGGAGAATGCATGTAAGCTGAGGTTCCGAGCCCCTGCATAAACCTTATTGTTCAAAGTTAAAATTATCATTTGGAGCACCAAGACAGCAACCCCAGAGCATTAAATCCCTACTAACACACCCTTCTGAGTACATAGAACTGGGCCTGATATGATTCCACTGGCTGTATGCCCACATGGCCAGTCCTGCTCCTTCTACCAATCTCCCACTCTATTATCTTTTACTGTTGTCAATTACTACTTTAGGAAAAAAACTTACTGTGCATTTTTCTTAATTTTTATTTAACAGCTATTATTCTAGGATAAAGTAAAAGTGTCTTAACCTAGCAAAAACTAGGCTTCAGAATTTTGCATCACCTTCGACTGCAGCCCTTATCTCTTCCCATTGCTTTCCACTGTGTCTATCTCCTGCAGCTCTTGGGGTTTTTGCTATACCTAATGAACTCCCCCACATGTGCTTGTGCTTCCACATTTTTGCACTACTGTCTCCCTTTCTGACAAACTCTCTAAACTTCTTTTCCACTAGTTTCATCTCAAGGCTTATATTGAAGGTTATGTCTTCCTAATTTCCCCAGTCAGTCTCACTGCTCTCACTCAGCATCATACCTTGCTCCTTATGCTCCTCTGCATGTTTCTTGATGCCTTGGACAGTTCCTAGAAGTATTTTCAGTCATCAAAGCCCAGGAAACTCTGAGATAATGCCAATTCAAATATTTGATCCTGAATTAAAGTCCACCCCAACTTTGCTGATACTCCTTTCACAGAGCAAGTAGCGTGAAGTGCCAGCAGAGAAAGTGAAGGACAATGGAACAGTTCACCAGTGGGTGGTTTTGACTTGTCAACGTGAGAGATGGCAGAGACTACTCACAGTGAGCATATACATGGTTGGCCAGAGTAGACTGCAGGCCAGCAGTGATGCGTAGGGATGGTGTGGTTTCCTCACCAGAATTGAAGGACTTGAGATATTAGATTGATTTAAGATTAAGGCTAGATAAGTGAACGAGGTAAAGTGTAGAAAAGGACAAAAGACTCAAGGAAAATGGCAATGCTAGCAGAAGTGACTAAAGTGATCAAGGAGGAGGGGGGTTGTCTATCTGAATATAAATCAGTTAAGTCTGGGTGGAATCATGAGCTGGTAAAAACAAGCGGAGAACAAAGTAATAAGGCTTCTGTAGGCCAAAAAGTGGGAATGAAAAGAAAGGTGTTAGAAAGTTTGAAGAAATTTGACTCATTCTGAATTCTACTGATAGCATAAAATAATACATGGTACAGTAGATCCCCTAATGTGAGGTTTCATTTACTTACAATCAACCATGGTCTGAAAATGTTAAAGGGAGAGCTCCAGAAATAAACAATTTGTAGGTTTTAAGATTCACTCCATTCTGAGTAGTGTGATGAAATCTCTTGCTGGCTCACTGTATCCCACCCAGGACGTGCCTCATCCCTTTGCCCGATGTGTCCACACTGCATACCCTACCTGCCCAGTAGTCATAACCATCACCTGCTCCTGACATCCTGCCATCGACAGTGTCATGGCTAGGTGATCCAAGGTCTCTTGAAGCAGATGATCCTCTTTCTGATGTATCATCAGAAGGTAAGCAGTAGCCAAATACTACGTCACAATGCCTGCACCATTTGTCTCACTTTATATCACCATGTGGGCATTTTATCATCTCACATCATCACAAGAAGAAGAAAGAATGCAGTACAGTAAGATACTTTGAGACAGAAACCACATTCACATAACTCTTATTACAGTATATTGTCATAATTGTTCTATTTTATTATTCATTATTGCTAATCTCTTAGTGTGCCTAATTCATGTTAGACTTTATCACTGGTATATAAGAAAAAGCATAGTACTTGTATAAGGCTTGATACTATCTGCAGTTTCAGGCATCTACTTGAGGTCTTGAAACATATCCCTTGCAGAAGAGAGGAGGCTATTGTAATTCAGGTCAGATTGAAGAACTCTCTCTCTCTCTCTCTCTCTCTCTCTCTCCACATATATATATACACACACATATATATACACACACACACACACATACATATATATGTATAAGCTTATATATATATAAGCTTCAATCTCTCTCTATATGTATATATATGTGTATAAGCTTATATACATATAAGCTTTTTAGCCATATATATATAGCTTTTTGATATTGATGATATTCAGAGAATAAAATGGCTAAAAAGTTTAAAAGGGACCTCAGTCCTCAATATGAATCTGATTGGTCCAGTAAAGTGGTTGTATCTACCCTTTGCATACTCAACATCAGTGTATAAGAGTTCAGTTCATCCATATCCTTACCAACACTTGATATGGTCAGTCTTTCCAATTTTAACCATTTTTATAGGTGTTTAGTGGTAGCTTATTGTGGCTTTTTTTTGCATTTCCCTAATATCAAATGATGTTGAACATCTTGTCATGTACTTGTCAACCATACATATTCTTTGTAAAATGTCTTTTCAACTTTTTGTATCTTTTTAAATTTTGGTTTTTATTATTGTTTTGAAAGTTCTGGATATATTCTGGGTATAAATCCTTTATCTGCTACATGCTTTGCAAATATTTTTGTGTGTCAGTTTTCTTTTCATTCTCTTTATAGTATCTCTTGAATAGCAGATGTTTTCCATTTTTATGAAGTACAATTAATCCATTTGTTTTTTCTTTCGGATTGTACTTTTGATGTCATATCTAGGTAATCATTGCTTAACCCAAAGTCACAAAACTTTTTAAAAGTTTTATAGATTTAAGCTTTATATTTAGGTTTATTATCTATATATTTATTTGTTTATATATTAAACAAGATAAGGATAATTTTTTACATATCAATATCTAATTGTTCTACCATTATTTGTTGAAAACGTTATCCTTTCTTTATTGAATTGCCTTTAAGCTTTTGTCAAAAAATTACTGTTTATATGTCTGTGGTTCCATTTCTGCATTCTCTTCTTTTCCTTTGGTCTCTTCGTCTATCTTGACACCAATGACACACTGTTATGTGTTTATATATACAGAGATGCTTATAATTAGTTTTGAAAACAGGTAGTTTTAGCCCTCCATCTTCTTTTTTAGCTATTCTACATCTTTGCATTTGTGTTTGAAATTTAGAATCAGGTTGGCAATTTCTACAAAAATGTTTATTGGTATTTTGATTGAGATTGCCATCCCTTTATTCATCAATTTTGGGAAAATTAACATTGTAACAATATTGAGCCTTACAACCTATAAACAAAAATAAAGACTCTCACTGTATCTCACTGTATCTCAAATAATTTTTCTTAGTGCATTTTTTTCATTTTTTCAAGCAATGCAGCTTTAAATGTACAGATTTTTGTCTGATTTAGTCCTATTTTATATTTCTGATGCTACTTTAAATGGCCTTGCTTTTTAAATTTTAATTCCTAAGGAGACTGCATATTTACATTAGGGCACATAACTCATTTTAATTTTCTAACAAACTATTGTCTACTCTTCATTAATTCAAAATTCTTGCTGAAATTTTCAAGACATTTTATGGCCTCCTTTCTGTCTGTCACTTAATCCATCAAAGAAAAGTCTTACTTTTTAATTTTTTATTTAAGAGTGCCTGTTTTTCTGATGTATTATATAATAAAAGTTTGGGAAAGGTACTTAGAAACTGAATGAGGTTATTTTGAAGATAGCTTTAAGGGAAATTTATTTTTATAAATTCTGAGTGTAATTCATCCAACAATAATAGTCTAGGTACTGGGCTTCTTTCAAGGACAGAACAGAAAATAAAAATATTTTGATTGTTTTATTTGAGCTACAGAGAATAAAACACTCTAAGGGATGTGTGTATAGCTACCTATATTATATTAATTGCTAGGAGACCAGAGTACCATTTACTAAGTTACTTTTTCCAGAGCAGTGGATGGTGTTTGGTTCTCTAATGGGATTAATTTAACTAAGACAGTTAATTGAATCAATTCATTCCCCCAGAGAAGCTTTTGCTCACCCTCCCTTTTACACTGAATTAAGGAGAGGCTGTATTTTCTTTTTCTTTTTCTTTTTTCTTTTTGTATTTATATTTAGCATTATTCCTTTGGTAACAGAACAGCATTTAAGTTACAAAATGAGTTAAGAAAATGATTGATTATGGACTTTGGCAGAAAAATAGCTGTTTGGTAGAAGCTTAGAATCTAATTTATTTCTGAAATCAGTTGAGTGTGGTCTTTTCTTAAGACACACTGAATCATACTCCAGAATGTGGGTCTTGAAAAAAAGTCTCTATCCAAATTTAATGTATTTTTTTTAGGAAGTCATATGACTTGGGAATTTGAAAATAGCCATTTTTTGTGTGAATATTAATAAGTGGATCATCATATTCCTGTATTCCATCTCAGAGCCATTTTTATGGATTGCTAAACATAACTGGAAACTTAAACTTGCTATTCAGTCCCATAATTAGCCACAGTACTGCTTGGAATAATATCTGTGATTCTCATAATACACATGCCCTGGGTTTACTGCTGCATGTATGAATCAGCATAAGTACTAGAGTAGGGCTTCTTAGATTTGGATTTGAGTCCTAATTTCCCAAGACTAACAGTGGCCAAGCAACTTTAGTATTAGTTTGTTATGGCTGCCCTACAAATTACCACAGACTAGGTGACTTAAACAACAGAATTTATTTTCTCACAATTCTGGGGTCTGGAAGTCTGAGATCAAGGTGTCAGTAGGACTGGTTTCTTCTGAGGCTTCTATACTAGGTATGCATATGGCTGCCTTCACTCTGTGTATTCACACAATCACCTCTCTGTTATGTGTCCTAATTTCTTCTTACAAGGACATCAATCACATTAGGTCTCAGCCTAAGGACCCCATTTTACCTTGGTTATTTCTTTAAAGGCTGAATCTGACTTTCAGGTTTTATATTTAAAAATTTTGAAAACTTTTTATACTGATTTGTATTTTTGCTCATTTTTAGTTGGCCAAAAGATCTCTCTCTTTTTTTTTTGTTTTTGTTTTTGAGACAGGCTCTTACTCTGCTGACTCAGGCTGGAGTGCAGAGATGCAAACACAGCTCACTTCAGCCTTCAAGTACAGGGCTCAAGGGATCCTCCAGCTTCAGCATCCCATGTAGCTGAGACCATAGCTGTGCACTCATGCTTGGCTACTTTTTATTTTTATTTTTGTAGAAATGGTGTTCCATTTTTTTGAGCAGGCTGGTCTCAAACTCCTAGGATCAAACTACCCTCCTACCTCAGCTTCTTAGAGTGTTGAGATTAGACAGGTGTGAGCCACTGTGCTCGGCTTGAATAAACTGTCTCAAAAACCCTGATTGTTATTTATTCCACTATTTGTTTACTTTCTCACTAGGAATTAATATCCATAAACTCTCATTCATTTAGCAAATATGAGTAGCTACTATGTGTCAATTATTGTTCTTGACGTATAGTAGATGTTCACTAATATTTCTTCATAAGTCATGATTATTGCAGTTTTGGTTTTGCTTATTTTTTTGTTACTGAAAATCTCATGATAAAGACAAAAGGTATTTTACTTTACCATTTTCTGAAAAACAGTAATGGATACTCTTTTCATCCATTTACTTCTTGCAAACAAACATTCAGAGCATAGGAAATTCTTTGATTTCAGAAGAGATCATTAAATTACCTGTTTGGAAGGGATCTCCATTTTGGAATTTCCAAACTGTTAAATCTATTCTTCTTCAGGTAATATCATACATATTTAAAATACCCAGAATTGCTATTTTTCTAGCACAAAGGTATGATATATATCCAAATTTTTAACTTTTTACAGTTTCAGCATCACTAAGTAAGAGTAATGAGCCAGCTTTGATAAGCAAAAGTAGAAAATTAGAGAGAGAGAGATCCAAGATGGCTGACCACTAGCAGCTCGGGATAGTAGCTCCTAGTGAAAGTGCAGAGAACGAGAGGATGCCACACTTTCAGACGAATTTTTGTTGCTCACGGACCAGGAGATTGCCAGCAGAGGAGCCCCATGGGTCACTAGCGCGACTCTTGTGGCCGGCGCGGCGGTTTTGCTGGTGCCTCAGCGTGGCAGTTCTTGGTGCAGAGTGAGCGGGACTGGGTCCCCTTTTGGCCGATTCCTGGGCAGGAAAGCACCATGAATCTTAACACCGCTGTTTTGGCTGGCGCAGTGGATTGCTCAGATTTCGGTGCTGGGAATCAACAAGTTCGACGTCCACTCAGAAACCTTATTTGAAAGTCGGAAATCACAAAGACGACAGGTGGATAAATTTACAATGATGGGAAGAAACCAGCGTAAAAAGACTGAGAACACCCAAAATCAGAATTCCTCTCCCTCTACAGGTGATCACAGTTCCTCATCAGCAACGGAACAAGGCCTGATGGAGAATGAATGCATTCCATTAACAGAAGTAGACTTCAGAAGGTGGATGATAAGAAACTTCTGTGAATTAAAAGAACTTGTTCTAACCCAATGCAAAGAAACTAAGAACTTTGAAAAAAGGTTTGACGAAATGCTAACGAGAATAGACAATTTGGAAAGGAATATAGGTGAATTAATGGAGCTGAAAAACACAACACGAGAACTTCATGAAGAATGCATAAGTTTTAACAGTCAAATTGATCAAGCAGAAAAAAGGATATCAGAGTTCGAAGACCAACTTAACGAAATAAAATGAGAAGTCAAGATTAGAGAAAAAGGATAAAAAAGAATGAGCAAAGTCTCCAAGAAATACAGGACTATGTGAAAAGACCTGATCTACGTTTGATAGGTGTACCTGAATGTGGTGAAGAGAATGAATCCAAGTTGGAAAATACTCTTCAGGAGATTATTCAGGAAAACTTTCCCAACCTAGTAAGACAGGACAATATTCAACTCCAAGTAATACAGAGAACACCACAGAGATATTCCTCAAGAAGACCAACCCCAAGGCACATAATCATTAGATTCACTAGGGTTGAAATGAAGGAGAAAATACTAAGAGCAGCTAGAGGGAAAGGTCAGGTTACCTACAAAGGGAAGCCTATCAGACTTACAGCAGAAACCCTACAAGCCAGAAAAGAGTGGGGGCCAATATTCAACATCCTTAAAGAAAAGAACTTTCAACCCAGAATTTCATATCCAGCCAAACTGAGCTTCAAAAGCGAAGGAAAAATAAAATCTTTTGCGAACAAGCAAGTACTTAGAGATTTTACCATCACCAGGCCTGCTTTGCAGAAACTTCTGAAAGAAGCACTACACATATAAACAAACAACCAGTATCAGCCTTTCCAAAAATATATCCAGCTAGCATCAAATGGCAGTATTAAACTCATATATATTATTAACTGGATAAAAAGCCAAAACCCATCGGTACGCTGTATCCAGACCCATCTCACATGCAATGATACACAAATACTCAAAGGGACAGAGGAAGATTTACCAAGCAAACGCAGAGCAAACATAAATAAATAAATAAATAGCAGGAGTTGCTTAAAGCAACAAAGATCAAAAGAGGCAAAGAAGGACAATACATAATGGTAAAAGGATCAATGCAACAAGAAGAGTTAATGATCCTAAATATACACACACCCAATACAGGAGCACCCAGATACATAAGACAAGTTCTTAATGACTTATAAAGAGACTTAGATTCCCACACAATAATAGTGGGAGACTGTAACATCACATTGTCAATATTAGACAGATCAACGAGACAGAAAATTAACAAGGATATCCAGGACTTGAACTCAGACCTGGAACAAGTAAACTTAATAAACATTTGTAGAACTCTCCACTTCAATACACAAAACATACATTCTTATCAGTACCATATCACACCTATTCCAAAAGTGACTACATAATTGGAAGTGAATCACTCCTCAGTAATTGCATAGCATTTCATAGGTTTAAATGAAATATTGGTTGGCTGCTTGTTTGTTATTTTCTTCCCTTATTCCTTCCTGTCTCCATTGTTAAGCACAATTATTGGCATAAAAGAGGTTTTCAATTCCCATTTTTAGACTGCATTCTAGCCTGGGCAATAAAGCAGTATTCCCGTTCTCTCTCCCTCTTTCTCTTCCTTTTTCTTCCTCTTCTTCATTCTTTTTTCTCTCTCTTTCTTTCTTCCTTTTTCTTTAAATAAAAAAGAAAATTAGAGCGACATTATGAGTGATACAATCATGTCGATCTTGTCATCTCATTTACGTTTGTAATTGTTAAGATTACACACTTTCACAAAGATATATAGTTGTTGCATGTCTTTAATTTAATCTAGAAGCTGGAAAGAGGAGGTAGTTGGCCACTTTTATTTCAAAGTTAAATCACCACAACATCTACCATCTGCTCACATTCCCTTTCACAAAAAATAAAATTCATACAAGAAGCTTCCAAAACCTTCAGATGAAACCTGTAAAAGATATTATCACAATTCTTCATCCTGCCCACTTACTTTCTATTGCACAACTACTGTTAGGCAGTGATGAACATGTGTACAGAGTACCGGCATCTGAGCCCTAACGTTTAATTAGACTTGGCACATGTGTGCGGTGACAATGTACTCAGACGTTTTTATGTGAAAGAACAAGCACAGACCTGAATTTTAAAAAGAAACAGAAAACAAGTCTTTCTAAACTGTGCACATTTGCAAGAAGCTCAAATATATACTAATAGATAACAAGTCTTTTTTTCCAAGAACTGCCCTCAGCAAGTTAACGTAGAAGAACTATTTAATGGGCTAAATGGTTTTCAAAAACACAGTCTGAACTGCCCTAATTCTCTGCAAATACTTCTCTTCATGGGTGAAACAGTGAGACCAATGAAGTCAAGCAAAACACACAGTTTCTTCTCCATCCTTCATGCTGTTTCCTTAACTGGGATTCCATACCCTTTCAATCCTACCTGGCAGGATAGTATTCCAATAATCTTTCTCAGATACCAGGATGCTTTGTTTTTCCTCAAACACATATTCTTTCTCTCCCTGTCCCCCTACCCCCAACATTTGAAATGTACTTAACATATTTTCTTATTTCATCCTGTAACAGAGGACAGAAACCTCTTGCTCTCGTTTTATTGTAATTCTTACTACACTGTACAGCAGGCCATATATGTTACAGGCACTAATTAAACAATAACTTCATTGAATTGTTTATCCCAAAGATCTATAATCCTCAATAGATCATTCACGTTAAAATGGCTTATATTTTACTTGATTTAATGAAAGTGCTTTTCTGTAATCCTTTTCACATTCTTAGAATTGTGTATATTTCTTCTAAGACTTCTATACAGCAATATTTTTTTCAGCTGCCTTAGTTCTTTTTAATCCAATTCCCTCAGAAACATTGTTGTTTAAGTTGGCAATTTTTATAGTAAATGAGAAGGCACTACCAGAAAGCTAGGAAGGTGTCAACAGTGTGGGATTTGCCTGTGGGCTTTGACTGAGGGACTGATGAAAAATTAAACAACAGACATGAAATTTTTGGCTCAATTGTACTAAATAAACCTCTTTCCGTGTTTGCTAATACCCTCACCCTGAATTGTATATGAGAGTTTTTTCCAGAATCTCCTGAAACAGACGCAAGATAGTATATGTCTAAATATGTGTCATTTTATCTTTTTTTGAAGGCCTAGTTGTCCAGAAGCAAAGATTGAAAAAAATCTGGTAAAGATAGAGGCTTACTATTATTATTAGGAGTTTGACATCTTTGGAAGTGAAGGTTAGGAAGCAGGATGGCAGAGAGAGAATCCCCACAGAGAGTGCAGGAGTGCCTATGGCCCATCAGGCATGACCCACATTGGGCTGAGATGGCTGGGCCTCTATACCTCTGTCTTAATCAGGTACTCTGCAAAAAAAAAAAAAAAACTGCTAGGCAATGTGGCTCTCTGCAGATGGGTCAAACCCTAACAAAGTTGACAACTAGAGGCTGTCTGCTGGGGCAGAAAGTTCCTTCTTTAGGAGCCATCTGGGTAGCGCAACTCCATGTTGTGCTCCCCAAAACAGGAATAGAAACCATTTTTTAATTTTTTTGAGGTTGAAAAACCGAGACAAATAGCTAATTGCCATGAAGGGTTCTGTAGTACCAGGTAGGCTTTCAGTTAAGAAGCCTCATGACTCCCTTGGCAGAGTTGGAGATTTATTTTTCTGTAATCTGAGTATTGTGATTTCATAGCATTGATTATGTTCTGGCTTCATAGTTCTACACAGTGAATCCCGGTACAACATAACATTAGTTACACTGAAATCTCCACACTCCAAATACCAAAGAGCATCAGATTTTCTTAAGATTTCATTTTCTCTGGTAAGTAGAACTGGCTAATTAACAGATCGCAAGAGGATTTAACTTCTCTGAGCATATTAACCATTTTTAGAACTTGGGGATTCAGCTCATTTTTCTTTGAAATGTGGCAGTTATGACAATGTGATATGAACGATGAAAAATTAAGATTATAGACTGGCAGAGAGGACAAATACCAGTAAGCAGTTGGAACAGAATTGTGCTCCTAAGAAAGTTAGATGGGAGGTTGTCCGTCCATCCATCCTTCCTTCCTTCCTTCCTTCCTTCCTTCCTTCCTTCCTTCCTTCCTTCCTTCCTTCCTTCCTTCCTCCGTCCCTCCCTCCCTCCCTCCCTCTCTCTCTCTCTCTCTGTCTCTCTTTCTTTCATGTTTTTGTGACCAGGTCTCTCTCTGTAACCCAGGCTGGAGTGCAGTGGCACGATCACAGCTCACTGCAGCCTCAACTTCCCAGACTCAAGTGATCCTCCTACTTCAGCCTCCCAAGTAGCTGGGACCATAGGCATGCACTGCCATGCCCGGCTAATTTTATTTTTTGTAGACACAGGGTCTTGCTATGTTGCCCCAGCTGATCTCGAGCTCCTGGGTTCATGCAATCCTCCTGCCTCAGCCTGCCAAAGTGCTGGGATTACCAGTATAAGCCACCATACCCAGCCAGGCTCTTGTTTCTAATGGCCCTTGGCTCTCACAGTTTTCATTCTTCTTATCCAGGAATCTTCCACAGGATGTTTACATACACTAAAGCATGGACTGTGAAGGACTATTATATAAATTTGAATTAATTTAAAAATTCCTCTCACTATTTTATTCCTGCCTTTACAGGCCTGGAACCACAACGTTATAGGTATTTTTATAGACAAGTATTACTTTTAATATGGTTGTGAATATTATGGTTTTGCCCAGGAGAATAGTTTTGTATATGTGTGTGCATTTGTTCTACTTTAATAAGAAAAAGAAATGTAAGAAAAGTCTGAAGAATATGCTAACTCACTGAATTGCAAGAAACCCTCAAAGGAAAACTCGTGACTTTTTAAGAAAAAATACCGCACTGTAGAAAGCCCTATTGAAGGCATTGAGGAATGCCAAAGGCCGGGTAAGTGTACCTGTGCTTTATGATCTGCACAGAAGAGATGAAGTAATAAGCCTGTGAGGCTGCATAGTCAAAGGAGGAAGAGCACAACGTTAGCATGAAACAGCCTTGGTACAACTCCTTGGTGTCACACTTCTTCCCTCTCCATTGATGTGTCTTCAGCAGGTTACTGATGCTTGCTAAGTGTCAGTTTTCTTTTCTGTAAAATGAAGATAATAATACTTACCTCATGGGATTAGAATGAAGGTTAAATAAGATAATACATGTGAAATGGTTAGCATAGGGTCTGGAACAGGGTGAGACATAATAAATATAAGTGATATTATTATCAAATGCCATTTTGCAAGATCAGCATCTAAGTAAAGATAAAATAGTGAAAAGGAATAGAAGGGTGAGAACACTCAGGCAGTCAAAAGTTTTTAAGAACAGTTGGCCATGAATGGATGCTGGGTAACAATGTTTGCAGGTAGTAACAGGAGTTTGAGAAACAACTTTGAAAAAAAAAAACTAAGAGAGGAAGTTTGAAAAATGATAGAATGCATGTTTGCTTAGAAGCCCAGCTGTAGTTAACAGAGTCACAAAAATATTTAAATGTGTCCATTGAATTTGGTGATGCAGAGATGGTCAATGGCCTTTGCTGAAGCAGTATCAAAGGAGAGAAATCAAGAGTCAGATCACACACTATGTTTTAGAGAATTTGGAAACCTGGGAAGGAAAGTGACTAGTACATTTTCAACAACTTGGATAAGAGTTAAAAAAAGAGATGAAGCACCTAAAGGAAAATGAAAAAGAAAAATCTGAGAGAACCGAAGATATTTATATGACAAGGGAAAGAGAAAACAGACAGGATGCTAGGAGGAACAGGGTTCTGGAGCAATGAAATGAGAAGGTCTTATGAATTAAAGTACAGCATTCGGCCTGAAATGAGAAAATGGAACACATTCTGTAAATAAAGGTAGCTACATTGGTTTAGGTACTATAATATTAATTATAATTATTGAAAGAGACTCAGAAGGTTTGTGGTAGACTAAGCACATGCATGCTTTCCCTCCCTCTTAGAATCCTATAAATGGTGACACAGAAGTGTTCAAAAAACAAAATAAAGATGAATCTACAACACTGATAATAATCTACACTGAGATATCAAAAAAAGTTTCAATAGTTTCTTAAAGAGTGAAAAAAAAGTAGTATTTTGAAGAATAAAAATAAGCAGGGCAAACAGTGGAGAGTACGTACCAAGGGGACTTTTCACCAGAACCAGAAAGCAGAAATGTCACTGAAAACAAATCAGAGGGATGAGTTAAAGTTCCAGGCCAGGAACAACCTCACCAGCCAGCACCTCCCTCCCTTCATCTGCTCCCATCTGAGTGAGCAGAAGTCCTCATGTTTTCCTCCAGGCAGAAAAAAGAAGCCTTTGATCTAAAGATAAGCAAAAATCAAACTTCTTTGAGTGTTAGTGTCACAAATGAAATTCACTCTCATTAGAAAGCTGAAAACCTGCTCTCTCACTTTGCAGCAAATTCTGCCAGTTACATGCCTGGCCCAAGTTACACCCAGATTCTTCAGTGACTTTCTACTCCAAGGGACCTACCAGGGAATGCACATTTTTATGCAGTGCAACAGAGAGCCACACAAACCCACCTAGACCAATCAGCCCAGGGTTTCAGATTTAAATATAAGTAGGCAATGAAGGATCAACAGGCATTTAAAAAGAGGCAACCACACACACACACAAAAGATGAAAATAAAGGCAAAAACATTGCCCTAAGAATTTAGAGAACAAGAAATGACCTGAATGCCCATCAACAGATGAATGGATAAAGAAAATGTGGTATACTACTGAAAGTAATGATATTTCACTGAAAATGGAATACTATTCAGCCTTAAACAAGAAGGAAATCTGCCATTTTTGACAACATGGGTGAATCTTGAGGACATTCTGCTAAATGAAATCAGCATGATTTCACTTGTGTGAGTTATCAAAAATAGTCAAATTCACAGCATCAGATAACACAAGGATGATTGCTAGGGGCTGTAGGAATGAGGAAATGGAAAGTTACTAACGAATTAGCGTAAAGTATCAGTTAAGCTATGGAGATCAGCTGTGCAACATTGCACCTGTGGTCAACAATAATGGATTGTATTGTACACTTAAAAATGAATTAGGATGGTAGATCTCATGTTAAGTGCTCATATTCCAATTAAAATAAAGTTTTTTAAAAACCTCGATTAAGTATTACAGTTATAGAGATTAAAGATAATGCATTTTATTTATTTATTTTTTTTATAGCATTTTAGGTTTGGGGGTACATATGAAGAACATACAAGATTGTTGCATAGGTGCATACGTGGCAGTGTGATTTGCTGCCTTCTTCACCTTCACCTATATCTGGCATTTCTCCCCATGCTCTCTCTCCCCAACTCCCCACCCCCTGCTGTCCCTCCCCTATCTCCCCACAACAGACCCCCGTGTATAGTGCTCCCCTCCCTGTGTCCATGTGTTCTCATTGTTCAACACCCGCCTATGAGTGAGAACATGCGGTGTTTGATTTTGTGTTCTTGTGTCAGTTTGCTGAGAATGATGGTTTCCAGGTTCATCCATGTCCCTACAAAGGACATGAATTCATCGTTTTTGATGGCTACATAATATTCCATGGTGTATATGTGCCACATTTTCCCTGTCCAGTCTATCATCGATGGGCATTTGGGTTGGTTCCAGATCTTTGCTATTGTAAACTGTGCTGCAATGAACATTCGTGTGCATGTGTCCTTATAGTAGCACGATTTATAATCCTTTGGATATATACTCAGTAATGGGATTGCTGGGTCAAATGGAATTTCTATTTCTAGGTCCTTGAGGAATCTCCACACTGTTTTCCACAATGGTTGAACTAATTTACACTCCCACCAACAGTGTAAAAGTGTTCCTATTTCTCCACATCCTCTCCAGCATCTGTTGTCTCCAGATTTTTGAATGATCGCCATTCTAACTGGCGTGAGATGGTATCTCAATGTAGTTTTGATTTGCATTTCTCTAATGACCAGTGATGATGAGCATTTTTTCATATGTTTGCTGGCCTCGTGTATGTCGTCTTTTGTAAAGTATCTGTTCATATCCCTTGCCCACTTTTAAATGGGCTTGTTTGTTTTTTTCTTGTAAATCTGTTTTACTTCTTTGTAAATTCTGGATATCAGCCCTTTGTCAGATGGGTAAGCTGCAAAAATTTTTTCCCATTCTATTGGTTGCTGATTCACTCTAATGACGTTTCTTTTGCCGTGCAGAAGCTGTGGAGTTTGATTAGGTCCCATTTGTCTATTTTGGCTTTTGTTGCCAATGCTTTTGGTGTTTTGGTCATGAAGTCCTTGCCTACGCCTATGTCCTGTATGGTTTTGCCTAGGTTTTCTTCTAGGGTTTTTATGGTGTTAGGTCTTATGTTTAAGTCTTTAATCCATCTGGAGTTAATTTTAGTGTAAGGTGTCAGGAAGGGGTCCAGTTTCTGCTTTCTGCATATGGCTAGCCAGTTTTCCCAACACCACTTATTAAACAGGGAATCCTTTCCCGATTGCTTTTTTTTGTCAGGTTTGTCAAAGATCAGATGGTTGTAGATATGTTGTGTTGCCTCTGAGGCCTCTGTTCTGTTCCATTGGTCTATATCTCTGTTTTAGTACCAGTACCATGCTGTTTTGATTACTGTAGGCTTGTAGTAGAGTTTGATGTCCGGTAGTGTGATGCCTCCCGCTTTGTTCTTTTGGCTTAGAATTGACTTCGCTATGCGGGCTCTCTTTTGGTTCCATATGAAATTTAAGGTGGTTTTTTTCCAGTTCTGTGAAGGTCATTGGTAGCTTGATGGGGATAGTGTTGAATCTGTAAATTACTTTGGGCAGTATGGCCATTTTCACGATATTGATTCTTCCTAACCATGAACATGGAGTGTTTCTCCATCTGTTTGTGTCCTCTCTTATTTTGTTGAGCAGTGGTTTGTATTTCTCCTTGAAGAGGTCCTTTACGTTCCTTGTTAGTTGTATTCCTAGGTATTTTATTCTCTTTGTAGCAATTGTGAATGGCAATTTGTTCTTGATTTGGCTCTCTTTAAGTCTGTTATTGGTGTATAGGAATGCTTGTGATTTTTGCACATTGATTTTGTATGCTGAGACTTTGCTGAAGTTGCTTATCAGTTTCAGGAGATTTTGGGCTGAGACGATGGGGTCTTCTAGATATACAATCATGTTGTCTGCAAATAGAGACAATTTGACTTCCTCCTTTCCTATTTGAATACCCTTTATTTCTTTTTCTTGCCTGATTGTTCTGGCTAGAACTTCCAGTACTATACTGAACAGGAGTGGTGAGAGAGGGCATCCTTGTCTAGTGCCAGATTTCAAAGGGAATGCTTCCAGTTTTTGCCCATTCAGTATGATATTGGCTGTTGGTTTGTCGTAAATAGCTTTAGTTATTTTGAGATATGTTCCATCAATACCTAGTTTATTGAGGGTTTTTAGCATAAAGGGCTGTTGAATTTTGTCGAAGGCCTTCTCTGCATCAATTGAAATAATCATGTGGTTTTTGTCTTTGGTTCTATTTATGTGGTGAATTACATTTATAGACTTGCGTATGTTGAACCAGCCTTGCATCCCCGGGATGAATCCTACTTGATCATGGTGGATAAGCTTTTTGATGTACTGTTGCAATCGGCTTGCCAGTATTTTATTGAAGATTTTTGTATCTGTGTTCATCATGGATATTGGCCTGTAGTTTTCTTTTCTTTTTGAGTCTCTGATGGGTTTTGGTATCAGGATGATGTTGGTCTCATAAAATGATTTGGGAAGGATTCCCGCTTTTTGGATTATTTGGAATAGTTTCAGAAGGAATGGTACCAGCTTGTCTTTGTATGTCTGGTAGAATTCGGCTGTGATCCCATCTGGACCTGGGCTTTCTTTGGGTGGTAGGCTCTTAATTGCTGCCTCGACTTCAGACCTTGTTATTGGTCTATTCAGGGTTTTGACTTCTTCCTGGTTTAGGCTTGGAAGGAGGCAACTGTCCAGGAGTTTATCCATTTCTTCCAGGTTTTCTAGTTTATGTGCATAGAGTTGTTTGTAATAATTTCTGATGATGGTTTGAATTTCTGTGGAATCTGTGGTGATATCCCCTTTACTGTTTTTTATTTCATCTATTTGGTTATTCTCTTTTTTCTTTTTTATTAATCTGGCTAGTGGTCTGTCTATTTTGTTGATCTTTTCAAAAAACTAGCTCCTGGATTTATTGATTTTTTGAAGGGTTTTTTGTGTCTCTATCTCCTTCAATTCTGCTCTGATCTTAGTTATTTCTTGTCTTCTGCTAGGTTTTGAGTTTTTTTGATCTTGCTCCTCTAGCTCTTTCAATTTTGACGATAGGGTGTCAATTTTAGATCTCTCCTTGCTTCTCATGTGGGCACTTATTGCTATGTATTTTCCTCTAGAGACTGTTTTAAATGTGTCCCAGAGATTCTGGTATGTGGTGGCTTCGTTCCGTTGGTTTCGAAGAACATCTTTATTTCTGCCTTCATTTCATTGTTTATCCAGTCAACATTCAAGAGAAAGTTGTTCAGTTTCCATGAAGCTGTGCGGTTCTGTGTTGGTTTCTGAATTCTGAGTTCTAACTTGATGGCACTGTGGTCTGAGAGACTGTTTGTTATGGTTTCCGTTCTGTTGCATTTGCTGAGGAGTGATTTACTTCCAATTATGTGGTCAATTTTAGAGTGGGTGTGATGTGGTGCTGAGAAGAATGTATATTCTGTGGATTTGGGGTGGAGAGTTCTGTAAATGTCTATTAGGTTTGCTTGGTCCAGGTCTGAGTTCAAGTCCTGGATATCCTTGTTAATTTTCTGTCTCATTGATCTGTCTAATATTGACAATGGGGTGTTAAAGTCTCCCACTATTATTGTGTGGGAGTCTAAGTCTCTTTTTAAGTCATTAAGAACTTGCCTTATGTATCTGGGTGCTCCTGTATTAGGTGCATATATATTTAGGATCATTAGCTCTTCTTGTTGCATTGATCCTTTTACCATTATGTAATGTCCTTCTTTGTCTCTTTTGATCTTTGTTGCTTTAAAGTCTATTTTATCAGAGATGAGAATTGCAACTCCTGCCTTTTTTTGCTCTCCATTTGCTTGGTAAATCTTCCTCCATCCCTTTATTTTGAGCCTTTGTGTATCCTTGCATGTGAGATGGGTTTCCTGGATACAGCACACTGATGGGTTTTGGCTTTTTATCCAATTTGCCAGTCTGTGTCTTTTGATTGGGGCATTTAGTCCATTTAGGTTTAGGGTTAATATTGTTATGTGTGAATCTGATACTGCCATTTTGATGCTAGCCAGCTGTTTTGCCCATTAGTTGATGCAGATTCTTCATTGTGTTGATACTCTTTACCATTTGGTATGTTTTTGGAGTGGCTGGTACTTGTTGTTCTTTTCTATGTATAGTGCCTCTTTCAGGGGCTCTTGTAAAGCAGGTCTGGTGGTCATGAAATCTCTGAGTACTTGCTTGTTCACAAAGGATTTTATTTTTCCTTCACTTATGAAGCTTAGTTTGGCTGGATATGAAATTCTGGGTTGAAAGTTCTTTTCTTTAAGGATGTTGAATATCGGCCCCCACTCTCTTCTGGCTTGTAGGGTTTCTGCTGAGAGATCTGCTGTGAGTCTTATGGGCTTCCCTTTGTGGATAACCCGACCTTTCTCTCTGGCTGCCCTTAGCATTTTCTCCTTCATTTCAACCCTGGTCAATCTGATGATTATGTGCCTTG
This sequence comes from Aotus nancymaae, assembly GCF_030222135.1. Classification (NCBI taxonomy): domain Eukaryota; kingdom Metazoa; phylum Chordata; class Mammalia; order Primates; family Aotidae; genus Aotus; species Aotus nancymaae. The sequence continues at coordinate 45,903,997 of NW_026988431.1, read as the reverse complement.
GAATTGCTCTTCTTGAGGAATATCTTTGTGGTTTTCTCTGTATTTCCTGGACTTGAATATTGGCCTGCCTTGCTAGGTTGGGGAAGTTTTCCTGGATAATATCCTGAAGAGTATTTTCCAGCTTGGATTCATTCTCTTCATCACATTCTGGTACACCTATCAAACGTAGATTAGGTCTTTTCACATAGTCCCATATTTCTTGTTGACTTTGTTCATTCCTTTTTACCCTGTTTTCTCTAATCTTGCCTTCTCATTTTATTTCATTGAGTTGATCTTCAACCTCTGATATCCTTTCTTCTCCTTGGTCAATTCGGCTGTTGAAACTTGTGTATGCTTCGCGAAGTTCTCGTGTTGTGTTTTTCAGCTCCATCAATTCACTTATATTCCTCTCTAAGTTGTCCATTCTCGTTAGCATTTTGTCAAATATTTTTTCAACGTTCTTAGTTTCTTTGCATTGGGTTAGAACATGTTCTTTTAGCTCACGGAAGTTTCTTATTACTCACCTTCTGAAGCCTGATTCTGTCATTTCATCACATTCATTCTCCATCCAGTCTTGTTCCCTTGCTGGTGAGGAGTTGTGATCCCTTGTACGAGGAGAGGTGTTCTGGTTTCATGTGTTTTCATCCTTTTTGCGCTGGTTTCTTCCCATCTTTGTGGATTTATCCACTTGTCGACTTTGTAGTTGTTGACTTTCTGATTGGGTCTCTGAGTGGACGTCCTGTTTGTTGATGATGAAGTTATTTCTGTTTCTTAGTTTTCCATTTAACTATCTGGGCTCTCTGCTGTAGGACTGCTGAGGTCCACTCCAGGCCCTGCTTGCCTGGGGATCACTTCCAGCAGCTGCCGAACAGTAAAGGTTGCTACCAGTTTCTTCTTCTGCTTTGTCCCAGAAGGATACCTGCCAAATGTCAGTCTGAGCTCTCCTTTATGAGGTGACTCTTTGGATATATGGGGGTCAGGGAGCTGCTTGAGGAGACAGTCTGTCCTTTATAGTAGCTGAAGTGCTGAGCTGTGAGCTCCGTTGTTCATTGAGAGCTGCTGGGCAGGTAAGTTTAAGTCTGCAGCAGCAGAACTCATAAACCCCTTTTTTTTCCCCAGGTGTTCTGTCCCAGGGAGTTAGGGCTTTATGAGTTTCCGCTGTGCTGCTGCCTTTTTTTTTCTTAAGGGCTGCCCTGCCCACAAGGAGGCAACCTAGTCACTCTCTGCCTGCAGAGGCTTTGCTGAGCTGCTGTGGGCTCTGCCCAGCTGCCGTGTGAACTTCCCTGCAGTCCTGTTTATATGGGTGTAGTTAGAACTGCCTCGGCCCGCCTCTTTAATGATGGACTCTCTCTGTAATGGTGGGTTGCCTCAGCAATGGCAGACTGCCTCCATAGTGGTGGAGTGCCTCGGTAATGGCGGACGCCCCTCCCCCACAGAGCTGGACCATCCTGGCTTCAGCTGTGCTTGCTGTGAAACTCTCAACCCAGAGCATTTCCAATTGCTGTTTTTTTGGTTTTGTTTTTGTGGGGGTGGCACCAGCCGGCCCTGATCGCCTGGCTCCCTGCCTCAGAGCCTTTTGTTTTTTAGTTGAACGGTCGGCTCTCTCCCAGGTGTCCTGGTTGCCTGTTGACAAGGCGCCGGGATCTGTGTGATTTCCCGTGTGGCGACCCACTGCGCTGGCTGAAACCACGGGTTTGAGACTCATGGTGCTTTTTTGCCTGGGAATCTCCTGGCCTGGCTCCCTGTTTCAGCTCCCCTTGCTGACTAAGTGGGGACACAGTCCCGTTTACTCTGCACTGGGAACCGCCACGTCGGGGCGCCAGCAAAACAGCTGCGCCAGCCAAGACAGCCACGCTGGTGACCTGTGGGACTCCTCCGCCTGGGAATCTCCTGGTCTGTGGGCAATAAAAATCTGTCTGGAAATGCGGCGTCCACTCACCCTCTGTGCTTTCACTGGGAGCTGCAATCCTGAGCTGCTCCTAACTGGCCATCTTGGATCTTCTCCTGATAATGCATTTTAAATAAAAATAGAACAAAAAGAGTATAGATGAAAAATATATTTACTGAAACACATGCATACACATACACGTTTATACATACATACATGGCAAAAGAAAACCAAATGGAAGATATAAGAATTAGAGAATCTGGCCAACCAAGTTCAGTAGCACATCAAAAAGCTAATCCACCACGATGAAGTAGGCTTTATTCCTGGGATGCAAGGTTAGTTCAACAAACACAAATCAATAAATGTGATTCATTACATAAACAGATCTAAAGACAAAAAACACATGATTATCTCAATAGCTGCAGAAAAATCCTTCAAAAAATTCATCATCCCTTTATGTTAAAAATGCTTAATAAACTAAGTATTGAAGGAACATGCCTCAAAATAATAAGCATCATATATGACATACTCACAGCCAATATCATACTGAACTCTTGAAAGCTGGAAGGATTCCCCTTGAAAACCAGTGCAAGAGAAGAATGCCCTCTCTCACCACTCCGATTCAACATAATATTGGAAGTTCTGACCAGGACAATCAGGTAAGAAAAATAAAAATTGTATTCAAATAAGAAGAGAGGAAGTCAAACTATCTTTGTTTGCAGATGGCATGATCCTATATCTAGAAAACCCCATCAACTAAGCCCAAAACCTTCTTAAGCTGATAAGCAACTTCAGTGAACTCTCAGGATGCAAAATAAATGTGCAAAAATCACTAGCATTCCTATACACCATCAACAGGCAAGCCAAGAGCCACACCATGAATGAACTCCCATTCATAATTACCACAAAAATAATAAAGTACCTAGGAAAACAGCTAACAAGGGAAGTAAAGGCCCTCTTCAATGAGAACTACAAACCACTGCTCAGGTAAATTAGAGAGGACATAAACAAATGGTAAAACATTCCATGCTCATGTATAGGAAGAATCAATATCATGAATACGGCCTTACTGCCCAAAGCAATTTATAGATTCAATGTTATTTCCATTACTACCACTGAATTCTTCACAGAATTAGAAAAAAAAATTTTAAATTCATATGGAACCATAAAAGAGCCCAAATACCCAACACAATCCTAAGCAAAAAACATGAATCAATAAATATGATTCACCATTTGAGTAGATGGAGGCACCATGCTACTCAACTTCCTACTACAAGGTTACTAGAACCAAAACAGCATAGTACTTGTATAAGAACAGACACATAGACCAATGGAACAGAATAGAGAACCCAGAAATAAGACTGCACACCTACAGCCATCTGATCTTCGACAAACCTGACAAAAATAAGCAATGAAGAAATAATTCCTTGTTTAATAAATGGTGCTGGGAGAACTGGCCAGCCATTTGCAGAAAATTGAAATTGGATCCCTTTCTAACACTGTATACAAAAATCAACTCAAGATGGATTAAAGACTTAAATGTAAAACCTAACACTATAAAAGTCCTAGAAGAAAATCTAGGCAATACCATTCAGGACATAGGCATAGGCAAAGATTTCATGACAAAGACACCAAAAGCAATTTCAGTAATAGCAAAATTTGACAAATGGGATCTAATTAAACTAAAGAGCTTCTGCACAGCAAAAGAAACTATCATCAGAGTGAGCAGACAACCTACAAAATGGGAGAAAATTTTTGCAATCTACCCATCTGACAGAAGTCTAATATACAACATCTATAAGGAACTTAAACAAATTTCCAAGAAAAAAACAACTCCATTAAAAAGTAGGCCAAGTACATGAACAGACACTTCTCAAAAGAAGACATATATATATGCATCCAACAAACGTATGAAAAAAAAGCTCAACATCATCAATCATTAGTGAAATGCAAATCAAAATCGCAATGAGATGCCATCTCACACCACTCAGAATGGCTATTATTAAAAAGTCAAAAGACAACAGATGCTGGTGAGGTTGTGTAGGAAAAGGGATGCTTTTACACTGTTTGTAGGAGTGTAAATTAGTTCAACCATCATGGAAGACAGTGTGGTGATCCCTTAAAGATCTAGAGGCAGAAATACCATTTGACCCAGCAATCCTATTACTGGGTATATACACAAAGAGATATTAATCATTCTATTATAAAGACACAATTAATATGTATTTTCATTGCAGCACTATTCACCATAGCAAAGACATGGAATCAACTAAATGCCCATCAGTGATAAACTGGATAAAGGAAATGTGGTACATATACACCATGGAATACTATGCAGCCATAAAAAGGAATGAGATCCTGTTCTTTGCAAGAACATAGACAGAGCTGGAGGTCTTTATCCTCAACAAACTAATACAGGAAGGGAAAACCCACCATCACGTTTTCACTTATAAGTGGGAGCTGAACAATGACAACACATGGACACATGGGAAGGAACAACACACAGTGAGGCCTGTTGGAGGATTTGGGGTGGTGAGAGAAGGGAGAGCATCAGGAAGAATAGCTAATGGATGCCAGCCTTAATACCTAGCTGATGGGATGATCTGTGGAGCAAACCGCCAAGGCACATGTTTACTTATGTAACAGATCTACACATCCTGCACATACACATCCTGCACATGTACCCCTGAACTTAAAATAAAATAAAAATAAATAAATGAAACACTTGGAATAGTACCTGGGGAAAAAAGAATTTAGAGAACCTATGAGAATCTATTATACCAATAGATTTTATGAGAGACATGAGTGTTAAGTATTAACCAATTTAAAATGTAATATAAAAAAATATAATAATGGCCAGTAAAATATGAAAAGCCTAGGAAAATGCACATTTTCCTAAATGTAAAGTATTTATTAAAAAAATAAAAAATAATACTTCAGGCTACCAAAGAATAACTTCAAAATGGAGAGATATAGCATTTTTTTTTTTAGAATTTATGATGCCATTTGTATAATCCTTAAAGCATTTAAAATATTGGATGGTATAGGTTCCTTTGGAATATAGACGTATGTAGTAAAAGTATCCAGAAAATACGTGTGTACATATGAGAATTGGTAGTATAGAAGATGGAAAAGGGAAAGGATTCATGGATGTAATCAAGAAAGGGTTAAACAGTTATCTCTAGCAGATTTGCATATGTTCTTTCTTAATTTGATTAGTGTATCTATTGATGAATGTTACATTATTCCTGTATCTTTGTAATTATTTTATATATTTTATAATTTAAAAATATTCCTGGGAACTGTGTGTTTCATTTATGTTTAAAAAATGCAAGCAAAATATGTAAGTTATTGAAAAATTTGAAAGTCTGACAGGTTTATTATACCTTGTTGCAATGCACATTCAAGGCCTAAGTCTATTGTGTATTCAGGTACAATGATACAGACCATTTTATTTATTTCAAAGGCACTGATTCCCTGATTAATAACTATGTATCTAGAAGGGAAAAACAACTTCATTTCTTTTAGGCCACAATAATCTCAGTGTTCCAAAGTTTCTCATTATTTGGCAGCTGTCATAGCAGCTGAGACTATCATTTTTATCTCAAGGGAAAAATGGGAACCTGCTGTAAAATGTTCAAATCCTGAATTTACTGAAGTATTAATTACAAGCTACAAATCTAATTGACGCCACAAAACAGTCACTAACTTGCAACATTAGAGTCTAAATTCTAAAAATCTGCATTTTCTCATTTAAAAATTCTAAGAGAAAAATATTAAGAAATACTGGAAATCATCAAACATAATCAAAAGTGGGATTTGATTTCCCCCCCATTTTGTTTCATTTTGCTTTCTTTTGTTTATTATAGCAGATGGAACAGAATAGAATTACCCCACTTAACAGCAATTGATATAACAAAATCCCTAGTTTCCTAACTATACAAAAAGGAGTGTTACAACATAACTTAAATAGTAATTTCCTGTGTTGATTTAAAAATATTTGATTAAATAATAAATTTCAAATCTCACATATGTTTAGAACAAAGTTGCTTCTTAATTAGTTTTTTGCTTTTTTTTTTTTTTTTTTTGACACAGTGTCTCACTATGTCACCAGGCTGGAGTGCAGTGGCGAAATCTCGACTCACTGCAACCTCCGCCTCCTGGGTTCAAGCAATTCTCCTGCCTTAGCCTCCCGAGTAGCTGGGACTACAGGCGCACATCACCACACCCAGCTAATTTTTTATTCTTAGTAGAGACAGGGTTTCACCATGCTGGCCAGGATGGTCTCGATCTCTTGACCTCGTGATCCGCCTGCCTTGGCTTCCCAAAGTGCTGGGATTACAGGCTTGAGCCCCACGGCCGACCACTTCTAAATTAGTTTGACCCTCTAAAACCGCAACTCTGATTTTAGAAATTTAGTAATCATATGATTACCCAAATGAAGCTCAGACTTTCTCCACGTAACCCACCCCTAAAGAAATATCTATTCTGTGGAATCTGCTGTGCCCTGAGGGATGACAAACATGTAAAACATTGCCCCACAATTGGAAAGTTCTGAAAATACAGAAAATTTATAAGTTTTTATGAAATTCAATACCTGGTTGATTTTACATATCAAAAATCTGAACTGGGATGCATACTCTTCACAGTATTCTTTCTCAGAATATTGATGTTCTGTCAGCATTTTTCATTCTGGCACTTGATTTTTTTGCTCTATTTTTCAGTATTTAAATTATACTATGTTATTTTCCTGTGGTTATATGTGTTTAAGTCTTATATTCCAGAGAGCATAACAGTGGCTAATATTATGGGGAACTTGCTTTGCCAGAACTTATGCTAAGCCCTTTGTGTGAATTGGTTTACTTAATCTCCACAATAACTGAGGTAGATACTATTGCTATCTGCATTTCATAGATGAAGAGATTGAATCATACTGAGGTTAACTAATTTGCCAATGACACTAAGTAAGCAGTAGAGCAAGAAATTGTCCTCAGACAGGCTGTCATTGGACCTGCAGATTTTAATCACCTCACCAAAAATTAAACATCAGATATATATTTCCTTGTGTCACTTCAGAATGTACAGGGCAGTGCATACATTATGTTATTTTTACACAATCATGCCTTTTGCATATGAAGAAATCAGACTCCAAGAATAATTGACATTCCTCACATTATGTAGCTAGTAGGTGTCAGAGCCAGGACTAAACTTGGTGTGTTTAACACCAGATCTAATAATTTTTTCCACTGTATCATAGCTTTCTAGAAAATATGACCATTTTAAGTGTTACTTCGAAGTCTTATTTCTAACTTTTCCCAATTAGAAATTGAGACACTGGTTCATGGAAAGCAAATTATAGTTTAATGCTAAAAGCTGTGGAGGAAATAATTTGAGAAAAGGCAGTTTTATCAACTCATACAGAACGTTTTATTATGGTTCTAAATTAGAAAACTATATGAAATGCTTAAAGATACATAATAGTTTTCAAATAAAGAATAATAAAAATAATAAATAAATAAATAAATATAGGGAAGCGTTAGACCATCAATTGATAATATCAACCAAAATCTTGTTTAGGTATTACGGCAATTGACACAGTTTTTCTTCTCTGTAGTTGCTTCCAATCCAAGATAATATATTAGCCCTTTCAAATAACTGTTATTATAGCAAACATTGTCTCACATTTACTGTGTGCCAGGCATTATTGTGGTTCTAAATTAGGAAACTACCTGAACTGCTTAAAGATATGTAATAGGTTTCAAATAAAAAATAATAAAAGTAATAAAAATAATAAAGAAATAAAGGGAAGCATTAGATCATCAATTGATAACATCAACCAAAATCTTGTCTAGGTATTATGGTAATTGACATAGTTTTTCTTCTCTGTATTTGCTTCCAATCCAAGATAATATATCAGTCCTTTGAAATAACTATAATTACAGCAAACATTATTTAACATTTATTATGTGCTAGGCATTGTTGTAAGCAATTTGCATGAGTTGACTATTATCTTTAAAATTCTTGCAAGAGCTCCATGAGGCAGCTACTGTGGTTATCACAATTTTCAGATGAGGAAAAGGAAGCATAGAGAAGTTTAATAATTTGCCTCAGATAAGATAGCTGGTCTGTCTCCAGAGTCAGTGCTTTTTACTCTCTGTTGCATAATAATGTGAGTGCCTACTATATGCCATGGGATCTAAATATATTATTGTTAATCCTCTCCAGACACCAAAATTACCAAGTAGATACGCTTGGGCTTCCTTCACAGACTGAAACATGAAGTTCAGCCAAGTTAAGTAATTTGGCCAAAGTCACTCAGCAACTACATGCTTAAACCAAGATTCACATCTGCCAAGTGCAGTAGCTCAAGCCTATAAATTCCACCACTTTGGAAGGCCAAGGCAGGTAGATCGCTTGAGCCCAGGAGTTCAAAACCATCCCAGGCAACATGGCAAGAGCCCATCTCTACCAAAAATACAAAAATCAGCCAGGTGTGGTGGCACACACCTGTAGTCCCAGCTACTCAGGAGGCTGAAGCACGAGAATCACTTGAGCTGGGAGGTCAAGGCTGCGGTGAACTATGATCACATCACTATACTCCAACCTTGTCAACAGAGCAAGACCCTGTCTCAAAAAAAAAAAAAAGAAAAGAAAAAAAATTCAAATCCAGGTTCAACTTACTTGGAAAATTATGTTTTTCAACTTCATAACTTGACTTTTGACTCTATAAATAAATCCATCATGAAAAAAATAATGTTAGCTGGTCATACTTGGCTATTACGTCTGTTAGCCTGTTTTATATCCTCACATCAACCGCACTAACACAGAGGTCACTGAGACATATGTTGCCTTTTCTTTATAAAACAGCAGGACCCTGAATAGCCTATTTATGTTTTAAATTGTGCAGGAGTTGATGTTTCTTGGAGAAAATATTTTATGGTCACAGTATCCAAAAAGCAAAAAGTTTCAAAGACAAACTGAAACTTTGGTTGTGGAGATTGCCAAGAGTCTGACAAAGTCACAAAACCTGAATAGTATAAGCAGCCGTGTCTCACTCTTTTCCTAGATGTGAAACTTCTGATTTCCTGGATCTGAGCTGACCCTTCAGAATGTTTCAATGACATCTGATAAAAAATGAATCCGAACAACCTAAACATGAGGCTTTAATATTATTAGATGTGTGCTGCTAATTGCACATTTGATTTTAATAAAGATAAGCAATAACATTAAATAATTTGGGATGTAAAATATTCCTAATAGAGGTGGATTTCATTGTCATAATCTGAGTTAGAAGTCTGACCAAAAGTGCTCAATGCCATGCTACATTTTAAAAATAAAGAAAAATGATGTGTCAATGTAGTTTCATCTATTGCAACAAATGTACCACTGTGATTCTGAATATTGATAGTGGGAAAGTCTGTGCATGTGTGGGGGCAGAGTATATGGAGACTCTCTACTTTCTGCTCAATTTTTCTGTGAACCTAAAACTGTTATAAGTAAAGCCTATTTAAAAACTTAAGAAAGTGGCTGGGAGCAGTGGCCCATACCTGTAATCCCAGCACTTTGGAAAGCCAAAGAGGGAGGATCTCTTGAGCCCAGGAGTTTGAGACCAATCTGGCAACATAGTGACACACTGTCTCTACAAAAAAAAAAAAAAAAAAAGAAAAAGAAAGAAAAGAAAAAAATTAGCCAGGTATGGTGGCACGTGTCTGTGGTCCCAGCTACTCCAGAGGCTGAGGTCGGGGAATCACTTGAGCCTAGCAGTTCGGGGCTGCAGTGAGCTATGATCATGACCCTTCAAAAAATCATAATTAAAAAAATTAATAAAGTAAAATATAAAAGTTATAGACAGTTGACTTGCCATTTACGCAATAGGCATGTATAGAAGGGAAAGAATATCTTCTATAAGTAAATGAAGATGTGAGGCCGCAGTATTTGCCATTTGCCTACAAATGAAGAACATCATCATGGAACCTGTATGTACAAGATGTTGGCTATGACTATTTTCACAGGTAGACTTTCAGGGATGAAGTAGGTACAGCTGTCCCTTGGTATGCATGGGAGATTGGTTCCAGGACTTCCCCAGGCACCAAAATCCACAGATGCTGAAGTCCCTTATATAAAAAGATGTAGTATTTTCATATAACTTATGTACATCATCTTGTATACTCTAAGTCATCTCTAATTACTTATAATGCTGAACACAACGTAAATGTAATGTGGCTAGTTGCTATATTATATTGCTTATGGAATAATGACAAGAAAACAAAAGTCTGTATATGTTTAGGACAGATACAATTTTATTTTTTCCAAATATTTTTGATTGGTTAAATCCGTGGATATGAAACTTACAGATATAAAGAGCTGACTATATACATTCTTTACCTCATTCCAGAGTCATATTTATAGAGATTCTCATCATTTAAAATTTTTGTCATTAAAAATAGAGTTAAAAGTGAATGGGGAGTTTGAAACACTAGGGAAAAGGGGAAAAAAAGGGAAATGGAACTTTTTTCTTCAGAAGTAGCTGTCATCAGAAGTGGTGGCCAGACTGCTTGGAAACGGCAAATCTTCCTGTTGAAGGAAACCCTACAGGAGGCACTGATCTAATGTATCTTGACCCTTCTGAGAGCAATCTTAGCTCCTCAGGCGACTTTAATTGCATTTTTGAATCAAAAACATTCAAATAATGCTTCTGTGCTATTATTTGTTTGAACTCTGAGGGAAGTCAGTTGGATGAAACAATCTTTGTAAAATCTCTATGCACAGTTACAGAAGTCCATAATTTAGGGAAGATCACAATTATCTTTCTGATAGTGATTTTTATACTTTATTTTCTCTCCCAAAGTACAAAAGATTTCCTGAATGGTTTACTCTACTCTACAGATTTGTTCTCTTGGCTGTTGCCCAACCCTCAACTTTTATGCTCAGCAAAATTGAAATGAATTTTTCTACTCTCTTGTTCTAATTCTAGTTTATGGGCAGTTCTGTTTTCTTAACAAAATAAGTAGGTGGTTAACAAAGATGAACATCAGGGCTCATTGGTTCTGTCTCTGAAACCACAGGAAACTGGAGATGCTAGCCAAACATTCAATTTTCAGCGTTTCATACATAAATTTGGTCAATCTTTTTATTATTTCCTCAATCTTTTGCAGTCATCTTAAACTTTTTTATCTTATAATTTCCTGAAATAGCCCATGCATTGTGGTATCTATGTCATACACACAATGGCTTTCAGCGATTTCTTACAGATTTTAAAGCTTTCTGGAAGTTTCCTTCCTTCTTTCCTTTCTCCTTCCTTCCTTCCTTCTCCCCCTCCCTCTCTCCCTCCTTTCTTTCTTTCTCCCTCCCTCCCTTCCTCTTTCTCTCTTTCTCTCTTTCTTTCTTAGATGGAGTTTCGCTCTGGTTCCCCAGTCTGGAGTGCAATGGTGTGATCTCAGCTCACCACAACCTCTGCCTTCCCGGTTCAAGTGATTCTCCTGCCTCAGGTCCCAAGAAGTTGGGCTTACAGGCATGCGCTACCACACTCGGCTATTTTTTTGTATTTTTAGTAGAGATGGGGTTTTTCCATGTTGATCAACTGGTCTCAAACTCCCAACCTTAGGTGATCTACCTACCTCGGCCTCCCAAAGTGCTGGGATTATAGGCATGAGTCACTGCACCTGGCTAGAAGTTTTTAAATTGTAGTTTTTATTTTAGTGGTCCCATACCTCAGAGACATTGAAAATGAACCTACTGTCATCACCAAAGGGCTCCTTAAAGGTTGAGCAACCGCTACAGAAAATCTTCATCTTACCTGCCCTCTCTACCACTCTTGTTTTTATTCCTAGAGTCCCTATCTTTACTTGTGAAATGACAACCTCTTTTATAAATATAAACCAGGTTATTTTAAATTATTTTTCATGTTGTATTTATTTCATTTATGAATTGCTATCACTTTGTATGATTTTGCAGCATCTTGATTCCTTCCTGGGTTATTTTCTAGGTAGTTAAATGCTATTCTTTATCTATGTACCACTTGGGTCGTACAGTTTCCATGGCAATAAGAATCCAGAGGATAGATATCTATCCTAAAGGAGAAATGACTTGAGGAGACAATGCAATTTGTTCACATAGCATGGTCCTAGGATGCTCAAGAGGGCTTAGCCCTACCCTCTCTAGTCCCAAAGGATGCATATTAAACCAATGAGGGAAAGTTGTATGTTTGGTCTAAAGAATGAACTTTCCAGTAATTAGATTTTTTCAATATGTGCTGAGAAAAGGAGGTTGTGTGCATGAGTTTCCAGGCACTGGAGATGTAATAGCCAAGACCAAGAAGGGATGTAGTTCAATGGGATCTAAGATCCCTCCCAACCATGAGATTCCACAGCTCTCTATTTCGTCATGGGATGGCCACCATATACAGAATATGTATCCACTTAGTATTCATAGAAATCATGGGAAAAATTCAGAGAGCTGAGCTTCTTGGATTCTTACTAGAACTACAACTTCAAATGCTGTTTTTCCAGCCCTGACTCTGTCTACTTGCAGCATGGTGATTTGGGGTAAAGGATTTAATGCTTCAGTGCATGTTATACATTTGTAAATGAAAAGGTGGGACCATGGTGTCACAGTGACTAGAACAGTGAGATCTGGGTTCCAGTCTTGTCTTTGTCAAAAATTGGATTAGCAAATCTCTGAGGTTCTTCCTGCTTTAACATTCTTTGAATAAGAACATAGCTCAGAGCAGCTGATTAAAAGCAACCAGTGAATAGAATGCCACTTGAACTTATGAAGTACAAAACTATTATTTTTTAGTCAATCATTCTCTTATAATAATAAAACAAGAGTTATCATTGTCTTTCCTGTTTGGTCTCAGGAAATAGTTTAAGTGTCAGTAGGCAAGCAGGAAAAAAATGTTATTTCCAGATTAATAACATCTGTTCAGATTAACTGTCAACTTGCTCTTACTAGCAGATGCTTTCAAATTTCTTGAACATATACAAATTTTCAAACACTGGTATGCCAGGTGCTGGGAATAAAATGGTAAGTCACAGACAAGGAAATACACATTCCTTTACTTGAGACGTTCTCTTTCTGGTGGAAAAGACAAAGATGTAGTAGGCAGTAATAATAAGTTGGCCTACTGCAGCATAAACTAAGATTCAGGACTAAATAGAGGACAAGTGCTTGGAAAATGTACATGACTTGTTTTAGGAACTCAAAAAAAAAAAAAAGCTGGATGCTGAGTTTTACGTCTCAGTTGCTAGACATAAGGTTTAGCGCAGTGAGTCATCAGGGCTTAAAATTCAATGGTAGTAATACCTCCATTCGTGTGGTGTACAAAGAGTACAGTTAGCCGTCACAACTTGTTACAGAAACAGATCAATGCTTGGTGAGGTTAATCTACTTTGAACATGACAAGGCACGAAGAGGTTGACACCCAGCACTTCCCTCAGCTCTATTTAAATTCAGCCTAGCGCCCCACAGCCAGCCAGTTCGAACAGCCATAAACTGTTTGAACAAGATATGCTTCTGCTCGTGATTAATATTAGCTTTAGAGTTTAGTTTGGAGAATCAGTTCAGCAGGCACCAGTTTTCTGCTTTCTCTTTCTCCTGTCTTCTGTCCTGGTTCACTCTTCCAGCCAGTAAATGGTCTCTGTTGTTTTTTGTGAGTAGGTTAAGGAGTTTTATTTAGACAAACACTGGAAACCTCCCTTATTTGAAGATTTCAGCTTGGTGCTGATGCTTTCTGTCTGTTGGAGAGCACTTGGATAGTGAATTACCTCATTGTTTTCAGATGAGAGCAATTCAGTGAGACGTGTGGGTGTCTAACTGAAAGACGACAGTTCTTCAGAACCAGCCTAGTGGTGATGCTGGTCCCAAGAAACAGGGTTGGTTTGTAATCTAATTCAAAAAGACTGTTAAAAATGCAAAAACAAAGCAGGCATTTCACATGTGCAAAAGGCCACTTGCGAAAAGCCTCCATGGAATTCACATTAATTCAGATTTGATAATTTTTTGATTTGGACACCAGCATTCTAAGCTATTTATCTAAAATACAAAAGTTTCATACTAGAAGACCATTTAAAAACTATTTTCTATACTGTTTTTATCATAACATAGTCTAGGCAGCTCTGAACTGTCTGTATTGAAGGATGCATTTATTAATTGTGTTTATACCAACCTCATTTAAAAATTATTTTCAGTGGCCAAGCTATCAATATGATCTCTATGTTAATTACAAACTCAAAGCAGGCTTGGTTTCTACTTGGGGAACCTATCTTCCTTAACATTTTATTCCATTTGCTGAAAATGACAATGATATGAAAGCTCCAGGCAGTGCCATGAGGACTGCCATTCAGTACACAAAAGAGCAGGACTTAACTAGACATCTCAGTTGGAGCCACACTAGCAGCAGCCAGCTCCAGCTCAGGCTGAGAAATACTCTTGGCACAAAGCTGAAGCAACAATAGTGCAGGGGCAGCCGCAGCAGCGCCCTCGCAGGCTTGCTGACTGCTCAGGCGGGAAAGCAGAAAAGAAAGACAAACCCAGTATTTGCTCAGATTTTTCTTGGCTCTACTCAGAAATATGGTCTCTATTTCTACACTCTCAATCAGGGACCTTATTGAACTATCTTTAGAAATGAGCTTTTTTATAAAAGCTTGGATTCCTTTATCCAGGGGAGGCATTTCAATCCACATGAAGAAATGTAAATTCCAGACAGGCCTCTTTGAATAAGTTGGTACACTCAGAGAACATTTGCTCACTTTCTCTTACCCTCAATCCATTTCTTCAGTTTGTTTCAATCCTAAGGTCTTCTGGCCCTAGAAAGTCACTGAAACTTTTCTTATCAAATTTGTGAATAATCACTTTCAAAAGTTACGTTACTTTACTTCTCAGCAACATTGATCAGTTTTGACCACTTCTTCCTTCTTGAAACGCTTTCTTTCCACGTCCTCTCTGATTCTTCTACCTGTTTCAACCTTTCCTTCTCAACATTTCATTTTCATTGTAGCCTCCTCCTTTGCCTTTTCTTCAACACCATGTTTCCTCGGGTCCTGACTTGCATCCTCTTCTAGTTTTATATTGTCTCCCCAGGCTGTCACATCTGTTCTCAGTGCTTTAGCTGCCAAGTGTATCGGGTGATTTCAGCAAGCACTTCCAATTCCAATACACTCTAGTCCTGTTTAGTCAGTTGTTTCCTAGAAATAACCACATACAGGCCCAACAGACTCCTCAAACTGAATATATGCAAAAGGGAGCTCCTCTTCTCTTGCGTGTCTGTAACCTGCTTCCCTTCTTTGTTGTCCCATGTGCCCTCAACTGGCACAGCATCTACCAGAAGGTCAAATGGGGAGTCATCACTGATGCTTCCCTTTGATCACTCCCATACTTAATCCATCAGCAGGTCTTGTTGAATTTACTTTCTTAATATCTCATGAATCTGTCCATCTTCTTTTTGCCCTTTGCTGCCAGCTGTCAACCTAAATTTTTGATCTCACACATCCACTCAGGGCCTACAATAATATCATACATTTTTCAACCAGATTGATCGTTTTAATAAGTATCTAACTTAAAACCAGTAAATGGCTTCCCATTGCCCTTGGGATAAATCCCAAGGTTGTAAATATGCTCCTGAAGTTTCAGAGCTGGCTTTTCTCCAGCATCATTTTGGGCCACAACTATTTGCTACTTGTGATGAGGCTCCACTGGCTTCTCTTGAAGCATGGCCATTCCTGTCTCAAGGCATCTCACATGCTGTTCTCTGTTTGGCATAGAGAGGTTTAGTCTTATATGTCCTTCCAATTTCAAACTCAATCTCCATCCCCTTGCCAAATGCTCTGTCAGCCCCATATATTTCCCTGATCATAACAGTCATTACTTTTTATTCTCATAGCTTTTATGACAGCTGTTTTTTGCCAATACACTGTAAACTCCATAAGGGCAGAGTCTAATTTATCATTATTTCCTCCAAGTAACTGGGGACATAGAGCCTCAATGAATATTCTTGAGGGTATAAAAGAATGAATTTAATATTAATTTTTGTATAGTGATAAGTATAAACTATAAACATTTTAAAATGCTTTACAGAAGTTTTAGTTATGAGATAAAATGTGTCTTTGCATTTATTCATAGAAGGAAATACTGACATTCGTGTGCTGGTTGATCTTTGAAGGAGATAATAATAAAGTAATATTTCTATCATTTCCTTAATATAGAAGGCATCTATTCTCTGTAAACCTCTTTTTTATTTTTGGCAAAAAACTAAACACAAATGAGTTGTGGCAAAATGCAATTGGGAAATTTTATGTTCATTTTTTTCCCTTTCCCAAAATTGTTTATGTTGCTTTGCCTCTCTTCTCCACCAGCTGGAGTTGATAAGAAGATACTGATGCAAAAACCAAGGCCTAGAGCTACAGCGGAGGCCAGAGAGGACAAAGGGATAACAGGCAGAGTAGGCAGAGTATTCCTTCCCTCTGCCCTACTCCTGTGAATCTTCTCCTTTCACCCAAGTGCCACCCCAAGGAAAAAAAGGGGATGCCCTTGTGAAGAAAACAGCTCTTCCTGGGGGAGCTTGACCTTTAACTGATTGGTAGAATCCTGTATTGACTGAGTAATTACCTGAAAGACACTGCTGTCAACAGAGACTGAGTTACCCACAAGTGTGAATATTGATTGCCATTACACAGCAGACATAAAGACTTGTGAGTAAATTAGATTCCATTTTTCAGGGAAGACAAAGGACATTAAATTTCTGTTCATCTGAGCCATAGTGCAAAAGTTTAAATCTAATGTGGAGTGAAGCCCAATCCTTGGTCTTCCTCAATACAATATTTAGAAGACTGCCTGATATCTGAGTATAACAGCTAGGTTTCATCCATCTAATTGGCTCAAGAAAGAAAAGTTTCAGTTTCAGATATGAAATATTACTCTTTCCAAACTATCATTTTACTTAAAATATGCACAAGAACTATCTAGGGTCACAAGGAAGCCCAATCTAACATTCATAAGAAAAGAACCAAGTCTTTTCCCTTAACCTTGATATGAGGCAACTTTGTTCCTCCATCTCTCCTCTTTTCAACACTGCTGAAATCTTCTCTCTCTGCCTCCTATCTCACAGTCTCTATTTTTAACTATCTCACATTTTAAAAAATGAATATAAATTAAAAATGATAAAAAATTGAGTTTCAGCGTTTTGAAACTCTTCTAGCCTGAAGTGAACTATCTTTAAAAATGTTGACTAGGCATATAAATCAAGAGTTGAGAAAGCAAAGGATTAAGATAAAATATGAGTGATGATATATAAAATGTAATGAGTAATAGTTTTGTTTGCTCCCATAGAATTGACAGAAGTAATTTTCTCATCAGTCTTTAACATAAACTTAATTAGCTCTATTGGTAATAAAATAATTGCAAAATTTTGACAAATATTTATCTGGAAAACTAAAAGAATAGAGAGCAAAGCTCCTGTAACTGGTACTCTTGATTAAAATTTCTCAGTAAGGCCGGTTTACCACATGATTAGCAAAGGAGAATTCTCTCCTCATCTTCACAAGTGTACTGGAATTTCCAAAGCAGCCCTGTGGCCTTACTATTGTGAAAAGTTCTTACGGAATTTCCTAATAACTTCCTAAAGGATCAATAAACAATACTACATTGATACACATGCATTAGAAAAATTACATGTAACTCTGATTACTTCATCTAGGAAAGATACACATAATTATATAGCATCATTCTCATTGCTTTGTTCCTTTCCATTGTATGAATGTGCCAGAATTTGTTTAATTAATTCCCTATTGTTGGATGTTTCCACTGTTAATGTTTTTTTTTTTTGAAAGACCCAATCTACATTCTCTCTGATAAAGTAGCTTTGGTGCATTTATTTTAAAGGGAGTTAAAACATGTATTTTCCTTCGAGAACCATACAATAACATAATTTTAAAGGGAACATATTACATGTCATCCAATGATGATGTGAGAAAGAAAATGTTCAATTTGAGAACATTTTATAAAACAAATAACTTGGCTGAGGAAAAAAAGTCACTATAAAGTTTTGGCTTTTAAAAAGAATGTAGATGTTATGCTAAAACAGAAAAGGAGAAATTCTATTTCTTACGCATTTAAAATACATAAAGTTTGCCTTTTTAAACCTGATCCATACTCCAAACTATTATCTTCTAGAAATAATTTCCAGGACAATAAATAGTGAAACACCGGTGTCCAAGGGAACACTTGGAAAATTATTTAAGAATGAAATATCACTTATGATTGAGTGTATTGGCCACTGTTCAACAGATGATAGGTTTAGTTTAATTCTAAAAGTAATTTATCAGGTTACCTTTGTTAATAAATCCACTGAAAAGGATTTCCCTTAAATAAAAAAAAAAGAAAGAAAAGAAAGGAGACTTCACTCCAGTGAGAAGTTTGTAAATTGGGGAGATACAGCCTTTGGTACATTAAAAGAAAAACCTTAGACATATTAAATTTAACAGAGTTTAACTGAGCAAAGAATGATTCACGAATTGGGCAGCCTCTCAAGCCAGCATATGCTCAGAGAGACTGCTGTGCAGCCACGTGGTGAAGGAAGATTTATGAACAGAAAAGGCAAGTGACATACAGAAAACAGAAGTGACGTAGATAAACAGCTGGATTGGTTACAATTGGGCATTTGTCTTATTTGAACACTATTTGAACAGTTGGCCCCCTGTGATTGGCCAAAACTCGGCTACTAGCACAAGGGTAGGTACAGTCTGTTTTCATCTCCATTTAGGATATCGTTAACTTATGTACAAGAGAAACCTTTATGCCAAACATGAAATATGTAAGGAGGCAGTTTTAGCCTAAACTCAATTTAACACATGCAAAAAAAAAAAAAAAAGGGTGTGTTCTGAGAAAATAAGGAGGGGTTGCCCTTTGTACAGAAAGTTTCTGCCCAGTTTTCCATTCTGGTCCACTGTGCAAATGAGGAAATGCAGATTTGTTTAGTTCTAATTGGTTGACGCATCTCACGGTCTATTAGTTAGGTCTGACAGATGAAATGGGATTTTCTAGCAGCCGTTGACTCAGCATGAACAAGAATAGAGAGCTATGAAAATCCCAAAGTTATGCTAGTATATTTTCTGGAAATGCAGAATACACACGTGACCTCTCTAGTCAGCAAATGACTACTTGGCTCTGTTTTGAATTTAGGCCCAGTTAGCCACTCAGAATCCACCTTGAAGGACTGGCTCCTTCAGGATTCACACCTTTTCTTATAGGCAGATTTTTGAAAAGTATGGATTTTAATCTTTAACATATGATATTGATTGCACGCACATAACTATACTACTTTTTTAAACATCATGGCAACTATCTCTTTGATAACTCCAGTATATTATTGGAGAGAAATGATTCTGCATATTTTATGCACATTTATTTTATAATGGACATGCTAGAAAATCCATAGTAACTGTATATAAACAGCATAATCATGGTTAACTTACTTTCAGTCCAACAGTTTTAAAGCTATAATACTGTTATATGAGATGGCAAATGTAGTCTAGTTAACTGCATAGTGGTGGTGACATGCATAGTATATAATCGTGTACCTGAGAACCAAATTATAAGACTGTACATTCTTTAAGTTTGGGCCTGAGACCTAAGCATATTTAAAGCTCCTCAACATCTCACTGAGTACCATGTACATACTGGGCCTGTAGAAAGGGAAATGGGAAGTAACAAAAGAAAATATGGGCCTCTTGTTGCATAAGGCATGTTACGCCAACAGCTGTAATGTAGGTCCTTCGGGATTCAGCTGTGCAGGCCCACCTGGTGATATATGTAGCTCATCTCCATGAAGAGGTATTATGGAGGCTGGTGATCACAGATGAAGCTGGAGTATGGAGAGTAAGGATGTTTTAAGTGTATTTAAAGTCCTAGTTTTAAGAAATAAAACGTCATTTCATGTAAGGGTAAAGACCGAAGTTATTCAAGGAAGTTCATACTTCCTGATAATTAACCAATAATGGCAAAGAAAAGTAGGATTTTACAATTGATCCTCTCTATACTGATATGTGTTTAATGCAGGACTCTAAAGCTTTAGGCTACTGCCTAGGAAGGATAGAAGAATTAGTACTTTGCTTGCCACAACTTCCAAATAATCTTTTTTTTTCTTTTTCTTTTTCTGCAAAGCCAGATTTGGAAGGCTTACAAAAGAGCAGCTTCCTTGGTTTGCTTCCAGAACCTCCACTTCCGGCAGGGCCCAGAAACACAACAGCAGCGGCCCATCTTGCGATACTTTGGCTCCTTTACTCTGACCACCAGCCAGAAGCTGGGGGTGGAAAAAAGAATCAATAGCAATAGAAATGCTTCTGATTTGTAGAAAATATAAGATTGGGCTGGGCGCGGTGGCTCCCGCCTGTAATCCCGGCACTTTGGGAGGCCGAGGCAGGCTGATCACGAGGTCAAGAGATCAAGACCATCCTGGCCAACATGATGAAACCCTGTCTCTATTTGAAAAAAAAAAAAAAGAAAGAAAGAAAGAAAGAAAGAAAATAAAAGATTGAAATTAACCAAAACATGGGGGTGAGGTGAGGGGTCAGAAGTAAATCCTACAAATTATATTATATTTTGGCAACAAAATCACTTAGACATTAAGTTCCATGAAAGCAATGACAATGCCTCTGGTTTTCCTTTTTCTCCAAAACCTAATATTGGAGTTGTGCCCTAAATGGCTGCTCAGTAAATATTTGTGGAATGAATATAAAGAAAGACTACATTATTTGTAGTTGGTCTGAAGGATAGAGACTTTAGTCAACTAAAGATAATCTTCCTGTTTATTTTTCTTCAGGTGAAAAACATTACATGCTGAGTTTCATCAAAACAAGAGGCTTAAAACAATTATTCTGAATAAGTAGCATCACTACTGCATGTTAAATGTTTTCCAAAGGTGCATAAAAAGCAAAAGCAGAGAAGAGTTTTCAAGTCCTCAATATTTGTACCCATAGAATTTGAATAACATTTCTACTGCCCCACACCTTGAGGAAGATGCCTTCTCCAGGGTCAGCAACATCACTGACTTTGCTTTTGGAGGTACAAAGCTTTGAAGCTTCATCTACAACCCTCCCAGTGAAAGAGGATGGGGATGGATGTATGAAAGATTCTCTCAGATGGGTTGCAGGGTAAAGAGGTTAAGAGTTGAAGCAAGGATTGAACAGCTTCCTCCATATTCATAGACACTTGCCATTTTTGAAAACCTCTTTGTGAAAGTAGAGGTTGCAAAGATGCACAGACACCAGCCTTTATCCTTCTAGTCTTATACTCTGGTAATCCCTTCACCAGCTGTAGCATCTTATAATTTCTTCTGCTCAAACTATAATTAATTTTATTTTTTTTAATTAATAATTAATTTAGGTTTATATATTTATAGTTATAAAATCTGTGTTGCACTTATCTATGTTTTCATAATTACCATTTATATTAAGCCCCTTTTCTACCCTAAGTTCTGCTTATATTACTATTTTTACACTCAAATATTTTAAGATATATTACAAATATGAAATTCTACCCCTAAAGGCACCTGCATTTGTTTAAAAAAGAATTACTAAACATCTTTAAAAGACTATTTCTGGCCAGGTGCAGTGGCTCACACCTGTAATCCCAGCACTTTGGGAGGCCGAGGTGGGTGGATCTCTTGAGGCAAGGAGTTCGAGACCAGCTTAACAAACATGGTGAAACCCCATCTCTACTAAAAATACACAAATTAGCCATGTGTGGTGGTGGGCACCAGTATGATAATCCCAGCTATGCAGGAGGCCAAGGCATGAGAATTACTTGAATCTGGGAAGTGGAGGTTGCAGTGAGCTGAGATCCTGCCACTGCACTCCAGCCTGAGCGACAGAGAAAAATCCTGTCTTAAAAAAAAAAAAAAAAAAAAAAAAGCAGGGTGTGGTGGCTCATACCTGTAATCCCAGCACTTTGGGAGGCCAAGGCAGATAGATCACGAGGTCAGGAGTTTGAGACCAGCCTGGCCAATACGGTGAAACCCTGTCTACTAAAAATACAAACATACAAAACTACAAAAAATTAGCCAGTGTGGTGGCAGGCACCTGTAATCCCAGCTACTCAGGAGACTGAGACTTGAACCCAGGAGGCAGAGGTTGCAGTGAGCTGAGACAGCACTATTGCACTCTAGCCTGGGTGAAAGTGTGAGAAAAAAATAAAGGACTGTTTCTACATATTCAAAACATTACCACACTTAACAAATGTAACAATAATTCTCTAATACTATCTAATATAAAATTCATATTCAATTTTTTCCATTTGACATCAAAATGTTTTTTATAATCAGATTTCTTTAGCTACACACCTTAAAACTCTCATCCACATCCACAGCTCCCATTACATGCATGTACACACATATACACACACACCTACATCCATACACACACACTGGCATACTCCAGTAGATGGTTTAGTCCCTGTCTTTCTTCCGGTTTACCGTATGGTAATACTATGCCTGTCCTTCCCTAATCATCTTCCGCTGGGTCATTCTCTCCTCCTGTCAACCCTATCATTTCCTACTCAGCCTTCCCAGGACAGCATAGAAGATGCAGGTGGTCAGTCTTATAATTAAAAACACATCTCTGAACACACTGTTCCAGGAAAGCCCTTTTCTGCTCCAAACACAGGCTTAGGGTTTGGACTGCTCTAGCTATTATAACAACTCTCAAAGAAGCACTTGTACAATTCAGAAGAAAACTTCCCTTACTGTTTGGCAGAATTTTTGTGCTCACAGATGCACACAGGAAGAACAACCAGCCTCACTAGCACTGGCACAGAAGACCAGAAGCTGGACAAGTGTCCCCAAAAAGCCCCAGCCTGCTTTTATTCCCAACTCTCTGTAATCCCTTCCCTCCAGATTCTAGTTTCTAGAGAATGCCACAGATAAAGTTAGCTTGTACAAATATATCGTGCCTTTGAGAGTATTTATGTGAAAGCTGAAGTATAACAATGACATTCACACTCTCTCTCTCTCTCTCTCTCTCTCTCTCTCTCTCTGGCACATGTGCACTCTAGTTGTGAAGGCTGGGACTTTTATTGACATGCTGGAGAGTGAAAAGTTAGATTTGGGTCAGGCGTGGTAGCTTAACATCTGTAATCCCATCATAGGAGGATCACTTGAGCCCAGAAGTTTGAGACAAGCCTGGGCAACATAGTGGGACCCCGTCTCTGTACTAAATACATAATAAAAACTTAGTCAGGTATGATGGCACATGTCTGTAGTCCCACCTACAGGTGCGAGGCTACAGGGGGAGCTACAGGTGGGAGGTTGGTTCCAAGAGGTCAAGCTGCAGTAAGCCATGATGGCCCCATTGCACTCCAGCCTGGGTGACAGTTAGACCTTGTCTCAAAAAAAGAAAAAGAAAAATAGATTTGTGGCAGGGATGGAGGAATATTTTCTCATTTTCTTTTGCCAATTATCAGAAAATGTTTTCTAAAATGATTTAAATCATAAAAGTCAGTCTTTACATTTTAGAATTACTTGTTAGTAATAGAGACTGCTTAATTCACAGGATCCGTCTGCAACCTTTCTATCCTTTGAAGTGTAATTCAGAGTGCACTTCTTCAGGAACTCATCCAATTAAAGATATGCCCTACTATGTGAGGCAGAGTGTTGATGGCCATGAAGAAGAAATGAGGATAGTTGTAATGAAGCAGCATTGTTTGTCTGAGGTAATACCCCAGGTTCATTGCCTCATACCAAGGAAATCAAGGATATGGACACACACACAAGGAGTGAGTTTAAGAGCAGAAGTTTAAGAGGTGAAAAAAAGAGACAAGCTGTGTCCTGCTGAGAGAGAAGGGCTCCTGAGTGGGTCTTCGGGGGTTTTATAGACAAGTTTGAAGAGCCGGTGGTCCAATTTACACAGGGTGTGAGAGATTGGTGGAACTAGGTGTGTCATTTGCATAGTGCAAGAAGAAGCTGACCATCCCACCCTAATCTTTTATTATACAGTTGGGGTCTTTACCTGGCTGGCACCATGTTGCCTGCTTTTTTTTTACTGCACATGTGGTGCCAAACAAAGGGGAATAGGGAACCTCTGTGTTGAATATACGTAGCTTCCAGGTATCCCTTTTCTATTGGCACAACTGCCAGGGTTTACCTATGCAAGCGTTTAGCTTGCTTATCTATGCGTGCAGCTTGATTTTTCAGGCTGCTTTTTGTTAGAAAAAAAGTGATTTGGGGGCTGCTTTTTATTAAAAGGAAACCTTAACAAGGACTCTCTTACCCTCACTATCTGCCTAAATAATTTATTTCTAGCTCCTGTATCACTAATGCATGGAACAGAATCTTTTGCTGGCCCAGGGCTGTATGTGATCAGTGTCCCTTGGAGATGTATTCCAGACATTCTATGTTTTCAAGTCATTCAGTTTTCTAAACATTTCCTGAAGCAATATAATTTTTTCAGAACTCTCTTTTCTTTTAGGTATGCACTTCCATGTCAAAGTCAGCTGCATTCTTTTTTTTTTTTTTTTTTTTGAGACATAGTCTTGCTCTGTTGCCTACCCTGGAGTGCAGTGGCACGATCTCTATCTCGGCTCACTGCAACCTCCGCCTCCCAGCTTCACGCAATTCTCTTGCCTCAGCCTCCTGAGTAACTGGGATTACAGGTGCACACCACCACACCCAGCTAATTTTTTGTATTTTTAGTAGAGACAGGATTGAGCTATGTTGGCCAGACTGGTCTGGAACTCCTGACCTCATGATCTGCCCGCCTCAGCCTCCCAAAGTGCTGGAATTACAGGTGTGAACCACTGCTCCTAGCCACGTTCTTTAAGGTAGTATGTTGTCAATGGTGTTTTAGAGGACATTAGAGGACTTTCACTACTTAAGGACTACCTCTAGTCTATAGGGCACTATTATATAAATTAAAAAGAGCACCTCCCTGGGGAAGATGAATAAGAAAAAGTGACCCCTCTAGGCATATGCAACCACTCCCAGGAAATGGAAAGTCAATAGAAGCACCTTTTTGCAAAGACAAAAAAGCCTGTCTTCTATCCAGGGGAAGTACTCCACTTCAGGGCACAGGGTGAGCAAAACAGAGCTGTGTTTTAGTCCAACCCTCTTAATGGGCAGAGGGTTCCATATGGACTGCACAGCCTTGCTTGGCTCACTTGCCTTCAATTCCTAACTGACCAAATCCCTGAGATTGCTGGCTTGTTGTATAAACTTTCATGTTTTTTGTTGCTTTTTTTTTTTTAGACAGGGTCTCACTGTTGCCCAGGCTAGAGTGAGGTAGAATGACTCACTGCAGCCTCAAACTCTTGGGCTCAAGTGATCCTCCCATGTCATCCTTTCAAGTAGCTGGGACTACAGGTGTACACCACCACACCCGGTTAATTTTTTAAATTTTTGTAAAAAGGGAGTCTCATCATGTGGCCCAGGCTGGTCTCAAACTCCCGGACTCAAGCAATCCTTCTGCCTCAGCCTCCCAAAGTGTTGGGATTACAGGCATGAGCCAACACTCCCAGCCTAAGCTTTCATTTTAATAAGAGATATGACTCTTAGTCTTGGTACTTTTGTAGCACTCATAACATTTTCATTCATGGCTTAATCTGTAGCAGGCTTCAAAAGTAGCATTAACCTAAAGGGAAGACACTGAAGCACAAAATACGATTTAAAGAGTTGACTTCGCCTGTAATCCTAGCACTCTGGGAGGCTAAGGCCAGTGGATCACCTGAGGTCAGGAGTTTGAGACCAGCCTGGCCAACATGGTGAAACCTCATCTCTACTAAAAATACAAAAATTAGCCAGGCGTAGTGGTGGGCACCTGTAATCCCAGCTACTTCGGAGGCTGAGGCAGGAGAATCACTTGAACCTGAGGGGTTGAGTTTGCAGTGAGCCAAGATCTTGCCACTTCACTCCAGCCTGGGCATAAGAGAGAAACTCCGTCTCGGGGAAAAAAAAAAAGAGTTGATTTCAGCCAAAGTGAGGACAGCTTCCCAGAAGACTCAGACCCAAATAACCTTGGATATGAGCTCCTTCTGGCCTTTATTACAAGCATGTTTTTAAAGACAAAAGTTGTGACAGAGAGTGGGCTAGACAAAGCGTTTTGTCAGGAATTCTCATTGGATTACAGAAATAGCATTGATTAGTGACTGGCTAAACTTTATTAAGTTATAGGGTGTGGGTCACAGTGACTGCTGCAGTGTTGTTAGGTTCATTTATAGCTACTTGTGGCAATAGCAAGCAGTTTCAAAAGATAAATACATAACTCAAAGTGGGGGAAAGAGGGCACGAGGCATGATTGCTGTCTCATTTTAATGCCTTTCTGTGCCTGATAGTTTTAAAGAGCTCACATTCCTCAGATAAAAGTTCTTTTCTTTCCTCATTATTCACCAAAACAAGAAAAATGAAAAGAAAGTGAGACCACAGGTGTTTAAGCAAGATGGTTAGGCAGCACTCTTAAAGAAGAAAAAGGAGCCCTCTGCACTCCATACAGGAGAAAACAGAAAGCATTCTCTCCACCCATCTGGCTGCCTACCATGAGACAAAAGATACATCATATGCACAATTCACTGCAGAAAGAGAACTCTGTGATAGTGCATGTAATTCTGAGATGAACAGCAATATTGCACAGTGCACTATTGAAGACAGCACTAATTAAAGCGTGCTTGTAAGCACTGCACAGGCCTAGCCCCATATCCACAGATACTCCCTTCACATAAGGAACAGGTATGCAAGACATGTATTTTCTATCTTTCATATAAATGCATTGCTTCTTCATGGCTTATATGTTAACTTACCATGATTTTCAGCAATAAGAAAGTGGATGTTTGTGTCTTTTAGTCTTTCATTATTCTACTTCTAGAAAATCACTTTTAGTTCCCGAATCTCATTGTCTGATGGATGGAGCCAACCCTTACTTTAGGCTGGGCGTGGTGGCTCACATCTGTAATCCCAGCATTTTGGGAGGCTGAGGTGGGCAGATCACCTAAGGCCAGGAGTTCAAGGGCAGCCTGGCCAACAGGGGGAAACCCTGTCTCTACTAAAAATACAAAAATTAGCCAGATATAATGGTGCACGCCTGCAACCCCAGCTACTCTAAAGGCTGAGGCAGGAGAATCGCTTGAACCCAGGGGGGCGAAGGTTGCAGTGAGCCGAGATCAT
This sequence comes from Aotus nancymaae, assembly GCF_030222135.1. NCBI lineage: Eukaryota > Metazoa > Chordata > Mammalia > Primates > Aotidae > Aotus > Aotus nancymaae. The sequence continues at coordinate 45,876,992 of NW_026988431.1, read as the reverse complement.
ACCACTCCACTCAAGCCTGGGTGACAGAGCAAGACACAAACACACACACACACACACACACACACACACACGGCACCTTACTTTAATAATATCTTTTTTTTGTTCCTGCTATATTTTGATGGAGAAAATTTTTTGGGTCAAAAACGAGATTACAACAAATGTAGTTGAAAGATCTCAATTACCTTTATTTGCAATTCTAGATTCAGGCAACACTTTTCTCCATAAAATAGAGTAAGTGTTCCAACGAACTGGGCAGAAGAGAGAAGAGTTTGGCTTTATAAACAGACAAGGGCTGAAGAAAGCAGAAGTAAAGAATAAAGAGTGTATTAGTTACTTTCAGACAACAATAGAAAAATAACTGATTAGTTAATATCAGATTACTTCAGGCTACCTTTTCTGTGGAAAGATTAAAGCAGAGAGAACTTCATTGTCATGTGGATTAAAGATTTAAATTGGCCTATTTGGGAAATTGGCTGTTATCTCTCTTTTCTAATTTCTGGGAAGTTCAGATAACAATTTAGTTTAGGTTCAGTGACATGAAACTTTATTTAGCATGATTGACTCCATTTTTATTTTTCTTCTGATCTGTTGAAAACAATAACTTCCTATAATTTTTATTTAACACATAGTAATTATTTATATTCCAGGCCATAGAATTATAACTAATATACTGTAGTCATTTCAACATGGCAAAAAACATTTAAAACTTCTGGATAATGGCATAGGACAAGGAAACAGATCTTTAACAGGACATGACATTTTAACAATTGAGATTGCATATCATTTTATACTTTTGGGAGGCTTTCAGTGAAGTTATAGAGGGAGGAAATTACTTTGACCAAATTGGCCACCACCAAAACAACTAACTCCAAATCTTTGTTGATGTGGAAATGGTTAATTCTGTACCTTTATTTCATCTTCCTACTCCTTAAATCTAGTGCCCAGTGCAAATGGTAAGGGTGAAAATATAAAGTTATTGAGTTAGGAAAACGTAAGTTTACTTCCTAAATATGAGTCAAGAATTTCACAGTTTGGGGCTTGTATTATTTGTACTCAGAAACCTCAAGTTCATTAAAATGTAATGTACATTTCTGTAATTCGGGATACAAAGGACTAAGAACAGCAAGAAGAAACTCAAAACCCATTCACAGTCCCTGTGCACAGGATAAGATTTTCCCTTGCCTAGGAAGATATTTTATACTACCCTGACAACTTATCTGATTGTAGTAATTCCAAGGAGCTCTGGGCGTTTAAGGATAAAATACAACCTCTGATAAACCTTGCCTTAGGATTTAAAAATCTCAAATGCCTGCAGGGACCAGATAGAAATATGAGTGAAGCAAGAGGAGTGTTTGCCTATTAAACACATAGAACTATTTTGTTTCCATGAAGAAATACGCTCTTCATTTTTCTTGAAACATGTGGTTGTGTTGGCATCGCATGACATTTGTTACCCCGCAATTGGTAGAGATATGAGCAGCAGAGAAATAGTTCCAATACTAAAAGGAAAACAAACTGGCTGTCCTGGTGTGACGATGATTGGCAACTGTTAGCCTCAATGTTAGAGAAACAAAGTGAGAGATCAAATTTGTGGCGTCCTAGAAAGCTCACATCTTGTCTAATGAGAGCAGCTGCTTCTCAGCCCAGTGCATCGTTATTGCACAGAAGTAGGTCAATCCATTGTTCCCCTATCTTTCAATTTTTCCAAGGAAGATGGAAACCTAGGTTTTTAGGTAAAATCTCCTGATTTTAAATTTTAGCTTAACTTCTTTAAAATTGGTTGAATCAAGGAAAACACACATTGAAACCTCTGGTCAACACCACGCAGTATGAGATTAAAAGAACCCCTCGCATTCTTGGAATTTACAAATTTAGAAGAGAAATCAGTGAGTGAGCAGCAACGTGTATCTCAATGTAGAAGAATTTGGTTTTGCAAGTGATGCAAAGCACATCCCTCAGATATTTTTATTCACTACAGAATAAAAGGGCTTTGGTCAACCCCCTAGGTGTCTGTGATTTCCTGACTTATTGCTTGTAGCTTTAATTTTTTTTTTTTGTTCGAGACAGAGTCTTGCTCTGTTGCCCACACTGGAGTACAGTGGCTCGATCTCAGCTCACTGCAACCTCTACCTTCCGGGTTCAAGCAATTCTTCTGCCTCAGTCTCCCAAGTAGCTGAGATTACAGGCATCCACTATCATGCCCAGCTAGTTTTTTTTTGTTGTTGTCTTTTTAGTAGAGACGGAGTTTCACCATGTTGGCCAGGCTGGTCTCAAACTCCTGACCTTATGATCCACCCACTTTGGCCTCCCAAAGTGCTGGGATTACAGGTGTGAGCCACAGCGCCTGACCACTTACAGCTTTTATTTTTTAGCATTCAACATTTGTGCCATGTACTCAGGAATGACATACCCTATCTTGGCTGTGTGCTTATATTCTGTGTATGTATCCGTTTCTATAGATCACTGGATGAGAAACTTCTTAGTGCTTCTCCATTGGATAAATAATTCTGTCTATGCTGGGAATAGTTGCTACATGAGTTCCTAGAAGATGGAGTAATGCATTTAAAATAGGACCATGCAGCATCAAATGGGTTAGTTACCTGTTAAAGATATGGGTGAGGCCAAGAACCCAAACCTGTCGATCTACTATAGTCACCCTTGTGCTCTTTGTTCCAGTATATAAAACATTCCAGGCAACCTGGAGGACATTATGCAAAGTGAAATGAGTCAGAAAATAACATACAAGATTCCAGGTAAACATGCATAATTTTACTAGTTTGAGCACCAGTCACAAATCCATTCCTGGTCTCCAACTCTCAGTAATTGGCCTAGACATCTTGGGAAACTAAAATCCCTTTAGCAGGAGGCCTAGACTCTAGAGAGGCTGCTCCTAGCCCTCTTTGACCTCCATTTTTTATTCCAAGAAATAAATTTCTCTAGACCCCACCTAACCACCTCAGCTGTGTTAGAGCAAAGAGAAACAGATCACATTTCTATGTGAAACAGAAATCAAAGAGAAACTCTTTCTTCTTTAAGGGCTGGCTTGTTCCAAGTTGAACAATGAATTTTTCTTTCTTTTTAGATACTCTTTTTGGTCCCACTTGGATTTTCAAGGATGAGGGCATCTCTAAAATTGGGTATCTTGCAAATCACAGTTTTAGAATAACTGCAAGCTTCTCTCTCTCTCTCTCTCTCTCTCTCTCTCTCTCTCTCTTTCTCTCTTCTCTTTCCCCTTTCTGGACATCTGCCATTTTTTCTAAACTAATGCACTCCTAAATGTCGTCCCACAATTTCCTAGAATACAATGGTGAAGCCACCTTTGCAAAATTATGACTGAGACAGTGAAAGAGATCTAACCTAACTGACTCCATCCTGCTTCTTCTTTTTTTTTTTTTTTTCACCTGGGTGCAGGTGGGCTAAGGCCGAAAAGGGCATTAGCTGACTCCATCTTGCTTCTAACCTTTAAGCTGTCCTTGTTCATTCCTGGGTCTAGGCTGAACTAACGTTGGGAGGAACTTAGTTTATAGTTTAAAACAAAGATGATAACAGCCCTTTACCAAAACAAACTTCCTTCTTGCCTGGGGACTAGACTGACTTTGTAGGACTAACAAATTAGCCACAAGATTAGAAATGATGGTTTAGGAGTCATGTAGCTGGAGGCTACAAGATTCTGACCCTCCCTCAACGGCTCCCAAGATCAGTGCTTGAGATATTTTGCAGACCCTGCATTTGATGGATCAGCTGGCATCTTGTGCCCCCCACCCAGGAACTTACTCAGCACAAGAAGACAGCTTCGACTCCCTATGATTTCATCTCTGACCAATCAGCACTCCTGGCTCACTGGCTTACCCCCACCCATCAGGTTGTCTTGAAAAATTCTGATCCCCGAATGCTCAGGGAGATTGATTTGTGTACTAAAACTGGTTTCCTGCACAGCTGGCTCTGTGCGAATTACTCTTTCTCTACTGCAATTCCCCTGTCTTGATAAATCGGCTCTGTCTAGGCAGTGGGCAAGGTGAACCCCCTGGGTGGCTGCAATGGTAGTAATTCTAATATCACTCATTTATTCTAAGCAACATAGTCAGTTCCTGAGAGTAAACTAACAAACAGTCCTCAAGTTCTCCAGCATTAATTTCTTTTACCTTTAACCAGATCAACGACTTCCCTGGATTTGTCAAGGCAGTCATTTCCAAACAAGTAGCATTTTTTGTAACTTCAAATCAAGAAACAAAACTAACAATAGGAAATAAAGAAAAAAAATTCCGGTTTTTAATTTATCCTTAAATTTAGTCCAATGCCTCACATATGGAATAGCTTTTTGTTAAAAACTCATCTCAGAGTTTCAACCTTTTAATCCACAAAGTCAATCCACATGATCCAAATCTGAACACTTTCTATATGAGTGGCCTATTTCCCATTTTCTTTAAGAATTGATCTCCAAGTTCCAAATAGAATTCTTAATTGTACACACTAATCTTGGGGAAGACAAACCAAACTTAACTCAGAAATGAACCAATCTGTTACACCTTTATTAAACTGCTGGCATTTGCCAGCAATTTCACGAATACTGGGCCTTTGATACATCTTTAAGAAATTTTTTACAAATATGATTCTTCTGTGGGAAAAAATGGATAGACTGACTCATGGCTACTGTTTATATGCATGTCTGGAGACTCTGTTAAGATTGTCAGGCAACCATGCTGAGCTCTGTGTAGAAGCAGCAGCTCAAATTCGTGTCTGAATGAGAACATCTGTGCTGGAGGCAGGAAAAGGCTAATCCATTGGTCCTGCCCAATCTGTTGTTGGAGAGGAAGGGAAGACAGATGAGGCTGATCTGTTCTTTACATGAACTTGCTCCCAGGGTGTTAAAGTTAGGGAACCAGCTCCTGTAAAACTCAATCTTCAGGTGACTCTCAAACATAACACCTCTGCAAGTCTTCCTCTGCCATCTCAGAGACAGTTACAGTTTCAGGGAGAGCCATGTAGGATGATTATTTGGTTTATCAAAAAATAGTTAAGCCATTTGTATTGATAGAGCAGGAACCATGCCAGTTAAAACATTCTTACACAACCCAGCCACTCTGGATGATTTGTACATCTTGAATCCAGGCACAATAAGCAGCTTAAGATACTTGGAGCTGAGAAATGAAAACAAAGGATGTGGTCTCGCTGTGGCTCCCTGAACTCAGAGATCTGTGTGGTTTCCATGATTATAAATTATCTTAAAAGAAGTTGAGTTTTAGGTCCAGAGAAATTATTACGAGCAGCAGGAATACAGTGACTAACTTGATGTGCCATAATGTCAGATAGTTGCTCTGGTTTTGTTTCCTTTTAAGTGTTGTTTCTCCCTCCACAAGTCACTTTTTGGCTTGGCAAAAATGAACTGCAGACTGTAGAATATCAAGGAAGTGAGATCGGAGTCTTCCAGCTGTGTTGCTGTAAAGGATTCAATTAGAGCACAAATGAGCTCCACACACATATTTGGGCAGTGCAAAGTTCACTCTCCGGGGTGGGGCCTTGCTGAAAGAACTCATTCTGTTTTAGCCGATAAGGAAGTGTGCTTCCTGTTTCTCTTCAAGGACAAGAAACTTAAAGTAAAATTTTAGCCAGCATCAGAGAGCTATGACACTTTCACTTCCTAACTTGAGACTTAGGACTTGCTTTGTGAAAAGCTACCTTTGAGAGAAAAGAGCTTGAATCTTTGGTTTCTTCCATCTTGCTGTAAAGAATAGGAAAGAGATTGCTGGTCTCCATTCTCTCCCTGACACCAGACTAAAAGATTCCTTGGAATAATCAGAACGGAGAAATACATTATACTTCATTCACTTAACCCTGGATCAATTATGTTACCATTTTTCTTTCTCTCTTTCTTTTTTCTTTCTTTTTCTGTTTTTTCTTTCTTTCTCTCCTTCCTTCTCTCTCTTTCTCTCTGTTTCTTTCTTAACTTACTATTTTAAAAAATTATTATTATTAGAAACAGGGTCTCACTTTGTCACCTAGGCCATGATCCTAGCTCACTGTACCCTCAACCTTTTGGGATCAAGCAATCTTCCCACCTCAGCTTCCCGAGTAGATGAGTAGCTGGGACTACATATGTGTGCCACCACACCCAGCTAATTTGTAAAAATTTTTGTAGAGACAGGGTCACACTATGTTGCCCACGCTGGTCTCATACTCATGATCAAGCAGTCCTCCCATCTCAACCTCCCAAAGTGCTGGGATTACAGACATAAGCCACTTTACCTGACCTATGTTACCATTTTCATAGTAACATATTTTTACCACAAAGCTAATGTATCACTAAATACACTCTGTTCTTCTTATAATGAACATGTATCATTCTTTTTATTTGCCCAGCATACATTTTTTTTTTTTGCGTGTGAGGAATTTTCCAGCTCATGAGTATTGGTGGGAGGCAGTGAACTCTTTCCATAAAAAGTCTAGGAAAATTGCTTGAAGTGAGGACACAGGCATGTGTCTGGTTTTGTCAATTAGATTCTCTCTTGACCGATGTGGATTTGAGAACTGATGATGCAAAGACCTATCCTTCAGGTTAGAAGGGCAAGAGCTCCCGTCAGCATCTGGCACCATGACTATGCACAGTGCCATGCCTAGACAGTGGCTGGCACACAGAGGTACTCAAATGTGTTTGTTATCCACAGTATAAGCCTCAAGATCTGTGCCTAGAAACAGTGGCATCAGCGTCTCTATGAGACCAGCCCTACTAGGCTTTATGCTGGGCAATACAAAGTTCAGCTTGGTTCTTGGTAAAAGTCTCCAAGCCAATTATCTGGCCCACTTGGGGATAAATAATAATTCTGCTTAAATAAACTAAATTGATTTCTGTTGCTTGCAGCAAAAACTCTGACTGATTCGCTTCCTCAATCTTAATTTTCTTCCCTCGTTCCTCTTTTCCCTTCTTCCTTTCCCGTCTTTCCTCTTCCTGCTTCATTTTCCTTTCCTCCCTCTTCCTTCTTATCTCTCCTTTCTTCCTTCTCCCCCTTCCTCTCTCCTTCTCTGTTCCCTTCTTCTCTCTTCCCTCTTCCCATTTTCCTTTCCCATTTCCTTTTCCTCTCTTCCTCCTCCTCTTCCTTTTTGCTCTCTCCTTCTCCTCCTCCTCCCCATCTCTCTCTTCCCTCCCCATCCTCCTCCTAGTTCCTTTCTCTCCATCCCCCTTACTTTCACTCTCTCCTCTGCATTATTTTAGTTTTACTTTCAAGTCATTATTGACACTCCTACCTTGAAAGAAATTAAAATCTCTAAACTTCCATTTTGTAGTTGATGAAACTGAAACCTAACATGTTTAAACAAATTATTCCTAACAGCCAGAATTCAAGGTGCCTTTCTCTTAATTTAATGTCCTTAGCACTGTGCCTTCATGCTACTTAAACAGTATATTTGATATGTTCCCTGAAGATGAATGAGCTGTTGACTTAATACTACATATGTAAGGGAATAATTAGTAACATTTAGTAAAAGGACATTTATAAAATATTACACATTTCTATATTCTTCCACTGCCTTGACATAGAGAATAGTAGATGTGTATGTACTTGTGTCCAGTATATGTTTATTTGACTTATGCGGTTATGTGGTCATGTGAAAAAAAAATTGGAGTGGAGACCTAGGAAATCACCTCTGTTGATTCAGTAAACTAACAGTAACCATCTTCAGTATTAATTATTATAAACAGGGAAAAACCAGTTGAGATTTTGCATAAAATATTATAGTGCCCTTTCAAAAGATACATCAATCACATCTTGTCTTTCTTTAGCTTAAAATCACCTTATGGCTTCCCACTGAACTTAGAATAGGATCCAAATTGTGAGTAGTGTAACAGTGTCATTACTATTCCCCTCTAGGACATTTGTGAGATAAAAGGAGCCCTATCAGTGAAAAAGAGGACAACAGGTACAAACCGAGACCGAGACTGAACCTCACAAGCAAAGCAGGATGCACGATTACTCCTTCCACATGGCCTTGACTTTCTCTCTAACCTCATGTCATACCACTCATCTCACAGCTCCATTTGCTTCCAGCATTCTGGTTTTCTTTTTTTCTTTGAGTATCCTAAGCTGCTTTTCTTCTCAGAGGTTTTGCACTTGCTGTGCCCTCTGCCTGGAACAGTCTTCTTAGCTGTTCACATGGCTGCCTCCATTTCATTTTGGACTCAGCTCAAATGTAGTTTCCCAAGAGATGCCTCTTTGGACTATTCTAATAATGCTCATTCCTCCCAACCCCACATCTCCTTCTGCTTATTATTTATTTGAAATAGTTGTGCTTACGTGTTGGTTTAATTTCCAGATATCTAAACATGAACCCATAAAAGCAAGGACCTTGTGTCTCAAGTCCACCTCCTTATCTGTCATGCCTAGACAGTGGCTGGCACACAGAGGCACTCAAATATATTTGTTAAATGAATGAATGTATAAGAGTAGAATTGGAAAATAGCATTTTACTAATGATGATTGCAGTTGTGCAGTCAAAGACATGTTAACATTTTAACATTCCTGCACATGCATATACAACATAGCAAAACACAATTCCTATGAGAGCACCTTTATATTTCCATTTACTGCATTTATTTATTTATTTTGAGATGGAGTCTTGCTCTGTCACCCAGGCTGGGAGTGCAGTGGTGCAATCTCAGCTCACTGCAACCTCCGCCTCCCAGGTTCAAGTGATTCTCCTGCCTCAGCCTCCCGAGTAGCTGGGACTACAGGCGCCCGCCACCATGCCGAGCTAAGTTTTTGTATTTTTAGTAGAGATGGGGTTTTACCATGTTAACCAGGATGGTCTCGATCTTCTGACCTCATCATATGCCTGCCTTGGCCTCCCAAAGTGGTGAAATTACAGGCATGAGCCACCGCGCCCAGCCTACTACATTTATTTTAATGGTCCAAAGGTACCAACCTATTTCAGAGACTTTCATATACTACATAGAGGATAAGATGAGATGAGATGATGTCTTATAAATGGAATCAGAACTCTAGCATCAGAATTAGAGAATAGAGGACTTAAATGTACCTGTCTGTGGTAGGTTGGCAGTGTTCCATGAAGGCTGATAGTGTGGTCTTATGTTCCCTTCAGTCATCTAAAATGTTTTTATTTGCTCATGTCCTTCTCTTATCACATATGTCACATTTTACCAAAAAGGCAGAGCAGGATGTTTTTTCTTTCTAATATTTGTTACTCCTCAACCCTGACTCCCACCCCCATGGTACCTTGATCACCTGTTGTTAAACTAAATTGAATTAAATTATATAAAATAGATCTATATAATATAAAACTTTCAAAAATGATTAACCACATATTTTAGGAACACCATCAATGATATACAAAACAAACTTGTGACCAATATAAATGTTGCTGATTTAATAACTTTTTGCATTGTAAAGTTTGAGATCCTCCAGTATCAGTTTGGGCTAAGAGCCCTTCTTAACCTGTCTCCAGTTTGCAGGTGATTTCTAGTCTCCAAGGCCTTCTTACGTCCCACAGGCTAGTGTGTGGGCAGTACCCAGGTGCCACAGGGATGTTGATCACCTGCAGTGGGCCTCAATTTAACACTGTGACCCTCCCTGGGGTTTCCGAGTTTTCAGAATGGGCTTGGATAAGGAACCAGCCCACCTTATTTTCATATTTTCATTTCACGTTTGAAACTATTTCTTACAGAAATTTTCAAACACTTCCTGAAGTAGGAAATGTAGTTCAATGAATCCATATGCCTCCTCACCCAGCTTCAACGCTATTCATTTTTTGCTATTCTTGCTTCATCTCTTTTTCTGCCTACCAAACTTTTATTTTTTCAGAGAATTTTGAATTCCAGTTAGCATATTATTTTACTAATAGATTCTTTAGTATGTATATCTCATCAGCAATGATTGTTAGCATGATTACAGCACTTATCACATCTAATAAAATTAACAAATAATTTAATAGCTAATACATAGCTGTGTTCAATTTTCTTCAATGATCAAAAATGTGTTTTTATAATTTTTCTGTTAGAATCTGAAAACAAATAAGACCAAATATTGCTTTTTCATTGATACATCTCTTAAATTGCTTGTAGTCAATAATACTTTCTCCTCTTTTTTATGCCAGTATTTGCTGAGAAGACTGAGTCATTTGTCTCATAATTTCTCACATTCTAGATTAGGTTGACCGTGATCTTCATGGTGTCTTTCAACATGCTTCTTTATCTTTCCTACTTTCTTAAAATTTATATTAATTATTCAGAAACTTGGTGGGGGTGTTGGTGGTTTATAGGTCCAATTATATCACATCAAGAAGAATATAGTGCCTGGATATCACACTTTCTGTAATGTTTAGATTGATGACAGGATTCAGATGTTACCAGTCTCACGTATGTACTACAAATCCCTCCCCACTAATTGTTCATCTAACGGTTACAGCCATCATCAATGATAATTGCCCAAATTTATTACTTCATTAAAATTTCAACATGGGATTTTTTTCAAGCCCATTATTATCCTTCTTTTATCAGGGAGAACTTTTCTTTTTTCTTTTTTTTGAGACAGGGTTTCACTCTTGTTGCCCAGGATGGAGTGCAGTGGCATGATTTTGGCTCACTGCAACCTCCACGTCCCAGGTTCGAGCGATTCCCCTGCCTCAGCCTCCCGAGTATCTGGGATTACAGGCATGCGCCACCATTCCTGGCTAATTTTGTATTTTTAGTAGAGACGGGGTTTCTCCATGTTGGTCAGGCTGGTCTCAAACTCCCGACCTTAGGTGATCCCACCACTTCAGCCTCCCAAAGTGCTGGGATTACAGGTGTGAGCCACCACGCCCGGCCGAGAGAACTTTACTTCATCAACTCTCTATTTGCCTTAAATTTTGGTTCTTGCAGCAGGATAGATGCTTGAGTCTCTTTCCTTAACTATAAATTTTGAGGGTAATTTGTTAGTATTCTAAGAAGCTCCAAAAGTTCCCACTGAGTTTTTATTTTAAATACCAACATAGTCTTGATTTTTAAGTGTTTTCATTTAACATGTTCAATTCATTGCAATTATTTTTCTTTTTTGATTCTTAAGTTCTCCCAACTTTGGCCAGGGGAGTCCCTTCAAGTCTGTTCCTGTCTTTTGTCACCATGCAGTTTCCATTGATAGTTTCTTTGCTTTCAGGCACAACAATATGTTCCAAATTCATCTTGTCCATTTCTTGTTCCAGACCTGGAATCAGCAGTTTTTTAAGGAGTCTTGTTTACTTTTAATGGAAAAAAAAAATATATATATATATATTTAAACCACAGTCTGGGCACCAGAAGCATTCATTATTTCCTGGTATTTATTGCTTCTATGTTTTTAGTGGAACAAGTGATAAAATAGTATATATACTTTTTTAGAAAAATAAACATCATTCCTAAGTTCATGCTGATATTTTCCCCAATTGCAATGAAAGATACCAGTGTTTTTACATTCTTGGTTTTTATATTTATATCTCTTTTCTCTTCTTCTGAACATATCTTGATTCATGAAAACATTAACATAATTTTTTATTATACACATATACATACAGATAATAGTTTCAAAATAACAATAGCAATATTTTCAGTAATAACCTACTGAATATATTTTTAAATTTCTTTGTGATTTTCTTTTTTATCCTTAGAATGTGTAGTCAAAATATATTGAATTAAAGCCAATTAAAATGAATCTCCTCCATGTCATTGTCACCTATATGATATATAGTTTGGTTCACTTGTTTCAGGTTTTGAAAATTACTGTTTTTTAATCTAACTTTTAAAGTTGTGTTAAATATAAGCATGGTTTCAAAATGAAAACCATAAAACAAGGTATATCCAGTTTTAGAAAAGTCAAGTTTCCATCCCTGACCCTACCGCCCTTCTTCATAGGTAACATGTCTGTTGGGTTTTAAATACATATTAAAGCAAAACCTAATGTAAGAGAGTGTGTGTGTGTGTGTGTGTGTGTGTGTGTGTGTTGAAAGCATAAGTAAATACATCTACATAATTAAAGCAATATAAGCATATATATTTCTCCATTTGTTGCACAAAAGGTAGTGTGCTATGTACACTCTTGTATAACTTGCTTTCAAAAAATTTTCAATTAATATATCTTAGTAATAGCTTCACAAAAATACAGAGAAATACTCCTCATTTAATTAAGGTTGTATACTATTCCACTATTTGAACCTACCTAATTTATTCAATGCATTCTTTACTGGTGGGCATTTGGGTTATTTCCAGTTTTTTTCTGTTACAAATAGTGATCTAGTCCAATTTTTTAACTATATCTCCCTGAGAAGAGATGGATAACCAGATTCTGAGAAAACAAATTTTATTGAGTTGTCAGTATCTGTTTTTTTTTTCCAAGACATAGTTTCACTCTGTTGCCCAGGCTGGAGTGCAGTGGCATGATCTTGGCTCATGGCAACATTCTCCTCCCAGATTCAAGCGATCCTCCTGCCTCAGTCTCCCAAGTAGCTAGGATTACAGGTGCGTGCCACCATGCCCAGCTGATGTTTGTGTTATTAGTGGAGATGGGGTTGGCCAGGCTGGTCTCGAAATCCTGACCTCAAGTGATCCCTGTGCCTCAGCCTCTCAAAGTGCTGGGATTATAGGCCTGAACCACTGTATGTGGCCACGTTTTCACTGTCTTTAATGTCCCAGGGAAGTACACACATATTGAGATGTGATTCCTGCTCTAGAGGAATTCACACTCCAATTGAGCAGGAATTTCCTTCTTTTGTATATATGGCTGTATCACTGAATAGCTGTGTGATTTCATAGTGTGTGATCTTGAGCAGAGTAATGAACCTCTGTGGGTCAGTTTCCTTATCTGTGAAAAGCAATAATGGGATCTACCTCCCAGGTGTGTCATGAACATTAAATGAGACAAGATTTTTAAAAGCGTAATGCCTAGCACATATGAAGTGCTCAATAAATGTATCCACAAATGGATATAGATTTTTGGCTAAAATACACCATCAGCAAAAGTTAATACTATTAATGTTTTTGAAAAAACGTGGCACAGTAGGAAGAGCAAGGACTTCAGCAATAGTAAACCCAGGTTTAAGTGCTAACTTTACCACCTCCCCTGGCCTGTCTTGACTTTTTTTTTTTTTTTTTTTTTTTTTGCCTTTGAGCTTTATCTCTTTCACCTGTAAAGTTGGAATAATATCACTCATCTGGCTTTAGAGTTTTGGTAATTATAAGAGATTGTACCAAGGACAACTGATGGCACAGAGTAAGCAGACAAGAAATATTACCTTGTCTCTCTCCTGCTCTAAGACTGCAATACAAGGACTTAAATTGGCAATTGGGACCCAGCCATCATACCAATTGTGGTCTTTTTACTGGGGCTGCTGGGCAAAATGTCTACTTACAGCAAAGCAGAGGCACCAAGTAATTCCTCATTAGGATTTCCCCTGTTCTTCATTGTTCCATTTTCTTGAAACCTGGGCATTTCCTAGTTTATCTTAGGACCTACCTCTCTCCTCAGAGATGTTCTCTCTTGTTTTCTCCTGATCTCTACCAATAGTGCAATGCACCACCTACATGGCTGTACTGGAAACTGCAGTCTTGGGCTCAGATCAACATCAAATTCACAAGGCAAAGTAAACTTCACCCTGCCCTAAGTATTTTTGGCCTTAAGATAAGACAGGAAACAACAAACCATGTGCAATAACAGCACAGCGGAGGATTTGTTATTCGTAGTCACAGTTTCTGATGTCCCAGTCGCTTTACATTTGGGACACATGGTAGTCACAGGAGGCAGGCCGAGTACATGCAGACTACCTCAACTCAGGGAAGACAACAGATGAATGGTCTCCTCACCCTTCATACCTAGTGAATTATGACCCTTTTTCCCCACTCAGATGCAAGCAAGTTTCTCATGATTGCATTTCAATGGTAAGGTAAAAAGAGCTTCATCCAGAACATAGTCAATAGGCTAATTCTCATTTACCTTGGATATGGCATAAACTCTTAAACAAGTTCTTGAGTTAATGCTGCAGGGAGGTTAGAACAAGAGTAAAATCCTTAAGTGTCTCCAAAACCAGAGGAAATGTTATGAAACCAGCTGTTAATCCTTGCCACTCCATATATGTGTGGAGGGGATTTTAGTATAATACAATATAGTATACTAGATACAGGTACAGTGTGAAATGCGTTATATAAATCTCCTTATTCAACCCCTCATGACAATTTTACAACAAAAATACCATTTTATTCTAATTTTACAGATGAAGAAATAAATTACAAGTTCAGAGTCAAATTGGCCAAAGTTCAAATCCTGATTGCCTCACTTGTTATCTACCCTTGGGAAGAATACATAGCCCATGAGCCTTCATTTTCTCACCCAAAATAATAATACCTACTTCCAAAGCACCATGAACAGTTGCAAAATTTGTGTAATGCACAAAAATATGATGTGGGGCAAAAATCAAGCCTGCAGTCCCTCACCAAGCCATGTGCTTTGACTCTTTCTTTCCAGATTCAAGAGCGTTTCCTAACTTGCAGAGAGGAATTCTATAAGCTAGTGGCAACCAGTGCTGCAACCCAGTAGAGTTCATAGTTTTTGTAAAGACTAAGGAATATAAATGAAGAATGCCTTGTATATAGAAAGCTTATAATTAATATCTGCTCTTTATTCCCTTTAATGTATCAGTGATAGATCTTTCTTTCAACAGAAACTATAAATGGTCAGTAAAAAATTAGAATTACTCTGGCCAGCTGTAATATAAGCCTTTTAGCAGATACTCAGATCAAGAGTTCAGTCTTCACAGTAGAATTTGAGGACACACTATTAGCAGAAGAGAATCCCAGAGTCATGGGTCTCCTCATCTTTTGACCACAGTACACACTTCACCTGCTCTGCCTTTTTATAAAGGCAGCATTTCCAAAGCAAAGCGATATCTTCATTTAATTCTAAAACTCACTATTCCAGCTTATCTAAAAACTCCAGCCTACATTTTATATTTAAAAAAAATCAGCTTTGACCAGCCTGGGCAAAACAGTGAGACCCCATCTTCATAGATAATAATAGAAAAATTAGCCAGGCATGGTGGTGTGCTCCTGGGGCCCCAGCTACTCAGGAGACTAAGGCAGGAGTATCACCTGAGCCCAGGGGGTTGAGGTTACAGTGAGCCGTGATTAAGCCACCACACTCAAACCTGGGTGACAGAGTAAGAACCCATCTCAAAAAAAAAAATTAGCTTTGCTAACTCTGTGCTAAAGAAAAATTTCCAAGTTCATTTGATTCACAAAATTTGATGTGATTTAAATAATTTGCATCAGGACAATTCATAGTACTAATGCTACCATCATCTACTTTGACTACTTTGTAAACTATATAGGTAGATATAGCAGATTCAAGTATATCCTTGCAGTATACCCTTAAAATTATTTAATTTGAAGATTCACAGAAAAAATAAATTTGATCCCATAACAAAGAGCATACAGGAAATAATTTGTTTCCTTTTCAATTGGATGTGCTTTGTGCCATTGATTTTTAAAGTCTGGATATTTTAGTACCCATTTTTATGATCACAAAAGGTAAGAATCTTTAATATAACAATAGTCACAATGCAAAATATATTTTCTACCACCTGGTCAACAACATGCAAATGAAGATATCATCAAGCTGTGACTGTTCTAGGAGAAACTGAGTGTTTTCCACAATTGTGGAAGCAAATGGGAGGTCAAAGATTTTCTGTCATAGGGTGAGGTGAGGTGAAGTAGAGATTTCCCCAAAAGGAACGGGGCAAGGGGCAGCAGTGGTTGCATGAAATGCCAGGCACTCCAAACCAAAAAGAATGACTCGAGAGGCTGCTTTTTTTTTTTTTTGCCAGGCTTTCTGGGAATTCTTGTTCCTGCCCGAGAACCTCTCATTTGAGGTTCTTTTGACTCAGCCCACAAATGCTTTCTCATTTTCTTTTTATCTTCTTTGTGTTCTATTCATTTAATTGTATAATGCCTCAGAAAAGGCATTCTTTCCTTAGATATTCCACTTTCTTTGCTATTCATCCCCCCAAAAGAACAACTTCAAACAAGATTTCACCATTTTTAGACCTCATTTCAATTCAATATCATTGCAGTATAAACTCTAGTTACGTGGGCATCTTGGATGTGCTACAGGTCATGAATGATGTCTGTAAATAGAACAGAGTTCCTGTCCTCTAGAAGCTTATAAACTATTCACACCATGTTGGAAATATCTGTCACCTTGTCTGTCTATTACCTCTAGGTTGTGAGCTGATATGAGGGCAGAAACAGGACTTCCCCAGTCCTCAGTAACTTCTAGGTGGTGATGCTAAGTATGCACATAATAATATTTATTGTTTGGATGAGTTAATTAATTAAAGGGAATCAAAGTGGTAATTTGGTTGGGCTAGAAAATACTTTAGGTGGAAAAGGAAGGCAGAAGTAAAGCACAGACATGAGACAAGGAGCCAGTGGAAATGTGTGGGCTCTCAGGCAGCTGGGTCCAGGCACTATGCTGAAAAACAGTCAGGCAGGTAACCTGATGTCCAAGACAGATTCTAGTCTTTGAAAGAGGACAGAGGAGTTGAGACTAAATTTCATCTTCAGGAGATTAAAGATTTTATATTCCTAAGCAGGGAACTTCAATAGATTAACTCTCTGGTGTTGTGCAGAACAGAGGGATGAACCTCTTCCATTGACTTGTGGCGTCTGCACATGTGCACAGATAGCAGAACGTGAGGAAGGAGTTTGAAAATAAATATGACAAGTGTCGCTGACTGTCAAGTAAAGAGATTGATCTCTCCTCCAGTGGATACAATTTGGGTGCAATTATGGCCTCCTTTGAGAATTTTTCTTCAGATGCTAAATCTCCGCTGACCATTGTAGTTGCTACATTTTCGGCTAAGAGTCAAGGGCTAAACCAGGCCAAAGTATGGTGTTTCTGCTTCTGCTACTGAACTGAGAAACTCAAAGTAACTTTCTAAGAATACTTCATTGAAATGATGATCATAAGAATTAGAAATAAATTACTATGGGTTATATTTGCTAAGTCATAAAAACCTATTAGTATCAACCCTCAGTCTAAGAGGATCTATGATTTACCCAAAATAGGTGTTTTGTATGGAAATTGTTTATGGTATGTTAGAATTTAATAGAATTAATAGACTTAAGGTGAATGGGAATAATGCAGTTTCTGGGCTCACAGCCCATAAAATCTCCTTCTCCACTTATCTAAAGGGAACTTTCCATTCTATCTTGAGGTGCATTAGAGATGGAATATCTCCTGACTTGGAGCACTTCGCCCTGCCTTGTCCCCACACCCATCCCACCCCTGCCCCTTGTGACTGACGTTTTGCCTCACAGCTGTTTTTCTAATGCATGTCCAGTCTTCTTGTATTAGAAGATGCTTTTAGGTTTAGTCCTCTGACCCAGTCGCACTACCTTTTGCTAATTTCCATCTCTACTTCATCTGATTCCAGTAAACTAATGGCTCTCAAATATTAGCATATATCAGAATTCTTTGGAGGGTTTTATAAAACACAGATTTCTGGTCTTCATCCTTAGCATGTCTGAGTCAGGAGGTTTGGGATGGAGCCTGATAATTTTCATTTCTAACAAGCTCCCAGGTAATGATGCCAGTACTCTTTGGGGGCCACTGTCTGACAATCATTGCAGCACACAATTTAGTGCTACTTGTGTCCAAAGCCTGGACTTCAAAATAGGAACATAAGTTCAGTTTTGGTGTTACATTTATAGGGAGTTCAGACATAAGAGACAGAATAAAATCACATTTCAATAACAACTAACATTTTAGTAGGTACTTATTAAATCATTACACTAACTCTGCGGGTTAGGTGTAATTCATGTGGTATTAATATGCCAAGATAAGAAAATGAAAATTTAAATAAATCATCAAAATTGCCTGATACCACAAAGCTGAGTTTAGATTCAGATTTCTCTGCCCCCAGTAGGAAATTTTGGTCCTTCAAATTGTGCCCCTTTGATGGTATTCTGCTGGAGGAGAAAGTCTCCGATTTGCATGCTCAGAAATGGCAGTTTTCCCCAGTGTAACTAGAATAATCAAATGTAGGAGGACTGTTAATTATTTCCATTTACTCTGGAGTAATCTACTTGGGAGACATTTCAACCTAGATAAACTTTTAATCCAAAGCTTTGAAAAGTCACGTCACCCTCTGGTTCTTAATTTCCAGATTTGTGAAAGAAAGAGGTTGAAATGCTCTTAAAGTTTTTTACTCACTTTAAACATCTGTGGTCTTCACTTTATTAGCCAAGATTCAATTGCATTAATTTATAGTGATAGAGAACTGCCAAGGAGTTAGAAACCTCTTTCCACAAGGAACACCTGCGTTAGAAACCATCTGCACTGAGAACTGTTCTATCAGAAGGCTGCATCCAGAACAAAGAGAGTTAGGCTCTTACAATGGAGAATATCATCAGACAAAGGTAAAGGTGGCTTTTCATATTTTCCCTGAAATAATAGAGCTGAAAAGGCATCATGTACTTATATAGAGTCTAGAGTCCTGTTTAAGAAATGAATCCTTTCACTCATTATCTTCCTCCAGTACCTTTGTTGATACTAATTAAATGCATCTAGTCTTTTCTTGAATTAAAATCACATTTGCTCCATTGAAGTTGGGCAGATACTGTTGTTTCATCTTTAATGAGCCCACATAAGAACCCAGTTAGGGGCTGGACTGTTTCTCCAAGTGGTGAACTTCATTTAACTCCAAGCAAAAGCTGACATCTTCTTGTACCTCATCGCCGACTTCTAGGGTGACACTCTGTCTGGAAACTACAGGCCATATGTACAGACAACAAGGAGACTTTGTATAAAGGATTTGACTTTTCCTCTCCAGCTGTCTGGAGAACAGCACAGGAAGTGTATCTTTCATGCATCATGTTTATGAAGTGACTGTTCATTGTAAAAACAAATTTATAACTGGTGTAATTTGTGTGGGAGATGTCTGGTGGCCATCGTGATACTAATCATGGATAAAATTAGAAGCTAGCATCATGAATTTGGAAAACTATGACCTTGATGCATAGTGTTTCTCATTTAACGAAACAGCTTCTTAGATACCTTTTATTTATGCAATCTGATTTTTTTTTTAACATTGCAACATTCAAGAATTTTTCTGGGAAAACTAATATCAAAGTAGAGCACTTGTGATATATTTTATACAACACAGGTCTGCAAAATTCATGGGAGAGTTATATGATATTTCATGTGCTATTAAGCACTCCCTAATTTTCTGGGAATATGCTAAATTAATTTAGTATGACATAACCAGCATCAATAAAATAAAATAAAATGGAATAAAATAGAACAGAACTGGAGTAGAAGAAGTTCCTCACTCATCTTAAAGGAAAGTGTTATGTTGTAAAAATTTTATTTTAGTTATGTGTGTGTACATGTCTTTGTGTGTGTGTGAGAGAGAGAGAGAGAGAGAAGAGAAAGGGGAGGAGTCTGAAATGTTAAATGCATTTTTTTACTGTAGGTAGTGGTTGTTTTTATTTTATTTTATTTCCTTTATTATTTTTTTCTTTTTTAGAGATGGGTCTTGCCATGTTGCCCAGGCTGGTCTCAAATTCCTGGTCTCAAGGAATCCTCCCACCTCAGATTCCCAAAGTTCTGGGATTGTAGTTATGGGCCACTACACCCACCCATGGTTATTTTTTATTTTTATTTTTATTTTCCTGAGATGGAGTCTCATTCTGTCACCAGGCTGGAGTGCAGTGGCACGATCTCAGCTCATTGCAACCTCTGCCTCCTGGGTTCAATTGATTCTCCTGCCTCAGCCTCCCTAGTAGCACCACCACACCCAGCTAATTTTTTTTTTTTTTTTTTTCATTTTTAGTAGAGATGAGGGTTCACCATGTTGGCCAGGATGGTCTCGATCTCCTAACCTCGTGATCCACCTGCCTCGGCCTCCTAAAGTGATGGGATTACAGGTGTGAGCCACCACGCCAGGCCTAGTTATTTTAATGCCACTGCATTGCTAGACAGCCTATCACTTTTTGCCCAATGATACAGAAACAGGTTGTAGCCTGCTTTTATTGTATCACTCTCCTCTAAAAGTCTATAAATAAGACTAAGCAGATATTCAGAAAAACCATGCAGTAATTCAAGATTACATAGAGAACATTTTTGATATTTGGTATAACAAGTTGTGTGAAATTTGTGCCCTAGCCTCCAGGATGAGAAATTGCACGTAATACAGTTTCAGTGGCCATTTGAGTTCTGAGGTGTGGCAACGAGCTGAGAAAGGATCCTTGTAAACACCTTCTCTTGCCAGCTAGGACTACATGGATATTAAAAGATCGATGACAGGACAAGTACAGGCTAAATTGAATAATCAGTCCAAATAAGTCCCACACAGATCCAGAGGATAACATAATGAACTCAACCAGAGCTAGAAGTAGAGAAAAACTTCCAAAGGAAGGAGTATTGGAGCTAACAGAGTAGAAGTAGGTGGGTGAGGGGTTACTTATTTGGGGAATGGCAAGCAAAGACATTTGGGGAATGAGGATTTTCTTTTCCCATCTTATTTACGCGATGACAGGGAATAAATAAAACGTCATGAAATGATTTTTAAAGAATTTGTTTTGTAATATGCTTCAACTTACAAATATTTAATTTTTTGTTGCTAGCTTATAGATAGAGATGTAATTATCATCTTTTGGTACTTAAACCTTACTAGGCCCTCTTCTAGGTGCTTTCCGTGTGTGATCTCATTTATTTCTTACCTCTGCAACCTCATATAACAGGTGGCATAATTTCTCTCTTATAAGTAAAACAAGTCACAGAATGGAAAACTATCTTGCTTAAATCTGCAGAATTTGAAAGTCAGGGAGCTTGACTCAAATTTAGATTTGTCTGGCTCTTCCGAGAGCAAACTAATTTTGCTCTATAAGAGACGACTTTTCTAAGAACAAACGAATTCTTAGGCAGAAAGTCCAATTCAAAAGTTTTCTGGCAAATAACACTCTAGCTGCTCATGTTTGAGTGATATTCTATAGATGAAGATGCAACAAACTCTGAAAATTTTGATTTTGTTCTTAAAAGAATAATGTCCTGAAATTTCCTTCAATGTGAATTGCTGCCATATATCAAGTTAAGAACTCAAATATTCAAGTCATTATTTTTTTCGGTGATAATTACCAATGTCAACTAAAGTCAAAAGAGTTCAGTGAAAAGCACTGTCAACCATTAGATCCACTCTACTTTTTAGTGTAAAAATAATTTTGGGAGAAACTTAAAGTAGGGTTTTAAATTTTAAAAACATCTAAATTTAAATCAAACAGACATTGCAAACTATTCTATTTGGTCACTGCTTTGGGATCAGTTATTATATCCATTTAAAGTGATAGGTTTTTCCGGCTTCATTTAATAGAGAAATCTCTATTTGCCTAAAAAGGCTAATAATGATCCTCCTGAAACTGGGAGAGGCACTATATTGAGATATTTTGTGCTCCTACTTTGGGTGTAAAGGGTGTCAATTGAATAAAAATATCTCATATACCTTTTTTTTTTTTTTTTTTTTTTTTTGAGATGGAATGTTGCTCTGTCTCCCAGACTGGAGTGCAATGGCACGATCTCGGCTCCTGCAACCTCTGCCTCCCAGGTTCAAGCGATTCTCTTGCCTCAGCCTCCTGAGTAGCTGGGATTATGGTTGCATGCCACCCTGCCTGGTTAATGTTTGTATTTTTAGTAAAGACAGGGTATTACCATATTGACCATGCTGGTCTCGAACTCCTAGGTGGTTCTGCCACCTTGGCCTCCCAAAGTGCTGTGATTACAGGTGAGAGCCACTGTGCCTGGCCCATATATCTTCTTTTGAATGTTGAACATCATATTCCCTTTTACTCTGGGTTTTCTCAAAGCTATCTTGCAGTAACAACCCACCATTTTTAATGAAAATAGCTTTCTCCATAATTTCATCTATTTAATCAAATTATAGCCAATATAACTAATATTTATTGGAAAGTTACTCTGTACCAGATAGTGTTTCGAATAAGGTTTGCAATTTAAAATCTGACATGAATATTTGAGATAGATATCATTATTCTATTTTTTTGTATAAGGAAACTGAATCTCAACAAGAGCAAATAATTAATAAGCTATAAGCTTGTGTTTATGTTCAAGAAGTCTTATTTCAGCACCAAAACTTTGAAGCAAGCATTTTTAACATTGTTTCCAAGACTGGATTTCAAGAGAATAATAGCTCTGCAAGATATTAACAGTTATTTTTCAAAACAAGATTCCAATCTCTGAGTAGTTTGCCAATGCATGAAAAGTTATTGCACAATTTTGCAACACATTTAATATGTTAATAGGCATTGTGAATCTTTAAGAAAGAATATTGTGTTTCTATACAGTGTTTCTCAAACATATTATATGTGTGTGCACATGCATACATGCACGATTGCATGTATATATATGCATATCTGTAATTGTATTTATATACATTTAAAAAACTATTATACATATTATAAGTAATTACATGCATATGTCTTTACAGTACACTCATAAGGAAGCACAGGTTTGTATTCATCCAAGTGTTCACGTTAGTGAGGTCTTGTATTGACTTTGGCATATCCCTGGCCATTTCTAATTCCTGTGCTCTAACTGTAACATAACTCAAAAATGATAGTAAGCTCCTAAATTTTTCAGAGTACAGCACAAAAAGAGAATATTTTAACATTCTGAAATTTATATCCCTTCCATAGGATATAACACTCAAATGTATTCACAGTGACTAAGGAAAGTTATCTAATCTGGAACATTAGAATTAAAGAGTCCATCACACATCTTCTAGTGAGCCTTCTTCCTCTGAGAAAAGTTATACAGAAGTTTTCAAGACAAATTGTTGTTTTTTAGAAATTTCCAGTAACAAAAGTTACGTAAGTTCAATTTTTAAACTCTTTCCTGAGTTATATTGACATCACCACATAAAAGTGGCTTTTAGTTGTAAAACTAATTTCCTCCTTTTTTCTCCAGTTATGTCCTTAGGGCAATGTTTTGGAGCTCTGCTTTTAGAATTGGGGAAGAGTTAGTCCTCGTTCCATCAGGAATGTCATTTTTATAATGGTAACTATATTAAGATCTGAGCACTGTAAAATAAACTTTATGATAGTAAGAGTAATTATTGTGTGGAATTATATAATCTGTACAGCATAGCCTTTATGCATGTACACACAGGTACACCACACACATGTATACACACAGGCATACACTTACACATGCACAGCTTTTCTTGCTAATTTTGCCTTATGATAATCTAAGAAAATTTACCATAGTCCACTACTATCCACGGTAACCTCCTTTAACTATGATTCATGCTACCATCTATCTACTGAAGAACATTAATGATTCAAGAGACTTGGGTTCTAGTTTGACTCTTAAAACTATGGGGCTTACCTCTTTTTGGCAGTTTACTTACAATACTCATGATTTGGTTTTCTCCTCTATAACATAGGGTTAAATAATATTGTGTCATGCCTTAATTAATTGGTATAAAAATCAAAGTGATATATGTGTGTGAGGGTACTTGAGTTCCTTTCATTTTTTCACTTCTCTACTCGTTATGTTTATATTTTAAAATACTTTTCCTCCTTGTTAAGGGTCCCATTTTACTGCTTCTTGTCATGCCCAGTGATTTGCTATTGAATGTTGGACATTGTGATTGTTATATTGTTAAGTGTCTGGATTTTCTTGTCTTTAATGAGCGCTTTGACAGTTAAGTTGCAGATCAGTTTGATTGCTTTGAGTCTTGTTTTGAAGCTGTCTTAAGGCTGGGTTTGTTGCTGTTGTTGTTGTTATTTTGTTTTGTTTTTGAAACAGGATCTTGCTCTGTCACCCTGGCTGGAGTGCAGTGACACAATCACAGCTCACTACAGCCTGGACCTCCTGGGCTCAAGTGATTTTCCCACCTCAGCCTCCCCAGTAGCTGGGATTACAGTTATGTGCCATCATGCCCAGTGTATTTGAACTCCTGGGCTCAAGCAATCCACCTTCAGCCTCCCAAAGTGCTGAGATTACAGGTGTGAGCCGCTGTACCTGGCCAGGGATGGTTTTAAGTAGCCTGTACTTCTGGGATAATTTCACCAAGACATGATCATTTGGAGTCTGTACTGAATGTCCTCCAGTGATTACTGAGGACTCTTCATGCTGATTGATTGGTGCTCAAATGACACCTTGACTTTTGTGAGCTCTAGAAATTATTCTGCTTACAAATCCTAGGTTTCTCTTTGAGTTCATGGAGTTTTACTCCTACATGCACTGTCTAGCACTCAGCAAAGACTCAAGGTGATTCCAGTAACGAATCTGCAGCTGGGTTTTTGTTTTGTTTTGTTTTTATAGTTCTCTCTTTTCTGTAACTCTGTCCTACAGCTTCAAAGGAACTCAGCCTCTCTGAACTTCAATTTCTTTCCTCAACTCCCTATGACTGCTAGATTCTGTTGGGTTTCCCCTTCCATGTGAACTTGGTACAGAAATTGCCTCTAGGCAGGAAGCTAGGGAGGTTGTAGGGCTCACACCATTGTTTCCCTTTCCTCAGGGATAATAGTCCTGGGCTGCCTATTGCCTAAAGCCTAAAAATACTTTATTTTAGATATGTCATCCAGTTTTCTGTGTTTATAGCAGGTGGTTAAGTCTTGTCCTTGTTATTCCATTGTACAAATTTCATATAAAGTTTCTTTCAATTCTTTAAATTATTATATTTTTTACATTACTTCTCTCAATATCTATTTCTTAAACATTTAGATCAATATACTCTCAAATGTCAGTTGCCATTATGTGTTTGAGTGGGTATGTGCGAGAGAGAGAGGAGAAAGATATACCAAGCATGTTATAGAAAGATACCATTTTTTATTTTCTACTCTTCAACTTTCAGGTTTTGGCTTTTGAGTAGTAGACCTTTTTTTTTTAATGGGAACTATTTAAAAAAAAGCATCAAAATTGTCATTTCTGCTGTTTTATTACGTAGAATGAAGCTAAGTAAAAGTGAATTTAAAGAAAGAAGGATTAAAAAAATCACAATAAACGTAAAAAACAAATAAGGCAAGCTCTGTGAAGGTGGCAAGCTGGTGTATGGCTGACGGGTTTGGGGCATCCCTTACGTGGTAGAAGGACTAGATAAAGTGAGAGAACAGAGGAGTAAAGCACTTGGACATTCTGCATCTGATCTAACACTTTACTTTTATTCCCCTTCAAAATTCTGTCTTCCAAAGATGTATTCATACTAATGTTCTTCTGGGGGGATCCTTCTGCATTTCAGTTGGCTAACAGAAGACACTTGCAGTGTCTGGAAGTCAGCAATATGACGTCACTAGCAACATCCACTTTAATCAGGAATAAACTAAGGAGCACATAGTCCCGAACATCACTTCTTCATCCATACTTTCCTTTCCCCTTGACAACTAAACACTTTTTCCATTTATTCAGAGAGAAAAAGAAGACTAGGTGAAAAACTTAAAATAGAACTATTAAGATATAAGAACACAGAGTAAAATGAATGAGGACTTTTCTGACAGAAGGAAGCAGAGGGTTCAATTTAAAACATGTATCTATTTTATAGTTGCCTATGCTGTGGTTGTGTTGGATTGCCAGAGTTCAGAAAGCAGACACTGTCATTATGGATTAACTGGATGAATGACTTACTAGGGAGGAAAAGAACTGAATGTGTTCAGAGTCGGTGACTACCTTAATCAAAGCCTAGGTCTGTGCCTCTGTCTCCCAGTGCCATATGGCAGAAGCATAGGTGGGTTATTTGAAGTTTATTTAGTTCCAAACTTTTCCACGAAATGTGGTGATTTTATTCATTAACACTGAGAAGGCAGATATTCTGCAATATGATTAACAATAGTGAAAGGAAACTATAGAGATAGCTTGTTATAAATATAATCAATAGCTCTATAGATCTGTGGTTTTGTTGAATTCCAAGGCTTTGAGACTAAGGCAGCAAAGATCTAAGTTGCAAGATGCTCTATTTTACTCTTTTTCTCCACATCTTCTTTACATCTCTCCTGATGCTACAGTTTCTTCAGAGCTTGGGACTGTATGTAGAGTTCTTTGGCTGACCCTTTTAGCACACAGTGGTTGTGAGAAAACATCATGTCAAATCATGCTGTGAGGGGAAAAAAGTTAAATTCTGCCAGTTGGTTGTCGAATATCTTGTAAGAAAAATTGAGTGCTTAGCCTTCTATATAGGACTGCCAATTAAATATTTAAATTAAAAAAAATTAAGGATGAGCTAATCCTTCTAAATGGAAAAATACAATGATGTGTCACTAAACTACAATCCCAATGAAGTAATTTTCTATTCTTTTCCATAAGAGATAAGCACCTACTGAGATAAGTACAAGCGCCTACAAGTAGAAGAGACTTGGAAAACAACACAAACTAGTGGTTATTGGAAAAGCAATGGCAGAGACTTTACTGTTTCTTCATATCTTCTTTTTAAAAAGCACTGGAACTCACCCCCACAGCAGGAACAGCTAGCATTAAAGTTGGTGTTGGCCACTAGGTGGCAGCGATGCCTCAGTAACATTACTTGAGCAATGAGGACACAGTGTGCCAATCTTTCTCCATCTCACCTCCAGATTGTTAAGCACCATTTTCCATGCTTGTAACTATCACTAATGGAATCATAAATTCTATCCATAGCTCCACTCATTTTCATATTTTATTCTCAAGAGGAAAACATAACTTCTCTTAAGCTCTTTATGCTGTCTATAATTTCTAGGACTTTTATTCAGACTTTGCTGGGATTTTTTTTTTTCTGCCTTTCACCCCATTTTCAGCTTTTTTCTCTCCTCTTGTGTCCTCTCTTGTATATACAAATATGCCCAGAAATATTCTTAAAATTCTGCACAGCTAGGCATTAAGATCAATCGTGCATGTTTATCTTGGCTTTTCCTCCTCATCTCATCCTTCCTCTGTAGCATAAGAAGACTCTCTGAGAGAAGAAAGATGAACTATTTACTTTTAGTTCCCAGTTCCTACATCTGCTAAATCATGTCTTCGGCCCCACAGAAGCAGAATAAGAAAAAAGCCATTGAGCATAAATCTCATGATTTTGTCTTCTCTGAACAGACATTTTTGCCAGTTTGCCTTTAGGGATGTTGAGCTTTGAGAATTCTTTCACCTGCTCTTTCATTTTCTTTCTTCAGCTGGGGTTAAACGAGGTCAGTATACAAGAGGACCTCTTTAGTGAGATGTTATTGCCAACATCACTCCAAATATCAACTTAATTAAAGCAATTGTGCATGGAGAATCAGCATACAATCACAGAAGTAAAGCTGAAAGTTAACTTGGAAATAATGTTGCTCAAGTATCTGAAACCTTCATAGAGGAAAGATTTATGTGTGTATTCTCCAGAGCCTACAAGTGAAAAGGGAGGGCCTTGTAGGGCTTTACTGAAATCAGAGTCTGACATTCAGGCAAGGGAAAAGGCATAAGCATCAGTTATATTTTCCTCCCAGGAGGGAGTCTGCACAAGACATCAATGCTGGATCATGGTGGAGTGTTATGTGCAATGGCAGTACCTGCTGGTGAATCTCTCAGATAAGATATTTTAAGCTTCGTAGGTGGAGTATATCATTGCTTAGAGAGTCACTAGCCAGATGCTCATTTATCTGAAAAGTTGGTTCTTGGGAGGCTTACGTATGTTTCTTAAAGTTTTATGTCTAGTTCTGAGAGAACTAAGTTTTCTGGAACAAAGATTACCCATCTACACAATAGAGTTATTAAATATTTATTATTTATATTGCTGTGGTAAGGAATAAGTAACATATGCAATTCACCCTGCATAGTATGTGATAGGAATTAAGGAATCAATACATGTATTTCCCTTCTCTAAGTAATAAACAACAAATGGTTATAAGCATGGGCTTAGAGAAAGACAGATTTGCATTAAAATTCTGCTTACCCACTTACTGGCTTTATGTTTTTGACTTTTTAAGTTTGGTTTTCTTCTCTGTAAAATGGAAATATATAGCATTTACCTTATAGGCAAGGTTCTTTTTCAGGATTTATTGGCCAAGTGTGCTCTACAATAAATATGCAAAGAATTGAATAATACATTAATAGTTCTAATAGTATTACTACTATTAGAAAACGTTTTGCAGCCAAATTGATGAAACACATCAAAACAACTGGAAAGACCAAATTAAGGCTGGGCATTAGAACTGATTACTAAGCTGGGCAAATGATGAACTATTTATTAAATGCTTTAGGACACAATTATATTATCTATATACTGTTTTCTTCTACAGTAGAAGTGCATTTCTAGAAAAAAATTGAGAATGAAATAAAATAATTTTCTCTTGTTTTGGCAAGAGGAAAGTTATTTAAAAGGGTTGGATGATAAAGGTAGCTAGATTTCACAGAATCATGGAATGCTCATTCTATCAATCCTTTTCATTCTATTACTATTTCATACACACTTAATTTCTGCCAATAATTTGATTATTTTTAAAAAATTATAATAAGAACACTTATACCTAAAGACATATATTTTTCCTTAATTAAAAAAAATAGAAGTCAGAAGCTAAGTTTAATTTCTATGCTTTAGCACTTAATAAATATATATTACAAGGATACAAAACCCCCCACGATTTGCAATAATAAGGAAAATATTCAATTAACACAGCAGTACCTGAGTAGGATCACTGAATATCCAGTCTGTGTTCAGGTTGCAACTTAAATACTTTGGTTGTAAAGGTAATTTCCTTACAGTAGTGAGAAATTAAGCAATAAAAAATGATTTGTTGACAGAAGAAGTGGCCAGTCTTCAAAAATTCAAAGAATGTAATTTTCTTATTTAGAAAGAAAATATCAAAATGGCACTGAACTCTAAGCATAATGCATTTAGGCACATCTGAAAACTAAATTTGTCTTTCTTCATGTTTTGTGGAACTCAATTATAATTCACTTTATTGTTATCATCTTCTCTAGAGAAATCAGAAATAAAATTCTGCCCTTACCTGCCCTCCCTGTGGTCACTGCATGAATTCAATTATAATACCTTGAAATATACTCTTGTGAATCAAATTGAGGAGGTTATATCAAACAAATATATGTAGTTTAAATTATAGAAATTAATAGATATGTCTGTGACAATGGCTTAACTCTAGGGGAAAAAATAATGCAAATTATCATTTATTTGCTAAGCTCCTGGCAACCTTACCTAGCTATTTTGATAATGTATCACATGTTAAAGAACAAGGGACATACATGAACATGAAATATATGTTATATTTTATGAGAAAACGAATTAATTTTGTATGTATAACTACATTGGCCTTTAAAAATAAAACCTCTAAACTCATGTGTTTGTTCTAGCATTGCGAGACTTTCTTTGTTTCTATAAAGGAAGATTGAAAAAACCCTAGGTTCGGCACAATGAAAATAAAACAGCAAGTCAGAACATAACTATCTTATTCATAAAAATATCCTAGATCAGGATAAGAAGTTGCTTATAATTGCAGGCATATTTTTGGCCTCATACACGCACAAAATAAAGGGAGTACAATTTTCAGAGACATTTCAGTGAACAATAGTATGCCATCACCACATTCTATCTTTCACATTATTATACTCAGCTAACTCATCATTCCTTTTTTCCTGAACAAAAATGTATGAGAGTTATAAAGCCCCAAGTATCAGATCAGATTGTTCTAGCTTTATCTCATCAAACATTTTCTATATTGAAAAGTTATTAGAAAGCAGCACACACACAAATAATGTTCTAAACAGGGTTTTCTAATATTAATCAGAGCATATTAGTATTGCTTCTGTTGCCTTTTATGAGGAGATGATATGAGTTTAACTTGAAGTTTATAAAACTTAAAACTTTTCAGAAGAGGAAACAGGAGATCAATAGAAGTAAAATGACACATATTGGGTGACATTAAAAACGGATGTAGTGATCATAACATGATTCTGGAGTTCATTCTCTTCTTGGATAACCCAAATCATGGGTTTCATTTTAAGACTTAGCCAAGTCCCTTTCTAAAATTCTCTTCTACATTTTCTATTCACTCACCTCTCTATCATTCACCTACATTTTCTGGTCATTAAATCAATTAAGCCATTCTGTTGATCACTTTTGATGTTTTAAGTCAAAAAGAAAATAAATCTGTTGATTTCATTTAACAATTTATTTAACCAGTCCTTTCTGAGATTCTGCTATGTGCCAGGGATATAGTTCTAGGGAAATCAGTAATAAGACTATTTTATTCACTCTTCTTGGAGCTTTTAGTTCTGGTAGTGGCAGAGACAATAAACAATACATCATGTGCAAAGTAGTGATTAAAGGGTATAAAAAATAATACAAGGGATCTCAACAACATAATGGGAGGAGAGAAGGTCTTAATTTCGTATCTTTGAGAAAGACCTCTCTAATAAGGTGACATGTCAATAGAGAACTGAGGGAACTTAAGGAGTGAACTGAGTGGCCATGGCTGAAGAAAAGAATTCCCGGCACAGAATGTAGAAATTGCAGTCATTGAGACAGGAGTATACCTTGTGTGTTTGTGAGTGTTGTGAACTAGTAAGAAGTGGAAACGGAGTAGGAGATGAGATCTGAGATGTAGCTAGGGGCAAAGTCATGGGGGATTTGGGTTTGAATTCTAATGAGATGAATTTTGTTATCTGACTTACATTTTGAAAGGGGGTCTGGATGCTGAGTGCCATGGTCTGTGCCTGTAGTCTCAGCTACTTAGAAAGCTGAGGTGGGAGGATCCTTTTGAGACCTCTTGGTCTCATGGATACCTGCTAGGGCAATGTAGAAAGACCCCGTCTCTAAAAAATAAGACTGAGGGGAAGTGATTAGACACAATTACGACTTCTGTCCATACATGCTGCAGTCAGTGCTGCTGAAGATTCAGCTTTGTTTCAGGCTTTCACACCCAAGCTCTGCAGCTTTGTTTGGGCAGGTGTGGAGGGAAGCTCCCTGGAGGCACTACACAGGCTGAGTCCTGTCCTTACCTGGCTGTAGAGAAGGCCTACAACAGCATCTTGCTTGCTTTTAGACTTATTTTGACATTTTTCAACGGTATTATGGCTGGTGTATTTCTTTGTATTCTAAGACCAAAATCCAACCAAATAATGACCATTCATTAATAGGGTTGAAAATTTTAAGTTGCAGATGCATTCTCATCAAAATAAACAGGATCATCTGCCCTCCTTTTGACTAGATTTAGAGGAAGCAATCAACAATAAGCATAAATGAAATATTTGTTAAGAAAAATGAACTAAAATATTATGACCAGTAATTTTTTGCTTTGTTGGTCAGTTTCTTGAAAGACTCTTTGTTCCATTGATAGCAAAAGCCAGGGAGACACATTGAAATTATAGCACAATGACTTAGGGAAATGAAGAAAAAGTTTGAAAAATTGTAGGAGTCTCTAAAATTGTAGTGAAGAGAATTTTAAATCTAGTTCTTTCACTCAAAATATAAGGCGAATATTTCTCCCAAAGTGGCAGTCTATAAGATGTATTTTCATTGTACCTAAAAACATTTGTACATGTCTTAAATTGACTAATGAGGCAGGAGAAAAAATATTCATTGCCTCTGAACACAAAAACTTATGAATCTCACTTTTCTTCAATTTCTTCCAATGATATTTTACCAAGGATGAATTAAGAACTAAAATGTAGCCATACTCACTATGCTTCGTTAACTTTTAGTGTAAGTTCAGGGGCTCTTCTAATTGTAAGCACTACTTCTTAAGTTTAAATATAGGATGGCACAATGGAACTATAATGGAGATTTGTTGCTGTCAAAGAGATATGAGAATGAAGCCTTCCTTTCCTGTTTAATAATTCTATAATCCTGAATAAATTTATGACCACACTTGAGCCTGCATATCTACATTTTAGTGTCATTATGAGGATAGAGTTACATCCGATTACTAATTAATATAGGAAGTTAGTAAATATTTGTCCGTTCATCTATTTTCTTTCCTTTTTTGAGACGGGGTCTTATTCTGTCACCCAGTCTGGAGTGCAGTGGCACTATTATGGCTCACTGCAGCCTTGATCTCCCAGGCTCAAATCATCCTCTCACGGCACCCTCCCGAGTAGCTGGGACCACAAGCACGTGCCATAGATCCAGTTAATCTTTTTTTTTTTTTTTTTGCAATAGATTTGAGCTCTCCTTATGTTGCCCAAGCTGGTCTCAAACCCCCAGGCTCAAAGGATCCTTTCACCTTGGCCTCCCAAAGTGATGGGATTACAGGTGTGAGCAACTGGGCCTGGCCCTTTATCTATTTCTAAGAGTGGCTTTCAGGTACAGGTTAATATTTGTATATAAAAGTAGAGAAAAAAGTAGAAAACACACTCATATACATAGTAAAATAAGAAAATTACAGTTAAAATATGCATGTTTTTCTATACTTAAATTTTCCTTTGATAAATTAACGAAATTTATTAACCTCAAAAAGAGAAGCAACTTCTAAATTTTTTAAAAATTAGATCTGTTGTGAAATAATACAGTAAATGATACAGGATAATTTTCTTTCTATTTTAAACATTTTAAGCATTCTGATAGTTTCTGGGTTACATTAGCCAGTGGTGGTAACAACTGGCAATTACAGATGCTTGTGGCTTGTTTTAATCAGATTGAGCCCCATAAGCTCACTCAGAGAAGTGAGAGATGTCGAGAATAGGGCCAAAGAGTGCCAAGGGCAACAGAAAGGAGAGTCCCTAAGCAGCAGCGTTAGGTGTGGATTCAGGAGTCTTGTCCCTGTCGCCTGCAGGGAAGCAGCGATATTTGTCTTCCTGCTGAGATGACTAACTCTGGTTAGTGCTCAGTGCAAGCTTTGATTCCTTATTTATGAAAAAGGTGGTAACAGGGAATTTGGAGTTTGAGAGACACACTTCAGCTGTCTGGGAAAAATTTCATAGATCTGATGGAGAACAATGAGGAAAACCAAAGTAAATAATCAAATGTTATGAAGCATAGGCATGATGAATTTAACATCAAAGTTAACAGACATACATTTTAGAATATAACAAAGAATAGGTGAAAGAGAAATAATGATGGGCACAAATGCAAGAAAAACCACGCGCACTTCTTCCCATAGATAAACAATTCAAACCTTCCTGTACTGATAACTTAAGCACTATTAGGGCAATCGTATCTGACCATTTTTTTTTTCACTTTTGATTTCCAAGTGCCTAGAATAGTGCTGGTGATGAGATGCTCAATAAGCATTTACTGATTATATGACTAAATGAATAATTGAATGAAGGAATAAGTGAATGGCTGGCTGGATGGATTAAAAGCAATAAAAAGATCTAAAGTAGACCCCCAAGAGATAAAAGTTTGAAGAAACTTTATTCAAAGGCAATAAAGAAAAGTGAAGTGAGGTCCTTTGCAATTTGTTAACAGATTTGTTAATAGGACCATTGATGGGGAAGAGACTTTCTTACAAAAGCTGGGATCAAAACATCATAGAAAGTCTAGTGAGGGGTACCCAGCCTATCTATTGCTGCAGTTTTCCTTACATGGCCTTTTTATGTCTAACTAAACCTTGTTTAGATTTCCTTGATAGTAACTGTAACAGATAGTATTTATTTGTCTTTTCCAACCAAACTGTAATCTTCTCAAGAGAGATTCTAGTGGATGTGCACTGATATCATATTGTGCTTTTAATTTCAATTTTCCTGTTGTTTAATTATATTAGGCATCTTTTCACACGCTTATTGGCCATTTGAATATCTTCATTGGAAAAATGTCTAATCATGTCCTTTGCCCATTTTTTAATCAGGTTGCTTGGTTTTCTTGTTGTTTTTTTTCTCTTTAGCTGTGAGTGTTTTCTGTCTCTTTTTAATTGGGTTTTTTTCTTTTTTAATAATCAAGTTGTAAGAGTTTTTTTCTATTCTGGATATAAGACCTTTACTAAATATATAATATGCAGATTTTTTCCAACTTCTGACTTGTCTTTTTATTTTCTTAATAGTGTCTTTTGAAGTACAAAAACTTTTAATTTTAAGGAAGTTAAATTTATCATGCTTTTTTTTATGGCCCTCACTGTTATGATTATGTCTAAGAACTCTGCCCACACCAAGAACATCAGGACTTTCTCCTATCTTTTATTGAAGAAGTTTTATAGTTTTAGCTGGTAGATTATATCTATGATCCATTTTGAGCTAAATATGGTGTGTGGTGTGAGTTAATGATCTGAATTTATTTTTTAAATATTTTTTAACATGGATATCCGCTTGTCCCAGTACCACTTGTTGAAAAGACTATCTTTTTACTCTTACATTGTTTAATATCTTTGTCAAAATCATAAGCAATTATTTCAAACTCTTAATTCTGTTCCATTTATCTATACACCTATCTTTACACAACACCGCACTGTCTCCATTATTATACAATGTTTTAAAATTGAGTAGTAAAAATAAATTTGTTCCTCCTTTTTCAAAATTGTTTTGGTTATTCTAGATCCTTTGCATTTCTATATAAATTTTAGGAGAAACCTGTCAATTTCTACACAAAATCCTGCTGGGATTTTGATAAATACTATGTTAAATCTACAGATTAATTTGAGGAAAATTGTCATCCTAATAATATTGAGTTCTGCAATCCATGATTACAGACTGTCTCTCAATTTTAAATTTTCTTTAATTTCTCTCAAGAATGGTTTATAAAATGCAATGTATAATTATTGTACTTCTTTTGTTAAATTGTTGGAAGAAGCCCTTTATCAGAATGAAGTTTTTTCTAGTTTGCTGATAATTTTTATTATAAATGTTGGGTTTTATCAAATGCTTTTTCTGCATCTTTGAGATGACGTATTTTTTCCTTCATTCTATAATATGATGTGTGTATTACACTAACTGATTTTCAAATATAAAGACAATCTTGCATTTCTGGGATAAATCCAATTTGGTCACAATATATATAATCTTTTTAAATAAGTTTTATATGTTGTTGAATTGACCTTATTAAAGTTATTAAAGAACTTTGTATCTATGTTCACGAAGGATATTTGTTTTCTTTCTCTGTGATATCTTTGGCTTTGTATCAGGTATGTGCCACCATGCCCGACTAATTATTTTTGTATTTTTAGTAGAGACAGCGTTTCACCATGTTGGCCAGGCTCGAACTAATGATCTCAATTGATCCACCTGCCTCGGCCTCCCAAAGTTCTGGGATTACAGGTATGAGCCACTGTGCCTGGCATAGTCACTGCATTTTTGAATGGAGTCAGGTATAGAGAAATTCGTTTCACTCTACTTTCTTGTGAATAGGCTAACACTGTTTCAGGCCAAAAGCATATTTCTATAAGCTCACTCAACATTGTAGTCAATGAATTTAATTTTTAATAGACTTATTGAATCAATTGACTGTTAATTCTAGTGTATTTTTATGTGTGTCTTTGTGTGCATATGTACATTTTCCTTTTTTTCTCTGGTTTTCTTTGTATTTTGGTTGGACATTGGGAAAGGCAGTTCCAGGATATACTAATATGGTGTAATTCAAGTCCAAAAGTAAAATCTAATTCTTAGGATGGCAAATAACAAAGGTTCAGAAAATAAGTAGGTGTAGTTACATAGTCTGAGACTTTAAAAGGAGTGGCAATTTGAGAAGATTGATATCCACGTGAAAATTTAATTTAATTTACATAGGCTCAAATGCTTCTAATCTATAGAAAAGGAAAGGGTCCATAATGAATCTGAAATGAGTGCACAAGTGGTTATATAATGAGCTCAGCCAGTAAATAAACAAGTAATTTAAGTCAATACAGGCACCAGACATGTAAGATAAGCCAGAGAAATTTGAGGTTTAAAAAACATATAAAGTACATAAAATGAATAGGTAGTTCAGATGAAGAACAAGAAAGAGCTTGCTTGGAAGTAGGAAAGTATAATGAGAATGTATAAGAGTGAATAATGAACTGTTCAATTCTTTGCTTTTTTTCATTCTCTTTGCCAAATAAAATCAGTCTTAGGCTAGAAATCTGGGAAGAAAGAAACATTAGTAAGAGAGAGATGAAGGCCAAAACAGATGAAGACATCTTCAGATATCACCAATCGATTTGTAATTAGTTTAAGTCTCCTGTTTCAGATTCATTACATCCCAGGAGCTGAGGGAACTTGCAGATGACATTGTTGAGCAGCTGCCAATAATCGTGAAGCCTAGCTAAGCTACCAAACAGACAAAAACCAGACTCATCTGAACCAGTTTTTAAGAGGAAGAAAAAGCATATGCCACATAATATACCCGGTTAGTCTAAGAACAACTCTAGGTAAAATTTTAGAGCAAATTGTATAATTTAGCAGAGGAAATGACACTCAATGAAGCCACTATGAATTCAATAAGAACAAATTATTCTAAGTTACACTTTTTCTAAAAGGGTTACTGGAATAGCATTTCAACAAGGAATGAAAATCTGCCAAAAGTGAACTTAGAATGATCATGCTTTTATAAAACAATAAGGTATTAATGACAATAATAAAAATTTTATATATGCATGTATATACTTATTAAATCAAAGACTATTTTTTAAAAACAGATGGTATCTACTTACAGAAAAAAAGCAAGTCAGTATTACAATCCTGTATTTAGCTATTTTCTTGAATTCTGTTCTGTTTCTTAAATTGTTTAGGGAAAAAAATCCATGGTATTATTTTCTGCTAAGACAGATTCTCTCAGAATATTTAAAACTCATATTTTATTGTTTTATTTTTTCAGGTTTTATAAAATTTAACTGAGATGTAATTAGAAAATTTAGTAAGATGGCAGAAGCACACAATAAATGCATAAATTCAAAAGCATTTGTAAAGCAAAAATAGTAACCATTTAGGATATTATAGATAATTTCACAATAGCAACAAAAATGTAAAACTCATGAATAAATGTGATTAGAAATGTGTGAGAATAATATGACAATGAATCTCTACTGAAAGACTAATACAATGCATGAATATATGGAGATATAGCCATGGTCTAGGAAGAGAAACCAATAATATGTTCACGTTAATTCTCCTCAAATTTATATATTATATATCATTTTAATTCTCATCAGGACTTTCTTTGGCACTTAACATAAACAATTCTAAAGTCCACCTGGAAGAAAAATTTAAAATATATAGGAAAATTCGTTAAGAAAATGATGCAGAAGAATTATGATCAGATAGTCATTTGCATTTTAAAAGTATGATAAAATACGTGGTATTGGCATCAGAGCAGATAGATGAATGGAGTAAATAAAAATTCAGTACAGTTTTTCTCTGAATTGTAATGATTGTCTTCATCATTATCGTTTACATTTGTTTATTGTCTACTCTTGGCCAGCCACTATTCTTAGTTCTTTTATGTATTTACTCATTTAATTCTCATGACAGTCCTGAATGATAGCCCTGACCTTGATTTTATCCTCCAATTTATGGTATAATTATTTAGCCCTATAGCATAGTGCAAGTGTGAGTCCACTGAAGGAATAAAGAAAGGGCTGGCATCAAGGGGCTCAAGTCATCAGCCATCAACATGGAACACAAACTTTCACCAGCAGAAGGTGATGATGACTTGCTGAAGTCTTAGATGATTCCTAGCATCTTTTAGCAATAATGCATTTTTAAATCAAGCTATATACATTGTTTTTTAGACACAACGCTATTGCATACCTAATAGATTACAGTATAGTATAAACATTTTCTTGTGTACGCTGGGAAACCAAAATATTCATGTGACTTATTTTATTGCAGTGGCCTAGAGCCAAACCCACAATATCTCTGAGATATGCCTGTGTTTGGTTGCTTATAAAATCAATTAAGAAAGTACAAAAGTCTTCCTGTAATCAAGTAGCAACAAGTTAGAGGATAAAACAGAAGGTATTCCCTTTGTAACAGCACAAAGCACGTTAAATATGTAAAAATAAATAAAAGAGAAAAATATAAGATTTACATTTAAGATCTATCTTGTCAGTTATATTTATCCTAGTAATGTCAATAAACAAGGCATGATTAAATATATTGTATCTATGACTATGTGCCTTACAATTAATTCATGAAAATTTCCCTGATTGATTTCATGTGTTCCCATTCAGGATTTATTCATTCAGTCTTTTATTCATCCATTCATTTATTCATACATTCACCTACACAGCAAATATATATGAGACCTACGCTTTTCTGGGCACCAACATCCATAACCCAAGTATAAATAATGGGAATATTTTTCTTCAGCATTAACACATTTCTTTCCCAGACATGCAAAATTGCCCACAGAAAAACAACTACCTCTATCTGAAATGAGAAATTGTTTTGTTCAGGTGCACAAACATGATTAGCAGCATTGGTATATAGAATAAAAATCATCAAAGATTATCAAAACGTATCTAGATTCAAATAGGTAATATGTGCCTGGTAGAGAGAATATAAGTGCAGAAAAATATTCTATTTAACTTGATAAGAAACCAACTCAGAAAAGAAGGTAAAGATTCTGACTACATGTGCCAGAGAACTCAAAGTCTTGATGACAGTATTCCTTATCTTGAGTAGCCCCTGCACCCAACTTCAACTAGTTGACAGAATTCTGGATGTCCAGTCTACCAGCCCACCCTTATATTTGCCAGACTGTTTTCCCTTGGACCTAGAAATGAAAAAATCGTAAACTAGTATCTACAAAAAAAAACAACAGAAATGAGTTTTTAGGCCCAGATATCATTAAGACATGTAAAGTTCATGACTTCCAGAACAAATACTCCAATTACATTATGATAATTGGCCTCATTAGAATATCATGTTCTCTAAGCAAAGATTAAATCTCTCTTCTACCTGTTAACTTCCTTTAACAAAATATTTCCCATAGTCTAATATGGCTTCCAATCATCAGGGAACAAACAAGAGATTATGAAATATTTGCCAAACTTTTTGTTTTGACCCTAAAGTATTATGCTAGTCAGAATAATTAAGACTAGCTGTCAAAAAAAAAAAAGAAAATTCGAAGTCTCAGGGACATTTAGCCCTGTCTTATGTCACAATCATGGTCCAATGCGACTCTGTCAGTCTTCTTATTTGGCTATTACATAACATTATTATATATTAAATTATGTGTAACTGCATATAACATATAAAATATATGCAATTAATGTTATAAATATATAGTATTATAAAATATATCATATATTATTGTTATATTGAATTTTGTATAACATTATACATTGACATATTATACTGTATTAAACCATATTATGCTATATTATATTGGCCTTTTTATATCATCTGGAATACACAAAGTCTCTGTGGCAGGAGAGGAGAAAAATGTCAGAATCACACTGGTTCTTAATTTTCTTCATATGAAGGAACACATGTAACTTCTTCAGATAGTCCATTTACTAGAGAACTAGTCACATGTTGGACCCACCCTAACTAAAAGCAGGTAGGAAATAGAAAAGAGATAATGGGTATTTGGTGAATACTAGTGGTTTCTTCTACA
Organism: Aotus nancymaae; assembly: GCF_030222135.1. Classification (NCBI taxonomy): domain Eukaryota; kingdom Metazoa; phylum Chordata; class Mammalia; order Primates; family Aotidae; genus Aotus; species Aotus nancymaae. Next base: position 45,837,551 of record NW_026988431.1, on the reverse strand, counting down.
GATATATTCTTGGTTTAAAAGATTTAAAACTATGAATGAAGTGCCTTTCCAGCTTTTTATGTATCAGAAAATGTATCCTCCAATGTCACTGCTCATTTATGTGAGGTAAATGGCAATATCTTCCTCTCTTGAGCAAGTTTGTGCCTTAAAAAATATCCTTCTCTCCACATCATTAAATATGGCCTCACCAAAGCCAGTGGTATATAATTAGCTGAGACACATTATAGCAATATATATTCTAATTATAGACTAGTTTGTAGCAATTTAGGGGAAGGATTAGCTATAATGTGAGTAAGCAATTGTGCATGTTTTAGACAAGCATTTTCACGCCCATTTTATAAATAAGTAAATAATAAACCAAGGCTTGAAAAATTAATCGATGATTTAGTAAGGGTTGTAGAACCAATACATAGAGGTCTTCTGACTCTAAATCCCAGACTTTTACCGTTAACATAGCTTAGAAGGCAAACGGTTTCTCTAGGCCAATATTGCCCTCAAAATTTCATCTTTCACTGAGTTCCCTTAAAATTCAGTGCCAGAATGAAAGAGGCCTCATACAAGCCATATCCCCTCTTGCCCTATCCCGCCATTCCTCATGGTCAGAACTAGCTTTTCCCACTGACCACTCATCAGAATCCTCTGTCCTTTCCCTTCCAAAGAGCACTGGTGTCAACAAGGCACAACAAACACAAACACATGATGGAAGACATCATATAGTCAGTCATCATGAAAAGGAACTCACTTTAACTGGAGACACAATGACTTGAAATTAACACACAGTGGAATTGTGGGCAATATGACAGTGCAGTAATCCGAGCAACCTAGAAATCTCATTAGGTAGGACACTATCTCTGCTGACTTTTCAGGGATTATCACATCCCCATGACCCATCTAACTTTGACATTACAGTAATTCATCTTAAATCATATAATAAACCTTATAATATATATATACAAACATAAATATATATGTTTTAACTAAACATTTAAAATATACTTCTCAAGAGAAAATGAAAGTTAAGAAATATCTAAACACCTGAACACAAAATGATTACAAAGACATTATCAAATATTTAGATTTTATTTCATGGTAAACTCAAAGCAATTATCCTTGTATAGTTAGTAATTTTTCCAGCACAATTAAAAAAAAACCTAGATTAAGTCATAAAAAGTGATTTTTCTCATGTTATATTATGCTTTTATTATAACAGAAATACCATCATGAAAAAGTTCATCAGACTGTTATTAATGTCAGGTATGAACATAAAGCATAAAGTTTTCTAAAGTCCTATCGTTATATAATATCATTATATAATAGTGCATTCTAATGTTAATAAGAATTTATAATTCTTATTCATTTCAAATTCTTTTATAATTCATTTCTAATTCTTATTCCTTTCTAATATTAATACATGTTTCCATATTTATGATTACCATTATTTTATTTTAGGGTAATTTGCATATAAATTGATACCATTTTTGTTTAGTTCTATGTGCTGTAAAAGTTGCTGTTTATTAAAGAAGCTACCGCAGTTTGCATTGCCAACATTAGGTGGCAATAGTTATCTCTGTAATTCATAGAAGTTGTTTTAACATGTTATTTATGTACTATTGAAATGGTGTGTGCTTCAGTTCACTTCAAAAGTCTTTCTGTAGTAAAACAAACATGTTAAATAGTTGAATCAAAATAAGATCAATCAGATTAAGGTTTTTAGAAGACCCAAATAACTGAAAACATTATGCTCCATTTGATTTTCTCCTTTTATATAACTCAAAATAAAAATAAGTTACAGTCATATAATAGTTAATGACCGGCATAGGTTCTAAGAAACGTTATCTTTAGACAATTTTGTCATTGGGTGAACATCATGCAGTATACTTATGCAAACCTAGATAGTATAGCCTCCTACACACCTAGGCATTATGGTATAGCCTGTTGCTTCTAGGGTACAAACCTATACCACAGGTTATTGTATTGAATAATGTAGGCAATCATAACTCAATAGTATTTGTGTATCTAAACATATTGAAACATAGAAAAGGTATAGTAAAAATACAGTATTACAATATTTGGACCACTGTTACACATGTGGTCCATTATTGACCAAAACTTCATTATGCAGCATGTGACTATAAAACTTGCATGTGCTTAGATATTAAAATTGGGTTTATTTCTACATTTTCTGCTTTCATAATTTTGGATAAATCTTTTAAAGCTAACTCATCTCAATGTCTCATGCTCTTTCTCTCTCTCTCTCTCGATCTCACTCTCTTCTATTTATTTATGTTTGTATATTTAGTGAGTGTCTCTCTCTGTTCATGTCCAGAGCACATACTCTGGCAACTGGGTAACCTTGTTCAAACCCAAAGGCACACACTACATAAGAACAATCCAATTTATAATTCAAGGTTTACTAGTTTTCAATTCTGTGATGGTTAATGCTAATTTTTCAATAATTTTTTTTCTCAAACCAAAGCACAGGTACACACATGCACACATTCAGAGTGTCTTACTCCCTTCATTATAGTAATAGCAAATAAAAATCTCATAGTATTCTATTATAGTTAGAAAAAAATTTATTTAAATTTATTGTGACTATATCAGAAATCCAAGCAAATTGAGCATATCCAATATAGAACAGTATTACTAACATTACTAATTAGTATTATTAATAATACTAATAACGCAGGTCTACTTGTCATTTGATACAAGAAAATTTTATATCTCAGACACTGGCAGAAATTTGAACCCTTATTCTGGAAGGTAGAGCTCATGTCTATCTGTTCCACATTATATCTCTTGAGGTTAGAACAGTGCCTGGAAAATACTATGCCCTCAATAAGTGTTTGTGGAAAAGCTTTACAGACATTTCTGGAGCTCCTAATTTGAATAACAGTGTAGCACTTAGGGAATATACTTCAACTCAAATGGAACTAGATTTGAAACCCTAGCTCTGAGACTTACTGGCTGTGGATATTGAGCAAGAAATTGGCATTTATTAACTTTTTAGAGTGTATTCATTATTAACATTAATTGAGCTTCAATTTTCTTATAGGAAAGAATGGAGGAAATAATGTATGTAGAGCACAACATATAATGGGTACTTAAACTCTCGAATCTTATTATTGCTTACCCACAGTTATAATTTGTTAATCTGCATCCTGATGAAAAGAATTTGTGTAGACAGCTGATATAATTTGGATATTTGTCCCTGCCCAAATCTCATGTTGAAATGTGATCCCTAGGGCCGGGTGGGAGGTGTTTGGGTCATGGGGGTGGATCCCTCATGGCATGGTGCTGTCCTTGAAATAATGAGTGAGTTTTTGTGAGATCTGTTTAAGTGTATGGCACTTCCTGCCCCACCTCTCTCTTGCTCCCTCTCTCTCCATGTGAGACACTTGCTACCCCTATGCCTTCTTCCATGGTTGCAAGTCTCCTGAGGCCTCCCTTGAGGCAGAGGCTGATGCTATGCTACCTGTATACCCTGCAGAACTGTGAGCCAATTAAACCCCCTTTCTTGTAAATTACCCCATCTCAGGTGTTTCTTTACAGCAATGCAAGAATGACCTAATACAACAACAAGCCATGTTTTCCTCCTTAAAAAAAAGAGGCACGATTCTAGAACCCATGAGCATAATTTTCTCTTTCATGTATATTCATGGCACCCCTCAATTCTGATTTTGCAAATCCAATTTTAAAGCCATATTTTACCACCATTGAAAGACCAAATTTTAGTAGAAAAGCAACTTGGGGGCAACAACGGCTGGGCATACCATAATTTAGATTGATATTTTGCCTCAGTGCAATCACAGTTCAAATCAAATGCATTCTTTTTGCCTCTCACCTTCTTAATTAACAGTAAATAGTCGGTGTGACAGGCTGGATTTTAAAATGGCCCCAGAAATTCCCATTTTCCTTGTACAATCCTATATAATCCCCACCCACGCTTTGAGTGTGGGTGGCATTTATAAATATACAGGGTAGCCAGTCCTTTGTTTAGATTATGTGATAAAACTCTGTTGTAACAGACCAGAGAGAGATATTCCAGGCAGTAGCAGATGCTCCCCTGATGGCCTGGAAGAATCAAACCACCATGTTGTGGAGAAAGCCTCATGGCTGGTAATGGTAGGCCTTTAGGAGCTGTGGCCCTCAGTCCTACAACTGTAAGTAAATTAATTCTGCCAACAATCAGTGAGCTTGGAAGACAATTTCCCTGAATCTCAGATGAGATTGCAGGTTCAACATGAACCTTGATTTTAACCTGGTGAAACCCTGAGTAAAAGACCCAGTTATCCCATACCTTGATTCCTATAGCAAGGAAACTGTGAGATAATAAATTTGTGTTGCTTTCAGCCACTACATTTGTGGAAATTTATGAGGCAGCAAACTAGTAGAGAGGTGTTTAAGAAATGTCTAGTTTATTAAAACATTTATCTAGATATTCAAGTAATAATAGGAAATACCTGAGCTTATCAGCATGCCTCACCTAAAGCAAAGTAAATGTCATTAACATGTGCAAAAGAAATAATTTTTAACTAACGCTAAATGGTAAAACAACAACAACAAAAACCCTAGAAAAAAAAATGATCCATAGATTGCTAGCTCTATAGAATAGTCAAGGAAAGTCAAAGTATGTTCTCCATGTCACATAGCTAAAAATCACCCAACTCCCTGGGCTCAGAAGAAATTATAAACTGATCATTCTGTTACAATTTGGCTTCAGATGTAAATCAGTCTTTTGGGAAGAAATTATTGTCATCAGTGAAGTCTGGTATTTTTGTCTGTTTGATAATTAATCATATTTGTCCTTGTAAAATAATAAATTACAATTCTCTGGAAGCCAAGCTTTCTCTCAACTGGTATTACTGAGGGGTTTCATTCACTTGTTATTTCAAATGGAATAATGATATGATTTCCCAAAACAAGTGCATATTTTATTTTCTTATTTACAGGATGCACTTCCTAACATTCATATGAAATATTTGGCAAACTGTGAAATGTAATTTTTCTGTGCAGGTGCTCATCAGATTTCATATAGCCTGAAGATCAAACATTTATGTAAGCAACAATATTGATGTTATTCTGATAGTTTGGTGTGGTTCTGTCATCTTTAAAATATGCCCGACAAAATAAATTTTGAAAGTGAATTTGTAATAATTGTCAAATAATAGTGTCTTACAATGTATTAAAACTTTCTGTCCACTTTAATTAGTGACTATTTTTGAGATTTCAAGTACATGGATGTGTTTGAAATCTAGGAACTGGAAAATTATCAGCAAATTGAAATAATAATTAGAGCTAACATTCATTAAGTTTTTTCCATGCGTCAGGTACTGTGTAAAGAATTTTATCTGGATTAGCTTATTTAATTTTTAAAACAATTTTATCATTTTGGCCATTAAATAGAAGACAAAACTGAGGCAGTGACAGATCAAATGACTTGACCAACTTCATAAAGCTAAAAAATTGTAGGCCAGGAGACAGACCTAAGCAAACATAGTCAAGCTGCCTAATACAGCATGCATGTTAGATATTGCATTGCCGAAATTAATGGTAAATAATGCATAATCATTAACTAAAGAAGGTATCTGCTGGTTAGTGAGAGAATTTGTCTATTTTTTATTAACTAGGTTTCTAAAATTGAAGTAACAATTAAGTAATGTTCAAAATGGTCAGTTTTACTCCTTTCAGATCTCCAAATTCACTAGCATCTTCCCGCAAACAAATATTTTTTTCATATTCCTGAAAGAGTAGTCTATTCATATACAAATAAGTATAATATGTATTTTTTTTACACAAATAAGACATTTAGACACTGCTTTGTATCTTCAGTTTTTTCACTTAATAATGGACCTGGGAAATGATTCCATATTAACATGATAGATCTAGGTTTATGTTTTTACTTGGAAACTTATCAGCTTCCCACTATGAAAAATAACAAAATTCTCAAGAATAGCAGAATCTTCTTTTTCAAGCCTGTGAAAGGAAACATAAAAGAAGAGAAAAAATATTTTATTTCTTACCCATAGACTGGTTTAAAATTTTCATTTTACTGACAGAGAAAATAATGCTAGTTAAGCCATGAGACCAGATTTAAGGCTGCTATTTCTCAAATTACTAAAATTTTTTCTAAGGGTTAGTATTATAATTTCAGTTTCAAATAAGACTTTCACTTATTTTATAAACATTTTCCCCTCCCTTATGTGTTTCACAAAGCAAATTCCAATTAGTCACCAGAATAGTAAATCACAAAATCTCCTTATCCTTTCTGTAACAAATCAAGAATTGCAATGCCATTCTCAGCAAAGATTTTGAGAATCTTAAAATCACAATATATTCTTCTCTAGTCAATAATTATGGATATATGTTTGTGTGCTTGTCATTCTACATTCAATAATTTCAACAGCCAAAGCCCTTGAGGATCAAATTTGGATTTTTCTCGGTTTTACTGGCTCTTGCTCATTGTGGCCTTATGCCTTCTATGCTTTGTAATTTTGGATCTTGAACTTACTTAAATGACTCACTTCATTATTGGGAATTCAATGAGGTCTCTGATGACTGGGCATCCCTTTAGAGAATATTTGCTTTTGCTTCTACCAGGTGTTTGGAGTTAATATCGGTTTAGAACCACATAAAGTTGTCTGGTGTGGGGTTCATTAGACATTGCAGGTAAGTGAAGAATGAATCCCAACCCCCAAGATTAACCCAGAGGCTACACCAAGAGTGATTGCTTTCCTTATTGTTTCTCTTCACTGGTGAGCAGATTTTTACAGGTCTATTATTCTTTGAGAATGTGGTCTTTTTTGGTTCTCAGGTATATATGGATCCCCTTTTCAAAATCTCCATTTTTTAGTGTACTAAGACCTCATTTTCCGTCCTATGTGGAGCTGCAGAAAGCCAAGGTGTTGGGACATAGAGAATTGAAGATATACTCATCAAGGATGATGTCAGGTGTTATGATAGCCTGCTTTGTTTCTCATTCCGTGAGGATGTCCTTCTACATCTTATGAATCAAGCTTTGCATTTAAAAATAAGGTTATTATATTTTGCCCAACATATGTAAAAAGTTTTTGAGTGGGAGATTTTTGAAAAAGTCAGTTATGTAACTTTACTAAAAACAGAAGATCCAGAAAAATCTTTAGGTTGCTTTTTTTTCGTGAATCTGCTAACCTCTGGCCATCAAATGAACTTCTGAACATAGCACTCTAATGCCCCCCTTTCCAATATTATATTGCAAAATATAATAAATATTGTGCACGAGACAACAATGGAGGGATAGGAAAAATGAGAGTGTTTGGAGGATTGAATAAGAGTCTTATGCATGGTATGGAGGAAGGGTTTGGATTTGGCCTTCAGACCTTGGACAAGCCAATTAGCTTTTGAGTAGGAATAACAGAACTTAATCTATAGGCTTATCTTAAGAACTAAATGAAATAATTTATGAAAATCTATCTGAATACCAGCTACTCACTTGTGTCAATCGAATCAGTTATAAAATGGAAGATTTGAGGACTGATCAAGAAAAAAACATGACCACGAGGTGGCAGTAGTACATAAAGACCTTCATTGAGTTGTAGTAATACTTTGACAGGTTGTAAGAGAGGGGAAGTTTCTGGTGACAGCAGACCTGCCAGAAACAACTGGATGGGGCCACTACCCAGAGAGGCAGAGGTCAAGGGGACAAGGAAACCCTCAGCTAGAGGGGAATCAGAGAGGAGGCGTACATGTCAGGGTGATGTCATTCAGCAGCAAGGAGGAGAATCTCTGGGTCAGAGAGTTGCAAGGAGGAACAGCAGTTTGGGATCTTTTATAACTCTAGGGTTTGTCTCATCTTTGACTGGTAGATATTTGGTGTAGTTTCATGGGGTATTCAAAGTAGGCTGTTTAAATGGCTAAAAAATATACTTACTTGGGCAATCGCTTTAAAGCAATCGATGTGTAAACATTTTAGTTTGGTGCTGGGCAGTGGTAGGATGTCCTAGTCTGCTGTGAGGAAGTAAACATTGGTGTCAATATATAGGGGCCATTTTAACCAACTGGTATAACACATACCCATATGTATGGACATACACACACATCCAGGATGCAAATTGCCATCCTAATATCCTGCACTGGTTATTTTTCATTTGTTGCCTAGATCCATTCTCCATATTCTCTGCCTTCCTTTGTCCCCCAGGAAGATGACCACTATCTACAGTACACTCCAGGCTTCTTGCTCTCTGGCGTCTGTGTGTCACTAGCTGGAGATCGGGGTGGGAGGACAGAAAGGCTGGGGTATTGATTTGTTCTGCTCCTTACTGCCTCACTGTCCTGGCAGAAGCTGCATTCGGTTCAAAGCTCTTGTCCCTGCAGCACCTCCATGACCGCTCCATTCCTTTTCCCTTCTGGACTAGTGGTGGCTCTGGCATCCTGCTCTTGCTAATCCCTCAGTGCTTCACTTTCTTATGTTGGTTTCCTTAAATCGGCACATCATTAAATTCTCCTCTCTTACGTCTTTGAGTGAGTGAGCCATCTCACAGCTAGAACTCCTTATTAAATCACACTAAATAGCGTCTCTGTTGATGGAGGGGAGGTTTCTCTTTAAGTATTGCAAGCTATGTATTTAAACTTTAAGGTATTTTTAAGTACATAATACATTCGCATGGCTCAAAAAATGAATAGCTATAAAAGTTAAAAGTAAAAAATGTTCTTTTCCTTCCAACCTTGTCCTTCATCTAGCCAGAACCTCCTTCCTTTCTACATAGAAATCTCTATTTTTAGATTTTATGGATCTTTTCAGAGTAATGCATATTCAAGAGGATATAAATATAGATTTTTATTTTCTTTTATTTTTCACAAAAGGCATATTATGCATACTGTTCTAACTCTTGGGGTTTTTTTCACTATATAGTTTCTAGGATTATTTTTTTTACAGCCATATAACGCTCCACTGTAAAAATAAATTTTAGGTTATTTAGTCACTGCTATTTATGGATTTTGCATTTATTCTAACCATTAGCTATTATGAAAAATATTACAAAGAATAAAATTGAGCCTATATCATTTCGTATATGTACAAGTACATCGGGAGAGTATATTTCCAAAAGTAGAGTTACTGGGCCAAAGGCTATATGCATTTACAGTTTTGATAAATGTTGCCAAATTTTTCTTCATAGAAGTCATACTAATTCATGCTTCCCTCGGCAATGAAGAGCTCTTTCTTCCCCATAGCCTCACCAAAACAGTATGTTTGTTAAACTACTTTCTCCTATAAATCTCTCTGGCACCATCTCATACTCCAGAGAGTGGAGCAGAAGGTTTACACACAATTGTAGATAACAAAAAGAAAAGTACGCCAGGTGAAAAAAAATTAATTTTAATTTAATATACTCAATTTAAATACTAGATACAGGAGTTATAAATCACTCTTTTAAATGATTCTCACTACATTGTCTCATTTATTTTTTGCTTAACATTACATTTATTTTCTCCAAATGCCTCATTTATTTACGATTCAAAGAGTGGCAACGAAAGAGGCGATGAGGGAGAATGGTGGGTTTTTTTTTTAAGTACGTTTTTCTTTTCTGATGAGTGCTCCAAGCTCAACGGGACATAAACAAATTTATCAGTCCTTAGGGGAAAACATGTAGCAGTTCCTCTCCTTTCCTATTTCCCCAAGGAGTTAGTCACAAAAGATTCATTTCTCAAGCTCAGAGCTGAAATATCTGGCTGGTGGTATTGGTGGTCTCATGAGAGTTGTTGCAAGACATGAATAGAAGAAAACAGTTCCTTCCCTCTTAATGTATTCACTGGTTAACCTTCTGTATGTGGTTTTGCTAGTGAAACGTTAATTTATCCCTACTCTGATCTCTATACTGGCCACCATTAATACAGCAAACTATTAAAAATGCATTTGTAAATATTATGAAGCAGAAGACTGATGGTAGATTTTTACAACCTATTCTTCAGAGAAAAGGGCCCTCATTTTAGCGTTTGTCAACTTCTATGATGTAACTATTCCCTATATGGCCAGTTGTGAGCTACCCAAGTGATGTCACTGAATGCAGATTTGGGAAGAGAGGTACAGTAGACACCATTATATAGGTTTCTATCACACAGTATTTTCACCATACAGATACGATAGTTGTACATCATCTCAACAGCACAGATCACAGTAAATAATAGTAAAAAATTTAGGAAGTCATCTGTTCTAGGTATTTACTATCCTTTGTTTCTAATATAATTTATTTAATTCCATTTATAGTATTTATTTTAAAAATAATGGCTGTGTTTCATTATTGACTTACGAAATTCTTGGGAATTTCTCAATTGGTTCCTTCAAGTTGGTATAAGTGGCTTCTCCAGCGCATTGCTGAAAGGGAAATATTTTAGTCACACAGAGAAGCAAACCCCTGAAAAAGAATGAGTTTATTTGTGAACTTCCAAATAAGCATAATCACAATAATAACAATGGGAAAGATTGCAAGTTCCCTCCCCATATCCAATTTTCCCTTCCTTCTTTCTTTTCTGTAAATTTCCCACATAACATCAATGTACAATTTTCCCTTCTTTCTTAACAACAGAAATTTGATTTCATTATGTTTAGCAGTGCATTCTGCTAAAATGTAGTATTTTCATCTTACTTAAAGAATAGGGAAGGCATGTGACTGAGTTTAGGTTAATAATATTTGGGCAAAAGTTGTTGGGTAGGGCTCTGGAAATCTTTCTCTGTGTGTGTGTGTGTGTGTGTGTGTGTGTGTGTGTATCCAGATGGCATTCATCCCTTTGCAGAACCACTTTTCTTTTCTCTTCCTTTTTTGCATCTGTATATGATAAACAGACTCCGGGCAGCCATCTTGTGAACATGAGGTGGTTCTGAGGATGTAAACTTCTAAGCAGAATGGCAAAGAAGGAAACAGAAGTGTTCTGAGAGTTTGAGAATATAATATAGTCAATATACTACCAACCTTGAACAGCCTACTTCTGAACTCCGTGATACAAAAGCAAAATGTTAATGTATTTTTAAGCCACTTATTTTTAGATCTTTCTAACTCACAATCAAAAGTATTTCTTTTGTTTATTATTATTTTTTGAGATGGAGTCTTGCTCTGTCATTCAGGCTGGAGTGCAGTGGCACAATCTTGGCTCACTGCAATCTCCACCTTTGGGCTCAAGTGATTCCGTGCCTCAGTCACCTGTGTAGCTGGGACTACAGGCACCTGCCACCACACACGACTAAATTTTTGTATTTTTGGTAGAGACAGGTTTCACCATGTTGGCCAGACTGGTCTCAAACTCTTGAACTCAAGGGCCTCAGCCTCCTAAAGTGCTGAGATTACAGGCATGAGCCAATGCACCCAGTCCCAAATACCATTTCTAAATGATGATATAGTTAACATTTATTGACCATCTACCATGCACCAGACACTATCCCAAGTAATTTTCAAGTGTTACTCCTAGAAAGGTAACAACATTCTATCCACATTAGACATCCTTAGTTTGAGATATTTTTATAGACCCGTATGTCCCAGGAAGGATTAACTTTATTCTTTCTTTATTTTTTAAGATAGCATCTCTTGCCCAGCCTGGAGCACAGTGAGGCGGTCACAGCTCACTTCAGCCTTACCCTCCCAGGCTCAAGTGATCCTCTCACCCCAGTCTCTGGAGTAGCTGGGACTGCAGGTGCACACCACCACACCCAGCTAATTTTCTTTTTGTATTTTTTGTAGAGACAAGGTATCCACCATGTTGCCCAGGCTGGTCTTGAACCCCTGGGCTCAAGCAATCCATGCACCTCAGCCTCTCAAAGAGCTAGAATTAGAGGCATGAGCCAATGCACCCAGCCTGATTAACTTTAAATGTATAAATGCTCACACCTTCCCTTCAGCAGAAAATAGGTATTCTAAGAATTAGATTTATCCTTTCATGCTACAAGGAATACTTACTCAATTTCTGCTCAGAAAAGTATTAATAACTCTATTATATTCGACTTTTATGTGCCAGTCAAGTATTCAGTTCACTGTTTGCAACAACGTATATCATTTCACAATAACAGGCAGTTAAATATGATTGACTATAGGAAGCACTATTCTGGTGTTCTATAGCTTCCCTATAAATATTTAATTGTGGTAACTCTGCTCCGTTTCTCCACACAGTTCTAAAAATTTCTTTAAAATTATACTATTAAACTTCTTGAAATACTCAGACATGGAATTCCTACTGGAATTGCAGAAATAAGGAACTAACATTTCTAGTTCCTTCCAGTGAATCTGTGACAGCACTTCAAAATATAACAACTCATTGAAATTGGCTCCCAGAAAGAATAGTTGATAATCAGCTGGAAGAATGAAGCCTTTGGCATGCTTGTCAATCATATCTAATGTGTATCATGTAAAAGAAGGTAATCAATTCTGAATGGTATCTCTTAAGAAGAAAACCAGCTTTTATTATAATGAGGCTTTTTCTTAAATTTAACTTTTGAAAAAAAAAATCTCAATTCCTCTTTTCTGAAATACCAAGAAGGCCCTTTTTGAATTATTTTACTGTGTCTAACAGTTCATGCTATGGTTCATCGTTTTTGAATTCTAAAATTAAAATTGAGGGTTTTTTTTTTAGTTTTTGTTTGGTTTAGTTTTTTTAGTCCACAAAATGGAGTTATTAATAATTATTGTATTCACCAAATCAGTCTTGATGTCGTCACCTTCACTCAGGACTGCCTCTCTGTTTTATAGCAGGAACAAAAGTATCCTGAGCAAAGTTGGAATTCCAGAGGAAGCTGTAGAAATATATTCTAAAATATATATTCCTTTTCTCCCCACTCTACCATGACATGTTTTTAAAGACAATCTTTTCTTCATTTAGTTATTCATTGTGTACAATTAAGGGAAAAATAATTCTGTGTTTTATTATGGATTTTCTCCTTTGCATTTCTTCCTTGAACTGTGAGAATTCTTGGTTTGTTCATTTGTTTGTTTTCTGAAAACAGGGTCTCACTCTGTCACAGAAGCTGGAGTGCAGTGGTGCAATCACGGATTATTGCAACCTTGGCCTTCTGGGCTCAAGGGATCTTCCCACCTCAGCCTCCCTAGTAGCTGAGACTACAGGTACATGCCGCCATGTATATATATATTTATATATATATATATATATATATATATATATATATATATATATATATATATATATCCCAGCATGGAGAGAGAGAGAGAGACAGAGTCTCACTATATTGAGCAGTCTGGTCTCAAACTCCCAGCCTCAAGCTATCCTCCCACCTCGGCCTCCCAAAGTGTTGGGATCACAGGTTTGAGTCGCTACGCCCAGCTGGAACTGTGAGAATTCGAAAGTAATACATTAAAAAATCATGTATACACAAGGATTTAAGTAATGGGCTTTGTTGCTGTTGATAAAAAATTGTTTGAAAATTCCAGGTTTGTATGAATTAACTACTTTGTAAAAGACAGAGCTGCTGCTTATCTCATGCCTGTTCATAGGCAGGACACATCTATAGAGTGGGAGAAATCTCTGTGGGGTTCAGAGTTGTGTCATCTTGTTTTTCTGTGCCTTTACACAATGTCTTATCCTGAGCCTGAGACAGAGAATAATTAATTGGTCATGTTTGTCGAGTCCTTCCTCCACACCAGGCACTGTGCTAGGCGTGTGACATGTGTACCTTCACTTCAACTTCGCAGTAAACCTCACAGTTTATCATGGTCGTTATCTTTATTTCTCAGATGAGGAAGTAGAAACTTGATCACAGCTATGGTCATAGCCCTAAATGCTAGAGCCTGAACTCAGCATTGTTTAATCCCAAGGTCTTTGAGCTCAACCTTCCGTACCCCATCATGAACACTAGTAGACATTCAGTGCATACTTGATTGCATAGAGGAGCTAAAGGCCTGTAATAAACACATCCCTTTTAAAGTCCCCTCCTTTAAAAATAAGTCCGTGCTCAGTCCACTGATTACAGTTTTACTTAGTTCATCTAGCCTCTCATTACACTGGTTAAGACCTTCTTGTGTCAGTTTGCTGAGAATGATGGTTTCCAGGTTCATCCATGTCCCTACAAAGGACGCGAACTCCTCATTTTTAATGGCTGCATAATATTCCATGGTGTATATGTTCTCACTCATAGGAGGGTGTTGAACAATGAGAACACATGGACACAGGGAGGGGAGCACTATACACAGGGGTCTGTTGCAGGGGAGTGGTGGGGACAGCGGGGGGGGGGAGTTGGGGAGGGATAGCATGGGGAGAAATGCCAGATATGGGTGAGGGGGAGGGAGGCAGCAAATCACACTGCCATGAATGCACCTATACAACAACTTTGCATGTTTTTCACATGTACCCCAAAACCTAAAATGCAATTAAAAAAAAAAAAAAAAAAAAAAAAAAAAAGACCTTCATCTGCTAACGTGAATTACTTTAATCGGATGATTTCCTACCTGCTAAAGAGAAACACTTTGAGGTAGTAATTTCAATCTTAAAGAAAGGAAGAAAGAGAGTGAGAAATGGAATAGAGTAATGTTAATTTTATGCAATGGCAAGATTCATATTGGGCTGTAAGGTAGCCCAGAGATAATAAAAGACACAGAAGAAAAAGTGAGAAGTCATCAAAAGTAAATTATTTTACTTTGTAAATGTGCCTAAGGTCTTTTTGGCTGAAACAGATCTACACGCCACTACTGTCACGTCTGGCTTCTCAGCAACATGTCACTAGTATTTGTTCTGAGCCTTGATCAATAAAAAGTTTTTAAAAAATTAAAATGTAATAACAATACTACATATACTAGATCAAAACAATTTTGAAGATCATATATTTAAGTTGATAATTCAAAAAGCCCTCTTGGATATAGATGTTCCCCAGAGTCACCATTCGGAAACCTATTACAAATCCTCTGGTTATATATGCCTTGTAGTTGTGTAGAGATACTCAAGTCTACACAACAGAAGGCCAGTGACACAATCCAACTGCATGGTTCCTGCAGGAGAGGGCTGCTGCATGCTCTGAGAATTGTGCACACTGGCAGCTGTTCTTATGGCCTCTTTTGTAAGAAGTAAAGCCAGGTGGATTTACGGATGTTTTATTAGTTTTCTATTGCCTCCTTCACAAATAACCACAAAAAAAAGCACAAATTTGTAATCAAACATTTCTGTAGGTCAGAAGTTAGACACCACTCACTGAGCTCACTGAGCTCAAATGAAGAGTCAGCAGAGCTGCTTTCTTTGCTGGAGGCTCTAGGAGAGAATCCCTGTCCTTGCTTTCTCTAACTTCTAGAGCTGCCCACATTCTTTGGCTCATGCCCATCCCCACCCACCACCACATACCAGCTTCACAGATGACATTATCATATCTCTCTAACCTTTCTCTCATTCTCACATCTCTGACAACAGTTGGAAAATATTCTCAGCTTTTAAGGACTTGCATAGTTACACTGGGCCCACACAGATGATCTCTCCATCTCAAGTTAGTTAACATTAATCACATCTGCAAAAGTCCCTTTTTGCCATGAAAAGTAACGTATTCACAGATTCCACAGATTAAGACATGGACATCTTTAAAAGGTCATTATTTTGCCTACTACACATGGCCATGTGACAACCAGAAAAGTCACTGTAGAGAAAGCCTAGCAGGGCTTAATTCTCAGAGCAACCTTAAGACAGATCCTCCTGTGGCAACCAATAACTCGAAGGGCAATTCAAACCATCAATAGATTCCAGCTGTGAGTAGATTTTATAACGCTGAGAGGAATAAAATTGGGCAACTTGGTTTTACTGCTTCAATGTTAAAATTTTCCAATTTAAATTTTAAACATTTCTAATTTAATTGAAGGTGGGAGATATTCTAACAAGTGGTCACAACCATCCATTTCAATTAGAGAATCATACAATTAGAATGAGACATTAACTTTACTGCCTAATGCTTTAGTTCTTCCTACAAAATTTCTCACCAGTGATAGCTAAGCATAGCAAGGAATGGTAATTCACTGCTCATTTGAATTTTGTACAATTATAATTGTTTGAAGGTTCTTCTTGCCATTATGCTGAAATATGCCCATCTGTTGTGTTCACGTATGGCTCTCAGTTCTCCCATTTGGAACCACACAAGTGAATTCAGGCCAGGCACGGTGGCTCACCCCTGTAATCCCAGCACTTTGGGAGGCCAAGGAGGGCAGATCATGAGGTTAAGAGATCGAGATCATCCTGGCCAACATGGTGAAACCTATCTCTACTAAAAATATAAAAATTAGCTGGGCATGGTGGCACGGGCCTGCAGTCCCAGTTACTTGGGAGGCTGAGGCAGGAGAATCACTTGAACCGGGAGGCCGCTGTTGCAGTGAGCTGAGATTGTGCCACTGCACTCCAGCCTGGCAACAGAGCGAGACTCAGTCTCAAAAAAAAAAAAGGAAAAACTAAATTCAGCACCTACTTGCTAACCGGTTTTTGAGGGGGCATATAGAACCATTCTAGGCCACTGAATAGATTAGAATAAAGAAACTAATAAACGTTTCCTATTTTACAGTTTGAGTCAAGAAAACAAAAAAGAACCTAGCTGACATAATCATTTGTAAGACCATTTAAACGATGCATAACATCATAGATCCACTAAATTATTTTTTGTTTTTTTTGAGACAGAATTTCGCACTGTCACCCAGGCTGGAGTAAAGTGGCACAATCTCGGCTTACTGAAACATCTGCCTCCCAGGCTCAAGTGATTCTTCTGCCTCAGTCTCCCAAGTAGCTGGGATTACAGGCACCTGCCATCATGCCTGGGTAATTTTTTTGTATTTTTAGTAGATAAAGGGTTTCACTATGTTTGCCAGGCTGGTCTTGAACCCCTGACCTCGTGATCCGCCCACCTCAGTCTCCCAAAGTGCTGGGATTACAGGTGTGAGCCTCCATGCCCAGCCTACTAAATTGTTTTTAATTTATGTCATTTTTTTTAATTTTTTGCAAAGAAAAACTCAAATAAAAACCCTCTACAATGAACTTTCAGACAGATAGTTTAAACTTGAAATTTATCTCCAATACACTAAAGATCACCTCAGTAATTAAAACTAAGATTAGAAAAACAATCTTCCATTTTTTTTTAATTGGGCATGTGTATTTATGTGTGTATACATGTTTCTCCTCATCAGATAAGATTAGGAAAGATAGCACATATCTATTTCCTCTTCGGTGGCTTTCTTACATTATATTTAACAAAATATTTTATCACTTCTTATTGGGCAATGAGAATTTTTTTTTTTTTTAAAGAAAAAAGAAAGAGACAGAGAAATGGAGAGAGAGAACAGGAGTCTTGGTCTATTGCCCAGGTGGAATACAATCTAGAAATAGGTATTAAAAACCTCTTTTATGCCGATAATTGTGCTTAACAGTGGAGACAGGAAGGAATAAGGGAAGAAAATAACAAACAAACAGCCAACCAATATTTCATTTAAGTCTGTGAAATGCTATGCAAATGCTGAAGAGTGATTTACTTCCAATTATGTGGTCACTTTCAAAATAGGTGTAATGTGATACTGAGAAAAATGTATATTCTGTGGATCTGGGGTGAAGAATTCTATAAATATTCACTGAGTTTACTTGTTCCAGGTCTGAGTTCAAATCATAGATGTCCCTGTTAATTTTCTATCTTGTTGATCCGTCGAATATTAACAATGTGCTGTCAAAGTCTCCCGCTATTATTGTGCGGGAATCCAAGTCTCTTTATAAGTCATTAAGAACTTGTCTTATGTATCTGGGTGCTCCTATATTGGGTTCATATATATTTATGATCATTGACTCCTGTTGTTGCATTAATCCTTTTACCATTATGTAATGTCCTTCTTTGTTTCTTTTAGTCTTTGTTACTATTAAAGTCTATTTTGTCAAAGATGAAAGTTACAACTCCTGTTTTTTTTTTTTTTTTGCTCTCCATTTGATTGGTGAGTCTTCCTCCAACTATTTGTTTTTGAGTCTTTGTGTGTCCTTGCTTATGAGATGGATCTGGATACAGCGTAGCGATGGGTTTTGACTTTTTATTCAATTTGCCTGGCTGTGTCTTTGATTGGGACATTTAATCCATTTAAATTTAGGATTAATATTGATATTTGTGAGTTTAATATTGTCATTTAATGCTCGCTGGCTATTTTGCCCATTAGTTGATATAGATTCTTCATTACGGAGATACTCTTTACCTTTTGGTAAGTTTTTGGGATGACTGATACTGGTTGTTCCTTTCTGTGTGTAGTGCTTCTTTCAGAAGCTCTTGTAACTCAGGCCTGGTGGTGATGAAATCTCTGAGTGCTTGCTTGTTCATGAAAAATTTTATTTTTCCTTCATTTATGAAGCTTAGTTTGGCAGAATATGAGATTCTGGGTTGAAAATTCTTTTCTTTAAGGATATTGAATATTGACCCCCACTCTCTTCTGGTTTGTAGGGTTTCTGCTGAGAGATCTGCTGTGAGTCTGATAGGCTTCCCTTTATGGGTAACCTGACCTTTCTCTCTAGCTGCCCTTAGAATTTTCTCCTTTATTTCAGCCCTGGTGAATCTAATGATTATGTGTCTTGGGGTTGCTCTACTTAAGGAATATCTTTGTGGTGTTCTCTGTATTACCTGGAGTTGAGTATTGTCCTGCCTTACTAGGTTAGGAAAGTTTTCTTGAATAATATCCTGAAGAATATTTTCCAGCTTGGATTCATTCTCTTCATGACATTCAGGTACACCTATTAAACGTAAATTAGGTCTTTTCACATAGCCCCATATTTCTTGGAGACTTTGCTCATTCCTTTTTACTCTTTCTTCTCTAATCTTGTCTTCTCATTTCATTTCATTAAGTTGGTCTTCGACCTCTGATATCCTTTCTTCTGCTTGATCAATTTGACTGTTAAAACCTGTGAATACTCCGTGGTGTTCTCGTATTGTATTCTTCAGTTCCACTAATTCACTTATATTCCTCTCTAAATTATCTATTCTCGTTAGGATTTCATCAAACCTTTTTTCAGGTTTCTTAGTTTCTTTACATTGGGCTAGGACATGTTCTTTTAACTCACAGAAGTTTCTTATTATCCACATTCTGAAGCCTAAATCTGTTAATGGAACACACTCGTTCTCCATCAGGCCTTGTTCCGTTGCTGATGAGGAACTGTGATCCCCTGTAGAGGGAGAGGCATTCTGATTTTGGGTATTCTCAGCCTTTTTATGCTAGTTTCTTCCCATCATTGTAAGTTTATCCACCTGTTGTCTTTGTAATTACTGACTTTCAAATTAGGTCTTTGAGTGGACTTCCAACTTGTTGATTCTCAGCACCGGAATCTGAGCAACCCACTGCGCTGGCTAAAACAGTGGTGTTAAGATTCACGGTGCTTTTCTGCCCGGGAATCTCCAGTCTGGCTTCCCTCTTGAGTCCCTTTTTCAATCAGCTGAGTGGGCGACTCTGACTTCCTGGAGCTCCAAATGTCGACCAAAACGGGGACCCAGTCCCATTTACTCTGCACTGAGAACCACCACGCTGGCCACAAGAGTTGCGCTGGCAACCCGTGGGGCTCCTCCGCTGGGAATCTCCTGGTCCGTGAGTAACAAAAATTCATCTGAAAGTGTGGCGTCCTCTCATTCTCTGGGCTTTCACTGGGAGCTGAACAATCCTGAGCTGCTAGTAATTAGCCATCTTGGATCTCTCTCCTCCATTTTCTTTTCATGAAACATTATTTGAAATCAAGAGTATTTCACTTTAAAATAATCTAAACATAATAACATTGCCTACTTTCTCTTTTAGGATATAGTTTTATTATCAACAAAAAGAAGGAAACTGACGGTTGAAATTCTAAAGGAACAAAATAAACGAGGGTCAGCAATTTCTAGATAGCTGATAAATAGATGTTTCTGTAGTCAAACGTATTGTTTTTTGAAAGCAATTAATGGGTTTTCTGGCATATGTCTTATTTATTGTTCATGTTTTTCTTCCCATGTTTCTAAAACAATTTAAATCAGTATTAGTAAATATATAACAAAAGTCAAGAAAATTCAATCAGCAGGTTTAAATGTTTTAAAGAGAAACATTCTCTCTCTTAAAGTTTTCTGGTTTGTAAATAGTCAAGTGAACAAACTGAATTTATCAAAAGACCATTTATTTGTATTTTTAAAAATAATACTGAAAGACGCAGGAAGTTGGGGGAGAGACTTTTAAATGAGAGGATAATCTTAACCATAGAAATGTCAACTTTTTTAAATGAAAAGCAGCATGTTCATAAGCATTTGATTGACAGATGATAATCTGAAAAAAAGCTTTGAGAGTTTCATCTTGGTGTCTTTTGTGAAATTTTTACCTTGTAAAAATAATGAATCTACCATGTTGTTTTGAGGTATTTTTGCAATTGAAGTGTTATTTGGTTAATTTTTTTCTGTTTTGTTTAAATATAAATTTTGATAAGATGTCCTTTAAGCATGTTAATCTATGGATGAATCAAAAATTAAGCTTTAAACAGAATACAAGGCAAATGAAATCTTTATTTGCCATAAGACTGATTCTGTCTGGATGAATGCATGTTAGGTAAAATAATTCTAAACAGGATATAGTCTCATTGAATACTCTTGTTTAACCAGTATTCTTGGGTAGCTACAATATATAATGCAAGTAATACCAAATTCAATTAATCACTAGTATTCTTATTACATTTTTAACTTATAACATTTTATTTATGAATATTCACTTTTGCAGAATATTTTGGCTTGAGTTCCCTGAACAAGAGGTTCTGAGATGGAAACTTGAGTGTCAGAGGTCTATTAGGGAGTTTTCTCCAGAATGCCTCTAAAGAATAAAGGAAAATAATTAAGCAGAAGAATAAAACTATGATGTACTTGTAAAAGAGTGATCTTAAGTTGAGGCAAAGGGTCCAAGCCTTATTATCCTTCCCACGTTGACTAGTCATTGGATGTAAATTACACCCAGAGGAAAAGATATGCAAGGCAGCCTCTATTGAAGGAAGAGCTATTCTCCAAATAAGATGCACCTGTGAGCTCTAATCACTCAACACCCTCAGTAGCTAAGTGCTGTTATTCTGAAGGTGGTGGGTACACTGTAATGTCCACTATAATTTACAAACTCAAAATCTTCCTGTGTACTCTTGGGATTATGATGTCATTAATATTGAAACATAAACCTGAAAAAATGTTTTGTCATCATCAAGGTCAACCCTCTCAAAGCAGAAAAGAGGAAGCAATATAGATGATACCCTATAAATCAACTTTAAAAGACATTGAACTAATGGTGCTCAGATGAATTTTAATTTATATATCTACTTGCCTACTCAACATCCTCATCTGAATGCCTAAATGGAATAATAAAATACAAGTCAAGTATCGATTTTTTCCTGCATAACTGTGCCTCTTCCCCGAGATTCTCTACTTCAGTAAGTCATACAGTCATTCTTCCAGGTGCTTAAGTTAAAATAATCTGATTCACTATATTTTGTTATTTTATGCACATTCAATGCCTTAGGCGTCTTATGGGCCCTTCTTTCAAAATACAGCTAGAATCAGACCTTTATACCTTGTTATACCTTGACATAAGCCACTATCTCCACTTAGCAGCCTAAATGGTATCTCTACTTCTCCCTTGCCTTATAATCTATTTTTCACACATCAGACAGAATTATTTTAAATCTAAGAAACATCATGTCACTCCTTTGTTCAAAACCTTCCAAAGACTTCATGTCCTCTTCACAGCCCCCGTCACTGTCTCTCTATCTTAATCACCTACCATATTCTCTTCACTCACTCTGCTCTGCTAACTCTAGTCTTCTTGGTATTCCTCAAACACACCCAACCAAACTCAACATCTCCCCCACGGCCTCTTCACTTTCTGTTTTCTCTGCCCAAAGTGTGTGCAGAGAGCGAAATATCTGCATACATAGGACCCTCACTTCCCTCAGGTCTCTGTCAAATTTTGCCTGTCAAAGTAGGCTTCCCTGCCCCTCCCAAATCTGTCACTCTTAATCCTGTTTTCCTAACTTATTTAGCTCTTTGGTAATCTTTTCACCCCGTTTACTATCCTTTCCCAAAATGAAACTTTGTTGTAATATGGCTATCAGTATTGATGGCAACTTATTTTGCTAAATAAATACCTAGCACATCTAGCATCTGGCATGGTAGAAAACAAAAAATTAAAGATGATGATGGGGAAAGTAAATTTTGTGGCTTTGCTTAATAAAAGAATGTTCTAACATTGGTGCCATCTGGAAGGGACTGACAAGAAGCAATAAGTTTTCAACTTCCAAAGGTGTCCACAAGATGTTAGAGAACCACCTGCTGGTCGTTATATTCATGACGTTAGATTGAAGGTTGAACTAAATGAATTCCAAGGTCTTACATATCTGGGTTAATGTGATTTTGTTAGAATTTTAAAGATATTTTACTGGTTTATGAATTCTTAAAATATTTTAATTCATTTTCAGGTTTGACTAGACAATTTATCTCAACATACTTATGGTTTGCCATTAAAATGACTCTTCTTGTAAACAAGACAAAAACTGATTTCTCTTGAAGCGTTCATTATGCATATGAGCACTTGATTAGAAATATGGCAACGAGAAATAAATAATCTCTCAGAAGTTCATTACTGAATGATGCTATCATGTTCCAAATAAGCTCAGTGTGAATTTCAGACTGGCTCATTAATCATTAGAAGACAACTCTAATCAGTGGAATGTGACTCTAACTTCACTTTAAAGCAATTGTACTTGATTGAAAATAGCAGCCAATTAAGAAAAAAATACAAATGACTGGCAAGAAGGGGGAAAAAGACTTTAAATCTTAGACATAATGACTTCATTGATTGCTAAAAATTTAGTTGTTTAAAACTCTCAGATTGTTATAACGACCCTGAATTAATCCTGCACTATGAAGATTAGAAGAGTAATTTTTAAGTATGGTAAAGAGAGTATTCACCCTTTCCTTTCTCAATAAGAGAACCCCAGTCGTAATGGGGCTATAATACACTCTTGTAACTGACTAGATCAAAGCCAGCCCTGCTGCAGCTAAGTGACAGGTTTTGCCATATTATCTCTCTATCTATCTATCTATCTATCTATCTATCTATCTATCTATCTATCGATCTATATAGATCGATAGATAGAGAGAGAGAGGTAATATGAAAAACTTCACTGTATAGCATTAAAGAAAAAATATATTTTTTCTCTTTCCTTCCTCAGTAAAAGACTATCTATAAAGCTCTCTATAAAGACTATCTATAAAGCTGTTTTTTTACACAGACTATATCTATCTATCTATCTATCTATCTATCTATCTATCTATCTATCTATCTATCTATCTATAGATCATCTCTCTCTCTATGTATAGAGAGATATGATCACATCTCTCTCTATATACATATCACAGATGATGCAGCTGACCCTGAGGAGAATTTGCAGTGTGTAAATATATCCCTATTCCTGAGATAGCAAATCAAGGATAACATAATATTGCTGCTTACTTAGTAGAGTTTTGAACTCATTTAGTACAACTCCAACCTAGTGCCATAGAGCTTGATTGACCTGAACCAGGTCTTACTGTAGCAGAGATGGGGCTAGAATATAAGTTAACTGACTCCAGTTCCTATGCTTTTTCCCTTACACATATTCATCAGAGTTCATATTCACTAAAAATATAAAACTTAACCAGACATGTTGGTGTGCACTTGTAATCCAGCTACTCAGGAGGCTGAGGGCAGGAGAATCACTTGAACCCAGGAGGTGGAGGTTTCAGTGAGCTGAGATTGTGCCACTGCACTCCAGGCTGGGAGACAGAGGGAGACTTCATCTCAAAAAAAACCAAAATTAATAAATAAAAGAACTATCAGAGACTGGATAATTTGTAAAGAAAAGAGATTTAAATGACTCACAATTCCACAGGCTATACAGGAAGCCTGGCTGGGTGGGGAGGCCTCAGGAAACTTACAATCATGGAGGAAGGTGAAGAGAAAGCAGGCATGTCTTACATGGTGGGAGAGCAGGAGAAAGAGAATGAGGGCGGTGGTGCTACACACTTTTAAACAACCAGATCTCATGAGACCTCACTCACTATTGCAAGAACAGCAAGGGAAAAATCTGTCCCCATGATCCAATCACCTCCCACCAGGCTCCTCCTCCAACACTGGGGATCAAAATTTGATATGAGATTTGGGTGGGAACACAAATCCAAACCGTATCAACCTACTATGGACCCACAAAAATTACAAATAAAAAATTTAAAAAAATTTTTAAAGATGGGGAAATAACCACAGATACAAAGAAAATTTAAATAATCAAAATTGACTACTTGATTAAACTACATCTAAATATATTTTAAAACATACTTTTCTGTGAAGATATACGTTACTAAAATTGACCTCTACATTTCCATAAACCAATCCAGTAAACATAGAAGATATTTCAAAGAGCTATCCTTTTAAAAATTTTGGTACATGGTGTGTGTTTATGTATATAAAGCTGGTTTTTTACACAGACCTCCCTGGAGTGGAAATTCTGACTTGAGCAAGGCAAGTGGGTGTGGAGGTCAGCAAACTGAATCGGTGTGACACTGAATTTCCTGGTTAATGCATTGCCAAATGACAAAATAAAACCTACATAGAGATTAGCTCTATTCTAAAGCTCTGCTCAGTTTCCTTAGAGATTGTCTAGAGTTTATTTTATGGGAGTAAATTTTGGTAACAGCTCACTATGAACAAAAGCTGCCTCGAGTTTCTGTTTGTTTACTTTGTTTCTTCCAACTGTGATGTTTCATCCTCTTCCTGTTTTGCAGAGATTTAGTGAAATTTCCCTTTCATGATGACATCCTCCCATATCTTAAGCTTTACAATTCTTTTTTTCTATTATGAGTTTATTCTTAATCACACATCTTACCTTTATTTTAAGCGAGGTCTTAGCAGGCATAGGAGACAAATGCATGTTCCTGGTCTGCAAGAATTTTTGACAGCAAGAATTTTTATCTCTGTTCAGAAAACATTGGGATGTAAACATTGAAGGACAAGTAAAGCATATATATGTGCTTTTTTAAAGGCCAAAATTATTCCATGGATAAAGCATGCATTTTTTTAAAAAGCAATTTCTGTTAAGCATTTTACTAAGATAGATAATATTTACAGTTATGTATAAATCTAGGTGCACAAGAGCTTCAAATTGTGGTAACATAGTCATCATATCTGTTTAATGTCCATATAACCAATATTAAGATAGTTTATTACATATTATTGATAATAGTAAAGATAGTTTAGAAACATAAAAGTTTACTTGACCAAAATATGAACATTTATGTAAATATCACCTACACATAAATCATCTCTTATTTTAAAAAAGCCTAGTTTTCTTACCAAAAATATACTTCTTTTCACAACTTTCTACCTTTTCTTACTACCAAGAAATTCTCATCTCTCCTTTGCATCCCCACCACCAAAATAAAAGGAATGGATGATAAAGGATTTTTAAAGATAGACTTAGATTCCACTTATTTCTATCCTAATACTCATAAACCAGCAAATAAGCAAACCATCCTTTAAAAATTCTAGTGGTCTCATATTTCATATTAAATCAAATTCCATATTCACATACACAATCCATGATTCAAGGCATATCTATATAATCTAACTAACTATGAGAGACTTAATTTTTTAATTTTAAACTCCAGCTTCAGAAATTCAGCATCTCCAAAATCAAAGTATTACAGAACAAATGCTAGCAGAAGATCAATTTTTAATAAAATTTTCAATAAACTACTTTGAAAGACATCACTTGCTTTAAGATATATAGGAAGATTCCTAAATAAATATTCTCAATTCTTTCATAATTTGATAAAATTCACACAAAATGTAATTGTATATTTCTAAAATTTACACATATTAATCTCAATGTCTACTACAAATAAACTCAAGTGAACAAGTTTTAAAATATGTAGTACATCAATTTTATATTAACTAGATTAATATATTTTAATATATTCTGGCTGTGCATTTAATAAATAAAAGGAAAATATATTATGATGTTGATTCCCTAATAACGCAACATCAAAGCAATTGTTTTTTTGAATATAACTGTGAAGGGTAATTTCAAACTTAACTCGTTTGAATTGTCAAAATGAGCAGGTATTTGTTTTGAAATGTAACAGGATTTTAATAAATTTAATTAGAAACAGTTTTGTTAATTTAGTGGAAGAATAGCAAAACAAATCATTTAACATTCTCTCATCTTCCCTTTTCTATGTCATCACTCATATTGTCATGTTAAGAAGTTTATCCCTGAATTACTTACTTCTGCTGTCTTGTCCAGAAGCCTTATCTAACTTCTGAATCCCATGGTCACTGTCAACTCTAAGTAGCCCTTTTCATCTTCCCATGACTTGTGGGAGCAACGAGTGAGAAACACTTCGTTTTATTCACTGCTCCATGGCAGATGGTAGTAACTTAAACATTTTTGATAAATAAAAAATTAAATGAAAAATATAACAGCTATAGCGTAAGCATGCTAGACTCAAGATAAATATTACTTTTTCCACATATTTGACATAAAAATAAAGATAAAAACTATTATTCATAGTTTGTGAGGTGTTCATCTGTGGTAGAATTCTTCCTGCACTTTGTTCAACTTGTTATTTTCCATCTCTTGCTAACACCTGACGCTTTCTTGACACGTTTCTTATTTTGTTGACTTTGTCATTCGGCAGAGAAAATACAGCTCAGCATCCATCTTTTGAATTGTGCAGAGATTAAAAATACTCTGGGCCAAAATAGACCATCATAGTTTTTCTTTTATTTAGAAGCAATACAACCTGATATTAAAATCCTGAGAAAGAATTGGAAATCAGAGTTGAGGGATAGCAGATACTAGGAAATGGTGAAAACTGACAGCAAATTGAGGCAAGAAAAACGAGCACACTGGTTGGGAAACTAGAGCACATTGCAAAATCACCTCAAGAGTAATGTGCTGCTGATCATTTTGGCACTGAAACTGACAACAGGATGTAGAGAGCAACAGATGGGTAAAATGCTCCATTCAACGCCTGGGAACATCTCGGTTGACCAGTAGTTTCTCCTCTGGGAAATTGGAAACAGAAGGAAAACTTAGCTTAGACAATCACTATGCCAATAAATTAGTAGAGGTCTTGTTTACTGACTTAGCCATGGGAAAGAGAAACTTTATCAGGTAAGTCATTGAATATCTCATCCAATTCCTTAAGTTTTAGGAGAGAAAGCAATGATACAAGGCAGTCAAGTAACAACTTGCTCAAGTTAAATAAAACTAAAATGCAGATCTACTGACTTCTAGAGAGATGGCCTTTCCAAGACTTATTTGACATTGAATCATTTAAAAATGATTATTTAGACTTAAAGCTTCAAAAGCATTACAGTAGGCAAAAACAAAGGCAGCTATGAAAACTTGCCCATGAAGGGAGTGCAGATCGAAGACCTGGGATGGTGTTGGGTGGAATTCTGATAGTGGTAGCAAAGTGAAGTCATAAACCTCACAAATAAAAGTTACACAACATTTAAACATACCATTTAAAAAAATAACTATTTAGAAGTAGCAGGAAGTATATCAAGTACAAACAAAAGCCAGAAGAAATTTTATGCTTAAAAAACTGTGTTTACAAAGGTTAGGAAATGACTGGATATTCTCGTTAAGAACACCTATAAAAAAGAGAAAAAGCCACCTAACCAGGTCAAAGACGCAGGGGAAATAACTCAGTACTAGGGGAGTAGCTGAATATTTGAAAGGGAAATCCTGTGAGCAAGAGAAATACAGAAGGGGTGAGAACAAAAATCTGCATGTTAAGTTCTGCAGAAATCTCCAACTGGCCAGTAAATTACAAATTTGCAAAGCAGAGCCCTGTGCGTCTGGCAAATATAGACCAATGAGTCATATAGTCTTTAGAGACGTATTCACCAGGGGAGATTGTGAGTTTGCTGCTTTATTTTGTATTTATTTACTTTTTTAGCTAGGTGTATTTCCCAACTCATACTTCAACCTAGCAAGGAAAACCTAAACATTTACTAGTTTGAAGTAGCACAGAAAAGAGCCTGAAGCTAGTAGAGCATCTGTAAATTTAAGGGGAACTCTCCAGCAGCAGAGTAACCATGATGTGTGAGTTTAACAATGTAAAAATACATTTTGCCTGAGTCTTCAGCTGATTGCCATGCAGTCACAGTGGAGATTCTTAGTGGACAAGGCTAAGAAAAACAGCAGCTGGTTGCTCTGAGCAATAAGCAGTTATCAGCTGCTGCACTCCACAGGAAAGAGTGAGGATACAGTTTGAATCCAGGAAAATTAGCCAACTATTATAAAGAAAAATACCCAGAGGAACACTAGAGAATCCAGAGTTGCTACAGTATATTATTTACAATGTTCAGTATCAAAATATTGGCTAGACATGCAAAGAAAGAAGAAAGTGGGATCTATAATCCAGAAAGACGGCAGTCAGTGGGAACTTAGAACCCTAAACTGACAAATACAAGGAACATTTTTCTTCAGTACACTTGGAACAGTCACCAACATAGATCATATGCTAGGCTGTGAACAAGTCTCAATGAACTCAAAATGACTGAACTATTATTACATGGTTATTCTCTGACTGACATCTGGTTTATCTCAGGGATTCTAGCTGTTGATCTGTTGGTGGTTTTTCACTTGAGAGTTTCTCAGGGTGTCCTGGTTCTTTGTATTTTGAGTATTTGGGGATTATGTCCTGGACATTTTGATAGTATGTTGTAAGGCTCTAAGTCCTATGACAATAAACTGGAGAATGTTGGCTTTTCTGCTCTTGTTGTGGCTGTTTCAGCAGGCAATTAACCTAGTTAGGTTCAAACTGGGAGTTCTGTCTTGGCTTCCATGGGGAGCGTTCCAATGTCAATTGAGTTTTAAAAGCCATTGCTATGCTGCTCTTGGTCTATCCCACATATGAGCAGCTCAGGACTAAGCCCAGGACTTTTGTCAGTTCATATATAGAATTAAGGCATCCCTATTTTCCCTGTCTCCTTTCTGCAAGTTTTCTCCTATTTTCTGACTCCCCCAGGGCTCCCTTTTCCTAGTTCCCTGTCTTGAAAGATGCTCTTTGTTTTGTTTTTTGGCATTTTAGCCACTTTTGCTGCTGCACAGTTATGCACAATTTAGTCTGCCATTGAAGCAAGAGTAGCCCCTTTCCTGTTCTTCCAGCCAGAAAGACTATTTCTGAAATTTGCTACCTGAACCAATTGCCCAGAAACTGGAGCTGCCCTTGAACCAAATCACAAAGATAAAAGAGGAGAGAATTCACTGGGAAACTCACCCAATAAAGACTGTCTATCAAGTTTGGTCTTTCCCAATTCATTTCTTAATTTTCAGAGTAGTTGCTTGTTTGTTTATTTTGGGTATTTTGTTGAGGGTGTTTGGTTGTAGCCAATGGAAAAGATAGCTATAATGTTCTTATTCTATTTTGTTCACTGCCAGAATCTGTGGGTAATTTTGTTCATCATCTTCCCCTTTTACCAAATTTGTTAGTGTGAGCACAAACATTATTTATGTATTTAGGAATAAATACAAAATGATAAAAATGGCCTTTACAAAAAACACTTCTATAGAATTTTGGCTCAGCATAACTGAAAGAAATAATTTAGTGACTTGTATATATTTACAGTTGTTTTCATATGTATTCTCTTCCTTATTAAAGCACATGCTTGTTGCCAGGGTGAACATTTTCAGAATCGAAATGATGTCACTAATATTAAGAAATTCCCGCTTGTATACCTGATAAAAAGATTCCACAAAGACCTTACACAAAGACCATTTCAGTCTTACATATTTATATGTATTTAGAAGAAGTATACTTTAAATATACTTAAAGAAATATATATACATATATATACTTTGGCAAGAACATCTATTCAGCAACTGCCTGTCCAACCTTGGACTGGTGTCACCCTTGTTATTGATCTTTGTAGCCAAGGGTAATTATTTCAAAACAATTATGTACTCCTCTTCATTTTCTTCTTTAGAAAGATTTGTTTTCCTTTACTTACTTGAATAAGCACAAAGTTTGCTGTAGCATGTATATTCCCATTGCAACACTCTATTTCCAAACAAACATAATATTTATTTATTTATTTATTTAGAGACAGAGTCTCACTCTGTTGCCCAGGCTGGAGTGCAGTGGCACTATCTCGGCTAACTGCAACTTCCACCTCCCAGGTTCAAGTGATTCTCCTGCCCTAGCCTCCGAAGTAGCTGGGACTACTGGTGTATGTGCTGCCACACCTGGCCAATTTTTCGTATTTTTAGTAGAGATGGGATTTCACCATGTTGGCCAGACTGGTCTCGAACTCTTGACTTCATGTGATCCGCCCACCTCAGCCTCCCAAAGTGCTGGGATCGCAGGCGTGAGTCACTGTATCTGGCCGAACTTAATTTCTTTTTAGAGTCCGTTTGTAATTTAGGTTGACGCCAAAACCTGTGTCTTGCTCATCTTTTCTTCTGTCCACCAAATTTAGCACTTGCGTATAACACTTAGTGAATGTTAAATTTCACTGGGTAGATTGTTTTCTCTGTTGTCGTCTCAAGCTTCCTCTGTTACTATAAAGAAGCTCTGTCTTCTCTGGCTACTCGCTGTAATGGTTGACTGTGTACTTCTCCCTACACTCTTTTTAAAGTTTTTTTTAGCAAGAACAGAGCAATATTCATATTGTGACTAATCCTTCTAAAGGAACTTCCCCAAGAGAAGAGATTATGCCAAAACTTTGAAAAAATAAATTATCAGTGTCCATGGACATATGAAATTAAAGATATTAACTGGAGTAAATTCTAACCTACTGAATGAATTATGCAATATAATTAGTCCTGTATCATATATTTGACTCATATTGAGAAAGTATTTATTTGACTGAAAATACTTCTAAAAACGATAAGCATAAATGCCTGTTAGGATGAATTTAGTACTTGGTTCTTGTTTTTTCTTGGTCTTGTTCACATAAAAACCACCATAATTTATAAATTATGTTCTAAAGTCAGAAATTTTAAATTATTCTAAAAATTGCCAATATTATATAGAATTGAAGATAGTTGCCTCCTACCATAATCACTCATACTATTTTACTTAAATTTGTTTTTAAAATATATAAATAATATTGAAATTATAAATAATTTTTCAGATGAATAATGATCTCATATTTCATAATCCTAACACAATTATTAACATATTGTATTTTCTAGCAATCATTTTTTCCTGGTCATCTCTTTTTCATTTAACCTTAACCAGTCTATCTATATACAATTTATATCACACTCTTCTCTTTTTTTCCTAATCCTTACCATGATGCCACATTATCCTCATAACCTTAATTTTAATTAGTACCTAATATGCCAAGAAAAGATGGCACCATGACTATTGCAAAGAATTTTCTTGTTGGATAATGAGATTGCTATCAATTATCTAACAGAGTGCTTGGTATGTAATTGGGGCTTAATATATAGTTGGTATTTTTGTGTTTGGTTTCCAAGATTTGATGGCTATATAGTGTGTCAAATGTCTCCAGATGATTTGCTAGGTTCTATCAGTCTTGAATGTCACTAAAATATGTAAGTCTTCTGAAGATATTTAGTTGGAAGAAAATAATCCATTTTAAAACTTCTACAAGTACTCACACATTGGAAACTTTCCAGTGTGGACTAAATTACACTTAGTGCATCTCTGGACGATTTCATGTCCTCCAAAATCTCTCTACCTTGACTGCATTCATTGTGTAAATTCCTGAAATAGGCTTAAATAATTGATTGGGGAAAAGAATAAAAAGCCTCATACCATTAACAAGATTGGATTCTGACTCCCACAAGTCTAATTATCCCCCTGCAAAGTACTCTTCTCTATTCTTCAGCTCCTGTCTCTTAAAACAATTAGCTATAGTCTTGATTTTTGTTTCTGTTCATTATCTATAGGCTCTAACTTCAAAGTGGCTACGGCTAGTGGATTTTTATGCTTTAATCTAGTAGTAGTATAGGCACAATTATATGATATTAATATTTCTTTCAAAGTTAATTTGTTTTGTAGAATCCATTGTAGTATGAATTGTTCCTTATTTCATGATTTTGTTTAAGGAGATTCTCAGTGAAACACATTTCTATTTTGACATTCTTTTGGCTTCTGCAAGTGGATTATAAGCCATTTGGTCTTTCTCAAGTAATCATAACTTTTCTCTTGGTATAACTAAAGTTAATGCATTTCTTACCTTCAATAACAGTGTAATTTCTAAAATGTGCCACAACAGAGTTACCTTGCCTTCATTCACTTAGAGATGGTGGAATGAAAATTTGGAGTAAATGGAGAAAAAAAGTGTGTTAACTAGAAATATTTGAGGCAACCTATTTTTTAATGACATGAAGATTTTATCATTTAAAAATGTTTTGCACTGCCTCTATTGAATATTGATTATAATATTGTTTGGGTTTTTTCATTTTAAAATTAAATTAAAATTTTTGTTTTTTAGAGGCAGAGATTTGCTCTGTTGCCCAGGCTGGAGTGCAGTGGGGTGATCATATTTCACTGCAACCTTCACCTTCTGGGCTTGAGAGACCCTCTGCCTAAGCCTCCTGAGTAGCTGGGACTACAGGTGTGCACCACCAAGCCCGGCTAATTAAAAAAAAAAATTAAGAGATGTGGTCTTATTGTGTTGCCATGGCTGGAATCTGACTCTTGGCCTCAAGTGATTCTCCTGCTTTGGACTCCTAAAGTGCTAGGATTATAGGCATGAGTCACTGCATATGGCCTTGTTTGGATTTTAATAATCCAATTCTCAGCTAATTAAAATGGCGGTGCTCATTCTCACTCAGGCTGTTTGGTGTATCTGTTCCTACTGTGACGGAAAAATCATCTGGAGGACATAACTCTTAATAACCTTTAAGGAGACCTCAAACTATAATCTGTCAGAATAATTTCCTGAATGTAATTCTTCCTTGTGCTTCTGCTGAACATTGATATAGCAATGAGATGTTAACCACTTCTAAGGGAGCTGGTTGAGTTTTATTATATTTTAGAAGGAACACTTATTTCTCTAAGAGATCATGATTTAATTTGGATAGTGTATCCAAGGACCTCAACCTCAGAACCTTCTCTAGAAATAGAATGACCCAACAAAGCTGCTTCTGAAACTTCATATTTTCTTTTATTCCTTTCTTTTTTTTCTTAGTCTTTTTTTGACATGGAGTTTTGGTCTTGTCACCCAAGCTGGAGTGCAGTGGCGTGATCTCGGCTCACTGCAACTTCTGCCTCCCAGGTTCAAGCAATTCTCCTGCCTCAGCCTCCCAAGTAGCTGGGATTATGGGTGTCCACCACCACGTCTGGCTAATTTTTTTTGTTTTCAGTAGAGACAGGGTTTCACCATGTTTGCCAGGCTGTTCTCAAACTCCTGACCTCAGGTGAGGTCACCCTAAAGTGCTGGAATTACAAGTGTGAGCCACCATACCTAGCCTGAAACTTCATATTTTCTAAAGAAACCACATAAAAATGGTTGGAATGTTCCTTTATTGAATGGCATGTATTAAACATATAACTTCCCTGAATTTTCTCACCTAACACCTCACGAAAACCATATGCCTCTTTTCTTAATCATCGTGATTAAATGCCGTCCAGTGCATCTGATCATAATACTTTGCCCTTACCAGCCTAATACCTTGTGCCAGAATTGACAGAAGTAATACTCAGGCTTTCCATCTCTAACAGTGCTAAGTTCATGTATAGACTCCTTCAACATTTGGTTTTATCTCATCTGTCTATTTCTGTCCTTGATTTGATTCTGACTAGAGCCATGTCAATGCAGGAACTTATGTTAATCTATATCTATGCCTGTCACAGTCATCTGAGACTCTATTTTGTACCCTGCAACTATGGGTGGGATTTTAAACCTCACTGATGTTTAAAAGAAAGAGAAAAGCTTATATATTAGACCCTGTTTTTAAAGTGATTATCTCTTTCTCAGAAGCTCCTTAATTTTCAAAATGACTTTTTAGCTATGTTCACTCAATGTGAATTTTAAACATGGACTTCAGAAAAATATTACTCAGATCTCTTATTTCCATTCATGAGTTTTGCCTTGAGAATTCAAGATATTCTTAAGAACTCTAGAGTCAGAAATACCTATTTTGAATTATTGCTTAATTATTAATGGTGTATTTGGCAAGGTACATGTTCTCTCTGTTCCTGAGTTTTTTCATTTCCCTTGTAGAGATGAAAATACCTGTCTTAATAAGTCAGTTGTGAGAATTTAAATAAAATGATTTCCATGTTGTAATGGGGTTCTCTCTACTCCACGTCCAGGCAGATCTCCGGGCATTCTGAGCACCAGCTCACCTAGATCAGCAGCCTGAGCCACTCCGTCTTTACTGTGCAGAGATCCTAGTGCAGTGGGGACCTCTCTGTTACATGCTCAGGGAGATTTCCAGGTATTCAGAGCACCTGCTTGCCTAGTTCAGCAGCCTGAGTTACCTCACCCCTCCTGTGCAGAGATCTTGGTGCAGGGGTCTCCTCTCTGCTCCATTCTCAGGCAGATCTGCAGGCATCTGGAGCACTCACTCTCCTGGATTAGTAATTTAGGCCATACCTGATCTCTCTTAGAGCCAAGGTGGTTTCCCAGCTTTGCATCTAGGCACGCCTCTAGGGACCTGGTGGCTTCTCACTGGATTCTCCCTCGGCACTGGTGTCTATGCCTGACATCGGAGGATCTGTAGATGGACCTTCCCATTCCAGCTCTGCCCCTTTTACGCCCCACCCAGGACTGAGCAGGGAGATCAGACAACTATAAATTTCACAAATCAGCTCATTACCTGAAGCAACAGAGAGTTTCTGCCACTAAAGAAGGATCAAGTATATACACAGCCACATTGGCCATAGCCAGCTCCTACCCATAAGAGCAATCTGCAGGCTTGTAGATTGTACTCCACAGTCCAATACAAAACCTGCTAAAAGAAGTGTGTAAGTCTGTGGAAGCAATGCTGTAAGACCCTACCCAGCTTTCTCTACAATCACAACCCCAAAGGGGGGGAGGGAGGGAAAGAGAAGATAAAAATAATAACATAATAATGATAATAACATTATACAGGAAGAATGAAAAAGAAAAAATCCTACCCACACAAAAACAATTACAAAAATTAGAAGTGCCAGCATCTCCAGATGAGAAGGAAAGAGCATAAGTATTCTGGCACCATGAAGAATAAAAACGTGAATTGCTCTGCTCTTTAGCAATGGTTCCTAACCAAAAGGGAAACTCAGAAATGACAGATGAAGAATTCAAAGCATGGATTGCAAAAAAGCTCAATGACATCCTTGATCAGGTTGAAAATTAACACAAAGAAACTTCTAAAGCAATCCAGAAAATGAAGGAAGGAATAAACATCTTAAAAAGAAATCAGTCAGAGCATCTGGAATTAAGAAACTCACTTAAGGAATTTCAAAGTGCCACTGAAATCTTTATCAATAGACTACACCAAGCAGAGGAAAAATTTCAGAGTTAGGTCAGTTTTTTAAACTAAGTCATATAAAAATAAAGAAAAAGAATTTTTAAGAAATAAGCAAAGTCTTCAAGAAATATGAAATTACATAAAGCAACCAAATTTGTGAGTTATTGGCATTTCCAAGACAGGAGAAAAAGTAAACAACCTGGAAAATATTTGAGGGAATAATTCAAGAAAACTTCTTTAATCTTGCTAGAGAGGTAGGTATTTAGATAGAAGAAATCTAGGGAACATCTGTGAGGTGTCATACAAAATAATCAATACCAAGGCATATAGTCACCAGATTGTCCAGGTAAGTGCTAAATAAACAAAAACAATTTAGAAATTTTCCAAAAGGACCTCATCTCTATTTTTCCATAAATAACACTAAATAACATAAATAACATAAGATAACACTAAAGATATTAATACAAACAATTCCAACCATAAAGTCCCTGATATTATTCTCCATTTTGCACATAAGTGAATGTACAAGACACATGGGTAGTAACTCATTCAAGTTCATATTGCTAGGAGATGGTATATAGTCAAAAAGAGAAGTAAAGAGGATACACTACTCTCATTATGAA
This sequence comes from Aotus nancymaae, assembly GCF_030222135.1. Lineage (NCBI taxonomy): Eukaryota > Metazoa > Chordata > Mammalia > Primates > Aotidae > Aotus > Aotus nancymaae. The sequence continues at coordinate 45,801,510 of NW_026988431.1, read as the reverse complement.
AAACAAGAATTCTAATCTAAGTATTTAAAGTTGTGTTTAAAACTTGTGTAGAGTCACCTTATTTATCCAAATATACATAAGACTGACATAGAAACACTACTGCAAAATTGTTCAGAATATTCTTAATTACATAACTCACTGGCCCCTATATAATACCTCATTTAACAAAATTTCCTTCTTATAAAAATTTGGCTTTGAGAGAGTGATATATTTCTCTTTTCATGTGAGTAATTAAACTCAGTCAATCTTTGTACTTTGGTAGTCTGGAAAATCAAAATAAGACACATCTACTCAGTTGCTATAAATTGATTTTCTTCTCTAAGCCTTGTTTTTCCTCTTATATGCCATTATATTTTCTGAATAACATCACTTCAGTGAAATAAATATAAATACTACTATACAGTCAACCCAATGTTAATAAGCCCCATAATTGACCTGCTTAACAATGAGGGAGAGCTCATTGTCAGTAAACTTGAAAGCTAAGGATATTATTCCCATTCTCCCCCTCGACCAAAGCATTTTATTGTCAGCTGTTCTGACTTAGGAAAGAAGTCACTATTCTTCATAAGAGGGGAAACAGGACTACTGAGTGATCTGTCTTTCCAAGTGGGATTTTGGCTTCTAGGCTTGTGTTGACAAAGTCTTCCCTTGTTTTCTTTGCTTGAGCTCTATTGTTGGGAACATGCCCAGTGTTGTAAATGTATATTGCCCACAGTTCTTGCAATTGGTTAAAAAGAAAAAAAAAAGCCAGGCACGGTGGCTCATGCCTGTAATCCCAGCACTTTGGGAGGTTGAGGTGGGTGGATCACCTGAGGTCAGAAGTTCGAGACCGGCCTGACCAATATGGTGAAATTCCATCTCTGCTAAAAATACAAAAATTAGCCAAACATAGTGGCATGCACCTGTAATCCCAGCTACTTGGGAGGCTGAGGCAGGAGAATCGCTAGAACCTGAGAGGCAGAGATTGCAGTGAGCCAAGATTACACTCCAGCCTGGGGGACAGAGTGAGACTCCATCTAAAATAAATAAATAAAATTTTTTAAAAAGTGCACAGGAACAAGATGATAGGAAACTAGCCCAATCGTTACTGGATTGAAGGTTTTTCTCAAATTTTGCTCTTTAAGCCTGTCTCTCTCTTATATACTCTTGAACCTGAGTTGGTCCTTCATTAATAATATGTGAACATAATATAAACTAACCAGCATGACACGCAGAAGGGACAACTGTTTGAAAGGGCTGTTTTGACATGTGTTCTTTCCTAAGCGATAGAGCAGTTTTCATACAAACATAAAACCTTAGTGAGTTACTGGTAGAAAAAAATTTATCAATTCACTTATTTCCCAAGTAAAATCTGAGTACCTCTTACTCAATGCCAACTTTTTAAATATGTTTCTTTATTATCCCTAATGAGCTAAAGTAGCTATTAATAATAGCTAACATTTTGAGGATTTACTATGTGCCACACACCACACTAAGTACCTTACATTTATTTCTTCTTTGTATTCTTACTGCCTTGTGACAGAACTCAACTCTATCATTATAAGAATTTCTTTTTTTTTATTGCATTTTAGGTTTTGGGGTACATGTGAAAAACATGCAAGATTGTTGCATAGGTGCATACGTGGCAGTGTGATTTGCTGCCTTCCTTCTCTTCACCTATATCTGGCATTTCTCCCCATGCTATCTCTCCCCAACTCCCCACCCCCCGCTGTCCCCCCCACACCCCCCAACAGACCCCAGTGTATAGTGCTCCCCTCCCTGTGTCCATGTGTTCCCATTGTTCAACACCCGTCTATGAGTGAGAACATGCGATGTTTTATTTTGTGTTCTTGTGTCAGTTTGCTGAGAATGATGGTTTCCAGGTTTATCCATGTCCCTACAAAGGATGCAAACTCATCGTTTTTGATGGCTACATAATATTCCATGGTGTATATGTGCCACATTTTTCCTGTCCAGTCTATCATCGATGGGCATTTGGGTTGGTTCCAGGTCTTTGCTATTGTAAACTGTGCTGCAATGAACATTCATGTGCATGTGTCCTTATAGTAGAATGATTTATAATCCTTTGGATATATGCCCAGTAATGGGATTGCTGGGTCAAATGGAATTTCTATTTCTAGATCCTTGAGGAATCGCCACACTGTCTTCCACAATGGTTGAACTAATTTACACTCCCACCAACAGTGTAAAAGTGTTCCTATTTCTCCACATCCTCTCCAGCATCTGTTGTCTCCAGATTTTTTAATGATCGCCGTTCTAACTGGCGTGAGATGGTATCTCAATGTAGTTTTGATTTGCATTTCTCTAATGACCAGTGATGATGAGCATTTTTTCATATGCTTGTTGGCCTCATGTATGTCTTCTTTTGTAAAGTATCTGTTCATATCTTTCGCCCACTTTTGAATGGACTTGTTTGTTTTTTTCTTGTAAATCTGTTTTAGTTCACTGTAAATTCTGGATATTAGCCCTTTGTCAGACGGGTAGGCTGCAAAAATTTTTTCCCATTCTGTTGGCTGCCGATTCACTCTATTGACTGTTTCTTTCACCGTGCAGAAGCTGTGGAGTTTGATTAGGTCCCATTTGTCTATTTTGGCTTTTGTTGCCAATGCTTTTGGTGTTTTGGTCATGAAGTCCTTGCCTACGCCTATGTCCTGAATGGTTTTGCCTAGGTTTTCTTCTAGGGTTTTTATGGTGTTAGGTCTTATGTTTAAGTCTTTAATCCATCTGGAGTTAATTTTAGTGTAAGGTGTCAGGCAGGGGTCCAGTTTCTGCTTTCTGCATATACTGTTCTATTTCTTTGATACCCAGTTCTATTTCTTTGATACCCTTACCATGAAGATGACCAGAGTACAGTGCAGATTCTTGTGAAATGTGAAAAGGCATTCTGGAGAATTCCATTCTTTTGGGGGATATTTTCTTAAGAAATATATTGTTATAGGTTAGGAAATAGACATGGATGTCTTCTGCAGTATTCTCCCATTTCTTTGAGATTTTATTTGTTCTGGTTATACATTAATTACATGCATTTATTCTTCCTCTTGCTCCAAAAAGTATATTTTTGGAGCAAAATATACTAAATAAAATTTCTTGTATAAACACATTGAAATTCTTCAAGCCAAAAAAACACTTTATTCTGGGAAGAAATTCAGAGACAGGAATAGGTAGTGAATATATTTTTTGGAGCAAGAGGAAGAATAAATGCAGGTAATTAATGTATAACCAGAACAAATAAATCTCAAAGAAATGGGAGAATACTGCAGAAGACATCCATGTCTATTTCCTAACCTATAACAATATATTTCTTAGGAAAATATCCCCCAAAAGAATGGAATTCTCCAGAATGCCTTTTCACATTTCACAAGAATCTGCACTGTACTCTGGTCATCTTCATGGTAAGGCCTCAGGTTTGGAGGAGTTTCTGGATTACATCAAACGCCAACACTGACATCTGCTGGAAATGCATATTGCCCAAGTTTCTGCAGTTGGTTAAGTAGAAAAAAAGTGCAAAGGAACAAGAAGAAACATTTCTTTTATTGAGGCTATAATCTTGGCAAACCAATTTTTAGAGATAAACAAGGCCACAGGTTTTTTACTATAAATTACTAATTGTTATATATAGAAGCCTTAGCATGTGGTCCAAATAAGTGTATTTGATATTTTTAAAGGAAAACATTATACATATCTCTGAATAAGAAGAATTTAATTTCACCCCATGTTTCATGAACAGCATGGTTATTGTTCTCTGGATTACAGAAAAAATTAAGTTATTTGGAGGCCTCACTTTTCATGGATATGGAGAACACAGTTTTGACAAATGATTTGTTGCTGTGATTTGTATTATTCTGTCCATTCTTCTAAGTTTACTTTCTGCTGTCTCACAAATTAGGTATTTGAGGAATAGTCAAATTGAAGAAAAATACACTTTCCTACACTTGGTTACATATAAATTTTAAGTGTAATCTAATGTCAAATTCATTCCTTTCTACACTAATCTTTCATTTACTGAAACTTTTCAGTAAAGTTCTGCAACTTAGATAATTATTTTGTTTCATTTTTTTCAGAAAAAAATTGTATATTTTCAATGGGTATCTGTAAAATTTACCTCCTAGTTTCCTAGCGTAAGTCCTACATGTTAGGAAATATTAATATTTTCTTCTGAATTTATTTTACAAGTTATCATTTTGGGGAAAATATTTATTTTATCTTTTAAAAATGTATATTGTAAAATATAGCAAGTAAATAGAAAAAGTATACCATATAGAAATGTGCAGCTTAATGTATTATGGAAAGGTCGGCACTCATGTAACCATCACTCAGATAAAGAAATAGAACATTGCCAACATGCTTCAAAAAACCCTCATTGCCCCTTCAGTATTACACTCCACATCGTTACTCCTTTTTACAGTTTAACCCCTGAGTACACATTTTTAAATACTATAGTTTTGCATTTTGCTCTGATTTGTATGCACGTAAAACCATTTTTTGAACAAAAGTATTACTGATGAATTTTTGGGTTGTTTGTGATAAGTCTAATGCTTTAATAAGCATTTTTCTTTAAGTCTTTTGGTGCAGATGCAGGCATTTCTGTTGGATATAAATCTAAGAATGGATTTCCCAGCTCATAAGTCACAGGTCTTCAACTTCAACAACACCAAAAACTTTTATAGTGTGGTTTTACCAATTTGAACTCTACTCAGCAATATATAGCATTTCATTTACTTCACATCTTTGCTAATACCTGATATGGTTACTCATCTTGGCAATTGAGGTGGAGTGAGTAGAGGCATTTCATTTGGTTTTTAACTTGTATTGAATATACTCTTTTATAAAGTACCTGCATAAGCCCCTTGCCCCTTTTCCTAATGGGGTGTCAGTCTTTTTAAAAACATATTTCCAGAAAGTCTTCATAAATTCAATTTATTTGCCATTTGTTGTTGTGTTGCAAATACCGACTCCTATAAATGCAGACCCATAACAGGAAAATTATGCAGACCCATAAGCAGGATTCCTTTAATGAGCTATTTTGGCTTGGAGACTGTTGACCTGGCTGAAACTTTCCTGGAATTGTGCTGCAGTTTGAAAATTTTTCTCCCCTAGTGCCCTTTCCTTCACAGGTGTCAGGTCTATAGGACAGTTTGACATCCCCGTTTAATTTATCTGGCTCCCTCCACACTAAGTCTCTTGCATTTTTTATCCATCTTGGCATCTACTTCTTTTTTTTTTATTGCATTTTAGGTTTTGGGGTACATGTGAAGAACATGCAAGATTGTTGCATAGGTGCATATGTGGCAGTGTGATTTGCTGCCTTCCTCACCTTCACCTATATCTGGCATTTCTCCCCATGCTATCTCTCCCCAACTCCCCACCCCCCACTGTCCCTCCCCTATTTCCCCCCAACAGACCCCAGTGTATAGTGCTCCCCTCCCTGTGTCCATGTGTTCTCATTGTTCAACACCCGCCTATGAGTGAGAACATGTGGTGTTTGATTTTGTGTTCTTGTGTCAGTTTGCTGAGAATGATGGTTTCCAGGTTCATCCATGTCCCTACAAAGGACGTGAACTCATCGTTTTTGATGGCTGCATAATATTCCATGGTGTATATGTGCCACATTTTTCCTGTCCAGTCTATCATCGATGGGCATTTGGGTTGGTTCCAGGTCTTTGCTATTGTAAACTGTGCTGCAATGAACATTCATGTGCATGTGTTCGTATAGTAGAATGATTTATAATCCTTTGGATATATACCCAGTAATGGGATTGCTGGGTCAAATGGAATTTCTATTTCTAGGTCCTTGAGGAATCGCCACACTGTCTTCCACAATGGTTGAACTAATTTACACTCCCACCAACAGTGTAAAAGTGTTCCTATTTCTCCACATCCTCTCCAGCATCTGTTGTCTCCAGATTTTTTAATGATCGCCATTCTAACTGGCATGAGATGGTATCTCAATGTAGTTTTAATTTGCATTTCTCTAATGACCAGTGATGATGAGCATTTTTTCATATATTTGTTGGCCTCATGTATGTCTTCTTTTGTAAAGTATCTGTTCATATCCTTCACCCACTTTTGAATGGACTTGTTTGTTTTTTTCTTGTAAATCTGTTTTAGTTCTTTGTAAATTCTGGATATCAGCCCTTTGTCAGATGGGTAAGCTGCAAAAACTTTTTCCCATTCTGTTGGTTGCCAATTCACTCTAGTGACTGTTTCTTTTGCCGTGCAGAAGCTGTGGGGTTTGATTAGGTCCCATTTGTCTATTTTGGCTTTTGTTGCCAATGCTTTTGGTGTTTTGGTCATGAAGTCCTTGCCTATGCCTATGTCCTGAATGATTTTGCCTAGATTTTCTTCTAGGGTTTTTATGGTGTTAGGTCTTATGTTTAAGTCTTTAATCCATCTGGAGTTAATTTTAGTGTAAGGTGTCAGGAAGGGGTCCAGTTTCTGCTTTCTGCACAGGGCTAGCCAGTTTTCCCAACACCATTTATTAAACAGGGAATCTTTTCCCCATTGCTTGTTTTTGTCAGGTTTGTCAAAGATCGGATGGTTGTAGACATGTTGTGTTGCCTCTGAGGCCTCTGTTCTGTTCCATTGGTCTATATCTCTGTTTTGGTACCAGTACCATGCTGTTTTGATTACTGTAGCCTTGTAGTATAGTTTGATGTCCGGTAGTGTGATGCCTCCCACTTTGTTCTTTTTGCTTAGAATTGACTTGGCTATGCGGGCTCTCTTTTGGTTCCATATGAAGTTTAAGGTGGTTTTCTCCAGTTCTGTGAAGAAGGTCATTGGTAGCTTGATGGGGATAGCGTTGAATCTGTAAATTACTTTGGGCAGTATGGCCATTTTCATGATATTGATTCTTCCTAACCATGAACATGGAATGTTTCTCCATCTGTTTGTGTCCTCTCTCATTTCGTTGAGCAGTGGTTTGTAGTTCTCCTTGAAGAGGTCCTTTACGTTCCTTGTTAGTTGTATTCCTAGGTATTTTATTCTCTTTGTAGCAATTGTGAATGGCAGTTCGTTCTTGATTTGGCTCTCTTTAAGTCTGTTATTGGTGTATAGGAATGCTTGTGATTTTTGCACATTGATTTTGTATCCTGAGACTTTGCTGAAGTTGCTTATCAGTTTCAGGTGATTTTGGGCTGAGATGATGGGGTCTTCTAGATATACCATCATGCAATCTGCAAATAGAGACAATTTGACTTCCTCCTTTCCTAATTGAATACCCTTTATTTCTTTTTCTTGCCTGATTGCTCTGGCTAGAACTTCCAGTACTATATTGAATAGGAGTGGTGAGAGAGGGCATCCTTGTCTAGTGCCAGATTTCAAAGGGAATGCTTCCAGTTTTTGCCCATTCAGTATGATATTGGCTGTTGGTTTGTCGTAAATAGCGTTAATTATTTTGAGATACATTCCATGAATACCTAGTTTATTGAGGGTTTTTAGCATAAAGGGCTGTTGAATTTTGTCGAGGCCTTCTCTACATCAATTGAAATAATCATGTGGTTCTTGTCTTTGGTTCTGTTTATGTGGTGAATTACGTTTATAGACTTGCGTATGTTGAACCAGCCTTGCATCCCCGGGATGAATCCTACTTGATCATGGTGGATAAGCTTTTTGATGTGCTGTTGCAATTGGCTTGCCAATATTTTATTGAAGATTTTTGCATCTATGTTCATCATGGATATTGGCCTGTAGTTTTCTTTTCTTGTTGAGTCTCTGCCGGGTTTTGGTATCAGGAGGATGTTGGTCTCATAAAATGATTTGGGAAGGATTCCCGCTTTTTGGATTATTTGGAATAGTTTCAGAAGGAATGGTACCAGCTCCTCTTTGTATGTCTGGCAGAATTCGGCTGTGAACCCATCTGGACCTGGGCTTTCTTTGGGTAGTAGGCTCTTAATTGCTGCCTCGACTTCAGACCTTGTTATTGGTCTATTCAGGGTTTAGACTTCTTCCTGGTTTAGGCTTGGGAGGAGGCAACTGTCCAGGAATTTATCCATTTCTTCCAGGTTTTCTAGTTTATGTGCATAGAGTTGTTTGTAATAATTTCTGATGATGGTTTGAATTTCTGTGGAATCTGTGGTGATATCCCCTTTATCGTTTTTTATTTCATCTATTTGGTTATTCTCTCTTTTCTTTTTTATTAATCTGGCTAGTGGTCTGTCTATTTTGTTGATCTTTTCAAAAAACCAGCTCCTGGATTTATTGATTTTTTGAAGGGTTTTTTGTGTCTCTATCTCCTTCAGTTCTGCTCTGATCTTAGTTATTTCTTGTCTTCTGCTAGGTTTTGAGTTTTTTTGATCTTGCTCCTCTAGCTCTTTCAATTTTGATGATAGGGTGTCAATTTTAGATCTCTCCTTGCTTCTCATGTGGGCACTTATTGCTATATATTTTCCTCTAGAGACTGCTTTAAATGTGTCCCAGAGATTCTGGTATTTGGTGTCTTCGTTCTCGTTGGTTTCGAAGAACATCTTTATTTCTGCCTTCATTTCATTGTTCATCCAGTCAACATTCAAGAGAAAGTTGTTCAGTTTCCATGAAGCTGTGCAGTTCTGTGTTGGTTTCTGAATTCTGAGTTCTACCTTGATTGCACTGTGGTCTGAGAGACTGTTTGTTATGGTTTCCGTTCTTTTGCATTTGCTGAGGAGTGATTTACTTCCAATTATGTGGTCCATTTTAGAGTAGGTGTGATGTGGTGCTGAGAAGAATGTATATTCTATGGATTTGGGGTGGAGAGTTCTGTAAATGTCTATTAGGTTGCTTGGTCCAGGTCTGAGTTCAAGTCCTGGATATCCTTGTTAATTTTCTGTCTCGTTGATCTGTCTGATATTGACAATGGGGTGTTAAAGTCTCCTACTATTATTGTGTGGGAGTCTAAGTCTCTTTGTAAGTCATTAAGAACTTGCCTTATGTATCTGGGTGCTCCTGTATTAGGTGCATATATATATTTAGGATCGTTAGCTCTTCTTGTTGCATTGATCCTTTTACCATTATGTAATGTCCTTCTTTGTCTCTTTTGATCTTTGTTGCTTTAAAGTCTATTTTATCAGAGATGAGAATTGCAACTCCTGCTTTTTTTTTTTGCTCTCCATTTGCTTGGTAAATCTTCCTCCATCCCTTTATTTTGAGTCTTTGTGTATCCTTACATGCGAGATGGGTTTCCTGGATACAGCACACCGATGGGTTTTGGCTTTTTATTCAATTTGCTAGTCTGTGTCTTTTGATTGGGGCATTTAGTACATTTACCTTTAGGGTTAATATTGTTATGTGTGAATTTGATCTGCCATTTTGATGCTAGCTGGCTGTTTTGCCTGTTGATGCAGATTCTTCATTGTGTTTATGCTCTTTGCCATTTGGTATGTTTTTGGAGTGGCTGGTACTGGTTGTTCTTTTCTATGTGTAGTACCTCTTTCAGGAGCTCTTGTAAAGCAGGGCTGGTGGTGATGAAATCTCTGAGTACTTGCTTGTTCTCAAAGGATTTTATTTTTCCTTCACTTACGAAGCTTAGTTTGGATGGATATGAAATTCTGGGTTGAAAGTTCTTTTCTTTAAGGATGTTGAATATTGGCCCCCACTCTCTTCTGGCTTGTAGGGTTTCTGCTGAGAGATCTGCTGTGAGTCTTATGGGCTTCCCTTTGTGGGTAACCCGACCTTTCTCTCTGGCTGCTCTTAGCATTTTCTCCTTCATTTCAACCCTGGTGAATCTGATGATTATGTGCCTTGGGGTTGCTCTTCTTGAGGAATATCTTTATGGTGTTCTCTGTATTTCCTGGACTTGAATATTGGCCTGCCTTGCTAGGTTGGGGAAGTTTTCCTGGATAATATCCTGAAGAGTATTTTCCAGCTTGGATTCATTCTCTTCGTCACATTCAGGTACACCTATCAAATGTAGATTAGGTCTTTTCACATAGTCCCATATTTCTTGTTGACTTTGTCCATTCCTTTTTACCCTGTTTTCTCTAATCTTGCCTTCTCTTTTATTTCACTGAGTTGATCTTCGACCTCTGATATCCTTTCTTCTGCTTGGTCAATTTGGCTGTTGAAACTTGTGCATGCTTCGCAAAGTTCTCGTGTTGTGTTTTTCAGCTCCATCAATTCACTTATTTTCCTCTCTAAGTTGTCCATTCTCGTTAGCATTTCATCAAATCTTTTTTCAAGGTTCTTAGTTTCTTTGCATTAGGTTAGAACATGTTCTTTTAGCTCACGGAAGTTCTTATTACCCACCTTTTGAAGCCTGATTGTGTCATTTCATCACACTCATTCTCCATCCAGTCTTGTTCCCTTGCTGGTGAGGAGTTGTGATCCCTTGTAGGAGGAGAGGTGTTCTGGTTTCATGTGTTTTCATCCTTTTTGCGCTGGTTTCCTCCCATCTTTGTGGATTTATCCACCTGTCGTCTTTGTAGTTGCTGACTTTCTGATTGGGTCTCTGAGTGGACGTCCTGTTTGTTGACGAAGTTATTTCTGTTTCTTAGTTTTCCTTCTAACAATCTGGCCCCTCTGCTGTAGGACTGCTGAGGTCCACTCCAGGCCCTGCTTGCCTGGCGATCACCTGCAGCAGATGCAGAACAGTAAAGGTTAATACCAGTTTCTTCTTCTGCTTTGTCCCAGAAGGATACCTGCCAAATGTCAGTCTGAGCTCTTTATGAGGTGACTCTTTGGATATACGGGGGTCAGGGAGCTGCTTGAGGAGACAGTCTGTCCTTTATAATAGCTCAAGTGCTGAGCTGTGAGCTCTATTGTTCATTCGGAGCTGCTGGGCAGGTACGTTTAAATCTGCTGCAGCAGAACTCATAAACCCTCTTTTTTTTCCCACGTGTTCTGTCCCGGGGAGTTAGGACTTTATTTATGAGTTTCTGCTGTGCGGCCTTTTTTTTTTTCAGGGCTGCCCTGCCCGGCAAGGAGGCAGCCTAGTCACTGTCTGCTTGCAAAGGCTTCGCTGAGCTGCTGTGGGCTCCACCCAGCTGCCATGTGAACTTCCCTGCAGTCCTGTTTATATTGGTGTAGTTAGAACTGCCTCAGCAATGGTGGCCCGCCTCTGTAATGACAGACTCTCTCTGTAATGGCGGGTTGCCTCAGCAACAGCAGGCTGCCTCAGCAGCGGTGGACTGCCTCCGTAGTGGTAGAGTGCCTCAGTAATGGCGGACGCCCCTCCCTCACAGAGCTGTACCGTCCTGGGTTCAGCTGTGCTTGCTGTGAAACTCTCAACCCAGAGCGTTTCCAATTGCTGATTTTTTGTTTTTGTTTTTGTTTTTTTGTGGGGGTGGGACCAGCCAGGCCTGATCACCTGGCTTCCTGCCTCAGAGCCTTTTGTTTTTTAGTCGAACGGTCAGCTCTCTCCCAGGTGTTCTGGTCGCCTGTTGAAAAGGTGCCGGGATCTGTGTGATTTCCCGTGCGGCGACCGACTGTGCCAGCTGAAACAGCAGCTCTGAGATTCATGGCACTTTTTTGCCCAGGAATATCCTGGCCTGGCTCCCTGTTTCAGTCCCCCCCACTTTTTTTTTAATCAGATGAATGAGTGACTCTGCCTTCCCAGAGCTTCTCGGAGCTCCCCTTGCTGGCTAAGGGGGGACCCAGTACCGTTTACTCTGCACTGGGAACTGCCGCGCCGGGGCGCCAGCAAAACAGCCACACTGGCAACCCGTGGGGCTCCTCCACCTGGGAATCTCCTGGTCTGTGGGCAATAAAAATCCATCTGAAAATGCGGCGTCCACTCACGCTCTGCGCTTTCACTGGGAGCTGCAATCCTGAGCTGCTCCTAACTGGCCATCTTGGATCTTCGATGATTGGCATCTACTTCTTAGAGGGCCCTAAGTAATACAGCCCCTCTACTTATTATCCCAATTTGCCACCATGTTGTCTCTTAACCAATAGTTGGTTTCCTTGCCTGCAAATTTACCTTCACAAATCCTGTGTCAGCAACAACCAGAATAATCCATCTGTCCATAGCTGCCTCCTGAAAGTATAAACTCTTTATTGAGGCCCATCAGGTCTCCATGATCGCATACCAGTCTATGCCATCAGTGCCTTTATTTGGCCCTCTCAGCCTCTCATTTTATGTGATGATACCAAATTTGTTGATGCCTTCCACTCATGTATTTGTTTCCACTGTGCCTTAGTAAGGTGGCGTCCTCTGCCTGTGATAACCTTCCCTCCTCTTTTCCTAAATACAGCTGCTCATCTGGTTGGCACCTCCTCCAGGAGAACTTCTCACATCACCTCAAGCTAGATTTAGTGCCAGACCCCACCAAACACCCTATCCCCTCAATACTCCTAGGTCTTACATGTTACTGCCTTTGTGCCTTTCTCCCCAAGGGAACCAACCACAGCCTCCACCAGAGCAGGAACATTACCTTATTCGTTTCATCACCATATGTCTAGTGCTAACACATACTCAGCTCAAAGTAATCAGTAGATTTTTATTGTAAAATCCAGTGTTACGCTCTAGTAATTTATTAATTTACTATTTTTAGAAACCCTTAAAATAAAAATTAATTGATTAGTTTGTTCAAGTGTTTTGAATCATTAGAGAGAAAGTTATTTGTATTTTGGGAGATGACACCAGTAAAGCCGTGATTGCTGTTTTGGTCATTTTAGGGTTACAGGAAGCTCCACCAGAGGGCGAGCAAGAGAAGGAAAACAACATAAATTAGAATCAGTCTGTTTTTTACTGATAGTAACTCTGGAGGAAAACTTTTAAAATGGTAATACTAATAACTAGTGCAGTGGCTCACACTTGTAATCCCAGAACTTTGGGAGGCCGAGGTGGGCGGATCACCTGAGGTCAGGAGTTTGAGACCAGTCTGGCTAACATGGTGAAACCCCATCTCTACTAAACATACAAAAAATTAGCTGGTTGTGGTGGCACACGCCTGTAGTTCCAGCTATCTGGGAGTATGAGGTAGGAGAATTGCTATAACGCAGGAGGTGGTTGCAATGAGCCAAGATGGCACCACTACACTCCAGCCTGGGTAACAGGGCAAGACTGTCTAAAAAAAATACTAAATTGAGGTCTGAATTTTGTGGAGAAGTAGTTTATTTGTCCATCCTTATCTATTCATCTTTGAAACAAGACTAACAAATAAACTATAATACACTGATTTTATCTTTTGGAGTCTTGAAAAAATGCAATGAGGCAAGTATTTCAATAATTTTTCTTATATATTTCCATCATATACATATGCATGTGGTGGGTAAGAACTTGATAACAGCAAATGAAAGAATTTCAAATTTCAAAAGATATCAACGTTATACCAACACATCCAATCAGTTCAAGTTAAAGTATCATTAAAATTTGTGGGACCAAAATGCAGGTGATTATCACATTTTGTCTTAATCAACTTAAGGTCTGGTTACTGTGCAATTATAGAAGGCAGATAGTAATATTCTCCTTATCCTTATGAACATGATAATTCTTTTAGAAAGTTGCATGACTCTGAAAATCAGCAGAAAAACTGTGAATTTGGGGAAATTTGTGTTCCAACTGCCATAGACGTGTCTTCTGGGCTCTTTCTCTTCCATTGCTCCTTAGGAATCAATGGCCTTGCTCTTTTCCCATAACACTAGGCATAGTCTTTTAGCATATCAATTACCAGTTTGTATTTTAACTAGTTGTTGACACATGTATCTTGCCTACTCTTCATTGGATTATTTGAGGACAGACTTACTTGGATTGATCTCTCTACCACAGTGCTTGGCAGATTAGCTTTCTGTAACTTCTTATGGGAAGAACAGAAAAAAATATGAGTGAAGAGACGGGTGGAAGAAGGATGAAGGGAGAAAAGAAGGAAATAAACTAATATGTATTTAAGTCACTTTTCCAATAGAATCTCCTTAAAGTTTTAAATTCTCATTATGAATTTTAAAACTCACGTCTAAAGTTCATGTTTAAAATTCAGGGATTGATAATTAGCTGCAAACAAGTGGGAAATTGTAGAATAGAGTGGCTCCTCAAAGTTCTAAATTCTCATCAACTATGAATGTTAAAACTCATGTCTAAAATTCATGTTTAAAATTCAGGGATTGATAATTAGCTGCAAACAAGTGGGAAAATTGTAGGAGAATAGAGTGGCTTCTCAGACCCCGTTATCTAAAGAAGTAATTGTCCCATACACATTTTCATAATGAAGATTCTCCTGGGAGCTAAGACAGCCTAAATAAAGATCAGAGCTTAGAGTCCTATGAAAAAATATAAAGTGACAGGATGAAAGAAAAATACACACAACTAATTAAAACAAGATAAATATGTTAAAAAGCATTCAACTGTAAGTATATATTCTGTACGAATCAATGTCCATTGCAATTCTTCTATCTTGTTCACAAATGAATGGCTTATGCTCCTCCTATGCTCTGCTGTTGATGCTAATTAGTACAGGTTTGACGTACCGAGGGAAAGAAACCAAAACATAAAAACAGCTCAGCAGATGGTAAGGAAAGGCATCTGAATGCAAGTCAAGAGATTTACAAGTTCAGAATTAGAAATATTTTAAAGGATGCAAAGAGAACATGAAGGTATGTTCTCTTTCACCACAGATGCTTTATAAGATAATGTTCATAATGTATACCACACATACCAGAATATTCCTTCCCACATCCTTCTCTCCATAGACAGCGAGTTAGGTAATCACATCTTTGTATTCAAGAGAGGGAAATTTTAATTAAACACATTCTAAATTACTATATTTGCTGGTATAGTATGGGGTTTTGGGGGTTGGTGGAGAGTATGGGCTGGAAAATACCAGTTCACTCTTTCCAGACTATTTTACAAAGAATGGAAGGCATTGAATCAGTCAACCTTTCCAGATACGGTGTGCACATTGTTTTTCACAATCTGAAAAGTAGAGTATGAGAGAATATTCCTCATCTGCATTTTCCATCAAGGCTAGAAGACAGATTTAATTAAAATTCAAGTATACAAACAATCAGCCAGTTCCTACTAAATAAAAACTTGATGCTAGGCTCTAGGAGCTTCATAAACATGAGTATGACTGGTTCCTCTTAGCAAGAATGTACCTGTCTTTGGAGCAATTCCAAATTGTAAACAACAATTTGAAATACCAGAACAAAATGAGTACGGAAATACAGTTAAAAGCAATACATCATGAAAAAATAAAGCAAGAAATAATGCTTCATAGTGTCAGAAGGGAAAAGAGTACTTCTGGATCCAGTGGCATTTAATTTGGCAAGAAGGATGAGTCAGTATCCAACAGCAAAGATGGCTGGAAAGTGTACGTCACTGAAGTACTTACGCCACCTTTACTTTAAAAGGTCTCTGCTCAAATGTCACCTTCTTGGAGCACGTTACTCTCAGCTCCCATGCCACTATAGTTACCCTGTTAGCAAATCTTCCCATTTTGCACACAGTTATCTTTTTTTGATAAAATTATAATAGATAATAACTGGTGACTTAGTATCTTTTAGAGAGTTAGGAAGGTGATGAGATAATCCTAAAAACAAAAAGTTTAATAAATTTAAAATAGAAACTTAATACAGACAGAAGACTGACTTAATCACAGGGAAACTAGTTACAATTTTAGAGAATTAAGACCAAAGGTTAAGATTTGTGGGGACATGGATGAAGCTGGAATCCATCATTCTCAGCAAACTAACAGAGGAACAGAAAACCAAATACTGCATGTTCTCATTCGTAAGTGGGAATTGAGTAATCAGTAGTCATATCAAGGAGAACACATAGACACGGGGTAGGCGGACATCATACACAGGGGCCTCTCGGGGGTTGTGGGGCAAGAGGAGGGAGAGTATTACAACAAATACCTAATGCACATGGGGCTTAAAACATAGATGACGGGTTGATAGGTGGAGCAAACCACCACTGCACATGTGTACCTATGTAACAAACCTGCACGTTCTGCACATGTACCCCAGAACTTAAAGCAAAATTTTTAAAAAAGGAGCAGCCAGGTGCAGTGGCTCATGCTTGTAGTCCCTGCACTTTGAGAGGCCAAGGTGGACTGCTGGAGCCCAGGAGTTCAAGACCCACTTGGGCAAATAGGAAGACCCCCATCTCTGCAAAAAATTAAAAAAAAAATTAGCCAGGTGTGGTGGCGCAGGCCTGTAGTCTCAGCTACTTGGGAGGCTGAGGTGGGAGGATTGCTTAAGTCCAGATGGTTGAGACTGCAGTTAGCCATGTTTATGCCACTGCACTCCAGCTTGGAGAATAGAGCAAGGTCCTGTCTCAAAAAAAAAGAAAAAGCTGGGTGCGGTGGCTTACGCCTGTAATCCCAGCACTTTCGGAGGCTGAGGCAGGCAGATCATGAGGTCAGCAGTTAGAGACCAGCCTGACCAACATGGTGAAACCCCATCTCTACTAAAAATACCAAAATTAGCCAGGCGTGGTTGCACACGCCTGTAATCCCAGCTACTCAGGAGGCTGAGGCAGGAGAATCACTTGAACCCCAGAGGCGGAGGTTGCATTGAGCCAAGATCGTGCCACTGCACTCCAGCCTGAGCGACAGAGCGAGGAAAAAAGAAGTTAAAAGGAGTTTTAATATCCTTTTGCTATTTTTTACTAAACCAACATACATATTTACTGATTTGGCAAGATGTTTTCTATAATTTCTCAACTAACAGGGATAGGATAATGGAAGCTTTGTAGGATGTCTTCATATTCTGAAGATGACAAGCTGACTCACCTAAAGCAGGAAATGATCTAAGAAAAAATGTAAATAATTCAGTTTTTAAAAGAAATACAGAAATTTAAAATGCAATGAATATTTACTAAACTAGAAATCTCCAAAAAGTCAGAAAATTAAAATCTCCTATTATCTTACCACTAAAATTACTTTCCTATGTGATTAAATCATTTTTGAAAAAATGCTTTTAAAATATATAACTCTATGATACTTCACTAAACTATTTCTGAAGTATTGAATCACTTCCGGAGATCAGAATTTTGCCATTAGAAAAGTGCTGCAATGAACATACTTATTCAAAAATATTTTTTCAATATGCAAGTTACTTTTTAAGGAAAAAGTGAGTTACACAGTAAGTAGGGTAGTCATATCATTATATCCAGAAGAGAGTGTAGTTTTTTTTTTTTTTTTTTTTTTTTTTGGAGACAGAGTCTTTCTCTGTCACCAGGCACCAGGCTGGAGTGCAGTGGCCCTATCTTGGCTCACTGCAATCTCTGCCTCCCAGGTTCAAGCAATTCTCCTGCCTCAGCCTCCCAAGTAGCTGGGACTACAGGCTCATGCCACCATGCCCAGCTAATTTTTGTATTTTTTAGTAGAGACGGGGTTTCACTATGTTGGCCAGGATGGTCTCGATCTCTCGACCTCATGATCCGCCCGCCTTGGCCTCTCAAAGTGCTGGGATTACAGGGGTAAACCACGGTGCCCGGCCAAGAATGTAGTTTTTATTTAATTTTATTCTAAATTATTTTGCAGTATAAAGAGGTTGGAACTAGTGAGGGAGGAGGGAAATACTAGATCAGTGTCTATTCAGATGGAATTACATATTCTACATATTTTGTTTTAGTTATTACGCTGTGAGGTTCTTGCCATTGATCCTTGCATCTCAGAGCCTAGTTGTACAGTATACAACTAGATTCTAATGTTTATTGAGATAGTACTAATTTAAGCATTCAAAATAAACCTGATAATAAAAAAACTTATAGAAATATACTAATGCCACTCAAATGTTACTAGTATTATTTTGATAAATATAATAAAAACATTTAAAATATTTAATGGTACCATTTTCATGATGAGGCATTCATTCTATTATTTGATGTTGAACACGGTTAAAGTATTTAAAGGGGGATTCAAAGAGTTAAGCTTAGATATGCTAAATACTTACTTTCAAATTGGGTCTAAATGGGCTGTTGTCTGTGACTATATCAAATTGGAATAAGAACTACACAAAAATTTTTTTCAGAGTTAATAAAAACATACTTGATTCTGTTTTTGAAATACTACAAATGAAGCCACAGCAGGACCTATTGTGGTGGTAAATTACAAGATAGTTTCATTGCTAAACAGGAAAGATAGAATTACAGATAATACAAATGAATAGAGATAGTGTGCACCTGGCTATTTTGAAAGGCATGTGTAATCCAAGAACGAGGATAAAAAACTGAAGAATAAGCGATTTTTAAAATGGATAAAATAGCAAACATAGTTAACATGTATCAATTACATGCTATAAACCAAGCAGCTTTCTAAGCTCTTTATATGTATGAACCCAGTACTTTCCTCCACAGTCATTAAATCAGAATTCCTGCAGATAGGAACCAATTATGTGGAGGATCATTTAGAAGTACTGATACTTTTCTTGAGCCCTTCCTCAATCACTGCAGTGTTTCCCCAGTGCTTTAGTGGCTAGTTCTTGTATGAAAGCAGCTGTATGCCTCAGTAAAATGACAGATTGCTTCATCACTGACCTTTAGTGTCATTCCAAAGTTTAAATTCCATGAGTACCAAGGGTCTGTGATGAAGTAATAGCTCTAGCAAATGATTTTGTTCTCTAAATGAAAAATCAATGACTTCTAACACAGGGTCTCATTCTGTGAGCTAAGGACCCCTAGTGGGCTTTGTAATAATAACTCCTGAAATAATTTTTCAGATGCATGTATATGCTGTTGTGATTAACAAAATACAGTTTCATTTAAAGTACTGTGAAAGTTACAAGGGCTTTTGGTTACTGTATTTTTTTTCCAATAAAAATATTTCCAAAATATTATCACTATCTGGAAAGAACCAGATGCCTTGATATTACTCAAAAAAGGCTGTGAACTCCTGCTTCAGATAATCACCTCCAGACATCACCTTCTCTTTTTGACAAGTGTCACCCAGAACAGTTGGACCTACTGAAAATAACAGAATTGTCCTTTAGAACTCAACCAGTAACAGAACTGTATTGATTATGAATAATGCACTTATTTTTATCACAGTACATTTTAGGAAAAAAGGCATCAACCTACAAATGAGCATTTGCAACCCTTGACCAAATACCAAATGGCAGTCAGCATAAAGTAGTACTAAATGACAAAATGTGCATGTTCTTCACGTTGAAACTTTGGCATTCACTGGCTGTCTGTAGAAACTCCAAAGCTTATATGTGATGCCAGGTCCCACTTCAAATTTTTAATCCACTGTTCACATACACACACACCTCAGGAGTAATATCATGGCCTGGCTCATAGGTCATATGCATAAATTCTTTTGTCTCTAAATACAGTGCATCATCTCTCTTGGATTGCCTGATTTCCAGTGCTGGTCAACTGATGCAGCAGTCACTCAAATAACAATTCTTTAATAGAGAGTCTGTGATCTATAATTGATAATTTTTTTTCTTAGCATTTTTCACCCCGACACCTAAAACGATTTCAATCAGCACTTAAAGTGTCAGACAGGGGAAGGCAAGATTTTCAGAAAACATTGGGTACCGGATGGCAATATATCCTGATGTAGATTCTCCCTCTCAGTATCAAAGGAAAATTAGTGAGAAAGACAACAAATGCCTTCCTTGCAGTTGCAATCAGTTAAAACCAGGTAACAAATTTATACATCAATATGTTTGTAAAGATACACATGCATGAATACATGAAATACGCAAAAATAATTTAGTATTCAATCTCAGATACACAAATATACTTAAGAAAGAGAAGTTTTATTAGGGCAATTTCACTTTATTTTTCCATACAGCAAAGTCAACTACTGCAGTAATAATAAAATAAGCATAAAACAAATTGCAGCCCAAGACAAAATACATATTTTAAGCAACTACAAGCAGAAAGTAAGTTGTGATTACATAATAGTAAAACCAAGCACATTTGTCCTTTCAGCAGATGAAAGTGGTAGGGTTGCTGATAAGTGCAACATTATTAACCAGCTGGAGTGAAGGCTGGATACACTAATTCATGTAACAAGTGCCCATTATCATATTTTGCATTTTTGAGTGCTTCTGAGTTGAAAATTAAAACCGTGAAATTTGAACTGCGTTTTATTTTTCACCTGCTGAAAGAACAGGATCCTACAGCAATTAAAAAACAATCACATAACAACTATAGCTACAGTGTGCTGTTTGGTTTGCCTGTTTATGATTTAAATTTTGTGAAAGTCAATACTTGTTTTGAAGATTTTTTTGTGTGTGAACAATAAACCACTGAAATTGGCAGAAACTGATCTGAATAATATATGTTCTTAGTATAGTTCTTTCTCTCTTTTTTTGTTGAAGTTTTAAACATGCAGTAGTTTTGAGAAATGTAAGGAATATCTGATCCATGATTTCACCTTAATGGTAGAAGTACCTGCTATTTTTGGTAATGATCTTCAGGCAGATTTGGCCCCATGGAGTTTTTGTCAGTCATGAGGGTTTGAAAGGACGGCGTATCTTTCCAGCTGAAAAAATCCTGGCAAACTACAAGCTGTCCACAAGAAAGCAAAGCAACATGTTTGAAGGGGTATGGAGTGCTAACTCTGTGCCACTTTTGCAAGCAATTTTGCTCAGTCTGTCATTGTATTAGCCTTAACAAAACTCCTTGTAATTATAGACGTTTTTATTCAAAATAAGATCTTACTATTATACAGGTTTCTCTCTTTTGACTATATACAGAAGTGCAAAAAGTCAACCTTCTCTCTAGACGTCCCAACATGCTAAATTGCAGCATAATCAACCCTCAAGAGTTTGCACACACGCTATAATTTTCATTACGTAAACTTTGAGTATTTGGATTATCAACAAAAAGTCCCTTGTTCTATTTATTGATTATGCAGCTTATTTATAACAAGGCCTGATATTCAGGGATTTCAAAAATATTAAACAATATTTTAACATTTGAAATGGATACAGTAGAAAATAAATTTTATTCTAATATCTAGGATCTAGATCTTCTTATAATAACTAATTACAAACAAAATAAATCATCAAAATATTACTCAATTGTCTGCCAGGATTGTTGCGATAGCAACAACTTAACTTCTTACTTAGCAATGATTATATATTTATAAGATATCCATATAAAAGATCTTTGTTCTTTTAATGAAAACTAGACAAGAACTAACAATGACTGACATTCTTACACTGTAATATTAAATCAGTAAAATATAAATCATTTAGTTAACAATACGAATATTCATATGACACTACATGTAATTCAAAACTGAGTATGTTATGAAGGAAACACTACTTTTTTTGTATTTTGAAAAATTTATCCGTAAAATCTAATAAAACAATAGTCTATAAACTGAAATGGTATTCAATTGTTAATAGAAAATGAAAATCTAATAAATGTAGGAAATGAAAAACTACATTTTAACAAGAAAAATAAGTAATATTCTATAATGTAACTAACTACAATAACATGTGAAGTCACCATTACTTTCTTAACACGATTGAAATTACATTGGTATGGGTTCCAACCCGTAATGTAATAATCTAAGGCTTTAATAGATGTACAGTACAATCAGTAAAATCAACACATCAGTCTTATATTAGAAAGCATCTCTCTCAAGCATAAAAACTTGCAGTAAACTTGGAAGTATGGAAAGTTCTAGAACTGAACTTTCACTTCTCCCATTCCATACTATAACTACCAGTGACCTGGCCCCTACTTCAGCAATTTTTAGAACTGCTGAACAGAGCAAAAATATCCTTTACTAGCTGCAACATCCAAACCTCAAAAAAAGGAATTCCTTTGGATGAATCCATTCTTAAAAACTGAATGCACATCTATTTTTTTAAAATTTTGTAAAGGCTTTCTAAGGCTATAAGCAGTTAATCTGAACAAAACAAAACAAAAAAAATCACATATAAAATTCACCCATGTACTTAACCCACCCAATTACTAGGTTAATTAAACATTTCCCATTTTCATATTTTGGTTTATCATGCATCTGATGACAGTGCTGCTTTCTTCTTTGTTTAGAGTCACTATTTTGAATGTGACTATGATGAAGCATTTAGCAAACGTGAAACCATTTTTGCAAAGCATTTATAGTCTTTTGACTTTTGACAGAGGCTATAAATAGAAGCAAAATAATTTCCTCAAACATTTTTTTTGTTATTGTGTCTCAGAAATGGCAATCCCTTTTGAATAACATGTTATACAGTATAGTATGCATAAATATTAACTACAATGCTTTAAAATAATTTTACATATATCTATTATATATATATCCAGTATGTGTGAGTTTATCTGTATTGAGAGAGTTTGTGTTGTGCTGTCTATTGTTACTGTAAAGTTAAATTGGCCATTTCTGAGACAGCTTTGGTTTCAAAACAAACAAACAAACAAAAAGAATGGTGCCCTTTGACTGATTAGAACTAGCAAATATGCAACAAAATGTGGCTCTGAAAACAGTAACACTGAAGAAATAATACTCTAATTTGATGTACAGTCTATGGCACTTCATGAGAATCCTTAACAACATGGTACTTAAAGCCATGATGTGCTTTAAAATATACACAGTTGTGGTTTTGCTTGGCACATTCATCTCTGTCAGATCCCTCCCTCACCACGTGTTACAATCTATTACATTAAAAATATTACTCTTAAACAAAAATGACTGTGCATGCACGCTCTCATCTATAATGGCAATTTTAAATACAAGGTGCACCTTTGTTATTTGTAAACCTTGAAAGAAATAAACTTATTTTTAAAAAATTATATCTTGGTCTACAGACGTACCAATACATAATAGAATCATGGTTACACCATAGTCTGTCTTTTCAAGATGGCATGAATATATAGGAAACTAATTAGGTATGCATCTTTTAATGCATAACTCTGTGCTAGAAAAGAAAGACAATGTTGTTCTTTTAGACAGGAATATCACCTCAGCACAAATATCAATTAAATGTACAAAGTGTATAGGCAACAGTGTGCAGTGGATTTCCATGTTGTCTTTTCTTCTGGTTAACATGCAATATGTGGATGTCTTGTGGCTGAGGGACTTTTGTGTGTGTTGCTTGACGATATATACAATATGGCTAATGACCTCGTCCTTTACTCTAACCAAGCACACTGTCCTTTCCTCTTTAGCATGATCTACAAGGGAAAAAGAGATATTTGTTAAAACAGATAATAACTAAAAGCAGTTTCTAATATACATTTAACATGAAAATTTTCTTTCTGATTAACCAGTATATTCACAAGTTATTATATCTTCATATAAAAACAAAAACCATTTCACAAGTGCAGGCAGATCAAAATTTGTCTATCTCTATATGAATGAAACATGCGCAATCTAATAAAACTGTAGAATGTGCTCAAAAATTTATCAATCCTAAGCTCAAAGTATAAAATACTTTTGCAGAATCAAGGGGCATAATATATCTAGCTCTTTTTTAGCATCACCGTTGTAAGGCAAAATTTAAACTTACTTCTTTTCTGAAGTTTAAAAAGGTTTCAAGAGCAAAGGTCTGGTCTACAAAATGAAAATTCATGTAATATATTCTATTAAACAAGATTCATTTTATTTGGGTGCTTGATTAGCAGAGTACATGTTTGAAAAAAAAAGAGTGATACTTTAAGTGATGGCTTTGGATAATTCAGTTTGTCAAGCTTTTTTCTCCTAAAGCTAAGAAAATAAAAATCATCCTTTATGAATTATGGAATTATCACTCATGAATTAAGTTTTAATAGACAGTACAATGTACTTGTGAATTAACAGTTCCAGTTTTTACATGAAATGTGTTCCCATCAGGGAATCTTTACATATATTAAAAGTAAGCTTCAAAGTACAACCTTGAAAATGAAAGCAATCACCATCTAGTGACTTAAAACCAGTTTAAACGTTGCAACTCCTTATGAAGATGAACAATCATTTGTTAAATGAACAGAACACTACGAGCTTAAGCCTCAATACAGACAAACCTACTGGTTTGCTAATTACTGTGGGAATCTTTTTTCAACCTGGATTATTGCTAACAAATAGAATACAGTTAAATATATACATACCAAACACACCCAACTGACTATAAGAGCTTGAAACAGATTTTTTTAGCATGTCAAATAAACTCTTCTTCTAAACCTACAACACTACAAAGTAACACTGCTTCTTCTAAAAATGTGGCTATTGTTCAGAATCATGAACCTTTTTATCAGAACTGCTTTGAGAAGGCTTATGAAATAGACAAAAATAAATTTTAACAATTTAATTTATGATTGCAGCATGTCTTTGGAGTACTTCTCTGACTGAGCCTATCATTTCTTTCTTAAGTGGCTCTCGAATTCTGCCTATCCTCCTTTTGCATGGGCTCTGACTTTGTTCAGCTTTTAACATCACAAGAGTTTCTAAGTTGGTTCTCAGCCACCATTGTCTCCTGACTTGGCACACTGTCCTTCTACAAGGCCTTTACACCTCCATTCTTTTTAGAACATCACCTTCATTATCCAAATTCAATTGTTTGCAGATCCTGTCGGGAATAGTTGCTCCTTCATCTTTGCTCCAAGAGAAATTTCTTCAAACCTCTCTTATTTTAATGTGTTATCTTGAAATTCCTTACATCTTTATCTTATTGTCTATTCATCTTTATCTCCTTGCCATGATAACTAACACAAAGTAGCACCAAAAACTCATTTGTAAATATGTTAATAAACAAATAAATAAATGAAAGGAAGCAACAGAAAATGGTCACCCATCTTAATCAATTTCAGTTTTAAATGTAATGTCCCTCTCTAAATATAAAAATAAGTACCTAACAAGCATCTGAGCACATGTTATAACTTGAATGCATGCATACTGGACAAAACATATTCCTATGGATGAAAAATGGGCACCTTTGTAAGTATTTATAAAGACAGTGTTTTAAAGGCAAAATACGAGACTTTTTAAAAGACAAAATACAAGACTTTTAAACCATTTAAAAAATGTTGCAATTGCAACATTTTCAGAATTATATAATCCTCTGAGGTAACTAAAGTACCTAAGATTCATATGAATATGGAGATTTGTGTGTACACATATATGTGATGTGTATATATTTATTTCAAGTCAGACTCATTACATTTTTTTTTGTTTTTGAGACAGGTCTTGCTCTGTTGCTCAGGCTGGAGTGCAGCATGGTGCAATCATGGCTCATTGCAGCCTCACCTCCTGGGCTCAAGTGATCCTTCCACCTTAGCCTCCATAGTAGCTGGAACTATATGAGTGTGCCACCACACCTAGCTGATTTTCTTTTCTATTTTCTGTAGGACAGGGTTTCACCATGTTGCCCAGGCTAGTCTGAAACACCTGGGCTCAACCAATCCACCCACCTCAGCCTCCCAAAGTGCTTGTATTACAAGCATGAGCCACCACGCTTAGCCAAACTCATTATATTCTAATGCCCCTGTGTATGGTGATGCATGGGATGAAATGAGTACATAGTCTCATTTAAGGTTTAGCCAAAGAATAAAAAAAAACAGTAAGTGATGATCTACACCAGAAGTCAGCCAAACTACCGCCTATGGGCCAAATGTGATGTACTGCCTGTTTTTGTAAATAAAGTTTTATTGGAACACAGCCACACCCATTTGTTTACATGTGGTCTCTGGCTGCTTTAATGATACAATGGCAGAGTAGAGTAGCTGCAACAGAAACCATATGGCCCAGACAGCAAAAATACTTACTGTCTGACCCTACAAGAAAGTTTGCCAACCCTTGATCTATACTCTCTAATTACTTTTTGGTCATATGTTTTCTTTAGGCTTGTGTTTATTTCTAATCTGAAATTTTAAAAAATTACTTTTTTCTTGGTGCTTTGTATATTTAAGTGATATTAATATATTTGTTATAGATATGTCTGATAAAATTCCTCACACTCTATTTAAAATAAAAATGTGACCTATATATAAATATTTTCTCAGAGATTTTACAAAATTTTAAGTGCACTATACAATTGCTATCTTTAAAAAAAAACCACCACAAATATGCAACTATGTATTTCATAATGAACTTACTGTTTAGTGATGAAAATTCTACATCTGGGTAACATACTTGTGGCTAGTCAGATGTTCGGCAGATATTATGGGTATCTAGCAAATAAAAAATTATTTAATGAATGATCCATGCAAGCAAGCCAACAATCAAGAGATGACAACATTTTAATATTAAATTTTTAAAGAAAAGTGAAATTCAGCTGTGAGGTGATAGTCCTTATCTGGTCAACATAACAGTAAGTTAATGTAAACTTAAATGCCAAAGTAGCAACTAACTTTTTAAAATCTTCATGTTAAATGCTATTCTATAAATGTTACCAGTTTTTAGGAAATAAGATAAGTAAAACTATCAAAAATTCATGCAGAGCAGTAATTGAAAGAAGCCCTTTTTGTTGGCCTACACACACATACACACACACACACACCCCTGTGGTTTCAGTTACTTAGTAATCATCCTGAAATCAGATAAGGAAACGTCTTGCCTATTTTTGTGCAACCAAATTTCTAACATTTTCATTCAAATTAGAGTGTCTAACTTTTTTTTCCAAATTAAAAATACAAGGTAAGCATTATAAAGCAGTAATTCAAAAGAACTACGTAAGAGCATAGGTTTACTTCAGAACATATTTCTGAATCCTGATGGCACCTTTTATTGTATTTTAAATGGGCAAGATAACTTGAGAGAAAATACAAGAAGAAACCAATATAGAGTTGACTTATTTCAATAGTCCCAAAGTTAAGAACTTCAAATTTGTAGCTTGATTCTTCAACCCAAAATTAATGGCTGCTAACCTGAGAGAGGCAGCACAATAGCTTGAGAGTGTCAGAGGACTGCAGGCACGGGTTCTACCCCAAGAGATCTATTTAATGACTGTGTGACCCTGAGCAAAGCAACTCATTACTCTATGCTTAACTACCTTCTATAAAATGACACTAATCCCATTTCAGCAATGTTGTTGGGAGAATAATGAAATCACATACACAAAGGCATTTTGTTGTTGTTTTTTTCAATTTAGACATCTTAGGCTAATTCAACATACTACAATCCACAGTCTGGCGTGTATATTAATATGTCCCTGTTTTATTTTCAGTTCTCAGCTGACATTTTTACACAATTTTACAGCATTGGCAAATGGCACGAAAATGTGCTCCAAGCATAATGAAGCTTCTCATACCATTTTTCCTGCTGCTGCAGGACAGGATGTTGCACCCAACAGTGTAGAAGCATCAAGGATGGGGCTGTCGAAACATACCAAGGACCTTCAACACCAATCGATGCAGATGAAGGGCCAGCTATAAACTTCTGCATGCATGCAGGCTGCATTTTGTGGCATCAGCTATTTCCAGCATTGCTAATGTACTGTAGGCATATACATATGTATGTATATGTAGATATAATATATGTGTGTATATATATATCCATTCCCTTTTCCTTCTTTTGGTTGTCAAATAGTATGAAGACCCAAGATTATGCATGAAATGGTCACAGCACAATGCAAAAAGTAAAGTGTCCCCTACAACCCAGGTGGCCAAGGGCATGTTGAAATTTGCTCTGCTATAGTTCTGCTTACACCAGCAATTCTACAGTCATATATGGTATACGCATGAGAGTTCTTTATCATTGATTTGCAACTGTAGATGGATTGTATTGAGTCCATCACGACAGTTCTACCAAAAATTACTTATTAACATGCCACATATGCACAATCTAGCATTCTTGTAAATGAGTCTGATGTGTTCACGTAAACCCAGGGTTATTCTGAGAAGCTTCTGAGAAATTAACGATTCTTTGCCAAGAAGTGTTTAAAGCTTGACTGAAACTTTAAATTCATTTTTTTTGTATTCTGATTTTGAAAGTTTTTAATGGTTATACTAATAGCTGGATATTCTTCATCAACAGTACATGATGTATTGTGGAACAAGGGTGGCTACTCCTCACAGCAATAACAACAAATTGATGTCTCAACTGGTCTTCCCTTCCCAAAGGGGAACATGTTGATTCTCATCTGATACTGATTCTTTTGAGATTAATTTGGCTACATTTAATCTTCATCAATGGATTATCTGAAATGTGGCTTGGCTCTCAGTTTTTTCTTACGCTGTCAACTCTACTGAAGCCCAAATCTACTTCATATAAATAAAACTTGAAATCAACCAGTATTTTCTGAAAATATTTTTAAGTAGAGTCAGAATATGCTGGGTGAATGAAAGTCAATTTTTAAATTTTAAATATTTTAAATCATCATTTAATTTTAAATAGTTATTACTATATATCATAAGATTTAAATTTATGAAACAAATCCCTTTCACTTAAAAGCATCTCACATAATTGTTACTCTATAAACTTGCATGGAATACAGAATGACTGCCAATTTGTCATACTTAATTTCTTTTTTTTTCTTCATAAATCTCCAACATTTATGCCAGGTAATTGTAAAAAGAAGAACACTTAGAATTTTTCTTTCACTGAAAGCATTCAGAATAAAAGCTTAGAAATGCTGTATACAAACGATTTATTTTGAATCAGCTTATTAAATGATTCAGATTATAATGAATTTATAACGAACTCTATTTACAAGAGTGGTCATTTGTGGCATATGTAATACATTTAAATATTTTACTTTCTATTAATCATTTGGGCAAGAACTGAGAAACTGTATATATCAAATGTTTTAAATAAAAACCTTAAAATGGTCTCTATTTTTGATTGGTCAAAATACCTGCACAATTGGTTGAAACCAATGAGAATTGCTTGTGTAAATATCATTTTAGTAGCTTCAGAAATGGAGCTGCGACAACTTTGGAGCACTTATAAATGGCATAAAAGCATTCTGCTGCTCATCATAGAGAGAATGTGTAGGCCAACAAGAGGTATCTTTGAAACCCCATGCTTATTAAAGCACCCTCTACAGCCCTCACGTACACACGATTCCCACTGACCTCAATGGGAAATCCACGTGCGTAAGGGCTGTTGGATTGAGCCCTATTAGAGTTGTTTTTTAAGAAACAAAGCTGTAAATTAGCAAACCTGGTTGGCTGTGGCTGTTGCAGCGAAGGGAACACTTGTGGCAGATGTTGTTGCTGCGGACACAGTGGCTGGCGTAGCACCGTGCACCATGGGAACTTTCGGAGGGAAAATCATATAAGCGAACATACAGAAGAGTGTAGCAATATGGAAACCATGGCAACATGGAAGAGATAATTGGGCATGGTATTTATCACAGCAATAAGCCATGTGACAGGACATCATCACCAGCGAGTGACATGCAATCACAGCGCAAAGCAGGACAACATTCCAAGGAGAGAAGGGGAGGAGGGATGAAAGAGAAAAAAAAGGGGGAAAAAGCTTGTTACCATCAAATCAAGAAAATTGACACAAACAGGCTTAATTTGCTAAGTCAAAAACAAGAATTTTATATAGTGTTCATAGTCAGACATTTAAAATCTAAGTCAAAGTACAAGTATTTACTTAATATATACAGTTATCTGTTTGAAAGTATTTTTTTCTCATTTACTATTATAAAAATATACAGTACATTACTTTTATGAAACAGATTTTTTTTTTACACACCAGAACTCATAGTCCAATCAAAATCCACCAAAGGTGACTAAAGGAAACTGTTGTGTGTAAAGAAAACATTTATGTGAGTCCATGTCAATTAAATAGAAAATGGCATTTAATTGACAGGTGTTAGTAAAAGGGAAATGGACTTACCCAATAGATATAAGTTAAACTGAGCAGTGGATTTTGAGGGGCTGTGAGGTACATCATAGGTTTAAGATAATCAAGAAACAAAGCTGGCACCTACCAACACTTGTAGCGGGTGTCATGCACAATATTGAGCCTGCCCATCATGCATTGCAACAGGAAGGTGGATTTGAAAAGGGAAAAGAATTAAAACATCCCATCACACGTGTAATTAGAAAATTCATTTGAACAAAGAAGAAAAATTGTTATTATGGGAACAGTGGCATGTAACTGTCAGCACAATCAAATCATACAACAGCACAGTGATCAATTAGAACTAGTCTCAAGTGAAGAATAAAAGCCAGTTCAACTGTGTGCTGGTACACTTTGTTTCTCTTAATTGTTGTCTATAAGCAAAAGTATTTTGGAAGTAATTTAAATCCACTTCATTATTTTAAAAATAATATTGTAATCTGTTTTGTTTTAATCTGATTACTAACCATCTGGTTGCTTTGCTATTTCTGACTTTAACTTATGAATGTCTTAACATTTTCTTTATATCAAGCACATACTAACTTATTAAATATATTATTTATTATGAAATACTAAATAACTCAATATACAAAACTGACTTAAAAATATAATGAAACCCAAACATTCATTTTATTCCTTTTATTTTTCTGTTCATTGTAGCAGCAACCATATAGACATGGAAGGGGTTGTGATTATTCATACAGAATTTGTATTTGGAGGGATACCAAGCAATAAATTACACATAAAAAAGTGAAATTTCTGCATTTCCTTAGTTTGAAATTAAAATGTAGGAAAAGCATTAAGAGGGAATATGATGTCTTGTAAGGATCAAATTGGTTTACTTCACATTATCTAGGAAATCAGAGTGGTTTTCATTGCTGGTTTAGACCTTCAAGACTTCTGGGAGTAGCAAATGTTCAACAAAATTTCACACATAAGAAACTGCTAATTAGACTTCAATAAAAACCTTGAGTGGGAGATAGTGAAGATACATACATCACATATGGGGTGTTAGCACTGATGTTGACAATTGTTCAACCATGATAAGCAAAAATAAATGGTGCATCTATAGATAGTCCTTGTTCTCTTTGACGTGTAAATATTGAAAATTTAACTTATTTTACCAAGTACAGGGCACTTTCCCGTATGCAGAACTACTGTTCTTTCTATGGGATTATTTTAGAATTCTAAGTTTTAAAATATCAAAGGATTTTATATTTCTATCTAAATCTTGGCATACCCTGTTTAAATACTAGCAGCATCTGGGATGAACATTTGTTAGAAAAGTATCTGCCAAGTGAATCTTGTCAGAGATGGCCCTACAATATAAAGCTGCCATTGAGAAACTCAACTGGAACATGGATTACTTAACTGGCTTCCCTGTAACAGCTGCAATTAGTTTGTTATCACAATTAGACTGTGGGCACAGTGATCAATGATTAAACTCTGTAATGAATCTGGGGGCACATCGTATCAGGTAGAATAATAGTATATTGACAAGCATTATAACACTTGAAGATCCCTGTCATTTGCTACTACTACTGAGTCAAAGACTTGTGAAAGACAAACAGAAACAAGCCAGTAATAACAAAGAAGTTATAACAGTTTGAGACAGTAGAGCAAGCAAAACTTACTACTGGATCTACATCTTATAAAATCATTACTGTCTTAATGGTAGGGTGAGAGAATTGGAAAAGAAACGACAAATGAAAAAGAATAATGTGATAATTAAGGAATATTAAAGCCAGTTTAAATACTGTACAGGTTATATGTTTCAATTATTTATTATTATGCTGAGATTTGCCTACCGTATTTCATCCCATGCATAATTAAGCCTGCACATGCTGAAAATGAGTTAACCTTATACTATCTCTCTAAAACCCTAAAGCTTTTATGATTTGAATTTTAGTTTGAGTTATCTTCCTCATTACCATTATAACCAATGCACACAGTTTTGAGAGGGATTTGCAGCAAATAAACATAAGGCAGCAATGATAATACTAGCCAGGATGCAGTAACTCACAAATATGAGGACATAATGCTGTAGGACCCACTTACCAAAAACGAAAATCACTTTTGAAATGACCATAATTTCCATCTTTACATGGGTTGATTTACTAATAATAATGTGCAAATGGCCAATTTAAATTTTTCCTCAATTTTCAGCACAAAGCAAAATTTAAGTGAATGTATTTGTCAATTTCCAATTTTCCCTACAAAGATATCTGCAGAGCAGAATGGTGTATTTCTAAGAAATGTGTTATTTTAACTGCACAACTTTTTAAATCAAAAATTTTAATTGATATGTATGAAAATATAGGAAAAACTAGGATAAAAACTTACAAATAAGATGTATACATAGTTAAAATTACTTGAAGGGAAATAAGTAGAAGAGAGAAAAAGAATTGTAATAAAGATTTAGTTGGAAGTTAGAATTTCGATGTAATACTTCAGGCCTATTTAGGTTGATTATAAGTGTTAAGCTGATTAAGATCTACTAAAAATAGTGTATATCATTTTAAGACTAAAAGTTAACAATCAGTTGGATTAATCTCAAAATTGGTATCCAAACAAACAGTACTTTCTTTATTTTTATTATAATTACTATATAATTATGAATGACTATTTATTAATGACACTAAATGTGACAAATCTTTTTGTTTCTCTTCTTTCTATAAACACAACCCCACCTATCCCCACCCTTACGCCTACACACACCACCTAAGAAAGTTTCCTGGCCTTTTGTTGCCTTATTCTTGGTGGGGTTGTAATACAAGCCAAAGTAGAATTTGTTTAAAGCAAACGTATTTTTAGAACTGTTACAACTCATAAGCCAACCTTGATGGAGGGAGATATGCTAGAGAGGGAGATGAGAGGTGTGCTTCTGAAGATGGTAAGTAGGCAAAACTGGTGATGTAGGGCAGAGAAAAAAATGCCTCAAGATTGAAGTGGTAGGCAGTGTGCAGCTCCACAGGTAGCTGGGTAGGTAGCCTGTTCTTTCACAACAGCCCTACAGACAGCAGGCCCTCAAGGGCACAGGGGCCAGCAGTACATAGGACAAGGAAGCCTATACCCAAGGCAAGCACAGAACCCGTGGAGTACCTGCCTTTGAGAGCTCTTGTAAGCATAGGCAATGATCTTATCAGCAGAGAGCAGCGGTGACTGAGGAATGAAGAATGCATAGCCTGTCTGAGAATACCAGACTGCACAAGACCTCACTCAAAGTAAGGTCAGGAGAGAGAGGAGCTGGGGGATGGAGTCCTGGATTCCCAGTAATGCCTGTTATTTCTCTCAACCCAGGAGATGGAGATTAGAGATCAGAGCTAGAGTTAATTTAATTTCAAGGGAAAAAATTATGTAAGGGAAAGTGGTATTTCTTATACACCCTAATTTCATGAGTGAAAATTCATATCTGTTATATAAACAGATCCTAAATTATGCATAATATCTACAAATAATCAATCTGGTCCTGAAAGGGGAAGGTTAAAACAAGTATATATCTAAATTTGAAAAAAGAAAACTTCAGTATGAATTTAACCTAATACTTATTTATCTTTAAATGAGGTGGAAGGTGTAAAACACCATGGAGTTAGGTGATCAGTAAGGGCTACTTCCACTCTCTCAAATCATTTTCAAGGTGTTCGTGTAATAAGCTCATAGACATTGGGAAACTAACCCAGGTCAGCCTGACTTGACTACAAGTTATACTGAAATCTAAACCTTATAAAAGTCATTTAACTTGGGACAAATTACTGTACCTCATTAGGCTTCAAATTACTCATTGGTAAAATGAAAATATTAATGCCAACCTTTTGGGTGTTGTAAAAAAAATGAGATAATGTGCACAAAGCACTCAGTGTAGCATGGAACCAGAGCAACCATTCAATACAAAGTAGCTCTTCTGGACAAAATGTGTGAAACAACTTGGCCCAAGGTAATAGGGAACTGTAGGGCTTGGAACCGAGGGGTACAGTATGTGTCCTATCTAAAGGATTTACATTTGGTTTTCATTTAAACACTCTTAAACAAACAAAAATATTTCTAGATACTAGATTTTACCCTTGGGCCATGAGTTTGCAATCCTTCACATAAATACTGGTATACTATGTGGCATACGATCAATATTTATTACTGAATAAATGGAAATATGGGTGGATAGATAAATGGGTAGATGAATAGAAGGATGGAAAACAGAAGGATAGAGGAAGGGAGGAAGGAAACAAGGATAAAGAGAGGAAAGAAGATGGGAGGACAGAATGATAGGAGGATGAATGGATAGATGGCTGAATGATGGTTAGATGGGTAATGTCCATAGTAGATCCAATTATGTTCTTAAAGTATGTAGTAATTTTTCTTAGCTAGCTGGCTGGCTTGTCGCTGCACCCTGATCTTTTGCCAACAACCTACTCTGTATACGCAGTCACCTGCTTTAAGAATTTAGCTAACCATGCTTCACTGTAATTTGAATACAATAGATCTACATATCAGAATTATCACTGAAGCAACAGACTATAGATCTCTAAAATTTGAGCTGCGAAAAAATAAAAGAATTCCATTTTCTTCCCAGTCCCAATAAAATCTTCAGAGTATACCTTCCAAATTATTATATTGTGATACTATCTAATTCCTTGATCATATAATTCTTCTGTATTATTTGTCTGCAGAACAACCAAACTTTGGAAAATGAAATTCCTTTTCTCCCAGGTATTAGACATGAGATCATATGTGAATTTGTAGTAAGATTTCCTTTAGTTCTCAAAGGGTGTTTTTAAAAACCTGAATTAATTGCAGAAATTTAAATATTGTGAAATTTCACATATAAGCACACAGATGTCCAGAATATCTGGGGAAAAAAATCATAAGACACAGCAACACTGTATATCAGGGCTACTGTGTTAGGTTGTGCAGGTTTGTATAACCAACCCTATGAGGTATATACATTATCAACTGTGGTTTACATAGACTATGATGTAAATGGTGCTACAAAGGGTTTGTAGTACACCAGGTACAACCTTCCCAGGCAGACAATCCTTTGAGGTGAGAAAGGCAAAGTCTGAACATTGACAATACTCTTTGGACTGAGCCTGTGCTCCCCTGTGCCTCCCAGATCCCATAGCTCCCAATTTGTTTCTTGCTTCACTTGTGTTTCCTGCCTGAACCCTGAGGCTTTTGCATTTACATTCCCTGCATTAAACTTTTTTCCTTTCTGACTGTCTGACAAAGTGGTGGAGCAGAAATAACGAGGACTTATCCATTTTAACCTTTTCGTGCCATAGGGTCAATTTTTTTGCACACAGGTACATATTAGATAATGAAAATACTTGTAAATAATCATGGAGTCACTACCTACTTCTGATTATGTGATTAATAAAGGTCAACCTGCTGCTTCAGGCCGTTAAAACTAAGTTGCAAATAAATGTTATTTTATGTCACTAATATTATATTGATTATATTTGAGAAATATATATGTGTGTATGTGGGTGTGCGTGCACGTGTGTGTATACATATACATAAATAATTTTATTTATTTATTTATTTATTTATTTATTGGAGATGAGTCTTGCTCTGTCACCCAGGCTGGAGTGCAGTGGCATGATCTCAGTTTTCTGCAACCTCTGCCTTCTGGGTTCAAGTGATTGTCCTGCCTCAGCTGCCCGAGTAGCTGGGATTACAGGCATGTGCCACCATGTCCGGCTTATTTTTGCCTTTTTAGTAGACAGGGTTTCACCATGTTGGTGGCCAGGCTGGTCTCAAACTTCTGACCTCAAGTGAGACACCTCCCAAAGTGCTGGGATTACAGACAAGGGAGCCACCGTCCCTGGCTTATATTTGAGAAATATTGATCAAGAATGGAATATCTCTGATGCAAAATGCATTGCAATAAATGCAAATATATCTTAATATTTTCAGCATATTTCAATTAATGCAGATTTTGTTTAAATTAGCAGTGCTTAACCTAGAACAGAGAGACAAGTATGATTCTGATTTATGAATGAGTTTGTTATTTTCCTAATTTGACTTTTACCTACCATCTTTGGTTCTATCCATAGACAAAAAAACTATTCTAGGGAGATACTAGTATCACAAATAAGGGTCATCGTACCATACAACTGATGGTTATTCTTATTTAGAAAAAAAACTACAGTCATTTGAATGTTGAAAAAACTAATGTGAAACCTATTTGATAAATTAGATTATTTCAGCTTTCTTTAAATAGCACTGATTTGTTTTTTAGACTTTAGTAGAGTAACTATCATATTTTTTAAAGACTAGCCAAGTGCAGTAGCAAGAAGAGGGGAGTGAGTAGAGGAGTTCAATCTGTAACTGACTGTGAACAATCAATTGAGATAACTCACTACCATTGGTCTAGCCAAAACTGTCATTTCTCATGGTAATGTTTTAGCCAATATAGTAAACTGACAAAAATAAGTTTTAATTTCTTCAAAGAGACTATGATAGTTACATATAATCCCTTGAAACCTTG
The DNA here is from genome assembly GCF_030222135.1 of Aotus nancymaae. NCBI lineage: Eukaryota > Metazoa > Chordata > Mammalia > Primates > Aotidae > Aotus > Aotus nancymaae. Next base: position 45,765,435 of record NW_026988431.1, on the reverse strand, counting down.
TCTGTTCGTCTGACTACAGAAAAACTGATGGATTGTTTGTTGGGAGCAGCGAAAATCTAGGGACACAGCAACTTGCACAAGAGCAAGAAGATTAATTTCTGGAACTTTCTGAAAAACTATAGATGTTGAGAAGAAATATTATATTACAAAATGTAAGAGAAGTGTGAGTTTTCCCTCAGAATGCAGCAAATACACTACAGGTCAAAATGATTTAATTTTTGTTCCAATATGGACAAACTGCAACTTGATAGATACTATTTCACGAGTACAAATATCATTTTATACATGTGTCTGGGGCACTGGCTATTTCAGCTAGTGGAATATCCTACTTAATTAAATGTTACTTCACATTTATTCTACATATGGATGGCTGATTTTCAAAGATGCACTGTATAAAATGTTATGGTTAGTAGTAAAAACTCATATAGATGTAATTTATTATTTTGTTCATGTATCAAAAATAAATTCGCATTCTGTTATAGCATTATGTAAATACTGCCAATATAGTTGTATATAAAATTGGGAGCTGGATTTTTGACATATATATCTACTCATTAATTTAATTAAGAAAATAATTTTATTAAATCTCTAAAACCATCGTATTCTGAAAATAAGGGTGAAGTGATAAAGAGGAAAGTGAGATTAGAGTTTCTGGTTAGTAAAATTCCAGATAATAATTAGTTTATATGTATTTTCTGAAATAAATTCAGAGTGAATAAAAAGAGTAAATTTCCAGACAATTAAATGAGTAGCTAGTCTGTGTTTTAATCTTTGAAATCTGTGTGAATAATTCCAGATTATGTCTACATTACCAAATTGAAAATGAGCTGAAACCACAAATGGAAAACTCCATAATAAATGTAAACACTGCTGAGCACTTAGGGCTATTTCAATATTAGCTTAGGAACAGTAATAATTTTAAGCAATGTACTGATTGATGCCAATAAGAGCCCTTTTTAGGAGCTCTAGAACACAAAGTTTTTTCTCATTCTTGACCTTGTAAACAAAATGGCTGAAAAGTAAAAATCAAAACCGAAAGTATCATTTCATATAATTTACATTAATTCTGTGGAATAATGAAGGCAAAGGGGTCTTACAGCAAGAAAGTATAAAATAGCTTGACAGACATATAACAATGTTGAGGAAAGAGAAAAAAAGAGAACCATATTTCATTTCCAAATTACACAAACACGAATAAATATATAAAATACCACTGATCCTTAAACCATATTTCATTAAGCTAAAATCTTCAGTTTTTAAGGAAAACCACATGAGATACCTTAGATAAGTTTCCTTCATTGACCACCTTACCTGACACCTCATCTATAAATACAAACAAACTTGGGGTGTGGTTTATCTGCTCTAACAGTAGGACTCTCTGTGGATTGTCAGATTCATTTATTAAGAAACCCCACCCCTTACCTGGTGGGAGAAACGCTGTATGCTGTTGTAACTGCATGTTGGCTAGAGCCTGTTGGTATTGGAAAATACCAGTGTTAAAGACTGCGGTGGCACCGTTGGTTTTTTCAAGAGCAGGCCTCTTTGGTAATGGGGGAAGTACAGCTTGAGGAATTCCCTGTTTAGTGAATGAGTATAAAAAACAAAATACCAGTAAAAAGAGAAAAAGAAAAAAGAAAAATCAGTCGAAGGCTAAAATTGTTAGGAAGCATGAGCAAGCAAGCAGCAGAGCACTTAACTACCCGAGGGGAAAAAAAAAAAATCAATGAACAAAAAATTAAGGAAAAAAAAAAGCAAGATAAAAGCTTTAAAGGAAGCATTATTTTTGTCCAAACCAAAATCTCACTAGTACGAGAGCACATGTTATAATGAGTTAAAGTGCTTTATGTCCCATAATGCTTCAGGCTTTCTGTGAGAAGCCACTGATTTGGGAAAAGAAGAAAAGCCGCACTGCGAGCTCCATGAGGATTGACAAGTATAAGCAATGTTAATAGTTAATTGTACAGAGTGACTGAAACAGATAAAATAAAAACTAACCCCACTCTGCTCCTCCCCCGAGATCTACCTAGACATGCAAATGTCCCAGAGCATGCAATTTTTTTTCCTTAAATACTGAACTATAAATACTAAAATGTAAATAACTCTACCACTAAAGCCATGCTAACCAAACAGGTACATAAATATACATTCAAAAATACACTCTTTACGTCCTCCAACTATTTCTTTAGAACATTCTACAATGTGGTTAAACTGAATGTGGGCTGCTGGGCTTTCAGAATCTTTCACTGTATGATATCCATCTATGTACTTAGATTACAGTCTTTCTACTAATTTTGTCAGGAAACCACACTCAGTTTTTTCATTGTACTTTACAACTCTATAACAGAAAAAAGGATATATATTTTAAAGTTGATTTAAAAAAAAAAACTTGTATCTACAATAAAGCTACATGCCAAGCTAAAAGGTGAAAGGTCATAGTACCAGGTCAAAGGTTGCCTCGAGGGGTCGCTTCAGTGATTTGACAGCCGACTGAGTCTTAATTAGCAGGCAGCGAGCACATGATGGCAATGGGCCAGTGGGGTTCAAGCGCATTAACATAAACAGCAAGCAGAGGTGCATCATGGGGGCAGCAGTGCATTTTTGGGTAGGTGAGAAAAAACAAATAAAAAAACAAATCATCGGAATGCCATATACAACGAATAACAAGACTAAGCATGCACAATAAAGGCACTACTGAGTTGTTATTGGGAGGATAAACTCCTCTTTGTAGTTAATTACAAACAAGATACTCTTAACAGAAAAAAAAAGTGAAAGGAAGAGAGGAGGAGAGAGTCTGCCTTCTGTATTTTTGCTCAAGTATCCATAAACAAACACAGAAAAGAGCTCTCTCGTGACTATTTCACTGTGTTATGAAATACTACACAGTGACCTTTAAAATGAATATTTCATTGATTTAAGTCATATATTTAGGTAAAAAAATGACTAATTAAAACAGCTAAGCAAAGAACAAAGAATGGGCTCATTAAAATCAGCTATTGGATCACATTAAAATTTACCTTGAGAATCTAGTTTAGTAGCTATTCTTAATGATCTAATTTTTAACTCCTTGAGTAGTACTGTCTCTCTCCTTTCTATATAATGGCATAGTCAAGCTTCTCTAATTTTACTATTATGTTTATGCCACAATATTATTTCAGACAATCTAGATAGTGTACTGTTCAAAATCCTGTAGCTAATTTTAAGAACAATTTTGTTGAAACAATTCTCCTAAATAGTTCCAGATCATGTTATTGTTAAAAGCAAGATATATGTAAAGAAGAGCCTTGATGTGCAAAAGAACACACCAAAGGAAAACAATGGCTGATTAGATGGCACACAGAAATAAGAAGACCGAAAATGGCAGTATCGTTAAATTGAAAAGGAGACAGGTGGTTCTTTACAAAGCAGAGATTTCAGAAACCCTACATCCAGAATAAGACAGAGTAAGAGTTAGGCCAAGAGTAGGAGCAATCTAAACCGTTTGAGGAGTTACCCTCACTTCTGTGAAAGTAACTTCTTTATATGTTGTCTGGGATACCTGAACAAACATATCTTCAGCAATTTTTTTTTTCAAAAGCTTAATAAATGAATAGCTTGTAGTCAGATACAGTTGCTCACTTTGCTTTTCTGACTGCTAACAAGGAGAGAGCTGATGTTTCTACTCACCATGGCAGCTGCGGTGGCTGCAGCCTGTGCAGCTGCAGCCTGGTTGACCTGGTATTGGGCAGCCTTGATCTTGGCTTGCAAATGTGCAGGGGGATGAAAGTATTTGCACTTTTCCCGAGAGCATCTCCCTTTGATGTAATCCATACACACAGTTACTGTGTTGTCATTGGTGTCAATCATTGTGCTGTCAGCAGGATGTGCAAACCGACAATCATTTTCTCCTCTGTTGCAATTGCCACGCTGGTACTCTCGACATACCTATGAGGTCATTAAGTACATGAGGTTTAGTCAACATGAAAAAGTAGATGCTTTCTGAAGACTTTAAGTGCAAGACAAGCGATAGAAGGCTATAGATGAAAAGGGAAAAATGATTTTCAAACAACGCAACAATGTAACTTTAGCCTTTCCTAGATTAGTTACAAATTATAACTCCATTTCAGTATAAATGTCCATAAGAAAGAAAATGCATTTATAACATTGATTATGGTAAAAATGCAATCTGAAATGGTGTTGATATACTTATTAATTGCAAAGGGAAAAACAGTAACTTCAAAGCAAAGAAACATGACAGACATCACTTTAACCAAGTGATCAAAATTAACATCACCAATGAGAAATAATGACATTGTGTATCTATTGATATGATAAAATGAGAAGGACACACAATCACAGTAGTTGTATTACTGCCTGAATTTAATCAAGAGGAAACATCAGACGAAGTGAATGGAAAGATACTTTACATAATAACTGAGTAGTACTCTTCCAAAGTCTCAAGGTTATGCAAGACAGATTGAGATACTATCACAAACTGGAGGAGCTTGGAGTCAAAGAAAGAATATTGGGAGGACAACTGGTAAAATCTGATTAAAGTCTGTAGATTAGCTAAACAGCAGTATATCAATGCTATTTTTTTTGGTCTTATGAGATTCCACAGTTATATATGATATTAATATTTAGCTCACTGAAGGGTAGACAGAAACTCTTGGCTCCATTTCTGCAACTTTTGTGTAAATATAAAATTATTTCCAAGTGAAAAATACAAAAAAATCAAATTTGATAGCTTTTTATGAAAATGTTTCCAGGAGTTATTTTTTGATCTTTAGAGGTTCACTTGGTAGCTATATAAACCAGTAAAACAAATACTGGCTTTGTTATTGTCTGTTTGTTTAGTATTCGCTAATTCTGTTGATTTTGCCATGGAGATCTTAAGGAAAAAGAAAAAATTGATTATTTCTCATCCATCTGCGCAATTTTGACTCACTATTTAAAAGCAGTCTTCATTCAGGATAGTTTGACCCTTTTACCACAAGAGGGCCATCTAAAACACAGAATGTCCTTTTATACTTCTCATGCTGGTCAAGCTTCAAGGAAACAGGTTTTAATCGTTGAAGTATCTTTTCACAAATAGTAAAAGCAGATACTAAGTACTTTATTTTGAAGTTAAGCAAGAAAGAGAAACTGTAACTCTGCTATGACTTAGGAAGCAAAGGTTTTCTTGAATTTGTAGAAATAAAATGATTGCATTTAAATCTGGGTGTTTTTCCCCCATTATATTCAAACCCTATTACTGAGGAAAGTGCTTCTTAAAGGAGATACTATAATTTGTACCACACTACATTTTAAAAAAGAACATTATAAATGATATCTTGCACTACTTGGAAACCTCAAGCTAGCTAAAGTTTTGTGTTCCAAATACATACAATGAGCCAATGTCATTCATCACCACACACAGAGTTATTACAAATACAAAAATGACTTAAAAATTTATTCATGATTCTGGTTATTTATTAGTATATTTATCTTATTGAACAGAAGAAAAAAAGTATAAAAGTATAACCAAGATTTATAACTTTTAAAGCAAAAATGATCAAGCTGTTACCCAGGATAATCATCCTCCTCTCCGGCTGAACATTAGAATCAGCTATGGAGCTTGCTAAAACAGTACCCCAGTACCTAATCGAAGCTTACTGTATGTGGGGCTCATCACTATACTCAGGAAGAATGATGTGCCTACATTAAATAATGATAAAAAGGGGTGTGTGTGTGTGTGTGTGTGTGTGTGTGTGCACGCCAAACATATATTACTGCATAAACAACAGGGCTACTTTTCTGTTTAAGCAAATCTACGTCAATGTAGGAATCACCAAACAGGAAACGTGCAGAAGGTCTGTAAGTGATATCTTAGGACTGCTGTTCACTCCTCAGTAATTCCTGCTTCCTTGAATATGCTCAAAATGAATCGGCAGCAGGGAACTAACATTCTGTTTTTCCAATTTAGTGTACTCTTTGCCACATTAACAAGAAAAAAGACCTGAAGTTAGTCTATTTTTAGGTTCTGTGTGTGTTTGTGTGTGTGTGTGGGGGGAGTTCTACAGGTTAAGAATTGGTTTATTATAATTTTACATTCTTTACTCTCCTGTGGGATGCATTTAGAAAGAATTCTAAAAAAATACTTAGGCAGAGTTAATTACTAAGAATTAGCTTAGAATGTGTCCTAAAACCAACCTTTTCTGAGGGTAACAGAACTTAACCTCTTTTGCATAATATGCATGTTTGACTCTTTCATATTTTTATTTTTTTGCAGCTTAAGGTTTATCCTGACATAAGAAATGGGACAAAATAAATATACTGTAATAGCTACTCTCACATTATTCTTGCCTTTGAAAAAATAAAGAAGAAAGGGAAAATCTCTTGTGAAAACTTGTGCTGGTGAGAGTTACAGGCCAGAGGGACTGGAATTTTACCAGGCATTAGATGTGCATCTGAAATGTGGGGTACCTATGGGAACATGAACTTGCCCACGCTTTTAAAACACATTTTCCCTAATAGACACCATCAATAAAATGGGATCTATCCCTTGGTTGCTCAGTATGGGTTTGGTCTGCTTTCTCTGATAAACTCAAGGACACTTTATGTTGATCCCCAAAGGAAATCTCTTAGACATATTGTTACATTAGCAAATTATAACTGACAAACAAAATTTCAACAAATGTAACCTCATCATTAAAATCAGGATAAGAAATTATAACATTTATCACACAGAGAATTTGAAACACAGAAGGTAAAATTAAATCTGAGAATTCTAACAACATTGTGGTTCATTTTTCTCTTCTCATCCAGTCTTCTGTATACACACATTTTTAAAAATAGTTGATAGCTACTATTTGGTGACCTTTTTTGCTCAACAATGCAGCATAAGCATTTTCTTATTTTGCTAAATAATCTTCAGAGTTATTTTGCTAAATAATCTTTTGATGGTTGCATCAAATTTAATCAAATAGTGTACATAATACAGGTAACTCTTTTGGAGGATATATAGATAATTTCTAATATTTCCATATTACAAATATTCAAATAATATATTCATGATTATAGGGGTTTTTTTGATCATTTTTGACAGATAAATGTGCAGAAATGGCATTTATATGTTGACCTAATTACTGGGTCAATTATAAAAATATTTTATAATCGGGCACAGTGGCTCATGCTTGTAATACTGGCACTTTGGGAGGCTGAGGCGGGTGAATCACTTGAGGTCAGGAGTTCGAGACCAGCCTGGTGAACATGGTGAAACCCTGTCTGTACTAAAAATACAAAAATTAGCTGGACACCCTGGCGGGAGCATGTAATCCTAGCTACTCAGGAGGCTGAGCACGAGAATCGCTTGAACCCGGGGGGCAGAGGTTGCAGTAAGCCAAGATCCCGCCACTGCACTCTAGCTTGGGCAACAGAGCAAGAATCTGTTTCCAAAAAAAAAAAAAGAAAAAAAGAAAGGAAAAGAAAAAAAATGTTTGATATATGGTTTTCAAATCTAAAGTAAGATAATAAGATCTATTTAGCTACACATATAACATAATTCAATATGAGCCCTTTACAAGTACTAAGGCAAGGTCTGTAAATGAAGATATTCACTGAAAACATTTAAATTCTAAATTTTATTTCCAGAAAACATCTATGGAATAATTATATACTTTAAACAATCAAAAGAAAACATAATCAGAAAAATTTCCCAAGAAAATGTAAATTAATTCTAAATAAACCTTCTTTTGTTAGCTAAACAGCAGTGATATAGTGGACAGACAAGAGGGTTTGGAGTCAGAAATTGTGAGTTCCAGTTCTTATCACTTTACTAGCTATGGATTCTTCACAATGAAAACACCATGAACATCTATTTAAAAGGTCATAAATACCAAATAAAATAATGCGTAGCTTTAACACCATACAAATCTGGATGATATAAATAATTCTGTCATTTGATCTCTAATTTTTTAATACATGAAAACATATTTCAAAAAGGTCAAAATATGTTTTATAAATAATACTACATTCAACAATGCTCTGCAAGTTAAAGCACTGGAATTCTAAGGAGATTAATGTCAATATTTGAATTTATTCAAAACTGGAGAGTCATTTCCATGTTCTTTAAGGAGATATCTCTTTGAAGTAATATGTTTTGTGTTCACTATATTTGTATAATTAAATCAGCCATCTTTGTAAAATAATAGTCAAAAGGAGGGACAGAAAGTTAATTATAACAAGAAACTGGGACTCTGTCCATTTTAATATCTTGAGAAGTCAATTTAATAGTCAATGACCACTATTAAGAAACATATTCAAAGACATATAGCTACATGTTATTCACCAATATGCAGCATGGACTTTAAGCGGTAACTAACAAGCTAATTTTTTAAAATATATTACTTTACAGAGTAATCCTGGATAATCACTTTGGATAATCACTTTGATCAATCACTTTGATCAAAGTGTCTACTGCATTGTTAATCATGAATTTATAATTTAATGCAAAGGAATTATCTGTATTTTCATTTTAAAAGGATTAAAATCTCTAGTAATCCTTATAATTCTGGTGATTAGATAAATAACTATAGTCAATTTATTGTACAATTAAAATCCTTGGATAAATATTGGATGATGTGATTTCTAGTTTCAGTTGGTGATATGGTTTGGCTATGTCCTCACGCAAATCAAATCTTGAATTCCTACATGTTGTGGGAGGTAACTGAATCAGGGGGCAGATCTTTCCTGTGCTGTTCTTATGATACTGAGTAAGTCTCATGAGACCTGATGGTTTTAAAAAGGGTAATGTCCCTGAGAACCTTTTTTTTTTTTGTCTGTCAACATGTGAAATGTGCTTTTCACCTTCTGCCATGATTGTGAGGCCTCCCAAGCCACATGGAACTGTTAAGTCCAATAAACCATTTTCTTTTTGTAAATTGCCCAGTCTTGGGTATATTTTGGTCAGCAGCATGAAAATGGACTAATATAGTTGGTTATTCAATAACTGCACATATTCAATCCATTTTTCTTCTTAAAAAAAAAATGAAGAAAAGGACACTACTTTGGCTACCTCATAGTATTTCTGTTAGGATCAAATGGGAGTGTTCTTTTAAGTCTAAAAGGCAGACTCCATCATTACTATTCAGGGCAGAAAACATAAGCATACTTCTATAGGTAACGGAACTAAGAATCTGCCACTTGATCTCATATGAAAACATAAAATAAAATCTGAATAGGAATGACCAACAACAGAACCATTAAATCCACTTCCACACTGTCATTTATTCATTCCCATGAATGACTGCGCAAACCCAACAGGACAGGAAAATAGATACAACTTTGAAAGAAGCTCGTCAGCACAACAAGGTAGCAATTACTTTTTATTATTATTATTATTATTATTATTATTATTATTATTTGAGATAGGGTGTCCCTCTGTTACCCAGGCTGGAGTGCAGTGGCGCATTCTCAGTTCACTGCAGCCTCAACCTCCCTGGCTCAAGTGATCCTCCCACCTAAGTCTCCCAAGCAGCTGGGACTGCAGGTGTGAACCACTGTGCTTAATCTAGCAATTACTCTATTTTAAGCAATTTACAACTCTACAATCACTACATAAAAACTCTAACCACAGAGATTAATAATTGACAGAGCCATAGTATATTAAATTGTTTAAATGAAGATGTGACTACATTTTTAAGAGCCGCTCTAAAGTTTATCACAGATTTTTAAAAACAACCTACATAAGCCTCTATGTGCAAAACTTGTAAGGTTTCTTGGCAATTTTCTGGAGATAGTAAAAAAAAAAAAATCACACAAGCAGTAGCCAAACATCCTCTACAAAAATGCAAAATTAAAATAATCCTACCAATAAGCCTTTCTTATATTATTAAAAGCATCTTTTTTCTAATTTTTTCTGAATAGAAAGTCTTTTTATGACATCATGTTAAATCCACTAAACACCTAAAAACATCCCAACCTAGGCATGCTTTTCACTGTCATTCTAATCCTCATTTAGCTTTAAATGTTCTTTTTTGTGTAGTCAAGTGGTATTATGTTTTTCTGCCTATATGAAAAGAGTTACTAGACTCTTCTCTGTAAGTAATGGAAACATATAAGAATTAGTGGCCCAAATTAGAAACTCATGTAACGATTACCTCATAGAATAACACTTTCAGCCAAGAATAATTTATTTTAATACAAGCAAATGCCAACTGGAACTCTCAGAAACCAAATCATTTGTCCACCTCTCCTGGATACTCATGTTTTGCTCATACAGACTGCTGATGTAAGAATGATGCAGTTAACCAAATGTCACTCTAATGTTTTCATCAGTGTCTGAACTACGTGGCCCCTGGTTTTTATTTGATTACTCCTATGTAATATAAATTACCTTAATAGTCATGATTGTTTACCTAAAGTATTTCACTATACTGTGCACAGTGTTCTTATCAACTTATTGGAGAAGACAGATTTTTAATTAAGGTTGACAAAAAACTACATTATTTACAAATACATTAAATAAATGATGAAAAGTTGAAGCCTAAATATAGTTTTTCCACTGAATATTGCTGAGTAAATGACAGAATGAATGTATTCATCAATTCTTTTTGCATCATAAAAATTTACTGTGTATCTTGAAAGTAAGTCAAACAATGATTTATCCAATTACTAACTCTTTGTAATAAAGCAGGATGTGGCTAAAAAAATCAGTCTTTTCTAGAATCTATAGATTTGAATAATTTCTTAACATAATCATGGAAAGAAATTGCTGCTTAGAAATTATATTAAAAGGCAATCCAAGGTCACAAAATGAATTTCTTTTTTCTTTTTTTTGAGACAGTCTCACTCTGTCGCCCAGGCTGGAGTGCAGTGGTGTGATCTTGGCTCACTGCAACCTCTGCCTTCCAGATTCAAGTGATTCTTCTGCCTCAGCCTCCCAAGTAGCTGGGACTATAGGCGTGCCATCATGCCCGGCTAATTTTTGTATTTTTAGTAGAGACAGGGTTTCACCATATTGGCCAGGCTGCTCTCAAACACCTGACTTCATGATCTGCCCACCTTGGCCTCCCAAAGTGCTAGGATTACAGGTATGAGCCACTGCACCTGGCCACAAAATGGACTTTTAAAAGACACATTTCAGACTACTATTTAAGAGAAGTTTGAATTTTAAGGCTGAACGTGGTGGCTCACCCCTGTAATCCCAGCACTTTGGGAGGCCAAGGCAGGTGGACCACTTGAGGCCAGGAGTTCGAGACCAGCCTGATGAAAATGATGAAACACTATCTTCACTAAAAATATAAAAATTAGCCAGGTATGGTGGCACAAATTTTTAATCTCAGCTACTCAGGAGGCTGAGACAGAACTGCTTGAACCTGGGTGGGGAGGTTGCAGTGAACCGAGATTGCGCCACTGCACTCCAGCCTAGGTGACAGAGTGAGACTCTATCTCAAAAAAAAGTATGAATTTTGGAGTACAGAAAGTACTTGGCAACCAAGTCTTTTTAAAGATAGCCAGTAAAGAAAGGATAATATAAATATTGATATAAATCTCATGTTGGGTGCATATGGGATATATATAATATATGCTTCTAGATATATTTATATAATTTTAAAAAATAAATGTTTCAGCTGGGCATGGTGGCTCACGCCTTTAATTCCAGCACTTTGGGAGGCCAAGGAGGGTGGATCATGAGTCAGAAGATCGAGACCATCCTGGCAAACACAGTGAAATGCCATCTCTACAAAAAATACAAAGAATTAGCTAGGTGTGATGGCGGCCACCTGTAATCTCAGCTACTTGGGAGGCTGAGGCAGGAGAATCGCTTGAACCTGGGAGGTGGAGGATGCAGTTAGCCGAGATTGCACCACTGCACTCCAGCCTGGGCGACAGAGTGAGTCTCCATCTCAAAAAAAAAAAAAAAATTTCAATAGCTTGTGGCTAGTGTTAATGTTAAAATAAGAAAATAACCTAAATGTCCCTAGAATGTTATAATTGGAAGGGACCTTAGAGATTATCTAGTGCAACCCCCAAATTTTACAAGTAAGGAATATGAAGCCAAGAGAATAAGAGAATCCTGATCCAAGCTGACTCACCTAATTAGCAACATCACATGCAGTAATTCTTGAATTCCTGTTTTCCAATTTAACTTTTTTTTTTTGTAGTATCACACTGGGTGCTGTAAAGATGTCAGTTTTAAGCAATTATGTAAGAACCAGAAGGCTGACAATCTATGGTATTTTAAATTTCTTTATTGTCTAACAAGCTGCAGTAAAAGAAAGAAGTGGCAAGAACTGGCCAATATTTTAACTGATTCAGAAAACTTTTCACCTCAGAAAGAACTCAAAATTCAAAAATATGCTTCAGAATTCCACAAGGAAAAAGTATATATTTAAATGCCAAATGATGGAGCATTTGGCCAATTAATTAATGTGTGCATTTATTGCCATGTCTTTTAGGCTTCAATATGTCATGCAATTAGCATTCGAGGAAATAATCTGCAGATAGGATTGTCTAAAATCACAAGCACAGAGCAGGAAGATGTGCTTCTGAGCTTCATGCTGCACTGTCCTAACAGGTGTGTCACTGGATCAGATCTTGTTAACAAGAATCAGACAGGAAGCTGCACTACAATCAAGCATTTAGATAAGCAGAATTCAGATAAAAGGGAAATGACAGTTGATGTAGTGGTATCCATTTGTTCTGACTACAGCAAAAGAAAACAGACAAAATACGCTAAGTAGCTCCTCACAAAAAGAAAAAACCCAAAGACAAAAAAGTCTTCATTTCAACTAAGCACTATAAAATATAACCAGTAACAAACTACCTAAAATTATGAATGTGGGAGGACTGGTTTAGAAGAGTTATAACCAGCGTTTTGAATGTCATCTATTAATAATTCATTAAAGTTCAAATCAGACTGCTTATTTGGTTCCCATTAATCAATCAACAATTATTCATTAAGAACTCAGGGTTGGCCAGGTACGGTGGCACATGCCTGTAATCCCAGCACTTTGGGAGGCCGAGGCGGGTGGATCACGAGGTCAAGAGATTGACACCATCCTGGCCAACATGGTGAAACACCGTCTCTACTAAAAATACAAAAATTAGCTGGGCATGGTGGCACACGCCTGTAGTCCAGCTACTCCAGAGGCTGAGGCAGGAGAACCACTTGAACCTGGGAGGTGGAGGGTGCAGTGAGCCAAGATCATGCCACTGCACTCCAGCCTAGTAACAGAGCGAGACTCTGTCTCAAACAAACAAACAAAACTCAGGGTTTGCTTAGAAAGGTCAGGGGAATAAAACTGCTTCACATGCTGAGCATCCAATAATTTAAGATATTTAAAATGTTTTAAATTTCCTCTTACTCCATCTGCAAACAGCATTAGTTAATTAATAAGCTGCAACCACAAACCACTCAAAAATCCAGGTGTATCAGGTGTATCTCCCCAGCAAGAACAAGTTTGCAGACAACTTGTTTCTTTATTTAGAAAGCCCTATAGTCTCTGCCCAAAAGCTCCCTGATCTGATAAACACCTTCAGCAAAGTTTTAGGATACAAAATCAATGTATAAAAATCAGTAGCATTCCTATAAACCAACAACATCCAAGCCAAGAGCAAAATCAGGAGTGCATTCCCATTCATAATTGCCACAAAAAGAATAAAATACTTAGGAATAATGGCCAAGAAGGGAGATGAAACTCTCTAAAAGAATGACAAAACACTCCTCAAAGAAATCATGATGACACACACAAACTGAAAAACATTCCATACTCACGGATAGGAAGAATCAGTAACATTGAAATGGCCATACTGCTCAAAGCAAGCTATACACTCAATGTTATTCCTGTTAAACTATCAATGACATAATTTGCAGAATTAGAAAAAAACTATTTGAAATAAAAAAAAAGAGCATCAATAGCCAAGGCAATCTTAAGCAAAAATAACAAAGCTGAAGGCACATTACCGGACTTCAAACTATACTACAAGGCTACAGTAACCCAAACAGCATGGTACTGATACAAAAAAAGACACATAGACCAATGGAACAGAATAGAGAACCCAGAAATAATGCAGCACATCTACCACTATTTGATTTTCAACAAAGTTGACAGTAACAAGCAATAAGGAAAGCACTCCCTGTTCAACAAATGGTGCTGGGGTAACTGGCTAGCCATATGCAGAAGATTCAAACTGGACCCCTTCCTTACACCATTTACAAAAATCAACTCAAGATGGATTAAAGGCTTAAATGTAAAACCCAAAAACTACAAAAACCCTGGAAGATCACCTAGGAAATACCATTCTAGATATAGGACCTGGCAAAGATTTCATGACAAAGATGCCAAAAGCAATTGCAACAAAAACAAAAAATGGAAAAATGGTATCTAATTAAACTAAAGAGCTTCTGCACAGGCAAAAGGAAACTGTCAGCAGAGTAAACAAACAACCTACAGAATGGGAGAAAATATTTACAAACTACGCATCCCAGAAAGGTTTGGTATCTAGAATCTGTAAGGAACTTAAATTTATGAGCAAAAAACAAACAACCCTATGAAAAAGTGGGTGAAGGACACAAATGGACACCTTTTAAAGAAAGATATATATGTGGCCAACAAGCATATGAAAAATGCCCTTTATCACTAATCATTAGAGAAATGCAAATCAAAACCACAATGAGATACCATCTCACATCAGTTAAAATGTCTATTATTAAAAAGTCAAAAAATAATAGGTGCTGGCAGATTGCAAAGAAAAAGAAAAAATTATACTCTGCTGGTGGAAGTACAAATTAATTCAGCCACTGTGGAAGACAGTGTGGTGATTCCTCTAAGACCTAAAAACAGAAATACCATTCAATCCAGCAATCTCATTACTGGGTATATACCCAAAGAAATATAAATCATTCTACCATAAAGACACACACATATGTATATTCACTGCAGCACTATTCACAGTAGCAAAAACATGGAATCAACCTAAGTGCCCATCAATGGCAGACTGGATAAAGAAAATTTGGTGCATATACATCATGGAATACTATGCAGCCATACAAAAGAATGAGATCATGTCCTTTGCAGCAACATAGATTGAGCTGGAGGCCATTACCCTAAGCAAACTAATGCAGGAACAGGAAACCAAATACCACATGTTCTCACTTGTAAGTGGGAGATAAATGATGAGAACTCATTGACACGAAGAGGGAAACAACAGATGTTAGGGCCTACTTGAGGGTAGACAGTGGGAGACGGGAGAGGATCTGAAAAAGTACCTATTGGGTATTGTGCTTGTTACCTGGGTGATGAAATAATCTCTACACCAAACTCCCATGATACAAAGTTTACCTATATAAAAACCTGCACATGTACCTCTGAACCTAAAATAAAAGTTAAAAAAAAATCACCTCATCCTCACCAGGGAAAAGAGGAAAAGGTCATTTTGTTCCTTAGGTGGGTTCAATGGCAGGTCTGTACCCTCAATGTATATTTGATGTTATCACTTTTTCTCTACATCTACAGTTTACCAAATTCATTAATTCACAGTCATGCTGAAATTCTGAACAACCACTGCGAAATAAGATTTATAACTTTAATTTCTTTTTCATGTGCCAACAGCAGAGCCCATGCATTCTTTACTCTAGAATTTAGAGGATTATGCAAAAAACTTTTATGAGAGCACACTTCATAAACAAAGTTGCCTTTCTACTTCAACCAAAATATTGTACAGCTTATGAGGAAACTTGCATTAATAAATTGTCAAATGTTTTATAGACACTAATATTTGTTACATCTTTATGAGAGCAACTTTTAGGGGATTGATAATATTTGGTATTCTTGATAGCTGCAACAACAACAGCAAACATTCAGAAGGCATTTGCTACGTGCCAGATAGTCCCTGACTGTGTAAGTGTCACTTTAAAGATGAGGAAACTGAGACACAGTGATGTAACAAGGCAATCTGACTTTAGGGTTCAAGCTCCTATTGACTGTTCTAAACATGGATGTTGTAGCCTTTATAAGCATTACATTAATCAAATACAGCATATCTATACTCTAGTAAAATACTCCACACACTACACCAAAAACTCTGTTTTAAAATTTTTACAACTTTCTGGCCACGGAAACACACAAACAAACAAAAAAACACACTTTGAGAATTACAATGTAGTACATAAAAACACCAACTAGTCATTCCTACCTCAAGTCTGTCTGTTCGCATTAGTTTCTGTGCAGCAGCTGCAGCAGCTGCAGGTACAGGGACACCCGGATTCCCTGTTACCAACATTGGTGCAGTCGGCAAGATCTCTGCTGGGACCAGGCTTGGAGAAACAGGTCCCAGATAGGGATTAAAGGCTGCTGATGCATTGGTGGCTAAGCTTGGTGCAACTGAAAACATTGGCTGAAAAATAAAATAAAAGCAAAATTTAACATGCAGGTCTCAACTCAAAGTTGATATTCTTAATCATACATTTGTCCTCCATCCATTTATCCATTTCCTTCCTTCCCTCCTTTCCTTTAATCCTGTGTTCATTTACTATCATTTAGGATAAGGCTGTTTTATTAAATAAGCATTCATCAAATCAATGTTTTTCTAAAATATAATAGGTAAAATATCCATTAAATTATTCACTGGAATTTTGAAACTGGGGGTCTATAATACTTGTAATTTTTTTAAACAGATAAATTATGCAGAAACTTCTTGTGGTCACCTAATCTCCATCTTTGTCCTGATTTAATTCTAGATACCTGTCTAAGAAATACATTTTGTAACTGCTATGTCAGATGTACTTGAAAGATCTGTTTACAACTGTTAATAGGTTGCAAGTGTCCTATTATTTGGAATAAATAAAGTAGAACTCCCAGGGGATAAAAGAGCTTTACAGTCAATGTAAACTGCAAATAAATCTCAGGGGTTATGTGAAAGGTGATGATGACACCTTGCCTTTTGAGCACATAAGATAAAGTGTTTGGTATACTTACGTGATGCAGATTTTTATGAGGGAAATTATAATGTTCCACCAGCCTATCATACCTTACTAGGGGGAAACAAGTCTAAAATGTGAAGTCTGAAGTAGAACTGCTACTAAAGAAATGCTACATGATTGCTCAAGGAAATACATGTGGCAGAACTGAATAAACTGCTTCAAGACAGACTTTCTTCCAGAAATGCTTTCATGAATATATAAGGATTGTTTCTATGTGTTGATATGCAAACTAGCATATCATAAAATATATCTGCTTTTAAATAACATTAATTTACCTGAAATCTAACAATTTGTTTTTCTAGTGTTTAAAGCACAACAGAACACAACAACTTCATACCTTATTGATAGTTCATTTTTAACTTCCTAATAGGGTTTCAATTCTTGAAGTTTAATGCTTTGTGTAATAATGTTTGTTTCCAAAACACAAAAGTTTGTAGGCAAAATGGATGCTGTTCTTTAAGGTAATATTTAACAATTTATTTTCTTTACTCAGCAGTAATGAATGGAATTAGAAAACATTTTTTAGGATAAAAGAGACATTACAGTGTATTAATAGCTAATTCTATCATCTGATAGGAATAAGAAATTAGATGATCCCTGAATATATGTAGTATTTAAGAGAGCTTTGTAGTAAAACTTTTTGCAATATAAGGTATACATTACAAAAGTAATTCTTATAGTACACAAGAAATACGTTAAAAAATAAAATATATCCTTTATTTACTCTGGTCCTGATTCATTCTATATTTAGAAAAATAAAATGAATTTCAAGTATTCCCTTTTTCTTAGGGCAGTGGTTTTCAACTGAGTTTTTCTACCTCTCAGGAGACACCTGGCAAAGTCTGAAGACATTTTTGGTTGTCACAGCTGGAGGGGAACTATTGCATTTAATGGATGGAAGCCAGGGATGCTGTTAAGTGTCCTACAACATACAAGACAGCCCCTCACAACAAGGAATTATTCAGCTCCAAAAGTCAATGCTGTCAATGTTGAGAAGTCCTGCTTAAGAAATGCACTCTTTTGTTGACCTCAACAATTGCTTGGGAACAAACTCTTTGCATTTAGCTATACATTTTTACTAACAAAAATATGAAAAAACAGAATATGTAATACATACTGTGATTCACTGAGGAGAAGAAACAATACTGCATAGATTATACCATTTCAACTTAAAATAATTATGCCTCTGAACATGTTGGTCTGAATGCCATGGTTAACTGCTCTGCCAGGTCGATGGCTCTTGCCTGACGAAGTGGCCTCAAGTAATGACTCTGATCCCCAAACCCTCCCAACACAAAGCAGCAACAAGAACTACCTGTGCATTCCAAATCTTAACAATCAACAAGCTGTCAGACACTAGAGCCCAGGGCAGTCTCCGTCTACCAGCACTTCCCTGAGCAGCAGCTGACTTAATGCTGCACCACTGTCCACTCTTTGCCAAGGTGGCAGCAGGACAAGGATTGACTGTATAGTGAAAATATGTTGAACTTGGATTTCTATTCAAGGATATTCAGGCTAAACTTGTACTTAGTTACACACTGTCAGACTCTATATGAAAATCCAGCCAGAACAGCACCCTAATTTCTATATTAGTCATTTAAGAATTAGAAGATATTTAGCATAAAAGACTAGAAGTCTATGTCAGGGGACTAGGAGACTAGCAAACGGATAATGGAAGCCATTCATTATCATTCTTCTTTGTATTCTTTTACTATTAATTATCATGTATTTCCAGATAGTGCATTTTTAATGTATATTTCAGAAAGTTGTTGAGAAGTTTACGTTACTGTACATAATCTACTATAATTACTTAAAAAGCAAAGGTCAAATTTAAAAACTTTTTTTTGGAAGAAAAAGCATTTTCACTTTAATAAAATGAGACCAGAGTCTAATAAAACTCAGCTCTCTTAAATCTCATCAAATAAAATACACTGGAAATCTAAAAATGCATATGATGCAACTGTTGTACATTACAGACAAAATAATACCTTTATTATATAAAAATACTGCTTTTAATAACTGGAAATAATCTTTCCTGAGTTGTTTCTATAGAGTCATCAAGAGAATTCATCTTTCACTTTAATTCAGCAGAGCACATTCAAATCTGAACAATTTTAGGGCACTGTCCCCAAGTAAAGTCTGTAGGAGCTTTTAAAAATGTGAAACATCAACTATTCAGCAAGCATTATCTCAAATTGTTCCCTCTTTCGATAAATACAGCTATTTGCTGAACAGGCAGACAATCAATAACAATAGCTTTATACTTTGAAACTTGATTCCAAAAGACAGACAGACAGACAGACACACACACACACACACGCACGCATGCACACACACACACACTACATTCCCTCATTTGTTTTAAATTTTTGTAAATTTGTTACATCACTTTAGTTATATTGTATTTTCAAAAGTGCCTTGTTGAAGGTAGGTCACTGCTAGCCCCATGAGAGGGTGCCCTGATCAGATTAGGAAAGTACTTGACCTGCGCCACCGCCAGTTTTCTCTTCCAAAAGCTATCATGCAGGGGTGCAGCAGAATCTCAAAGACGGATATTCATGCAATGGTATTATCAAGTGGCATCCTGTTTTATCCGAATGATAACATTTAACTAGGTAATTGGTATATTTGATACTGATTATATTCTTGTGATAATGATTTGTAGGTAGCTCTGTTCCTGAAAAACGTAAGACAGTTTGGTTTATGATTGCCTTTTGCCAGTGAACACTCTCACCAGAGAAAAACAAGGTACAAATTTACTAATTCTGGTGCTGTTTATGGGTTAATTACTTGTTTTAAATCAGACGTTCTGATTCCATTAAGGTAATCAGAATTCATTATAAATGAAAGTGTTACTTAATTTCATATTATGACCCTAATTAGCTATGCAAACATGATTATTACCAGTAATTCCATATTTATTGTGTGCCAGCATCTTGCTGAGTGCTTTATCTGTGCTAGTGTATTTAATCCTTACAACAGTAGAGTATGAATTCCCTTAGTAAGTGTTTTTTCTTTAGTTTTTGAGGGATAGAGATCAGAAGAGATCTGTTTAGTTCCCTAAATCTCCAGAGCCTGGAACAATGCCTGGCACAAACAGGCAAGCAATAAATACTTGCTAGATTAGTACTTGAGTGAGTGAGTGAGTGAGTGAGTGAGTGAATGAATGAATGAGTGAAGTGCAGCCTTCTCAAGTGGGTATTAGCCCCATTTTTGCAGATAAAGAAAAAGGCTCACAAAGATTATGTTTCGATAGTCACAAATGAGTGAATGGAGGCCTAGGATGTGACCACAGGTGTGTCCGATTCCAAGTGGTTCTGAAACAAGTGGTTTTCACACAATGAACCAGGTGTCCGTTAAAATCACCCGGAAGACTTTTAAACTGTGAATGCCCTGACCACTCCTCACTCTTCAGAATCTTTGGGGGAAAGGTGCGCAGACGGCAGTATTTTTTGAAAGCTCCAAGGTGATTCCAGTTCCACACACTATGTGGTTTTCTATAGATACAGGTATAATTTTCTGAATGTAAGTAAGGTCTCTAAGGATACATGTTCCCTTATGGTTCTTTTCCTTTAAACATGGTTTATCCTCCACACTGACTGCTACTCGTGCCAAGCCGATCTGTTTAATTCCTAATTGTGCTTCAAGAATTAGGACTCTTTAAGTAAGTTTATCCTGATACATCCACATCTCTAACTATGAAGGGGTTTTTCTTACCCTCTGTTCCCGCGAACTCCTAATTACCCGAATGCAGCATTTACCACTGCCTGTGTTTACTTGAATATCTCCTCTAGTCTTAAGACTGGAGGCTCCTAGATGGCAGACTTTTGCCTTATGTCTTGTTCACGTTATATAATTCCTGTGTTTAGCATCTATATAGATCCTCTATAAACATTTACTTAACATATATACTAATGGATTTGCTAACTGCTTTTCTCTGCGATAGAAACAAGCAAACACATTAAATATTCTTTAGAATAGATACTTGAATGTTAAATAAAAGTGATGTTATTTTCTTTCTTTACCTCAAAATTTAATAATTGCTATCTCTAATACACCTGTCCAAAGTTTATTTTTTCTTTTTGTTTTGCAATTTTTTGTAATAAGCTTTCTAAGTTTCAGTAATGTAGTTACCATGCTATAACGGTGCAAATATCATAGGGGCTGATATTTATTTTAAAACACCATGTGAACACTGCTTGTTCTGCAATGTTTGAGACTCTTTTTTAAAATGGGGGGAGTATATGTAATAAATAATATGTAATCAATATCAGCTGAAATTCACAGAGCACAAATTTTAAGTCATAATTTTCTAGATTTTATGTATGTATATAAAGCAATAAAATATAAAGTGCTTTTTTAAAAAACCACACACAATCAAGGTATATGAAAGCATGTTTCCAGATAGGCATAACCCTGTAATTATTGTCAGTGAACTATTTTGAATATAAACAGTGCCAAAAGCTAACAGGAGTTATCAACAAAGTCATATTATAAAGTTCTTTTTTCTAAGAAAGCAGGGCCAGGCACAGTGGCACAGTGAGTCTGGCCTGTGATCCCAGCACTTTGTGAGGCTGAGGCAGGAGAATCACTTGAGCCCAGGAGTATGAGTTTATAGTATGCTATGACTGTACCACTGCACTCTCTAGTCTGGGTGATAAAGTGAGACCTTCTCTCAAAAAAAAAAAAAATTAAGTAGCAAATGACTGGAATAAAGTAAGAGATACTGTTATAACTCTGCTCCTAGACTGACTTGTGACTGGATAAATCAAATGAGTACCTCCTTTACTCTTAGTTTTGCTTTATCCTTAATCCAGTTTTACTGAAATAACAAACATTTAAATAAAGAACACTCACTCCAGCCCTTTTAATAGAAAGGGCCTAGTTCCTAAAATCCAGGGCCCATTCTCTCAGGCTGCTTGAGGACTCATAGGCCCCTTGATGCAAACAAGCAGTAAGAACAGCAGGGGCCGGCCGTGGGGCTCACGTCTGTAATCCCAGCACTTTGGAAGACCAAGGCGGGCGGATCACAAGGTCAACAGATCGAGACCATCCTGGCCAACATGGTGAAAGCCCATCTCTACTAAAAATACAAAAATTAGCTGGGCGTGGTGGCATGCACCTGTAATCCCAGTTACTTGGGAGGCTGAGGTAGCAGAATTGCTTGAACCCAGGAGGTGGAGGTTGCAGTGAGAGGAGATCTCACCACTGAACAGCAGGATAGATGAAAGACTACTCAGAGAAACTGACAGGGAAGCATTTTACCAGAAACACTCTGGGATAAAGTGATCTTCTCTCAACCATTACCTGGATAAAATGGAAAGTAAAGAACCAAAAAACAATTTAAGAATTCTGAGTGTTCCTGGAAGTGTGACAAATGATGACTTCAAAGCATTCTGCATCTGAATGGCAACAAATGCTTACAACATGACGTCACAGCAAAGTCTAGCTAGGTGACAGAAGCAGCAAAGAAACTCTTGAGACCTTAGGTAAAACCAGAAATGGAATTTCTCTATTCCTAGGCTATTTTAAAATTCAATAAATGCACAGGATTTCAACACAAATTATGTACCTTGAGACAGCTAGGTTGTGTACCTGAAGAACCGCTGCCATGAGAAATTATGGATAGCTAAGGCTAACCTTTGGGTTCACAGGTAAAGGTAAATGAGGCCATTACTAGAGAAACTCCAGACATCATGCAAAGCTCTTTATAACCATTGCTTATGCAGAGCTCTTTGACGGCAATGAAGAGAGCCTGGAAACAACAGAATTTCTGAAAAACACTTTGTTGGGATGAACTAAAGAAACCAAAGGCCTCCAGGTTTTAAGCCATGATATACTGCCTATTTTTGGTTAAATTATGTAGTAATTTTTCATTGTACATTTGTACCAGATAGTATGTGGCAAAGTAAAAATAATAATTTTAAAAAAGAATCCAGAAGTTTTATTATTTGAGTAGTATGTTTTTATTATTACTTAAATTCTGGGATACAGTATAGAACGTGCAGGTTTCTTATATGGTTATACATGTGCTATGGTGGTTTGTGGCACCCATCAGCCCGTCATCTACATTAGGTATTTCTCCTAATGCTATCCCTCCCCTTGCCCTCCAACCCCTGACAGGCCCCAGTGTGTGATGTCCCCCTCCCTGTGCCCATATGTTCTCATCGTTCAACTTCCACTTATAAATAAGAACGTGCGGTGTTTGGTTTTCTGTTCCTGTGTTAGTTTGCTGCAGATGACGGTTTCCAGCTTCATCCATGTCTCTGCAAAGGACATGAACTCATCCTTTCTTATTGCTGCATAGTATTCCACAGTGTATATGTGCCACATTTTCCTTATCCAGTCTATCATTGATGGGCATTTGGGTTGGGTCCAAGTATTTGCTATTGTGAACAGTGCCACAATAAACATATGTGTGCATGTATCTTTACAGTAGAATGATATATAATCTTTTGGGTATATACCCAGTAATGGGATTGCTGGGTCAAATGGTATTTCTAGTTCTAGATCCTTGAGGAATCGCCACACTGTCTTCCACAATGGTTGAACTAATTTACACTCCCACCAACAGTGTAACAGTGTTCCTGTTTCTCCACACCCTCTCCAGCACCTGTTGTCTCCTCACTTTTTAATGATCGCCATTCTAACTGGTGTGAGATGGTATCACATTGCGGTTTTGATTTGCATTTCTCTAATGACCAGTGATGATGAGCGTGTTTTTCATGTTTGTTGGCTGCATAAATGTCTTCTTTTGAAAGTGTCTGTTAATCTCCTTCACCCACATTTTGACAGGGCTGTTTGATTTTTTTTCCTTGTAAATTTGTTTAAGTTTCTTGTAGATTCTGGATATTAGCCCTTTGTCAGATACATAGATGGTAAAATTTTTCTCCCATTCGGTAGGTTGCCTGTTGAATCTCATGCTAATTTTTTTT
Source organism: Aotus nancymaae (assembly GCF_030222135.1). Taxonomy (NCBI): domain Eukaryota; kingdom Metazoa; phylum Chordata; class Mammalia; order Primates; family Aotidae; genus Aotus; species Aotus nancymaae. The sequence continues at coordinate 45,741,558 of NW_026988431.1, read as the reverse complement.
TTTGATGTGCAGAAGCTTTTAGTTTAATTAGATCACATTTGTCAATTTTGGCTTTTGTTGCCATTGCTTTTGGTGTTTTAGTCATGAAAAACCATGGGCAAAAACCAAGTTTTGCCCATGTCTATGTCCTCAACAGTTGAGGCTAAGTTTTCTTTGAGGGTTTTTAGGTTTTAGGTCTTCATTTAAGTCTTTAATCTCTCTTGAGTTAATTTTTGTATAAGGTGTAAGGAAGGGGTCCAGTTTCAGCTTTCTGCACATGGCTAGCCAGTTTTCCCAACACCACTTATTAAATAGGGAATCCTTTCCCCTTTGCTGGTTTTTGTCAGGTTTGTCAAAGATCAGATGGTTGTAGAGGTATGGTGTTATTTCTGAGGCCTCTTCTGTTCCATTCATCTATATATCTGATTTAGAACTAGTACTATGCTGTTTTGGTTACTGTAGCCTTGTAGTATAGTTTGAAGTCAGGTAGCACGATGCCTCCAGCTTTTTGCTTAGGATTGTCTTGGCTATATGGGCTCTTTTTTGGTTCCATATGAAATTTAAAGCTAGTTCTTTTTGCTTAGGATTGTCTTGGCTATATGGGCTCTTTTTTGGTTACATATGAAATTTAAAGCTAGTTCTTTTTGCTTAGGATTGTCTTGGCTATATGGGCTCTTTTTTGGTTCCATATGAAATTTAAAGTAGTTTTTTCTAATTCTGTGAAGAAAGTCAATGGTAGCTTGATGAGGATAGCACTGAATGTATAAATTACTTTGGGCAGTATGGCCATTTTCACAACATTGATTCTTCCTATCCATGAGCATGGAATGTTTTTCCCATTTGTTTGTGTCCTCTCTTATTTCCTTGAGCAGTGGTTTGCAGTTCTCTTAGAAGAGGTCCTTCAAATCCCTTGTTAATTATATTCCCAGGTATTTTATTCTCTTTGTAGCAGTTGTGAATGGGAGTTCACTCATGATTTGGCTCTCCATTTGTCTATTATTGCTGTATAGGAATGCTTACGATTTTTGCACATTGATTTTGTATCCTGAGACTTTGCTGAAGTTGCTTATAAGCTTAAGAAGTTTTGGGGCTGAGACAATGGGGTTTTCTAAATATACAATCATGTCATCTGCAAATAGAGACAATTTGACTTCCTCTCTTACTATCTGAATACCCTTTATTTCTTTCTCTTGCCCGATTGCTCTGAATAGAACTTCCTATGTTGAATAGGACTGGTGAGAGAGGGCATCCTCGTCTCGTGCTAATTTTCAAAGGGAATGCTTCCAGCTTTTGCCCATTCAGTATTATATTGGCTGTTGGTTTGTCATAAATAGCTCTTATTTTGAGATATATTCCATCAATACCTAGTTTATTGAGTTTTTAGCATCAAGTGGTGTTGAATTTTATCAATGGCCTTTTCTGTATCTATTGAGTTAATCATGTGTCTTTTGTCATTGGTTCTGTTTATGTGATGGGTTACGTTTATTGATTTGCATATATTGAGGCAGCCTTGCATCCCAGAGATGAAGCTGACATCTTGATCATGGTGGATAAGCTTTTTAATGTGCTGTGAATTCAGTTTGCCAGTATTTTATTGAGGATTTTTGCATCAATGTTCATCAGGGATACTGGCCTGAAATTTTCTTTTTGCTGTGTCTCTGCCAGGTTTTGGTATCAGGATGATGCTGGCCTCATGAAATGACTTAGGGAGGAATCCCTCTTTTCTATTGTTTGGAATAGTTTCAGAAGGAATGGTAACCAGCTCCTCTTAGTATTTCTGGTAGAATTTGGCTGTGAATCTCTCTGGTCCTGGGCTTTTTTTGGTTGGTAGGCTATTAATTACTGTCTCAATTTCAGAACGTCTTATTGATCTATTCAGGGATTTGACTTCTTCCTGGTTTAGTCTTGGGAGGGTGTATATATCCAGGAAATTATCCATTTCTTCTACATTTTCTAGTTTATTTGTATAGAGGTGTTGAGTATTCTCTGATGGTAGTTTGTATTTCTGTGGGATCAGTGGTGATAACCCATTTACATTGTGTCTATTTGATTCTTCTCTCTTCTTCTTCCTTAGTCTGGCTAGCAGTCTATTTTGTTAATCTTTTCAAAAAATCAGCTGCTGAATTCATTGATTTTTGAAGGGTTTTTCGTGTCTTTGTCTCCTTCAGTTCTGTTCTCATCTTAGTTATTTCTTGTCTTCTGCTAGCTTTTGAATTTGTTTGTTCTTGCTTCTCTCGTTCTTTTAATTGTGATGTTAGGGTGTCAATTTTAGATCTTTCCTGCTTTCTCACACAGACATTTAGTGCTATAAATTTCCCTCTCAACACTGCTTTAGTTGTGTCCCAGAGATTCTGGCATGTTGTGTCTTTGTTCTCGTTTGTTTCAAAGAATTGATTTATTTCTGCCTTAATTTCATTATTTACCCAGTAGTCATTCAGGAGCAGGTTGTTCAGTTTCCATGTAGTTGTATGGTTTTGAGTGAGTTTCTTAATCCTCAGTTCTAATTTGATTGCACTGTGGTCTGAGAGACTGTTTGTTATGATTTCCATTCTTTTGCATTTGCTGAGTGTTTTACTTGCAATTATGGGGTCAATTTTAGAATTCATGCTGTGTGGTGCTGAGAAGAATGCATATCTGTTGATTTAAGGTGGAGAGTTCTGTAGATGTCTATTAGGTCCACTTGGTCCAGAGGTGAGTTCAAGTCCTGAATGTCTTTGTTAATTTCTGTCTCATTGATCTGTCTAATATTGACAGTGGGGTGTTAAAGTGTCCAACTATTATTGTGTGGGAGTCTAAATCTCTTTGTAGGTCTCCAAGAGTTTGCTTTATGAATCTGGGTGCTCCTGTATTGAGTGTGTATATATTTAGGATACTTAGCTCTTCTTGTTGCATTGATCCCTTTACCATTATGTAATGTTCTTCTTTGTCTTTTTTGATCTTTGTTGGTTTAAAGTCTGTTTTATCTGAGACTAGGATTGCAACCCCTGCTATTTTTGCTTTTCATTTACTTGGTAAATATTTCTCCATCCATTTATTTTGAGCCTATGTGTGTCTTTGCACATGAGATGGCTCTCCTGAATACAGCACACCAATGGGTCTTGAATCTATCCAATTTGTCAGTCTGTGTCTTTTAATTAAGGTATTTAGCCCATACTTTAAAGGTTAATATTGTTATGTATGTATTTGATCCTATCATTATGATGCTAGCTGGTCATTTTGTCCATTAGTTGATGCAGTTTCTTTATGTGTCGATGGTCTTTACATTTTGGTATGTTTTTTCAGTGGCTGGTACTGGTTTTTCCTTTCCATGTTCAGTGCTTTCTTCAGGAGCTCTTGTAAGACAGGTCTGCTAGTTACAAAATCCCTCAGCATTGGCCAGTCTGTAAAGGATTTTAGTTCTCCTACACTTATGAAACTTAGTTTGACTGGCTATGAAATTCTGGGTTGAAAATTCTTTTCTTTAAGAATGCTGAATATCATCCCCCACTTTCTTCTGGCTTGCATGGTTTCTGCCGAGAGATTTTCTATTAGTCTGATGGGCTTCCCTTTGTGGGTAACCTGACCTTTCTCTCTGGCTGCCCTTAACATTTTTTTCTTTCATTTCAACCTTGGTGAATCTCACCATTACGTGTCTTGGGGTTGCTCTTCTCAAGGAGTATCTTTGTGGTGTCCTCTGTATTTCCTGAATTTGAATATTCTGCACTCAGTTCAAACTTCCGTGTCTTTCTGGTGTTTGGGAAACTCCTTCCTTCATTGGTTCTTACGCATATCAAGTAATTATTGATCTCTGCCATATGCCCAGGCACAATACTAGATGCTTCCAAGTTTGCTTAGACCTTGCTGTCTCTCCCCTTCCTCTTCCTCCAAGATTTGGGAGCCAAACTGATTGGCCCTAGAGAAGTTAGATGCTGTCACCTATTTGACTAAAAGGTTTGTCACTGCTCAGATGCTCTTAATACTCCTGATGCTATGGATCTACTCATAGTATTATCTTCTTTGATATGACCACTACCTGGATTGGATCCAAGTTAATGCCATATCTTCAGACACTCATCTGTAGTAGTAGCCATTCTCTTTGAGTGGCAACCCTTTTCCTATTAGTCACCTGGCTTCATCTATTCCTGTTACAGTCCCTATTTTAAGGCCCAAATTAAACTCCCAGTAAGCAGCTGATCATGACCTTTTCATTCATTTCTGAATCTCCATGTCATTATCCTCAACAAAACAGGGTTGACTACAAAAAGGATAAAAAAGTCACAGGTAAGGTTTTGAAAGCAAATTTCCTGTATTAAAGCTTTCTCTACAGTCAGTAAAGTCCCAAATGCCTTAAAATTGAATAATTAAAATGATTTCTATGCTTATTACAAAGTCATCACTCTGAATAAAGTGTATTTTTAGACAATGATCTCAGGATGCCTTTAGCAGAAAGGTAATTCCACATTCAAATCTAGTCATGTGAAGAAAAATTAACATAAAGTCTGAATGTGGTCACAACTAATAAAAATAATCTTTGTCTAAGCAGATAATTTTCTAACAAAACATCAGAAAATGTGTTGACTGTTCTGATGGTTTCAGAAATCTGTGATTTAGTGATTACATAAACAACATATTTGTTCGTTTGTCCCAGGATTGCACATATGTAACCCTAGAATAGACTTGAGAGTCAGACTCAAGGACTAGGTCAGGTAATGGGGTGGCCAGTGTTCTCCTCTTCAATCTGGGACCTGCACTTGCTGATCTCAAAGGTGCTCCTGATCGCAGAGAGGTACACCAAACACTTATCAGATTTTGAAACTGTAAGTGACAGCCAAGTGCAAATGAGACTTTTGTCCTACACGTTCTGTTAGAGAATGATTATAGCTATTTTTTTAACTAAATGAAAATCTTCATGCTATCCCAATACAGCCATATGAAATTAGTAGTTGTCACAAAAACAACTTTAACTATCACATTTTTAACTGAGCCTCAAATTTCAACTATATAAAACTGATCATTGGTATCACTGCCCATGTAATATGGAGATCCCTCCCACCTTGAAATGCAATCCCCTACTCTTTTTTGGAATGACTGTTGCATTAAGTTCTAGAAGAGAATAATAATTATATTAAATTCAGGTTTTAAAATATTTTTGGAAAAAAATTAGCACATGCTACAGTTAGCATACCAGAAAAACATGGGTCTTCATATTCCCATGACCCCATAATACTGCATATAACCTAGTGACATAAATTATTGACAGATATATTCTGATCATTGCAAATTTCAACATGCATTTAAATTTAAATGCAGAATTACTATATCACAATTAATATCAAAGCACCTTTTTCAACTTAACACTAATTGTTACATTAACCTCTTACATTTTGATGAATAAATATGAATAGAGATTTTACTAAAGTCATGTATTACACACACACTCCAGAAATCCAAACAGTTAAATAAAAATGTGTGTTTCAAAGCAAAAGTCACTCATATATTCCTCTCAGCAAACATTAAATATCTATAACCACCCAGCTTATCAACTTTAGCTCCTTTTTTAAGCCCTCAGAGTTTCAGCCTCTCCTGATTAATTCTCCTTTGATGAGACTTCCAAGTCCATGACATTGATTTGTTATTTTCAGAATTTTCCTAGCACTTGTAGCTATGAAATAATTTCAACTTAAATTACAGAAGAATAAGAAAGGTGCCTTTTCAAGAAAAAGAACTATACAGATATTTTTCAAGAAGAAAGGAAAGGGAAAAAATCCTCAAAATTAAAGACTATATATACTAATTTTAAATATCATTATTACCTCTAAAGGTAGCTGAAAATGTGTACTGATTATACTGGTAAGTTAGACTATCACTATAACACAGACCATTGTAACACCTGCCAGTCTTAGGATTTATTTTGAAGAAAAATTTAGATGGAAAAAAATGCTATAATGTAAATGTCCACATGATTTCGCCAGAAGATGAGTACCTACACAAAGTATAAATTGTTCCAGCATTTGACTGACATTTAATTTTGCTAGAAAATGCTAAGGCAACTGAAATTGTTGCCTGTGTTCATTTGATCTAGTTCAATAATAGCTTTAGTACTAAAACTGAGCACTTTGAATTACAAACTTAATGAACGAAGACTGAAAACATGCTTACCACGGGTTGTAATGGGGCACCAGGCATCATGGCATTGGCTAGTTGCATTTGCTGGGCCAACATGGCCATGTTCTTCTGCTGAATCAAGTTATTGCGTCCATTTATCTCCAACTGCGTTTTTAAATGTGGGGGTGGATGAAGATATTTGCAGTTCTCCCTGGAGCAACGGCCCTAGGAAAACAAAAGCAGCAAATATTATCTTAAAAAAGAATAAAATCAGCAAATTATGAAAAAAATTATAATGCAAACCACCCACTTGAATGTATCATGGGTTTTTCACACAATGCATTGTCCATATCATTTTATCATACATTTAGAACAAGTAATGAATTCACCAAAATGCATTATCAATATGAGAGATTGAGACATTTGAAAAAGCTTAAAAGCTTAAAGAGTTCCAATTATTTTCATGATATTAGCATTAATATCTCCAGATTTAAGTTTAAAAATCTACAAACTGCTAGGGTAATAGAATATCAAATAAAGAATATCAGGCTCCTGCCATAATATCTTCCTGGTTAAATTTAATGATTTACGAATCAAAATTTTATAATTTATTTTTACTTGTACTAAAATCTTAGGAAATGAACTTAGAGGACCCAAGGCACACTGCATCTTCAATAAAACACCTTTACAAATATCTAATAACAAATCAAATTAAAATTACTACTAGGTTTTACCAGCCCATGCATTAAGAATTTGCAATTGAGAAAAAGAAAACGCCCATGAGTTCCCACTGTTTACATAGAGATTAATATGTATAATGAAATATTGGTGAAAAATGTAACCTTTAACCTTTCACAGATTAAATCGTCTTCCCCATTTCACAAAAACGATGAAACAAGAAGAAATGGATATACTTACCCTCCAAAAATTTTATAAAATAGAGAAACAAAATAAGTTCCTATAAGCCAGGAAAGGTGGTACACTACCTCTGTACTCTGTCCTAAGCAATTCATTCTAGTACCTTCCTTGAATATACACCGCCCAGACCATCCTACCAATGAACATAGCCTGGACTGAAATAATGAAGAGAAATCACATGTGTTTAGTAATCTTAGCACTTTCGGGGGCTGAGGCAAGAGATCCCTTGAGCCCAGGAGTTTGAGACCAGCCTGGGTAAAAGAGATCTCATCTCAAAAAAAAGTTACTGTAAAATTATAAGTATAAATATACCTTCCTTTTGGAGAATTCTTTTTAATAAAAATATTCATTAAAGTCTGTAATGTGCAATATGGTGTGAGGCACTCTACCCATATTATTTCAATATATTTTCAAATCATATCGATAGTAGCAGATCTCATCAACTATCTTGACAACTTCCTTCACCAATAAATCTAACTAAGACTGTTTACAAACAGTAGAAGAAAAGATTAATTGAAGCCATCATTCACATTCTAAAAAAGACAATTTGGTATAATTTAACTTTATACTATAAACTGACTCTGATGTTTATGCTTATGATAAAATCTGTCATAATTCTAATTTAAATGATCAGTTTTGGTTCCTTTTGTATGAAGTTTTTAGGAATGTCTCTACACTGGGCTAGAATCATAGGATACTGCTTGTTATTTTTACAAGCTTTATGTAATACTTGAAATCAGTAGGCAGTGGAGGACAGTGGATAGCAAGGACCTACAGGTCTCATGAGCTGGGACAGAGGCCTTGCTCTCTCACTCATCAGCTGCATGAACTGCGTAAGAAACTTCTGTAAGCCTCAGGCTCTCTATCTAGTACAGAATTATTAGAAAACCTGTATCACTGCCACCACAATGTAAATTGTGTATCAAACAAAAGAAAAACAAAACATTGGTGTGAAGACCATTGTTTAAGCATCTATTAGTTATGGCTATTGGTAGGCTCACAAAGTAACAAACATATTAAACTTATTCCATATAAAATCACCATGCTTGATCTATGTTGGGATCATGAGCAGGTTATTAGCTTAAAAGCATCCTGATGCAAAACAACCAAAAACAACCTTAGAATCACAGGATAGACTACAGACTAGGACTGGCAAAAATAAATAAACTCCTGGATGGCACATGGTCTAATTTCAGATATTCAGTCTCCTAGAAAAAGCCTGCTTTTTCAATACAAGAATAATTTCGCTGTAAGACAAATTCTTGTTCTCAATTATCTCCACATCATATTTCTTACTAAAACTACATTTCTTTAAATGCAGATAAGCGGGGTTATAGTCACGCCGAGAATTCACTTCCTGTCAATTCATTCACGTCAGTTTCTATAGTTGCATAAATAGTATACAGATGATAGTCCTGGGCCATCAACCAGACCTTCCAACACTAACTCTGGTCTTCCTAAGCACTTCATTCCAGTACCTTCCTTAAATATACACCGCCCAGACCATCCTGCCAGTGAACATAGCCTGGACTGAAATAATAGAGAGAAATTACATGTGTTTGCTATACATTCTGCATCAGTGCATCTCAAAACTTTTGCAACAAGCTCAGACCTTTGATTTTCATTTTGAATTTCCGACATCTACTCAGGGAAAGTTTTACTTTTACTGCTCTACTTTTCTTACCTATGGTCCCTTTCTATGCCCAGCTTGATTTGATTGTGTTGAGCCCTCACTTTCAAAAATCTGTGTTCCTAAGAATCAACTGATATTTGGTGGAAAAAGTATACAGACTACCAAGCCTCTCTCGCAGAGAGCTGTGACCACAGGTTTGAGGATCCAGAAATTGACATTTTAACAAGCATTCCAGATGATTCTGCTACAGCAGAAAACACTACAAAATACAATTGCGCAAAGCCATATAAATTTTTAACATGCGTGGAAAAGACAACAGAATAATATATTAGATAAACTGTGGATAAATTTATTAGATAAATTTACATTGTGGCAGTGATACAGGTTTTCAAATGATATTAAACTTTGCTTCTTAGGAAGTTCAAAACATGTTTAATGCTTATTGCTGCTGAATGATTACGGTTTGACAAATAAAAAGGTCAAAAATAAGTTAGAATAAACATCCTCCATTAGAATTGCCTAAAACCACCAGGAACATACCTTCCTTTGGGAGTTAAGGTAAATATTACACTGGTATGTTGCCAGCTTCATCCATCTCTGAGTCCTTAGTAGCATCACACCTCAATAAACATTCACAGAATGAATGAATGTTTCTTTCTTACTAAATGCCTCAAGATGAATTGTATTCTAACTCTATTCTAGAGACAATAGAGATAACAGAAAAAAACTAAATATAAGACCAAATCTTGGTTCTAAGTTGTACTGACCTAATGATGCTTTTATTAAGAGGCCAGTCATTTAAACATGTGATAAAGCTAGCCACAGTTAAAGGAAGAAAAGAAAACAGAAGGAGGTTTTTAAGTTTCACCAGGGACAAAAGGAGGTTTGTATAGACATTCAATGTTTTTGGCATCCTAAAATCTATACAATGACAATAAATTTTAAAAGTCTAAATACAGAAATTCATCAGTATCTGGAGTTCACATATACAGACTTTTATATTGGAGCTACTACTCTAAATCATTTAGAGATTTCACCTAAAGATACAGTAAATTGGGCTGCTAGGTTAATGCAAAATATAAAAGATCTTTGTCTTCGGTTTTGATGGGTAGCTCTGTAGCTCCAACTATTGCAATAACTGTGTAATTTTATCAAATATAGCTTTGTTCAAATTGTAGCTATGATACTTATTTGCTGTGTGACCTTGTGGAAGTTAGTGCAATTCTCTGAGTGGTCACATCTTTTCTATATAATAGTATCAATGACATCTATTCTCATTGGTGATGTATGAAGATTAGTAAGACTACAGGCCATCCTCACAAATGGCACCTGGCATAATAGGCAGTCAATAAATATTAGCTATTTTCCTCTCTTAAGTTCTCAAGCTAATAACAAGCAGCAGTTGCTCAATTTAGCAGCATATCTGCTAAAAGCTCTAAATATAATACAGGTAGCAAAACCAAGTGGCAATGCATATCAATCATCAATAAAGTAATACAAGCTTAGCTCTTAATCGTCATTGTATATTTGTCACATCCACCAAGAAAAAGTGCCATTGTAACACATTTCTTATAATGTTATGTTTCTGTGCCTTGCTTCTGTTGATTATACTGAAATCTTACTTTTGGAAAGTTGTCCAGCTGCCTAGCAGGCCATTCCATAGAGCCTACATAGTATTAGGTTGGGGAAAAGTAATTGTGGTTTTTGCCATTAAAAGCAAAATTTTTGCCCCAGCCTAATAGATCCCTTAGGCTCCACTCAAGGAGGCTTTTAAAATAGAATTAATTCAACAAAGATTCCAAAGACATCATTGCAATACATATAGTATATATTTTAAGGGAAAGGAGGAAAGTTGATAAAATATTGGTCTACACCAAGTTCTTTTTTTTTCTTTTTGTAATAATTTTTCTATACTTTTCAATTAAAAGTAATCTGTCCAAACAGAGGCAAAATTTACCCCCTGTAGTCTTAAAAACCTGTATGTGACCAGTAACAGTCATTCAATAAATAAATTCATCAAGTAATTTCTGAAGTTGTAAGTTGTTCAATTGTGAATTTGAGGATTGTCTCATTAGTCTTTCAAACTGCCATAATCTTTTTTGGCTATAATAAAGGAAAATACACATTTAGATTAAGTGTTTAATCCTCAAAATAAATGTATGGTTCATTTATAAACATTAAAGTTTAATAGAGTATACTTTTACATTATATATGTGCAAATATAGTATATAAACTGCATATGTGATATATATAGTAAGATATAAATTTAAAAATATGATGGAAGCTAGGTAATTAACAGCTAGTCAAGTAAGAGTAAAAGTGAATGAAACTAGATACGGTAAGTTAGAAAGATGAGAAAGCTATTTCCTAGCTATGCATTTATGAACTAGCTAACTGAGAACAAAATGATTAGAAGTTGGTTGGACTTAATTTAAAAAAAAAGTCAACATCTTAAATGAAACTAATTTTCCATTTTTAATTATATGTCTTCTACTTAAGATAAAAGGAATATTGTGATTTATGAAGTCAGACTCTAAAGACACATGTTATTAAGCTGCCAAATGGTAACTATGTGGCAGGATTACAATTACCAAGTTCTATTTAGGTAGACTCTGGAAATAAAGGAGCAATGGAAAGAGTACAGGGCTACCAGCTTATATTCGTTAAGTCTCTTCCAATTTTCATTATGGTTTTCTGGTGAGACTCTTCAAACTATAATCATTTATTTCAACTGTTAAAACCAAGATTTCTTTTTTGGATAGCTGATATATTCAAATGTTTTTGAAGCACTTTCAGGATATTCATTGCTCAGATATTGGCCAGAAACCGTATCATTTTACACTTGCAAAAATGTTTTTTATGGCTCTGCCATGCTTTTTAGTTATCATTTCTAAAGCTTGGGTGAATAAACACACACACATACACACACACACACATATAAACATTTATTTAAAAAGTACAAGTATCTAGTATTAGAAAAGTTATGGTAGCCTATAAGGTGAATTATTTTAAGAGAAAATTATATTTCACAAACATAGAAATATGCAAACACACATATATACTTCAGGGTTTTGTTTTCACTTTGACAGATGTGACTTTGATTCACTCTAAGAATCAGAGTTTACTGGCTTTTGTAAGTATTGAAAATAACTGCATCTAACACAAAGTATATTGTTGCTCTTAAATGTATATTTCCTGATAACTCACTTGTTTCCATAAAGGACTTGAGTTAGCTTACAAGAGCACACACATCCTAAAAAGATGCTCACAATTTCTCAACCTCAGCACTACTGACATTTTGGGCTAGATATATTTTTGTTGTGGGAGCTGTCCTGTGCATTGCACGATGTTTAGTAGCATCCTTAACTTACAACCGCTAAACGCCTATGTTACCCCTACCCTCAGTTCTGATAAACCAAAATGTCTCCAGATATTGATAAATGTCTTGGTGGGGAAGGAGGACAGCATCCTCTTTTGTTGCGAGTGGTGGTGTAAACCACCACTTTACACATAATGGAATTTAATGGGGGGCTGTATTCGTCTGCCTGGAATATCATAACAAAATACCATTTATACCAGTATCTGGTATACCAATTTTATTATAACTAGTTATACCAGAATTTATCAAAATAAAATACCAAATATACCAGTGTAAAATTATGCATAAATACATACTTATATACTCACTTCAATTATGCACCTATTTGTAACAGCAGTATATGTATTACAAACAGATTTTGGTTGTGTTACAAATTCAAAAACTTAGGATATATGACATAATTTATATTTCATGTTTATTTGAATAAACTCTTAAGAAGTTTTATAGCACTATAAAATAAAACCTAAAAATTTTAAAGTAGTTAGAACATATACATTATGTTAGTTTTTTTTCTGAGAAAAGTCTCTAGGGAGATTTCACTGTTTTGATGCTATAATTTATTTGTTTTCCAAGTAGTATACTATACCATAGAGTAAATATACATAGCATATATCCTGTTAATAAGTAAATACTATATATCTACTATATTTAAATCATATGGTAAACTATGGAGGAAATATATTTTCATATTAACACTTTTTTATTGTTTTATTTTAAGTTCTGGAGTTCTTGGGTACGTGTGCAGGATGTGCAGGTTTGTTACACAGGTAAACATGTGCTATGATGGTTTGCTGCACCTATTAATCCATCACCTAGGAATTAACCCTAGCATGCATTAGCTATTTTTCCTAGTGCTCTCCTAACCTCCCTCAATCTCTTGCCTCTCACTCCCCAACAAGCTCCAGTGTATGCTGTTCCCCTCCTTGTGTCTATGTGTTCTCACTGTTCAGCTCCCACTTATAAGTGGGAACATGTGGTGTTTGCTTTCTGTTCCTGCATTAGTTTGCTGAGGAAAATGGCTTCGAACTCCGTCCACGTCCCTGCAAAGGACATAACTGTGTTTCTCTTTATGGTTGCACAGTATTCCATGGTGTATATATACCACATTTTCTTTATCCAGTCTATCACTGATGAGCATTTGGGTTGATTCCATGTCTTGCTATTATAGCAACACTAATTTTTCTATTTGTTTTTTAATTCTCAAATATTCACAACTCTTTAACCTAAATAAATAGGATTTTTTGTTACATAATTTTCTATGTTTGATATCATAGCACTCTTACACTTATTTTATAGTTTTATCATCTTAAAGACAAGAAGCTATTCTTCAAACAAAACACAACTTCTACTGTTTTGATTTCCTCATCACTCTTTCAGGTAACACCAGTAACAAATGCCTAGCATCCCCACAGAAGGTGAGAAAATGAGGCAATTCTCTTATGTTGCTAGGCAAGTAATATCTAGTCTTTTAAATTTATCATAAAGTAGCTATAGCAATCCTAATCAATATTTAACACTTAACTTTCTAGATGTAAATTGCAATTTATTCATCCAATCAGCATAACAGCAAAAGCATGGAGCTCAATTCAACCACAAGAGCTAGGAGATTTTTTTTCACCAGTGAGACAAACAAACAATAATAAACATATTTCCATTGAAATAATCTCAGTTTCTTTAAATTTACCACAGATATAAAACATGTTTTCAAATGAAACACAATATGAAACAAATTTAGATTTTTCCCCTTTCCTGATCCTGTAAAAAGTACACACACACACATACACACACACAGTGGCTTAACATTATTGAGACTGCCAATAAAAGAAAAAAAACACACACATACAGCCTATTGAGTTTAAATTTGTAACTTTACCATGGCCTGAAAGAATATAAAATAATGTAATAAATTCTATTTAATAGGCATTAAACATTTTTCCCTCAATGCATAATCTAATCTCAAATGGAATTTTAGGTTAGACTTTTCTAGCTATTTGAACAACTCTCTCCAGTATTCAATAAGTGTTCTAGGTACTATTTTGTAGAACATTCCTAAGTTTAATGATGAAGATTCTCAGATACCGAAACCAATAGCGACATTTATGATATCCCAAAATATCCTCACTGTTGACGTAATATCAGCACATTCTCACTCAAACATTGGGATACTATGACTTTTTTTCCCAGAGAACTTAAGAGCTTTAATTGCACAATTCCCATTACTCATCTTGAAAATGGCACAACTGAAACTCTACACCTCTAGAAAATGTTATGTAATGCATGAGAGTCAAAGTAGCTGCCACTGAGGGGGTAGAGAAAGTGGAAAAGGCAACGAATCACACACACAGTCTTCTGACAAAAATACCACATTTTTCTCCAGCAGCTTTTGCCTCTGAGAGATCAGATACACATACAACTGTTGCAGTAACAGTTATATCAGCACACAATTTTAGCTAGCAGTCATCTGGAGAAAACTTAATCTCTTCATACATACATGAGAAGCTCTCCTATTTAGAGTCACTTGTGATGGGATGCTCTAAGAAGAGAGTCTCACCTTTCTTCTCATACCTATGGCCTCCTCTAAACCAGAGAATCTAAGAAAAGTTTATCACTACTGCCGAGGTTAATGCTATGCAGGGTTTAACTGCACCTATTGTCTGCCACTATTCCATAGTCTTCATAGGCTCCAAAGACAGATTTGATGACCATCACTGAGCCAAACCAGAGTCTCTATGACCTTGTGAAAGCCTAGTGACATTTGGTAGGTGCCAACATCATTAAACAGTCCAACATTTGTTGGCTGCTTTTTTTATAGCATCATGAAGCTGGAAATGCCAGATCACTATGTTTCTATTATTTTTTAAATTGCTTCATTATTTTTTTGGTACAGCAACTATCAGATTTCTAAACTGTTTGTAGCTAAAACACTTCTGAAGTTTTATGACATAAAAATCAGACATTCTTCAATCTTGCCTAATAATTAAAAGCCCTAACATTTTCATGATAAATTTTAGTGCTCTATTTGTACAGCATACCTTTCACTGCAGAAACACAAAATGTGTTACAAATAGTATCCAATTTATCATTGTACTATTATTAGGCAGATTTACAGTATGACTGTCTCTATTAAATTTCTATAGCTTTCCTGAGGATCAAAGGGAGGTAAACTTCTTAAGTCAAATACATCCATTTTTTCTTCTAACAATATTTGGAAAGACTTGTTTAAGCAGATCTTTATAGACTGCTTCAACAGTCTAATTTAAGACTAGTTCCTAGTTCATTTACAAAGCAAAACTTCTCCATCTTTAAATCTCTCCATGAAATACTGATTAAAAACCAAAAGGTATATTTTTATTGTAACACAGGAATAATAAAACCTACATAGTGCTTCTTATGTTCCAGGTACTGTTTTCAACACTATACCAATGTTAATTCCCTTCATCCTCCTCAATATTACTGGGAAGACTTATCTGTAACATTTCAGTTTTTTTATAACACTTGGAGTACAGACAATAAATGACTGAACCCAGGCAGTTTAACTACAAAGTTGTTGCTCCTAATCATTACCGTAGGGATATGCATTTGTACCAAGTGTATCCCATCTGATCATCTGTAAGTATATTTTGTTTTTGTTTAATCATTGACTGCTAACACTAGAAACAGATGACTCTAGTTCAGAACCAAATAGAAGTCTTCAACTCTTTTGAGTTCTGCAAAGGAAATGATATTTCATAATGTAAGCAACTAATTTTGGAGAAGACTAATCCACGTAGCATTTCCAAAGGGTAACGGAAAAAATTTAGATGCTTTTGTAAATTGTAATTTAATTGTCATTCTTTTTCTTTCCTCAGAGGAACCTGTCTTACAGGATCAACAGTATTTTTTTTTAAAATAGAACACCAAAGAAGTTAAAATATTGCTTCATATTATCCACTTCAATAATAAACCTAGTGAAGCAAGAGGTTCTTGGATTATCTATATATTTCACTGACATGAATTCCTCTTCAATTTGGATATAACACAAATCATGAAAAAATTATTTATATAGTTATATATATTTGGATGTAAAACAATTAAAGAGCTATTATATATCATGAAGAAGTTATATATCTGTGTATATATACATACATGTATATGTACACACACATAAAGTTAAACATTTGAATGTTAGACAGTAATATAGGATGGTATGTTTTAAGGAGCAAGTCTTTATTGAGAAATATAAAAGTAACTAAAGGAAATCAGAGAGGTAAAACATTTTGGTAAAGTCAGCTTGAGAAGAATAACATCATTCCTTTGTATTTACATGAAGCATTTGTTATATTTGTACCTGCTAGATCCCACATATCCCTACAAATAAGGAAAGTAAAGCGTGTTTTTACATCTCTAAAGTGACAACACTTGTTTAGTCATGATAAACTTCAAAGTATAATATTATGTCGTATGTTTCCAACAACCTATGTCAATATTTCCACTGTTACTCTTCCCTTAAAGTCTACTCAGCCTCCTAGATAGGACAGCATATATTATACATATAATTAGTGTTTAAATAATTTTCCAAACTATAACAGATGTCTAAAATTTTGGCTGCTATTTACATGCAGAAATTATCACATATTGCACTGCTCTGCACTGTCTTTGCCAAACACAAAGATCCTTTCTTTTTCTCAGTTTTTCACTAGCACTCCTTTATAAACCTGTGGGATTCCCTAACTGAAAAACAAATACTGTCACTTTCTGACCTCACCAATTCTGCCTCAAGTCCAGCCATTAAATGCTACTGCTTCACATAAACAATGACAGAGCACGAAGAAAAAGTGAGGCAATAAAGGTCCTCACCACTGCTGACCACAGTCTCCTTCAGACAGATCAACTTTGTACTTGAACAAAATGTGCTCAATGACACTGGCTCTGTCCCCATGGGGAAAACACTCCTCTCCCTGCCCCGCCCCACCGTCTATGACAATTTGCTAAAATTGTGCGCTGCCATCAGCTGTCTCAGACTTGAGGCAGCAGCAAGCGGAAAGACAATTGGCTCATGAGCCCAGGACATGTTTCTATTGGATGCTGACTGCAGCAGCATAAGCAGTAACGGTGAAGAAAATCTCTTGAAGCAAAAAAGCAGTATCACAACACAGGTTATCTGAGCCTGTTTCCTCCTCTGCACTCCACCCCCACACCTAGAGAATTCCACTGGTTTTCTAGGGCAGTTCCACAAATATCTAAAGTCACACTCAACAAACTATCTAAAAATTACCACTGAGAATAAAATAGGAAAGTCTCAGAATTTTTAGAAACATTTCATATACAGTACGTGTCTAGTATCCTTGAATAGTTTTTCCGAAAAAGATCCATATTAACAATAAACATACAAATAAAAAACAGATGATAACTATAAGCTATGGAACTTGTACCAAGTACTACAGATGAGTCTTTATGGCAAAAGGGTACTGAAGTCATCACATTAAGCATAGATACTTGAAAGAGCTTAGTCATCACAAGGTGCTCTGTTCTAAATGGCAATTAGAAGCTGCAGCGCATATTCTTAAGTGCTTAGTTAAGATGAAAAGTATGGAGATGTTGGGCCTCACAGGAGTGTCAGCCATGGCAACACTGTTTTTTTAACAAGCCAGAATGTGAACGTGAGAGGGAAAAGCACAGACAGCTGTCACATGATGTTTTTTTCTTGCTATCATACCAACATTTAGGCTGAAAGCCCGGATCTGCTAAACACTCTGCTTGGGTGCATCAAGCGCGTAAAGGAATGTATCTGTGATTTTTACACTCTACGTCTGCTGAAAGAAGGTGGCTTTTATTAGAGATAGTTGTTGTATCTTCCTTTATATTTTGTACACGTTCCTCTCCTAATACCAGGTACTGTTTACACATCTTCCTTCCCTGGTGACGGACTCCATAAGTAGGCTCATGCCCACAGCCTACATCAGGCCAAGAAAGCCCCGTAAGTGTTTATCAAGTGAATGAGTCCTGACCATATTTCAGAATATAGGATATTCTGTCCAATGAAGCAGTTCTCAAACATTTCTTTTGCATCTTCTTCAGTGTCCATAAACTGACATGTTATAGCCCCATTTTTTTCTTCATTCAAATATATTTTTCTCTCCACTCGTCTTCCACCATTTGCTCCTTTTCTCAGGTAACTGCTTACTACTGTTATCCAAACACGAATTTGTGGCTCTGCACCCACCTAAGTAAGAAATATGGCTACTTGTTGGATGTATCTGTATTCCAAACTTGTAAGCGTCTCATATACACAAGCCTTATAGATAAGCATAGAGAAACAGTCCCAGGAGTTGACATAGAAAGAGCAATACAGTACCAGCTCAATGGTTAAAACTCCCATGAACTGAAATTACAGAGTTGCTTGTTCAAATCCTAACTTTGATATTTATTAGCAGTGAGACTTTGGATTAATTACTCGACCCCACTGAATTGCAACTTCCTCTTCTATGAAAATGAAGGTAAGATGTCAGCCTAGGGATGACGTGAATATTAATTGAGGGAATATATACAGGGGCCTCAATTATAGTCTGGTACTCAGAAAATGAAAAAGACTGGGCTGCTCTCACTCTCCTAGCATGTTTTCTACCTTGCAACCCCTGGTTCCCATCACCCAGGTCCATTTCTCCAGAGATGCTTGAAAGCATCCTTTTCTCCTGTTCCTTCAGCCTTCCCTTTGTCAGAGTTTGCCAGCTCACCATCAAGTTAAAACCTCCTTTAATGAACTAACCCAACAAAGCCTCTAGTAAATCTCCTTTAATGAATTAACCCAAACGAAGCCTCTAGTGAATTTCTTTTAATGAACTAACCCAAATGAAGCCTCTTTCACAGGACTATCGTATAGTACAGTCCAATGAAAGAACACATATCCAGGAACCAAGGAGACCTGTGTTAATTGTAATTCTCTTACCCACTAGCTACATGACCTCATGCAGGTACTCAAAACTCCCTGCCCAAACAATACCTTCACTTGTGAAATTGTGTCCAAGGAACAGTAGCTTCCAGAGTAGCTGTGACAAAGCTTTCCTCAGGCCAAAGTAAGAATCAACTCATGTTCATTTCACTTACCATTAAGAAACTGGGCATTTGTTTTTAAAAGGAATTGATATTAAAAGTAAATCATTTTAATAGGTTAAATTTGATTATGAGAAGTGACCCTTTTCAAATGTCACTTTACTGAGGAAATTTTCTTTCACTTTCCCTCCCTTCTTCCTTTCCTTCCTTTCTTGCCAAGTAGAATAAACACAGTAGTAAATTCAGAACCTGCCAAGCTATATTATACGTAATTTCTACAAGTCTGTCTACTGTTCTTGATTAGGAATTACATATTTTGGCAACCTAAGCATTTTAAATAAATGTTTGTAGAATGAATAAAAGACAGAAGGGCATTTCTGGGAGTCCCAGCTATCACATCACTTGACAATACTGTAAGGCTTAAGTCACTGGTCCTTGACCATGACTGTACATTATAAGTTAAAAATTCCTACATCCTGCCTCCACTCCCGGAAATTCTTATTTAGATAGTTTTGGCTGAGTCCCAGGCATAAATGTATTTTAAAGGCTCCCCAGATGATTTTAATGATGGCTACTCTGAAGACCATGGGTTGGTGTATATATACTAACACACGTTCTCATTTACCAATCAATCACAACCTTTTCCAGGGTTTTTTAAACTTAGTTTTTGCCAGTGGCTTCAAGATAACTGCTAATATTATCTGTAAGTTAACTGATACTTCTGTTGGAATTGTCCATTTTCCAAACAGCTCCTTTCATATGCAGTGGGAGAAAGGGCACTCAAGCACAAGGGGTGGCATAAAAAGCTACTGTCCTTTGTTCTCTTGGGCATATCATCCTGGGCAGGGCTCAAGACCAGCAACACCTTCATGATCACAGGGTTATTTCTAAACACCTTGTTCACAAGAAAAGAAAGATTTCAAGGGTAAAGTGGGGGATACAGGATCCACAACATCAACGTACCCGTGAAAGCCTTTATTCTTTTAAAAAATATACTCAACATATATAGTACACTTAAAAAAGAATGTATCATCAGTGATATGTATAGCAAATTAGATAAGTATAATAGATTCTCTATTACTTAGTTTTATTATCACCCATTGAGGGCTAGAGGTCTTAGGCAGTTCCTATGTTAACCTGACAATATTGGTTAACATTTGTTAATGTTAACAATTTTACAACCAACAGTTGTAAAATTGTCAGGTTCCTATGTTAACCTGACAATTTTACAACTCAATTTTAAGTTGTCTAAGCTCAAGTTAAAAATTTCATAGCTACAGTAAATGTTTATAAAAGTAAAGTGGCATATTACAGATATTCAAGTAAGGAGATAAGATGTCTCAACAGGACTGCTGCTGTTTGTTTAGGAAGACAATTAGTACTATCAGTAGAATCCTCTCCTCAGTCTCCTGTTCAAAGTTAATTACAATGTCTACCATTAACACTCATAATAATATGTAGCATTTATCCTCATGGCAGTCCCATGAGGTATTCTTAATAGCCTCATATTACAAACCAGGAAACTGCAGTTCCCAGAGGTTAAGTATCTCATGTAAGGTCCCAACAATGTTAAGTTATGAAGTTAGGAAGTACGAATAATGTCAGGGTCAGCATGCATTCCACCATTTGGTAGCCAGAATGAAAGTGGCCTAAATAATCTAGGGATTGAAGGAAAACTTTAATTTGTCATTCCCACTTGTTTTCAGATAAATGATTTCACTACATTAGAGATGGAAAATGAAAATTGATAATGTGCTTCTCCCATTAGAAGTCATCAAAAATTAAATAAGAATAGCTGGGCACAGTGGCTCATGCATGTAATCCCAGCACTTTGGGAGGCTGAGATGGGAAGATTACTTCAGCTCAGAAGTTTAAGGCTAGCCTTGGCTACATAGTGAGACCCTGTCTCTACAGAAAGTAGAAAAGATTAGGTGGGTATGGTGGCATATATCTGTAGTCCCAGCTACTTGGGAGAATTGCTTGAGCTCAAGAAGTTGAGGCTGCAATGAGCCATGATTGCACCACTGCATTCCAGCCTGGGTGACAAAGCAAGAGCCTGTCTCAAAAAATAAATTAAAATAAATAAATAGGCCGGGCGCGGTGGCTCAAGCCTGTAATCCCAGCACTTTGGGAGGCCGAGGCGGGTGGATCACGAGGTCAAGAGATCGAGACCATCCTGGTCAACATGGTGAAACCCCGTCTCTACTAATACAAAAAATTAGCTGGGCACGGTGGCGCGTGTCTGTAATCCCAGCTACTCAGGAGGCTGAGGCAGGAGAATTGCCTGAACCCAGGAGGCGGAGATTGCGGTGAGCCGAGATCGCGCCATTGCGCTCCAGCCTGGGTATCAAGAGCGAAATTCCGTCTCAAAAAAAAAAAAAAAAAAAAAAAAATAAATAAATAAATAAATAAATAAAATAAAATAAAAGTCTCTCTTGCGTTTTTCAGAATAATACCAGAGTATACCTACTTTCTGAAATTGTTGTAGAAGAGCTAGGTCAGAAATACAGTATGTGTAGACACACGATCAAAAGAGAAAGCAGAATAGTTAATTCATTGTCCTCTAAGCTAGGAGAAAAAAGGTAATAATGAATGAGACAAAAGGAGGAGGAAGAGGGAAGAAACAAGAAAGAAGGAAGAAGGAAGGAAGGAAGGAAGGAAGGAAGGAAGGAAGGAAGGAAATATTTTATACCAAATTTCAGAAATATTTTATACCAAATTTCAGAATATATTTTATACCAATAAATATTTTTTATATCAAATTTCAGAATATATTTTATACCAAATTTCAGAATAGCTCATTTGTATATTTACTCACCTACTGTATGGTGATACCTCTTATGTGCTCTGTGCTATGGGACAGTGAAAACACAAAATGAACTAGAAACATACCCTAAGAAGGGAAACAGGACATGCATATAAATAGCTATTAATGGAATATAAGATTATAGGGCAAAGAGTGTCATCAGAGACATTCAGATAGAGTTCTTGTAATTTTAAAGACAGTGGGAATATCTCCATTTAGAAGTATCAGATAATAGCTTCAAAAAAGAAGGGAAATTTATATATGAAGAGTTGGAAAAGTTATCTAGGTAGAGGAAATATCATACATCGAAGCATCAATGACAAGTAATAAATCTGTAGTAAGAGCAGTGGGAAACAAGCTTGAAAAAGTACCCAGAAAAGTCTAGCTTGGGGAAGGCTTCAAATACGGTATTAAAGATGGCCTACTTCCTTTTGTAAGCCAGAAAGAGCCACTGAATGGGGTGAAAGGACATTAGCAAAGCTGTACTTCATGAATTCCTCAGACAAGAATGTAAGAGGGCTTGAAGTGGTTAAGAGCCTGGAAAGGAGAGACCAATTAAGTAATTATGTTAACAGTCCAGGCAAGAGGTAACATAGACTTTACCATTCTCCAGATAATAATCCCAGACCCGTCTTTCATAATCTCTCACCTTACCCCTTTTCTAATGCATTCATTCATTCTTTCTCTCTTTCTCTCCCTCCCTCCCTCTCCCTTCCTCCCACCCCACCCCCATGGGTCCACCATGGAAAAAATTATTAATTCATACAGACCATTTATTGAACATCATTTATCATAAATAAAATACTGTTCAAGCAACTGAAAATATATTATTTTCATTAAAATAAACAGGTAATCCCCTAAGTTTTTTGAGAATCTTAATTTATCTCTCTCTGTTATCTGACACCCTACCAAAAACCAAAACCAAAACACACAAACAAAGAAGAAAAGGTGGAATAGGGTCAAGGTAGGATAGCAAGAAAGCTTAACATAGGATATATTACAGAAAACAGATGATTGTTAATATGAAGTGTGCTGTGAAACCAAGGCGGAAAAAATGTACAGGAAACAGAGACTGGAAGTGGAGCAATTTCAAAAGCAGATTCAATTAACCTGAAATGACGATATGAGTAAGTGGTACTAACTACATTAGGCCAATGAGGAAATTAAAGCTCAGAGAGGTGAAATGACTTGCCTAAGGTCACACAGTAGCAAATCAGGTCTGATATCAAGTCTGAGGATTATGTCTTCTGTAACAGTGGTCCCCAACCTCTTTGGCACAAGGGATCAGCTTTGTGGAAGACAATTCTTCCATGGACTGGTAGTGGCAAAGTGAGGGATGGTTTCGGGATGATTCAAGTGCATTACATTTACTGCGTACTTTATTGCTACTATTATCACATTGTAATACATAACAAAATAATTATACCACTCACCATCATGTAGAATCAGTGGGAGCCCTGAGCCTGTCTTCCTTCTCTAGACCAGAATCAATGAGGGTAAGAACCTACAACTAGATGGCCCTATCTGGGGGTGACAGGAGACAGTGACAGATCATCAGGCATTAGATTCTCATAAAGACTGTCCAACCTAGATCCTTTGCATGCACAGTTCACAATAGGGTTCACACTCCCTATGAGAATCTAAGGCTGCTGCCACTGATGTGACAGGAGGCAGTACTCAGGTGGTAATGCCAGCAATGGGGAGCAGCTATAAATACAGATGAAGCTTTACCCACTCACCAGTCACTCACCTCCTGTTGTGCAGCTCAGGGTTGGGGACCCCTGCTCTATAACAGCTAACTTCCCAGGAATTAAAAAAGCCAGAAGGGCCTGATAAGTAAAATGGCAGTAACTAAAACCACACAAGTGGGAACATTTTGGCTAGGCAACAGACAGTGGCTGAGCAATCTGGTTGGGGTAAAGGTTTTGTTCAGGAGAGGTTAAGTTCAGAGAGTTATGGCAAGAGTTAAGTGAAAGTAATGTCAATGCCAGGTTAAGAAATCTACAATATAAGCAAAGATAATACATCCACCAAATACCCTTGCTAAGACCTACTTGAATTTCAGGAAGATACTCTCTAGTGAGGATAACCTAAGGATACAGAAAGATTGCACTCATTAAGAGAATTCAAGAGCAATGACTGTCTGGTTATATAGGATCTAACAATCTAAGACAAAACAGCTGCCGATGTTGTTCAAGTGGGGTAGCAAGGTAGGCTAGCACACAAATGTCTTCTGTGAAACACAGCACCAAAATATTGAGAAGAAAACAACAGACAAACAATAATTAGGAAAACAATTTGATAAACAGTACAATAGTTGGCCTGCATCTGAACAAAAAGTTTAAAATGATTTTTATTACCCTATAAAAAAATGAAAATGTACTAGTCACTCCATTAACATTGAAGCAATAACGTCTCTGCTATGAAATCTTAAAATTTAAAAATGTTTCTCACAGGATAAAAACTACTTACCCATATTTTTGTTTTATAGACTGTGAATATAATAATTAAATAAAAGGTGAGAAAATTAACTACAGATGATGAAGGGAGAAAATTACCATTTATTGTTTATGCTTTCCAAAAGAGTAGTGGACATAATACCCATTTAAAGGTCTCCTAGAGTTAGGCTCCATCTGACACTTGCCCCTGTTTATCTTCTGTATGGTACTTGTCATGCCTGTAATTATGTTGCTTATTTATGTGTTTATTTATCAACTAATTCCTGCACTATGGAATAAGATCTGTGAGGGCAGGGATCCTGTTTCACCTAGACTGGAGGGTGCCACAGAATAAAGGAAAGACTAAATCTCACATAACTCTGTCAAGGATTCTACAGCACCAGTACTGTTACTCCCCACTTTGCTGACAAGGATTCAGACATCCTGTGAAATTAAATAATTTGTACAAGGTCACAGAACAATTAAGGTGTTGGAGACATCTGCATGATGCATATGTACCGTATAAACAAATTTGGCAGGCTATATTCAGAACTAAAACAGTGTCAAGCTGAAATTCAAATAGGTAGTGGTGTTTAAAAATGCAGCAATTAAGCAAACAGTCTGTAGAAGACTCTTCTCACTGTATATAAATATAGTCAGACAGACTTCTTATAGCTTTCCTCACAGTACACATTTAGTTAAAATATGTATTTCACGCTAATTGACTATGGCTATTTTGCAAATTGTAAACAATGTTATCTGTTACCCATTGGAAAAATTTAGTTTTGCCCCCAAAATATTACTGCTGTATTGCTCAATTTCACTTCGGATGAAACTGTGAATAAAATCTATCCAACAATCTTGGTTTTTAAAGTGGTAGGTTTGTTTTGGAAAATGATGTAGGATGAACTGAATGTCAGTGATAAAAAGAGATTTATAACTAAATTGGTTACTCAATAACTGCTGGAATAGCTTTATAAATTAGACACTATTTTTTTCAGTAGAGTTCTCAGAAAAAAATACTTAAAATAATTTCCTATCTCCTACTAAAAGTGATAAATTACTTTTGAAAAAACAATTTCTACAAAGAATTGGTGAGCTACATAACACTCAAATTCACCGTGCCAACTATTGCTCACACATCGGAAAGGGGAACTTACATCCACAAAGTGTTGTTAATACTCTACTTATATTTATCCATTAATAAATATATTAGGTGTCTACTTGCTTATCATTACGCTGGATGATGCAGTACAGAAAAAGAAATACAAAAAGCAATTCCAATTGGTAAAAAAAGTTAACTACAGAAGACATCGATGGAAGGTAACTTCATGAGAAACACTCTCAAGAAGAGGTACAAATAAAGCTGGGATAAATGGTCAAACGATATTCTCTCAGACCTGAATCATATTTCACCCTAACATTCACTCCCTTAAGAAGGTAAGTCAATAGTAGACTTAACTTCTGAAATACTTAAAACTGTTGGACAGTAGGACTGTCTATGAAGTTTTGAACTGTAGGGATGTTTCTACTGATGATTCCTCGTGTTCAAACCTAATAGACTCAGCTAAGTAGGACTCTGACTTGCTGCCTCATCATCAAAAGAAAAAGGCAGTTTTATACCATGTGTTCATTATACTATGTGCTGATGGAAACCACCCCCAAATGATATACAAACCATCCAAATTAGTATTTTCTATGAATATTATTTATTTCTTTAAAATATAGATACCTCAGAGTCTTTTACTATGTCTCATAAGTTACATTGGAAAGTATAAAGAAATAAAAAATTTGTAAATTACAAATCTTTAATTTGTAAAAGAAAAAAAAAGAAAAAGAAAAAAAAAAAGAAGGGAAGTCAATGGCTTTCTCACGCAGTGGTTCAGTACAGTTCCAGAGACTTTTAGCTCTTTGCTGCTACTTTGGGGTAGATTCAAATCTCTGAAAGTGAAAGGCCTAAAATTATCATGCCCATTAAAAGTTATCTGATACCTGAGATTAGTCTTGGATATCAAGAGATTCTCTAATATAAATTGTAGCTGTAAGCTAATTTGTATTTCTAACCTACATTCCAGATTCAAAAGCCATTCAATGGCCACAAGCCCCTTCTACTACCAGTTTATTGGGAATACAGTATCTATTTTCCAGCAGTTCAGTACTAAATAGAAAACAAATACACGTGGAAAGGGGATTTCAGGGAGGCATGACAGAAGTCAAGGAGACAGATCAGGGAGGGTTGGGTAAGAGGACAGAGATGTTTATATAAAGGAGTTCTGGTACCTTCCTACGGGAGATATCTGGGCAAGAGATTCTGGGCTCCTTTAAGGGGTACCTTGAAGCAAATAAGATAGCAGCACTCTAAACACTCAGGATCCAAGGCAACAAACTGTACACCATTTTAACAGCTAGAAAATTCAACAAGCCATCTGTACAAGCATGTTTTCCTGTTAAAAACAACAAAAAAAGAAGACCTTTGGGATTTTCTACTCAGAATACTTCTCAGAAATATGTTTACATCTCATATAAAGTTTCCTTGACATTACTGCAAAAAAGTGGGTGTAGCTACCTTTCAGAAGAACATATTTGTATTGCCAGAACAAGGAATATTCTGAAAGGTTGCTTTTGTAATATATCTTCCTTCTTTGTGTATATCTTACTCATCCGGAGATTATGGCTCACCCAGTTAAGGCTATTACATAATTTTGCCAAGGAGGACAAAAATAGAAAGGGGTTAAGAATAAATGTTAAAACAGACATATATTATTCAAAATCTCAACACTAAAGCTTTGAATGTTTTGTTTTACTTCTTGTTGCTGCTTAAAAAGTAGAAATTCTGAGATAGTTTATTCAAAGAAGCAGAAGTAGGATAAGTATGCTGATTTTCAAAAGCATTCCATTCATTTTTTGAGTTTTTAAAAAGCACATGAAATATAAATATGTACAAAAGGCTCAATTTGTTGAACTCAGTCTCCCATTAACACCACTCCAATGATTTTAATATCAATTTTAGTTCTGAATTTTTGTCTCAGCAATGAGGTCTGAAATTGATAATGAAAGTATTAATAAAATAAGTGAAATTCATATTAATATATGTTTAATATTACCTAAGCAGGAGATTATATTTAAAAAATGATAAGACCCATCTTCAGGTACTTCTTGCTGAAATTTCTGCTCATGTTTTACTATGTAAAGGGAAGATAAGTCTTTACGCCACTATTTACTATTTATAAATTTCAACTGCTTCTCCACAATGTAAGCATACTTTTTTTTTTTTGCACAAAATGACAGGATTTAATGATGAGCCCTGTATTTGTAACCCATGTTCAGTAAAAGAAATAATAACCATTTGCAATTTATTGATATTATAAAAACAAAGAGAGTGCCAATACTTTACTACCAATTCCCTGCAAACTCAGCCTTTCCCACCAAAATAGAATTGGAATGCATTCATCAGAATTTTCAAAATGTGCTTCCCTGTTAGCCCTGTGAGATGGGGGTGGGTAGGGGCTAGACAAACAGATTCAGCAAGCCAGAGGCAATTGAATGTACTTCTCAGTGCTTCCAACTGGCATGTCAGCACTTTACTAATCAAATTTGCTTTTTCACTTCTCATGTATTCATCTTGAATTATACCAAGGTGTTTTCTATAGGAAATATCACAACAATAATGTCTGGCATGTGTTTAGCAATATGCTGCACAAGTCAGGCAGGAACTAAATGCAGAGAATAAGGAAGCATGTAGAATTAAGCTCCCAAACACTGTCAGTCAGCCTTTGTCCCAAAAGTTTTCTGGAGCTATATGAAATACTGTTCCCATGTGAGTTTCAGGAAAGTTTTATGAACCAAGTTTTCAAATGCAAATAACAAGGTCAAAAGGAAGAAGGTTTATAGGTATGAGGAGCCGTAAGAAAAAATGATAATGTAGAAAGGAGGTCAGAAATTTGAAGGGTAGTGTCAAAAATCTGTGAACAGAAGTTTAAGCAGTTACATAACATACTTTCCTGCTATGAAGATTTCATGGTTCAAACTTAGAATCATTATTCATTTTAGGTAAGGTTTTAATTTATCCAAGAAAGGGCAACTTTATATATAATATTATGCTGCAACCTTCTAAAAAAGGAGAGAGTGCTTAATAGTAGGAACAGCAAAAAAACAGAAAGATTTATTTAGGCTCAATCTCAATTTTGCATTTACCAGCCTTGTGGCCTTGTACCCTTTTAATCCTCTAAACCTCTGCTTCCTCATTAATAAAATGGGAATAACTATACTGTCTTCCTGATAAGGTTATATAAAAGGATTTAAATGAAAACTGTGTAGTCAATACTGAACACCTAGAGAACACAGGTAGAGTATAGCTGTTGTTCTTATTATAAGTTTATCTGGATTTGTTAAATGAGTTTTCTAGTCTTGCTCTTCACATCAGTGAATTTCAAAGGCTTTTGTATATTGCTCTGGTTAAGCTGGGTCTTTTCACAAAGTGCTGCTCCTGCTCTGCTACTCTGCAGTCTTTAGGGAAAGGGCATTCTTGCCTGTGCCCTGTGACCTTCTCCCTGCATCAAGTGTCCCAATCCAGTAACAGTTTTACTTCTACTTAACTTTGATTTGCTGTGACAATAAAGAAGGTATGGCATTTCATTTTCAAAAACTACCTCAGCCTAAGTCACCAGAGGACTACAACCCACTTATACCAGTGTGTGTGCGTGCGCGCACACACACACACACACGCACACAGAGAGATCAGCATCCACACATATACCGTTATGTACTATGTAATGACAGTTCAGTCAATGACAGAGTGCATATTTCACAATGGTTCCATAACATTATAATGGAGCTGAAAATTCTTATGACTGAGTGACATTATGGAACAATATATTACTCATGTGTTTGTAGTGATGCTGATGTAAACAAATCTGCACCACCAGTCATATAAAAGTGTAGCAATACTATTATGTACAGTACAAAATATGTGATAATAAATGGGCTACTGGTTTATGTACTTACAATACTACATATAGTAAATACATAAATACTACTGTATTACTATATGTAGTATAGTAAATACATAAACCATTAGCATGTACTCTTTCTGATTATTAAAGAAAAGAGTTAACTATAAAACAGGACCTTCAGGAGGTATTCCAAAAGCAGGCAATGTTATAGGAGATGACAGCTCCGTGTGTGTTACCATTCTTGAAGGCCTTCTAGTGGGACAAGATGTGAAGTGAAGAAAACACTGATATTAACGATCCTGACCATGTGTATGCCCAATATAAACGTATATGTCTTAGTTTTTAAAAGTTTACAAATAAAAAAAAGAGAGAAAAGCTTTATAGTAAAGATATAAGAAGTTTTTGTACAACTATACAATCTGTTTGCATTTTAAGCTAAGTGTTATTACAAAAGAGTCAATAAGTTTTTTTTTTAAAGTGTATAAATTTTAAAAAGTTACATTAAGGTTAACTTGTTGAAGAAAAAATACATAAATTTAGTATAGCCTAAAGTGTTTGTGAAGTCTACAGTCATGTATAGTAATGTCTGAGGCCTTCACATTCACTCACTACTCACTCAATGCCTCATCCACAACTTCCAGTCCTGCAAATTCCAGTCATCTTAAGTATACTATACATGTGTAGAAATTTTTAATCTTTCATGTCATATTTTTCCTGTCCCTTTTCTATGTCTTGATATACAAATATCACTGAGATACAGTTGCCCTCGGTATTCAGTACAGTTACATGCAGTACAGGTTTGTAGCCTAGAAGCAGTAGGCTATATAATCATATAGCCTGGGTATGTAGGAGGCCATACCATCTACGTGTGTACAAGTATACTCTATGATGTTTATATGATGACAAAATCACCTAACAATGCATTCCTCAGAACATACCCTAATCGTTAAGAGATATATGACTGTATAAAAGGATATGTATAGAGTGATTCCCATTCAAGGTCTATGAAATATTTCATGTCAACTTGGACACTGTTTAAAAGAAAGTGAATTAGGTTCTAAACCAGAAAACGTTTATTATTAATCTTTATCAATAATGTCTACATTCATATTTTCCACTAACTCAGAAACTATTCCTCCATCACTTCATCTTCCTTCTTTGCCCTTACGCTAGAAGATGATTCACTGTGTGACAAAGATACTTCTTCATTTAGTCACTTCATCTACCTGAATACCTGTGTAAATAATGTACATGCAGGCTACCAGATGTGCTGCCAGAAACCTACTGAACACCATTAATAAAGCTTTCAGATTTCCAGCTCTAGCTTTCAACTGCTAGGCCTCTGAACCAGAATCGGTGGTCACTTCCCAGGAATTCTATGCCCCTTTCCATCGTACCCTTTTCCCATAGAGTACCTAGTCATATCTCCTCAAAGTCAGAAACTTTAGATTGGACCTAGGTGGGTAAATGTAAGAGCTGGGAGTCTGAAGCACTCACAATCAAGAGAACTGCACTTGGCATAGAAATTGAGAGCAAAACGGAGACAGACATATATTGTTCCACTCAACTATGGGGCTGGGTTAGGGTTAATAAAAGCTGAAAAGCTAAAATCTGTAACTACTAACATTTATTACACTATTCTCATTTATTCCTCAAGTCCTGTTTGTAAAGCACTGGTATGAAAACAGCCAGATATTTTAATGTTATATTCCATTCCACGGATCTTTGTAAATTCCCAAATGGACAAATACTCCATCCTCTTCACCATAGTTATGGTTTATGTGAAGAGTCAACAAAGATATCTTGAAGAGGGTGGCCAACTAGATGAGCACCTGATTTAAATTTCCTTCCAAGGACCAAAAAGAATTGATTACATGTAATGAATCTTTGGGATAGTTCCTGAATATTAAAAACCAGAAATCTGAACTGCAAGAATGTCAAGAGTCTAGTGAAATCCTGTTAGCCCATAAAACAATGCATAAGACCTGTGGTTCTGAGAATGGATTATTTTAGAGAGAGCTGTAGGCCATCTAATCTTTATTTTTACTTTTACCTTTCCTCATTAATTCACAGAATAGCCTTGGTTAACTGGCTTACCACTCTTTATCTAAGTTATTAATAATACCATCTCATCCTTTTATTAGGCTACTAGAAATAAATTAATACAAATATACCTACAGAGCATATATGCATGTGTATGTACACACACTTATATTTATAAATATATATACACAATTTATTTCTTTTAAATGTAAGAGCCATAACTACTCAGGAAATACATGGATTAGAAAGATACAATAGCACCTTATCTTGGGGTAAGGTTGGACATTTCTTCCAACTATTCAGCCATAAAAGTTTTCTGTGACTTCTGATGAAAAGGATAAAAATCCAAAAACACAGTAAGGATAGTTTTAATAGACAAAGATGATATATGAAAAAGGAACACTTTTACAGAATATCTGCAACAGTGAAGGATAATTAAAATGAATGACTAATCAGATTTTGCTCCTTGACTACATGAAGTCATGACTTTTGAAGAGGCAGAAATATACAGTTTCATTTAGTCCTTTCATATTTTAATTTTTGGAAGACAAATTTGATTTTAATATTTTAAGTCTTGACTGTAGACAATTTCCTTCTTTCCAAGAATTTGCTTTGTTAGCTTTCCTTTAATAACAGTTTTACATTCAACATGAACTGCAATACTGTCTTGTACTTGGTGCAGGGTTATGCTACCGCAGTGATATAAAAATAGAAAAGGCCAAAAAAAAAAAAAAAATACACAGCAGACTGGAATAGCTTTAAAATTGAAGCTTTCAGATAAAGCACTCTAAAGTAATTACAAAAGATACAAGAACTGATTCTTGGCTGCAAGGTAGATCTTCCTTCATTATATAATATTAAAATTACCTAAGGGATTCATATTTTTTCCTTCTTAGAACTATAGACTATTAAAGTTATACTGGGTCTCAGAAGGGTTCAAAATTCAAGCTGCATTGGCCTGCTGTGTCTGTTTACTTAATCTATTTTTGTAACACTGCAGTAGCCAGATCCAACTTACCAAATACCTGCTTCAACATTCTGCACCACATTGATTCAAGAAATAAAATTTATGAGAAAGAAAGCTGCAAACTATGTTCGCAACAAATCAATCTATACTATTAAAGTCAGCGCCATAAGGAAATAAAAAACTATAAATACGGTGCTTTAAAAAGTCTAAAATGTTGCCTAAAAGGATTTTACTTTTTTTTCAAACTTTGTTGTTATTTTTTCCCTGCCAGGTAAGGCACTTGCCTACTTTGCTTGTGTGAAATAACCCAAGTTGCTATTTTCAGTTTCCAAGCCCTGAGTGTCTATACCAATTCTCAAACAGATATCCTGACACACCAACAGGATGCTGAGATACATGTATCATCTGTACAGCAACTTACTACAGATACTACAGTTAAATTATTTAATAAAATAAATCCTTGACCATGAACATCTTTCATGCCAAAGAATAATGCCAAATCTAACTTTTACTTTGTGAAGCATTTCTAACAATTCAATGTACCCAAGGAAAATCCACTTGAGAGTGCTGACAGAATGGGATTTGCCAATTAAAAGTTGTTGCCATAGAGACAGGCTTTAATATGTTCTATGAAAAATATGAACAGGTTATGCTATCTCTTTAGTCATTTATACTTGAACATAAAATGTGAAAAACACAATTAGAGAAGGTTGTAATAGTTTCCCAAGGGAGTATCGAATGCATTCTCTTGTTCATAAAAAAAAGTTCCTTTTTTAACCAAAAATGAACACATGCTCTATTTTCTTGGATTTTTCATAGTTTATTTGACTAATATATCACTCACTGTACGGTATGATTTTTATTTTCTTAGAACTGAACTTTTTTTTCCACAAAGTACTCTACTAGATTTATATATTGCTAAAATCTTCAAACACTGTGCTCTTTGAAAAATAACTTTAAAAATATCTTTTGAACTACCCAAGGAGAAGATCATTACAAAGGATCCTTTGACATTCTAAACATTCTAAATACCACATGTTAAAAGTATTTCAAGTACATCATTGAATGTTCCCGACTGTTGACTCAAGGGATTAATATGGGATAGACTTTAGTCAGATGACCATAACCAGCCACAGGACATAAAATAGTGAACTACTCTATCACTTTTATTACTGTTTTACTAACACAGCCCATGACAAGAATTCTAGACATAGTTCTACTAGTCTTCAGGTGGTGACCCAGAAGATAAATATTAACATTTGGTAGAAATTCTATCATGCATTTTCCAGATTATACCACTTCAGTATCACTCTAAAAGGCAAGTGCCACATTTAAAATTTGATTTTTGAAAGGATCAATCTATTAGTATGTGACTTGATTATACATAAAATGAAAAGATCTTATGATTTATGAAATTTAAAATTATTTATTCCTTTATTAGTTGGGGGTAGAGTTGCCCAACATGTAAAAAGGTACTGCATAGAATACTTCAGTTAATATATTAGTTTTATCCATCATTAATTATCCAGAAATAGCATGATTTGATATAATTAAAATCCATGAAGATTTTAACATCTAAAGTTTACTTTAGATGAAAGAAAGTAGCTGTTAGGAAAAATAAGTAGTTGTGATTTTTTTAAATCAAAGAACTAAAATATTACAAAGTATATGAGAGTACCAGTTCTCTTCCTTTCCCTATACTTTGTGGGCATTTTCCCCACTCTCAAAGAGGATTAAAGAAGCACCTTATTTACTTCAGGGAGCAATGGCTCTCAAAGATTTAATCTAAGAGAGGCCTAAATACAAGAAGAAATACATTTTTTTAAGGCATATTTAAAAAAATATCTCAAAGTTCACTTAAAAACACGCACCTTAAGCCATGTCTTTCAAATTACAGCAAAGATGCAAATCGCATCTCAAAACTAAGTATTGCTATCAAACGGAAAGGGTTATTTTCCTGAGATTTCTACTAGGGATGTATAATCTGTCTTGTGTTACACAAAAAGTGTAAATGATTCTGAAAATTACATCACAGTTATTTGATCTTTCTTTCATGCTTAAAGAATAAATAAATAATAATTATCTGAATAAGTTTTATAGGAACATTTCCATTGAGGGATCAAATCTGCAAGCAATATTCAAACAACTGGCCCACTCAGAACCACAGCCTATCTAATGATACAAAGTTTGGAAATATAAACTCTGGACAGCATAGGTTTATAAAAGTGGACATTTCAAAGCAATACAAAAGAATGTCTATTTTATCAGGCAAGAATGTTCTCTGCAAATTAAGATTTCAAAGTTTTAAAATCCAAGGTTGGAAAACAAACATCATATAAAATCTGCACCTGCCAGTGAATGTTGGAAAAGACCTGCTCAAGTGCCTGCCTCACTTGGTCACCAACCAGCACTATGACAAGCTGCCTAAAAGGGTGTTAAACATTCCTACTACAATCTATTTGTCATGTAGTTTCTTTTTCTAAGATATGTTGTTCTATAGTATTGTCATTAAACCCACACCTGAAGTTTGATGGTTTTTAAATGGACAATCAGGTGTGATTTTTTTTTTTTTTTAACAAATGTAACTCCTAAAAACCAATATGAATTTAGTTTGGATATTTTTCAAACTGCACACATTTTATTTTCAATTATCTTTCTGTAACTCTAGTCAGGCAAAAACCCAGAAGCAACAACTTCTGATGATAAAGGGTTATTTTATATGCCAAAAAACACTAATGCCCTAATATGCGGATAAAAAGCCTAACTATTGGTGGCTACTGCAATCATTATACTTTTCCTCTAGGAAAAAGAAAAGCATTTCCTCTAGGCAGTTTACTACATTCTACCTCCATTTACCACCCTTCCCAAAGTGTAACTTTTCTTAAAAATAAAACATTACAAACTTCTGTTGTATACTAAGCGTATGGAGTCTGTAATAATTCAAATATAAATCATTTAAATTTTACATTTTGAAAAGTAACATTAAAATGTTTGTTACTTCATAACCCAAATAACAAACACACGTTGCAAAGCCAATTTCTCATTTAATCTGAACAACAAATCTAATAGGCAATATATCTAAAACTCCCTTTAATGGTATGAATTTATTTAGGTGCTATGAGTACAATACAAATTTGCTAATGTCCATTACACAGAATAGGAATTTGAGGTGAGTGAAAGTGAAATCAGTTTCTCTTCATCACAGATTAAAGATGCACTCTTCCACATTCATCATTTTTGCTAGGTGTTATTTTTCTAACATGGCAGCAACATAGTTTTCAAGGTAAAAGGATTCTGAAATGTATCATAACATGTCCACATTCTGAAAAACATTCATCTCTCACCTCAGCATGAATACAATGCAGAACTGCCCAGATGATTCTACAAAAACAACTCAGGAGGGATCACTCGGGAGTTAGCTTCATGGCAGCTATTCCACGGGCATAACAAACCTTAGGTGATTTTGTTACAATGACTCCTTTACAACAGCTCATCCAGTCGAATACAATGTATTCCATACTCACAGAACAGCAATTCTCTAATTCTCTATAACCAAGGTTTTCAGATCTTTGCTATTTCCAGAATACCCTTGGGCTCTGTACAATGCCTATAAACAGCTCTTAAGCTGTGGTGAGGCATGACACAAACACCTCTGTATGCTACAGACTCACTCTCCAGAAAACTGTACACATGGACTTACATAAAATTTCAGGGCTTTTGAAAATCCTCAAAACTCATATATGGACTCCTCATGGGTTTGGTGGACTTTGTAAGAATTCCAACTTTAAAGTGGAATTCTAAGTTCTACCCATTGCAGTAGCTGTTACACACTACAGAAAATAAGGCTCGTCTGAGCAGCCAAGAGCAAGGCAGTTTGCACAGAACCATTCTCTGTAATAGGTAACGAAAGGAGATTATAGAAAACGCACAATACACTTGTGTCAAAACAAAAGCCTGATGCTACCTTACAAGACAGCCTTTATCTCATGGGCTCCTTGAGTCCGAAGATGGGATCAAGCAGCTCTTCCTTTCTACTGGTTATGAGCTGGAAGAAAAGTCTCACTACCTCTCAATTAATAATCATTCCTCAAGAGATGTGACTGGGAGACATGGATAAAACTCTAATAAGTACAGAGTGATATACAAGATAAAGTAGCATTATGTAACTAGAATGCTAAAGCAAAATATAAAATGAAGTTGAATAAAATGCTAAAGATAACAAAAACTGTATTTAAAAGGTGAGGAAAAACAAGGAAAAGATAGCCCCTGCTAGGGCAACCAGTGTAAAAAGAAAAGATAATGGAACAGAAAGAAACATATTCAACTCCCGTTTATATTCTACCACTGATGACAAATATCTTCAAACTGGAGAAGTATTAAAGATAAATGTATGCTGCATAATTGCATTGGATACATATTCAGAAGGATTTTTGGAAATAAGTGCTATTATAATAAAAGAGCCTCTAAGAAAGCACATTGTTCTCAATAATTTGGGATTTTTTAAGTTTCATTTTCTCCTTCATGCTTCAAATTACCTGAAGCTTTAAGGAAGGGGCAGTAAAGTCCTACTTCCATTATCTATTTTTCCTTGCTAATACAATGTATGAATTCTCCAGCTCTTGTCCCTTTAAAAAAAAAATGTTATGTGACCTAACAATATTATGACAAGGAACGACGATTCTATCACAGATTCAAAATGTACTGTTATATTTATTATTTTACATTATGATTTTAGGAAAGAAAAATATTTTCTTTGCCTTAATAAATAAATCATTGTCTGACAGGATCAAAGTGGTCAGCTAGTTTTCCATTTGGCTCTTTCCACTGCCAAGTGGGTTTAGAGGCAAACTATTTTATACTTATATTTGCTTACTTGGATGAACATTACCACCTCTGCTTACTAAACAAGTCTAAATATACCTTTCTTGGGGTAACTAAGGAGTATGTTATGCCTACTTAGTTACACTAAGTTTGTTTATAAATTAATTGACAAATACGCCAAGCACCTACTATGTCCCCAGCCTCAAAAATTTGTTCCCTGCACTGAAGCAGGTTAATATGTCAAAAGAACAGTTGAAAAACTGAAGTATAAGTTAATCAAGCAATTTTCTGACATCTAATAGCTAAACCCTTCAAATTCTTGGCCGATTTAATCGGTTTGAAAGTAAGTTAAGCATTTTAGAGAACAAATTGTACGTAGCCTTTTCTCACTCTACGTTACAAAGCTAAACTGGATAACATTTTTTAATCAGAACAATTAAAAAACATTTCATAGACACAGATGTGGAAATTAACATGTGAATGAAAAGAATTATTTGCATGTTAAATTAAGAACAATTTTTGTAGAAATATGAATATAGAAATATAAAATAAAATTTTGCTATGGAATTACTAGTTACCAAAATGAGTTTTCTAATAAGTGATTTTCCAGGAAACAACACAGACACATTTATCTATTCTGTTATAATATTCCAAAAAGTAACCAATCAAAATGTATTCACATTTTTATGTTGTCCTAAAATTTAAAATATTTTACCTGTAAATAGGAATTTTTCTGTACAGAATAGTGTGCACCGATGGACAGAGTTTATTTTTACTTTTATTTTTTTAGCAAGTAAGAACACATACTAGCTCAATATGCTGTGAGCTTTTTCTACTCCTGCTTGAAATACTTAGACACAGTTCTAGTAAAGAAGGCTATAAATTTCTGCTACCTTTACATACAGCCATATTTGTACACATTTCCCCAAATCCAGATGTGTACATCTTACAATCCAGTCTTTGTTACAAGTAACTTTGAATGTGGTCAGAGTTTAGAGCTGCCTTTTATATAAATGAAATGTAGACATACAGCTTGTTATAATGAAAACATCTATTATAAAATCTTAGTTTGAGAAAAGATGCAGGGTGGTTGTCACTTGGATTTGTCTAAAAACAAGATGAAGCAAAGCCAGTTTATTGCTGCCCCTCCTCCTGTTTTGTTAACTGTGTGCTTCTCCAATACTAAGGTATAAGAACTTGCTATTAACAAAAACAAAACATAACAAAACATGATATTCTTAGAATTGGCTTGCGAATAGTTTGATTATTCAAAGAGTCTGCTTGTGTAGTGCTACAAAAACGTGAGTATTTAGAAGGAAAAATGTTAACTCAATGCTTAGAAATGTGTGTAGCAGATCTACACACATTTGAAATACATAAACAGAAGTGCTTTAAAAAAAATCCAATATAGGAAATGTGTGAAAGTTGTATTAAAGTACATAATGGGAAAAGGCAGTAACTTCCATATGAAAGGCGAAACAGAACGTATTAAGGTATCTGAAATACTGCTCTTCTGAGCCCATACTCTGAGCTCAAAATACTCTGGACACATTTAGTCAAGGTTTTGAAGGTAAGGATAATGAAACAAAAGTTGTAAAACTTCTTTCAATACCTCTTTAGAGGGTTACATCTAGTAACCAATTAATTTGAAAGTTTTTCCATTCATGCTGTTTCTCTCTTGATTCCCCTTTTCTCGTTCCCTCCATTCTCTCTGGCTTAATGCCCGTTTAGACATGACCATAAACTCTGAGTTTAGATACAGGGAAACAGTCAGATAGGGATGAGCAATTTGGAAGATAAGGAG
Source organism: Aotus nancymaae (assembly GCF_030222135.1). Taxonomy (NCBI): domain Eukaryota; kingdom Metazoa; phylum Chordata; class Mammalia; order Primates; family Aotidae; genus Aotus; species Aotus nancymaae. Next base: position 45,702,705 of record NW_026988431.1, on the reverse strand, counting down.
AGTGTCAAATTCTCAAAATATCCCACTTTCTTCCCCTAATCACTCAGACACTGTATTTTAGGCATTCAATATGTTCTACAACTGTTAATGTTAAATTTTGTGGGCATTTCCTATTTTTATACTTTATGATGCATCTTTAAACTTCAACTCTGTAACAAAAGGAGACTTTCCAAATACAGAGAACATAACAGTAAGTGACGAATAGAGAAGGAAAATGTCTTCATCACAAGGTTATACAATCTGCAATGTACTACTGAGCAATGGTATAAAAATCTTCATTCTAGCAACCTTTATGAAGATCTTTGTGGTTTAGAATTAACATTAATTTATCTGGGCTATGAATAGCAGTCTTGTGGTTCTAGGTTCTGTTTTACTTTTAGAAATTATATCTACTTAGAAGGTATTTAATTGCCTTATAGTAAAAGCATCCTACATAAGTAGCCTCCGTCTATCCCAAGGAAATTAGTACATCCCATTCCAATGGAGCAGAGGCAGGAAAGTTTAACCTATCTTCTGACCCAGTCTTCATCTTAATCTTTAACCAAAGGGGGGAAAAATCCAAAATAAAACAAATTTGAAAACTTCTCAAAAACAAAACAAAACCCGACTGCAGCCTCATGGTTCTCCAACAATATTTGCAGCAATTATTAAATGTAACTGTCATTTAGAAAATTTTTGAGAGTCTGCCTATGTAATGCCAAATGAAAACATATCAACATTCAGAAAAAAAAAGTATTAAGTCAGTGCTTAGAAGAATGTGAGTGGCATGCACATTTGAAATGCATAAGCAAAAGTGCTTTAATTTAATAAAGACAATTCTGAACAATTTGGAAACGTCCCTAGGAAAGGAAAATACATCTTGCCAAAAATATAATTCATAGTCAAAACAGTTTCAAAGAAAGGCTTAAATAGTTTTAATATTTCAACCTGCAAGAAAAGCTGCTACACATCCACAGGTGGTTTCTACTGCAAGGGAAAATGCTATAATTACCCAATATTAATTATCATTGGTTGGCAGAAAACTTTGATAATGTTTTTCAGAAATAACCACATTAAGAGCAGAGAGTTAAAATTTATAGGGAAGTTCCTGCTTCAGTGCAGTCTATCAACTTGCCAACAGAAACCCAAGGTTAATTATCAGAAATGTCAGTGGTGACTTTATACAACAAATTTTTAATTTAATTTCCACTGCTTCTAATCTAGGTTTAGATTATTTAGTAATGTTAAACAGGCAGGATGATCCTTTTATAAATCAAAATGTAGCTGATAGAGTATTCAGCCTACTACAAACATACATTTTGAACTTCAGGCCAGGCATGGTAGCTCATACCTGTAATCTCACAGAGGTCGAGGAGGGAGAATCACTTAAGCCCAGGAGTTTGAGGCCACCCTGAGCAACATAGTGAGACTTGATCTTTAAAAATATACAAAAATCAACCAGGCATGGTGGTGTGTGCCTGTAGTCCCAGCTACTTGAGAGTGTGCCATAGGAGGTTGGCTCAAGCCTGATGGGTTGAGGCTGCACAGCCATGGTTGCACCACTGTACTCCAACCTGGGCAGCAGGGATAGAAAAATAAAATAAGAATACAAATTAAAACTCCTGTTTTAATAATGATGCAATGTAGTATCTTGGGTATGATTTCTTGATATTATTGGAATTGTAAAAAGCCTTGGAAGATTTCAAAGAGAAACTTTCAAAGGAAAAAGTAATGGCATAAGCACATTTAAAAATATTTGTGCAAAAATCTGTCTAGCTATTACATAAATATCAAGTAGAAATATACCATTACCTATTTAAATAAATACACAGAGAGAGTATTAAAAACACATTTTTGCATTATCTTGTACCTGTTTCTTGGTAGAAAAATGTGAATTTAGCAATCATGCAAAACAGAAATATTTTATAAAGTACATTACTATATCTCTCTTGAGTAGCTAGAACATATATTAATTTTTTTAAAATAGAGATAGGGTCTTGCTTTATCACTCAGGTTGGAGTATAGTGGTGCAATTATGCCTCATTTCAGCTTCCAATTTTTAGGCTCAAGTGATCCTCCTAATTCAGCCTCCCAAGTAGCTAGAAACACACCTAGCTAATTGGTTTTTTGTTTTGTTTTGTTTTTGTAGAGATGAGGTCTTGCTATTGTACCCAGGCTGATCTCAATCTCCTGGCCTCAAGCAATCTTCCTGCCTCGGCCTCCCAAAGCACTGGGATTACAGGAATGAGCCACATGGCCTGAAACATTCTCAATATAGTTTGTCCTCACTTAACATCACCAACAGGTTCTTAGAAACTGTTACTTTACGTAAAACAATATACAGCAGGTCCCCAAATCACACTGTTTCCTTCAAGGTTATTTATAACACGATGAGAAAAACAATTGGTTTTGTTATATGCCATTTCATGTCAAGTCATAGCTTCCAAGAACCTATGGAAGACAGTAAGTGAAGATTTACTGTATCTTGTCCTTGTGCCCACCATTTGATAGCTCAACCTATTAAGAAACAACAGATTAACATGATAGATCTGATCACAGATGAAATTTAGGTCATTGTAGAAGTTAGTTATTTACTCAATGTTAAACAACTGTAAACAATACCAAAGATTCTGAAACATGAAAGTAGTCTCCAAATATATTAACGTGTTGCAATATAGGTTTCAATTCCATCAACAATTTGTCTTTGAACATATAATGACAACTAACATTTCTTGCTATATAATGTGTACTATACACTGTTCTAAGAGCTTCACATATATTAGACCCTAAAATTCTATTCCAAACAATAGATGATAAAATATAAATTAACAAACAGGTCAATTTACCAATGGTCTATGGCTGGTGAGTGGAGGTGTCGGGGCTTGAATTTAACTTTGGTTGTACAACCACTTTATGGGTTCTAGCTACTACACGACTTCTTCTTTTTTTTTTTTTTGAGACGGAGTCTTGCTCTGTCGCCAGGCTGGAGTGCAGTGGCGCAATCTCGGCTTACTGCAACCTCTGCCTCCTGGGTTGAAGCAATTCTTCCGCCTCAGCCTCCCGAGTAGCTGGGACCACAGGCTAGTGCCACCGCGCCCGGCTAATTTTTTTTTTTTTTTTTTTTGTATTTTTAATAAAGACGGGGTTTCACCATGTTGGCCAGGATGGTCTCGATCTCTTGACCTTGTGATCTGCCCGCCTTGGCCTCCCGAAGTGCTGGGATTACAGGCGCGAGCCACTGCGCCCGGCCACGACTTCTGTACTATCTACAGGTTCAGGTCTCTGCAGACAGTATAGAGGACAGCAGTAGGTAGTTTCAAATCAACCCAGATTCAAAGGCCCACATAAAAACAGGGACCAGGCCAATCTAATGAAAAAATCATCTTATCTAAGCATAATTCTATTAAATGTAGTAAAATATCATCTTATCAAAATGATGAGAACACCTTTGAAAAAAGGAACAACCACAACCATCATTAACAACTTCTCACCCACAATGAAAATCTTTCAACTACTAGGAATGGCCGCACTGTTTTTGCTATATTATCCTCACTGTCACAGTTTTGGGGCTTTGTATTAAAATAACAAGAAGTTCGCACATAAATCACTAACCACAAACCCAATTTCGAGTAACATTTTGAGTCTAGGGGAAGCAAGAGGAAAAGGGAACAAAAGGGAAGAGAGGAAGTGAGGAAATGAAGAGAAACTTTAGCAGAAAATAGGGAACAAAAAGCATGCAGACTTCAGGTGAAGCAGTAAGACCCTACTCCCCCAAGAAGACACAGACACACAGACACACACACACACACACACACACAGAGTACTGCACCCCTCAGCTCATCTGCTAAGAGATGGATGTGCAGCTAATGACATGAGGCTTCTGCATTCTTTACAGCAGCTCTTGATCCTAAAAACACACTATTAGCCAAAAAAATGTTCTTTAGATTCCTTGGGCTTTTGCTCTCCTCTGAGCTAGATTTAATATATGATCATCTACATAACAATCTGACAAATGGAAAGTTTCCAACAACCATTAGTCAGCAAGTCTTGTGCACCATAAACATCACATTCTACTTCTAAAACAGCTTCATATTTTAGGTATGAACCACACATAACTACACTCTCAAAAAGTTTCTTATTTAAGAGTGTCTAACTATGAAGAGAAAACTGTATCACTGTATTAGACAAAAGATTAAAACAATACAGACAACACAAAGCACAATTCAATGTATGTTTCCTCAAGATATTATGTAAGACTATTTTGTGAGACTTGTATAAATCTAAAAATACCTGTATAAATCTAAAAAAGTTAACAAAATAGTTTTTCAAGAAAAAATCAAATATTTTAAATATTTCAATCATTTATTTAGAAACTATTTCTGAACTTAAAAACTTTTGTAAAATGGGTCATACTACACTTGAAACTAAAAATTTATTAATATATTGATGCATCTTATAGTTGTAATAATACCATGGATACCAGCCTGACAGTATGAGTTTTGAACAGAAATATCTAAAAAAACATGGAGAAACTTATCCAGGAAACAAAGAATTTGTATCTAAACTTGGCCTTTTTCTGAAGCCTAAAGGGAAATAAATGTGGCTAACATTGCATCTCAAAATCTGGTTAATACTGTTTAATTTAAGGATATATCTTATTAACCAGTTGGAAAATATTCCCTTCAAAATGGAGAAAATTATAGAAATGTAAGTATTCTTTTTTTTTTTTTAAGATAAGGTCTCAGCTCCATCACTCAGGCTGGAGTGTAGTAGAGCAATCACGACTCACTGCAGCCTCAACCTCCAGGGCTTAAGCAATCCTCCCTCCTCAGCCTCCCAAGCAGCTGAAACTACAGGCACACATCACACACCTGGATAACTTTTTAGTGTTTTGTTTTGTTTTGTTTTGTTAGTAAAGATAGGGCCTCACTATGTTGCTCAGGCTGCTTTTGACCTCTGGCCTCAAATGATCCTCCCACCTTGGCCTCCCAAAGTGCTAGGATTATAGGCATAAGCCACCACACTCAGCTCTAAATCTTTGTTATAATCATTATTTATTTTTATGAGTACATTATAAAGGATGCTATAAATATTTGTATGCATAATTCAACAGTAATCAGTGGTGTTTATCTAAACTGATAATCTACAGATTGCAGTGCATTTATAATTTCAATGGAATTAATCTAATTTTCCACACTTCATCATGAGAATAGCTATAAACAGGTTGTCAAGAGGAGCCTTTTAGTGTCAATGCTTTACTTGAGGGAAAAAAATTTCTTTTGGGCAAACTCATCTTTATTCACTGCAGAATAAAACTATTCTCAAAAGTAGCTTAACAAACTCAACTCAGCTGGGTGTGGTGGGTGAGTGTGGTGGCACATGCCTATAATCCCAGCTATTCAGGAGGCTGAAGAGGAAAGGCTGCTTGAGGCAAGGAGTTTGAAACCAGACTAGGCAACATAGCAAGAGTCCATCACACACACACAAAAAAGCCAATAGGCAAACAAAAAATAACCTCAACTCCTTGTAACGTGCATGTCTTAGAAGGTATCTTCTTTGCCACATAAATAAAATATGAGAATAACAGACAACATCCAAGAAATAATACAATGAAGTCAACTCTTCTTTGCTCATGGAAAAAATAATTACTTTCATTTCCTGAGTCCTCTTTTGACTGATGAGAACACAAAGGATCTGTGGCCAGTGGGCAGAAGACGGTGGGCATGGTGATTTGCATATGCCTTGTTAGAAACAGTTCAAGCATCCCTGAAGCCTTCCTTTACTTTTCCAATTATTTTTACATGTTCAGATCCACAGTGAACACTTTGCTTGGTAAATTTTATCTAGATTATTTAATGAGTGAGACATCAATTTCACTTTTCTGGTAATTACATCCTGCCCATTTTTCAGTCAGCTTACTTTGAGTCCAAGTTGACACCCTAGTTTGAATGGTCATGGCATATAAGAGAAATGCCAGGGCATATCTGTCAATTCTATGGGTTTAAGCCACTGCAGTGGGGTTACTGATTTATAATAGCACTGGGAAATGACTACTTGCTGTGCTGCTGGAAGACACTGGTGGCTGACACTGATTACAGAAAGTAGTAATACATATTTTCCAGCTGAAGATGCCCTCAGAGCATTTTTGTTTTCATCACGTTATTACAGGTAACCACAATTCAAAAATAAAAATAGCCTTTCTCCATCCAATTCTGTCTTCCCACAAAAATAGTTTTTAAAAATTAAATAATTTGCAAGTAATAAAGTACCACACTTTTAAAAATTAGATGTTTTACAAATAATAAATCACTGTATATATTAAATTTAAAAGTGCTGTTTCTATAGCTAGGCTATTTCCCTCTTCTAATTTTTTTTAAATCTTTCATCTTTTATGTTTCTAAAGAAGAAACTATAAAGCTGAGACTCATTTTTATGTGTAAAAGATGCATATACACAAGAAATGATATGCCATTTGAGATATCCTTTAAAATGTTCTAGCCTATTCCCTCCTTGCTAAAAAAGTGAGAAGACAGAAGCAACAAGATCAACAAATATTGAAAACTGTCAACACTGGATTATGGTATATTACACTATTCTCCCTATTTATGTACATATTTGAAAATTTCCATTTATAAATCTAATTAAAAATACGTGAACATGGATAACTTGTGCATTAAATCACCATTTCTCTCAGTCATCCTAATCACTTAAAAGTCAAGTATGCATGGCTGGCAAGATGGCTGAATAGGAAAAACTCTGGTCTACAGGTCCCAGTGAAATCAACACAGAAGGTTGGTGATTTCTGCATTTCCAAACTAGGTACCCAGCTCATCTCGTTGGGACTGGTTAGACAGTGGATGCAGCCCACGGAGAATGAGCTGAAGCAGGGTGGGGTGTTGCCTCACCCAGGAATTATAAGGGGTCAGGGAACTCCCTTCCCTAGCCAAGGGAAGCCATGAGGGACTGTGACACGAGGAAGAGTGCATTCTGGCCCATATACTACACTTTTCCCATGGTCTTCACAACCCACAGACCAAGAGATTCCCTCGGGTGCCTAGACTACCATGGCCCTGGGTTTCAGGCACAAAACTGGCAGCCGTTTGGGCAGACACCGAGCTAGCTGCAGGAGTTGTTCTTTTTTTTTCCCCACACCCCAGTGGTATCTGGAATGCCTGCGAGACAGATGGTTCACTTCCCTCGAAAAAGGGCTGAAGTCAGGGAGCAAAGTGGTCTAGTTCAGCAGATCCCACCCCCATGGAGCCCAGCAAGCTAAGATCCCACTGGCTTGAAATTCTCACTGCTAGTACAGCAGTCTGAACTCAACCTGGGACATTCCAGCTTGGTGAGGGGAGAGGCATCTGCCATTACTGAGGCTTGAGTAGGCAGTTTCCCCCTCACAGTGTAAACAAAGCCTCCAGGAAGTTCAAACCATGCAGAGCCTACCAAAGTTCTGCAAAGCCACCATAGCCAGACTGCCTCTCTAGACTCCTCCTCTCTGGGCAGGGCATCTCTGAAAGAAAGGCAGCAGCCCCAGTCAGGGGTTTATAGGTAAAACTCCCATCTCCCAGACATAGAGCACCTGGGGGAAGGAGCAGCTGTGGGCACAGTTTCAGCAGATGTAAAGTTCCTGCCTGCCAGCTCTAAAGAAAAGAGCAAATCTCAGATTCACAGCTGAATTCTACCAGACATACAAAGAGGAGCTAGCACCTTTCCTTCTAAAACTAACCCAAACAACAGAAAAAGAGGGACTCTTCCCTAACTCATTTCATGAGGCCAGCATCATCCTGATACGAAAACCTGGCATAGACACACACACAGAAAAAAGATAATTTCAGGTCAATATCCCTGATGAACATTGATGCAAAAATCCTCAATAAAATACTGGCAGACCGAATCCAGCAACACATCAAAAATCTTATCCACCATGATCAAGTTGGCTTCATCCCTCAGATGCGAGGCTGGATACAAAAATCAATGAACATAATTCATCAATTAGAACCAATGACAAAAACCACATGATTATCTCAATAGATGCAGAAAAAAATCTTCAATAAAATTCAACAGCCATTTATGCTAAAAACTCTCAATAAACTAGGTATTGGTGAAAGATATCTCAAAATAGTAAGAACTATTCATGACAAACCCACAGCCAATATCATCTTGAATGGGCAAAAGCTGGAAGCATTCTCTTTGAAAACCAGCACAAGACAAGGATAACCTTCCTCTCTCACCACTCCTATTCAACATAGTATTGGGAGTTCTGGCCCAGGCAATCAGGCAAGAGAAAGAAATAAAGGGTATTCAAGTAAGAAGAGAAGAAGTCAAATTGACTGTGTTTCCAGATGACATGAGTGTATATTTAGAAAACCCCATCATCTCAGCCCCAAAACCCCTCAAGCTGATAAGCAACTTCAGCAAAGTCTCAGGATACTAAATCAATGTGCAAAAATCACAAGAATTCCTATACACCAATAATAGACAGCCAAATCATGAGTGAACTTCCATTCACAATTGCTACAAAAAGAATAAAATACCTAGGAGTACAACTTACAAGGGATGTGAAGGACCTCTTAAAGGTGAACTACAAACCACTGCTCAAGGAAATTAGAGAGGACACAAACAAATGAAAAAAAATTCCATGCTAATGGACAGGAAGAATCAATATCGTGAAAATGGCCATAATGCCCAAAGTAATTTATACATTCAATATTATCTCCATCAAGCTACCATTGACTTTCTTCACAGAATTAGAAAAAGACTACTTTAAATTTATATGAAATCAAACAAGAGCCCGTATAGCCAAGACAATCCTAAGCAAAAAGGACAAAGCTGCAGCCATCATGCTACCTGACTTCAAACTAAACTACAAGGCTACAGTACCCAAAACAGCATGGTACTGGTATCAAAATAGATATATAGACCAATGGAACAAAACATAGGCCTCCAAAATAACATCACACATTGACAACTATCTCATCTTTGACAACCCTGACAAGAACAAGCAATGGGGAAAGGATTCCCTATTTAATAAATGGTGTTGGGTAAACTGGCTAGTGATATGCAGAAAACTAAAACTGGAACACTTCCTTACACTGTATACAAAAACTAACTCAAGATGAATTAAAGACTTAAACATAAGACCTAAACCATAAAAACCCTAGAAGAAAACCTAGGCAATACCATTCAGGACATAGGCAGGGGAAAAGACTTCATGACTAAAATACCAAAAGCAATGACAACAGAAGTCAAGTTGACAAATGGGACCTAATTAAACTAAAGAGCTTCTGCACAGCAAAAGAAATTATCAACAGCATGAACAGGCAACCTACAGAACGGGAGAAAATGTTTGCAACCTATCCATCTGACAAGGGGCTAATATTCAGAATCTACAAGAAACCTAAAGAAATTTATGAGAAAAAAAATCAAACAACCCCATCAAAAAGTGGGTGAAGGATATGTACAGACACTTTTCAAAAGAAGACATTTATGCGGCCAACAAACATATGAAAAAAAGTTCATCATCACTGGTCATTAGAGAAATGAAAATTAAAACTGCAATGAGAAACCATCTCATGCTACTTGGAATGGCAATGATTAAAAAGCCAAGAAACAGATGCTGGAGAGGATGTAGAAAAATAAGCTTTTACACTGTGGTGGGAGTGTAAATTAGTTCAACCATTGTGGAAGACAGTGTGGTGATTCCACACTGTCTAGAACCAGAAATACCATTTGACCCAGCAATCCCATTATTGGGTATATACCCAAAGGATTATAAGTCATTCTACTATAAGGACACATGCACGCATATGTTTACTACAGCACTGTTCACAATAGCAAAGACTTGGAACCAACCCAAATGCCCATCAATGATAGACTGAATAAAGAAAATGTAGCACATATACACCATGGAATAATATGCAGCCATGAAAAAGAATGAGTTCATGTCCTTTGCAGGGACATGGATGAAGCTGGAAAGCATCATTCTCAGTAAACTAACACAGGAAGAGAAAACCATCACCACATGTTCTCACTTATAAGTGGGAGTTGAACAATGAGAACATATGGTCACAGGGAGGAGAACACCATACACTGGGGTCTGTTCAGGAGTTAGGGGGTGGGAAAGGGATAGAATTAGGAGAAATACCTAATGCAAACATCATGTTGATGGCTGTGGCAAACCACCATGGCACATGTATACCTATTTAACAAACCTGCACGTTCTGCATATGTATCCCAGAACTTAAAGTATAATTTTTAAAAAGCCAAATATAAACTGTCTAATGTATTGCTCCTTTAGAATTTACAGCTTTATTTTATGTAAATATATAACACATCCTCAATTCCAGAATTACGAACACGGTATTTTTTTCTTTTTAATACACCAAATTATTAATGTCTAATATTCGGCAAACTATTTCGTCACTGTTAATTAAGGGAAAATAAATGAGATGATATCTAAAGAAAATTTGTCTTTATTCACCAACCAAAGTAACCGACATTAATGAGCAATTAATTTAATGTCCCTCATTTTCACAACAAAAACAACAAAGCATAATAATGACATTCAAAATCTTGCTCATCTTCCTAATTGGCTGTGATACTGTCTCTTCATTAACTCTACATATTTAAATTGCAGTCTTACACCTGTTATAATTTATCCTACCAAAGTATCCTATCAAAGTATTATATTTCCAAAATATAGAAATGAACTGAAAAGATTCCTTTATTAATCTAACATGGACCACTTAAAAATAAGTGAAGCATTATAGCTTAATTCGGTTAAATTTTCCATAGCATCTACATTTAAATGGAAATATATCTGCCAGCTTATTAGGTGCTGAGGATATTACATTATACTTTGCAGAGTTCAGCAAGATGACTCACACAGCAAAAGAAGAAGAAAAATGGATTGAAATGGAATAACATTAAGTGCTATAAAAATCAGCTGGTAAAAATGACATGTGATGAAAGGTGTGTACTTTCTCAAAGAATTATGTCCTGAAATCACAGATAGTTGGTCTTTAACACTCGAATAAGACACTTCTGATGGTAATTAAATTCAAGGTTAGAAACCTGTTAACTCAATATTCAAATAGCAACAAACCTACTGGCTATGATTACCAGCCTAGTTAACAACGTTTTAGCTACACTGTGATCAACAAAACTACTCTTTTTTTCTGATTTTAATTTTGCAGTTAGCAATTTGTAGACTGCTAGAGTTAGAATTTAGACATAATGTAAGCCAACTATTTCATTCTATAGATGAAGAAATGAAGGCTTATGGAATGTCAGTATTGTCTTCCTCCTAGGTTGCAGCAAATTTAGCACCTTTTTACATGTTTGTCCTGACAAGGGCTCTACTGTTTATGATTCTGAAAGGCTTCTTTATGTTTGAGTCCAAAAAATGTCTTCCTATCATTAATATATGTATGTTTGTGTGTATCTTGTCTTTTATGCTAATAAAATATCTTAGACAAGGAAAAGGTCCCTTAAGCTATCTTGGAATTTCTGAAAAAAATATTTCATAAACTTTCAGCCTTTTAACAGATGTTTAATAGAATTGCATAATTAAAATAATGTAGTTCCGTTTATGTCAACCTCATGGCTGTATCAGTTGTATACACACTGTTCTTACAACACAAAGTAAAATCAAGCAAGGGTTTCTCAATTCCATTTTTAGAAGCCATAATTTTGAGGAGAAAAATTAACTGCTTAACATTACTAACTTAACCTCTACTACATCCTTTTAGCAACCTCTGAATTTAGTTAGATAGACTGAGCTTAAAGGCTCAATTATATTCATCCAATTTGAGGTATCAAAATTTGAAAATGGAAAGTCTTTAAGACTTTAGACAGAAATCATGACAATATTAATAGGTGAGTTATTTTGTCTTGAATGAAGCAATGTGGAAGTAGGAAACATTCAACCATTCTGTCTCTTTCCTGAAACCTGAATAGTCAAGTCATGTGATAACTATTCACACAGTTAATCAGGTGATAAGAGGGATTACAAAAAATAGAATATTGTTTAGGCCCCATGTCCATTTTACTTTCAAAATGAATAAAGTGACAAGAGCTTTTGGACTACACCTTAGGAAATTCATCTCAATATATATGTTAAAGATGTTAAATTCAAGAAAGAAATGACTTGCATTTATTTCAAATTTGTAGCATAATTAAAATGCTTACTAAATATGCCACCTGAAACTACCCTAATTTTGGCATTATACAGTGTCTGGAATTATCTGAAGAGTCCCCAAAGGAGAGGTCAATTGTAACAGACAACTCAGTGAGATGGAATACAAATGAGCACTCACATGAAGCAGTCCATTTTCATGGAGCTGCTAGCACATCAAACCAAAGCCCCCCAGATCTTCTTTACTAAAAACTCTCAAAGTGGTTATGCTAAAACAACAAACAAACAAAAACACAAACAAAAAAAGCAGGACAAGTCACAAAATAACAAATTGGATTCCTTTTCACTGTTGTAATAACAAATTTACTCCCTATTCTTTTGCAGTCTCTTTCACAGTATCTGACCAATTTCTTCCCCTCAGGTTACAAAGACTTTTGTCAAAACTTGATGTTACTAGTTCAAAATATTTTATGAGAAGGTACATCATGTTAGTAAGACTGGGTTTGGAAAATAAAATATATTTAGATTTTTTTTTAGCTCCAAATCAAAGCTACCATTAATGAGTCAATTTTGGCCATAAATATGTAGTGCCATTACAGCTCTTATTATACAATTCAAAGGGCAAATCTGATTAATGTATCATCTGGGTGGCAGATAGGTTTCAACTCCCACACCGCCTCTGACTGAGGTGGATTTCTGATGTGACGACAGGCAAGTAATGAATTTATCCTTCCTGACCTCCACCATGCCTTACATATGCTTGACATGTAAAACTATGCAGTGTTTTACTAGCAACTACAAAGGCTGTATTGTCTCTTTGTTAGTGATCTCTTGCTGAGATAACAAAAACACAAAGTTATTGTAAGTCACACTATAGCTACATTGTGTACAGATGTCTCTTGTCTTAAGGAATTTTAAACATAAAAGATGTAGTCACTGTTAAATAAAAATGCTATCTCTTGAACTATGAAACAGATTATTATTTTGGTCTCTATTTTATAGCTTAAGTGATCAAATTAGAGGCAAAAGGAACTAACTAGCTTCCAGGAGTTGTCCATGAAAAATAAAAGGCATCCTGAATTTATAATGTATTATAGGAAAAAATATGTGCCTGACCAATAGTCTTATTATGAAAAAGGTTTTGTTGAAATATAGCTACTGTATCAACACACGTTATCAGCTGTATGAAGGATCAATCTCATTCTTAATTTGTTTCAGAAAGAGTATAAAAAAGAGTGGAATGTGAAGAGGATCTGATAAAGAATATTATGTACAAATGGGCAGGAATTGATATTTTTTCATTTAAGAAAAACAGCTGGTATATCTGAAGGTGCTTGTTGAATGTATCAAATAAGGTAATGATGCAGAAATGAGGCTCAATCTCTGGTTCCAATATGAACAGACTGTATGACCTGTATTTAGGGATTTAATTCTTAGTTTCACTTTTTCTAAAATGGAACTATCAATACCTGCCTCAGATGGCTGTTTTATAGAGTGAATGAAACCATGCAAATGGAAGTTTCTAGCTTAGCGCCTCAATGCCTGCCATACACTCAGCATTTGGTAAGTTCTTTCCAAAAAATAAAAAGATGGCTAGAGATAGTCTGATACTAGACAAAGACAAAAATTAGCTTTATCTTGGCATATTCATTTATCTACCATCTTTATCCTCCTCTTCTCAGAAACTTGGTCTTCCACCACGAACAGCTGGAGGATCATACACCTCCTTTCACCTTAATGATCATAGCACATAGTCCCTGCTAAGGCCTTACTGCAACATTCTTTTCCCTGTTATCTTATACTTCGATTTAACACTGAGTAAACAACATTTTAAAACAAAGATCAGACTCTTGGTGTGCAAGGTCCACATAAAATCCCGTAACAGCTTCAATTAATATCCCTCAATACTATTTTCACATGCTAGTAACACCATTTGAAAAGTGAAAAAATACATAAACATGTATATAAAATTATAAAACAAATGTATAATACCAATATTGCAAACCATGAAAGAAAAAGATTATCTTTTGATCATGTTCTCACAGATTCAATTATAGTTCTCCTATTATGTCAAAACATCGTATTTTTTATTAGAACATGTATTTTATTTGATACCCATTTCTGTGATCTAGTTTCCTGCCTGTCTTAATTTTAGAAACATGGAAATTTCACATACACATTTATTTAGCCAGCTGCATGGATCTTTCAGATTTGTGCATTCTATAAAATGTCCCCCAACTTTGAGTACTTAGCAAAGTGCCAAACATTTATCTATATCTCTATAAATACAGATGTATCAATATAGATTTTTAAATAAATAAATACAATTAGCTCATGGGAAGTTAAGTGAACTACTTTTTTGTTTTACTTCAACTGTGAAATGTCTGCAACTGTGGTTCTCAATCAGGGGCACTTTTGCCTACCAAGGGACATTTGACAATACCCAGAGATATGTTTATCTGTCACATCTGGAGGTTGGGGGAAAACTGTTACTAGCAGGTAGAGGCCAGAGATGCTGCTAAGTATCCTACAATGTACAAGACAGTCCTCTACAACAAATATTTATCAGGTCCAAAATGACAATAGTGCTGAGGCTAAGAAACCCTGGGCTACGTGGAAATTTAATAATTTGACATCCTTCAGAAATCAAACTAATAAGCTCTTTTGGGGTTTTATTAATCTTAGAGTGTGAACTATGCTATCTGACTGTAGGAATGTAAAACAAAAACAAAGTGTTAAAGTAATACAGCTAGGTAGCTTTTTTGAGTCTACATCATATGACTTTTAACATCTGCACAAACCACCCCTACTCGTGCTATCTCTGACAAGATCCCTGCAGCCTGCTGATCCTGCCAGGGGATCTGCACTGCAGTGAGCACAGAGAATTGAAATGTTACAAGCAATGGGTGCTTTGTCAGAGTTGCTGCAATCTGCAAGTCAATCAGGCTTAATTGATCCAATAAACAAAAACATTACATCAATTATAAAACCTCCAGAATCACTGTCATGTTGTCATTGATTAATTCCTACTCATTTACTCAATAGAAAGAGTTTTGCAGCAAGAAATAAACTGCTTTAAATGACATCTAGTCCTTCTAAAAAGCCAGGTGTCTAATTATAGCAACTCCTTTCCTCTTTCTCTCTTTCAGGCAGCAATATTAGCTTCAGAGACAACTAACTCCTTACTGAGAGCAACACATTTTTAAAATTTTAGATGCTGGTTTCCTTAGAAGAAAACAATGTGGAAGAAAATAAAATTCTTAGGTAAGATAAACTGGCTGAGGCATTAAAAATTTGGATAATTTATTAAATGCAGAGTAATCACCTAAATATGCCTTTGAATCACTTTTAATATTTGAGTTAGCGCCTGTTAAACAAGATTTAATCTCCCTAAATAAAACAAATCAAGACATCAAGATCAATTTTTTTCCACAATCTTTTTCAGGGTAAGCTGATTAAAAGCACAAATCTGGTATCTATCGCTATCCACCTGAGTCATTCAGGGGTTTTCCATAGCTTTTAAACTCTTCAGCTCAACTCACAAAGTCCTTCGCAACCCGGGCCTAAGCCTCTAGCCCTGTGTCTTTCCTTTTTTCATAGCTGCCCCTTAGCATTTGCCACTCCCATTGTATTAAACTGCTACCAGTTTCTGGAACATCTTGTATTTTTTTCATGCTTCCTTGACTTAAAATACAATGGTGCCTCAGTCTCACATGTCTTCCTTCTCTTTATCTGCCTAGTTTATTCCTTCGACTTATCCTTCAAATTACTCTTCAAGCATCACTAGAACTACACAGAAGAGTTGCCTGCCTCTCTGTCTTCTGTTTACATAGAACCATGAGAACTCCATTCATGTTCATACTCCTCTGCTTTCTTGGATAATCTTCTGTTTCTCATGTGAGATTAGATTCTTTAAAGGTAAGAAGCCTCAAATGTATACCCACAGTCTCTGGAAGCACCTAACACAGAACAGAATAGAATAGCCAACAAATGCTGGTGACTGACTGAATCAATGATGAATCAATGATGACACTTTCATAGATGGGTACATGGGTTTTTTCCCTACATTTACAATGGTAATATTTTATTCCTCATCTGATCTAGTCATTATTATATCACATACATATAAAATACCCTGTAATCAGGCTATTTACACATTGAAACCTTCAAGCCTCAGCATCTGTCACATAATAGCTATTTAATATATATTTAATGAATGAATAAATAAAAAATATATATTCAAAAATTATTAAGTATAATTAATCTAAGAATAGCAAAATCCAGATAAAGTTAACTAACAAAAGGAATGGATATGCACAGCTTATTTCCTTTAAAGATTCAGAAAAAAATGTATATGAGAGAGTATCAGCAAAATGTTAACTGGCAAATCTACTTGAATGGTATTTATTATACTAGTATTACAATTTTTGTTGTTTTTTTTTTTTTCAATATAAAAGCTGGGGAGAAAATGACAGCAGATATAATAAATGTAGATCTACTTAATGAAGGGTCAACAGAGCTCTATGTGAGCCCTAAGAAGCAGCTTAGGAGAAGAACCTCCAGTTAGGCCTGGGAGCAAAGGGAGTTAATTAGAGAGGACATCATAGGAAGGATGATTCCTGAGATGAGCCTTAAAGAACAGATAGAGATGGGGACAGGAAGAAGAGAAGGGGATTCCAGGATGAGTAAGTGAGCTACATGGCATGGGCAGGAAAAGACTGTTCATACTGGATTTTTTTCAATGAAAAAAATTAAAATTTTTATTAACATTACCAAGATAATCATTAAATGGGTATAGAGTTTTTAGCTGTCACTGATCTTAAACATGAAGGTTTGGGATATAAGCGTGAGGCTTTTGTTATGGTTTGTTTAACAAGGAAGCTGCTTTTGCTTCAAAATATGAAAGATTTATTAGAGGAGGGAGAAACTACAGGATTACTAACCTGATTATAAGCACAGATCAAAGACCTATTCAAGATACGTTAGGCTGAAGATGCTAAAAAAGTGACAGAACAAGGATATCATAAATTAGGGATGATTAAACATTTGGAAATCATCAGGGACCTGGCCAAGGTATGTGGTTGCCATGACAAAGCCAAAAGAATATACTGAGGACTTGACTAACAGGTATCCCGGGCAAAGCTGAACAGAGAGGGAAAAGCCCAAGGTTTTCAAAAGGCAGTAGGTATAATTTTTAAATCTCCCTTGAAATAGTTTCTGTGTATTATTGTGCTTTATGTTTTATAGTGAGGTTGGTCTAACTGCAGATGAAAAGATAGGCAGTGTAAAACAGGGATGATTTACCTAATGTCTGAACTCTCTCCTAGCTTTTTAAACCAGTATGATTCACTGAGGAATTTTTTCTATTTGAATAGAAGAAGAAGCCTGGCGCTCACATGTAACAATCACATTCATTAACACCATCAGAGATATCTAGAATCATCTCTTATCTTTCACTAGGCTCTTCTCTCAAATTCCAGAATGAAAATCTTGGGATTCTTGAATCTCTGCCTCTCCAGGAATGTGCAGGAGCCAGCTTACACTGGCTGGTAATAGCTGATTGGGAACATCTCTTCTGAACTCCACATTTAGTGACTTCACTTAGGTAGCTTAAAGTCTGTGATGTTCAGGTCTGCACCACAGAAATCAGCAAACCTGACAAATCAGGTCTCCAAATCTTATAGGTCTCCTTCCCCACCCCTTTAAGAGCAGGTTGATAAATATTTACCAGTATACCACTGGATCCATCTCACCTAGATAGGAGGAGCCAGCTAAGCATTTTGTGATAAATAGATGGAATTTTAGACCTGAATAATATTTAAATAAAAATTATGTGAGAAATGGAAGTACTATTTTTTAAATTTTAGTTTGGCAATCTGTTGATAAGCAAATCCATTTGGATTCTTCTTTTAAATGACTTGAAATTTACAATGTAATTTGTCCTGCCCAAGTAACTAGGTCAAATAGTTTCTTTTGCTAGTGGCAGCAAAGAAGGATGCAAAAACAATTTCTTGCTTATACATGTAGTTAAAATCAAATAATATAATAGGCATACAAATGCCAATTGTGCTATTTCAGGGATATAAGATTTTAATATCCAGGGAAATAATTAGTCATTGTTCATAAGTAATAAATCTAGCTTTTGAATGAGTCAAATTGTTTCCCTTTCAAGGGAAATTAATCAAATATATTTGTTAATGTACTTTTAAGCAACTGGTATCTTCCTAAAGCATGTGTATTTATTACTTTAAAAATCAGATGAGGCTGGGTATGGTGGGTCATGCCTGCAATTCCAGCACTTTGGGAGGCCAAAGTGGGAGGATCACTTAAGCCCAGGAGTTTGAGACCAGCCTGGGCAACACAATGAGACTCCATCTCTACTAAAATAATAAAATAAAGCCCACATCATGTCTTTTGTAATTCAGAGATAACTGGTGTGGATAGCTTACTTTGTTGGAAAAGATAGTTAAACTAGTGCTTTCTTATGTAATCCATCATCAGCGAAGAAGCAAAGTATGCTTTAGCAACATGAATAAAAGGAAAAATGAAAAACACAATGTCATCACTTGGATATCTCAATTCATTCTCCTTAAGAGCAAAGGAAATAGATCTATTTACAAGGAAAACTAATTGAACTGGATATTTAACAGTAAATGAAACATATTTTTTTCAAATATTTCTTGCTCTCTCTTCTATCCTTCATCCTAATGAGTCATTTATATGCCCAAAGGTAATTTTCTACTCTACTTGTTTTCTCTTTAGTCATTTATTCCATCTTTTTTCTTTCACAAATCAGTACTATATAATTCTCAAGAAGCCACTGATTTAATATTACCATCACTATCTTCATCAACACATTTATGTTTAAATATGAATAAAAATGAAAAGTACCTTTCATATCCGTAATCAAAGATAATGACATATTTACAAGAAGTGAATAAAGTTTTGTATGACTTCAAAGCTTCAGAAATCATAATCTGTCTTTTAAGCTTAATAATTCTCTCTTTATACACATTTAACTCTTCATGGGATGCCTGGAACTATCCTCACTGACGTAGTGTGTGAAATTTAGAAGTCTAAAATTAACAAACCCCCTTTTTCTTAAATGCATTTTACAAGCATACTCATTCCTTAATTTATACACACAGACACAGACACATGCACACACACACATCCTTCTAACTTCATTTTGACCTTTTCAAGTGTGTTCTGCTCCATGCATCCCTCGAATCTCCATATCTATTTCAATGAGTTGTCCTCCTTCCTCTGCCACCATCCATGTCCTGATAAGCTGATGACACATGCCATGAGCCAACCTTATTTCTAACTCTTCACAGCTCTCTGCTTCAATCACTTTACATCATCTCACTGAAGCTTAGATTCCCCTAATGAGTAACTTTACTCACTCATATCAGTCTATAGCCAATGTCCTGTGGGAGTAGTAACTTAAGGAGGCAAGAATAAGGTGGGAAAATGCAACACTTGCCATCTGAGTTTCAATTTCTCTAACACAGTTGTCTACATGCCCTTTCTCCTGCTCCACTCTACTTTCCCAAAACACACACACATATACCCTTAAAACCCCAATTATCGTATTACTGAAATAACAGTAGTGTTTAACCATTCCTGCCCACATCAACCCATGGCTGACTTCCCTGCTTCTACAAGACTCCATCTCAAAGTTAGGAACGTAGTACTAAGAATAAGGAAGCATGAGAAAACTGCTACCATGATTTATATTTACATAACAGTATTATTGTATAAACAACTCACAACAGCCATTTGAAGTAATCACGGCAGATGCTACCTTGTTTTAGCAATAAGGAAATTGGCTCAGAGATGTAAAATGTCTGTTCAAAGATCATATAACTAAGGAGTAGCAATGGTCTTGACTATAATCGTGGGCTTCTGAAAACTGAATTCTGCCTCCTTCCTTGTGTCACTATTAAGAATAGTAGCTAATAATATCACAATCCACAGCTACCATTCTTGAAGTTCTCTATGGGCTTGTACTATAATGGGCTCTCTATTCATATTCTCCCACCAGCCTAGAGAGATGGGTAAGACATGTTTTGTAATTCAGGATGGCATGATCTCTGTTGAGAAAATGAGGAAAGTGAAGATCAACATTTACGTCAATAGCATGGTAAATTTGAGGTTTAAAATCAAGTCTGCTAATTCCTAGACTGTCTCTACCACAGGACCCACTGCATTTGATATTAAAAGCATGGTAACATCACAAGGGAAATGCATTACTTTGCATTAAGATACGCCTGGGGAACAGTAAGAACATACACATACACACATATACAATACACACATATGCCCAGATCCTCTCTGGAATACAGAATAGAAGTAATTGTATTTTTATCATTTAAAAATGAAAAAGGAGGGCCAGGTGCAGTGGCTCACACTTGTAATCCCAACACTTTGGGAGGCCAAGGCAGGTGGATTATGAGATCAGGAGTTCAAGACCCGCCTGACCAACATGGTGAAATCCTGTTTCTACTAAACATACAAAAATTCACTGGGCATGGCTGTAATCCCAGCTACTCAGGAGACTAAGGCAGGAGAATTGCTTGAACCTGGGAGGTTCAAGTGAGGTTGCAGTGAGCCAAGATCAGACCACTGCACTGCAGCCTGAGTGACAGAGCAAGACTCAATCTCCAAAAAAAAAGAAAGAAAAGAAAAAGGAAATAATTTCTACAATGTAAAGATCTGAAGGTATAGTTACATTATTTTATACCATACAATTAATTTCAGTTTGCCAGGTATAATATACTTCTACACATATGCCCCGTCAGAGGGCTCCACTTCTCCTAAATAAGTTATCACAAACAGTTGAACATTTTACCCTTAAAAAAATAGGAAAAGGCGGGTAGAGTGAAAAACAAGATATATTATCTAAATCAGGACAATTTAGGTCGGGCATGATGGCTCATGCCTGTAATCCCAGCATTTTGGGAGGCTGAGGCAGGTGGATCACTTGAGGTCAGCAGTTCAAGACCAGCCTGGCCAACAGGGCAAAACCCCTGTCTCTAGTAAAAATACAACAAATTAGCTGGGCACGGAGTTGGACACCTTTAATCCCAGCTATCAGGGTGGCTGAGATGAGAATCACTGCAATCCAGGAAGTAGAGGTTGTAGTGAGCCGAGATTACACCACTGCACTCTAGCCTGATGACCGAGTGAGACTCTGTCTCAAATAAATAAATCAGGACATTTTAAAGAGTGGACTTTGTCAGGCAAACCTAGACTAGGAAGCTTTCTCACCTCCATAACACATTCTAGTATTCAGCTGTTTCTTTCAAAAAGCAGACTCTGGTCAATATTTTTATAAAGCAACAATAGTCTTATAAAAGTTTAGTGCTATTGGTAGCACATAAAAACTGTGGAAAGTATTAATTCTAATTGATCTCATTAAAGAACAGAGTAATAATTTTTTCAGGCAGCTTTTTTTTTTTTAATTTAAAGGGTATGCTGGGATATCTGTTTATCTTAGTTTAAGAGTATTAAAATTGCACCTCAGCATAAAGCATAAGTTAGGGAGTTTTTTTTTCTTCTTAGCATACATTTTAATGAGTCAGAGAATGATTTCATAAAGCCATGAAAACTTCACACCATTCTGGAATTCTTGCTTCTTCCCATGAGAAACAAAGTGTTGTGAAATGGAGGGCAGAAGCAATTTTGTATATCTTTCTTTTTAAAAAAACTGGCTCTTTTTTCTCTGTGTTGTAGAAAGGTATAAGGCCATGCTGGCCGCCCCGTGATGGCTGTTTATTGACTGACTTGGCACAACACATGTTGCACATACGACCTTGTGCTGCTCTCCATGCTATGATTTTGGTTATATCACCTAGAATACTGAAATTGGTGAAAGCAGATGAAATCATACTTGGGAAAAAAGTCACACACATTTAGTAGATAATTTTCATAATTATTTTTGAAGTGTTGACTCTTCAGTAGTACAGTAAGTGAACACTACCATTCAGTATAATCATCCAAATTTTGGACTATAATAATATGGTCTTGCCTAACTGTGTCATAACTGTTGCACATTAATAAAAAACTGCATTTTTCTAATTGAATGCTCATTGGACAATGGAAAAACATGAAAAAAATGGTTAATTCCATGATCTTATAAAATGTGTTTTAAACTTAAATAACATGCACTTAAACTAAAATAGAAATTGTGTCAATTTCCAGGATTACCAAATACATGTAACAAACCAAAGATTAAAATATTTTGCTTCATTTTATTCAACTGATATCGAAGTATAATCACTTTGATTTTTATTTTAGTCTAAAATTTATGTATGTCCTAATTATGTAATCCTTGTAGGTTTAAATTTGTAAAGCCAAATTAAACTGGACACAGGCACTGTTCTAGGCATTTGTGTATATACTAAGTCATTTAATTCTCATAACAACACTGTAAGATAGATAATATCAATTGCCAAGTTGACTGAGACAGTATGAAGTCAAGCTGGTAAGAAGCCTGGCTCTATAGTCCCAGCACTAATCACATTGCTATTTTGCCTCTCAGGCATTTGGGCAGATCTCACTTTTTTTTTTCATACTTTCTTTTAATTGTTTGCTCATTCCTTCACTCAATGCATTAAGCATAAAAGTACCAAGCTCTGGAGGAATAATGATGAATAACAGAAATTTCTGCCTTTCAGTAGTCCCAAGTTTGGTAAGTAGATTCAACTTTTGATGAAATAATTATAATTCACTGAGAAAACTGCTGAAAATAGGTAAACATTTCTATAGAAGCAAATATTAAAGGGGAATCATTTAAACAATGAATTTCAATTTCATCATCTGTAAAACTGGCACTAAGTAACAAGTATTTATCTCTGAAAATATATAATTCTATAACATGATTAAACATGCTAAGAGGGTATTAACTTTTCTTAAATAACAATATGTGCTCTGTTTTATTCTATATAAATCAAAGGCTTCAGTGCAGCTTTTTTTAATGTGGTAAAAATTATAAAATTAGAGTGAAATAATTGGGAATGTAAAACTCCAATGTAAAATATTTGCTTTATTATTTTTAAAACTGAAGAGACCCCAAATATAGAATTAAGCAATAGAAATCTTTTATAGTTCTTTCATTAATCTGTATGATCCACAAACTCAAGTATGCAATTTTTTTTTTTTAAGAGACAAGTTTTGCTCTGTCACCCAGGCTGGAGGGCCATGACACCACCACACCTCACTGCAGCCTCCACCTCACAGGTTCAAGTGATCCTTCTGCCTCAGCCTCCCAAGTAGCAGGGACCACAGGCAGGAGCCACCATGCTCAGTTGTAATTATTATTTTTAGAGATGAGGTCTTGCTATGTTGCCAAGGCTTGTCTTAAACTCCTGGGCTCAGGTGATCCTTCCACCTCAGTCTCCTAAGGTACATAATATTTTAATAGCAAAGCACTTCTCTGCAATGCAGCCATTTTAAAAAATGAATTCAATCCATATATCATTAAAGCTTCATATAGGACAGACTGGTAAGAGACCATAAATAAAAACTATTGTTCAGTCCTCAATTAGATGCCTCACTCTTGATTATACTTTCAACAACAATTTAGTCTACTGTGTATTTCTTTCTCCCTCAATGAATCTCTATCAGGTAGCAACCAAATTACCTCTTCCACTTAAATTGGGGGATTAAGTTGCACTAAGTTGGTGGCAAATTATTCTAGCCAAGGGACACTAAGCATAAATGGTGGTTTGATTTCCCAGAAGAGATTATTGAAAACCAAAGTTCTTTTCCCATCTCTCTCTGTCACAGCTTCAGTCACTTTGGAAGTCATATGTCAGAGGAAGACAGAGTAAGCTTGGATTCCTGAGTAGTTAGATGAAAGAGTATTCCAACCAAGTATTTTCAGGAGGAGTAAAATCAAGTGGCTGACAAAAAATTTTATAGCTTTATATATGTTAGGAATTAAAATAGCTACAATTTTTCACTTCAAATTTAATATTGAGTCTAAAGCCATAAAATGGCAGACGGTTCATAATATTTCTATACCTATTCAACTCTACTTTGCAAAATATATTATTGATCATTTATGGGAAAAAAAAGTGGACAGTAGAGACCAAGTACGTGCTTAAAGCAATGCTGGACATTTACTAAGTACTTTTGAATCTCCAAAATATAATCTGAAAATATCATAATAGTAGCTAACATTTAATAAGGCTTTATCGTGTGTTAGACCCTGTTTGCATGCTTTTTGTGTTTCACTTCATCAAATTTCTTTTTGTTTTGTTGTTTTTGTTTTTTGAGACAGGGTCTCACTCTTGTTGCCCAGGCTGGAGTACAGTGGCCCCATCTCAGCTCACTGCAACCTCCGCCTCCTGGGTTCAAGCAATTCTTCTGCCTCAGCCCCCCAAGTAGCTGGAATTACAGGCATGCACCACCACACCCGGCCAATTTTTGTATTTTTAGTAGAGATAGGGTTTCTCCACGTTGGTCAGGTTGGTCTTGAACTGCCGACCTCAGGTGATCCACCCACCTCCAGCTCCCAAAATGTTGGGATTACAGGAAGGAGCCACCGTGCCCGGCCCATCAAATTTCTTAAAATTCATTTCAGCGAAGAATTTTAAGTAACCCAGTGTTACAGATGACACAACTACAGCTTATAGTAACTTGTATCTGATTGCATAGCCAGTGATTCCTCAGGCCAGAATTCAATACCAGTAGTCTGACTTCAAGCCCACTGCCTTAAAATACCTCCTATAAGTGTTTACATATAAAAAGATGTTTTTAAAATTGTTATACCCTGTATGTACAAGCAAAAAAGGTCACGATTTGACAAATATACTCAAACTGTGAAATTTCACCTTTAATAAAACTTGAAAACCTGTAACTTATAGGAAAAACAGCAACCATAAAACAAACGCTAACATACTACATGTTTTCTAAATGAGAGGCATAGACAACATTTATATTTAGTTAACTTTTGCTTAGAGTTATTTTTGCTATGTAAGAATCAGAAGATACAATCCAACTATTCTAATCAAGGGATTTCTATGAATCAGATGAAAGATAATTACATAATCAAATTTCATTTCTTTGATATAAATCATAGCATTTAACAACTATTTGCCTTGAAAATTTTTGTCTTTTCATAATTTTTTTTTCAGTTAAATGTTTCTATTTATTACAATGAAATATAGTTACAACTTATCTGGCTTTGGATGTATGTACTTCTGAACTCTTAAGTTATGTTTGGTTATGCAGTAACTTTATTAACCAGAAAAAAAAAACTCTGATACATAATAATCTGTCCCATTCATTAGAAATTGAGGATTTGTTTTGGAAACAGCTTTGAGGTTCACCTAGGTAGCTAATTAGTCATCAGCTTTGCACTATGATCAACAAGCAAGGCTACAAAACTTCTTCCCCTGAGAACACTGACTTTGGGGGTTACTGAAATACATTAGAACACATACATGGATAACACATGTCCTCTGCCCTCACAAAATTCAGTCGAGGTGGGCCTACATGGCAAAGTTAAAATAAAATATTTTTTAAAAGAATAAAGAAAGGAGTGTGGACCCAAGGCAGAGAACCACTCAAATGACAAGGATGACTGAAATGAAGGTAGTATTAGGCAATGGAATCTGGCTAAGTACCTTTCATTTATGTCTCTCAGAAAGTTTTTGGTTCATCTTCCATTGAAGGCCAACCCCTCTAACTCACTTTTTAAAAATCTCTTCTCAACTTCTCTGACATTTCCCTATTTTAGCAATTTGTCATTCATTCTTTCACTCTTGACTGACTGTTGCCCCTTCCCTTAGTGAAAAAGACACATTTCCACTATTCTGCAGTGGAATAACTCCCACTGTTCTACAACAATCTCTTCTGTGCTGAGTACTTCAGCCGACTCTCACTTTTCTTATTATTATTGAATTTCTTTATAGAGTTGTCTGAATGTGTTGAGGCCTCATGCCCTATCTCCCGATTTACTAGTGACTCATCTTCTTGGAATCTGGTTTACAATCTGAATTCTACCTTCCCTCTCCCAATTCTACTCACCTGCTTTCAAAGATTACTTTCCTTTTCACTGCCAGAGTGATTTTTTCTCATTTCTTGTCTTCTCTGTAGCATAACTAGTTACTTCCTGGTTTTTCTCTTTTGACCTGGCAAAGTGCCATCCTCATTTACCTGCTATGTATTAACCTACTCATTCTCTGACACTTTCTTTTGATTCTCCTCCTTTCTCACTGCTGGTTATAGAGAGATGCACCAAGGTTTGTCTTTAGATCCCTTCTTCTTACTGTACACTCTCTCTGGGTATTTTCTTTCTGTAACAGCAACTATCAGTTCTACGTAAACAAGTTTCAGATGTTTTTCTGTAAATTTAACCCTCCCAAACCTACATGTTCTCCCTAAAAAGAAAGATAAAATATCAATTTTAACACCTATATCTCTTATCTTAGCAAAGGGCAATGCTCCAGGCTTAGTCATCCAAACTATAAATCTTGAGGTTATTTTCTGCTAACCTTCCTACCTACATGTTGAGAAATGAGTGATAAAACAGTAGCATTAAAAACACATACACACACATACATTTACTGTGCCCACTTTGTAATGCTTTTTTACTTCTTTGAAAGCAACACCTCAATTTTCCTGAAATATCTTTGAGTAGGTTATGCAATTTTATTGTTTAAGATGGAGTGCTATTTAAAAAAAAGGAACTAAATACTTTCTTCTTATTAGGATGACTAATAGATTAGTCAGAAATTATATCCAGCACTTCTAGTTGAGTGATTTCCTCTAGTAGCAAGAGTAAAAATTTTTTGTAGTGCAGCTCAGAAAAGTCAGACACTAGCATTTCAGTAATCTGTTTGGTGTCCATTTGTTTTTTCATTTTTTTTTTTTTTTTTTTTTTTTTTTGAGACGGAGTTTGGCTCTTGTTACCCAGGCTGGAGCGCAATGGCGCGATCTCGGCTCACTGCAATCTCCGCCTCCTGGGTTCAGGCAATTCTCCTGCCTCAGCCTCCTGAGTAGCTGGGATTACAGGCACGCGCCACCGTGCCCAGCTAATTTTTTGTATTAGTAGAGACGGGGTTTCACCATGTTGACCAGGATGGTCTCGATCTCTTGACCTCGTGATCCACCCGCCTCGGCCTCCCAAAGTGCTGGGATTACAGGCTTGAGCCACCGCGCCCGGCCTGTTTTTTCATTTTTTAACATGCCATGGATATGTTACACTCAGCTATTCGTTTAACAAGTAAGAAGTTTTCAGTTGTTCTAGTCACTAAATAACGCCACTGATGTTTGCAATTTTTTTCAATTTTTTTCAATTTTTTTTTTTTTTTTTTGAGACAGAGTTTCGCTCTTGTTACCCAGGCTGGAGTGCAATGGCACGATCTCGGCTCACCGCAACCTCCGCCTCCTGGGTTCAGGCAATTCTCCTGCCTCAGCCTCCTTCAATATTTTTTATGTACTTTCTCAAACTATGAAACAAGACACTGTAGGTAATGTTAAGTCAAAATTTAGCCCCATGAATCAGCACTAAGATAAATAAAGGCAGTAGGTACAATTACACAGTAACTCCTGAAGAACTGTTATTCAAGTATTTCAAACATGTGCAGTGTGCCTGTACATATATACTCTATTTAGCACAAGGGATACATTCTTAGAAAATGGGCCCCAGGAGAGGTGCCAGAACTTAGGCTAACGTGATCTTGCTTCCCAGACAGCCACAGTTCATCCCTTCTCTTCTAATTCCCACCTCAGTTTATTTCTGTAAGCATGCATCCTGTTCCCAAGAGGTAGCAAGACTTATTATACTCTCTGTAATGTCCTAAGACTTCCAACAAGCCCCAATCTCATATTTCACCTGCTTCCCCAACCTTTTTCTCAAGCACTTAAAAACCTTCTATGATTGTGTCAAGTCCAGTGCATTTTTCTACACCAAAGACACCCAATACACTTTGGGTCTTGCTGCAATTGCTGCTGCCAGCTAAATGTTAGAAGTACAAAGCGCTCTGCCTTCCTATAATAATCATTACTATCAAAATCAAATGAAAATGGGGCTAGTAAACACACTAAATTCTTCTAAACCACTATAATTTTCTTAACCCACTTCTGTTTATTTTATTTCGGATGTGACTACATGGGCCAATGTTTATTTTTAGAATAGCACTAACTGACCTCTTGCTTATGATTTGTGTTTTCTCATCTCCTGATTTTCAAAAGCTCTATGAATGTAGGGTAATTCAACCTACATAACAATAAATTACATCCAAAAGATTATGATTGTACTGTAACAACTGCCTATTACCACATGAGAAAATGAGAAATTTCACCAGGGTTATTTCAGTGAATTATTTGTAGTACTTTAAAATAAGTATTGTTTCCTAAAAATGATAAACAGGAAGAAAAATGTGTTACCTACTGAGTTTATCCATTTACTTGTTTACTTAATTCACTCACTCATTGATTTCCACTAGCACATACTCATTTATTCAGTAAATACACATTGGCTTATCCCTGTTTGAGCAAATAAAATTTTTTGTTGATAGAGTAACTTCTATATTCTCCAGTATCTGTTAAAAATACATTTTTCTCCGTAAGGGACAGATGCTTCTTTGTTTTCTGTTCCCTATCTTTCCTCCCATTACATTCCTTTTCTCTTTTGGAAGGTATGTAACTCTTTGGACAACAGAAATTATTCTCAAAATTGTAGACTAAATAGTAAATATCATCTTAATTTTTAAAATCTATGACTCATCTTGGAGGAAAAGAAAAGTCTGTATTCTCTTCACCTACCTCATTGTTATTCTAAATAGATTAAAATTTATACTACCAATTATACTTATAAAAACAATAATTATACTTTCAATTTTAATGTTTATGAGAGCAACATACAGTTGTGGGACTCGAGCAGAATTCATAAAAAGATTGCCTTTTCACAATTTTTAAACTTGTATTTATATTGCTTCCCAGATAAATGAGTTACTTCACAGAGACGAATATCAGTTTACAAAAAGTACTGTGCTGTGCCTTATCTTTATTAGATTTGTGTAACCAAGAAGGCAAGATGGTGGTGGGTATGCCTCAGAGAAAACATGACACACACAAAGTAACATGGTGATCAGATGGGGACCTGTCACAGGAAGCCAAGTAACTTACTCCAAGTCCAGTGCTTTGTCCACTGTTTTCTTATGATTTTCAGTCTTTGCTGTAAAGCTCCTGACTTCCTGCCAAACACATTGAGAGCCTTCAACGTAAACTAACCTGACTCTGCAAGGGTTGACATATTTGAGCAACAGGCAGAAAATGGCCTATTTGAAGGCATAAGAGACATGAAACCTAAATTTAAAATACATTTGACAGAAAAACTATAACCTAAAGGTGACTAAAAGTATAATTTTAACTCAATTTGAGGTTCTATAAAAATATTTTTTTTAAAAAAAGTGTCAATGCTTTTAAAAAATTCATTTTTTCATGTTACTTTTCAACTGATGGAAAATATTTTAAAATAATTTTGGTTCTATAATGAACATAAATCAAACTTTCCTCTGAGTTGAAACTTCCTTTTTAAAGGGATCTCCTCCCAAGTAGCAATTTTAATATAGTATAGTTGGGTATTTTATTGTCATATGAGTTTTTACTGTTTGTTTACAAATATGTCAGCATAGCTCCAAAATTATAATTACATTAAAAAGTATGAGCTCAATCTCTCAATCCTAAACTTTATAAATACAATATAGATAACTTATTTATTTATTTATTTATTTATTAAATTGTAGAGACAGGGTCTTACTATGTTGCCCAGGCTTGTCTCAACGTCCTGGACTCAAGTAATTTTGTGGAGGATTCACTCAAGTGGGAGGATTCCCACTGCAGCCTCCCAAAGTGCTGGGATAACAAGCGTGAGCCACCATGCTTAAATTCTTTTGTTTTTTTAAAAGTGATTTGAAACAATTTGGTAATGGAGACTGGTATAATGTCACTATACCTATTGAGGTAACAGAGACATGACAGCTTTCCAACCCAAGGTCAGCAATAAATGAAACAGCTTATGAAACCCTCACTATTTTAGTATTTTAAATTGAGAATGACGTATTTTTCTCTTGGGAAAGAAATAATCTTCATTTTTGATGTAAATGATCATGGTGGCTTCAAATGGCCCAGGCAAACTTCAAAACAAAACTGCAGGACCACATTTTCTAACCTGAAAATAGTAATATAAGGTCTAAATAAGTGAAATTGGATTTAACTTATTCAAGGAAAAATATGTGGTTATCCTGTATCTAGTCAGTAGATTTATTCAGTAAAATAATAATTCTCATAAAATAAGCTCTTCTGAGAATAATGGGACAATATGGCAAAAATCAAGAAGAAAGAAAACCGCATTTTAAAACTTATGATCCTCATTTATGTGAGAGTTACGAATATTTAAAGAATACAAATAAATGATTTAAACAGATATTGGTAGAAATTTCTGACTCTATGACATTGAGATGCGGAATCTATTTTGGGTGGATACAGTTGAGGATCATTTTCTATGTTTTCCAAAGGGACACTATATTACTGCAAACATTGCCCAAGGATATCACTTCACGTTATTTTTTGCCTTCAGCTTAGCTGTCTCGCCTCATTCATTTGCAAACTTTTGTACATTGTGGACCCCATCCTACCACACGAATTTGACCTCTGGCACTTGACATCTTGACCAGGAAAAACTTCCACTGACTTACAGTTGTACCTTTTCCTAAGATTGTCAATTCCCATCAGTCCTACCTCATAAAACAGGAAGCTAAATAACAACTTCTGCTGGAGACAAAACATAAAACAAAAAGAATAGCAAAAAACAAACAAAAATCCAGCCTATTGAACACTGTTCTAAGTGGTTTACGTTTATTAATTTATTTGATCCTCAAAGCAATCCTATTATTCTTTTATTAAAACTCATTATATAAAGATTAGAAATCTGAAGCTTAGAAAGCTCTAGTAATTTGCCCAAGGTAGCAGAACCAGTAAATGGCAGAACTAGGGATTGAGCCCATGTTATCTGGCTCTAGGGCCAATGCTTTTAACCATAAAGCTAAGCTAGTACTGCACCTTTGCAGTTCTACTTGGGAATGATGTGAAAATTAGTAGTTTCTGCAAATTATGTCTAATGCATCATCAATGTTTTACACATACACACACAGAGCAGTTTATACAGCTGCCTTTCTAAATAAAAACAGTACTTGAAGAATATTTGGCTTGTTCCATGTGTAATTTTTTAAATTGAAAGATGGTTTAAACATGCATCTATCAAAGGCCTATTGCCACATAGGAAATCAAGAATGATGATGATTACCAAACACCGCTCACTTTATTTATAACATTTTCCCTCTTGGTGTTGACACTTTTATTTCTAATGACAAAATTCTCCTCAGGGAGAGATTCGACTGATTTAATTCAAGCCATTCCATCTTACGCTTTTAAGGGGGTAAAATAAAGCAGATTAAACTACCAAGAACATATCCGGGATAAGGGCTGGGAAAAGAAAAGCTGGTACTCAAGGTATGTAAGTTACTTTATATGTAAAGGGTTTTACGGTGAGTTTAACTTTTGCTAGTTAATACATACTGCTTCAATAATATCCCAAACGTATTACCTAATTAAAACTCCCATGGTGAATTTCCAAAATAAACTAAAAACAGGCATTAGAAAATTAAGAAAAAAAAAAAAAAAACACTCCCAGGGTAAGTGAAGCAAAACAATGTTTTTATGCCCAAATGGTACGCTAGACCTAGATACAATTCAGGCACACACAGCCATGAAAGTGAAGAATTAGATAATACAGAGAATTAATGTCGTATAATTTCACTCTAGTATGACTCTTCTATAGTAAGAGCAAAAGCATGGGCGTCTTGTGTGTTTTTTGTGCACATTTGTGTATATAGAGAGAACAGGAAGGGAAGAACAGCAAAAGAAGCCATTTTACAGGCACATCTGAAAATAATAATAGCACAAATGGACTCTACATTCTACAAAATAAGGTACATGTGTAAGTGACCATTTCTCTTCAGACTTAATATTCTGCTTTCACAACAATGTACATTTTTTAAAGCAAAAATCTTTAAATGTGTAATAATAACTTAGTGCTTGATTTAAGAGATAGTTCTTGAGAAACCAGAAAGTTCCACACTGATAGGAGCACTGGTGTAATACATGGCCTTTTTCAAATTAAGAAGACACAAATGTTCATGGAAACATTTGGTTTGAGTTTTACTCTCAGTTTAACTTTTTTAAACAACCTTCCTTCGGGTGTCAGCACACAATATCCAGCGTTTTAATACAAGGTTCTAATGTGTCTGGCTTAAATACACTGGGCCAAATCATTGCAACGCCTGTTAGAACTACCTAAAATCACCTTGTGGCAACCACTAAACTCTACTACATCTCCCATTAGTACACATGGCATCCTGATTTATTTATCAGAGAAGGCATGGTTAGGGCTCAGAAGTAGTGTCATGGTCCAAAAAAAGTATGAGTTTCTGCTTTGTGGTTTCTTTTGTTGTCTCAACATAAAGTGGTTTAACACTAAGCATAGTTAATTCTCTTTGTTCTTTTTA
Organism: Aotus nancymaae; assembly: GCF_030222135.1. NCBI lineage: Eukaryota > Metazoa > Chordata > Mammalia > Primates > Aotidae > Aotus > Aotus nancymaae. The sequence continues at coordinate 45,670,005 of NW_026988431.1, read as the reverse complement.
TTGTTTCACGTTTTTAAACTGAGATTGTGACCGAAAGATGTTTTCACCATGTTTCTGGAAAAAATATATCAAACAAGGAGTAAAATATAGTTTAAAAACAAACCTCAAAGTTATACCAATCACCCCCAAAAATGTCACCTTTTACACTTCCACTCTGACTTCCCACATCATCCATGTAAGTTCTTAATGTTTATACATACAAATTTCAATTTTATAATATTACAAACATAAAATCCTATTTTAATAACCTATTTATAAGGGCATATATCAATGGCACACTTATAAATACACTTTTCCTCAAGTCTCTGGTACCAAATTGAGTTTCTAGTGCCAGAAATACTATTTTTCACTGTATGAAAAATATAAATGGATTCCAATGGCTTTCAATTCTTTAAATATGTCATCTGCTTACAACATTTTTTAAACAATTTGTAATACTTTATTCCTACATTTACTGAATAGGCTACACTGACAGTTTCAACTCTGCCCAGTTCCTAAAACAGTCATTACGAAGGCTACGCACCCTCAGCTCCATAGCACCCCCCACCATCCCCAGGACATTCTATGCTTTCCGCACTGCAGTCTTGCTTTCTAATCCCTTTGATGGCATGAGATCCTTAAACAAGTTCTTCTGTGCCATTTTTGGATCTTATGCTCTTATTTGTCAAACATGCATTGAGTGCCCACTGTTTCCCAGACACTGTTCTAGAGTTCCAAATAAGTATGATATACATCCTCAACCTCAAGGAGTTCAGAATCTAGTAAGGGAGGCCAAATACCTAAGCTCCACGAATTCAAGAAGTCCCTGCTGTGACTAGGATTCAAGGTTAAACCCTGTACATGTGCAGATATTGCAGGATTGGGGCATAGGTACACACATGCCATGGTGGTTTGCTGCCTCCATCCCCCCGTCATCTACATCAGGCATTTCTCCCAATGTTGTCACTTCCTAACCTCCCCACCCCCTGACAGACCCCAGTGTGTGATGTTCCCCTCCCTGTGTCCATGTGTTCTCATTGTTCTACTCCCGCCTGAGTGAGAACATGCAGTGTTTGGTTTTTGGTTCTTGTATCAGTTTGCTGAGAATGATGGTTTCAGATTCATCCATGTCCCTACAAGGGACATGAACTCATCCTTTTTTATGGTTGCATAGTATTCCATGGTGTATATGTGCCACATTTTCTTTGTCCAGTCTATCATTGTTGGGCATTTGGGTTGGTTCCAGGTCTTTGCTATTGTAAACAGTGCTGCAGTGAACATACATGTGCATCTGTCTTTATAACAGAATGATTTATAATCCTTTGGGTATATACCCAAAGTAATGGGATCACTGGGTCAAATGGTATTTCTATTTCTAGATCCTTGAGGAATGGCCATATTGTCTTCCACAATGGTTGAACTAATTTACACTCCCACCAACAGTGTAAAAGTGTTCCTATTTCTTCACATCCTCTCCAGCATCTGTGGTCTCCAGATCTTTTAATGGTCATCATTCTAACTGGTGTAAAATGGTATCTCAATGTAGTTTTGATCTGCATTTCTCTAATGACCTGTGATGATGAGCATTTTTTCATATGTTTATTGGCCGCATAAATGTCTTCTTTTGAATTGCCTATTCATATCCTTCACCTACTTTTGGATGGGGTTGTTTTATTCTTGTAAATCTGCTTCAGCTCTTTTAAATTCTGGATGTTAGCCCTTTGTCAGATGGGTAGGCTTGCAAAAACTTGTTCCTATTCTGTTGGTTGCTGATTCACTCTAATGATTGTTTCTTTTGCTGTGCAGAAACTCTTAAGTTTAATTAGATCCCATTTGTCTATTTTGGCTTTTGTTGCCATTGCTTTTCGTGTTTTAGTCATGAAGCCCTTGCCTATACCTATGTCCCGAATGGTAAGGCCCAAGTTTTCTTCTAGGGTTTATATGGTGTTAGGTCTTATGTTTAAATATTTAATTCAACTGGAGTTAATTTTAGTGTAAGGTGTAAGGAAGGGGTCCAATTTCACCTTTCTGCACCTGGCTAGCCAGTTTTCCCAACACCAATTATTAAATGGGGAATCCTTTCCCCATTGCTTGTTTTTGACAGGTTTGTCAAAGATCAGATGGTTGTAGCTGTGTGGTGTTACTTCCGAGATAAATATATTTTTAAAGAAACATTGATACTTCTATCAATTACTAAAAGCCAATATTTATTGGAGCTCTTTAAATGTATTAATATCATTTATTGTCCATGATAATGCAATACAACTGATACTATTTTTGGTTTAATATGTAGTCAGTGAACCTTAGAGGGGTTAAGTAACTTGCTTACTGTCACACACTGGATACCTCAATTTGAAAGTTTGCCCTAAACCACTAAACTATGCTACTTGACCCTTCAGCATACATGCCCATCCTTATTTACTTATCATAAAAGGTACATTTAGAGTTGAGAGGTAGTGTTATAATCCAGAAAGAGCATGAGTTTTGCTTTGTTGGTCCTGTTGTTTGTGGGAAGTGTGTGTGTGTGTGTGTGTGTGTGTGTGTGTTCTCTAGTTTTGTTTAGTTTTCCAGTAAGACAGAGTTGGGCCTGAGTTCTGACTCAGTCTATTTCTAGTTGTGTGACCTTGGGAACATTACATAATAACATCAACAATTTCCTGGCTATTTTCCATATGCTAGCCATTGTACTAAGTGCTTGGCATAGGCAGTCTCATAAAATTGAATCTTCATTAAAACCCTGAGAAGGAGATAATATTATTCATATTTTAGACAGGGTAAGATTATTGCTAAGAGAGGATAGGTCAAATAGCCAGTAAGTGAATGGCAATCCAAAATTGAGTTGGAAGGAGGTTCAGACAGAACCCCCTTGCTGGTACCATGCTATGAAAAGGGTTAGGACTGATTTGGGAACTGGCACTGATTGCCAGATTTACAACTTACAAGGACCTCTAAAAATGAACGGACTCTGGAGCCACAAGTCCTGAGTTTGAATCCTTGTGTCCAGCTGTGAGGCCTTGGGTTGGTTATCTGGTTTCTCTTGCTATCAGTTTCTTCATTTGTAAAGGTGAAATAATACTGCCTCAAGGTATTTTTGTGGAGAATAAATAAGATAATCACTGTAACAGGACCGAAGGTAGTAGGTAATCAATATATTATTACAATCCACTAAAGAGATCCTTTTAATTTTGAATAATTCTGATTCAGTGAGCTTTTATTTCCACTAATGAACAGGAATATTTTGTTTTTGAAGTGAAAAACTTCTCTAAAGTATCAAAAATGTCACTATCTGGGCTCGTTGCTATGTTTGTCATCTCTTTTAGTTGCTCTGCACACATCTTATTTTTATTTTCTACATGGATATGCCTAATGAGGCAAGAAATTTTATTTATTACAACAAAGGAAATAATTCTATCATCATAAAAGGCTTATATTTAACGTTTCTCAATCTCAGTTATAAATATTCTGCTCATCGTCTACTGGTATGAACAGCTCCCATGCTCTCCAAGAACAAAACAGAAAGGAAGGGAGGGAGTAAACAATGGGAAGTGAGAAATACAGTCTTATGAACTGAGTGATGGCAGAAATTCTCATAGAAATTATGATTGGGATTGAATCCTTATTTTGGGAATTAACACTCACTTCTAAGACTTTCAGTGATTACCTCATACTCTTTGTGAAATAAGTGTTATAAATTCCGACTCCCAAAGTACTTAAAACTATTTCTTCACATTGAACTTCCAAGAAAGAGAATTCATAATTTACGTTCTTATTTCTTGTCCCAAGGGAATTTAAGAGCTCTAGAAATAGAAAAGAAAAAATGCACTCTATAGGCCAACTTGTAAATAATGCTAACTACTAGCTTGAGGCTGTGTCACACATTTTTAAAAATTGTAAACTCACTATAAATGTTAAGAATAAAAGCATGAAAATTTTACTTTTCTGTTTCTACATATGAAAGAATGACCCATTTTAATGCACTATAAAGACTTTAAAACACTTCATTTAGTTATACTTTGAGGTCTAGAGGGAATAAACTTGAATATTTTCATGTGTGAATAAAATGCTTTAACAATCTTTTTGTTTTAAAAAATAAGCGTCCTACAGTTTGTGTCCCCTCATCAATTCACCCAGACCTTCAGGAAAGTGGTATAGGTGCAGGCCTGCTGCAATCTCCTGCCTGGTGAGAATTAGAAGAGAACAATGCAGGAGGATCCTGGCCCACTGGTGGCTTTATACTGGCTTGGCTTTGTCTATGCAGCACTGGCTACTTTAGGTGGCATCAGTGGCTATGTAAAAGCAGGTACTGTCCAGTCCCCCTCTGCTGGGTTCTTCTTCAGTGAGTTAGCAGCCTGGGTGCTTATCAGCTATCACAGGATCCAAAGGAACATTTGAGTTTTCCTATTTACATCTGGGATCTTGCTAGGCATTATGGGAATAAGATTCTATCCTTCTGGAAAATTTATGCTTGTGAGCTTAGTTGCAGGTAACTGCTGACATTTTCCAAACTTAGAAGTATGTATGGTGAACAGATCCTGTCACTTGTAGCTACATCTCAGCTTGGACTTACAAAAAATTGAAAATCTCCAAACTTCCACTATTTTTAATATATTCTGAAAAATAAGGCTATATTTTCACATTTTACTTAAATAAAAAACAAAAACCGAAACTGAACTTGGAAGGAAAAAACTCAGTCATCACCATTACGATCTTACAGAGGTGTCAAATATACAACACATTTACTATTGTTCAATTTTTGCGTGTTAATATTTTCTCCTCTTTTTCTTTTTGAGCCAAAGTCTTACTCTATTGCCCAGGCTGGAGTGCAGTGATGCCTGCAGCCTCAACCTCCTGGGCTCAAGCAACACTCCTGCCTCAGTCTCCTGAATAACTGGGACTATAGGTGCCTGCCACCATGCCCAGTTTGTTGTTGTTGTTTATTTCTTTATTGTTGAAGAGACAGTATCTTGCTATATTGCCCAGGCTGATCTCAAACTTCTGGACTCAAGTAATCCTCCCATCTTGATGTCCCAAATTGCTGAGATTACAGGGATAAGCAACCATGCCTGGACTTATCTCCTTTTTCTGAATCTATATGTAAAATCTCAAGGGATACAATGTTAGATGTCAGCACTGGGGAACCTGAAACCTTATGCTCTACTCAGAAGAACATGAAAGAAAAAGCTCTTTGAGATTTAGGATATCTGTTCTTTTGCTCATCTTACAGCACAGAACTACTCTGAAATAATGTTAAATGAAATGTCAATAAAAATAAAGCTTACTATAAATAAAAAGCATCTTCAAAAATACTATCAAAGATTATTTTTCATTTTGTTCAGCTATTAGTAAACATTTTTGTGTTTTATTTTTAAAAATTAAGTTGCATTTTTGGCCACTGAAATTAAAGGGTTTCAATGTTGTAGTAAGCTAATAGCCTTAATTTCAATGAGGGGAAGTCAATTAAGGAATAATGTTCATAATGAAAAGAAAACAAACAGGTTAAAAAAAAGAAGACCTGAACTGACAGTAAGGCCAACAATGATATCATATTAGAAGAGGTGTCTTAATATCACTTCACAGATAAATACCTGAAAATAGAGGCAAGGTTAAAGAAAAAGAGGAGGGGAATGCTAAATAACAGCTGCCACAAAAGTCGTAACACTGAAGAGGTGTTTTGTGTTGTTCACTTAAGATTCTGCTGATCTCTCTCATATACACACACACCCCCATCACCTCTCCACATATATCCTTCATCCAGATTATTTGTATCTATATGTAGTTAATTTTTTTCCCAAAGAGTAGAGGCAGGTGGAATAATCCCCTTTTAAAAACTAAAAATAAAGCATTAAAAGAAATCACTATATTTAGAATACTAAGCAGTAACTTTTGACAAAGGACAATAATGCATCCTTAGCACTACTAAGATCTGAACTGCTCTTCTAATTCCTTTGAATTAATAATGGATTCAGGAGTTTCAGCTTGAAGAATTTGAAGATATATTAATGTTTTTGGTTTTAAATATTAATACAGAGGTAAATAAAACATCGACATTTGAAAAGATAACTTCTATTTTATCCTTAACCATTTTAATTCTCAACAAGATTTCTCTTACTAAATATACAATGCAGATTGTGAAAACGTGCTTCACCAATCCTGAATCAAAAAATGAGATACAATATTTAAAAATCTACTCCATGCCAGATTTAATATAAATAAAACTAATGTGAATCTCACACAAAATTCCTGTAAGTGTTTTTAATAAGTAGTTTCCTAATCTAAGATTCATATTTTGGTTCTATCTATGAAACACAGAGTTCCCCAAGGACATTATCTAACTACTAGCTTACATTAAATCCATAGCTACAGGTTTTGTTTTGTTTTGTTTTTAGCTTCTAGAACAACTTCCTAGAGAAATCAGAATCTTACCTTTACATATCTTCTGGAGAGGTTTCTCGGTGCTTTGAAAACTCCTGAGGTCTATGTCAAACAGCCATTATCTTCCACTCAGAGTCTTAGGGGCTTGGAGAAATCCCAACACCTGCTGCTACCACTGAGTGTCCAGGCTAGGAAAGTTTCAGGGTTTTGACAGCAGGATCACTGAGCCATAGCCAAAGCTTGGGAAGCCTTAACAACTGAAAGCAAGTGTAGAGGGCAACATGGTACCCAGCATGGCGCTCAACTGTAGCAGCAGGGGAAGGAATGTTCCCCACTCTCACAAGGGTTTAGAGGCAGCCATCACAGAACCCAAGGTTCTGCCAATGGACAGGGCTGAGGAAGTGGAGACATGACCACACAGCGCAAGACCCTGGGAGAAGAGGAACAACTGGCACAGAGCTCAGGTAGTGCTTAAAAAGAATCACCAAGATTCCCGCCAGAACACAAGAAGCAATGGAGAAATGCAGCAAAATACATGGAGATAGGCCATTCTAGCACCCCATACGTAAGCCAAAAACATGGATGAGGTGGGTATGGAGATTTAGTTCTAGAAAGAAAAGTAAGGAATATATATTATAGCATACCTATTGCATTTAAGATTCAAAATCTAATAAGTGACATAAAAATACTGTATCTTGTCATCACAATCGTTAATTTACGAATACAAAAAAAAAAATCCCTGGGTGCTGATCCACAAGGCAGCAGAAATTAAAAGGCAACATTATTGGGAATTAGAGGAGAAAATGGAAAGACAAAGAGAAGGTTAAACAACTGATTTTTAAATTGAGAAATAATTAAAATTGTTTTAAATAAGTATGATATATATTTTATCAAACTCTTCACTTTCTATTATGATCAGATGAGGCAGACTGAAGGAATACAGTAAGAGAAGAAGACAAAGAAAGAGAGGCAAGTAGATGAGTGCAGACACATGAGAAAAACAAAAGATGGAAGAAAGAAAAACGATAAGGAAGAGGAAGAACAGACAATATGACTAAGTTAGTTAGTTTGTTTTTTTGTTTGTTTTGTTTGTTTGAGACAGAGTCTCACTCTGTTGCCCAAACTGGAGTACAGTGGTTCAATCTCAGCTCACTGCAACCTCCACCTCCTGGGTTCGAGCAATTCTCCTGCCTCCAGCCTTCCGAGTAGCTGGAACTATAGGCATGTGCCACCATGCCCAGCTAATATTTGTATTTTTAGTAGAGATGCGGTTTCAACATGTTGACCAGGCTGCTCTTGAACTCCTGACCTCAAGTGACCCACTTGCCTCGGCCTCTCAAAATGCTGGGATTACAGGCGTGAGCCACCTTGCTTGGCCAACTAATTTAGTTTTGACGCATTGCCAGATAAACTCACTGTCTTAGATTCTCCTGAATCTCTGCTTCATAATGTTGTTTTCCAAGGAGATGCTGGTAGCTTGTTAACCACTATCTACAGCTCTTTAACTACTCACAAGCCTTCAAGAACTCACCTTGCAGAGCCCACTGAATATTATATATTAAACAGCTACAAACAAGTGCTACTAAGACAATTTTGCTTTGATGAGCTGGATAAAATCAAGTCAGAGACACAGTATAAACTCTGACAGGACTTCAATAATTCCTAGTATGTATGAAATGAAAATAAAGATGATCAAGATCATTTAGGAGCTCTGAGTTTTTCAAGACGCGAAGCAAATTAACCATGAACTTTATACCTGTAAATAATTAAGAAGAAAAGCTACTGCCTAAACCAGTTATATGCGTGTAATTCTTGACTTTAGGTTATATCTACTTATAATTTCTTCTATTCCAAGGTATTTAGTTCTAAGATAACTAAAATAGTAACAGCAGTATATTGGTGACAAATGGCTCAAACTATCCTGTGTTGGGAAAAATATTTCTCCCCTCACCTGCAAAATATATATTCTAAGTGACACAGGAAATAAAAGCTACGCTGCAAAGCTTACTTATGTCTGATACGTCACTAAGGGTTAGACATTGCTATAAAATGAAATAAACCCTACCTTACAACATGGTAAGTACTGCCTAAGCACTTAGTATTTTCAATTTGAGGGAACTGGGATTTTATAAGAGAACAAGGAATCTAAATTTTCCTTTAAAAATACTTCTTCATCATATAGGCAGTGCCTAAGTTTAGATTTTGGCTTGAACCTAAACTTATTATTATTTTAAATATAATCATGTCAATGTGACAGGTCTGAATACAGAAAGACTGTATAAGCCTCTATGGAAGAATCCAAATGGAGGCTGACCTTTTTAAAAATGTAATAATTTGACTTTTTAAAATGTAATAATTTGTAATAATTATGTTGTTACTAAAGTGTCTTACATAAGATCAGATCATCTAAACAAAGGTTTTCGTAACTGTTGTTAAGCATCACAAGGGGAGAAATTTTTGACAAACGTGCTCACAATTGTATTTCCAGCACCCAATTTGCCTAGCAACCTGGTAGGTACTCGATAAATACTTATTGGCTGGTAATGCCACATGTGGAAAGGCACTCTTCAAAAAGAAGAATGGGGGAGAGGGAGTTGGACAAGTAAATCTGTTAAAAGTTGAAGTTAAATAAGTCTGTTCCCCCATGACTTTTCAGAATCTTTACTATGCCACTGTAAGTTCCCAAACATAACTGTTACAGTTTTTCTGGAATACCTATTAACCACAGAATAATAATTTCAAGAAAATTTAATCTCCATCTCTATGATTAATTTAAAATTCTTATTTCTTCTAATTTTTTAATAAAAGACAAAAATAAACTATTGACATGTTTGTGTCTCATATAATTCATAAAAGGAAAGACAATTTAGTATAAAATTCTATAATCTACTGTTGTGAAAAAAAGGTCCTCATTGAGAATTGAAAGCAGGAATAACTGCTTTCATATACTACAAAGTTATTTTTTAAAAATCACTGTGGTGCAAATCAAAAACAAGAGTAGAGACTAGTGACTAAGAAGTTACATGGAAAACTATGCTCCATCTACTGAAGTAGCAAACAAACTTCAGGATTAGTATTTCAAGTAGTGAAGCAGAGAATAAGTGAGAACTTTATTTATGGAACATGTATAGGATCACAAATCAGATCACTAATGTGAAAACCACAGTTCCTCTCCAAAACAGTTTCTAATGTACAAAATACCAGAGGCCATTTCCCATGGATGTCATCTCAGGCCTTGAGAGAGCAGGCCTACCCAAATGGTATCTTAGTAAACTGGCTCCCCAATTGCCTTATTCACTCACCAGCATCCATTAGCCAACTCCATGCTTTATCTTCCATAGATAAGATACGGCTTCTTCTTGCCATGGTGCCATGAAAAGGATCCAGAAGGTTTCCCTTAAACAACATTTCCTGAGTGACTGCTGCAGCACCAAGAGTAATGGATAGGCCAGGTCAGCCATTTTTCCTTCCCAGCAATATTAGCAGCAGCAGCAGCAGCAGAAGCTGGAGCAGACCATTTAGACCCACCTCCTTGCAGGATGCTAGCCAAAGCATTCTTGTTTACACCTAACACAGAGTTTGCCTGTATGTCTGCACCTTTTTCAGAGTGTCAAAACAGGTGTTTTCCTGTGATCATACTGAAAATCTGCTCCCCAAACAAGGCGATGAATACACTGTTACTATGAAATTCTAAGTTTCTACTCCTATGGCAAAAGATGCTCTTAAAAGTTTTCTTTATTATAAGTAAATCTTGATGAATCCTTTTTAAATTTTCATTCATCCTCCTCATTCCCAATAAGCAAATAATTATGTAAAACTTCCTGTTAATGAAAGAATGTTACCATATAAAATAAATGTCATATTCAATTTTGGCCATTTCTTTCATAACATTCTCTCTCTGCCATCTTGGCATAGAAACAGCTTTACTGAAAATCCTAATATTTTCATAATCTACAATACTCTAAACCAACAGGGAAATATTAGGTCTCAGACCTTTATTTTACAGAAAAAGCAATGACTTCCTTGCTTCATATTTCATTTCCATTTTGATGTTTTTTATTATTTGCTTTTTTTGCCAGTGTTGTTTGGTTTAACTAGTTGGCTACAATGTGGCTGGACAACAGAGTTAAGCAGGTTCCAACATTAACAATGCATTTACCTAACTGATTTATCCAGAGCTAAAATCCTATAGATATAAAAAGCATTTACAGTTTTTTTGTATAATTTAAATATCTCAACAAAGGATAAATTTAAAAAAAGGTTATTCTTTTCCTAATCATTTACCTATTACAGAAGAATTATAAATACCAAAGCATGTGTTCTCTACACAGCAGAGCATAACACTAGCAAAAAACATTAGCAAAACTGGAAAACTCTGTATAGGTAGAGTCTAAGTATAATGTTTCTCATATGTAAGTATCACTTCATAGTGTTCACTTCAACATTACAGAATTAAAACAATAGCTAAAAAATACTGTAGACTCATTAAGTGCCAAGCACTGTTCTCTGTGCTTTGTATGTGTTATCCCATTTAACTTTCATAACTCCTCCAACGATTAGATATTAGTACTGCTTCCATTTTAGAAACAAGGAAACTGAGGCTTAGTTAGGTTACATAACTTCTTCAAGGTCACAGTGATTTAAATCAATATCATATAGTTCCAGAGATGGAGCTCTAAATTATTTCATTAAAACTACATCACTGATTTTGATTTTCATTTATTTGTGTATTGCACATTTACTATTAACAAGACATTTTTTAATGTTTATATAAAATTAGAATTTAATAACAGCTAATAACATTAACAATAATGTAAACTTGTGTGCCCTGAAATTCCCCAAGTTCTTTACATGTATTAACTTATGTAAGAGTCACAATAACTTAACGAGGTAGATATGCTCCCATATAATAGGGCACATCTGATAAATCTGAGGCATCTAATATTAAGTTGCCAGAAGTTATACAACTAATGAGGAGCAAAGATAAAATCTAGACTCAGAGAATGCAGTTCCTGAAATTGTGGTTTTATACCCACCCTCTACTGCCTCTTGAAAACTGATGAAGTGTGAGAACTCTTCAAAGAGAGTAAGAAATGTCATGTCTGGCCAGAACCCTGGTGACAGGAGCATCTGATATCCCTGTCTTTTTTCAAAAACTTAATTATGTATAAATACGTACACAAGCTTATCTTATTATATGTGTCCATTTCTCTTAATGATATTTACTAGCTTAAGAAATAAACATTTTCTGTGATTCTCAGATTTTCAAGTCAAGGACAAATTCAGTTTTCACATTATTTTTCAAGTGTATCTTATCTTCAGAGGTATTAACAGGGCAGTAACATTATTACCATCACAGCATCTGTCATTCTGTTTTGGGGGATTACCACTGCTGCCAATAATACCTATATTTGATTCCCATCCTTGCAAAATTAATTTAATTGCATGCAGGGTCCAGACAATAATTGTGAGTTCAGAGAAAGATTCAGAAATCCAATGATTGTAAGATGTGGGCTGAAACCAACATTGGAGGAAGGTACTGCCTTAATTATTCAGCAGCTGAAATGACTTCCTTGAATCAGCTCTTGAGGACCCAAAGCCATCTGGGTAATTTCAGGCAGCTCAAATCAAATACTTAGATCTCCAAATTTTAAGACTGAGAAGCCAATGAATACTGAAACCAACCTATTTCTTTAGTTTGGCAGCAAGTCTAACTCTCTGGACTAATTTTGGCTATCTTTGGCTTTTTAAAAACTCTAACCTAATATAAAATAGCGTGCACACACATGCACGCACATGCACACGCACACACGCACGCACGCACGCGCACACATACACACACACACACAGAAAAACCATGAAAACTTCAGAGAGAAAATACTCAGTGAAGGTACCTCCCCCTGTCAGAATTTAGACATAAGCTACAGAAATACATCCATTTGGTGGCATTTATTGAAAAACGACTTATTTAGGTGCTCATGTGGCATAGCTTGAGGTGATGTGTCCTTTACAGTTTATTTACCTTCAATTATTTTTATAATAAAAAGTTATCAGAGAAGGAGATCTCTGTACCTAATTTCTAGACAACTATCTTTTCTGCAGATTTCTTGGGTAGTCATGTTATATATTGCACCCACATAAGCTTGATTTACTCTTTGGCTAACAAAAGATTTAAATTTGTTTCAGTCTCCAACTTTAACACTGAATTTAAGCAAAAATTATTCAAAAATTCTAGAAAGCACATTTTGACATCTTATGAGAGAGAAACAAAGTAACTCCACAGGCTTTTACATAAGATAGTTCATAACAAATGATTTTTCTGACCTTGGTATTACCACATGATAGGAGGAATCATGACTCATTTATCCAGTCATCTAAATCAATACAGATAGATATAGACATATAGATTCTGACTGCTCAACTTAACCACTATAGCTACAGTTCTCATTTCTCGTTGATATCAATGGCAATGTAATCAACCGCATATCAGTTTAAGTTTCTGATCATTTTAACAAACTTCGCTTTTAAAGATCTATCAAGGCCAGGAATCCCAGCACTTTGGGAGGCTGAAACGGGTGGATTACTTGAGGTCAGGAGTTCAAGACCAGCCTGGCCAATACGATGAAACCCTGTCTCTACTAAAAATGCAAAAATTATCTGGGTATGGTAGTGGGCACCTGTAAGCCCAGCTTCTTGGGAGACTGAGATAGGAGAATCACTTGAACTCAAAAGGTGAAGGTTGCAGTTAGCTGAGATCGTGCCACTGCACTCCAGCCTGGACAATAGAGTAAAAACTCTCCCTCAGTCAATCAATTAACAGTAGAAGTAATAGATGTAAATGAGTAAGGTAACAGTTTCTTATTCAAAAACTCTTACTGGGTCTATTTCCTTTTATTGAATTCCTTGAATATGCTCTTACCTAGAAACAAATAAATTAAAAAGCATAAACTCTAGGCCATATGTAGGTTAAAATAGGTGAAGTTATAGTGAGCTCCTCAGGTTCTTCTAGAAAGCAAACAACCCATCAATCTTTAACTAATACTAAGTCACTGGAATATGAACTAGCATCCTAAAAGTGAAAAGCTCTAATGGTGCACCACAAATTCCTGAGTCATTTTGTCCTCACAACTTTATGCTTTAAATAAAACTGGCTAAAGAAAATCTACAAGTGACTCAGTATGACTTAGTATTTCCAAATCAGGAAAAGGAAGGACTTTCAGTGTTTGAGATAAGGTTTGTTTCTATAGTTTGGAAAATAAACATTTCCTATTCAGTTATGCCCAGGGGTGGGTGGGTATGTGTGTGTGTGTGTGTGTGTGTGTAGGGAAAGGAGTGTCTTTGTGAGGGTGAGAAGAGAAGAGAGGGAATGAGGGAATAAGACAGGGAAGGAGAGAGAGAGAAGGAATGGAAAGAGAGAGAAAAGGAAAAAAGATTTTTAGCAGTATTTGGTGTTTATGTAAACTGTTTATTTTCTGCAAGAGTTAGAAGTTACCTCAGCAAATTATGTGTAAGTGAGCCATAGAAGGATTGCAATTTGTAATAAAATCAGTGCAAACAGCTTACCTGACTGCATGCAGTAGTTACTCCTTATCTATGGGGAATACATTCCAGGACCCCCAGAGGATGCCTGAAACCATGGACAGTAACAACCCCTAAATATACTGTTTTTTCCTATACATGCATACCTATGACAAAGTTTAATTTATAAATTAGGCTCAGTAAGTGATTAACAACAATAACTATAATAAAACAATAATTATACTGTAATAAAAGTTATGTGACTATGGTCTATTACTTTCTCTGTCCCAAAATATCTTATCGTGTTGTAGCATGGGTAACTGAACCCACATAAAGTGAAACTGCAGGTAAGGGGGGATTACTGTACTGCATTCTGTACTGCATTTCCATGAATTCAGTGATACAAAATGATGTATTCCATGTTGTTATATCAAATACTAATCTTAGGTGTCTAAATTAGATTTTTTAAAATTTCAATAGGCATATGCTATTTTCTGCATCTAAATGAAAGTAGCATTTTTTTTCCTGATATAAAAATGGGCAGATTTTGTCCTGGTGTCATGCTAATATAACTTCAGAGCTGGCAAGCATGTTGACTCAAGCCTATAACCCCAGCACTTTGGGAGGCTGAGGCAGGAGGATCACTTAAAGCCAGGAGTTTGAGATAACCCCAGAATTATCTACTTTGTTTAAAGTACATTTTAACTGGACATAGTGGTGTGGACCTATAGCCTCAGATCCTTGGGAGACTAAAGTAGGATTGCTTGAACCCAGAAGTTTGAGACTAGCCTGGCCAACACAGACACAGTCTCTATATAAATAAAATATATTAGAACAGTCAGAGTGGTTAAAAATGGGTTCAGCAAAATCTGTTTCACTAATGTCCCTAATACTGTCAGTAGAGACTAGGGATTAATGAGACTACCAATAAACACACATGCACTCACACACAAACACACACACAATATTTACTTTCTTGTTTTGTTATAAGGATTGCTAAATATTTTTGTATGACATAAACAGTTATAATTTATACTTTTTAGAAAATTCATAGAAATAATCCTTAAAATATTCAGGGATTGGTTCTCCTTTAGTTGTCAGATAAATGTAAAAGTGAAAATTATTTCAAACCAAATAGCACATATATCCCACGATATCCACAATGCTTTTATTTTATCCATTACTTGAAAGTAAAAGAACTTTGGCTTGTTTTGAAATATACATATATATAATATGTGTATTTCACAAAAATATATGTATATTTATATTTTTTGAGATAGGGTCTTGCTTCATTGCACAGGCTGGAGTGCAGTAGCTGATCATGGCTCACTGCAACCTCGACTTCCCAAGCTCAAGCAGTCTTCCTACCTCAGCCTCCTAAGTAGCTGTGACTTCAGGTGCTCATCACCCTGCCTGGCTAACTTTTTTTTCTTTTCTTTTTGGTAGAGACAGAGCCTTATTATGTTGCTCAGAGTGATCTCAAACTCCTGGGATTAAGTAACTACCCTGTCTTGGCCTCAGAAATATTTTTTCTTGATTCGCATTTGACATTGCTGTCTGAGAGAAGCCAAGTCAGTTCCACAAAGGAGTAAACATAATTTTTATTTTAACAGGCATTTTTTAATCCCTAACAGAACATTTTCTCCATTTTTGTTTTTGCTTATTGTTAATATAATCTTTAAATTTTGATATTAAATGCTACCTTTTCCCTTTTTCAAAGCCCAGTTTAGCTCCCAAATGAGCTCATATCTGTCTTTTAGCACTAGCACTTCCAGTTCCACATTCCTGTTTAAAAAACTTCGTCCCCTGCCCCCCACCTACTTTTTCCTTCCAGAAATGACTAATCTTCCTGTTATTCTACTCTGTCAGTTTTTCCCTTCTTTTTATGTTGCATAATGTTTACTTTTCAATAGCTCCTTTAATAATTTTACTACTGTCTCCCTTGGTACTAGCCTTCCGTTTTCAACAGATTAAAATAGCCAATATTTATGTATTAACAAACTTTTTTGTCAACTTTTGTGCTGTTTAGATTAAGCTATTTCCTCAAATAAAAATATAACTACTCTTTTGATAGAGTAAATATTATTTTTAAAAAATCCATGTGTTGATCTTCAAAGTTAAATTCAATATAAGTTTTAGAATCATCAGATACCACAATTAAAGGCCTTAGCTTTCAAATTTCCTGATAAGGTGCTCCAGCAAAGCAAACAAAATTTCACTCCTTTTAAAGATCTCCTTTTTCTAGTACTTCTCTGTAATATCATAAAGCATGTTAGCAAAACCTTATACATACAATGTAAACTTTCTCCATTCTAATTTTTAATTATAAAATACATTTTAATTATATGTCAATAATTTGCCCCCACACTAATCTTAAATAACTATAACAGCTATATCACATTATCTGAACATGAGTAAAAGCTGAGTAAAAAGCTTTAGAGAAAATGCCTCACAAGATTTTTAGAATTACAATAATTAAATAATTATTATAAAATTCACAGCACAGTATCACATGCCTAATAAAATAACAGCATGGCATAACCCCAGATTAACAGTGCATCTTTTGGTGAATTCAGCATTATATTATATTTTTTGTGTCACAGTCACAGGATCCCTTGAAGACAATAGTGTGTTACTTAGTCTTACTTACATTTTCTATCAATATAAAAAGTTCACAAGCCTTTAGAAACTGTACATTTTCTAAAATCCAACATAACCCTTAATAAATCTTGGCAAAACACACCCTATAGGAGATAAAGACATCCCTGAAATTTCACTCTAATTTACTGAATATAGAAGTCAAATTAAGTTCAAATGTTTGCTTACATTAAAACAGCACAGTATCTTATTTACTTTTAATCTTGGAGGAATTCTCATTATTCTCTCTTCAATTCTCACTTCTTCAAAAAAATTAATAAAACCTTCCTTGTTTGTCACATATTGTGTCCTAAACAGAAATATCTGAGTTTTCCTTTGGTCAGCAAGAACAATTTGACTTTCAAATCCCTTTACTGCCACTATTTTAGACACTAAGGCCAAAAATTCCAAAGAGAGCTAAAAAAAATTGCTAGTTAAAATGTGTAGTATATGACACCAAATATTATAGTTCACCAAATCACATTAATATACATCAGGTTCAATTTTTCAAATCACATCATGAGTAGAAAAGAAAGCCAAACTATATATTCTAGGAAAAAAGCAGCTGGGCAAGGTGGCTCAAGCCTGTAATCCCAGCGCTTTGGGAGGCCAAGACACACAGATCACTTGAGGTCAGGAGTTTGAGACCAGCCTGGCCAACATGGTGAAACCCCATCTCTACTAAAAATACAAAAATTAGCTGGGCATGGAGGCACACGCCTGTTATCCCACTTACTTAGGAGGCTGAGGCAAGAGAATCGCTTGAACCCAGGAGGTGGAGGTTGCAGTGAGCCAAGATCGTGCCACTGCAGTCCAGCCTGGATGACAGAGTAAGACTCTTCTCTCAAATTTAAAAAAAAAAGAAAAGAAGAAAAGAAAAAAGCAGAGCTCATATCTATATCCTCAGGGATCAGCACAGAGCTTGATAAAAAGACAGATGCCCAATATATATCTTCTGAGTAAATAAATTCAATCGTGCAGAGACACATTAATGATAAACAAAAAGGAAGAACACTTTTCTGAGAATACCTCCATAGGAAGCAACGTGATTAAAACATATTAATAAAAGAAAATCAGGAAAAGCAAATCAAAGAATTTCTCAGCCAGGAGCGGTGGTTCATGCCTGCAATCCCAGCACTTTGGGAGGCCAAGGCGAGAGGATCACTTGAGGTCAGGAGTTCAAGACCAGCTTGGTCAACATGGTAAAACCCTGTCTCTACTAAAAATAAAAAAAATTAAAAAAATAGTTGGGCATAATGGTGCATGCCTGTAATCCCAGCTACTTGAGAGGCTGAGGCAGGAGAATCACTTGAACCCAGGAGGCAGAGGTTGCAGTGAGCCAAGATTGCACCACTGCACTCCAGCCTGGGCGACAAGAGCAAAATTCTATCTCAAAAAAGAATTTCTCCAAGGGAAAAGTTTTTTTTAGAAAAATTTATTAGCATCCTTGAATACATGTGTAACTTTATTTAAATCTTACATTTGAAGTGAATATCTGATTCTGAAAATTGATAAATAAAAATCATGCATTTTCTCCCTTTTCCTGATATAAACTAATTTGAAGTTGCCATTAGTTACTAAGAAAAGTTCTTTATGAAAAAAATTCTTGATAATAAATGTACCAGTAATTACATAATTAAAAGTCACCATTTTGCAATCCCTAAAAAATATCATGGCTACAAAATAATCAACAATGAGGTAAAATCACTGGATCCAAGTCTGATGAAGAACTTTATAAGGATTGGCCCAGGCCAACCTGATCACTGATAGACTGCAACGTCATTAAAAGTAGGGATAACTAAAATTATGTTCTCTCAATATGATGAAATAGAAAGTATATAGAACCTTCTAGGAAATGTTCTTCCCAAATAATGATAAATAACATTAAAGTTAAACTCGACTCTAACTTTTAGTTTACAGAATATAAGGATGATGGAGTAACAAGCTAAATGACACCATAGTGAAGAAATCAGATAATTCAGAATTTCAGACATTCTCCAGGACAATGACTTGAATTTTTCTTTTTTTTAAAGGCATGAGGGGAAAAGGGAAGAACAATTGTTACAGATCAAAAGAATCTTAAAAGACAGAAAACCCAAATGAACTGTAGATGCTGACTGGAAAAATGTACCTATTAAAAAAAAAAAGACATTGCTGTGGCAATCAGAAAAAGTTAAACATAAAACGGCTATCAAATGATACAATAAAATTATTGTCAATTGGCAGGCATAGTGGCTCACACCTGTAATCACAGCACTTTGGGAGGCTGAGAGGGAGGATCACAAGGTCAGGAGATCCAGACCATCCTAACCAACACGGTGAAATCCTGTCGTTATTAAAAAATACAAAAAATTAACCAGGCATGGTGGTCAGCACCTATAGTCCCAGCTACTCAGGAGGCTGATGCAGGGGACTCTCTTGAACTGGGAGGCAGAGGTTACAGTGAGCCAAGATGGCATCACTGCACTCCATCCTGGCAAAAGAGCAAGACTCTGTCTCAAAAAAAAAAAAAAAATTATTGTCAATTTTCATAGATTTGGAAATGACATTATATTTAAGTAAGTTCTTAACTGTTAGAGATGCTACTGAAGAAGTATAGGTAACACGATAGGATGTCTGAGACTTGTTTTAACATACAACAGGGATAAAAGGAGTGTGAAAGTTAATAAAACAAGAAGGCCAAAATGTTGGTTGATACACACATGAATACATGCATACAAAATGCTGACTGACAGATATACAGAGGAGGTTGCTAGATTGTTTTCTCTAATATTATGTACATTTAAAAATTGCCATAAGAATTTTTTAAACTTACAAAAAAAGACAGAAATCACAGCAAAAAAAAAAAAAAAAAAAAAAAGAGTTCGTGTGTAGAAGAGTAAACAAGGATTTTTTTTTTATATTTCTGACCTGAAGTCCCAAAACCTGGTTTACAAACTTGGCTTTGCTACTTACAACCTTGCCTAGGTGACCTAAATCAATGTATTTGTACGTATGTACATAAATGTCCATATGTGTAGCATGAAAATAACTGACTGACTTACAACAAAAAATATAGGTATGTAAAAATTAATTATAAACTAAAAAAATTAAAATAAAGATATCTTCAATATATTTTGTGTTTACCTTCATGTCACAAGTGTATGTATTATCTTTTCAACCAAATAGTAAGGTCTCTATGAGCGAAGTCCATGTTTTATTCCTTTAACCAACAACCATTCAATGTACACTTCCAGTAGTTCTACTATGTGTCAAGCATTTCTTACTAAGAGGGTAAGAACACAAAGGCAGTAAGTCATAGGCTGTGAAATCAAATGTAGAGATGGAGTAAGATGCATATTACTTAGTACATAGTACAATTAATTATACATAGTACAATTATGATTTGTACTCCAAACTACATAAGCAAAGAGACAAAACCATTATGTCGCTAGGTCTAGAGTGAGGAGAAGCTTTCTAGAGGAGACACTGTATGAATCAAATATAAATATGAACAAGGTCTGCAAAACTCACGTAGGAAGAAAAAGAGTCCCAGGCAGAAAGATCAAAAAACAAAAACAAACCAATGAAAAAAAAAAAGCGCATTACATGGGAACATCAAAAGAAGTCATCTGCCGCAGGTCAATGTGGCTAATACTCAATGTGAGAGGCATTGAGTCTCAACAGATGACCCATTGTACACATCAAAATACTAGGTAGTGGGATCAATAAATATATATTAATTAAAGTACCGAGAGATCAGAGGTAGCATTACTTGAGTGCTCAGTCCAGGTCATTATATATGCATTAAAATAAGCATTTCTTATTCAACCTCGCATCAATCCCAAGGTACCTGCAATTATTATCCCTGTCTTACAGATAAGGACACTTGGGCACATAAAGGCTAAGTAATTTGCTTAGTTACTCAGTTGAATTGGTATAGTGAGTGATGTCCTTAGTGTTTCAAACAACAATATATCTGGAAATAAAATTCTACATGGCTATTCCTCATAATAAAAGTGTTTAAAAAACAAACAAAAGGAAAGATAATACTGTAAACAGTAAGTCCTACTAAAGGGTTAATAAGTGACTGTCTAGGAGAGGGCAGAACCGTGTTTGTAGCATCTGCCAATTTACAAAGTATAAACACTCTCACCATAGCCAATTTTAACCTACCAACAAAGACATCACTGAACATGGAATTGGGAAGAGGTCTCAACGTGAGCCAGTTCCAGCACTCCACTGCCTGCAACCTTCAACAAGCTATACAGGCAGAGTGACTTTAAAAAACTAATTACATGACCAGTAAGGTAACAAGTAAATCAAACAAAAGGTGCGACTGCTATCTCTCTTTTTTGCAAGACTGTATATAAGTCAATTTATATTTGAAATAAACTCCTAAGCAATATGATGTGTGAAAGGCAATGAAAATGAATAATTCATAGAGATTCCTCAAAGTAACATATATTTTCTATGAACGACAGTTGACATTTAAAAAGTATTCTTCATATGTGATTAATGAACTGTTATTAGTAAGTGATTTCCTGCTAAAAGATTCCTCCCTCAAGGGGCAACACAAGAGGATTTATTTCTAACTAGAGAAGTTGAAAATGAAAGCACAGCTGAAAGAAATGAAGTTATCTGGGTCAGCAACAGATACTGCCACTGAAAACAGGGGTATAATTTTTGCATACCTTGTGCTCTCAAAGTACATGTCATATAAAAAGTATTGAATTAACAGTGATCAGAAGAAAAGAGGGAACAAAACCAATCACAGAACTAGATTTTTTTGACTAACTATAGTCATTAGCTGTATAACAACACTTCAGTCAACAAAGGACCAGATATATGATGGTGGTCCCATAAGATTACAATGGAGCTAAAAAATTCTCACCACCTAGTGACATTTATAGCCATCATAAACTCATGGCACAACACAATTATCTTTTCTATGTCTGAGTATGTTTTGATACACAAATACATAACATTATATTATAACTGCCTACAGTATTCGATATGTAATAGGCTATATAGATTCGTAACCTAAGAGCAACAGGCTGTACCATATAGCCTAGATGTGTGGTAGGCTATGCCATTTAGGTTTGTGTAAGTATACTCACTGATGTACACAAAACAATGAAATACCCTAATGACACTCAGAATGTATCACCATTGTTAAGACATGATGTGTGTGTGTACATATATTTTTTGAAATTATTTATAGTTAGTAAATATATATTTTTATAAAACGGAGTTCAAATTATTCATATTTGTATGTTTATACTATTTCTTTAAAAAATTCCTTTATTATTTAACAATATTGTTGAATGAATAAGTCTAGTTAAGTGAATTTTATATGAGTATAAAAGGGAGTTTGAATGATTACTATATTGATCCTATCACTTGTTTAAGTTCCTTTATCATTTAAAAATAATATCCAATGAATAAGTATACCTGGATAAATTTCAGATTAAATATAAAATCAATTTTTTACATAGAATGCAAATGCAATGTTAAAGAGAAGTAACCAGTAATTGCAAAGCAAAAAAGAAAAATTCAAAAAAAAAAAGAAAAAAGAAAAATTCTCCATAAGTTTACTTAAGCATCTAGCAAACTGAAACCAGAATATCCCCATTTTTGGCATGTGGCAAGTCTGCTGCTGACCTGTTAGCTGAATCTGGCTCCCAGGAACCAACAGCCTATTACTTAACAGTACCCTGGCTTAAAGAGACTCGATAAAACAAATGCAATTCACTAACACTGTCTCATGCTTATCAAATTCATATGCAAAACAAATGCAAAAGGTGCTTGTGAGCCGCGTTAGAGTCTATATATGTTGCTTTCTGATGTTCTTGTCACAGTGGTAGGATGCAGAAATCTTTTATTAGGTCAATTTAACTA
Organism: Aotus nancymaae; assembly: GCF_030222135.1. Lineage (NCBI taxonomy): Eukaryota > Metazoa > Chordata > Mammalia > Primates > Aotidae > Aotus > Aotus nancymaae. Next base: position 45,647,619 of record NW_026988431.1, on the reverse strand, counting down.
TTGATTTCTACTCCTAATGCTTATAAATGGCAGAAAAATGTAACTTTTTCAGTCTACTGCTGCAGGGGAGAAAAACCTCACAGAATCAGTGATTATAAATGGAAAAAAAATCAATCAATACAACTGTTACATAAAATAACTGATAAGTCACTACATATCAAAATTGACATTTTTTTCCCCAGCCAGTTATCAAACTGAGATGACAATATAGATGTATTTTTTTAATCTTTGTGATATCATAATTAGAAGAATTCAAGTTAAATGATTTTAGTGTTCTATATAAAAGGCTAGTTTGCATTTCTGTGACATAGCCTTTCAAAAAGGGAACTGCATCAATTTTTAATGAAATGCATGACCTAACTTACAACTGTTAATGACTATAATTAGTCTAATAGTTTATGTTTTTTTAAATCTTGGGGATGGGGCAAGTAAAGTTATGGCACGAGTCAGGAGCTTGAACTCTGGTGATGTACTACATTCCATTTCATTTTAAATTTAATACAAATAAAGCAATATTTATTGGAAGCCTGCAATGTGTTAGGCTTAAGATGACTAAGACACAGCCCTATAAAGCTTCCAGACAGGGACATGGAGTTAAAAACCCAACAACAATGGTCTATATTAACAGTATGACAGAGTACTAATGTTTTTCTCTTGTCATGGCATTTTTATGCAGTAGAAAAATACAGTTTAAAAAAAGTCTGTTTTCATTATTTTAAAAATTTCTATACTATAGTAATATTACCTGGCTTTTAAAACAGTATCTAATACAAGAATAAACAGACTCTGGGTTCGGGATAAAGAGATTCTCTTAGGAGATTACTGATATGTCCAGATTTAAAAAACAAAGAACCACCATAACAACAACAACAACAACAAAACCTCAGGATAAAATAAATACCACTATCTCTTTCAGTTAGTTTGAAAGTAGATCTGAATACATTTTCTTTTGAAATTGACATGTCACTGTGTGCAATACAAATAGAAAACAAGACTGGAAATACACAAAGGCAGAATTAAGAATTACTGAGAGAAAAAATCCCTTAAAATTTGATAGAGAGAGGCACGCCAGGCTTGATCTAATGTCTCTTGAGCATTTTAATTATTTCCCAACTTGCAAGATTAGAATTAGACCAGCTTCTCAATCACTAACAAATAAAATAAATGCAGAAGGAAGACCTCTACACTCATCTCTTTTAAATACTGCATGAACAAGAGGCTTACTGTTCAAGACATTAAGTATTGCTTGATGCCAAGATATTCTATAAAGTTGTATCATTTCAAGATTATTACCAGGAACTCATCTCCTCTGAAAACTCACCCTATTTGCAGAAAAGGATAGAACTAAAATAATGGATTAGCAGAACTTTACTCTCTAAGTAAAGTAAATGACTTTTATAAAATCTGAAGTTCACTGAAGAAGGCCAGTAAGTCTCAATGAGTAACATATTATAATGCTCAAGTGGTGATTGTAGCATTTGTTACCAGCTACATAATTACTCTATTCCAAGTCTTAATGAGCCTGAAGCACTAAATTTTTAATTCTCCCTGATGATCCTCTTCAAAGTGGATAAATGTAGGTTTCTCCTCAAATACTTAATTGTCAGTACTACTGGCACCAACACACAATCTAGAACACTTTTTACTCTAGAACTTTTCAGCTCTTTTAAAAATAGCTTATATCATACAGTTCTTAAAATAATTATTGGAGAGAAAAAATAAGGAGCAAGTTAGTAAGTGTCAGAGTCTAGAGACTTAAACTTTTTGGAGGCTTGGATTCTCTTTTCTACTCCAGATTAAAGACTGGATAAAAGTAGAAGTTGCAACACTATAAAGTATTCACAGTTGGAAGACAAACAAATTTTTTTCTAAAATTAGAGTATGGAGAAATTTAAGTGTAACAGAGATACAGGAATCTCTCAACAAATACCATGTCTTTATTAGTGCTATTAGTTTGATAATAAAAACAATAATAATTATACTAGTAGTCTGGTTTCCAGAATGTTCCTCTCATAATAAGTACCAATACTAACCAAAACTCTTCTCAATATTCTCAGTAGAGTCAGAAAAGATTTAAAAAAAATCAACACTGATAATGTTTCTATCCTGGCAGTATCATTTCTCCCAATGCAACCTTTGAAAGCTAAATATTATTCTGTGTTAATCTGAATAGTTTTCCAACAAAGCACCCTAATGAAAACAGAGTTCATACTGTCACCAAAACAACTGTATTGTGCCACTGCACAGGCCAATTTATCATTCCCCTCTGAGACATGGACTGTATATACAGCTATCATATCAGGAAGACTGACTAGGTCCCTATGTGCTGCTTGCACAAGATAACATACAAAACATGGCATGAGTCCAAAGAAAGGCCTGTTCTAGAAATTTACATAAACAGAATATAAATAGTCCATTATAGTGCCAGAGCAATTTAACTGGATGAGTCCCACCAATAAATGAAGGATGCTGACTCCTCAGAGAAACATTTTATGAGTAGTTATATGTTACTGTCCAGCAAATGTCCTATTACATAAAAAGAAATTCTCTAAACTTGAATTTAAAAGCACATAAAATCTGCTCACAATTATTGGTCATAGTCTGGAAGAAACGTTGCATTCAATTCACTAAACACTTAATGAATGCCAAGGATATTCAAAACACCATATACATAGAAGTGATTAATGCAAGCTTCCTGTTCTTAAGAAGCTTATAAACTTGTGGGGGTTAGAAACAAGTTACAAATTAACTGCAAAATCAGGAATAATGTATTTTATTTTGTGACACATAAAAGGTAAGGAAATGCCAAAAAGTGAAGCTATTCATTTCCATGAAGGATGTTTCATTTGATGATCACTGTACAACAAGGGTCTCAGGAGTGAGAGCACAAACACAGAATTAAACTCTTCTGTCAACTGCAACCACAGGTTGGCTACAGATTGAAGAGTTGGACAAAAATCAAAAAGGCATCTGTAAGAATCAATTGGCCATACAGAATTTAAATGTTGAGCATTGCATATTTTATTATAATTTTAAATTGTCTTCCATATCCTTTATATCAGTAAATTTTATAATAAAGCAAAATGTATATTCATGTATTTTTTTTGGATGTATGAAAACAGCAAAACAAATAAACAAACAAAAAACAATATAAAAATTTAATGCCACCAGTAACCAAGGCCTCAGAACAGTGAAGAAAGTTTTGTCACTTGGACTTGACCTTAATAGCAGTTTTCATCTGTCAGGTTTGTCAGTGATGCCATTTTCATGAAATGAAGACAGCATATTCTAGTTTTTGCTGTAATTTATCACTAGTCACATTTAAAGGGTCTTAATGACCTCAAGATCTTTATGATATGATTAAACCCTAACCTCACCACTCCTTGGTTCCCTATCTGTAAAACTAATGAACTGCATGACATCATTTCTAAGGACTCTTCTGACAGCAATTCCAACACACTAAATCACTAGAGTTCAATGCTGAAAGTGACAAATGAAAAAAATCATCTCTAAATACTAAACAAAACCATTAAACATTGCACGAGCAACCTTTTAAAATGCAAAGAAAAAACTAATTTTAAACTTAGGCCCACAAAAAAGGTTTTCCATGAAACTAAATCTAGCACCTGAAGTTTTCATTCTTAACATATTTTAAAAGCTTTGATTATATGAAGACTTGACTACTCATTGAATTGTCTCTCCAAGTTACTCTAGTAAAAAGCAGAACCACAGCTGAATCTCAATTTTTTTCAAGCTACTTCAAAAATGCTAGAGGCACATCCAGTAGTACAAATAAAAATAAGATTAGTAGGTTGTATTCCAAGTTTTAAATATTAACATGATATTGAATAATCTCAATCATCAGGGGAGTTTAAATAGGCAGAATATTATCATTTGAACTGGCTGCAGTCTGTGAATGACCGTAGAGTGTCTTTTTTTGAATCTGGATTGATTTTACTTCTGTTCTTCAAATTGACACAATAATAGCTAGTCACAGCTTAGAAACAAGATTTGCAGCCTGTCCTTTCAAAGATCTATGCAGTAATGATAAACCCAGTGGTCTGAATCCATCAAGCTCATGCTAAGCACTATGTCTCTGGGTGAATAGTTGCTGCTGGACAATGAATCTTTTCAAACTACCTAGAATAGAATCTGTAAACCACGAACAAATGATTCTCCATCGATCAAGTCCTATTTTAATTCAAATGCAGTTTAGAACCACACAGTGGAATAAATTTGCAGAAATTTTATAAACTTAAAACATTTTATCTTTATTTTATGATAATGCAGTTTTACTTGTGCTGATGAAATAAAAAACACAGCTCAATAAATATAATCTCCAAAATTCTACCATGAATTGAAACTTGTAATGGTGAGGCATAGTTTCTTGTTGAGTTTCAAGACAACATTGCAAATAGAGTAAGCAGTATCCTTTTTAAAAAGTTTTGTCATAAGATAAATACATTTTAATGATCAAACCACTTTCTGAATGTTTGTAACTTGAGACTGCTTTTTTTCTTCCAATGTTGAACTGTTTTTCTCTAGAACAGTTTCTAAGAAAAATATTTTTCAGCTAGTCATAAGAATGACTTCCTTAGCAGCCCTTTCCTTTGTACCATTAAACAGTCTGGAAAATTGCTTGCTTGACTCATTCACACTGTCAAAATATACTACAGGCTAAGACTGACCATCAATTTTCTCTGTACCCTATAACAACACACCCAATTTATGCATGAAGTTCTAAAGTAACAGCACTTGGCGTCTTAGGACTACTTTCATACGTTAATATTTTGTAAAACTATATTCACACAGGCTAATCTGTTCATTTGTTGTATCTAAAGAATACCATTTGTTGTACAAGAAAGCTGTATACATTTAATTCCACTACAATTACAGGGTAAAAAAATTAAATGAAAGAAATAAAGCCCTTAGGTTATAATACATCCTTTATCATCTTTTTGAACATCTATTTGAAAACGGAACTTGATCAATGAAGAATCATTTGTTTGTGGGTTTACAGATTCTACAGGTTACAAGTAAGGATCAATTAGAAACACAAAGAGAAGACATCAGACTTATTTGGAGAAAACTCTATGGAGTTATTTTGAGATAAAAATAAAATAAAATAAAATAAGCCAGGCATGATGGCTCATGCCTGTAATCCCAACACTTTGGGAGGCCAAGCTGGGTGGATCGCTTGAGTTCAGTAGTTCAAGACCAGCCTGGGTAACATAGAGAAACCCCATCTATACAAAAAAATATAAAAATCAGTCCAGCATGGTGGTGTATGCCTATAATTCCAGATACTTTGGAGGCTGAGGTAGGAGAATCACTTAAACCCGGGAAGTGGAAGCTGCAGTGAGCCAAGATTGCACCACTGTATTCCAGCCTGAGTAACAGTGAGATTGTCTCTAAAAAAAGTTTTTTAAAGGAATAAAAATTACAAAATTCTTTATACAACTAAAATAGTCATGAAGTCATACCAGGAAGTCACAGAACTCTACATAAATTTATAAAAATCTTTAAAAGTTAACCATTATTTTATCAACTGGCTGATTTGTTATCATTAATAAAGGAAATTAATAAAGCAAAATGGAAGATTTGTAGTGAATGGAGACTTGCTAATTACAACCAATGTGCCATCAAGTAGCTTTTGTTTGTTTGTTTTTTAGGGACCAGAAATCATAGGAAATGGTATTTATAAAGAAAAATTTTTATTTTTTTAATCAGAAACTTAATGGGGAAATTTATGAAACAGAGTTACTCTACCTTCTAAATATGAATAAGAAATTACTAAGTAGGTGAGAAGGTTATTTCATCCTCTTAATCTTTTTTTTTTGAGACGGAGTTTTGCTCTTGTTACCCAGGATGGAGTGCAATGGCGCGATCTTGGCTCACCGCAACCTCCGCCTCCTGGGTTCAGGCAATTCTCCTGCCTCAGCCTCCTGAGTAGCTGGGATTACAGGCATGCGCCACCATGCCCAGCTAATTTTTTGTATTTTTAGTAGAGACGGGGTTTCACCATGTTGACCAGGATGGTCTCGATCTCTTGACCTCATGATCCACCTGCCTCAGCCTCCCAAAGTGCTGGGATTACAGGCGTGAGCCACCACGCCCGGCCTTAATCTTTTAAAAATTCATCCACAGTGTTAAATAAGAAAGCAAAGCCAAAAACAACAACAACAACAACAAAAAAAAACAAAAAGGAAGAAGAGGAGGAGGAGAAGGCAAAGCCAGCTCTATCTGAAAGTCTGGAGCATGTGAAAATTTCCAGATGGTTTTATCCTTAGAAGATAAATACATCTTCTCTATAGATCGAGAAGTCATGGCAAAAATACTATGTTCCCTGAACCTTTCAGCAGTATTACAGTAATGGTTGTTGATCAGAGGCACACAGCTTTTAAAATATATATCTGCCCATGTCTGTTGCTTTAGAAATTCCAACCAGGTGATGGAGCAAGCGGTGGGGTGAGAGGATAAATAAATATAAATAAATATATTCTAAGCCTCTTCTGCTTTGTGCAGGCAAGAAGCCTGGAAAAGTACCTGAGAAGCTGTTTGCACACAGTGGGCATGCCATGCAAGCTGCTGACTCACATGGAATTAAGTGGATCCTGCTATTAGTACAGCTGATCACTAGGCAAAAGAAAGATTTAGGTCTAGTAGGTATTTGCAGCAAAGTGGTTCCACTGGCAAAATCTCTTATACTCTCTACTTTCAATGCTGAGTTTTCACATCTCTACTGTTAAAGTTCAGAACTGACAAGTCTGAGGCCACAGGTTTAAACGTGCATTTTTTAAAAGGCAGCCATAATTGTTTATGCTCCCTCATTCTTCAAAATTCATATGCTAAGCCAGATAAATCAGAGGTAGCAAGAGGTTACAGATCAAAAAGCCCTGAAAGGTATTAATACAGGGAGAGAGTGGTACTTCTTCAATTTATCCCGAAGCAAATACATCTTGAAAAGTCAAGCAAACCCTTGGGGCCACAAGGTGACCAGGAAGAATTGATAAGGAGTACTTCATTAATATTACAGTTATTTTTGTTATGAGAATTTCAGTAATTTTTCCTGATTTAATATTTCCATAAGACGTGTGTGTGTGTCTGCACACGCGTGCACACACGCTTTGCCTATTGATATTATCTGTAGAAACTTGTCTGCTGGAAAATGTTTCTTTAACTTTGGTTTGGCTCCTGCTTTGGAGCTGATGGGAAATAACTTTTCCATGGATTAGAGCCAACTGAGCTGCTAAAACAAAAGGTAACATTCATTAGAGAAACATGACACCATGATCTCATTCTGAAGGTTAATTTTCTTCTACATTAAGTGTGAATTGTCTAAAGCTTAGAAAATCCAAACTACATAATAACGTGAAAGAAAATAATACTGGCCTTATCTTAAATGTTATTACATGGAAATTTCTTTTATAAAACTATGAAACATAAAACAAAACTGTAGTAAACAAAAAGAACTTATCAGATTCTTAATAATTTAGCTTAATTTTCTCTCTGTAATTTCCTACCAACATACACAAAACACCTTGCTTATTTTTTCTTATATACAGTAATAGGGAGTTTCCATATAAAACTCTTCTTAAAGAGAATGTATTTTTCTCAATAAAACATGACTATCTAAAGGTGTTAAATACCCCAATTTTTAAAGGAAATGTAGAGAGAATATGTTTTGTTTTACAAAGCATCTGCTAACCAAATACCAACTGACTACTCAATTCCAGGAAAGCCTTACCGCACCATTTTTGGCAACTGCCAAAAAGCTGAAAACAAATTTTATGTTCCCTGCCCTCAGAGGTCCTCCTGTACTTTCTCCTAATTGTTTCACAACATGTTAAAAGCCTGAAACAGCCAACTCAATTAAACAGGCTACAAGCATCCCCTTTGAACACATATTTAATCCTTCTTCAACATCAAGTGATACAATTAACTGTCTCACACTAAATCAATGCACAGCAGAAAAGAATGGGCAATAATCAATAGCCTTAACAAGAAGGCAGTGGAATGGCTCAGTAAATCAAACTGTAAATGCACAACTCATATCCAGAATTAGACTGGATAAACAAGAACATTTATGAATGCTGTGAAGGAAAACCCAGAACTGGCCATAGGAAACAATTAGGCTGCATTATTTCTGGAAAAAAAAAATCAGGGAGATGGGCTTTTGGTGTTTGTTTCCCCCCTTTCACTTACTGGAAAAGTTTCCTATTTCTAATCATGTTACAAAAGTCTCAAACTTGTAAATGAGGCAAATGCTTTAAAAAATCTTGGAGCAAAAAGGACCATTTCAATGGGCTAGAATTGGATCTCTATCAATACTGAGCGACAGTGAAAGGGGAAAAAAATAAAGCTGTGATAGAGTGTTATGGATTTAGATGCTTCTTTACACATTTGAGAAAGTGAGTGGTGGATATTTGACCAATTAAGTTTATATAGGTATAAAAAATACACAAAAGAATAGTGCAAATCACGAAAAAATGAACTTTAATGTTTCACCTTCTAATCTGTGCAGGTACTTTATTGAATAAACAATTTATTTCTAAAAAGGTGTGTCTTTTAGGAGGAAATTTACATAATACAGCATTTGAAATATCAAATATGAATTATTTATTGTAGACCAGCATAAAGCTAAAGAGGATTAGTTTTAAATGAAATTAGATTTGTGAACAGATGGTTACAACCATTTTTCCATTCACAGATAACTGCATTTACAAAGAAACTTTCAAGCACGGACAAGATAAATACTGAAGTATTTTATTAATACCTCCTTGTTTAGCTAGTAGTCAAGCGATACATATGTTAAAGAGGTTAAGGTGTTATTTTCTCTTGATAACAGGTAAGTAAATAAGCTAGTATGTGCACACTTATACACATTCAAGGTAAGTCCTTTTTAATTTTTTCCTACAACACAGAGACCTGTAGTGCAATATGCATAATAACTAACAACATTCACTTTGACCTAAGGCAGAGTTTCTCCCATAAGAAGAAAGGTAACTTGGACTGAACTCTGGCATTAGATAAGAACAAAACTAACAGCTACCATTTATGGAGCATTTACATGGAATAAGATACTGCATTAAATGATTTCTATCTAATTGATCTAATTGAATTCTCACAAACCTTGAAAGCAGATGATACTGGACTTGTTTTACAGATGAAGAAACCAGCTTGGGACAATAAAATGACTGGCACAATGATGGAATCAAACTCAGATCCAGCTAAATCCATGGTTTGGGCTCTTAACAAAGTCTTGATTCTTTGCCATTAAAAAAATGATTTTACTTGCATATTTTTTCATGTGACTTTTTGCAAATTATTCTGGAGATCCTAGTTTGATGAAAATCGTAAAGGTGACACTGGGAATGAAGTGCAAACCACTGGTAGTCACATTCTTATTATTCCTGACAACAGTATTTTTTGCTACAAAGTAATTTTTATTACAAATTTCATCCCAAAGGAAAGAGCATACAGGCCGATCTAGACACTCAGAAAACACCCAAAACACAATAAAAAGTTACACTAAAGCTAAAGCAAACCAATGAAGAAAGCTCCAGAGAAATGAAATGGACAAGGAACACCGCTTACTTTTCCCTATGATCAATTTAGTCCCGGACATAAAATAAGTTTGACTTGTATGCCAAGTTTGAATCTATATAACAATCTTATATTCAGACCTAAGGCAAAGTTCCTCCCATAAGAAGAAAGATAACTTAGACTGAAGTCTGGAATTCAGATAAGAACAATACTAATGGCTACCATCTAAGGAGTATTTACATGGAGCATGATGCTGAATTAAGTGATTTACATAACTGATCTTATTGAATCCTCACAAATTCATTTTTAATTTTCTAAAAATGTATTTCTAATTGGCTGTCTGACTAAATTCATACAATCATGAAAATGGCCAAAATGTAATGTGTGGCAAGAGTTTCAGGAAAGGATACTTATAACACTAGCTACTGGTATAAAGTTTCTGTCTAAACTACCATTCATCTCAAGAATTTTTCCATAAAAATAATTGTATTTCTCATGGAGTATTTTAAATAACATAATCAATTCTAATATTTGAGATAAATCTCTTAAGAGTTCAGGATTACAACTTGATAGCTACTCAATAGGCAGTATACCCAGAAATTTCATCTTCTCAAACGCATGTTTTCTGAGAGCAAACATGCTCTTTATGCCATACCATGAACAAAATACCGATTACATATAACAAAAGCCTTAAAAAGAACAGTGTCAGCTGTTTTTAAATACATCATTAAAATTAATGTATTCACATGAAAAACAATTCTACCTACTGGATCTAAATATTTCAGTATTATTGATACAGTATTACAGATAAACAGAAAATTGAAATTACTGAAATTTTATTCCTAGGAAATTTCTGAAATGTAATACTAAAAATCATAAATAAGTATGACGTACAGTAAGAATATATATGAATCATTGTCAAAGAGGTGGTGAATGGTTTCATCTAGATTTTAACTTCCAAAGACTTACAAAGGTTTTTAAGCATATTTCTCAGTCTTACTAGTAAGACTTGCCCAGTGAGGTGAATAAAATCTCAGCCTCTTACAAAATAACGTCTTATGTTTCTATGTATGAGAAAAATATCAGTTATACTAATTCTATGATTTAAATTATATTTTAAGCAAAAAAAAAGTTATGAAATAAAAAAACTTCCTTATCTGATGCCCTTTACCTCAATTCCAAGCTTTATCTTGGAATCCAGAAATTTTCATGTTTTTCCCCCCCAAGAACAGTCTATTCTGATTGCTATATTGTTCATCCCCTGTCAGCAGCATTATTCTTGACTTTAGGTTCAGACTCTATGTTGTCAGACTACTAGTTAAAATTTTAATATAAATTTCCCACCTTAAATGAGAAAATCTAAACAAGCAATTATTCAGAAGTGACTTTCTAGATTAAGAAAAAATGTGACTGAGCATGTTTTTAAAAGTACAGTTGCTTAAATTTAGGCAACTGTAATGAGTCAACAAGTACTTGCTCACATATGTACAATAGTCTAATATGTAGATTCTCTAACAATCAATATACTATATTTTTGTATATACAAGATCACTGCATAGTGCTTCATAATCTTGCTAATTTAAACAAGTTAAACTTAACACAAAGATTGAAAGCACATGCTATGAAGACAGACTGCCACACTGAATCTCAGTTCAGCAACTCCCTGACTGTGTAACCCTGTAAGGGTTAATTGTTCTTAGCTTCATTAGTTTCTATAATCAATAGATGAGGATTAAATCAGGGGAATAATATTAGCCATTTCTACATGTGTTACCTAAAAATCAATCTGACTCAGTTTTATCTCACTGAATTATAGAAATTGATGATGCGCTTGATATAAATCTCTTACCACAAAAATCAGTGGTATACTCACTTTGACTAATACAAGCATGTATAGTCTTTTACAGCACACATGACCATAGCTGAAATTCATCTGTTCTTCCTACACTGACTATGCAATGGTTTCCAATACAGATCATAACAAATTTCTCAGACGTACAGGAGGGCATTTAATGCCTACTTGTGTGATACCTGAGCAAATCTGTGTTCTACCAGAACATTTTACAATTAAAGACTAGAAGGGTTTAAAAGTATTTTATTATCCCATGATTATTTTAATCTTAGTTGTGCTTCTCAGAAGCTTGAAAGCTTATAATCACCACTAGTCTATTGACATCCAAAAAGGCAAAGACTCTGTGTGTCATTCACCCTTAAATCAGAATTGCCTATCACAATGTCTAGTAGCAGGTAATGAATGGTGAAAAGGTGAGAAAGAATGGATGATTTTTCTATAATTGAGATGAAGAAGTGGCATATATATTGATCTGCATTTTTAAAAAATTCTTAATTAAATCTTCAGCAGAAAAATGTGTATTTCTGGTGAGAATCTCTCCTCTAACATTATTCATCCTCAGCAGGAAATACAGAAGCCAAAACCCCATTTTGCATCTTGTATCTCACTTTGCATACTTAACCCACTTTACTGTATGGTACATATTAAGCTACTATATGTTAATCATAGTTTAAAGGATTTGGAGGAGCTATTAAACAGACTCTACCATAAAAACACATGCAGTGTAGATGACTCTTCCTTAATGTGGATAATGACTTTAGTTCATCAGAGTTGGAGGGGGGTTGTTTTTTAACATATTGGGTTTTCTTACATAGACATTTGTTTTCTTCTTATTACTCTGCTATGATTCACGGATGGTAATATCTGGCAGTAAAAGTTCATAATGGTAAAAAAAAATCAATAAACAAAATCATGATGATAATCTTTTCTCATGGCTAGATTTAGATTTCATTAGTCTCAACTTAGCCAGGAAGAAATACAAGATAATGTGAAGAAGGACAGTTCATTCAGAGTACAGATCTTTCTTAACAGGACTCTTTATATAAACAATGAATTCTTCAGTTATTTCTTTCTTCATGGTTCATTTCTCCGTTGCCTCCCTTTAAGGAGAATTGTTTTATAAAAGGCAATGTCATCTACCCAAGAGGAATCTTAATTCAAACATGACAAATTTGGCTCTGTTTTTCTCTGAAACCTTTTATTTTTAATTTGGCCCATTTGGTGAGCTAACACTACTTAGTTATAAATGCTTCCAAGGATTGGGAAATGTTACTCCTTATTCCCAGTCTATGAACGATTAGATGAGCAAAGATATGTGAAAGCAAATTATCGTCTGAATGCAGTAATATGGAAAAGAAGGAATTACAGATGTAATTTATCCATCACAAGCAGATCCTAAACACTGATTGTGTCCATAGTTTTGCAGAAAATTGAAAATGATAGAAAAGCTTCCCTGCTTTTCTGACTTTCATTTTCCATGTTTTACTTTGTGTGATTTACTGTCAACTATTAACAGCAGATGCTTCTTGCCTTATTTGAGAACAGCCTGGACGTAAGTATAAGTGATTCTGAAATCCAGAAGCCTACATGCTAGCTCTGAATTTTATGCAGAGAGATAGATTCTAACTTAAGATACTGGACTCATATGGGGTCTGGAGAAAACAAGGTCTTGGATCTCAACCTGACATTAACATAAACTAAAATACAAATATTGCTTAATAAACCCAGATCGCTTCAGCAGAATTTTGCTGGGCCTAAAATTGTGATCTAGGGTTAAAATACAGGTAGTTACCAACTGACCCATGATGATCCAGGGACAGCTGCCATAGTCTGGTGGCCTGTGGCTATGTGAAGTCTCTTACTGGGGATTCCCTTTAGTTCTTCTTTTCTCACTTGTGGTGTCATAATTAATAGTGTGAGAGAGAGGGAAGTAGATAAAGGAAAGATATTTCTTTCTCTCTTCCTTAAGTATCTCTTTAACTGACCCTGCAACTGCTCTTGAGAAATTTCCCCTCCTAATCATTGCCACCACCGCCTAATATACTAGTCTCCCTGTTGGCAATCAGCTCCTTGATGACTGAGTTGTTATCATCTACTCCCTGAAGTTTGACATAGGAAGTACATAAGTTATATTACTTAAATTGTGGAATCCTCATCCTCTATCACCTCCTGTTTTTCTTCCTCACCTCTGAGTTCTTACTACTGATCTCTTGACCATATCCTATGATAAAATGCCGAAAAACAAAACAACAAAAAAAACTGAGTTCAATACTACAATCTACCTATTTCCCCATGGCTACTAGTATTTAGGAAACAATAGCAACAATCAGACATTTGAAAATTTCAGAGAGAAGGAAGAATGGGGAGAAGCTGTTCATTAAGCTCTGCAGTAGACAGGGCACTACATTAAAAAAAAAAGGCAGGTTGAATCCTTAGAAAAAAGAAAGGGGGTCACTTGGGAGACATATTTAGGACACCTTCCCACCCTAAGGGTTACACACATGAGAAGCTTTGGTCTCCAGCCCCTCACTCTATACCCGGTCTTTGGACCCTACAGATTCTAAGCAAATGCCCTATTGAAGACTAGCTTCAGGAAACAGAAGGAGCCCAAAGTGAAAGCTGGGAAACCTGCACTGGCTCACAGAATGAGTCTGGGAAAGGCCACCTCCCCTGCACTAGGCAAAGTGAATTTCTGGAACCCTAAATTGAAATTTAAAACACATCTTTGCAATAGAAATAATTTGACAAAAGCAGTTGGGGTCTGTGACTCTAGTAGTTTTAAAGATTTATGATAAGATAATATTTCTACTGCACGTCTTGGGTTTAATTAATAACCAGGTTTCCAAGGTACTATTTCTACTGAACTATACTTTAAGCATCGTATGGGTTACTTTGGCTTCTTGGGGTTAATCTAATGACTTAAATAACCTTGCTTCTGTGGAAAAACACTTTCTAAACAACTAAAACTTTAGAATACAGCTTTTTATGCACTGGGGAGGCAGCTATATAGTTTACACAGTGACTACTTATCTAATTCATTTAACATTTTTCCTATATGGCCATATATTTTACAACAGATACAACATCTTTGAAAGTTGGTGGCAGCATTCTTGCTGCTATTTTGGTTTCACTCCTTGACTCATTTGTTGACTTAAAATATAGTAATTACTTCTGAGTACTTACTGTTTTAGGCCCTGTATTGTTAATTTGCCTTGGATATTCATTTTTATTCTTAAGTACTGCTGTTAGTTATGTTTTCTTTGTCCAATCCTTAGAATATGCATACGTAAATTAAGAAGCAATGTTTTCCAGCATACATAGCAAAACGGGTAAGAGTGCAGGCTGTGAAATCAGATTACAAGGCTTCAACTCCACATTTTACTGGCTGACTGACCTTGCATGTATTACCTAACTTCTCTGTATTTCAGTGTGCCCAGCTGTGAAATGTAAGTAACACCAGTAACTATCTCAGTGAGATTTTATAAGGACAAAATATTATGAAAAAATGAAAAGCACTGAAAACACTGATTGACATATATTGTTTCAATAAATATTAATTCATTTTGTTATTTTACTCCATACAGAAAAAATAAGTATTATTTGTGGAAGAAGCAGATATACAAACCAGAGTACAGACTCTTGTCATTTAAAATCATTTGGGACTTGTTTTTATGACACGCATTTCTGCTATATTCCGGTTATAAATACATGACTGTGTATATAAATATGAAGAGTAGGCTGGGCACAGTGGTTCACACCTGTAATCCTAGCACTTTGGGAGGCCGTGGCAGGCAGATCACCTGAGGTCAAGAGTTTGAGCCTAGCCTGGCCAACATGGTGAAACCTAGTCTCTACTAAAAATACAAAAATTAGCTAGGCATGGTGGCACACACCTGTGGTTCCAGCTACTCTGGAGACTAAGGCAGGAGAACTGCTTGAACTGAAGGTTGCAGTGAGCCGAGATCACGTCACTGCACTCAAGCCTGGGTGAAGAACGATATTCTGTCTCTAAATAAATAAATAAATAAGTACAGTTATAGGAAGATAAAAAAATAAAATGTTTTAGTTTTCTCTATAAGGAAAAATAAATCCATTTGTGATATGCCAGGTTTTATTTACTAAATAATCAAGACAGGAGAAGTGATGACAAGTTTGTCAAGATGAGAAGACTTTAATTTCCCTTCTAAAGTGGTCTATCCTCAACCACCTCCCTTACCCAGATGCTTTTCAGAGAGATTTACTTAATCCTGAAAGTTTTATGAGGGGAAAAATGATCTTTTGAGTACAGCTTTTTATGCACTGGGGAGGCATACACAGTGACTACTTACCTAATGCATTTAAAATTTTACTGTTTTAGGCCCTGTACTGTTAATTTGCCTTGAATATCCAAGAAAATTAACAGTACAAGGCCTAAAACAGTAAGTAAAATCAGGCTTCTGGCAGGTAAGACAGAAGGGGAGAATGGAAATGGCCCTCCTGAATACCCATTTCCATTCTCCCCTTCTGTCTTACCTACCAGAAGCCCAATTTTAATCAAGGCAACAGGTTTGTTATTTTGTTTTGTTTTGTTTTTTAAAGAAACACTTCCTAGAAAACCCTGCTGCCAAAATCAGCCAATAAGAGACTGAAAAATTACCGGGTGAAGCTCAGAGAACCTTTGCTAAAAGGAGCCTGACTGGGCCAAGTTATGGTCTTTTGCCTTTTCTGCATCCCGTGTCCTAGACTAAGGATATGATGGCTGGCACTGCAGTGGCCACATTGCAATTTTGAAATAATCCTAAAGTTGGAAGCCATGTGGTCCTCAGGAACTAAGAGAGAAGGAACCTGAATTCCAATGACTGTAGAGTCACCAAATAGGCCTAGACAACTGACTGAAATATAAACCCCTAATTTGTTTACGCCAAATGCTGGGGAGATGGGGAAGTGTCTCTGTTATGCAATGCTGAATCTAATTCTTCACAGACTAAATGTCTAAATCACTTCTGTATGACTAAGGAGAGACATATACAAGATCTGAACCAATCGTTCTGAAAATGGACAATTAGAAAGCTGGAAGGAACTCAGAGATAATAAAAGAAGAAAAATAATGGTTAGAGATGCACAACGCCCACAGGAATCCAGAGGACCAACAGCCTGTCAACCAAATTAGAATATGTAAGGGGTTATACTATTTGGTAATTATCAGCAATTTTCAAAACACAAGCTCATAGCATAGAAAGTTTTATTGCTAGCAAAAAAATCAAACTTTATCTCAAAGTGAAAATATTTCAAATGCGCCAAAAATGCAGGAATTATGCTGTAGGTACATGTGCATGTGATGATATTTATATGAGAAGCAGTGTTAAATTAAAACTCTGTAGTTGTTGTTAATAAATTATAAATAAGCATTAGCATAAGATGTCCTCACTGGAATCAAACTTGTTTACAGTAAAATTCACAAAGAAATTACTATTCTAATAATCAATTATACTTCAAACAACTAAGAATTTCTATCAAGCCTTTCCAATTGCTTTCACTTAAGTTTCCACATGCAAATAACTACCATTAGTGCTAAATCAAAGGCCATCTATCTAGTTACCCACTTTTACTGGCAGACATGGTTTCTGGCCTAGCTGTTAACATGGAAAATGGCTCACCTTTCTAAAAGCATAGCGTGTATTTCTGTTAAAGTTAAAGAAAAATCATATTTCCTAAACAGGATCTCTTTGTAAGAAAATAAGAAGCTTTGTCTAAGTCTATGAGAAGGCAGAGACATTGCTCAGCATGAAAGGTAACGGATTAGCAATGTTGATAGCTGAAATCCTCTACTTACCCTTGGCAAGAAAAATGACAAGATAAGCTTCCCAAACTAGGTCCCTAGGTGTCTATGCTAGGTTTGAGGAAACATTCCATTTCTCACCTTTTGCATGAACTGGAGATATGTCATACAGTTCTTCAAAAGAAAATTCACCCCACACTGCATTGTTTCTTTTAAGTCAGAAACAGCCTTATACATAAAACTGATTCAAGGCTACTCAGTGGAATTTTGAGTAGTTTCAGACATGTGGATTACAACTAAACTTTATTCAACTGTAAGTGCCACACTGCTTGAGGTCTAAATTGTTTTTAGTTTGTCACGCTCACACACTGAAGCAAGATTTCATGAGAAAAAAAGTAGAAGCGGTGTACCAAAATCTTACATGAAGCAAAATAACTAGTTCTAGAATTAATGCAGCAGGTAGCTTGATTCAAAACATGGTTTAAAATTCATATGATAGTCTAAAAAAACCTTTACTAATTAGAAAAAAAAAGGTTTCTAAAAAAAGTCCTAACTATAAGAATATAAACAGGCAAATGAATACAATTAGTAGTTTTACCAAAGTAACTGCAGCTACTGAAAATTTCATTAAAGAAAGGTTTATGTCAGAGTTGATGGCACTGCAGCATATTCACAGGACTTTCTTTACAAAGTTGCGAAGTCTGCTTAGGGACCTTTAACATGGAACACACTACTACTACATGGCTTATACCTTACAGTTACTTCATCTCCTAAATCATTAGGAGAAAACAAGGAAATGATATGTCAATCTGTCACTGAAAGACACACTGAATATTTGTGCCAGCACAGTATACGCAATAATCTGTCAAAGTTTTAATACATGGGAGATACCAGTGGTAAAACCAAATTATCATAATAATAATAAATTCTTGGTAACAGTTATTCCAGTTAGGACCCTACTAGATCAAAACTTTAATTGAAAATTGCATATTTAGTCTAAAACTTGCAGATATTTTATCAGGATCATCAGTTAAACTGGTTTTTAAAATATAATGAAAAGTCTGTGCTTGGGGCTTAGAAAGAACAGCAGCAACATAGGCACTTTCTCGATTGAGGATAAATCATGCTAGCAACGAAGGATCTTTTAAAATTTAACTGTAAACACCTTTGGGACTACTTCATCATATGTAGTTATGCCATCCAATCCATATGTGACCATCTAGATACTTGATTTGCCTTACTGATTTTGAATGCTTTCGTTGTTCATTTACCTGTATGTACATATATTTGTGTGCCTTTTAATACCTAATTTCCATACTTCATATATTCTGCTATGTCTGCAGAGGCTCTTTAAAACTGTTCTCAGTGCCCTTGATTCTATGCCACTTTGCAGTGGAATCTGATCTCAAATGTGTCTATGATAAATCTGATCAAGGGTGCTATTTATATATATCACTGTATATGGCAAAAAGAAAGTTTAATTATCTTAAATAAAATTGCTCAATTTGATAAAGGAACAAGTGACCAAAGTTTTCAAAGACAAAAGAATTTTGCTAGATGTTTTGATAACAGATAATAAATATAGAGGTTATATTCCCTTCCTCCCATCCCTAGTACTTGAAAAATTAATGAGTATTTGAAATAGAATTCAGTAAAAAAAAAAAAGTCTATTTCTGTTGATCATATTGTAAAAGCTTTTTTGAGAGTATAACTTGGCAAACATTAAAATACATTCTGTAGGCTTTCTTTACATTGACTCCCTAAATTTTACTTGAGATTTGAAACATCATTTTTGAAATATATCATTCTAATGGTGGCCTGCAGTGTTAATATTTTTCTTTTTTGCTATCTCTTTTACAAGCCTTAGGGGAACATAATCCTCTTTGGCATAAAATAATGCACTCTTGCAAATGTTCTGGATTTCTGAAATGGCTAATACACCTAAATCTATAGCTTCTAAGCAATTTAGGTCTCAGATTGAACATACTCTTAGACTATTATAAATTAAAACTGCAATTGTAAAAGGAAAATTAGAGAAATTAAGTATTTACAATATTGTTTATACACTAGCACACATTACAGCTTTTGCTCTTTTATTGTTTTCATTATAATTCTATATTCTTAATATATATCTATATTCCTCATTATCATATATTCCCATTTCACTTAGCAATAGATTTATTACGATACAGAAGTCTACATTTTCATATGGCATATTTAATCTAATTATTTAAACCTCAAAATCATCAGTATGCAACTAAAATACTGTCAGCTAATTTTCTTCCTAACATCTTCAGTAACATACCAATTGACTTCTTTTACATAAATGAATACTTTCTTGAACTGTTTGACTTCTGTTTTTTTTAATGAAATAAATTCTCCTCTTCTAACTAGAAGTCAGCTATTAACGTAAGTCACCTGGGAGCCTGGCCAAAGTCTGAAACAGCACAGCTGAAGGGTACA
Source organism: Aotus nancymaae (assembly GCF_030222135.1). Lineage (NCBI taxonomy): Eukaryota > Metazoa > Chordata > Mammalia > Primates > Aotidae > Aotus > Aotus nancymaae. The sequence continues at coordinate 45,628,000 of NW_026988431.1, read as the reverse complement.
GCCATTTCATAGGGTCCTCTCAGAGTATTTGGTTTGCTTTCCTAACTTTCTAAAAATAGTAGATTACACAGGCTACCTCCATCTCATAGCTCAAGAACTCAGAAAAGGCTGGACTATGGATTTAAGCAATACACAGGACACATTTTATTAAAGAAGTCAGGATATTACAAGTTTTCTAAATTTTTTTTCCATTTACTCTGTGAGAAAATGCAAATGATCTAGCGGTTACTGGCATGGAAACCTCATAACGCTCCCAAATTTCAGAACTTCAAGCATGAGTCATACAGTTACTTTAACAGTTTTAAAATACGTTTTTGATCTATTTTAGCCACAAGACTGAATACAAGAGGACTGCTATCTAAAAGGAAGGATTCTAAATACTGTACAAAGAATCACATGTGTCAGTTATAAAAATATGTATACACACATACGTAAGAAACATGTTTTTTAACATAAATACTTAATTGCATATTCAAAATTGTTTTAATTCTTAACACAGTTATTTTGCTAACAGTTAAGAAGCTGTTCTCCTGGGTATAAAGCTCCATCATAAATAAACTTGTGTTTATTTTTTTCCTCTTATTCACATCTAAAATATTTTATCAAGTTTTAGACACTGTAATTTAAATTTAAATTAAATTCAGTTTCTCTTAGAAAGACAAAGAATAAGGACAAAGTTTGCATTGATTAGCTGCTGTAATGAGTTCATGTCATAAATAAATTTAAAATCTTGAAATTATATAAAGTCTTTGATGTGACAGTTGAATCTTGTTAACCACACAGCATGTCATTAAGCAACCTTGCTGCTTTACTCAAAAAGGTACTGTTCTGTGGCCACAAGTGAGCAGCAACCAAAAAAAAAAAAATTTTTTTGAGATGGAAAAATAGCAACTGAATATTAATGTTTCACAATGTTTCCAAATATTGTAGAGGCAGGTCTTCTGTGAAACCACGCAATGTCACAGCCAAATTTAATGTCCTTCATTTTGCAGCTACGAGTGCACCATCAACTGTCTGTAGGATTAAAAATTGGATTTACTACTAATTGGGTCAAAACAGGGTTACTTATGGCCACAGCTGGTTACCGACAAGCGTAATTAGCTCTTTGCCCCTCATTTTATGGGTCTTAGTCTCTAATTACACCTAAATTCAACCAACGTGAATTTAGGGACACACATTCACAGAGGTACAACCACTGTGCCCTTCACTGATGCCTCTCAAAGGAAAGGGTGAAGAAAGTCTCAACAGTAGTTCATAACTTTTGTTTATTGATCTTTAGGACTATGACATTAAGAAAAATCTAACATTTTAAAATATTTTTGCTGTTGTTAATACTTCCTTATCTGTTCAACTCTAAAGATCATATTCTTGGAATCTTCAGTAAAAACTTTAGCAAAATGAACAGCCTACACTGGACCAGGAAACAATGAACTGAAACAGTTAACTCATAACTCAACCTGATGTTATTAAAGAAAACTATTATAGCACTATATATTTTTAAAGACAAGATGGACCTATGAGACTTTTACTTTTCTACATATGTAGAAGTGATAGTGTCCTCTCCTCAAAGGTCCAAAGAATTAAACTGGGACGTTAATATTCAAAAGCAATTTAATTAAACCAAGTAGGGTGAAAGTACCTAGGAACACATTTCTAGTCTTGACCTTGTGTGACAAAATAAAGACATGTATGTTATCTTTTAAAAGACTCATTTTCAAATATGATACCTGAATTACAAATCCAATGACATTTTTCAATGTCAAGAAATACTAAAGTAAATATTTTAGTATTATAGTGCCCACAAAAGCTAACTTTTAACATTTCTGGCTAAGACTATTACAAATAAAAAATAATCACAATCTAACAGAAAATAAACTGCTAAGTTAAGCTGGAGAAATCCAATAAACAATAGAACTTATGAGTTTCTACTTATTTATAAAACTCACATTCAACAAAGTTTGTGCCTCAGGTAAGGTGCTATAGCAGCAGTTCAGCACCTTACTTCTAGTTATATTTTCCACAAAATGCAAGACTCTGGCCTTACAATAAAATACCCATAAAATAAAAAGAAAATCCAAAATGTCAATATATTAAAAGAGCAAAAAGTCCATCCAAGTTTAGCTGATTTTAAATCTGCTTCTCTTTTGCAACTATACAATGCCTTTACCAACAAATAAAAATCATCTCCATTCAGTTATCGCCATGGCCTTATACATAATATATGCATATGCTAAACACTCACATGTAGCTACATTTGCCATTTCCAGGGACAGACACTCGCTTTGCTATTACTAAGTGAAAAATATATCAACACTTTCTGCCCTAGCAAAACAATCATGGAGTGAAAGGACTGATAAAGTTATTCATAACAAAGTTTGGCCAGACTTGGTTCTATTGCTTCTCGTAATGTTCCCCAGCCCAACATCATCAACACACTGTATAACTAAACTATGAACAAAGCAATCCATAATTCCAAACGCAGAGGACTGTATGTCCATATACCCTTTATTCAACCACTGAATATCCTTAAAAGAATATAATAGTTACTCACTTTCAATGAATCAAAGCAGGCGATTACGCGTCCATTTTCAACTTGGCAGCTTTTCGAAGGATGTGCAAATTTACATTCCGTGTCTGGCCGTGAGCAAGTCCCCCTCTGGAACTCTCTACATACTTCCAGTGTTAGCCATTTTGTGTCCCGAATTGGTGTGACACTAACAGCCATGTTTAGATTTTACAGGTAGTTAAATTTTTCAGTGAAACCAACAAACCCAACCCCCCAAAAAAAGAGCAACAACCAAAAAAAAAAAAAGCTGAACTGATGATGAAAATGTCCCCTCAAAATACTTTTCCCCACTCCCTGCTTTAAAAGTACATGGAAAATTGTGTCGTCAATATCAAGGAAAAGATCTCCCACTAGAAATTCACAGCATGAAACTGTTAATTCAAAGAGGTTTTGGTTTTTAGAGAAATACTAGGATTGTAAGTAGATGAACGTTTAAAAGTAGGGCCTGGTATCAGCCTTGTGCTCTCAGTAACCCCTTCCCAGTGCCAATTTGGAGCCCAAAATGCAAGCATGAAAACGTGGCAGACCCTTTGACACCGAATTTCCAAGCTGCTTTCAGCAAAGTTGTCTGAAAGGGAATCTCCTCACAGCTGAATTTGCAATGGAGTTTGGTGGTGCAATCGGTATTGATTAGTTTGGCATAGACAGATGCAGCAGTTTAGAGCAAAATCGAGAAAATGATTTTTTTTTCCTCCTTGATTTCCTGGCAGAAGATATCTTACTTTTTCAGCAAACTTTTCTTTTAACACTAAAGCAGCCTAGGGCAATGCCAGATACTTAGAGCTTTTCTCTTGATTATAAGTAGAAATGGGGGTGTCTGGGCTAGAGGTGGAGGGTGGATGTGCTGTCGTCACAGTCTAGCTGGCAGCAAGCAAGGCAAAAGCAGAGACTGCTCTAGAAGCGGTTCCAAGCAGCAGAGACGTCAGGAAAGGCACTTCTTAGTACCAACCTGTAGAAAAAAGAGATAGGTTAAGATTTACTAAGTAGCACTTCACTGATGTCCTACAGTATCACAACCTTGCCATGTGATACCAGACTAAGTAATATTCAAGTCAGCCTCTCTCTCTCCCTCTCTCTCCCACACATACACACACAAAATACTTACAGTGAGGCATATTGCAGCCAGCCATCGTAGATTTATTAAAAAAAGGGGCCGTTTCCCCTTGTGAAGCAATGCATGATAGAGAGATAACCAATCACAGATAGTGTTGCAGCAATATTCTGGGCAGAAAGCCAATAGTGTGGGTTGTCTTATGAAAGGTCGCGCCTGTCAGACGTTCATTACTATGCTATAAGCACAGAAAATGTCCATCAGATGTGACTTATTCCACTGCAAGAGGACGAGCATGTGGGTTTTGAATTTACCCAACATGCAGTTAGTGGACTAAACCATGTTAGTTTTAAAACAGCTTCTCAGACAAGTCTAAGCACTTGAAGATCATTACCAGAGAATAAAAAGCAAGGTTTAAAAATTGCAGCTGACTTCCAAGCTGCTTTCCCTCCGGCTCTGCGCAGGGACGGGCACTGAACAGCCTGCTCCTGCTGTCCTGACACGTGAATAAAAAAGGAAAGGGGTGTTTACAAATGGTACATTCTCCTGACCTATCCAATTCACTTCCTTCTAAAGCCCAAGTCCTGCCCCTCCACTGAAAGCAGCACTCATACTGTAAAACTATTCCATTGAGCCCGCAGACACTTTGTCAATATATCACAGGCAGGCAAGATATGAACAAAAGCATCCTTTATTCGTACATTTTTAAAGCAGAAGCTGAGGTCATGTGGGGAAAATAAGGAGTGCAGTGTTGTCAGTGTATCTGGTAAATCTGAACTCAACCTCAAGGGAGAATGTGATTCCATCGCAGAAACATTAAATATTAAGTGAGCAATTTGATTTGGGCAGAGTGATGCACTTCAGAAGTACAATTCCAAACGAAGCTGGAGGGTCGGGGATGAGGGATCCCCTACTGCCTGATGATCAGTTAACTCGGCACTACAAGACTACTCCTTAGAGCATGGCATTTTTACTTTTAACAACTTACTTTCTCTGTCAGGATTTTTTTTTCTTTTTTCCATTGAATGTCCCCAATGAGGAAAAAAAGGCTTTAAAAAGTAAAATTTTCACATTTTAAAGAGGCAATGTCACAGTACGATAAATAATGTTTGATTATACTTCATGAGCCAAAATTGCTCTATTGGCATATGGTATATTCATAATTTTTGGAAATTAGAGTATAGAATATAAATACATGTATGTTAAAAAACACAAATATCTAGAACTTAAATTGTTTAAGATTAATAGCTATTTTAACACTGATTTTCTTTTAAAAACTACTTTCCAAAACTATTTGTAAAATACAACAGTAAGACTACAACTTTTGATAGAGATTAAAAGAATCGGCCGGGTGCAGTGGCTCACGCCTGTAATCCCAGCACTTTGGGAGGCTGAGGTGGGTGGATCACGAGGTCAGGAGTTCAAAACCAGCCTGGCCAACATGGTAAAACACCATCTCTACTAAAAATACAAAAATTAGCCAGGCGTGGTGATGGAGCCTATAATTCCAGCTACTTAGGAGGATGAGGCAGAAGAATAGCTTGAATTCGGGAGCCAGAAGCTGCAGTAAGCCAAGATCATGCCACTGCACTCCAGCCTGGGCAACAGAGCAAAACCCTGTCTCAAAAAAAAAAAAAAAAAAAAAAAAAAAAACATGGCTCACGCCTGTAATCCCAATACTTTGGGAGCCCAAGTTGGGCACATAATGAGGTCAGGAGTTCAAGCCCAGCCTGGTCAACATGGCGAAACCCTGTCTCTACTAAAAATACAAAAAATTAGCCAGGCATGGTGGCAGGCACCAGTAACCCCAGCTCCTTGGGATGCTGAGGCAGGAGAATCTCCTGGACCCAGAAAGTGGACGTTACAGTGAGCCGAGATTGCATCGCTGCACTCCAGCCCAGGCTACAGTGTGAGTCCATCTCAAAAAAAAAAAAAAAGAACCAACTCATCCCAGTGTTCAAGAAATATTTTTGTTTTCAAAAAAGTTTCCAGGTCCTAATGCTAGTTTCTATTAAAAAACAAAGGTCCAGTCAGTCATAAACTGTAAGCTGTGTCCATCTTTCTGAATCTTTGCTCTGCATTAAGAATTACTCAATGACTTCATGCCTTGAGAATGGACCACCTGCATGGTCAACAATCTCTTTAGTCCTTCTCTTCAGAATCTTCAAGTGCCTCACCTGCAACTATTTTCTTCCTCTAAAGCCAGCTAAGATGTCACTTCCTCCAAAAAGCTACCAAGATCTCATTACCCCCATCTCCATCCAACCGTATATTAACACTGCCTTCTCTGAATTATCTCTGCACCTATGCCCTATACAGTGTTTTATTTCCTTACATATCTGACCCTCTAGACCATATGTTTTTAAGCACAGAAAAAATATAAGTGAAGTGATGCAAAACAGATGGAGTTCCATAAATATTGGTAAATAATCAATTACTGCATCAGGATTTGGATTACCTCTAGAGCACAAAATATACAAACATGCACATGAACACATATATGAATACAACACATGAACATACTGAAACACACACACACACACACACACACACACACACACACACACACACATCATTGCCTCTATATGTTCCAGGGTCACATAGGTCCTTCTACTGCCTCACAACCTAGTCCTGTTCTTGGACAGCTCCCTACCTCATTCCACACAGCAGCTTTTCTAAAACTTCATTACTCTTTCTCCACGTTCACTAGCAAGAGTGGGTAATATTATATGCCAAAAATATTTCATAGCCATTAACAGTAGCCCTTAAGCATGAACTTTTTCTTACCTTCCTACTCATCTGTCTTTTACCTATCGTTCTGTATCTTGCTTGGCCTACCAGTTCTCACTCCTCCTGCCCACAGTTAAGCTTCCACAAACCTCCACCTTGACTCATTCATTCTCAAGACCTCTTTCTTTTTCTGCCTCCTCTATGCATGCACACCCTGTCTTTCAGCAGTTCCTTCTCTTAGCTTCCAAATATGCTGAAGTAACTCCAAAATGCAGAGGGTGACATGGCAGGAGGAAAAGGACCCAGCCCTGGCTATGTATCCTCCTCTCCCTAATGCACTTAATCCATCCTTCCCAGGCCAATACCCAAAAAGTCATCTACCGTGCATTTTTTCTGCTTCTTCCTTTCCCATTCACTTCTGAATCCTTATCAGTCTGACTTCCACACCCACTATTTTACCTCTCAGAAAAGGTGATCAATACTGTCAGGAAAGCCAAGTCTAAAGACCATGTTTTGTCCTTGCCTTTACTTGATCTGTAACATGATTTACTACTCCTTCTTTCTTGAACCTTTCCCTTTGACCAAACTGACACATTTTATCCTGTTGCTTCTTCCAGTGCTGTACCTCTTGTATTCCCCTGGAGGGGAGTTGCTGAGGGTTCTTGGCAGGTGCCAAGACATCTGTGAGCTCCTGGAACTTGTTACATGCTAACTCCCTGTTTGGTTTAACACACATTTCCTCACCCCTGGAATTTGGCAAATTCCTTCTCCTTGTTTAAATCACTCTTCAAAAATCACCTTCTCTATAGGGCTGGGCCAGCTATGCTAAACATTATTCCCTCTCAGAATGTTTTTGGTATTTTGTAAATCTTTGTACCTTTCCCCCTCAATGTTATAAACGCCCTGACAACAGGGTGTAGGTCAAGTGTCCCCCATCACAAGGTTCTTGGAACATAACAGACCATTTTTTAAAAATGTTTTATAAATGAACTTCATTCATACTTACAGAAATAAACATGTATATGAGGATGTGATCCCCTGGACAAAATAAATATTTAATCATGATCTATGGCATCCAGACAATATATGTAAAAAGATTGGTACTATAAGAAATATCTGCATTGCTTGGTGGTCATGTCTAAATACAACCACAAATTAATTTCTAGATTTGATTATTTTTCCTTTTTTCCAGGTTACAGATAGTCCCACTCAAGTACAAAATATACTTTGATTACTAAAATGCTTGCAAATTAGCATTATTTTCTGTAGCAGAGAAATTCTATTTACTTCAAAAGTGCTATTGAAAAAATTATAAACATATTTGTGCTATTTAATTGTAAAGGACATAGGCAAGGACGATAATCAAAATATTAATAATTAGTTCAGGCATAGACTCTGAGCAATTAAAATAGATACTGGCTTTTATGCATTAGTTTAGCTGGACCTGATAATATATGTGCCTGCCCTTGATATAGGGCACTGTGGGCAACAAACTCAAATTATTTCCTACAGATCAATTTCACTAAACTTCTGATATCAGATCATCTTATATTTCTTCTCTTTATTAAAAAAAACTATTTCAAAAAACAGAAATCTCTTGGTAAATTAAGATTTTATAGAATTTGGATCAATATTGAATTCACAAAACATTAACTAGTAGTGGGTTTTTGTTCTATAGATAGATACAGTATTTAAAGTGTGTGGGTAATGTACAGATAGTGAGAATCCTTGCAAATATATTTGGCCTAAAATAAATTTTGTTTGTAAATAATTACTAAAGGAAAGATTTCTATTTCAAAGATAAGTACGAACGGGTAAATTGCTTCTGAGGTAAATCTCTGACCTATATTTCAATACATTATAATAAACTTCTCTGAACAACAAAAATATTGTAAGAATCAAACTTTTAAAAATCTGAGTAACAGCTAATAGTAGGCCCTCTTTAACCTACTGATCAAATTCCAAACGCTACAGAGTTTCTTGCTTTATATGACATCTTCTACAACAGGAACATTCTGCCATAAGAACCAATTTCTTCTTGAATGATATCAGGAATCACGTATATATTCTACTTTAAGATAGATATAAGGGGGAAAATAAAAAGGAAAGAAATGAAAATGTGAAATGACAGATAATAAAAACCAAGAAAAGGATAAAGCAGAATGAAATTATTCTTACTCTTTCAACAATTATTCTTAAAGATTTTATATATATATATATATATGGCTTCATATGAATGCCTATTTAAGAGTCACATATCTACTGCTATAGAAGATAAAGAGATGCTTATAAGGTATGAAATGAAATTCTCTTTTGGAGTACTGGATGCCCTCTATGACCAAGGTTAAATTTCTTGCTCACATAAGTTTACTCATCATTTCAGTTCTTCCAAACCAGAGTAGTTAGCTGGTAATTTTAAAGACTTTTTAAAATATGCTTTTAATGTTGATATAAGTTATATATTAAGGAAATCAATTATTTGAGGTCCTTTATTATGATTTTGTTTATTAAGATAGTTTCAGTCTAACTGAAAGAGATGGCCAAATTCACCCTGTAAGGTTGGAGGAGATAAGAAGGAACCCCTTGCCCAAAACCACAACTTCTTCCCCTGGCTCACTGGTGTCAACAAATCCATAATTAGTAATGTCGTTCTTTAGTAAACTAAGTTTGCTCACACAATTATTCCCAGGGCTTGTCCCAAACATTAACAGAGATCTCCATATACGAACAACCAACTTGGCATTTCTGTAGTGCATACAGCCATCACTGTATTCACTAAGGTGCTAAGTAGAGTAACAAAGATGTTATATACTCTATGGGAAGAACTGTCATCTGAATGAGTTAATGCAGCCTTCAGCAGTATTCAACTACATATAGCAAAAGGCAGAGACCAGTATTTCTCAATGAGGGGTAAGCACAATACCTGCAGTACTCACAGCAATTTTAGGTAATGCACAAGCAACATAATTTTAACAGATGGATGAGAATGCTAGAACTAGTGTGTCCAGTCTGTGGTTACATCATTATTGTAATTTCGGAAGAAATAAAGTTTAATTTACAAATTATAAGGGTCAGGCACCGTGGCTCACGCCTGTAATCTAGCACTTTGGGAGGCTGAGGTGGGAGGATTACTTGAGGCCACATGTTCAAGACCAGCCTGAACAACATAGAAGATCCTATCTCTACAAAAAAAATACAAAAATTAGCCAGGCGTGGTAACAAATGCCTGTAGTTCCAGCCACTTGGGAGACTGAGTGCTTGAGCACAGGAGGTCAAGGCTGAAGTAAGCCATGATCACACCACTACATTCCAACCTGGGCAACAGAGTGAGACACTGTCTCATAATAATAATAACTAAATAAATTTTTAAAGAATATATACATATACACACATACACATAACAGACTATATATAAGTAAAAATCATGACAGAGATATGTAAATGACTGAAATTTTAGCAACACTGCAAAGAAAAAGATAACTTTCAATCACACACCCTCTGGAATAGCACAGAGACTGCCAATGTGGCCTGCTGGTCTGACACATTTCAGACTAGCTGCTGCCAAGGAAGGAAGATTGTGTTTACTAACTCAAATAAGTAATCTAGGGTCTGTCGAAGCAGTCTTTTAGAATTCTGATCCATTCAACAGTTTGGTTCCCTAAATCACCTAGAGGTCTATTGCAGGAAGGATAATGAAGGAGCATTGGTTAGGTGATACACTACTCCCAAAGATTAGAATTCCAGAAGCAACTAAACTGCATTGAAATGAGAAAATGATTGTTGTTCCTTAAGTATTTATATTTGGGACAAAACAGAACATAAAGCTTCTGTAGAGACAACGATTTAAAGGTGAATTTTCAATTGATTTCTGTATCAGGCAAAATTTAAAAAAATGAAAAACATTTAAGCTCACTAGAAGATAATTACCACAATGAATCATTGCACTCTGCATACTAGCTTTATACCCCAATAGGCCTTCGTCCAAGTCCCTACTGCAAAGTTATCTTCTTAGGAAGATTTTCAGCCCACCATCCACAGCACCCAACCTTCTGTTCCTCCCAACAGCAGTGCAGACTCGTTTTAAGAGACATATGTAACATTACACTTCCAGCCTAAGCAACATAGTGAGACCTCCATCTCTACAGAAAATAAATTTTTAAAAACTAGCCACACATGGTGGCATAAACTTGTGGTCCCAGCTACTTGGGAGGCTGAAGTGGGAGTACAGCTTGAGCCCAAGAGTTCAAGACTGTGGTAAGCTATGACTGAGTCAATGCACTCCAGCCTAGGTGACAGAGTGAGACCCTGTCTCAAAAAACAATATGACACTGTGGATAGTGGCCTTCCCACCTAAAGGGAAGGAAAAAAAAACCCACCTAATACTATGTAGTACTGTGAAGAAAGCAGAGTAATATTACACACTTATCTTGTTATCTGCTGATCATTTATTTGCCTTTGCCACAAAAATATAAGCTCCATGAGAGAAGGCAGTTGTTACACTAGTTCTTCATTAAGTCAGCACCAAAACAGTCCCTGGCCCAGAGGAAGCAAATAATTAATATTTGTGGCATGACTGAATATTTTTCTTAGTATATCAGACTAGTTTATATTTTTGACAAGATACAATGCTTAAGCTACACAATTTAGTATACTGGAGATATTACCTTTATAACCAGCATCAAACATCACTCATTGGAAAGAGAACATGAGGCAATGAAGTTAAAATAGCAACATATTTAAATACTTCCTTGATTATGAAGTTGAAGAAAGATATTTTGAGCCACAGAATATCTGAAACAGATTTATGTGGCTTTGCAAATTTAAAATATTTAAATAATTATCTGTGAATTTCTGACAGAACCAGTCTTCAATTCCAGCAAAAGAAAGGAACACTGCACTTTTTCTGATTCTATTCAGAGAGGGAGTATTTAAACATTACCTTCTATAAGAAGGTATAATGAGATAAAACTGTGAATGCTACTTAATTGTTCTACAAGAAAAAGCACTACTGCTAATTAGGGTTATATTTACCTATATATTACACAAAGACATTATCTTGTTAGCCTCAGACAGACATTTCTGATCTGTCCATATCATTATTAATATTTCAAAATAGTAAACAGGAAATCAGAAGCGACTACAGCAAAATTTAAAATGCTGTTATGTGCTCAAGAGCTAAATGGCAAAAAATTAAATCTCACCATCTTGGCAATTTTCAGAAAGTACAGTGACCCAACCCGAATCTGCCAATATAAAACTAGCACAACGAAACTGTGAATGCTAAATAGAATGCAATACACAGTAGTATTGTTATTCCCATTACAATGCCTGATTATAGACTTTAATTCTAAATCTTACTTAAATGAGTATTATTTTATTTGACACCATAACTAAGGGCCAAAATCATAGTTTTAATATTCAACCTCTGTACCTTCTGAACAGGATCACTGAGCTTCTTGTTGAGGTTGGTGGCACCTCTGCCTAAAACAATTTAAAATATGTTGCTCACTGCTTAAAGAACGGTAGCAAATTCATCTATGCATCCTTAATGATATTATTGCACAACACAAAATATGAAGTTAATCGATAAGAGAACTAAGAAAATGCTATTTCCACAGCACCTCATACATTGGTGAAATTTGCTGCATTTGTACCTCTTTGCCCCTCTATTCCAACTTTCCCTCTCACACAGAAATCATTCTCACAATCAATGGTCCTATAAGATCGTCTCCATAATTAACCTATACTTGTTTTCTATTTTAGCAGATTCAAGTAGGATAAATTATGTGAAAAAAAAACAGATATAATTTTAAAAAAACCTGCCCAAAATATAAAGCATATCTCATTACAATCAAACTTAATAGTTGTCACATCGTTCAAAATTTCTAAAAATTAAATGTGACAATTGCCCTCAATACTATCCACTATATCTGACCACACTAGCTTAATCTTAATAAATAGATGTTGAATTTCCAAATATCTGATTTTAAACCTTGCATGATAATGTCAATCAGGAAAATTTTACTAGCTTATTTATATTGAATATGGCCTAAAATATGTGATTTAATAATTAATCATGGAAAAAAAGTATAGAAAAAAAGTATAGAAAAAAATCTATACCTATAATTAAATTAAAAGATCTAAAATAATTATTCTTCAGAATACAATGACCAAAAGCAATTACAAATGAATATAATATGTAATTGCTTGACTGTATCCTAAAAAATAAGTTAGTGAACCTCTCATGACACAACATAATACACAAATATTTCCTCCCTTCCACATCATCAGTAAAAGTCCCTATTATTTCACTAATATATTTCTTATTCCAAACTTACAAATACTCAAGCCACATAGGAGCTACACAGTTTAACATTACAATCCTATGGATATTTCTATTGATTTATACAATTGATCTTAAGGATTACTTTTTAGCAAATAATCTCAAATGTACTTTTAAAAATATATCAATGTTAATTGAATGTATTCCTCATAACAATATTAGATCATCAGTTTAACTTGACTTTTTTTCAAAAAAAAGCAAATTCACATATGCTCACAAACAAGTAAGATTAATTTTTTCACTAACAGTGACTTAAGACTCAGTTGTTTTTTCCTGGTTTAAAAGACTAAAATATGCCACAAAGCAAAGACATGCATTGACAACTCACATTTTCACTTCAATGTAACTGACATATCCTTTGAGTAAGGTTTCACATAATTCACATACCTAACTAGGTCCAGAGATTAAACAACAAATTATGTTAATATTCTACAATAAAAAAGTATGTTAATGATCTATGTCAACAGAAACAGATCAATATAATTACTATTGAACAATTACATATTACTCCACTATAGGTCCATTTTGCTATCAGTAGTCAACTAGGTTAATGAGACTTTTTCACTCTTTTAATCAATACTGCAATTGCATATAAAAAGCTATGATTAGATTTGAGCAATTTTAGTAATATAAATCCTTAGAACATGAAGTGTATTTATATATGTATTGACTTTGAACTAGAATAAAAAACTCCTTTCAAGAAAACCTTGACTGATGTGTACTTTCCACTAAGAGTGAATAACATGTTTTTTTACATTTCTTAAGCCTATGCTATACTTTGAAAATATACTAACCCTAAATCTACACTGTAAATTTCTCTTGTGCGAACATACAAAAAAAGTGCATCTTTTTTTTCTATAAATAGAACTGAAAGCTTGTTTTTGTATTTTTGCAAAATATTTTCAACTGTTAGCCCTTATATAGCAGCTAATCAATAGAAACATTTGTGAAATCAGTTTTTCAACTCCTGTTGTATCAAAACACAGATTTCATTCCTAAAACAATCATAGTATTTGCATTTTGTAATTATTTACCAAGAAACAGAGGTTGGGAGTTGGAATAAATGTTAGGGTTTGACAGAGTATCAAAATGGACAATAAATAGCTTACTGTTATTTTCTTATTAACAAAAAGAAAATGTGTAGTTTTAAGCATCTGCAGGGCATGTTATATTTGGGGAATCTCTCACAACACTATGTCATAAGATTAAGGGAATGCTTTTTTATATACATTATTTCTACAAATGTCAGAAAATATCTGCTATCTCCTCCCTTTTTTAGATGCTAATTGACTAAAGGAAATGGTTTCTGACAATTGCTATACATAACGCAAAGCATTATCAAACTAGCTGAGGCACAACAGAACTCTGGAAAACTCATGTAGGCCCAAGCATATTTCCCATGTAGTAATTTTCCCTGTGGCTAGGGTTCCACTTGAAGTCATTCATGAGTCTGGAGTAGGAAGTCTTCCTGAAGCAGCATGCATTTCTAATTAAAATAACCAACATAGCTATATACTCTTGTATGATTACGCCTTTGCATGTATGTCCTATTGGAAATAACAACATTCTGCTCTCACTTTGTCCTCTTCAAACTCTTTTTCTTAGTTATTAAATAACGGTCCACAAAATAAAGTACCTGAAAGCGAATTTTAAGACTTTAAAAATGGCTGGATGGCAGAATGTGAGCATTTCCAATGCTTTTATTCTCACTTTGACAATGTGATTTCACCATGTTGTCAGAGCATAAATAAAGTCAGGCTTCTCAGGAGATGAGATTAAAGATTTTGTTATTACAAATTTGTACTTTCAAAAGAGTATACATATTGAACAAAAACTATAAAGAAGCATGAGATTTGGTTCCTTTGCTAAATAGAAAACAACATTCTTTTCTTAATTATTTTAATTGCACATAAGGTTCTGTGCATTCTGGAAAAGCTGTAACAAATAAGGAAACACAAAGAATAAACTACATCTTTTTAATGAGACAGGGATTAAACCTCTATATGTTTCCATCCGCATCATATGCTCTTAAAAAGTAATGACCAGCTTTCCACAACAAATCAGAACGCAATCGTAGCTAGCTAATAAACTGAAATAACTGCAAATCATTTATTAACAGCAACATTTGTTTCTCTGGGATACTGATGGTCCAGAAAGATTCTTGGATTATTTGAGTCAGTCACTTGGGGGTGACTATTAAAAATATATACTGTTCCTGGGACCTCTCCTAGACCTACTGAGGATAGGAACCAGGAATCGATGTTTTCCCAGGTTATTTTTAATTCCATTAACTTTTGGCAACCATGATCAATCAAGGCTAAAATATTACTCTTACCAGAGATTGTTTACTGCCTTTCTACCCTATAATTTCCTAGGAAACCAGAATATCTTCTCTGATAAGATGGCTTGTTTAAAGATTTGGTGTCAGGCTTTTCAATTATATTCTATCAACTACTTCAGAAAACTAGTATGCTTATAAAATATTGCAAAAAGCTCTGTTATGATTATTACTAATATTTTAAATCATGCATGCCACTCCATATCACTCTAAGATACTACATCATATACAACTACTAATCATGCCTCAAACCATTTATGTTTTAGTTCTGACCAGCAGTTCACTACAACTTAGCATGCAAAATCTACTTCATTGGTAAAAAAATTCCCTGACAATATTTAGAGGAATACATTGGACAAATTCAAACAGCAATCATGTAGCACTTTCAAAACTTTCCACATTTTTCTATCAATTGTCTAATGCACTATCATATATATACGATATATACAAACAAATAAAATGCTTTACAGATTGTAATATTTAGGTTCCTTATTTGTTGTTTATAGGAACAATTTATAGCAATAAAATTATTTTGCAAAAAAAGATAAACAAATAACCTATTGAACCTATAAAATATGATTAAATATTTACATTATGAATAAAATATAAAATAAGGATTAATATGTGTATGTGTATAAGTGTGTGTGTATATACTCAAATAATAAGGAAAAACATTTACATTAGATTTAGTCGAATTATTTTCTTCATATATAACAAAAACCTAGTCCTTTATTTAAAGTAAAACCTCTGTATGAAAGTTAACAGGGAGGAAAAAGAAACACTTTTATCTTGGATAAAACTAAAAATGTATGCTCTTTCAATAAGTAATGCCCCTTAAAAAGATGAAATTTTGAAAAGTTGGCTTGTGCTACATTCTATACATGTACTGAGCTTCCTTTCTGGCTTATGCATAAAATCTTCAAAGTGTTCATTTGGTTATTTAATTTTAAAAAAATGTTTCAAGCTGGGCACAGTGGCTCATGCCTGTAATCCCAGCACTTTGAGAGACCAAGGTCGGAGTACTGCTTGAGGCCAAGAGTTCAAGACTAGCCTGAACAACACATTGAGAACTCTGTCTCTACAGAAAATACAAAAATTAGCCAGGCATGGTGGTGCATGCCTGCAGTACCAGCTACTTGGGAGGCTGAGGCAGGAGGACTGTTTGAGCCTGGGAGGCTGCAGTAAGAGAAGATCATGCCACTGCACTCCAGCTTGGACAACAGAGGGAGACCCTGTCTCAAAAAGAATAAATTTTTTTAAAAGTTTCCACTGAAGAAGCCAAATAGAGAAATTTACTACCCCCTCACAACTTATACATTCTATTATTCAAAAATAGCAAGTAATATTTTATATATTGACATACAATTTATTTTCATCCTAACTTCTTTGTTCCTTACAACTCTAAGAGATGGTTGGTTATATTACTTTGTTCATTTGTGAACAAATAAATTGAGGCTTGCATGGTTAAAGGGCTGACCCATCAAAATCCTCTAAGCTAAATAAATGGAAGAACAAGACCCAAAAGCAGTTCTTCTGGCTTCAAATGTAAAATTTCATTCACGATACATGCTAGCAACTTAATAGAGCCTGGTAGAAGTGACAATGGCTACTAATATATACAACAGAAGTCAAAAAAAAAAAAGGGGGGGAGATAGTGGGTGAGTGGGAGATATTGGAGGTACCACTACTGCATTGCTTGTGGTTAGCTCAGAGTGAGGTGTGTGTAAGTGAAGGTGAAACCCTTGAATATTGATATTGATTCTAGAGAAGATAAGATGGTCCCTCTTACAGAGCTGAGAATGGATGCTATTGCTCTTTTATGTCCATAGGGTAGACCCTAAACATTAATAATGTATACCCGGAGACATAAAAATTCTACACTTCAGCAACAAATTTCTTCTCAAGATCGTTAATCAGTTTCGAATAGATTATGAAGTTCTAAATACTCAGTAGCTGATTTTGAAAGATTAATTGTTGAGGAAGTGGTCTTTGAGCATGATTTTTTTTATCAGCGAACAACAGGAGCCTACATTTTCTTCAGAGCTTTCCTTATAGAAGTTTAAAATATGTCAGCAGAAAAACTCCACATAGGTAAAAGGCAATGCTGCTTTAAAAGTATAAAACTGATATATGCTGAATTTGCATACAGTAAGGCTGATCTAGGAAAACTACTAAAACAGTATTTAAAAAGCAATGAAGAAGACGGAATACTGTCTGAAACACTTCAAAGCCATGTAGAGTCAGACCAATTTTTTATTAGGTTGGTGCAGAAGTAATTTCAGTTTTTGCCATAGTTTTTAAAACCACAATTACTTTTGCACCAACCTAATTAACAGCTGATAAAACCATTATAAATCTGTCAGAAAGAAAGCACTGAGGGTTTGAAACGGCATATATGATTTTTTTCTTTCACATGTACCAAACCTGTTCTCTACTAATATTGGTTACTTTTTAGCCCAGAGAAATCACAAATATTAAGTTGACCCAAAGTCAAAAGAAAACCCAAAGTCAAAACCAATAAAAAAATTATAATCGTGGTTCTGCTGCCTCAAAATATTTTCTTTTAGAAAAATTGCAGGAGTGTGTTTCTCTAATTGTGCTTCTTTTTAAGGTTTTCTTTCTTTGTTCCCTACCATCCTAGAAATGTTTTACTTAAAGAAATTCAAATACATTCAATGGTAACTTTATTAAATGAATAAATATATTCATTAACAATAAATTATACACATAAAATATGTGTATTGATTATATTAACTGTGTATTGACCACCTTGTATATGTAGCCTAGACATAGCGAGACTACTTGGATCCAGCCTTTGAAGAATCTGATGCTTAATTAAAGGTATAAAACCAACATACAAATAACTATATATAAAAAAAGTAAGTGAGAAGTACACAGTAGAGGTAACAATAAAGTTTAGTAAGTTAAAGAGAGAGGTCTGGGGTAGTTTCATCAAGAGGGATAAGAAATGTAAGGTTGGTCTGGAAGGACAAGTTTCATTTGGTTAGACAGAGACAAAAAGGAGTAGCAATCCAGACTGTAGAAACACAGACAGTAATGGCAAGGATGTGGGAAAGAACTGCATATGTACACTGGGAGAACTGGTCTGTATGGAACACCCGTATGTAATGGGGCTGGCAGGAGATGAACCTGGAACTTTGGGCTGAAGCCAAAATCAGTAAGGGCCTTAAAGGCAGGCTAAAGAATTCAGGCTTCACTTCTTAAGTAATTGGAATTCACCCATTCAAGACTTCACCCAAGGACAGAGTCAGAATATTTAAGCATCTGAAGGGCTAAGAATAAGACAGTATATGGGATCTGAAGAAATCTTATTAAATAAACTCGGGATTTATTTTACTTCCTAAAGCTCCTGCTTCAGTTGCCAGGAAGCTGAGAGATAAATTTAGTGCTCAATTTTGTCTTAAGTATTTGTTTCATTTCTCTGCCTTGTAAATTGATTTATCTGCAATTATTTGATGTGCACTTTACTTTTGTAAGCTTGATGGAGAATACATCATACATAAATAAAATTAAAGTAACATGTGTCTTGATACCAGGGAAATGGAACATTGTAGATGCAACACTTAAAAGTTTCAGAAGAGAAAAAATAATTTAGAATTTCCCCACCAAGTAAAGCTCATTTTTCTATAAATATTTCAATGAAAGACGGCCACATTGAATTAAAATAGTTACTGCAGATGGTGATTGCTTTAAAATCTGCAAGCACTGGGTTCAGCAACCTATCTTCTTGCCTGGCTGTCCAGTTTGACCTTCCATGTGAATCTGTGCTCCTATCGTGATGCCAAAATGACCTTCTGAAACTTACAAGGCTTCCAAAGCTGCAGATATTTTCAGCTGTATCAGCCCTGGCTGTCACAGCATTCTGCATAGTGAGTGGCAAAACTGGAGCCTCCTGTACTAGCCTGACCTTTTAAACTCACAATATTTTGCTGCTGCTCAAAATGAGTTTTCTCTTTCCATATTATTTTGTGATGCTATTTCTCTTGCTCAATTGTAAAGCATTGATTCTAAGCATAAAATGGTATTTTTCTTTACACGAAAATAAAATACTTCCTTTATGCATAGTAAATCTAACATTGGTAGATGCTGTAAAATAAATATTTACTGGCCTCTATAAATAATTGTTTTAATTATTAAAAATGTTGTGGTAACAATATATAATAAAATGTCATTATTTCTGCAATAGTCAATATGAAAATTGAGAGATGTCTAAATTTTATAACTGTATTTACTATCAGTTTATGTTTAACATTATGTATTCAATATCTAGCACAGTGCCTAGAATATTAAAAATTCAAATTAATATTAGGTGAATGTAACAGAATCTGCATGTTCAATATATTTCATTTACCATAGTACTATTAAACTGAAATATAGATGCTTAATTTTCTTGCCAAAAAATTAGTATATTAGCATGGAATCTTTAATCTGAATACACACACACACACACACACACACACACACACATTCCTGAGAATTCTTGGTACATAAAGGTAAAATCATTTTCAAATCCATTGATATCAGGTCACTGACAAAACTTTTATCATATGAATGGGTTAAAACTTTAAATTTAAATTTGCATAGGTATATTACTTTATTTTGTTTCCACTTAGGGTCTGTGGATACTGTATTTTCACAAGCCCATACTTGTATTCAATACAGAGAACCAAAAAATGATATTTTCAGAGCAAATTTATCAACTAATTCATTAGTTGGAGAATGGATCCCTTAGCTTCATACATTTATTCTATTTCATTTTTAGCTACAACTTATGCATTACTTCACAATCATTTATGGAATATATAGACACATATGGATATAACAAAAAAACATGCACACATACACACATGGACATGCTCTAATCACTAGGGATTTGGGGGGAAGTGAGAAAAGTTTATCAGAGATTTCCGAGTGAATGTAGAGCTATTAAATTTTCAGTGATATGTTTGTATATTTTGATATTGGCAACAGATTTCTATGTTTTAATTATGAAAAAATGAATTGAATTATATAATGCAGCTGAATAAATTACAAGAGCATTTGAAACTCTCTTTTTTGGCTCAAGACACATCTTAAAATGTGCCATTCAGCAAGCCATCCAACAAACCAATTGACAGAGTGCTATGTCACTCAGAAGCGACATCAGAAACTTCACAGGTGGTAATGATTTTGAGTCTAAAAGTAGATTTTGCTGATCTTGGCAAGTGCTAGGGCAGAGGTATTAGATGAGTAGAACAAATACTGAGCAAACCACATAGGCAGATTAGGCCATTTGATATATCCCTCCTTTCAAAGCCAGGGAAACTTCAAAGTCCATTCCATAGTCTGCTTTTTTATGACCACAACACTTAACAAAAAAAAAAAAAAAAAAAAAAAAAAAAAAAAACTCTTCCACATCTTATCTCCTTCATTAAATATTTCTAGAATTAACTTGGAGTAGGTCTCAAATCTACATGCAATGAGTATTTGTGTACCTAATTCATACCATACTGATGGAAATAAACAAGCAGAAAAACAGCAAAACTCCTGGGGTGAGATCTCAGTTCTCACAGTACCTTAGAGTATGACCCTTGAGCAAATCCCCTAACCTTAATCTTCCCAAGCCTCAATCTTCTCACTTGTAAGCCAGAGAGCTACCAATGCATAAATCCCACAAAATTGTGTAAGAGCTATGTATGATCACACACATAAAATAGTAAGCTCCTACACAGTAGGTAGCTATTTTAATAATTATGACAATGGCTAATGCTTGGGTCTTTTGTTGTTTTCATTTCATTATTTCACTTATGAATAGGCCTTTTTCTACAATCCATACACTTCAGAAAATCAGAAACCATATTCTTAATTTATCTTAAAAATTTCAATCAAAATCTTATAGTAAAACTTAATATGAAATGGGGTTTAAACAAATATTTATGATTTAAAAATGAACAGTAATAAGCAATACAATTCTGAATTTTCTAACCTAGAATGCAGACTAAATCCTGGAAACAAGGAACCAATACTTCACAGCTGAATGGGGTCTTATAGAAGAATATGCACAGTTGCACTTTCACATTTGAAAGTTTGGAAGCTAGCCTACAAAATACAGCTTTATTTCCTGTGCACAAAGAAAAGCTGCAGGAAAAAGAGCATCGTGTGCATATTTAAAACCCTTTGTCATTAAAGTTAAATACAACTCACCTCTCTCCTATTGATTTTTTTTTTTTCTGATAACATAAAAGTTGTAGGCACTGAAACTTGGTTACCAACCCTGAGTGTTTTAACCTGCTCCCAATCAGGAATTTAGCATGAGGAAGATTCAGATGAACTGTAAGTCTCCACCTTTCTCCAAAAGTGCCAACATCAGAAATAATTTATTCTGTCTAGTCCAGGATGATACTATGGTGGCATCATGCTTATTTATCAAATACTTGAATAGAAAAACTAAATGGTTTACATATTGAGTCAAATCATTTTAATAATTATGAGTTGATTTTGTCTTTTCTCCAAGATACACAAAGTATCTAAAGAGTTAATATGTCTACCAAATGGTTTTAGGCAAATTCCACACACTGCCCACAAACAGCCTATTCTTGACTTCTTTGTGCCCACTCTGTTTTGCCCATCTATTATTTGTGAATATTTCTATCACTATACTGGAAATTACTTTGAGAACAGGCACATCTTACCTCTTTATTCTCCAAAGGGTATAGCATGACAGGTAGAACATTGGCACTGCACTCAATATTTACTAAATAAGGATGCTTTCTTTTGCAGCCAAAAGCAAAGCAAAGACTCTTTCATTTTATATAAACTTTTCTCTAAAAACACATACTTTTATTTGCTGTATGTTCTAAATAGCTCTGTGAAGAGAGGAATTTGTTAGCAAAGTGACATTTCTCCAACAGCGCAAGTCCACAATTAATAGCTTATCTTTTAAAGTCACAGGCTATGTCACAAGTAAAGTTACAGACAGCACAGACTGATGTATAAAGATGATATAGCATGAGAGCATAAAATAATCAAACAACCATGATCTATAAACTTTTGCCCCTATCATTTCTTGGTGTAAATTTTATAGCATTATATTATTGGTGAGAAAGTACATTGTCTTCGAACTTCACAGAGCTTCCCCTGACGGAATCCCAAATGGGTACCTACTGCCAAATGCATTGTTACAACACAGCATGATACTGCAACCCCATATCATATCTGCTGAAGATGGGGGGCCTATTTTGTTTTATTTTTGTTTTTACAAGTCCAAGAAACAGAGTATAAGCATTTGTTGAACTATATGCCATTTGTAATCCAACATCAAAGCAAAAAGATGAAAATAGGTTTGACAGCCTTTTAAACAAAATTTCTATCTTCTTGACTTATGTCAGTTGTTGTATGGGGGAAGTTTTAAAACTATCATAAACATGCCACACTCATTCCCAAGAGAATCATGGGATGGGACTGGGGGGGTGGGGAATGCTGGTTTTGAAGTATGAAAACATCTGCCTTCGGTTCAGTTTGGCCGATCACCAGCTACGTGGATTTAGGCAAATAAGCTAACTTCTCTAAATCTGTGTCCTCTAAAAGGATGATGATTCCTGCCTCACAGGCCCAATTCATTCATTGTCTACTATTATTACCAAGTTGTTTGTCTTCACTCAGTGTTTTTCCGAAATGAATATAAATTGGCAAGACCTCACATAGAAAAGACACTCAAATATGGTAGGTTTCATCATTACTTCCACCTTGTTCTTACTATGCCACTGCATATTCTGAAAAGAGTGCTTTATCTCTGGGCCTATCACAGATGCCCCCTCTTCCACACAGCATTCCCTGGCCATTCAGTTCCATAAAAACTTCCTTCTTTGAATTTCCTTCCCTCTTTGACTTTCCTCCTTTGGTACTAACTTGTATAGTGCCTTGCATTGTTAACTTTTCAAGTATTTCTCCCCAACTCAATTATAAGTCAAAGAAGGAAAGACACTATGTAATTATACTTTCGATCCCCCTCTTGTGACCTACTACAATCCTTTGACTTTAAGTGTGCTCAAAATATGTTAATTGATTATTGAGCAAAACACAAAGGATGAACTGATTCCTCTATGATCTAACATGGTAAAGTAATAAGAAAAAGACCTCAGCACTTAGTAAACTTTAACCAATTACGAGGAATAGGCATAATACTATTCTTCCTAAATTAATTGCTCCCAATAAAATATTTGCTTTTAAAATCTCAGTCCTCAAAACTATATCACTCTGAGATAGTCATTTGCCACAGGCAATTTTCAGCAAATATGGTCCCCCAGAAAGCATAATTCTACTTGAGTATAGTTTTCTATGGTCTTTCCTATTGAAGTATGTATTTTTCTATTGTTAGGCACTTCTCAAATTATTTTTTGGAAAGTTCATGCAATGCCTCAGAGAGCGTCTCCTACTGAATCAAAGATTTTCTTCTATCCTCTGTTTCTCACTTTTGCTGTTTATCAAATCTCTTAAAAGTCTTTTGGATGCGGTACCTAAGACCCAATACCTCATCTGAATGCCACTAGGTAGACAATGCAGTTTTTCCCTGAATGTTATAGCAGTGAAGTTTAAATAATGGCTCAAAATAATTTAGAATAAATTTGTCTCATTAAAATTAGCCCAATGACAGAATAATAGAGAAGGCAAAGAATGTCAGATACTGCTTAATCTTAGTTACTTAAAAATTAGTATTTTCTAAGCATTATTTTAATGATATAGCTAAACAGATTTTCACCATACTGTATCTTTATAGCACAAGGCAAAAACTAGATAGGAAAAAAAAGTCTAATAATAGAAAAAGGCAGGTAATAAGTGTGACTTTCACATAATACTAACGAAGGCAAAATAAAATACTGTTAACATTATTCTCTAGCTTGATAGAAACATACTGTATTTAAAGACATAAATGGCGCAATTTCTGTACATTTGTGGACACAGGCAATCTAAATAACTCATAAGTTGTTATTTATAAATAGAATCTTTTTCTTGAAAACTGTCTTGATTTTATGGAAATTTTTTGCTATATATGAAATAAAACAATCTATCATTGTTCGGACATTTTCTGTTTAAACTATTTCAAACCATTTATTTGTAAAAAGCTTGTAAGGTCCTCAAACTAAAAAGACCTGTAAGTATTCCAATAAAGCTTTCTATTTTATTTGAAATATAACTGTCCTTCTAATTCTAGATAACCATTAACCAAATGCAACTGTTTATTGATTCCTGTATGTAAATAATTCTGTTTATAATAGTGACTGATTATTAAGGATTTTTAGTTCCAAGAAAAAGAATGCCCTGGTTATACTGATACCTTGCCTAAAATAGCAAGGTCTGAGAAGTATAAATGTCAGCCACATTGAGCACATTGCAAACTTGTTTTATCATGTATCTATCTGCCACCTTGTTTATCACTAAGGATAGGTTACACAGGCATTCTGAGCATGGAATTTAATAAGAGAGGAGAACTGCCTGGTTGACATTGAGACATTTCTCAGCAAATAACAAAATGTGCCTAAAGTTGAAATTATGTTTACTTTAAAATTACCAATTTCGGACAAAGAATTTGGTGACCTATAGGTCACCATTTAGTGCTTTAAAAGAGCTTGGCATAGAAATGAAATGTTTTAAGAAATTAACACGTATCTTCTATTTAATCAAGGTATAATCCCTGATAAAATATAATTTCAAAGGTTTTTCACTTACTGATATTTTAATACATAATTCTTAAATATTTTTTATCAATAAAAATTAAAATTCTTACTGTATTTTGAAAATAACTGTTAATACCTCCACTGCCTTTAATATCCATATCCAGTCAGCTGCTACATCCTATGCAGCCTAAACTTATCACATTTCTCCCAGCATGCATGTCCTTTTCATTCTAGGGCCATTCCCCTCATTTAGTCCTGCATCTCTGTTCTGTACAACCGCAATCTCTACTTCATCCTATATGTGTCCTATTCTTCCCCTATAAAATGTCACCAAAACACAACTCCTATAAGGTTACTGCCCTAAACACCAAATATCTGTCTATGTTCCACACTATGTATTATTAAACTTACTACCTGCTCATCAACCACCTGGAAAGTGTAGCACCAATCTCCCTTGCACACCTGATTCCTCATTTCTTCCTATCCTATTAATGCCTCCCCCCTCCCCCTACCACAGGTCTTTTCTCTCTATCTTCTTATTTTCTGCCCATTATCCTGGAGTCTCTTCAAATGCTATAGAAAGTACAAGTCTTTTAAAGTATTCCAAACGTTTACGTTGTCAAGCTCCTATCAGTAACCAAAATAAGTATTTTTAAAATCTGTTTTTGTTCTTTTACATAGGAGCATGGATTCTAAAACTGGACTACCTTGGTTCAACTCCTTATTGTGCTACTTACTAATTAAGCACCTTTGCACAATTAACTGGACTTGTCTGTGCCTCAGTTCCCCCACCTGCAAAATCAGGATATTAATAGTACCTATCTTGTAGGGTTGTTCTGAGGAATACATGAATTAATTTATAAACCTCAGCTTGGCACACAGAAAGTATTTAAAAATGTTAGTAGTCATTATTACAGCTATATTCTCATCACTATCCTTTATATATAATCAGTGGAGGCAAGACAAGAAAAATTGGTTAAAAACATGAACACTGGAATAAACAAAATAACAAGCCTCATATCTCTGCAAATGAAAAAATTGTTCTAGTCATGAGCTTTAAGACAAAAGTCATAAGGCCTACTTTACAGCTGTAGAAAAGATTAAATGAGGTACCTTATTTAAAAGTATACAGCAAGTGGCAACTTCTACTATTTTCACAATTATTTACACCTTTATAATGTCACAGATTTAGAAACTAGGGCATGAAAAGAGTAAATGATTTTTTCCCAAATTTACTGTTTCTTTCAAGACAAATAAAAAAACTTAATTACTTCAAAATAAGTGTATTTAAGTAATAATAACATTGATATCACTTCTTATATTTACAAAGGAGTTCCACTTTTAGAAACAGTGAGGTCTGTTGTTGTTCTGCCTGCACTGGAATAAATATTAGACTTTCAAACCAAATTTAGATATAATGTTTATAGGAACTGGTGGTATATCTCTTCAGAACCTGGCATCTTGAAACCAAAATTTGGTAAATAGTATTATCAGTAAGAGGGCCTTTGGTAGGGGAATACTGAATTGCAAGCCTAGTCAGTGGCATAAAGCTTTTCTCATCTATTTCTTCCCCACAGCAAGCCCTATATCCTCCAATTCTTTGAATCTGTCACTTAGCTTGACCACCCCGCTGCTTTCTTTCTGCTAGGATAAGAGTTACCCATCATGGCTAAAATGTAACTGTTGTAATCACACAACATAGAAACAAATAAAATGCTAACATACCACTTTTACTGTCATCAACAAATGCTGATAAATAAATTATTGAATATAAGAGTGAAATTTTTGGATACAAAAGCTGAAGTGGTCTATAAATTCTAATACTGAGCCATGTTAAGAAAGTGTCTGATAATATTCTAAATATGAATAGGAACTGCTTAAGGCCTCATCTTGCATCGTTCCTATTTAGCATATTAAAGCATATGACATGCATTGACTATTAAACTGTAGTATCTACAGTTTGTAACTATTTAGTGGCTCCAACAGCTGATATTTCATGGTACTCAACAGTAAAACTAATGACAGAATCTATCAATAACCTAGTATAGGACATTTGGAAACTATTATGTTTCTCCTGGATAAAATAAATTAACTAAAACATGTATGAATATTCAGTATCTGAATGTTATCTATAAACATATGGAAAATACAGAACCACTGCTGAATAGATGTAATTAATACTGCTTTAAGAGAACAATATTTTTGTAAGGCTGAAACATACTGAATACTTTTTATTCCCATTATTTATGCATTTTAGGACTGTTCCCTTTATCACCTCTATGTGGGTCAGTCTCAGAGCTACCTTAAGACTTTCCCTTATCTGAACTTTCATAATATGCTACCCAGCCATTGTTAACGAAATATCACTTTCTACTTTACAGTTATTTTCGAAGCTTTTATTTTGCCTACCAGATTCTTATTTTTTTAAGGACGAGGTATATCTATCTTGATTTAAGTTTGGTAGATTTCACTAAGCCTAGTGTGGTATTTTTCTACAATATGTATTCACTTATAAATCAACTTTTATGATAAAATAATATTTCAAGTCAGCAATGTAATGCTTATTTTATAGAACTAAATTATGTCCCCATAAGTCTAGAATCTTCTTAGCTCTCTAAAACAAGTTTATTTTTAGTTAATAGCTTCTAAACTTTTAAAAGTGAAAATGTATGAAAAATCCAGTGTCAAATATAAATTTTTGGAAAACTACTTTGGAGAAAGATATCTCTTCATTTTGTGAATTCAGCTAAAGAGGGACTGGAATGGAATTAATATCAGAGTGGACATCAGCAGTGGTATTTGGATTTCATATTTACCACAATTCTTTTTAATAGTATGATATTATTTAACATTCAGGTGATTTGAATAAATTGGCATTGTCTGGGGGAAAGTTATATGCTCATGCATGCCTTACATACAAATTGTGTGTTCACACCTCACAGGAGTATGTATTTTACATACCTTTATCAACTATTATTCATCTCTTTAGGTATACATCTCTCAGTTTCTTAAAAGAATGTCAAAAGCAATAATCGTTTTTCTTTTGGAGCATATAAGCATGATAATATTTCAAAACTTCTTCACCTTTTTGGAATAATTGATCTCTGTGGAAAAGCAATTCTCTACTCTGTCCAATATGGCTACATTTCATTTTGAGATTAATATTTCCTGAACTGTTTTAACGAAGGATAATCATAGTAACAAACATAGTTTTAACAAAGGATACTCATAGTAAGTAAAATTTTAATCATCATCAAAAATGATAGAAAAAGAACCAAATGTGTAAGACCTAATACTCCTAACACGAATATTTCAAGATGTGTGTTATATATATTTTTACAGATGTCATAAGCACATATGATGAGATACCTTTCTAAAAACATGAACGATTATCTGAAAGAGATGTTCTGGATCTGTTATTTAAAAAAAAAAAACTAGTAATATGTAGAAAACTATAACCACGTACGTATTTGCTATTTTTTCCTCAAGAATGTATCTGTAATGCTTACATAATGTATATATTTTATAATATGAAAAACACTACATAAAAACCAATTTCCCTACCTCAATTTAAAAATATAAAATAGGTCTAGAGATGGTTAATGCCATATGACAATAGCTCTTCTTGAATCCTCTGCTTTGCAATCAATAATTCTCCAACCATTAGTGAATATACGCTATGACTCATCAGAAACAATATACAAAATTAATGGGGATCATTCTTCCCCTCACCCTCCACACACGCACTGACACTAATGGAAGCTATGCCTTATATAGTGGAAGACAGATTCAAGATGGCACCAAGCCGAGAGGCAACTCTTCTTCAGGCTCTATATACAATCTAGCTCTCTCCCCACAAAGAATCCACAACATCCATCTTACATTTTTTGGCATCCTTCAAGAAAATAATAGTAAGCATACTTTATATGGCTAGAAAAGAACCACATTTTTTCAACTTAACACTCACTGTGAATGGCAAAATGTACTTCAGTTATGAAAACATCTGAAAGGAATGTTTCCAGGACCTATGCCATTGTGCTTTGTTTACCAGTCAGATGCTTTCTCAAGAATGTGTTCAAATTATAAAGACAGTGTCTCCATGTATAGAAATTCTTCAAAGCCCATAATGTTATGGTAGAAACACATTTTTACTTTTCCTAATATTCAAAACAATGCTCTCTTATCTGCAGGTAAAAATCTTTCATTCTTATGAATTCAGCCTTTGCTCAGGACCCTGGATTCGTGGGTTTTTTTTTTTTTAATTTTCTAAAGAAAGTCCTAGCAAAAGAAAACACATATTAAGCATTTGAAGATAATTGCTATTTACTAAAAACTCTATTTTAAAATAATTTTAGTGACTGTTTATGTTTGGTAACTTCAGGACAATGATAAGTACAGTGTCTCTAAAACGTTCCTAAGTAACAATCATACTCTATTTTGGCCTTTGAGAGGTGTTAGGATTCATTATCTAATTATAAGTTTTTCTCTATTATTACTATCTCACCATGAAATCTCTAAACTAAATAGCAGCTTTGAGGAAGTAAAAATAGATGTTAGGTGGTGTGTTTTCTCAAATTTTGATTACAATGGATAAGAAAGACAAGGTATTTCTATGTATAATAAGTCAATTTTATTGTTTTTTTGACCAGCAAACTCTTTAAGCTTTCTCCCAGAATATTGTTTTCCCACTTTATCCTAGAACAACACTGTCCAAAATAAATACGATGTTAGCCACATTTGTTATATTAAGTTTTCTAGACTCCACAGTGGGGAAAAAAAAAAAAAAAAAGAAAAGAAATGAAACAGGTGAAATTAATCTAGTAAGATCTTTTATTAGAACCAATGTATCAAAAAATTATCATTAAAACATATCAATATAAAAAAATTAATCAGATGTTTTACATTCTTTCCCTCATACGAAGTTTTGAAAACCCTGTAGTATTTTACACTTCTCGATCTGGACTAGACACATTTCAAGTGCTCAATAGTCGCATGTGGCTACTGTACTGGACAGTACATTCTAGATTTCTAAAAATATGAAGCTTTTTGGTCTAAAAGACCATACACTTTAAGAATCTTCCTATGTCACATTCTCTATGATCCATATTGTTGGGATTTTATTTTGAGCCAATCACTTCGTGAACCTATTTCACTTCTTTCTTCCACTCCCTTGACTCTCGTATCTACCACCCACCCTAATGCCTTTGGTTACAGAATTTTAAAAACCCAATCACCTATTCTTTTCAGCTTCTTCTAAGCAAGACCTGAGATGTTCTCTAATCTGCACATCTATCACCATGCAGAAAACCAGAAGGTGCAGCAAAACTATTTATTCTCTGTTTCCATAAATAGATCTATCAAAAGCCTAATGTATGGCAACAGTGACAAATGTAAGGGCTTTTTTTTTTTTTTTTTTTTTTGCTTATAATGAAGATAGGGCATTTTATATAATAAAGTAACACACTCTTCCTCAATGAGAAATATAATTTTACTCTTTCTTTCCCCCAGGAGAAATTTTGGGATAGTCTGTTCTTGTTCTGGAACAAAACCCAGTGTTTCATTTCATAGGAATTCTGTGCCTAAAGGAAGAACAGAATGTTGGAATCAAAATTTAATGAATTCAACTTGGAGTCTAACTTTGCCTCAAATGTGGAACTGTAAACACAAGCAATAATATCTCAAACCATATAACACTTCAGTTTCTCTTTGGCATGACTACACAGAGTACCACACTTGATGTGTATCTACACACAAATTTGTTCATCGTTACATGAGGAAAAAAATTAAACTAGGCATATGTGAGGTTTTTCTGAGCCTTACTAATAATGAAATCTGATTATTATGTCTTAAGTGACACTATAATTATAGATGAAAAGGTTTTCTGTTGCTGACCCAACCTGTTCTTTAAAACACAAAAGGCACCTTTTGTAGTCTTCAGCAAGGAAACCCTCCACTAAACAAAGAAAACTAAAAAAATGCCTACATTTTTAAAGACCTAACAATATAGTAATAGTAATAAAGTAACTCCCATGCAAATACACAAAACAGATGAAAATTGGAACATTAGGAAACTTAAAAAAGTTTTGAGCCGTAGTTGTCACCAACTTTAAGAAAGAAAGATATAAGTGACAGTGGTCTGCTTCTCAGACTGCAAAATAACTTATTCAGTGCCTCTATCTATAACTACATGTAAGACATTCTAAGTATTGAACTGCACATTCTAGAGATGAATTTTACAGCCGTTGAACTTTCATTTTCTGTCTGGGTGATAATGTTTTATCTCAACAGCAAGGAGAAACACCAACACACTTAGGAACCCACACAGAGATAACTATGGAGTGGCTCTCTTATGCTGATATAGAATAGTTACGTACTAAACATCCTCTGTATATAAACAATGTTCAAACCCAGGAGGGAGGGACACATTGTCCACTGGTGTAGTATTTCAAAGCACGTTGCAGAGGGCCCGAAAGTCTAAAAGCATTAATTATGACTTCTCTCCTATTGTATTAAGTTAAGAAATTCCTCAGAGTATATGGTAGAGTTTGCCATCCATCTGCTACGGCTTGTGCCTGTGCTGGTGGGCACACAAGGTAAAGTCAGCGGCAACAACCTTTCTGGCAGCTTCTTACTCAATTTTCATCCTGGGGAGGCATACTCCACAGAAACACAGCCCAGAATCCCAACAGCCGCATACTCTCCCTCCCGGCCCCAGAGAGCCTTAAGAACACAGTATCCGTCTGGCAGCAGCACCCTTGTAGTTGTAAAGTGCTGTGCGAGGGGAAGGCATAAGCGTCACCATATACCTGCTCGTGTTACAGGCTCTGGAATCAAAGTATTCTCACATGACACATTACTACCAATAACAGATTCCGGCTCCGTTTAAAAAAAAAAAAAAAAAGTAGGGGGGGCTACATATTTGTCCTGCTTTTGTCTAAAAACCAGAACCCAAGTACTAACTACTTATCATTCTTTTCAACCTTTCATGAAAGCAATTCAATCAATCAACTGCGGCTCCACCCAAAAAGCTTCTATACTTACTTTTCTTACAGTTTTTGAGTGACGCACTACAAAACGATGAGGAAAAAAAAAAGAAGAAGAAGAGGAGGCAGCCCTCTCCTACAGGGCGTCTTCCGCCCTGTAAACTTGGCAAAAGGCAAACTGGCCTGAAATACAGCACTCTCCATATAAGGCAGCCCAGCTAAACATGTCATGCGTAATTTATGGGTAGCAGGCAGAGAATTAACCTTTGCGTGCACATATTTGGCCCAGATGAAAACCGGGCGGGATGGCAGCCCCGGGGCCAGGGATGCGGGAGCCGCCTGGAGAACCCGCGGGCCGCTCGCCTCGGAGGGATTCGCACCTTCCCCCGACAAAGGTCATTAAGTTGTGAGTACACTTGCACGCACCTGTTTCTCTTCTCGCCCCCCTGTTTCTCCCTCGGTCCCGCTGGGCTGCCAAGCCGTGCGCCGGCTGCGCCGTGACAGCGTCCGCAGAGCCCGCAGCGGGGAAGGGCGCAGGAGCGGCTGCAGCTCAGCCTCCCGCCTTCCCCCGGGCAGGAGGTGCTGAGCGACGCGAAACCAACCACCGCGCGCGGCCCGCCCCGGCTCGGGAGAGCCGCGGCCGGCAAGCACCTCCTCGCACTTCCTCCTTCAGCCACGGGCAGCCCCGCCGGAGTCCGAACAATGCAGCGCGGCGGAGCGGCGCGGGGAAACTGTGAAAATGGAAACTTACCTCTCACATTTTTTTTCAGAGGCGGCCCGACTGTCGACCGAGTGCCCAAGGCATTGTGGGAGTCATGATTCCAAGATGCCCGCGACGGAAAATAGAACTTGTCAGCTCCTTGTCACGGGAGCATTGTGGGCGCCACAACTCATTCAGCTGCAGTGAAAAGACTGTTGCATGTCGCTGTGCAGCCTCTTATCGCCGAGGTCTGGCTTCCGCTGCTGCTGCGCGGCCCCTCCCCCGCCCGCCCAGCCCCACCAGGAAGCCCAGGGCGGACTCGTGGAGCTTCTGAACGCACGCGGCGGCGAGGAAAACGCTCTTCAACTTTCCGCCGGCGCCCTCCCGCGCTTCCCCGAGCCCCAGGGTCTCGTCTCAACCGGACAGAGTCCGCAAGGACGGGTCATGGGCGCTCGCCCCGCGGCGCCGAGAGCAGGAGGAAGCGGGAGCCCGCGTGGGCGCCGTGGATCCCCTCGGCCTCCCGTTGGTATCTTCCATCTTTTGCGTTCAACATTGTAACCTCGCGGCGGGCGTGCAGACGGGACGCCCTCCCGCTACTTCTGCTCTACCGACTAGCCGGGCACATCAGTGGGTTCGTTTTGAAAGAGGCCCTTGCACCGGGCTTTGCAAGGAAGCCGAGAAGGTTAGACTGAAGGTTAGAAACCTATTAGACTAGAATCCTGGGATCTGTTGGGACTGCCGCCTTAAAATGCACCAAACAGTTTCTGAACCTGGAGGAAGAACAGGCGGGAAAAACATCTGCAAGACTGCCACTGTGTATTTTTCTCAAGTAACAGGCTGCCCACAGTTTTGGAATTCCTTAGTGAAACTGTCACACAAGCACAAACACTCACATGCCAGCTTTCCTTCTAGTTTGTAAATAATTTGAACTTTACAATGTATTCTCAACTTTGCACTTTGTGATTTATAGAAAGCAAAGCTCCCTCTTTGAAAATAATACATTATTTTTAATATATTATAAATATATTTATATTTTATATAATATATATATTTATATTTATAACATATTAAATACTGGGATATTTCACGGCAAGTAAGCCATATTGTCGCCAGAGCAAATAAACCACAGCGTCATATCATAATTCACTGGGTGTTATAAGGTGTAACTTGGCTTCACTTTGAATGGAAAGAATCCTGAACGTCTGTGGTGTGATAAAGTTTTGGAGATTGGGGGCAGGATTTCCTTTGTAAGAAATTCTGATAACTTGTTCAAGGATGATTTTGATGAAAAACGTTTGTCCCACGTTTGGGACACTATTTGGGACAAAAATGCTGGATATGCTACAACGTTCTTCTTGCAGGTTAGGTTGTGTTGAAGAGAGTGAGGCCAGCTCGAGGTGAAGGAAAACCATCAGAAACGTGCTGAAGTGCAGAAATACCTCCCAGAGGCACTAATAGCTGACTTGAGTTCTTGACCTTTAGCTAGATCTAGAAAGCACTGAGTTAAAATTGTACACTGATTACTTCCAGAACAAATTAATTAATTAAATGGTGCCTCTTCCCAGCGTTAATCGTTTAAAAGAACTCAAGTACCCACACAGTGTAGGCAAACTAAAAGGACACTGACACTTTCTCAGAGAACAGGGATGGGAACTTCCTATCTGCCCATTAGTAACTACCCCAAGCTATGAAGACTTCTGTTCCTCTTACTAAGCATTCAGCAACTACATTTAGTGCCTACCATGCCAGTGATGCAAGAATGGGTAAGACAGTCTCTATATTCAAGGATAACACCTCTACTAGGTGAGAGACAAACCAATTAATTTTGCCTAAGGGATAAGTACTGTGATGTTGGAGGCAATCCCGTGAGGGCTCTGAGGATGGCAAACAAAGAGTTCCTGGAGGATTTACGTTTAACTGGTGCTTTGAAAGATGTGTACAAGTTAGCAAGATCAAAAGATCAAAAGGGAGTAGAGTCCAGGTGGAGAAGAGAAAAGACCAGGGCAGGCTGGGTGGCGTGGCTCACACCTGTAATCCCAGCACTTTAGGAGGCTGAGGAGGAAGGATCACTTGAGGTCAGGAGTTTGAGACCAGCCTGGGTAACATTGAAAGGGCCTGTCTCAAAAGAAACGAAAAGAGCAGAGCATATACAAGGCATATACAGCCTTCTCAGCCTTTCTGTGAGAAGTGAGGGGAGGGTAGTAGAGGAGAGTGGCAGAAGATGACGCTAAAAGTATGTCTGTGTTAATCTGAGTTTCAACTTTACTGTCAAAGCTAATGAACTGGAAAAGTTTAGGCAGCAAGGGCCAGAGATGGAGTCTGGACTTGTATTGCAGAAAGTTCCTGTGGTGGCAGCTTGGAGGGTGAATGAGAGTGTGGGCTGGAGGGGTGAATGGGTGTGGACAGACTGGAAAAATGACTCATGCAGGGAATGAGGAAGGGAGGAGCCTTGGGAGACTCCCAAATCCCTGGCTTAGCCTACTGAATTGCTTGCTACTTGCCTTTTAATTTCTTCATTTTGCCTCCCGTTCTCTATGATATTAAAGGCCTAACTTCTTAGCAGAGCAACCTTTGCACCTGCTACCAGGTTGGTGCCCTAGCTGGCTTCCATGCCCCTCTGCTCAGAATGCCTGCAAACCACTAAGGACTAATCCTGGTGGTAGAAATTTGTTTTCAACACAAAACCGTGTAGAATTCCAAGTTAGAAATGTGTTCTTTTTTCTCATGTGCGTTAGAAAATTTGCTGTTTGGGGCAACATGGTGAAACAGGACTTTTGAACCTGTTTATGGTGCAAGAATGAAAACTATGTTTCTACTTCAACACTGGAGGAGGGGGTAACTTCTGGGAGCAAAAAAGAAATTGAAACTGAGACATGTTTTTTGCTCCATGACAGAATACAAAGAAATACAAGGGTGATCCTTTAATGTTAGAAACAGTGGAATAACCATCCTGGTAAATGACAAAGAAGAGGAAAAAAGATATTAGTTTACATTAGATGCAGAGAAAAAGGATGGCTAAGAAAACTCATAAAACAATGGTCAATCTATAATTCAAAATGAGTCCAAATAAATTGTGATATAAAACTACATTACCACTGATTTGGCCTAATTTACCATTGATAACATTAGAACATTAATAATGGCATTTAAAATTTTAAAGCACTGTAACAAACACCAGATCATATGTTGAAACTATTAAATCATGTTGTCAGCTTTCAACTGCCAGCAGCATCCTAACCACATTTCAAACTATGAAAATTACTAAAAAAATCATTATAGTAATAAAAGTTAATAGTTCCTCATTTAGAATACCATTGCTATTCCCTCAGTGCCAGGAGAACATTATGGTTTCTCCTACTTCTGTGAAGTGTCGTTATAGTCCACAGGTTCATAAGTGAGTATATCCATGAATATAAAAAGAAGGTCATTTGTGGGTGGAGAGGGAAATTATAGAAAACAATTTCAGGGAAAATAAAACTACATTTCAGAAAAAGAAAAGAGTGTTGATTTCAGGTTCCTGAAATACTTTAGTCCATTTAAGTTT
The DNA here is from genome assembly GCF_030222135.1 of Aotus nancymaae. Lineage (NCBI taxonomy): Eukaryota > Metazoa > Chordata > Mammalia > Primates > Aotidae > Aotus > Aotus nancymaae. The sequence continues at coordinate 45,592,071 of NW_026988431.1, read as the reverse complement.
TAATTATACCAATGAATCTCAATAGAAATACAGTTAAGGGATATAGATAATATCAGCTCCCTGTTTACAAATAATAAAGATAAAGATAATGGCAGCATTTATCTTTTTCATTCCAAAGGGAACATTTAAGGCACCTATATAAGTATGTGAGTGCATGTGTGAATTGTGACTTACTTCTTCTGCATACCACATTCATAGCTCAATAAGCTCTCACTGCCCCTCCAGTATAACTTGTCTTTCCTGACACACACACACACACACACACACACATACACACACATCACCTGAGTAAAAATATCTCAAGAGGTATACTCTTTAAAAATACTATTTTTATTATACCAGTATAAAAATAATTGATTGAAAGATAGTGTCAAATCCAGAACCTAGTCTCATGTACTCTGCTTCCTAATCAATGTTTAAATAGAGATGATCAAGAGAAGATGACTCTTAAAAGGCAATCAACAATTGCAAACATTCTTGTATGGAGAATCAAGTTTAAGTAGATGCATTAAATGTAACACATTAAACTTCACAACAGAGTTGAGGAGAGAGCTGAGACCTTATTTTGTAGAATTCAAACTTGTTTCTATATTTGGATAAATATACTTGATAGGATTATGCGAATTTAGTTTAATTTCAAAGACCTTTATATATTTCACACACAACATAAGTTCTTTATGCTCATGATTTAAAAATAAAAATATGTATTCTAATAGATATTAAGTATATATTTGATACATAATACAATATATTGTACGTATAACGTGTATAGCACATGAATGTGAAAATATATAATGTCAATATTTGCTACTAAATGTTTATAAAATTCAAAACAGTTAAATATTAACTTTATTATGCATTTCTCAATTAAGCTATTTTACCTAAAAGTTGAGTTTATGTGTTCAATATTATTATTTCAAAATCTGGCAATAGAGAGACAGTAAGCAAATACATTTTGAAATTACAAGTTCAGAATAATAGAATTTTAGCATTGAATGGAACGTTAGAGAGCATCTGGCCTTGTTCCCTTGTTAAACCAGAGGAGTGCATTATATAAGGAACTTGGCACCATGGCAGAGCAGAACTGACATTAGTGTCTTCTCACTCTCTCAGGCCATTCATTTTCATTGTCTTTTTTTTTTCTTAAAGACAATGCGGACAAGAAGAAGCTCTAAAATAACCCTAACGGTTCGCCAAGTTTAATGTGAGGAGGTGCTACATTAGATCTCCAAGAGTATAGTTCTTCCTTCCTCAGTTTCTTCTTTCTTTCCTTTTTTTCTTTCTTTTATTCTTTCCATTGTTTAATCCTTCCTTTCTTCTTTCCATGCAAAAAACACTTTTCATACAATGACTGTATTCATTTCATGAACATTTATTGAGCATCAGCCATGGCTAACTCCTATTCTAGGTACTGTGGTTACAGAAATGAACAGCACAGATAAATCACTTCCCTCAAAGGGGTTGCATTTTACTAAGGGGAAACAAGCAACAAAAAATGAGTGGAGAAAAAAAAAAGATAAACATAGGAGGTAATTTCAGATGGAGGTAAGTGCCATGAAATAAAATAAAGCAGGTTGGGGAATTGGGAGGGGAGGATATGTAAAACGCACCGGAGGACTGAGATGGTCATATGCCAGCAAGGTTCTTGGTGAGGTGAGGAATAGCTGGGGAAAGAGCTTTCAAAGCAATGAGGATTGCATGGCAAGAGCCCTCAGGCCTGACTTCACGGTAGGGCTAGAGAGCCAATGGCGAATAAAAACTACTTAACCTCAAGGAGCTTACAGTCAAGAAAGAGGAAATAAAATGTATCTTCATGAAATTAATCACACTCAAAATGCAAAACTACAACCATGATACTTTTCATCTCTGGGAACCATTGAAGTGTTTGATTATATTAGAGGCAGGGGTGGGAGTGGGGTGATGGAACATTATCTAAATTTGGTTTTCACAAAGATAACTAAATGTTTGTAAAGTAACTCTTGACTGCTGTGTGGAGGCTGATAGTCTAATCTCAGAACAGAACGCGTGAAGTGCACCACTGCTGAGAATGAGAGCAAGAGTAGGCTCTGTCAAGGAGAGCAATGGGCAGCAAACCGCTGGGGGCCCGGCAGCAGAAAGTGATTTGGTTGAAGACTCTCAGCAATGGGGTACAACAAATGTTAGAATTTTGCATCTCAGAGTTGAAGACAGGCCATAAGACTCGTGATCCTCAAGATACATACCTTCAGGGAAGTGAGATGTGGTGTGTGTGTGACTTATTTCTTATTTGGAGTCAACACAATATAGAAAATTCAAAATTAGTGAAGGTAGAATATTTTTATAACAATCACCCGTGTTTCCAGTTCCCAGAGATAGTCACTGTTTGTATTACGGTTTATTTCCTTCTAGGCTTTTCCAATGCATTTTTTAAAGCATAGTTAATCCTGTACTATATATGCAATTTCTTTTCTAAATGTAATCTTTTAAGACAGTCTTATAAAACAAAGGACATCCCCATATCATTTATATATAATCTTCATTTTTCATGAGGTAATGGAAGCTGGAGAGTTGGCCCTTGACCAAAGCCTTGCAGCCAACAAGAGGTCAAGCCTCCTGCCCCACAGTGTTTCACAGCCAGTACGCCAAGCTCCTGAATTCATCTGTCTAACATATAATATATTTATAAATGCTCTACCTGGGATGTACACACACCTTCTACTATGGTCTGTCATTAAAGGAAATATGCAATCATGGTCTTTCAATAAATTAAACAGATATAAAAATAAATATAAAATATAGCCAGAAAGTCAAAATTGACGTTACCTATTTATGCTTATAATATATGATTACATGCAATATTGTAAAACACTTTTTACCATTTCATAAAATTTTATGTTGTCATTTAGCCCAGAATTCCCTTGCAGTCTTTTAAAAATAGTATCTAATAGGCCTTTTAATATAAATGTTGTAGTGAAACTGTTTTATGTACTGTAACCCAAACATTTCTGCATAGTAACCCTGTTTCATATCGAAAACAAATATGAAAAAAATATGGCCTTTTGTCTTATTTACTCCTAAAGATAAAATTCCAATCTTTGACAATGCCGATAACAGGGCCGATGTTCCTAAATGTCTGCTGTGTCTATCTACCTACTCATTGTATTTTTGACGTTTCTTTTTTTGGTTTCTATGATATTCCACATCCCTCTCTTTCCATTCCATTGTGTGAGTTCTCTCTGTGGATCTTTTGTTAGCTCCTCTTATTCCTTCTTGCCTGAGTTTCCTGAAATTACCTTCAATCATGTCTCAAAAGATGTTCTAAAGAGGTATTTTAATAAGAACAACATTTGTCCCATTAATAAATGGTAAGAGTTTCATATATCTGTTTTTCTCTTCTTTCCTCTGTGCTTTGTCCAACAGAGTGGGAACAGAGCAGTACAGTCATAAATTAATTTTAATAACTTAGGCATCAGTGCCCTGACTATTGCTTCTTAATACGTTTAACACATATTCATTGACTACTGACTATGTGCCAAGGGCTGTGCTTGGCACTGGGGATAAAGAAATTATTAAGTCTTTTGCAAGGTGTTCATAGTCTAGCGGTTGGGGACAGACGTAGGGGAAAAAACACAGTTGGAAAAGAGTGTAGCAAATGAAACCATTCAGTTAATTCAACAAACCCTGCATGCTTACCATGTGCCAAGCAGATGGCAAGGAGGATAGGACTGGGCAAGGCCTTGCTCCTCACGGACTCCCAAGCAGCTGGCAAATGGTAAAATTACCCGACACTTGTTAAGGGCTTCGTGGCAGAAAGAAAGTCAGAAAAAAAGTCATGAAAGGCTATCAGACAGATAAAAGACTTGATCAGAAAAAACACTTTTAACAAGTATCGTCTGAGTAACATGAGGAGAAAGTTTGTTTTTCAGATTTTTCTTGCTGTTATTATGGAAAGCTTACTAGTATCAGGTTTATTTCCTAGAGTTTGAGGCTTCTTTGGCTTGCCCCAGTGAATTCCAAACTGGTCTTGCAACTCTCTCTTCTTGCCTCTCCTAGACTTTCAGTAACAAATCTTCAACTAGGTGATAGGAGATTATCTGATTAAAGTCATTCACACTAAGGCGAGAATGAGGCTTAATCCTTCAAGAGCTTTTGCTTTAACAAAGGATAGCTTGTTAACCCTAATCAACTACTCATTGGAAGAACTCTGCAGAAGGATCCGTCCTCCGCACCTTCCCAGATTTGCCAACCCCACCGTCTCTCCTTTTCATTTGTCTTCCTTGAAGCAAAGGAGGAATGGGAGTGTTAGGGACTGCAAGGTCACACATTATCTCCTTGAACTATCACAAGAGGTATGTAAGGTAATTATGACCCCATGCTCATAATGAGGAGACTGAAACTGTGGCTGTGGTTCTTAACTCCACCTACATTTTGGATAGGTGGGCTGCAACCCAGACAAATTAAATCAGAATTTCTGGGAGCAGCATCCAAGCATCTGTAGCTTTTTTTTAAAGCCCCTTAGGTGATTCCAAAGCACAGCCAAGGTTGCCAGTTTCTTGCCTAAACTCTGCAAGAAGCTAGAGTTGAGGAAATGGAAATTACTCGGAATAGGTAGCAATCCATTGACCTGTTCCATTTTTTTCCTTTGACAAATAAAGTTTTTTTTGGCTCAACAGAAATGGAATTATCTGCAGGAAACTCTATACCAAATAGAATTAGATTTGGGTAGGCTGGTGCCCATATGCATCTAGAAATGAGGGAGTTAGGACTAGTTGTGGGTAGCTAGACTGGTGGTGCATTTTGTCATGCACATGGTTGGAAGTGGTGCTTCTTAGGCAATCAAAATATGTTTCACTTTATACCAGGTAAGCATCAGTGGTCCACAGGGTTAAAAACAGACACGACAAACAGTTAAGATCACTCAAAGGAGAACCCTACATATTCTAAAATGCTTAGGTTGAGGTTTGTTTAAAATGTTATGCCCTGTCTCTTGCTAAGAAATTTGATCATATCACAAGGTCAGTAGTTGGAGACCAGCCTGGCCAACATGGTGCAACCCCATCTCTACTAAAAAATACAAACATTAGCTGGGCGTGGCAGCACATGCCTATAGTCCCAGTTACTCAGGAGGCCAAGGCAGGAGAATCGCTTGAACCTAGGAGGCGGAGGTTGCAGTGAGCCAAGATTGAGCCACTGCACTCCAGCCTGGTGACAGAGCAAGACTCCGTCTCAAAAAAAAAAAAAAAATTGTGATCATAAGCACCCCCCTTGAGAGTGACATCAGAGCCTCTGAGAGATAAAGTATGTCCTTGACCACTTCCTTTTGAAGATATATATATATCTTCACCCATTACATACTCATACATATAATCATGTATATTCAACAAAAAACTATTCTCTACATTTTATAAATTGGTTCAATAAATATATTTTATAAATTGGTTCAATAAATTCACATAGTTAAATTATAAAAACAAACAAATTACCAGGACATATCTCACTTGAAACTCATTTGAAGACAATGTTAGACATCTTAGTTTATGGCCTTTGTGAATGTGCCGTCAGTCCAAATGACCTTCCTGGCCCCACCTGGATGGATCTGAATGCCCATGTTTCTGCAATGGGCTTAGCAATGAGTAACTGCTGACAGGGCCTGATTCCATCTATCCTTCCAAGTAATGAATGTGTTTTTAGACAATGTGGAGCATTCTTTTCCATTTTCAGACTTTTCTGGCCATAGGTCACCAGCTCACCAGTTACTGCTGCATTTTTCATTCTAAACCTTATTGCTATCAACTTTCCTATCCAGTCTCCAAACAGTCACTGAGCACCTGGCATAATTCCAGTCTTTCCTAGAGTCTGCGGTTACTTCGTAAGCAAAACTAGACCTGAAGCCTCTTGAAATATATAGTCTAGCAAGGACAATGAATATGAAATGGTAAGTAATTATGATCAATTAAGTAAGTAATGTAAATGTGCAAAATTTAGTGAATGAGAAAAATGCGAATGTGTACCTGGTGAATCTAAACTCAACAGATAAACAATTATAATTATTTTAATGCTTTCTCCCTTTTTTATGGAATTCAAACATTTCACATTATGGTTGAAGGTCTTCAAAGTACTTGTACTACATGTGTACATTATCTGGGTTCCTCTTCATTTGTAAGGACAGAATCCTATTACTAGTTGCATGAAATAGTGACTATTTCTGTTAACTGGCAAAGTGTCCATCACATAGCCCCTAAGGGCAAGGTCGGAGGAAATCTGTGACCGATCACTAATACTAAGCCCTTGATGTGTTCTTTGGTGTTACTGTCATTCACTTCCTGGGCTTAATCTTTTAAGGGTATGATATCTACAAACAAAGCTAACCAGCTTATCTTTGATACTTTCAAGAAGTATAGCAAGCCAGCTTTTAAATTAATATTTGAAAATAAAATAAAAACAATTGTATAATCTTTTGCTTTGTCAAAAATCAAAGGCTCTGTTAAAATCTTTTTTGGTGGATGTAAAATGATTTTTTCTGTTTCTGGATGTAAGGTAATCTATGCTTATTTTAAGTGATGTATCAAGTGTCTTTAATAAAGGTTTATTTATTGATTCTGTTCAAGTTACTACTATAAAGATGTTTATGCACAGTTATTCTAGACTAGCAAAAGAGCAGTAATCTGTAACTCCCACCCACATACTTACACCCATGCACAGTGTGTCTTCCTTCTACAGCTTCAAGACTCCCACGCTCCTGAAAAAGCACTTTCCTACTTGTCATTTAGTCTTTAAAATTAAGTAAAGAAAAGTTAATTGTATAAAAGGAGCTGGTTACCTTGAGCCTCTCTTTTATATGGAGTTGCACTTCTCTAAAAATAGACTAAATTATAGGCTTAGCCAGGACAGTTTTTCCCCTTGGAAGACCTTTGAAGTTTGTTTACTCTTACAAAGCTCTGGAAGGCTCATCTGAAAGAAGCTGTAACTAATTTGCCAATGTCCCTAAATACCAAGAAGTCCACGTGGGCACTAGAAGGTGTCAACTTTGCTTGATTACTCTTGAATTTGTGGGAAAGGGAATGTTTGGCACTAATATCAGATTCATAAAAGGCAGCCAAAATTAATTGTTAGGAAGAAGGTATGCTTAGATGATATGTAGCATAACTTTGGGCATTTTCCTTATAAAGCCAGTGAAGTAAATCTATTTTGTTTATGACTAGATTACTGGGTGACTAAAAGGAAAATACTATCTACTTTGGGGTTATTGGCAATTGGGGTTAATTGTCACCAATTGTGACACAAGGGGTAGTTTCCACTGGCAATCGTTACTGCTGTTTTGCAACCTTGGTCTTCTGCTGCAACCTTGGTCTTCTGCTGCAACCTTGCCCTGCTGCCTTTGTTGTTGGCTGCTCTTGGCAACCGGGTATACCCACCTCCCCCCACCAACCAGCTTGGTGCAATGGCCTGTGTATGACCCATGCACATTTTTGAAGAATCAGAGCAGGAAAAGAGTAAGTGTCATTTCGCAGGCTGCCTTTCTGCCCATGGCCTTGGCTATTAGACATAAAGACGGGATTTAGAATCTGTTATTAGGCATAAGATTTTGGACAAGTTTTTCCAAGTCTCAGGTTCCTGCAAACTTAAAATGTCTACCTTGTGAAATTATGATAATGAATGACTTCATGAGAATTATCCTAACATTGATCAGGCCTTTGATAAATTAGAGCTGTTTTTCAAAATTTAAAATAGATAGTAATTACAAATTTTTAAAATACAGGATATTTTTAAAATAATAAGCTCTTGTTAAGCTTCAAGTCTCTTCAAAACATGAGGATTCAAATCAAAATATAAATTTTAAGAAGTTACAGTTATTTTCTAAAAGATGGTATAGCTATACAGAGATACCTTTACAGTTTTTATATCAGGGAGGATGCAATCAAAAGGGAACCCAAGATGTTTCCTGAAATGATTAACAGCAACTCTTAGAAATATCACTATTGATTGGTCAGTGCACAGGTTTCTCTGGTCGAACTTTTCTCACCCACTTTACAAGCAAAAACATGAGAAAGACAAGTCAAATGAAGCCAAGCAAATGGTATGTACCACATTAACGGAGTGTATATAATGCACAGTTGCATGAAAACCACTTCCTTTAGCACTAGATTTCAAAATTATTATTATTTTTTTCCCAGTCAGAGCTGTCGCCGCAGGAAGAAAAATTTAGTTGTCTTCTTTCTTAAGTAACACAAGTCAAGAGATTATTCCAGGCATTACTTCATTTTTTTAAGCTCTTACTCCTACTTCCCTGAAAAATGTATCTCCTGACTTCATCAGAACAAATGCACTCAGAATTTTAAGAGGAGAAAATAATGATTATGTGTTGCTAAGTACTATTTTAGTAACAAATGCTTGGACCACTAAAATGATGACATCAACCACAAAAAGAATAACATTTACACTTTTGAAAGATATTTTTTTCCAAACATTATGGGTGACCAATGAGAGCAGCAAAGCCAAATAAAGGCACAAGGAGAAGCCTCCTGGCTCTGGAGAAGGCATGCCTAGCATCCTTTTCTGAAGGGTGATCATCAGCCCCAAGTTAATTAAATAATCAGGCCCAACATCCATCTGCTCTTTCTGTATTCCCTTCCTGAATCTAGTTCATGTCAACAAATATGTAGTAGTATTGTAGAAAATCTAACGCTTTCATACTTTTAACAGATTTGCTTCTTGGTTAATCTGCCCAGGTCAGGAAGTGGCTTATATTTCAGGATTGCTCTCTAACACTCATTACGAATATTCATACCTTTGTTCTTTCAAACACACACACACTTAAAAACCACACACTACCTCATACTCTGCAATAATCCGATAATATGGTGGTCATCATACCTACATACATAGATAGAATGCATTGCTTAAATAGCACATAAGTCATCTATATTTCTCCACACCCTGTAATACCAGTAGCACAATGTTTTTCTATTTGGAGGTTGTCAGGAGCACTCAGAAGTAAGCTTCTGGATCCTACAACAACGCATCTGACTGCCTTGGTGACATGACTGTCATCCTTCTAATACACACTCAGTCCAAGGCCAGGTACTAATGTTTTTTTGTTTGTTTGTTTTTATGGGTGGCTTTTAACTCAAGCCAGAAATAGAAAAATCTATACTTGTTGTTATTAACTTCTTAAGTATGAGGGAAGACCACTTTTTCTCATCATCCCTAATTAATAAATATTGAGTCTGTTTACTTAATTTTTAAACAGTCTTTTCAATAAGCTATTCTATATTCTTTCTCCAAATCTCAGCTCTTAACCTCCAACCCCTTAAAGGAGGTAGTGTCCAACTAACAGAGATTTAAAACATAATAATATGGTTCATTTAGATTTCTTAGGATAATAAAAATAAATCACAGGGAATTTATAATTACTATGGAAAATAGCAGAGTAATATATGTCTATTTTTAAGAGGATCAGGTTGATGTTGCTGGGGGCCCAATAGCTATTGTTACTGGGATTTGGGGAGAATAAACAAGGGAACATCTGTGGTCTCTGGAGGCTAAAATACAACTTTCTGTAGTCTTTTCTGCTTCATGTCCCTGCAGAAACTAAGTTTCATGATGACACCATTATCAGAAATCAGTGTACACATTTTCAAATGGCCATGATTAGAGTCAATTATTCCGTGGCAATTTTGCTGAAAACATTAAGTTTACAAATTTAAATAATATTTGAGCCTCTTTCACTTTTATCAAGGTAAACTTGGCTTATCTGAAATTCACCTAAATGTAATAATTTATCTCCTATGAAACTTTTACCTATATAGTAATTCCTTTTTCTCTTCTAACAACAGTTTTTCCATGGGGCCTGTGCTAGCAGAGATAATGGTTCATTCATTGCATTCCCTTCTCCAATTCACACATGTGCATGTCCTTGTGAATGTTTGTTTATATGTACAACTCCATTTCTTGGTCTACAGTCTATTTGACTTGGCTCTTTCACAACTCCAGCTCTTGAGCTTCATCTCCCATCATCCTTTGAGACCCAGGCTCTTTTCCACTTCTCAAATAGGCCAAGCTCTTTTCTACTTATATTTCCTTTGCATCTTCCTGAACTACTCTTCCCAGAGTCCTCTGCATAGTGCTCTCAATCCTCTCATTGTTCAGGTCTTAGCTTAAATATCACCTTTTCAAACAGGCCATCTCAGGAGACTATTTATGTAAAGATGATTTCCCCCCTTCTTCTTTCTATCCTCATGGCCTGCTGGATTTTCTTCTGGTCACTATCACTATCCAAAAGTCCCTTTAAAATTTGGTTTATTTACTAGTTTATTCAATTCTTTCCCCACTAGTCTAAAGGCTCCTTGAGGGTAGAAACTTGATCTTGTCCATCATTATTTCTCCAGCACCTGAAATAGTGCCCAAAGTATAGTGCTTGACATATGATTTCATGAATAAACTCACTTTAAAACGAAAACAGAGCTTCTCATAAGAGTTAAAATCCTCTCATCACATAACCCACTTCCTGAGAAGAACCATAAAGTCAGAGCCACCAAAAATCTTCTATGGTAGCACTAAAGGAGATAGTGCTCAATATTAAAAAGGCTCAGTATTTAAAAAGGCTCAATATTAAATTAATTGTAATATTAGAATATTTTTATTTCTTTGAAACTTTCTGGACTCTTCTGAAAATTTATTATCCCAACTCTTCTCCACCTAATGAAATAATTTCAATAGTTCAACTTTTTTTTTTTTTTTTTTTTTTTTTTTTTTTATCTAGTGCCAGATTTCAAAGGGAATGCTTCCAGTTTTGCCCCAATAGTTCAACTTTAAACCCACCACCTCCAGGGAGCCTTGTAACCATCACTGCACCTGGAGGTACAGTTCTAAACTATTTTGATCATTCACGTGACATCTTCTGTTTTTTTATGCTGTGGCTTAATATCTATTTCTTTTAATATTTACTCCACTAAATTGTAAGATTTCTGGCTCAGGACTGCATCATAATAATCCATAAATTCTTAACTGTATCTAAACCACAGATTTATCTACTTGACTTTTCAAAAAATAAGTGGTAGAGGCCATATACAAACATGACGCAAATCCAGTTTAGAGAGAGACATACCAGGATCAATTTTGTGATCTTTATTAAGCTACCTACCTCTCTGAACTTCCATATTTTTCCTTAAATCTGTTAAGTGGAAGTAATAGTACTTATTGCATAGGACTGATGAGGGCATTAAATTCGTTAATCATGTGAAGCATCTGACATATGATGATACAAAAAAATGTTAACATGAAATAGCAGAGCTGATATTATTACTAACATTACAATTATCATTATCATTAGCTTTATTATCGTTTAGGGCCTTATAATCTCAAAAACTTAGTTATATGCTAATACATATAACTAAGCTTGATATTTTGGATATATAAGAAAAAGAATTTTTCTAGAATAGTTTTATAATCCACTTCAAGATAAAAAATAGAACAAGGAAGTAATTACAAAACAATATTGAAAATACCCATAGATGTGAGGCCAGCATAGGCAGATGGCTAATCAGGAAATGATTCTGGAAGGAGATTTCTCTTCCATCTGGTTGAGGAAAGCAATGAACCGTAACTGTCAAGGAAGAGTGGGTACATGCTTTTCTTGGGGGTGAGAGCAAGGCAGAATAAAGGCAGAGGCAATGGGGCAAGAAATGCAGAGGTCTTGCACCTCAGGATTCTAAAAAGTTAGTGGCAGTCACTGTGAACTTGTCTTTTTTTTTTTAGTTCAGTGGAAAATAGCCAGCACAGAAAAAAAAGAGAACTTCTCCGTCTATTTGTTGTCTCCAAGGACGACTTTTTGGTTTCAGTTTGTTTGACTCAATACAGACGAAAGAAACTACACCTGACATTTGCATGGCAGTTTAGAGTACTACTGTAAACATGGCCCCTTCAAGACAGTGTTGGGAGATAGTTATTTCTATTATGCTTATTTTTAATATAAGGCTCAGAAATGTTGAGGCCTTTCACTTAATCATTGTTTATTTATTGAGCACCTACTATGCTCCAAATATTTTACTAGAAAATGTAAAGGTAGCATCAACAACAAAGGCCAAGTCTCTGCCCTCATGGAACTTATATTCTAGTGAGAGGAACAGATAATAAATAATTGGATAAAGAAATAAAAAATTAACATGTTATGTAACATTTTATGTGCTAACAGTAAAATTAAAATGGGATGAACTGACAGAGTGACTGGGTTGGGAATACTGCAATTTAATATGTAGTGGATCATGGGAAACATCTATTAGGAGAAATGTTTGAGAAGAGACCTGAATAAAGAAGAGATTGTATCACAATTAGGTATGTGGCCATGCCAGGAAAAGAGAAGGGCATGTGGAAAGTCCCTGAGTCAAGAATGAGCTCAGAATACTCTGGGGAGAAAATGAAGAGTAGAGCCAGAATATCATGAATGAAGAGATGAGAGATAGGATATGAGAAAAAATACAAAGACATAAAAACCATAGTTAGGAATCTGGATTTTTATCCTAACTAAAATAAGAAGCAATTGAAGAAATTTTGAGGAGGAAGTCACATGATTTGATGTATATTTCAAATGGTCATCTTGGTAGGGATGCCAGAATAGAAAAAGAGCATTTCTTAATAGGCTACTACAAAAAACAGAGACATCCAGAACAGAGATGACAGTGTCTTACACTTTGCTCACAATGAGAAGCAGGTGATTCTGGTCAGCATTGGAATATCTTTTGGGAACAGAACAGACAGGCATGCTGATAGATGGAGTGTAGGTGAGGAAAAGGAAGAATGAAATTAAGGATACTTTTGGCCTGGATAATGGCGATAAGATGGTGCTATGTAGTAAATAAAGGAGATTGGTTATGGAGCAGAGAGAGGAGTAGGAAATGAAGGGTTTTATTTGGGGCATGTTGAATTTGAGATGCCTCTTAACATCTGAGTGTTTAGCTGTAATAATCAATTTGGGGTATTAGCCCACACATTGGTAGAAAGTTGAATTTGCTTTTTATTTAGGGTTATAAGGGTAGATGTCTGGAAAGACAGGAGATATAACTTATGCAAGATCCGCAGTTGGTAAGTGATCAAATGGAACTTGAAAATCAATCGTTTGACACTGACCACAAATTTCTCTTCCTATTACGAATTTTAGGGCTTATTTTCAGTTACGAATGCTGGAGTAGAATATGGGGAAGTATTGGGAGCAGATATATTCTAGGGTCACATATGAAAGAGTGAAATATTTTTTAGTGCTTACAAACTCCACACTTTTATGATTGCTCTTTATTTTCTTTACATAATTTTTTTTCCTTAAGTGTAATGATAACATGCACATTTAACTTTAAAAAACTCTGGAATAATAAACCCATAAGGTAAGTGAATTACCAGTGTGACTATAGATATCTACTTTCTTTTCTGAAATTGTCACGTTTTGAAATGCAAAGGAGGATAATTTGACTTCAGACTAAATGTAGATTGAAGACATTTGAAATACAAAGATAAAAGTTCAACCCAAAACTCAAGCGGGTATTTTTGAACTGTATCAATAACATTTGAGTTAGGATGTATCAGGTTTGTTTAGCAGAAATGTCTAAAGCAATCAGCACTTCATCTCTACAGTTTAAAAAAAGATTTAAAGCAAATTAATTGACTCAGAAAATAAAATTAAATCAATAAAAATGTAAAAGGATAAAACCTAAAATTGGGAACAATGAATTTAATTGTATGTAAAGGGAATACTGTGATCACCCTGAATGGAAAGCCAGAAAGAGAGAGGGAGGAACAAACAGAGAGAAGGGAGGAAGGAAGGGAGGGGAGGAAGGAAGAAAGGGAGGGAGGAAGGGAGGGAAGGAGGGAAGGAAGGAAGGAAGGAAGGAAGGAAGGAAGGAAGTTTGGTTCTAGAAGGGAAGGGCTCCATTGGTCAAATGTGAACAATTTAAGCATCAAAATAGTTAAGTCATAGAAAAAAGAAATTCATGTATCCATACCAGTAACAAATAGATACATAAATTAATAATTAAATAGATTTTGAAGGTGAGAGTTTGTTTGCTTACAGTAAAATGGGAAAGACTAATGTAAATGTGGAGTGAATGCTGAAGTTGTAAAGCCATCATTCTGCAACCATTATAGTAAAGATTGCATTTGACAAGAACATCAGTGAATGATAAATCTGAGGGGAAATTTTTGATGAGGAGCTATCATTATGCAATAGAGAAATCAGACAACACCTTGACTAGGCAACAAAAATGAGCTTTAATAATGTGGGACAGAAGAGACTTATATGCCCCTAGATATGATAGTGTGAGAGGAAAAAATCACCTATGAGGAATTCCAGTAGAAAGTGCATAACCATAATCTAATCATGGGGAAATATCAGAAAAATAAACAATGAGGAGTACTTTATTAATATGAAAAAAAAGAGTTGTTGAATACAATATATTCATTGAAATCTTCATTTTCATAAAAGACAAAGAAATGATATGGAAATGTTCCAAACAAAAGGACACTAGGGAGACATGGCATTCAAGAGATCTATTGTACAGCATAGTGACTATAATTAATAGCAATGTATTATATTCTTAAATATTGCTAAGAGATTAGATTTGAAATGTTTTCCCAACAAAAAAAATATTTGAGTAGTGCATATGTTAATTAGCTCAATTTATCCATTGTATATTTAGCCACCATGTATAAATATTTTAAAACATGCTTTACACAAGAGAAATATACAATTTTAACATATCACTTAAAAACAATACATTTTAAAAAGGCAAAAGACAACTATGTGTAATAATTGACTCCAGACTGGGTCATTTACTGGAGGGAAAATATTTTAAAAGTTATTATTTGATAAACAGCAAAATTGGAACATGGACAAATATTAGATAAAAGTAGTGTAGCTATGTAAATTTATGAAGCAGATAATTGGATGTAACTGTTATGTAAGAGATTATCTCTATTCTGGAAGATTACACACTGAAGGGCCTTGTTATATGTGACTTACTCTTAAATTGTTCAGAAAAAAAATATGAACATAGAAAAATATAAAGAAACAAGAGCAAGTTATAAGGTAAATGGGATAAAATATTCAAGCAAATCTAGATAAGGATATAAGGATGTTCATTATACTATTTTTATTTTTACAACTTTTTTGAGCTTCCAATTATTTCTAAATAAAATGTTTTAAAGTAGGCGAAGTGTAACAAGAGTTTCTGGTGAGCATTAAAGAAAACTCACTGCCATCAATATATTATTGTATTTTATTCAGAAGTCCATCTAATTGCATAGAAAATGTTTTTGCTGCTCCTCTAATTCAGATCTACTCAACCATATAGAATGAAAATAAAAACAACATACTTAAAATTTTTCTCTTGTGCAAAGAGAAAATAAGTTG
The DNA here is from genome assembly GCF_030222135.1 of Aotus nancymaae. NCBI lineage: Eukaryota > Metazoa > Chordata > Mammalia > Primates > Aotidae > Aotus > Aotus nancymaae. Next base: position 45,576,695 of record NW_026988431.1, on the reverse strand, counting down.
AATTATGGTATACTTTTAAAAATTCTACTTTTTTTTCAAAATCATAACCGTGATGATTTTTCTCAAAATCATATTGCAATTTATTTTTTTCCCAAGGTGAGAAAAAGTTTGAGAATGTGATAACCGCTACGTATTTTTTTAAAAAAGGGCTTACAATGAAATATCTGTAAAGTAGACATGATGAGGTATGAAATTTTATACTCATGGAGCAACACCAATAGACTAACTTCATTCTTCATCTGCTTTCCAGGGTTCCAAAATTAATTAATGATTCTAGTGACATTTTTATTTAAATTTGGATTCAAAAATGCAATCTGGTATTTTCCTCAATGATATTAAAAGTAAAAAAATTAAATAAAATGTTAAAACCTATTTTTAGAACTTGTATATAAAGATAAAAAGTAAAAGCGGAAGGAATTTTACAAACATTAAATCTAAGTGCCTATTTTTAGTTAGTATGAAATAATAAAAAAAATCAATGATAATCAGGTAAATAATAGAACTATACTATTCTCAAATAACAAGTTACATTTTAAAGATTAAAAATTAACGAACAGTATTTTTATTTTCTACAATGCAGATGTGTAAATTAGATTCCATTTCACTTATTATTTAAATGTAAATATTCAGAAATATAAAATGGCTTATATTCTTTGTATTTGCACAAATTACATATCCTTTATAGCTGCACAAATTATTTCCTGTATGAAAATGTTACATATTCTATCATACAGAGTTCATATGCTGCCATAGCTTACATTTTTACAATCATAATAATTTTCTCATTTATTTAGCATATTTTAATTATCATAATAAATGTGAATGTGCAAATGTAGCACTCATTTGGAATTTACAGTTATTAAAAATAAATAGAAAGTCAACAAGTACAAGAGGGCACAACTTTGCTTTTAAATGGTTGAAAGACCCACAACATCTAGAGTACGAAGACTTTTGTTTTTCAGTTCAAAACATGTCATCTCTCCTAGTCTGCACCCAAACTGTAATCTTTCTTTTATTCTTGCAAATGAGAAAATGACCAAAAGAAGAGGAAACAAAACAACTAAACAAAAACTAAATGTTTCAATGTTCTTTCGGAAGTTTAGTAATTTATGTCAAAAACAAATAGCACTGGTATTCCTAAATGAAATTATTCTTATTCGTTGGAGTGGGATAGAGCCCTCTATAAGCAGATCATTCTTTTCTATTTCTATAGATGAGCAACTTCGGGAAGGTCATCTTGTGAAGGAAGAGGAGAACATCCATTTAACTATGAGGTTAGCAGGATCAACTCTGGAACCAATAGGCTAACAGATCCCCAAGAAGATCACCCACTTCCCAAAATCAAACTATGCCTTATTAAGACAGAGGCCAAATTTCACCATACTATATACAGCAGTCAGCCAGTCTCAGCTTTTATTAAATTCAATGAAAACTTCTTATATAGTTATGTCACATAAACATAATCTATTAAAACATAATAGAATATATATGTACAGTTCAGAAGTCAAAATTGTGTTTTCCAGTAATAAGTTATATATCATATTTATTTATGATGAATAAACAGTATTATTAAATAATTAATATTACATAATTATTTGTTAATATTTATTTACTATTAATAAATATTATCATGGAAACTCAGATAAGCACTCATTTTTTTCTTCTGTAAAAATAATTTTCTCAAAGAGAGAACAACTTATAAACTTATTTTTCGTAATCTAGAACCAGGATGGTCATTCAGACTTTATTAATTCTTGACAAAAAAATAATAACAACAACAACAAATCTGTCTTGCCAGAAAGATAGTATCTTCTCTGCTGCTTTAGTCTTCATTTGCTGTTCTGAATTACAGTTATGACCAACTTATATTGCAATTTCCTTGGGCTATGTTTCCTTGTGATTGTTAGCCATTATTGAGTATATTACCATACTACATATAGCACTTAATAGCTCAGGATATCAAAATGTCTCATAGTTAAAATTTTGGTCATTTGGACTTCTGATGGAAGTAGTTGTGTTTATTTTTAAATTTTCTTTATTTTTAGAGACACAGTCTGGCTCTGTCACTTAGGCTGGAGTGCAGTGGTGCAATCACAGCTCACTATAGCCTTGATCTTCGGACTTAAGCCATCCTTCTGCCTCGGCCTCCAAAGTAGCTGAGACTACAGGCTTGAGCCACCAGACCTGGCAAGCAGTTGTGTTTCATTAGTGTGTGGTAAAGATGAAGACGCACACTTGTAATGAATTGCTCACAACTGTCAACTTAATTTTAAAATTTTCATCAAGTTAAGTTTGTCAAACTTGAGTTAACAGTTCACACCTGAGTTTCTAACACTAACAATCTGCTTTCCTTCTCTCTGTAATCAGAAGACAGCAACTATTGGCATAGTGCATGAAAATAAGTTTTTAAAAAACCCAACTAGGTACTAGGTAATGTGCTAGAGCCAGTATAACACTACCATTTACCAAAATTTATTGAAAATTAAATCTATTAATTGATAGGATAATGTGGACTTTCTTTTTTGGAAGTCATGAGATTGGTCTAATTTTTTTCAAACCAAATTAAGAAAGCATTCAAATACATCTTGGAATATTTATACTTACCAAATCTCACACGGTAAATGTGTGATGTATGAAAGTTTCTCAAAATGGTTCAGTTATGGAAATGCTCAGAGGCAAACTCTTCAAACTTCCATATGTATAACCAGAATAGTTCACTTAAAATGATTTTTCTTTTCAAAGCCGTATTAAACACTCCTTAATGTTTTTACCAAAGTATAAAGAAACCAATAGCTTTTAAAAGGAAGATTTTAAAATTGCTATATTATGAACAAAATTGTATCAAATACAGTTAATATGTGTAGGTAGTATTCTAGACTAGTGCAAATGAGAATAAAAATTTCTAGAATCTACATTATTTTAGAATTTCACTAATAAGATCAGTTTCAGTGTAGTTTGATTTCCAATTATCAATCCAAATGTCTTATTTTGTTTTCATTCTTACTATATTTTAAGCATTATAAATACAAATTAATCTTTAGAAAACAATAAATTTTAAAAATTAGATTTGCATAGTTCATTTAAATTTTTAAGTCATGCTGTCTACATTACAAATTAATTTTTCTAAACAAATATCATAAAGTGATGATATAACAATAATACTCAAATGTCATATTTCAAATGGTATATTTTCACAGTGGGTAAAAACAAATGTAAGATGGTTTTTTTCTGGAAAGTACTCAGCTAACTATGTAATTGAACAAAAGGATATCCATGAGAGAATATTAGAAATAATCTAGAGCTGGGGAAGAAGACAAGTTGTCAAATTTGTTAATAATCCAAAAGCTTCTTCAGCACTAAATTGTGTGCAAAATCACACATACACGAGAAAGATAATGTTTTATTTTGCAGGTAAAATAATTTTGAGCTCAATGAAAACTTTAAATTTTTCCAGGTTTTTAAAAGCTTGTATGTGAAGTTGAAACTTTGTAAATTTATTAGACCTCTTATTTAAAATGCCGGTTACTCACTTGAAAGAAGTATAGGTTTATCTAATCTACACGGTAATCTGGCCAGCATTTAAATTGTTGCTATATAAATAGCAATCCAAATAATAAAATGAAAAAATAGCAAATAATTGTTCTTACCTCTATGCATTGGTTATAGTTGCTTATTAAGCTGCTTCACTGGTTGAGACAAACTACCAGCACTTCAAAGAGCTCTGTTCTCTGCTCAACTCTCTTCTCTAGTTACATTATTTTTTTTCCTCTGCAAAAGGATAGTCCACCAAAAGAGGAAGTTATGAAATAACAGTCATTATGCTTTATCCATTTTATGGGGCATGGAAAATTATTCATAAAGCTTACACTTGAAATCACAGCAACAGGCTATAATTGTTGCCTGTACACATGTATAATTAAAATTCACACACGTTTATATGTGTAAGCAAATTTTAGAAAAGTTAAGATATTGAAACCTATACTTGGCCTGGCCTGGCCTGGCAGCTCATGCCTGTAATCCCAGCACTTTGGGAGGTCGAGGCAGGCAGACCACCTGAGGTCAGGAGTTCGAGACCAGTATGGCCAACATGGTCAAACTCCGTGTCTACTAAAAATACAAAAATTAGCCGAGCATAGTGGCTGGTTCCTGAATCCCACCTACTCAGGAGACTGAGGCAGAAGAATCGCTTGAACCTAAGAGATGCAGTTTGCAGTGAGCTGAGATCACGGCCACTGCATTACAGGCTAGGAGACACAGTGAGACTGTCTCAAACAAAACAAAACACAAAGAAAACCCCTAAACTTGATGAAGTAGTGCCGTTTATATAAGAAAACATCTCCTGTGTGGCTCGATGATCACAGAAAAACAGAAAATACTGCTCTATGCAGAAGAAAACTGTCCAACTGATATATGGGAATAAACTTGCTTTTATAAGTCTAATTGATTTAAAGTCTTTGGAGTATGACCCAAATGCTAATCTGACTACAGGCAACTTGTTAAGAGAAGAAGAAAAAAAAACCTCCAGTAAACAGGCATTTTCCTGGAATTTGGGTAGTGGTTTTTTATGTACAAGTCTCAAACTTCCTTTCTCATGAATAGTTGCCTGTTACATATAGATAAAGCACTGCAAAACTGAAACTGTTACTTACACATGAACTACCGTCTTTCGCTACTTCAGCCACAAGAGTTAAAAACAGGTGCAGAGGTGCAGAACCTTCAAAACCGAACATTTAGCTGGCTGTTTTTTACAGGTTGGAGTAGTAAATGAGAATACTAAAAGGACAGTAGGGATAATGGTTTTAAAAAGACATAAAACAGTTGATCAAAGCAAAAACTGCCAACTTCAAACAAAACGATATATACAAATATATTTCTCATGGCTTCAGGTTGCCAGATAATAGAAGCCAATGGGTAGCTTCATATTTATGTGTGGCAGTTGCTACCAACCCCCTTGCTCATTGGGGAAGGAGATGGAGATGGATTGCAAGATCAATGCAGTAATTATGCAAACCTCCACATGTTGCAAGAACCACTTTCTGGACTTTAGAAGTTATCATGCTGTCACTGTATCACACTCTTTGCTTTTTATTTAACCTTATATCCAGAGAGGCATTAAAGAGTAATTAGACTGGGCATGGTGGCTCACGCCTATAATCCCAGCACATTGGGAGGCCCAGGCAGGTGGATCACTTGAGGTCAGGAGTTCGAGATCAGCCTGGCCAACATGGCGAAACTCATCTCTACTAAAAAAGATAAAAATTAGCCGAGTGTGTTGGCGAGCCCCTGTAATCCCAGCTACTCGGGAGGCTGAGGCAGGAGAATCGCTTGAACCTGGGAAGTGGAGTTAGGCAACAGGATAAGAGTACGTCTCAAAAAAAAAAAAGAAAGAGAAAGAAAAAGAGTATTTAGAAACTGAAGTATTTTCCATTTCACCTAAACTCATACTTAATGTGTTTGCAGGAAGTAAAACAAATAAACCAAATGAAAAGGACTGTCCCCTCCAAAAAATCACAAAAAACAAACAACAAAATAACACAAATAAACAAAACTCCAGTTTTTCATCAATATCATATTTTATTTGAATTCTTTTGTGAACCACTTACATAGAAATCTTTGGAGAAAAGTTGTCGATGTGATTAAAATTGCTTAGCTTTTATGTGTTTAGACAAATTTTAAATATTATTGTATTTGGGTATCATTATATAAAACACAAGTCTTATCAGTCCCCAAAGACCCAGTCACACTTCTGGAAGCACAGTCCTTGATACTGCTGTAATTTTAATGTATTTCTTCAGTATCTATATACCTTTTACCTGAATAGTGGATATATATCTCTACTTTTCTGCTTCTCTAATGATTCCTTCCAGGCTGATAAATACGCTCAAGTTTCTTCCATATTAAAAATTCCTCCTCTGACTGACTTGCACTATTACTTTCTTTTCCTTCATCAGAACTTTTTGAGAAAGTTGCCAACATTAACCTGAGCTGTTACATCTTTTTTTATATGTGTGTATGGTAGAATACACACATAACAAAATTTACTATTTGAACCATTTTTAAATATACAATTCAGAGGCATTAAGTACATTCACGTTGTTATGCAACCATCACCACCATTCATCTCTAGAACTTTCTTTTTCATTCTTCTATACTGAAACTCTGTACCTATTAAACAATAACTGAATGTTCCTTCCTGCCCTCAACCCTGGCAACCACCATCTACTTTCTATCTCTATGAATTTGATTACACTAGGTATTTTATATGAATGGAATCACATGACATTTGTCCATTTGTGTCTGGCTTATTTCACTTAGGTTCATCCAAGTTGTAGCATGTGTCAGAATTTCCTTCCTTTTTAAAGCTGAATAATGTTCCATTGTGGGCATATACCACATTTGTTTCCTATTTATCAGACGATGGACACTTCTATCTTTGGCCATTGAGATAATGCTGCTATGACCATGGGAGTGAAAATATCTGTTTGTTTGAATCTTTGCTTTCATTTTTTTTATATATACACCCAGAAGTGGAATTGGATCATACAGTAATTTTATATTTATTTTTTAGAAACTACCATACTAAGTCCACCTATCTTTCTCATATTTCTTCCTTCTGCATAGGTTTCCACTTCCTCCTATTTACCAAGACTCTTGCCAAAATCACCAGCGATCTCCTTGTTTCCAAATCCAAAGGCCAAAAGCCCTCTTACTTGACCTGCTTTTAGCACATGCCACTGTTCACCACTTCCTCCTCCAGGAAATGTTCTGTCTTTCGGTTCTTGACTTCACTCTCACCTTCTGATTATGTAGCAACTTCTCTGATTTCTTTATGAGTCTTTAACTCTGCTCCTTTAGTAAATGCTGCCACTTCTCAGAATTCTGTCCTGGGCTTGCTCTCCTTACCCCACAATCTCACTATCCTTAAATGGTTTTAATTGGTAAATACTGATTGCTCCCAAATCTCTGTTTCCAACCCAGGTATCTCCCTAAAAACATTTCACCAATGCAAAATATAAGATCATTTTTACTTGCAATGTACAGAAAAGAGTCTGTATAGAGGCACCAAGATAAGACTGAATTAATTTTTCAACTCTACTATTTTTTAAACTTCAGGAGGTCAGGCATTATTTTTGAGCCCTATTTCCTCACCTGTAAATGGGGCTTCAAATGACCACCTAAGAAGGTTACTGGAAATATAAAACAAAGAATACTTAGCACTTTCTAGTGTTTACAGTATTAAAAATGCAGTTAAAGCAATAGTCCATTCTAATTCCTTCTAACATGTTTTTTCTCCCCAGAAATAAGTAATCCTATCAGTTTGATGTATATCTTTGCTTAACTATTTCCTATATAATTGCCTTTAAGACACATACAGAATTAAATAATTTTGTGGGGTTTTAATGTAAATAACATCACACTGCATGTTCTTCACTGTGACTTTTATAAAATTTAATATAGCTCGAAGCTATCCCAAGGCATTCTTTTGAATGAATTCATATATATCTAATTCCTTCACTGGTTGAATTTGTGTTACTCTTCTCAGTTAAAAACAATGTGATCAGTTGAGCATTGTAAGTGTCTCTTTAAAAGTATGTACAAATCTTTGTCTAGGGTAGATACAGGAAAGTAGAATTGTTAGGCCAGAAGGCATGTACACTTATGTCACTGCCACATTGCCCAGTCAAAAAAGGTTTAACCACTTTAAATCTCCAACATTTCCTGTTTTTCTATGCTATTGCCAGTATTTGCTTTAATTAAACTTTTAAAGATTTGCCAATCTGATGGGCAAGAAAATTGAGTCTTAATATTTTTATTTTGCTTTTCCCCGATTATTGTGGAGATTGAACAAATTTTAATGTTGCATCATCCTTTACAATTCTAGTTTTGTAAACTGCCTCTTAATTCATTCCAAACATTTCTTTTTATTTTATTATTATTATTTTTACCTGATCACCTACTACCAGGACCAAACATTTCTTTATTGCATAAGTGTCAGCTTTTTATTGATATGTAGGATTGTAAGCATGTTCTGTTTCAATGCATCGCAATATTTTTTTCTTTTTTGGTGATGGTCTATTCTCCCCATCCTCCCTTTTAGAGCTTGTCATACTGGCTATGGTAACCTCTTGAGATGACCCTAATATTCTGATAATGTCTTTGATTTCTGGCACAAGATAGCCAGGTTCATTTTGTGTATTTCTTGCCCCAGAACTGAAATCAGCCATTTCTCTAAAGAACCTTGGTTACTTTTGGTAGACAGGGATTTTTGAGATCACAATCTAAACCTTAGTAGTGCTTATTGCTATTAGGTTATTATTATCATTTGGAATAAACTCAGTCAGTATATTGTTAGTTACTTCTATGTGCCAAGCAGTATATACTTGCAAGAAAAATTATTTAAACATTTATCAAGGATATGGACATGTTGCATCATATATTGCATTAAAAATAATTTACGATTAATATATCTAGTACACAAAATGCCTTCTTTTTAAATACATATTGGGCACTATTTTCTTACAAAAGGATATATTGAAAAATGCAACAATATAGTAATTATCATATTTTGCATCAGAACTTTCAAAATACCCTTTCAAAGATATTTCAAGAATCATGCAGATTAGAAAAATATTAAAGTTCTCATATTTCCCATTATTTTAATTAACATTTACCATTTTAATCCTCAATCATCTTTCTTCTTTTTCTCCTTCTAGTTTTTAAAATTTTGCTATTATGCACCTATCACATAGAAGAAAATAAGCATCTATGCATATGTCCCTGGAAACAGATTTCAAGTAAAACAAAATAAATATATTTATGGTTTTATTTCTTTCCCAAGGTATGTTTTCATGGCCACTTTAAAACTACTGAAGTAGCAATATTTCAACTGCTCTTTTCATAGCTCAGTGGTGACAGAAATATTTCTGGTTTATTGATTTTGTTTTTTACTTATTAAGAGAATGGCTAAAATATTTTAACATTCTTTTTTTGTGTATGTGCAGTTAAAGAATTGAAGGGGAAAGCATAGTCTGATCATTTTCAAGTATCTGTGACCCTTAGTTGCCTTATATATAAAAGGGGATGATAATACTAACTCCACTGGGGTACTGTGAGGATTAATTGAATATCATAGGTACAGGGCCAACAAGATCATGTTTCCTGAAAACTACGATGAGCATTTTCAAATCTAATTTGTGAACAAATAGTTGGACAAAAATATACTTCTAATTTTTGAATATATTTATTTGAAAACATTGCAAAGGTTAAGAAATTAAATCAGATCTAGTTGTACATTTATATTACATCAATTGTGTTCATTAAGAAAAATGAACTTTAAAAAACTAGGAATATAGGAGATTTATGGAGAGTCATTCAGTCAGTATTTTTTATCTGCTGTATGTAAGGAGTTATGATAGGGGCTGGGAATACAAATGAATTCTGACTAACTTCAGCTAATAGATGGATCAGCATGATACAGAGAAGAGAGAATTTAGAATACTTATTTGTATCTCCTTTATGCTGTCAAGGCATGATTTTGGAAGCCCTCCACCTATAGCCACAGCTACTCTCCATCTTTCTCAGTCCCAGCTATTAGCTATGACTAGGTTCCAATATCATGTTTCTTCCCTGCCTTTCAGGTCTAGAGGTGGTAACCCAATTAGCAGTTCCCACCATTGCTAATCTCTGGATGATCTACTATACCTCATTTATTCCTAATCATGGCAACACTTCTAAATACTCCCTTCATTAAACTACATGAAATCAATCATTTAAAATATACCACTATAAGCAGAACTTACTCAAGATTTCCATTAGTCCTAGTAGGGCACAGTGGTGTGCACCTGTAGTCCTAGCTACTCAGGAAGCTGAAGCAGGAGGATCACTTGAGCCCAGGAGTTCAAGTCCAGCCCGAGCAAGAAAACAAGGTTCTAAGGGGGGAAAAAAAAATCTGGCCAGGCTCGTGATTTTTATCCCAGCACTTGGGGAAGCCGAGGCGGAGGGATCACGAGGTCAGGTGTTTGAGACCAGCCTGGCCAACACAGTGAAACCCTGTCTCTACAAAAACTACAAGAATTAGATGGGCTTGGTAGTAGGCACCTGTAATCCCAAGTACTAGGGAGGCTGAGGCAGAAGAATCACTTAAGCCTGGGAGGCAGAGGTTGCAGTGAGCTGAGATTATGCCACTGCACTTCAGCCTGGGCGACAGAGCAAGACTCCGTCTCAAAAAAAAAAAAAAAAAAAAACCTCTGCATTAGTCCTGCCATAAAATTAAATTATAGACTTTAATTTGAAGCTGATCTGTTAGAAGGTGTACAGTTTCAGAGGAAGCATAAAGGAGAACTACAGAACATGTCCTAGGACAGTCAAATTAAGAATTGGCTCAGAAAGTGTAATGACTGAATTGAGACTTGAGGATGAGTAGGACTTCATGGGTGTTTGAAAGGGGAGGGGACAAATTGGAAGAGGCCTGGAAGTCAGAGAAACAGAATCGTATTCATAGAGCTACATGTAGTAACCTATTTGGGAGGCATAAACTAGAAGGATTGGGAAGAGGTGGTGAAGGAGCACAACAGATGAAGCCGGAGAGAAAGGGGCATCAGAAAATTAAGGGTGTTGTAAGAAACAGTGTCTTTTTTTTTTTTTTTTTTTTTGAGATGGCATTTTGCTCTTGTTGCCCAGGCTGGAGTGCAATGGAGCTCACTGCAACCTCCACCTCCCGAGTTCAAGCGATTCTCCTGCCTCAGCCTCCCTAGTAGCTGGGATTACAGGTGCCCATCACCAATAATTGTTGTATTTTTAGTAGAGATGGGTTTTCGCCACGTTGACCTGGCATCTTGTATGTATTCAGAGGAAAAGGAAGAAGAAGAGGAAGAAGAAGAAGAAGAAGAGAAGGAGGAGGAAGAGGAAGAGAAGGAAGAGAAGAATGGGAAGAAGAAGAGAAAGAAGAAGAGGAAGGAGGAGGAGGAGAAGGAGGAGGAGGAGAAGGAGGAGGAGGAGGAGAAGGAGGAGGAGGAGGAGGAGGAGAAGGAGGAGGAGGAGGAGAAGGAGGAGGAGAAGGGGAAGGAGGATGAGGAGGAGGGGAGGAGAAGGAGGAGGAGGAGAAGGAGGAGGAGGAGGAGAAGGAGGAGGAGGAGGAGAAAGAGGAGGAGGAGGAGAAGGAGGAGGAGGAGGAGAAGGAGGAGGAGAAGGAGGAGGAGAAGGGGGAGGAGGATGAGGAGGAGGGGAGGAGAAATAACTTCTATTGTGAGCAATCAGGGTTTTTGGGTATCTGTGCTTTTCCCTACCCGCTAATGATTCTCTTTCTTTTGATGACAAGTGTCGATTTTCTCTGAGGAACAGGCGCTTCTTTGGTATCACTGCATGTGAGGTGAGTGGCATCAATGTCTGGGAAATAAGTTTTTTTCCTTTGTCACAGTGATTGGTTCAAAGAGGAGTGTGTGATTCAAGCCAGCCAGTAAGACTTACTTATGGAAATATTAAGCTCTGTTTTTGCTGGGATTGGCTAGCTACAAGAATTACGTAAACCTAAAACTGCTAGGAACTACTGTGAGGAGAAAACCAGCAAAATAATGATGCCAACAGAGAAAAAAGCAGACCTGAGGGAAAGTGAGAAGAGGAAGAAAGTTCTGATGACATCATCAGAGTCTGTGACTCCAACTATGCCGGAATCCCTGTTCCTCTTGTTTTCGTTAACAAAGCCAATAAATTCCTTTTTTTTTTCCCCTAAACCCAGTTTGAATTAAACTTGTGTCACTTGCAGCCAGAAGTCTTTGATAACGGAGAAAATCTGGAGGAAAGCGCATGCTTTATTTGAATTGTAGAATATCAAGAAAAGCAGGCTTTTTAAAAATTGTCCTTAGATTAGCATTGTCTAAGTAAAACATAATGCAAACTATATATATCATTAAAAATTATAGTCTCTACCTTAAAGAGAAAGAGTTGAAATGAATTTTAATAAAATATTTTATTTAACCCAACATATAAAAAATGTTACCTTTCCAATATGCAGTTGTTAAGTGCTCAGCAACATTGAACAACACAGTTCTAGACTGTAGAGCCCAGAGTACAAGCTGAGTAGACAGTAGCCTAGTTGAAATTAAGCCTGTGGTCAAATTTCAGGGCCTTAGAATGAGGAAGTATTCTTTTTAAGACAGGGTCTCACTCTGTCACTCAAGCTGGAGTGCAGTGGCATGCTCATAGCTCACTCTAGCCTCAACCTCTCAGCTCAAGCAGTCCTCCCACCTCAGTCTCCCAAGTAGCTGGGACTACAAGTGTGCATCATCATGCTAATTTATTTTTATTTATTTATTTATAGAGATGGGGGTCTCACTATGTTGCTCAGGCTGCACATGTTATTTTTGAACAAAGAAATAATGGAAGCAAAACAATGCTTCTATAAAAATAATCTGACGGCTCCACCATCTTTAATGCTTTCCTGATATCCCAGTCAAATTAATGCCTTTCTCTAAAATCCTCTCACGTGGAGTCATAAGGACACATGCCAGGTTCTTCACGGACAGAAATGCTTACTCATTTAGAATACAGCAGTCATAGAAATAATTCATGTGGAGCAGGATTCTCTCAAGACCTAGCCCACCCATTCTTTGTCCCTGATAGGACTTGGAGCATCCCCATGGCATTAAGTGGCATTGGCTTTCTAATTTCTGCTTCTAGACCAGCAGGGACAGTGGAAGGCTGGAATCAAATGTAAGATGCATGAATGATTAATGATACTTTTTCAAATGTATTCATTAACTAAAAGATTAATCCTGGTTTGAGATCTGTTCAAACAGGAAAACAGAGTCTTAGAGTCAAGCAAATATACTATCTACTGTCTCCCCAAAGGGGGAAAGTATGCTTTACTTTGTTCTTACCCCATCCCAGTTCTTTGGCATATTAAGTTCTGAAAAAAAATTTGTTTAATGAAACTAGTGAATTAATACAAATAATAGTCTTTTTAATCTTTTTGGATAAATAATATAAAATAAAACAGAATTCTTTAAAAATAGTCTTCCATTTTAATCTATTTAACATCTTTGAATAACTTTTCTATTAAATTTTTCTGATCAACACTCCATTTTCTATTTTTTATAAATGTGAAATTATTTAAAGATATAATACTTTTTACCTGGAACATTAATTACAATTTTAATGAAATAATGTTACAAGTTCTAAGAGTCTTTATATCCTAGCAAATTGATTACATTAACAGAAATTTTTTTGTGTGAGAAACACCCTTTTCTGTAAGAGCATTTCAAATTCCTGAGCAGAGACATTTTATATAGTTAGGTAAACATTTTGTTGTTGTTGTTTCTGCCAACTGGATGAGGGCTACGTTTATTATTTCTATAGTAAGACAAAACAAGATTATGTTTTCTTTCAACAGCATAAAACCAGTACAAGAGAAGAACATGCTTCCACATGGGGGTCAGGTCAGAAAAAAGTCCCTAGAGGGAAGTTGCTGGGTACTTGCTGTATCGAGCCTTAGAGAAGGTAATGCAACAGCCATTGGTGGTAGCCTCAGCAAATGATAGCCCTTGAGTTAGCTGCAGCCACTTTTATAACAAGGGGGCCAGGGAACAATGATGCAATTCGTTTTGGGAGTTCTCATAAAATGATACATTGGTTTCATATATTTGCTTTTTGTTTGTAGTTATGATGAGATACATATTTGGAAATGTGGAATCCACTGTTTGTGGAACTGTTAAGCATCAATAAGAGAAGTGGTATTTCTTAGGAAGAATTTAATCTCTGGTTTTTGGAGGTAATGGTCTGTATCAATAGAAAGAACTCTTTGACATTGAAAACTAGTTACGACAGTTGATGGCAAGTGTAGATATCCATTTGGTCACTACAGTCTGAGCCCTTTATTATCATATTGAACAGCTTTTCAATGTATGATTTTATAATAAAACATTTAGAAATTGGGCCTTAATGTATCTTTTCTTCCCAAAAGCCAACTACCCGAAGTTACACAGTTTTTAGGAAGCTTCAAATGGGTCACATGTTTCACAGTGACTAAAAACTCACAAAAATATCAAAGTGCAAATACTTGGCACACACTAAGGAAACTAAGTCCTTATTTTGTGTCCTTAACTAAATCAGCAGTGTTAAAGGTTTCTTGAGGGTCAAGACATGACAAAATTTTGCTTTCTGGAAATACTTTTTCTGGAGATATACATACACAAAAATACATAAGTATTATATATGTATATATGTACACTACATATATAGTTTTTTGGTGAGTGGGAGTTGTAGAAGCAATATATAATCATCATAAAAGTTTGGAAAATGAAAAAATATAAGAAGGAAAATAAAGATCATTATTTATTACAATCAGCTGGGGATTATTGCTACTCAATTTTGATGTACATCCTTCCAGATTCATGTATACATGTATGTAAATGCATTGCATAACAATATTTCAGTCAATAATGGACCACATCTACAATGGTGGTCCTGTAAGATTAAAAAATACTGTATTCTCACTGTACCTTTTCCATGTTTAGATATGTTTTGATACACAAATGCTTAACTTATGTTACAATTGCCTACAGTATTCAGTACAGTAACATGCTGCACAAGTTTGTAGCCTAGGAATAATAGGTTATACCATATAGCCTAAGTGTGTAGAAGGCTATACCATCTAGGTTTGTGTAAGTACATTCTCTGATGTTTGCACAAGACAAAACATCTAACAATACATTTCTCAGATGATATCTCCACCATTAAAAGATGCATGACTGTATCTATCATCTATCTATCTGTAGATACAGATATCTTTCTCTATATATAGATTATTTTTCAAAAACAGGATTATATAAAAATATAACAAAATCCTGTATAACTGCCTTTCTATTTCTATTACTTACAGACAGGAAATTTGCTAATGACAAAGCTACTATACTTTAGTAACATATAAAATTCTTATTCACAGCATCACTTGCATATGTTTGAACAATAGTTACACATATCCTTTCAGGACATAGGCTACTGAATGATTTGGATGTATGATTTGAAGACCTTTTGTAAAACCTGTGACCTGCAAATGTAAACTAAACTACTGATTTAAATCTTTTAGCAACAAGCCAAACTTTTGTGGCTATGCTGATTGCTCTATGTTCAAAGCAATATCAACTTCTGTAGCTTTTGTAATTATCAACAAAAACACGCAAAATATTTGTTCCAAATCAGAATAGGCCACAACTTAAAAGAAACAAGCTTGGAAATCAGTAATTATGTGACTTCAGGAGATATGTATTAGTGGTTCTTATACTAAAAGTGAGCGAAATGCATCAGTAATTTCACCTGGGAAAGTGTCTAAACAGAGATAAGAACTGGAGGAGGTCATTAAGGAAGGAGCTATAGTACTTAAGGAAGTTAGTTGGGAAAATGAAGATTTCAGGGAGATATATAATCAAAATCTCAGGCAAATATCTAGTGAACATTATATTGAGAATCATCAAGAAATCAAAACTCAGTAAGGAATTTATGTCAGAAGCTGCAGAATTAATATTTAGAAAATGACCAGTTTGTTTTTAATTTGGAAATAAAATTCTAAACAAAGTTCAGAAAATAATATGACTAGCAGTTAAGAATGAAAAGTTATTAACCTTTGTGTACATCATCATTCTGTATTTTATTTCTTATATAGTTTATTTACAAAACCAAACCTTGAAGTACAAGGAGAGAGGTTGGTTGCATTGGGAATATTATAAAAGAAACTGGAAAGGGAAAAGCCCCTTTATGAGAATAAGTAATATGCAATGCAAATGATACACACTCAACTTTCAGAATAAGTGACTCATTGGAATTATTTAAAACAGCAGAGACTCATCAAAGAGGAGAAGTTAACTGTGACATGATTTAACATGTTCTAAGTAATTTGGCCTCCACAATCATTTGATTAGAACTCTTCAACTAATTAATCTGAGAACTACAGACAGACTCCAAGTTGTTTGGGATGTGATCCAAAAGTGTATTTGTATGTTAGTTGTTTGAATTATATAATTCTCTCTCATAATTATATGGTTATATGATGTTGTTAACTTTCCTGATGGGTTCATGAAAGCCTACTTAACAAATAACACAGCAGCCAAGATTATTATGTCTTTTAAAATTTCTCAAAGATTAGACATAGTACACAATGATTATTTTCTCTTTTTTGTTAAATTATTTAAAAAATTTTGTGGGTACACAGTAGGTATATATGTATAGGTTATATGAGATGTTTTGATACAAACATACAATGTAAAATAAGCACATCATGGAGAATGAGGTATCTATCTTCTAAAGCATTTATCCTTTGAATTACAATCCAATTACACTCTTTAAGTTATTTTGAAATGTACAATTAAGTTATTATTGACTATAGTAACCCTATTGTGGTATCAAATAGCAGATCTGATTCATTCTTTCTATTTTTTTTTTTTTGTACCCATTAAACATTCCTACCTCCCCTCCAGCCCCTTACTACCATTCCCTCCCTCTGGAACAATCCTGTTCTTTATTTCTGTAAGTTAAATTGTTTTGGTTTTTAGATCCACAGATAAGTGAGAACATGCGATGCTTGCCTTTCCATGCCGGGCTTATTTCACTTAACATAATGTTAACATAATGTTATGATGGGAAGGGACATAATGATGAGAAGGGACAAGGAAATAAAGATACCTGAAAAAGAAGAGCTGTCTTTCATAGAGAGGAATGTTAACAATAAATACAGAATTACAGAGTTAAAACATCATCATTATACAACCCCCCAAAGTAATATGTAACTTAGACAAGAATATCTGAGGTTTGCAAACCAATTGGTGAAAGTTTATTAGAGAATAGAATATTCTAGAGTTTTAAATATAATATCAGAGAGAACTTTTTTAAATTACAAAGGGAAAACAGACCTTTATAATGAAGAGATCATTCCATTAATTGAGTGATCTCATTCTTTTTTATGGCTGAATAGTACTCCATTGTGAATATGTACCACATTTTCTTTATCCATTCATCTGTTGATAGACACTTAGATTGCTTCCAAGTTTTAGGTATTGTAAACAGTGCTGCAACAAGCATAGGAGTGCAGAGATCTCTTTGATATACTAATTTCCTTTCTTTGGGGTATATGCCCAGCAGTGGGTTTGCTGGATCATATTGTAGCTCAATTTTTAGATTTTTGCACAACTTCCACACTGTTCCCCATAGTGATTGTGTTCATTTGCATTTCCAACAACAGTACGTGAGAGTTCCCTTTTCTTTGCATCCTCTCTAGTATTTGTTATTGCCTGAATTTTGAATCTAAGCCATTTTTAACTGGACTGAGATGATATTTTATTGTAGTTTTGATTTGCATTTCCCTGTTGATCAATGATGTTGAACACCTTTTCATATGACTGTTTGCCATTTGTAGGTATTTTTTTCCCCATGGTTGGATCTCAGCTTTACATATATATATGTATGTGTGTGTGTGTGTGTGTGTGTGTGTGTTTATATATGCTTTAAGTCTGGATTACATGTGCAGAACATCCAGGTTTGTTACATAGGTATACACATGCCATGGTGGTTTGCTGCACCCATCAACCTGTCATCTACATTAGGTATTTCTCCTAATGCTATCCCTCCCCTATTTCCTCACCCCCTGATAGGCCATGGCGTGTGATGTTCCCCTCCCTGTGTCCACGTGTTCTCATTGTTCAACTCCCACTTATGAGTGAGAACATGCAGTGTTTGGTTTTCTGTTCCTGTGTTAGTTTGCTGAGAATGATGGTTTCCAGCTTCATCCATGTCCCTGCAAAGGACATGACTCATCCTTTTTATGGCTGCATAGTATTTCATGGTGTATATGTGCTACATAGACTTGGAACTAACCCGAATGCCCAATAATGTATGTCTTATTTTGAGAAATGTCTATTCAAATCTTTGACTATTTATTGATCAGGTAATTAGATTTTTTCCTATAGAGTTGTTTGAGTCAGATGGGTAGTTTGCAAATATTTGCTCCCATTCTGTGGGTTGTCTCTTCACTTTGTTGATTGTATCCTTTGCTGTGGAGAAGGTTTTTCATTTGATGTGATCTCATTTGTCCATTTTTGCTTGGTGGCCTGTGCTTGTGGAGCATTGCTCAAGAAATCTTTGCCCAGGCCAATGTCCTGTAGTGTTTCCCCAATATTTTCCTGTAGTTTCATAGTTTAAGTTCCTAGATTTAAGTCTGTAATCCACCTTGATTTGATTTTTGTATATGGCAAGAGATAGGGGTCTAGTTTCATTCTCTGCATGTGGATATCCAGTTTTCCCAGTACCATTTATTGAAAAGTCTGTCTTTTCCCCAGTAATAATTGTTGATTTTGTTAGGTGTGATAATGGTATGGTGGTGAGATTTCTAAAAAAAAAATTACTTTGCTTCAGTTTATTTTATTATATACACAAATATATAGTTTTATTATAATTCTGTTAGTTTTCTATAGTTTTCAAATTACTATAAATTTAGCAACTTGAAAAAATTCAGATTTATTATCTCTACTTTGCATGGATCGGGAGTCTTGGCTGAGTTCTCTTACAGGGTCTTAAAAACTGCTGAAAACAAGGCATCATTACGGGTTGCTACTCCCATCTGAGGATTAGGGTCCAGTTTCATATAGGCTGTGGACAAAATTCAGTTCTCTATGCTTTTAGGACTAAAGTTCTCATTTTCTTACTTGCTGTTGACCAGAGCACCTGTAAGCAACTAGAAGACTCATTCTTTGCCACTTGGCCCCTTCTATCTTCAAGCTACTAATAGTAATTGAGAATGCCTTGCATGTTGAATCTCCCTCATGTATTAAATCTCTGACTTCCTCCGTCTCTGACCTCTAGACTGAGATTTAAAGGGTTCATATGATTAAGCCAGGCCCACCCAGATTATCTTCCTACATTAAGGTCAATTGATTGAGGTTCTTAATTACTTTTGCAAAATTCTTTAGAACAGTGCCTAGATTAGTGTTTGACTCAATAAATGGGATAAGATGTGTGTACTCTAGGGTCCAGGAATCTAAGAGGACCATCTTGGACTTCTGCATACCACAAACCCTATCAGTTTAATAAATACTGACATATATAAGAATAGAATGACATCATGCATAGGATTCCCATTGGACAACAAAAATAGAGTGAAAATAGAGCCAATAAAATTGGCAAATATTAAAAGTTGTTGAAATTGAATGATGAGTATTTGAGGGTTTATTTTACTATTTTACTGCTTTTCTTATTTTTGAAATTGTCCACTAAAAGTATAAATAAATAATCTGTCCTTCAGCCTTAATCCTATGACCCAAACTTTGCTTTCATTAAACTGTGTTGTTGTTGAGTCTAAATCCTTTCTTCTGAACCTCTTGTGTCCAGTCATTCCTCAGCCCTTCAGAGCCTTGAGGATCTGGGAGCCATGAAGCCATGAGAGCCCTTTAGAGCCATTGGGACTGAGTGGCTTTCAAGGCATGTCTGAAATGGCCAGGATGGTAGATGTTGGTGCATGGGTGAAGACTAGAACATTTGCCGTGTTAAAGGTGAGGGGTGAGGCAAAGCTCTCTGGGCAAGGAGACAGTTGTGCTGAAGTGATCCTTGACAGTGATCGGAGGGTCAAGGAAATAAAGATGCCTGAAAAAGAGGAGCTATTTTTCATAGAGGGGAATGTCAACAATAAATATAGTTAAAAACCATCTTTATACAACCCCAAGTATGTAACTTAGACAAGAATATCAGAGATTTGCAAACCAATTGGTGAAAGTTTGTTAGAGAACAGAATATTCATGCAATTTAAATGTATCATATCACAGACAATTTTTAAAAAGTAGACCTTTATAATGAAGAGATCTTGAAATCACTCCATTAATTGAGTGACATAATTTAGGGTCACCAATAGTAAGAAAATATAACTTCATGTGATTCCTCATTGATAGAATAAGAACTATCTAGTATCACCTAACTGCCTAATATTTGTGTCAAAAATGTTTAACTTTAATCTGATCATAAAGAAGCAAGCAAATGCAAATGGAGGCATT
This sequence comes from Aotus nancymaae, assembly GCF_030222135.1. Classification (NCBI taxonomy): domain Eukaryota; kingdom Metazoa; phylum Chordata; class Mammalia; order Primates; family Aotidae; genus Aotus; species Aotus nancymaae. The sequence goes on along the minus strand of NW_026988431.1, from coordinate 45,556,671 downwards.
TTATAAGACAACTGGCTTGGACTCTCACAAAATTCAGTATAAATAAAAACAAAAACTAAAAGGCATAGGGATTATTTTATTATTTTATTTTATTTTATTTTTGAGATGGAGTCTCGTTCTGTTGCCAGGCTGGAGTGCAGTGGCACAATCTCGGCTCACTGCAAACTCCACCTCAGGTTCAAGTGATTCTCCTGCCTCAGCCTACCAAATAGCTGGGACTACAGGCACATGCCATCACACCTGGCTAATTTGTTTTGTATTTTTAGTAGAGAAGGGGTTTCACCATGTTGGCCAGGATCGTCTCTATCTCTTGACCTTGTTATCCACTCGCCTCGGCCTCTCTAAGTGCTGGGATTACAGGTGTGAGCCACCCCACCCAGTCAGGGTTGTTTTAAATTAAAAGATTCCAGTGATTTTAACCAAATGTAATGAATGAACTTCGACTGGATCTTAGCATAAAGAAAAAAAACATTATAAAAGACTTGTTGGAGACAAAAATCTGAACATGAATGATACATTAGATGTTATAACTGAATTACACTAAGTAATTTCGGAGGTAATAACAGTAATGTGCTTTTGTAGGAGAATGTTGTATTTAGGAGATGTGTTCTAAAACATTTAGAGGTGAAGTATCATGATGTTTAACAGCAAGTAATTAAACAAAAAATTCAACATAAATACATATGTGTGTGTGTGTGAGGAAAAGAGAACAAAGAAATTTGTCAAAATGTTAACAATCGGTGAAGATTACACGGTTCTTCATTATACTAGTATTTCAACTCTTCTATAGGTTTAAACTTTTAAATATAAAAAAAGTCACCAAACCTTTCTTGACGTTAGCTTTACATTTGTAAAATGAGGGTATTTAAAATAAATCACCTCTAAGTTATTGATTATTTGATTGCATGTAAGCTGGAGCAAAAGAGAATGCAACAGCTGAATTAGTTAAGAATTTAATAAGATAGACTAGAAGGATAACAAATGTGATGCTAATGACATGGGCAGTTAATTTAAAACAATTTTGGCCAGGCATAGTGACTCATCCCTGTAATCCCAGCAGTTTGGGAGTTTGTGGCAGGAAGATGTCTTGAGGCCAGGAATTTGAGACCAGCCTGGGCAATATAGTGAGACTCCATCCCTATAAAAAATTTAAAAATTAGCTGGATGTGGCAGCTCATGCCCATAGTCTTAGGAGTTTGAGGTTGCAGTGAGCTCGAATGATTGCACCACTACCCTCTAGCCCAGTATCAGAGTAAGACCCTGTCTCAAACAAACAAGCAATTCTGTAAATAGCACATAGTTCTTTGCCTTCTACATAATTAACTTTGGTTTACTGTTTCTTAGTGAAGTACAGTAAAACAGTTGGGGATTCTTTCAAAATTTTGTAAAAACTCCTTAAATATAACCAGAAACCCAAATTATTTCCGCTTTAGAAATAATAGTTAAATACATGATTGACATATATGAAGAAGATTATTAATTTCAAATTCACAGCACAGCATTGAGAAAAATATAAATTTATAAAAGTCAAATATAATAAACACGTTTCAAAACTATAGACAATTTGTACATGTCATTTAACACACTTATATTGTGTATTTGATATATTATTTTATCACAATTTTCATATTATTTATGTCACCATAGTTATTTTATGTTATCATATTTGTATATATATTATTCAAGTAGTAAACAGAATTTATCTTCTCTAACTTCTTAAGGAAGCAACTTTTTCATTCAAAAGATTAAATTCCCTGGTTCTTCAGCATATATAGCAAATTGGAAAAGTCAACAATTCCCGATTGGTGAGCACTGATTAAAAAATAAACATTATAAAATTACATTTGCTATTAGGTAGCAAGATTGAGAAATAGAAGTGTTTTAAAGCAGACACTACATGCAAGAATTTCAACTGTTTTAATTGAAAATTCCAAAACTGTTACACAGAGAACCTGAAAAAAACTTACTGCTTACTGAATTGTTGGTGAATCACGTTCTTTCTCCATGCTGACTTAAAGTATTGTTTGGAAAAGATAATAAGAAAGAACATTCCCTGTCAGTTAGAAAGTAAACTTAAATCAATATATATTTCTTAAATGATTTTCTGCCTTTATTATCAATATTAATCAATTATTTTATGAATAAATAATTTGACAACCTGTATTCCTTTATTGGTTTACATCTATATATATATATGTATATATATGTGTGTATATATATAAATGTGTATATGTGTGTGTGTGTGTGTGTGTGTGTGTGTGTGTGTTTTGGACAGTCTCACTCTGTCGCACAGGCTGGAGTGTAATGGCACAATCTCGGCTCATCGGACTGCAACCTCTGCCTCCTGGGTTAACGCAATTCTCCTGCTTCAGCCTCCTGAGTAGCTGGGATTACAGGTGCGCGCCACCACGCCCAGCTAATTTTTGTATTTTTAGTAGGGACAGAGTTTCACCTTGTTGGCCAGGCTGGTCTCGAACTCCTGATCTCAAGTGATCCACCTGCTTTGGCCTCCCAAAGTGCTGGGATTACAGGTGTGAGCCACTGCACCTGGCATAGTATTAAGTAATTTTATTAACATTATCATATCTCTAAATTTATCATAATTTTCTGTTTAAAATTGTTTTGAAATAGAAAAAACTGAAGAAAATCAACTTCAGATTTTGTTTACTCTCATTTTAGTGTCTAGTTAAAAATAGAAGCACAGTTGACACAATAGGATATTATATACCTTGGTAAGATTTTGGCTATGGCATTAATATTTAAAAATTTATTCAGAATATATTTTTTAAAAAGAAAAAGAAATACCTCCTTAAAATGAAAATGGTATTTGCTTCCTATTTAAACTCTCATAGATTCTTGAGAACTAATCTGAGCATCTTCCAGTATGATCTCATAACATATCCAGATGTTTTTGTAAAGTGAGATCATCACAATTCATAGACTGAAGCACCAGTTTTGTCTTTTTGTCTTTTTTCAGCTAAAACTTAGGTTTTTCTCCCTTAAAAACATTTGTAATGGTTAATTTTATGTGTCAACTTGAGTGGGCTAAGGGATGCTCAGATAGCTGGTAAAACATTATTTCAGGTTGTATCTGTGAGGGTGTTTCCAGAAAAGTTTAGTATTTGAATGCTTTCAAGTCCAAAAGGCAGGAGACTGCACCCAAAGCCCACAAGTACGAAATATATCCACGTAACAAATCTGCACAGGTACCTCCTGAATCTATAATAAATAAATAAATAAATAAATAAATAAATTCCACTTGTTGTATACTGATAGTGTCCTCTTTTCACCTCACAGTGAATATTAGACTGGTAATGGCTATACTTTGACCTAATATAGTTTGCATTTCCCACATCAGTTAGCACAGCCTTATTTACAATACACACACACACATACGCACACACACACTATTCACAGGTGTTTGTTGAATGAGTGGTTCAGTGAATGAACTATTCTACTCTTTAGCAGATGTTCCAGATTTTAGTATCATGTTTCTGCCCATTACTCTCTTTTTCAAATGTTTAGTTTATTAAATTTCAAAATTTGCAAAATTCAGCAGTTTACTACCGAAGCATTACCCCTTTGTTCACATTAACAGAATACATTTAACATTGCTTAACTAAACAATAAGGAATAAATATTAATTCTGCCGTGTCCACTCATATGCCAAATTCACATCTTTGTCTAATTTACTTGCATCTGTTTTATTTTAGCTTGATCAAGAAAACAATACAATCTTTAACTGTACTACAAAAGACTAGAAATGTGACTGAATCAATGTACTATCATCCATTGTAATAGTGTTTTCAAAAGGGATATTGTCACAAGGAAGTCCTACAACTAACTATAAACAGGGTGGGAATGTCCTGGTGCCTCTCTGCACAGTGCTATACAGCTCTCCAATTCATAGATCTCATGTTGAAGCAAAATACTTTGTAGCACCCGAACACTTTCCAGGCAATTTTCCGAATGGTCTAAGGCAACTTACCACTGTTTATGCTGCTAAATGTTTAAAGTTAAAAATCATGGGGTATTTCAGTCTGAAATGGGTTACAAAAAGGTCTTTGCTGTTTACCTGATTCAGTCAGTAACTTTATTTAGGACGATTTGTAGGAATAGATGAGTATTTTTAAAATATGGTTTAAGTACACACAGCATATCTTAATTCTGCACATAAAAATAATTTTTTTTTCCAGCCTGGGCAACATAGTAAAGCCCCAATTCTACAAAAAGAAAAAAAAATATCTGGACTTGGTGATGTGCACCTGTAATTTCAGCTAATTGGGAGGCTAAGGTGGGAGGATCACTTGAAGCCAGGAGCTTGAGGCTGCAGTGAGCTTTGATTGTGCCACTGCACTCCAACTTAGGTGACAGAACGAGACCCTGACTAAAAAAAAAAATCATTTTTTCAGGTTGAATTGTATTATAGAGATATGAATAATAATTTTAAAACAATGATATAATCTTGGCACCATTGGCACTCCATAAAATCTGTGAATTTTCGAATTCAAATGGAACAGTTATGAGGTTATATGTTCACTAATGCTTCATGATGATTATTAAGATCAATTTTGGTAACAGTTCTATATTTCTCATCTTCAAAGGTGAAAAAATACGATAATTTCTCCCTAACTAGATCTGCAGCTACATCTCCTTCCTGATTTGGAATGAGTAGGAACTGCTTACCTTTGTAGCTACATTTAAAACTGGTTTTCAAAGAGTTTTCTTTTTTTTTTTTTTTTTTTTTTTTATTGCATTTTAGGTTTTGGGGTACATGTGAAAAACATGCAAGGTTGTTGCATAGGTGCATACGTGGCAGTGTGATTTGCTGCCTTCCTCCCCTTCACCCATATCTGGCATTTCTCCCCATGCTATCCCTCCCCAATTCCCCACCCCCCCCGCTGTCCCCCCCCACTTCCCCACAACAAACCCCCATGTATAGTGCTCCCCTCCCTGTGTCCATGTGTTCTCCTTGTTCAACACCTGCCTATGAGTGAGAACATGTGGTGTTTGATTTTGTGTTCTTGTGTCAGTTTGCTGAGAATGATGGTTTCCAGGTTCATCCATGTCCCTACAAAGGACGCGAACTCCTCGTTTTTAATGGCTGCATAATATTCCATGGTGTAATACAAAAACTTTCTGTCACATAATCCTGAGTTTCACTGAAAACAGAGTAATAGATAACACCTAGAAGAGAAAGTAAAAGTCAACCAAGAGAAAATTTTCTCTTATCTTATAATTAATTAATTATAATAAAAAAATCTATATAATACCATAGTTTCATTTTCACTGAGGTTTGAATTCATTCTTATGGCAGCCTGAATCTGCAGGTACTACCAATAGTAATCAGAACCGTGAGTGAACAGTTCTAATTCTGTGTCCACCTGATTCTCCATCTCAAATACGAAAGCCTCTTGTCTTAAAAGTGGTTTGATATTTCAGTCAAAAATCTAGATAAAAAAATATTTTAGATTGTCTTGAGAATAGGTAAAGCAACAACCTAAGCAAAAATAACCACTTATTCGGGAATGTTTTAATTTTGTATACGTATAAGCACTGTGGTAAGACAGGATCTTCTGTGTTAAAAGCAACTGAAGTGAAACCATAAGCACGATAGGAAGCCATGCTTGAAAACAGGAGACTTCTGCTTCTGGCCCTGGGGGAGTGACAGAGTGTAGAATTAACTTTCATCCATAAACAACAAGAAAATTGAGTAAATATAGAAAATATTCATTTTTAGAAACTGGATTAGTTCAGCCACAGTGGAAAGCAGTTTGGAGAGTCCTCAAAGAACTTAAAACAGATCTACCTTTTTGACCCAGCAATCCCATTAGTGGTTATGTACCTAAAGGAATATAAATTATTTTACCATAAAGACATATGCACATGTATGTTCATGCAGCACTTTTTTTGTTTTCTTGAGATGGAGTCTCACTCTTGTTGCCCAGGCTGGAATGCACTGGCATGATCTTGGCTCACCTCAACCTCCGCCTCCTGGGTTCAAGTGATTCTCCTGCCTCAGCCTCCTGAGTAGCTGGGATTACAGGCACCTGCCACCACTCCCAGCTAATTATTTGTATTTTTAGTAGAGACTGGGTTTCACTGTGTTGGTCAGACTAGTCTCGAACTCCTGACCTCAGGTGATCCACCCGCCTTGGCCTCCCAAAGTGCTGGGATTACAGGTGTGAGCCACTGTGCCCTGCCCATTGCAGTGCTTTTTACAATAGCAAAAACATGGAATCAAGCTAGATGCCCATCAATAGTGGACTGGATAAAGGAAATGTGGTACAATACGCCATGAAATACTATGCCACCATAAAACAGAACTAAATTATGTCCTATGCAGCAACATGGACGCAGCTGGATGCCATCAACCTAAGTAAATTAATGCAGAGAAAGGGAACAAAATACTGCATGTTCTCACTTATAAGTGGGAGCTAAACATTGAGTACACGTGAACACAAAGAAGGGAACAACAGACACCGGACTTACTTGAAGGTCGAAGATGGGCAGAGGGTCAGGACTAAAAAACTACATCTTGGAGACTATGCTCAGTACTTCGGTGATGAAATCATTTATATATCAAGTCCCAGCAACACGCAATTTTCCCATGTAACAAACCTGCACATGTCCCCCCTGAACCTAAAATTAAACTTGGGAAAAAAAAAAAAAATGAAAGACCCTGGACCCCAGGCAGTGCAGATAATGGTCTTTGAAAAAAGAAACAAATGAGGAGCATTTTGTTTGAAGGTCATTTTCAAGCTGCGGCAAAGGAATGAGGAACCAGAATAAGCCTGGGAATCTCATTGAACTGGGGGGACAAATATTACAATTTGGGGAGGCTACAGCAATTAGAATTTGTGGGGCAAAAGTACCTGAGATAAGGAAACTACGTGCAGAAAGACCTCCAAAATCTGACTAGAGATCCTTATAATTCTTCGGCTGAACACCAAATATGCGTGAGTACTGTGAAGTCCCATGAGTCAAAACTAGAAATATCTTCCAGGAAGAGAAAAATTACGTAAGATGAACACTTCACAGAACTCGTACAGAACTGGTAGTTTTTTGAATTCCGATTAGCCAGAAATGAGATGCCTTATTGAATACAAAAAACATTCAGTCAAGTTCACAGAAAGGCCCACATCTTAGCAATGGAGCTAAAGCAGCCCAGAGTAAATTTTATTCTAGACCTTTCCTAAAATAACTTAGAAAGAAGCCTCAAAAGACCAAAGTTCTAAAATGTGGCCAAAGTTTAGTAATCTTTAAAAGAATTCAACAAAATCTGGCTCTCAGCACATTAAAATTCACAATGTTTGGCACTGGGAAAAGTCACTCAATAAAGACAATTCTAGAAATGAATGAGATGATAAAATTGGTGACAAGAACTTTAAAATATCTATTATGAATATGCTCCCTATCCTCAAGGATATAAAAGAAAACATAAAAATTATGAGAGTACAAATAGAAATTGTAAAAGAGAAACAAATGAAATTTCTAGAGATGAAAATAAAATACCTAAAATGAGGAATTCACTGGATAAAATGAACAGTGGTAAGTAAATTATTTCAGGAGAGATCAGTAGATTTAAAGCTATAGCAACAGAAGCTATCTAAAATAAAGCATAGAGAAAATAATGACTAAAAAACAAAAACAAAGCTTCAATACTCTGTGGAAAAATACAGGTAACTGGAGACCCAGAATGAAAAAAGGGAGAATAGAGGACAGAAATAACAGACATAACTCCCATATTTGTTGAAAACTGTAAACCTACAGATCCATAAAGCTCATAGTTCCTAAGCAAAATAAACAGAAAGAAACCATCCCAGCATATAACATAAACTAATGGCTGAAAATGGCCAAGTTTTGGGAATTGAGGGAAGGAGACAGAGTTAGGTTTGTGGGTTAGATAAAGCCCAAGATAACTGAAGTGTTCCATGGCCACTCTCTGAGAATTCGTAAACAGCAGGTATAAATTCTAATCATTGACTTTAATTATTGCCATGTTTTGGGGGTTCTGACAATAAAAGTGAAAAAAAAGTACAAAATGAAATGACTGCTATGCTGTCAGACACTGTCACAGTTAAATGATTTAGAAGTTTTTCAGCCTGAAATGTTGAGTAATAACTCTTACTGTGCAGTCAAATGTGTTTGATTGTACTTATTATAGGAATCTCTGTACCATTCACTTATTAAGTATTCATAAAGAACCTATTATGCTCCTAAACTGGTGGTAGGTAGATATTTTAAGATATTATGCAAAATAAATAAGGTAAACATACTACTAGTTAGTTCCTCAAATTTAGAGATTCTAACTTGGTGTGCAAATAAACAGTGAATAGTACTTTACATGGGAAAAAAATTGCATATAATAATCTCTAAAGCCTCTATTCATAAATGTTTATAGCAGTTATAAAGTTATTCTTCTACATCACAACTTCAAGATTTAGCGTTTTGATTCAAGCAGGCTTCATTTTTCCTCCATCAAGGATATTGAATATATAATCTTAGAATTAAAAGTTGCCAGAACTAAAGAAGACTATAGAAATAGTTTAGTACAATGGTGTTCAAACATACATGAAAGAGGCCAGGTATCTACCTCAGGTGGGCTAGGGCAGTGGTGGTGGTGGTGATGGCAGATTGACTAAGCAGATGGTCCCCTAGTGTAACCAGAAGACTAGAATCCATTGGAGTGGTGGGGGTGGGGGCTTGGGGGAGGGAGGGGCACACTTACCATGGATTCACAAATCACGTATTAACACTTTGCCTAGGCCCTGTAGATATTTGGTTTGAAAAGCCTGAATTATAAATTCTGTTTATTGTTCCTCCTTTCCTCTCAATGTATAACCACTAAGAAGGATGTTCATGTCACTAGCTGATGTTTTTTCCAGATAGCACATTCTTCTATAGCATCAAAAGGAACCATCATCTTAACTAATTTTTATTTTAACTATTAACATCCCATGCTATTTTATATAAATGATTTTTATTTCTGTATTTGGACAGATATTATTAATACACATTTGTGAAACTACTTGTATTTCAATAACACTGTTTGTGATAGAATACATTATGGGTCAAGGCTTGAAAGCCTGAACTATATCACTTACTTTAGACTTCTCGCTTGAGTAAGCTAGCTTATACTACCATCAATATAGCTTCAAATTCGTGATAATACTCAGAAAAAAATAAAACTTAACCAAAACTCATCTTATTAAATTTGGCAGGAAAGGTGGAGAGATGGCTTCAATGCCTATTTTGCCTGCTGCACTGTCCAATATACTGGCCACTAGCTACATGAGGCTATTTAAATTTAAATTAATCAAAAATGTAAAAGCATTAGTTTCTTAATAGCACTTGCTACATTTCAAGTTCTCAATAGCCATATGTAGCTAGTGGGTACTTTATTAGACAGCTGAGATATAAAAATGTTCCATTATTACAGATATTCTATTGGACAGCCTGCCCCAAAGAAATATTGTAAATTGAAGAAAATTGCTTTGTCATCTATTAGCATGTCCCTCTGTCTCTTGTCATGGAAAGGAAACGGTTACTCTGTGAAAAGAAAATCTAGTGCATTTATTTTCTGACATTTCATTCAATTGTCATGTCCTTCTGTCTGCCTTCTACTTCTAATAGTTCACCCTTCCTGTTCAATCTATTTGCTAAATACAGAGACATCAACCATTCCCATCTGTATCCCTCTTTCCTGCTATATAAAGCATTTCTTCTACTATCAAGAACATTGGATGTAAATTGTGGTTCTGTCACTCAAAAAGATTAGATTATACAAATTTCAAAAAGCAACTTTCTCCGCCTTTGACGGCTTGCCCCCAAAAACCTTCCAAGAATCTGGTCACAGTGCCTGAAATTCCAGCATGTTCCTGAAAATTTTTAGTTTTTCCCAAGTTCATTACTAAAAGGCTAAAATTTGTACTTTAACTTATTAACATCCCATGCCATTTTATATAAATGATTTTCATTTGTGTATCTGTAGAGATATTATTAATGATGCTGTGTATCCATCTGGCTGCTGTGTATTAATCTGGTTCCCTATGTAGCTATTTGTAATTTAACAAGTCAATGCTCCCAGGCTTACAGAACCTGGAGAAAAAAAGGTTTTGGCAATTGGGGAGGACAGAGCTCATGAGGGTAGCTTTCATGAAAATGCCAGGTTGTGTCTGAAAAGGGAGATTTTCTTGCAATGCAAGGTGAGACCAGGAAACATGAGGATGCTTGTTTGCATCTAAAACACAGCACCACGAGATTGAGCAAAACTGGCTTTCATCCTGTATCTATAATGTTCTCCTTTGTGTCTCTGGACACACAATTAGCCCTCTGTATTTGTGGGTTTCATATCCATAGATTCAACCAACTGTGGGTGGAAAATACATAGGAAAAATCATTCCACAAAGTATCAAACCGCAAAACTTAAATTTGTCATGCACTGAACTGTGTTGAACCCATGAGAATGAAGTGACATATAGGTATTGTATTAGGTATTATAAGTAATCAAAGGTTGTTTTAAATATATGGGAAGATGTTCATAGGTGAAAAGTTGTGTATACGTTATATCCATATACTGCATCATTTTATGTAAGGTAATTCAGCTTCTGTGGATTTTGGTATCCATGGGGGTCCTGGAATCAGTCCCCTTACGAATACTGAGAGACAATTCTACTACCTAATGTCTCTAAACTTCTGTTTTTTGTTCTTAAAAATGGATATAAAAGTAACTTTTTATCAGAATAATAAAGGATATATACAGAAGGCCTAGCTTTGTACTGATCCTACATTGGGAAATGATGAAAGAAAGCATTACAGGGATTTCCTTCAGCCTCTTTGTCACTTTTAATAAACTTTTGGTTTCAAAATCAAAATGTAAACATATTCAATGTTCTTTTCTCTCTGCTCCAGGACTTGAGAGTTGGAGATTGACTCTGGATAATTTGGAAGAAAATACAGACGATAGCTTCCACGGTGAAATGAGACCATGAAGAATTGGTTTAGCTAGAGTAGAGGACCATTATCCAAAAGTGTCCAAAAGGAGATTAGAAAGTTAGGATAGAGATGTAGAGATAGTATGTAGGGGTTGGCAGGAGTGGAGGTTTTGTGTGTGTGCGTGTGTGTGTGTGTGTGTGTGTGTGTGTGTAAAATCTAGCAGATTCCCTCAAGGATTAGAACCAGAGACAATGACTTACGAGTTATTCTGCATTTTCAGTTTCTTGCATCTGTCTAGTTTTAAACTGACCCTAAAATTCGAATTACGAGCAAAAAAGTAGTTCATATTGGGTACCTACTTTGTGTCTATAAATCAGGCATATCCTTCCTCTTAGGATTTTGTTGTTTAGTCTAAAGGGGCAGAAAGATTTTAAGCAAAACGTTTATAAGAAAACAAGCCAAGAACTGTGATATGGGAGCACAGAGATGTTTGGTCAGAAAATAAAATTTCTTTATAACAGCTATTATAATATCCAATATTGAGTGGATGTGTTTCCACCAGCTATGCCTCTCAAAACAATGGTTAATTTATTTAATCATGTGGAACACTTTCCCGATGTCCTTCATATCATTTTTTAAAATATAAATCGCCTAAAATCAATTGTAACAGAAAATTAATCACATTCCATCTAATCAGAAATCGTTATCCAATACCTCTAACCATTTGGAGTCAATATGAAGGATACCAGTAAAATACCAAAGTGGACTTTTTTTTTTTTTAAATTTGAGATAGAGTTTCACTGTGTTGCCCAGGCTAGAGTGCAACAGCACAATCTCAGCTCACTGTAACCTCTCCCTTCCAGGTTCAAACAATTCTTTTGCCTCAGCCTCCTGAGTAGCTGGGAACACAGGTGTGTGCCATCACACTCGGCTAATTTTTTTTGTATTTTTAGTACAGATAGGGTTTCGCCATGTTGGCCAGGCAGGTCTCCAACTCCCAACCTCAAGTGATCCATCCGCCTCAGCATCCCAAAGTGCTGGGATTACAGGCGTGAACCACTGTGCCCGGCTGCCACAAAGTGGTCTTTAAAATCACCATTTATTTTGAGTTTTACTTTATATGCAATTGGAATAACCTTTCCTGTTTGTTTATTGTTTTGATATTCTGTGAAGGCTAACTGAGAAATCTGAAGAAATGAGGTGCTTTGGAAACAAAAATGACTATTTAGTACCCAGAAAGGAATGTGAATTTTGAAAAAGAGTATTAAGAAAATTTCATAATGATACTGTTGTTCCAACAGTGAGGCAGTGTGGAATGCATTTTAGAAGATTTCTTTCAAAGTGATTGAAATGGAAAAATAAGGCATCTAAAGCAATAAACGTTCATTATTTTGGAATTTTTACTTATATGGAATATCACTTTGCTTGGTGTGGTTGATAAATAAAGTATCATAGAACCTTTAGACATAGCTATTTATGTCTTCAAAATATTTGCCTTTGATTTTTAGAGACTTGCAACAGAGCTATTATAAACTTTTCTCTCTAAACTCTGGTTTCAGTATCAGATGAAAGCCTACTTTTTAGAAAAGATTTTAAGAAAAAGTACAATCCTGTCTTATATTAAGTCATGTAACAGAAAATAGAAATTTAAAATAAAAGGTCTGAACTTAGTTAAACCAAGTTATTAATACTTTTATACATTTAAATTGGCATGTGATTTACATCCAATGTGTGTCATGCTGGAAAGACTGACCTAAGCCAAGAGCTAAAGAACTAAACTCTAAAGAAAAAAAAAACAAAACTCTTTCAGATTAGCATTTTCAACCAAACACAATTCTGTCAACCCTCAGAATAATTACAAGAAGTCCCATTTCTTATGTAACAGTTAATTTTCAGAAAACTAAAATTTGATTAAAACCAACAAAATTATATGTGTTAAATGTAGAAGTAATAATAGTTATAGTATCATTAAGACTGTGAAATTAAAATCAAGCTCTAATTTAAACTTGAATGCTAATGAATACCTCATTCTTACTCCACTGTGGTTCAGCCCCTTTTGCACTATTTTAACAGCCTGCAATTAATGCGGTCTCCTTGTCTCTGATCTTTATTTTGTCTAGTTCATCCTGTTCATTTTATAAAATTAGCGTTTCCAGAGCAGTGTTACCCTATATCATTCCCACACTAAGAAACCTTCAAATTTTTAACTGAGTTAAGGGCAAACCTGTCAGTTTGGACTTCAGATTCTCCACCATAGTGATTTTTCAAGTGAATTATCTGGAAACCTAATAACCTATATAGTTCATTAGGAGCTTTACAAAGTTTTGTTACAGACCCAGTGATGCTGAGACTGTAACTGCTGTCTATTATTAACTTGGGGTTCAAATGTCCAGATGTTATTAGGCCAGAACATTGTAGGAGTAATGTGCTAAATTTGAACTTACAAAGTAACTGAATTCTAACTAATTATAACTTTGAAATCTTTTACATTAGAGTTCTACATAACATTTTATTTGGAAAGGAGGTTGATCTATTAAGAATTTGAAAAGAGTTGGTCTACAACATGCCAACAGTTTTATCACCAAAATTACCACAGATTCTTGTATCCTGTATCTACTATCTTTTTGTTGCTGTTGTTGCTTTAGGGACAGTCTTGCGGTATGGCAAGTAATGGCTCTCCAAAATGGACAGCATCTCACTTTCACAGAATAAAAAATTGATACTCCAGAGGTGAAATCATTTGCTCAAGTTTATGAAAGTAAACATAGGAAAGTCAGGATTCAATCCTGGCCCTGTGTGGCAGAAGAGTTTTTGTTTTTTCCTGTTTATCACGCTGTCACTGAGAATGGAAACAGTAGTAGCATACGTATGAATTCCTCATGGAAGAAGGTTTGAATGTTACTTTCAATAGATCTATCGGCTTGAAACTTCTTCATGTCTGTTACAAAATTCTTGCTTGAGGGTATCCCAAAATAAAACAACCCCTTGGGCAGAAATCTGTTTTCCACAGTTACTGAGCAATTTCACTCTTCCTGGCTGAGAAGGGTTCTACCAGGATAGGAGAAAGCAAAAAAGGAAAGCACTGAAAAATAGAAATGTTATATACTTGGAGATATGAACCGAAAAATTGCGTTCCTACTGATAAAAGAATATAGTCAAATAAGAATAAAGAGAAAAAATACACAGAAAATGTTAAATATAGATTTGTGAGGAATTCTGGTATTGCTATTTGGGTGGTGATGAAAGCTAAATAATTAAACCGACAGACAGACTTCCTATAATAGCAGAATAGAGGAGAAGTATTGATCAAAATGCTCCTCGAGTCTATAAGAGTTTCAGATTTCCAGCTCAGATTCTGGCTTGCTTCTTAGCTTAAATCAACGCCAACAATGCCAGTTTCCTTGAGGGAACTACTGCCTCTTCACTAATACAACCATCTAGCCTCAGTTCTATCTGCCAGTCCTGTTTTTGCCTTCTCCTCCTGGTTGGCAGTCTCCCTGCTTTCAGGCGCACTTCAAGCCCTTTGACTCTGGCTAAAAAACAGTTGCCTCATCCCACAGTATTTAGCAATTCAAAACATCCTTAGGCCACTGAACTAAATTTTTCCTTTGGTAGTTTCTAAGTTTAATGTCTTTCTTAACTTTCACTGCCCCCATTTCTTTCTTAATTGTGATCCTATAGAGTTTGAGTTCCTAAACTGTAAGTAGTAAAATAACAGAAGTTGCAACATATTAACCTCGAGGCATTTTGAAAGTAGCTCATGTGAATATCACCTTGCCTTAAGGCTGAGGATACTAGTCTGAAGAGCCCTAATAATAGAGATGCCTGGTGGGGTCCTCTCTGGGGAGGGGAGAACAGTGATGAAATTGTTAATCAGCCCCATTGTTGAGAGTTCAGTTCTAATTACCCAGAAGCCAGTTGCCCTCACATTTCACACAGCCAAACAGCAGTTTGGTCTCTTCTCCTTTCCTCTCTCCCTCAGTGCCTCCCTCCCTACTTTTCATCCTTCATACTGATTTTCCTGACCTCATTGCCTCTCTGATCTACACTTACTGATCTGAAATAGGACTTTTCATTTCACGAGAACTTATTTCTCCTAAGATAGAGCCGTTTGAGACTATAATACTATTAAGATAATTTTTTTATGTGGGAATAAGACATTTTGCACATAGGAGATGATTATAATTGCTAACCACTTACAAAATTTCACTTATATTTAAAAATGAAAAACAATTTATATCTATTAAAACCTAGCTTTCAAAATGTAAAAATTATGACTAAAACATCTAATTTTCAAACATTATGTGTTAGACACTTGACTAAGCATTTTATATGCACTTTTTCATATGATCTTCAGAATCAGTACCTATCAGGGAATAGGCATTATTATTATTATCTCTATTTGACACATGAGGGAACTGTTGAAAACTTATAGAAATTAGGTAACTTGTCCAAGTTTGCAGAGCTAGTATGTAATCAGAATCCTCAGGAATTGGAGCCTACTAACAACAACAGCTCTTAATCATTTATACTGCTACAGACTTTAAGTTATAAAATTAAAGCTATAGCTGTATCTTGATGGTCATTTGGTCAATACCAGCTCTCCTAAAGCTATTACAGAATAAACAATGATATTTAAAAAAATCGATTGGCCAAACTTCACAGAGAACTAATTTGGGTCAATTACAGAGTTAGCTCCAATAATAAACTCTACTTGTATTGTGTTTCTTAATATTATGATAAAACTATTTTTTTTCTTCTTGTAGAGATGTTCTCATGTAGCCCAATAAACAAGAGAAAATTATGTGGTAAGATGGTCTAAAATACCATATACCTATTTTCTTGTTAATTTAACGTCTTTCTCTAGAACTGTTCTTTGAGCTTGAAAAGCAAGAATTTCCTTCTGAGAAGAAATAATCTCTGAAACTTTGACAAATCCCTATCTAATGAGAACATCTCCTTAAGAACACACATAAACTTTTACATTCAACAGTGCGCTGACCTTTAGACTCAATGTTTTAGTTACAGTAGATTTATTTATTTAACATATTTTAATTGAGTATCTCTGGTGGGCAAAAAGTTTTATGTAATAAAAAGGCCCTGTGTGATCTCAGTGTCAGATCTTATTTGTCCTCGCCAGACTCACTGTGTTAACAGACTTGGGTGTCAAGAGTAATCTCTGCTCCTGAGGGAATCTGATTAAGAGCGAGTGAGTATATCAGGACCACCTCCCCCACTTCCAGAATGAGGGCAGAGTATTACTTGTGCAGCCCCAGACCAAACTAAACAATGACTTCAACCCATGACACCACAACACACCTGACTTCAACTTCCTTCACTGTCAGATAACTCTCACTGTTCTCTACACACTAGACTAAATCCCCCAACATTTATACTAATTGAGTCTAGGTTAACAACACCTCTTAGGACATTGTCATTTGGGGCATTTAATATTTTGGGGGATCCCCTCTATTTTGGGTCAGCTCCTACACTTACAATCCCAACTGGCCCTATGAGCTGGAGATCCCAGAATATCTTGAGCTAAATCCATTTAATTAAAAAACTTATTTTTCAGAACTAGACTGAAACTTAAAGATCAAGTGCTGTGTTATTTTAATCAGATCAACTTCTTCAAATAGAGTTTAATGGGGAAGCTCAAATTTTAAAATCCCAATGAATAGAAATGAAGATATAGTTGAAAGAAGAGTAGAGCGATGAAATGAGAAGACCCAAGATTCCTCCCACACTTCCCATCCACCATCCACATACCTATTCATGGTTTTACAGCACAGCCTTAACATTTCTGGTATTCCTGGTTTATACCAACTGATTCTGAGTCTGAGGTACCTGTCCAAATTCACCCAACTAGTAAATCTGGAATCCCTAACTCCAACTCAGTATATTTAAGTTATCTAGAGAGACAGAACCACTTAGATATGTATGTGGGTATATGTTTTCTGCAAACACACACACACACACACACACACACACACACAGAGTGAGAGAGCGCAGAGAGAGAGAGATAGATTTATTTTAAAAAATTGATTGTCGGGGCTGGGAAGTCTGAAATCTAAGGTGGATCTGCAGGCTGAAAATCCAGGAAAGAGCTGATGTTGCAGTTTTAGTTTGAAAGTAGTTTGGAGGCACAATTCTCTCATCCTTTGGGAATCTCAGTCTTTTTCTAGTAAGGCCTTCAACTGACTGGATGATACCTACCCATATTATGAACAATTATCTACTTTATTCCAAGTCTACTAATTTAAATGTTAATCACATCTAAAAAGTACCCTCAAAATGACATCTAGACTAATGTTTGGCCAAATATTAGGATACTGTGGCCTAGTCAAGTTGATACATAAAATTAACCATTATATCATGGGTTGTTAATCTAAAATCTTGTGCTTCTTCTATTTTGAATAAGGGTTTATGATCCTGTAGAAGAGAAAGACATTATAATATGGACTGCTGACTGTTTACCTAATATTAATTCTCCCCTTTCCCTTTTAACAAAATATAAAATTTTTGTATGAAGGTCAAGGAACTTACCTAAAATATGAAACTTTCTAGTCTTTCCTAGAGTTATAGTTGGCCAGAAAAATGTAAGTAAAAGTCATTGGATCCAGTTTTGGGAAAGCTCTTTAAAGGGGCAAGCAGATTCAGCTGCCTTGACCAGGTATAGGGCCTCTTGACCTTTACCCAGTCCTTCTTTCTCTTGCCTTGAATTTGGACTGATATCTGAAGATAGTGCAGACATCATGTAATCACAAGAATCTAGGGACCTGAGGGGGCCAAGTCCTAACATTTTTTCAGCTGATGAGCCAGATTCCTTATTACATTAGAAAAAGAAAAATGTGTTCATCCTTTTTCTAAGCCTGTGTTAATGTATGCAACTAAATCCTACATTGATACAGACCACGACTCAGATCACTACAATGAAGATCTTGAAAACTGAACAATGGTGAGAACTTTGAGACTGTACCTAAGGAACTGAGTTGAAAGGAGCAAGTTGATGTAAACTAGACATAACAAACACATCAAACACTAGCAGAGACTGTGAAACAGGTACACTAGGGGATCAAACAGCTGCCACTGAATTCAGCAAAAAGGTAAATAGACCTAAATGGCTATAGGAAAAAAAGGAGATGGACACTTAAAAGAACTGAACTTCCTAACTGTGATGTTAGGAGAGTCACTGGGATGAATTATAGTGAAAGTTGTTTATAGTGAAAGTTGTGTGCCTTCTTTCTCTGAACCTTTCTGAAAAGTGAAAAGACAGGAGAAGGACATGTTCAAGTTAGCTGTCCTCATTTGCAGTCTTCACTGCATATGCCTCCTCCTGACAGACCTTTTGAAGAGCTTTATCTTGACTGGTTTGTCAGTGTAAGCACTCTCTCATCCCAAGGTTTTTTGCACAAAGACTTTAATTGGTTAAGCCAATTTGTAGTTGTGACTACAAATACCCACTTTACAGCAAGAGCTGAATCACAAATCACTTTTAAGCATTATTTTCTAATCATAGAAAATGGATAGAGGAGAGATGGAGAGGGAAAAAACAGATACGTAAGATCCGTAATCTGTTTGGCGTGACTTAAATTAACTCTTCCTTTGAGCCAGAGGGCTATCCACAGCCACTAACCATCTTTCCTAAAGCTATTCTTCCTATGAGTAGCAGTTTTATGGATAGAACGGGGAGTTGCACAGTAGTGACAGAGGTATAAGTGGGGGGATTTGTGAATTGAATTCTCTAGACTCAGTTGAGGTGGGGAAACTTGAATAAGTGGTGGAAGACTTCTGGCACAAGACAGTCATTTACTAGGAATAAACACAGACTACTTTTGTTGGAAAGAAAATAGAGTATGACAAATTTTAGCCAAGTTCAATGTCAGAGATGTGAGAACAAAGATGCACCTAGCACTAAGTGGTTTGGACAGCAGGAGAATTTAACTAGAGGGCCAGAAACAGGTGGTTAGCAAATAAGAAATTTCAGACCAAAGGCAGTATAGCCTGTCTTCCTCCCTCCTGCCCTTCTTTCCTTCCTTTATTTTCTTTATTTTTTCTGAAGACAGGCACAAACAAGACCTGCCTGAACTCTTGTAACTGATGGTAGCTGAAAACAACCAATGGTATCAGAAGTACAGCACTCATTTTCCCAGCCAAGTTTCTTCCTGTCAGTTCTCTCAAAATCCAGCTTACAGCTTATAAGTCCATTTTCACACTGCTATAAAAACTACTTGAGACTGGACAATTTATAAAGAAAAATAGTTTAACTGACTCACAGTTCCACATGTCTCCAGAGACCTCATGGCAGAAGGCAAAGGGGAAGCAAGGCAGGTCTTAATGGCAACAGGAATGAGAGAGAAAGAGAGATGTTCCACACTTTTAAACCATCAGATCTTGTGTTATGAGAACTCACTATCACAAGAACACCATGAGGGAAACCATCCCCATGATCCAATCACCTCCCACCAGGTCCTTCCCTCAACACGTGGGGATTACAATTGGAGATGAGATTTGGGTGAGGACACAGAGCCAGACCATATCACTGCTGTAGAAAATGATTTTCATTCACCGTTCACATTTTAGATGTCTTTAGGGAAGAAAAGAAATATAAGATATTTTATTTATTTATTTATTTATGAGATGGAATCTCACTCTGTCACCAGGCTGGAGAGCAGTGGCATGATCTCAGCTCACTGAAACCTCTGCCTCCTGGGTTCAAGCGAATCTCATGCCTCAGCCTCCCTAGTAGCTGGGATTATAGGCACACACCACCACACCCAACTAATTTTTGTATTTTTAGTAGAGATGGGGCTTCACCATATTGGCCACGATGGTCTTGATCTCCTGACCTCGTGATCCTCCTGCCTTAGCCTCCCAAAGTGCTGGGATTACAGGTGTGAACCACCACCCCAGCCAAAATATAAGGTATTTTCCCAAGCATATTTATTGCCCTCCATCTGTCATCAGGAACGTTTATGCAAAAATATGGCATTAGTATGGTTTTAATAGGGAGTGGTACTTATTTTAAAGATTTGTTGACGCAACAGATAATTAGAATCAAGTCTTTTTATAACGTATCTACAAAGCTATCCAACTTTTTAATAGAAGTAGTAATATTAAGTAAATTTATACTTCTAGCACTTGATAAATTAACAAATATATGTTTTAAATATTCAGGGAACAGCCTATTTACTGTCTACCAATAAACAGTATCTAAAGGGACTTTGTTGCAGGGACACAACTATCTATATTTCCTCTTTTTTTCTTCTACCCTTTACTCCCTTTCCCCATTTCCTGTATTTTTGTGGCCTCAATTTCCTTTTGGCCAAATTGTTGGCCAGTTAATTGGAATCTAACATTTGTTGACTATCTAATGTATAAGCATGGTCTTATTTAATGTTCACAATTAACATCCTTAAAAAAAAAAAATTTCAGCCACTTGTTCAAAGTGACTTAACTAGCAAGAATAGTAGAGAATTTTTATTTTCCCTGAAATAAATCATCAGCTTTAAGAAAGTAAAAACCTATTGAGTGACCATAATTCTGTACGCTATCTCAAGTTGTTTTCAAAAGATCTGGGTAGGGGAAGGATAGGCAAGAGCTAAAATGAGAGCTGTTTTAGGCACAAACTGATTTGAATAAACTTATTCTGCCAATTTAACAGTGAATACCTGGAATTAGAGAAGCTTTGGGTAGTAAAAATAATCACAGAAAGTAAAAAATAGCATTTTTAGTTTAGCAATTTTCTTTTAATATGTAGGGAAATATTTCTTTATGCAACAGCATTTGTAAACATGGTCGATTTAATTTACAGTGACCCAGTTAGCAGAGCCAGTGACCAGCATAATAATGAAAGTAGCTTCCTTAACAGTCTTCACCGTCCTTCACCACTGGTTCTGAACTACACCTTCCTGTGGCTCTTTGCGATTTGGCAACCATATACCTGTGTGTTTCCAAAAATGCAGAAAAGAGTAAATGGGCCATTTGGTCACTATTTAATCATGAAACATTTTTCCTGTTTTTACCTAATAGGAAAATTATATGATAAGCAAAAGATTACTTCCTATATCTACCACAGTAAATAATTACATTTCAAAACTTTTTTATTTGATGGTTCAATGATTTTATTTTTTAACTTACTATATCCTAGCAACTGAAAGTATATTAAATCCTCAGATAATATAAAAACCACAGAAACTTTTAGAAGTTTCATATGAGACAGAGATATGCTCTACTTTCTAGCCAAAGGAACTAATTTCTGAATACTTATTTAATTTCTAAAATACTAGTAACTGTAAAATGATAGGAAAGCCTCTGTTTTCCAAATCTTTTCATATAAATATTTACATTCAAAATAAAGTTCTTTAGGTTAAACTCTTTCATGTGTAAGAATTAATAAACAGCTTGGTTTCACTATCTTTTATGTTTAAACTAATACTATAACTTTTTAATATTGTTTTTATGTTTGAACCATCTAAATATATTATCTTTTAAAAATAAAGTTGAAGTTCAAAATTATCTATTTTTTAAATGCCACCAAATTTTCTGATTATATATAAATATTATTTGCATATGTATACAGCATTAAAAGTAATTTAAACCCTTGAATTTCTAAAAAAGGAAAATAGTCTTCGATGACTCATCTCAGAACTAAAGCAAAATACTTAATATATATTATGTAATTAGTAAAATTTAGTAAGCTACTAAATTTAGTGAATTACGATAAATTATTTTATCATCTGTTAAAATTTTACATTGTATGTTGGAGAAAACCTAGGAAGTTTTAAGCATCCAAATATTATTATCTAAAGTAAGGGATAAGCTATTATTGCAGAGTGCAAAACATATTAAAAAACAGCTTTTCCAGGGAGAGCTGGGAATGGCTTTGCCAAGGTAGCATCTTCAATACTGGTGCTAGAAGAATCAGATGTCTGCTAGGTGAAGAAGGCGGGCATTGCAGACAGAGACAACATACTTGTGACATTTGCCTAGCATATTTTAGAAACAGCGAAGAAATGTAGTGTGTTTGAGTAGATGTAGAACATTGAGCATTCAGGGTGCTATGTAAGGACTAGAGAGGCAGTTTGCGGTTGTATGTTAAAGGACTTTTAAGACTAAGTAGAAGAGGCTGAAATGTGTCCCATTTGTATCAGAAAGCCAATGGAAACTTTTAAGATGCAGAGTGTCATGATCTGATTTATCCAAAACAGAACTGATTATAGATCATCTGAAACTAATGTTTTATTAGTCAATATTTTGTGAAGGGAAAATTCATCCTCTTATCCAAAGTCCTTAAACCATAGACATCTGTGTGTATTATGCCCTTTCCCAACCACTCTCTATATCTTTGATGCCAAATCCTATCCAGTTTACTCTACATCATCTCTTGCAATTTTCTTTTCCATTCTTTCCCTTATCCATGTCCAGATTCACACCTCTTCTATTTGCCCTTGCCTGGACTTTTGAAGCCCATCATGTATTAAGGGACCAGACACCAGTATCTCATCTCTCCTTTTACCAATGCATTCCTCACAGTGTTGGAATTAGGGAATCTCTGCAAAGAATAAAGCAATATGTCAAATACTTCCTCTAGTTTCACCTAATAAGAACCATGCAATGCCTACTATTTGGTACAATTAATTTTTTTATAGATGTGCTTGTACAAACAACCTTTAGAACTAGAGAAGTCCTGAAGCACAAGGTACTCTGTAATAAATGAGAATCATCAAATGTTAGAGCAGGGACTATCCAAGCGAGCATCTCCCCTGAGCTCCTGGGCTCTGAAAAGTTAATCAACAGATAGCCAGGCTGACCCTTGCCTTCAGGCGGGGCAGAAAGGCTGAAGCAGCCTGATGGCAAGTGCCCTTATGGTCCTTACCATGTCCAAGACAGAAGTTGTAAAATGGTGGCCAATGGGCTGAATTGGCTTAAAGCTGTATACTTTTAAATGGCATCATTTAAATAAATATTTACGATTTGGGATAATTCACATAAAAATGAACATTTGTGTCTTCTGTTGAAAATACAGAAGATCTATCCGAGCAAGATCAGCAATCAGAAAGGCCTATGTAGAGAGGGGCACCTTCTGGAAAAGGCGCCGCCTTTTACTGTTTCTACATTACATTTGACTTCTATTTCTTAATAACCGTGGGCCTGGGAGAAGAAGAGTGAGAGAAGATGCGGAGTACTGAGAGTTCCTGGGATTGAATTTCCTGTCATCCCAATGGGAAGAGGTCTCAGAGTTAGAATCAAACTTCTAAAATTGTGAAACTAAAAGAAAACGAAATTTCTTGAACACTTGAGTGTGTAGATTTATATCAGCTGGTGTAATGTCAATGATTTTCTTGGTTGAGATTTAAAACAACCCCTCAGTTTCTTCCTATTTCTTATTTTCTCATCCTTTTAAGAATAGAGAGCATCAGATATATCCATAGACACAGTGAAGAATGAGCAGGGAATAGATAGGAAATGGGTGATCTTCAATATAGAACTTCCAAGCAGTAAATTAAGTTGGGGAATGTTATGGGTAGAAAACCAAGGAAAGAAAAAAATAAATTTATAGGCAAATGAGATTAACGGACTATTCCTGTTGCAACAAGAAGTTAATACAGAACTGAGAGCAAGAACTTTTGCCTTTTCAGATGTTTGAAGACAAGCCTAGGGCTGGAGAGCATGTAAAAGATAAGTTTAGAGAAGTCCTCAAACCGATAAAATAACAACTTACTTCCCTAAATATGCTAAGGGTGTTTGTCTATGGTTAGTTGAACCATTAAAATGGGGAAGGAGGAGGGACCAGAATTGTCTCTTCTAAGTTCAGAAAGGCCACATTTTGCCGTTCTACTCTAAAGCAGCTACATTTCTCTACAGAGCACAGAACTGTATGTAAATTTATCCATTGTCTAACTCTAATCTTCAAACATGTATTAGATCAGTATTTGGAGACAGAGAAGTCAACTGGTTCTTAAAATTGCATTGTATAGCTTTTATTAACATGTATCCCAGGGACTATTTGCTGATGATATTTGCATTGCCTAGGCTGTGGACAAACCATAAGGCCGCCTGAAAAGGATTTACTCTAGGGAAGAAACAGTGTGAAAATGGAGCGTGGGTAGGCTTGTTGAAGTGTGTGTGAGTGAGGATAGTAGAGAATAAGAGAAAAGAGGCATTAGTAGATTCATTTGAGACAAAAAATGGGCATTTTGGTTTCTTAAAGGCCGCTTTCTTTTTTTTCAATTTAAAACCGTTTTGGGACTAGAACCTTAGCCATATAAATTATTCTTACAAGAAACAAAGTTCTCTGAAGGAAAAAAAATGCTAAACATGTATCTTGGCAATGAGTCTCATATTAGAATTTAAATCTTAAGATAAATCTGTTTTTAAGAAAGCACAGAAAAGCAAATTCAGAAAAAAATCAGAAAAGCTTAGTTTTCTTTTTATTAAAATAGAAACAGAAATAAATTGATTTACTTTCTTGTTTTGTTCTCTTGGATGTGACAAAGATTGAAAATTGTAATTAGAAAATAAATGAAAACTAATTCAATAAAGTTATACCTGAAAACCTATAAATACACTATGTAATGACATAATGCAGTAGTCAACACAGAGAGTCATTGTTTAAGGTGAACTGAAGTGTGCATTACTACATCAGCAAAAAGATCCCATGGCTGACACTAATCTTTACAGTTCTGCCAAAGTGGCATTTTATCCAAACTTTCTGTATTTACCTCACAATTCCATGTACATACCTGTAATTCCAAACTTAAGAATTTTGTAAAACATGTGTAATCTGTATACACACATATGCATACTTCAAAGGGTTAAGCTACCCAAGCCATAGCCAATGAACCACTTTTAAAAAGAGCAATAACTCGCTGTAAGAATCATGTAATTTATTACTCTTAGGTGTGCTTTAACTAACTTTCACACACCCATGCTTGCTTTAAAGAATTCCAAATTTATGAAATAACACAGCTTAAAAAAACTTTTGAGTCCAACAACTGGAAAAAGAAGTGAATTATTTCAAAGATATTATTACTATACATGAAAATATTTCAAAAATCCTTGTTTTCATTAGGGAATAAAAATGGACTATTGCATTTCAACCTAAAGCTACATTTCGAAATGCTCCATATCTCTGTGTGCAATACATTTTCTAAATGTAAGTAATTAGCTGCCTGTTTTTGAGACAACTTTTGGTTAAACAAAAATTTCAACTCCTATAAGGCATAGTTAATAGCACAGTAATTACAACGTTTTTATAATAACTTACAATCTTCTGAGACGATGTTTCACAAATCCTTCGGTTAGGGCTGGCAAATATGATTTCTGTTACTATTCTATTTTAGCTTTTCAGTAAGTGCCAGCAAGCGAAATTATATTCCTTTCCTTTTATGGCTTTCTGTGAGGCCCTGACTTGTAGAAAAGGCATTTGTGAGGTTGCTAACGTTAAAGTTAATGTTGAACAGCTTATATTTTAACTAGAGATACTTCGCAGTTTAGATATATGCACGTTTTGATTCTTTGCCACAAATTTTGTTGAACATAGTAAACACTTTCTTCTCATTTGTATATTTTTACTCCTGAAATCAGGTGACCTCTTAAAAATCTTTAGAAAAGTTAGTTCATTTGAAAAGGAGACCAGGAAATATTGATTGATTTAAAAATAAAAGTTCAAGTAGTTGACCCTTTTTGTTTTAAATAATTTAGAAGCTAAAAAAGAAAATAAGTTCACTTCGCCAAAATGCAAGGCATTTTAGGCTCTTATGAAGAAAAAACTGAACACTAACATGGAAATCAGCAAACTGGTTAGAAAAAATGGGAAGAGAAGGTTTTTGTTAGAGGACATGTTAGCTTGCCATTAAAAACGGTTACTGTTCCAAGAAGTCTGGCTAACGCCAGAGACTCTATCAGCAAAATAAGAGAAGCACGCTGAGCCTCAAACATATTTCTACACATTTCCTGAAAAAATCTGAGCAATCTTTAAAATAGGAGTGAAGAGCAGAAAGCCATAGCAGTGATAGTGGTGTTTAAAGTCCTCTGGTGATCTCGGTTACTGCTTTGACCACAACCTCCATCCCCAGCCGTATCACTTAACAAAGGTTATCAATAAACAATGTATTCATCTACTGGATTTCAATGAAAGCTCTGATTACTTTTTCGTATGTTTGGACCAAATGTATTGGCTTTGTTTAGATATAACTAAAGAATATGAAATGCACTTAGGCAAAAGATCAGAAAGTACCCAGAGGCCCTGTTAGTAAGAAGGAACATTATAATTTGCCTTCATATGATAACATTGTATCTGCTTAAATACGCTTCAAAAATAACTTTTCATGGTATGTCTTTACTGATCCACTAATAACTCTTAGAGTATTAAATATTTTAAACTATGAAAATTCTGGAGAATGCATCCTTTCCTATGTAATCCTCTATTTGATAAGATAAAAGAATTTTTCCATTCTTGTGCCTTACACAAATGGCTTATCTTATCAAAACTAATAGTGCTGTAAAAACAGGATTTTTTTAAACTAAGCAATATACTTTTCAGATGCATGTTTTGTGCCTACAAATGTTCTACATAATCAGTAGGTATAGTTAATCAGAATACTTTATACAAGTATTTAATTTCTAAAGCTTTAGCTGACATATAGCAACATACCTGAAAAATATTAATAAAGTTTTTTGTGCATATTCTCTTTCATTCTCAAAAAAAAAGGTACCTAATATAGTTTTTTTATGCTTTGATTTAGAAACCATATTAATTAACCTTTAGAACACAGAAATGTAGGATTTTAGAGCTGACACGGACATAAGAATTGTTTAGTTCAACTGTTTTTAAATATTTTGCAAGAGAGGGTCACTGGATGAAAAATTTGCTTGTATTAACATTGCAGCTGTGAATAAAGAATTAATAGAGGAATTTGAATATGAGAAAAGTAATTAAAATTTAAAATTGGAAATTTTCTTTCAATGACCGTATAAACCTCTGTCCATCTACCATATGTATTTTGTGTAAGGTTAGGAAATGGTATTTCCCTTCTTGAAAAGTATTTTTTATACCATAGGAATATAAAGCTACAAAAGTCTTTTTTATTTCTGTTTATTCAACAGATATTTATAGAAAATTATTGCCTTCCTAACAATAACAAAATGGTATATCAATGAACATTTTCATAATAACAATATACAATATAAACTGGTAAAACTATTCATGAGATACTTAGTGAATGTTAGTGAATTTTTGGTATTTTAATTCTTCTTTTGCCAAAGCTATAGCTGTACAAACTCTACAAATATGAGACTGAATATGCATTGTAATTGTGTGTTTTCTCATTAGTTCTATTTTTCAAGCAATAGCAATTTAAATAGATATTTGTATTGCAACTCTTTACCCAGGGGAGATTATAAACAAATAAAGCAGGGATAGTTATATGATGAAATAGTATGCACCATTCAAAGCTATGTTATTACATTGTTTTCTAATGACAAAAGAAAAAGAATATGACATTATTTCAAGTGAAATAACCCATTTCGAATTCAATTACGATCACACACACACACAAATGTGGTGAAAGGAAGCCTGCAAAAAAAAAAAAAAAAAAAAAAAAGAGAATACTAACAGTGTGGAGGTTTTTCTGAGTTGCAAGATTTTGGAAAACTTTAAAAAGTTCTGCATTTTTAGTATTTTCTACAATGGGCATATTTATTGTTACACACAGGAAAGACTAAAACTAATTTCAAAGAAATATAAACAAAAATATGAAAGTATGAAATATGATGATGCAGGTGCCATTTCAGACTGCTTAAACATTGCATTCAGTAGCATCTTTTCTTTACAGAATGTTAGAATCTGGGCTAGTGTGTACTTCATAAAAGAGTATGACAAAAGGCATTTTTGCTCAGTAAAAGATTAGAAGCATTGCAAAGCGGAAGAGACCAGTGGAACAGGAAACAAAAGTGAAAGAGTTCAGATAAGGGACTGCTGAGAAAAACAAAAGAGAGCTGCTAACGAGTAGTAAGAACATTTTCTGAGTGTTTTGGCTTATAATATTTACTTAGACAAAGGTAGAAGGAAATAATATTTCTGCAACATCTGTAATATGCCAGGAATTATGCCTGAACATTTTATTTATATCATGTAAATTTAAGTTGGGTCACATAGGTCTGTTTATTCTCACATTAGTTAGATATAATTTACCTCACCCTGGTATGTTACTGGGAAAAGCAGAATGACAAGATGTAATGAAACCAGGATTTAAATTTAGTGAGCTGACAGCTAAAACTCAAGCTCCTTTTATTTTACTTTCCTTTCTCCAGAGTATTTTGCTAAAATAATTAAAAATACTGTCTGTCTTCCAGGATGATAAGGTTCTGTTATTTGACTGTCTGAAAAGAAGAATTTGTTTTTTTTTTTTCAGGTTGAAAAGTAGACCTAGGGAAGCGTTTCATGTACAGACAGTCCTCTCATGTTCTCAATTTTGTGGCTGAGCAAAAGCCAGTGATATAACAAAAACCAAATGGTCATTGGAGTAAGGCAGGTCTCTGTTCAGCTCTCACATTTACTAGATATGTGACATCAGGCAAGTTTCTTAATGTTTCTGAGTTTTAGATTCCTTATCTGTAAAATGTACTAACAATACCATCTTATAGAACAATTGCGAGGATAAATGAGAAAAACATTCAAAGGATGCCTAGAAGAAATTATAGCATATCATAGACCTCCAATACATGTTGGCTTTTTTTTCCTTAAATGTCAGCCCTTGAGTGCTTTTTACAAGCTATTAATACTTGTCGTCCAGGACTTTTATCAGTTTCTCCTGAGCTTCCTGCAGCAAGTGGCAGCCTACCGCTTAAATTCCTAGGTGTCTGCAATCATTTTTTAAAAGTCCCTCCTTTTGAGATTTTTCATTGTGGCTTTCTCATTAAATTTTCTAATTTTCTCCATGAGCCTCAGTTTTCTGCAATGAAAATATAGAGACTAAATTCAATGAAGTCACAATCAAGTTTGCACTTGGAGTATATAAAAACTCAGTACTATAGACAATGATTGTAAAAAACTTTTACATTCAAGAAACAGACAGAATAAATCAGGCTCATATCCTTTTTGTTTTAAATTGCATTTACTCTAACTGTTGTTGGTATTATTATCTTATTTTCAACTTGAATACTTTAGACAGGGCATACTTCTCTCTCGTAAAAGCTTCACTACATTCTATTGTGACAGCTTCTCATATTTACATTCCTTACCTGCTCTTGATTTAGTTTAAACTCCTCTTTCAATGGTCTCATCAGGAACACCAGCATCACTTAGAGAAACACGAGCGTCACTTAGAGACATATTAGAAATTCTAGGACCTAACACCGTAACTAGTGAATCAGAAACTTTGTACATAGGGCCCAACAATCTATGTTTTATCATCCAGGAATACTACCTGATTTTTGAGAATCCCTATTACAAATAATTACAGTTAAATCCATGCTAGCAAGCATTCCACTTTCTTGACAGTAACCCAACCCCCAAACTGCCACAATTCCAGCATTTGTTTACTGCACCATGTGACATCATTGCTTTCTGCAGAGCATTTTCAGCAACCCTGTGATGTCTCAGATTAGTCTGCGTATGGAAAGTTCATTTTTGCAATAATCTCATAAAATCACATACAAAGCATGTCTTTATGCCTTTCTAATCTTCTTCTTAATCCATTTGCTGTTAACAGTACCCATATGACTTCTAGGGAGGTAAGCAGAGTACTTACCTTGAGTGTTCTTTTTAAATATTAACACTTCAGTCTTTCCTTCTCTTTTGTCAGGAAGCTGTGACTCATTTATAGATTAAAAAACTAAAAGCAAAAACTCAACCAAAACAATCAAAAACAACTAACCAAAACAGAAAACCTCCAAAACCAAGTTCTCAAGGTAACAGAGATTTAAACAGTACATAAATGTTTAAGGCCATTAAGGAGCATGCCTGTATTACACAGGCATCTTTGATATCAGCAACTTTTTGGCTTATGGAACACAGTTTTTGTTTGTCTTTCTATTTACAACATCAACATAAACACAAAATGATGAGCTTCTTCAATTTTTAACATGACTAGTCAATGACAAATAAAACAAATATGCTTGTAAAACAATAGGAAATAAAAGAGAGCAAAGTTTTCTTTAGATTCACGTTTATAAAACGTTGCTTTGTTTCACTTGATATTCTCTTCCACAGTTTTTTTCCCCCAAGTCAGGGAAGCTGTTAACATTACTGATTGAAAGTCCTGTCTGCTTCTTCAAGACGTGGAAAACTGTGGACCAGGCAGTCGGAAACTAAATTGTGTTACCTTGTCCAAAGCTTGACGGTGCTCTCACTGATGTTAGCACTAACTAAAATGTGTTTGTTGACTGCTTACTCATCCGACTCAGTGTGAGGAGCCCTTTCAATGGATTTTCTCATTTATCTGAAGGTAGATCTTTTTCCTAAATTCAATCAGACCATATACCTTCTGTGTGTCAATTATTTATGTGAAAGCAAGGGAAAAGTTAGGACCATTTTGCAAAGAGATTTTTAAGTATAAGTAACAAAAGTTGAATACCAAAAAGAAGTGAATGTAATGCAGTTTCTGTGATAAACAGAATTCTTTGCAAAACAATATTTATTCTTCATCTCCTAATCAGCTTGCAGCAAAGCCAATTTTTTTTTCCACCAAGAGATAACAAACAATATCTAAGAATATTGTTTACATTATCTGTGGCACATTTTTTTTTTCAAACCTTAGGAATAGTATCTATAATATGCTTAGTGTAAGAAACAAAGTATTTTTATAACACTGCTCCTTTACATAGTTAGGTTCATACATTCAATATGCTTCTGAATAATTATCTAAGTAGAAGATAGAGCACTAAAAGTTATTTTTGGGGCTTGTCAAATACAATTTATGGGAGGCCATTGGTTTGAACTGAGCTTCTGTACTAGGCCCAAGAGACCAAACCAAAATGGAATTATTCATGTTAAAGCTGCATACTACCAAGCTGAAACCAAGCTGTTTAGCTAGCCTTCCGAGCAATCAGGAAAGAGAGAGATAAAAGTCAAATCGCCGAACAGGCCAGTTTTAGTGGGCATGACAAGGAAGTCCCCTTCACTTTAACCTTTAAGTTTGAAGCAACCAATCCATTTTTTTGTTCTGTTTCTGCTTTCCTCAGCCATTTTCTGTCTATAAAGCCAAACTTCTCTGCTTGGCTCATCAAAACATCCATTCTATCTTATAAAACAATGTGTTTCCTGATGCTAGAATCACAAGTAAAAGCTAATTAAGGTCTTTAATTAAATTTGTTGTAATTTTGTCTTGTGGCAGGTATATTTTCTTATTATTTTTATCATCAGCACTCAGCACAGTTATAGAACATGTTGAAATCATGAATAATTACTAATACAGATTAGTTTGATTTACAGTTTGGGTGTTTGAAGGAAAGTCTCAAAATGGATGAAGGATCTGAAGTAGACTATTATTCATCTTCAGAGATTAAGTAGTAAGAGTTTATAAACTGAGCAGCAACACAAAATAACCCTATTAGGTATGACATCTGAGTCACAAACCCAGCAATAGAAGCCCTTGAGTTTTAAAGCATGTGCTGTAATCGTTGACTTTAAGCAACCTTTTTACTATCGTCCAACTTTACATGCCACATTCAATAGCAATATGCCAAGATGTGAAATGATCAGCCTGTCATAGAGAGTGCACAGAAATAATTTCTTTTCTATGTTAATATAGCATTGTGTCTCCCTTTAATAAAAGTAGTGTGCACTTTTACCTTACATCAGACCTGTTAGATGCTGATTAAATACACAAAAAATTTGTTTCATTGGTTTCTGTTTCATACATCTAATTAATCCAAAAAAGCCTTTTCCAAGGATGGACATACTTTATTTTTGTAATTTGTTAAGTCCCCAAGTTTTTTTGGCTGGAGTGAGGATTTTTTTCTACCAAAACACTTCCAATTCAAAATGTGCTCAGATGCCTCTAAGGTATATGAATTCTAGCGAATGGTAATGTTTGTATAATCCATTTTAAAAATCACTCCAGAAAACACATAATCAAAGATTTCGTCTCTCTTTGCAGTTCTGTTAGCTAACATGACTGAAAATGAAACTTAGCATGCGGTTAGTGTAGACCGAACTTAAGCATGTTTCTCAACTTTCAAGTTCCTGTTTTAGGCAAATGTACTGTAGTTAATAGTTTATTAATTCAACAGAAGATTAGAAAAAAAGTAGAAGGGTTGCTTTTTTAAATTCTCCCAAGACTGACAAGTTAGATGACTAAATTAAATCACTCTATGAACAAAAATTCTAATATTTTTCTTGTCTTCATCTTTGTTCCCATATTTCTTCCCCAAATCCTCTCTCTCAATTCAAATTTATACCTTAACTTTCTTTAAATATACTGTCTAGGCAATCATCTCTCCCATAAAGCACTTCAATTCAGCCCACAAGTTGCTTAGAAGCACTGCTAGTCAAAATACAATTTTGTATTTTCTAATATATATATAAACAGTTACCTGGTTAGAAAAAAGTCTAACAACAACCTTCCCATTCATTATTTACTATATGACATAGAAACGTCCCAGTTAGGGTCTTAAGTATTTCCACAATATGGCTTCCTTCATGCCATCAAGCACTTTATTTCCTTCTATTCCCTGGTATCAGTCAAAACTCACTTTTCAGCCAAACTGGGCTCTTTGCTATTTTCTAATAACTTACAGGTTTGTTCAACCTTTTTATTTACACTTTCTCCCTTTTAACTTCTTATTGCGTATGTCCACTTCCATTAGGATTTTCATTTAATGGTATTTATTTAACAAATACCTACTAAGTGCCACCCTGGCCCTAGTCCTAAAATAGGAAGTGGGGAGATGCCAGTGAACAACAATGAAGGATGGTTCCCTGCACTGAGTTTAAAATAAATAAAAACAAAATGGAGTTTTAAGTAAATAAAAGTTTAAAGTTTATGGAGTTTAGAGTAAATAAAAACAAAATCACCAACATAAACATAAAACTAAAAACTTATGATGGACACCTGGAAGGCAAGATCTGGAGAGCTATGAGAGCAAAACTGGCGATCTAATTTAATCTCTCAGTTGGTAAAACTGTGAGACCTGAAGCATGGACAGGATTAGCCAAGCAATGATTCAATGGAAATCAGTTCAGTCAGAAGGAACAGCATTTTCAAATGCACTGAAGAAGCTTATAAAAAACACAAGTGTGTCCATTACATAATGTGAGAGAGAATCGCCCATAGATACAGTACAATTTCCAGCTAACCAAGTGGATGTACTCCGTCATCTCTTCTTCTAACCTGAGTAATGAATATTTTTAATGTAATTAACAACACTTGACTTACAGATTTTAGATATGACTCTAGATTGTAAACTGCTTGGAAGCAAGAACTATGTATTTTTAATTTTTTAAATGTTTATGTTTGTTAATAAAGACAACTTATTATCTTTTGTAGAAATGGGGTCTCACTATGTTGCCCAGGCTGATCTTGAACTCCTGGGCTGAGGTGATTCTCCTGCCTCCCATTGGAATTACAGGTGTGAGTCATGACTGGCCATTGACTATTTCTTATTCATATTTTTGTTCTATGCATTATTCAACACAATGTATAATAGGTAATGAATATAAGGCTGGCTTTCTGAGTGAGACTTGTGTAACTAATTACACAAGACCCTGCACTTAGAAGGACACACTCTTGTTTTAATGCTCAGATGTCCTTGTTCTGAATTTTTAAATACTTTTTGAAAAAGGACCCTGAATTTTAATTTTGAATTAAGCTCCCCAAATTATGTAGCCAATCTTGACTGAATGTAAACTTGGAGTGAATTAATGATTCAAGGGACAACAGGATCTAATTGGAATAGTTCTGCAGATCATTTTTTTTACAAGGGTACTATTATACTCCAGGTATTGGAGTATATTATTATTATAATTATTTACAATTATAATATATAAATATATAAAATATAAAATAATATAAAAATAATGTATATGATATAAAAGATAAACATAAATATAAACAATTAATTATTATTATACTCCAGGTATACCATATGAGTCTCATATGAGTTATGTGACGGATGGCTTAGAAATGAGCAAAGTTTTCCTTTAAGAAATGTCTTCAGCTCTCAAGGGTACTATTTCTTAAATAATACATTGAGCTCTATAGGGATGCGGTCACTTGTGGCTTATTGAGATATTACTGGAACCCTCTCAGTTGAAGCAGATTTTTTGTGTGTAATTACTTCTCAAATCTACATTCCCAACACTAGGAAATGAAGAAATCAAAGTCCCAGGCATTGTTTACTAGGTAACAGATCTCTTTGCATTTTGTAATTTATTTGCCACCTGTTGCATATCACAGGTATGAATGAGAGATATCAATGTGGAGAAATACATTTCAACCATGCCGATGGGTCAATGGAAGTTTGTAGAAAAAGCAGAAGCAGTAAAACCCTTTCATTAGGAAGCATTAACCACATTATATGTGCGCCTGGTAATGAATGACTGAATTGGACCTTCTAGAGCTGAAGCTTGATGGCTTTGGGTGCCTGCTAGTTTAATTTTTAGTGTAGATAAGAACAGTACTAAGAAATATTTATGAGAACCTGGGATAAATATTGAGAATTATTGACTGAATCCATCTTTTCAGAGTATGAGAAGCCCTTTTAAGAATTCAGAAGGATTTTTTTTTTAAGCTCATTAATTAGTTCGCCAAGCTACAATCAAGATTCTCTTACTAAGCTTCAGTATGACAGGCTCACTATCTGTTTGGATCATGATCTATGGATTATGGTCTCCTTAGTGCAGTTAACAACTTAAACTATCTTAGCTCAAGAGGAGTTTTATGGATACTTGTAGCAGGTGCCTGCAGAGTAAATAAGACTTTAAACAACACAGCTTTCAAATCACTGTCTCTTGATAAAGTGTACAGAAGTCTATTTCATGTAAGCTTTTATGGTTCTCGGTGGACAGCCTCATGCATGTACTGAACCTGGTTTGGCTTGTCTCTTTCTGTTCAACAAATAGTGACAGAAAACACTTTTCATCAATAACAATTGCAGGACATTGTTATCTTTAAGATAAGCTATTAACAGATTGTGAAATCAGTGACAAAAAATACTGCTTTGAAAGAAGGTGAATTTTAAACTTATGCAACCAAGCAGGACTGAATAAATCCAGCATTAAGTCTATTTGGTGATTATTTAGAGATGTGGAGTTATGCATTTGTTAAGAGTGCATTCATTTTGTACTGATGGGATATAGTAAACCTATATTATTCATAAATAAAATATCCCTGCATCTTTCTTTCTGAACTCTTCAGGGAGAATTCCTCCTTGGTGGCCTACTTATACACTGTACATCTTTCATGACACCTCATTATCTTCCTGTACTTAATTATTTTTATCATTTTCTCTCTAGCTAAATTCTCCTTGAGTATAAAGATCACTTTTTTGTTTGTTTGTTTGTTTGTTTGTTTTTTAAGATGGACTCTCCCTCTGTTGCCCAGGCTAGAATGCAGTGGCACAATCTCGGCTCACTGCAACCTCTGCCTCTGGAGTTCAAGCAATTCTCCCACCTCAGCCTCCTGAGTAGCCACTGTGCCGGGCTAATTAAGAACACCTGTTCTTAATATCATTCTCCCCGGTGCCTGGCAGATAATAAATGCTTATGAAATAATAATGAAAGAGTGCTTGGATCATTCTTCTTTTAAATCATAGCACAGTTATGTGTATCTTCTTAGTTCTGACACTTAGGTAGCTATTAAGTCTATGGAAGGCAGCCTCAGTCCATAGAAAATGTATATCAGGCTCAAAAGTTTTAAACACACATGAGAATGTGCCCTTATGTGATGGTGAAGAGACTGCTGGACAGCAGAGTATTTTCTAATTCTGGAGGCATGAGTATCTAGATTGAGGAGCAGAGAGAGGCAGAATTTGAGAAGAAAACAAACAGCACAGAGATTGCTTTGATGCCCTGTACACACAGTGAACCACATCTTCACCCTTTTAGGGAGTTGTTCCCTGAGATATCTGACTTTCGCTCCGACATCTGAAAGGAGGTACTCATTTTTTTAAAAAATTTCTGCTCCCAAACTATAGGTTTTAGGAGCAAGGTTGGAGAAGCACAATTAGACCCCTGACAATTTTTTTTTGTTGTTATATCATGGAAACATTTTACTTAATGAAAAAAATTAGGAAGGCTTTTTAGTTTTAAAGTATATAAAACACTGTGGGGCAGACTGCCAACACATTCATTTACAGAGAGATAAATATTTCACAGGTGTGTATAAAAGACATTTTGTAAAAATGTTTTTTATAAACAAAATCAATCTAGATTGGACTCTGATTCCCTCCTTCCACAGAACCAGGATCAGTTCTTAATAAAAACGTATATGTACACATACATATATATATGCACACATATACACACACATATATATAAAATCTATGTAGAAAGTAGTTAAATTCACTGCAGTAGAAAACTTTAATCTGTGAATCTAATTAAATATATTGTTTGAATGTCAATTGGAGGCCGATTTTAATGGGTAGGATAGAAGAATAGTAACAAAACTGTGATGATTTATATAGCTCTCTTTTCTCCTAATTTAGCTGTTGTAAGATATTTTTTCAATTGTTTTTTTCTTTTTAGCTGCGCCCGTTTCCCCTTAACATAATTTCCAATGACAATATAAAATGCAATATATTTATTTATTGACAATTTTAAAGTAATTTCTGTTTTATTTTAATTTTCCTGAGATTATTTTAAACTCACATTTTATTTATTATTTTTTTTTGAATTGCTCTTTTCCTTTTGTAATTGTGCACCCTAAACATTTATTTTTTAGGTATTTGTGATAGACATTGCTCTCCCCTCTTTCTGCTCCTTCCGTGTATACACAGAATTGTACGTTGTTGAAGTAATGGGAAGCCATTTACTTTAAGGAATTCTGGCTTCTCTCACCATAGGAGGGTAAATATTGGTCAGTTTAAGCCAATTATTTATCTTTCTAGTAATTGAAATGGAAATGGTCACATGATGTGACTCAGCTGATGAGACACAGAGGAAAGCCTGCTGGGAGGCACATGGAAAACCTGTTATTACTTAATAAGCGGCACAAAGAGCTGGGCGCGGTGGCTCACACCTGTAATCCCAGCACTTTAGGAGGCCAAGGAAGGTAGATCACCTGAGGTTGAGAGTTTGAGATCATCCTGGCCAACATGGTGAAACCCGGTCCCTACTAAAAATACAAAATTAACCAGCGTGGTGGCGCACGCCTGTAATCCCAGCTACTTGGGAGGCTGAGGCAGGAGAATCACTTGAACCCGGGAGGCAGAGGCTGTGGTGAGCTGAGATGGCCCATTGCAACAAAAGCAGCCTGGGCAACAAAAGCAATATTCTGTCAAAAAAAAAAAAAAAAAAAAAAGAAAGAAAAAAAAGAGGCTCAAGGGAATGATACGAAGTTTTGTAGTCTTTTTGAGGGGTGTGAATGCACTATTTGAAGCTGCTACAGCCACTTGCAATTAGGTGAAAGAGAGAAGCCTGAGGGCAAAGCCGAAGAATTAGAAAAGTTGAATAGTTCCTGAGTCAATGAAAAAATCCTTCTGGATATGCAAGGTTATACACTGTCTGATGTTTAAAGGTATTTTGAGTAGCATCCTGTGTTACTTTCATTGAAAGCATGTTCACAGACATCACCAATTCTGGAAACTCATGGCTCCTACTGAGAATGGGGGTATGAGTTAATACCAGAAGATGCTATCCAGTTTAGTATTCCTTATTAAATGTGCAGACTCTGCCAACTAAGCTTTATAATTTGATACATGGGATATTAGATGAAGACCAAGTTAGGCTTAGGATCAAATGCTACCATTCCAAATATCCATATTTTTGGAATTATTTTAATGTTTAAGATTATATACAGGCATATCTCAGAGATAGTGTGGATTCAGCTCCAGACCACTGCAATAAAGTAAATATCACAATAAATAAAGCAAGTCACACAGGTTTTTTGGTTTTTCAGTGCAAATAAAAATTATGTGTACACTGTACTGTAGGCTATTAAGCATTCAATAGCATTATATCTAAAAAGTAATATACACGCCTTAATTTAAAATGCTTTATTGCTAAAAAATGCTAGCATTCATCTGAACCTTTAGTGAGTCATAATCTTTTTTGCTAATGGAGAGTCTTGCCTCAATGTTGATGGCTGCTGACTGATCAGAGTGGTGGCTGCTGAAGTTTGGGGTAGCTGCAGCAATTTTTAAAAAGAAAGCAACAATGAATTTTGCTGCATTGGTTGAATGCATGAAAGATTTCTCCTCCTTTCATGAAATAATTCTCTGTAGCATGATACCATTGATAGCATTTTACCCATAGCACTGTTTTCAAAATTGGAGTCAATCCTCTCACACCTTGCTGCTGCCTTATCAACAAAGATTTTGGAATATTCTAAATCATTTGTTGTAATTTCAATAATGTTCACAGAATCATCAGGAGTAGATTGCATCTCAAGAAAATACTCCCTGTGCCCATCCATAAGAAGCAACTACTTTATCTGTTCAAGTTTTATAATGAGATTACAGAAATTCAGTGACATCTTCAAGCTCCACATCTAATTCTAGTTTTCTTGTTGTTGTTGTTGTTGACTGAGATAGAGTCTTGCTCTGTTGCCCAGGCTGTTGTGCGGTGGTGTGATTTTGGCTCACTGCAACCTCCACTTCCTGGGTTCAAGTGATTCTCCTGCCTCAGCCTCCTGAGTAGCTGGGATTACAGGTGCATACCACCACGCTTGGCTAATTTTTGTATTTTTGGTAAAGACAGGGTTTCACCATGTTGGTCAGGCTGGTCTTGAACCCTCGACTTCATGATCCGCTTGCCTCAGCCTTCCAAAGTGCTGCGATTACACGTGTGAGCCATCGTGCCTGGCCTTCTCTTGCTATTTGTATCATGCCTGTAGTTACTTTCATCCATTAAAATATTGAACCCTTCAACTCTTCAAAGTCATCCGTGAAAGTTGGAATCAACTTTGTCCAAATTCCTGTTAATGTTGCTTTTTTTTCCTCCTCCCAGGAATCACAAATTTTCTTAATTGCACCCAAAATGGTGGATCCTTTCCAGGTTTTTGATTTACTTTGCCCAGATCCACCAAGGGAATCATTATCTATGGCTGCTATCCACTTTCAAAATGTATTTCTTAAACAGTAAGATTTCAAATAACTCCTTGATCCATGGGTTACAAATGGATATTGTGTTAGCAGGGATGAAAACTTTAATCCACTTGTTCATCTCCATCAGAGCTCTTGAGTCACCAAGTGCATTGTCAATAAACAGTAATATTTTATAAGGAATCTTTTTTTCTTAGCAGTAGGTCTCCATAGTGGACTTAAAATATTCGGTAAACTATCCTATAAACAGAATTGCTCTCATCTAGGCTTTGTTTTTCAGGCAGAGTAGATTTAACATAATTCTTAAGGATTGTAGGATTTTTGAAATGATAAATGGGCATTGGCTTCAACTGAAAGTTAGCACCTAAAAGTAGAGTCAACCTGTTTTTTGAAGCTTTGAAACCAGGCATTGACTTGTCTCTAGCTACGAAAGTTTTACATGGTGCCATTCAATTTAAAGCCATTTCATCTACATTGAAAATCTGCAATTTATTGTAGCCACCTTCATCAATTATTTTAGCTAGATTTTCTGGATAACTTGCTGAAGCTTCTATATCAGCATTCACTGGTTCACCTCGCACTTTTATGTTGTGGAGATGGCTTCTTTCCTTGAGCTTCATGAGTGAACCTTTGCTAGGCTTAAGCTTTTCTCCTGCAGCTTCCTTACATCTTTCAGCCTTGATAGAATTGAAGCGATTAGAATCTTCTTCTGGATTAGACTTGGGTTTAAGGGAATGTTGTGGCTGCTTTGATCTTTTATCCAGACCACTAAAACTTTCTCTCTACCAGCAATAAAAGCCTGCTTCACTTTCTTATAATTTGTGGGTTCACTGGAGTAGCACTTTTAGTTTTCTTCAAGAACTATTTTTGCGTTCACAACTTGGCTAATTGTTTGGTGCAGGAGGCCACGATTTGGCCTATGTCATCTTTTAACGTGTCTTCCTCACTAAGCTTCATCTCACTGAGGTAGCGAGTAGAATGATAGTTATCAGAGGCTGGGAAGAATGCATGTTGAGATGAGGTAGGGGGAGGGGAGACTTAGAAGAAATAAGTTCTAATGTTTGGTAGCAGAGCAGGGTGATGATGGTTAAAAACAATGTATTATATATTTCAAGTAGCTAGATGAGAGGGCTTGATGATCTCAACATACAGAAATGATAAATGCTTGGGGTGATGAGTATCCTAAATATCTTGACTTAATCATTACACATTCTATGCAAATGTACAAATGTTATGTATCAATAAAATTTTTTTAAAAGGAGTATTGTAGAATAGTTTGTCAATTTCCTTATTATTAATAATACTTTATTTACCTTCAACATCCTTACAAGTAGCTCTATCCCTGTGATTTACTATTTAGTATCATAATTTACTGGTATGTAAAGTATCATTTCTGTTGTCCTTTAATGACTGTTATGAATTAATAAAAATAGAAAAATCCACTTCATATGTCTGAGTTTTCTCTTCTTCTTTTATAACATACTCCTAGAAACAAATGTCTGATTTTTCAAACTCACATATTGTTGAAATCTGCTAATATTTTCTAGTATTTCTCATAGTGAATCTCTATGAAGATTATATTCAACAGACCTCACAGTCAAAGAAGCTTAAGCCAAAAAGCAAGTTAGATGATTTTATTTCTACGGCACGTGACAGAGCATAGTCACCAACAGGTCTGGGTTCATGGTCTTAGGCTTCAATTCTTTTTCCTTTTTTTTCCTTTTGAGGCAGAGTCTCACTCTGTTGCCTAGGCTGGAGGTCAGTGGTGCAATCTCAGTTCACCGCAACGTCTGCCTCCTGAACCTCTGCCTCCTCAAGGGATCCTCCCACCTTAGCCTCCTGAGTTGCTGCAACTAAAGGTGTTTCTACCATGCCTGGCTAATTTTTTTTTTTTTTTTTTGAGACGGAGCCTCCTTCTATAGCCAGGCTGGTGTGCAATGGTACAATCTTGGCTCACTGCAACTTCTGCCTCCCAGGTTCAAGTGATTCTCCTGCCTCAGCCTCCCGAGTATCTGGGATTACAGGTGTGCACCACCATATCCAGCTAATTTTTGTATTTTTAGTAGAGACAGAGTTTCACCATGTTGATCGGGATGTTCTCGGAATCTTGATCTCGTGATCCGCCTGCCTTGGCCTCCCAAAGTGTGGGATTATGGGCGTGAGCCACTGTGCCTGGCCAATTTTTCGATGGGTTTTCACCATCTTGCCCAGGCTGGTCTTGAACTCCTAGGCTCAAGTAATTCGCCTGCCTTGGCCTTCTAAAATGCTGGGATTACAGGTGTGAGCCATCACTCCTGAATATATGTCACAATTCTTGTAGCAAGGTAAAATGTTCCAGGGTATAAGGTTATTGACTCTGCTGTAGTTCCTGGGTGAGTAGCAGCTCCACCAGCAGGCAGGGGAGTCAGAGGAGGAGCAATGTCCCTCTAGCATGAATCTCATTACCAGAAAAGGATGGCAGAGGTTCTAAACAAGATAACACATGTCTTCTGTGTGGGGCGGGTGGGTGGGTAGGTGTGGAATAGTTACAGCAGAATGTAGGATTTTCCAAACAAATTTGACCTGGAACTCTTTTCACTCCTAACATCTCTTACCATTTCTAGGGAAGTAGGTTTTGGACTTAACACTTCAGGAAATTATTATTTAGTGTATGCAAAACATTTTAGTGCAGACTAACTCCCTGTGTCTTTATAACAATCCCACTATTATAGCTATAATCAACTTATCTTAGGAAACCCAGATTGAGATGTTTACAGATTTACCAAGTCATGTACACTACTGGGAAAACATTCTGTCCCAGTTCCTTGTTAAAAGTTGTCATGAAATGGCTTGCAGACTGTGAAGTGGTTAGTTCAGTAAGTTTAAAAATTTCTGAACGTACTTCATGTAAGGCTCTGCACACAGCCGGATTGGTGCCATATAATGATTCTGTCACTATCACATTTTATAACCCATTACTGCGATTATACAATGTGGGCTTTGGTATTAAACCATTTAGTTGAGAATTTCAGCTGTTCCTTTTGCCAGAATTGTGCCCTTGGGAAAATTACTTTCCATCTCTGACTACCTGTCTTCATTTGGAAAATCATGTCAATTGAGGCCAGGAGTTTGAGACCAACCTGGTCAACATGGCAAAACCCTGTCTCTACAAAAAATAAAAAAAATTAGCAGGGTGTGGTGGGGTGTGCGTGTAATTCTAGCTACTCAGGAGGCTAAGGCATGAGAATCATTTGAACCCAGGAGGCAGAGGTGGCAGTGAGCTGAGATCACCACTGCATTCCAACCTTGTGACAGAGCAAGACTCTGCCTAAAAGAAAAAAGAAAAAAAAAGATAATGATTGTAAATTACTAAACACAGTGATGATGACATACTAATTACTTCATGTTTTAGCTATGATTTTAGGGATAATTATCACAATTGGGTCATAGTGTAGTAAAAGATTCCAGAACGTTTTATATTAATTGTATATTTTTCTCTTAATACATGTATTTAAATACAAAAGTTTATTTGAAATACAGTTTTTTCCTGATCTGTATTTTTTGTTATATTTTGGGCAAAAAAGAGGAAGACATGAATGGACATCAATTAACCCTAACTTGAAACAGATGTCACTAAAATGTGCTGTGTGTTCTTTCACCCATGAGCAGCTAACACATCAATTATGGAAAGGGAGACGCATCCAGAGACAGATGTTTTGAATGTCTTTGGAATTTATACACTTTCTTAACTATGGCTAGTTGAGTTACTGTATGCTGATAACTGAAGTAACTTCTTAATTGCCTGTCATTGTAATTTCAAAGACAGCTCTTGGCCTTTTAATAGTAATAGAGGTGATTCTGCTCAATGAAAAGCAGATGCCAGCACAGAACTAAATCAGATGCAGAGCATATAGTTACATTTTTCTGAATTATTCCATCAGAGCGGGGATTCAAACATATTTCCTTTTGCCAGTCTTACTTTATACCTTGGTGCGGTTGATAAATCTCAAAGGAGCTTACAACTGTTCCACATGGGAACTTATTCCAAGTCAGAAAGAGGCAAATACAGTGCATTATGATTTAGAGTCCGTTGCTGAAAATAGGATATTGTGGCTTAAAGAAATATTTAGACATTACTTAAGCTAACTATTATGGGATTGAAATGAAGGTCTAAATGTTATGACTGGAACTGCACTCATGTTTCCAAAGCTTTTTAATCAAGTCAGTAGCTTGTGGAACAAACTTCACTGTAGTGTAGAACACACATGCACGCACACACACACACACGTGCACACACAGGCATGCACACATGCACATGCACACACACACATGTGCACACAAAGGCATGCACACATGCACGCACACATGCACATGCACTCACACACGCACATACACACAAAATCAGGGCCAAATAATAGCATAATTAATATGAATATAATCTCCCAATTTTACTTATTTCAAAACCTAATTGGTATTTCTTAGCTTATTTAATATTGACAATTCATATCTAAATCGTCAAAAACTCTGATTGCCTTTGAGAATTTGTGTTAAGAACCTGTATGTCAAACCATCT
Organism: Aotus nancymaae; assembly: GCF_030222135.1. Lineage (NCBI taxonomy): Eukaryota > Metazoa > Chordata > Mammalia > Primates > Aotidae > Aotus > Aotus nancymaae. The sequence continues at coordinate 45,512,975 of NW_026988431.1, read as the reverse complement.
TAAATATACAGTCAAACACTGCTCCAAATTCTGACTTTCCTTCTCTACTTTCCTTACTTCACTACTCAACTATAGTAGTAGAAAGCTTTCTTAGGTCATTTTCACTCTTAAATATGATCACTCTTGAATTTTACATGGGCTCATTGAAAAAAATCCAAAGCTTCTTATCTGTAGCAATGAGGAAGTTTGGCAGTGGAGACAGCATGTGTCTTGAGGGGATGGGGAGGGTGTAGGATGGTTTGGGACTATAGTTCAAAGATGTCTGTTTCAAAGATGAACTTTCTCTGAAAGTCTTGTTTAGGCATAAATTCATAGGATTTTAAGAATGATTTTTATTTATTTATTTATTTATTTTTAAATTATACCTTAAGTTCTGGGTACATGTGCAGAATGTGCAGATTTATTACATAGGTATACACATGCCACGGTGGTTTGCTGCACCTGTCAACCCGTCATCTACCTTAGGTATTTCTCCTAATGCTATCCCTCCCCTATCCCTCACCCTTGACAGGCCCTGGTGTGTGAAGTTCCCTGCCCTGTGTCCATGTGTTCTCATTGTTCAACTCCCACTTATGAGTGAGAACATGCGGTGTTTGGTTTTCTGTTCCTGTGTTAGTTTGCTGAGAATGATGGTTTCCAGCTTCATCCACGTCCCTGCAAATGACATGAACTCATTCTTTTTTATGGCTGCATAATATTCCATGGTGTATGTGTGTCAGTTTCTTTATCCAGTCTATCACTGATGGGCATTTGGGTTGGTTCCAAGTCTTTGTTATTGTGAAAAGTGCCTCAATAAACATATGTGTCTTTATAATAGAATGATTTATAATCTTTTGTGTATATACCCAGTAATGGGATTGCTGAGTCAAATGGTATTTCTAGTTCTAGATCCTTGAGGAGTTGCCACACTGTCTCCCACAATGGTTACACTAATTTACACTCCCACCAACAGTGTAAATATGATCTGTAAAGCATTCCTGTTTCTCCACATCCTTTCCAGCATCTGTGTTTCCTGACTTTTTAATGATCGCCATTCTAACTGGCTTGAGATGGTATCTCAGTGTGGTTTTGATTTACATTTGTCTAATGACCGGTGATGATGAGCTTTTTTTCAAATGTTTGTTGGCTGCATAAATATCTTCTTTTGAGAAGTGTCTGTTCATATCTTTTGCCCACTTTTTGATGGGGGTTGTTTGGTTTCTTTTATTGTAAATTTGTTCAAGTTTTTAAGAATGATTTTTATCCAAGTCTTTAAGTCTAATTGATTCTTTGGGTTAATGCTACCCAGCTATTACTTACAATTGCTGGCCCACTCCCACATATGTGAGTACTCATATCCCATTTTAAAAGCCTGGAAAAGAGTCAGAGGCAGGGAGAATTGACTTCATGGAAAGTCTTTCATGACTATAAAGTAAAATCATATGTAAGACTCAACTTTTATGCAATTTTCTTGCCAATGTTATTAAGTAGTTAACATATTACTATCCTGCCCTAACAAACAAGATCTGCAGGAATGGCTTTTAGTTGTGTATTGAAAAAAGGTGGAAGGAGGAGGCCATTAGAGTGGGGCCACTGCTATCTAGTGTGTACAATAATACCCTCACTCCATTAGAAAAACTCGGGGCTGAAATTGATTGAATACTTAATAGGAAGAATAAAAAGGGTATAATCAGACCTTTGTGAGGACATCATTTTATTTTCCTCTAACATAGGGTTGGATTGTTCTACATGTGTGTTATAAAAGATTATACAACCGCCACTTAGGAGGTACAAATAGAGCAAAAGACGAGGAGGCTGTGAGGACAGAGAAGCAACAAGGTTTCCCCCGGTGGGGCTCATGCTAAAAGTTCAGGTGTAACTGTGAAGGTTTCCTCATTTTTGGTTCAGCTCATCAATACAGCTAATGAGGTTTGGAATGAGATTTTATTATTTCAAAAATTAGGAAGCAAAGTAGGTTTATTGTAAAAAATATCCTTTTAATTTTTTTCCAGGATGTTGAAATGGGGGAAGCAGGTGACAGGATGAGATTTTGAGTCTAATTCAAGAGAGGGAATCCTAATATAGCGGGAGTCAAAAACTTTACTGTAACTCAGATGGGCAAAGACAAGCAATACTCACCAGGGATTGGGAAGATACTACTAAATACCAAACTGAATTTAAAACTTAGCTCAATTAGATAATTCATATGATTTCTCTACATAGTTAATACTGTTTCTCTGGAAAAAGAGAAAGCTTAATTTGAGTCAGTTTTTCTTCCTAAATGTGTCTACAGAGCAGCGTCTTCTTTCTGCCTTGTCACTACTTGATCATTTGGCACTTTGTACGGATTTGTGGCTGGAGTGTAGCGGTGCACACTCTAGTCTCTCTGACAGCTTGGTAAGAGTCTAGTGGATGGATAAAGAAATGGATAACCCAGTGCATTTCCTGATGCTCCTATAGGCCCCTCGATGTCAAGTTGTAGTGCTCACTTGGGCTCCATCTGGTGGTCTACTCTGCGGCTGTTTTCACAAAGCTACCTTGTCCCTGCCAAAACCATCCCAACTGCCAAAGTCCACACCTGATTCTCAACCACTTTAAGAGATGTTTTCTATACAACCTGTTGAAGTTGTATAGAAACCAAAGGTGGCTAGGAAAGGTAAATCTTAGGACTTCTTTCCACCTGACAAGATCACAGTTGGTATGGATAATCAAAGGCTCAAGACTTGGAAATGTTTCTGATAGTCTTACTTTCCAGTTAATCAACATATCTTTTCTCTCCTCTTCTATCTTTCTATCTCTCCTTCTTTCTGCCATCTTCTATGAATTTCTTCCTCTGTTCCAAACTCTTTTATGATTCTGATCTCCTTTAAAACTTGAATGGAGACGGGCATTTTCTTTATACTGGAGAAAACTCTGATACTGATCTTTCAGGCTTGCCTATTGAAATGCAAAAGAGCAAGAAAAACAGATTTTTTTAAAAAAGTTTATTGGATCATTTTTCAAGACAATGTAGTGGCTTGAAAGACACTTTTCCTAGAGATTTATTAACTTGGTTAGTAGCTAGGTGAGAACTTTCTTCCTGGCTTAGCAACTGGATAATTATGTGATAAAGAACAATTCATTAAATAGAATGTCAAAATGGTATGCTTCCTCCCTTGTCAAGTTTTGGGGAGGCCTCAAAGATGAAAGCACCAGGTACAAAATGCCCCTACGTTCTAGTGGGAGGTTCTAGGCCATCTGAGTGGGGCCTTAGAATTGAATCTTCCATCTTTAGCCCAGCAATACAATGTGAACTCTATAAGAGCTCATCAAAAAGATCCAGTGAGCTTCTCCAAAGACATTATGGTTCTGATTATTCTCCTCCTCATTATAGAGGAGAGCAGGTGGTGCTTTCCATACAAATTGAATGAGGCAGACTTCCATGAAATCCTAGAAGAACTTAGTGTATGCTCTTTGAGTTGGGAAAAAACGAGGAAGAGTCCCTGACGTATACCCAGAAACTTAGGTTGGAGCCGCCTCTGATGACAGAGGGATGAGACAGATTCAGAGGAAAAGAAACACTCTTGACCCTTCTTTCAATGTGGTGCAGTGGTTCAAAATGTAGCTTCTGTGTCTCTACTGCTTAAGTTCATATTTCATAGCTACCGCTTATTCACTGAAGTGTTTGTGGTTGTGTAACTAATTTTTCTGTGGCTTTGTAGAAATAATTCAAAAGAGTACTGTGAGAATGAAATGAGTTGAAGCATGGTGAGTGCTTGGCACTGGGTTTGGCACATACTGAGTGCTAGCTTTGATTGTTATTTCTTCCTGACAAGTTAAAGTAGACATTTACATGGCTCCCAGAAGGTAGCTGGATTTGAGTTATCTGGAAAGGGAGCCTGACTATGAAGTTCACTAGAGGGATATGGCAATGCAACTAGGAAAGTTTCTGTAGGACACTCAGAAGCAGGGACTGAGGAGGGTATCATACACAGTCAACTGGAGGAGACACCGTATAGCACTGAGGTCTTCAGCAGAAGAGAACCCTGGTCATGATGGGTTTGTTTGAACGGCCCCCAAGGATACCCTAAAAATACTAACTTTTTGAGATCTGCTCAAGCATATGAATAGTGAAAGGAGAGCTCCATGATACCAATTCCCTTTCTTTCTTTCCCCATCTTTCTTTCATGTCACTTAAGAAAGAAGCAGCTTTGTGACAGGGGAGGAGTATAAAAGCTAGGATGAATAATAAAATACAACTGGAAAAAGGTGACCTTTTTCCAAAACTGGCTTAGTTAGGCCTCAGCTATGAGTTAGAGGAGAGAGAGAAGCTTTGATATTATTATTGATGGAATTGTCTCCCTTTCTCCCAGATTTAGATGTTGAAGTCCTAACCACCAATGTGACTTTATTTGGAGATAGGGCGTTTAGGAGGCAGTAAAGGCTGCATGATATCATGGAGGGGAGAGAGTGCTAATCTGATAAGTGGCCTTATAAGAAGAGGAAGAGAGAGAAAGATCTCTCCCTCTCTTTCCCCGCCATGTGAGGACACATCAAGAAGGTGGCCATCTGTAAGTCAGGAAGAGAAGCCTCATCAAAAACCAAATCAGCTGTCACCTCGATCTTGGAATTCCCACCCTCCACAATTGTGATAAATAAATTTAAAGCCATTTAGTCTGTGGTATTTTGTTATGACACCCAAAGCTAACTGATACAGATATTAAACTTTTCAATGCTTGGAAAATTAGACTATTCATTCACACTATTCATTAATACCCGAGAGTAATTGGAAAAGCCTAAGATTTTATCCCAGGGCAGGAAAGAAGTATTTGATAAAACAGACTTCAAAGGGCAATGATGAAAAGGAATGAACACACTTTCGGTGTGTCCAGCTTTTCATTTGATTCATTTCCATGACAGCTCAAATATTTTGTTTTACATTTAATGATTCATTTTAATTTATGTGAAAGAATTTCAGATATTTCTATGAAAAATTTCTGAAAAGTAAATATGCTGGAAAACTTCAAAAAATGAAGAGAATGGGAATACCACAAAAAGGATCTTTTAGCAAACTAGAAGTTGCAGGCTTTCTAACCACAAACCACACTCTTCTTATGCCCACCATTATTTCCAGTATTAGCCATTTCATTTGAAAGGGCTTTGCTAAACTAAATATCATTTACTGAAATTCTAATGATTCCTGATGTGACAAGGAATCCCTCGTGTTCTCAGAAACTATTGGTAGCCTAAAACTAATTTTAATAAGTATTAATAAAATTTTAGATATTACACACACACAACACACACAAAATGTCTCAACCATTATGAATCTAGACCTCAGAACTTCTCATTAATAAAAGCAAACCTCATTATTTCAAGTAGAGAGTAACTGACTATCATGCTTTAAAAAGTTGCTGTTTCTCTGAAAGATGTGCAGAGGATTTCATATCCACCCTCAGGCAAATCATTCTAGTAGCTTTTCTTTAAAGCTAGTTATCCCTTTTCCATACCAGGTATGTCCCTGGGCTTGGAGAAATTGTAATTCCAGTTTTAAAGGTCTGCCATGTGTGAATCCGGGGATTAAAGACATTCCTTTCCAAAGTGTAAAAATGAGAAGGGAAAATTGATGAAAATACACACTGTAAATTCCCAGTGAAAAAGCACCTGCCTGCATGAAGCTATTTTAATATTTAAATGTTGCCAACTATATGTATTTGCTGCCTGCATATATAGAAATTCTCCCTTGTAAGCCTGCCCAAACCAAGAGCCAGGGTTGTTAAAATTTCTTTATACATTTTTTTCATATAAATCCATTTATTCTTATACAAACATTTTTCTCATATTGGAGTGATTCATAAAGCCTCTAATCCCATGGGTGTAACAGGATACCACTCAATTATGCATCCCAGGGATGAGTAATTTCACAAGCTGAGGGAAGAAGATAAATGCATTAAAATGTTCTTACAAAACAAATTTCAAGGAGAGAAAGAGAAGAAAATGGGAGTGAATGCACAAATTGAAGATCGACCTCATTGTGCAGAAAATAGTATTAGATCTGCCTTTGCAAAACTGCTTAATCTCATAGTTCTGCACAAACAATCCTGGTAACTGCACTGCCCAAAGCCTTCCTAATATGCATATACCTACAAATGTTCAGCTTTGTCTCTGCTAAGTACAAAGTTAAAGGACTGTATGATAATTACATTTTACAGTGAATCACGGGTCAGAGACTGTGAGAAATTATGATAGCCTTTCATTCAGGATTAGTTCTATTCAGTTGCAGAATTTTTGGCCACTTCTGAACTTTTGTATCATCAGCAGCTGGATATTGAGCCCTACTGTTTGGAAAGTCATATTGTAGCTAGGTGTACACTGGGTATGGTACTTGTGAAAGCCAGGGCTTAATAGCAAAAGGCGAATAACCACATAAAGCAATATCGTTTGTCTTGGGTGAGAGGTCCTAAAGATGTGCAGAGGTAGACAATCAGACTGTTGAAATGACTAAAGAAGTCTTCATGGATGAGTGGACAAATTGAACTTTAAACGCAAAGTAGTATTCGGATAAGTGGAGGTGGAGAGTGTTCTGGGCTGTTATATTACGCCAATGGAATAACATATACCGAGAGGCTGGAAAGTTTAAGGCATCTTTGGAGAAAAGTTAGATTGTTGGATTTGACCATATGAAATTGCTATTTTTATAGGTAAGAAATGGTCAAATATCACCAATTGCACAATACTCAAAACTGGCATAGTAGAAGTCAAAGGTGGTTATATGGGTGGGTAACAGATAATGAAAAAATTGAGAATGTCATGGCAAGGTGTTTGGAGTGAGGCATTTCATTTAAACATCATCAACAACATAGCAACAAAAGCCTAAAGAATTATAAATCTCAGAATCTTCTAAGTGTCTTAGGAAAAACTTGGTTTAACTTCTGATTCCTGAATTACCTTTATAATCTGCTTGTATGGCCCCAGTTATAATGAGCATACACCTAAGTAAGCTAATTCTCTATTGAGTCGACTCTACTTGTTTATTTATTTAATGTTGATCCAAAGATTAGTGCTACAGGCAAGTTTAAAACCTCAGATCCTCCCTTCAAATTTGAAGACAACAGCTTAAATAGTCCCTTTCTTATTGCTTTTATTCTTGTAATTTAACGTCAAGTCCCTCACTATTCTAGTTGGTCTGCTTTAGACAAATTCCAACTTTCAAAAGTTTCTCTGTAAGTTCAACACTCAACACAACACATTAACTGGATATTGTATGATTATTTCTTCCTCCCTTCTGGAAACATATTTCAATTGATGTATAATGATGTAATTAACTTTTCTTAGCAATTGCCATACAAAGGGAAATCATATTGAGTTTACTGTCAACTAAACTCAAATATGTTTCCCACCAGGCTACTAAGGCATCAGACCCATATTTTATAGTCGTGGAAATGGTTTCGGGTACCCCAGTTAGGACTTTGCATTACATCCCTGTTGAATAACATCTGGGTATAATTAGCCTCTTGTTTTAATCTGTTGATGTCGCTATTCTTTCAGTTAGCATATTAGCTATTACTCCCAAATTCTTTATATGCTGTTTTGATCAGCATGCAGCAAATGTTCTTATAATAGACATTAATAAAATCGTTGAATAAGAAACTGGAGTACACTCCTAGATGACTATTCAGATTTATATAAACTATTTAGAAAAAAATTAGTTGTGAATTTTACCTGACCTCACTGCAATTTGGTCAATATTTCTCAACCTTGATCATAAGTAGAGCATTATATTTGTCAGATACCTTGAAAAAATACTGAATGCCTGTGCTTGCAACATCCTCCATCTCATAAGCTATTTCTCAACATTATAACCACAACGTTTACTTAATGAGTTATTTCTATGATACCTTCATAAAGAAAAAGTGAAGTAGAATATAGTGGCCATCTCCTATTACACAGCAGGACCCTTTCAAATCAGTTACCTGCTGAATTACTTCTATATCTCAATGCCAACAATAAACAGTTGACCCTTCAACAGTGTGGGCATTCGGGGCACGGATCCCTCTTGCAGTTGAAAATTCAAATATAACTTTTCACTGCCCCAAAACTTATCTACTAATAGCCTACTATTGGCCAGAAACCTTGCCAATAACATAAACAGTTAACACATATTTTGTATGTTATATGTATCACATACTGTAGTCTTATAATTAAGCAGGAGAAAAGAAAATATTGTTAAGAAAATTATAAGGAAGAGAAAATATATTGAGCATTCATTAAGTGGAAATGGATTGTCATAAATATTTTTATACTCATGTTCAGTATGTTGAAGATGAGGAGGGGTTGGTCTTGCTGTCTCAGTAGTGGCAGAGGCAGAAGAGGTGGAGGAGGTGTAATGGGAGGCAGAAGTGGAAGGCACATTTGGTATAACTTTATAGAAATACATTTTAATTTCTGACTTTTTGCTTTTTAGTTTCGCTAAAAATATTTCTATATGTTACCAATCTTTTTCCCACTATTTGCTTTCGTTTCAGTGCCTATAGGATAGATGGGTCCATGTCACAACTGAAGTCAAGAGCATTCTTGAATAACTAAAACCCTTCTGCCAGATTGTCTAATGTCAACTTTTTTTTTTTTTTCTGGCACTGCTTCTTCTATGTCTTCTTCCTCACTGTCTGACACATTTGGAAGCAGTCACCTCTATCAAGTCATTTTCCGTTACTTCCTCTGGTACAGTGTCTAATAGCTCTTGAATTTCTCCAAGATCCAAATCTTGAAACCCTTAACCTTCCTTCTTCCTTTTTAAAAAACGGTGTCTACAGTCTCTTTCATTATTTTCTTGATTGGCTGTCAGAAGTTCTGTGAAGTCATGCATAACATCTGGATACAATTTTCTCCAGTAAGAATTTCTTGTTTTGGGCTTGACGGCTTGCACATCTTTTTTTATAACAGCAATTGCATTTTCAATGATGTAATCCTTCCAGACCATCATTATGTTCTCTCCTTTTAGGTTCTCTTTCATAGCATTGACAATCCTTTTAATATACCATAAAGAACCTTAAAAGTTTTTATGACTCCCTTATCAGAAGCTGACTTAGAGATGTGTTTGGGGGCAAGTGGACCATGTTGATGCCTTTACTGTTGAATTCATGAGGTTCTGTGTCCAGGGGCATTGTTCAATATCAAAATAACTTTAAAAGGTAGCTCCTTACTGGTAATGTACTTTCTGATTTCAGGGACAAAGCATTGATTGAACTGGTCTAGAATAGAGGTTCTCGTTAGCCAGGTCGTGTTGGTGTACAACCAAAAGACTGAGAGTTGGTGTTTACTTTTTTCCTTCGGGCTCAGAGTTTAGCAGCTTTAGCGATAAGGGCAGTCTTTATCACAAACTCAACAGCATTTGCAAAAAATCAGTAGAGTTAGCCTGTCTCTTCCCTTCTTGTCTTAATTTCTGGTGCTCACTTCTCTTCCTTACTAACACATTTTTTGTGACTTTGTTTTTTCAGGGTGAGAAACTTTTTTTTTTCTCTTTTGAGACAGAGTCTCACTCTGCTATCCAGGTTGGAGTGCAGGGGTGTGATCTGGGCTTACTGCAACCTCCCCCTCCCAGGTTCAAGTAATTCTCCTGCCTTAGTCTCCTTAGTAGCTGGAATTACAGGCATGTGCCACCATGCCTGGCTAATTTTGTGTTTTTAGTAGAGACGGGATATCACCATGTTGGCCAGCCTGGTCTCGAACTCCTGACCTCAAATGATCTGTTCGCCTTAGCCTCCCAAAGTGCTGAGATTACAAGCATGAGCCACCACACCCAGCCCATAATAGAAAACTTTTCTGTGCACTAAAAACCTGTTTAGGCAGCTATTCTTTCTCCTCAATGATTTTCTTAATGGTGTTTGGGAAATTGTTTGTTACCTCTAGTTCAGCAGAGAATGCTTTTCCTCTTATCTTGACATTTTTGAAGCCAAATATCATTCTAAAATTATCAAACCATCCTTTGCTGGCATTAAATCCTCTAGCTATAGATCCTGTAATTTTCTTTTGCTTTAAGTTGTCATACAATGACTACTTTTTCTTGAATTATAGTAGTGTCTGTAGGTATGCCTTTCTTATAGCAATCCTGAACCCACATAAAACCTACATCTTCAATATGAGTAAAAAGATATTTCACAAAAAGATGTTGTCTTACTTGCTGGTATAACTGCAGTGATGGCTTTACACATTTCCTTTTCTTTTTTTATGGTGGTCCTGACAGTGGATTCATTTATCTTGAAATGGCCGGCAACTGCAGCTGCAGACCTTAGCCTATGATACATATCAAACAATTTAACTTTTTCTTTTAATGTCATGACTATTCTCAGCTTTTTGTGAGCACTTCCTTCATCACTAGTGGCATTTTGTATTGGTCTTATAGTGTTAATTCAAGGTTTATGGTATTGCATGAGACATTAACACTATGAGACTGCAAGAGATCACATTTTACTGCAATATGTAATTTACTGGAGAGACAAACTGCTCATGCAGAGATGATTAGTGTAAAATGGTGTTTTAAGCAGATACAGCACTTGAGATCACTGCAATAGCGATGGGAACTGGCTATGAAATTATTACAATAATACAGTATGTGCTAAAGTTAATTTTATTATGATTTAATGCTACATCTTTATATTTGTTTATATTTTTTCTCAACTGTAAATATTTCCAAGTATAGTCTATGTTTGTGTGCATACATTTTGATAAATTTTCACTTTTTATAACAGATTTGTATACATCTTATTACAGTAAATGATAAATAGTATGTACATATATATTTTTTGCATCTGAGACATGCCTTATTTTTTTTTTACTTTTAAAAAATATTTCTAGGTTACATGGTTCATATGTATATTATTTTCAGCTTGTCACAATTCTTCAAAAAGTCTTCTAGTATATTTATTGAAAAAAATCCACGTATAGGTGGACCTGTGCAGTTGAAACGTGTTGCTGGAGTCAACTGTATTAAAATATGGGTCAGAAAACTTCTTATATAAAGAGCTAGATAACACATATTTTAGACTTTGTGGGCTGTATGTTCTCTGTCCCATCTGTCTAACATGGCCATTGTAGAGCAAAAGTGTGAAAGACAATGCTTAAACAAATGAGTGTGAGTGTGGCTGAACTCTAAGAAAACTCTATTTGCAAAAAGAAACAGGCTGGATTTGGGCCACGCAATAGTTTGCTGACCCTTAAATATGGTATCATTAATAAATTGTTAATTGTCATATATATAACATCTTAAAGCATGAAGAAGTCTCTATGTTTCTATGGATAGAAAAACTCAGGGAGAGAATTTGGAGATTAAAGTCTTTCCTTGAGGAGAATTATGGTGACTACCTTCAAAAAGTCACCAGGCACAGCTGAAGGCCTTTAAGGAGGAGAGAATGGATGGTAATATGCCATAGGGAGTGCAACGGACTCAATGTTTGTGTCCCCCAAAATTCATATGTTAAAATCTTAAACCCCAACATGTGGTATTAGAAAATGGGGCCATTGGGAGGTGGTTAGGACATAAGGGGGAAGCCTCACAAATGGAATTAGTGCCCTTTTGAAAAATTATGAGAAAGCTTGCTTTCTCTCTCTGCTTTCTACCATGTGAGGATACAATGAGAAGATGGCCATCTGCAAATGAAATACGGTCCTCACCAGACATGGGGTCTGCCAGCACCTTGAACTTGAAATTCTCAGCCTCCAGAGCTTTGAGAAATAAGTGTTTGTTGCTTTAGTCACCTAGTATATGGTAATTTTTTTCTAGCAGCCGCAGCTAAGACAGAGAATGTGCCAACCAACAAATGCAAATTTTACCTATTTTGCACTGTTGCTGTGATTTGGGACCGATTTCAGTATTGAGATTACCTAAGAATAACACTCAATTCTCTAGAAGTTTGATATGAAACAAAAAAAAAGTGGTATAGCCTTCAACTACCCTATCCTGAAGTATTTTTTAACATGGCTGGTGACAGAAAGCCTTGGTATATGTATGTAAAATAGAATTTAAAGGTAATGTTCAAAACCGAACTCAGTAAACCTTGACCTTTGTATTCACAAAGTTGAATTACGAATATAAAAGTAAACAAATACAACTTTTTCTTGGGGAAAAGTTAGCTTGTTATATGAACTGAAAGAATTGAATAATTTTTTGGGGGAAGAACAGTGTTGTTCTCTATACTCACATGGAGTTCATGTACCATCTTTCTTCAATCATAAAACACCATAGATCATAACAGACACAACTGGTTTGATAACAGCTTTTCAGAGAAGAAACCAAAGTGAGCTTCACAAAATCCCTAGCATATTCAGTGTTCCCAGATATTGTGGACTACATCCTGACTTTAGAAATTTAAAAAGTGAAAAAACTGCATCATAGCATGGAAGAAATGTTTTATACAATCATCTCCTCTACCCACCCCACTCACCCCAACACACACACACCTTGGCTTTAGGTGAAAAGCAAAATAAGCAAGAACCTCTTATGAATTCTTCAGGAATAATGCATCATAAACGAACTTCACTGCTTTGTTACAACTTTTTTTATTCAGAGATAAAATTTTACACTTAGGTTTTTTCAAAATGGATATGATTTTTAACTGCGTTAAAGGTAAACTTTTAGGAGAATTTTAGATTTATAGAATTATTGCAAAGATAGTAAAGAGACTTTCAGTGTATCCCACATTCAGTTTCTGTTTTTATCATTGTTGTTTTAAGAGTTATTTGTATATTTTAGATACTAGTCCCTTACCAGACATGTTTTGCAGATATTTTTTCTCAGTCTTTGGTTTGTCTTTTATCTTCTTTTTTAACTGTGCCCTAACATGCCTTTGTTTTGGTTCCAGGGTACCATTCAGGATATCACATTAAATTTAATAGTCACTTCTCCTAGGCTCTTTTGGCTTTCACTGTTTCTCAGACGTTTTTTGTTTTAGGTGACTTTCACAGTGTTGCTAATTATTGGTAACAATCAGGTATTTCCCGGACTGTCTCCCACTTGGGATTTGTCTGATGTTTTCTCATAATTAAATTGTGGTAATTATTTTTGGGAGGAAGCCCACCAAGATATAATGCCATTCTCACGAAATACTTTAAGCGTACATACTATCAATATGGCTCGCTATTCTTGACATTAACCTTATCACTGGGCTTGAGGTCTGTCAGTTTTCTCTGCTATGAAGTTACTCCTTTTTCTTTTTTCATACAACTCTCTTCATAGCCACCCTGTATAGTTCGCACTAAAGGAGTGGAAAGTTATGCTCTACCTTTTTAAGGTGGAGTATCTGCACAAAGTATTTAAAATTCTTCTCCATAGGAGACTTGTCCCTTCTCCCTCATTTTTTAATTTAATCATTTATGTATATCAGTATGGACCTATCTTGTTTATGTCATATGCTGAACATTCTTTATAATCTTTTGCTACAAGATTTTTGGCACCAAACCATTATAATCTTATTTTATCTATAAATAAACCTGAAGGTAGAAAAAATGGCTTGATAGCTTTATAATTAAAATATTTAAATGATTTTTTCAGTTTATGGCAAAATTGTTTCTTACCAGTAGTTGTTTTTTTTTTTTTTTTTTTTTTTTTTTTTTTTTTTTTTTTTTTTTTAATGAAGTCTTGTTCTGTTGCTGAGACTGGAGTGCAGTGGGGCAATCTCGGCTCGCTGCAACCTCTGCCTTCTCAGGTTCAAGCGATTCTCCTGCCTCAGCCTCCTGAATATCTGGGATTACAGGTGCTCACTATCACCCCTGGCTAGTTTTTTGGTATTTTTAGTACAGATGGAGTTTTGCCATTTTGGCCAGGCTGGTCTCAAACTCCTGACCTCAGGTGATCCACCCACCTTGGCCTCCCAAAGTGCTGGGATTACAGGCTGAGCCACCACACCCAGCCCTTACCAGTAGTTTTAATATTCTGGTTGTGTCCTATATGGAAGTGTATTGTCTTCTGGAGGGGATCTGTAGTGGTTAGTGAACATGACTCTATTTGGCTTTCCCCTCAAAACTTTATGCCAGAGTTATTTTTAGTCCCCGTCTGTCAGTAGATTAAGATGTTTAATGGAAACTACTTTATCTCAAAGATTTATTCAACCCCTTTAGGATTGTGAAGGTTAATCACAAAACACAAAGAGTCAGGATACTGTTATTAATTGGCTTATGAGCATCCCATTGCAAGGGTTAATATTTCTACACTGCAGGGAAAAGAAGGCTCATAATTCCAAGGCAATTAACTGAGAGGAGCAGCCTGACCCAGGGAAATTCCTCTTGGCTCCTATAAAAGTTCCATGCATTCTAAAAATTGACACCCAAAGTAGCCTGTTCTTTGGACTTGTTGTTCTGTGGAAAAGAACATTTTACTCTCATACTTTAAGTTGGAGGAATCGGTGTTTATTTTAATGCCACATGTATAAAGATACCTTCCAAATTTACTTAGAAATTTAGGTGTCTATGACTTTTTGGGGGAGAGTGATAGAAGAAGATTCATTTAAAACAATTAGAAAATGCAGTCAATAATCAAGAATATATGTTCTTCAAAAACAAATTTACTAGAACCTGGGAATTTTCTTCGTAAATATCTCTGTTGTCATGATAACTGAAATCTGTGTTATCTGTGTTACAAAGAATAACAGTAGATCCTTCCATCATGAAAATAAAGTATGATTTTCTTATTTTATTTTATAAATCAAATATCTATATATTTGATTTTCTTAAGGTAAGAATTAGTTGTATATGTGTCTCTGTAACCTTGAGAATGTTGATTTATTTTGTGAACACAGCTAGTTACAGACAAGGCCATCTCCTTGACTTTACAGTAGTCTATATCTAAATTGCTGTGAATTGTTTTAGAATTGAACACATATGACTGAAAATGAAACAAACATAGGAGTCAAAGGGTGTTCTTAGATTGTTGAGATAATTTTTCTCTTTAAAAAGATGAATTATAAACTGTGGGCATTAGATATTAAATATAATTAAATAATAATTTAGGTCCCTTTAATTATGTGAAATTTTGAAAAACTTTTTTCAAAAGACAGATACTTATATAAATTTTTAACAAGCATTTTCTACTCTGCTTTTGCATTTCACTGACTGTCCTTACCCAAAAGTTTATGCTTTGCATGCTCCTTTCTTATTGTAGGGGTTGCAAACACTGTCATGAATTAAATATGTCATCTATGGAGTATAGCTAATCTATAAGCCAATATCATGTAATGCAGCTTAACCCTGACTTTTTTTGACAGTTGTAATAAAAATTTCTTTTGATTTCAATCCAATCCTCTTTGATAACCACAATTTGCACAGCTTCTCAGAGCAAATCCTTTCCTGTGATCTGAGTGAGGAATTTCTAAAGCTCATTGTATAGGTCAGGTCTTCCAGTTATGTAAGTGAAAATAATAGCACATATAAACCTTTTGCTTAAAATAAGGCTGAATGTTTTTATGCTTTTGAACAAAAGTCAACAAAACAACAAATTAACAAAAGGCTAAGCTGTTTTCAGAAACCCCACTTGTGAGAACAAGCACTCTTGCATGCATGTTCTGAAGAATGATGTAGAGAAATTATCCTAAGTTTTAGGTCACGTGGACCTTGAGGTGAATCCTAGAATTCTACCTGTATATCAAGGGAATTTTGGCAAGTCATTCAACATTTCTATATCTCAGCTCATCCTAAAGTGGGGCTGAAAACACCTGTCAGATATTGTTATATGTAATAAAAGAATTACCAGGTGGAAAGCACCTAGTGCATTCCCTAGAATTTTTAGATTCTAGAAAATTCATTCCCTGACTAGCTTTTCACTCTGGGTTTTAGAATGACACTGAGTTTTGGAGAGTTTTTCACTACTCTGAGTTCCCAAAGTCTACTGAAATAGAATTTAGGGCTGAGCAGCATGAAGGCAGGCAGCCTAAACAGCAGTGGAGAGGTGAAGGAGAAGAGAGGGGATAGCTCTAAAGGCAGAGACTGAGTTTATGGAACTTTCAAAAAAGGAATCTCAACGTATTGAGAATAATCATGGGCAATTCTAAGAATCCTGAGTTTTCACTATTTTATATACTCAAGTTACATGAAGAATATGGAATTTGGATTCAGAAGAACTCTTCGGGCCTCAGTTTTCTCATCTGTAAATTGACAACAAAAATATTTCATGCTTTGTGTACTTCATGTGGTTATTAGTAGATCAAAAAATGTATTAATGTATGAGATGAGCCTTTGAAAGTATAAAACCCAATGCAGTTGTTAGCTATCATGTCCTGATGTGGATGAACTAATCATATATTGTAGCCAGAGGAGATATAAGAATTCAGACAGATCAATTACATTTAAAAGTGCTACACAATCTCCAAGGAAAAAATTCTCAAGGAAGTATTTTCAATCTATAAAATCAGTTCACATCAACCATATACAAATTCTCATATTCTAAAGCACACACTCACATACACACACAGATAATATTAATTATGAGAAACTCGGGACTTCTCAGAAAATAAAACTAGATTGTTTGAAAGAAAAACTAATGAAGTGGAGTTTCATTCCTGGAGCTTATACCTATTATTAGCTTAAACATAATGTACTGAAAATTTAATAAAATTTCAAGATGTTTCAGGAAGCTAAATAAAATGGAGAAATTTTTTTTAAGGTTATTCAATCAACCTCCTAATATGGGCATAAACTCCAGTGGCTTGGACTCTGAACCATGATTCCTCAAAATAAAGCAAGCAGTTCCTCATGACTTTATAAAGTGATTAAGCCATTGGAAATGCGTTGCACAAAAAGCGTCATGCAGCACAGCATAGCCAAGAGCTCCAGTTAATGCAACGTGGAGAAAGACAGTGTCTGGAGAAGCTCCTCAACTTTAAAATCACGTATTGAAACTAGTATATATAAAAACTTCTAATGGACTTCAAGTGAAGAATAATGACAGAAATTAATTAGGGCTGGAGAAAGAATAAAATATCACTTATTTAAATGCATGTGCTAAGAATTCAGAGGAACAGATAGGTTACACATTTGGGGTATATTTGTCCAGGTTTCAAAGAATCAGTAGCGTGTTTTGGTCACATTTGCAGAACGATAATCCACTGTTTCCTTTTTTAATTTGATTGGTATTCTAATGTTTGCTATGTCAAAGAGACTCTCAAGGGTTTTAAAAATCTTCTTATAAAAACGTTTCTTTATTTGGCTCTTAATGTAGACCCAATCAAACGAAAGTGCACTGCATTTTGGGAAAGAAAGAATTAAAACAGAATGTCTGTCTGAATTATTTTAAATCTGCTGTGTTTATTAAATATTTTTTGTTAATGTGTATGATTTTTAGATATCAATATGGCATTTCACATGTATACTACTATTAAAATGTTATACTATATTGTAACATGTTTGCATATTATTTTAATAATATAAAGAAAGAATAAGACAGCTGGTTTACTATGAGTTAGTTTTCTCATTTTGTGTAATGAGGAACTTTATGGAGGTCATTTCCCCTCCATATACTTTTTCCTTTAAGTAGATACAACTTGTCTGAAATATGACTCTATCATTGTTTTAAAAAATAGTGCAAGCCTGTTGAAGAGAATTTATTATTTTTACAACCTGCCCAAAACAGAATTTTATATTTTAGCTCCATTACTTAAAGAAACTGCTATTACTTCCTTCATCTTCTCAGAGAATTATCTGTTCTCTGCACATCAGAATTTAGGCATGTCATCTCCAACTGTTTGTGTACCTAGCAATTTCTCCTAAGAGAATTCTAGGTCCTCCAAGATAGAGACGATTTTATTATGTTTTATTTTTCCAGTGTACTCAACATGTTGAATGTATGAATAACTAACTGTGCTTATGAATAAACAAGTACAGACATAATTTTTGTAAAGTTTAAAAAATATTTACCACCAGATACATGGTAAAAAATACATTTGTGTATTGGGATGAAAAAACAAAAGTGTGCATACAGACACAAGAAAAAAAGAAGCAAAAACAAAAGAACCGCAAATGAATATTCATCTTTACTCCAGGTACCACTCTGATATTTTCTAGTCTTATCTATTTCATTTGAAAAAATAAACTTCTTGGTGAACTAAACTGATTTTATGAATGAGTCATAAACTGTAATTTAGAAAACTATTTTGTGAAATAGAAATGTAAGAATCAGCTTATCCCTAATTAAACTTAAATACAGAAAACTACTAAAAATCAGCTATATAGATACTCTCTATGTCGTAAAATGTCTTGGGAATACTAATAGTACAGAAAGATTCTTGAGCGTAAATTTTTAAAGATGGCTTTCTTTCTTTCTCTCTTCTTTCTTTCCTTTTTTTCTTTCTTCCTCTTTCTCCATCTATTTTTTAGAAAAATCAATGTAGCATCAGCAAGCAAAACTTTTCCCTTTGATCAAAAGGGATAGACAGGGAATGGGAACACAAACTAGCCTATTATAACATCATGAAAAAGAAGTAAGAAAGATTAAGCTAGTTTGGAATCAACTAAAAAGGAAAAGTAACTGATTGCTTAGGAGATGCAATATAGGGATCCAAGCAATATAGGGAGTTAACCCTTTGCGTTATAAGCTCTGTCATCTGGAAGATACTGGTAGTGATGACAGGAATAGACAAGTTAGAAATAATAGACTGTTTGAATGGGCTGTTTGAGCACTTTAGAGGCACTCCCTCTCTACACTATTGACTGTTTCAACACCCGGGCTTATCTTTTCAGCATGAGAATGTGTAATGGTTATTTTTAGCTAAAGGTTTGCAATTTCTTTGACAATTTGAAAATATGCTAAACTTCAGTATTGAGGCAGACAGGCAGACTGCTGCAAACAGGCAAACATTCTAGAGATTAGATAAATCCGATTGCTCTTGGTATAGCTCTCTAAATCTTATGGCTTACCATCATTGAGATTCAGCATGTAATCTTGATTCAAAGGAAACAAACAAACCAGCAATCAAAGAACAGAGTAAAATAACCACAACAATAAATGCACAAATTCTCAAGAAATCAATTACATCAAGGAAACATTTTGAATACAAAACTTTCACTGAGGTTACTTATTTCATTCATAAAGAAAAAAATGGCCTTAGGCATAATTTTCAAAAACTGTTAGGTTTCCATTTATTAGATTTTAGAACTTCTAACCAAGACTGTCCTTATCTCCCACTGCTTTTACTGCTTTCCTATTCCCAAGCCACTAAAACTAAGGAATCACAAGCATTGCCTCTAATAGATATTTTGGCAAAAAAACTAAATCCAGCAGATACAGAAATGTAAGATAGAGCACCCCAGATCACCTAAGTCAATTCTCTCTAGGCCTCAGAATATAAGTTGAGTGTTATTTTCATGACTTGTCTTATTTTTTTTAATCTCCCTGTCTAGAACAATTCGGAGTTTTCATAAATATTATCTTTCTATGGTTGATTCTTTTTAGCCATGATTTTATGAAAAATGTGAAATGTCTGGTTTGTCATTTTTATTTTTTTCTCAGACTGAAAACACATCTTCAATGAAATAATAGTCAACAAAATAGGGTAAATATTCAAATTTATGGGATTATTATGAGTTATTAGGTGAGTGTGGTAGTCTCTTACTCCAAAGAAATGCACATGTACAACTTGAATGCGTTCGGATGTTTATAGCATAAAAAGTATCATAATACTTCATAATTACACAGCACCTTTCCTGAAATAAACCTTAGTCTATTTCACATGTTCTCATAGTTTCTTTGGATTTGTTCCAAAGATACATTACTGTTTATGAGGTAAAGTGCAACACACGGCAAGTTCCTACAAAATCCATATGAACTGAAGAAAGGAGATCAAAAACTAAGCAAGCTGAGTAGATGTCTCTGTGTGAGAAAGGCCTCTTCCGTTGTGATCTGCAGATTACAATAATAAAATGAAAAGAATTATTCCAGACACCATAGCATAGTGCTGTAGTGGATTCTGCCTGTAAGTCTGGAGGAATTATTGTTTCAAAATATCCTCTTTGAAAGTCAGGAATGCCCTAAGAGTCATTTTTCCCTCTAGGACCTAATGGCTCCTAACTTACATTAAAATGTTTTCTGGATTTATATAAGTGCTAATAATGACAACCTTTAGAAAAAATCCTGAGGTACACGTCATGGATTATTAAAATGTTACAGGAACAATTTACTTCTGGCAGGTCAAACAAAATTGAAACTTAGTAAGCATATTACCCAGTACTGCCTGTTAGAAATGTCTTATGAATTAGTAAAAACATCTAAAATATTATTCTTCCTAAGTGACAGCATATCTTATAAAGAACTAATTATTCAGAATTGAATCACTTTCTCTGTTTTTTGCAATGAGTTTAAGTGGTAGAAAGAGAGAGTTAGTGTTAAATATCACAGATTCCATGACCATCCAGTCACAGAAGTGGTTTAATTCTAGAAGGGTCTGAAAATGGTAATAGGATTATTACCAAAATATATTAAAGAATAACAGTAAGGACTGACTAATTGTTTATGTAAAGCTTCTGGAACCCTTTTAGCTGGTCACAAAGTTAGGACTGAGGTGCTCTGTTTCTTCCACATCCTGCCACAGGTAATTCTGTAAACCCTCTGCAGAGATGGTGGGTTGTAGCTCTACACTATGCTTTAAAATAAATCGCAGTCCATCTGAAGTACAACCACATTCTCCTAAATCACAGATGTGTTCATTATCAAAAGGATCCCCAAGTCTGAAGTAATTTCAAAGTCTGTTAGGCCTATCTCACGAGCAGATTGAAAAAGCCACACAAGTGATCTGATAACACCTGAGAGATATACTTCTGCCCTGGAATTTTTAATGGTGCTTCTTTTAGGGGAACACTTTTTATTTGAAACCTTTCTAGGTACAGATAAAAGGGGGGTCGCTTTGACTGCAGTGGAGGCCCTGGAGCTCCTTCTGCTCCAGTGTCTGGGGCAGTACTGAAGAACACAGGTAGTTTTAAAACGTGTAAAATCATTTTTGAGTTTCAGTGCCCAGCAAATAATCATTCTTTTTTGCAATATCTATTTATTTTCTTCAGAAACAAGATAGAAACCTATATACAAAGAAGAGCTTTTAATAGCAGAGTTTCCAATAATAAGCAGGAAATTCTCTAGCTTTTAAAAGACAGAATAAACTAAATCTTGCTCTTTTGAAAGACCACATGTATTACTGTTTCTAAATTTTCCTAGAAAAACAAAGCCTTTTTTTTTTTTTAACAAAAATACAGCATTATGTAACTATGAAACCTAGAGATCTCATATATTTGATATGTCATCAGTTCTGAGTCAAATGCTCATAAATTAAACCACCATGAAATAATATGTGTGTGTGTGTGTGTATATATATAATTATGAAAAAGAATTTTATTTGTTTGTTTGTTTTTAAGATGGAGTCTTGCTCTGTTGCCCAGGCAGGAGTAGAGTGGTGCAGTCTTGGCTCACTGCAACCTCCACCTCCTGGGTTTAAGCGATTCTCCTCCCTCAGCCTCCCGAGTAGCTGGGATTACAGGCATCTGCCACCACACCTGGCTAATTTTTGTATTTTTAGTAAAGATGGGGTTTCGCCATGTTGGTTAGGCTGGTCTCAAACTCTTGACCTCAGGTTATCTGCCTGCCTTGGCCTCCCAAAGTGCTGGGATTACAGGCGTGAGCCACTGCACCTGCCCAAAAAATAATGTTATTCAGAAAATAAAGTGCTATAAAAAGAGGCTGAGATATTAAAGATACACCTTTTGTTTCAGTTTCTGTCTCCCCAGGCATGGGTTAATTATACACTGTTCTATTATAATTCAAAAATACTTAATAATTTTCGGAGGAAAAACCTACATATTTCCACACTTGGCAGATTTTTAATACATGTAATTTATTGGTAAAATTGAGAGCATATGCCACCTTTGGGATCTAAAGTGTTGCAGTCAATAATAATTCTGTTTACTATGATAACGGCAATCATATAACTTTACAATTTCATAGGTGGCATTTAAAAATCGTTTTATGTGTCGGGTTACTTTTTGATGAGTTTATTCTAATTGGCTGCATATTTTGTGACTTATTTATTTACATTTAGTACTATCTTTTCAGGGTTTTTTTCTTTCAGTCAATAAATGTGGACTTTGCACTTCTAACTAGCTTGAGACAGCTCCAGACTAAGCTAAGAGTCTAGGTAAGCCGTCAGTCCGGTTGTGGATTGTGTCAGAAAAATGACTTCAGCAGCTCATGATGAGAGACTGTGCTCAGGTTCCTGCATCCATAAAAATTGGTATAATAACACTCATTCCCCTTTTATTTTGCAGACATCATAAAGACAAATAAGATAATTAAAGAAACACAACTATATAAGAATAAACGTATAAACCTGAGGTAGGACTGTTATTAAAATAATGATAAACAATGAGCACATTCAAAATCTGAGTAATTAATACAAACTGTCCAAGAACATTTTTTAATATTGCATGCGTATGGAAACTTGGAAAGCAAGAAGGAATCACAAGTTGGGCTACTGGCAAAGTTTGAGAGCCCTAATCCTGCCAGAGGCACTGCACGGTGTAGGTACTTGCGACACTCCTGTCTAACAACTCCCAGGTGGGTAGATAGATTTGCCTCTTTCCCACCAGTCTGTGCTGAAAAAGTCTTCCCTGCTTTTTAAAAACAGGCATGGTTCCTCTCACTTCTGGCAGGAGCAAAGGCCAGAGGCCTGATGGGTCAAATAACCTGTCCTTCTCTGATCCCAGAAAATATCCACATTAATTGGAATTGAATATTGAAATGTACCACCTTTGCATACGTCTGAAACTTGAAGCCTCTGGCTTCATTATGAGTCAAATACCAAATGGGAACGACACTGGGTGGGTCCTGAAACAAGGCTTTGAGTGTTTTCTGCATCTCTGTGAGCAGCCAGGTTTTCTACTACTTGTACCATTAAAGTTGAATATAAAACTGTCATTTAAAAGAAAGAATACCAGAGCATCTTTTTCCTTCCCTGCTGTATTGTGGGTCCATTGACACTTCCATAGAGAAGTCTTCTTTGAAGTCCCCTTTCTGACCAGGTTTCTCTTCCAATTATTTTCTCCTTCTTCAGTTTTGAATTTATTCTTCTTCATAATTATCTCAGTTGTAATTTTTCATTTTTCTGCAGGACTATTTGATTAGTACCTTCCTTGCCAACTGAAGAGTAAATTAGAATGAATCAGGACTATATTTATTTTTACTAGGGCTGCCATATTTATCACAGAAAACAAGTAAACAAATAAAAAATTACAGGACCAGTTAAATTTGAATTTCAGATAAACAGAATAATTTTTAGTATAGGAATGTTGTTTGTATAAAATTCAAATTTAACCGGGAATGCAGCATTTTATCTGGCAATATTCTTAGTCACAGTTTACATTCAGGGCTTGTCATAGTATTAAGAACATTGTAAGAGTTCAGTTAAAATGTCTTGAATGGATGAATGCCAGATTGCAGGGAGGAAGGAAAGTATCATAACATTTTAGACAGTTGTAAATACATAAGATTGCATACTTGTATACTTATAATCCATTTCCAAAAACACTTCCTTAAAGTAAATTTTCAACTGCCAGGAACAACCCGTCAAAGTCATAGATAAAATTTTTACAGAGTAGTAGTTAGTAAAAATGTCACACCACAATTTCACCATCATCATATTTTTGATTTTCCTGCTATCTATACAGAAAAGGTAACAAAAATCATATACACATCACACAATTAACTAAAAACCAAATCTGAAGCAAAAAGACTCTCCTCATTTTTTACAGTGTTGGTTGAAATACAGCAGGGGAAATTTACAAAATATGTGGTTGTAAGTAGCAACATTCACTAGAGATCAAAGAGTGTAGAAATAGCCAGGAAAACTGGCAAATAATCCTCATAAGCTTTTGAGTGTACTTCAGATGTTGTTCTTTGTCATCATTATTATAATTATTTGACTTAATTGCTGTCTATAAATTACAAATATTTCATAAAAACACAATTTCAAAGGTGAAATTCAATGGATTATCTATTTTTAAATTATATATATATTTTAGTAAAGTATTTGCCCTGGCCCTGGCCCTTGAAAACTAATCTCTAATCTCTTAGGAATATCCCCAGTGATAGGAGTGTCTTTGTTATTCATGGGAGTCTTGTAAATCACATCTGCCAGTTTACCCTAACGAGGTGACTCCTGGTGGATACTTCTGATCACACCTATTAGCTTAGGCTAGTGAGGTGACCCATGGTGGGCCTCTTCGGCCAAGTGATAGCAACTCTGAGAAGTGGGGGAATAGAGACTGAGAGCAACCATGTGGGCAGTTACTTAATCAATCAGTCACGCCCAAGTCATGAAACTCCAATAAAGAGTCTGGGCACTGAATCGTAAGTGGCCTTCCTGGGTTGTCAATTCTCTAAGCGTATTGTCACACATTTTTACCAGGAGGGTAATGTTTACCGAGGGCAAGGGAAGTCTTGGCATTTGGAACTCTCTAGACTGCGCTATGTGTGTCTCTTCCCTTGTTTGATATTAATACATCCCTTTCTCGTTTCAAACCATAATTGTATGCGTAATAGCTCTCAGAGAGTCCTATGTGTCCTGCTAGGAGATTATCAAAACTGGTAGTGGTTTTGGGAAACTCCTGAACTTGCAGTTTGTGTCAGAAGTCTTACATAGAATTGGCAGTCTAGAGAACTGTGTCCTCAAACCTTGAAGTTTGGTTCACTATAGAAATTTGGTGTCAGAGGAAGTGAGATTCCAGAGAATAATCCTGAGTCACTGAAATATGTAGTTTGGGAAGAGAAAGAATGAAAGGGCAAATGATGACAAACTTTCGATTCTTGGATGACTACAGGGTCAGCTATGGTATGAAACTACTGATGTACTGCAGTCCGTTACTGGAGATAAAACTTATTAATGGAATCTAGAAATAATAGCTCCATCTCCCAGACAGTTGACTCACCACGTACATATGGAAATTCAAGGTAGAAAAAAAAAAACAAAAAACTATGCCTTCCCTTGGTTATGACTACCTGTAATAGTGAAAGCAAAAGTAAGGGAGAGTGTTTGGAGTGGGTCCTGACACCGGGCCAAACTTAGATTCTGGCTAGCCCAAACTATAGCCTCTGGCCACAGAGCCCCTACTAACAGGAAATAAACAAATAAATAAATAAAAGGGAAGGCACATGTTAGGGCAAATCCTTATACCGGGAGCTATGCTTAGATTCTGGCTGGCCTAACCTACAGACAATAACCTCAGAGCTACTTTCAAAGGAAGATAATTATGCTGAAACAACAGATAACAAAGAAGATTAGAATGATATTTAAGAGAATGAACAAAACAAATGGGTAAGAGACAAGGGACTCATTCCAGCAAGTTAGAAATCTTTAAAAAGGCCAGGCACCATGGCTCACACCTATAATCCCAGCACTTCGGGAGGCCAAGATGGGTGGATCACTTGTGGTCAGGAGTTCAAGACCAGCCTGACCAATATGGTAAAACCCCATCTTTACTAAAAATACACAAGTTAGCAGGGCCTGGTGGCAGGTGCCTGTAGTCCCCGCTAATCGAGACGCTGAGGCAGGAGAATTGCTTGAACCCTGGAGGTGGAGGTTGCAGTGAGCAGAGATTGTGCCACTGTACTCCAGCCTGGAGAATAGAGCTAGAGTCTGTCTTAAAAAAAAAAGAGAGAGAGAGAGAGAAAAGAAAGAAATCTTTAAATAGTTATTAAGAAATTAGATAAATAAATAATTAGACACTGCTGGGATGAACATAAAAGTCCCCAACATTGAAGGGCCATAAACAAATTTGCCTTATTCACCCTAGTTTGGAGTAGTATAAAAAGATACAAGAAAATAATGACAATGAGAAACATAACCTTCAATTGACTGGAATGATGATTCTACAATCTTAGCAAGGTAAAGACTACTGAGAGGGCCTGGATTCCTCGGCACAACCCCCAGCTGGGGAACAAAGGTCATATACACTTGAGTGAATAAAATGGCCAGTAGGTAGAAGAGAAACATGTCTGGGACCCCTTGGCATAGAAGCTCCATGTACTACAGGTCAAAAACCTACGGTTGATGTGCTAACAGCCTACAGTTAGATTGGGAGGATATAGCAATGTAATGGTTAATAAAGTAAAGATGGGGCCAGGCCTGTAATCCCAGAACTTTGGGGGTACGAGGTGGGTAGATCACTTGAGGTCAGGAGTTCAAGACCAGCCTGGCCATCATGGTGAAACTGCCTCCTACTAAAAATACAAAATATTGGCCTGGCATGGTAGCACACCTGTAAAGCCAGCTACTAAGGAAGCTGAGGCAGGAGAGTCGCTTGAAACTGAAAGCGAAGGTTGCAGTAAGCCAAGATTGGGCTACTGTACTCCAGTCTGGGCGATTAAGCAAGTCTCTAGCAAAAAAAGAAAAAAAGAAGAGACACGATTAAGAGAGTGAAATGACAACCCACCCACAGAAGAGAAAAAATAGTTTGTAAATCACATCTAATACAGGATTATTACCCACAAAGTATGAATTTCTTTTTTCTTTTTCTTTTTTTTTGAGATGGAGTTTCACTCTTATTGCCCAGGCTGGAGTGCAATGGCACAATTTCGGCTCACCGCAACCTGTGCCTCCTGGGTTCAAGCAATTCTCCTGCCTCAGCCTCCTGAGTATCTGGGATTACAGGTGCCTACCACCACACCTGGCTAATTTTGTACTTTTATGAGAGAAAGGGTTTCTCCATGTAGGTCAGGCTGGTCTCAAACTCCTGACTTCAGATGATCCGCCCGCCTCAGCCTTCCAAAGTGCTGGGATTACAAGTGTGAGCCATTGTGCCCAGCATGAGTTTCTATAACTCAACAACTCAAGAATTTTGCAGGCTGGATGCAGTCGCTCATGCCTGTAATCTCAACACTTTGGGAGGCAAAGGTGAGCAAATGATTGAGGTCAAGAGTTTGAGACCAGCCTGGCCAATATGGCAAAACCCCATCTCTATTAAAATTACAAAAATTAGCCTGGTGTGGTGGTGCATGCCTGTAATCTCAGCTACTGAGGAGGCTGACATAGGAGAATCGCTTGAACTTGGGAGGCAGAGATTGCAGTGAGTAGAGATTGAGCCACATTGCCCTCCAGCCTGGGCGATGGAGTGAGGCTCCGTCTCAAATTAAATAAATGGATAAATAAATAAGCTAAAGATGGAAAGTTGGATAAGAATTGATATGTTTGAATGGACTTTATGTGCAACAATTGCATCTCCTTTATTTGAATGTATTACTAGAGATGGATATTCTGTGTGACAGGAGAATATTTTCCATATTATTGTAAAACAGAAGGTATGTAAATCTGCCCATTTTCCTGTATTGATTGGACATGCTAAATAGGAACCAGTAAGTTTGTGGGAACCCAGACAAATGGTTAATTTGAAATACAGACCAGAAACTGGAGTGCTGGTATGGATACAGTCTCAGCACATTAGGCCTGTGTGGATCACAAATTGGGCTTATGGCAAAAGCCTTTAAGTGCCTCCTAGCAATGACTACTGAGATTTTGGACCTGAAAAATATCCAGTGAGAGACAACTAGCTTGCTATTGTGTGCCATTTAAGACAGGCCTAAACTGATGGTCAAATTGGGAAATTGAATTAAATCCTCTTATGACTGAGAAGCATAAAATAATCTTGTAACCTGAAATACCTATAATGTCTTTTGCGATATCAAAGAAACATTCTGATGGAGAAGACAATGCCCAAGAAAATTCCATGATAAAATGAAAATGGTTGACACGGAACATGTCGCTAGTGGGGGAATTCAAAAAGGTGTCATGAACATCTTTTCTCCTAGAGCTGACTTTGAAACCACCTGAAGACCTGCCAAATCCTATTGCCACTTAGATGGTACTTGTGAATAGCTCTTGACTGATCAACAAAG
Organism: Aotus nancymaae; assembly: GCF_030222135.1. Classification (NCBI taxonomy): domain Eukaryota; kingdom Metazoa; phylum Chordata; class Mammalia; order Primates; family Aotidae; genus Aotus; species Aotus nancymaae. The sequence continues at coordinate 45,485,110 of NW_026988431.1, read as the reverse complement.
AGCTCCTTGGTTTATAGATGGCAGTTCCAATGTGAGTGGACCACATTTTACTTGGAAGGCTGATGTTCCAGTTGGAAGAGGTAAAAATAACTTAGGCTGACAGGCAGAATTGCATGCTATTTGTCTTTATATTTGAGTTTTTATTGAGTCATATATGATGGCTAATATCCTGGCCATATAGCTAGGCATAGAGGCAATAGAAAAGTAGCCTATTAAAGGGATACACATATGAGGCATAGCCCTGAGGAGATCATGATGGGAATTTGAGAGGTGTGTTATAGTGCGATATATTGATGCCAATCAGAAGACCCCTCAAGGATCAGAAGGTGATTGGAACCGGCAAATAGATATCCTGGTGTACCTGCTCAAGGAGACCACCTGGATCCATGAAATGTGTGGACAGTGGGGGCTGCAGCAATGTAGAGACAGGCCCAATCTTAGACATATTCCTTTTACATACTCCAAGGAAGAAATTGACAATGAGAACTGTCCTGTCTGCCAACAAGAAAGACAGAGACTGCTAATAGTACGGGCCAGAGTCCCCAGGGAGAAGGCCCTGCACATAGCTGGCAAGTAGGACTGATGCCGGTAGCCCCTGGAGACTACAAATGAGCCCTGACAGGAATAGACACTCTGGCTAGGCTTTGCATACTCAGTGGTGAATGCAAATGCTCCAAATACTATAAAAGGACTGGAACAGAAGATACTGCACCAATTTGGATTGCTAAGTTACATTTCCGCAGACCAAGGAACACATTTTACAGCTTGTAATGTCCAACAATAGGCAGAGACATAATCTGAGTAGCAGTTTAATAGGGAGCTAGAATAGGCAGTTGGGCAATTTGTTGTCTAAAATGGGGTGGGTCAAAGCAAGAAAGGTTGGTTTACACATCTTCATGAAAGTGTTCTCACACTCAACATGAGGGGGTCCAAGGGAGGGTTTCCACTAGATAAATTCCTCTACTTTTCTGGAGAATCTGGGGAGAAAGATGTGAGAGAGCATGCTGGTTTGACTACACTATTCCCCACCCTGCCCCTACCTCCCTGCCGTTACTCCAACTTTCCTTTTTCCTACCAGATGCAGACCTGCAACTATGAGTACCAGAAGTGAGAAAGTTTCCTAAACAAAAGACCGTAACTATACCTTTAAGCCTTTAGTTACCCTATTTGGTAAAATTAGGGTCAGTAGGCAATGTAGCTGTATTGCCTAGTGTGCAAGACACAGAGACATCACAGACTGTCTATTCAGTAATGCATTTATTCCTTATTTATTTTACAAATAACATGTCAATCACATATTAATTTTTCTATTTATCTCTAATATTCACTTATATACAATTGTAAAATCTGTATTTAAATTTTCCTATGAGAATTTAACTTTATTTTATTTTTAAAATATATTTTAATATTTCAATAGCTTTTGGGGTACAAGTGGTCTGTGGTTACATGAATAAATTATATAATGATAAATTCTGAGATTTTAGTGTACCAGTCACCTGAGTAGTGTATGTTGTACCCAATATGTAGTTTTTTGTCATCCCCTTCCTAACCTCCCCCTTTTGAGTCTCGAAAGTCCATTGGATCACACTGTATGCCTTTGTGTACTCATGGCTTAGCTCCCACTTATAAGTGAGAACATATGGTATTTGGTTTTTTATTCCTGAGTTACTTCACTTAGAACAATGGCCTTCAGCTCCATCCAAGTTGCTTCAAAAGAAATTATACCATTCCTTTTTAGGGATGAATAATATTCCATGGTGTACATATACCACATTTTACAAATCCACTTACTGAGCAATGTACACTTAGGTTGGTTCTATATCTTTGCAATTGTGAGTTGTGCTACAATAAACATACATGTGCATGTGTCTTTTTAATATAATGACTTCTTTTCCTTTGGATAGATACCCAGTAGTAGGATTGCTGAATCGAATGGTAGATCAACTTTTTGTTCTTTAAGGGATGAGAATTTAACTTTTTATGTGGTCGGTTCATGGTTTTGTCACAATGTGATATTAGAAACTACTGAAAGAAGAGAATCTACAAAAGCCAAAAAGCATCAGAAGAATATTATCTGATGAAAGATCTGTCATAAAATTCTTTAGGTTTGGCTATTAAAATTCATTACTCTAAAGCAGTTTTGAATATACATTATAGAGATCTGGGACAATATGATGAGAGCAAGTCTTTAGTAGGCACCTACTATGTACTATTTGCTCACTCTGTATACCTCACTCTGTATACCCATGCTATCTGATTATTTGATCTTCCTGAAACCCAATTTTGTTAATTTTGAAAGAGGAAAATATACCTATGAAGGCAATTTAGTTTTTCTTTTCTCTTTTTTGAGACAGAATCTTGCTTTGTCACCCAGGCTGGAGTGCAGTGGCGTGATCCTGGCTCACTGCAACTTTCACCTCCTGGGTTCAAATGATTCTCATGCCTTGGCTTTCTGAGTAGGTGGGATTACAGGCATGTCCCACCTTGCCCAAGTTATTTATTTATTTATCTATTTATTTATTTATTTATAGCAGAGACAGGATTTGTCATGTTGGCCAGCCTGGTCTCGATCTCTTGGTTGCAAATGATCCACCCACCCCGGCCTCCCAAAGTGCTGGGATTACAGTGCTAGGATTACAGGGCTGAGCCACTGCACCTGGCCAAAATACCTGTGAAGGCTTAATTTTTTTTTAATGTTAAAATACTTAGCACATTGTAGGTAAACGAAATATCATTTCTTCCCACTTTCTTGCATTTACTCCTCAAAGCAACATTTTAAAAAAGGTATGCACTTGACAGTTAAAGAAACTGAGGCTCAGAAAGTTTGAGTGATGTAGTCATAGTTATGCAGGTAGAAGAATTTGAAACCAAGCTTAAAATCCTTAAAATTTGAAACCAAGCTTTAAATTGGTGTCCTGACAACCAATTAAATTCTTCTTCTTATATATAACAGTATTCACATATTTATTGTCAAAAAGGTACTCTTCAATTATTATAAAATGTACATGAATTCTATATTAATTACTTAAGACGCTACAATGTATAAATTTAGGGCACTTACAAATCCAATGAGAATACAATTCTGCTACCTAAAACCATGTATACTGACATACTGAATAAGCAAAAGCTGGAAGCCTTGCTTTCGAGAATTAGAAGAAGACAAGGATGCCCACTCTCACCACTCCTATTGAACCACTTTCCAGAAGTCCTAGCCAGAGCAATCAGGCAAGAGAAAAAAATAATCGGCATCTAAACAGAAAGAAGGAAAATCAAACTATCTTTCTTCACAGACAATATGATTCTATAAGTAGAAAACCCCACAAGTTCTGTCTAAAGGCTCCTAGAACTAGTAAACAATTTCAGGATACAAAATCAATATACAAAAATTAGTGGCCTTTCTGTGCACCAATAATGTTCAGACTGAGAGACACATCAATAATCATAAAAAGACCAAAATACCTAGGAATACAGCTAAATATGGAAGTGAAAGATCTCTACAACAAGAATTACAAAACACTGCTGAAAAAAATCAGAGATGACACAAGCAAATGGAAAAACATTTTATACCCATGGATAGAATGAATCAATGTAACCAATCTGCACGTGTACCCCCTGTAACTAAAATAAAAGTTGGAAGAAAAAAAATAAAACCAGATATGTTGATGTGATATTATACATTCATTTATATTACATGAATTTAAAAGTTTATGCTGCGGGTGGAAGAGAAGAGAGGGGAGGAAGCTGCGGGGCATGGAGAGAGAGAGAGAGACAGAGAGAGAGAATTTAAGTATTCTGGGTATATCTGCCAGCCAGAGCACATTATGGTGCATGTCCTTGAACTAAGCATGAGATTAGAGTTCTGAATATTCTGTTGCCTAAATCATCTCAGTTCTCTCATACCTCTCAAAGCATAGCTTCTCATTTTACAGAGGGTGATTCTCATCAAAGATACATACTTTTTATATGATGAGATCTCTACATGCAAACCAACACTTCATCTGGCCTTAATAAAAGAAACTGTGAATCTTTATACTTTTAAAAGAGCACTTCTAGTCTAAAAAATTTCAAACATGTACTCTGCAGAGAGGTTAGTGTAATGAACCCTCCTCATGCCATCAACAAGCTTCGGCAGTTAGTAATTCGGAAACAATCGTGTTTCCTCTACACTACCACATCTTTAATTATTCTCTTCACTGGATTATTTTGAAGCAATTCCCAGACACCATCTTATTTTGTTCATAAATAGATATATGCTTTTAAATATAAAAGATTATGTTTAATGCACATAGATGATTTGGAGGGCTTTTCTGGGATAATTATGTTCATGTAAATGCTTTATATATGACATCTTATTTAATATCATAAAAACTCTGCGAAGCAGTTAACTCTATCCACTTTAGAGAGTAGAAAACTGAAAGATTAAAAAAAATGTTTGTATAAGGTTACCAAACTGGTACTTGACTGAGACAGGATTCAAACACATGTCTTTAGATCAGTAACTCTTAACCACCAATAGACACAGCTATGGCAATTTTAATCTGTATTATCTTTTCATTCAGATTTCCTAATAGCAAGAAAAAGACTTTTAACTCCTAAAGTGATCTTAAAGAAGCACTATACCTACATCAAAGATTACAACCTGCCTAATACATTTGGGGCAATATCTAAAAAAATTTAATGATTAAGGACTGCTTTTTGAAGATGTATTAGGAAAAATGTATTAGGGGAAACGGTTAAAGAATGAGTTGGTGTTAACCAGATAAAGAAGAGAGAAAGGGCAGAGAAAGATACATTTCCAATGGCACAGAACGAAGAGAGAACATCACCTGCAAGTTTACTATTAGTTGGTTTACAAAGAATAATAAAAAGAATGATCAGTGGTGAAAGTAGAAAGGTCATCAATGTTGGCATATACCATGCTATTTATTTTTAAATTTACGTAATATCACTAAACTATTTTTAATTGGGAAGTAACAAAATAAGATTCGCTTTCTAAAGATTAGTCTGTCAGTGGTGTGGAGAATATATCCTGATGTGCTCCCTGGGGAGCAAGCGTGAGATAGAAAAGTCAAAGAAGGGATGTTGAATTCTGAGAACTAATAAGGGACTCAACTAAAGGTGTAGCCATGAGCAGGATGTGTAGGTTACGGAATCTGGAAATATGTAGGGGACAGAATTTATAGGACTTGTTCAGCTTTAGATCTCTGTGTGTCACGTCATCCAGATGTCGCTTTTCAGTACAGAGTTGAGTGTTTGAGTCTCTGCTTAAAAGATATATCTAAGCTAGGGGATTAGATGTGGTAATAGTGTGAGACTAGCAGTCCTTGGAACCACGAGACTGAATGTTGTTACTTAGAGAAAAATGCATAATGAACACAATAGAGGCTGAGGACAGAAACCTGGCAAGACCAAATTACATAGAAGATCGAGAAAAAATAAAGGCCACAAAGGAGACTGAGAAACTGAAGCCAGAAGGATGGGAGGGCAACCAGGAGACAGAAGGATTTTCGAAGAGAATTTGGGAAATTATGGTACCTAGAATTCTGAGTAATTAAAGCAAAAGATGTATATAATCAAAGTGCATAAAATCATGTGTAGATTTTAATAATACACCAAGATTCATAAAAAGGTGCTATTCACAGAAGCTTGAATGGTGTCATTTTATTCACGTATATACATACATATTATTATACAAAGGGGTAACTCTAAGTGTTGTGCCATAAACATAATACAGGATGAAACTCTCTAATAGATTCATATAGAGCTCAGGAAAATCACTGGATCCATAAATTCATTAACCAATTTGACAAATATTAATTGTATGTAAGGCACTGGGTTACAGTATTTTATAATCTTTCCTCTATGAACTCCTGAAAGAAATTTTTGTGGCACATACTTCTTCTGCTCCTATAATAGAGGTATCTATATGTCCTCTGGAGTAGATGGTTCCTAAGAGCAGATGCTATGATTCATTCTTATGGCATATAAAATTAGAACAATGTCTTGCACATAGTAAAAGCACAGATAATATTTAGTGATTGGATGAAGCATGACAGTGGGAATAGAGGACTTTGTGATTGATTATATCCATCAAGATGTCCCTTGGCGCTGCTGTCAGGGAGAACACTTCTTGCTATATGTTCTGACCCAGAACAGCTTTTCCAATGCCGCTTTAGAGAGACACGTGAAATAACAGCTACTGGCAATATTTATGGGTAATGTGGTAAGTTTGCACCACAACTTTCAAAAGTCTATCTTTTACAACAAAACTATTTTTTCTATTTATTTGTGATTTGTTCTGAACACTTTTATGACTCCTGAGATGTTTTTAGTTACCCCTTTAAATTTCTTATGATTCTGGTCTTACTTCCTGTATCTTTTATCCATGGATCTGTGGTTGGGAGGCAATGGGCTCATTCAGTCATCTTGGCTATCACTATGCCAATATTAATGTCAATGTATTTCAAATAATGATATGCTCTATTCAGATACATTATATTTTTTTACCTTCATTCTAACCATTGCACTAAAATTTGTTGCCATTACTTTCTACCCAAATAATACATCATACCATGTTTGGCTATTTAAATTATTCCTAATTATATTCTCATAAAATTATTGTCTCCTCTTACCTTCCTACTCTTCAAATCTGTTAAGATACCTTGAGTTGCACTTTTTAAAAAGTATTTTTTAAAAGATAGGCTGGGTGTCATTATATTGCCCAGGTTGGTCTCAAACTCCTGGGCTCAAGTGATCCTTCTACCTCAGCCTCTCAAGTAGCTAGGACTATAGGTACATGTCACCATGCTCAGCTTGAGCTGTGCTTTTAAGATATAAATTAGTCTGTGCTGTATTTTTTGCTTTTAATTTGAATTACTATCTTTGACTCTTTGATCATTGTAGCTGCTCTTCTGAAATTACAATATAAATAATCTATATTGATTCAATATTTAGATACCAAGATCTAAAAACCTAATTTCATGAAATTTTCCAAGTAGTATAAAAATGTGTTTTTTGTTTTTTAAAAATGTAGCAATTTAAAAACAAAGCTTCTGCATAGAACTTCTTAATCTCTGTTGGTTACTAGAAAAGTACATTTTAAAAAAATCTGTCTTTTGTGAAGTTCTTTGTATTATATAGACTGTGTATGGGATTTATATATAAAGTATCATGTGATCCCAAAAGGCTAGGCACAATTCTTCTGAATTTTCTCAGAAATAACGTTTTTTTTTTGAGTTGGAGTTTCCCTCTTGTTTCCCAGGCTAAAGTACAATGGTGTGATCTCAGCTCACTGCAGCTTGCACTTCCTGGGTTTAAGTAATTCTCCTGCCTCAGCCTCCCAAGTAGCTGGGGTTACAGGTGTCCGCCACCATGCCTAGCTAAGTTTTTGTATTTTTAGTAGAGACAAGGTTTCACCATGTTGGTCAGGCTGGTCTCAAACTCCTCGCCTCAGGTGATCTGTCTGCCTCAGCCTCTCAAAGTGCTGGGATTATAGGAGTGAGCCAGTGCACCCGGCCAGAAATAACAATTTTTTAATATTGTTATTCAACCAGCATCACAGATTTGATTACATATCATATGCCATGCACTGTGTAAGGTATTGTGCTGAATATTATCAGTGAGACCAGGGCAAATTGTCACCGGCTACAGTTCCCACCTGCAGCTACTTACTTCAGTGTGAAAGACAAAATGATGAAGACATTTCTAATACATATAGAAAAAGATAAATTGTTATACTGGGCATAAAACATATAATAGAAATACGAAGTAGAATGAGATAGAGACTTAGTACTGCTTAGCTTCATGGCAGAGATGGGATTTGAATTAGGCCTAAATGAATAGGCTTCCAAAGATGTCTATCAAGGGAAGATATTCTAGATAGTGGGGATAGCATGAGCAAAGACATGGAAACAGAAGAGTAGACATATTTAGAAAAACAAGGGTGGTTGTGTTTAGAAAATGTGTTTTACAGGAAAACAGTTCAAGAAAAAAATGGAGAATTTTATGAAGAATTTTGAATGCCTGGCTGGGAAGTTCTGACACTATAAAAAAGGGTAATGTGAAATGATATTAAACAAAAATGTGTATTTTTCTAATTCTTTTTCTTTTCTCCATTTATAATTGAAATCATGACAATGCATTTAAATATGTCTATTAATACGGTTTTCTTTTTTATTTTTTGGGGGGTACAGTCCCTCACTTTAGCTAAAGAAAGATTGGCATCGCTACATCAGAGACTAAATGACGAGAGAGAGAGGACAAAGAACATCGGTACTAATTTTGAATTGCAAAATTATGTTTTTGTTTTCATAGCAAAACAACGGCCTTCATATTTTAGTGTTGCTAAAATATAAGAGGATTTTCTAATTGTCTATAGCTTCACTGAGAGATCTGGTGCCAGTGATCTGACTTTATTATAGCGTTTCTTCCCCAGTGTGGAGCAGACTCTGTTTACAAGCTTAATCCTCCAGAGAAGAAGTGAGATGATATGCAGAAGAGGCAGTAGAGAGCTCAACCTATGTGCTCCATCTGACTGTGGAAAAAAAAAAGACAAGTATAATCAAAATAGAAAAGAACATATAGTACAGACAGACACTTTTTAAAAAAACTTTGTGGCTTTGAACATCCTTCTCTGCTACCTCCACATGGCTAAGAAAGCCCATCCATACCCAGACACCACCTCTCCAGAAAGCATGAAGAAGGAGACAGCACCCGAAAGACCTACTTGAGAAAGACAGAATCAATCAGAAGAGGCAAGTTAACAAGGAAGAAAAAAAATACTGTAGTCCAGGTTATTTGAAGAGTGTTTTGTTTTCCCTTTATTGAAAAAAGTACAAATTTCAAAGGAAAATCTGATGAGTTATAGAAAAAAAACTGCCATGTACTTTGCATATCTGAACATTGTTTGTAATTTCTCTACCTCTTGAAGTGGTTCATCTGTTTGTAACTAATTATTTACTTCTTTTAATTATACCACAGCAATCAGATAGGAAAGGACTAAGAAGGCGTTATTCGGGGTAGTCAAGCCCTGTAGCAATTTGCTTCTCTCAATTGTTGCCTGGGTCACAGGTCAGAACAAGCACCCATCGGTCCAAGAAGGAAGGTAGCTGGAGAGCCTCAGGTTACGTATGAAGAAGGAACCAGGGAAGTTGAGTGACAGGAGGAGAGTAAAGGAGATAGGAAGTACCATATCTGGCAGAAAGAAGACGGGTGATTCCGTGGCTGAGGTCTAGATTATTTGGACATAGTGATCGCCTCTCTAAGTTGGGTACTCTCACTTTGAGGTATATAAGATCATATTAAATTTATTTCTATTTGTTTTATTTAAAAATTATTTACTACTTATTGATTTGTTTTTCATTCAGTCAAATTTTGTAAAATAAACTTATATACTCTTCTCTTCTCCTCCTATTGCCATCAAGCCTTTAAACCCTAAACTGATTGCTATGTATTTGTTTAGGAGTTTTATCTGGCAATATTTACAAATACTAATGTAAGGACCCTATGATTTCAAACCCTACTGTTAAATATGAATAAAAATGCATTTGGTATTTTATGTAAAACAGCCTTGTTTTAAACAAAATATGCATGCAATAAAATGAAAACTGTAGCTAGTGATGCAAATCAGTTGCTGCCAGGAGGAAAGAAGACATGAGGTATTGACACTAAATGGGTGGAGTGGTGGAAATGTTCTGTATCTTTCTTGTAATGATGATTACATGGCTACATCCATTTGCCAAAACTCATTGAACTGGACACTTAAATATAGTTTGTCATATGTAAGGTTTACTTCAATAAAGTTGATTAAAAAAGAAAAACAATATTGTAAACATAGTAATTTTGCCAACCCATCAAGGAGGTATGTTTTCTTAGATTTGAATTCCTGCTGGAGCCCTTACAAGTTGAGTGGGCAAGTGACAACCCTCTATGCCTCAGTTTCTTTATCACCTGGAATTAACAGTAATATCTATTTCCTAGAAGCTATATTAAGGAAACATGACAAGGCACGTAAAGCATATAGAGGGAGGGGCATGAGGACGTAGCTTCATCTTATCTGTACAGACAAGTTAGGGGTAATAAGAAAACCTTTACTAATGGACCTTAATTATACAATCTCAAATTATAAGCTATAGTTCAAATCTACAAATGTATGTTATTATTCTTTTCTCTAATAGAAAAGTATTCTTTCTATTTCTTTATTTCAGGAGAAAATTTCATACTCAGTTTTTCTTACATAAACTTTGAAGGGAAAAAAGTTTTAATATGCTGTTAGAAAGTAGAATCCATACAGCATTCTGATAATGGTCGTATAGTTTTCTTCTAATTCCCAGGTTCCAAAGTACACCGTACCAAAAATGAAAATGAATTTTATTAGATCTTTTTAAAAAACTTCCTTTAAAAGTAAAAGATCTCAGTCTTTTCTTTGGTGCTGTAACCAGTTTTGGAACGTTCTTCTTCTGAGTTCTTTCAAATCAGCTTAATTTATGGCTCAAAGTATCATAGTTACTTCAGTATGAAATTAATTCATTTAAGCAAACACTCTAGCTCTTGATTCTCTCTGAGATTTACATTGTGTCCAAAGATGGTATAAAATACATTCACTCCCTCAGAATAAAATGATAAAAGTTATTGCTTTTGGCCTCTCTATAACTGTTCTTGTTAAAGAATGAGTTGGCATTTTAAAATGATGACTAAAAAACTCACCATTTTAAAGATAGGAAAGAAATGAGTTTACAACAAAATACTTAGATTTCACCAGAGGCTGATGGAAGTCAGAGAAAAATAAACTTTCTTATTTATTTTTATTTGTTTGCAACTTACATCTGACTTCCACTTACTTATGAGATGAATTCAAGAGAAGGCCTAGAGACTTGCACATTGTAGATACATACTTCAAAATGTTTGGGAGGAAAAAGAGAAGTGGAATTAAACTGAGTTTATTTATTTAAAAATGTGCTAAATATCTTTAATTTCTTGTTACTGAGCAATAGTGATCAGAGTTGGTGAGGAACCTACCTTTGCTGCATGGTGTTGAAATGTGACCTATAATTTTGAACACATTCAATTACTAATTTATATTTTAGCATCCAGACTTCACTCAACCCATTAATTTTAGTGAAGTTTACAGTATAGTAGACCAAAGTGCCTGTTTCAGAGTCAGGAAAATCTGGGATTGAATAGTGGCTCTCCAATCCAGTAAATAGGTAGTGTGAGCTCCACACCTGCCTCTCCAACGTGAAAATAATAATAGCAGCCAGATCATAAGCTTTTGAGAGAATTAAATTTAGTAGTACAAAGCAAAGGCCTATTTCTACTTCTTGCACACTGTAGGCTTGTCCAGTGACTCCTTCCTCCATTCACACATAGAAATTCCTGTGATGCAAGTGATTGTTGTATGCTGATATATATTACAATAAGCAAAATTTTAAATCTCATCTTTCTGTTTTTTGTATGCAAAGTAAATGGGGAATAATGCAGGAAAATCATAGCTTTTTAAAAATTTTCCAACTTTTATTTTAAGTTCAGGGAAATCATATCTTTAAACAAGTGCCCTTGATACCTATTTTAACCTGCCCTACATTTTTTGACCTTATATACATGATAATCTACACCCCATATAATACATGATTTTTTTTTTCTCTAAGAGTTTCTTTCTGAAGATGTAACCATATTTTTTCAGGCTTCCTTGACAGATGCCAACATGGCCCAGTCTGCACTCTCTTTAGTAATAGGTTGCTCTAGGAGCTTCTGGTCTCTCTGTTTATAATTCAGTTGAATTTTGCCATCCCCAGTTGTCTACCGAGCAACTTCAAATGAAGCACAACTGCATGTCGATAGAGCATATGAAAAACTAAAAACATTGTTCGTTCTCTTGTCACTCCTCCTTTCTTCATGTTCTTCCTTCCATATTCCTTTTCCTGACTGGTGATTCTCCCATATACTCAGTTTTTTTGTTAGATATCTTTGAAGCATTCTTCATGTATCATTTTTCTTTCTTATTATACCTTACTTTTCCAGTTCAATTCACTGGATGATTCTTACTTCCACTCTTCATTCATGCTGTTTATTCTATTCAGAATGTTCTCTGAACAAACTCTCATTTCAAGGTCCAGCAAGAGTTTTCATGTTTCCATGAAATTTTATTTTTGGACAAGCATTTAGACCTTGTGGCATCTGCTCTCTTACTTTCTAATATGATGGTCTTATGTATATGCTTACCTTTCTTGAGAGGATTGATAGAAGGCAAATGGGCTCTGTGTCAGATGCACTAGGCTCATTTCTTAGCTCCATAACTTACCAGTTTTGTCTGCTATAAAGTGGGTTTTATGTAATACCAATAATTTGTTGGTATAATAAGTAAATAAAATAATATAACTTAAACTGTTTTTATTAGAAAGTACCACATATAGAACAGTTACTTTTATTATGCTTTTGCATTTAAATCTGATGTGGCCTGAATCAAAAAAAGTTACCAAAATTGTTCAAAAATTGCTTGTTTATTGACTAATTGGATTGAGAATTTAAGAACACATTGTTGCTTCATGTGTGGAGGAAATATGCAATGTTTCTGATGAAACATGTATCAACACACATTTAAGATCATGATTTTTTTTTTCCCCCAGGCAGGTCTCACTTTATAAACCAGGCTGGAGTGCAGTGGCATGATCATAGCTCACTGCAGCCTCGAACCCTCCAGCCTTAGACCCTACTGAGTAGCTAGAACTACAGGCACATGCCACCATGCTTGGCTAATCATTTTTAGTTTTAATTTTTTTTTTTTTTTTTTTGTAGAGATGGAGTCTTGCTTTGTTGTCCAGAATTGTCTCAAACTTTTGGGCTTAAGCAAACCTCTTGCCTCGGCCTCCAAAAGTGCTGGGGTTACGGGTGTGAGCCACCACACCTGGCCAAGATAATGAATTTTTTAAAAAGTTAGAAGTAGCTTAGAAAATGAATATCTTGAATACAATGCCTTGTATTTACCAGTAAATGAAGTCAAAAGTAAATTAAAAATAGAGTAAAACTATATCTTGGCACATAGGCTAGTCATACCAGTTCATTTCTACAATTTTTCTTGTTTCCTTGCCTCCAGACTTTTCCTGCTTTAATCTCTTCAATGGCCAACTCAGAGATAAATCTTCCTAAAATATCATTTTCACCATGTTGCTTTCCTGATTAAGAACCTACAGGCTCTCCTCATAGATTACTGCATCAAGATCCCAATTCTCAGCTGGGAATGGTAGCTCATGCCTGTAATCCTAGCACTTTGGGAGGTCGAGGTGGATGCACAGTTTGAGCCCAGGGAGTTTGAGACCAGCTTGGGCAACAGGGAAAAACCCCATCTCAAAAAAAAAAAAAAAAGGAAAATTGGCCAGGTGTGGTGGTGCGTGTCTGCAGTACGACTACATAGAGGCTGAGGCAGGAGGATTACTTGAGCCCAGGAGGTTGAGGATGCAGTGAGCTGAAATTGTACCACTACAAACAAAAAACAAAAAAACAAAAATCCAAACTCTCTGCTTGAAAGTCACAATTCTTTGTCATCTGGTCCCAACTTATTATCCTAGCAGGTGTGACCTATGAAGTGTTTCTACCAAATGTATTCAACATTTTATCACTTATAACATGGATCTAGGGCCATCTACAGTAGTTCTTGTTTCATGAAAACTTCCTTAACTATTAGAACAGGTATTATTAGTATAGGAATCCAATATCAAATCAAAATACATTTATTGTTAATTAGCAAATATAAAGTTCTATGGTGGAAGGTTTGAGGAGTAGAAAGATGAATTAGATACAGACTTTGCTTCTAGTCTATTACGAAGTTTACTGGAACTCATAGAAAGTGCTATGAAAATGGAGAAGAGAAAGAAGTAACGCACGTTGTGTGTGTGTGTTTATTTCTACAATTATTGGGGTCAGAGAAGTGTTTTGGAGGGTGAAGTGACATTTAAATTATCCCTGGAAAAAAGAGTAAACTTATTCTGTAAGCACAGTAGACATACCGTCTAGGAACCCACAATCCCTTTAGGAGCCCACAAAAATTTTTTAATTTTAATTTCTTGCAAACTCAGAAAAAAATAGTGCATTTCTATATTTAATGTATTAATTCAATGAATATTTATTAAGCACCTACTACATCCTAGATATTGAACTAGGAACTGAGGATGCAGATAAAGAGAGAGAGTCCTTGTCATTATGGAGATGACCTTCTAATAGGTTCAGCAGACAACGCACACATAAAATATCAAATAAAGAATAATTTTCCAATGTAGTGAATGCTTTGAGGGCAGTAAAGAAGGCAATACATAGAATAAATGTAGAGTGCTGTTGTAACTGAGGTGGTCACCATTTTAAGTGGGAGGAACATAATAGAGGAAAGAGCAAATTCCCAAGAGCTTGCACATTCACAAATCAGATATAAGGGTGGTATGACAGGAGTGAGGGAATAGGGGAATGGCTATGTGGAATTAGGTTGGAAAGGAAGTTTACATTCTTGCATTTGATTGTGTAACATCTTGTGTTCCTACCCTTGTTAATTTGTCTTCTTTTTATTTTTAATTTGTACTAACTTAAAATTTATCTTTGTAAAGTATTTTGAATGTTTTCTGGAACAGGGTAGTGTGCTTAAAATTCTCTTATATCCTGCCCAACATCTAGCAGTACATTGAGATTATGAAAGACATTCAATAAATATTTCTGATTGGTCTGGGTAACAGAAAATACATTCAGATATCACATAAAATTCCACTGAAAGGAGCCAAGAATTCAGTTTGGTTTTAGATAAAATAATTTGTCATTTAGTTTACATAGTCCTATAAACATCTAAAGTAAAGTAAGAGGTATCACATGGCTACTTTAAATAGTGTTGGCCTTTTTTTTTTTTAAACAAATTGGTTAGCACTATTCCAAGAGCACATTATGATCTATGACTCAATTTGGTATTTTATTCATTTTCATGGTAAACCAAGAAAAATGCTATATGGGGTAATACTTAGATATCATTTTTGGAAGTTCCAGCAAATATGTATATATTTTCCTCCAGTATCTCCAAATCAATTCTAAGCAATTAAAATAGTATAATGAATTAATTTAAAAGGAATGCTTTATTAATTTATATAAGCTTCGAAACTTCCAGAAGCTGTGTTCAGACCAAGCATCAATCTGCATTTATGAGTTAGCAAAATGACACAGTATAATGTAAGTGTAAAATAAGGAGGAAGCAAATCTGATACATTTTGATGTATTCTGTAATGCTTATAATATCTGCAGATAAAACAATTCACTAGGAAACATAACTGCTATGACTGGAATGTTTGTTCCCTCTGAAAGTTATGTTGAAACTTAATCCCCAATGTGGCAACGTTGAGATGTGGGGCCTTTAAGAGGTGATTAGATCAGGAGGGCTCTGCCCTCATGAATGAATTAATCCACTCATGAATTAATGCATTAGTGGGTTATCATAGGTGTGAGACTGATGGCTTCATAAAAATAAGAAAGACCTGAGCTGATACGTTTTGCCTCCTTATATTATGATGCCCTGAGCTGTCTCCTAACTCTACAGAGAGCTCCCACCAGCAAGAAGGACCTCACTGAATGCAGCCTCTCAACCCTGGACTTCTCAGCCTCCATAACTGTAAGAAATAAATTCCTTTTCTTTATAAATTGTTTAGTTTCCGATGTTCTGCTCTAAGCAACAGTAAATGGAATAAGACAATAGCATTATTTATACAATTACTGGACTCAATTACTCTCCTTTGGGGGGAGTATTGGAATCTTACATTTTATTTTAATTTGTGTTAACAGAATTAATCTGATTCCATTGATAAGTAAAAGACTGATTACAGAGAATTTATATCTATGATAGGCTTTGCTCTTGATAGTGATGAATAAAAATATCATTTCATTTGGATAACACTTAATCTTCAAAGGACTAGACAAACAGAAATTGATCCATCAATTAATCTTTCCTCCAATTAAAACTGACACCTCCTATTTGCAAGGACAGCAGTCAGTTAATAAGACTTAATCTTTTGATTTTATGTTAATTTTGTCACTTTCCAAAGAAACATTAAGATTATAATCTTTATATAAGAAAGAAGATTTTAAAGTGCAAATAGATTTATGACTCTTGAGGGTGGAGTGCTTTATTATTAATTAATTTCCTTTTATTTTTAACTATACCTCAAAGAATTACTCCTGCACTAAAATCCAGAGAATGTTTATATTAGATCTTCATTTGTAATTAAGTTTTGTAGACCTAATTTGGGAATTTCATTTTGTAAATATTTATATCACATTCAATTTAGCCCAGCATTTAAAAATATAATCTCACAGATAGAACATCTTGGAGAACTAATATCTATCAGAGGGAATTCTGTATAGAGAACCACTTACCTGATTTTGCCTATTTGGGGCTTCTGTTAATATGTATACCTAGGTATTTTATGGAGGGTTCAGGATTTTTAAACACAAAATATGGTTGGCTTAGAATCACTACACCACATATTTTAGGTAGAAAATATAAACCATAAGATTTATTTCAAATATGTGTGTTTGTAGTTCATATTCTATATGTTAAGATATTATATTAATTTCTAACTTCTTCACTCTGAGAATTAAGGGCCTGCCCATGGACAACCTGAACTAGTATTGATAATATAATGATACTAAGAGAGTAAGCACCTGTACTTTAGGTCCTTCAATTTCTCATTGTGATACTTTCTCTTATCTTTTTATCATTAAGTGTTGTTGAATTATTCTGTACTTGTCACTTAATTTTTAAAAAATGCTCTTATTTTGAAAAAAATCTCAACCTTAAAAAAATTGCAAGAATAATTTAAATAACACTGTTCTGAGCCATGTGACAGCGAAGGACCAACATAATGCCTCATCACCCATGAATACTTTAGCATAGATCAAAGACTTTCTATTACAGAACCACAATACAATCATCTTAGAAATTGATATTGATATATCACTACCATCTAAGCCCTAGATTCCATTCACGTTTTGCCAGTAGTTTCAATATGGTACTTTATAAGAAAAGAACCAGTCCAGAATTATGTACAACATTTCGTTGTCATCTTATTGAACTCCTTCATTGTGGAACAGTTCTTTAGTCTTTCCTTGACTTCAGAACCATGACATTCTTAACGATATTACAGGACTGTCATTTGGTAGAATGTCTCTCCACTGAGTTTATCATGTGTTTCCTCATGATTAGAAGATTAAAGTTACGCAAGTTGGGCATGAATGTCACAAAGTGACTCTGAACTCTTTCTTTCCATCAGGGGACACATAAGTTTGACTTATTCCATTACTGGTGAAGTTGACTTTGATTACCTGATTTAGGTGATATCTTCCAGGATTCTCATCATAGTTTTTTTCTTTTTATAATTAATAAATATTTTGTATGGGGAGGTATTTTGAAGCTATGCTAATATTTAGTTTTTCATCAAAATTTTAATTTATTTATTCATATCAGCACAGATTAACAGATTCTTATTTTATTTAATGGGTCACAGTTCAATATTCTCATTATTTACTTTGATGTTAAAATTTCCCCAGATTTGGTCAGTGGGTTTCCTTTCAAGGTAATTTATATGGTGTCCCTTTGACATTTCTCCATCATTTTCTAATAATTTATTTCTTTTTGACAAGATATTTTAGACTCTTCTTATAATTTCCCTTTCCCAACTCTAAATGAATCATTTCTACAAAAAGTTTTGCTTCCCTTGAGTAAACAATGCTATTTAGAAATCAGGATCTGAGTTTGAGGTGTGCTCATTATTATTGGAAATTAACAATCCCAATATGCTCTGTGGAGAAAGGTAGGGAATACACACACACACACACGCACACACACACACACCCCACACACAAACACTTACATTTATATGTAGCATCTCTCTCTCTCTCACATCTATCTAATTAATAGTTCACAATAATGTCACCATTTACAAAATCCAACACCACAGAGTTCATTCTTGCTCTCTCTCTTTTCCTATCTGTAACTCTCATCTGACATTTGAGAAACTAGGCTCTTATTATGCTTAATGTATTTTTTTGATCATTGTTTCTTGTGTATCCAATTTCCTAGTGCTACCACTGCCACACCAAACTTACATGTTTTCCTCACTTATGCTGGGCTCTGATACACTGTGCAGGGATGTTGCTGTCACTGGCTTTTTCCTCGTGAAGACACTCTGCTCACCCCATTCAGGCTCCAACATCTCTCATCAGGCTGCCAACCCTATCTCGGGGCAGATTCTCCCCTTAATATTCTTATATATATATTTTACATAATCTTATTAAACATTAACCTAGTTGTAATATCTTGAAGTGTTATCTAATCATATTGTTCCTTGCATTTTATATTTTTTAAAAATAGTAATTTCAAAAAAGATTAAAAGTGATGAAAACTTTGTGTATTTCTTTATGCTGAATTTATCTATGTATGTATTTTTTTCTATTTTAATTTTAAATAACTTGCTATTACCTCTGCCTAAAACACTTTAGCCAGAAATTTCCATAGCTAATTCAAGTTTATGTTACTAGAATGTTACTGCTTCAGAGAGAACTTTTTGGCCACCCAAAATATCAGCTCTCTTTCTGTCATTTTCTTCTCTTGTTTTTCTAACACCTGTCAAAATTTTAAATTATATTATGTAATTATTTATTTGCTTATTGTTTCTCATCCCCGATACTTACACTCTGTATGAATATAGGCTTTACATATTTCATTCAGTGAGAATTTTCCAATATCTTGAGTTGTGTTTAGCACATGATATATAAGTCAACATTTAAAAAATATACTCACTAAATGCTTGTTGACTGATTAAAGTGTGCTAAGACATTGAAAAAATTTCAAAAAGAAAACAGCTATATTTAATATATATGAAATAGGCAAAGTTTGAATTATCATAATTTAGGAGTATTTCAATAGTTGAGAATGGGTCAAGAAGTTGAGCATATAGTAACTACAAATAATATGAAATCGTAATTTTAGATACTAGCTACATAGTTTATTAGATCTGCTAATACTATAAAAAGCAATAATCATATATAACAAATTTGAAATCATATCCATGTACCTTATATAAATATTAGCTATTGTATTTACTAGTTAAGGAGTAGATATTGTCACTACTACTTAAAGCTTATTTCAAATATTTCATTATTTCTATATCTCAAATTTTACAATTTTAAAATTGAAATTGGTAATAACTCATAATTTGGAATGCAAGCCAGATCAATTTTGGCACAGTGACAGAAATCCCTTTCAAATAACTTATGTGAAAATAGGTTTTATCTACTTATGTATCTACAAAGTCCAGGATGGACTTCAAGAGTCACTAGATTGAGAAGCTTAAATGAAATCTTAAGGTCCCTATCGCTTTAAAATCTCTTTCTTTTTATCTCTTTTTACTTTTCTCTTGAAGAATTTATTACGGCAGACTCTTTCCGTATGGTTTCTAAAGACTTCATCTCTTGAAACAAGTAGCAAAGTCACATTGCAAAGGGCGTGCGTGCAGAGATCGAGTTAATGCAGATTACCTACCACAGCCTAGAGGACAACCAGTGTATGGCGGAGCTCACATCACCCTCATCATCAGCTTTCTAAGAGCAAAGGGGAGCCTTTTACCTAAGTGTTCTTGCAAAAATATTTGTGAGGACTCTGCATTTTTGTTGTTGTTGTTGTTTTACATGCCTACCTTTGTACTTCCACTCTTTTGGAAGGTTCTAGGTTATGTTTCAATCCTAGAACTATAGGGTAGGTCAGCTGCACATAAGCCACTAAGGAACTAAGAACAAGGAGAGAATTAAAAACTAAGACAAGGAGAGGACAGACCCCAAGAGATGCTGCCAGAAAATAATAAATATATGCAATAGCAATAGAACTGAGAGATTTCTATAAGTTGAGAGAGAAATTCTGGACATTTTTTATGGGGGGCATTTCTTGTCCCTTATACTTTCTTTCTTTTTTTTCTTTACTTTACTTTTCTTTCTTTCTTTCTTTTCTTTTTTTTTTTTTTTTTGAGAAGGAGTCTTGCTCTGTCACCAGGCTGGAGTGCAGTGGCACGATCTCGGCTCACTGCAACCTCCGCCTCCCAGGTTCAAGCGATTCTCCAGCCTCGGTCTCGTGAGTAGCTCGGACTACAGGCACGCGCAACCACGCCCAGCTAATTTTTGTATTTTTAGTAGATACGGGGTTTCACCATGTTGGCGAGATGGTTTCAATCTCTTGAATCTCGTGATTCCCCTGCCTCGGCCTCCCAAAGTGCTGGGATTACAGGCGTGAGCCACCGCGCCCGGCCTCATCCCTCATACTTTCTAATAGGGAAATATCGTGAATGAGATCACTTCATATTTTAACCTGAACCAAACTTAAGTCCTGGTTCCAAAACATGATTCAAGTAAAAGGAAAATATTCCTGCCTTGACTGAAGTGAGATAGTTTGGAAAACCCTCCAAATTTAGACTGTACTTTGGGCACATTGTGTGTGTACATGTATATATGTGCTTTGACCAAATAATAAACAGAATCAACCTTCTTTAGTATTTTTCTCATTCAGCTGTTAGGTATTATACTGTGTCTGTGATAAGGGGCAAGATGAAGGAAAAGTTAAGGACAATTATTTGTAATTTGTATCTTATTTGAAAATCCCATAAAAAGATGAAAATGTGGTGGCTTGCAAAACACTAGAAGAAAAGGAAGTTCAAAAAGTTTTTATATTCTTGGGTCTGGAGACAGATTTTGTAAGCATGGGAGGCAATATTCTTAGTGGTTAGAGGATCAACTGGGTCTCACACACATCTGGGAAGAAATCCAAATCCTGTCCTTTACTGGTGATGAAATACTTGTCAAGTCCTCTACTTTCTCTAAGCATTAATTTCCTTACCTGTTAAATGAACATGCAAATTATATCTAACTCACAGGGTTACCATGAATAGGAAATGAGTTACTATATATATATATCACTGAGTTTACTACATGGCCCATAAGAAGCTGTTATTCATCATACATTTTGAAAATATCCCAAATTTTTCTTAATTAATTATTTATGTTAAGTCATTTACCATGACAAAACCGGCTTGAAGACAAATATGTTACCAGTGTTAGGAAATAGCCAGCAGTCATTAACACGTTAATCTACATTATTTTTCAGTTTCCCGGAAGAAAGCCTGGTTATAGGCCATAAACATAGAAAAAGTTCATTTTGAGTGAAGGGAAGATGAAAACAGGCTTTCATAATGGGGTACACTTGGGGGAAGCAGGATCTGGAACAAGTTCATAAGCTGGGTAACCCTGGTTTCTGGAGGCAACTTGGAGGGCATGGAAGATAATATTTTCCAAAGATGATCACAATAGCATCCCCTCTCCACATGCCTTTCCTAATGCAACACTCTCACATCAGGAGTTGTAGCCTAATTTCCTCCTTGCCCTGTTGAATTGGAGCTGGACTTGGTGACTTGCTTGGCTAACAGAATGTAGCAGAAGTGACATTTTGTGTCTTGTGATGCTGTCACTATGATGAGTCTTACAGCTTCTGCCTGAGTCTCTTGGAGTGTTTACTTCTGGAATGCTCCCGCAGGGAAGCTGTTATTCTGAGAGGATTTTAAACCAAACAGAGGGGCCAAGGGTAGGTACTCTGCTTAACAGTCTCATTTTAGCTACCAGGTGGTAGCAGCATTAATTACCAACCATATGAATGAATCATTATGGATGACTCTAAATGATTGTAGCCCCAACTAACATCTGCCTGTCATCACATAGAAGACTTGAAGTGAGAACCACCCAGCTAAACCCATAAACCCACAGAATCATGTAAGATAATAAAAACATTATTTTAAGCCACTAAGTTGTGTTGTAGTTTGTTACGTGATCATATATAACCAGAAAGGCATGGTTGGAAATACAAAAAAGAAAGAGAACAAGTACCAAAGTATCTAAGAAAATTTACCTAATAGAAACTTGGAGGAGGGTAAACACGAATATCTCTTCCTTTCACATCACAGCATTGCCTGGAACCAGCCCTATGAGTATCCAGAGTAAAATCCAGACATATTTAACTGCTTGCACTATTACAAATGATTCCACAGAAATGTTAACTGCTTAATATGCATGATTTTATCAATATTTGTAAAACAAGAACAAATTAAGAAGCGTAGAGTAGTTTTTCCTTTTCTTTAACAATCTCTAAGGGATCTTGGGAAGTCAATTGAGTTATACCTCATTTTCTTATATACAGGGACCCTGTTTATCTGTGTAGTTGTTTTCTAGAGACCTGTATTATAAGGTTGCATAGAGAATCAAAAAGAAAATTCATGAATGAATTAACCACGTGAAACTTTAGTTCCCTCTCAAATACCCTTTATCTAGCTTGCTTTAACAGTGGCATGTGTATAGACATCTCCTGCATGCAACTTCCTATCTCTTTGTGGTTTCATTTACCTCTGTTCCTGGATGTTTGCAAGGTAAATATATTGCAAATGTATAGCCAAGTGAGACTTAATGTTTTGCAAAAGATACGAAATTCTATGTAGTCCAGGAAAGGATTGTTTGAAAAATAACTTAGATCTCATTCAATGCCATTGGCAAATGAGTAAACAATTGAGGAAAAAAACCCAAAAACCAAAAAGAAAAGAACAAGGATGGGGACATGACTGAAGTGGCAAAAGAGAGTTATTAAAAATAACAAGGGTTTAAGATGATCTAAGAGAGGTCCTTGCAAAAATTGATTGAGCATAGATACATATGTATACATATATGTATATATAATCCTCTTAATTGCACTGAAAAAATTCAATGTTTTGTGTAGAATGTGGTATCATGCAATAGTACAGATTTGTCAGTAACAAAATGAATATATTTGTCTTTTCTAAGAATTGAACCAGTTTGCAGTTATAAAACAAGTTTGGTTAAATATTAGGTTATATTTTATCACATTTTTATAATTTTGGTTTCATTTATCAAGATAAAGTTTTAATCAAAATATCTTCCTTTATTTTAAAAATAAAATTTTGGTGCCAATTTAATGATCTGGTTTATTTCAGTGCCTTTTCTTCCTATATTAAACATATTAATTATGCCCAGGTGAGAAAGGAAAATAATATTTAGCCTCTCAGATTAGAGAGAAATAATTTATTTGATAGTGGTTTTCATTGTCAGGTTAATAGAGGATACTTTCTTAAATAACTCAGGGCTTGCAAATGGTGGGAAAATAAGCTTTCACATAATAAGCTTGGGGTAATGGTTTACACAAAAGAGATAATATTAAGGTAATAGGAAGTATAAATATCTTTTGAGGATGGAAGGAGTCAAAATAAATATTGTATTTGATTTTAGAGAGTACAAAATGAAGCTCAGAATGAAAATCCTGTTGTTTTTCTACTCTCCTTCCATCCATCCAGGCAACCAGCACTTATTCCACCATTTTCTGAGGAAAAACACAGGACTATGACACAAAGTCTCGCCCTTGTCTCACGTGGAGGGGAGTAAGCCAGTGTTATTCCCTGTCTGAGCTGTGGAATGTGCAAGACATCAAAGGGATTGATGGTGAGTAGTTACAAAGTTGTTGCTGTAGGGAGAGAGGAAAAGAGGGGATGGGTCATATTACTAAAATGAAGGACTGTAGGAGTTCAAGGAGAAGTTAGGGCAATTTAATACATGAGCTATCTATAGTACACTCAATAGGTATCTCTGAGAGTGACGAGAAAGGTCTTGCAGTGAGAGGGCCTTGTGTGATACAAAGGGACAAAATAACTTGATCAGGGGTTCAAAACTCAATCACTCACTCCTCTCCCCTACCACCACCCAACTCTTTGTGTCACAATTACTCTAAAACCTTCAATGAATAATTGCCTAAATCTTCTCCTGGGCTAAATATAGAGATGCTCCGAGTGACTGAGAGGTAGACCTTGTGTTCTTACCTCCGTCTTGGTAATGGAGAAGTGGCAGCTGCACCCTCCTGTGAGATGACTGGGTGAGAAGTCTTTCTATTCACAGCTGGAGAAGCAGCCAGGTGGAACTTCTGATTTCCCTTCCCCCAACAGTATGTAGAGATGCACTCTGGCAGAAGGGGAAGAGATGAGATGGAGAAGGATGAGAATGGAAAAGAAGAAGAAGGAAAAGGAGCAAAAGGAGCTGTTTTTTACATGAGTACATACAAAAGAAGAAAAGGACTCATCTGAGTGGAAGGGTCTGGGGCAATCTTGAGAACTCTCAATCATGCTGACTGAAAGAGCAATGTCAAGCATCAATAACCTTTTTAATTCTGTAAGCAAACTATGTCAAGACAAAATCCAAATCACTGAAAAGTTTTAAGCCCTAAAGCTTTAATGACAACTAAACCATGTGTCAAAGCACAAATAACATTTTTACTTGCTTATTTTCATTGCCTTTGTCTCTAGTTCTCCATCATGTAAATATGAAGAGATTCTATTATTCAGGGAAGTCCGTACAGACCTATGAACTCTTCTTTGTGGAGTTCACCAAATATCACTGAAAGTTTGTTGCCATTACATTGAAAGTAACACTGGGTAGGTTTGTGTATTTATGGTGTAACAGGTTTAGCAAGCAGTGTGAGCTTACTGGAATAAAGAAGTGAAATGGTTTTATTTTATTTTTTCCGTTCACTACATTCAACCTTGCACTGTTAAATTTCCCTGTTCTCTATCATGACAATATCTCAGGCACATTTCATAATTTTGCAGTTACTTCTGTTTATTAAAAATATTTTAAGTATAAACATTTATTTGTATATCTAATTTAAATCCAACTTACTGTTCTCCACTCTCACCCCTAACACCAGCCAGATTTGTGGCCCAGGAGACATAATAGCTTCTTGGATTTTTTTGGCTTTTAACACGTTCCTATAATGATAAAGTTATCTATATAATTCATGAAAATCTCAGTGTTGCCAATATTTTTAAAGTTCCATAATTCCTAAGTTGGCTGACACAGCAAGAATATTGCTGTTTGGATTTTT
Organism: Aotus nancymaae; assembly: GCF_030222135.1. Classification (NCBI taxonomy): domain Eukaryota; kingdom Metazoa; phylum Chordata; class Mammalia; order Primates; family Aotidae; genus Aotus; species Aotus nancymaae. The sequence goes on along the minus strand of NW_026988431.1, from coordinate 45,460,122 downwards.
GGGTGGTTTCATATTATTATTCTTTGGCACTTCATAGATAAGTATTGTTCTCTGGGAACAGAAACCAAGATGTGACTTAAAGGAACCCTTTATAGAGAGAGAACTTAACGTGAGGTCAATGGGAATTTGAAAAGCTATAATGAAATGAATGTGATACTGGGTATCCACACATCCATATTTTAGATGTACTTTCTTTTTTAAGAAAAAAGTTCTGTTTCTCCATCAGGATGCAACAAAAAAGAGGTAGCACATAGTGATTTCAAGTGATTTTTTTAGCCACAGAATTCTCCCTTCCCCTTTTCTCCCCTTCCTCTCTCTTTCTCATCTTTTTCTCTTTCCTTTCCTTTCTCATCATTTTCCTTCCATCCCTTCCCTTTTCTCTTTCTTTTTAATTCCTCTAGCCACCTCTCTTTTACTTTATTTGCCTTTTCTCTCCCTCACACTCTCTGTTATGCTCTCTCTCTTTCTCTGAAACCATGCAAGAAATTCCCATACAGAAAACATATGCAAATAGGCAGCTCTAGTTGAAGTTAAGAGTCCTAGACCCAGGTTCAATTTATTTAGTTTCCACTTACTCTCTCCCTGCCATGGCATCTGAAGTTCTTCGTTGTTATCAATTAAGTGAGAAGAAACAACTGGTGTGAAACAACAACAACAACAGCACAACAATTTGGCTTACTGCCTAGGAATATGTAATGTAGATCACAGATGCTACTTGGTCTAGACTGGTCAATTGATTGGAAGTATAAAATGAAGAGCTGTGATTTGAAGATGTTTGATTACAGGGCAATTCTGAAAGTTGGAGGAAGGGAGGGAGGAAGGCAGGGATAGAGAGAGGAGAATAATGTGAAATGCAGAGTGGTCAGATTTTGGGATTACCAAATTTCGTAATGGCATTTGAATTCTTGGTTCCATCTTTTAATGAGTTTCGAGTGCCTTGGATTCTGTGTTACTTCCTGCATGCTTTAAATCACACAAATATATATACAGAGTTGTAGGTTGTGTTAGGCTGTTATTATGTCGTCATAAAGAAATACTTGAGGCTGCATAATTAATTTTTAAAAAAGAGGTTTAACTGGTTCACAGTGGGGCAGGATTTAGGTGCTGGCATCTGTTTCTAGTGAGGGCTTGGAAGCTGACTGGTGGAAGGTGATGAGCAGCCAGTATGTCATATGATGCAGGAGTGAGAGCAAGAGAGAAGAGGGAGGTGCCACACTCTTTTAAACAACAGATTTCCCATGAACTCAGAGTAAGAACTCACTCATTATCATAAGGACAACATCAAGCCATTCACGAGGGATGCACAATGCCCATGACCCAAGCACTTCCCACTAGGCCTCACCTCCAACATCAGGGATTACATTTCAACATGAGATTTGGAAAGAGCAAAACACCCAAATCATGTCATGGATGTAAATTTTTCTTCTAGTTTGAAGTAAAACCAGGAGAACTGTGATGTACATAGAGGTTTAAGAGAAAGTTAATTGACACATTTGTTATGTATTACAGTATCTATGGAGAATCTTTAAAATGCACACATCCTTTGACTTACATATTCTACTTCCAAGGATGTCCTTTGATGAATGATTGGAGAATTGAAATATTTCTGCAGCGATAACTTCACATAGCATTATTTACAACAATAAAAATGAACACAAATTAAACATTTAAGAGTAGGCTAGTGGTTAATAAAGAATAGCATAGCCATGTAATGAGCAATTGTATGGTCATTTCAAGTGTTTTCTAAGAATGTGTAAGATAGGCTGTCATATTATACACCTCTAAGAGGCATGTTATAGTCTATTTGAAGCATTTTCTTTAGAATCATGCAGTGCCTAGCCTATATTTGTGTGTACAATGTGCTGGCTTAATGACATATTGAACATTAAGCCCAGTTTTGCATTATATTACTATTAAGTAAAAATGTAGCATTCACACAGAAAGATTATAGAGAATATGCTGAATTACAATTAGTTATCCCTGGATGTTGGCATTATAAGTGATTTAAATAATTCTTTTTGAGTATTTTCTGTTTTTTTCTATAATGAGCACATATTGCTGATATCAGAAAAAAAAGATAATTATAATTTTAATGCTCCTATCTCTAGTCTGTTAAAGTAAACACCAAACACTGCATTTATAAACAGCAAAATCCTCCATTATATCCTACACCTAATGTACTCATGTATCTCTTTCATGGCAACTCTGTGCCTATGCTTCATAGTAATAATTATTAGTTTTTAACTTATTACTCAATACAGGTACTAGTTGAGAGATTCTCTACAGTTATGGATTTCTAAAGTGGGCACTATGTTTCTAATGAGGATCTGATCAGCCTTGAATATATTGAGAAATAACCTCATGTTTTCTACAGTCAATAATTCTGTTGATTTAATATATAATTCTGATTTCACAAACTCAAAAAAAGTATATAGGACTCTCCAGGGGTTTCTTAAATCAATAACAGGTTTTGATTTTTCCAGAGTATGGCTTTAATGTCTAGATGTACTGATTTTCCCATTTGACTGATGACTTGAAATGCTCCCTAACTGGCCTCTAAGGACATAAAAATTACTGTAATTTAGACTGACAGAAAATATCACAGTCAACTATGGTATAAACAGATAAACAGAACTGTCAATTGCCTTAACACCTTTACCAAAAGGGGCATATAAATGGGGCTGGAGACATTTGATTAAATATTACCATCAGAAAAGTTCCATTATGGGGAAAAACTAACTAAGCTCACACATTGAATACATATGTTCTTTAGCATATTTTTTCTCCATCAGTTTCTAAGGAGAGCTACAAGGAACCTCATCTATGAGAATCTGAATGGTGTGATAGCCTATCACTCTTTCCTATGCTTGCTGTCTGTGAACGCTTATAAGGTCTGTGGTCTGGGCAAGCAAATTGATTAGCAAACAGTGCTAACAAGCCAGTGGTCACAACTTGGGATCATATCCAACCATTCATTCCATCAGAGGCATGCATTCCTATTGCTAACTCGGGCTTTCACCTTGAAGACAAATTCCAATAGTCAAAGAAATAATAGTCATCTCTTACTGAGCACTGTCCTGTATGTCCAGTCATGGTTCCAGTGCCCTACATATGTAATTTATAATCCCAAGATATTTCTTTAAGTAAGTTTTTTTCTCTCTATTATATAGATGAGGAAAACCAAGGCACAGAGATTTTAAATGATTTTCTAGGACCATTTAGTTAGTAATGGCTGACCCAGCATTCACACGAGTTTTTCAAGCACAAACTGTTCTCCTAGCTCTATGCTTTGATGCTTTGCTCCTATTACTAATTACTAGGTGAGATGCTCAGTGTTAACGAAAATCAGTGGCTGTCTAGAAAGCAACTAATAAATGGTCAATGGTTTTATCTCTGTTTGTGAACAATATATTATAGCATATTATGTCTTTCCAGTAGATTTCATAACTTGTTATTCAAAGTGATTTGTCTTAGTTATCTGTTTCTGTGTAACAAATTAACCCTGAACACAACAGCTTAAAACATTTATAATCTTAAAATTTCTGTGCAGGAGAAATCTAAGCATGGCTTAGCTGGGTGCCTCTGGCTTATGAAGTTGTAGCCAGGCATCAGGTTGGGGCTGTGGTCTTATCTGCCTCCAGTCTCACTCATGTGGTCAATCAATGGGTGAGCCTCATGTCATGTCAGCTGGTTTCATTCAGGCAAATTACCCAAAAAATAAGAAGAGATAGAACACTCAAGACAGAAGATGCAGTCTTTTATAACTTACCCTAAGTGAGATTCCCATTTCTTATGCTGTATTCTGTTCATTAAAAGTAAATCAATAACTTCGGATTATTCTTTTTTTTTTAATTGTATTTTAGGTTCTGAGGTACGTGTGCAGATCATGCAGGGTTGTTGCATAGGTACGTACATAGCAAGGTGGTTTGCTGCCTCCATCCCCCCATCATCTATATCTGACATTTCTCCCCACAATATCCCTCCCCACCCCCCACTGTCCCTCTCCTAGCCCCCCGCAACTGAGCTCAGTGTGTGATGCTCCCCTCCCTGTGTCCACGTGTTCTCATTGTTCATCACCAGCCTATGAGTAAGAACATGAGGTGTTTGATTTTCTGTTCTTGTGTCAGTTTTCTGAGAATGATGGTTTCCAGATTCATCCATGTCCCTACAAAGGACACGAACTCATTGTTTCTTATGGCTGCATAATATTTCATGGTGTATATGTGCCATATTTTCTTTGTCCAGTCTATCATTGATGGGCATTTGGGTTGGTCCCAGGTCTTTGCTATTGCAAAGAGTGTCACAATGAACATAAGTGTGCATGTGTCCTTATAGTAGAACGATTTATGATCCTTTGGGTATAGACCCAGTAATGGGATTGCTGGGTCAAATGGAATTTCTATTTCTAGGTCCTTGAGGAATCGCCACACTGTCTCCCACAATGATTGAACTAATTTACACTCTCACCAACGGTGTAAAAGTGTTCCTATTTCTCCACATCCTCTACAGCATCTGTTGTCTCCAGATTTTTTAATGATCACCATTCTAACTGGCGTGAGATGGTATCTCAACGTGGTTTTGATTTGCATTTCTCTAATGACCAGTGAAGATGAGTATTTTTTCATATGTTTGTTGGTCTCATATACGTCTTCTTTTGAAAAGTGTCTGTTCATATCCTTCACCACTTTTGAATGGGTTTTTTTTTCTTGTAAATCTGGCTTAGATCTGTGCCAACAACCTGGCACTGCTGGAGTTGCTGCTCAGCCCTGTTCAGGCAGCTCATGGGGGCTTTTCAACCCAGCAAAGATCTCCTGTTCTGTATGTTGTGGAGGGCTTGGGTGAAGTGCAGTATCTGCACTGAAGTCCTGGAAGGGGAAAGCCCCCAATCCTCTGGTCAGTTGCATGCACCTCCCAGGTGGGGCAGTGCCCTGCCCTGCCTCAACTTGCCCTCTTTGGGTTAAACCCGCTGTCCAACCAGACACACAAAATGAACCTGGTACCTCGTTTGGAACTGTGGAGACCACTCGGCTTCTGCATCTCTCTCATTGGGAACTGCATTCTGAAGCTGCTTCTATTCAGCCATCTTGGAACCTAGCCAGATTATTCTTAAAAGGAGTAGATTGTATAGAGAAATACATAACAGAAGATGGGAGTCACTGGAGATTAGTTTAGAAACTGCCTATCACATGATTTAACATCACTGTTCTGAAAATAGAGGATCATAATATGTATTGACAAGTTTTCTAAAATTTCAGAATTGTTATAATCAGGACACTTGTATCAGCAAACAGAATGTCAACTTACTATGGTTTAAACAAAAATGAACACTTATTGATGCAGGTAACTCAAAAGTCTATATAATGGAACTACCTTCTGACTGACTACATTGAATGAATATTAGTAGGATTTTGTCTGTCACTCCTCTCCTTGGTTCTATTTTCTTCTATGTGACTCACTCAACATCATGTAAAGACTAACTTTACCTGGGGAATATAATGTGTAGTAGTTACTATGTCTTTGCAGAGAGTCCCAACCAACACTTTCATTAAACCCCATGCTCATTTCTGGATATAAAGATAAAGTCCTTTGAATAGCTATGGCTATGTAATGTTCCATCCCTGGGGTGGGGGGGTGGTTGGTCTGACATCAATCATATGAACCAAGTGTTATAGAGATGTTTGACTCCAAAAAAATGTTACAAGTAAAATGGATCATATTATGCGTAAATAAAAATAAAAATAAACAAGTAAATAAAAATAACCACAGTGTTATGGGCTGAATTGTGTACCTCTCAGATTCATACATTGAAGCCTCAGTCCTCAGCATGACTGTATTTAGAGATAGGAACTTTGAGGAGGCAATTAAGTTTACACGAAGTCATAAAAGTGGGTCTCTTATCAATAGAGCTGAGGAAGAGACACTGGAGTGCTCTCTCTCTCTTAGCACACACAAAAAGGAAGCGATGTGTGAAGACACAAAAGGGAGGCAGCCATCTGCATGCTAGGAAGAGAGCCCTGCCAGAAACTTTAATTGCCAACACCTCGATCATGAACTTCTAGCCTCCAGAACTGTGAGAAAGTAAATTTCTGTTGTCACTCAGCCTATGGTATTTTGTTATGGGATCCCAAGCAAACTAATACATGTAATAAAACAGTTGTCTATATGTTTTCAGCAAATTTATAATACTATGCAGAAAAACACACTTAAAATTTTGGTTTTAATAATTATAGCCCATTGGCCTTGATGGTAACAAGAATGTTTTTCTCTTCTACATAAAATCCTGCTGTGTTCAGTAACAAATTACTCCAAACTGAATGAAATAAAACAACAGAAACGTATTCTCTCATAGTTCAGGAGGCCAGAAATCCGAAGTCAGAGTTTTGGCAGGTTTGGTTCCTTCTGGAGGCTCTGGAGGAAATTGTTACAGATATCTCTCCCCACTGCTGGTGGTCGCCATCATCCTTGGCATTCCTGGCTTGAAGCTACATCACTCCAATCTCTGCTTCCATCATCACATTGCCCTCTTCCCTGCTTGTGTCTCTGTATGTCTTTCTGCTACTTATAAGGACACCAATCAATGGATTAGGGCTCACCCCAACCCAGTATAAGCTCATATTCACATGATCATATCAGCAAAGATCCTTTTTTCAAATAACATCACATTCAGATACTGAAGTTATGACTTCAACACATTTTACTGGAAATGCAATTCAACCCACAATACTTTAAGTTTCTTTAAAAAAAAAATTGTGCTAAAACTGGGAAGCTTTTTCTTCCAGCTCCCAGCATTTCACTTTATTGATTCTTATGAATAAATAAGAATAATTTATAAAAGGAAGTTTAAAAATAATGATTTAATGACTTCCACTGTGCTATTCCAGCATTTTATGAATAAATCTCACATCATCACGAGTTTCTTATTAGAAATGTGCTGTCAACATAAACTGTTAAAATTTATTTACTTGCTTTCTAATTCGTATTTACCAAATGATCTTTTTTTCTATGAGTGCACAGCCTGTAGCTTGGGCTGAGTGTTACATGCTTAATATCACTCCACTGTACCGAAGAAACTTGTTTAAACAAATCACAAAGCTATGACACAGGGCAGAGCACTGAGGCAAAAACATTTTCAGTTTCTTCCATTTAAAGTCATGATGATGTTTACAAATGCAGGCAAACGACAGGTTGTTTTACATGTTAGGTCATTATTCTCCCACAGACCTTGCAAATCATATTCTGGATAAAAGCTGTAAAATTCCAGCTTCTGCAATGACATTGGACCTACATATGAAATTCTCTGCCTGCCCTGGTTTGGTAGCTGGTCTAGAACTGTTGTTTTTCCTTCAGCAAGACCAATAGTTTCTTATAATATTTCTTGTAGCACTGGAAATTTGAGGTAAATTTTCAGCATGTTAACTTAAAATATTTTTGTTTGTTCACTTAAAATGCTAAATGAGTCATTTTAAATTTGTATAAAAAAGAACAAGTAGGTATTACCTAATGGAATGATTGTTGTCTTTCTAATATTCTTTTCTTTTTCCACTTTCTTAGCCTGAGTACCCTGGAAAAGAGTGTCAACCAAAACTTATGCACGATAGGGTAGCTATGTGCCAGGGCAATAAGAATGAAGAAAAAAGGGAAATAAGGCAAGAAATGGGGGAAGGGCATGAATCCAGTGGTCTGTAATTTCACAGGAAAATGCAATAAATTGTTCAGTCATACAGGATATCTCTGGAAAAGCCTGATGAAATTACTGCATCTGGAAGCTCTTAGGTGGGGATGGGCTTGAGGTAGAAGCACAAGTAATTTATCTGCTGGTTCAGGTGTCTCTTACTGGTCAGAGTTCACTCCAAGGGTATGAGCTCACCCAAGTTCCTGGTTTGCATTGCCCAGCTCTTCCACTCTTCCGCACAGCCAACAGAGAAGCCACAGCCATCAGGTTAGGAAGCCCGGCCAGAGGTTAGGAGCAGTGGTTTCTGTTTATTTCTTAGAGCCTTATGGATCTGTAGTGGTGATGGTAGTAGTTGAACTTCATCACCCAGGAAATTGTATGAGCTAAAGCTAGGGCTCTTCAGGCCAAGAACGAGGACAGGGAGTTGAGAGTAGCCTATTGAGTAGCACATAATTTGGGACTGTTGAACTCACACAATTATGGATATTCTGAACTGTGAAGGAATCACTGATTGATACGGCTGCACTGACCTTTAAAGACTGTTTATTCCAAATGTGACTGAAAATATGAAGAGATATTTCTACTTACAGTTAAAATGGAATAACAGGGACACAAGTTACCCTTTTATCTGAAACAATCCTCCCAGAAGGGCAAAATACATAAAACAACAGTTTTCAAGATGCTAGATATCAGACAATAAAGGAGAGGGATGTCTGAGAGCTTATAAACAAAAAGAATGAACCCAATGCATGCCAACACTTACTTCCTTAACAGAGTTTCTAGGCCAATGGGGAGAAAACTAGTAGCATACCGGTAGACTTCCTGGGTAGGGAGATAGAGCTGAGAGTATGGGTAGACTGAGGCAGCTAGAGTTTGAAGGACTGAGTACCAGACAGAAGAGAGCAACAGAGAGAAAACTCCAGAAATCTGTAAAAGATACCCGGCTCGAATTATGCACGTAGCTGAATACTGACTAACAAGTGCATGAAAAGAGACTCTCCAAGGTTGAGGAATCACCTGATAGTATTAGAAGTAACATTGTATCACCAGTCAGATTAGAAAGCCCCATAATTTAAAGGGAATTTGGTGGACTAAACAGAACAGACTTGCTTGCATAGTGAGATTATTTAGTACTAGATTAAGCACTACTCTGACTCTGCCCAACAAATCATAAAAGCAAGATCCAAAGGGAATAAATCATTTCCAAGTAACTTAATTGCATCATGGAACAAGGCTAAGAAATATTTACATGAAAATAAAATATCCAGTACTCATTGAAGTAAAAATTACAATGACTAGCAAAAAAAATGTTTATAGGCTTGTAAAGAAATTATAAAATACAAGCCACATAGAGGACAAAACACAATAAATTGAAATGGGTCTAAAACTAACACAAATGTTAAAATTAGCAAACAAGGGCACTAATACTATTATTATAGCTAGTTCACATATCTTCAACAGTTAAATAGAAACATGAAAGATGTCTCTATTTGGTAGACAAACAGTGCTTCTATTTGGCTTAAAAAACTACCCAGTTTGAACTTTTAAATATAACAACTGATTTCTGAGAAGAAAAATATTCTGGATGGAATGAAGCAATTTAGAAATTGTAGAAGGGAGTATTAGTGAACTCGAAGACATAGCATTAGAAACTATCGAAAATGGAATTCTGAGAGAAAAGAATAATACTAAATAGAGAAGATCATTGATCTTTGGGACAATTTATGGAAGTCTACTAATATGTCATCAGAGTCTCTGAAGCAGATCCATTATTTGAAGAAAAAAGTGACAGAACAATTTTCAGAATCCTCACATATGAAAAGTTCAGTGAGTCCCAAGTACAAGAAATACAAAGAAAACTATATCACAGCATATTATAACCAAATTGTTTAAGTCTGGTGTTAAAAGAAAAAGTCTTAAAAGAAATCAGAGAAAAACATTACATACAGAAAAACAAAGATAGGGATAACAGATTTCTCTAACATAACAGTAATAAAAACAATGATAGTGAGAAGACTGTGGAACAACATCTTTCAATACTGAAAGAACAAAATACTTTCAAACTATAATTCTACACACAGGAAATATCTTTCAAAAAGCAAGGTGACATGAAGACTTTGTTTAACATCTATAAGATGAAATAAATCATCACAAGCAGATGTGCAATATAAGAAATATTAAAGGCAGTGCTTCAAACACTTCCTTAAATAATACAACTGACTTTTAAAATAATAGCAATCTATTGTGGGCTTTATAGTATGTAAAAGTAGTATGTGTGACAAAATATTGCAAGGTTCTTACATTATAAGTAAAATGAATGGGTATAATGTCACTTAAAATTAGATGGTGATAATGTAAAAATATTTGCTCAATCCTCAAGAAACCAGATAAATATCAAAACAGGCATAGTCAATAAGAAAGGTAGGAAATAAAAATGAAACTTTAATTAAAAGATAGAAAAAGTGGCAAAGGAAATAAACAGATGAAAAAAATGGAAAACTAATAGCAAGATGGTAAATTTAAACATGACCATATCAATAATCACATTAAAGGTAAATGACCTATGTACTCACACTAAATGATTGATTTCAGACTGGATAGAAAAGCAAGATTATCCTATATACTGATTACAGAAAGTTCAGTTAAATTATAAAGACAAATATGTTTTAACATAATTATTTTAAGGATTGAAATTGATATGCCATTGCAACAGAGTAAAAGAAAGCTTAGAGTGTTTATGAGTATCAGAGAAAGCGGATTTCTGCATAACGTATTACCGGCATCAAAATGTTCATTTCATAATGACAAACTAGTTAATTAAATATAAAAATACATATGTGATAGAATCTTAAAAAAGCTAATTGAGTGTTAAGTAAATTTAGCAAGCTTGAAGGATACAAAATCAATATACGAAAATCAATTTCTCTACACTAGTAATAAACATTTAGAAAATAAAATGAAAGTAACAATGTCTTTACAATAACATCAAAAACTGTAATACTTAGATATAAACACAACAAAAGACATTTAAAACTTCTACACAGAAAACTGTATAACATTGCTTTTATAGTTTTATAACTGATAAAGTCATATGTATTTGAAAACAACATAGGTTATTAGAGTTAGGGTAATACATATATATGATCTATAATACTTTAAATTCTTGTCCTACTTTTTCCAAAAGCAAAATATTTAATGAGGGAAATTAAAGAATGCCTAAATAAATGAAGATAAACCATGTCCATGGGTTAGAAGACTTTCTCTCCCTCTCTCTGTTTTATAAATATATATATATATACACACATACATAACACAAATATACATGCACACAAATATATATACATATATATATATAAAAAACACAAATATTCATGCATATATAGTCAATGTAATCCCAATCAAAATCTCAAGGATTTTTTTTTTTTAAACTGACAAACTGTTTCTAAAACTTATAGTGAAATGCAAAGAAGGAAAAACAACCAAAATGACTTTAAAAAGAACAAACTTTGAGAACTAACAGTACCTGATCTTAAAACTTATTATAAGGCCGTAGTAATCAAAAATAGTTGATATTGGTATAAATATAAATAAATAGATCAATGGAATGTAATAGATGATGTAGAAATAGACTCACACATACCACTTGCTGTGGCAATGGTTGAGAGGTAATTCAGTGCAGAAAGGATAGTGCTTTAAACAAACATTGCTGAAATAATCGGGTATTTATACGCAAAAAACGACTTCAATCTCGACCTTGTCCATATAAATATTGGCTCATCCAAAAAAAAAAATGGATCATAGTGGAAAGTGTAGAATTATGCTAAAATTATAAAACTTCTAAAAGTAAATGTAAAAGAAAACATTGATCTTGGGTCAGGCAACAATCTTTAGATTTTTAGATATGGCATTAAAAAAAGTTCCATAAGTAAATTGGACTTCATCAAAATTAAGATATGTTCAATGACATAGTAAAGAGAGTACAAAATGAGCCATGAAATGGATAAAATGCTTGCAAATTATATACATAATAAAGACTTTGTATCCTGGATTCATTAAGAACTCTCAAAATTCAATAGTGAGAGAAAAAAAGCACTCAAAATAAAACTTAGGCAAAGTATTTGAACAGACATTTCACCCAAGAAGGTATACTTATGACAAATAAGTTTTTGACATGATGCTTAACATTATTCATCAATAGAGAAATGAAATTAAAACCACAATGAGACATCTGTTAAAATAGTTAAAATTAAAAAGATTTACCGTACCAAATGTTGGTAATGAAGTTGAAGCACTGGAAATCTCATAAACTCCTGATGGGAATGTAAAATGATACAACTAATTTGAGAGTTTGCCAGTTTCTTAAACTGTTTAGCACATATATACAGTATTATCCAGTTGTTAGTGTTTTCCCAAAATGAGTGAAAGCAGGGAGTTATATGTCCATACAAAGGATTATATAAAAATAGCCATAGTAATTTTATTTATAGTATCAAAAACTGGAAAATACCCAAATATCTATCAACAGGTAAATGGATTAGCAAATTGCAGTATGTCCATATAATAAAATAGTTGTCAGCAATAACAAACTATTGATATATGCTATAATAGGTATTCTGAGTGATTAATTCATTCAAGAAATAATACATACGGTATGGTTTCATAATGTGTAAAATTCTAGGTGATGTAAACTAATCAACAGTGACAGAAAACATATTGGTGGTTGCCTGGAGATAGGAAAGGAACAGGAAAAGTTGGTTGGGAATGATTAAAGAACACTTTGAGGTTTCGAACATATTCATTATCTTGACTGTGCTGATGGTTTATGATGTGTATACATGTCAAAACGAACCGAATTTTATACTTTAAATATATACGGTACATTGTATGTTGTTTTTTTATAGAGAACCTGGAGAAGAAAGATCTTACAGGGAGTTATATAGAAAGAACCAGTATAATCATAATTATTTGAAAACAGCAGAGGTTATTAAAGCTAATGTAATGCATCTGCGTGATACATAATACTTGAAAGTCCTATACTACTTTTTCCAAAATCAAAGAATCACAGCTGCAGTTATTGTTCATGCAGGGGTATAAAAGACTTGCCGTTCAGTTGCTGAAGGCACCCCCATAGCCATAATTACAACGTTTCCTATTTTGGACTCCTTAACAACAATGGATGTGGGATGAGAATTCATAAAATACTCCACTTACAAAATCTCATTGCTCACAACTACGACAAAAGATTGACTAGGAAGTTGAAGGCTAGGCTCCATTACTAGCTGAGACTCACTAGCTTACTGATAGTACATGAGATTCAAATTTGTGATGAAGCAAACCTTCAAATAATTCCAAGTTATGAATGCCAGGCTTGCTTGGAAATTGTTCACTCTGAGCTTCAGCATTAATAAAAACATATTTTTCAACCAATCTCAAGCTTGTAGCTAGTGATTGTTCATTTCCACATGAATACCAATCTCTACACTTCTTGGTCATAAAATCATAGGCCCTCAAAATCTCATGACAGTATTTACTACTTGCTCATTACTTCTCTGATAGATAGCACACTATCCTAGATCCTTATCCCATTCATTTGTTTAAGCATTAAAAAAATCTGCTACTATATTAGAATTTTGCCTACCTCTTGGTAAGCAGGATAGGCTCTATTTATTTAAGTAGCTTAAAGTTTAGCTGGGGAGAAAGAAATATAAACAGATCATTACAATCAAATGTGAAAAGTATTTTTCAGAGAAGTCCAGAAGAGCAAAGGACAAAGAAGGACACATCAAGATTTCCTCTTGGTTACGCTCCTAGCATGATGAATTTTAATCCAGTAATATTTCCCCATTGATTTTCTTCAAATTCTGAAGACGGGCTGTAAAATAACATCTATAACATGTTGAGTTAGCGAGTACCACCCAGCATCTGGTGCTTGAGACCCCACTGTAAGCAATTCTGTCATGTATCTGTTCCAGTTTAAGTTATTTTGGCTCCTATTGGGACATCCATGGGAAAATTAATTAGGTGTGATGGACTTAAAATAGAATTTAATCCTGGGAAAAGTGTCTATTTTAGGTAAAAAATTTCAGAGCAAATAAATAGTTGCTAGGTGACAGTGTGATTCACATTCTGTAAATGATATAGCTGTAAAAAATTAGAAGCTAGTTTGTTTAAAGTGTTCCATCATTTTTCTCTAATGAGATTTGATGCACTGAGATTTGAGGTAGGTTTTCCCACCTCTTCCATTGTCTTACCTTGTTTCAAGAAGAAATACAAAAAACATATTAAATTAAAGCCCAGAGAGTTATGAGTTGTATGGTTTTGTAAAGGACAGGATAAACATACAGGAAATAAGAATTTCTGTCCATTAAAACTTACTTTAACTTTCCCAACAAAATGATATGCCCCTGTAGAAACTATATCATATCTCCTTAGGATGATAACCCTCACTTCACTGTTCTGTACTTGGTAGAGATTCAGTAAATATTTGGCAATGGTTATTAAAATAATGAAAATAAAGTTGTTTTAATTTTAAATTAACTTAAATTCTGAGAAGATTTTATAATAAAAACAAATTGTAATATTTCCCCTTGTTCTACTCTTGGTTCTTTAGGATATTTTATAAGCATGGTTGCCTATTCAGAATAACAATGTGCATTATTCTCAAAAGGTGTGCATTTTTGAAGTCTCTTGAGTCATATCAATTTGAAATAAACATGTTTTTAAAATTCTAATTTAATGTTCTAAGAAAATCTTGCCATTATAAAAGTCATTTTCATGTATTCCTATGAGAATCGGGGGAAAGATTTAAATTTCTACTTGATTTCTTGCTTCTATTCAGTTTCCTACCAAAGATGTCAAATTCTTCTCTCACTTGTAACTTTCATAGAAAGATATACTAGCTCCACTGGCAGAAGGGAAAGCAATGTACTAATAATTGTCAGTATTTTTATAGCAACAAGCTGCTGGATCAACAAAAGAATATATATTGATCCATTTGTATATTTTCAGCAATAAATTAATTTTTCTTAAGAGCAATATGTAACTTTTCTTTTATGTACGTTTATCTATGACGGGAATATTTTGTTGCCTTGAGTTGTTAGCTATAACAATACTGTGTTTTATTTTTATTCCGTGAAAGCAGAATTTTTTTAAAGTATGATGACTATAAAAGGAAGACACTGTATATTAAAATTAAGTGCTAAATGTCGTTTCCTAAAGCAGAAGAGAAAATGTACATTGGTTTCTAATTATGCTTTATCAGCAAATTAAAGAATACAAAGACAGCCTAAAATTAAAACATCTACAAATAAATCAAAATTGCATTTCGAGTGCCTCTTCTTTGCAAGATGATCAAAAAAGTTAATTTTCTTCTGTGTGAAATGTCACATAGTCTGTAGTTTTTCTGATTGGCTAAAAATGAACTGGAAAACTCTTCTCTGTTGTATTTTTTCATGTCCACCTTACTTGTATCTTTTCATTTTGGATTTTATAGTTGCTTGTGGTTTCTCTTTTAATAATCCTTAAATAATCCTTATTAGTCTCAGTGTATGTATCTTTCTGGAGGTCTTTGAAGAGTATATAGATATACAAATACAGTTGTATTAAATTGAAAACTGCAATAACAGTAAATAATCACTCATTTGCTCCAACAGCAAATAAAGCTAAAAGAGAGTAAGTATTCTTATTGATTGGAAATTATGCTAATAACTCATTAATAGAAGATGAGTAAAGAGAAAATCTATAATTCTTACAAATCTTTCCACTCCAGAATAAGTATGACTAAGCCAGTGGGCATATTAAAGATAAAATCTGTTTTGTTTGATTATTTACTATTTCTGATAAATAAACTGTGTGGAATTCAAAGGAAGAGGGTGGACTATACATTTACAAATTAAGCCATATTCCTGACTTTGTATGTGACTGTTTGCAAGTCAACTCCCAGTTATCTTCAGGTAGGTTAACAATATGCCTCTTTCAGTCTAACCTTAACAGTTATCACATGAGAACAAAGAACTTCCATTATGTATCTTTCATTTAGAATCATTGAAGAGAAAGGTCAATAAACACAGCAAAATATAATTCTTTGAGACGAGCACCTTAGTATTGTCAGCACAACATAAAATATTAAAGGATTTCTGCAGCAAGAACTATAATGGGGATTATGTTCTCAAATTAAGCCACAAAATGCCAGATATGTCATTTCAGTGAATTGTGTAGGAGTAAAGCATTAAATATACCAAGAAACATTATGAAACCATATTCTTGTATCTAAGTTAAAGTCATGCGAGAAACATCCATAAAACTTTTGCTCCTAAAACTGCGTTAACTATTTTCTATCTTTTTAAACATTCTTCTCCCATAGTTTTCTTATATCTTTAAATAGTTTTTCTTGTAATGTGTATTTCATGGTTGCTTATTTCATAATACATAGCAGTTTTAAGATGCCACTGTATGTATGTGTATTCCACCCCCACCCCATCCTGCTGTTTTTCCTGGTATAGAAGGCACATTACATTAGCAGGGACAAATTTTCCTTTCTGTCAATCTTCTCTTCTCTTTGACACTTAACATAGACATCTTTTTAAATGTGGATTTATCTTCTATAGATGAGTATTAAATAAATGCAAGTGAAGCCATCAGCTAAAATATAGAAATATAAATAATCTATTTATAGATAGGCTAATTATATCAGTCCAAATAAAAAGAAAACTCCTCCATATTTGGACTTGTCCATTGGCAAATAGATGTAAGAGACTGGTTAAAATATACTCTAATTCTTTTGGGATTTCTATTTAAAGAAAACAAAACAAAAATGCTCAGATTTTACCAGTTCTCTTCTATATTTCTCTCTGGGCACATAAATCATAAAAAAAATTTAACCCACAGGGATAAATGCAACTAAGTTCATTTCTTCATGTAAATTTGCCAATATTTCTAAAGATTACAGAAAAAAAATTCACTAGTATTATTAAGAAAAATTTCAACTTGGTATAATATAATTCACATAACAAAAAATTAGGCCTAGAGGGAAAACCAAAGTTTAAAGAACTGATTTTTAAAATCCTCCACCTCTGATAGAAGAGCTTGTATCACGCAAAGCCTTCAGTAAAAAACTACTACAAATCTCCATTTAAAAATTTTAGCTGATTTAGGGATAGAGAGCAACAAAGACAGAGTTGGAGATACAGATCCCCAAAATAAGGAAAATGTGTCAAGGGGAGCTGTAGTGTCCTAGTAGCCTTTTCCCATTGAAGCATTGGCCACTATTTGCCATGTCATAGTGTGGGTCACTGTCCAACCAGAAAGTGCCCTGCCAGAACTTTTGTCACACCCTCGGGATTAAGAGATAAAAATGTAATAACAACCAGGGCAGGCTAGACTTAAAGGCCAAAGATTCTAGAGAAAATAAATTTGTAGTGAAATGCGGCCAAAATTCTTGTCTTAAGGCATTTGACAAACATTAAACTGCCCGGCCATAAGATGTTGAGAAACTAAGAAGAAAGCAGGTTAAAAAGGCGGTAGAAACACAAACTGGAAATCAGAGCCTGCCAAGGAGGAGAGGTTATGGTAACATTCCAGTTACAGGAATAAGGACAAGGTTAAAATATTACAGCCCTTAAAATGTCTGAATCCTATTTTCATACTATATCCATCCCCAGTTAGACCAAGGGACTCTGCCTCTACTCTAACTACTGGCTAAAATAATTAAATCTTCTTTGAGGAAGATAATATTATCCAGGACTCTTACCTTGAGAGTTCTTAATATTTGGCATTCAATAAAAATCTTGTAAAGCCTACAAGAGAACTGTAGTAAATGACTAAAAATCTAGAGAAGAAATAGGTGCTAGAAACTGACCCAAAGATAACCAAGGTGTTGGAAGTATAAATAGATTTTAAAGTAACTGTATTTAACACATTGAACAAAATAGATGACAAAAAGAATTTTAGGAAAGTATGAAAACGTATATAAAATAATTGAACAGGGTTCTAGAATTGAAGGACAAAGCAACTGAAATTTAGTACTCAATGGGCACTGTTAACAGCAAATTAGAGATAAAAAATCAGAAGTTTATAGACCTAAAAAATAGATCTGTAGAAAATAACTAGACTGAAATAGAAAGACCAAAAAAGAAGGAAAATACAGAAAAGGGATTAGAGACATAAGGTGTATTGAAAATGGTGTACATATGTTTAGAAGAAAAGGAGAGGAGGAGAATGAGGCTGAAGTAGTAGTTGAAAAGATGCTGGCAAACATTCTCCGAAGCCGATGAAAGATATCAAGATACAGATTTTCAAAGAACTACTACCCATAATTATAAATACTGAAATAGCACATGTAGGCATATTGCACTAAAACTGTTAAAAAGTAAAAATGAGGGAAATTTTTCAAAAGCAGTGAGTTAAAAAAAAAAAAAGACATTCTTTGGCTTTTCAAACTAGCAGTAAAGGAGTCTCATTCTTTCATTTTTTTTTTTTTTTACATCCTTATACTGACATAGTCTCTAATTTAACTCAGTTATTCAGGTCATTCTATCATACCTCATCCTAGGAACTTGTAAAAAATGCCAACAACTAAAATGCCTCAGTGTAGACAATTTGAATGACAGAGAATCGTGTTTCTTTAAAAAACAGCTTGAAGGCACCTAATTTGTTACTCCTTTTTCAGGATGCATTTTTTTCCCATTTGTAATTTTACTTTAGAGATTAGGAGATGACTCCTGTGTCTTAATTGACTGAGAATTTTAATCTTTTGGTTCACCTCTCTACTCCAGCTGGATTTGTAATGCTCTCATAAGCATTTCACACCCTCTTGCAAATCTATCCTCCACTGACCCAACCAATATACAAAGCTTGACAATTTCAAATTCACATGAATTAGAATCTTATAAAATTTTGATCTTTGTTTTTAGATTATAGTTTCATTAGAAAATATTTATAAATATGCAGTAAATAATTATTTTACACTTGGGAAGAGAGAAATATAGTTTTTAAGAGAAATAACATCCTTAAAGAATGATTACAGGCCCATCATCTTGGTCTCTTTTTTAAAGCCAAATTTAAAAGAGAAGAAGAAATAATAACTTTTGTTTTCTTTGAATTTATATTTTGCTCATTTTTCACTGGGGTAGACATCCATTTATATAAGAAGGGATACTAGAATGGCCATGTTACTAGAATGGTCTATTTGAAGGATAAGAATAGGTAGAAGATAAACAAAAAGGCAACAGAGGAAGTAATTTTAAAAATTATGATAAGAAAAGTGGAAAAGAGAAGAGGTAGAGAGAAGAGTTATTCAACAACAAGAAGAAAGCATTGTAGGTCAGAGGGAAAGGGCCGGATTTATGCATCCAGATTCAACAAATATTTTTGAGCCTGTGTTACCAGTCTTCATGTGTACTGGGCTCTGAACAAAATGGCAAAGGCCTCTAACTTCAAGGAACATCTATTCTAGTTGTGGAAATTAGTTAAGATTAGACTGCCGGCATTTAAAAATGTTAAAGATGTTTAAAAAAACATTATTTTTCTCTAACATCAAACCAAATATCCCAATGCTGATATGGTGATCCTATAAATCACCACGTTCATTCTTAGTCTACATTTTTTTCTCTACCATCAAATACTAAATGGCTTCCTTCCTCAAGGTAATTTATTGCTTAAAACAGCTGCTGGGGCACCAACCTTCACATCCATTACCAGACAGTTAGAAGAAGAAGAAAACAACAGAAGGAAACTATTACCCCACAAGGAACCTTTCTAGTAGTACCTCCCTAAAATTTTCACTTATAACCCATTGGCCAGAACTTAGTCATATGGAAACTAGTAACCACAAGAAAGGTTGGGAAATAAAATATTTTTGTCAGGTATCTTACTACTCCAAACAATATTGAATTTTTCCTAAAGCAAGAAGGGGAGAATGGATATTATGTAGGGATCCAGTTGACTTTGTCATGGGTAGAAACATATGAACATGATTATTTAAATAAGGTATTACTCAATATCATAGGCCAGTGGAATTATAATGAGCTCAGTATGAGCTGTGTTTTGTGATTTTATAATTATTTGCTTCTTATGTTCTTCAGGCCATGAAGAACATAAGAAAAAATAAAGACACTTAGGCTGGCTGAGACCTGCTTTTTCCTAGTTGGCTTGACTATATGTAATTATTCATCTAAATCTACTTTTATTCTTGTCTATTTCTTAAGAGATTACTTTTGAAATGGACTGAGAAAATTATTTAAACCCTAAATTTGACTTATCTGCAGACATTTTTGAAGACTTTGACTTTATCAATTTAAGACTAATAAAGAGCTGCACAATAATATGACATTATACTCAAATAAAAATAATAAATCTATTTTTTTTTGAGACAGAATCTGGTTCTGTCACCCAGGTTGGAGTGCAATTGCACGCTCTCGGCTCACTGCAACCTTCATCTCCCAGGTTTAAGCGATTCTCCTGCTTCAGCCTCCCAAGTAGCTGGGACTATAGGTGTGTGCCACCATGGCCGGCTAATTTTTGTATTTTTAAGTAGAGTCAGGTTTTGCCATGTTGGTCAGGCTGGTCTTGAACCACTGACCCCATGATCCGCCCACCTCAGCCTCCCAAAGGGCTGGGATTACAGGTGTGAGCCACCATGCCCGGCTAAGTCTACGTTCTTATTCGGAGAGTTAGGATGAGACACTGTCAACCCAACTCTATTTCTAGTTATTTACATTACAGACCTATCTATGCTCCAAAAGCATCTTAAAGTTTCAACCCCATTATCATTTTTTCTTGTGGTTTATTATTGGTAGCAGAAAGACTAAGTTTCTCGTTTACATACTAATTTTGTAAACCAAAGTTCTGTTAGAATGCTAATAAAGAGTGCATTGATTGCTTCTCAGCTCCTTCTTCCCTCCCCCACACTATCTGAAAATAAATTAATAGTTAATTCTTTATACAATCAATTTTCTGGTACAGAAGCTTTACAGTTTGCAACGTGCCTTACCATGTAGTATCTCACTTTAATTACCATGACCATCCTACAAAGTAGACAATTTGGAATTATCTCTGTGTTATAGACAATTGAGTCTCTGAGTAGTGAAGTGAATTGCTCAAGGCACTTGATTTTCCAATAAGAAAATTTGGATTATGACAGATTTTTAAAAATTTTGCTCTAATTATTGCCCCTCATAACTACCCAAAAAGGATAAACTCTATTTTTTCATCTTGCTGTTGGCAATATAAAGGACAAATAAAATCCTTCTACGTTGCTTCTGCTCCTCTCCCTTTTATTTATATTCATACCCACTCTCACAGCCCTCCCTTTTTTTCCTCTCCAGGGCAATTTGTTTTGTAGCTATCCTTTAATTAATGTCCATTCTTCCCCATTGGTATAAAGAGCAGGACTGAAATATCAAAACTTGCATTGTAATTGTAGATTCACCCCTGCTGTGAGGTTCAATGACAGGAATAAAATTTCAATTAAGCAATTATCTAAGAGTGCCACTGAAAGCCTTGAGTGCAACTATTCCTCTCCCTGATTTTTGTAGCCCTCATTGGCCATATGTTGAATTTCCATTTTTCATGGTTTCCTCTCAGGCAGAAATCTTCACATATTGACATGTGTGTAATGGAAGAGCACCACATGAGGCCCAGCTTTGCATTTATCCAACCTCACTTGCTTCAATGTCTGTGACAAGAGTAGAATAGTGAGCAGCAAGAGGCCTCAGATTTTCAATGCCTCGTCAAAGCCTGGCTGTTCCTGCCTGTGATAATATGGAAATGGCCCCTTTCTTTACTGTGCAAGCCAAGCTCACATGTGGATTAGTCCTTTGACATCAAGCCCATTTCTTTGCTTTTATTGTTAGTAGTTGTAAACCAGACCCTGGGTAGAGCATAGACACTGTTTCCAACCAAGAAGACGGACTTAGAAGACCCAAAGAGGGGAGACATTAAAGCTCATGAGAGTCAAGTCCCCTTGAAGATGCAAATCAAGCCAAGTTTGATCATGTTTTCCTGCCTTCTAACAGACTTCAGTTTCCAGCAAGTTGCTGAGCCCAAGTTTTCATTATATGGATGCTCAAAACACCTAGAATCAATCACCATATACCTATCAACTGGAATTAATTTAAATTAACAATATGTTCTAAGGGTATTTCTTAGTTTTTTAAAATCGCTTTTCCCCCACATCATGAAGTATACATATTGAAACTCCAATAGTTTTAAAGGTGAATACAATGCTATAATACTAATTTAATATAATACTAATAATATATTACCCTTGCTGTGTAATTTAAATGTGTTCACATATTATGATTATAATTTTAAGGCTCTAAGTGCAGATTTTCTATCTGACTACTGATATTTGAGAAAAGATACTAAGAGTTTTATCAAAAAGTTCTAATACTTGTATTTTTTCTCTGTTAATGACCTTGATGTTTAAGAAACAGAAACATGTGGAAGCAGCACTGCTCTTCTGTATTATTGCTTTACAATTTTTTTTTTTTTTTGAGACAGGCTCACACTCTGTTGCCTAGGCTAGAGTGCAGTGGCAATCATGGCTCACTGCAGCCATGATCTCCCAGGCTCAAATGATCTTTCCACCTCAGCCTCCCAATTAGCTGGGACTACAGGCATGTGTCATCACACCCAGCTAATTTTGAAATTTTTTTGTACAAACAAGGTCTCCCTATGTTGCCAAAGCGATCCTCCTACTTCTGCTTCCCAAAGTGCTGGGATTACAGACATTAGTCACCATACCCAGTCTTATATTATTCTTTTATAAAAGGATATCTAGTATTCTGAAATAGGAGTACTCAGGAGGAATTTATTTTTAAGCATTGATACCATTGGAAATAAACTGCAGAACTTAAAGAAGTTATAGAGAGGATTGTAGAAAGTCCTTAATTTTAAAAAGACATGAAACATTTAAAAAAATATTAATTGTATCTTCTTCAATCCCCATCCCCAAAGTTTAAGCCTGCTGAAGTAAACATAGATCACAGTTCCTTTTGCAAACAGGAAATTTTGATGGCCTCTGTGGGACCAAGCTCACACTTCTCACTGCTGCATTCTAAACCCTGATGGTTTGACCCAGGCCTTATTAACCTCTCCGTTCCTACTTTATCACCGTAAGTTTCAGTTACAGCATTTTACTGCAGTTTCCTGAAAAGTTTCAAAATCTGCACCATTATTTTCTGAAATCTCTGTGTATAATGATTATCCTCTGTTATGGGCCGAATTGTGTGTTGAATTTCACTCTGGATGTTGCCATGGCCCCCCAGCTGCTCACAGATGCAACTTGACAGCACTTCACATCAAATGCAGTACATACATGTCTGTTGCTTTTTACTCTAGCCTTCTCTACCGCTACCAAATAGGACTTCTGCAGACTATAGAGACTACTCAGTCATACTGACACATACACAAATCTGAAAGAGCAAAAGAGTTAACACCCAAGGGAATACTGGTAGGACGGGAGCTAGTGGAGAAATACTCCTCTGAAATGTTCCTTGTATGGAAAATCTGAGGCACATTCTACACAGTAGCCAGCAAGTCCCCAGCGGGACTGAGCCTGAATGACCCATAGGTAACCAGTTCACCAGTACAGCTTTAAATGGACTTTCTGTTTTTTTTTCTTTCTTTCTTTTTCTTTTTTTTAAACTTGTCTACTTTTTGATATCTTTTTCTGAATAATCCAGTTTCATAAAATCTTCAGTCTCAGGTTCTGTTTTGGGGGTGAGGAGAAAGAAAGCTGAGACATTTTCCTACCTTACACTACTTTGGCATTGTGCTTAAATCTCCACCTAGCAAACTCTGCTTTGTGCTTCAGTTATTAGGGTATGCTTCTGAATCTTCTGAAAGTTCAAGATCTTGTGGTGATATTCAGATCCCTGGCATTATTGCTGTTGTGGCCATCTTACCTATAAGGGTGTGTTTAGTGGCGTGGCCTCATATATTCATAGGGCCCAGAGCAAAAATACCCAAAAATCAAAAGCCAAAAAATAACCCACTATTAGCATGTCCTTATACTATGCGTCTAAATATTTAAAGTAATAATTCAATCTAATAAAATACTAAATAAAATATGTATTTTCTTTCTTTCTAGATGAATATATCTCCATAATGACCTAGAAGGCCAGGTTGAACTTAGAGTTCTCTGACTGGAGTTTCACACCAGAACACAGCAAGCCAGAACTTGGCCCATCGTCTACCTTCCTTTTATTTGTATTACATCAAAATGCCACCTCACTTTGTCTTGTACTGAATGCCTGTGTAATCTCCATCCAAGTTCCATCTCCTTGGGTCTAGGGAGATACATACATAATGATTCAGTCTTCCCTTGGGAGAATGGAACCTGAAAGAAAACTCAGGAGCACATGAACATGGAATTCTTAGGTCCTGGGATCTGCATCATGATCTAGAAGTGGGTGTGTGATCTCTAGGTGGGCATGTCACAATGAATAATCAAGAAGTTGCACAATGGGAAGATTTGTTCCACGAAGAATTCACTGCTAAGCTAAGAAGGGCTGTAACAAAAACCATGAAATCTTAGTGCATATGAAGAAAAACTAGAGAAAAAAATCACCCTGTTTAGCATAAAATAGTCTTTGAAAACCAAGGACAGAGCTTATTCTTAGGTACATTGAAAGAAAGTCATATAGTGCTTTGAGAAGCACTAAAATGTGAGTCAGTGCCCACTGCATAGTTCTACTTAGTCCTTTCATTATCCTTGAGCAGTCTGGATCTAAGAATAAAGAATAAGGTAATCCAACCCCTGTGGTATAGAAGCAGGTATGGAGAAGGGCCTGCAGGCTTGCTTGGTTTCCTGACATCTCCAAACACCATTTCAAATTTCAGTTATATCACCCACTACAGAAAGATTATGTGTATCCAATTTTCTTTTCTTTTCTTTGTTTCTTTTTGAGGCCGAGTCTCACTCTGTTGCCCAGGCTGGAGTGCAATTGAGCGATCTCGGCTCACTGCAACCTCTACCTCCCAGGGTCAAGTGATTCTCCTGCCTCAGCCTCCTAAGTAGCAGGGATTATAGGTGTCTGCCACCAAGAATGGCTAATTTTTGTATTTTTAGCAGTGATGGGGTTTCACCATGTAGGCCAGGCTGGTCTCAAACTCCTAACCTCAAGTGATCCACCCACTTCAGCCTCTCAAAGTACTAGGGTTACAGGCGTTAGCCACTGCTCCCAGCCAGTTTTCTAACTTAGTAATTTTAATAATTCTTTGGTTTCCTCCATTTAGGAAAGTTTACCATTAGTATTTCTTTGACCTGCCTTTTGTTTTTTCCACTTATTTATCCTCTTAAATAGCTATCAGTTATTGGAAAATGGCAATGTGAACACACTATTAAGCAACCCATGTGCTTGGTCCTTTGGTAAATGGTTTATAGAAACAAAATTAGAAATAGTCTTTTTTTTGAGCTCGAAGGATGCACATTATAAATCTATATAAATTCAAGGTTTCATTTATCATTATTTAGCACTGCGTAAACTTTTATCCCTCAGTCGGTTATTTTGCTAATGTTCTTTTCCATCAAGTCAAAGCATACTATTTATAATTCATCAATATCAAATAGTGTTTCTTAAGTGTCTCTAGAGAGCAGGTTGTAATGCTGCTCTGTATGCTCTTTGAAGTGTTAGCATTATTTCTTGGCATGTGACTGTGAGTGGAGGCATCAAGTGATATCTTAAGGTACAGTTAGCTCCATTTACTTCCATTCTCTCTATCCCCACCTTGATGTCTTTATGGAAACTTTTTAAATATTATGAAAGTATGAATAAAATCATGAAAATTTTCTAATTTTTATTAATATATAACATTTACTCTGAAGGAAAAAGCATGCAGTGTGCATGTCATGCAGTCAAAACAAGATTCTCTGCTCAAGCCAGAATGCACTCATAAGTCTCTTCCATATAGAGATTCTTGAATTATCTTGAATTATTGGTGTTCAAGATTGAACAAATTTCTTACGTAGATAAAATGGAAGACTTAGATAACTTAAGCATTTTCCCAGTATATGATGGTAGATATGACAGTAAACTCTGACCACAACTTGGAAAAAAAAACTGTGGTTGAATACATAGAAAAGAAAGCATGATTTCTGTATCAGTTGTTTTAGCCTGTATGAGGAGTCATAGCCTGATTAAGGGCTCACAAATTTTCAGTTCAATCTGAGGTGAAGTGATAATCAGATTTTCATCCTGTTATTGATATAGCAGCTAACCAGTTAGAATGGAATTTCATGGGTTAAGCAGAGTTACTTACTTGCATTTCTTATTTCAACATAATTAACAAAAGATCAAAATCCAATGTGAAAAATTCACAGATGCAGCAAAGAAAAAAATTTCTAGTAATTCATCATAGTTGTTTACAATGCAACTATACACAAATACTGTCATTAAAAAGTTAAACTGAAAAATGTTAAACTCTTGGTAAATTTGTTGAGAAAGATGTCAGAACTCCATGAGTGCAAGTCTTATAATGTGAGTTCTTGAATCATTTTTGTTTAGACAAATTCACTCTATCATCTATAGCTGCTCATGGTTTCTTTAAGGAAAGAGGGATTAAAAACTATTTAAGCAACTATCCCAGTAAAGACAATGTTAATAATGACCTGAATTTTCATCTTGCCATTATTTTTTAATTATAAAAAGTTAAATTCAGATATTATGGAAAGAAGTAATCTAGGAAGTAAAAATCCTTCAGAATGCCATCTCTTTTCTTTCTGGCTATATAGTCCTTCAGCTATTTTTCTATACATTTGCTTATATTGTTACTGTCTTATTTTTTATAGAAAGGTGTCATATAATATACAATGTTTTGAAATTTGAGCTTTTAAATTTAACAGAATATCTTACTTAACATTATTTCCTGCTGCTACATTTAGTTCTGATTATGTTTAATGGCTGCATACTCCATCAAATGGGTCTATCATTGTTTTCCCTTAATGATCCAAATTTGAGTTTTTATCTATCAAAACAAAGCAGAAGGAAATATTCTTGTACATATATGTTGCTGATATGGTTTGGCTGTGTCCCCACCCAAATTCACCTTGAATCGTAGTAACCCCTACATGTCAAGGGTGGAGCCAGGTGGAGATAATTGAATTATGGGGCAGCTTTCCCCATACTGTGTTTGTGGTAGTGAATAAGTCTCATGAGATCTGATGGTTTTATAAATGGTAGTTCTCCTGCACAAACTCTATTTTGTCTGCTGCTATGTAAGACATGCCTTTGCTCCTCATTCACTTTTCACTGTGATTGTGAGGCCTCCCCAGCTATATGGAACTGTGAGTCAATTGAACCTCTTTCTTTTATAAATTACCCAGTCTTAGGTATGTCTTTATCAGTAGCATGAGAACAAATGAATATAGTTGCCATACTTTGAAATTTATTTTTTGAGGACAATTATCTGGAAGGATGCTATATCAAAGGATATATGATACATCATTTTAGACTTAATGCATATTTCCAACATATTCATGAATTAACATTGTATTGAATATAACCAAACCAGTAGAAACTTTCTTTTCCTGTTTTTTAGAAAATTTGAGTTTACTTATTTAAATTGTGTAAGTTGATATGGGTCTATATAATACTAAGCTTTCTCATTCAAGGACATAATGTCTCTCACCACTAATTTAGGCTGTCTTTCATGCATTTTTGCCAAGTCTTACTGCACATACATTTACATAATATTATTCAATCTATTTCCTTAATTGCTAAACTCTCAGGTTTTGATTTGTATTTGAGATTAAAACTTTGTTTACATGATATTTTGCTTATCAGATGAGTTCTTTTCAAATATTAACACATTAGTAGTAATGTAACTTCTCTGATTACCATAACAAAGTCTTTCATTTTTACCCTTGTATTCTCAGCACAAAACATGTTTGGCACATGTCAAGGACTCAATAAATTTTATTGAATAAATTAATGAAAATTATTGATCCTTGTTTATGAAAAGAGAAAACAAGGAGACATTAAATGTTTCCAGAAGGAAGTGAAGCCAGATTTCTCACTGGTCTGTCACAATTACTCATCATCATACTGCACTTATTTATGTGAAATACATATCAAAGGAATTATAAGGTAGACTTTTATTTCTTGGTAGTAGGCAGAAAGTCATCTAATCCTTCATCCTTCCCTTCAGTTCTTCTCTTCTTTCTTCCGTACACAGGAATCAGTAAATAAGCTGAAAATGTGAAGTCATGCAAAGATTTGTTTGAAAAGCAAAACATTTCAATAAAAGATCTTCCTGGACTAAGAGTACAAGTACGATTTTGATGAAACACCACCACTAAAGATCAGATAATATTATTCATGCTGCAATTTGAAAGGGAAGTAGGAGGAAAATCAGACTGACTCTGCCACTGCATAAAATCACACCCCTGGGAATGAAGGAAGCATTCTGAGAATGAGAAATGGAAAATTCGTGACTCTTCCTGGCTAACAGTTCCATCTAGAGTGAACTGCAGTCATGATTTTGCAATAGCAGCCTGTCACGAAACCAAGGTAAATTTCAATTCAAAAATAATGCTTTGGCTGGGCATAGTGGCTCATGCCTGTAATCCCAGTACTTTGAGGCCTAGGTGGGGGGATCACCTGAGGTCAGGAGTTTGAGACCAGCCTAGCTAACATGGTGAAACCCCATTTCTACTAAAAATACAAAAATTAGCCGGGCATGGTGGCAGGCACCTGTAATCCCAGCTACTCAGGAGGCTGAGACAGGAGAATCGCTTGAACCCAGGAGGCAGAGGTTGCAGTGAGCCTAGATCACGCCACTGCACTCTAGCCTGGGCGACAAGAGTGAGACTCCCTCTCAAATAATAATGATGATGATGATGATAATAATAATGATGCTTTATTGTATTGAAAATGGTCTGTTTTGTATGAGACACTGTTTATTGAACTGATGAAATTTGTCACTGAAAACAGCATTTTATGCGAATAGTAAAGAGTTAGCTGGATCTGGTTATTGGGAGCTAACATGGAACTACATATATAATGCAGAGCCCATAACTGGTTTTAAAGGAAGAGAGAGTATCAGGTTAAGTCCATTGGCAAGAAAATGACACCTTCTAATCGAAGAAACAAATACAGTTGGTATCTTTGGGACCTTTTTCTGAATAATCCAGTTTCATAATAGCTTTAGTCTCGGGTTCTGCTTTGGGGGTGAGGGGTAAGCAAGCTGAGACATTTTCCTACCTTAAATGACTTTGGCATTGTGCAAATTCAGTTGACCCTTGAACACAGATTTGAACTGCATGGGTCCACTTACACACTGATTTCTTTTCAACCGAAGGCTGGACTGGCAACCTATTATATGGAAGGCTGACTTTTCATATACACAATTTCCACAAGACTGACTGTGGGATTTGAGTATGTGTGGGATTTTGGTACATGCAGGAGTCCAGGACCTATCCCTTCTCCCACATAAAGAGAGTTAACTGTACAACTATGCTCCTAGAGGCATCTCAATCTCCTGTTTCCTTCTCACTATCTGTGTTTGAGTGTGGAAGAGGTTAGAAAAGTAAACTAACGAACAGTTAGCTTAAAGTTACGTCTTAATCAATCATAATCAATGGGCTCCCTAGGATTAGGATGGAAGCTACTGCAAGATACGTAAACTGGGAAGCCTTAACGTTCTGCTAAAGCAGTGGTCACAGCTGGGAGTGGGGTGTATATTTGACAATTATTTGGAGAAATTTTGGGGTGTCACAACTGGTGGTAGTGGAAGGGCAGTTACTCCTGGCATCTAGTGGACTGCTAAGCATCTTATAGTCACAAGAGAGCCCCCCACAACAAGTAATTATCCAGCTCAGAGTGTCAGCTACACTGCTTTTGCAAAATTCTGTGCTAGATGAATGAATAAAATATCAGTAATCTTACTCATGATTCAGGGTGAAATGATTAAGAAAAAGATAAAAAGGATATGAAATTAATGGTAAATTGCACTTAAAAATTATGCCTCTAAATGGATTTAAGTAACATTTGTAACAAATGGTAAATTAATGTTTATTAATGTGGTTTAAATAAATAATTAAATATATTTTTATGAATGTATGCTCACCATTCTGCATAGTTAATTGCAGAATTTGGGGCAGAATTCAACATCAGAGTGTCAAATTATGTATTTCTCCATTCAGATTCTGTGGCTGAAGTAAAATTGGATACACCTTATGGCAAATTTCCAGAAAAGCAGATTTTGCTTTCTAGAATAGATGCATAAATTCCTTCGAAAAGTGTACAATACTTTCTGTGGAATGTGATACCAACTAGTTCTTTACTACTACAATGTTATGGTTCTAGCTTTGACCATTGTAGATGAAAGCAATCTGGCTTTCCTGGCCACAGATGGCTGGATCTGAGACAGCGACATTAGCCATAGGCTTGGTGTAACCAAGTTATGAGTGGTTGCAGTTTACATAATAGACTTAGTAGTAGTAACTTTCTGATTTCATCTTAACGAGTTTTGTAATTTTTGTTTTATTTAAGAACACATGAAATTGTGATTTAGATTTTATAATTCAAGGAGTTTGTTTTATGTACGTTTGATAGACCGTTTTATATTTTACTCATTTTTTTCCCATCATTTTATCCTCATAGTTATTTATGGGCTGTGCTGGGAAGACAGGGAAACAACAATGCTTGAGAAGATTTGCAAGCACTTTGCCCAACAGAGTCCCTTAATGGATGCAATGAAGACAACTAACTCAACCAAATTCTCTTTTTGTAAGAAGAATAAATTCTAAGTAAAGGAAAAGGTATGTTTCTTAGTTTTAGGATATTGTATCTGCTCATAAATAAAAAAAAAAAACAACTTTCTGACCATTCCTTTAAGTTGCAGATTTCTAAAACTTCCAGTCCTGTGTAACGACCAAAGCTTTGAAGTTGACTTAAATCTTTTCCTTTCCTTTCCAGCTGGGGTTTCCTTTGGGCTGAAAACTTCTCTTGCAGTGGAAGATAGAGACCTTAATTTTCTTTTTCTCCTTCTCATTTACTTCTTATCCTATCTAGTATCTTTTATGATCATCAGAGTCAAAGTTGGGTGGTGGGATTAGGGGAGATGTTAAGGATGATAGACGGGGTAAGAAAGCTCAGATTTGACAGATATCTTCATTACTTCTTGGCATTACAGATATTTAAAGCAAACAACATTTTTCGCTATTTAGATACTTGTGTGGGTTCTTTGACAATTTCTCTGCAAGAGTACCTTTTTAAAAGCTCCTGGAGCATAGGCAGTGTTTTTCCTTTGTCAGGCCTATCCCCATGACATAGAATTTTCTCTTGGATTTGCAGGCCACGTCATTTTCTATCTGATGTTTCTCACCCTAAAAGCCAAACCTCCTGAAGTGGATCTCACATAAAATAACCCCAGGCTGACATTTCTACTTGGAATCTATACGTGAGTGCCATGATAACCCATATTTGACCCACTTTCAGAGAGAAAGGAAGTAACTTCTCAGTTTTAGCCTTTTATTCTGTTGCCAAATATCACTCGCACTTTATAAGGCATGAGCCACAAACTTTGGGAGACACAAATAAAGCTTTCCAGGTAGCCTCTTCAAAACCTTTCTCACTGCCCTGGAGGTGAGAACCAGACACTACCCATGTCTTCCCCACTGTGACATCAGGATTCCTAGAAACCTGATGATGTTCTTAAAATTTCTTTTTACAAAACTTTATTACCAGCTCTCAACTGCTGAAAATGTTAAAGATGATCCAGGGCTTAAAGAGTTGTGTAGCAAGTCCATGGATATTTTCATTATACATTTTGCATAAGATATAAACACCAACTTTGAATAGAGGAATGTCTAGTATATTGTATTTTATCTTGGTGTTTCATTAAAAAAATTAATTTCAGCATTCTGTAAGAAAATTTTTTTAAGTAATTCTACTTACATACAATAATACAAATATTAAAGGAATTAATCTCAGAGAGAATGCAGAGGCATGTTAATTGAGTTATCTAGAACAGTGAATTGCATTCAATCTCAGAAATGCAAGGATGGTTCATATTTGAAAATTTATTAATTTTCTTCATTATATTCCATCAAAAATTGCAAATGAAAATGCATTTAATAGAATGCAACTTTATTCAAGGTAATTGACCAAGAAGAATATTTTCTTCAGATGGAAAAACATGTATTTCTAATACATATGAAATCATGTGCTTAACTAAAATACCAGAAGCATCCCATGAATATTACTAGCAGATTTAATGGTGCTCTGGTAGAATGTTAAGTTTAATTAGAAAAGAGAAGGATAATATAAAAGGTAAAATGAGATTATACAATTAAAATTATTTGCAGGTAATAGGATTTTCTACCCAGAAAATTTAAAAGAAATGCCTGAAAAACTATAAAAGACAAAATAAGATAACTGAATAAAATAGCTGATTTCAAAATTAATTTTTAAAAAGCACTCACTGACTGGGCACAGTGGCTCATGCCTGTAATCCCAGCATTTTGGGAGGCCGAGGTGGGCGGATTACTTGAGGTCAGGAGTTTGTGCCCAGTCTGGCCAACATGGTGAAACCCTGTCTCTATTAAAAATACAAAAATTAGCCTTGTGTCGTTGCACGTGCTTGTAATCTCAGTTACTTGGAAGGCTGAGGCAGGAGAATCATTTCGACCTGAGAGGCAGATGTTGCAGTGAGCTGAGATTGTGCCACTGTACTACAGCCTAAGCAAAAGAGTGAGACTCCATCTCAAAAAAAAAAAAAAAAAGCAATAGTTGACCATGTGCGGTGTCTCATGTCTGTAATCCCAGCACCTTGGAGGAGGCTGAGGTGGGTGGATCGAGAGGTCAGGAGTTTGAGACCAGCACTGCCAACATGGTCTCGACAAAAAAAAATATGCAAAAAATTAGCCTGGTGTGGTGGCACGTGCCTGTAATCCCAGCTACTTGGGAGGCAGGAGAATCGCTTGCACACAGGAGGCAGAGGTTGCCCTGAGAGGAGATTGTGCCACTGCACTCCAGCCTGGACAACTGAGTAAGACTCTGTCTCAAAAAGAAAAAAAAAGCAATAGTTGTTATACATACAAATAGTAAGTAACATATGATGGAGGAATATCCTGATTATAATCATGACAAAAATATTAAAACCTTTATAACATGAAAATTAAGAGTCTATATAAAGAAAATATTAAAATTTTAGTAAAAGATTAATTATGAAACCAGAATAAGTGATAAAGCATATTTTCTTCCTGGATTGAATGTGTCAATATTTTAAAGATGTCGACTGTCTGTATATTATAGTACATGCAGTAGTATTCAGAACAAAATAAGATATTTAAAAAATTTAGCAATCTGATTCTAAAATGTGTAGGGAAATATAAACATGAAAGTAGCTAAGAAAGCTAGTGAAGCATTGAGGTGGCAACTGTCCTGAAATGTTAAATTTTTTGATAAATATGGCATATTTAGTGACTGATTTTTTCCACATCCATTCTGTCTGAAGATCCTTAATTTAAGCCAATAATGATATCTCAATTTTATTTGCCTATGATTGCTTCAGGGAAAGACAAATGTTAGCCAAGTGGGACAAATGGCATGGAAGGAGAGCCTTGACTGTTTTTTCGGGAAAAAGAAGACAGTTTCATTCTTCTTCAGGGTATTAATTGGTGTCAGTTTGATTTTGGAAACTGCCGTAACCACCTCACTTTCTGCTTGAAGACGGAGGCAACCACGGGCATGTCCAACCGAGAAATGGAAAGAGCTGTGGCCCTGATGACATCATTGAGTGAAATGATGCAAAAAACAATGTCTTGGTTCAGAAGACTTTGAAAGAGCCATTATATGATGATATAAATTTCTTTTTTTTCTGCTTAAGACAGTTTTATTCCAGCCTTTGTTATTTTTGCAGCCAGAGCACCTCTCTAAAATAAATCTACCATTAAAATAATATAGAAATGGCACATGAAGAGGAAGAAACGGAATAACAAATACAGAAATCTCCCCATTTCAAAGGAGTAGAGAAAATATAATCATTTCAGTTAATAGTATTGAGACAAATTGTCTAGATTGTTGGACTCATGTAATATTTCTACCTCTTTATTTTTACCAGGATAAATTCTAGATACGTCAAGTATTTAAAAGGAAAATAAAATTAAACCATAAAAGTATTAGTAAAATTCTCATAGCTGTTGGTGGAAATGTAGACTTGTACAATTGATTACCGTCTATTAAAAAGTTAACTTAAAAGTTTAAAAAACATATTTCACTGACAGCTACCTGAAATAAATGAAAGGATACATCCATGCAAAGACTTGCACATGCATACTTGTAACAGCTACATTAGAAATAGCTATGAAGTAGAAACATCCCAAATATTAATCAGTAGGTAAATGGATAAACAAATGTGGTATTCATATACCACACTGAATAATACTCAACAATACAAAGGAATAAACTATGGATACATACGACAATTTGGAAAAGTCTCAAAATCATGTTGCTATTAGAAGGAGTCAGCACAAAAGAATGCATACTATATGATTTCATGTATATAAATTCTGGAAAATGCAAACTAAATTTAGTGACAAAAAGCGGAACAGTAGTTTCTTGGTATGGGAGCATGAGAAAGGATTGACTTAAAAGAGCACAAAGTATCTGTAGGGAATGATGACAACGTTATGTACCTTTGTTGTGGGAGTTGTTTCGTGGGTGTACAAAATGATCAAAACTCATAAAATGCACAATTAAAATAAATGCAGTTTTCTGTACATAAAGTAAACTTCAATGAATTTAATAAACATATTGTCTGAGGATATGAAGATTTTAAACTATGCTAGGAGAGAATATGGGAAATATTTTTTTTTCTTTTTTTTTTTTTTGAGACAGAGTCTTGCTCTGTCACCAGGCACCAGGCACCAGGCTGGAGTGCAGTGGCACAATCTCAGCTCACTGCAATCTCTGCCTCCTGAGTTCAAGCAATTCTCCTGCCTCAGCCTCCCTAGTAGCTGGGACTACAGGAGCATGCCGCCATGCCCAGCTAATTTTTGTATTTTTTAGTAGAGACAGGGTTTCACCATGTTGCCCAGGATGGTCTTAATCTCTTGACCTCGTGATCCGCCTGCCTCTGCCTCCCAAAGTGCTGGGATTACAGGTGTGAGCCACTGTGCCCGGCCGGGAAATATTTTTTGCAATCTTTAAGTGGGGAAAGCTGAGAATCCATAACGGAAAGAAGTTAACAATTAAACTACATACATAAAATTGTATGACAAAAACATCACAAATAAAGTCAAAATACAACAGAGTAGGAAAAAATTGGAAACACTATGAACACATAAAGAGCTAATTTCTATAACATATAAAATCACTTCAAGCAATGAGAAAAACGTAAACAAAGGAAAGCAGTTAACAGAAACAAAATTACAAATAGTTAATGGACATGAAAATGTTTAATGTCTTAAAGCAATAAATGGAACTAAAACAATAAGGGTTTGTTTTCATCTATCAGTAAACAATTTTAAAAGAGCTCAGTCTTACAAGTGTGCTGATTATAATAAAAATAGAAGTCTACTCACCCTTATTTAACTTGTTTCTGTAGTAAGTTCCTTGTTTTTTTTTTAACTCCTTTGATTTTTTTAGTCAAATTTTCTAGTTTAGATTGCAAGATCTTTACGCCAGTCTTTCTAAAAGGCCCCCCTTTTGTCATATTTACATATCTCCATATCTCAATTTAGAAAATGGACACAAAGATTAAAGATAGATGGATTAATTTTAATTCTTTTAAAAGAAGAGCTTGCATATGTCCAGGCACTATTAGAGCATTCACATACTCATTTGATCAAACATGTAATAATTAAATTTCAAGGCTGTGTCCTATATGTCAGGCATTATGCTAAATGCTGTGTGCACAATGGTTAATATGGTAGATAGGACTTGTGCACTCATGGAGTGTATGGTCTACTGAGAGAGACTTCTGTTAAGTAACTGGAGAGACACATATATCCATTACAAATCAGGATGGCCTAATTCAGATTGGCAGTTCAGGGAACATTGCTCTGATGGTGTGTTTCTGCTGAGGACTGAGGATGAGTAGGAATTGTCCAAGCCAAGAATGTGGAGGTGAGCATTTTGAACATTTCAGGCAAAAAAAAAAAAAAAAAAAAAAAAAAAATTTGAAGCTAGAAAGAGCTTGATGTCCAGGAAAATCTAAAAGGCACAAAGCTGTGGTGTAGTGAGCAGAGAGGCAGAGGGTCTACAGTGGCAAGGCTGCAGGGAAGCAGGGATCAGATCATAAAGAAGCTGGAAAGCCAGGTTAAGGAGTTTACATTGTATTTTGTGTTCAACAGAGTGCCCCTGACTGGTTACAGGTGTGAATAAAATGATTAGAATCATATTTTAGAAAAATCAGCTTGGCTTCAGGGTGACAAACAAATTATGGTGAGCAGGGGTGGAAGCAGGGATCTAGTCAGGGGTATGTTGCAATAGTACAGATGAGAGTCTTAATTGACATCATCTTTATAGGGGCAATCTCTGTGCCTAACCCATGGTAGTGAAATTCAATAAAATTCATTGAAGTGAAAGATTGATGAATTAATAAAGGTATAAATTTTGCTGGCTTGAAATTCTATTGAGACATTTTCATGAATTCACTGTCCAAACAGTCTTAAAATCATATAACTTTAATTTGGATTAGCAGTTTGACCCATCAGCATACCAAAATAAACTGAATCATCTAATGTCCTAGAGAAGTGATTCTTAAAACTTTGTGCTTTATTAATTATTAATTATTCTATTACATATGATGAATCCTATCGATACTAAAAGCCACATTTTATATAAAACTAGTATAAACATTTGACTTTCTTATTATTTATGATGAATTTAAAAGTATAGATATTAATATTTTTGGTGTGGAGTAGTTCTATTGTTCCATCTTTAAAATACAAATTAAAGTAATACCATTAGTGGTTTAAAAATGGTGATAAGAGTGTTGGGGAGTAACTCCATTATCATTATTAGAGCTCCATTAATGTTGAAAAATAACTCTATTATTAGCTAAATTCCTTACAGCTCTAGTGATTGTAAAAGCACACATTTTCTGAAAATTACTTTGGTCTCATTGTACACAAACATAAGTGATATGGGAAAAGAAAAGGCCGCGTGTAGTCCTTGATAGGTGGAGTCATCAGTGAGTGCCACATAAGAAGTACCGATTTGTGAAAATAAGAAAAACACCCCATGTGCAGAGCTCTATAAAAAAATGGCAGATGCTAAATTTCTGGCCGGTAGGAACAGCTACAACTAGTACTTACGACTTTCAGACAGACAGCTTAAGCGTTAAGAGGCAACATTTTTTTATTTTTAGAAATTTTGTGGAAACAACGAGGTTTTCTAAACTATGAGTCTCTATTTCACTGGTCATCTAAATCCCATTAGTTAAAATCAGAATCCAAACAATATTAAATGTTCATGGTTACTCTCTCCTTTAGTGTTCTTTCTCTACAGCCCAGGGGCTAATGTTTTCAAGCAAGCACTAGATGCAATTTCCCTTGTAGTTAAGCCATGAACGCCAATAAATTATTAGGTGCAGTTTTGAATTATTTGCTCCTTTGAGATGTCATTAGCTGTCCCTTCTATTATGTTTATATATGAGAACAAATAGAGTATAATTATAATGTTTTGAGCAATAATAAATGGTTGTTGAAACCACTTCCTCTTCTATTTGTTATTCTAACACAAAAAAGATGGTAAGCCATTAAGAAAACAGAAGTATATATTACAAAGAAAGCAACTGGAACCAGTGTTCATTCTGAAATAGCCTCTGAATTTAAAAGTATTAGTTCTGCAGGAATATCAAATATTTGATAGAGGTCATTTTACCTTCTAGTGTTTAAAATATAAATTATTAAAGATCAATATTTTTAGAATATGGGATACACAATTTTTAGTTAGCAACTTTTTATTCCATCTTGTCTTCTCTGAGTGCCATCATAGAGGTACATTTATTTTCTCATATCTATATAAGAAATATTATGATGTACACATAAGAAATATATATCATTCCCCTGAAAATTAGAGAATGGTGGCCATGCAATCTTAGGAATAGGATAAATGAAAACAAATTTGTGAAAATTTATGTGAACAACAAAAAGAATACCAATATTAGTTTAATCAATAATAGCTGAATTAATATGAACTAAATAGACAAATTTAGTTTGGATATTTGGATATTAATTCTGAGCTCATTCTACTCAAGTCCCTGATGAATCAGGATAAAAATATCAAATCTGCTGCTAATAGATGTGTGATTCTGGGACGGTGGTCAAGTCTCTGGATTGTGAGTGACTTCATCTGTAAGGTAGAGAGGACATTGATGTTTTTGCTATGATAGCTTATATTCTAGGTACTTTTTATTAATGAATTATGTATGATATGGGTCTAAGTAAGAGTCAACATCAGAAAAAGTATTGCTCTGAGAAATGACACAACAGGCTGCTGTGAGACTTACTGTCCTGTGAAGAGGTATAAAAGAGATGGAAAAAAATGTGTTAATTTGAAAATCATGATGGCAGGATTACATTCAACATTTTCTGGTTTTCCAAAATGGGCCAATCAGAGATCCTATTAAAGTACACAAGTTGACTCAATAACCAGACATTCTACCATAACCCAACTGATAAGCCCCAATCTGTTTCTTCCAACCAGCCACGACACTTGTTCCTGGCTCAGAATAGAGAATCAGCATATGTTGACTGAGTAAATAACTAAACATACCACCTTCCCTATGCTTACTGGCATTTGAATCTTCTTTGAAGGCGGCAAATGTGTAGTTTAAAAAATGTTATGACATATGAAAAAATATACTGGGATTTTTAACGGATTAAGTAAAAATATAAATGACATGTGAAGTCTGTTTCTGAGAATTGATAGGGGAGGAACACAGACTGTCACAATGATAGGATGGGTGTTACCATGTGGGTGGAGGTAAAGGAACAGACACAAAAGGTGAAAGCTATTAGTGTCCATAGTTATATGAATCTTACTTTCAAATTGTTCTTGAGAATGAGTTTATTTAAAAAATGAAAAGGCACACTATAATGTGATAGAAATAACTGTCATATGTGTATATGTATGTCCATTCAGATGATTATAACTATTTATCA
The DNA here is from genome assembly GCF_030222135.1 of Aotus nancymaae. Lineage (NCBI taxonomy): Eukaryota > Metazoa > Chordata > Mammalia > Primates > Aotidae > Aotus > Aotus nancymaae. The sequence goes on along the minus strand of NW_026988431.1, from coordinate 45,421,333 downwards.
GGGTACTGACCAGTGAAAATAGATGCTGGCCACTGTGTCATACTGATATGTACCGGCTGAATAACAATGATGTATTTGAAATCATCCTTAGTAGTATCCTGATCAATAGACAGATTACTCATACAAAATGCATTTTCATCTCTTATTGGTCATGTATGAAAAGGTCATCTTGCTCCCTAGAGCTCTTTACACTGCCAGATGAATAAAAAATAAATGTCATAAATAAGAATGAAAGCACTTAGGAATATATCTGTATATTATTAGTCACTCATTCATTATGCATGAACTAAAAATGCATTTTCAAAATAATGCAAATGAAAATAATAGAGTTCAACAATGTATAATTTGAATAAAAAATTTAAGTGTCTTTTACTAAATGCTTGATAGCAAAATCAGTCTAATAAAATTATATGTTTTGGTAGCTAATTGTGACAGCCTGAAAAGATGCATTTTTTTCTTTTAAAGTAAAATTTAAAAATTTTCAAGTCCAGTCAACCAACTTCACTTTGGTGAGACAAACGTGGAAATGTCTCTGTACTGTTTACCAGATGAATTAAATAAATAACGTACCACTTTCCCTACAGCTTACTGGTACTTGGATTTTCTTTGAAGCTGGCAAATTTAGAAACTTACTTTGTCATAGTTCTGGAGTTTGAGCACTTCAATATCAAGGTTTCAGCTGATTCAGAATCTAGTAAAGGCCTGCTATTTGGATCATAGATGGTGCCTTCTTCCTACCATCACTTAGTAGATAGAGCAAAGAAACTCCCTTGGGCTTCTATTATAAAAACACTAATCTCATTCAAAGGAGTGAAGCCTAATCATCTCCCCAAAGGCCCTACCTTCTACTACCATCACCTTGGGGGCTAGATTTTTAACATATGAATTTTAGGGGAACATATAGCAAAGTCCCACTAGAGTTTCCTTAGAATCACCAAGACTGCTCATTCAGATAGCTACTACCAAACTCAAGGAGGCTGCAAAGTGAGTGTTTTTACAGCAAGTCTAAATTCTCTGTGCATTGCTGATGAAACTCCACAGAACATTTACTGCCGGTTCTTAATGAGAAGGATAGGGAAGAAAAATAATGAAATGAGAAAAACAAAATGTCATCCCACATTGGGCTTTGTTCTCTCGAATTCTAGGACAATTTATTGTAGTTTTGTTCTCGGGAATTAGTTTGTTTAATCGGAAATGACTTGCATGCCAAGATTATGCTCTATTTTCTAAAAGCTTGCCTTTGAGCTTGCTCTTAAATACATGATGCCTGGGGTTGGGAGCCTAAGTGAAGAACAAACACTTTTGGCTTGGCCTGGTATTTGACTTACTGCTTTATTTAGGCAATCTGATACCCATAGTTAAGCCTTAGCAAACCCTCACTTTAACACATGTTAATCTTTGCCTTTAATTTAAAAGTAGAACTGAATCCTCAGCCAATGAGATTACTGCCTTTGGCAGTCTTGCATGTGTGAGTATTTGTGAATGCTTTATAAATCATGACTGTAACTGTAAATTTTAAAAAGTAATTTAGTAGTTAGAGGACAGAATTTGTTCACCATGTACCACATTTATGCAGAATTTTTGAAATCTGCAGTGTTCATTTAGTTGACCATTTTGTGTGCCATTTCAGATTGTGTCCCCCTCTGTTCTATATGGTTTTATCTGTAATCCTGGGTACCAGCCAAAATTAATTGTTTCTTTCTCTTTTATCTTATAAGCATTTTATTATACCTTAAGAATTTGTAATCTGACTTGCAATACTGTTAATTGCTCATATGTCATTCTCAGCCCTACAGAGTAAACAGCTTGGTGATGGTGCTATTTCAGCAGTGTTATAGATCACATAGAAAGAATTCAACCATTTTTTAAGTTGAACAATTTTGTATAAGACAAACTACTGAAAATAGATTCTTCACAATTTAAAAGTCCATTTACCAAAAAGGAGCTCATTTTAAATCCATGGTTGATAATAAAAATCATATGTTTTCATTCACAAATATTTATACATTCATTCTCTATTTCAGACCCTACGTGAGGTTCTAAAGGAAGGGGAAACTATAAAATGCGTCAAATTGCCCAGATGCTAACACATAAAGCAAATAACAAAATGTAAAAAATAAATGCTGAAAGTTTTGTAATAGGTTAAAGTAATGTACGTAAAATTAATTCCCCTGGTGATATAAAGTGTCAAAGCAGGCTCACAGAGAGGCGATATTTGAATTGGGTCTTTAGGTAAGTGCATAAGGTGGAGAAAGATTTTGTTAAGTAAACAAGGGAATAAGGCCATTTCATGGTTTTAAATGGACATATACAAAAGGCTAGAGGGCCGAATAAACAATACAATTCATGAGATAAATAAGAAATGCCTAAGGAAAATGCTAGGATTATCTGGATAAGGACAGTCTAGACGTAAAGCTGAGCTATTTGTATTTTGTTCTATAGGCTGTGATTTTTAAAAAATAACTTCAGCTTTTATTTTAGATTCGGGGCACATGTGTAGGTTTGTTACATGGGTATATTGCATGATGCTGAGGTTTGATGTATGATTGAACTTGTTATCCAGGTAATAAGCATAGTATCCAGCAGGCCCTTTTCCAGCCTTTGCTCCTTCCCTCTCTACCCCGCCAGTAGTCTCCAGTGTCTACTGTTCCCATCAAGGAATTAATGTGTGACAGTTTTTAAATAAAGAAGTGATGTGGTGGTATACTGGAATAGATAACCCAGAAATAAAGCCACAGAACTACAACCATCTGCTCTTTGACAAGGTTGACAAAAATAAACAATGGGGAAATAATTTCCCCTTGCAATGATGCTGGGATAACTGGGTATCCATGTGCTGAAATTAACTGCTATCGATTACCATATACAAAAATTCACTCAAGGTAGCTTAAAGACTTAAATGTAAGACCTCGAACTATAAAAACCCTAAAGAAATCCTAGGAAATACCATTTTTCTGTTTTACATTGGCTTTGGCAAAGAATTCGTGACTAAGTCCTCAAAAGTGATTGCAACAAAAACAAAAATTGATGAGTGGGACCTAATTAAAGAAAAGAGCTTCTGCATAGCAAAAGAAACTATCAACAGAGTAAATAGACAGCCTACAAAATCGAGAAAATATTAGCAAACTGTGCATCTGAAAAAGGGCTAATATGCAGAATCTATAAGGAACTTAAATTAACAAGCAAAACCCAAATAATCCCATTAAAAAGTGGGCAAAAGATCTAAACAGACAAATCTCAAAAGACATACGAGTAGCCAAAGAACATATGAAAAAAATGCTCATCATCTCTAATCATCAGAGAAATGCAAATCAAAACCACAATGACATACCATCTCACACCAGTCAGAAAGACTATTATTAAAACGTCAAAAAATAACAGATGTTGGCAGGGCTGTGAAGAAAAGAGAATGTTCATACATTATTGGTGGGAATGTGAATTAGTTCGACCACTGTGGAAAGCAATTGTGAAGATTTCTCAAAGAACTAAAAATAGAACAACCTTTGATACAGCCATCCAATTATTGAATATATATCCAAAGGACAATAAATCATTTCACCAAAAAGACACATGTACCCGTATGTTCATCACAGCACTATATATGGCAGCAAAGATGTGGAATCAATCTAGGTGCCCATCAATCATATGTTGGATAAAGAAAATGTGGCACATATACACCATGAAATACTACATAGCCATAAAAAGGAATAAAATCTTGTCCTTTGTGGCAAAATGGATGGAGCTGGAGGTCATTATCCTAGGTAAACTAATGTAGAAACAGATAACCAAATACTACATGTGCTCACTTACACTTGGGAGCTAACCACTGGGTATACATGGATATAAGGATGGGAAAAATCGACACAGGTGACTACAACAGGGGGAGTGAAAGGGCACACGGGTTGATAAACCACCTGTTGGGTGATACGCTCGGTACCTGGGTAACAGATTCAGTTGTACCCCAGACCTCAGCATCGTGCAATATAGTTACGTAGCAAACCTGTGCTTATAGCCCCTGAATCTAAAACACAAGCTGAGGGCTGGATGTGGTAGTTTACACCTGTAGTCCCATCACTGTCGGAGGCCAAAGTGGGAGGACTGCTTGAGGCCAAGAGTTTGAGACTAGCCTGGGCAACACAGCAAGACCCTGTCTCTACAGAAAATTTTAAAAATTAGCTGGGCATGGTGGTGCCTGCCTGTAGTCCCAGTGGCTTGGGAGGCTGAGGCAGGAGGATCACTTGAGACCCAGAGGACAAGGCTGCAGTGAGCTATGATTATACCACTGCATTCCAGCTGAACAGCAGAGGGAGACCCTTTCTCTTAAAAAAAAAAAAAAAGAGAGAGAAAGAAAAGAAAATTGGAAAAAAACCCGCCAAAATAAAAATTAAAAAAAAGAAGCAATGTGGCCTAATATGGGTAAAGGTTGGAAAAACAAATGATAAGGTTGAAGAGACTAATCAGAAGGTTCCTGTGAGGGGTTGGGCACCATGGGTCCATGAAGCATTTCAGCACTAAAGCTGACAGACTGTAAAATATTTGGATGTAGGTAGTTAGGAAGCAGTCCAAGACAATTCAGCAATTCCCACCTTGAGTTACTGGGCAGGAATATCTCCTTACTGAAGGGATCTGGATCTCTCTCTCTCCCTCTCTCTTTCAGGGGTGGGGCTGGGTTGGGGGGCAATCATGAGTTTAGCATATCACTTTTATGTGTGCATGGGACATTATAATGGAAACCTATTATTTAGTCTAGCCATGAAAAATCTTATCTCTTTACCACCTCCTGTTCTTAAAACATGTCTCCTCTCACTTCACATGGTTTTGAAGAAGCTGTCATTTGTGCAAGGATCCCTTTATATGCCCAGAGTGGATGGGGTGGGATAATATCTTCCCAGCATGTGGCCCATCCTGGGGTGTGCCATCCTAAGGAGTCACTGCCTTATGTTATTAAAGTGGAACAGAGCCAACAAAGTAGGTCTCTCTCTGGGCGTCTGAAACTGAAGCTCTGTAAACTTGGGGACCATTGCTGGTCACATTCCAACATGTGATCTAAAGAGTACAAAAAGCTAGCTGCCAGTGTGCAGGAAAGTGTAAACAGATGCTCTGAGAGAGACAGTGAGAGATGGAAGATTTCCTGAGTTTCTCTCAGGACTTGGCCTCTTGTGGTGGCCACACTTCCCACCTTTTAGGCCTTTTGGCATTCTACAACAATCACCCCAATACATCTCCCTTTCTCTCTTTGATTTTGCCTAAGCTAGCTAACGTCCATTTCTGTTTGTTTGTTTTTAAAACTAAAGTGGTTTCAAGTCCCATCTCAATGCAGATGTTCATTATGCAAAGAAGAATATTCAGAATATAATATCAAAACTTGAGTATAGATTTAGACAGCATCAATATCATTTCGGGAGCTAAAGCTCTAGGAGTGGATGAAAACGTCAGGAGAGAGCAAGCAGAGTGTAAAGAGAACAGGACTGAGGGCAAAACCTTGGTAACTACCAAATGTAATGGTAGACAAAGAGGAAGAGACGTTTTTCCATAGGCAGAGGAAACAGGTGAAATAGGTTGACAGAAGCCATAAAAGACAAAGGAATTTCAAATATGATGTGTGGATAACTCTGCTAAATAATGCAAAGAGGTCAAACAGGATGCAGGCTAATAAGAAGCTATTGAATTAGGCAAACAAATGATTATTGTTCACTTTGTTAGATGTAAACAGTTTCCATAGAATGAGAAGGATGTTGCCTAAAAATGAATAAATAATGAATGAGTGAAGATTGATCTTGTAAGACATGTGAAGGGGTGGAAAAGAAAGAGACAGTAGTTAGAGGAAGCAATTGTAATTTCAACGAATGTTTTGTTTGACAAATATTTAGTTCTTACTACGTGCCAGGTACTAAACCAAGCTAAATGCTAAAGTAGGTAACAGTTCGTGCCAGCAACAATTTATAGTCTAGTGATGAAAACTCAAAAACAAAGGTGGTGAGGAGTCAGGACTAGAAACAGACATCTTTAACTCCCCCTTAGGTATGTAATCATAAAGTACTTGATGTGTAAAAAAATGTCAATTTTGTACCCCTGTGCATTTGCCTGCATGCTCATGTGTACGAGCACACATGTAAACATACACTCATATAAAACACATACAGTCTAAGTTGAAATAACTAGTTTGTTTAAAGGAATCAATACTATAACCACTGGATGTGTAAGCTAACTACCCAGACCAGTTCCAATGCGTGGTATGAAAATCAAGCTGGGTCACTGTTTACTTATCTGCAGCCTAAGAGTGAATTATTTCTCGTATGTGACAACTGAAACAATGCAAGGAATGGGTAGCCTCAAAAATCCCCCTCTCAGACAAAGTGTGGCGGTTGTGTTTGTAGAATGAGAATGCAACATTTGGTTGAATTACACTAGTATCATTTTTTTGTTTATTTTTAAAAATAGCAATGAGAACTATATATTTTTTTCTTCACTTAAGAATAATTATTTCCAAATAGTGCTACTAAACTTTCCACAGATGGAAGACTTTAGTACTTTTAAGGGCACACCCCTAAGTGTCCACTTTTTCAACAAAAGAATGCCAAGAGTAAAATTCTTTAGAGGGGAGGCTCCTGTTTATGAGTTATTCATATTCTACTCAGAGATATGAAAAAATAGCTCCTATCTACAGTTTTATCACCTGGCCAGGGTCTGACCTTAGGAAATTCAAATGCTTCTTCTCAGCAGTGTTTCATATCTGCCAAAAGCTTGTAATAGTTGATCAGTTTTGACACATTCTTACTTATTTTTTTTCCTAAAATTATTGTGCACTATAAACATCTTATGTATTCATTCTATCACTGTGTGGCAGAGAAAAAGGAAGTCCAGTCGATGAAAACTGATGTACAAAACAAATAAAAACAATAAAATAACTATAGTTTAAATGAATTCAGTCTACTCATCAAGCTAATATATTTTAGAGAGAGGAACTAGAAGAAGATATATAGACTGTGTAGAAAACTTTAGTTGATCCTAAAACGACTACTACATCAAAAGTATATTTTCTTCATTTTGTATGAACTGGACTCTGACCAGGTCAATCTATCATAATATTTGTGAGTCTATTTGCCTGGTTCTTTTCATCAGAATTTAAAAGCAGAATTGCCAAAAATACCTCAAACTTAACTCTTGATTACATCTACTTCAAATATTTTCTTAAGCCTTTTCCCCAATTCTGTTACCTCCCTCATATTGTTATTGCAGTCATGAATTTTCTAAGTATGATTCTTAATTAATTTCCTTTCCTCAAACCTGCTCATGAAAGATGTCATATTCTTGTAATCTCTGTAGTCCAAATATACCCCAAATAGATCTACTTTGCTACAGCTTTGTTACTGCAATCCTTTCTCAAGCTCCCTTGTTTCTTGCCTGTAATCTGGCATTAGCTCTCTAATTGGTTATGCTGCTCCCCCTGAAGACTGCAGGCCATTCTCTATACTGTGTCGGTCTTACAAAATGGGAATCATCCTGCACTTTGGGAGACCGAGGCAGGTGGATCACGAGGTCAGGAGATCGAGACCATCCTGGCTAACACAGTAAAACCCCGTCTCTACTAAAAATACAAAAAATAAGCTGGGCATGGTGGCACGCGCCTGTAGTCTCAGCTACTTGGGAGGCTGAGGCAGGAGAATCGCTTGAACTCAGGAGGCAGAGGTTGCAGTGAGCCGAGATCATGTCACTGCACTCCAGCCTGGGCGACAGAGCAAGACTTCTTAAAAACAAAACAAACAAACAAACAAACAAACAAAAACAAAGCAAATTAGAACACATGGCAGTCCTGCATCAAATCTTCTAGAGTTCTTAGAATAAAATCCCAATGCCTCATCATGGCCTGTAAGGCCGTACATGATGACAGGTCTCTCATATGCCTTTACCATTCTCCCTTTCTCTCACTACACTGCAGCCACACTGGCAGTTTTCAGTTCCTTAAACTCTCCAGTCTTGTTCCTATTCCAGAGCTTTTGTACATGCAGTTCTTTCTGCTTGGAATATTCTTACTTAAAAGTATTGTACAATTTGATTATGACCATGAAAGAGAATTTAGTTCAAATTAAAGATTTCTTTTTAAGAGATTGTGTCTTGCTCTTTCCCAGACTGGAATGCAATGGCACAGTCAACTCACTGCGGCCCTGAACTCCTGGGCTCAAGCAATCCTCCCATCTCAGCCTCCCAAGTATCTAGGAATAGGTGCACATCTCCATGCCTGGCTAATATTTTATGTTTTTGTAGAGACAGGATATTGCCATGTTGCTTAGGCTCCTCTAGACTGGCTTTAAGTGTTCCTCCACCTCAGCCTCCCAAAGTGCTGGGATTACAGGTGTGAGTCACTACACCAGGTCTAAAGAAAAATATCTTCTAGTATATGTCATAGGACCCCCCAGTTTATACATCGTTTGGTCATAAGTTATTGGGATGTTAGGGACAATATATTGATACAGTTACTATAATTGCATAATAAACAATCTTGAATTTAGTGGCATAAAACAAAAACCATTTTATTATGCTTATGGTTTCTGTGGGTCAGGAATTTTAAAAAGGCTCAGCTGAGATGACTTTGCTTCATATCTGGGTTCTCAGCTAGGAAGTCTCAAGGACTAGGAATGACTCCAGAGTGGTAAGATTAAAATCACCTGAAAAATCACAGTCATTTACTCATATGACTGATGTGTTGATGCTGTTAGATGGAAACTCAACTGGACCTTTCAATTTTCCCGACTTCCTCACAGTATGGTAACTGCATTCCAAGTGAGAACATTTCAATAGAAACAGGCAGAAGGTATACAGCCTTTTAAAAATTTAAACACAGGGCCAGGTGCAGTGGCTTACGCCTGTAATCCCAGCACTTTGGGAGGCTGAGGCTGGCAGATCACGAGGTCACCAGTTCAAAACTAGCCTGGCCAACATGGTGAAATCCTGTCTCTACTAAAAATACAAAAATTAGCTGGGCGTGGTGGCGGACACCTGTAATCCTAGCTACTCGGGAGGCTGAGGCAGGAGAATCACTTGAAACTGGAAGGTGGAGGTTTACAGTGAACTGAGATCACACCACTGCACTCCAGCCAAGGCAACAAGAGCAAAACTCCATCTCAAAAAAAAAAAAAATATATATATATATATATATATATATATATAAAATAAATAAAAATTTAAACACAGAAGTCCTATAACATAGTTTCCACTGTATTTACAAGCCTGCCCAGATTCAAGGGAAATAAACAAAGACCTCACATGTTAATAGCAGGAATGTCAAAGCTGCAAGTTAAGAACAGCATGTGGTATGGGAGATGTTGTTGCCACTAAATTCCACATATGGTGTCATGAAAAGCACCATAGCAGTTGGCTGCAAAACAACTATAGGTGTCAATGTCAAAGATGAAGCACAGTATAATAGATCACCTAGTCTCACCCAGAAGACAAATATATATGCTGTTGGATATTTGTATCAGCTAGTTTTAAAACCTTGCCACTTAAAAGAATAAAAATTCCTTATTTCAATGGAGCAGAGTGATTTAATATAGCATGGGTAATTTTCAATAATATGATTTAAGGTATAATTTATCATATTACTTACCAGATAATGCTTGGGATAGCTTATGGAAAACAAATGAAAGACTACAAACCACCACATAAAAGATCAAAGACGAGATGGGAAATCAATAGGAAATTCTTTAGCGCTTGCCAGACTTGACAATGCCTCACTTCTCGAGGCTATATTGTACTTTGATTTTTTAATTATTATGAGACAAAAATTTCTATGACATCAAGCAATTAAACCAAAGTATTTTTTATTCACACCATATTCCCCATCAAATGTGATATAGGTACATTTTTTATTCACACTGTATTCCCCAACAAATGTTCAGAGACATTTCCACCATTGTTTTTGTATGTCTGCCTAAACAAGAGGAACTTCAGCTATTCATTCCTTCATGCTGTCCTATCTGACGTTGCTTGATCAAACATTGAAAATAGAGGTGAATAATTTATAGGTAAGAAACTATATCCTTGATTATGTATATATTATATTTGATCTATAAAATTCATTGGTGAAATATTATTTGGAAAACAAAGTATGATCTATAATATAACATTTTTGAAAAAAACTGGAAGTTTAAATTTATTGGCACATATGCACAGAATGAGTGCACACAGGTATACAGGCTATGAGGAGACACACTAACAACGGATGCAACTGAAGAATCTTTTTAAACTAAATTTGAGCTTCTAAGGCATCAAACCATATCACTGTACATAATTTATTGAGGTGAGAAGTCCAGGCTTGTATATGCAAAATGTTTCTTTTGAATGTATTTGTTTTAACTGTTATTTGGGTACTTACGATTTAATTTTGAAAACGTTGATAACTTGGCTCTTACAATTCAATATTTAACTTGAAATATGTAACAGAGTTTAGGCTTCTGCAATTGTTTTCTTTGTAAAAGATTCTTTTTATTTTATTACCCACTTAGCAAAAGCCTATTCATCCCTCAAGATCTAGCTCAAACATTTTCTGTTTCCATAACACTAAGTTCTGTTACAACACTCACTATATTTCACTCTATTTATAGTGTAACCTGAGTTTCCTCATGCCTCACTAACCATGGAGGTAAATGGGGCCACATAAATGAAAATGACCAAAATTGCTTTAATGTTGCCCCAACCTGCTCAAGTAGTAACTCAGCGCACTGGCAATTGTTTTTCAAATATTTCTTCTAATAGTAGACAGGGTTGATCCATGTACCGACAAGCTGGCTTCACAAGGGACATTTATTGTCTCCCACCAGGCTGACACTGGATACTGCTATGTCCACTGGAAATGTACCATCTCCTGCTGAGCACCAGAGTCTCTGCTGTTGCTCTGGTAGAGCTACTTCAGACTATATCAGGAGGTACCAGACTGAGTTTTCATGGTATCTAGGAGAGGGAAGTGCTGTGCAGAAGTAGAAAGGATTTTCATCTTCACTGCTCTGTTTTATGTTTTGTCACTGTGGATATGAACAGCTCTGCTGTGTTCCCATACCTCAGTGGTTTTTCATGAAAATAGCTATGGAAGTCTATCCCACCACTGGAATCAGATTACATTCCATGGGGGTTATCTTCATTCTGCTGTCTTCCCAGTTATGGCAGATAACAATGTTCAATCTTTTCAGCCTACACAAGAGACATACATAAGCCCTCATGTAGTTATTCTGTACAGTCAGATTCTAACCCATTCAGCTCTCCAACCAGGTCACAGACATGGTCAGAGATGAGTGAATCTCACTTGGGCTGAAGGAGCAGTACCTGCAACATTTCTTTACACATTTTCAGCCTCAGAAGTTTATATGTCCTTGAGGACATGAACCAAAAATATTATTTCTCTGCATTGAATCAGAACTAAAAAGTAAATTTAAACCAACACATAGGTCAGTACCTTAATTTTAAAGACAGCAAACTGTAGCATCTGTTAAGCACTGTGGTTTTACTTGGCTTGCAAGTTGTCAAGTTAACCTACTTATAGTATTGTGAAAACAGGCAGAAGTCGCAAGACTCTTGGATCGGAAACAAAACAAAATACAACACAGCAAGAAACATAAGTTTTATATTTATAACAAATTCCCTTTTCCTACTGGAGTGACCTATTGTTTCACAGCTGAGAAGCCCAAAACTTAGGGGACCCTAATATTTTAGAGTGGGTTGCACAAGCAACCTTCCCAAGTTTTGCCTAGAGTAAATCATTATCTTTATTATACTGGGGATTAAACAAACCTTCCCTCTGTTCTGGAAGGAGACTTTAACTTCCACGGTTGTTCACTATACAGATGTCCTTGAAAAGACAATGTTTTAAGGCTCAACAAAGACCATAGCTGCTTCTGCTCTAAGACATGCAGAAACTCAGGAGACCTATGAAAACTTTCTTCCAGAAGTATCAAGAATTAAAATGACCTTCTGCTTCCAGAGTTAGTAAATAGAAGATGAGAATGCAGGTCATTTGGTACATGATCCAATAATTTCTTGGAGTGAAAAAGAAACAGAAAAGAAATGGGATAATATTAATAGTTAAGTTTTATTGAGTAATACTACTAAGGTCAAGTAAAGCCTTTATAAAATATATTTTTTAAAGTGTTAATATCACTGTGGTTATTCATATACTATATTAAACATATTTATTGTAATAAACATATATACTGTATATATATTATATACACACACACACATATATATATATATATATAGAGAGAGAGAGAGAGAGAGAGAGAGAGAGACAGGGTCTCACTCTGTAGCCCAGGCTGTACTGCAATGATGCAATCAGAGCATTACAGCCTAAACCTCCCACTCAAGCAATCCTCCCACCTTAGTCCCCTTGGTAACTGGGACTATAGACACGTGTCACCATGCCAGGCTAAAAATTTTTGTTTATTTATTGTAGAGATGGAATTTTACCATGTTACCTAGGCTGGTCTTGAACTTGTAGGCTAAAATAATCTGCCTGCCTTGGCCTCCCAAAGTGCTAGGATTACAGGAATGAACCATTGTGTGCAGCCCAACATTATAATATTAATTGTATAAATTCCAAGCCTTTTTCCAATTTTTAAAAAGATTTTGTCATATATGTGTATATATTAGAAATAAATTGTCAGAACAAAAACAAAACCTCATTAATTAAGGTCATATTTTGCACAATAATATCTGAAAAAAATTTCACCAAAGTTAAATAGCTAATATTACCATGACCACTTTTTAAAGGAATATTCTCTAGAATGCTACGTAGTGTGGCCTTGGTATCTTACTGAAAGATGATGAAAAAATATTGACATGCTCACCAAGAGCTCCTCACTGTTGATTCATTATATTTCCCACTGTGAGGAACCATTTTATGATGGTTAGGCCTATAGTTCTGTTCTCTGTCAACACTGGATACTGCTGGTATTATTCCAGATACCTTCCAGAGTCACTCTCTGTATAACACCCAGACAACGAATAAAAAAATAAGTATAACCTTATGAGTACCAGCAGTCATACTGGAAAGAAATTTGGATTGAAAATAAATAATTTTGGGGTCAATTCCCAGTACCTAATGCATGCCAAGAAACATAAATAAAAAAGGGACAAAAACAAGCATTTAGCCATTTTTTACATAAATTTTACTTAATTTTAACTCAAGAGTTAGTGAAGGTTAAAGATTAGGAGTTTATAAGCACATCAATTACATCACAGGATGCAACTGACAAAATCCAGACTGTAGGATGCTCTACAGAATGTGGACAATTTGCTTTTTATCAACAAATAATTAGCAAGATGGGTAGGAGAAGAGAGGGAGAAGAAAGAGGAGAGAGAGAGAAAAAAGGAGAGTTTAAAAGACATTTATTAGACATATATTGCAATTGTTTGTCCTTATTTCGGTCTGAGAAAAGCAAACTAAAAGTTATAAGTTTTAATGAGCCAATTAGGAAATTTGATAGAATTAACAAATTATTGCCATTTTAAAGGTATAATTATGGAATTGTGGTTATGTTTAAAGGAGTCCTTATTTTTTTAGAGATACAAACAGAAATGTTTACAGGTAGTATTAACTGCAATTTGCTTGAAAATAATACAACCTACCACTAACTACCCAGTTAACTACAAAGATCTCAGGTCCCCTTCTGCTTTTGGTATTCATTTACTCCAGAGGTAGTGAAGAAAGAAACCCAAGTCCTTTTGTAACCATGGAAAACTACTCATGGCTTCCCTCCTTGATTCATTTGTTACCTTCTAAATTCAGTGATAATTATCTCAGAATTTTCAGTATAGGTAGAACAAAAACTCATTATTAGCAGAAGCATGTCCAACTCTACATCAAGGATCTGTGAATAAGGCCTTTCCGTATTGCCCAGAAATTATCAGCAACGTACAGATATTAAAATAAATATTACAATTTTGCTATTGAAATATTTGTAAAATTTACTGAGTGGCTGATGGTCCCCTTTTATAGATTTTAGTTGAATTAAATTAATGTGGTTTCAATGGTATAATCAAAACATCACTGTCTTTTCTGACTGTTATATCATACTCATGCTAACGTGACTAACCTACGTTCCCCAAATAGAGCAACTTCTCTGTAAAGGAGGAGAAGTAACAGATTTCTATCTCTGTAGAATCTTACACAGATAACTCATGAGAGTTAGTGGAGCAAAACAGGATGGTGATGCAAAGTGTGATTTTTTTTTCGAGATGGGGTCCCACTCTGTCACCCAGGTTGGAGTACATTGTGTGATCTCAGCTCACTACAACCTCCACCTCCCAGGCTCAAGCCATCCTTCTACTTCAGCATCCTGAGTAGCTGGAACTACAAGTGTGCACCACCATGGCTGGCTAATTTTTTGTATTTTTTGTTAGAGATGAGGTTTAACCATGTTGCAGGCTGGTCTTGAACTCCTGAGCTCAGGCAGTCCATCTACCTCAGCCTTCCAAAATGCTGGGGATTACAACAGGCATGAGCCACTGTTCATGGCCCAAAGTTTGATTTTTGGTAACACTAGTTTGGCATTGATTTTGACTTGCTATTACTAACTTTTGGTAGTCTTGCCTTGATTTAATTGTTGATCCTCAAAGAACACAATGAGTTAGAGGTCCACAGGATAATGAGCACCAGGAGAAAAAATAGTCAACATTAAAGAAATGTTAAACATGTATTGAATTTTTAAACCAAAAAAAGGAGGTGATCACTCTTTGAAAGCAAGTTGAAAATTGGTATTTTTAATAGTAGTGATAAAGAAGATCATTTAGGAGATCCATGTTAGGCTTGAATTGAGGGTAATGTAACTTTTTATTTATTTATTTATTTTTACTTTGAGTTAGAGAAGAGTTATTCTAGGGGAAATAAGAACTCCTCCATGACAAAGGCAAAAAACTCCATAGACTGTGTTTGTGTTTCTCAGTGCTCTGTGTATCAGGTATTTTTTTCAGACCAATGTTGAAATGTCACAGGTTAATGTTTGTTATTACTGGCTTCTACTTACCCTTGTGAAATCGGGAGTGATTGTTCACCTCAGAGGATTTCCTCTTGTAAATGACCCAAGAGAAAACAATAACTCATGCTGATTGCTGTAGTTGGTGATGTGAACATAGAAAACCTTTTACCCTAAGGGAACAATACAAAGTTTAAAAATAAATTGATATTTTGCATGAATTCTAATTGTCTCCAGTGTTAGATTTCAGTTAATTTGGGGACTGATTATAATAACAGCAATAGATAAAAGCCCTGATGTTGAGTGTTCACAAAAATCAGTTGCTGAAAATCATAGTGCACATACAATTTACTGTCCAAACTGAGACACTTCTGAGAATTAAATGGAGCACTGTTCATAATTATGCTGTGAATTAGGCAAACCCTGACCAAACGCTAACATAAAATCATTTTTGTATATGCAATTATCCTAAATACATCCATGAAATATTGAAATAAATATATTGTACCAAATATTACTTATCTTAGTGTATTTTTCAAAAAATAAAATGAAAAAAAAAATACACTAAAAGAAGCCAAGTATGGTGGCTCATGTCTGTAATCTCAGCATTTGAGGAGGGTAGGGAGGGAGAATCACTTAAAGCCAGGAGTTCAAGACCAGCCTGGGCAACAAAGAGAGACCCATCTCTACAAAAAATTTAAAAATTAGCCAAATTCAGTGGCACATTCTTGTAGGCCCAGCTATTCAGGAGACTGAGGCGGGAAGATCACTTGAGCCCAGGAGTTTGAAACTGCAGTGAACTATGATTGCCCCACTGCACTCCAGCATGGGTAACAGAGAGAGAACCCATCTCTAAAAAAATAGAAAGCACTAAAAGTCAAGATCCTATTTTATTTGTCTAAACAGTACTTTTCATACTTAGTGTTATATTTTAAGGAGCAGCAAAATTAAATTTTCTTGATATATCTTACCTAATAAAATCTCTTTAACAGAAGTGATCAACAGAGGTAGTAGCAAATTGGTCAGATAGGCTAAAAAATGAGGTTACATGCCAAAAATAATGTTACACTTTTAATTGATTTCTCTCTTCTTTAATTGCTTTTGCTTCTATTGCTACTGTGGTACAATTTAACACTAAAGTTATCAAATCCAGCTTATTCATTTTACAGATGGGCAAGTCATTTAACTTTCTCAGAATAGTAAACTATAGCCTGGAAGGCATGTCTCTGACAGCTTTTTTCCACTGCAGGAAACTGCCTCTTTAATAGCATTCTATCATTGAATGTCAGTGTTTTGCTCACTGTTCTCTATCTGGGCCCTCTAAGGTGGACCTTTCTGTACCTAGTCTATGCCCCAGTGATATGCAGAGCTCAGCACCTCTTCAAGTCCTTGTAAAGAATGAGAAGCTATTTATTTTGTCAAAGATTTCATGGGGTAGGCAAATGAGAAGTTTAATATTGAACACCTCCAGCAAACCAATAGAGACTTTTTTATTAGTCATGCCTTGTAGTAAACATTTTTGGAAATCATCATTGTCAGGTTTTCTTAACATTCTGGGTATATGGTAACCCTTCTCAGCTTCTTTGGGTTGGGTGGGATCATGGTACTAGTTTTGGTCAAGGGACTGTGACATAAGTGAAATGCATTACTACCAGGTGGAAGCATTTTTATTGTATATATGAGACCTTTTATTCTGTCTTCTACAGCTATGGCACTCATGAGAAGGCCTTGGGTTTTGAGAGTAGAGACATGGGACAGAAGTGGCCTGGACTGCTGAGTTGGAGAGCTGCTCAAACTCACAAGGTAATTAGTGGAAAAAGAAGCCCTAGTTTTCTTAAGGCAGTGAAAGCACTGAGCCATGAGGGTTGTATGCTGCCCATCCTAAATTTACTTATTCTGTCTAGGATATGCCTCCGTGACAGATCATCCTGTCCGCTCCAGTGCTACTCTAATTGAGTTATCTGCAGACTTGCACACATAAAACCATCATTATGCTTGTCTAATCAAAAGGGACCTCCTTAGAGTGGAATCTCTCTTTTTCTGTTTGTGTGTACACATATGTGTCTGTAAGCAATATAGTATTCTGTCATTATTCTACTGACCATTCTGTGAATGTCTTTTGCTGAATCAAGAGCAAGTTTCTTGAAGTTGACAGGGTCTGTAGATAAGCTTCCAGAAATATAAATCTCCTGAAATGATGGCCTTTTTAAATTATTGTCTACGCATGGGTGCATCTCATCTCTAGTTTTTATCAGATTTTCAAAGGAGACTTCTTTTTGTTTTTTTTTTAACTAGGAACCTCTAGTGAAGGTGCTGCATAAGTTTGAAAAGGGGAGAACTTACACAGTGGTCCAGATTCCAGCTCTGATACTTGCTGGTTGTGCTATATATTCTTATCACTGTCCTAGATTTAGGAAGATTAGAAGAATTGATTACTCACTCTAGCTAATTCATAATAATCTGAGGTATATTAACTGGAATACAATTAACTAATTTAAATAACGCTACATCAATTCAGTAGATAGAATAATTTTAGGGCAGAACATTGTCCTACTTGCCTGCTCTCTCCATTTAAGCAAATTACAGAAGTCAAATTATCAATGCATTTGTTGCTAAGCAACCAGTTTTCACAAGAGATATTTCTGTTAGATGAACTATAGTTCAGTTGGTCTGGAAAATACCCTCTCCCTTAGACCATGTTTGAATAGGCAAGACCAATAACTGCCTCCCATATCTCTTCCTCTTCCTTTTCCTCTTCTCCATCTTCTCCTTCTCTTTCTTCTCTACTTCTGAGACTGACCAACACTTATTCAGTATATAGACTACAGTCAGGCCTTCAAAGGCCCAGATGCCTTCCATCATTTTTGTATCACTGCTCAGATCTGATGACCTGATTTATGATTTTTATACCACTCAGAGAGTTATAGTATTTCCAGAGCATCATTATTGTGCCCTCAACTAATTATCTTGTTTCTAGACACAGATAATATTTAAAGGATCATTTTTTCATTGTAAGTATCTCAAACTTTGATACCTTATAATCTTTTATCAGATGTATTATATATGTGATATATCACAGATATATGATATGTATCATACATCTGATAAAAGATCAGATAAGATATAAGATATCACTTATCATATATATGTGATATATGTATCATATATCCATGCCTTAGGATGAATGTAAAAAATATGTTTTAAAAGTCTTTCTGCCATTCTTTATGATATAAAATGTGACAATATAAAAACACTCAATTTTAATAATAATTGGAAAAGTAGACTTCAGAAAATATTTGTATTTTGATTACATTTAATTGTCTTTTTTAAACTTGGTGCCTAGAGAAACAGCTATTTTTAGAGGATACAATTTCTGACTATAGTATTAGAATTATAGCAAGAAGGTGAATGGTGTACATAATACAGTTATCTAGACCAGTGCTTCTCAAATGAATATGCCTTTGAATCACCAGGGGATCTTGCTAACATGCAGCTTCTCATTTAGGAGCTCTGGGTTAGGGCTGAGATTCCACCGCATTTCTAAATAAGCTCCTAGGTAATGCTGGTGCTGATGGCTGATACTTTGAGTAACAAGGGTAACACCACTAACTTAGAATATGTATAGTTTGATCTCTGTAGTCTTCTGTGATACTTTCATAATGAACATTTACCCTTACCCACAGCAAATCAGTATTCTTACTTTGGGACACATCCCATGAAACTGCATTATAATATCTAGTTGGCCTATGTTTGCTCTAAGAATGTGAGATGAGTAACTATTTCTTTCATAATAAATATTTATGTTTTCCAATAGAGAGGTGTACCAAAGTAACAGAGCAGTGGCCAGTGGCGTGCATCTTGCTAAGGTCTTAGGGTTTAGTGAATTGTGCCAATTATACTTCCCAGAGCAATGTTACACCTGGGCAAGGGGACATTTGCTCAGGCATTTATAAAGTTATGTATTGTCGGATAAATTGAGAGAAATAGGAAAGAGAAGCAGTTATGCCTGAGAAGGCTGCCAAATATCTTGGCACCAAAGAATTCTGCTTGATTTCCTTCATGGAGCTTATTCAACTTGGCTTTCTCCCAGTTTAATTTGGAATTCATTTTCTATGGCACTGGCCTTTGACAGTTTCTGACCTTGAACATACACAAATAGTTGAATCTATTGCTACTTTGAAGCAATTGTCACCTAATTTTGGTAAATGTGCTGAAAACTCATACCTTTTTATGTGAAATTGACATATCTAATATGAGCTACTATTAAGATAACTTCAATTACTGTCATAATTTGAGAGATTCTGGCTTTCATAGAACTGTTTGAGCAAGAACATTACTTTCAAATATCATATTTCTTATATATAAAATGGTGATAATAACAATAATCTCTAAAGTTGATGATGAAAGTGGCTGGTTGGCTTTAGAACTTTCTTCATAGCCTCTTTCTAAAACCTTGTGAAAAAGGAAGTTAGAGCAATTGAAGTATTAGTTTAATTTATTGAATTTTATTGCAGGAATTCTAATCAGTTGAATAAAGTATTTTGTACTTGGTATAGTATATATATATCACTATTTATACCTGTTGATTCAGTACAAATCTTTTTTTAAAAATGTATTTTTACATTTCTAGATTTTTAATTCTTTATGATTTGGGCATTTACTATGATAATGGGAAAAAGGGAAGATTATTGAGGCCTTTTCCTAATCTCTTGGGGTTCATGGCTCTATTATGGGGTTTCTCTGAAGATAGCACAAGGCTGAGAACAAAAGGCTTTGAACTCCAGAATAATTTAATAGTCCACTCAAATATAGCAAGTATACAGGAAAGGAGAAATCCCAGAAGGAGAGGAAAAGCAGAAATTTTGGCAGCACTCAAGAGGGCATTACTAGCCCTTTCTTTCTCCTTTACTCATGGAGTACAGTAATGTGGACAGTTAATTTGTTTTTCTGGTTTCTACATAATTGTGGTGCAGGATCTGTTCCATCAAGAGATGTGGAATGAATGACTTTTTCTTATCTGAAAACAGCTCAGCTCAAAGCACAAGTTAGTGTTGATGTTACTGAGATAAGAAGTAGGAAAAAGGTAGCAGAGCTCCTGCAGTCAATGTGCATAGCCATGGATTGAAATGGCATGAATCCATGAGATCCTGTGACTGGAGGGTGCCCAAGGCAGCTGGGGCTTGTGGTATCTTGCTGATACCTCAAGAGAGCTATCTATAGGAACAGTGAGAATAACCTAGCAGCAAGCCTATGGGGTGGAGGGGGAAAAGGAGACTTGTAACATCAAATGTACCGGGAGAAGCCCCAGTGGAGTCCCTCCAGAATCATTTATGAGTAGGTAGACCTTGTGAAAGGAAAATAAACCTTGGGGCCCCCAAAATCACTAACCTAAAGGAAAAAAATCAAGCTGGGAACTGCTTAGGGTAAACCTGCCTCCCGTTCTATTCGGTCATCTCTCTGCTCACTGAAATAAATGTGTATCTGATTGCCTTTCTTTGGAAAGGCTAATCAGAAACTCAAAAGAATGTAATCGTTTGTCTTTCACCTCCCTGTGCCCTGGAAGCCCCCTCCCTGCTTGAGTTGTCCCGCCTTTCCAGATGGAACCAATGGACATCTTACATATATTAATTGATGTCTCATGTCTCCCTAAAATGTATAAAACCAAGTGTGCCCTGACCACCTTGGGCACATGTCATCAGGACCTCCTGAGGCCTTGTCACAGGTGGGTGTCCTCAACCTTGGCAAAATAAACTTTTTAAATTAACTGAGACCTGTCTCAGATTTTTAGTGTTCACATTTTGGTAACCATAAAGGGGCTCTGAGTGGAGATGCCCCGACCTTTGACAAATCTCCTATCAGTACTTGGTACCAGCAAAAGCTAACTACTTTATGGCTTAAACCAATATGACAGTTTGCTAAGGTCTGGAAGTACCCCCTCCAGAGAATCCCTGATCTACCAACATTTGGTCAAGATCTAAAGTTTATTTTGCTGTACAACCTCCCCCCTTTTTTGGAGATTTACTTGCTTCCAAAAAAGAAGGCAAGATTTCTTGTTTCTGTGAAGATGGAAGACAGTTAACTCCTTTATAGAGTTTGAGTTCGCTCCCAGCAAGGAAGATGAGTTCAAGGCTTTTCCCCCATCCCCTCCTTCTAGGATGGTAGAAAGCGGTCTTCAGCTTGAGACCCATCCCCAGGTAAGTAGCTGAATTGGGTTTTGTCTTGGCTGAAGTTTAACAACCAGGTGGTCCTAATTCCTCCTTACCGTAAGAACACTCAGTAATCATATTGTGGGTTTCTGTTGTTGTTGTTTGTTCCAGCCTATCTCCATTCAGATTTGACCAACTGTAACTGACTTGGTCAGATCCAAGTGAGAATTCCAAATTATGGGTAACAAAACCTCTCTAATTTGGCCAAAATACCTTGCAGTTGCACGAGAGAAAACAAAAACAAAAACCATGCACTTGGTTTCTGTGTTTGCTTCCTGTCTTTAAAAAAATGTTCTTTCGTTTACCTTTCTTTCACCCTACCTCCTTCCCTCTTTGCCATCTGCAGTACAAACAAACAAACAGACAAACTAGAGAAGGCTTCTAAATGACTTGAACCCCTTTAAAGAATTCAGAACAAAGGTGCCACTCACCTTTTTTGGGGTGCTCTGTCTTCTTTGTGAAGTTTCAAGAATCATGGGCAGATTTTTCTTAGGTCTGAAACTCTGTTTTCCTGTATTGCATAACCTGACCTCTTTGGCTTTGGGGGTCCAGGAATTACCTTGTACTGTGAGAGGACTTGACCTTGGCATGTGCAATGGCGGATGAGAGCTACAAAATAGGGGTGGCTGAGCACAGTTTACAGGAAGTGGTCTAAGATGTTTTTTCCTTTTTATTCTCTCCTAGGAAGTTATTGTTTAAGGATTTGAACTCTAGTTTGGAGGTGCATTCTAAGGGGTCTTCTCTATTGTTTTTTCCTCCCCAAATTAAGCTTCATTTGGCTGGTCTATGCACATTTATGTGAGGAATTGAATTGTTGTATTTATAAGTAATGAGAAACTGAGTTTTCTCAGCTCTGAAGAGAAAGGGCATTTGCTCCTCTCAGCCACAAGGTGCCCCTGGGAGGTTGACCCCCTGCGATGTGCAAAAACTAATTTTTTAAAAAAAGGATCCTCCAGGAAATACATATAAGGGCTGATCACCTGGGGTTTTTAGCTCTCATAGAGGTCACAGACGTTTGAAGGGAGAAACTGAGACCCATAAGAGGGTGGAACTGACTCAGCTGTGACACACTGTGGAGTCCTACTCACAAACAGCACACATCAATACACCATACAAAAACCCTAGGCCACAGTTCAGTTCCTCCTTTTAAGAAAAAAATTAGTGGGAAACAAATAATTTAAGAATGAGGAGAAAACAAGGAGAATGATCCTCTTGGAAGCACTCTGTAGGTTTTGTGGCACCTCTACTTGCCAGAGATTATGTAAAATTGAAGTAATATGGTCTTTGTGTCCATTTACATTAAGGAAAAAGAGCCCTAAGATTGATCCGCAAACTACAGAGTTACTAAGTTCTCTTTTCCGCTATTTTATTTTTCTCCTGCTTTAAATCTGCTATTATTTTTCTGTTAAGATAAAAACCACTGTTTTGATCCAACAGGTTTTTTGTTTGCAAGCCAGTGAATTTGCATGTATCTCATGGCTAAATTTCTGAAGTAAAAGCTATAGGATCTTTGTGTGTGTGTATATATTTAAAAGGCCTTTATAATTTCTATAATTTTATGTATAATGGGCAATTAAATCCACTTTAATTTCCCTCTAATACACTAAACTCTATCTCTGCATACCCTGTAATGTGAATTTTGCTATTTGATTTTCACCAGGGTTGTTTCCTTTAATATACAAATTTAAGGCTACTTAACTGACAACTGCCTGTGGTTATCAAGAATTGATACAGGTTACCTATTAAAACAGGTTATCAAGAATTTGAAAGTCTAAGAAGGGAAAACAAAATGTCTTTATGAATTTGTTAGATGTACTTCTAAGGGCACGTTTAATATGTCTGTGTATTTATGTGTTGTATACTCAATGTTTCAGTACTGAAAATATATAAAAGAGCTCTAATTTATTGGCTTAAGAAAATAAAAGTGCTTGAATCAAATACTTCATCAGGGAAAAAGACTCATCAAATGTTTTTTCAAGTTTATGTAACTTAGATAAAATCTTTAATAAGCTAACTTTAAAATTATTGGTAAAGTATAATATTAGAAATGTCTTAAGAATTGCCAGCATACATTTTCTGTTTGCATTTATTAATCAAGCAATTCCATACTTATCCCAGCCAAATATTATAAGGTGTCAAAATTTGGTGTGGGGTTTACTAAACTATAAATCCAGCCCAAAAAAGGATAATCTTTGCTTGTGTAATTTTTAATAAATAAGACTTTGATATTGGTTTAATAAAAATAGCTACATCTTGAATTATTTAGTAAAATTACCATAACTTCTAATCTTGTGGCTTTAGGCAGTCTAGCCCACAGGCAATGAAAAGGTTTGTTTTAGGAAAGGACTGTTATTATCTTTGTTTCAAAGCTAAACTAAAAACTAAGTTTCTCTCAAAGTCCAGGCATAAACAAGGACAGCTTGGAGGTTCCAAGTAAGGTGGAATCAGTTAGTTCGTATCTTTTTCACTGTCCCAGTTAGAATTTTGCAATGGTGAATTTCATAACTTTAAACAATGACTACTGCCGTTTTTGTAAATAATCTAGGTAAATAAAATAAAATAATTAGGTAAATGTAATGGAATAAATACTTGTAAACAAATGTTGTAATTTAGAATCTAAAGTTATATTAAATTATACAATAAATATTTCAGTATCTGGATTTTTCCAATAAAAATACATGGTAGGATAGCGTTCTTTCTTAAAAACAAGTGCCCTTTTTAAAAAGGTAAACAATTTTTGTCTAATTCAAAACTTATACAAAGGTTATGAATAAACGATATAATAGAAGCCAGGAAATAAGAGATATAGAGAAGTTATAGCAATAAAGAGGTAGTTTTTGGTAAGAAAGTTTAAAGAGAAATAATTTTATGTGAGAAAGAATCTTATATGGCAAATTTAGTCCTAGAATACAAGACTGGTTGCTTAAGAAAGAGGGATGTCCAGGACCAACCAGAAAGTTCAAGCACGTCATGAATGAAATCACAATAAGAAGATTTATTTAAAAAATAACTCTTTCTATGATCGAGTTGTGTATAATTAAAGGGAAATTATGATGGTCTTGCTAGAGATTGAGTTTTATGTAAAAAACACTTATGCATTAAATAATTAATTAGAACAATAACATTTTCTTAAGCAATTGATTTACTCTTAAGAAATTATATGAGATTTTAATTTTTTTTTTACCCAAAGTTCAACTTGTATTTCATCTCACCATTTTTGGTTTTCTCTCTCTTTTTTTAAAGGACATGAAATGGTAGTGTTCTCCTTCAACTTAGTTCAGCTCGTATAAGTTTCCCCCCCCGCCCATGTTGTGGCCTGATGCTAACAAGATTTTCTTAAAAGTATAAAGGAAATGTTTTCTTCCAACATAATATTCTGTGTACTGCAGAAGTTCTTTTCTTTTGGTAACTGGCCTAACAGATTTTATGCTTTATTGAAATAATTCCTGTGCCATTATTATTAAGTTTTGGTTTGCTTAGAAAAAAAACTGAGATAATTTTTTTTTTTAAATTAAGGCTATTACACTTGTGTATCTTTCTGTATGTGCTTTTTAAGTCCTTGTGACATTGATTTACAGGGCTTTGACTTCTGGGTCTAAAAAGTACAGCAAGTCTTGCTAAATCTTCAACACTGACAGCAATTGAAGCCTCATCTTTGGGCCCTTTAGAAGATGGCAATCAAAATAAATTACATTCCTGAGAAACAGGGCCAGAAATTAAAGCCCAGGGATTATTGCAGAATAGGTGGGAGTGTGAAATTTAACGGCCAATTTTGATAGATAAAAGAAGTTTATTTTCTCTATAATTAAATAAATTAACCATTAATGTCAAAGTCATACTGATGCAAGACCAGCATGTGCAACCCTGTGTCAGATTAACAAGGTTTTATTGAAACATTAATTGACTCCTTAATAAAGGTTATGAAAGGCTTATTATGGAAGTTATATCTTATTGACAAGATTAAAATTATAAAGATTATTTATAAAATTTTAGAATACTAATCTATTAACTTCATGCTGTTTTTATTAGGGCTCATAGTTTGGAAAATTAATTCTCCTCTCTGAAAGAATGAAGGTTTTCACCTTTTTTTGAAATCCTTGAGTTATCACTTTGGTTGAATACATGACTTATGTGACAATGACCTCTCATAAGACTTAGTGTACATTATCAGTAATAATTATAATTGTTATGTCAAATTATTGTGTGCCACAGAGGTAACAAATTTTCTTGTTAATGTCTCTTTGACTATGGCTGCCCTAAAACGTTTTGTCATCCATGGACAATTATTATCTTACTTTGGTCCTCTTTAGAAGGTGGTTTTATAATCAGCTGTAAAACTCTAACAGGTGTTCTTGAATGCAGATTTCTGATAACTTTGGAGATTGTGATGTCAGGATAGAGGAAAAACTTTCAGGATTCATGAAGAGCTGAAATGCTTACAAATATCAAGCAGAACAGGAACTAACCATACAGACTGAACTAATAGAAGACAAGTAATCTTTTTTGTTTTTGCTTAAAATGTTACTGATCCTTTGTTTTGTTTTTCAGAGTCAAGGAAACTTTTCTTTTGCACTATTGACAGCTTTTAACAATTAAGTATACTCCTATAAACAAAATTTGAAGCATATTTGTTTCTCTCTACCTGATTCCTCCAGAATTTGGAAAGTATTTGTGAATATTCTTAACTTATGACAATATAGTTATTTGCATAAGTGCAATAAGAATCTGTTTTCATTTGTATCAGGACACAATGGGAGAAAATGGTTGTTTTACAAAGGCTTTGACTGGAAGGATGTGCTTTCCTTTGACTTATAGAGCTGATAAAAGCCCCTTGGGAAAACTGGCTTCATACCTGGTCTATACAGTCACTGTACAGGGTTCCTGACCTGTCATAAGTAAAGTATGCCACTTTCTGACAGTCCCAGGGTCCCAAGTTATCTTGAGACCTCAAGAGGAGAAGAATTTACCCAAGTCATAGATATTTGATGGTACAAATTCATGGCTTTGACGGAATCAAAAGACTTTAAGAATTTAAAAGTGTCTTATCTCAGATTCCTTCTATGGAGCAAAGTTCCATCAAGGCCAATTTAAAAAGCATATGTAAAAAATAATTATTCTTGCTTCACTTTATACAAATAATCTGGCCAAGTGTAACAAGCAAATCAGTCTTTCAATGATGGATCTTTAGTAAAAATGGGAAACTGGAGAGAGAAAAATTATGTTTTAAAAAGTATAGTATACCTGTTGTTAAAGTCTTGCCTAATGTTTTTCAACTTTTATTATTTTCTACAGTTTGGACTGAATTCTAATTTTCCTTGGCTACAAGTCTTCAAAATAATGTTTTCAATTGTTTTCCCTATTTTCCTAATTTGGAGTCACTGAAAACTAAGCTGTGCTTTTGTAAAGCCTTGCAAACTGAAGTTAGACAACCTAAACTTTGGAAGAAAATAACAGCAACATATTTACATTCATAAGCCACTTTTATACCTGCCTACTGATGTATGGACTTCAGAGTAATGTGACCTATATCAGTTTTCCAGGATTGTTCTTTCGTTTGTTGTTGGTTTTTCTCCCTCCCCTATTTCCTCTTCATAGGACATGAGACTTCTCAACCTGCTAAAAATTATCTTTCCTAATAACTTAGGACCTACCTGTCTAGGAAAAAATATATATACTAATAATCAGAGATCAGACAAAACCTGAAACCAGAGACTGATTTTTTTTCTAAATTGTTTTCTCCAAAAGACTTTTACAAAGAAAATGGGGAAATGTGAAAGAAAAATAAATCTTGGAAATCTTGGGGCCTCCAAAATCACTAAGCTAAAGGAAAAAATCAAGCTGGGAACTGCTTAGGGCAAACCTACCTCCCATTTTATTCAAATTCATCTCTCTGCTCACTGAGATAAATGCATGTCTGATTGCCTTCTTTGGAAAGAAGAAACTTAAAATAATGCAATCATTTGTCTTTCTCCTACCTATGACCTGGAAGCCCCATCCCTGATTGAATTGTCCTTTCTGGACAAAATCAATGTACACCAATGTACATCTTACATATATATTGAGCCGATGTTTCATGTCTCCCTAAATATATAAAACCAAGCTGTGCCCTGACCACCTTGGGGCACATGTGTCCAGGACTTCTTGAGGCTGTGACACTGTTTGTGTCTTCCACCCTGGCAAAATTAACTTTTTAAATTAACTGAGACCAGTCTCAAATTTTGGGGGTTCACAAGCTCATAAGAAGGACCAGACCATCCTGGTCAACATGGTGAAACCCCGTCTCTACTAAAAATACAAAAAATTAGCTGGGCATGGTGGCGCGTGCCTGTAATCCCAGCTACTCAGGAGGTTGAGGCAGGAGAATTACCTGAACCCAGGAGGTGGAGGTTGCGGTGAGCCGAGATTGCGCCATTGCACTCCAGCCTGGGTAACAAGAGCAAAACTCCATCTCAAAAAAAAAAAAAAAAAAAGAAGGACCAGCATTTGGACAATGGTTCCACCATAGCATTCAAAGTCAGCTGTGGTGATCAAAAGAGGAGAGCTGTAACTCCTGCTTTTGACAGAGATATACTGAACATAAAGTAAATAGACTTCTCTATCCTTCTCTTATTTTATCACTCAAATAGACAGGTGCAGGAACAAAAAAATAATAAGATTTAATATAATTGATTCATCACGTAAAAGAAGATTTAGGTTTTTTTCTTCTTTTTTTCATTTTGCTTTTTTTGATTATGACAGTAATTGAATTTTAAAACAAAAGATATATCTAAAATTATACTGCCTAAGAAATCAAATATTTTATTCTTTAAAAATTGATATCTTAAATACCAGTGAATGTTTTCAAAATATTTGCCACATTTAAACATTATATATATTTATCCAGCTTTTTTTCTTTTTCAATTTTTAATTTAAATTTAGGGGATACATGTGCAGGTTTGTTACTTGGGTATATTGTGTGGTGCTGAAGTTTGGGATATGAATTATCTTGTCACCCAGGTACTGAAAATAGTACCCAAATGTCAGTTTTTCAACCCTTGCCCCCTCCCTTCTTCCCCACTCTAGTAAGTCCCCAGTGTTTACTGTTGCCATCTTTATGTTTATGTGTACCCAGTGTTTAGCTCCCAAATGTAAGTGAGAACATGCAATATTTGGTTTCTTGTTCCTGCTAATTTTCTTAAAATAATGGTTCCCAGCTCCACTCATGTTGCAGGAAAGAACATGATTTTATTCTTTTTTATAACTGTGTAGTATTTCATGTGTGTATGTACCACATTTTATTTTTCTAGTCCACCATTGATGAGCACCTAGGTTGATTCCATGACTTAACTATTATGAGTAGTGCTTCATTGAATAAGCAAGGGCAGGTGTCTTTTTGGTAGAACAATTCGTTTTCTTTTGGTTACATACTCAGTAATGGGATTGCTGTGTTGAATGATACTTCCTTTGAGAAATCTCCAAACTGTTTTCCACAGTAGTTGAACTAATTTACATTCCTACCAACAGTGTTTAAGTGTTACCTTTTCTCTGCAGCCTCTCCAATGTCTGTTTTTTGACTTTTTGGTAATAATGATTCTAACTAGTGATTGACAGTGTCTCACTGTGGTTTTGATTTGCATTTCTCTGATGATTAATGGTGAGTAATTTTACATATGTTTGTTGGCCGCCTGTATGTCTTCTTCTGAGAAATGTCTGTTCATGTCTTTTGCCCACTTTTTAATGGGGTTATTTGTTTTTTTGCTTGTTGATTTATTTAAATTTCTTACTGATTCTGCTTATTAAACTTTGGTTGGGTGCATAGTTTGCAAATATTTTCTCCCATTCTTTGAGTTGTCTATTTATTCTGTTGATAGTTTCTTTTGCTGTGACGAAGTGAAGATTTAGAATTTAATAAATCATTTGGTCTTTAAGTCACTGAAATGGACTGAATGTGTCAAAATGGTCTGAAGATTCACCAGTTGACTAAGTTAATTTTTCTTACCATCCTTCCCCACTACACCTAGCCCTTGCAGATAGAGGTGCAACAAAATAGTATTATTAGTTATTTTAGATAGACTTGAGATTTTTCAGTTAAACTTTGAATGCTTTTCAAATATTCACTTTCACATTCAATTAGGAGCCAGACTGCCTAAGTACAAGCTGGACTCAGTGACTTAGCTATGGAAATTTTGGCAGATAATTTACTATGCATCAATTTCCTCATTTATAACATAGGAGTAATAATAGCACCTGCTATTAGGGTGCCATTATTAGGGTTAATGTTGTTATTTAGTTAACATATTTTAAGTCCTGAGGTACAGTAGCTGTCCTTTAACAATGTTAACTACTGTTACTATTACTATTATTAGTATTATTATTACCCATACACCCATGTAATACAAGGATTTGATTGAGAAAATTTTAGTCATGGCTGTTTTATTGTCATGCCATTTTAGTCATACCTATTTTAACTCTGCCATTTAATTCTCTGTAATATAGGAAAGCCATGATTTCTCCAGGCCTCAGTCTCTTCATTTATCAAATGGGGAAAAGTCACCTGTTTTAACATCTTCACTGGGCTGTTAACAGGCTCTAATTGTGGAGGGTTGTGAGAAACACAAAAAGATCCCGACATGGAACATTTGTTTCTGCCTTTGTGCTCTTTTATTTCCTCCTCTGTACTGAGTTAGTCTTTTTGGTAACGAATCTTTAAAACGGAAGCTGGCCACTGGAGTTAGAATTCCTTGTGCTTTTGCTTTGTCTCTATATCAGATTTCCTTTTTATAGTTTGATATTTCTAGAGCTTTCCATGTGCCTAATCTATTTCCCACAATTTTTCTTCTTACAAATTATAGCATAAATTGTTATTTCTAGATACCATATTTGTCATTTTAATAATGTAAAAAATGTCTCTCCTTAACCTCTAGGCCGTTGCTACCCACATCTTACTGTGCATAAGAGTCACCTGGGAATCTTAGTAAAATAAAAATTCTCACAAAGTAACTCTGTATTTGTGGAAAGATCACAGGTAATGCTGACAGTATTTTAAAACATATTTTGAGAAGCACTGTTCTACAGAAGTAACACCACTACTACTAATAAAGCTGCCATCAATTACAGAGCATTTTCCTCTCCTAGGACTGTTATATGTGTTAGGCATATTGATTTACTTAATCCTCCAACAACCCTAAGAAGTAGGTAATATTCTATTTCTGTTATGTTGTAGATGAGGAAACTGAAGCACAAGCAGGTTAAATAATATGCTCCAGGTCATGTAATTAATGAGTGCACACTAAACTATTAATACCACACCCTAATAATCTAATATAAAAATTGGCAATCAGGTTATTTATATTTATCATGTTAAGCTATTCTTAAATTTTATAATTATTTAATCATTTCTTTTTAGAAGTTGTGTTAGCAAGTAGAGGAGTGGTAATGTTGAACTGCACTGTCCAAACTCTCATCACTACCCACAGGGGCCACTGAGCACTCAGGATATAACTAATCTGAATTGAGATAAGGTGTAAGTATAAAATACACCCTGGATTTAGAAAACAGTATGACAAGAAAGAATGTGCATATTTTGTTCAAAAATGTTACAATGATTGCAGGTTGAAATCAATGAAAATATATTTTGGATATATTGGACAAATAAATTATATTTGAAAACATTTTTTTTTTTTTTTTTTTTTTACTTTTTTCTTAATGAGGCTAGTAGGAAATTTAAAAATCTATTTGTGACTCACATTTTTTTTTTTTTTTGAGACGGAGTTTCACTCTTGTTACCCAGGCTGGAGTGCAATGGTGCAATCTCGGCTCACCACAACCTCCGCCTCCTGAGTTCAAGCAATTCTCCTGCCTCAGCCTCCTGAGTAGCTGTGACTACAGGCGCATACCACCATGCCCAGCTAATTTTTGTATTTTTAGTGGAGATGGGGTTTCACCTTGTTGACCAGGATGGTCTCGATCTCTTGACCTCGTGATTCACCTGCCTCGGCCTCCCAAAGTGCCGGGACTACATGTGACTCACTTTTTATATTTTTATTGCATAACACTTGTGTGGAGCTTCCAATACAGGTAGTTGAGCAGAGCCCTTCTCCACAATGCACTAAATAATGCGAATCTCAGCCCTAATTCCATCATGAAACAAGACATGCCTAAACCTCAGGGAATGTAGCTGGGCATGGGTGGGGCCTGTGGGTAACCAGATGGCTAACAGAGTGGCTAACCACGTCTGCCTCTCGTAGGCCTTAGTGTACATCTTGGTGACAGCGCTCACAGAGTTCTTGAAGTCTTTATTATTGAACAAATGATTATGAGGTTAGTGTGTCTGATTTTAGTGCAATAAATTCTTGATTCAGACCATAGAATGAAATTGAAATTGTGCATTCGTTTAGGAGATTAGTTTCTATCTACAAGCTGAGGTGGGTGGGGACAAGTTTACCATTAGGAGTGCTTCAAGACTTAAAACTGGATATTGTTTGCTAACTTTGCAGGAATATTAAAAAACTAGAGCAATTGACACATTTTATAGTCCGTGGAGGCAGGGCAAGAGAAGGCCATCCAGCTCCCAAATATGTAAATAAATATAAAAAACCAAATATTTTATATGAGTTAAATTCATGAGTTGTAAGTCTTTTGTAACCAGATAGTTAGCCTTCTTTGTTTTTCACTATTGAGAGTGTTCAGAGAGCCTGAACAGTACACCATGTCTCCCTTTCACTGCTAAAGTTCTCAAACTACATGAAAAGATAATGAAAGAATTGGTGGTTATGCCTTTAAATAAGTCACCAAAAACCAATCAAATGGATCATAAAATCAAGGATTTTAAGTTAGCTGTACTTTTCTTGTGACTTTTGAACCACACCCAGACTTGGAAAGTAGCTGAACTGAGGCTTGTTTTCCCATTTGGAGTTCAAAGTTAATTGTTTGTTTTTAAAATTTCCATTTCAGAATTAGAAATCTTTGTTTCTTAAGGGTGAGATCATGTGGACATGAGATTTTAAAAATTCGTCTACTATAATATAAAACAGTAGTTCTATAGATAATGATTCTAGATATAATGAGTGAGACTAATTTTTATCCAAACATTGGAGAAAAATAGTTAGTTCTATGTAATTACTGACAAAACATTTATTGACCTGATGAAATATGTAAACACATTTTAATCTCTTTGGAGTTCAGGAGATTATTATTTTGTCTCTGTAAGTTTTTCTTTGGGTTTTTAAAATTATGTATCATAACAAAACCTGAACTCATTAGAGCAATTTATCATTACTGGTAAGTATTCTCTGGCGGAAGCACAGGAAAGAAAATAAAACCTCAAAAAATAAATGTCCTGGCAACCAGTTTTCCTTGGATTTCCATTAGTTTCAGGGTTTAATTTTATGTTAATTTGCACGTTTGTAGTTTTTAAACCCTTATCTTAATAATGACAGGTCATTTTAATATCAGCTCATTAAACAAAGAATGAAAAAAGCAAAGGCAAATAAATTTGGGATAACTATTAAAACCTTGAACTTACTTTAAATATCAACCTGACATTTTGTACTTTGGGATTTGGCCTCAAACACACTTTAAGCCAGATAGCAAAGGGCACAAAAGATTATAATGAATTCTTGGTAGCTCTTAGTAGAATATCCCAAATATAATAGGATATAGTTATTTAGCCAGCTTAACATATACTCAAGTTCTCTTCTTTAGTACACTTGATAAAGTCATTTGATACTTAAAAAATATTAACATGGTGAGAATTTATATTTTAAATGTTTAGAAGAAACAAATTATCTCTCAAATTCTAAAACATATTTAATAATTTTCAATTATTATATAGTTTGGAAATGGGCTTAACTTTTTTATTTTAAGCTCATGCAGAGGTTTATTTTTCTAGGCTTATTGATTCTTTCATATAGCATTTGTGAAGACCTTTTCTGTGCTAGTTCCAGGAATACAATAAGCACAAGATAAGGTCTTCAGTGTTCTGTTTTTTAAACTTTTATTTTAGTTTCGGGGTACGTGTGTAGGTTTGTTCTACAGACAAATTGTGTGTTGTGAATGGGCTTAACTTGTCACTAAAAGGAGTTTAATTTCAGTGGACTAAAGATTATTCAACTTTATACCATCAGTCTCTCTCTTAAATAAATTAGTTTGGCATTCATTTTTTGCTTGCTTAAGTATTGGACCAACTTTAAAATTTTTTATTTTTATTTCTATTAAGTTTTTTTTTTTTTTAATTTCGAGAGTTTCAGGGGTACAAGTGGTTTTGATTACATGGATGAATTGTATAATGGTGAAGCCTGGGTTGTTAGTGTGCCTATCACCTGAATAGTATACATTGAACCCAGTAGGTAATTTTTCATCCCTCCCTCCCTCCCTCATTCCCTCTGAGTCTTCAATGTGTATTACTACTCTGTATGCTTTTGTGTACCTATTAAGGCTTAGCTCCCACTTATAAGTGAGAACATGTGGTATTTGGTTTTCCATTCCTAAGTTACTTCACTTAGGATCATGGCCTCCAGTTCTATTCAAGTTGCTGCAAAAGACATTATGCAATTTTTTTTTTATGGCTGAGTAGTATTTCATGACAAATATACACACACACACATACACACACACACACACACACACACACACACCCCCCACATTTTCTTTAGCCAATCCACTGTTGATGAACACTTAGGTTAATTCTATATCTTTGCAATTGTGAACTTTCATGCAGTAAACATAGAATGACTTTTTTTCTTTGAATACCAAATAGTGGGATTATAGGATCAAATGGTAGGTCTACTGTTAGTTCTTTGAGAACTCTCCACACTGTTTTCCATAGAAGTTTTACTAATTTATATCTCTACCAGCAGTGTATGTGTTTCCTTTTTACCACATCCACACCTACGTTTATTGTTTTTTGACTTTTTAATAATGGCCATTCTGGCCGGAGCTATGTGTTTTTTATCTCACTGTGGTTTTAATTTGCCTCTCCCTGATGATTAGTGATGTTGAACAGTTTTTCATGTATTTTTTGGCCATTTCTATATTTTCTTTTCAGAAATCTCTGTTCATGTCTTTTTCTCACTTTTTAATGTTTTTTTTTTTTTTTTTCTTGCTGATTTGTTGAGTTCCTTGTAGATTCTGGATATTAGTTCTTTGTTGGATATTTAATTTGTGAATATTTTCTCCCATTCTGTGGGTTGTCTGTTTACTCTGTTTATTATTACTTTTGCTGTGCAGAAGCCTTTTAGTTTAATTAGGTCCCATTTATTTATTTTTGTTTTTGTCACATTTGCTTTTGTCCACAAATTCTTTGCCTAGACCAATGTCCAGAAGAGTTTTTCCTAGGGTTTTCTTTTATTTTCTTTAGCTTTCTTTGTTTTTTACTATTGAGAGTTTTCAGAGAGCCTGAACTGTATACCATGTCTCCCTTTTATTGCTAAAGTTCTCATACTACATGAAAATATAATGAAAGGATTTGTTGTTATGGCTTTAAATAAGTCACCAAAAATCAATCAAATGGATCATAAAATCAAGGGTTCTAAATTAGCTGTACTTTTCTTATGACTTTTGAACCACACTCAGACATGGGAAATAGCTGAACTGAGGCTTATTTTCCCATTTGGAAAACAATTTTCTAGAATTTTTATGGTTTCGGATCTTAGATTTAAGTAGGACCAACATTTTTAGAGTCTACATGTCCTTTTGTGCTTAGCTTATTTCATTTAACATAATGTCCTCTAGTATCATCCATGTTGTTGCAAATGACAGGATTTTATCATTTTTATGGCTGAATCGTATTTAATTGTGTATATATACCACATTTTGTTTATCCATTCATCCATTGATAGGCACTTAGATTGATTCTATATCTTGGCTATTGTGATAATGTTGCAATAAACATTGAATATCTTCTTGACTTATTTATTTCCTTTGCATATACACCCAATAGTGGAATTGTTGGATAATTTTTAATTTTTTGAGGGATCTCCATACTACTGTCCATAACAGCATTACTAATTTACATTCCCACTAACAATGTATAAGAGTTCCTCTTTCTTTATATCTCACCATTTATTAGTAGTATAATTATTATTTTGATAATAGTTTTTCTAACTGGGACAAGATGATATTATGGTTTTGATTTGCATTTTCTTGATGATTAGTGATGCTGACCACATTTAAGTATACCTGTCGGCCATTTATATGTCTTCTTTTAAGAGATGTCTATTCAGGTTTTTGCTCATTTTAAAATCAAATAATTTATTTTCTTGCTATTGAGTTTTTTGAGTTCCTTATATATTCTGGATATTAACCCCTTGTCAGAAAAATAGTTTGCAAATATTTTCTCCAATTCTGTAGGTTGTCTGTTCACTCTGTTGATTATTTCCTTTGCTGTGTAGAAGCTTTTTAGTTTGATGTAATCCCATTTGTCTACTTTTGTTTTTCTCCCTATGCTTTTGAGGTTCTATCCAAAAACTCCTTGTCCAAAACAATGCATGAATTTTTTTTCCTATGTTTTCTTCTGGCAGCTTCATAGTTTTGAGTCTTACATATAAATCTTTAACCCATAGTAAGTTGATTTTTGTGATATACAGGGATCTAGTTTCATTATTCTGCATGTGGATATTGATTTATTAAAAAGACTGTCCTTTCTCTAATATGTGTTTTGGGCACCTTTGTCAAAAATCAGGTGGCTCTAAATGCATGGATTTATTTCTGAGCTCTCTATTTTGTTCCATCGACCTATATTCCTGTTTTTATGCCAGTACCATGTTGTTTTGGTTACTATAGATTTATAGTATGTTTTCAAGTCAGGTAGTGTGATGCCTACAGTTTTATTCTTTTTGACCAAGATTGCTTTAGCTATTGTGTCTTTTGTGATTCCATACACATTTTAAGATTATTATTTCTATTTCTGTGAAGAGTGTCATTAATATTTTGATAGAGATTGCACTGAGTCTTTAAATCACTTCAGGTAGTAAGGAGAATTTCAATAATATGAATTTTTCCAATTCATGAATACGAGATGTCTTGCCATTTATTTGTGTCCTCTTCAATTTTTTTAAGTCAATGTTTTGTAGTTTTCATTGTAGAGGTCTTTACCCATTTCCTTGGTTAAATTTATTCCTAGGTATGTTTTTTTTTTTTTTTTGCAGCACTTGTAAATGGGTTTTTTTTCTTGATTTTTTTAAAAGACAGTTTGCTGTTGACATATAGAAATGCTACTGATTTTTGTATGCTGATTTTGTATTCTGCAACTTCCCTGAATTTATCAGTTTTGAGAGGTTTTGTGTGTGGAGTACTTAAAAATTTACTATGTAAGACCATGTCATCTGCAAACAGAAATAACTTACTTTCTCCTTTCCAATTTTGATGCCTCACCCCCCTATTTTTTTTCTTTCTCTTGCCTAATCACTCTGGCTAGGAATTTGAGTAGAAGTGGTGAAAGTGGGCATCCTTGTCTAATAGAAATAGAGAAAAAGCTTTTAACTTTATTCTGTATGATATTAGCTGTGGGTTTCTCATATATGGCATTTATTATGTTGAGGTACATTTCCTCAATACCCAATTTGTTGAGGGCTTTTATTTTGAGTTTTTATTTTTTATTTTATTCATTATTATTAATATTTTATCAAATGCTTTTTCTGCCTCTATTGCAATGATTATGTGGTTTCTCTCTTTCATTTCATTAATGTTATACATCAAGTTAATTGATTTACATATGTTAAACCATCCTTGCATCCCTAGAATGCATCTCACTTGCTCATGGTGAATGATATTTTTAATGTATTCTTGAATTCGGTTTGCTAATATTTTGTTGAGGATATTTGCATCTATGTTCATCAGGGATATTGGCCTCTGGGTTTTTTGTAGTTGTTGATGATAAGTCTTTATCTGATTTTAAACAGAGAGTAAAAGAGTGATTACCAGAGGCTGGGGAGAATGGAGGGATAGGAGAGATTAATTAATGAATATAAAGTTATAGT
The DNA here is from genome assembly GCF_030222135.1 of Aotus nancymaae. NCBI lineage: Eukaryota > Metazoa > Chordata > Mammalia > Primates > Aotidae > Aotus > Aotus nancymaae. The sequence continues at coordinate 45,384,205 of NW_026988431.1, read as the reverse complement.
CAGGTGGAATAATTTCTGATATTCTGTTGCACAGTAGGATGATTATAGTTAACATCATTAACAATAATGTATTTATTTTTCTAAATAGCTAGAAGAGAGGATTTTGAATGCTCTCACCACAAAACAGTGATAAATATTTAAGGTGATAGCTATGCTAATTTTCCTGATTTAATTATTGTACAATGTATACATACATCAAAATATCATACTTTACCCCCAAATATGCACAATTATTATGTATCAATTAAAAACAAAATAAAACTTTAAAAAATATAAGACCAGTTGATTTTCATGGTATTTTTCTTTTTGTTTGTTTCCCTTATAAGTAGCAGCAAACTTTCATCTTAAAAGGGATTTACTAGTCAGTGAACAAGGTATAATTTCAGAATAAATGTAAACTTTTTAAGAAAGAACAGTCTCATGACACCAAAGTCACCACAGTAACAATTTATTTAGAAAGAAGCATTTGTGTTTGAAGATGATTACAAACCAAAATGGAAATTTTGAGAGAAGAAAAGCAACATATTTTGAGGATGAATTACCACTTCCCTTTGTAAGGACTTGGTCATGCCATAAACATTATTTCTATTATTTCTTCAAAAGGTTAAGTTAAAATTCTTTATGTGTGATGGTCTGCCCTCTCCTGGGCCAGAGTCATATATGAAAAAATCTGACTTGTAAAAAGAAATTCAGCTCCAAAACAATACAGTGTCTTGTAAGTTAACTTGGTATTAAAATCTCAATAGGTATTCATGAGTGTGCTAATTTCTTACAGATTGTAGTCCTTTTTCAAATATTTGAGGAGTTCTTAGGTGTAGTTGTTCTATTTATTTCCTACTTGTGTCCCTTTATTTTATAGCAAAATAAACACAGCTTGGCACTTGACATTTTCCCTGATCCATCTTTTAAGCATACATTAGATGTGAGTCATAGGCAATGAACAGAATTCACATTTTTGCCCACAAACTTTTACATTAAAAATGTTTTCATAATACATGTAATGCAAATTTGTTAAAGAAGAAAGTTAGAAAATAGAAATAAACAAACTATGAAAAATTACTTGTGATCACATCACAATGATATAATCACTATTAATATTTGGGAGACTAATATTGCAGATATTTTATATATATAGTAATATATTAACTATAAAATAGTATTTATTTTACTTAATTTTTTTATGTTTAATTTTTTTTTTTTTTGAGATGGAGTTTCACTCTTGTTACCCAGGCTGGAGTGCAATGGCACGATCTCGGCTCACTGCAACCTCCGCCTCCTGGGTTCAGGCAATTCTCCTGCCTCAGCCTCCTGAGTAGCTGGGATTACAGGCACATGCCACCATGCCCAGCTAATTTTTTGTATTTTTAGTAGAGACGGGGTTTCACCATGTTGACCAGGATGGTCTCTATCTCTTGACCTTGTGATCCACCTGCCTCGGCCTCCCAAAGTGCTGGGATTACAGGCTTGAGCCACTGCGCTCACTTTTATGTTTAATTTTTATGGGTACATAGTATGTGGATATATTTATGGGGTACATGAGTCATTCTGATACATGCATGCAATGGGTAATAATCACATCAAGGTAAATGGGGTATTCATGCTCTCAAGCATTTATTCTTGCTTTACAAACAATCTGATTACATTCTTTTAGTTATTTTAAAATAAACAACTAAATTACTTTTCACTATAGTCACCTTATTGTGCTAGCCAATACTGGATTTATTAATTCTAACTATTTTTTTAATACTCATTTGCCTTCCTCCTTTCCTCTGCACCCATCCATTACCCTTCTAGCCTCTGGTAACCATTTTTCTACTCTCTATGTCCATGAGTTCAATTGTTTTGATTTTTGGATCCCCCAAACAAGTGAGAACACGGAAAGTTTGTCTTTCTGTGCCTTGCTTATTTCACTTAACTTAAGGACCCCCCCATTCCATCCGTGTTGTTGCAAATGACTAGGTCTCATTCTTTTACATGATTGAATAGTGTTCTATTATGTATATGTACCACATTTTATTTATCTATTCATTGGAAGAGCATTTATGTCACGTGGTCAGAGCAGGAGCAAGAGAGAAAAGTCAGGGTAGAGGGTATAGGCATTACACACTTTTAAATAACCAGATCTCATGTAAACGTAGAGTGAAAATTCACTTATCACCAAGGAGAAGGCTCTCAAGTCATTCGTAAGAGATCCACCTCCATGATCCAAACATCTCACATCAGGCCCCATCTCCAACACTGGGGATTACAATTTAACAGGAGATTTGGTGGGGACATATATTCAAACTATATCAGGTTGTTTATTTGAAGTTTTTTTTCCTTTTTATGTAGACACTTATAGCTATAAACTTCCCTCCTAGTGTTGCTTTTGCTGTATTCCATGGGTTTTGGTATGTTGTGTTTCCATTACCATTTGTTTCAACAAATTGTTGAATTTCCTCCTTAATTTCTTCATTTATCTACTGGTCACTCAGGAGCATACTGTTTAACTTCCATGTGTCCATACATTTTCCAAAATTCTTCTTGTTAGTGATTTCTAGTTTTATACCATTGTGATCTGAGAAGACGCTTTATATTATTTCACTTTTTGAATGTTTTAACACTTGTTTTGTGCCCAACATATGGTTTATTGATGAAAATGATCCATTTGCTGAGGAAAAGAATGTGTATTCTGCAGCTGTTGTATGAAATGTTTTGTAAGTATCTATTTGGTAGACTTGGTGAACATTGCAGATTAAGTTCAACGTTTCTTCGTTGATTTTCTGTCTGAAATATCAGTCCAATGCTGGAAATGGGGTGAGAAAGTCTCCAGCTATTATTGTATTGGGGTGTCTCTCTCTTTAGCTCTAATAATATTGGCTTTATATGTCTTGGTGCTCCAGCATTGGATGCATATATATTTACAATTGTTACATCCTCCTGCTGAAATGATCCCTTCATCATTCATAGGGACCTTCTTTCCCGTTTATAATTTTTGTTTTGAAATCAATTTTGCCTGATATAAGTATCACAAATCCTACTCTTTTTTGGATTCCATTGACATGCAGTATCTTTTTTCATTCCTTTATTTTCAGTCTATGTGTGTCTTTACAGGCGAAATGTATTTCTTATAGGCAACAACTCACTGATTCTTTTTTGTTGTTGTTTAGTCCATTTACATTCAATATTAGTACTGATAAGTAAGACTTACTCCTACCATTTTGCTATTTGTTTTCCAGTTGCTTTATGGTCTTCCTCTCCTCTCCTTCTTATTTTCCTTTTAGTAAAGATGATTTTCTCTGGTGGTGTGATTTGGTTTCTTGCATTTTAGTTTTTTGTGTATCCATTGCATTTTTTTGAGTTGTGGTTACGATGAAGCTTGCAATATCTTAAAACCCATTATTTTAAGCTGATAATATCTTAATGCTGTTTGCATAAACAAAAAAGCAAAAAGAAAACTAATAATATCTCTACACTTTAATTTTGTCTCTTTTCTTTTTTTAAAAAATTATACTTTAAGTTCTGGGATACATGTGAAGAATGTGCATATAGCACATTTGTTATGTAGGTATACATGTGCCATGGTGGTATACACCCATCAACCCGTCATCTACATTAGGTATTTCTCCTAATGCTATCCCTCCTTAGCCCTTCACCCTCCCAACAGGCCCTGGTGTGTGATGTTCCCCTCTTTGTGTCCATGTGTTCTCATTGTTCAGTTACCACTTCTGAGTGAGACCATGCCATGTTTGATTTTCTATTCCTGTGTTGGTTTGCTGAGAGTGATGGTTTCTAGCCTAACCCAAGTTCCTGCAAAGGACGGAACTCATCCTCCTTTTTTATGGCTGCACAGTATTCCATGGTATATATGTGCCACATAAACTTGGAACCAACCCAAATACCCATCAATGTATGTCTTCTTTTAAGTATTTCAATCTCTTCATTAAATGTATTTAATAGAATTCTGAATTCTCTCTCTGTATTATCTTGAATTCTATTGAGTTTCCTCAAAACAGCTATTTTGAATTTTCTGTCTAAAAAGTCATATATCTCTGATTCTCCAAGATTGGCTCCTGGTGTCTTCGTTGGTTCATTTGGTGAGGTCATATTTTCCTGGATGATCTTGATGCTTATGAATGTTTGTCTGTGTTTGGGAATTGAAGAGTTAGGAATCTATTGTAGTCTTTGCAGTCTGGGCTTGTTTGTACCCATTCTTCTTGGGAAGGATTTCCAGGTATTCAAAAGGACTTGGGTTTTGTGATCTAAGCTGTATCTACCTCAGGTGGTGCCCCAAGCCCCATCATGCTGTGGTTCTTGCGGACTTGTAGAGTTACTACTTTTGTGGTCTTGGACAAATCTGGACGAATTCTCTGGATTACTAGGGAGAGATTGTTGTTCTTTTCTTACTCTCTTTCTAACAGTTTCTCTTTCTCTCTGTTCTGAGCCACCTAGAGCTGGGAGTGGTGTGACACAAGCACCCCTGTGGCCTGCACTTGGTCAGACCTGAAGCTAGCACATCACTGGGTCTCACTCAAGGCCCTCTGTAACAACTACCTGGCTACTGTCTGTGTTTTCTCAAGGCCCTGGGGCTTTACAGTCAGCAGGTAGCAAAGCCAGCCAGGCTTGTGCTCTTCCCTTCAGAGCAGCAAGTTTCCCCAGGCCCCAGGTGGATTCAGAGGTGCTGTCCAGAAGCCAGAAACTGAAGTGAAAAACCTTAGAAGTCTACCTGGTTCTATTGTACTGCAGCTGAGCTGGCACTCAAACCATGAGTCACAGTCCTTCCCACGCTTTCCTCCCTTTTCCCCTGGCAGAGAAGCCTCACCCCATTGTTACCACCCCCACAGGCCCAATAGAATACTGCCAGGCTCCTAGTTCCATTAAGGCCTAGGGGCTTTTTAGTCAGCATATGGTGAATGAATGCTGCCTGGCCTGGAACTCAACATTCAGAGCAGTGATATCCCTTCTGGGCTAGGGTAGGTCCAGAAATGCCGTCTAAGAGCAAAGGTCTGGAATTGAAAGCCAAGGCCCTAAAAGCCCACTTGGTGCTTTACACCCCTATGGCTGAACTGGTACCTAAGGTGCAAGAAAAATCCTCTTTACTTTTTCTTCTGCTTTTCTCAAGCAGAAGTTTCATATGAAGCCAGCAAGTCTCAGAGTCTCTCCCAAGGCCCACAGTGTACTACCTGGATATCGCCGCTGGTTATTCAGGACTGAAGGGCTCTTTAGTAAGCAGGTGATGGGTCCTAAAAGGACTGGTTTTTTTTCCCTTGAAGGCAACAGGTTCCCTTTTTGTACAGTGTATGTCTAAAAATGTTACCTGGGAGCTAGGGCCTGGAAAGGGGTCTCACAACTCTGGATGGTGCTCTATCCTACTGTGGCTGAGCTGGGATGCAAGATGCAAGACAAAGTCTTCTTTACTCTTCCCTCTCCTGTCTTCAAGCAGAAGGAAGGAGTTTCTTTTTAAGCTATGAGCTGTGCAGCCTGGAGTTTTGGGCAGAGGTATAGCACGCACTCCCTTAGCTACCCTGGCTGGTGTCTCACTGATTTTGAGCCCAGTTAAGCCCTAGGACTTACCTGGGAGTTACAGTCCATGTGGCATAGAGTGTCTTTCAAGTTTTTTTAGAGCCCTGGAACACTTTAGCCTATGGCGATAAGGCTTGCCAGAACTATGTTCCAACCACTGGGATGGGTGATTCTCTCCTGGCTAGAGCTAGTTTAAATACTCCTGTTGGCAGGCCTCAGCTGAGTTCAGCCCAGTTTCGCTTTCTGCTATGACACGGAAGCACTGAGCTCAATGCAGTGTCTCACAATTACTGCATTCACCCTTTCCCAAGTGCACAGATTCTCCCTCTGTGCCATGTAGCCACTGCTGGGGGATGAGGAAGGAGTGGTGTTGGCAATTCAAGACTCTTTTCTACCTCTTCCAGTGCCTCTTTTAGTGATATGGAATTATAACCAGGTACTGTGAGTGCAATTTTTGGTTCTTAGGAAGGTGTTTTTCTGTGTAGATGGTTGTTAAATTGGTGTCTTTGTGGGAGAGACGATTGGCAGAGCCTTCTATTTGGCCATCTTGCTCTACTCCTCAAAAAGTTACTTGATTTAATAAAGTGGGATACAGAATACATACTTTTGAAATCTTTAATGGAATACATCAAGAAAATAGCACATAAAACATTTTATAATGTCAATCATCATAATGTTATTGTGTCTTTTGTTCAATTGGATAGTAAGTAAGCTCTTTTGGGAAAAACATGGAACTAACTTAATTTTTAATTTCTTTTGAACTACAGAACTGTGTACAAAAATATATGCTCAATATTTTGGAACAATCTGGCTTATATTTTCCAATTAAGGTGTTTTTGGAAAGTATGTCCTATAAGAGACAAAGAAAACAACTACAGAATCTATTCCCTCTATATGAGTGACAGCCAACCAAGCAAAATGAGTCTAAGCACAGGATATCAGGCTGTCAGCTATAACCATGATTAGAGATGGTGATGTGCACACGAAGTTATATTGACATGATAAAATACCTATTTGAGATTAAATAGATAAGTCCAAATAATTTTTTTTATTGTGGCTTGTTTATAATTTTCCTTTGATTTCTACTTTACTCTTTACCGTTTTGAGGTATATCTCCTTAGCCCATGTGCCTTCTCTCTGGCATGAACAGACAGATCTACTTACTGGCATAAAATTTAGACCCCAAAATGTATTGCTCAAATATATTGAAACTTTATTTCTCTCAAGTAACAGTAATGAGTAGGCTGAAAATTTAACAAGGCAGTTCTACTCTTCCTAGTTGCTTAGAGATCCAGGCTGCCAGTGTTCTGTCAACTGTAAAATGTGCCTTCCAAGGTCATACTTTGGGTTTTATCCATTCTGGGCAGGCCTAAAAGGGTAGAAAATAAATGAGCTTTATAGGGTCTGGGCCTGGAATTGGCACATATCATTTTTATTCACATTCTATGATGGAAACTTAATAACTTTGCTATATCTAACTGTAAAACAGCTGGGACATTTAGTACAGCTGCACTTCCAAAATAAAATGTAGATTTTGGTGAGCTGATAGCAGCCTTTGCTGTGTTCCTTTCTATTTTATTAGTGATGCGTCACCCTCTTTTCACCCTCATTGACTTATCAGTGGTGAATATCTGACATATCACGAGCTTCTGACATATCACAAGCAGGAGAGAGAGTGAGGGTGGGATGAGAATGAAGCAAAACAATGTGAAAAAGTACATGAGGCAGAGATTGAATTTCTGTTGACTTTCCAGTTGCTGATCCTAATCTCTTTCAAAAATACGACCAGTTAGTCTGACTGATTCATGAGATGAGACAATACCCTTTTGATTAAGACCAATTTTCAATTAAGCTTACTCAAGTTCATTTTTGTTGCTTTAAAACCTAATTTTTAACATAATTATGTTGGTGAAAACATTTTTACTGATTGGGAAAGAGTTAGATAGTTATTAATCCTGTTCTCTCACATGTTAAGTGGCTGCCTTTTAGCAAATTATACCTTCCTTATACCTTGTTGAGTTTCTCCCCATCTAGAAAATATGAACAATAATCTGTACCTTTCATTGTCCTTGCCATTTTTAAGCATTAAACCAAATAAAGCACAGAGTACAGTGCCAGACATATGGCATATACTCAGTAAATGATGTGTCTGATGATGGTAATGAGGATGATGTTGATGGACGTTGACAGATATCAAATGGTACCTGTTGTTCGCTGCATTTTTTCAATTGAACTAGTGGCCTGCAGCTGTCCATGAGGTTATATTTTCTCTGATTTCCAGGTGAGAACAAAACCAAGTGAAGTGTGGTGTTTCTAATTAAGAGCCTGAACCATTTTGCCAACTTCTGTAAACTGACTATAGCCAAAGTTCTGCTAAACACAAGAAAGATTTTAGAAAAACTCATCCTAAATCAGATAGTGCCAATTTTGTAATGGGAAAAGTATTTTTGTCATTTGTTTCATGTTTTTTAGCCAACTTTGCTTTAAATCCATTTTCCAGAATATGATTATATCAATAACTTAACTTTACTACAATCTACTTCTTTCCAGAAAACCTAAAAATCAGGAGACTAAAAGATTTGAAAATACATCTATTATTCCTAAGAAAGTTAAAAATGGAAGGTATAATTTAAACTGTCTAACTCTACTTGATCAACTGAATTAACGATTACTCCCTATAGCAGATGCAATTGAAGTGTACTTAATTTAGTTCTACTTAACGAAGTCACCCAGTTAACCAACATTCTTCATTCCTACTGTATAATAAGTTGATAGATGTCCACATAATTCTGCACTCTCAAAGCTAATGGGTTACCTTCTAATATTAATATATGCATAAAATAAATGTTGAATGGGGAGCAACGAATGATTGAAATAAAGTTGAAAATTTTAGAAGAGTTTGGCACCCAGAGTGCTGAACACACATGCATACACACATACACAAACACACACTTACTTTAAAATGGACTAAACAGGGAAATGTCAATGCTGACTTTAAGGTTTCTAGTATCTGCATTAAGATGACCAAATTCTAATCAAGCAAGCTGTGATCAAATTAAAGTTCTTGGCAATGAGTCAAAATGTTGTTCAATGACTTTACATTCATATATATTTTAGCTTTATCAGTTTAAGTGTTATGTCTTTTAAAATGGTATTTCTCGTTAACATTTTTGATTAACATGTTAGTTGCCCATTCTAATCATATTGAATAAGAGAGGAATTACTGTTCTGTCACTTGGTGCCTTTTGACCTAGATTCCTGTAGTTTACAGAATATTTATCGACATTACCTAGACTCTTTGATTATCTTTTTCTTCTAACTCATATGAACCAGGACATTGAAAGAACTATCAGTTGTTCCAGGAATACTGTAGTGTGTTTAAATATCAAAGAAATGGAACCAATGCATAAGAATGCTCTTACTTGGAACACACGTAGTAGTTAGAAAAAGTAGGTACATACAAAACGAGAGACATAGCCAAAGATATTCTGAACCTGTGTTCTTACAAGTTTTAAAGAGGGAACAAAGTGACACTAAACTTGATAAAAAAGTAATGATAAAAGTACCAATTTATAATACCCCAGTTTAGAAGACTGTTCCAATACTGATATATAGCCCAGAAGCAATATTTTTATTTTATTGAAATCATTCTCCATGACAAAAAACAGGTAAACTCAAAATACCAAAACAGAAGGATAATGTTGGCAACTCACATCACAAGCAATAAGCTAAAATACAAATCAATACGAAATGACCAGCAATTCAAAAGAAAATGAACAAAGAGTACAGAAACAATTATGAATATAAAATTTATAGAAAAAAAAAGCTCTGAATGGTTTTTAAACACATTTAAAGACTTCACCTTTACTTAGAGCATGGGAATTACAAATAAAACAAAACTGAAATTCCATTTTTTTATCCCTATAAGACTGGTAAAAATCAAAAGTGTAATAACAGATATTCTTGTTACGGTGAAGAGAAGCAGATATTTTCATACATTGCTGGTGGGAACATAATATAGTACAATCTCTAAAGAGAGTAATTTGGCAATATCTGTCACAATGACAAATATTTATAACTCTTTGTTCCTGTAATTCTCCTACTTTTTGCTTATATACTCCTATTTTGTGAAATTGCTTTTATAGTATCATTTATAAACATTAAAAACAAAAGAATGACTACATATGCCTATGGCTATATAGATGATGTTACATGCATACAATTTAATGCTATGTGTTCATATAAAAAGTAATTTTATTTCTTTCAACACAGTACACCAGATATCTAGGAAAACTTATCCAGGAAATCCACTACAAGGCAACTAAGCATAATGAATTAATATTAAATGCATATTAGATACAGAGTTAAGTTTGCAGTAAAGTAAAGGACCTCTTTAGAAGCCAAACTTGAAGCTAAAGCACAAATTCAGACATAAACAAGTGCTAAAATTGGTGGTTGCCTAAAGAACTGGCTATTCCTTAATGACTTGGAACATCAGTGTTAAGTGCCATGTAAAATAGAAGAAAAGGCCAGACTCATAGATTTTGGGGATCTAAATCAGACTTTCTCATAAAAATGGGATCCCAAACGGTCACAACCTTAATAAAACTGTTACTAGGTTGGATGGGAGAGACCCTGTAAACATAGCCAACATTTCTATATTGACCTTAGTTATAGACCAAAGAATAAAATATCTCCTCTTAGAAAATTGAATTATAAGGTGGCTTTCCCTCAGATATGTGACCCAAATTTAAACTACTCCAGTAAGGTCTTAAGTACTTAAAGGAAAGAATTTATTTTAGGAAAGAATTTATTTTAATGTAGTGCTGTGTTGATATTGTACCTCAGCACTGGAAGAATATAAAAGGAATGGGAGAGGATTTCTTCCCCAGTTTACCTTATGAGCAGGTTGAATATATTCCAGGAGTGAAAATTGGTTTAACATCATTACATTAACAGATGGAAAAAGAAAAACACTGTGGTCTTCTTTTTGACCATCTCAATGTGGAAGACCATTAAATAACACTTAAAATTAATTCATGTAAAAAATCACAGGAATTTTTGTGAAAAACTAGGATTAAAAGATAATTTTAAAAATCTGATTTTAGGTACTTAATCAAGCTTATAGTAACCTCAAATTTGATGATGAACCATTAAAAACATCCCCTTTAAAATCAGGAACAAGGAAAAACTTCTCACTTTATCATTAATATTCAATATGTACCTTAGTATCCAAACCAGTACAACAGGATAAATAAAGGGAGGGATTATTTTGAAAGAAAAAGTCCCTGTAATTATTTGCAGATAATATAATTGTCAACAAAGAAAATCAATATATTCTACCGATAAATCATTTGGATTAGTGAGATTATTTAAAGATGTTACTTTAGAAAGTATCAATATACAACATGTCATTTGCCTTTCTAAACATCAGCAAATGTTTAATTTTTAAAAGCATTAAACTTAAAATGTAATAAAAACCCCAGAGAATATAGAATCCAAAAGTGTGAAACATTTTATAGATAAATGTATTAAATATTTTATTAAAATCATTAAAGCAAACTAAACCTAAATGAATAAGTAGATATATAATGTTCATGCATAAATGGGTTAATATTAAGAAAGTTTTAATTAATTTATGGAAATGAAAAAGACCAAAGACAGCCATTACACCCTGAGAAAGAATAAAGTGGAAGAATTTACATTAATAAATTCAGGGTATCCAGGTAGTCTTTTTTTTTTTTTAAGCAGCAAAAACTAAAACAGGTAAAGGATACAAACCACTGGAATAGGAAAGAAAGTTCCCAAATAGATATAGATGATTATGAAAACTAGAGATGTAAAAGAAGTACATGGCAAATCACGTGTCAAGTCTTGAGGATCAGATGAATTATTTACTAAAAATGCAATTAGGTATCCAAATGGAAAAGAACAAAATTTGATCCCTATCTCAAACTATAAATGAAAATCAATTCCAGATAGAAGGTTAATAGCAATTTTATATGGTAGTATAGGACAATTCCTGTATTACCTCAAAATAACAAAGGATTTTAAAAATGAAACGCAAAACAAAATTAAACATAAAGAAAGCAACTGACAAATTCTACTACACAAAATAAAATTTTCTATGTGTCAAAAGTGATCATAACAAAAATGAAAGATAATCTACTGAGTGGTAGAAGATATTTATAACACATATACTAACAAAAGATTCATATCTAGACTATATAAATAATTTCTAAATATCTTAAGTAAAAGATAACTCAATAAAAAGGGCCTTTTACAAGACAGGAAATTTAAATGGCAACTAATAATATGAAGTAGTGCTAAAAAGAAACATGAAAATGGAGACTACAGTGATGTCACTGGAAACCTATTAGAATGGTGAAAAAAAGAAAGAAATCAGTTTGACCAAGAAGTAGTATAGATTTGGAGAAACAGGAAATGGCACAGACTACTGGAGTACATACAATTTTGATACAACCACTTTTGAAAATAATTTGGCACTACGTAAGTAAGCTCAACATTGGCATACCCTATTACTCAGCAGTTTTATGCCTGAAGCAAATCTCTTTTTTCTGTGTTCTAGGAAATACATATGAGAATGTCTGTATAGGATTGAAATAACTAAAAGTAGACACAATCAAAATGTCTCTAAAAATTATGAAATGAAAAAATTGTGTTCTATGTTTCTACTATGGAGTCTTATACAGCATTGAATAGGAATGAGCTGAAGTTACATGTAAGAATGTGTACATATCTTCCAAGCATGTGAAATGACGAATAAGGTGCAAAAGATTCATATGGTATGATTCCACTTTTATAATATTTATACATAGACACAACTAAGCTGTATTGATTAGGAATACATATATAAATGATAAAATGACAAGTAATAGCAAAAAACCTAATAAAATAAAAATCAGGACAATGGTTACCTCTGGGATGATAAATGAGGAGCAATGGGGAGTGGACATGAAAGGATTCTGGAATGCTGAAAATGTTTTGAGTTTTACTTGAGTTGTAGTTTCACAAGCATCTGCTTTATAATTATTCTTTAAATAGGCATGTATGTTTTATGCTGTCTTCCGTGGGTATATCTCATGAAGAAATAATTCCAAGAAGAGAAAAAAATCAACATCCAACAAACCTATAAAAAGATTCCTAGCTTGACATGTAATAATGAAAAATAAATTAAATGAGATGCAGTTTTACACTCACTAGATTGTCAAAAACTAAAAAGTATTGTGAGAGTGTAGACAAAGGTGGTGGTGAGTGGAAATCCATGTAAACACTTTGGAAGATGATTTGGTATCTAGAAATGTTGACGGTGCTCATACCCCTTGACTCAACAACTTCACCATTAGATACACATAAAGAAACTCTAGTACATATGCAGGAGGTACACACAAAAATGTTTATAGCACTGTTTTCTTTTACAAGAGCAAAAAACTGTAAAAAAATAATTTCAAATGTTCTACAATAGAAGCATGGATAATCCTATCTGAACTCCTCTGTGTAATTATATGCATTAACATAGAGGAATCATACACATAATATGAAAAATATGCCATAGAAAAATACATATGGTATGATTTCTATTATTGCTTAAACACATGTAACATAAAAATAAGTAATTATCTATATACATGTGTGGTAAGATTAAAGAAAAGCAAGAGAGTATTAAATATAAAACTTTAATTTTTTTGAAGATTCTGGATGATAAATAGAAGCAAATATGAAGAGTGATACACAATGGGCTTTAAATTTATTGGTAATATTATATCTCAAATCAAGTAGCTGCATAGGTGGTTGTTTTATTAGTACTCTACATAGCTTTCATAAGCTATGTAGATGCATATGCTTTATACATGTAACATGACTTATACACACATGACACAATCCCTAGTTTAAAATGGGAAAGGGAGAAAATAAAGTAAAAGATGACCTTTATATGTCAAAATGAAATAATCTTCCGGATAAATTAGTGGAAAAAACGTAAGGCAAACAAAATATGTGTAGGATGCTATGATTAGTATAACTAAAGTATAAAATGAGAATAAATACACATTTTGCTTACTGGCATTGAACATTTTGGGGAAGTTATGTAGGAAACTGATGACTGGGTTGCCATGCAGAAGAAGTGAGTGTTTGGATGACAATTTTATGGGGGTAAGAATTTTCACTGAAAGGCTTCCTATTACAGAACTTACAGTCCAAGTTCTATAGACTCTTGTACCAAGTAAATACATTACAAGTATTATCATAGTTACAATTTTAAAATTTAAAATAAATTATAATATTCTACCCAAATTTTCTGATTAAATGGAGTCCTATGCTATGCCTTAATGGGTGGGAAAGCAGGACAACCTGACTTATATTCCAATAACAAAGGACCGAGGGATTCTATCCTCAATTTTCTCACCTAGAGGTCATAGTACAAGGAAATAAATAATCTTCCTGTTGCCACAAAGGGAAGGGAATAAAGGGAGGGATACTGTGATTATATTTTTTGTAGATTACAAGTGATACACATGAAATAGTAGAATGGGACAGAATTCAGTTAACGTTAAGCCAGAAAATCACAACAAATGTCAAATTTTCACAGCCATTCTTGTTAACAACACTTACGCCAGTCATATACACTGGTTTCCACAGAGACCATCCAAAAATTTCCAACAGTTACTGGCTTTATAATCTGACCTTCTAACAAAAACTAGCTTATTATATTCCTGCAAAGACTAATGCTGAGCAACACAGAACAGCAGCGGCAAAGAACTAACATTGTGAGCCAAAGTCAATCCATTTATTTATAATGTGGTCTGGCCAATTTTTGGACAGTCATATTTTATAACCATCCATGAATCTGAAATTTTCCTTTAATTAACAATTGTGCTAAATTTACTAAATGTATCATTCAGTTGTCTAAAATTGACAAAGCCTTTATTTTAATAAACTGATTATTTTGTAATTTAACACAACTAGTAATTTTTTAAATGTTTTTAGTTAGCAGAGTCAATTTATTCCTGTTTTGCTTGTTTGCCAATTTGCTGTACTGTCATAAAGATTGTTACTTTAAACCTTCAAGAAGTGTCTTAAAATAATCCAGGTGCTAAAGTTACTACTCCTGGTACATTATACCAGTTAACAAAGATTTGTGTGAAAACTATATGTAAAACACTCTACCAGTAGGTAGAAAGACACACAGAGGGGAAAAAAAACATATATACATAGACCAAGCTTTTCAAAAAATTTGTTTGCTGGGGACAGCCCAGATGTACTCTGACTGGTTAATGAAAGATAGCAAAAGACAATTAGTTAAATTAGTTTTGATGGTCTGTGCACAGCATCTGGGGCTTGTGAAGAAATCTGATGTATTTAGAACTTTCTGAATTCTACAAGGATTCAGGGCAGAAGGAACATTTTACCTCTACCCTGGAGGATGAGAATGGGGACTTTCAAAATGAGGAAAGAGTATGAGTTAGCTAAGACTGGTAATGTGAAAGCAAATGATATATTTGGAAAACAAAGAGTTGAAATAGCCTGAGTTTAAATACCAAGTTGTGAGATCTCTGAGAAGTAAGATGAGATCATGCTATGGAAGGCCATGAACCTTCATGGGAACCATTAAATGGTTTTGGAAATACTTTGAAATACTTAAATTTGAAATATTTTTCATATTTATCTATTTACTTATTTCCAGATGGAATCTTGCTCTGTAGCCCGGACTGGAGTGCAATGGTGCGATCTTGGCTCACTGCAACCTCCGCCTTCCGGGTTCAAGTGATTCTCCTGCCTCAGCTTCCTGAGTAGCTGGGACTACAGGCATGTGCCACCACACCCGCCTAATTTTTGGTATTTTTAGTAGGGACGGGTTTCACCGTATTAGCCAGGATGGTCTCCATCTTCTGACCTCATGATCTACCTGCCTTGGACTCCCAAAGTGTTGGGATTACAGGTATGAGCTGCTGTGCCCGGCCTGAAATATTGTTATAAAAAAAGAAATATTTGATCATTCAGATTGGCAAACAGATTTTTAAATAAAATTGTGGTAAAATACACATAATATAAAATTTTCCAGATCTAAGAAAGTAAAGAGGTGAAGGAAAGAATATGGCTGGATGAATCAGTTAGGAAATAGATTTCATTAGGAAGATGCCTTAGAGGTTAGCCATCATGGGCCTTGACTAGCAATGCTGTTCGGTGAACATGAAATATAAGGACAGAAAAATATCATTTAGGCAGATCAGGAAAGGGCTACATAAGGCAATATAGCAAGAGGGAATAGAATAACTTTTAAGGTCACCTGGCTGATGTATTGACAGTGCCAGGAACTAGGAGCAAGGGATACAGTATTCAGCTCTAGTACCATATACAACCTTCTGGCCAGGAGCTCTTTCAATGACTGACCAGGGACTTAGAAGGCTGAAGACGAATATATATACAGTTATTTTTCTTTCACAAGCTTTGGTGGAAATAGGAACAGCTCAGGACATTTCAAATGAGCCAATAGTCTTTATTGAACATACACAATATATTCATCCAGGTTCTCATTTATAGATTAGAATTAAGTTTATACAGTGATAAACAGTTGAGAACAAAGTTTTACATCTTACAAGAACGTGCAGTTATTCTTAACACAATATTATGATGTTTCCATATCTCATGGTATTGCCATGGGAAAACATAAATTTGTTGTTGTAAGTTTACTGCAAAATCAGCTGTCAGATAAGTCTTAATTTAGAGATAATTAGCTTTTTCTTGTAATTGGAAACATGAGGAGAATGTGAAAATACCCCAAAGTAAACAGACCCAGTTGGCGGAGCAAATTAGTTTTGATTTACATGAGATTTTATATGCCTAGAAATTCTGGTTTGAAAAAAACTAAACTTCTAAAATCCTAAAACAATTATAGTTCATTTTATTTCTTCTCTTTACCTAACATCAATTTATTGCTTTTTATTGCTATCTTAACTACCCCAAGCCTTTAAAAAGTTGCCTTATCATCTCTCTGTGGTCCTTCGACTTTGCAAAAGAAGAATTAAATTCTATTTGGTAGAAGGAGTTGGTAATTTTCAAATTATGTTGCAATGGCTTCATTTTGTAACAAATATAATAATAATAATCACTCTAATTGAACTGGAAATTCATGATTATTATTGGTTATGTGTTCCTGACCCTGAAGATGACATTCTGGTCCACACAATCCCTAAACAGGTACTGACTTTACAGTGTCTTAAATCAACCAGTTAGGAAAATAAACCAAGTGGAGGAAGGACTGGTGAAGGTGTGGGAAATTCTATCTGCCAAAGTTTTGGAACTATTGCTTTTGATATCATATGAGCAAAATGAATAAAACTATGGGCTTTCATTGCTTCCCATCAAATCAAGATTTCCAAGCCCAGGTTCTTAGAATAACTTTATAATTTAGTTATATTTTGCTTATTTTATTTATCAGAAGTGGAAATAACTTTATGCTAATAGCCCGAAAGCTTTCAAAGCCTAGCAGCAGTCTAATGAACATCCTTGGTTAATCAGTGACAGTCGGGCAATGTTCCTATACTTTTTGTTGTTTGGCTGTTGGCATAGCAGGTCATGTCCCTTTCAGAAAGTGATGAATGAGACAGTCACTTTCTCAAGATAAGCATATATATATCATGCACATGTAGATAAATCCAATATTCATGCACAAACAAATAATTTCAGGCAGTCTGTATGCCTCCTGATCTATCTAATGTACCCCAAATTTAGAATCTGAAGCTTAAAGCACCAAATCTATACTATTCAGGTTTACCCTCTACAACTAGAGCATTTTCTATCTGTCACAAACTTTCTCCCACTATTTCATAAAATGAAGCCTCTGCTCCATCAATATGATTTCCTTACTGTCTCCAAAACAAATCATGATACAAACCTACTGCTGCCACCCTCAACTGGATCCTGGATAACCTTTGTCTTTTTTCTCCTCACATTCCCAATTCTAGCAAATTAATTTAAATTATACTTTCCACAAACTTGTTTTATGTCAGCCCACAGTTAATTATATGTTCTCTGTGATTTTAATTTGTGATAGTGCATGTTGATTATTATAATACAGTAGATAACATTTCCCTGGGCGTATGGCAGACACCATCAAGAAGATGATATCCACTATTTTAGAATATTTTACACTTAAATTCTTTCAGTCAGAAACTACCAAATGAAGAAAGATGACATTGGGAACACGTTTAACTTTACTGCAACATGTTCTCCTAAGGAGGGCCAGCAGTGGCAATATTCTATCAGAAGTCGCCATGTGTCACCAAGCAATTGATTTGTTTTACCTTGTAGCCATTTGAATTTTATAGCTAATTTCCCTCCCTTCTCTGTTTGCTAGAAAAGCTAAAGCCAAATTTGTGGAATTCTAGCAAAAGTACAGGAATTCATGGAATGCTTTCATTTTGTTTTATCATATTGCAGATTTCCTCACAATATTTATCTTCTGATAATATATTCATTTTGAAAACATCAAAATGTCCTTCTTGATAAAAGTCAGAAAAACACACAATAAATAAAATATATTATTGGCATCTTCTACTATGTTATGGAGCTGTTTGAGAGAAGAATGATGAGTGAAGAAAGAAGAAAAGAAAGAAAGAGGAAGAGGAAGATAGAATAAGAAGACATACATAGATTGGAATATGAGATTCATTAATTTCAAAAGGAGTAATTTTTCTTTACGAGTTATAATAATTTGGATTAAAATAGTAGTTTCAAATCTCAAGCACCTTTTATTGCTCTTTCCTGTTTTGTTTGCCTGTAGGATTTATACCTGGTATATTTTTATTTGTTCTTTGCTCATTCTCTGTATCCTCCTACTGGAACCTCAGTTCCATGATGGTAAGAATTTTGTTTGTTCCTTACATACTGCCAACCCATGACAGTGCCCGGCCTCAGTTAGCTACTCCATAAATGATTAATGAATGAATAGATAATAAACAATCACGACAACATCATATGGACGCAAGGAGAAATAGTCTCAACTAAGCTGAAAATTTATGTCTTCTAGTTCTATGTGCTCCAATACTAGCTTTGTAGATTTGGTTCATTTATAGTGTCTTCCAATTTAATTTCCTTCCTTCATTTCCCTCATGACAACTTTGGATTAGAATTAGGGGTGTCCAACCTTTTGGCTTCCCTGGGTCACATTGGAAAAAGAAGAATTGTCTTGGGCCACGCATAAAATACACTAACACTAGTGATAGCTGATGAGCTTTAAAAAATCACAAAAAAGTCTCATGATGTTTTAAGAAAGTTTACAAAGTTGTGTTGAGCTGCATTCAAAGCCATGTTGGGCCACATGCGGCCCACGGGCTGCAGGTTGGACGATCTTGGATTAGATGAACTGTAAGATTTTATGCCAAGTCCTTTTCTCTGTCAATAAAGATTATTGTTTATTTTCACGTCTGTTACTCAGTTAGAATTCATAGAAAGAATGGTTGTTTCTAAAAATGTTTCATATTTTCTTTTGTAATCTTTGTAAATATTTTTTGAATAAATGTGTAAAATTATTTGTAAAGCTGAAAATGCTGGCTACTATTAAACAAGCGTTTTGTAAATGTCTACTTAGTGTTTTTGTTGAAGTTTGATATTGTAGTGTTTATTAAAAAATGAAAGAAATTTGTAAACTCTGAGCTTATTGAAAATATGAATTTTTTTTATTTACATCTGTATTCTCAAGTTCTCATATAATTCCAGGTACATATATAATAGGTGCACAAAAATGTTATAATATTCATGTACAACCTGACCAATTATTGAAGATTATCTGATACAGCTAATAATAATAATTAAAAATAGTTGTTGATATTTCTTTAGGTATTTTTATAATTCACTATGAGTAGTGATATACATAAATAATAAATTATCTTATTTAACCCTGAAACAAATCTAGGAAATAGGTATTATTATTCACATTTTACAAATAAAACATTGACATTTAAAGGGAAAGTAACTTGTCCTAGGTCATATAGTTGGTTTGTAGTAAATTGTTGACTCCATACTAGGTCTATTGGATAATAAAATTTTTGCCAGCCATACTCTGTGATATCCCTTGTTAATATCACATAAACGTTGCAGAGCACTGAGTGACACTAATGGATCCTTGGGTCCCTAGGACTTTCAGCTTTTTCTTTAAGTTTGAATTCTCATCAGGGGTTGTCTTGACAGTTTGTCAAGATGAATATGAATTTTTAATAAAAAGTAAACTTCTTCACCTCTTTTTCATTTAGGATACAAATAAAATTTCTCCAAAGAGTATAGCTAAATAGTTAAGTCCATAGGCTTGGAAATCAGGGCTGAAATTCCTGCATTTGTTGCTGAGAGCATTAGCAAGTTGCTTAACTTCTCTATGCCTCAGTGTATTCCTATGCAAAATGCAGATATCAATAAGCTGTCTCTTATAGAGCTATAACATAGACAAAAATGAATAAGCATGTGTAAATGCTTAGAACAGTGTCTGGTACCTAAGTACTCTGCAAATGTTAGCTGTTATTATTATTGCCATTATTGGGGTTCAAAGTAGCTCACTTTAGAGGCAATATAGCCTAGTGACTAGGACTCCCTGGGTTTGAATGTAACCATTACTAGATAGGTGGCCTTTGGAAGGTTCTATCTCTCTGCACCTTAGTTCCCTTATCTACAAAATGGGAAGTATTTTTACTACCTACTTACAAAATTTGTTGTAGAGAGTAAGTGGATTAATATATGTAAAGTGCTTAGAATAGTGCCTCACATGAGTAAGCACTAGCTATTATTGTCTAGCTTTGTTATTGTCACTGATTCAGTAACCACCTTTCCATGCTGGCAAGAATTTCTATCTTTTATTGCTTTAGTGATGCTGTCTTCTGAGAGGTCCAAGAATCACCTTGGCACTTCCTTACGTGTGATGAGCCAGACCTGGTAAGGGCCTGCCTCACTACTGAAGCCAACTCAGATGTCCTCCCAAGGCCAGGGATCTGTATCACTTCCAGATGCTGATTGTTCCAGAGTGAGTCCTGGCATTGCTGCTACCAAGGTATATTTTTATTGCTGCCTGTATTAGTTTCCTAGGGATGATGTAAGAAAGTATCACAAAATTAGTGGCTTAAAGCCACAAAATGTATCCTACTGTAGTTCTACAGGCAAGAAGTCAAAATCAAGCTGTCAGCTGTGCCACATTCCTCTGAAGTCTCTATGAAAGCACTTTCCTTGCCTCTTTCATATTCTGGGTAGCTCCAGGCATTCCTTGGCTTGTGGCTATAGAACTGCAATCTCTGCCTTTGTCTTTACATGGCCTTCTGCTCTTCCTCCTTTGCCTCTCCTTTGGGTGTCTCTTATCAGGGCACTCGTCATTGAATTTAGGGCCCATCTGATTAATCAACTAGTTTCTCATTTACACTCACAAAGCTCTTTTTTCAAATAAGGTCATATGCACGGCTTCCAGGAATTAAGAAGTGGACAAGTATTTTGGAGGGGTTACCATTAAACTCACTACACTGTTGCAACAAATTATAAACTTGATGACTTAAAGCAATACAAATTTATTGTCTTATGGTTCTGTATGTCAGAAGTCAGAGGCTAGTTTTACTGGGCTAAAATCAAGACATTCACAAGGCCTGTTCCTTTCTGGAGGCTTTAGGAGTAAATCTATTTCATTGCTGATTCTACTTTCTAGAAGCTGCCCATGCTTTTTTTGCTCATGGCTTCCTTTCCCTGTCTTTAAAGCCAGAAACATTGCATCGCTCTGACCCTTTTTCTTTCAACACATCTGTTTTTGACCACAGATAGGAAAGATTTTCCAATGTTAAGGGCTCATATGATTAGATTGGGCCCACTTAAATAATCCAAGATAATCTCCCTATCTCAATGACCTTAAGTTTAACCACATCTGCAAAATCCCCTTTGCCATGTAAGGTAATATATTAGAGGTTTCAGAGATCAAGACATGGATATCTTTAGGTACCCAATATTCTTCCATCTGCACTAGGCCTGAGACCCAGTATTACTTCAGAACCATCTTTGAAGAAGTATTTGGAGACCAGTGAAATGCCAGTGTCCTCCCAGGAGCTGAAGATAATGTCTTCGTCAACAGAGGCCACCAGATAAGCCCCAGACAACCAGGCATGTGCCCTATCAGAGCAACAGTCTCTGCAGTACTAGTTATTTCTGCTCATCACTGCTTCTAATATAAGCTCCTGAAACCTGAACCGACTAAAAATATTTTATTTTATTAAGTTTATCATTTGATCATATCAGAGTGGTCCCTCATGGTGCCATGATAGTAGGCAATTGTTCCTCAGGATTGATTGTCATCACCTATAACAAATTCATTCCACTGATATTATAGTTATTTAAATGCATTGACATAAACATTTACTTAAGGGACAAGGTGACCATTAGGATGGCTGGATTGAAACAGACTTCTGGTGTCCCCTGACTCATGGGCTCTGAACTATTAATCTCCCTTCTACTACAGTTTGTTGTTAAGGCAAAAAAAACAGGTCCTGTTTCTTTTCACAGAAGTGACATTTCCTGGCTAGGGCCATTTGATCAAGTTTATCCTGGTCTGACTGAAAAGGTTTTAAAAATTGGACTTATGTAGATTGTATGAAGACTATTTCCTTTCAAATTTTTATTTTAATAATTTAGCCAGAATTGGTTTCTATGCATGAAACTTAGAAAACTGTCTGATACAGAAACTTTTTCAGTCTGCTCAAACTGCTAGACTTCGGTATAGAAAAAGATTTAGTCTTTCAATGTGACGTAAATTCTCTTAGACAACTCCACTTAGCCTTCATCTGTTGAAATATTTTAATTATAATATTGCTTTTCATCAAGTTGCATAATATGAAATTTCCTTTTGATGTCTAGTTGGTATCTGGACTAACTGAAACAAATAAACAAACAAAAACCCAGAAGATATATTTGGTCTAAAGCATTTCAAAAGTAAAACAGATTGGCTATAGCAGGTGACAAGAGTGACATTAAGGTCTATTACAACGACTTTCTGCAATTTGATCAACCTCTCAGGGTATCATTTTCTAAATTTTTTATTGTAACAAACAAGGGAGATAAAATCAAACACATGTAAAAAAACATGCTATTGTGTCTCCCATTTAGTAGGTGCTTGATAAATGCTTGACTGTTGAACTACCATAAATTTTGATCAAATTATTATTTTATATGATTATTTACAATTTTCAAGAATAAGTTGAAAGGGTATTTTGAAAGAGAGTACAATTTTATAGAACTGACCATCCGATTCAGAATGTTTATTGTACATAGTTAGCTTGTTATAAAGGGCAAGCATAAAGCTACAAATTCTAAATTTGATATCAAAACTAGCCTCCCTACTGGTTGGGTATATAAGAATGACTCTTTCACTTTTAAAAAACATTTCTGTTTTGTAAAGAAAGAACTGTGAGCTAAAGGGCTGCCTGGTGAACCAAATGAGCTTAAGTGATTAATTTATTACACTACTGCTTCTCTTAATCCCTGCGGTGTACCTCTACATTGACCTAAATGAACAGAGGGAGTCACGCCTGAGGTGTAGGTCTTTAACACTTATAATTCTTAATTCTAGATTTGGGCTTCGAGGCTTATATTGCTAAGGGTTCAACCAGGAAAATAGAAACTTCTCTAAGTATTTAAAACAGAGACAATTTGGTTATACAAGTGATGAAGTAGTTGAAAAGTCAAATAGAATATATGTAGGCAAACTAGAAGTTAGCAGTAGCAAGAAACTACTGTTGACCTTAGGCTGCAGGTCCAAGTGAGGACACCTTATGGAATTCTAGGAGCTGAAGTCCCTGGGAAAGCTAGAAACACATTAGGCCTGTTTAATGTATGCTAGAGTCACTGGAAAACACATTCATGACTGAAGATACCACTCCAGGAAGAGAAAGAAGAAAAAATTTCCTTGATTTCTCTTTACTTCCATTTTTCACTCTCCTTAAGGCCTCCTGTTGGCTGACAAAAGTGAGCTGAGTGAATGCGGTGTGCAGGGATCAGCTCCTGGGGAGGGAAAAAAAAAAAAAAAAAGCAGCAGAGGGCTGGACAATGGACCTGAATGTGAAAATGGACTAGTTCTTATGGAACATCATCTAATGGAGGAAAGAACACAAAGGATCATGGGTATTTCTAAGAGATCAACAAAGATTCAGTTCGCCAATGCTTTCTATCCACTTCAGTATGAAATCCTATCAATTTTACTTTATTCTCCATTGTCACTTTCCTAAACCTTCCTCTTGAATTGTTGCAGTGGCCTCCTAACTAGGCTTGTCAAAAATTTTATGGGGTTCGGTACACAAAAATTATTTTCAAATTAAAAATTGGATTACATTATTCTTAACTCATCATTTAACTCCTAAATGTTTTTCTTTTGTTTCTGAAATAAAGATCTATAACCATAAATTGACCAAAGGCCCTTTGCTGCCTGACCTTGGCCTACCTTTTCAGGTTCAACTTTAATTGCTCTTCTTCTCTCACTATGTTTCAACCATTCCAGCATTTTTATAGTTTTAAAATAATGTACCATTCTATCTGTCATTAGATGACCATCACATATGATATTCTCTCTACCTAGAATTTTCCTTACCCAATTGACTCCTATTTTCTTATCATACCTTGAACTTTTTTTAAAAAAAATTCACCGCACACTTGTCACAATTTTTTTTCTTTTTTGAAGACACAGTCTTGCTCCGTTGCCCAGGCTGGAATGCAGTGTATGCAATCTTGGCTCACTACAACCTCTGCCTCCCAGGTTCAAGTGATTCTTCTGCCTGGCTCTCCCAAATGGCTGGGATTACAGTTGCTCACTACCTCTCCCGGCTAATTTTTGTATTTTTCTGTAGAGACAGGGTTTTGCTATGTTGGCTAGGCTGGTCTCAAACTGCCAACCTCAGGTGATCTGCCCACCTCCACTTCCTAAAGTACTGAAATTACAGGCATGAACCTCCATGCCCAGCCACAGTTTTCTTTATTACAACAAAAAACAAATGAAAACAAAACAAAATAAAACCCTAGGAATTAACTATGTAAAAATGGATTCTACCTGTATGAGAAGAAAGGAAGAAAGAAGGAAGAAAGAAAGGAAGGAAAGAAAAAGGAAGGAATGAAGAAAGAAAGAAAAGAAGAAAAGAAAGAAGAAATAAAGGAGGAAGGAAGGGTAGAAGAAAGGAAGGAAGGAGGGAAGGAAGGGAGGGAGGATAGAAAGATGAAAAAAGGAAGCATTTTGATAACACATGTAAGAAATGAATGAAGAGAGAAATCATGTTCCCAAATGGTACAACTGTTATATAAATATTTGAAAGGTGTCAGATAGATTCAGAAGTTCTGAGTTAGAAAAATCACTATGGTACAGTAAACCAGGAAATACATAATTTTAAATGATTTCAGAAAGAGAAATAACTCCCTAAGCACTGTCAGCAGAAAAAAATTCTTAAAGATTGAATGAGTAGCAGATATTGCTTAAATAAATAAATATTCACATTCTTAATAGATTGAGAGTCCTAGCAAATTAACAGGGGAAACACTAGCACTCTCCTGTAAAAGAAATAGAGAATATACAGAGAAAATATTAACAGGAGAAAAACTAATGGTCAATTAAAGTATAAGAGAAAATGTTCTGTCTAGTTATTACAAATGTTACGCTCCTAATATCCTCTTGAGTGCATATAATAGTGCAACCATCCCTTAAGACTATCTGACAGCATATTAAGATATTTAAAAATCCATACCCTATAACCTATTAATTTTAGCTTTAAAATTATTGCCTATGGAAATAATTCAGAAGTGACACATGCAATTTGCCAGTGAGAGGCTTCAGCAGTTCAGAAGGCAGAAAGTGAATGTGGTTAGGATATTTACATCTCCAGCTCTCTCCTTGCCACAATGCGACCATTTGGTTGATTTTATCCACTGAAGACAACAGCTTTTATTGGGCCAGCTTCTCCAGATTCTGGTAGCAAAACTCCTTATGCTTGCTGATTGCAGTCCTAACCCTGATGATAGCTCCATTCTGCTTGTTGGTTTCCCTTAACGGTGCTTCTATTTTTGTAAATGTCCTCTTCAAGATAATGCCATTTTAATATTTAATATGTTGTTTTACTATTCAACAAGGAATATTCTCACAGTGCAACCATCGTGAGGGTCTCCTAATTCTAGGATAATTTTACTTCTTTTTTTTCCTTTTTGCTGTATCATTACTGCCCAGCCCATTGTGGGCAAATCAGTGGCAGGGTTTTCATCTACTTCATCCAACCTTCAGGCCAACCTGAAGTGTCATGCTCAATATGTCATTCTATATATTATCTGTAAATTAAAAGCAAATGTGCAGGTCTGAGGAAAAATCGCGGAACAAAATGCTGGTTAGATTGATTCCCAGTGTTTGTGTAGCTACATTGAACAAGATAAATAAACTTGGGTTTTTTATTCATTTTTCAGTTGATTATTTTCTTTCCTTTTCACTGTCAATTTTGTTGAGCATTCACAGGCTTCATTCATAATCCTTATAATTTGTTATATATTTTCATTTTAGGTTAACTAGTAGATAGTTAATAGAGTGTATTGATTCAAATCCTAATACTGGGCAGGTTTTATCGAGATTCATTTTACCAGTAAACCTACCCTATAATTCAGCAATTGTACTCCTAGACATCTATTTAAGATAAATGTGTTCATATATCTGCTAAAAGACATGTACAAAAATGTTCATGGTGGCTTTATTATAATAGTCAAACATAAGAATCAACTCAAGTGATAAGGAGTAAAATAGGTAAGTAAATTCAATATATTCTTACACAAATCACTATGATTAAAACAAAGAACAAACTACTAGACCAGGCATAGTGGCTCACCCATGTAATACCAGCACTTTGGGAGGATGAGGCTGGCAGATGGCTTGAGCTCACAAGTTTGAGACCAGCCTGGGCACCATGCAAAACACTATCTCTACAAAAAAAAAAAAATTAGCCGGGCATGGTGGTATACACCTGTAGTCCCAGCTACTCAGGAGGCTGAGGTGAAAGAATTCAGCTCCTCTTGAGCACAGAAGGTGGAATTTGCAGTGATCCAAAATCATGCCACTGCACTCCAGCCTGTGCGATAGAGCCAGACCTTGTCTCAAATAAAATAAAATATAAATGAATGAATGAATAAATAAATAAAGAACAAAATACTACTTTCCACAACAGCATAGACGAACCCAGTTATGCAGAGTGGGAAAAACCAGATATGAAAAAGTACATACTGTATAATTCACCTATATGGGTCTAAGAACAGGAAAAACTAATATATAGTGATGAAAATCAGAATAATTGTTGTTTCTGGTGGCAGTATTAATAGGGAAGTGGGGTGCTGAAAAATGTTTTATAGTTTGCTCTGAGTGGTAATTTCATGGCTGTGCGTATATATAAAAATGCATTGAGTCATATACTTATAATTTTTGCATTTAGTTCATATTAATGTATAATTTTTACATCAGATTACTGCACATGTACCCCAGAACTTAAAGTATAATAAATTTTAAAAAAGAGTTTTAGTTGCTTAACATAGAAAATACCAGTTAAATAATACCTTTGTAAATTTTTTTTCTTAAATAAGGCTTAGTTCTGTGGAGAGTGTTACATATTACTCACATATCTACTTCCTCATTAAATCTTCATAAAATCCATAAAAGCTTCAAAGCAATTAGTTACCCAAAGAAGTAGCTTCAATAGTAAATGGTGGGGTCTGCCTTCAAATCTCTGTTATTATCTTATATTCAATTCCCTGGAAACAAACTCTATGGTAAAGATTAGCATGTAGGTAATTTATTGGAAACTGCTTTTGGGAACAATCCATAAAGGTGTATGAGAACCAAGGTTGGGTAGAGAGAGAAGGTCAATTGTGATTCAGTTGCAACAGAGGCCTTGGCCAATTTTGTCTTCCCTCTGGTGGGCATCAGCTTTTTCAGTTCATTTCTTTCAGACTTAGATAGACTGCTTTGCATATGTCTTGCATATTCATGGTTCAGGGCACATAAAGAAATTTGGGCTGAGTTTAGGAACTACATTTAAAGTTCCTCCTTGATGAATTTCTCCTCTCTGAAAATTTTCTTCCTTGCTTTTCATGTTGATTCAAAATCTACCATCTGGTACTTCATGTAAGACTACAAGTCTCTATCAGAGTTTTAGTCAATCTTATGTCATGGACTAGAGTCTACACTAGAGCAATGCTGTGTGTGTGTGTGTCTATAGTTTACAGTTGTTATCTGCAAGAAAGCTGACATAATAGGAGCTACTTGGCCATTCATGGAAGCAGAACTCCTTGGCCTACTTTTAACATGCACTTATTCATTCAATTATTCTATAAATATTTTTTTAACTACCACTGTTTATAAATTTGTTCAAACCTCTGGAGATAAAAGAGTGAGCCAGAGAAATAACTTCCTTTGTGTTAAAGAGAAAACACACACACACACACACACACACACACACTTAATTATGCATGGAAATAAATTCTATAGAGAAAGTAAAACAGGGCAAAGGCAGGACATTTTACGCTGGATAATCAGGAGAGTCTTGTATGAGAAGCTGGAATTTGAACTGAAGCATGACAAAGAGGAAACCTATGATCAACTGTGGAATTACAGTCGACACACACAAAAAAGTACAAGCTGATTACTTAGGCAGGCCTTTGAGAACGGTGGTCAGTTTATTTGAGAATGATTCAAGAAAGAATGGTTCAAGTTTAGAACTGCCAGTCCTAGTAGATTAAAAGCAATATGCCCAGTTAAATTTGAAGGAGCTGCCATGACCCATATTATTTAGTGTATTTTAACTGCAGTGGAAAGCACTAGACAATTTTAAGGAGGTCCAACATGAACTATTTTTCTTTGAGTTAAATAATATAGAATAACTGAATTCAGAAAACTGATTAAATTGCTATAAACTAAATCTTGATGACTTCATGACAGTAACCGTTTGGAATGTGTTCATGAGAGAAGTGAAAAGGCAGGAATGTCCATGGTAGATTCAGACAACAGGAAATCAGCCTGGCTCAAGTCAAGGGTTTTTGACAAACCAAATATAAAGGTAGGCTTTTTATAGTCTAAGAAGTCTTGAATGACAACCAAAGTATAGTTTATTTTGATAAGAACTGGTAGACAAGACAAAATTACTGCAGTAGATCAGATCCAGACCAAATCTGTGGAGTGGCAATAAAAAGCATTAAGATTTCTGTTTTGCACAATGTGTCAGGCTAGAAATTCTGAAATACCTATTTGATAGAAGGTCGGGGGACGAAGAGTGGAATAAAGATCATTTTTATTTGTTGCATTTCAGGTGCAAATAAAAAAATTCAAGTGAACTTCCTCGTAAAGAGTTGGAGATGAAGTTCTGGAGCCTAGAGGAAATCTTGATTATATATGGAGATTTAGTTCTTAAACCTACAAAAGTAAGTTTTATCTCCAAGTGATTATAGCAATAAAGAGCAACAGTCTGAGTTAGTAAATATCATACATAATAAATAGTTAAAAAAAAAAAAAAAAAGGCGAACACACAAACTTCAGACAGAGATGTCTTTAAGAGGCATTAAATTAGCATTCAGTGCTTCATTTCTTATGTCTAGCATTTGGTAGGTGCTAACTTAATATTTGTTGAAAAGGTCCTAAGAGCTGTCAATTAGTTCCATCTGTGTTGTAAATTATTCATAGAATAAAAATTAAGCTACCACAATTTTTAATTTGACATACTTAGAACTTTTGTTAAAAATTAAAGATAAGAGTTTTCAAGTTATCAACAATTCTTATTTAAAACCCAATGAAATTCAAGAGGTCATGTTTTATAGCATTAATTTTACTTATAAGGAACATTCAAAAACACTTACATGAAAGTATAAACCTCTCACCGAGATGTAATATTTATAGCATAAAACACCAAGTTGAAGTACAAGATAGCAGTAGAATGATGTCTTAGAAACTAATAAAGTTGACAATATTAATATAACAGTCTTAGCTGAATTTACACATTTAGTAATGCTTGGGTATAACAGTTGGGAAATTGATAGTTACTGAAATACAATTACTTTAACCAATAATGTTGTTTCATTTGTATTTCTTTAGTCCAGAAAGCATGTGAAATAATCTTAGCATAACTTGTGGTTATACTCTTCGGTCAGGCTTGGTCCTGTAGTTTATATCAGTAGTTCTTTAGAGAGGTGATACACCACCATGGGACAGTTGGCATTGTTTGGAGACATTTTGTCACTCTTCGGGATGGAGAGAAAGTTGGGGATGGGGTGGGGGAGGGTGAGTACTACTGGAATGTAGTGGTAGAGGTCAAAGATGCTTTGAAATATACAAGGCTCAGACAACTCTTTTCATGATAAATAATTTTCCTACCGTAAATATCAATAGTCTCAAGGCTGAAAAATCCTGAATATCGCTGTCTTAGCTCCAGAGGCAGTCATAAAACACACCTGAGTCAAAACTTTCTTTTACAGGAATTAAAATTTCTTGGCCATTGCTGAGATGTTGAGGTCTCTTGGGCTCAGAACAATTCCTACCTGCGTGATTTACAGTGCAGGCCACTTTCTTTCAAATACACTGTATTCCTGAAAATGTGCGACAAACTTGAACGTGTTTGTGTGTTTTGATCATGAGAATTTGTTTCCAAAAAGGTTTTTAAAAAAAGTTTTAAAAAAATCCCTCATCATACCTCCCTTGTTAGATGCAGTCACAGTATATTTGTATGAATTTATGCTTGTTCATTAATTTCCTCATTCTGCTAAGGAATAGGTGGTCTCCCAGCTTAAAAGCAATGAGTACTGCAGGCTAAAAATATTTTGCTGTTGGCAGGCCTATTGCTTTTTATATTTGCAGCAGTTTTAAATGTATTATACCTATGATTTTCATCATTAGTATCAGCACTAAATTTCCATGTTCACTCTTATTTAAAAAAGCAGTAATCTTCAAGTTATTTTTCTAGCAACGACTTTTTAAAACAAAATCTTGTATTAAGTCTTAAACATAAATTTAAAAGTGCCTATTCATCCCTACTTCCTACTTCATCACCCTTACCCCCTTTTCCCACCTTCCAAAACAAGCAGTATCTTTGGGAACTTTTGAGGTTATAAGAAACAATGTTGAAAAGACATTGTAATAATATATTGAAATAATGGCATAAACAGTGTTTTACTACTGACAAAGATACTGATGCTGCCAAAACGGAATTTTTGGCTGTCAGACAGCAAGCCATGTGTCAAATTCAAATGTTCCATCATGAGCAGATGTATGGAAATCTAAGTTTGGCATACAGTAGTTCCTTTGGGAGTATCATTTAATAATATTTGACAGCATAAGTTGCTCAAAATTTGATTGTATGAGCTGGATGCTTTGGTACACACCTAATCTCATCTACTTGGGATGCTGAGGCAGGAGGGTCATTTGAACCCAGGAGTTTTAGCCTGGCCTGGGCAACATAGCAAGACTCCATCTCAAAACAAAACAAAGCAATACCAAAAAAAACCTGAAAGTAAAAACATCAAAACCCAACGAGTTGATTGTATATTAATGGGAATTACCAGTTTCTCTTTGCCTTTACTAAAGGTTAATGAACTTGCACTTCTGCTGTTGCTCAATTAACTTTCCTAAATTTACTTCTCGACTTTACCAATTGACCCTCTTTCTGATAAGGATGCAGTCAAACTCCCTCCTATTTAGCGAGACTTCTATTGCTGATCCCTTGTCATTCATGTCCTGCATGACGCATAGAGGAAAAATGACATTGAGACTATCCAATTAAGAGCAGTGTCTTAAGTCTCCTGATGATAAAGAGAAAAATTATATTTGAAAAAATATTCAGCTTTTGTTTTTTCCAGTAGCATCTTTCAAAGTAAAAATATTAAAGCTAAGGTAACAATTTAACCTAACAATGTTTGAAATAAAAAAAGTTGTTTCATTTTTATTTTCACACAACATTTTTTCAGATAGAGGATTTAAAAAGAGCACAGCCATCCAAGACCTACATTTTTTGTCTTTTGCTACATTTTATTCTCTCCACATTTTAAATCTTATTTACGTCTTGATTCTTAGTGAAAGTACAGATAATAGTGAAGATTGAAATATCTAGCACTAAGGCATATCTCTCATATTAAAATTCATTTGTCAAATATGTCATGACTATTTCTTAGAGGCATTGTTCATAGTAGGCAAAATGAAGCAAATAACTCTAAGATTTCTGCATCCAACTAACATAATTCAGTGCCTCCATTGGACTAGGTACTACAGTGGTTATTTGGAGTATAACAGTGAGGATAAAAGAGTCTTTATTATTATGGATTTATATTCTAGTGGAGGATGTGATATGATTCATGCTAAATCAGAGTTTTCAAGAAACAGTTACTCCAAAGACAACCAAAAATAAGAAGTTGAGTCCTTTCCGGATGCTCCCTAACTATAATATACATGGCTATAATGTTGGTTGGATGCAGAAATCTTATGGCTATAATGTTGGTTAGATGAAGAATTCATTTGCTTCATTTTGCCTACTATGAGCAATGCATCTATAAAATGTCAAAAATGCTGCAGGCAGAGAATATAGCTTACCACAGGTAGCAAAGTACCTATGGACTCAAATGTTTGATGAATGAATATGTGGTACACAGAAGAAAGACAGTGTGTGCAGTTTTGGAGTCGTTTACTTAATCTTGTAAAAGACGTGAAACTCAGCCTGCTATTTAGGACACAGACAGGCTTTAGTTTGATGGAAAGAAGCATAGTGAGGGCAACGCGAAGTCGTTTAGAAACACAGCATGTATTGAAAAATGGGCAGCGAAGTACAAGGTACATGGGGAGAGACAGGCAAAGGTCACTGGAGCAAGAGAAGAGTATATATGTTGTAAAACAGTATGTTAATAACTTGTAGGTAATGAACCATTGATGATTAGGTACTAGAAAGGAGGAAATGAAATTGCCCAGATATTAAACAACTTCCACTAAAATTAAACAAGTTTACAACTAAAAATTAACACATAAAAATTAAAAATTTTATTAAAATAAAATAAAAACTAAAAATTAAAATAAATTAAATTTATTAATAAAATAATTAAATAATATAAAATAACTAAATAAATGAAAATAACAACTAAAAATTAAAATTAGCAACTAAAATTAAAGAAGTTTAGTCTCTAAATCTATGCTCTCCCATCATGACTATTTAAATGTATTTTATAAAATGTAAAGTGCTGTGCATACTTATGAACTTTGGATCATTTTATAATTCTTGCAGTGTACACTCAGACTACTTCATTTGGGTAAGCTATGGTCAAGATCTCCTTAATACGAAGATTTATAATTATTAATCTTAAAGTTGAGTGATCATTGTTGTGCATATATTTATTACTAGTTAAATTAAAAATAAAGATTCATGCAATTATTCCTTTTTTGACTAGTTATATGCAAAAAAATCAAATTTAATTTATTTTTTTAAAATAGAGTTGCATTAAGAACATTCAATAGTACTTCTATTCTATTTGAGGAGCCACAACTCATGAGGAAAATAGACTTCAAGAAGCACTTAGGAAGGAATAATACAGCAATATAAATCGTATTCATGTCCTTCTAGGAAAGCATTTATGTTTAAAACTCCTACAAATCATGGTTTATAGTAGTTGTTTTAGAATGAGAGATGAGTATATTACTGTATTACTGTACACATATTTTTATGGCTTTATAAAGTGAAGCACTGCTTAGACGTATAAAGGGGTCATTATGTCAACTAAATGACTTTTCCTCCTAGAGTAGGTTTTAAATATTTGATCTTGGTAAACACTTGCTAGTATGTCTTTTTTCTGAATTTAGAGACAATCCTGAAAGAGATATTTCACCATGTTTGATCAATAATGATTAAAATAAAAATAAAAAACTCCTCTTTCTGTACCTGTGGGTACCAGGAAATTTGAGATTTACATAATTTTAAAAATGAAATCTTTATAACCTGAGGAATTCTCTAAATAGGAATGAGGAATTCCCCACCTGTTAATTAATTGAATTGATCTGCTTTCTACTTATCAACTCTTAAAAATTCTCAATGACACATGTAAAAGATTTAATCTATTGAGGAGGTAACTATCTGTTAATTATCTAGAAAGGTTCTTACTAACTCTCCTTCCAAATAACTTAGCAGATTTACTCAGAACTTCTGAGTACTAATTCAGTATCACTGAGCTAAGTAAACCTTTGCTAGATCAACTACTGCATGCTAGATATTGTTCCAGCTAGAGATGACAAAGATTAATTATGTTTTAGTTCATTTTCTCAAAGCGTTCCCAATCAAGACAAGAAACGAGACATATATGAATAGCTAACCAGAATCCAGGCCAGGAGAAAGTTATAAATAAACTGTTATGCAGAAGCCAACACTTCCTACAGTGGAGAGGTAAGGCAATTGAGGAAGGATTAATAGAGGTGGCTGCATTCCAGTAAGTTGGGTTTAGATAGGTAGAAAGAGACTAAAGACGAAACATCACAGACTGAAGGAAGAACAAGAGCAAAAAGCCTTGAGATATGACATTTTTTGATCCTTCCTCAGTGCTTCCTAATCTTGTCAATTTCCTCCCCAGTAAAGATGGCTCATAATAGGTGAGGCTTTACCACTTGCCCTGTAGCCAATGGTAGCAAGACTGTAGATTCTGAAGTAAGACAGACTTAGGTTCAAATCTCAGCTCTGCACTTACTAGTTATGTGACCTGGGACATGCTACATACTGTTTCTGAGCCTCCGTTTTCTTATCTGTGATATAGGAATCATAATAGTTACCTTAAGAGGAAATTAGGAAAATTGATTTTAAGAACTCCATATAGAAAAGCTACTCAGACAACTATACAAAGAGATACAACACAAAACAGTACACACAAATCAAAATGAAAATCTAAAAAAGGTTGAATTAACCCACTGGAAGGCATTAAAAGAGAAACAGGGCAACAAACCAAAGCAAAGAATAAAATAGTAGATGTAAGGATAGTAGCCCAAAACTCTAAGTAACCCAGATGTAATTTAACAGGTAAATACTTAACTAAATGCTATCACATACATATAGACTACTACTCAACAGTAAAAAGGAATGAACTACTGATACAAATGACAACCTGGAAGAACATCAAAGGAATTATACAGAAAGAAAAAAGCCACTCCCAGTAGTTATACAGGCATATCCTGTTTTATTTTGCTTTGCTTTACTGTACTTTGCAGATAGAGATATTTTTACAAATTGAAGGTTTATGACAACCTTGTATCAAGCAAGTCTGGTGGCACCATTTTTTCAATGGCATGTACTCCCTTTGTGACTCTGCATCACACTTTGGTAAATATCTGGATATTTCAAACTTTTCATTATTATTATATCTGTTATGGTGATCTGTAATGAGTAATATTTGATGTCACTATTGTAATTTTTTCAGGGTGCCATAAACTCTGTATACAATACAGCAAACTTAATTGATAACATATGTGTTTTGACTGCTCCATTAATAAGGCTGCTCTGCCATCTCTTTCCCTCTCCTCAGTCCTCTCTATTCCCTGAGATACAACAATATTGAAATTAGGCCAATTTTAACCTAAAATGGCCTCTTACATATCAAGTGAAAGGAAGAGTTGCATGTCTCTCAGTTTAAATCAAAAGCTAGAAATAATTAAATTTAGTGAGGAAAGCATATCAAAAGTTGAGATAGGCTGAAAACTAGGCCTCTTATGTCAAACACTTAGTCAAGTTGTGGGAGCAAAGGAAAAGTTATTGAAGGAAATCGAAAGTGCTAATTCAGTGAATGCATGAATAAGAAAGTGAAAAAGCCTTATTGCTGAAAGGGTGAAATTCTTAGTGGTCGGGATAGAAGATCAA
The DNA here is from genome assembly GCF_030222135.1 of Aotus nancymaae. Lineage (NCBI taxonomy): Eukaryota > Metazoa > Chordata > Mammalia > Primates > Aotidae > Aotus > Aotus nancymaae. Next base: position 45,348,809 of record NW_026988431.1, on the reverse strand, counting down.
ACCAGCCACAATATTCTATTAAGTTAAAAAGCCTAATCCAGGGCAAGGCCATAATTGTCAAATCTGTCAAGTCTGAGAGAAGTGAGGAAGCTACAGAAGAAGCCAGCAATATTGGTTCAGGAGGCTTGAAAAAAGGAGCCATCTCCACAACATAAAAGTACAAGGTGAAGCAGCGAGTGCTGATAGAGAAGCTATTGCAAGTATCCAGAAGAGCTAGCTAAAATTATTGAAGGAGGCTAAATTAAACAAAAGATTTTCAATGTAGACAAAATAGCCTTCTATTGGAAAAAGATGCCATTTGAGACTAACACAGCTATAGAGAAGTCAATGTCTGGCTTCAAAACCTCAAAAAACAGGAGCACTCTCTTATTAGGGGTTAATGCAGCTGGTAACTTTAAGTTGAAACCAGTGCTCTTTTACCATTTTGAAAATCCTAGGGCCCTTGAGAATTATACTGAATCTACTCCCCCTGTGCTCTGTAAATGGAACAACACAACAAAGCCTTGATGAAAGGACGTCTGTTAATGGCTTACCAAATATTTTAAGCTCACTGTTGAGACTAACTGCTTAGGGAAAAAAGATTTCTTTCAAAATATTACTGCTTGTTGGCAATAGACCTGGTAACCCAAGAGCTCTAATGAAGATAAACAAGGAGATTAACATTGATTTAATGTCTGCTAACAAAATATCCATTCTGAAGTCCATGGATCAAGGAATAATTTTGACTTTCAAGTCTTATTATTAAAGAAATATATTTGTAAACCTATAGCTGCTATAGATCATATTCCTTGGATAAATCTGAAAATTGAGAAGGACCTACCAGTCCAGAATATTAAGAACATTCATGGTTCATAGGAGGTAGTCAAAATTTCAACATTCACAGGTATTTGGAATAAGTTGCTTCCAACCCTCATGGTTGACTTTGAGGGGTTTGACACCTCAATGGAGAAAGTAACCGCAGACGTGATGGAACCAGTAAGAGAACTGGAACTAAAAGTGGAGTCTGAAGATGTGATTGGATTTCTGCAATCTCATGACAAACCTTGAACAAATGAGGAGTTGCTTCTTATGAATGAGCAAAGTAAGTGGTTTCTTGAGATGAAATCTACTCCTGGTGAAGATGCTGTGAACAATGTTGAAATGACAACAAAGGATTTAGAATACTTCATAAACTGAGTTGATAAAGCAGCAGCAGGATTCTGCTACAGAGAAATCCTTCATGGAAGGAAGAGTCATGTGATACCGAAAACTTCATTTTTGCCTTAAGAAATTGCCACAGCTCTCTCAAACTGCAGAAACCACCACCTGATCTGTCAGCAGCCATCAACAATGGGATAAGCCCCTCCACTACCAAAAAGATGAGGGCTTGCTGAAGCCTCAGATAATCATTAGCATTTTTTAGTAAAAATGTATTTTTAATTATGGTGTATATATATTTTTAGGCATAATGCTTTTTCATACTCAATAGGCTATAGAATAGTGTAAACAGAACTTGTATATGCACTGGGAAACCAAAGAATTTGCATGAACTGATTTATTGTGATATTTGTTTTATTGTAGTGGTCTGTAGTATTTTATACCAAACCTGTAGTATTTTCAAGGTATGCCTATATAATGCATAGTTTTGTTTATATGTAATTCTTAAAATGATGAAATTATAAAAGTGGAGAAAAGTTAAGCCATTGCCATGTGTTAAAAATTTGTGGTTAAAAAATGGCAACACAAAAGATCCAGTATTTGACTGTGGTGGTTGATAAATGAATGTACACATGTGATAAAATTGTATAGAACTATATATATATATATATATACACACACACACACATGAATATGCACAAGTGAAAGTAAAATTGGGTAAATCTGAATAAAACATGTGGCTTGTCTAAGTGTCAATATCCTGCTTGTGATATTTATACTCTAGTTCTATAACCTGTTACCATTAGAAGAAACTGGGTGAAGGATACACAACTATGTGTAAATCTATATTATCTCAAAACAAAAAGTTTAATTAAAAACTAACTCCATACACCCTGAACTAGTTTTTAGGGATGCCATAATGAATACCATAGACTGGGTGGCCTTAATAACAGAAACTTATTTTCTCACAGTCCTGGAGGCTAAAAGTCCAAGATTATGTTGTCAACAGATTTGGTGTCTGGTGAGGTCTCTCTTCCTTGACTTGCAGATTGCAGAGACTGCCTTCTTATTGTGTCTTCACAAGATCTATGTCTAATATTTTCTCCCTAAAAAGGCATCTGTCATATTGGATTAGGGCCCAACCTAAAGACTTATTTTAACTTAACCACTTTTTGAAAAATCTTATGTTAAAATATGATTATATTCTGAGTTACTGAAGTTTAGAGCTTTAACATATGAATTTTAGGGAAATACAGTTCAGCTCGTAACAGATTTACAACAATAAATGTCTTAGCAGAAACCATAGGTTAAAAGCTTTATGACATTGGATTTGACAATGACTTCTTACATATAGCACCAAAAGCACAGGCACAAAAGATAAATTAGACTATTTTGAAATTAAAAACTTCCGTGCATTAAAGGGCACAATCAGTAGAGTAAAAAGACAACTCATGGAATTGGAGGAAATATTTGTGCATCATATCTGATAAGGGGTTAATATACACAATATATAAAGAATGCCTACAGATCAACAACAAAAAATAGACATTTGAAAATAGACAAAAGACTTGAATAGAGATTTCTTCAAAGAAAACATGCAAATGACCAATGACCAAATAAAAAGATGCTTAACATCACTAATTATTAGGGAAATGTAAATTAGGTGACACTTATGTACTAGAACGGCTATAGTAAAGAGGCAGGAAATAGCAAGTGTTGGTGAAGATGTGGAGAAATTGAAAACCTCTGCACTGTTGGAGGGAAAGTAAAGGCTGCAGACACTGTAAAAAACAGGATGGTTATTTCTCAAAAAATTAAACATAGAATTAGAATATAATCCAGCAATTTCACTTCTAGGTATATATACTCAAAATAATTGAAAGGAGGGACTCAGAGATACTTGCACATCAGTGTTCATACTAGCATGATTCATAATAACCAACTTGTGGAAGTAAAATGAGTGTGCATTACAGATGAATGAATAAATACAATAGGGTATATAAATACTCAGCCTTAGGACGGAAAAAGGTTCTGACATTTCTTACAACATAGGTGAGCCTTGAAAACATTATGCCAAGTAAAATAAGCCAGTTACAAAAGGACAAATATTGCATGACTCCACTAAATGAGGTACCTAGAGTAGTCAAATTCATAGAGATTGAAAGAAGAATTGTGATTGCAAGGTTTGGGAGAAGAGGAAATATGAAATAATTATTTAATAGGTACAGATATTTAATTTTGCAAGATGAAAAGAGTTCATGGGTAGATGGTGGTATTAGTAGCACAGCAATGTAAATGTACTTAATGTCACTGAAATGTACATTTAAAAATAGCTGAGATGATAAATTTTATGTTACATTTATTTTCCACAATTAAAATAAAATTTAAAATAAATTTGTAAAAGTCAGACAAATTTAGAGCTTTGTGCACAAAACAGGCCCCTAGAAAATGCTAGCTACCATTTCTTCCTATAAACACTAAGTCAGATTTCAGTTTTTTTCACTAGTTTCTTTCTAGGACCCATCTATCTGCCTTTCCCCTTTCTAAATCTTACTTCTTCAGCCAGAACCTTGAATTTTAGTAGAAGAGAGATCTTTAAGAACTGGTCAGACTAGGTCCCAATCAGTACACTTCTTTACTGTGTATCAAAAACTGAACAGTTGGTTAGAGACTATTTTATATATATGGGAAATATGGGAAGTATATGTATTTACCACTTAGATGTAAGAAAGCTGTCTCTTGGTATTAATGTACCTCTTTTTTATATGACAGCAAATTTAATCATCCAAGTATGATAAGATAATAAGTGTTCCCATCTTGTTGCTCGGATACAATGGCATTAATATTCTTGAGGTAATGAAAAAATGGAAGCAAGTTATTTTTCCTTCTGCAGTAAGAATTGCATCTAATGGAGAATTTTACTTTCTGTTATTTTAATGTAAAATGTACTCAGTGTTCTTCATATTGTATATTAGAGTTAATATATCGCTTGACCACAAGGACCTAATATCAGACTGGACATTTTGCCAGACATAAACTCATTCTTTATTCTTGAGTTTCTTAAAGAATATCTTGAAGGATTTTAATATAGTTAAAACATTATATTGTTAAGTAGCATTTGGGAAACATTAGATAACCATTGTTAGGCATTTATTTATGACTGAACTTCTCAGACATCTTATGCAATAATTTGTATGTTTTCTCTCCAAGCAGAAGATACAATAAATGGAAGATTTCAAATTTATTTTCCTCCTCTAGCCCTTATTTTTTTAATTGAATCATGTCAGGACTATAAAACGTCCCTTTGGGATGCAGTAAAATTTAGTATTGGGATGGATGAGGATGGGGCATTTTGCCCATGAGGAAATTGAAAACATCTTTATGTTGTTTTTCTCCCAAAAGAGATGAGAAAGGCAAATGTTCATTTTTTTAATTTAATAAAAATGTTGGTGTTCTGGGGTTGACCCTAGGAAAAAAATAGAGAATGTTAGCTTGGTGACTAGCATTTAGCAAGTACCTGCTGAGCATCAAAGACTTTGCCGTGTTAGAGAAGAGTGATAGAGTGGTGAAAAAAGGAAGTACACGGAATTGGGAAAGTCTAATGTATTCGTTTGAATGCTGCTAAATTAATTCTCATTACTATAGCTCAAAATACAGTGAGTGGTTTAAGACTAGATTGTTTAAAATTGAAAAAAGTAGAGACAGAAAGATACAATTAAAATAATTAGAAGATGTAACCTAAAAATATCATTTTCAACAGCAACAAAATTTAAAGTATATAGTGTATAGTCAAATGAGATATACAAGAATAATTCGTAGAAATGTATAAAAATATAAAGCTTAAATGAAACACTTTAAAGAAACCTAAATAACTGGTCAGATATCCTATGTTCTAGCACGGAAAACACAATATTATAAAGATGGTAATTTTTAAAAATTGGTCTGGGCCCCTCTTCCTTGACTTGCAGATTGCAGAGGCTGCCTTCTTGTTGTATCTTCACATGATCTGTGTCTAATATTTTCTCCCTATAAAGACGTTAGTCATATTGGACTAGGGCTCACCCTAAAGATCTTATTTTAACTTAACCACTTTCTAAAATTCAATTAAAAATTCCATCAAGGATATCTTAAAAACTTGATAATGTAATTCTAAAATTTAAATGGAAGATAACAGGACTTATAATTGCCCTCTTATCTTCTATTTAAATTGCCAAAATGCTGTTAGAGAAGAAAAATGAAAAAGGAAGACTTGTTTTACTAAATAAAAATACAATGAAACTATAGCAATTAAGAATACAGTATAGATGCGGGAATAGATCAATTAATCAATACAACTTAGAAATAACCCAAGCATATATGGAACTTTGATATATAACATAGGTGACATAGCAGATTAATCAAAAAAGGAAGGACTATTAAACAAGAGAGCTGAGGCCAGGTACGATGGTTATACTTGTAATCCCAGCACTTTGGGAGGCCGAGGCAGTTGGATCACTTGAGGTCAGGAGTTTTGAGACCAGTTTGATGAACATGGTGAAACCTTCTCTCTACTAAAAAAAAATTCAAAATTTGGCTGGGTGTTGTGACCCATGCCTGTACTGTCCCAGCTACTCCAGAGGCTGATGCAGGGGAATCACTTGAACCCAGGAGGTGGAGTTTATAGTGAGCTGCACTCTACCCTGGGTGACACAGCAAGACGTGGTCTCAACAACAACAACAAAAAACTAAAACCACACACACACACAATTAAAAAAAAAAAATAGAGCTGAAAATACCTGGTTAGTCGTATGGATGGGGGAAAATGGCTTCAGTTCATGGTAGGCCACATAACCAAAATCAACTCCATGTGTATTAAGGTCAAAAGCAAAATTAAAGATTTTGGAAGAAATTCTAGTATAAATATTTCTAATCTTGGATGGAGCAGACTTTTGAAAATAAGTTACAAAAAGTGATAACAAAGAAAGAAAATGAACTTGGTAAATTATATTACATTAATATAAAGCATTGTTCATCAAAAGATACTTTTTAGGCAGTAATAAAGGTAAAACTATAAGAAGATATTCATAACATACATAATAACCCAAAGAAGATTAACATCAAGAATATGTATATCCAATATGTGATTGGCAAAAATTAAGTTTTACATTGCTAAGAGTTGGAGAGGGTGATGATCAATACAATCTCTTCTACAATGTTGGTGGCAGTACACATTGATTGGTACAACTTCTTTGGAAGACAGCTGGCATTGTTTATAAAGTTCAACATTTGGATACCCTATGACTCAGCCATTCTACTTACAGTTTAACTGTAGGTGCTTGAATACCTGTAGAAAAATGTTGATAGAATTTCTCTATGTACTCTCTCTGCCACAGGAAAACAACTAATCTGGAAACAGCCCAAATGCTCTCAATGAGGAAATGAATACATGAAGTGTGCTATATTCACACAGTAGAATATTATACATCAGTGAAAAATTAATGAAGTATAACTAAATGCAACAAGTAGGGATCTTAGTACACAAAGTTTGAATTTCAAAAAGCATTTCCAGGAAACTAAAAACAGTACACACAAAAATCACAATATATTCTTTAGATATAGATATATATTATATATAGCTAGAGCAAGACATAAATAATACAGAAATAGATAAAACAATAAAATAAAATCCACAAAATTCTCAAGAAAGTCATTAGTTTTGCCAAAAGAATGAGTGCATAAGCATGAATATAAGTTGCTAGTAATATTGTGGTTCTTAGGCTGTTATAAATGTTATTTTTCCTAATAAATTAATAGTCTGGCCTGGGCATGGTGGCTCACACCTGTAATCCCAGCACTTTGGGAGGCCGAGGCAGGCAGATCACCTGAGGTCAGGAGTTTGAGACTAGCCTGAACCAACATGGCGAATCCCATCTCTACTAAAAATACAAAAGTTACCCAGGTGTAGAGGCCAGCGCCTATAATCTCAACTACTCGGGAGGCTGAGGCATGAGAATTTCTTGAACCCAGGAGGCAGAGGTTGCAGTGAGCCAAGATCATGCCACTGCATTCCAGGAAGGGTGACAGAACAAGACTCCATCACAAAAAAAATAAAAAAAAACCAGTCTGTCAGTGGACCATTTAGGCATTGATGTACTATTAATTATTTAGTCAATTTTGTACACCTTATTTCCACAAGGAAAATTTAAAAATATGATTACATTTTTAGATTGTGATGTCCCCACTCTACAGAAGCTGCTATTAGAAGGAAAGTTAGCTGACTTTTAAGCTCCTCTGCTTCCCAGGGCTTAGAAAGACTTGCAGAAAACCAGGAGGTCTTTGGGAACCTCCATTGCAACTCTGGCATCACAAACCTACCTTGATATGTGTGGAAATACAGAGTTTTAAATGCACAGCAAGACCTTTCTGTGTGTCAATTGAAGATACTTTGAATGTCGCTAAAGTTCTCTCTCTCTAGAAAATCTTATTTTTATAGCAATCATTCTGCATTGGAGCCTGTAAATCACTAAATCTAATTTTTTTATTTTTATTTTTCAGATAACAAAGGTCAAGCTCACAGAAGTTGGACTGCCTCCAGCAATGATCGTGTCATTGAAAATGAAAGTCACTGGAAATAGGTAACTTCCTATCTTTGGCCATACTGAAATCTGTGACTTTCCTTAATCAGTTTAGGGCTTCAGTCACCTGAAACAGCAGCAGGAGCTATAATTAGTAAACTAAATTGTGGTTTCCATGAGTCACTGATGCTCATCACAACTGGTTTCCTTTCAAACTCTAGTGGCATCTTTGGCCTCATTGGAATGCATTAAAATGTTCCTTTTTCTGACAGTGCGCTTGCTTGCTTTCCTGTACACTCACTTTCCACTGGGCATATTCCAACCTTTATGGGTTAGTGTTTTAATAGCTACCTTCCTCAGCCAGGAAGCAGCTTAAGCTACAATTCATTCATATTGGTAAAAATAGATCTTTCTGGGAACTACAATCTCCAAGTCAGTTGAGAAAAACATCTGAATAGCAAAAGGATGTAGATAAAACATAACAACTAAAGAAGAAAAACAAAGAATTTTATTTGATTGGGAGATGATTTACAGTCTAACTTTCGCAGTGTTTCTGTTAACACTAAACTGGAAACAAAAGGCCAATTTTGATTTCATTTTAAGATTATGATCTTTATGGTCTTCTGCTTAAACCTTAGGAATGTCATTAAAAAAACAACAAAATGAAAAACTCCCCCTAAAACCCGTAGTGCTGTGGAGTCTAGATGAAATGGGTATTGCTTGAGAACATGGAGTTTGATGAAAGAGAAGTCCATTTTGCATTCATTCATTTCCTCATTCACCCATTCATTGATTACAGGTATCTTCTTTTTATAAGGCACTGGATATTGATTGAAACCAGTTTAAAGCACAGTCTCTTGCTTCAAAGAATTTATATCTAATAGGATTTATTCCTTTATAATAAAGATAAATCAGTATTTTAATCTGTCACTAAACCACAGAAACATTTTTCAACATATAATTTAACTTTGAATATCAAAACCATGAAAAAATATATTTAGACATTTCTTTTTCTTTAGAACATTTACCTTGTGCTTGAAAATTATATCTATAAATCAAACTGTTTAGGGTTCACCATGATTTTTATGTGATAAAAGATACAAAACACAGTACAAAACCAAAACCAAACCTCAACAAAAACAAGAAAACCTCAAAAGGAGACAAAAGCCTATAGAAAAATCATTAATTTATTGAATATATATTTATTTAGTGTTCTGTGTTCAATATACTACCTTTACTGTCACATGGAGGTATAAACATGATAAGCAAAAAAAAAATCTCCACCTTCCCAGTTTATAATTCTATTGAAAGATAAGAGAAATAAACATGTAGACATAAAACCCAAAAGATACTGGGTTGGTTGTAATGTCTCCTAACACTCAAGTAAACATTAGGCTCTCCAATATCCTTTCTCAAACAACTTTTAATTTTTTTCTTTTATAATGCATAACACAATTTGTGCTGATTTATTGACTTGGATAGTTTTTTAAAATGTCAATGAGCTCTGTTAGGCTATAAATTCCATGAAGATAGAAATAATCTCTATCTTGCTACCTGAGTTTTTTAAATATGTAGCACATGGAAGCACTCCATAAATATTTTTTAATGAAGCACAAAATAAATGAATGCTAGAAGAATAACAATTCATTTATTTCAAGAAACACTATATAATAATAAAAAATAATGGCAAGTATAATGTTGAAAATCCTCAGATAACATTTAGGGGCAAAAAAATCAAACAGTGATGCAAAATTATACCCAGAAAAGATCTCCGAGTAAAAATAGATCTTTAAAAAGAGGAAATATACAAAAGGTTTTCTTTTTTTTTTTATCGACATCTCACACTTTTACAATAGACTCACATTTATACACAAATTTCACGTTTACAAGTACAAAAGGCAAAGAACCTCAAAGAAGCTAAGCAACTGCATCAACTACATTCAATAGAATACTGTTTTCCCCATTCTGTAGTTTAATCCAGAGGAAATGGTAGATGCTCTCTCACACATGGACTCCACTTTTGGTTTTAGAAGTTGGAGGCTGCGTGTGGTTCAGCAGAGGTCTGGGTTTCTGCAGAGCTGAACTGAGACTCAATCGCGTTCCAGGCCAGATCAGCCAGAAGAAAGTCGTCCATTGCTGTTTGAGTTTCATTGCTGGTGAAGAACAAGCTCCCCAGGGTTTCAAACGCAGAACTCATGGTCTGTGTTTCTGTACTGTTCAACTGAACTTTGCTTTCTAGAGCAGGTATATTTTTAGCAGTGGAGATTCCTTCAGTTTTGGTCTCTGTGTCAGATGAATCAGTACTCATGGGAAAGCTGGAGTGTTTCAGAATACTTCCCAGAGGCAGATGAGGGCTATTGTCTAAGAAAAAGTTTATTGTCTGTGTCTGTGTCTTAGACATCTCAAGGCCTAAGAAGTTGGAATTTCCCCTACACCCGTAGGACTGAGCAGAGGTATCTGCAAGTAGGAAGTCTGTTTGAGTCTCTATGTCCAGTGACTCCAAGACTGGCTCAGTGTTCACGGTGCTAAGTTCACTCTCTTCAGTTTGAATCTGGATATTTGAGGCTGAAAAGAACACTTTGATATCAAAATCGATTCCAGGATTCTGGGCTGGGCCAGATGGAAGCTGGGTGTCAGGTCCAGGATTTGTGTTAGACAAAAGAATACGATGATCTAACATCTGAGCAGGCAGATTACTTAACAAGATGTTTTCCAAATCACTTAATAAATCCATGGTTTAGGTCTGATTATCTGTCATGTTCTGTGAAGGAAGCATACTATTCTGTGCACTGAAGTTTATAATTGGTGCAGATTTCTCAATATCTTGATTTAAAGTCTTAGGGTCATTCTGAGGTAACAAACTATGAGTTACAGTCTCTGCTACTAAACTGTTACTTATAATGTTACCTGTAGCAACATCATATGATGAATGAACATTCTCAAAAATGTCTCTATGCATTGCAGCTTGGTCCATCTGTACGTGGTCATCCGTTGGACTTTGTATCCCACTGGTTTGAGTTTCTCTGGAGACCCCACCTGACTGGAAACAGGTGTCAATAAATGCATCAGTCTGAGCAGCTATAGATGAAGTTACCTTAGAGCTGGGCAAAAATGTCTGAGTGTGAACACTAATGGGAAGAGAAAACTGAAAATCGAATGAGAAATCAGTTTGAGAATAAGACGACACAGAGGAATCAGTGCTGGCCCACTGTGCAGAAGGCATAAAGTTGTTTTGTGAGGCGTAAGACAGATCTGTCTGCACACTGATGGAAGAAATGCTGTTCTTTTGACATGTGTTCCCTAGTTCTTGTAGAAGAGCAGATGGACTTTCACACAAGTTCACTTGAACACCTGCACTTATGGGCTCAACGGCAACAGGATTAGTAGTTTAAAAAAGAGGTAGGTTCTCCTTTAGAGAACAAGCCTCTGAATCTAGGCCAAGGAACAGGGTTCCTACTGACAAGGGCAGCAAGTGCACAGCCCCTGTGGCAGAGCCCTCATTGACACCTAACCACCATAGGCTGGGCTGAGGAGTCGGCTGTAGGCACAAAGACAGGCAAGAGAGAAAACTGCCTCACTGGTAGTTTAACCAAAGCCACTTCGGGCTTTGGTAAAAGCAACTTCTGAGGATATATTGGCAGTGTTGTAAGAGTCTGCTTTTCAGTGTTAGAGTCACAGGAGTCTTCAGAAGATGGTTCTAGCTTTATTTCTGAAGTTTTTAGTTCTTGAGTGTCTGGTCTAGGGACTGGCTGGTTGTTCAATGATTCAATGGTCTTATTGGATACCTTCTGGTTTTGCAAGCAGTTTTCCATTTTCCTTTTTTTTACTAGGTGGATCCCTGTGTTCTGCAGGGATCTCGTGGCCAATTCTGTAGATGTGAGACTGCAGTGCCTTTCTACTGGTGTAGGAACAGCCACGTGTGCACCGGAAGATCTTGCCACAGTCCTCTGCGTGTCTTTTCAAGTCCCATTCTATACAATACGAATTGCTGCACTTAGTACATTTGTGCTTCTTCTCAGCATGCATTTTCATAAAGTGCTGTTTTACGAGAGAAAATTGAGAAAATGGTCTGTCAGGGCCTCTGGGGCAGCCTTCGATTGGACAGCAGTAGAATTTCGGTACACTTTTCAAATCTTTTCTTATTCTTGGATTGACTATGCCATCCTGCAGGCGGTGGCTCTTGGCCAGGTGCATGCTGAGCGCGGGGCTGTTGGGCAGGATCTTGCCGCTCCCGCGCACCGCGCACAGGGCGCTGGTCGGCGCACGGCGCACAGGACGCTGGTCCGCGCACCGCGCACAGGACGCTGGTCCGCACGCCTGGGCACCTCACTCGCCCACGGCTGATCAGCTCCCCGGCCAGTAGCGCTGGGACCGTGGGCTGCTGCGTCGCCCCCGCGGGTTGCGGCCGGCTGCCCCTCAGTCGGGGTCCCGGGGGCACCCACGGGCCCGAGATGGCAGTGGCGGCTCCTCTTGTGGCCGCCAGGACGGCCCGGGTACCCGCAGCCAAAGCCGGGCGTCCTGCCGCCGCCGCCTCCGAGGCCGCCATGGCTCCCGCACGGCCGCCGGCCTCATAAAATGTTTTCTTTGGTAAAATATTAGTTAAATCATTTACTCACATTCTTTTCTACATTTTCCAAAATTTCTAAAGTAATATATTTTTCATTTAAGATAATGAATTACAAAAGGATACATTAAACGAAGTTGACAATAGGTCCATTACAGAGTTTGGGGGAAGTTCTAATGAGATTCTAAAAGATTAAAGGAGATTATGGCTAAAGAGATTATGGTCAGTGTGTTAATTCTGTCCTCTAGGGAAAATACAAGATTAGTCATGACTCCAGATGGTGCCAGGACCTTCTGTATTAGGAGTTACAACTGTTAAAAAAATAAATTTTGTAAAGTTGAACATTTGTTTGTTGTATTTGTTAGTCCATGTTATTTAATAAATTCTAACTCATAACAAAAATTAGACTTAATTCATAGGCCAAGTTATTTTGATTTATTTAATAGTCAAGTTTAAATTTTTCATTCAACACTTAATGAAGTCATTCAAATAGTAGTAAAAAATAACGTAAATAATATAATTACCATTCTTATACCTAGTGTCCTTGTTTTACTAGGAATTTCGTTTGGTCATGGAGTTTCTATAAGCCAAAGAATAATAGTGTCAGAGGCATTCAAATCAGAGCGAGCCCATTTTGAGTGAGGGCTAGGAGAATAAGACTGAGACTTGCTGGGCTGCATTCCCAGAAAATTAGGCATTCTTAGCTTCTAGATGTTTACGGTTAAGGGAACACATTAATAATGTTTACTAACACAGATCCAGACTTGGGAGCATCCAGATATCCTGAAATCTGGAGAACAAAGGCATTCCTAATTTTGCTTTAAAGATAATAATATCGATTCTTGCAAAATATATTAAGTAAGGAAATTAATCCTTTATCACAAACCCTTGTAGCAGAACACGTCTCCCCATATATACAAGCATTGTACCTAGGGTGGATGCATTCCTCCTCTTATTTTCAGGTACGTCCTACTCTGTCTATGGAGCAGCTGTCCTTTCACCACTTTACTCTCTTAATAAACTTGCTTTTGCTTTGCACTGCGCACCCACCCTGAATTCTTTCTTGTGTGAGATCCAAGAACCCTCTCTTGGGGTCTGGATTGGGATCCCTTTCCTGTAACAATAGTATTTGCACAAAAATTCTCAGAAATTTAATACGGCTTACTAGGTATAAACTGACAAGAACAATTAACTAGCACTCCCTTTCCCACCATGATTAGTTTATGAATGAAACATTTCAAACATAGCACAAGTTGAAAGAATTTTACAGTGAACGCCCACAGATCTATACTATTTGTTGTTAACATCTTATTTTATTAGCTTTATTTCATATCAATATAGCAACTCTTCTAAAATTCATCAGTCTAACAAATATTATTTTGTGATGCAGTTCAAAGCAAATGGCACTTTCCTCTGCAAACTTCAGATACACTGTTAACCAGAATTGAACATTTGTTTGTTGTATTTTTCTTTATATATAAAACCTACAACGAAATGGGCAAATCTTAAGTATATACTTGCTTAGCTATGACAAATAAATATACTTGTATAACCAATAACCCTATTAACATCTGTAATATTACCAGCCTTTTTCAGTTAATCTTTACCTTCATTCTTTGAAGCAAGCACTGTCCTGATTTACTTATACCTAGATTAGTTCTGTCTGTTCTAGAATTTGATATAAATAGAATCATACAGTACATACTCTTTGGGTAAGGCTTCATTCACTTTGTGTCCTGGGCTATTTCCAGTTTATGTCTATTATGATAAAGTTAATATAGAGATTGGTTCAAAGGCGCTACTGTGATGATGATTGTTATTAACAGAGCAGATTCTGGTGATTTGATTTTCAGGCAAAAGACATGAGACAAGTAAGGAACAGGTCAAGGGAGGAATGGCATGGAGCGACATAGATCCTCATGAGAAAAACTTTCTTGTCAGACATGTTCAGAAGAGATGACACAAATTAGGTAGCATTTTTCTGAACCCATGAGCATAAATTATTCCAGCCCCTACTTATTATTCCCTGAAAGGATTTTGTCAGGAAGAGCAACAACAACAATAATAATAAACTTAGGCATGATGGCATGTGCCTATAGGACTAGCTCCTCCATAGGCTGAGGCATCAGGATTGCATGGGCTTAAGCCCAAGAGTATGAGGCTGCAGTGAGCTATGATCACACCACTGCACTCTAGCCTGGGAGAGAGAGCAAGACTTTTGTCTCTTAAAAAGAAAAAAGAAGAAGAAAATAGATGCCAGTGAGTGTTGAAGACTATGGAGCAGGAATGTGTTGGGGGTACATCATTCTACTCGTGCTTGAAGTGTGCTGCTGTAGTAGGGGAGGGCTTTACAGGAAGCCTTCCAACCTGCAAAGTGTTTCCTATAGTTAGAACAATCATAACGACTGCCTTTGGAACAGCCTTTTGTCAATGAATTATCAGAAAACTCGAAGAGGCTTGGCCACTTATCTCTTGGGGAACTTAGGGGTCCTTTTGATGTCTGCTCTTGGCATGCCAAACAGTAATTCACACAAAGATAAAAAGCATTTACAGCACTCAAAGGCTATTCTTAATAAAGCTTCGTAGCTGGTTCAATGACAAAGGTCTTTCAATATATATTCTTTCTCTTCTAGAGTAAATATGTAATCATCCCGTGTAAATAATAAGAGAAAATTACACCAGTAGAAAGGAAACCAGAGTTTTCTGATTTGAAGGCAAATGAAACAGAATGAGATGAAATTAAATGCCCAATATCATAGAGAAAATAGGCATTTTGCTAGAATAAATTTATCATCCCCAATATCCCTTTATAGTTTAAAAATGACCAGATACCTTTCTCATAGGCTTATGTTTTGTAGGTGACCCAGGTGCTATTGACTCCTGACACTGCCCTCCCCGACCCTGACTTCCTTCTGTTAGCTGTGACAAAGGTTGCCACACAAAGAAAATTTAAATATTGTCTGGCCTTGCAAATTGGAGGACATCTGAATAAGGACAATCAAAGAGTGATAAGGCGTAGACTTGAAGTGCAATAGTAGGGTCAGTGGAAAGTCAATCCTAAGGAACTGATTAGACTTACAATAGGCCTTAGAAGATGGGCAGAGTCTGACTAGGGTGAAATCTCTCTCTCTCTCTCTCTTTAATATGTATGTTAAATATATATATTATATATAGAGAGAGAGATTTTATATATATATTATATATAGAGAGAATATATATATATTATATATATATATATAGAGAGAGAGAGAGAGAGAGAGAGAGAGAGATTTTACAGTAGAAGTTTCTATATTACTTCCTGCTGTTTCCATGTACTCTGGAGATTAAATGTTAAAGCAGGTGCAATATATTCATTTGAAGAGATTATTGGGTAGTTTATTAACTTGGATATTCACTTTGCTCTCTGTACTATATGTCACCCTAGAATGCTACAGCCTTTGAATAATTAGGCAGTGTTTATTTCTGAAGGACATCAGCACCACTGTAGGTATTACACACTTAATATTTCTTATTAAATCTATGTGTGAAATGTCTGGGCCTCATTGTTTTAGATGTAGAAAGCAACTCTAGCCTTGAGATAGAAAGTTTTTTGTTGTTGTTGCTTAAAGGATTTTCCATTAGATAAGTCTCAAATTTAACAGTTATGATCGCTTTTACCTAAATGACCATATGAATATCTTGAAAGTTGTCTTCTGAGTTCCGTGACTCTACTTTGATTTGCAGTAGTTTTCCTGATGTGCTATTAATAAGGAAGAAGATGAGAAGAAGAGTGATGAAGGTAAGAAAATATTAACTCTTTTAGAACAACCGTGAGTCCCTTTAAATTTGTTGTGTTGTAGTTTTTGAATGCAGTCTATGAAATCGGTCGTTAAATTAAATATGATCAAATATGAATCTTTACAATTTTATTATCCCCTTAGCTTTTACATTTATTGTTTTTGCTGTTGTTTGTTGTTATCAAGAATTTAAGAAAATAATTTTATCTTTTAAAAGTGCAGTTATAATTTTTGACAATGTTAGTACTTGGGCAGAAAAGAAAATATGCAACACTATATTTAAAAAGAAGAGTATGAATTAGAAAAAAATTTCTAATTTGCAGAGGTAAATCTTTTGCTCTTTCTTTTCCCAAAGTCCAAATTCTGCCTCAAAATATTTACTCCAGAGACTTCACCTAACATAATCTCTGCTTTTTAATTTGAAAAATGAGAATTCTTACACTATACAATCCTGATGTTTCTTTTCAGTGTTAATATTTTATTTTTAATGATTATTTGAATTGTTATAGAATCTGACTATAAAGTCAGAGGATTAAATACCATAAGGTCATAGAGAAATAATGAGTTACATGGTGCAAATATCAAAACCGCAAAGGAGCTGATATATTATTTATTTGTAGATTCTGGATATTTGTTCCTTGTTGGATGTATAGATTGTGAAGATTTTCTCCCACTCTGTGGGTTGTCTCTTAACTCTGCTGATTATTTCTTTTGCTGTGCAGAAGATTTTTAGTTTAAGCCCCATCTATTTATCTTTGTTTTTATTGCATTTGCTTTTGGGTTCTTGGTCATGAAGTCTTTGCCTAAGCCAATGTCTAGAAGGGTTTTTCTGATATTATCTTCTAACATTTTTATGGTTTCAGGTATTAGTTTTAAGTCCTTAATCCATCTGGAGTTTATTTTTGTATAAGGTGTGAGATGGGGTTCCAGCTCCATTCTCCTACATGTGGCTTGTGAATGATCCCAGCATCATTTGTTACACATGGTGTCCTTTCCCCATTTTATGTTTTTGTTCACTTGGTCAAAAATCAGTAGGCTGTAAGTATTTGGTTTTATTTCTTGGTTCTCTGCTCTATTGTATTGGTCTATGTGCCTAGCTTATACCGGTACCATGGTCTTTTGGTTACTATGGCCTTATAGTATAGTTTGAAGTTGAGTAATGTGATGCCTCCAGATTTGTTCTTTTTGCTTAGTCTTGCTTTGGCTATGTGGACTCTTTTTTCTTTCCATATGAGTTTTAGGATTCGTTTTTTATAGTTCTGTGTAGAAAGATGGTGGTATTTTGATGGGAATTGAATTAAAATTATAGATTGCTTTTGGCAGTATGATCATTTTCACAATATTGATTCTGCCAATCCGTGAGCATGGGATCAATTTCCACTTGTTTGTAATCTACAGTTTTTTTCAGCAGTGTTCTATAGTTTTCCTTGTAGAGGTCTTTCACATCCTTGGTTAAGCATATTCCTAAGTATTTTATTGTTTTTGCAGCTATTGTGATAGGGACTGACTTCTTGATTTGAATTTCAGCTTAGACACTGTTGGTGTATAGAAGAGCTATGATTTGTGTACATTAATTTTGTATCCTGAAACTTTGCTGAATTCATTTACCAGTTCTAGGAGCTCTTTGGATGAGTCTTTAGGGTTTTCTAGTTACACAGTCATATCGTCAGCAAATAGTGACAGTCTAACTTCCTCTTTGCTGATTTGGATGCCCTTTATTTCTTTATCTTGTCTGATAGCTCTGGCTAGGATTTCCAGTACTATGTTGAATAGAAGTGGTGAAAGTGGGCATCCTTGTCTTATTTCAGTTCTCAGGGGAAATGCTTTCAACTGTTCCCTATTCAGTATGATGTTGGCTGTGAGTTTATTGAAGATGACTTTCATTACCTTAAGGTATGTACCTTCTATGACTATTTTGCTGAGGGCTTTATTCATAAAGTGATGCTGGATTTTGTCAAATGCTTTTTATATGTCTATTGAGATGATCATATGAGTTTTCTTTTCAATTATGTTTATGTGGTGTATCACATTTATTGACTTACATACGTTAAACCACACCTGCACCCCTGGTATGAAACCCACTTGATCATGGTAGATTATCTTTTTGATACGGTGTTGGATTCAGTTCACTAGTATTATGTTGAGGTTTCTTGCATACATATTCATCAGGGATATTGGTCTGTAGTTTTCCTTTTTTTGTTATATCCTTCTCCGTTTTTGGCATTATTAGGGTGAAATAGACTAATACTGGCTTCATAGAATGATTTAGGGAGGATTTCCTCTTTCTCTATCTTTTGGAATAGTGTCAATAGGATTGGCACCAATTCTCCTTGAATGCCTGATATAATTCAGCTGTGAATCCATCTAGTCCTGGACTTTTTTAAAATTTATTTTTATTTTATTTATTTATTTATTTATTTATTTATTTTTGAGACGGCGTTTCGCTCTTGTTACCCAGGCTGGAGTGCAATGGCGCGATCTCGGCTCACCGCAATCTCTGCCTCCTGGGTTCAGGCAATTCTCCTGCCTCAGCCTCCTGAGTAGCTGGATTACAGGCACGCACCACCATGCCCAGCTAATTTTTTGTATTTTTAGTAGAGACGGGGTTTCACCATGTTGACCAGGATGGTCTCAATCTCTTGACCTCGTGATCCAGCTGCCTCGGCCTCCCAAAGTGCTGGGATTACAGGCGTGAGCCACCGCGCCCGGCCTTTTTTTTAATTTTTTTTATTTTTGAGACAGAGTCTCAGAGTCCAGGCTCAAGTGCAGTGGCACAATGTCAGCTCACTGCAACCTCCACTTCCGAGGTTTAAGTGGTTCTCCTGCCTCAGCCTCCTGAGTAGCTGGGACAACAGTCCTGTGCCACCATGTCTGGCTAATTTTTGTATTTTTATCAGAAACATGGTTTTCCATGTTGGCCAGGGTGGGTTTTTTTTTTGTTAGCATTTTTTAAATTACCATTTCAAACTCACTGCTTGTTATTGATCTGTTCAGATATTCTATATCTTTCAGGTTTAATCTAGGAGGGTTATATATTTCTAAGAATTTATCCATCTTCTCTATATCTTCTAGTTTATGTGTATAAAGGTGTTCATAGCAGCCTTGAACAACCTTTTGTATTTCTATGGCATCAGTTGTAATATCTCTCATTTTGTTTCTAATTGTGCTTGTTTGGATCTTCTCTCTTTTTCTGGTTAATCTTGCTAATGGTATATCGATTTTATTTACCTTTTCAAAGAACCAGCTTTTTGTTTCATTTATCTTTTATATATATTTTTTGTTTTGATTTCATTTAGTTCTGCTCTGATCTTTGTAATTTATTTTTCTCTTCTGGGTCTGGGTTTAGATTGTTCTTGTTTCTCCAGTTCTGTGAGGTGTGACCTTAGATTGTCTATTTGTGCTCTTTCAGGCCCTTTGATGTAGGAATTTACTGCTATAAACTTTCATCTTAGCACTGCTTTTGCTGTATCCCAGAGGTTTTGATAGGTTTTGTCACTATTATCATTCAGTTTAAAGAATTTTACAATTTCCATCTTGATTTTATTGTTGACCCAATGATCATTCAGGAGCACATTATTCAGCCTCCATGTATTTGCATGGTTTAGATGAATCCTTTTGGAGTTGATTTCCAATTTTACTCCACTGTGGTCGGAGAGAGTATTTGATAAAAGTTTGATTTTCTTAAACTTACTGAGACTTGTTTTGTGGCCAATCACATGGTCTATCTTAGAGAAACTCCCACGTGCTGATGAACAGAATGTACAATCTGCAGTTGTTGGGTAGAATGTTCTGTAAGTATCTATTAAGTCCATTTGTTGCAGGGTATAGTTTAAGTCCATTTTTTCTTTGTTGACTTTCTGTCTTGATGACCTGTCTAATGCTGTCAGTGGAGTATTAAAAACCCCCATTATTATTGTGTTGCCACCTGTCTCATTTCTTAGGTCTAGTAGTAATTGTTTTAAACATTTGGGAGCTCAAGTATTAGGTGCATATATATGTAGATTTGTGATATTTTCCTGTGGGACTAGTCCTTTTATCATTATATAATGTCTCTCTTGTCTGTTTTAACTGCTGTTGCTTTAAAATTTGTTTTGTCTGATATAAGAATAGCTATTCCTGCTTGCTTTTGGTATCCATTTGCATGGACTATCTTCTTCCCTGGCTTTATCTTATGTGTTAGGTGAGTCTCCTGAAGACAGCAGCAACTTGGTTGGTGAATTTTTATCCATTCAGCGTCTTTTTTTTTTTTTTGAGATAGAGTCTCACTCTGTCACCAAGGTTGGAGTGCAGTGGTATCATCTTGGTTCACTGCAACCTCTGCCTCCTGGGCTCAAGCAATTCACCTGCCTTAGCCTCCTGAGTAGCTGGGATTACAGGTACCCACCACCACACCCAGCTAATTTTTGTATTTTTAGTAGAGACACGGTTTCACCATGTTGGCCAGGCTGATCTTGAACTCCTGATCTCAGGTGATCTGCCTGTCTCAGCCTCCCAAAGTGCTAGGATTATAGGCATGAGCCACCATGCCAGGCCTGCTATTCTGGAACATTTAGGACATTTACACTCAATATTGGTATTAAGATGCGAGGTACTATTCTATTCATCATGCTATTTGTTGCCTGAATAACCGTTTTTTTTTCCATTGTGTTATTGTTATTTAGTTCCTGTGATATTTATGCTTTAAGCAGGTTCTATTTTGGTGTATTTTGAGAATTTGTTTGAATATTTAGAGCTCCTTTTAGCAGTTCTTGTAGTGCTGGCTTGATAGTGGTGAATTCTCTCAGCATTTGTTTGTCTGGAAAAGATTGTATCTTTCCTTCATTTATGAAGCTTGATTTCACTGGATACAAAATTCTTGGCTGAAAATTGTTTTGTTTAAGGAAGCTAATAATAGGACCCAAATCCCTTCTAGTTTGTAGGGCTTCTGTTGAGAAACCTGCTGTTAATCTGATAGGTTTTCCTTTATAAGTTACCAGGTGCTTTTGCCTCACAACTCAGAAGACTCTTTCCTTTGTCTTGACTTTAGATAACCTGATGACTATGTGCCTAGGCAATGATCTTTTTGCGATGGATTTCCCAGGTGTTCTTTGAGCTTCTTGTATCTGGATGTCTAGATCTCTAGCAAGGGCCCAGATGTTTTCCTCTATTATTCCCTCAAATATGTTTTCCTAAGTTTTGCATTTCTCTTCTTCCTTGGGAACTCCAATTATTCTTAGCTTTGGACATTTAACATAGACCCAGACTTCTTGGAGGCTTTGTTAATTTTTAAAAAATTCTTTTTTCTTTGTCTTTGATGGATGGCGTTAATTTGAAAGCTTTGTGTTCAAACTCTGAGGTTCTTTTTTCTGCTTGTTAGATTCTATTACTGAGACTTTTCAGTGCATTTTGTGTTTCTCTAAGTGCGTCCTTGATTCCCAGAAGTTGTGATTTTTTTAATTTGTGCTATTTATTTCACTGAAGAATTTTTCTTTCATATTCTGTATCATGTTTTTTATTCCTTTAAGCTGGACTTCATCTTTCCCTGGTGCTTCCTTGATTAGCTTAATAATCAACCCTCTGAATATTTTTTCTGGCAATTCAGAGGTTTCATCTTGGTTTGGATCCATTGCTGGTGTCTGATAGAATCTTTTGGGGGTGTTAAAGAACTTTGTTTTATCATATTACCAGAATTGTTTTTCTGGTTCCTTCTCATTTGGATAGACTATATCAGAGGGAAGATCTGGGATTCAAAGACTGCTCTTCAGATTCTTTCATCCCATGGGGTGCTCCTTTGATGTGGTGTTCTCCCCCTTCTCCTAGGAATGGGGCTTCCTGAGAGGCTAACTATAGTGACTGTTTTTGCTCTTCTGGGTCTAGCCACCCAGTGGAGCTACCAGGCTCTGTGCTAGTAATGGGGAGTGTCTGCAAAGAGTCCTGTGATATGACCCATCTTCAGGTCTTGCAGCCATGAATACCAGCACCTGCTTTGGTAAAGTTAGCAGGGGAGTGAAGCGAACTCTGTGGGCATCCTTGGTTGTGTTTTTGTTTAGTGCTCTTGTTTCGTATTTGTTGGTCTTCAGCCAGGAGGTGGCACTTTCAAGAATGCATTAGCTGTGGTCCTATAGCAAGGATGCAAACTTGCCCTGGGGATATCTGTTTAAATATGCAGATTTCTCAGGTGATGGGCAGGGCTATAAAGCTCCCAAGAGATTATGACCTCTGTCTTTGGCTAACAGGGTGGGTAAAGAAAGACCACCAAGTCGGGGCAGGAATAGGCATGTCTGAGCTTAGCCTCTTTTAGGGCAGGGCTTGCTGCAGTTTCTGTGGGGAATGGTGGTGTAGTTCCAGTCCAATGGAGTTATGTTCCCAGAGGGATTATGGCTACCTATTCTGAGTCATACAGGTCACCAGGGAAGTGGGGAAAAGCTGGCAGTCACAGGCCTCATCCTGCTCCCACACAGCCTGCAGTCCTGAAGGCCAGTGTCATTCTCACTGTGTCTCCTCAGCAGCACCAAGTCTATTTCCAGGCAGCCAGTGACCAGGACTGAGAATTTATCCCAGATCATGAGCCTCCCTATTGAGAAAGCAAGCAGACTCCCAGTTTTTTGGCATCTCAGGGAGCCTGCAGCAGTGATTCAGTTCCTTCAGAGGGTCTGTGAATTCTCTTGGCTTTCCAGGCATATTCCTTCACTAGTTCTTGGAGCAAAAGTTTGCAATATGAGTCTCCACATGCTGCTCTGTCTGACCAAGAAGGAACGGGAAGCTAGTCCTGCCTCCTATGCGCCATCTCAATCCTGTCTTAATATCCATCTTGATGTCTGTTCTTGGCAAACTCAACCCATGACAGGAGATGGTCCATGGTAAGAAAGTATAAGAAAGCAGATACTAAGATTTTGGAGCTTGATCTATTATTCATACAGGAAGAACAAATAATCCCCTGGGACAAGGTAGCAGCGTAATTGTTCAATTGTTCACTGGTGGTACACTGGGATGCTCTATCAATGGAGGAGAATACATTAGCTGGTAGATATATCAGATATTTGAGAAATATGAAAAAAGTAGTACCTATGAAGATAATGAAATTAAATTGATATTGCCAAACTCAGTTGAAGTTTGGGAAAAGATAGAAAAAAGTTGAGAGTCATTAATTAACAATTAGATTTAGTGTGAAAGCAGAGGGTCTTGTTGGCAGCATATAAAAAAAGACTTGCATATCCTGTAGGAAGAAAATAGAAAATGCTGAGGCCCAGACCCAGTTCTTTATTCTGAGTAGTCAAACTCCAAGAAAAAGGTTAAAATTACAACCAATGTTAGTTGGCTATGCCATACTCAAGAGTCCTGTTTGGGAAAAAATGGAAAATCTGGTATATGGGATAAGGACATCCGTGTTGATACATATAAAAATATTGAGTCCCCAAATTTCTCTGAACTCTGAGCCTACAGAAATGCTATCACTCCACATTTAGTTACAGATGCTGCAGGAGCCTCTCCTTTTACTGACAGTGTTTTAGTACTCATTTCCCCCAACCTGCCAGTTCAGTATCTTCCCCAACCTTCCCTTCTGTCTGCCAGGCTAATAACTATGGTTTTGTCTTGGTATAACCAAAGATATTCTATGTATACTAATGGAGAAACAAGATCTTTCCCCAAAAGAACTTGAGGAACTAGCCATTATGTATTGGCAAAACCTGAGAGACTGCTCATTGATATGGATTCTGAGGCTGCTGCTCTAGGTTGGGAAATACATTTAGAACAAAGAACACACACACACATACACACACACACACACACACACACACTTCTTAAATACAGAGTTTAACATGCTGGGATATGGTACACACATTCAGATGGCTTTTAGAAGCATGGAAAAATGATGACTCACATTATGTAAAATGGAAATACCAGAATTGCCATGTCAGATGTTGAAAGGAGTTGAAAGGCCCAGAGAAGTAGGCATTTTATAGTAGATATGTTTTATGTGACTATAAATGCCCCCAGAGGATTCTGGTCCACACGATGACCCAAAGGAAGGTATTGATGGGTGGGCTCCAGCATTAATAAGTTAAGGGGAGGCACTCCTTTCTAAGACAAGGCTGACAGTAGGAGTAACATTTGCAGAAATAGACTCATCAATTACATGGGGGATGATAAAATTGGAAACAATAGAGGTCAGGTGGCAGGGTGTAACCTTCAGATACTGGGGAGTGTAGTTACCATGGTGAATAGCAAGGTTGGACTGGCAGCAACAGGGGTCTGACTTTTAAGAGTTTAAGAAGATAGTTAAACACACATGGTGAAAGATCCACTTTGAGCATAACAGCAAGGAGCTACATGGAATCACTTCCCATTTTCTCGCAGGAAGCAGGCAAGAGAAAAAGTCAACATCTTGCTGTGGGTAATTGATCCTGATCACCAGGTTGGGGCAGAGCTGTTGTTACCAGGGGGACAGGAAAGAATACTTTTGTCATCTGCGTGATCCACTTGGGTACTTCTCGGTACTCCCTTCCCCGGTTTTGAATGTTAATAGACAAGTTCAGCAATACTGTCCTTGGAAGGGTACAGGGACAATGGGCTCAGTCACTTTAGGAATCAGGATCTAGAAGCCTAGAAGGAAAATTTTGTTCAAAGGATTGGTAAAACTGCCTAGGGAAAGATTATAGCAAATGCATAAACACTACCACTTGAAAAAGTTGAATCCATTGAAACCACAAATCCAGAGCAATGGAGACCAGTGAAAAAGGAATAATCTTGGATTATTGCTGGAGGCACTCTTTTTTCTTTCCCACCACTGAGTTTTCCTGTCTCTCCACTTTGTCCCTAGACAACTGGCTAGCTTAATCAAGGCCAGATGCTATGCTATTCTAAATGCATGAAACAAAGATAAATGGTCCTCTAAAGTCTTCTGGTTTTTAAAAGAACATTGAAAAAATGGTTTCAAGTTTTATGCAGGTTGTCTTTATATATTATTTAAACTCCTGTGTTCTGCTTACATGGATAACAAAACAACAAAATGCAAGATAAGGTGATTGTTTATAATACAACAAATATGAAAAATAATCTCTGTCTTAATTATATATATAACATTCTATTTTTCTAACATGACACTGAGTTTTTCAGTTTAGTGACTTGTTGGGATTGAGCACTCCCTCATTCCCAAGAGGAGTTCTGATTATGGCAAACAGCCTACCTTTGATGACAGAGAAAGCTTGATTCAAGAAGGATACATGACTGGAGTCAGGTCAGTTAGAGTTGTCCACTCAATTTCATTCTTTGGCCAAGAGATCAGGGAAATGAACTCTTGTTTTCCAAATGCTTTTAAAAAAGGAAACATGAGCCTCATGAACATCTCACCTGAGAATGAAACCAGCACCAAGATGGCAAAGCTGAAACCCATTTGAACTTTGAATAAAGTCTCATCTAAATCTAATCTTGAATTTCTCATGTCCCTGAGTCAATAAATTTTGGGTTTGTTTGTGCTGAATTTACCATGGATAGAGTTTTCTGTTATTTACAACTCATAGTATCTTAAACTATATATCCTTAAGGAGTACTGCCATAAAGCACGGACAATCACAGCAACTTATGTGCATACAGAGAGAAATTTGGAAAGGCCCCGTCTATATTGCTTTTCAGAACCCAGGACCCTGGAATTTCTTGCCAAAACAGCCTCAATCCTGCTTCAAGGTTCTGTGTAGCCCCCTTCCACAGATCTGTTCTCCCAAGACCTGATAGCACCACTGGTGTGTATTAGCCCAAGTTGTGAGAAAGGTTTGCTAAGAGATGCTTATTGAAAGGATGTGCAGGCTAGGGTATCACTATGTATGCAAGATCCCTCCAAGTTGTAGATGGAGTATGGCACCACATGGATTGGAAGAGAAGGAAGCGAGCTTTGGGTTCCCACACGTGTTTCTACTATTAGATTGGTACAAAAGTATTTGCGGTTTCTGTCATTACTTTCAAGGGCAAACACTGCAATTACTTTCACACGAACCAAAATATATACCCTGTCATACACTTGTCTTAGAGCAGTATTTTTCTCATTGTTCTTCATAGCAGTAAATGCTTGATGTAGAAAGTCACAGAAACATCTATATCATGCCAATATGTATTGCATTTATGATTTTTCAGACTCATTTGGTTCCTCAATGCTGCATAACAAACCTTCATCCTAGTTTACTCCACAACAGTAAATCTTCAAACACTCTATACCATCTGTCTCTTATTCTTGGCAGATGACCCAACTTCCATTTCCAAAGAAAATTTAGCTTGATTTCCTTTTTTGCCATGTTTATTATCTCTTACTCGTTATTTTTACCTTCCACCTCAAAGATTAAGGAGTTTAGAAGCATCCTTAAGAGCATGGGCTTTGATGTTACATAGACTCAGGTTTGATTCCTCGTTCAGATATTTATTATTTGTGTGATTTTTGACAGATTATTCAATTTTTAAAGTAACTCTCCTCCTATATCTATAGAGTTAACAATAATAACCATGAGATTGTTAGTGAATTTGAAAATACATTAAATGTTGACAACAGAATGCTTGTACATGCAAAACGTTTAGTAGCTCTTAACTTTATTAAGTGTTAAGCTTTGAAATACAATGCAAAAAAAAAAACATTTAAGGGAAACTTCTATATGTATGCTCTGATTTAGAACTACTAATTAGAGCCACCATTAGACCCGAGCAAGTAGGTTCCTCCACTAGAACCTGTGCCTCAGTCTGCCCATGCTTCTGAGTGCCTTATTCAGGCAATTTTTTTTAGTCCTCTGCTGCTATTCTTGGGATCATCTAGGATTGGCCGGACCATCTGGATGGGATTTCCAGAACCCGGATCTGGTCATGCATGGGTCTGATTGTTGGCTGTACTAAATGTGAAATGTTCTAAGTCTTTCTCTAGTGGTGTCTGTTGACCAGGGCCTACAGTACAGTCTGGGTGGTGTACACCAAGCCTGCACCAGCTTTCCAATGTCTCCCCTTTGGAACACTCCCTGGTCCTCTATTTCACTTATGGGGTTGACAAAATATACCAATGAACTCCAAGACTCATGCCTATAAGCCAGTAAGTGTCCTACTGGGCAAATTTCTTCCACTAACTGGAGAAGTATTTCTTTCATGAGATAATGCAAGATTGGTGTACAAGAATGGCAATTTAAGGTGACTCTCAATTATGGTGGTCATAAGATTTGTTCAGATCTCTGGGCTCCAATAGTTCATTTTTAATTTTTAAGCTTGAGGTGTGTCAGGGGTCTTTAAGTTGGTTCTCACCCACATTTATTCCCATTGCAGTCCTGCCTCTTATCTACAGCACTCGAGGGGTGGTGGCTGGAATTCTTTACCATTATCTCTGTACCCGTTATCTCTGGCACCTAGGATGGTCACGTCATCTCCTCCACAGTCCTCTGGGGTAGCTAGCTGCACCTATCTCTTCCAGGGGTTTTTGAGACCAGTCTTCTGCAATGCTAGTGGACTCTTGTTGATGTCCTATCTTGTCTCTAATTTATGTAGCGATATTGTGCTCTCCTGCTTCACTCTTTTTTGGTTGCTTTTTTGATGAGTTTTGCTTTTGTTGCCCAGGCTGGAGTATGAGGGCAGGATCTTGGCTCACCACAACCTCTGCCTCCTGGGTTCAAGCAATTCTCCTGTCTCAGCCTCCTGTGTAGCTGGGACTACAGGCTCACGCCACCACACCCGGCTAATTTTGTATTTTTAGTAAAGACAGGGTGTCTCCATGTTGGTCAGGCTGATCTTGAACTCCTGACCTCTAGTGATCCACCCACCTCGGCCTCCCAAAGTGCTGGGATTACAGGCGTGAGCCACCACACTCAGCTGGTTCACTCTCTTAAGATGTACTGTGAAGGATGGACATTCCCTGTGCATAGGGCCTACTTTTCCCACTTTGCTTATAAACCCCTCACCTATCCTTTTTGCTGGTGATAGTGTGTGCAAGTCAGAGGTGCAGTCAACAATGAAAGAAATAACAAATACAGAAATTACAACCTAAAGATTTCAAGAGAAGACATGAATGGAAAATATGTTGTTCAATAGTTATACTATAAACTTCTGAATGATGAATTTACATAATCAGAAAACTAATTATCACTCACATTCAGCATACCCTGAGTAAGACTTACATTTGTGGTTATCAACCTTCGAAACAATTAATAGACACCAAAAATTAGATCAGGTAAACCTAACTAATGCCTTTTATAATCAACCAGGTTTGTGTACCTGGAGCAGAGAGTAAAAAGGGAACTGATGAGAATGATGCTGATTTGGAAGTAAAGTCTCTGGAAGAACAGGAGAAGAGACCTGGGGAAGGGGAAGTGAAAAGAATCTTCTACTGTTTTCATTGCAATGAAGAAAATATCAGAGTTATGGCGAGGATAAGTACCGGACCAGCTTGGCTGTAGAGACCCCCACCCAGGTGGCACTGAAGGAATTAAGAAGTAGACACCCAGCCTCAGGGGGCTGACAGCGTTCCAGGCTGAGGGCCTCCAGCAGATTCTGACCCATGTATTTATTCTGTCTGAACAGGTGATTATTATTAACAAACAGGTGTTCTGTGTTTTCCCATAGACCCAAGATCAACTAGGTAGGCAGCTGGTGCCTACTTACCACTGATCAAGGACAAACTAGAAAGTATTCTCCATGAGGAAGCCATGGGGGCAGGGTCACATATTCCTTGCTTAAAGAATTGTTTTAACCAGTGTTTGATATACATATACTGTTTTGCTACTTTAGAATGCCCTAAGTAGTTTTCCATGTGGGGGCAGGGGGCGGCCAGGTTTTCCTTGCCATTGTACTCAGCAAACAATATAATTTACCATACATGTTAGGACTTGCCCCAATAGTAAGTCAACAATTTGAATCTTTGGGATAAATGCAGCAAGCTGATGTTGCAGTGCACAATTTAGGAATATCTGCTAGGCAGGGAATCTGTTTTGAAACAGATTTCAAAACTCATGGATTCACTTTATGCTCTCTCCATTCTTTGCATCTCTTACAATTTAGTGTTAGCAATTAAATTCCAGAAAGCAGAAAAGAAATACAAGTTGAGTGAAGACACTTGGAAGGCAATTTCATAAGGGATTCAGAAGGAACCATGTAGGAAAAAATACTGCTCCAGAAGAGATATGAAAGAAACTGAAACTGTTTTCTAATTGGCTGGGAGAGCTCTTTTAGGACACAGAAACCTCCTGAAAGTGCAGATAAAAGACACTTAGTTCTGTTATTCCTTCTGTGAGGATGAATTTGTGGTAAGGTGACAATAGTTACAGGAGGAGGAAAAGAGATCTTTTTATGTAAAAATAAATTAAAATGAGGCTGAACAGCAAACTAACGCTTGGGATGTGAAAGCTTAGTCATATTGAAAACAGTTCCACTTGGAAGGAAGTTGATAAATATCCACATCTGAATCTTTGGAAGAGTTTGGATTATGAAAAGATATAACAAATTGCTATCTTGGGCAATGAAGGGGTAACTTACAATCCCTTGATAGAGCTAAATTTTCAATGAAGGGAAATGAAGCCAAATTTAAAGGGAAAAAAGTTATTTGGTGGTTTGGGCAGCATATCATAAATATATATAATAACTTACATGGAAAAAAAAGCAACGCAGAAGAGTAAATGAGAACTTAAATGTTAATTACTTAGAATAAACTAGAAAATGAATTTGAGATTTTATGGGCTTTTTTTTACTGATTTTAAAGTTTATATAGCTAAAATACACGAATTCTCGGAGCTTGCAGTTAAAAATCTCTCTAAAGTATACATACAATATATTCTATGAGAAAAATACACGTTTACTTAAATGTTTCTTCTCATATTAGGTAAAGAGAAACCCTTGATTTCAGACAAGAACAACTCTTTATACATATGCAGCTGATTCAAATAATATTTGTAAAACATGTTCTTAGATAGGCAGATTGTATTAATTCATTAACCAAAGTATTCCACCACGGCAAGGGAAAGACTCTACAAAGATTACAAAAAGGATTTTCTCATTTTATTGTCTGAAAAAAATCAAAAGATTAAAAACCTATTAAATGGAATCCTGGGTTCAATTTTTGCCTTAACTGGGTCACAAGACATTTTTCAGAGAGCAAATAATTGAAAATGGAGAGACATACTGCAAGTGAATAACACTTTTTCTATAACAGAAAAAATCTTTCAGGCCAGGCGGCTGGGTGGCTCACGCCTGTAATCCCAGCACTTTGGGAGGCTGAGGCAGGAGGATCACCTGAGGTCAGGAATTTGAGACCAACATGGAGAAACCCAGTCCTTACTGAAACAAAATTATCCAGACGTGGTGGTGCGTGCCTATAATCCCAGCTACTCCGGGGACTGAAGTAGAAGAAACGCTTGAACCATGGAGGCAGAGGTTGCGGAGAGCCTAGATCACGCCATTGCACACCAGCCTGGGCAACAAGAGCAAAACTCTGTCTCAAAAATCTTTCAAACATTTAGTATAATACTCTGTACCTCTGAAAGCAAATATACATCTTGCTTTATAGAGGTATGCTCTATAAAACTTGAATTTAAATTAGATGTAAGATATAAACTCTTTCTGATTTTTATCATAAAAATTCAGTATATCATTATAGACATGTTATCCTAATAGATGAAACGTTATTCTTTTAGACAAAGAAAAAATTTAGAAAGTGTTAGGCAATTATATGGAAGCTAATCACAGCAATCCTAAAATTTCTCCTGTCTTTCAGAAGTTGTTTTTCTTTTTTTTTTTTCTGCAAAGCTTATGAACTCAGTCACTAAGCAGAATATAGGTCCCTTTGGTCTCCTTTAGTGTAGTAATACAGCTCCTTGTTTGGAAGAAGTGCTATAGTTAAATAAAGAAATGATTTTGACACTAACCAGGTTAAACTCTACTGCTTTTAACTGAAACCCTTCATAAGTTTCAAGTCACCTTACACAGTAAGGTTAAAAAATGGCATAAATTAATAAATCCCTAAACTCTGAGGGTTTCACTACCTTTATTGATTACATGCACTTAAAGTATTAGATCCCTAGGGTTTGTGAGTACTTTTCCTTCAGCAGCTTACTCCCAGATTTCCATATGTAGCTGAAAGTAATTAAGAAATAAGTTATCTGGTATAATAATTATATAGTAAGAAAAGAGGGTAAAGACAAAGATATATAACTAATCATTGCCATTAATAAGATCAGAATAAATTTACCAGTTATTTCATACTCAAATAATCATAGTTCAAAATTTTCAATTATACTATGTCGTATACAATTTTTCTTACATAAAGTAAAAGTTATTTGATTGATGAATTATGTGCCATTTTATCATTTAAAAAGATAGAAATCTTAAATTCATTAGCCTTTTCAAACTAAGCCTTCAATAAATTAATTGTTTCAACCTTTCTTTAACTTTTCTAAACACTAATTATTAAATGTTAATATGATGTTATATATGTTGACATATTTGTATTTCATTATATATTTAATTGAATAATTTATATCATATTTATATGAGTTGAGAAATGTTATTCATAATGATTACATTTTCATTTATTACGTATACCTATTCAAATCAGTACAAATCATATCTTATAGAAGATTAGCTTACAGTTCTAGCCTTTCAAACATTCCCACCATTAACTGTCTTCAAGTTACCAAAATTGGGAGACTTTTTAATGATATTATAAACAAAATGTAAGTGAAAAGTAATTTTATGTTTGAATGCTGATCAGTGGAAAATTCTAACAAAATATTCACAAGCATATATCACGCTGTTTAAACTGATTGGAGTTTCTTCTAAGTTGGTAGCTTACTCTTTAGTCTTTTCTGCATTGTTAAAAAGTAGTTTCCCATGAACAACCAAGGAATTTAAAATAGACTACATCATAGAGATTAACAAGAGGTTAGAAATGAAATTTAAAAAAATAGAGTCTTAAAATAGATCCTATTTTCTAACAGTTTTACAGCTGAAATAGCTTTACAACTACTATTTACAGTTTTATAGCTTTACAGAGCTATAAAAATGAATAATTTATATTTTAAGAACTATCAGATGCTCAGAAACATAAAATGATGCTTTACACCTTTTGCAATTTGACAAATAAACTTATAATTTAATTTGAGAAACAATAACCCAAACTATATTTTCTCTAGCTACTAATTGGAGCATGGATGTACTCGATGAAATTAATTACTATGCAATAAGATAAGCTTCTCTCTTTCAAACTTTGTTTTTGGCATCTAAATTGGGTTTAAATATATTAATATGATAAATAACTTCTATACTTTCTTATTCAATAATTGGCTGAGAGTAGTATCTTCTGTAGTGTGGTTTTAGTACTTGTGAAATGATGGAATTTTAAGTTAGACACTAGAATGCCATTTCTATATTAGGATTAAAAAAGGAAAAATAAAAAAGGAGAGAATTCTGTTGATTTATTTATGTATTTATTAACTATTTTTGATTCAGGGGTACATATGCAGATTTGTTATACAGGTAAACTTGTATCACAGGGGTTTGTTGTGCAAATCATTTCATCACCCAAGTACTAAGCCCAATACCCAATAATTATTTATTTTTCTGATCCCCTCCCTCCTCCCTACCTCCACCCTCAAGTAGGTCCCAGTGTTTTCTGTGCCCCTCTTTGTGTCATTACATTCTCATTATTTAGCTCCTATTAATAAGTGAGAACATGCGGTATTTGGTTTTCTGTTCCTGTGTTAGTTTCTTAACAATAATGGCTTCTAGCTTCATCCGTGTTCCTGCAAAGAACATGTTCTCATTCTTTTTATGCCTGCACAGTTGAGTGGGGGCACAGCCAAACCATATCACCACACAAACACTAATCAAAGAAAAACTAGAGTGACTATGTTAATATCACAAAGCAGACTTCAGAGCAAAGATTACCAGGAATAAAGATGGGCATTACATAATAAAAAGGCTTAGTTTACCAAGAAGACATAATAATTCTCAATTTATATGAGCTAAGCAACAGGTCTTCAAAATACGCAAAGCAAAAAGCCTATAGCGTTGAAAGGAAAAATAGACATATCAGCAAATATAGTTGGATATTTAACATTTCTTTCTCAGTGATAGAAAGAACTAAACTAATTAACAGAGCCAGCAAGGATATAGAACAAAACAATGCCATCAACCAACTTGATCTACTTGATTTTCATGGAATTCCACCCAAAGATAGCAAAATACACATCATTTTCAGGGACACATGGAATAGTAATCAAGATAGATTACATTCTGATTCATAGTACACACATTAACGGACATAATTGGAATCATACAAAGTATGTTCCCTGACCATAATGGAATTACACTAGAAATAAATAACAAAAAGAAAAAAACAAAACTTCAAATATTTAAAAATTAAAGCTCATGATTCAAAATAATTTTTCCATCAAAGGAAATGTTTCAAGAGAAATTAGAAAATATTTTAAATGAAAATGCAGTAAAACAAATTAAGTATTAGTTAAAGCAGTGCACAAAGGGAAGATGTGTAACAGTAAATACATACTTTATAAAAGGAGGAGTATGAGAAACTATAAAAACAATAGTAAAATAAACTCAAAGCAAGCAGAAGAAAATACAGTTATGTATCACATAACAATATTTTGGTTAATGACAGACTGCATATACGACAGTGGTCCCAAAAGATTATAAAGGAGCAGAAAAATTCCTATCCCCTAGTTGACGTTGTAGGTCTTAGTGCATTGCATGAACTTTACTTTATTTGTGTATCTAAACATAGATACCCAAGTACCATTCTGTTACAATTGCCTGCAGTGTTCAGTAGAGCAACATACAGTATAGGTTTGTAGCCTAAAAGCAATAGGCATACCATATAGCCTAGAGCTGTATCAGGCGTTTAGGAGATCATACCATCTAGCTTTCTGTAAATACACTCTGATGCTTGTATAACAAAATTGCCTAATAATGCATTTCTCAGAGCTTTTCCCTGTCATTAAGCAATGCATGTTTGTACTACAGCGAAGAATAGAAAGAACAGAAATGAGTAAAATTAAAAACAGAAAACAATAAAGAAAGAAACTTTTTAAATTGTGCTTTAAAAAAAAAAAAAAAAGACCAGCCAGGGGCAGTGGCTCACGCTTGTAATCCCAACACTTTGGGAGGCCGTGGTGGGTGGATCATCAGGTCAGGAGATCAAGACTATCCTGGCTAACATGGTGAAATCCCGTCTCTATAAAAATATAAAAAATTAGCTAGGCTTGGTGGCACATGCTTGTGTTCCCAGCTACTTGGGAGGCTGAGGCAGGAGAATCACTTGAACCTGGGCAGCAGGTGCTGCAGTGAGCTGAGATCACGCCACTGCACTCCAGCCTGGGTGACAGAATGAGACTCCATCCCAAAAAACAAAAAACAAACAAAAACAAAAAAAAGACCAATAAACTTCATAAATCTCTACAATTATTAACAAAGAAAAAAAATGAGAGGATGTAAATTACCAATACCAGGAAAAAGAGAGGGGATTTTGTTACAAAATCCAAAGCTATCAAAAGGATCATAACAGAATTTCAAGATAAACAGGCAATTTGACTAGTCCTCTGTCTATTAAAGAAACTGATTTCATACTTAAAAGCTTTCTGAAAAAGAAGTCTCCAGAACAAAAAAGAAAGACAATGACTAATATGTTTACCAATTAAAAAGAGACACAAAATTTTCAATACAGTGGTCTTCCTCTTATCCTCAGGGAATACGTTCCAAGATCCCTAGTGGATGACTAAAACTGAGGATGGTACTAAACCGTGTGTGTGTGTGTGTGTGTGTGTGTGTGTATGTATACACACACTATGTTTTTTTCCTATAAAAACATGCATATGATAAAGTTTAATTTACAAAGTAGGCAGAGTAGTATTCACAATAACTAGTAATAAAATAGAATAATTATATGATATACTGTAATACAAGTTATGTGAATGTGGTCTCTTTCTCTCAAAATATCTCGTTGTACTCTACTCACTTACATTCAAACTGTGGAACATGAGAAGATGCCTAACTTCACTAGCAATAAAAAAGTAAGTTAAAACCACAAGAGTTACCATGTCTTATTCAACTTTTAGGTGAAAAACTAAATCCGACACTATCATATTGGCATATATGTGGAGCAACAGGAATTTTTGAATATTAATGGTGTAATGTACAAATTGGCCCAAGCACTTTAAAAATAGATCAACATTCCACAGGAAGTTTGAATATGCTCATAATATATGATCTAAGGATTTCACTCCTGAAATAAATGTATAAAAATAAAAAACATATTACAGGAAATAACAAAAATGTCTGACCATGGTAGAATGGAAAATACATTGCAGTCTGGTTTCAAAGTGGAACACTGTTCAGCAGGGAAACTGAATGAGAGACAGCTACATGTAAGCTTTGCCCAATGAGTCTATCCAAATCTCATATTGAATGAAATAAGTAAGACATAGATGTTATAAAGTAGGAGTTCATATTCATAAGGTTCAAAAATAGGAGAAATATATCCATAGGTGGTAAAATCATTTGAGGCCAAAAGAAATGGGATGATTATTATAAAAGTCAAAATGACAAAAACCTCTGGGTGTAGGATGGGAAGGTGATAAAATTGGGAAAATGCATAGAGGATTTGGAAAAAACTGGCCAGTCTCTAATTCTTAACCTCAGCAGTGGACACATAGGTGCATCATTTACTAAAATTATTTAAGTCAATATATGCATTTATGCACTGTTTTGTGTGGATAATATTTTAATAAAACAAATGGAAAATTGCAAAGTGAAATAAACCACTTTTTATGAAATACCAAAACTGAATTACTGTGCTTGTCCAAAAAGCTGGATGCTGATATGGGATATTTGGTTATAATTTTTCTCACTCGAACACATTCCACTTTTGAACTCTTGACTCTTTGAAATGCCAAATATAATTATAATGTGGTATTTTGTTTAAGCATGTGCAATGAAAAGGGCACCATTGAATTCTGGTAGTGTGTAATGTTTTCCAACTGCTGAAGGTGGAGGACATAATTTTATGATGTGTATTTGCTCCTACCAAAGACTCTCTATTTCATAGATTTATATCATATTAGAAAGCTCTCCTTCATTCCACCACTCTCTATCTGGGTTTATAGGTTAGGTGTGAATTATAGTTTGGTACAGAAGTCAAAAGCCTGCCTTGAGAGTGCTGGTCCTTCATTTTAGGAAAACTACCTAGGCATAAAATGGCCAATTTATGAAGCCAGAATTGTCAGAGCATTACTGCTTATTTTATGCAGTTTTAAATATGCCAAGGACATATTTGGGGCTATGCTGAGAAGAAAGGGATTCCTGTCCAGTTAATTAAAACATAACTTTTATTAAGTGGCAAGTAAAGAAAGTTTGTAGGACCAAATTATAAATCTATTTATTTATCTTCTACCTCATTGTATTTTACAGAATACTCTTTAATCCACTGAATTTTTTTGACATCTCTGCATTTTCTTCTTCCCCATTATCCCTAAAACTTTGTTCTATCTTTCAAAACTAGAATGTAGCTCTTAGTTTTTCTCCCTGCATAAATAGTTAATTCATGCAAGATTCTGTGTGGATTACAGAATAATACATATTTTTCCTTGCCAGTTTATGTCTACATATAAATAGGCACATTTATCTGGAGATTTAAATTAATCACTATTTTACATAACATGGTATAAAAAGAACTTTTACTTTGACACTGGCCAGGGCTACGGAATTCTAGCCCTTTTCTATGTAAGTCATAAATATATTTGAAGACTACTGTATTTTTGTAGTGAAAATATAAGTAGCAGTGTTTTCACCATGTAATAAAATAGTTACAGTGTTCACTGAAAAGTCATGCTCTGTGCACTTCATTCAACTTGGCAGAAAATATCATTTCTTCTGTAGAAGATACTAATATTATGTACAGAAATTTATACAAGAAAATGTTTTTAGACCTTTTGGAGCTAAAGTTTAAAACATGCAACCTCAACTGGATCAAGTTTTCTCTGAATATTCTATGGGAATGAAAATCACTTAGAGCAGAACTTTAACAATTCCTAGACATCCATATACATGTGAATGTATGTGTGTGTTTTTACTGATTTATTTTTATTTCATCCAAATAATTCACCTTGAACAATCGAGATGACATCAATCCATCAGAGTTGAGAAATAACTAGCTTTCGTCTCACACAGGCAACATATGGAGATAGGTCTCTGAGTACCTGAATATTAAAATTTCCAAATCTTATTATTTTAGTAGTACTCAGCCATAATAAATCAAAGCAAATGATTTTATTATTACATTTGTGTTTGTTTGAGTAAATTACATTGAAATATTGTATATGCACATACATATATATATATGCACAGATCATTAATGTATATCTTAACGGATCTTAACAAAACAAAAAAAAAACCCTTATCCAGAGACAGAATAATATTAATTCTAGAAGTCACCCTCATAACCTCTTCCAGTCACACTCTGTCCCCACAAAAAAAGCCACTGTCTAACTTTTATTACCACATGTTAATTTTTGCTGCCTTTGAACTTTATGTAAATGAAATAACATACACTCGTTTGTGTCTTTCCTACTGAAGAATGTGAGATTCATTTATGATGATTTATCCATTTTTATTTTGCTCATTTGCATTGCTGTTTAGTATAAAATAATTATTTTGAGTTATAATCTATTATGACTATATAAACTATGCTAAAAACATAGTATTTAAAATACTAATTAGGCTGGTCACAGTGGCTCGTGCCTGTAATCCCAGCACTTTGGGAGGCAGACGCGGGTGATCACTTGAGGTCAGGGGTTTAAGACTAGCCTGGCCAACATGGTGAAAACCCGTCTCTACTAAAAATAGAAAAATTAGCCAGGTATGGTGGCATATGCCTGTAATCCCAGCCATCTGGGAGGCTGAGGCAGGAGAATTGCTTGAAACCCAGGAGGTGGAGGTTGCAGTGACCCGGGATCGCACATTGCACTCCAGCCTGGACGGTAGAATGAGATGCTGTCTCAAAAAATACAATACAATATAAAACAAAACAAAATAAAATAAAATACTAATTTGAGGGAGACTGGTTCAAACCCAGTGGTAACAGGACATAAAAGGGACCAAAGGAGCTAGAAAAAAACCTAATACCTTTTTTTAACTCTTCCATCCTATGTAGAAAAGATTTATTTATTCATTATTTTATTTAAGTACCATACTCTAACCGTTTGGCAACTGGAGAGTCTTATTCTTTATTCAATTAGCGAACCCCTATTATCAGGCTATTGGCATTTACCTTATTCTAATTTAACAGACCTTGGCGGTTGGTGAACACAAAAGCCATTAACAACACCATTGCCCCTTTCCACTTTCCTCTGTAAAGGTTGAAAAGGCCAAATATATTATTTCCAACCATGTCACCACTAAAAGTGACCATGTGACACAGTCTTGACCAATGAAATTTAAGAATGAGTTTCTGGGGATTTCTGAAAAAGCCTTTGCTTTCTTATTAAAGACATTAGCATAAGAGGAGAGAAGCTTAATGACATTCTTTACCTCATCTTCCTGTCTGCTGCTGGATGTGATTTTGGAGCTTCAGCACTCCTTTTGGGACCATTAAGTAATGTGCGTGGAAATGAAAAGGTAACACATCAAAGTGATTAAGTCCAAAGGTTATGGTAATCAAAGACTTTGATTATACTATTGTGATATTGAACAATTTTTTTGACTTATTGTTAAGTAAAATAGAAATTTCCCAATAATGTAACCCCATCAGTAGAGTTTTATTTTATTGCCGCTAAAAGTATATCGGACACACCATTCATCTGGATATTTAAGATGAAACATGCACTTTAAAAATTGCATGCAAGAGAGAGAGATCCAAGATGGCTGATTACTAGCAGCTCAGGCTCGTAGTTCCCACTGAAAGCGCAGAGAATGAGAGGACGCCACACTTTCAGATGAATATTTGTTGCTCACAGACCAAGAGATTCCCAGCGGAGGAGCCCCACGGGTCGCCAGGGCGACTCTTGTGGCCGGCGTGGCGGTTTTGCTGGTGCCTTAGCACGGCAGTTCTTGGTGCAGACTCCGTAGATGCCCAGGCAGAAAAGCACCATCAATCTTAACACCGCTGTTTTGGCGGGCACAGTGGATTGCTCAGATTTCGGCGCTGGGAATCAACAAGTTGGACGTCCGCTCAGAGACCTAGTTAGAAAGTCAGTAATTACAAAGACAACAGAGGGATAAATATATAATGAAGGGAAGAAACCAGCCTAAAAAGGCAGAGAATACTCAAAATCAGAATGCCTCTCCCTCTACAGAGGATCACAATTCCTCATCAGTAACGGAACAAGGCTTAATAGAGAATGAATGTGTTCCAATAACAGAAGCAGGTTTCAAAAGGTGGGTGATAAGAAACTTCTGTGAATTAAAAGAACTTGTTCTAACCCAATGCAAAGAAACTAAGAACGTTGAAAAAAGGTTTGACGAAATGTTAACGAGAATGGACAATTTAGAGAGGAATATAAGTGAATTGATGGAGCTGAAAAACACAACACGAGAACTTCGTGAAGTATGCACAAGTTTAAACAGTCGAATTGATCAAGCAGAAGAAAGGATATCAGAAGTCAAGGACCAGCTCAGTGAAATGAAACAAGAAGACAAGATTGGAGAAAAAAGGATAAAAAGGAATGAGCAAAGTCTCCAGGAAATATGGGACTATGTGAAAAGACCTAATTTACGTTTGATAGGTGTACCTGAATGTGACAAAGAGAATGAATCCAAGTTGGAAAATACTCTTCAGGATATCATTCAGGAAAACTTTCCCAACCTGGCAAGGCAGGGTAATATTCAACTCCAGGTAATACAGAGAACACCACAAAGATATTCTTCAAGAAGACCAACCCCAAGGCACATAATTGCCAGATTTATTAGGGTTGAAATGAAGGAGAAAATACTAAGGGCAGCCAGAGAGAAAGGTCAGGTTACCCACAAAGGGAAACCTATCAGACTTACGGCAGATCTCTCAGCAGAAACCCTACAAGCCAGAAAAGAGTGGGGACCAATATTTAACATCCTTAAAGAAAAGAACTTTCAACCCAGAATTTCATATCCAGCCAAACTAAGCTTTATAATCGAAGGAAAAATTAAATCTTTTGTGAACAAACAAATACTTAGAGACTTCACCACCACCAGGCCTGCTTTACAAGAGCTTCTGAAAGAAGCACTATACATATAAAGGAACAAGAAATATCAGCCTTTCCAAAAATATATCAAAAAGCAAAGAGCATTAACACAATGAAAATTTTACACTAACTAATGGGCAAAACAGCCAGCTAGCATCAAATGCCAGTATTAAACTTATATATATTCTAATTGGATAAAAAGCCAAAACCCATCGGTATGCTGCATTCAGACCCATCTCACATGCAATGATACACAAAGACTCAAAACAAAGAGAAGGAGGAAGATTTATCAACCAAACAGAGAGTAAAAATAAACAAATAAACAAAAAGCAGGAGATGCAATTCTCACCTCTGATAAAGTAGACTTTAAAGCAACAAAGAGCAAAAGAGGCAAAGAAGGACATTACATAATGGCAAAAGGATCAATGTAACAAAAAGAACTAACGATTTTATAGATCAACGAGACAGAAAATTAACAAGGACATCCAGGACTTGAACTCAGACCCAGAACAAGTAAACTTAATAAACATTTATAGAACTCTCCACCTCAAATACAGAAAACATACGTTACCACCTCACACCTATTCCAAAAGCGACTACATAATTGGAAGTAAATCACTCCTCAGTAATCGCATAGCATTTCATAGGTTTAAATGAAATATTGGTTGGCTGCTTGTTTGTTATTTTCTTCCCTTATTCCTTCCTGTCTACATCAAGTATAATTATTGGTATAAAAGAGGTTTTCAATACCCATTACTAAACTGCATTCTAGCCGGGGCAAGAAAGCAATACTCCCATTCTCTCTCTCTTTCTCTTTCTTTTTCTTCCTCTTCTTCATTCTTTTTTTCTTTCTAAATAAATAAATAAATAAATAAAAATTGCATGCAATTATGCTGCATTTTACATTAGCTTCTTGAAAATCAAGAACGTCTTGATTACAAGAGTAAAACTGGGTGCCCATCACACAGATGAATTCTGATGACTTATTAAACACCTAAAATGCTTTAGGATGCTTGATTTTTTCAAAACAATACTCTTAATTTCTTGCTATTGTAGCCTTAACATGAGAAAACAGTCAAATACTTTATATTTAAGCCCCTCCTGGTCTACTTGGGAATTCTGGTGGTAGGTGCTAGCTAAACACCTACCAGAAATCCTTTGAAGTTAATAGACTTCAAACATGATTATTATCTCAGCAGTAACAGAAAATACCCTTTTACATCTTCCTTCAAAGAGGCAGACTACTGTCATTATAGTTCTGAAATAGTTTATAGTCTCATTAAATTAACAATTTCCCACAGACTTTTTGTCTGTAGTTTTGGGGTTAGGATTCTGGGAGAGAATAGTGGAGATAGTACAAGAGTAGCCCTTTGGCTCTTCCTGTTGAAAACTGATTACCTCTTAACTTGCAGGTAATTATCCTTATTTGTACCAAACATTCCTTTATCTCTCACTTGCTGATTTTCTGTGGCTGCATCTAGGTCAGCAGCCTAAATGACTTTAGGCTAAGTTTCTTTTGATTTAAAACAAATATAATATCTTAAAGTTAGATGATTGTTATCCAGTGGCTTTTGCATTAGCATTTACAACCTGCAAAACATCTCATTAACAACTTATAATTCCTATACTTTTGTGTGGAGACCATATGTGGTGTTGAATTGGTTTAAACAATGCAGTCAGAAATGTATTACTACTACTATTAATGTATTACCAAAAATACATTAGTAGTAGCAGTAGTAGTAATAATTAGCAGTAGTACTCCACTACTACTAATAAATATTACTAGCAATTATTACAACTAATAGTACTGTTAATACTAATTATTAGTAGTAATGATTACTACTATTATTACAACTAATAGTACTGTTAATACTAATTATTAGTAGTAATGATTACTACTATTATTATTAGCACCACTACTAATTATTAGTAGCGATGCTTACTAGTAGTAGTAATCATTATGCTTACTACTAGTAAGCATCGCTACTAATAATTACTACTAATACTACCGGTAGTAATATTTATTACTACTAATAAGTGGTGGTGCTAATAACTGCTATTAATAATAATTATTGCTAATAATTAGTAATATTACTGGTAGTAGCAGTACTACTAGTAGTAATTACTACTGATAATTAGTAGTAGTACTAATAAAGTAAAATTTTTGGTAATACATTAGTAGAGAAGTTGAGGGATTATGAGAAAATTTACGTTAAAATTCTCACTATGCTTCTTTGGAGAAGCACTATTTTTATAAAATTAAGCGGCCAATGAATGAATATCTCTATTCTTTTTCTATTCTATAGCAAGAACATTAAGGAATTTAAAGAAAAATTGTATGGCATTTGTGAAGCTGAAAACCTCTGGATAATCATATCTCCTGCTTTTGGTCAGTCTCAACACTCGAATGGACCTTATTCACTTAAACTACAAATCACATGGTGGCATGAAAATAATGAAAAGTATTTCTCAGAAAAGCCAGAAAAGTGTAATTATGAGAATTTATTCTTTTAAAGCACTGATTGTAAGCAGAAGGAAAGCACCAAAGAGCCCCAATTTAATATTTTTAATGTGCGTTTTTCACATTCTATTAAAATTTTAGTGTTTTAATAAATGTAGGAAGATGAATGGGAAAATGAAATTTCTTATGGAAATAAATATACACAAATATGCACACTTTCTAAATGATGATTAATAATATACTTAAAGCCCATGTATATGCAGTGTTATATACCAGACTATATCCAAGTAGGGTATAAGAAAAAAGTGTTATGCAGCATGTAAGCCAGCTTCTAAGCAGCTTTGGCACCTAAACAGCAGTCATATTTTTGGAGGCATGAGTTTGTTTTGAACAATGAATCAAATGTCTTCTGCACAGATAGGGTTTTATTTAACACCAGAGCCATGTCTTTTTCTACTTACATTTCCTGGAAAATAAGTACAAATTTTGTAACCAGTCTATGAATAATTAAATACCTTCTCATGAATGGCAGACTTCAGAT
Source organism: Aotus nancymaae (assembly GCF_030222135.1). Taxonomy (NCBI): domain Eukaryota; kingdom Metazoa; phylum Chordata; class Mammalia; order Primates; family Aotidae; genus Aotus; species Aotus nancymaae. The sequence continues at coordinate 45,305,621 of NW_026988431.1, read as the reverse complement.
GGTTCGGAATTTCAACCTGGATAAACAAGTATATATTTGTATGTGTGTCTAGGTTTACGTGTACCTATATTCCATTCCATAAACCATTTCACAGAAATGTTTCTAAAGCCCTCTCCTGCCTCCCACTTCCCACATTTCATGAAAAGATGTGTGTGTGGAGGATGGTGGCTCTTCATAGGATTCTATTTAAGTGCTTCTGTCTTGAGACCAGTCACAAGGCTACGTTAGAAAGTAGAGCTTGCATTTTCTCAAGATGCTCCCCACATCAGTAACATTCTGTTTGAAGTAGGGAGTGCTCTTGGTTTATTGGAGAAATTATAGATACTTCTTACCAGTGAAAAGGGTCAAAGAATACTTTGATGATTATGAACCAGGATGAGAAAAAAAGACTTCTATGTTCTACTAAAGGAGGAAGTAGAAGTGGAAACCAGTTATTGTGTGTATGATATGTGATGTGTAAGGTTGGATAGTGATCAGTCATGAGGTTCCTGGCCTCTGGATGTCTTTCCTCTTGTTTCATTCAGCATCTAATTTTTAAAAATTCTTCAGTTATGTCCAATGCAGCCAAATGAAAATGTTCAAATCATCTCTGACTCCCCTCACCCCATATACAACTCAAGTGGACAAAGAGCAGATCACCCAGGATTTCTCTTCCAGACACAGAAGATAGAGTTGGTCTTCAAATGGCCATTGAGGTGACTCAATATTTTTAATTATTATGAATACATAATAGCTGTACATATTTATTCTCCCTTTGAGTTTTGATTTGTCAAGGAGATTTTGAGCTTTATTTTTATCTTATGTGATTCATTTACAACTTGATACCAGTCAGTAGTTGGCCACCATGCCTAGACAGGGCATCCTTGCCTGAATAGAGTCTAAACTGTACAAATAAACATCATAAATCAAATATATGAGGTTATTTCTATTCAAACATATAATTGTACAAAAAGCAAATACATTTTTTTCCTGTAAAAGTGCAGTATAGTTGCCTTTTATGTGTATTTGACTTACCTAAATTTTCATTACTACAAAATAAAAGTCTGTATAAATTTTAAAATAATGTTAATTTGAAAATTACAGTGAATTATAATTGTGTTTGTACTGTTGTCTATGGTGGCACCACTGTGTCAAACAGAAATACCAGCTCTGCTCTAATGAAATAAATATTGGAGTTCTCAAGTGTTTATTATGCAAGAGTTTCAGAGATGTATGTATTGCATAAAGTGTGGTGAATGTGACCAACTTGTAATTATATGATCATTGTGAAATATTCAGACAATTCAAACATATAAAGAAGAGAAAGTAAAAACCATCTGCTAAGCCATTAAGAAATACAATTATTGTCTCTAATAATTGTTTTAAAACTTGCTGAAAGAGTTAAGCAAAATATTGACATACTTGCCTTATGATACAAAATTATAGCAAGATTAGAAGAAATACTGACATCAGTTAAGCAATTTACACTTAAATACCATCACTATTTCTTATTTTGATCTATTTCCATCCTCACTCCCACTGTTAGATTTGAATAAAATTCAACTCCCTAGATGACTTCAGCCATGGAGCAGTCCACAATCCCTTCATTCTCCTAAATACAAAGTCTTTTCTGCTCTACTTCCAAAATACACCTCCTCTTCTCCCGCATTACTCCATGTCTGCCTCCACCATTCCTGTCTAGTCCTCCATCACATTGCACTAAAGCCAAAGCCTCCTGAATAATCTCCCTCCATCTACCTCTGCCCCTCTAAAATTGCCTCTCCATTCAAAAGCCAACAATGTTATTCAACGGTTGGGTTCATTTATCCAAGTATTCATGGCCTTGAACCCATTTTGTGCCCAGCACTTTTCAAAGGACTAGAGATACATTGGTGAACTAAACAAAGTTCCTCTTCCCTTGCAACAACTTGTAGGTCCTGGAACTTCTCAGGCTTTCTGGGACCTACATACTCTTGCTTGGGCCATTCCTTTTAACCAGAATGCCTTTCTTTTATTTCTTTACGTGGTTTACTTGCACTAGTTCTTCAAGATTCAGCAAAATGTTCACAACTCTAAGGAAGACTTCTGTGACCCCCATCGTACCCCCTCAAGTCTGGGTTAAGTGCACACCTCTCTGCTGTCAGTTTCTTGTGCACTCCTGTTTCTCAGCACTCACTCATACTGTATTGTCATACTTAATTACCTTCCTGTCTTCATGCATTAGACTGTGAAATCTTCTTAGGAAGGAAGCCTGTGTTTCCACTCTTGTTTATTATATCTTGTTTATTACCTTGTTTACCATATGTTATTTATTACCCTGGACTCAACTTATCAGTTATTGGATTATAGTTGAGAAAATGGGCCAGAGAATTTCAATTCAGCATCATAGAGTTATGAGGCAGAAAATAATGTATAATGAAGAGTCTCAGGCTCAGAAGTCTATTTTGGGCTTTTCCTTTTGTACCTTCTGAGTTTTAGTATTTGGTTGGTTGTGGATGACCCTATTTAAGGCAGGGATCACATAAGAGGAACAGGTTTGCAGAGACTGAAAATAAACATAGCTAATATTGGACCCATTTTCTTTCCTTTCTTTCTTTCTTTCTTTCTTTCTTTCTTTCTTTCTTTCTTTCTTTCTTTCCTTCCTTCCTTCCTTCCTTCTTTCTTTCTTTCTTTTTCTTTCTTTCTTTCTTTTTTCTTTCTTCTTTCTTTCTTTTTTTTTTGAGTTGGAGTTTCACTCTTGTCTCCCAGGCTGGTGTGCAATGACATAATCTTGGCTCACCGCAACCTCTGCCTTCCAGGTTCAAGCGATTCTCCTGCCTCAGTCTCCTGAGTAGATGGAATTACAAGCACTTACCACCACGCCCAGCTAATTTTTGTATTTTTAGTAGAGACGGGGTTTCTCTGTGTTGGCCAGGATGGTGTTGAACTCCTGACTTCACGTGATCTGCCTACCTCGGCCTCCCAAAGTACTGGGATTACAGGCATGAGCCACCACACCCAGCTTGAACCCATTTTTAAACTTCCAGCTGGGTGATTCTCTGCAAATTACATGAAAGCAAGACTAATTGTTTTAAAATTACTATCCTAATAATTGGTATCTAGATCATGTAATACCTAGTTGCTTTTTCTCCAGGCAGATGAAAATGTGGTGTGAAGGCAATGGTAAGTTATAACCATGAAGTGTAAGCTTTTGCTTATTTCATTCACCGGCACTTTTCTGATTCTTCTTAAAGTTTGGGTCTGTGTTAGGCCTACTCATCTTCATCCTTCCTATTTCTCCAGGCATAGGAATGTGGTAGGGTGTGTTAGGCAGTGGTTTACAGTCAAACAGAATTGGTCTGATCTCTTAGAGAATATGTTTTTCTGAGATTCCAGCTGCAGAAAGAACATTAAATCCACATGTGTTGTTTTCTCTGGTTGCTATTGACATTCAGCAGTCAACATCTGGTCTATTTTTAGTTTTTAAATATTTTTTCTTTCTTTTTGTTTTAATGTGGCTTTTTTAGTTTTCTGAACTTACCCCAGATGCAAAGACTGTCTAAATGCTAGCCTTTTCTCCAGAGCTTTATTTCATAGTGTTGATGACTCAATGAATGATTATTATCACTTTCCTCTGTAAAATGAAGGATGCCAATCCTTATGTTCTTTTATGCATGTCTAGAGATGAATTGATTGCCTAAAACAAAATGCTTAAAATTTAATTTTATACTTTTCTAATGAATTAAAGGGGTATTTTAAAAAATAATTGAAAAAACCTGGCTTAATGAATCAGAACAATAATATATTCCTCATCTTGGCTCAGAATGAATTGGCTTGATTTTGCAAAGGTCAAGGGATTTTTTTCTGCCAATGCTGAGTTCATTCACCTTCTTAATCTTGCTTTGAAATATGCAATATTATGTGTAGAATAGAGACTGGGGATCTCAGAACATCCCTTTCAGGTTTTTTGGTTTGTTTTGAGACAGAATTTCGCTCTTTCATCCAGGCTGGAGTGCAGTGGCGTAATCTCTGCTCACTGCAACCTCCACCTACCAGGTTCAAGTGGTTCTCCTGTTTCAGCCTCCCTAGCAACTAGGATTATAGACACACAACACCACACCTGGCTAATTTTTGTATTTTTAGTAGAGACAGGGTTTCACCATGTTGGCCAGGCTGGTCTTGAACTCCTGACCTCAAATCATCCACCCACTTTGGCCTCCCAAAGTATTGGGATTACAGGCATGAGACACCATACCCGGCCCTTGGAGCTTTAATAAAAAGAATTAAAGATTCATATTAAGACTTGCCTTGGAGTGACTCATAGATTGAATAGTCATCACCTTCTTTGGGTGGGGGAAATTAGAGGCTCTGACTAACCAAGTTTCAGTTCAAAAGAACCAACATTTACTGTTTAACCTCAAGCCATGTGAACTTCTTGAATCTCAGCCGATTTTATTTTATAATTGGAAAGTACCAGGACCACCCCGAGAAAACAGATGATAATTTGCCTTTAAAGAAAAAAGATTTATTAAATAAATATTGATTTCCAGGAGAAAAGCTCAAGGCACAGATGTCCACACCCACTAACTAGCTAATCTACTTTAAATGCCAAAGATGAATACAAAAAAAAAGAAAGAAAGAAAGAAAAGAAACTATGACTTTCATGTGCAATTTGACAGGTATATGAAATACTTTGACCGAATTTTAGTTGCCTGGAGCTTAGGTTCCAAATGCTTACTTCTTTGGTTTTAAATATTTAATGAATTTTTAATTAAAATATTTGAGTATAAAGTGCTAGTTAAATAATTTTTTAGTGTTCTCATTCCCCTTTCCCTATGACTAATGACTGAGAAAATACAGTCATTTTCACTCAAATATTATTTGAAGCTAGTTATCTTCTTTACCTCAAAATTAGCATCAACACGGCTGATTATTCACACTATTTTCTTGTCATTTTTTATTAAGAACATTTAGCCTGAGAAGGCACAACGGGAGATGTAAGGTGATCTGTAGAGTGTTTGTATTTCAAGTTGATGTGTAATCTTTTCAAATGTTTTCATGTTAATATGTAAATAAATCATCCTCTGAATACATCTACTAATTTATAGGAGAATATTTTAGGATTTTCTGCTATGAAGCTGATTTGCGGATGCAGTGTTGTGAAATTGGTATTAATATACTAATGAGTAAGACGTAGTATATATTGAATGATTGTTCCTATTGGTAAGTTTCATATTTGGGGAAAATAGAGTCATGTGAAATATGTTTTGATAATAAAGTTTTTCTCAGAAAATTAAAAGAACATTATCCAAAGATTTATTAACAAAATACCTTATTATCCAGAAGTCAGTTCCATAAAAACTATAGAGATATGAAAGTTATTCACCTTACTCCCTAATAATGAAGGACCCCTCAGTAACTATGCAGTTGGTTATCTTTTTAAAGGGTTGAGTGGCAAGAATTGTCACCAAATGTTGACTTTATTTTCCTTACTTTGCTTTACCAAGGGTAAGATGCATTTTAAAGCAAACACTACTCAAGATTTGAGACAGAGTAAAATTAGTAAGTCTGGTCTTCCAAATCATGTTCTGTCTATGAAAATATAGAGTCAAAGGATCCCTGGCCCTGTGTTTTCATGAGTCACAGGATTTCTATGTTGAAAAATAAAAGATGAATAAACATAATCTGAGAAAAATAAAAAGAACCCCTTTAATACAATATTATGTCATAACCAGGTTCTCTATTTTTTATGTGTGTGTGTGTGTATGTGTTTATACAGAAAATTTTTCAAAAAATTATTTTTTCTCATCTTCAGAGCTTCTTGGGTTTGAAAAAAATCAGATTATAGGAAGTAGCTAGCAAGTTAGGCATTAGAAACCAAAGGCCGCCAGTGCCAGACCAGGCATGGTGGCTCATGCCTGTAATCCCAGCACTTCGGGTGAAACTGAGAGGATCACTTGAGGCCAGGAATTTGAGACCAGCCTGGACAACACAGCAAGACCTTGTATCTATACAACATTAAATAAAAAAATATTTCCAGGTGTAGTGGTGCACACCTGTAGTGCTAGTTACTCGGGGCACTGAAGCAGAATTGTTTCAGGAGTTTGAGGCTGCAGTGAGCTATGGTCATGACATTGCACTCCAGCCTGGTTGACACAGCAAAACTCTATTTCTTAATTAAATAATAAAAACAAAAATCAAAGCCTGCTAGATGATGCCTATGATTTCAATGAAAATGACAAAAGTAATAACCTTAATGATGCAGAAACAATACAGTCCTGGCTTACCAAGTGTTCTTATATTCACTTTGTTTTAACAGAGCAAATTCTTATGAATGAATCCAGATGGCTATTCCGGTTACTTTTCCAGCATATGATATCCTGCTTTCTCGTTGGTGACAAATATTTTACCCCTTGAGATGGATTTTAAAAATCTTTCCCATGGCTGGGCTTAGTGGCTCACACCTGTAATCCCAGCACTTTGGGAGGCCGAGGCAGGCAGATTGCCTGAGGTCAGAAGATCAAGACCAGCCTGGGCAACATGCTGAAATCCTATCTCTATTAAAATACAAAAAATTAGCTGGGTGTGGTGGCGTGAGCCTGTAGTCCCAGCTACTTGGGAGGCAGAGGCAGGAGAATTGCGAGACTCTGTCTCCAAAAAAAAAACAAACATCGTTTCTCTCTTTGGATCAGAGCACAAATAAATGGTACAGTATTTTTAAAATATCTTGATTTTCTTTTTTGTCTATTTACACAAACCTGCTTTCAACCTCATGATTGTTTCTTCCAATTGAGATCTGATTGGCAAGGCCACAGACTAAGCCAGTCAGTCTCCTCCTTTGAGACTCTCATGTTTTAGTTAGAGAATATCACAAAAAGAAGGCGTGAGCCACCTTAGGATCACTTTGTCCAACCCCTCATTTGTGAGCTAATGAAACAGGAGCAGAGAGGTGAAGGGCCTCTCTGCTTTGTTCAAGGTAACATGGCTAGGTAGTAACAGGTTTGGTTTAGATGGAGCAGAGGGGCTCTTTCTTATATATTCTTTGGGTTGTGCAGCTTCTTCCTTTTTTTTAACTGTTTATTATGCAAATGTTATTTTAAAGTGGCCATTTTTTCCTTTTCTAACTGAATAATATAAACATGATATGTTAGGGTGATATCTCTGGCGTGTTGGCTGCCTGTCACATACACTCCCTTCCTTTCTTGGGCAAGGAATGGGATAAGGAATTATCCATTACTTTTGGTGTCCAAAAGTAAGAAATGACAAACACTTGCTTTTGCACATTTTGCAGTAGCTAGGATAAAGGCTTATAACCTGCCAGGAAATCCACTCTGGAGCAAGTGATGCAAAGATACAGGGAGAGAGGAGGTTTTGTCCAAGTGCAGGTAGCAAAGTCAAGAGTCCCAGTGTCTGAACGGTGCTGGAGACACTGCTAATGACAGGCAGTGTCCGGGATTGGTAGGGGCAATATCTGATATTCTGCAGTGTGGCCATATTGCCCATCCCAGTGTTTCCTGAGAAACAATTTTGGCTGCATTCCTTGTACCCGGCCTTTCTGGGTTCCTTCTCATTTTTTGAGCCTAACATTCCAGCTATTCTGGAAATTCTGTGAGTGTGCAATAAACTTTGACAATTTTTGGGTTTAACTCATCTGAAGTTAGTTTTGGTTATACTCAATGAAAAATTTTGGTAGAGGTTACATGGCTCAAATAAAATAGACTTCGCTTTCTGGGTCTGGGAATAACCAGTGAACATCTTTCTAAGCATCAGTTTCTCATGCATAAAATTTAGACAGGAAAACCTGAGGGAGGTTAGCTGAATCACTTCTTTGCTTCACAGAGTCAGATTCTATAAGAATATGTTAGAATATGGAAGAATTTGCCCTGCTTTCTTCTCCTCAAGCCCCCCAAATATGCCTTCCAATAAAATATAAGGAGAAAAAAGAGGCAATGAAAGCAGAAAAGGAAAAACAAAAGAAGGCCATACAAATCCTTGCTTTGTTTTGATAGAAACGCATGAAATATAGCAAGTTGGTTTCAGTGTTCTAAAGCTTTGCACAATTAGTTAATCTTGATCACTGCCTACGGAATCCAAGCATGGACAATTCCAAACTTTTACACAATCTCATTCATTAAAATAAAGGCAGAAGCCAGGCGTAGGTAGAGTGATAGTTTTATGAAACACGAGCCTTGTAATTTTCCAACATCTGCGAGGAGTTAAAAAACAATCACTAGGATCACTTCAGTTGCTCCGAAGCTGGTAATATGTGAGTCATGTTTAGGTGCTTTCTGGGCCCTACAAAATCATCAGATAGATTTTCAAATGTGTTTGCAGTAAGAGCCACACCTCTTTTTTTCTGGCCATGGAAAAATAGTGTAAAATAGACTCTCAAAGAAGCCAGCATCGTAAGCAACAGGCACATAGTTTATTTTTAGAGACTGGGTTACCATTAGCACATATTTGGACATTTTTTAGTCTGACTCAAATACACAAAAAACACTTTCCTGATCATTTATGGAGCAAGTTATCGGTCTCCACCCTACCCAGAATATAAAATGTAAGGATTCTAATAATAGGGGTACACTTAATAAATGTATTGATGGGTGTTTCTCTTTCAACACGATTAATTTGCCCTAAGCAGTATCTAGTTAATGAGGTCTTAAATTGACAGAATACATAGGTGTGCTCTGCTCTAACTTCAACATGAGGCCATGGCAGACATGGCTCTTTTCAGCTACCTAAGTTTACTTCCAACTATTTTCCTACCCATTCAAGTGTCCCTTTAGTGAGAATGGACCTCCAGCTGTCTGTTTCCTCCTGAAGAGGTCAGCTGTCTTGCTGCACTCATGATTCCTTCTTTGTTGGAAGCTGACTCTATACAAATAAAGAACCGCTGGCAAACAACTGTAATTAAGAAACTTAAGCTTGAGAGTATTAGGATGAGCAGCTTAATGCCTCGTTACCTTTGAGTATTTTCGGAAGGCATGAGGTACTTTTTGTTTCTGGTTAAAACTGAAGGAAACATTACAAGTCCAGCCTTCCACATAATAAAAAAAGGCTGTATATTTGGACAGACTTTATTCTTAGTAGTTCCTTCATTTAGATTTTTACTTTTAAAATTCTTCTAATAGGGAAAAATCCTTTCATTCAACTTTTCAAACTAAGATGTAAAATGGCTATGTCCCTGAGAGATGATACATTTATTTAAATTTGACTGATACTGTTTTCTGAAGGTGGGTTAGGATAAACAGAAAAGAGGTTAAAAAAAAACATTAAGACAAGAGTTAAAAGGATTCTGGCAGGAAACATGATTCATCCACAAAAAACCATGTGGCAAACAGCTCTTCCAGGAGGGAGCTGTGAGCTGCCTTGAGGCTTATCCACTAGGCACACAGAGGCTGGAGAGTAGCTTTTGTTTTAATGGGAGTTTCTTGGTCAGGGCTAGCTTGACATCCAAAGAATACGTCAGAGAAATCTTGGCAAATAGAAATTCCAGTAGGACTTTTTGTTTATGATCTCTCCTTACTTCTGGTTTGTGAATTACTCGAGGGTAGGGCATAGCACTGTGTTATTCACTACTAGATCCCTAGTACCTGCAAAGCACCTGGTACCTGAAAAGTACTTAATATTTGTTATAGGAAGGAAGGGAGGGAGAGACGGAATGAGGAAGGGATGGAGGGAAGAGAAAAGGAACTGTATTCCATTGAGACCCCCTGGGGGAAGAAAATCTGGGGTGTGTGGCTTTCGGTAGTTCAGTGAGCACATAGCTGTCTTTAAGCCTCCATCTGTGGCGTGTACAGATTCATAACACCCCGAGGGCATGCGGTTATAAGATTGCCGAAGCACATCCTCTAGGTTGACAAAGTTTATCCCAACATGCTCACTCTCTCCAAAGCTCTCTCTGACTTTTAATTTACCTACCACCACTCAGTGGCTCCTGCCTGGATTACTTCAATATTTTTGCATCTCCCATCATGCTGCCCTTTGACTTGCATTTTGCTGCTGGTTCTCAACTGAGGTCCTATCTTTATTTCTGAAATTTACCACAGGGCCAGCAACTGACCTCTAAGCGCCAAGTCTGCACAAAATCTGCGACTACTTAGGTGTTTCAGGTTGGGCAGCAAACATTTATTCTCAAGTATTCCCCAACTCTGGTCACTGCTTGACCTAGCTGAGTCTCGTGTTCACAATGTGGTCGAAACCTGTGGGTGAGATTGAGTCTTCAGAGGAAAGAAGTAGAGGATTCACCTATGAGGAGCTATAAAAAGCAGGGACTGACTAAAGGAGAAGAGAATGAAAAGAAAGGATTCCTGGAATCTGGGAGCACAGAATGCTCCCAGATGGGAGTGAAAAAGCTCTACATACGTTAAAGTCTGACTCTGGATTTGTCCTGTCCCGAATGCTGACTGTACCAGCCTGCAATACATTTAGAGAGATGCACGACTGTGCAAACAAAGCAAATTGCAAACCAGTTTTAGTAATTTCTCAATGAAGGGATTACCCTGTAATTCTCTGTGAACCTCCTATTTTGCAAGCCCAAAGGGAAAATAGTTTGTTCTAGACACATCTATTATTGCTTGTCCCCACCTCCGCTAGCAGTAAGGGAAGCTGCCCTTGCCTTCAAGTCCCTGCTGAGCACACACAACCATGCTCAACGTCCTCATCCATTAAATACGGTCAAAAGAGTGTCTGCCTCATAAATTGTAATTGGGATTAAATGAATCACTTCTAGAGTGTTTAGGAGATTGTCTGTTACATAGTAAGCATCTAAGAAGCATTAGCAATGATATTGACAGTAATGATAAGAGATGACATGATGGTGATTATGATGGTATTAGCACATTATTGGCTGTGACTGATTGAACAAGGAATGCGTTTATCCAAAAGGTACCAACCCAGAAGCTGCATGTTGTCTTACAATTCCTGTGGCTGGTTGCAAAAGATGAGCTAGGCCAGAGTCCTCTCAAAAAACCAACCAACTATGGCCAATAAAAGTCATAGGCTGGAATGGACATTGTGTGGCATTGCGAAGGTTAAAATCGGGAGGCAAAAAGTAATTGAAAGAAGAGTGAACAAAAAAGAAGAGACATTGTTAAAAAAAAAAAAAAAGAAAGAAAGAAGAAAGAAAAGAAAAGAAATCACTAAGAAACAGAGACACTTAGTAAGAGCGCCCAGAATACCCAGCCAGCCACTGCCTGTCTTTTAATTCTGCAATTCCCACTATCAGTTTCTTAAAGGTCTCCTAGATTCCAACCATAACACTCAGCTTTTAGTTTTAAGTTCATCTGGGCTTGAGTATTCTTTGTTTCTTGAGCCTAAAGAATCCTGACTAGATTTTAAAAATACTTTTTATAGCACAATTAATCATACTATGAAAATGAGTCAGATATCATCTGGCTGCAAGACTTCCTTTCAACTACGGTTTATAAATTTTAAAGTGTATCAATTATTACAAACACTGATGAACAGATTTAGCTCTGTATGAACATTGGAATTTCCATGGATAGGCCGTCCTGTGCATCTCCATTCTCTAGGCCATTGTAAAGAGATTCTTAAATGTCAGTGGTATGAGCCAGTAACTGAAGTAGCAGAGGAAGGTGTCAGAGAGTGCAAACTCGAATGTCTATAAGGAAACTTCATGCATACATTGGACGTAATATAATAGAGAGTTGTAGGAATTTTGCCAAAATAAAGAGGTCTGCCATCCTGGACCCCACCCTAAGACAGAAATTTCTCTTAAGATTAGGCTTCTGTTGATGGGTGGAAATCAGTATGTTCCCTGTTAAACAAAAGCCAGAAATATAGATTTTTAAAGTTTAAAGTCTTTTGATTTTTAAATGTTAAAAACTAATTTAATTTTTTAAAAAAGATCTGACCCAAAAAATGTATCTACAGAACAAACTTTATCTGACGCTGCCAGTTTCTGCCTTCTGAAATAATAGGATGGGAAATAGTCTATGGTAAAGAACCAGATGGTACACAACTTGTCATGTTTCCTAAGTCCACATTCTACTCTGGTTATACTGTAAAAAGACAAGAGAGAGGAGATGTTGAGACTTTTTGTTAGAGGGAAATAAAAAATGCACATCAATGTTTGACCAAAAGATTCAAAAAAGACTTAACATTATTATCACAAAATTGTGGGTCCTGGCGATTAACAATGCATACATATATTGGGATAAAGTCATGTGGAGTCCTCCAGGACACTTGTATGTCGTTTTGCAGTTGTCCTCCCCATCATTTACATTTCATCAACAATATCTAGGAAATCATAATATGTAGGTAATTTTCAAAACTTAAAAAACAAATGTCTGACAGATTGGGATTAAACCCTTGGCTTTGGAGTTGTATTTAAGCATACTCTTTGATGATAGAAAGAAAGTACTTTAAGTGAGGTACACATATATTTTAATAGTCCTACAATAATGTTTTCTAGGTGTTATTTTTTTAATTTATGGCTAATATTAATTGAAATAGGATTGACTAGATTTGGTTTGGTTTTGATGAAGCGCAAAATGTTCTTTAAAGAGCAACTTCACATGATACAGGACACAGCTTTCAAATCATAATCCAATGACAGTCTTTGTGTCTACTGCAATTGTCCTTATTTATTTTCTAAGGATTACTTAGACACCACTGTGAAATGTCAATCTATTACATTCTATCTCTTGCTCTAAGTTCTTCAAATCTAAAGCGAAGTGTTTTTAGTGGAGAGATTACTTTCCTTCCACATCCTCTCACTCAAAACTTGTGCATCTAATGCTAGAGGCAAAAAGATGAGAGATTCAGTTATTGCTGTTTAAGAACTCTGGATTTAGTATGAAAAAGTACTTACTACTTCTGGTGTTAGCCTCACCATCTAAAAAGCTTAAAAGTCATCACTATCCTTAAATAGCAAAAAGCTGAACAAACTGAGAATCAATAACTATTCTTAGACCTATAAAAGAACTAAGGTTGCAGAGAAAACTGCCACTGAAATCTGGACAGGCAGTGGTAGGAAAATAATGGCTGAAGAAAAGCTCAAGTCGTAATCCTTGGATCCTATGAATATGCTATATGAAAAAGTGAAGAGGAATTAAGGTAGTAGATGGAATTATGGTTGCTAATCAACTGGTTTAAAGAGGAAGATTATCCTGGATTATTAGTGGAACCCAATGTAATTATGAGTCTTCAAATTTGGAAAATGGCCGCAAAAGAGAACCTATTGTGATAGTAGTTTGAAAAGTCCTTGGCCTTATGTTAATGAATGGGAAGCATAAGGAAATGAATTCTCCCCTAGAGCATCCAGAAGGAACACAGCCCTGCTGATTCATTGATTTTAGCCTGGTGTAAATGATTTCAGACTTCTGACTTCCAGAACCTTAAGATAATATATGTGTATTGTTTTAAGACACCAAGCTAGTGGCAATTTGCTACAGTGGCAGTAGAAAATAACACATAGGTGAGTCCAGAGAATCACAGTGGAGCAACTTATCTGGAGCAGAAGCCACTAACACCACAAGGTGGTAGAGAAACTAAAATATTAATTTTAACAAATTCCTAGAGATTGAGTATGGATTATTTGAGAGCAAAATCTACAGTTCACAATTTTAGAGAGGCTTCAACAGTTTCATGGGTTTTTACCTCTTGGAACTACTCCAGGTTCTCATGGTAAATATTCCTGAAAGTTTCCCTTGCAGCACTAGCAGGGGAAAGAAATCAGTGTAAAATATACCCACAGCCTTCTCCATAATCGACTACTCTGCAGAGAAAAGGACTTTATCTGAGCCTTATCCAAACTGGAAAAGAGCATTCCTCCCGCTTCAGTTCCCTCTAGTGTGTCTGTCTCAACTAAGAGGGTACAAAAACTATACAACTGGAGAAATGTTTGTGAAAGTCATAGCCCACAGACACAGGCTGACTAAAAGAGTGAGATTTCATCGTAAGTACATAGGAGGCATCCCCTCTCCGACACTTTACCACCACACCAGCAGGACTGCAATGTAGTAACAATGGATTACATCTGAAAGAGCTGCAAGATGCAGACTCTCTGTGAGGACGAGTACTTAGGGACTCTTAAAGTCAAGAGAGAAGACAAAAGCAAGGAGACTAGAAGAACAGGAAGCCTCTCACACCCATAGCTATAGCTGAGATTAAACACAGCCTAGATTCCATCTTGACAGTAAAGGACGATTCAACTCAGTTATAATTACCCAATGCAACATGTTTGGCTTTCAGCAAAAACTACAAGATGTACAGAAAGGTAAAACATGCGTGCACGCGCCTGCATGTGTGTGTCTGCACACACACACTCATGTCTGAAGAGACAAAGCAAGCATAAGACCCAGACTCAAATGTAACACAGATGTTTGAATTTCAGACAGAAAATTTAAAATAACTGTGATAACTATGTGAAGAGTTCTATGCCATAACAAAGTACCATAGACTGGGTGGTTTAAACAAGGGAATTTTATTTTGCCCTGGAGGTTAGAAGTCCAGCATCAAGGTGCCTTCAGGTTTGTCTTCTTCTTAGGCCTGTCTCCATGACTCACAGATGGCCACCTTCTTGCTGTGTCTGAGAGTTTTTCTCTGTCTGTGGGCCTCCTTGGTATCTCTGTGTGTTTAAATTTCCTCTTCTTATAAGGACACCAGCCAGAAAGAAAGAGATAAAAGTGTCTGCATTCAAATATGATAAAATTTTCTATTTTAAAATACCAATGAAATGACAATAAATACCTGTAACTAATAAGTATATATAGAAGGGTCACAGGATGGAAGGTAGAAAGACAATTGATTTCCTATATACCAGCAATAAACAACTAAACTTTGAAATTAGAAAAAGAATCAATACCACTTACAGAAGCTCACTCAACTACATAGATATAAATGTAATATAGTATACATAGAAAATACATGTAGGAGATGACAAAACATCAATAAATGAAATAAAGAAAACCTAAATAAATGAAGAAAGGTGTGTTATATATACACATAACACATATATATTTTCTTACTCTACAATCAGTAGTCACATTCCTCAGTATTTACCCAAATTGTTTGAACAAACTCATGTGCACCCAAAAATGTGCACATGGTTGTTTATGAAAGAGAAACTTGTTACTCTACATTTTTTTCCACACATGAGTAAAATTTGAACCATCTACAATAGTCCCCCCTTATTCCTGGTTTTATTTTTCATTGTTTCAGTTACTCATGGTCAACTGTGGTCTAAAAATATGAGCTGTTTTATTATATTTTACAGGTAACTCGATTTGAACAATTGGGGGAGGTACTGGTATAAGCCAGTGCTTCTCAAAACATGGTCCCAAACAAGTAGCATCATCATCCGGGAACCTGCTAGAACTGCAAGTCATTGTAACTCACCCAGGGTTTCTATCAGAAACTCTGGGGATAGGCCCAGAAACGTATTTTGACAAGACTTCCAGGGGACTCTGATCAGCTAACGTGAACAGTAGGAGGTTTCAGCAAAAGGAATGCTCAGGATTGATACCTTGCACCAACATGGGCTGTCTTTGGTGTGAAGGTATATAGACATGTTTTTGTGCTTCCCAGGAGGAGCTGAAGAAGGTGGATGAGAACCAAGAGCCAGCAGCCCTGGAATGGACCTACAATGGTGAGGAATAAATGTGCCAAGACCAGAAACTGCAAGTAATCTAAACCAGGGGTTGGTGGAGGAGAGCATGGCTGAGACTCAAGGTGTATTAGTTTGTTCTCACACTGCTAATAAAGACCTAACAATTTATAAAGGAAAGAGCTTT
The DNA here is from genome assembly GCF_030222135.1 of Aotus nancymaae. Classification (NCBI taxonomy): domain Eukaryota; kingdom Metazoa; phylum Chordata; class Mammalia; order Primates; family Aotidae; genus Aotus; species Aotus nancymaae. Next base: position 45,289,905 of record NW_026988431.1, on the reverse strand, counting down.
AATAGACTCACAGTTCAGCTGTGGAGGTCTCACAATTGTGGCAGAAGGCAAAGAAGAAGCAAAGGCACGTCTTACACAGCAGCAGGTAAAAGAGATTGTGCAGGGGACCTCCCATTTATGAAACGATCAGGTCTCCTGAGACTTATTCACTACCATGAGACAATATGGGTGAAACTGCCCTCATGATGCAGTTATCTCTATCTGGCCCCACCTTTGACATGTGGGGTTTATTACAATTCAAAGGTGAACTTTGGGTGGAGACACAGCCAAACCATATCACAAGGGGTTGGCAGCATCTGAGAGACACAAAGAAGGGCCAAGGCAGCAACATGGTGGGCCTGCCACCCAGTCTAGCAAAGAGCCAGCGCACAGGGCTGGTCCAGCGAGCTTTTGGCTCTACTCAGGTATTCTCCTGTGAGATAGAAAGGGATGAAGAGAAACAGCACTTACAAAGATGTTGAAGCTTACACTCTCTGAATGTATATATAAAACGAACTATTTTCAGCTGCTTAATTTAGAAGATGAAGTTACTCTCATACCCTCTTCCTACCCAAACTCTGACCAGCTGACAGAGTTCATGTATAAGCTACATATACATTTTTTAAAAACTAAAGAGAAACAATTTTACAAATCTGTATTGAGTGTACATATTTCAACACAACAACATAAATCTACCTGACTCATTTCATTATTTGCTTATTTAGAAACTATTTCAGAATAAAAGATTGTTATTTCAGATTCCCTTGTCAGATAGCCTGGAAAAAATGAAAACTGCTTAGGATTTCTAAACATTTCACTTTGAAGTTGCAGAAATGTTGCAGTGACAACTTAAAACCACTTGAGGGCAGTAAAAGCACATTTCTTACCTGTACATTGCAGACGATTTAACCATAACCTCCAAAATTAAGGACTTGGCCGGAATACCTTATTTGCATTTCTAACTTTGTCTAGAGTTCCCCTTACCCCTATCTGTCAGGTTTATATTCCTAGAGTTCCTCAAATGTAAGTAGAACAAGAACAAAAATTTAAAGCACACATTCTGTTTTTGGTTTCTTTCATCAGCAATATTTTTGCTGTGGCTTATAATTGATGTAATTCAGAGACATGGCTCAATTATGTCACAAGTTCAACTTCTTTACCTCAAATACTCTTTTACGTTCATGTAAGTATAGTTCAACATCAATTCATGTCTGTGAGCATGAGTGTGTGTGGATGTGTGTGTGTGTGTGTTTACCCAGAGAGATTCGAGAACATATATAAAAACAGTTGTTAGCATTACAGTGAACAAGAACTCTTTTGGACACATTTGTAAAGTATCTTTACTCTTTCTCATCACAGCCCTGCAAAGCCACTATCTTGGCTTTTTCTTCATCACAACCTTGAAAAAAATCTTGGGCAAGTCCCATAATTCTTCAGAAATTAAAAGAAGAAAGGTTTTCTAGTTACTTTCCCCTCACAGATTGTTTCATTTCAATAATTAAATCACCTATCTCTCCGTAATACTTAAAATTGCTAACTTCAGCTAAAGTTAAACTTTTTCCCTTTTCTTTGTCTGCTTCCCACTAGAAGTCTCCAGTTGAGAGAAGTGGTGAGGTGGTTACACACGTCCTGGTCCATGTCCCCACCGAGATTCTACTCCTCCTCCCACCAGACTGCCTCTGACTCGAGGGTTCCAATGAAGGAGAGGGAAGAGAGGTAAAGAGCAGAAGACGGTTTTTTCCCACCAACACCTCTGCAATCTGACATTCATTTTGCGGGGGCGGGGGCTGTAGGTAGTTCAAATCTGCCCATTTCTCTTGTGGTCATTTTTGAGGGCTTTTGTGAGCTGTGTGACTGCACAGCCAGGTCAGGGCTGACTTCATGGGCGTGAGCCCTATGTAGAATCTCAGGAGCACAGGCTTAGAGGGGCCCCAGGCTTGGCTTAAGGCTCTGTTGTTGCCTCCTTGCATTTTTAAAATAATTTTTGATCAAGAGACCCTGGATTTTCATTTTTCATTGGGCCCCAGAAATCACAGGGCTGGATTTGACTCAGCCCCTTCAGCTGCAGCTTTACTGCGGGGCACTGCCTCTTTCCGCTGATAATTTATAATCTCCCTCTGCCTCTCTAGTCAGATTTTTTCTGCTATTCAGTTCTCACATAAAGTTCTAGGATCATGTAAATAAGAATAACATAGAGAATGTTGCCAAAACAATGTTTTTTTTACAATCTGACCAGTGATCAAGTGCAGACAACTTGTTGCTTTATATATCTTGCATTTTTGCGCTGATTGAGAAAGTCTTCTAACATCTAGTATTTTTGAGTTACGTGCCCAAACCTAAGGCAGTCCAACCCCTTTCAATTCTTAGAGGAAGAAACCAGTACATTCTTGTCGTCCCACTCTTTTCACATACTCTGGGTACAACTTGTCTTTAGATAAAGTTAAATCTGTGACACTCTCTGATTGATGTCTGCGAGTTAAAGCAAACCTAAGATGCATTTGTAAAGCAATCTGTTTCATAAGCACCTTGCTTTTCTTTGAATGAAAATAGGAGTTCATGAGCTCATCCTCTAAAGGATGTAAGGGATTTGAAGTTGTGTCTCAGTTGATTAATCAGCTTGTCCCTGAAGTGATCTCCCAAAAGAAAATAGAAGACTGGGTTGATGGCACTGTTCAGGAAGGCCAAAGGTCGTGTCACGATGTATAAGGAGTTGATGACGACCTGAGTGCATTGATACTGCTTCCAGCTCCCCAGGCGAGAAGTGATCCTCACATTCCGCATAACATGGTAGGGTGTAAAAAGCACAGAGAAGATCACCACTGCCATGATGACCAAGTTGAGAGGCTTTTCAAGGGCCAGAGCAGTAGCAACCTGCCTATTCCTCTGCTTTAGGAAGACAGCAATCTTGTAATAGAAGAAACACATCACAAAAAGAGGAATAAGGAACCCCACCAGTGTTAGACACATGCTGTAAACGAGGTTGTACTTGGGGTCTCCAGAACTTGCAAAATCATTACAGGTGGTGCCATTGTCAGTTACAACAGGATTTATAAGGGGAAGTATGGGCAGTAGCTCTAAGGTTACTAAAACCCAAATGGCCAAAGAGATTAAAACAGCAAACTCTTTCTTTTGCAGAAGGTGTTCTCGGAAAGGATACTTAATTAGCAAGTATCGATCTATGCTGATAAAAGTGAGAAAGAGAATGCTGGTATAGAGGTTGGCATGAAGCACATATCGGTTGCTTACGCAGAGCACGTCTCCATATATCCAGTTTTTCTTGGCATAACTCCTCATCAGCATGGGGAGGGTGCACAGAAAAGCTAAGTCCGAGATAGAGAGGTTAAAGAGATAGATATTACTGCTGTTCCAGTTTTTCAGACAGAATATGTAGCCATAGACAACGATGACATTTCCAAGGATTCCCATGATGACCTCCATCCCATAGAAAATGGAAAGGTAGTATTTTTCCAGGGCAGCCTCTGCTGCCAGCCAGTTTTTGCAAGTTGCATTCCATGCCTAAAGAAGAGAGAGAATATATAAGAATTAAACACGAGACTGTGACTAATGACAAAACTGTGCAGAACATAATAATAATGAAAACCACTTGAATGGTGAACTATGGAAGTAGGTTAGTAAGGAAAGCATACATACGTATACATATAGATACACATATATGTCACTAATGTATTATTTTAACAATTATTTTCAATACCTTTCAACTATGTGCTGAATATAATTTCAGGCCCTGGAGATAACAGCAGTGAATAAATCAAAGTTCCTGATCTCTAACAATTTATACTCTCTTGGGAAGAATCAGGAAATAAACAATAAGTGATACCATGTAATGATAAGTGCTATGAATAAAAACATACGAGAGGGTAAAAATGTTCGAAAATTTTGGGATGGAGGGTGGTAGTGAGTTATTTTTTACATGTGGTAATAAGAGAAAGGCTTTTATACAAGATGACATTTAAACAGAAACCTCAATGAAGAAAGTGAAAGAGACATATCTCTATTTGCAGGAAGTGTTTCAGGAATAAGGAAGAGCACATGTAAAGGCATTAATATGGAAACACACATAGAGGGCTTGACAAACAGCAGAGAAACAGAGGGGAAGTGTGATAAAATGAGTGAAGAGAAAATTTTGAATTCACTTCTGTGTCTCCCAACATACCACGGTCCCCAGCATACCGTAGTTGTTCAACAAATTCTGCTGAGTTAAACTGAATTAAACCATAATCCAGAAGAGGAAATAAGAATCTTTAAAACTTCAGTCTCACTATTTTAAGCTTTTACTTGTTTCCATATTGCCAAATAATTCTGCTTATTGTATTAAATTCATAAACTATGATACAACTCCAGTTTTAAAACTTAAATTTTAAAAATTGAAAATATGAAACAGAAAATCTTAGTAATATTAACATTGGTCATGATTCATTGAAAGATGACATGCCTCAGACTGGGTAATTTATAAATAACAGAAATTTATTTCTCACAGTTCTATAGGCTGAAAAGTCCAAGATCAAGGTGTCTGATTTGGTGTCTGATGACAAGTCACCCTCTGCTTCAAAGGCGACGGCTGTTGGGTCCTCATAACAAATGTCAGAAGGGGCAAGGCAACTCCCTTCAACGTCTTTCACAAGGATACCAATCCCATTCATGAAGGCAGAATCCTCATGACGTCATCACCTTCCAAAAGGCCCTACCTTTTAATATTATTAGGTTCCAACATACATTTTGAGGAGACACCAATATTAAGATCATAGCCCTTGCCTCGGTCATATGCTTAGTAAAAGACCTTTGTTGTAATGCCTTCTGAATATGTCCCACGGAAATAAGCTATCTGACTTACTCAAACCTCAAGTGTCTTGCTAATCTACACTTTTTCCTCCTGTCATGAGACCAGATTGTGATTGGATAGGTTATTTCAACAACTTGAATTATCTGAAAAATGTGTTGAATTGTCATTATTAAATATTAAATATTTTTATTTCTAGTGAGGAAACCCAAGATTGAAAATAAAAATGTCCTAAAATCCTCCTTGTCAAGTAGGCTTTGGAGTATTACTTGCAATCAAAGAATTCTTTCAATATAGAATTTTGGTAAATAGAACAAAATAAGAATAAATGCACCTAAACCACTTTTTTAAGGGAAGCATGCAAAATTTAGTAGACTTTGCTACTATAAGTCATCTGGAAAACTCATATGTATTTTTGTCAAATTCAAGTGGTTTACTTTAAAGATCACTGTTACTTTGAGAGTGTTTTATTTGTGCAAATAAGTCACAGAATTGTAGATACGATAAGTTGAATATTTTGAAAAGTTATTTTTAATCACTTTCTTTAAAACATCATACACTTTTCTGAGTCCCTCGAATCCTTCTGTGGCAACCTGCCACTAAGTCCAATTCCAGACAAAGCTGAATGGGAACTTTCCGAAGCAGCAGACACACAATGCTGCTGAAGAATAAAACAGATTGGTTTCACTCTGTCTTCACGGTTGCCTAATTCTACTGTTCTCTCACATTGCCATAATATTCCATATTTCTCTCATTTGATATTTTTTAATCTCTTCAAAGTCTTTTCATTTACTCTACCTTACTCATTATTAGCAAATAGTTTTGCCTCCTGGTTCATTGAGATAGACACCATTTGTTGAGATTACGCTAGATCCAACTCATTCGCAAATTCTCAGCATTCCTATGCTACCATTATTTCCTCTTTTCTGACTTTTTAGCATCCTTCTCTCCATCTTCAGTCTTCATCTCATCTTTTCCATCAGCATTTAAACACTCTCATCTCTTCAGTCTTAAACATAACTGGAGCAACATAAACAGCTCTCCCTAGTTTCACATGTTCCTCTCCTCTTCATAGTTTGATTTCTGAAAAGAGCCATCTCACTAAGTGTTTTAACATCTCGACACCCCATTCCCTTTAAACTTACTCCAATTTGGCTTCTGATCTACCAGTCCTCCAAGTAGCCTCCACATTGCTCAATCCAATAATCATTTCTCACTAGTCTTATTTTATTTCTCAGTTGTTTTTCATACTACATCTTCCAGAAACACTCTTCTATTGTCTTCTGAGACATGACAATATCCTAGTTTTCATTCTTTCTCCTTGGTTGTTCTTTGCAGGCACTTTTGGGGCCCACGTCTTCTTGGCTCAAGCATTAAGTGTCGAGTAACTCAAAGCTAACTTCTGGGCTCCATCTTTCCATAGATTCTGCCTGAATGATCTCATTCATTTTTGAGGTTTAATGACCAACTATACATCAACAACTCCCAGATTTCCAGCCCAGCTTGGATCTGCCTTACAAACTCTAGTTTTTTATTGCCATTAATTGATTTCTCTTAGCATCTCTGCTTCCAGAAATCCTATACTAAATTCTCCAAGTTCCTTACCAAGCCTGCAGCATATTCACCTATTTCAGTAAATGGTTCTCCCATGTACCCAGGTGTTCACCACAAAAATCTAGCAATATCCTCAAAGTCATCTAAAACTTAACACCAATAATGAATAAACTACCAAGTCTGTTTACTGTAATGTCTGGATATTTCTCAAATCTATCAATCCTGGTCCATAGCTTTCATTATTGTTTCAGTCCAGGCTGCTCTCATCTCTATCTTGCACTATATCATAGTCTCCTCTTGTCTCCTCACATCCTCTCTGGCCCTCATCAATTCATCTTTACCATTATAACTAAACATATAGCTTTCCTTGATCAAAACCCTTCATTACCTTTCCACTATCCAAGGAATGTAGTCTAAAATCCTTAAGGGGACATCAAGGTCTGCATGATCCGGTCCCTGTACCCACTTCAATGTTGCTTGGCCTTAGTCTCCTCCTAACTCATTTGTTTCCTCCTGCTCTTTGAGTGCAGAGAGAGCCTTCTTAATGTGCAGTCCCTCTGTCTGAATCTCTTTTCACTGCTGTTTTTGTTCTGCGATGCCTGGCCCATCACATATTTGTCTTATATCTATACCTCTTTCAGGCCTCTGTTCAAGTGTAGGTTTCCCAAGATAGGCTGTCTGACCCTCAGTCTAAACTAGATCCTCCCATTTATGCTATTGTTTTATACTAAACTTCTTAGAATTTTTTACAACTTTGTCGTCTTACTCATTTTTTAGTGTTCAAATCTGGCACAGTGACCAGCAGGTAACAGGTGGTGTATAAATCCTTGTTGAGTGAAAAGATGAATGTAAACACCTGACTATTTACAAAGCATTTTTGTAAGTATTTTCTCCAAGGCCAAATAAGTAGCAAGACAATCAAATTAAGCTCATTGCTCTATTTCACTATGAAAGCCAACACTATGTATAATATAAGTATTCAAAGCTGGCAATTGTGGTAGTGGTAGTAGCTGTGGTTTAGAAACACATTTGTACAAAGTAAAATAAAATATCTATCTTCAAGGACAAATTTTTAAATTTAAGCATTTAATTAAGAAATGACACCTAAAACAATAAACATAAGAAGTCTAGAAAGAGATGCATCAAAGTGTTAATAGTTTTATCTCTGTTGATGAGATTTCAGGTAGTTTTTATTATGCACTTTCTCTTTTTATCTAAATTTCCCATCATTTTTTTTTCTCAAAATAGGTATCTATTTGATGATTTTAAAGACTTTAAATTTCTAGAAATATAGCAAAAATGTCAATAGACTGTTTAAAATATTAGCAAACTTCATTGTTTAGCTCAATGGTCAGTTTTCACTATTAATCTTTATTCTCAGTAGCATTTAAGTCCACGCTTTCTGGAAGCACTCTCTTCCTGTCTTTGTGACAAATATGTCACAGAAAGCAGGAAAAAATCTCCTGTTTTCCTCCTTTCTCCATATTCGGGCTCTTTTGTGGACTAATCCTTCTTTGCCCAAGTTTAAATGTTGAACCTTCTAAGGCCTTAGTTCTGAACTCTTGTGTTGTTTTGGGGGTACTCAAAAAACTGGTGCACGACTTCAAATGAAAATTAAGATACAGAAAATTCTATGCCACAAGAAATTTGTTTCATTTTTGCATTTCCTTTTTTCCTGGTCATAATGTTTATCTTTCTGCCTAGTCAGCACTGCTAATGTTAATAGCTTATGTATTGTGCACAGCAGAAAGATTTGACTGCAATGGAAGGAAAATATAGCCACAAAGACTTCCCAGTTTCCTGTAACTAACACTCAGGTAAGTGAGGGGTCACATAAAAGTCAAGGAGCATTCTGCTGTACGGTAGTCCAGAAGGTTGGAGATCGAAGGAATAGTAGGGGTGGAGAATACCAGAGCTGGAATGAGAAAAATGAATGGCTAAACCATCATATTTGCCTTGCTTCTCATAGAGTTGTTTATTTTTTTAAAAACAACTTTAAAAAAAATGTATACAAAATTCTTGTTAATTGTGTAACACTCAAAAAATCAAATAGGCAAAAACAAGAAAGAAAAATTGTCTGTAAACAGACCACTCCTAATATTTGGGTACCCTTCTACACTTTAATATTTATTTCAATTTATATTTACAAAAATGAGATTGTTTTTTATGACGTTTTATAATCTTTCTTTGATACATTTGTTTCATTCTTTTTTCTAAGTTCATAATTCTAATAGATTATGGTTTTATAAATATAAGATGTCCAATATTTGCAGACCAATTTAGCTTCACCAGGATACACAAGTTTGAAGGTACTATATTTCAAATTGTATTTATTTGTAGTCGGGTATGTTTTTAGTGTGGCATCACGATTCTATAAACATATGAAGTAAATTGCTCTTTTAAAAAAGCAAAACTTCCAATTGAAGAGAAAATTCTGTCATGAAAATTAAAATTCTCTCTTCTGCTTTCTAGTGGTTGTATTCTTAATTTTTAGGAAATGGAAGTAGTGATGAATTGTAACTGATCTGGATGAATTATTTTAAACAGGCTTTTATTTTTAAGATCAGAAATTAAAGTGAAATCATCAGTTCCGAGTCCAAAAATATATCTAAAACTGCTAGAATTATTGAACTGGAAGCAATACCTAATTTACTCACCTAAGCAGATCAATAATTCTTACTCGTTTTTAATTTAAAAATGTTTTTTACTTTAAACATATTCAGCCTTCTGAAGATGTGGCATTTTTGAAATTTACTTTTTTTATATATATATATTTGATAGTTTCTAGGCTTTTTAATTGTTTGCTTTTATAGTCATCACAATTAAACAAAGAATATTTGTAAAATTTTTACTTTTAAGTACTACCTTAAGGCAAATTTACATAGTAATATGAGAATATTTTAACAAATTGCTTTTTTTATTACTAAGCAATTTGAGTAAAAATATATATTCACACTGAAAAGATAGAATAATTTAACATTGATAACTTTATTTTTATGTATTCCACACATTACACCAGAAACTAAGATATTAAAAGGTAATAGTATGGCACAATTGTGTATTAATTTCTTTAAAAATACCACACACATCTTGAAAAGTTATGGAAGGTAGAATATAAATGATTTCTGCAATTTTTTATTTTTCCTAAGTAAATTATATTATTGGATAGTATAATTTTCACACATATATTTGTTTAATTTTTAGGATGCCTGAAAATTCCCTCAAATACATTATTTTATAAACATAAAAATATTATGTCTGGTCATGGTGGCTCATGCCTGTAATCCCAGCACTTTGGGAGACTGAGGCAGGTGGATCACCTGAGGTCGGGAGTTTGAGACCAGCCTGACCAACATGGTGAAACTCCGTCTCTACTAAAAAATACAAAAAAATTAGCCTGGCATAGTGGTGGTGGGGGCCTATAATCCCACCCACTCAGGAGGCTGAGGCAAGGGAATCACTTGAACCTGAGATGTGGAGGTTGCAGTGAGCTGAGATCATGTCATTGTACTCTAGTCTGGGTGACAAGAGTGAAACTCTGTCTCATAATATATATATTTATATTACAATATATTTATATTTTATATATTTATTTAAATATACAAAATATATTTAGTAAATTAATAAAAATATAATACTATATATTATAAATATAATACATATATATAAAAAACCTTTACATATATATATAAAATACATGATTGTTTCAAATGATTTGGGAACTTTAATTTTTTCCCCATAAGTAGTTATATTTATTTAAGTAAATTTGATTACTATTCTTGTTGAAATATAAATTGTTGAGATGTTAGCAAATATAATAAATCTCTTTGAAGAAAGTAAAATTAATATTTGACAACTAAAACAAGAAAGTTAATTTGTTGAAAAATAAATGTAGATATATAAATAATGACATCCTTTATTCTTTTGCTGTTTTACATCTATTTATAAAGAATTGATTTAAACACTTAATACTTAACACCTTAATTGCTTACAGGCCACCTTTAGAAGGATATCTGGCCTTACTTTATACACTGAGAGACACAATTGGCCATGCAGCTTACCATTCTGTTGGAAGACCTGATCCTTTCACAGAAACTCTGCCAGCAGCTGGATATAGCGTCTGACCTAGTGCTGTGCCGCTGGATATGGTTAGTACAGTCTTATTTGCATATCATGCAGCCAAGATTAATCATTCAAAAGCCCAGGAATAATTTATTCACTCAAACCTCCAAGTCAGAGATGTTCACTCAGGGGAATTTTTGTGAGGCTTTCATTTTCAGATTCGCATTTATTTTATTTTTACATTCAATTTTCCAACTGAATGACAAAAAACAAAGAACTCATTTCATAGAACATGCATTTACCAAACAGATTTTTAAAAGACTACTGTTGAAATTATTTTATCCACTACCAAAGCAACAGAGAAGCATTCCTTATTTTAGTTTTTATTTGCATACTTAGACAATAAAAAGTGGTAAATACTGTTTATGTTGGAGTACAGTTGCCTCTGCATTTCTTTCTTTTTTTCAAATTAATATTTTTTGGTGAATTCTATATTGAGAATATAATAATGAAACTTCTTTTTTCAATAACCTCTAAGGAACTATAAAACTGAAATTTTAGAAGGAAACCTGGATATATGCTACGTTGGTGTACTCGTAAAAAGATACTAGAGCTCAAGTTATTTTCCATTTATTTTCTGTGATTAAAATCAAGTAACACATAAAAAGATACATCAGATGGCTAGGGATTAGGGAGAGAGTTGCTAAGTAAGATAACCTTAATAGATGGCAATTTGTATATCCTAATAAATGTTCTGTAAAACACCTGGAAGTACATTACCACCATTTCAGACAAGAAGCACACCTGACTTTTTCTGAGCATTATATTAGATTTAGATTCAGGTAAACACTCAGTCTTCTTGATGTGAAGCATAGGGATTATACTGAGAAAGCCCATAATTGTGCAGGCAGCAGTAACTGAATTTAAATGCTATGTAAGTTGAATATCGAGTTAGCAATGACAGGCAGAAGCTCAAAAAGAGGCTCTGTTACAGGCATCCTCCTCGCTAAGCATTTCCCCTCACCAATATCTGATAGCTTAAAACTCAGAAACTTCAAAGTAGCTACATACACATACATTTCTACATACATATGTGTATATATTACACACTTAAAGTGTATACATGTGTGAAATATAAATATATTTATGTATATATGAATATTTATGTATAGAAATATGTGTATTTACATGAAATAAAAAATCTATAATTTGTTGAGTTCTTCTGATGTGTCAGGCAGGTATTACACTAAGTACATTTATACATCAAATGCATATAGTAATTCTCTGAGGTTGTTATGATTTAAGATTCTTCTCATTTTGCAGATTAAAAAGCTGAGGCTCAGAGAGGTTAATTAACTTTCTCAAGATTGAAGAATCAGTAAGTGGAGGCACCAGAGCTTAAGCCTATATACTTGGATTCTAAAAGCACTGACTCAGATTCTTGACTGTCTACAGGATTGAATGACAATACCCCTGGGCACAACAAAGTCTAAAAATTAGTAACAGGTATTTTTCGGTAATGCAACTCTTTTCTACTTTTAGAAGGAAGAAGAGTTAAAACATTGGGGGCTAAAAGCCTTTGAATAACCAATGCCAGGCTTGTTAATTTTAGACAGAAATTAACATGAACGTCTTCCAAGAAACAAAGATAAATGGATGTATTTCACAGGTTTCTGCCACCATTCTGATGGAAGAGAAGAGTGATTCCCTCTTTGTGGGGTGGTAGGAGTTACCCAGAGCTTCCTGTTTCTTCTCCACACTTCCTGACTACTATCTCACTCTGGCTGCTAAGACAAAAAGTGGTCTATGCTTCTCCTTTTTCACAGTATGTGTCATCCAGACTGTAGCCTGGTGGCCTTGTTTCCCTCTCAAGTCCTACTTCCTGTTACCTCAGAATATTCTTAGTTGAGGTCTGGAGTGTTTCTGGGAAAGATTTACTAAAAGGTCACCAGTATTTCTGCTACAAAGCTTTATGCAGGTCTAAAAAGGATAGCTGCACAGGAACAACGCTGGATTCCGGATTTTAACCCTGTGAGCAGGGAGGGTTTCATGGCATGCTACTGTGTAGTCTCACAGTGCCTCACACCCACAAAGATCACACACACAATTTAATGCTAAACTGTTTTATTCTTAATTTAAATGTTCCATAATTTCTTAACAAGGGACCCCATATGTTTCTTTTGCGCTGGGTTCTGCTGATTATGTAGCCAGTTTTGCCTGTGAGAGTAGAAACCTCCTCAGAAACTATTTCTATTCAGCATAGCACATCAAATTTTGAGAAGGCAAAGTTTTTGTTGTTGTTGTTGTTGTTTTACACGTAACATGTTGAAATACACTGCTTGAGAATCAATGGAAGTTTGAAAGGCAGTGAAGTTTGCAGCACTGGCCGGGCATGGTGATTCATACCTGTAATTTCAATACTTTGGGAGAACAAGGTGTGAGGATCACTTGAGCCCAAGAACTGGAGACCAACCTGGGCAACCTGGTGAAACCCTGTCTCTGCAAAAATTAGCTGGGGCATGGTGGTGCGTGCCTTTAGTTTCAGCTACCTGGGAGGCTTGAGGTGAGAGGATTGCCTGAATCTGGGGAGCCTGAGGCTGCAGTGAGCCATGATTGTGCCACTGCCCTACAACCTGGGAGAGAGACTGAGACTCTGTCTTAAAAAAAAAAAAAATTAAGTACAACAATGAATATTTTTTAAAATATGTATTTTTAAAAGCTTGCAGTACTATTTGCTAAGAGGTAGTATAGCACAGTGTTTAAGAGCATAGGTCCTAGAGGCAGACTGCTTTGTTTCAAATATTGACTTCACTATTTACTAGCTTTCAGTTTTTGTATTTGTAAAACAGGGATAATGAGAGTTACCAATATTTTGAGTTGTTATGTACATATTAGAAGTACATATGCTATATAGTATGAGGTACATATTGGTTGCTAAATAATCGTTAGCTATTACAGAAATTTATAACAAATGAGAGAAGACTTTCTCCAAAATGATAATGGTAATCCAATGCCATTGATGTTAGAATTCTTGCTGCTCAGAAATATTCATTTAAAAGGTTCTTACAAAAGCCAACACGGTAAAAAGATTAGTGAGATCTTATCCTGGCTTTGCCTTTTACTAGTTGTGTGATCTTTGAAAAAAGTCACATATCCTAATTTCCTTGTTTAGGAAAGGAGAATAATAATTCCACCACATAAAACTCATAACGTTCATAGTATCATATGTATGAGTATCATATGTATACATATGATACTATGAACACTATGAGTTTTACGTGGTAGAATTATTATCCATATGGATATCATATGATACACATATGATAGTATCATACTCTTAGTATCAAATGATATAATGTTTGAAAATGCAATGGGCTCGAAATTAAAGAGCAGTTCATGTAAACCAAGCAAACTAATCAGGAAATTCAAGAAAAAAAAAAAGAAATAGAATAGAAATCTTAATTAAATCCAATGCTAATGATAACTTCCACTGGGTCCGGTCGCTCACACCTGTAATCCCAGCACTTTGGGAGGCCAAAGCAGGAGGATCGCTTGAGCTCAGGAATTCAAAACCAACCTGGGCAGCATAGCAAGACCTCCTCTATTAAAAATGGAAAAAATTAGCTGGGCGTGATGGCACACACCCATAGTCCCAGCTACTCAGGTGGCTGAGGTGGGAGAATCGCTTGAACCCAGGATGTCAAGACTGCAGTGAGCTGTGATGGCATCAATTGCACTCCAGCCCAGGTGGCAGAGTGGGACCCTGTTTAAAAAAAATTAATAATAATGATAACTTCTACTAACATTTTTTTCAGCAGTCACTCTATAACAACACAGTGTATGCATTAATTCTTTTAGTATTCACAATAATTTAATGCAGTGAATACTATTAATACCAGAATTTTCAGTTGAAGAAACCAAGGCCTAAAACAGGTTAAATAAATGATCCGCAAATACACAGCTAATACATGACTTGGCTATATAATTTAATGCTTTGTCTGTTTGACTCCTGAATCCAAACTCTTCTCCATTACTCTCCTGAGTCTCTCATGGTAAAGAAGAAAATTTTTTTTTTTTAAAAAAAGAAGAAAATAGTGGATTGAAATATAAAATTATTGATACTGGAAAATTTTTACCTTATATATGGCAATTTTATATGATTTAGTAGAATAAGTTTAAAATTAACACTAAATTTAATTATTAGTCATAAAACTTTGATTATCAATTTAATAATTTAAATCTTCCAACTAAAAAGAATAGAGAATTTTAGATAAGAAATCAAACATGTTAAAAATAAACAGTTAAAGTATTTATAGAAAGATTCTCCTAGCAACGTCTCTGGGAATGTTTACAAGACACATTTAACAGCCCAAAAATTCTGTGTGGAAAACAAAGTGGTTTAAGGGTCATACTAATCTTCAAGGATCACAAGCAGAGAAAGAGGAGGGCAATTAATCTGAGAACTTTCCTCTAAATCCGTAAGGAGAAATTATAATAATAACAACCCCCAAAGGTCGAAACAAATCAAGATTATTGGGGAGGATATTTTGGTGTTTCTGAATAGACAGAAGCAAGATTCCATGATTATTTTCTTTTCAAAGAATAGTTTTATGTAGTAAAATAATAAAGGACAAACAGCAAAAGGAAAAACACAGTAGAAGGTATTTCTGTCTCAAAATTCTTCCAGCTTCTAGAAATCAACAAATTCTAATAACCAAATTTACTTTTCCAGGGAAAATAGTCTATTCAAATAGGAACTCAAGCAATCTACTTCCTTCTCATATGAAAATCCTTGCCATTTAAGAGCTACATGATTAATGGAAGTTTTGCATTATTGACTTTTTTCTGATTACACAGTTAAGAAGAATATGTGTCCTATCTATTAGTATTGAGCCTAACTCAAAGGAATTGTTCTGCTAAATTAAAACACATTATTTTTTAAAAGCATTTGACTACAGCTAAAACATTCTAAGTTCCTTGAAGTACTAATAATGAACCTAGAAACACAGGAAATTCACCTTTTATCTTTCAGTTTATACTGAAATTGGACAGCGAATTCATTTTTAATAATATGTAGTGAATCTTATTCACAGGTGTTTCTCTATAAAATAATATTGTCTTGTTTCCTTGACAGAAATAGCAGTATATGAAATTCAGGCATTTGTGTAAATTAGAGACAGATTTCATCCTCTCTCTCTCTCTCTCTCTGTCTTTTGAAAGAGGGTCTTGTTCTGTCACCCAAGCTGGAGTGCAGTAGCATGACCATAGCTCACTGTAGCCCTGATATCCTGGGCTCAAGCGAACCTCCTGCCTCAGCCTCCTGAGTAACTGGCACTACAGGTGCACACCACCAATCCTGGTTAATTTTTTTAAAGTTTTTTGTAGAGAAAGTGTTTCTCAGGCTGGTCTTGAACTCCTGAGCTCAGGCAATCCTTCCACTTCAGCCTCCCAAAGTGCTGGATAGCACTTTGCTATCCAGGCATGTGGCACCATACCAGGCCAGATTTTATTCTTAACTGTTGCTGATCAAGGCATCTTTTCTATTTTAAAAAAAATAGAGTTTACCTAAAATTTTAAACTATTAATTTGTTAATTGGTTGCTCAACTACTTAGTCTCTTCCAGTCACATTTATTGTATTTTGTGGAAATTTGCTTGATTCTTGGAATATTTTACATTATTTATAAAAACAAAAAGCAGCTATTTATTGTCTTGATGTACTTTTTCAAAGGGCTACTAATTAACCACTCTTCATCTTACTTGCTTGAATATATTATTTGCCCTAAAATAAGAACAAGAAATAAGAAATTATTTGCCCTTGAAATAAGAACAAGAACAAAGACCTGTCTGACTGAATCTCATTGAGCATCTTAGTAACTGAATTGAGGTTTTCAAAATTCCCTGTGGTACAATGTGTTCATTAAGTGAGCTAAGTGTTTTGTAATTGTGTTATGAATTAAATAAAATTACCTGCCTCTGTTAATAACACATTTAGTAGCATGATTCCTTTGATTCTTTTGTATGATTCTTTGGTAAAGGGTTAAAGAAATACTTCATTCTCTACTTTAAAAAAATCTCCCCATCCTATATGTATTAAGTGTCTATACATTGTATTTTTTCACATTCACCTAACTTTAAATCCTAACACCACTTGCACTACTTGAAAGAATTATTGCCGGTCAAAATGCCAAGTGTGAACTGTCAGATCTGGAAAAGTGATGGTAAGTCATTGTCTCTAGATCCCTCATCATCGGAACAAGGACCTCAGCCTCAGCGTGGTAATGTGGAAATGTGAGGGCTCACCCTAGAAGAGAGAGTGGCAGAGAGCCCTCCCTGACAGCTGGATGTGTACACTGTTTCCTGGTGTTAAGGAGAAAATCACTCTTATCCATCCCCAGGCTAGGCCCTGACAATGTCTGTTCTAAAAATAATGGAAAAAAAAAAGAAGGAAAGAAAAATAATAGCAAGCTTGAGAGAGAGAGAAAATCCAGCAATTTGACCTTCCACCATGCACCCATCTCGGGGAGAGGGGTATAACAAATCTCCCTGCCAAAGGACCTCAAAACCCAGAAACTTTTGCCAAAAGACCATTTACTTTAAACAAAGCCTATGTTTGTTTACTCTGACCACAGTGAAATGCAACAGTTGCATCAATTTGTCTTGCCACTGAAAATGCTTGTCATCTCAAACTTGAAGCATACTTTTTGAGTGAAAATGGCCCTTCCCTCTATTCTACTATTTCCCCCTTTCACTCATTTTTGAAGATGTGTGCCTTTATCTACCAGAAACTAGTGAAATGCTAATTCATAACAGAGACTAGAATACAGGAAAAATAAAAACAAAACTGTTTCCAACAGCAGTAGATTCTTGAATGTTAAATACAAATACAAATCCTGAGAGGAGGAAGAGAAGCAGTGAATAAAAAAGCCCTTCATAGACTAATATCCAGAATCTACAAGGAACTTAAACTAATTTACAAGAAAAAAACAACCCCATCAAAAAGTAGGTGAAGGATATGAACAGACACTTTTCAAAAGAAGACATTTATACAGCTAGCAAACATATGAAAAAGAGCTCATCATCACTGGTCTTTAGAGAAATACAAATGAGATACCATCTGATGCCAGTTAGAACGGCGATCATTAAAAAGTCAGGAAACAACAGATGCTGGTGCAGATGCCGAGAAAGAGAAACACTTTTACACTGTTGGTGGGAGTGTAAATTAGTTCAACAATTGTGGAAGACAGTGTGGCAATTCCTCAACGATCTTTAACCAGAAATACCACTTGACCCAGCAATCCCATTACTGGGTATATACTCAAAGGAATATAAATCATTCTACTATAAAGACACACACACATATGCTTATTGTATCACTATTCACAATAGCAAAGACTTGGAACCAACACAAATGCCCATTAATGATAGACTGGATAAAGAAAATGTGGCACATATATACCATGGACTACTATGCAGCCACAAAAAATGATGAGTTTGTGTCCTTTGTAGGGACGTAGATGAATCTGGAAGCCATCATTTTCAGCAAACTAATGCAAGAACAGAAAATCAAACCCTGCATGTTCTCACTCATAGGTGAGTGCTGTACAAAGAGAACACATGGACACAGGGAGGGGAGGGACAGCAGGGGGTGGGGAGGTTGGGGAGGGATAATATGAGGAGAAATGCCAGATATAGTTGACGGGGGGATGGAGGCAGCAAACCACCTTGCCATGTATGTACCTATGCAACAGTCCTGCATGATTTGCACATGTACCCCAGAACCTGAAGTACAATAATAAAAAAAAAAAAGACGTACAAGTGACCGACATATGTAGGAAAAAAAATCCTCAACATTACTAATCATCAGAGAAATGGAAGTTGAAATCACAGTGAGATACCATCTCACACCAGATGGCTGTTATTAAAAAGTCAAAAAAACAGGTGCTGATGAGGCTGCAGAGAAAGGGAATGCTTATTTATACACTGCTAGTGGGATAGTAAAATAGTTCAGTCACAGTGGAAAACAGTTTGGCATTTCTCAAAGAACTTAAAACAATTACCATTCAATCCTGCAATCCCATTACTGGGTATATATATGAAATAAAATAAATTTTTCTACCATAAAAATCACATACACTCGTCTGTTCATCACATCACTTACACCAACTGATAAGAAATTATTGTTAAATATTCAGGAAATTTTCAAGCTAGTTGAGGTCAAGGTGGAAGCGTGAACATGGCCACAGTAAGGGTATTTACACCATGGAAATTGGCAAACCCTTTAAAACAGCACCATTCTCTCCTCAGACCCTGCTCTTTACAAAGACTTGATTGTTAAACATTTATCAGTATACCACTCCATAAATTCTTTCGTTATGATTACTGCATATATAAGACAAACACATACAAACACGAATGCACACACACACACACACACACACACAGATTACTTTTCCAACAAGTGCACATTAAAAACTACTCTTTGGCAGAAACTGCACTAGTATTAGGGAACACGAACATGACTTAAAGGAGTACCCTGTCTTATCTGCATGGGAGTATCTAGTTGAAAAAAAATAACAAAACGATTTTGTGACATTTTTCCCTCATCTTTGCCTCATTTCCCCTTTGAGTCATGAAGCAAATATTTCTTGATAATGACTGGTAATTAAACAAGTATCTGTAGAAACGATTGCTAAAAAATTCCTTAGTCCCTTTGGTGAGTTCACTCAAGTTCTCTCGCTGCAGAAAGTTAGAAAGAATAATAGCTATATTAAGCACTATGGCATATGTCCTAAAAGTATCTAGAAGCCCTCTCTTTCTCACAGGTATGCACTCATGAGCAAGGAATAAGGAGCGTCTCCTATTTGGATAAAGCATTCAGGTGGATCTGTGCAGTTATGACTGTGGACATCAGAAGGAGTCATGTTAAAGATTTGGGAATCTTTAATGAGAACCCTGCCTCCTTCTCTTCTCTACAGTATCTCAGTGTAACACACTCCTCAGTTTTATTCATGGCTTCACTTTTAAGCTGAAGGAAATCATATTATTTAATCCTATTCAGCTCATTAAATTCAAAGACAACCCTTTCCCTCACCTGACTGCGATGAATTTTTAAATTTCTTAATACAGATAGACGTAAACTGCCTATCTAGGCCTAAAGGGAGAGAAAACTATATTAAATAAGTGTTGAGTGTTGATTTATTTTATTCCTTGTTTCCTTCACACATTTATAAGCTAAATATAGAATAATAAAATATCTGTCAAATAAGAAAACATGATTCATGATTGAGGTTATTAAGTACAAAGTGATAATTCTGTTTCAGTGTCTTCTTGTTGCCTTTTAGAAACTAAATGATAAATGACTTGAAATTGTGTTGCCTATTTGAATCATAAAATTTAAGAGTATTATTTATGTCGTGGCATAAATGACTGTTGCACAATCCTTGGAAGGAAAATTGTGTACATACAGATTTGCACCTGCCTTAGTTTAGTTTAAAGTTACATATTGCTGTTAGATGTAATGATAATATCAAATAGAACGTTATCTTAATAGTGTTTAATACACTATCATTTATATGACTGCATTCTAAAATGTCTGCCCATTTAGCATGTTTCATTTCAAATTGTGCAAGTATCGTAAAGAAAAAGAAATGCAATGTAAAATGAGCTGGTCTGGACACAGATGCTTTGTAAGTGCTATGTAGGGCTGACTCAAACTAGAAAAAGGTTGTTGCATTGTTGTCCTTACAAATATGCCCATCTAAGAAAGAAAAATCTTTCTTTGTCCCTATATGTCCAGGCAAAATCTTAGGGAGTAGATGATGGTGGCCTTATCAGGACCAAAAAACATGGGTGTTTTATTTTGAAAAACTGGTACTCTTTATCTTGAAGCATTACATTAAGCCCATGTTTAATTCCAAGTGTTTCCTGAACTAGAGAAATTCCACGATTCTGTGGCATATTGCAGGCATTCTTTCATTCATGCTTTTTTTCTGCCCTCTCCCTAGGGTGGCTCAGGCCAGTAATGTAATGACCAATGGTGAGAACATGGATCACATGCCCAGCCAATCTCTCAGTGCCCTTTCCTTACAAAAATTGTATTAGGTCATATTTACTTACAAAACAGGAATTATCAGACCTACAATAAATCAGCAGATATTTCAAAATAGTTAATTAACCTTTATTTAAAACAATATCTACATGTCTGTGCGCAGAGGCCATTACACAGTTCTCATGTACCAGAGGTCAAGCCTTAAGTGGGGGAAAGGGGTCCCATGGGCATAATGTTCTTCAAGGCTTGATTAGAGTTAATTATACTACATGGAATGGACTTAATTGTTAATATGATGTTTCTTTTTGGACCTGAAGACTTCCTCTGAGATTTAAAAACCTCTGAAATGTAATACTGTAGGCTAAAAATTGCAACTCTTATTAATGACTGAGATAAAGATCCATTAATTTTTACTGGTAGAATAGCCTTTTGAGTTTTTCTTAATAATACCATTCACATAGTGATATTATCCATCAATAATTGAAATTTTGCATAAAGGTTTCAAAGATCTTTTATTCACTTGCATTTTCATGTTCTCTCTATATTTTGTCTTTAACAAAATTCATCTTCATGTGCTTCAGAGTTATGGCCCCATGTACCGTGGGAGATTGTTCTCTGATCTCTTATATCTTTAAATTCCCAAGCTCACACTCAGTGATACTCTCCTTCCAAGGCCATAAACGCTGCGACTCCTGTTACTCTCATAAGTTCCAAGTAAGGCAAGTGATGGAACGGCTTGCCTAAATACGTGAACCAAAGATGTATATTGTAGATTATGTGTCTGTTGTATTTGATTGGCAAGATTGTTGTTGTTATTGTTGTTTTTTCTGGAGTCTTGCTCTGCTGCCCAGGCTGGAATGCAGTAGCACGATTTTGGCTCACTGCAACCTCCGCCTCCTGGGTTCAAGCAATTCTCCTGCCTCAGCCTCCTAAGTAGCTGAGATTACAGGCATGCACCACCATGCCCTGTTAATTTGTTTATGTGTATATTTTTAGTAGAAACAGGGTTTAACCATGTTGGCCAGGACAGTCTCCATCTCCTGACCTCTTGATCTGCCCACCTCAGCCTCCCAAATTGCTGGGATTACAGGTATGAGCCACTGCGCCCAGCCCGGCAAAGTTCTTAAAAGTGAGTTTGATTTACAAAACACACTAACATTTCTCTGGTAAATTATAGCATACTACATACCTCCTCCATTAAATTGGGAAACAGAAAGGTACTGCCTTTCATATGCATTTGATGACTAATGAAAAATTACTGATTTGCTGAATTATCCTTGTTATGGCTAAGTACTAAACTAGTTGTTATAAGGGAAAGATAGATAAGTCAAACAAGTCCCTTCCTTAAAAATTCCTTTGTAATGTACGTGAAATTCTCAGTTACCATCCACAGAGGAATTGAATTGAGGTTGTAAATGTAGTTAGACTTTTAATAGAAGACTCTCATTTTGTCTCAAAGACTAATTCTGACATGGGAATACTAAATATAGGACTTAGAAAAATGTGAAATCATTCTGTGATTCTTGGTTTACAAGCACATTGTAGTTTATATATTTAATGTGTTTTTTTTACTAACTTTATATAGCATTATATTTTAAGTGTTTTCAGAGTCAAAGTGTCTGCTTAGTGATGCAGTGGGTTTCTGGTAGGGGGATTAGAACCAGTGACATATAATTTTCTAACCTGTTTCCAGGCATGGTGGCACACACCTGTAATCCCAGCACTTGGGAGGCAGAAGCACACAGATCACTTGAGGTCAGGAGTTTGAGACCAGCCTGGGCAACATGATCTAAGCCTGTCTGCCAGGTGTGGTGGTGTGTGCCTGTAATTCCTGTTACTCAGGACACTGAAGTGGGAGGACTCCTTTCCTATTTATGATATAATGTAAAGTTGACTTCTTAAGAATAAATGTATTTAATTTCATAATAGAAAACATTAAGAAAATTAATATTATGGACGACATGTAGTGTGCTGTAGGTTTAACAGAATTCAGCCAGCTAGAAGTTGCAGCACAGTTACGACAGTCCCCTTCTCTCCATGTACCTTCAGTTCAGTTTATCTCTAACTCAGTGTAAGGCAATTGTGAACATGATAGATAGCTTTAGGAAGGCAAAGCCAGCTGTTGCTTTAATCTTGTGTACTATGAAAGCAGAAGGAGAAATATTTGCTTTCTCTTTTATTTGTGTTAACATCATTATAAAATACAGGGCCTGTTCTTTTGTTTACTTTTGACCTTTTCTGCAAAGTTGTGCAAGCTGGTTATTTTTCCATTATTGATGAGAGAGAAAGGCGCAGATCTAACTTAGATGGGCAGTTTTGGTGTTTATGTGGGTTTTTGTTTTTATTTTGGATGTGTTTGATCAGAGATGAATATATGGGGTCATAAAGAGTCTAAAATTTTTAAAAGCTCATTCATAAAGAGATATAACTTTTTTAAAAATTAAAGCTATAATTTTAATATTAAAGCATATCCCCTCAGTTATATGTCTAGAAAGAACACATATATGTGAAAAAGAAAGAAATTAATTATAGGATGATGATGTATTTTATGACAAATTGTTATTCAGTTTTGAATTTTAATTTTTTTAAATGAAAAAGTATTAAATATTTGGTGACAAATTCATGATTGTGTGTATTATACTCGACTTATCAGATCAAATTAAATAAAACTCAAATAATTAGATTATAAAAGTAGCATCAATATGGTAATTAAGTGTTGTGTTGATAACTGGCCAGGCATGGTGACTCAAGCCTGTAATCCTGCCACTTTGGGAGGCAGAGGCTGGAGGATCCTTTGAGCCCAGGAGTTTGAGACCAGCCTGGGGAACATGGTGAAACCCTGGTCTCTACAGAATATAGAACAATTAGCCTGGCATGGTAGCACACACCTGTAGTCTCAGCTACTCCAGAGGCTGAGATGGGAGAATCACCTGAGCTTGAGGAGAATGAGGCTACAGAGAGCCATAATTGCACTACTGCACTGCAGCCAGGATGATAGAGTGAGACCCTGTCTCCAAAAAATAAAATAAAATAAAATAAAATAAATCAAACAAAAACCCCCAAAACAAATAAAAAATAAATATTGGTAAATAATTATCTTGGCTCCTAAAAATAAGAAATTCTGTATCTGACAATTTTTGAGTTCTGCTTTTTTTTTTTTTAAGTGATTTTTACAAATTTGTGGGCGTTGAACCATTTGCTACTGGAAACAGAGTTTGAACCCACCATTGTTATTGGTAGGTGATCTTACTAATAATCTGATTAAAATAAACATATATTAGAAGCTCAATAGATATTAGTCTTTCTATTGACCACCTGTCTCCTTCTGTCTTGAGTTATTACAACCGATTAGTCCAAATACTCTGAATCATCTTTTCCTTTGGAGTATGTTCATCCTGCAACTGATCAGCAACCAATCTTTCTTTTGATAAATTGCTTTTAATCATGTTCAGTCCTTCATTTATAACTTCATTTTTGCATAAGTTCAATTATTTTGAAAACACAAGGGGGGACTTTTGTGCTTATGAAGTGTATTTCCTTAAAATGCTTAATTTTCTTCGCCTCTGTGTCATCGATGTCGTGAATCCTTTTAATGTTTTGGCTGCCTTTCTGTTCTCTTGGAGTTCATGACATCAATTCTTCACGTCGTGACAAAGAACACTATAGATTAATACCATTTTGTTAGGAATTTTAGCAAGCACTTCCTGGAGGTTTTCTTTCACAGACATTATTACCGCTTGGGTTTCGACGTCATATACATTATAGTCTACATCGCTCTACTTTTTTCGAAATACTTGCAGGAGTTGAGCACACAAACATAATAGAAGAAATACAATTTGGTGTTTTTTTTTTTTTTTTTTTCCTTTTTTGGCAGTATGCTGCCTTCTGCTGGTAGCTCCATTTAAAGCAAATGAGCATCATACTTTAAAATCAATATTAAATGCTGAAAGGAATTTGAGAAACATTTCTCAAATTTAAGAACTTGTGGACTATCAAGAGTACCTATGAGGACTACAAAGATTTTTTAATTTTATTTTGAGAAACTCTTTCTTAAAAATTCAAAATCTTGACTTTAGGTTTTGATTTCAGGGCTGTGCCCAGTTCTAAAGTGGTCATCTAAATTATCCACAATTTGTGTATGTGTTTAGACGACCATATTTCTAAAAACAAAGCACAGTCATCCCTTCATATTCATGAGTTCTGTATCTGTGGATTCAACAAATCCTGGATAGAAAATATTTTTTTTAGTTGTATCTGGCCTGAACACATACAGACATTTTTTCTTGTCCTGTTCTTTAAACAAAATGGTATAACAACTATGTACATAACATTTACATTGAATGAGGTGTTATAAGTAATCTAGAGATGATTTAGTGTGCAGTTATGTGCTATATATTGATATTTTGGTCAACAATGGACCACATATACAACGGTAGCCCCATAATATTCTAATAGAACTGAAAAATTTCTACTGCCTAGTGATATCACAGCCATTTTAACAATAGAGCACATGGCATTACCTTTACTATGTTTAAATATGTTTAAATATACAAATACAATTGTATTCAATTTGTCTGCAGTATTCAGTTCACTAACATGCAGTACAGGTTTGCAACCTAGAAGCGATAGGCTATACTGTATAGCCCAGGTGTATAGTAGGCTATATCATCTAAGTTTGTGCACATTCTATGAAATTCACGCACAATGACAAAATTGCTTAACGACATTTCTCAGAATGTATCCCTATGATTAAATGATGCATGACTGTATAGAGGAGGATTCGCATAGATTATATGCAAGTATTATGCCATTTTATGACAGGAACTTAAGCATCAGTGGATTTTGGTATTTGTGAGAGGTTCTGGAATCAATTCCTTAGAGATACTAAGGGAAAAGTATACTTAAATATTCTCTGGGACCACATGTGGACACAGAAGCAGATCTGTAGACCTCAATTCAAAAAAATACTGACCAGCTGATACAGTACCATTTCATAGGTGAGAAAACGAAATCCAAAGAGGTGAGGGAAACTTGTCCAGGATCAACAAAGAGTTACAGGGAGAAGTCTTGGTAAGAAAATGTGTGTGTGTGTGCGCACGTGCACGCGTGGGCCTGTATAGGCACATAACTTAGTAGTTTGTACCACCTGGTTTTACTTTGCTTTCTAGCTTGAAACAATGTACTGTACTTTACTTAAAAGTTATGGTCATACTGATTCCCGGAACACTACTTGGGAAAATGGTATCATAATTAATCAAAATGTTAATGTTTATTCTTTGTCTTATTTATTTTGTGTAAGAATCCACTCATCCGATTAAACATGGAAAGCCAAAAGTGTATTATGCTGCCAAAAATGAAGAAACAACATATGCCTGAATTCATAGGAGACTGAGTGTAATGTGGAAGATAACATGAAACATATGGAATGTGTAATAAAAAACAAAATCGAGTATATTGATAATAGTTACCTGGTGATTATCTATTTAAATATTAAAAATTTAAGAATTTAAATTAAAACACATAAACAATATTTACCTATTAGTTATAAAATATGCCAGTAGATGGTTATCACAGGATACCTTTTATAATCTACAAATGTTGGCATTTTAAGTTTAGGCAAATCAAGGAATGACAATGACATTGGCAATGAAGTTCAGGTCTTCAAACTTCCAGTGTCTCCATCAGAGCAATTTCCAATTACAAGAAGATACTGTAGCTAATGTGCCTCTTCTTCTCTCCGATAATAGTAATGCAGTCTGTTTTTACAAAAAAGCGATAAATGCTTTCCATTCTATACATAGAACATTAAATAGATGGAAAAAAAAAAAAAAAACACCTCAGCCAGACTGTTTCAGGTAGCATTTTTGACAATTGCTTTATAGTTCCAATTTCAATGAGGCTTATATAGTAATTTATTTTCTTTTTCTTTTCTATTGAGAGATGGAGTCTCCCTCTGTCAGCCCAGGCTGGAGCACAGTGGTGCAATCATGGCAGTTCACTACAGCTTGAAATTCCTGGGCTCAAAGGATCCTCCCACCTCAGCCTGCTGAGAGGCTGGGACTCTGCCACCATGCCTGGCTAATTGTTTTAGAGACAGACTCTCGCAGGGTGTTGCCCATAGCGAAAGGATGGGTAATTTCATTCTTAAAAAGAATTTTAGGAGTTAAAGGAAATATCTTCTTTCAATTTATTTAGAGGTGTTAGTTTTGAGGTGTTTATAATTTTAAATGCTTTTGTTTGAGCAACTAAAGCAAGTTTGGACACTTTTCTAAACCACATTAAAGGAATTATTAAAAACATGATTTTATTGGGTATCTATCTATCATCTTAGCTTATGCTGGAGCCCACAAGGGGGCAGACGAAGAACATATGAAAGAAAACAATCCCTGGGCTGTAGTCACTAACTGATGGCGTTACATTCTGAATGCATTTGGCTTTATTTTCTTTTTACTGAATTTTATCTTATTTTCTTCTGACTGTGAAAGCAATTTCAATTTCTTTGCACAGTATTGGAAAATTGATCACTAAAAAATCAAAACTCATTTGACTATCTCTCTCTTTTTTTTTTCCAACTTAAAATATATTGAATATTTATTCCAGAATATATTACCCTTTTCTAATATCTCTCTTTACATTTTCTTTATTTGTGCTTACATATATATTTGATGAATTTTTAGCAATTTTAGTAATTTACTAAATCTGTATTCAATAGAAATATTAAACCTAATATAATGTATAACATTATCAGATATAGAAGATCTTTTTTTCTCTCTT
Organism: Aotus nancymaae; assembly: GCF_030222135.1. Classification (NCBI taxonomy): domain Eukaryota; kingdom Metazoa; phylum Chordata; class Mammalia; order Primates; family Aotidae; genus Aotus; species Aotus nancymaae. The sequence goes on along the minus strand of NW_026988431.1, from coordinate 45,262,689 downwards.
ATTTTCTTCTAAGGGAGAAATAACTGTACTGAAGTCATACTTTATGCTGAAGGAGTAAATTGTAATTGTTTCTAATCCACTATTTTCCATTAATCTAATTTTAAATAATGGTTTGTTTACTTTCAAAAGAAAATATAAAAATAACTGTCGTTTGTTTTTATATCAGTTGTGTATATAAATCTGTATTTTATTAATAAATGGTTTGGGTATTCTTGCATTTCCTTTCATTTTATTGTATACTCATAGTTTGATTGGAAATTTTAAACATCTCTCTATATTTACCAGAAGGTTACTTAATTAGTTAATAAAATATTTTCTAACGGAGATGTTTTTGTCAGGGAGGTATTATTTTTGTGTGTGCTTATATATTTTGCACGGGTAATCATGTGTAACAATTTTGAAACCAAACTATTGAAAGCTATTCATTAGCAAATAAGGTAAAATCACTTTTTAATAATTCTTGAATTCTTAATAATTAAAATAATGTTCAAAATGTTTTCAAGGAATATGTCAAACTTTGATTCACTATAAATAAAAGAGATTTAGCTAATATATTAATGTATGTTACTTCTAATTTAATTAGATTAAAAATAGAATTCATCTAACAGCCTATATACTTAAATATATTCAAGCAAAGTGTTTTACTTAAATTAGTATAAAGTATGAAGTTTCTTATTCCCTAAGCCAATCTTCAATTCCAAATAATTGATCGAATTCTAGCTCATGTATATAACTTCTCTTATACTCCAAGGAGTCACAGTTTAATCTTATGGCCAATTATTTTGTTTGAGATTTTATGTATATGTGTATATTTATATACACACGCACACACATATGTACGTATATGTATATGTATGTATGTATATACACTATAGGTTTATATTTGGTATTTAATGCATAGAAAAAGTATTTTAAAGGTTATGAAGTTGTGATTAGAGCTCCAAATAGACACTATGTATCTTTACTTAAGCAAAAAAGATATGCAGGAGAAAAATGTTCTGAAATTTGAAATGGTCATAGCTGAAAGGCCAATTTACATATAATCCTGTTAAATTGATCCTCACCCTGAGAAAGTTAAGAAGGCTTTGAAAAAAATGTGTTCGCTATATTTCAAGTATTTTACAGGCATAGAATTATAAAGCTGACACATAATGATCATTGCACTATTTAGGATGAGCCACTTTTTAGGAAAGGGAGTTTAATCACCAGAGAGCATAATTCCAGGAACTCTTGAGGATCAGAAGAATATAACTTCTAACTTTAGCAATTTAGAGTTCAAAAAAACATGAAGTTCTTTTGGGATGGATGAACTAATAATGGTATGCCTGGCTCATCCAGAAACAGTTAGAATACGTCTCTTCAGGTCTCAGGAGAAGGGACCACAGACTTATTGAGTCATAACATCATATGGCATAATAGCAGGTCTCCTTGAAGAGCTTAAAAAGTCACCTCTTAAAGACTTTGCGGGAGATAAAGACTTGTGGAGAATCTGAAGCCTCAGCTTGAAGGAGAAGAGTGACATTGTGTCATCAAGAGACAAATGAAGGGTATGTTTGCCTGATAAAGAGGTCAGCTGACTGGTGTTTTCTTGTGAGAAAGTGCTCTGACTCAGATACAACATCCAAACGAAGTCAATGGATGTTCACTGACAAAAGCCAGGTCTAGACTGAAACACTCAGCCTTGTTTTGCAGGCGTGTAGTCTTTTTCAGCACTTTAAAAGTACTGAAACAGTACCTCTTGTTTTAAAGAAACTGACAAATGAGTAAGAAGCCTCCTCTCAATTTTTTTATAAGAGACTTCAGTCTTAAAGAACCTTGGACTTTCCAAAATGGCTATTTTTAATTTTACAGCAATGCTGAAGCCTAGGGTGAGGGAGGAGCTAAGAATTTTAGAAATGCCATTGGAAATAATTCCAGCCCTAATCATAAGTCTCTTTTTGGCATTAAGCGAAATAAATTGTGAATACTCATCCTAAGAGAACAGTTTAAAGTACTGGTACCAAGATTAGACCCGTTTAAATCAATAATACAATACAAAACAAACTTGGAAAACGCAGGGCAAGCTATAAAAAGTTTTAATTTTATTTTATAATTTAATTTTATTTATTTTCAATTCTGTTCTTCCTCTAAATGAAAAATTTTAAAGGCTGAAAGACTAGACATAAGTTATGTGAAACAATCAACAAGGTTTGGTGATTTTTTGGCATTTGGAACAAACAGCAGCTGTGGGGTTTTTTTTTAGCTAAAATGGTCACCAGCCACTACTCTGTGCTTTTTTCCCACTGCTTCCTTTTGACAAGTTGCTAGGCAGACACTCCTTGGGTCCGGGTTAAAGAGCTCAGCACACAGAGGAAATCCAAATCTTATAATTCCTGGATCCTGCACGTCATGCACCCTCCGGCATCTGGTGAGTTTCTAAATGTCTGAGCACCTTTTTGGTTCACTGGGTATTTGTGCAACTCAAATTCCCTCCTGGCGCCCCCCAACACATACACTTAGAGCCAAAACAACATACCAATTAGCAGTGATTTATTTGCAAAGTGTTAAGTGCTTTTTCCACTATTGAGGTACATCAGAAGTGGTGTTGATTTGTTTATATGGTAAAGAAACTAAGCATAATTAATTCTGTTTTTTTCCCACTCAAGACCAATTTATTCTCAAATTTTGCCAACACAGAAATATATATATATATACACATACACACACACACATATATACACACACACACACACACATATACACACACACACATATACACACACACACATATATATACACACACACACATATATATACACACACACACATATATACACACACACACACACACATATATATATTATTGCGTTTTAGATTTTGGGGTACATGTGAAGAACATACAGGATTGTTGCATAGGTACATACATGGCAATGTGGTTTGCTGCCTTCCTCCCCATCACCTATATCTAGCATTTCTCCCCATGTTATCCCTCCCCAACTCCCCACCCCCCAGCTGTCCCTCTCCTAGTTCCCCCCACAGACCACAGTGTGTGAAATATTATCCTTTACTTGCAGGGCATCAGCAGCCAGTGTTCCATTGCCACTGTGTTGTAACTCCGACTTCCCCTCCCACAAATTAAGCAGAGAGTAAGTGGAGGGAGTAGGGTCAGATTTTTCTAGAATAGCCCTTGTGACAGGGAGCTTTTTGCACTATCCTTCACTTAATGAAGGAATGTGCATTAAATCTTTTAATTCACTTCATCCTGTATTTTAAAATAAATGTTTTCCACATAGATTTTCCCCCTTCGGGAAGAAAACAAAAACAAGATAAGTCAAATACAGTAAAAAAACAATTCAGGATCTTAGGTTCCAGGCAGTTCAAAAATAGCCAAACGGTTCTTTTTTTCCATCAGAATACCACAATGGCAGAACTTAAGAATCAGGACACTAAAACGGAGGGGTCGTGGCAGCAGCTGCCCCTGGCCGACTGGAACACACTGCACTACCCAGGCATAGGCTGGAGCCAGAGGCAGTGGGTGTCCCAAAGCCAGCCTACCCATCCCTGTAATGAAAGCAAGCAGGATTTGCAGCTGTGGCCCTGGGGGCAAGTGGACTTGTGGAAAGCTAGGCTCTGAGGCTGCAAACACCCTTGGAGCCGGCAGTCCCAAAGGGGGTGAGGCTTGTATCTGTACCTCTATTCCAACCAGCCTCCTGGCACAGGGCTGGGCCCACATCCTGGCCTCTGTATCTTGATCCCGGCTGGGGCCGGTTGACTGGTCACTCTGGCCAGTGCTCACACTGGAAGTCCATCACAGGCTAAATCATCTCCTTCCTAACACCCCAGCACCCCTTGCAAGTGCCGTTTCCAGGGAGCAGATGTCCTAGAGAATAAAGAAATCCCAATTTTGTACAAATCTTGCAAACACCACAGAGGGGGCATCACACAAAGACTGTGTTTTTTGGGAGGGCAAGGTGGGTGGATCACTTGAGGTCAAGAGTTCAAAACCAGCCTGGCCAACATGGTAAAACACTGTCTCAACTAAAAAAAAAAAAAAAAAATTAGTCATCGTGGTGGTGGGCACCTGTAATCCCATCTATTGAGGAGGCTGAAGCAGGAAAATCACTTGAACCCGGGAGGCAGAGGTTGCAGTGAGCTGAGATTGTGCCATTACACTCCAGCCTGGGCAACAGAGCAAGACTCCATGAAAAAACAAAAACAAACAACAAAACAAACAAACAAAAAAGACTGAGATTTGCTGCATCTGGTTTCCTGGAAGGTGGACCAAAGAAGATCTCTGCCACCAAAAAACTCCCTGTCACAAGGGCCATTCTAGAAAACTCTGACCCATGTTACTCTCTCCACTTACTCTCTGCTTAATTTGTGGGAGGGGAAGTCGGAGTTACATCGCAGTGGCAACGGAACACTGACTGCTGATCCCTTGCAGGTATCCAGGGACCAGGACCACGAGGCGGATGCCCAGCACAAGACAACCACGCAGTCCTCCTTCAGCCACGACAGCCTCCCGCAATAATTAACTCGTGATTATCCACATTGCACACTATTAACAATAGACCTGTGGATCTTTGTGGCAGTCTCAGAAATCTTGAGACTTTCCTGAGGTTACCTAGTTAGCTGTTCTATAGTTAATCTGGTATTTCTATGATTCAGATTCCCTTGTTTTCCTACCACCCTTTCTAAGAAAGCAAAAAGTAGTCTCCAAAGTCCTAAAGCAATTGATGGCACAGCTTTCCAAACTGGCCTATGGGGGTTGGTTTCCAGCTCTGCCACTTATTAGCCATGGGACCTTGGAAACCCATGTAAATTCAATCTCTTCCTTTTCCTTCTCTGCAGAATACCTGTTAATATTGTTGTCAGTTGGGCATCAGCCGGGCATGGAGGCTCACACCTGTAATCCCAGCACTTTGGAAGGCCGAAGAGGGTGGATCACCTGAGGTCTGGAGTTCAAGACCAGCCTGGCAAACGTGGGGAAACCCCATCTCTACTAAAAAATAAAAAATTAGACGGGTGTGGTCGTGGGCATCTGTGATCCCAGGTACTCTGGAAGCTGAGGCAGGAGAATCGCTTGAGCTCAGAAGGCAGAGGTTGCAGTAAGCAGAGATCAAGCCACTGCACTCCAGCCTGGGCAACAAGCAAGACTCCATTTCAAAAAAATGCATATATATGTATATTTTCATATATATTTTATATATGTATATACATTAAAAATATCTGTATATTTTCATATATACTATATACATATTGTCTACCTCATGAAATTGCGAAAACCAAATGAGTGTGCACACATATATATTTATATACTAATTTAGTATGATAATATACATATATATGTGTGTATATCTATATCTATCTATCCATCTATCTATCTAGGATTTTCTAAGATATATATTTCCTAAAGTAAGGTCTGATGCATATTATTAGTGGGTGATAAATATTTCCACTGGGAAACTGAATCATTTAAATAGTGTTGGAATTCTGTATGTGAGAAGAAATGTTCCTCACTATCTATCAGTGTTTCTTGATCTTCCTGTACATTAAAATCCTGTGAAATGCTTCAAAAAAGTATTGATGCTTAGGCCATACCCTCGAAATTGATACATAATAAGAGCTCAAGGTGCACCTTCAGCAAATGATGTTTTAAAACTCTTGTGTGATACTAATATGAGACCACTGCCCTATGTCAGAAAGGAATGATTTGACTTCACCCTTATACTTGAAGCTCAGGGAAGAAAAAAGGCAGATACAGAATGTAACTGCATGCGCCACAAGTTTTAGTAGTCTGACGCTTTTTCACATTTTATTTTTGGCACTGACAGAACCAATTACTCCCTCCCTCTTGAAATTCATATTTCCCTACAAATTCCTCAGAGACACTCTCTGAGTTTTCTTGCAACTCCTCAGGCTGCACAACGCTGCAGGGATAGCCAGTGCCTCATTCTGTTTTCATTTAGTGTCTCTGCAGACCACCCACCACACTGTTCTCCTAAAGATCATATCACATACTGCATCAATCAGAGCAACCTTCAAAGTGCCCATGCTCCTCAAGACCTCACCTTTCTAGCCAGCTTAGCTGCCTTCTGCTTTCCAGGAAAGATGTCAAAGGATGAAATGAACTATGTGATTTACTGCCTGCAGGATCCCCACAGCATTGTTTCTCCTGCTACAAATGCTTTCCCACAACTATCCTCTTCACTGGGGACTCCTGTTTGTTCTTCAAAATTCAGGGCAAGTGTCAAGGTTTTCTTGAAAGTATGCTTCCTTCCTCCTTTCCAGTCTGAAGAACAAAAGCCTTGTTTCTAGCAACTGAAGTGGTTAATATATTTACATTTCTCTGTCACTAGATTGGTTTTATTTCAAATGTTCTTTGTTTAAAATCATCTAAGGGCTTCCTGATGAAGGAAAGTTCTGGGTGGTGATGTCTTAAAATTCATTTGTAAAAAGAACCCTTCGAGATGATTCTTAATCCTCACTAAATTTGAAGAAACATCAAAATCAAGAGTCACTCACATGTACACATATTGAGAGGAACAATCTTTATACCGAAGCACAAATGCTCAGCTCATCTACAGTAATAAAAGATGAAATAGACCATAGAGGTGAGGATATTGGTGCTTGGGTTGATGTAGGGTGAGGACTTGTGGAAATTTTCTTCAATAGCTTGTGTACTCAGTGAAATAGGAAGAACAGTCATCAGCTGAGATAAAATATGAAAAAGGGGGTGTTGGAGACCTGATGAGAATTAAAAACAGAAGACTCAAAGGACTAGAAAATTATAGTATGATTTCTAGGCATCATTCAAGGCATAATTGAGGTTTACAGTCTTCACTTAAGTGGGAAATTTCAGCCCTGATTTGGTTTTCTGAAACCATGTGTAGCTGCACAGGTACATGTGAAGAGTAGGCAGGAGGTAAATGTCTTCAAGGTTGGAGTTTTGATAAACAAGTAAATAAGTGGAGATCCAAGGGGGTTGAGGGTGATGGTATATGCAAGGAAGGCATTACTCTAACAGAACACATTCTGGCTAAGGAAGAGAAAAAAATTACATTAGGACAATGAGGAAGAGTGAAGTATTGGATATAGTCAATGAATTTTAGCCTCTATTATTTCTTAAATGTTATTAAAATTAGGGACCCAAATGGAATGAACTGGAATGTTTGCTATTGAGATTATAGAGTGGGCACAGTTATTGATCATAACACATTCTAGGACTGACCATGGGAGTCTTTTAACCAAGGAGAGAACAAGATTATTAGAGGAGAGAATGCCAGACAGCTGGGATTCTAGGTAGTTCAATGGATCGTCTAAATAAATACTGGAATTACCAATGTAATTGTGAGATATTGTCAGTGAGCTCAGAATCTTTTAAGATATGAGGGAGTGTAACACAGGGCTCAGCAGATGACTACAAAGAGGACTGAGTAGTGGTGGCAAGGTCTATTGCAAGCTTTTTCTGTAAAGGGTCAGATAATAAATATTTTAGGCTTTGCCAGTCACATGTAGTCTTTGCTTCCTGCTCCTGTTCCTCCTTCCTCATGCTCCTCTTCCTCCTCCTCCACTGCCACCATCACTGATTCTTATTTTTCTTATTTTTTTCCCACAATGCTTTATAATGTATAAACCATTTTTAGCTTAGAATTGTAGAAAAACAGGAAAGAGGTAGAATTTCGCCTGTAGACTGTAGCTTGCTAACCCCTGGACAAAACTGGTGGTAGAAGGAGTGGTCTTCAAGGAGCAGTACGTAAGCCAAATCCCTACCTCACTCCTAGCCCTTGTGGTAACAGGAATATAGAGAAAGCAGCACCTTCAAGTAAGTACTAGATTTCAGTTGTCAGAAGTTGAAGAGGAGGAAAATACAAAATGTTAGAGAATCCTCTCCCCAATTTTTTTGCTGATGCTAATAAAGCTAAAATACACTTACCTGTACCAGTCTGTCCTGCAGACCTATGTTTCAACTGTTGTGAGAAAAATACCTGAAAGTGGAATTGCCAGATCTAAGATTGTTCTAAGCTCAGAATTTTTTTCATTTTCTCCCAAAGTAATCCCCCTATTTTGAAATCATATCACCATCACCCAATTTTACTTAAAATTAAACTAATCTAAAAACATTATCACCGTTAGGAAGATAAAGTTTCAACTTTCAGAATGTTAGTTTCATAGACCTCAGTAGGTTGACTCTCTGATCTGCTTCTCCTGTCCACTATATATATATATATATATATATATATATATATATATATATGTATTTTTTTTTTTTTGAGACAGAGTTTCACTCTGTCACCAGGCGCCAGGCTGGAGTGCAGTGGCGCAACCTCGGCTCACTGCAACCTCCCCCTCCCAGGTTCAAGCAATTCTTCTGCCTCAGCCCCCCGAGTAGCTAGGACTACAGGCATGCGCCACCACACCCAGCTAATTTTTTTGTATTTTTAGTAGAGACGGGGTTTCACCTTGTTGGCCAGGATGGTCTCGATCTCTTGACCTCATGATCCACCTGCCTCAGCCTCCCGAAGTGCTGGGATCACAGGCGTGAGCTACCGCGCCTGGCCAGCTTTTTGCCTAGGACAAAAAGCAGAATATCAAAGTGTCAAAGAAAATATTTGTTTAATGTGCAAATATCACAGATAACAGTTAAATACCCAACTTTCTGGCCAATAAAGTGTTTGCTTGTCAGTATCCCTGTTAGTGTCACTGCTTTCTACCCTTAAAGAGGAATCAGATAAAGCGATAACACATGCCAGGCATGGATGAGTTCTAGAGATTATTTCAAAGCAGCCAACACATTTTTTCTTTGTACATGGTATAGAAACAGTCAATTTGGGACCATAATCCAACTTATTTTTCTATTTATTACCTTTAATATTAACCTACAGCTCTCCTTATTTACTCAGAAAATCATTATTCCACAATTGCTTTTTAACAAGTTCCTGCTATAGATATGTGTGGCACATTCTACTAGTTACCTACATTGCTGCTTTTTGTTGTCTTTTTTCTTTCTTTTTTTCTTTTCTTTATTATTTTTTTTTTGGCCTGTCTTACAGATTAAGTGCTTTTATTTTTTTCCCAACTTTTATCCTTTTATCCCCTGGACTTTTTTTGTTTTTTAAATTATTTTAATAGTTTTGGGGGAACAGGTGGTGTTTGGTTACATGAATAAATTATTAGTGGGAATTTCTGAGATTTTGTTGCACTCACCTCTTAATCAGTGTACACTGTCCCAATGTGTGGTACTTTTCCCTCACAGTCCACTCAACCTTCCCCCTAAGTCCCCAGATTCATCATATCATTCTTATGCCTTTGTGTCCTCATAGCTTAGCTCCCACTTATAAGTGAGAACATATATTTAGTTTTCCATTCCTGAGTTATTTCACTTAGAGTAATGGTCTCCAAACCCATCCAGGTTGCTGCAAATTCCATTATTTCACTTCTTTTTATGGCTGAGTAGTATTCCATGGCATGCACACATATATATATATTTATGCATATATATCCACATTCCATGCATGCATATATATCATATATTTATGCATATATATCACATTTTCTTTGTCCACTTGTTGGTTGATGATCATTTAGGCTGGTTCCATATTTTTGCAATTGTAAATTGTAAATTGTGCTGCTATAAACATGCATGTGCAGTGCAAGTGTCTTTTTCGTATACTGACTTCTTTTCCTCTGGATGGATACCCAGTAGTAGGAATACTGGATCAAATGGTAGCTCTACTTTTAGTTCTTTAAGAAATTTCCATACTGTTTTCCATAGTGGTTGCATTACTTTACATTCCCACCAACAGTGTAAAAGTATTTCCTTTTCACCACATCCACACCAACATCTATTTTTTTTTTTTAATTGCAGCCCTCTTGCAGGAGTAAGGTGGTGTTGCATTGTGGTTTGATTTGCATTTCAATGATAATTAGTGATGTTGAGCATTTTTTCATGTTTCTTGGCTACTTGTATATCTTTTTTTGAGAATTGTCTATTCATGTCCTTAGCCCACTTTTTAATGAGGTTGTTTTTTTCTTTCTGATTTGTTTGAGTTCCTTATAGATTCTGATTATTACTCTTTTGTTGGAGGCATTTATTGCAAAGATTTTCTCCCACTCTGTGGGTTGTCTCTTAACTCTGCTGATTATTTCATTTGCTGTGCAGAAGTGTGTTAGCTTAATTAAGTCTCATCTATTTATTTTTGTTTTAGTTGCATTTGTTTTGGGGTTCTTGATCATGAACACTTGGCCTAAGCCAATAGGTAGAAGAGGTTTTTTCCCAATGTTATCTTCTATAATTTTTATGGTTTCAGGTCTTAGATTTAACACTTTGAATCATCTTGAATTGATTTTTGTATAAGAAGAAAGATAAGTCTTCAGTTTCATTCTTCTCCATGTGGTTAGTCAGTTATCCTAGCACCATTTGTTGAATAGGTTGTCCTTTCCCCACTTTATGTTTTCATTCGCTTTGTCGGCTATAAGTATTTGGCTTTATTTCTTGGTTCTCTATTCTGTTCCATTGGTCTACATGCCTGTTTTTATATCAGTACCTTGCTGTGTTGGTAACTATGGCCTTGTGGTATAGTTTGAAGTCAGGTTTTGTGATGCCTCCAGATTTTTTCTATTTGGTTAGTCTTGCTTTGGCTCTATGGGCTCTTTATTGGTATCACATGAATTTCAGAATTGTTTCTTTCCAGTTTTATGAAGAATAACGATGGTATTTGATGGGAATTCCATTGGCATTATAGATTGCTTTTGGCAGTATGATTATTTTTACAATGTTGATTCTACCCATCCATGATAATGGATGTATTTCCATTTGTTCATGTCATCTATGAATTTTTTCAGTAGTGTTTTATACTATTCCTTGTAGAGATCTTCCACTTACTTGGTTAGATACATTCCTAAGGCTTTAATTTCATTTCATTTTTTCCAGCTGTTGTGAAAGGGGTTGAGTTCTTGATTTGATTCGCAGCTTGGTCACTGTTGGTGTATAGCAGAGTTACTGATTTGTGTATTTTTATTTTGTATCCTGAAACTTTACTGAATTCATTTATCAGATCTATGATCTGATGAGTCTTTAGGGTTTTCTAGGTATATGATCATATCACTAGCAAACTGACAATTTAACTTCCTCTTTACTGATTTGGATAGCCTTTATTTCTTCCTCGTCTGACTGCTCTGGCTATGGTATTGCCTTATTTTTTGAATGAGAAACTGTAATCTGTCCAACTACTAAAATTCTATTTTGCAAAAATTTTTTGTGACACCATCCTAGAAAATGAAATATGAGACGTCTCTTTGTTGGATCTACTGAGATTATTACTGTTTTCCTGATAAAATAAAATTACCTCAAATACAGTTCTTCTGCCATGCCCCTTCTCTGCCTAGATAGAATATTTAGATGGTACTCAAAAGAACAATAATTATAAGTATGCACACACAAGCAGACACTGCAGATGGTGAGTGTGTTAGTCTCTTTTCATGCTGATAATAAAGACATGTTAAGACTGAGAAACAAGTGGGGTTTCATGGACTTACAGTTCTACATGGCTGCAGAGGCCTCAAAATCATGGCAAAAGACTAGGAGGAACAAGAAATATCTTACATGGATGGCAGCAGGCAAAGAGAGAGAGCTTGTGCAGGGAAATTCTGGTTTTTAAAATCACCAGCTCTTGTGAGACTTATTCACTATCATGAGAACAGCACAAGAAAGACCCACCTCTATGATTCAATTACCTCTCACCAGGTTCCCCCATGACACATCAGAATTGTGAGAGTTACAATTCAAGATGAGATTTGGGTGGGGACACAGCCAAATCATATCAGTGAGTACAAAGATAGAAAAAGATTTATTCCCTGATAACTGTGTGGAGCTCCTGCACCATAAGAAGACTGCCCATGCTGGGCTTCTTTATAATTAGAGTACACTACATATTTCACAGTCAATACAAGTAATTCTGCCCAGCCTTAAATATATTCCATTTTATTTGTTTTTCTTCCTGCAATATCAGGATGGGCTTTTCACAGATTAAAATATTCTCTGATTTTTCTATCTTTGGTCAGTGACTTCCACATCTGTAGTCTGTGACTGTTAGGTCTATGTTCATCCCAAATATTTTTTCTGCCTTTACTAAACTTCAGTTTCTCTACCTTTCCTCAAATAAAAAGCAGCTATTTCCCCAAAGTACCACAGTGATATTTTTTTAGCATTGATTAGTGTAACACTTGGTACCTAAATTCTAAAAGTGTTTCATAGAGAAATTTACAGTGGTAATAGATTGACATTTCACCAAGGCAACTTCTTTTGAAAAGGATTGGCATTAAATTCATATCTGTGATGAGGAATATTTTAGGTTGTAAATGAACATTGATTAAAATCTTGACATTATTCAGACAGACTATATTTGCTCACATTTATTCTCCTGCAATTGTAAATAGTAGCCAACACACAAAAATAAAGTATACAAGAACATAATATTTTTAAAAGATTAACAGTGTAAGAAGAAAAATCTCAGACATAGCAGATAGTTAATGTAGAAAATTGAAATGAAATCCCAGAGTAAGAAAAAAAAAAACCAGAAAAGTGACTACTTAACAATTATCATGCTAAATGTGGAACTTAACTAGACCATTCAAAACAAGACCAATTTCTAATGCAAATTTTCTGAGGTTTTGAGATTTACTTAATATAAAAATATATTATAGATAAATGTTTTACTAAAGATTCTCCTTTAGCCACTCAATATACTGATTTATCAGCCTGTGACTAATTTTTAGTTCTAGAAATGAAAATACTCCATGGAATCCATCCTCAACATGGTTATGAGTCACCTGAACTCCAGCGTTCCGAAGTCGTGTGACATACATAAGTCCATCATCTCTTAAGACATCATATTGACAGGTGACAACATAGGTCAGGGGAGAACCATGTAACTTGCTGTCATCAGCCAACAAAGGGGCTGCCCGCACATCTAGGAACCCTGGATATTTTTTAGCCAGCTCAGAACTACCATAATTTGGATTGCTATAAACATATCCTTTTATAAACCTCTCAGGGAGCAAGGAACTCCAATTAACAAATTTGAAGAGATGACTTGATTCCACAGGTACGTGTTGTCTGGACAGCATGGCTTTTTCAAGTGATCTATCAGTGGTAAAATATTCACTCCAGAATCTGACCATGAATGACTTTTGTAGAAATGGAGAATGTGAATTTTCTTGATATGATGGTGAATCTACATCAAGAGGCTGAAGGGCAGGATAAATTAAAGCCTGGATCTTGAGTTTGATCTTGACATCTGGGTCATCAAGGAGCTGAGAAACAAGATGATTTGCACAAATTATTTTCATTTAAAACAATGAAATAACCCTAATAAGATTATCTATCTGTCGATACTATCTTCTCTTTATCTATCTAACTCTTCATAATCTCATAAAGACTTAAGTAATAAATGAAACATACCATCACAACAAACTTTCTAACATTCAAAATGTGTTTCTAGAACTAGATGTTCATCAATTAAAGGATATTTTCAACTTAAGGAAAATCTTCTGTCATATATGTTTTATGGATAAACCAAAAAGATCTAAATGATCATTATAAAGTTAATGTCCTAACCTTTCTACTAGGAATGATAACTAGAAGAACTGCATAAATATTCTCATCCACTAAGATAAGAGTTTATTAAAATAGTCCTGCTGTAGTGGCTCTTTCCTGTAATCCCAGCACTTTGGTAGGCTGAAGTGGGTGGATTGCTTGAGGTCAGGAGTTCGAGACTAGCTGGCCAACATGGCAAAACCCTGTCTCAACTAAAAATACAAAAATTAGCCAGGCGTGGTTGCGCACAACTGTAATTCCAGCTACTCAGGAGGCTGAGACACGAGAATTGCTTGAATCTGTGAGGTGAAGTTTACAGAGAGCCGAGAAAACACCACTGCACTCCAGCCGGGGAGACATAGTGAGATACTGTCTCAAAAAAAAAAAAAAGTTTATTAAAGTATACCAGTATACCAATAAGTTTTGTCATGAAGAAGAAGGATCACTTAATAGAGGTTTCTGATGTGGCTTTGATGCTAAAGTGACATGACACTTTAGGAAATTTGCGCAAGCCTTTTGTGTGAAATGGTCTATTAGGATCACTCTTTTACATGAAGCCTGTTGTGCTAATATTTGTAATAATCGGTGGTCTGTAAAGAGGGATATACAAATACCAGGTAGGAAAAAAAAGGGGATTTATAGGAATGAAATATTACAAAATGTGTTTTAAATTGTGAGAGCATATAGGTTAAAATTAATTTTACATGTTTTCAAAGTGCATAATATATTATAAAAGATGTATAGAACTTCTACATAAAAATACAGATATTATTAGATGTAACCCCAAATATTTTGCAAATTGTGGTATTTACCTACATTTTAACTACAATTATCAAAACAGACCATTTTGGAGACTATTTATAAAGATTGTTACAAGTTGCCAGGTATTTTTATATAAATTTACTCATATGTCCCTCAAAGAACTCCTTAAAGTTGAAAGAGTTCATTTTTCTTACAGGTCAGAAAATGAATGTTTAGAGAGATTAAGCCAGTATCAAATCTAGAGATTATTGCATCTCCAAATTTCCCGACGTCCAGTCTAATGCTTTTGCTGCTTCATTATGAAATCCATAGTAATGATTAGTAATCTACCTGTGAAGTTTCAAATACTTGTTCTATATTGTGCTTGAAACAAAGTGCAACTGTAATTCTTTTTTTTTGAAAATATTGTCCAACAGACTCTAGCAGTCAAAACACTTTTAGTGTAAAAAATATATAAATAAATATAATTAACAAAACAAATAACAGCAATGTTTTAAAATTGCTTTAGAACCCTCATTTGTAACTGAAGTCAACTAATAAAATCTAACCTACTTCTGATCTTAGAGAGAAGATCTTGGGTAGTTGCTTCTCCTGACTAGCACTCCATCCTTGGGAAAATAGTTTAGATGTTTAAACACTCAATAGCAGTGTTTCTTTTTCATCATAAAACCAAAACCAATTCTACATATAATCTGGGGTAAAAATGCCAGTTATTATTATATTACCATTATTACAGATAAAGAGATCTGATTTTACATATACATACAAAAATCATTTGAATTCTTCATATTTCTTCTTTGTAAGTAGCATGGGAATCTTTGAATGTGTTGACAATTTTCTAAAAATAGGATGATTATTTTGGTAATAGAGGAATATATCATCAAAGATTATATAAATCCATCTGAACCTCTAATAAGGTAATAGGGTCATTAGTCACAATTACATGATCTCATTCATCTACTTAGTATAATATTTTACTGACACATGTTATTTTATTTTTTATGCTTTTTAGAGACACGGCCTTACTCTGTCCCCCAGGCTGGAATATAATGGCGTGGTTACAGCTTACTGTAACCTTGAATTCCTGGGCTTAAGAGATCCTTCTACCTCAGCCTCCTCAGCCTCCCAAGTAGCTAGGAGTACAAGCTCACACTACTATGCCAGGTTAATTTTTCTTTTTCTTTTTTTTTTAATTTTTGTAGACACAGGGTCTCACTATGTTTCCAAGGTTGCTCTCAAACTCCTGGTCTCAAGTGATTCTTCTGTCTTGGCCTCCCAGAATGCTGGGATTACAGTTGTGAACTACCACATGCAGCCTATAATTTTAAATGAGTGATTTATCCAAAGAATTCCCTTAAGAAAGAAATAAATCTATGACAGAAGCAGAGATTGACATTATAATGTTTTAGTCATTTCTTCTCAATATTCTCTTTAATAGTTTCAAAAAAACATCTCCTATTTGCATTTATATTTTAATACATGCATTAAATATGTTTAGAAGTAGACTATTTTTTAAAAGCATAGAAATTATGCACATCATACCTGTTGAGTCACTGCTGCAGCTAAATTCCCTCCTGCACTATCTCCAGAAATACCGATTCTCTCAGGGTTCACACCATAGTTCGCAAGAACGTTTTTACGTAAGAACCACCTTAAGGAATTATATACATCTTCAAATTGAATTGGGAAATGATACTTAGGTGCTAACCTGTAGCTGTAGAGAGAAAACAGTTTACACATCTTTTGTTGTTTGCTTTTATTAAAGCATAATATATTAGGGTGGTGTGAAAGTGATGGTAAAAACCACAATAACTTTTGCACCAACCTAATGCATGCTGGAAGTGCACACAAGTATATAATTTCTTTAATTTTCAAACTGAACATAGCCATATAACCAGCACACAGATCATGAAATATAACATTGCCAGCACCCCAGAAACCTTTTGTTTACTCTAATTCCTGAAGTATCCACTAATTTGACATAACAGCATAAATTATTTTTCCCTCATTTTGGCCTTTAAAGAAATGAAATCATATAGCATATACTCCTATGTATCTGGTTTCAACTGCTCAACATCATGTTTCTGAGCCTCATTCACATTGCTTCTATCTTCCTGTACAGCACTCTATTGTTTGAATATACCATAAATCATTTACCCATTAACATGCTGATGGGCTAAGTGAAATAAGCCAGTCATAGAAGGATAAATACTGTACGTTTCCACTTATATAAGGTGTCTAAAACAGCCAAATTCATAGAATCAGAGTAAAAAGGTGGTTGCAAGGGCTATGGGGGGGAGGAATTGGGGAGTTACTGATGAGCTGGCATAAAGTTTTGGTCAAACAAGTTGAATAAGCTCTACAGATCTGCTGTATAATGTTGTACATATAGTAAAAAGTAATGCAAATTTTAAAATTCATTAAGAGGGTAGATTACATATTAAATGTGCTTATAAATAATTAAACAAATAAATACTAAATAAATATTTTTCCAACTTAAAAAATGTTATGGGGATTTAGGCTGCTTGCAGTCTCGGGCACAAGCAGTGTTGCTATGAATATTCTAGTACATGATTTTGGTGACCATATGCGTGTATTCTGTTGATATTGATAGTACCAGAGCTATGCATAAATGCTTAGCTTTGCTTAATAATGTTCAAGAGTTTTGTTAAGTAGTTTACCAAGTTATTTTCAAACCAGAGCTTATGAAAGTGCTATTGATTCAAAACCTCATCAACACTTGGTTTTTTATGTCTTTCACATTTTATCTATAATATCAAGTATATCGTGTAATATCAGGTATCTCGTAACAGTCTTAATTTGTATTTTCCTGATGTATATAGTACATTTTCATATATTTATTGATGATTTGGATGTCCTTTTCAGTAAATTGTCTTTCTGAGTCTTTCCCCTATACATTTATTAATTGGTAGGTGTTTGTATATTTTGGATTTGAAAAAATATATATGTATTTAAAATTTTTTATAGTATACATATTTGTATACGTACATGTATACACACACACCAACTTTAAGACTTCTATTAATGTCTTTTGATGAAGATAAGTTCTTAATTTTTAATATTATCATTTTATTGAGATATTTATAACCCATAAAATTAATCCATTTAAAGTACACAATACAGTGGTTTTCAATATATTCAGAGTTGTGCAACCATTGCCACAACCAATTTTAGAACATTTTCACCATGCCAAAAAGAAATCATATACCCATTAGTAGTGACTTCTCATTTCCCTCAATCCTCCAAACCCAACCACAGGCAGCCATTAATCTCCATTCTATCTCTATACATTTGCCCTATTTTAGACATTTTATAAAAATGGAATCACAAAACTTGGCATTTATGACTGGCTTGTTTCATCTAGCATAATATTTTCAAGATTTGTCCATGCTGTAGCAGTTCTATTAACAAACAAATAATTAACTGATAAATGGATAAAATGTGGCATATTTATATAATTGAATATTTGTACAGCTATGCCACATTTTATTTAAATATTCAATTGAATTTTAACTATTCAATTGTATAGATATACCACATCTTATTCATCCACTTATCAGTTGATGAACATTGAGTTGTTTCCACTTTGTTTATGAATAATAATTGTATGAACATACAAATTTTTATATGGGAATGTTTTCATTTCTCTTGTGTGTACACTTACAAATGGAAATACTGGGTCAATAAGGTAACTTTGTTTGACCTTTTAAGGAGCTGCCAAAATGTTTATTCCCACCAGCAGTATAGAAGATTCCCTTTTTTCCATGTCCCCACTAACACTTGTTATTATCTTTTTAAATACATACATAATACCCATCCTAGTGACTGTGGAGTGGTATTTCATTATAGTTTTGATTTGCATTTCTCTAATGACTAATGACATTCAGCAACTTTTCATGTGCTTATTGGCCATTTAAATTTAAATATCACCAAAATTATCTCTTTTAATATCGGAGTTCTTCATCTTTAATATAAATAAAATGAGACTATTTGAAGGCAGAGCATATATTTGCATAAATATTGAAAAGTGTATTTTATCTTTCAAGTATATGTGATTTATTAGTCATGTCAATGAATCTAACACAGGTGTAGGTTTTATACTGTAATTTGACTTGCCACATTTAAGAAAATTCTCTTTAAGAATAAAGTTGGAATGCAAAACAGCTTTAGCCTGAATTTTCTAATTGCATTTTACAAAATATTATTCTAGCCACTACATTTACAAGTGATCACATAAAACCAAATATTGAGCATGATTATGTCCCAATTTTATAATAATGATATAACTTGACAAATGGTGATGAGTATGTTATTTTTTCACTTTTCATTTACTTTCTGAAGTTTAAATTTAAATATATACTGCTCTGGCATGGGTCTACCCAGCAGTCCACCCCTAATTTTACTGTCCCTAAGTGTTGTTTCCATACATGGATTATTCATCTAACACAATTTTATATGAACTCATCTATTTTGTTTAATTTGATAAATTTTTAATATACTTAGCCCAGTATAGCCTGTATTTAAAATATAGGCTATATTTTAAATATTTAGAATTATGTAGCCTATATTTTAGGCTCACCAAGTGCTATACACTGGGCTAAGTCTGTTTCAAGGATGTTATCACTTACTCTTCACAATGACCATCTGAGATGGAAATTATTTATGATGTACTTTTATAGATGATCCTCTGACTCATTTTTAAAGACTGTGAATTAAGGGTTGAAAGGAATTACCATCCAGGTAATTATGTCCATAAATGATACAGTTTAAATTGATGTGAAAAAAATCTTTATGCTGTTTCTTTTTGCCTAAATAACACTTGTACACACATATACAGATTTTTTTTTTCTCAACTCTAATCAGGTTAGACCTAGCGCTCACTTGCAGTTGCCTACTATTGTCATCTGAGAAACATTTGTTTTTGGCATAATCATGCATGGGCCAAGAAAGCTGAGAATCGGCTGGGCATATGACTCAAGCCTGTAATCTCAACACTTTGGGAGGCCGAGGCAGGCAGATCACTTGAGATCAGGAGTTCGAGACCAGGCTGGCCAACATGGTGAAACTCCATCTCTACTAAAAACACAAAAATTAGCCAGGCGTGGTGGTTTGCGCCCGTAATCCCAGCTACTCAGGAGACTGAGGCATGAGAATCACTTGAACCCAGGAGGCGGAGGGTGCAGTGAGCCAAGATCCTGCCACTGCACTCCAGCCTGAGTGACAGACTACATCTCAAAAAAAAAATATATATATATATAGGAGTCTGACAGAATCCTAGCATGTTAGGCATCTGGCCAGAAAATAAAACAGCACAGATCTTACTTGGTTGATATGACAACAGCATCAAGTCTGTCTGCCGTCCATCTTGACAGCAAGTCATAATCATATGAAGCTGAAATAAAAGGAAAAAAGTAAGATATTAGTAAAAGAGATAAATGAAGAGAAGGCTGTTTCCTTCACAAAATCCTGCTGCACTTCTTTCACATTCTGGCGGTTTTATTTTACCTTAAAACGCAAGAGACAAATTTAACACTGTATTTATCTATAAGATGTCATCCATCCACAATTCAGTGGAATTCAAGTTTCCCAGTGAAACTCCTAATGCTCTTCCTCCCTTTTACTTTTTTGTCCTGCACATTTTGCCATTGGTCCTTCTATGTCAGCCTCATTCTCTAGATTAACCAAACTCTCTTACTGGAGGGAGGTATTGATTTGGCTCTGTTTTAGATGATGGGTATACAAAGATAAAAGACAAGTCACTAACTTGACCAGTATGTTGTCAGATATGTGAGCCAAGGAGATAGAGACAGAAATGTAGCAACGTAGAAGGATCACCTAAGCATGGGACGATAGAAAAAACACTTGAATATAACTGGAATAGAGCTAGGCCCCCTTAAACAAACATTGGAATTTACTGCTCACACCTGTACTACTATTTTAAGAATGTACCTAGCTGAGGCGTGTCTTTGCCTCTTCTTTTCTCCTCTAGGAGGAAGACTTAATGCTCCTTTTATCCATTTCCAACCTTTTAATTTATATCCAATTATTTTACCAGTGCTCTAAATCTTCTTCCGTTTTATTTCCTCTGGGATGTGTAGCTACCAGTCAACACTCCCAGCCCATTTCTTCGCTAACATATTTCTATTTATTGCCTTCCTTTATTTCAGTCATCCAGCTTGTTTATATTTCTCCCACACAACAATAAAAGAAAATGCTCTTACTGAACTCTCAATATATTATTATCTTATTTATTTCACAACTAAGTCCCTTTAAAGCCAGCAATTATTCTTACCATTTTATTTTCTTGCCTCTCACTTTTGCTAGCTGTAATTTGTTTCTGTGTATATCCCATCACGTCAGCAAGTCTCTCCTCAACATTAACATAAAATGTTCAACATTCGGCTGGGCGCAGTGACTCACGCCTGTAATCCCAGCACTTTGGGAAGCCGAGGCGGGTGGATCACAGGGTCAAGAGATTGAAGCCATCCTGGCCAACATGGTGAACCCTCATATCTACTAAAAATATAAAAATTAGCTGGGTGTGACACACCTGTAGTCCCAACTACTCAGAAGGCTGAGGCAGGAGAATCACTTGAACCCAGGAGGCAGAAGTTGCAGTGAACCGAGATTGAGCCGCTGCACTCCAGCTTGGTAACAAAGCAAGATTCTGTCTCAAAAACAAAAAAAAAGTTCAACAACCAGGCGACGTAATTCCATCCTACTTACTGGGCATCTCTACATCATCCAGTACTTTCATTATTTCCTCTTTCTTGAGGTTCTCACCTTCTTTGGCTTTCTTTTCATTTTCTGACTTTTTAACCATCTCAGCGCTTTGCTGTCTGCTCATTCCTTCACCCAGCAATTTTGTCTGCATTCCCCAGAGGTCTGTCCGCACCCTCCCAGTCATCCTGTCAGAAACGAGACACTCACTCAGATATCTCTCTCTGTTTTTTCTTTCTGTCTTTTTCTCCTTTAACTTCCCACATCAATGGACAAATTTGCTTAATTTTGAGCCTATAAAATTTTCTTTTCAGGATTAATTTATTCTTCTTCTCTAGAGTTCAGAGTTCTTAACTTAATAGACTCAGCCCTATCTTCATTCCTGCTGCTAGTCTATACTGTATTCATTGGAGGTAAACAAATGAATATTAAGAGCCCTAGGACTCAGCTGGGTGAAGTGATTTTCTCACACAATCAGGACTTTTATTCCAGTGCTTCCACTTCTAAATATATTTCTCTTTCTGCTGTAATTCTACACATCAAGAACTATGCAACCTTCATTATTTTTGCTAAATTAAGTTTAGCCTAAAGCTGCCTCTTTCCATATTTTAAAGGTTTCTCGATACATCGTGAGTTGTAACTCAACTGGACGTGTAACCTACTCTTCTCCCAGTTGCTGAGTTTCAGCCAAAGGTAACCAACTTGTTGGACCAGGTTCAAATAAGGCAAACGCTGAGCTGTTACCAATCTGGCTATTTCTGCGCCTCACTTCTGTTTTCTGAATGTCACTTTCCATTTTATATCCATAACTCTCCTTGACCATAAGGCAGTGCTGGAGACTTTCTGAATCTATTCTGGTTAGGAAGGGTGCCTGATCCACAAGTAGTTCTTTGCTCAATTAAACTCTGTTAAATTTAATTTGTCTAAGGTTTTTCTTCTAACATTCTGGCTAATTATTTCCTACATTTATCACTTTAAAACACACTGTATTATTTACTTACTTATCAATGGATTAAAGATTGTCTCCATTAGAATGTAAGCACAATAATTTTTATTTTTTCAGACAGAGTTTTGCTCTGTTGCCCAGGCTGAAGTGCAACAGCACAATCTCAGCTCACTGCAACCTCCACTTCCTGGATTCAAGCAATTCTCCTGCCTCAGCCTACCCATTAGCTGGGATTACAGGCAACCCTCAACCACGCCCAGCTAAATTTTTGTATTTTTTCTAGTAGAGACGTGGTCTCACCATGTTGGCCAGGCTGGTCCCGAACTCCTGACCTCAAGTGATCCACCCAAAGCACTTGGCCTCCCAAAGTGCTGGGATTACAGGCATGAGAAAATTTTGTCTGTTCAAAAATATATCCAAAGATCTTAAAATATTACCAGGCATGTAATAAATATGTGAATAAATGGATAAAACATTAAATGGTTCTGTAATATCAAGTGGAGAATGGTAGAAGTAACAAAGCTTTCTTAGAGTAATTGTGATAAATAGAAAAAAAAGTGTCTTCTCACATTTACCTGAATTGATGAGGAATTGCATATGTAGAAAAGATTGATATAAAGCTTCAAGGAAAAGTAAAACTTTGCCAGAAGAACAAAGCATGAGAAGATAAAAGAGGTGGTAATGTCCATGCCAAAAGGCATATATACCTACTGAAGACTTAGTAAAATGTTTGCAAACTACCTCAGTGACAGAGATTTCTCAAAACATTCACTTACCAGCACTTCCCAAACACCAGCCACCACCGTGGATGTAAAACAACCCCCTTCTTAGTGCTTCAGACTTCCTCTTTGGCACATATACCCGAACAGGAATGTTGTTGAATTTTGTCTCAGTCACAGTGACATTTTCATCTGAGGTTGGTGGGACTTCATAAAAGCTCAAGGCAAACATAAGGGAATCCATAATATGGTGAAGTCCCAGCAGCTCCACGAATACAGCCTAAAAATGAAATTCATACACATTTTAAAATTCAAGTATCATATGTCAAAGAGATCTATGGACTTATGGTACACTTTAACCCTTAATAAACTAAAATGGAATGAAATAAATTTTCATGCATGGATCCTGCTTGGTCCCTTTAAAAGAAACCAGAAGTGCAAAGGTTATGCCTAGAGTGGTTCTTTAAAAAGAGGAGTATATTGTGAAGGAAATAAAAATATTTCATCCCAAAATATATCTCCTTGACATATTGCAAGACGGCTTTTCAGAAGGGCTAGAAATACAAGAATAACTGAAAAGCTTTTTTTGTGCGTGGAGGTGATTTGCATCTGTAGAGAAAATCTGCATTGATGCCGGCTTTCTCTGTGAGCCTTCATTTGTCCAGATCAAGGAAAAATCAACTGAGAAGCTGACACCTCTAAATGTCTGAAAGAAACGTTTACCATCTATTCTCTCTGACGGCTGCTATCTATGAGGTTCCATCTATATAACAAGACCACTTTTGCTAACCACGTCTCCACTTCTCTTCTTCCCATAACCTGTCTTGTCACCATAATGCTTTCTGGCCAAGCCACCATTCTTTCTGCAACCTCAAGATAATCAAAAAAAGTGTCAACCATCTGGCCATTTCTTTGAGATTTTATATTTTGTAAGTCTATTATGCAAGATAGAAAATGTACATGCCTTTTCTCCTATTAACCAGACCCGTCAGTTGACTTTCAGCAATCTTCAGAGGGCAAAGAGGCAGTTTAATCTTGACCCCTGCTACTAATTTAGTTGTTATTTCACTAAAATGTGTCAGGTTTTCTACCAAGATTTAGGGTTTCAGAGATGAACCAAACAAATGCTGCTCTCAAGAATCTCAGTTAAGTGTGAAAGACAGATAAGTGAACTGCTAAAAAAAAAAAAAAAGAAAAATGTAAATACTATTACAGAGCTCTGTACAAGGTACTTTGGGAGTAAACAGCAGGTGTTTACAGAAGCTACCTGGGAGCAGCAATTGGAAAGTTGTTTTCAAACAGGAAAAGCAATTTTATCTGAGGCTTGAAAGAAATACCTTTTCCTAAGTGTTTTGCTGACCAAATAAGGAGAGGAAAAACCCTCCCAGGTGGAGGAACTTGTTTAGTTTAGAAAGGGAGGCTCTTACTGGTGCAGTGAGGTGTGGCTATGGAGCTGGTTGCACATGGGAGCTGGGAGCCATAGGTGGGAGGGAAGGAATGAGTGGGAGGAAAAAAGATGGTAGCTTGCCTTCCTGCAGTCCGTCCTTTCACTGTGGAATGAGTCAGCGTTCCGAGCACTCTATGTGTAGTCATCTCAGTAATATTAACAACCTGCTGACATAGACTGTAGATAGCATTAAATATCCATGTCAGATATGAGGAAAGTGAGTCTGGGAAGGGTTAATATGTCATCCATGCCTGCAAAGCTAGTAAATGATATTTAGAAGGATTCTCAATCCAGTAGTTTAATTCTTGATGTAATGTTCATAACATAATCTTTTAATAAAGGATATGAACACTCAGAGACTGCCAAAGGTTTCAGAGAAGCCAGCCTGCTAATCAGGAAAAAGCAGACAAACAGGGCTAATAATTGACCACAAAAAAGCAAGCAAACAAAGAAGCAGGTAATTCAGGAAGAAGAAAGGCATTAAAACAACTGTTTTTTTTTTTGTTGTTGTTTTTTTTTGAGAGGGAGTTTCGCTCTCGTTACCCAGGCTGGAGTGCAATGGCGCGATCTCGGCTCACCGCAACCTCCGCCTCTTGGGTTCAGGCAATTCTCCTGCCTCAGCCTCCTGAGTAGCTGGGATTACAGGCACGCGCCACCATGCCCAGCTAATTTTTTTGTATTAGTAGAGACAGGGTTTCACAATGTTGACCAGGATGGTCTCGATCTCTCGACCTCGTGATCCACCCGCCTCAGCCTCCCAAAGTGCTGGGATTACAGGCTAAAACAACTTTTAAAAGGTATATCTGTTGAGAGCTCCGAAAATGTGTTACATTTATAAATTGTGGACAGAATGTAAGTAAATTAATGAATAAATTAATTAAAAGTCTGCCAGAGAAGAGCATATATATATATGATTGCTTAATAACATATATATTTGCTTAAAGAACATATATATATATATGATTGCTTAAATAAATAAAAATGTAATAGAAAGACCCCAAGAAAAAAATTAAAGACCTCTCACATATTGTAGTATAGACAGTAAATATGAGAAAAAAAATGTGTCCCTTCCTTAAAGCTCTTTAACAGCTCTGCATAACATACAGAATGAATCAAAACTCACTACTATTGTCCACAGAGCACTGTATGATACGACTTCTAACCTCTCTAAACTAATTGCAACAATTTCCCCAGTAAACCCCAATGTTTCATATGATTTCTTGGACTTGTCAATATTTTGTAGCTGGGATTTTTGTACTTGTTGCTATCTTTGCTGGATGATGTGTTTTTTAGCACTTAGAATGATTAGTTTCTTTTCATTCTTCTGGTCCCTAAGTAAACGTTTCTCTTCAGAATGGCTTTTTCTCACCGTACATGCAGTAGCCCACTCTTGCCTTCTGTCCAAATTACTCTCTTTTCTTCCATCTTTCCTCCTTCAATGTACTTCTCATGAACTGAAATCATTTACTTATTTGATTCTAATTTATTTTTTTCTCCACTGCTAGAATGTCAACTGTGTGGGGACAGATTCTTTGTTTGCCTAATAGGATTTGACAGAGTTGAATTGTTAAATAAATGCCAAATAAAAGATTAGCCCAGGAGTCACAACATTCATCTTGTTTATGTTCTGAAAAGAGATTTTTAAAAATGAAGATAATAAAATAACCAAAGAAATAATAGAAAAATATTTTTCAGGATCCAGTGAGAGCTACACCTTTTTAAATGCCAGCATCTGTGCTGCCCTGGCAAACAGCCAGTTGCCAGGACACCCAGGTCTCCCTCCCCCTTTCATTTCTGTATATCATGCCTCTCATAGCTAACCTTAGGCATGTGCCAACCAGCTTGCCTATGGAGTATTTTCTTGAGAACTTATTTACGTGTCCTTAGTCTATACTCTGAATCCAAAGATGAGTGCATCAAAATCTATAGTGAACACAGTGCTACATAATCAGATAAGCTCTAATTTGAATATAAAATTTAAGTAACAAACCATACCTAAGATAAGAATTTCAAAGGAGAGCCGCTATCACGACATTCAAGCTACCTAAAGTATTTTTAGTGAAACCTACTCGAATGGCTCCTTGCTTTCTGTTCTGATATTTTTTAACATGATTCCAATATATAAGACAGAAAACAAACAAATAACATTCTAAGTAATGCATTGTCAAAGGCCACAGCAGTTATGTTAAAAGAGTAATAAGTCAATAAATCAAGAGAATAGAATCTTGAAAACTTTACTTCTCCAGGTCAAGTGGTGGTGTATGCACTGCTAAATTCATAAAATTTCAAACTTACTATTTTTTCTGCAGTCTTCAACTGTGTGTTCAACCACATGATTCTCCATGGCTCCTCAGTGTTATCTGGGAGAGGTGTATAAATATAATATGCTACGAAGATCCCCACAGTCAGAAGATACAGCGATTTTCTTCCCATGGTGTACTGTCTGCTTCTTGGTCTTCAGAAACACAGAAGGTAAACTTACATAATATGCCTGAATAAACTACATTAATGAGTGGTGTGCTTCAGCTCCACCCAAAAAATTTATCTTGCTTTTTTGAATATAGAGTTGCTTACTTAGTTTAAAGGTTGGCATAGTAAGGCCAAAACTTTATCTGTTATTCAGATACAGCTGTGTTGAGTGCAACTTCAAGGTTTAATGAGTAATAGGGAATGAGGGCAAAGTTTGTCAATGATCATACTGTTATTTGCACAATAGACAAGCATGTATTGAGTAATAACTTAGAAAAAAAATATTTAACTCTAACAAAACTATCCATAGAAAACATACAGAATTCAGAACCTTTGTTTTAAAATAGTTTACCATGGAAAACCAAACAAATTATATATGTGTATTTGATACAGTCTCACTCTGTCACCCAGGCTGGAGGGCAGTGGCACAATCGTGGCTCACTGCAACCTCCACCTCCCACGTTCAAGCGAATCTACTTCCTCAGCCTCCTGAGTAGCTGGGATTGCAGGCCTGTGCCACCATGCCTGGCTAATTTTTGTATTTTTAGTAGAGTTGGGGTTTCACCATGTTAGCCAGGCTGATTTCGAACTCCTCACCTCAAGTGATCTGCTTGCCTCGGCCTCCCAAAGTATTGGGATTACAGGTGTGAACCACAGCACCCGGCCAAATATAATCTTAAAGTGTTGAGAGTATAGAAAACAAAACAGCTACTATTTCTGCCCTTATAAAATTTAGGTTATCTTTTCAGAGACAGAAATATTCACAATATTGAAAAATTGAGTTTAGTTAAGATTAAGAATTTATGTTAATCAAACTGTCCAATAAAGTGATTCCAAAGACAAGCTATGATCAGGTGCGGTGGCTCATGCCTGTAACCCCAGCACTTTGGGAGGCCAAGGCAGGCAGATCACTTAAGGTCAGCAGTTTGAGACCAGCCTGGCCCACATGTTGAAACCTCGTCTCTACTAAAAATACAAAAATTAGACGGGTATGGTAGCAGGCACCTGTAATCCCAGCTGCTTGGGAGGCTAAGGCAGGAGAATCACCTGACCCTGGGAGGCGAAGGTTTCAGTGAGCTGAGATTGCGCCACTGTACTCCCAGCCTGGGCAACAGAGTGAGATGCCATCATCTCCAAAAAAATAAAGTCAAGCTACAATGTGGATAATGATATTTGTAATACATATAAATAAGAAAATATTAGTATATAGAATGCATAACAAACTGATGCAAAGAAGGAATAGACCGACAACTCAGTAAAGTAGATGACATACTTCAACGGTTTTCCATGGAAGGTCTAGTTATTGGGATTTCAAGGAAAAAAATGTTTCATTTTTCAAGTATGTATTTCAGAAGGAAATGCCTATAAAACAAGATGGTAAAATGAACACTGTTTTAATATCCTCTCCATTCTCCAAATATTATTAAAACAATGGTCAAGAAGAAATCTTAATATAATGATGTCAAAAAAGAGAAATATATTCACATAACCTTCTAGAAAAAAAGAATATTAACTGGAATAGAGACATTTTGTAATAAAAAAAAGTTCAGTTCTCCAAGATGACATAACAATTCTAAGTGTGTATACATATGACAACAGAACTTCATAGTTCAAGAAGCAAGAGCTGAAAAAAGTGAAAGATAGTAATGTTTAAAATTATTAGTTGGAAATTGACACTCCTATCTCATTCATTCTTACATGTTCTAATTCTTACATGTATACACACACACACACACACACACACACACACATAGAAATTTATAGAGAGGAAATTTTTAACTGTAACAAGTAGGAATTGTTTGGTGGTAGAGATTAGAAACTGCTGAATCTTCACTGGAAGAGGTCTTTGATCTTAACATCCACAATTCCAAGATAGGAGAGCTTATTACTTTCTTATGTAGCCCACTCCTTGTTTCCAAGACAATTGAAAGCAAATTTTATTTTTTAAATAGTAAAATATTCATATAGTTGAAAATCAAAACAATACAAAATATATATATACACACAAACACACGTATATATGTAAAAGGATGAAAACAATTTGTATGTAAAGGTGTTAGATAAAGTTAGAAACGGGAGCAGGATGGGTCATTGTATACATGCATATACACATACACACACACATATGTATAACTATGTATACACACATATGCACTGCACATACAGAGAGAGAGACTGAGAGAGAGAGTTAATTTTGTAGCAAGAAGATTCAACGAGATACACTGGGTCAGGTTCGCAATGAAATACTCATAGTAGGGAAAGGTATTCTTCCAAAGCACTAACCACATCTCTCATAATGTTTAAGTGTTTTTCAGTTAGTGAAGCTATAGTATGATTTCATAAGAACTTACACATCAATAGTATATACCCCAAATCTACTATTAATGCTTAAATGTCACAGAGTAGCTCAAACATATGACTTCTGAATTTTGAATGAAATTTAAAAACCTAAGTAGAAGGTTTTTAAATTAATGTATATTTTATGACTTTACTCCTATTAGAATAGGTCATTTTTATTATAAATATAAGCCAAAAATCACCTTGTTGTTCATCTTGTTAGTGGTATGCTTTAGAGTCACTCAGGGATACAATAAAGAAGCCAGTAAAATTTAACAAGAGGAAACCAAATGCTTACAAAACGTATTTTAAAAAAAGAAAAATAACTAGAATCCTACAAAACTTACCTTTCCTGATCAATAAAAATTTTCACTTATCGAATATGATGACTTTCCATAACGGTGATTAGCAGCATTATTTTCCATGGTTCCTCAACATTATCTGAGAGGAGTGTATAGATATAATATGCTATGAGGACTCTCAATATTCAAAAGTAAAAGAATTTCTTCCCATTTTGTAATTCTGTTTCTTCAACAAGACAGCATATGATTTATATCAATGCCCGACATTAAATAGACATTAGAAAACCCCCACCCAAAACTATTATCTCACTTTCTATCCCAGAAAGTTCTTATTAGCAGAACAGATTGTCATATTGTACCATGTGACCAATAACAGCACAAATTCCAGTGAGCATCGTGTAAAAGAAAATACTCACTTCTGGAAAGTTCTGTCCAAACCACAGCATTATTGTATCTTCAGATCATCACTGGGCAGAGAGGGCTGTGGCCCACCGACTTGGAGAAAAGCACATTAATTTTCAGATATTCTGGAAAATGTAGTAGAAGCCCATCCCCCCAGTGGAGAGAAAAACATAATGATTCACTAAAAAGTTCTGATATATTTTGAATAATTTATTTCATCTTTAATAAAAGCCAAGTAATTATGGGCAAATTGAATATCTTAGAACTGATTGGAATGGTTTGTAGTGAGTAATGAAAAACCTTCTTGCAAAAGAAACTTTGAGTCATGTCTTAGCAAGGCTGACTGGTAGATAAGAAATATAAAGGGCTTTGTAACTCCAAAGGCACTAAGGTAGAATTTGTAAGTATAACTTTTAATCTATATAACTTTTTGTCCCTTCATATTCCATCTTAGTTAATATATAACCTCAACTGATATGTTGCTGAATATCATGGCACTTGATAAGAAATGAAGGAGTCCTTGATGTGTCCTTAAGGTTATTCTGCTATTCTGCTGTCTTTAATGTAAGACTCACTTTTCTTTTCTTTTTCTTTTTGAGAAGGGGTGTTTCTCTGTCGCCCAGGCTGGAATACTGGAGTGCAATGGTGGAATCAAACCTCTTTGTAGCCTCTACCACCCAGGCTCCAGGGATCCTCTCATCTCTACCTCCTGAGTAGCTAGGACCACAGGTGTGTGCCATCATTTCCAGGTAATTTTTTAAAAGAAATTTTATGTAGCGATGAGGTCTTGCTATGTTGCTCAGGTTGGTCTTGAATTCCTGGGCTCAAGCAATTCTCCCGCCTTGGTCTCCCAAAGTGCTGGGATTACTTGAGCTACCATACAGCCCAGTCTTACTCTTTAACATGGTTCTGTGTTCTAGAAAAGCAAGAAAAACAATTTGGATAATGACCTTTTTCTGTGTTGCAAAGAAAATTTTTGCATGGAAAGTGCATGATATAAATGGAAAAATTTCAATTTACAACAGCACTTGCCCAGGACAGAATCAAAATTCAATGCTGTGTTTCACTATATTTTTTGACCCAACTAAATTTTAAGATTTAAGTGTGTTTCCAATAGCAAATTAAGGCTTTTCTCAAGTACTTAGAAAGTGGTTGTAATTTGAGAGTCTATAATTCTTACCAAATTCATCTAAGCTTCTTAGTTAATACCTATCTCTCCAAATAACTCAGAAATTTGTTTATGAACTGTAAATATCACTGTAGATGTTGAAAAAGATCTCATAAAAGAGAGAAATCCATTATTAAAGTGGTTTCATTTACTCCCCTTAATCTTCTCACCTTGTCTAGAAAAAATAGCAGGACTTCAAGCAATCTGTTTATCAAATGAATTTTCATTAGTTGTTGATGGACCAAAGGAGATTTAACTAAAGCAATCTTTATTGCTATAGGAAGACACAAGGCTAACACTGACATAAATCATGGTATGTGCACATACAGCCATCCAAATAAGGCAAAATAAGACAACTCTTAATATTGCAACATAGCACCAGGGCCATCAGCTGTGCTATGGGAAGAAGGAGAAAATTGTGGACTAAGAAGTGTCCAAATTGGCTGCTTTCATAATGGATTGGCCTCCAAAGCTCTAAGTAGGGAGCACAAAAAAATTAGCTATGTCATGCTGCTACCTCTGATTGCCAAGACTTTGAATGTTTGGACAAGGATAAGGAAACAGCAGATATCTTCACCTTTCTTTATAATTCTCTCGATATGCCAATCTTTGTGGCTTAGAAAACATAAATGCCATGGGGTTTAGGGTGTGAACTAGTGAATACAGCCTACTCAAGAGAGCATTAAAACAGACTGAACTCTAATCCATGCATTCATACACTCACATATATATTTCTATCAAAGTTCTTGTCATGTTTTAATAACTCTCTTTCTTTCTCTCTCTTGACAGAGACGACATCAAGAATTTGCTTCATGGCTATATGCCCTAGTCCCAAATCCAGAGCATTTAAATAAATGTTTGTTGAATAAATGAAATTTCTTTAACTGTGAGGGTATTATGATACCTCTCTAATAAAGAATTAAACCCCCTCTTTAAATGTTATTTCCTTTTTTGTATCTCTTCTTGTAATAGAAACTAAGTTTGAATTTTGATGAAGTCCAATTTATCTATTTTTCTTTTATGCCTAGTGCTTTTTTCTGTCCCATGTCTTGTCTAAGAAATTTTGGCCTAACAAAAGATTACAAAGATTTTTCTCTTATGTTTTCCCCCAGAAGTTTTAAAGTTTTGTGGGTTTTTTAAATATAGATCCATGATTCATTTTGAGATATTAATAATTTTTGTATATGGAATGAAGTAAAGTTCAGGGTTAAGGATTTTTTTAATATGGATATGCAAATATTCAGGTACCATTTAAAAATATACTACACTTTTGGAATTGAATTACTTTGGCAACTTTTTCTTTAAAAATTGACCCCAAAGTTATGGATTTATTTCTAGATTCTCTTTTTATTGTCTGTCTATCCTTATTGAAATACCTCATTGAAATAAATCCTTTTTGAATATTATTCTATTGAAATATCTTGATTACATAGCTTTGTATACAATCTTAAAATCATTTACCGTAAATGCTATAAACTTGTTCTCCAAAATAGTTTTTTAAAATATTCTACATTCATTTTTATTTTCATACATGCTTTAGGATAAATATGATATTTTCTTTAAAAATCAAACTAAAGCCTTCTGGGATCTAGATTGGGATCACAGTAAATAAATAGGAGAACTGATACCTAAGTAATCTTGAGTCTTTTGGGCAATGAGCATCTTATTTCTTTCCATTTATTTAGGACATCTTTAATTTTTCTCAGAATAGCTTTCATTTGTCTGTGAAACTGTCTTGTATGTATTTTGTTAAATTTATCTCTGAATATATCATGTTTTATGCCATTAAAAAACTGCTGTATTAAAATATAATTGACTTACCCTGATTTTACTATTTAAGGCACTTTGACATAATATGTCAAATTATATATTAGCACAATGCAATAAAATTATAAATCAATTTTAAGATAATAGCACAACATATTTTGCAGAATGCTGATATGGTTTGGCTGTGTCCCCACCCAAATCTGATCTTGAATTGAAATCCAAATTGTAATCCCCACATGTTGAGGGAGGAACCTGGTGGGAGGTAATTGGATCTTTGGGGTAGTTTCTCCCATGTAGTTCTCATGATAGTGTGTGAGTTCTCGTGAGATCTGGTTGTTTGATAAATGTCTGGTACTTCTCTCTCTCCTTTCTGTCTGTCTTTCTCTCTTGTCTGCTGCCATGTAAGATGTGCCTTGCTTCCCCTTTGCCTTGTGCTGTGACTGTAAGTTTCCTGAGGCCTTCCTAGTCATGCAGAACTGTGAGTCAATTAAACGTCTTTTCTTTATAAATTCTCAGTCTCATACAAATGCAGAAAGAAATTTTTTCAAAAGATAAATGGCTATCTCAAAAGAAAATGACAACTCAGCAACAAGGGATTGATTTCTTTACTATACATAACATTTCTACATGTTAACAATAAAACAGCAATGGCTTAACAGAAAAATTGAGGACTTACGTACTAACAGCTATGGAAAAATAAATTTAAATATATCCTAATGACATGCCACCTATTATGTCAAAGACTACAAATTATTACCTAGTACCCATTACCTTTATTCTCCATATATTTATTCTTCAAAATCTTTTATATCTTTATCTCTCTCTCTTTCTGAGGTAATCTACTTCTTGATAGCTATCTTCTAGTTCACTAATATTCACTTCAGCTAGGATTAATATGTTTTTAAACCCATCTTTTATGTTTTAATTTTCAATTGTTTATCAACCAAGTGCTCAAGCATAGTGATGACCACATAAATTCAATCCTCAAGAGACATCCTCCAACAAAACTGTGCGACAAGAACAAATAAAGCTACAAAGCCTCAAACTTCAAATTACCTCTAAGTAGAAATGTAAACAGCAACTTTCAACAGAGTTATTTCTCAAGTTCTTGCTTTGAAACTGTATAGAGAATGAGATGTGGGAGAGAATTGTCTGGGAAAATTACACAGAAAAGAAAGAGAAATGAAGGATCTAAGACTGAGCTAAAATCATCCTTCTAGAAAGAGAAAGTGAACCCAAAGCATGAAAATCTTGTACAAGAGTCTGAGTGCTAGATCATAAAACTTAGTGAAGATAATTAATAAAAGGTGTTAACAGCTCATTGTGGGTGGTAACTAGGGAAGGAGATGGGAACCAAGGAAGGAGAGGGTGAAGGGGAGGAAGTGGAAACCTTTAGAGACAAGGTGGGAAAGTGAAAAAGGAAAGAGAACTTTGGTATTTCCTAGTTTTTCTTCTGTTTTATATGAAACATAAACACTAACATGAACAAAGAAAATATTTAAAGGTATAAAACCCACTGGTAAAATTAAGTACATGAACAATCCCAGAATACTCTAATACTGTAAGTTGTGGTGGGCAGTCCACTCACAACTCTAGTATGAGGCCCAGAAGACAAATCTATTAAAAATAATAATACCTAGAGCAACTTATTAAGAGATAGGCAATATGCATTCTATATTTTGGTTAAGTTATATGATTATATTATTCAGGACTTTTATGTTCCTATAAATTTGTTCCCTATTTTTTCTGTAAATTGCTAAGAGAAGAGTTTTGAAATCTTCAGCCATAACTATGGGTTTGTCAATTATTTCTTTGGTTTAGTAATTTTTTGCTTCCTTCACTTTGAATCCCTGCTACTGGGTGTACACGCATTGAAGATCATTTTGTCTTCATGATGAATTGATCACTGTATCTTAGAAATGCCTCACTTTATCCATAATTTTGTTTTGTTCTGAAAGTTACTTTGTCTGATATGACTATAGCCAATCCAGATTTTTTATGAATAGAAAATGCATAGTATGACTTATTCAATCATTTTACTTGTATATTTACATTTTTAATTTTTACAAGATTTTTTTGCTATACTTAAAACAGTTGGAACTTCCATTTTAATGCAGTTTGATCATCTTTGATTTTTAATTTGATCTCTACTTGCAGTTCATGTAATCATTGATAAGGTTTGGCTTAAATATTACTATTTGGTTTCTATGTCTCCCGTGTCATTTTCCTCTTTTTAAGCCAATTTTTAATTGAATATTTCTTATAATTCTCTCTTCCTTCACCTGAGGTTTATTACCAATATGTCTGTTTTATTATTTGGTTGCTATGGCATTCACAAGGTCATATTTGAGGAGATAAAGGAGTGAGCCACATGGGTATCTGAGGAAGGAACATGGAAGACACAGTGATATCAATTGGAAAGTCTCAATGATAAGGCTGGAGCACTCCAGAGATGTTCAAATAACACATAGGAGGCAAGAAAGAGGAATTAGAGAGCTTTCAGTCTGACTGAACTGAGAAGCCACTGGAGGATCCTGAACAGAGGAGTGTGACATCATTTGACTTCCATTTATAAAAGATCATTGTCTGATATGTTGCAATTGACTCTAAGGGTACAGGGTGGAAGGGGAGATATCAGTTAGAATGCTATTGGAATATTCTAAGCAAAAATTGGCAGCAGATTAGAGGGTATTAGCAATGGAGTTTAGAAGCAAAAAGAGGTTGAATATAGGATATATTTTGGCCAAGAGGATTTTATAAAGATATACATGACAGAAAGAATAAAAATAAAATTAAAAATAGCTAATTTTATTTGCTCCTTTGTTTTTCTTTTGTTCTGAACAACTGAAATATGCAGTGGCTATTTATTGAAATGAGAAAGACAAAGATCAGAGGTTATTTGAGGGAGATCAAAAATTCGTTTGGGATTTTTATTTAAATCCAAGTGAACTTGCCAAGTAGGCCATTGGATATATAACTAATCTGGATTTGAGAAGTTCCAGACTGAAGATGTGACCTGGAGGGGAGGGTTGCCTTCCAGGTCATTTAAAGCCATGAGACTGAAAACAATAGTGACATGAGAGCCAGTGACTCAGAGGTAAGCAGAAGACTGCAAAATGGAAGGGAGATTGGTGATCTAGTCTGCTACATCATTAACATTGACAAGGATTTTGGTGGTTAAAGCAATTTTGGATGAAAGGTTGATTGGAGAAGATAAATAAGAAAGATTTGGAAGAAAGCATATGGAGGCAGCAAATATAGACAGGTCTACCCAGTTTTTCTTTTTTGTTTTGCTATAAAGGAAAATAGGGAAATGTGGTGGAAACTGGAAGGGGAACTAGAGTCATAAGAGTTTTTATAAAGAAAGTGAAATTTTATCGTATTTGTATTCTGGTGGAAATGATCCTTCAGACAGCAATAAAGCAGAAGAAAAAATAGATAATTTCTAGAATCTTGTCCTTGAGAAAGCAAAAGAGGATTAAATCTAGTATACACTTAAGAGAATTCGGCCTTATATAAGAGCACCATTTAATTATAATAATAGGAGAGATTGACTCGGGGAAAATAATGTAATTGATGGGCAGCATTAAGGGCACACTGGAAGCCTGCATGTGTCAATGAGAACATTGACACATGATTATTTTATTCTATCACGCTCATCTGTGAAGGATAAAGGGTTATGGAGGAAGGAGAGAGAGAGAGAGAAGGAGAGAGAAAACCTGGGGGTATATGTGATAAAGGCTGACTATACAACTTAATCTGAGTAATGAAGAAAAGAAAAAAATATATGAGCATAGTGAAGAAATACGAAATCCCGGTAAAATTCTCAAGTACTGTGGCTATTGAAGTATCAGTGGGAGCAACTTACAAATACAGCAGATTATAACCTGACAGTAGTCTACTTAATGCTGAGATTATAGAGAAGGTGTAGTTTTTGTTAGTAACAAGGTCGAAGGCATGATTATACAGACAAATGGTTTGTGCAGAATAGAGGAATAGGGACAGATCGTTGGGGAAGAATAAGTCATAAAAATCAGAGTCTGCATTGCTGGCTGTATTATCTATATAGATTTTGAAGTCCTCAACTGCAATATTGGAGATATTACATTTTGGATATTGAAGTAACAATAATAATGGATCTGATTATTAGAGTGACAATGAGGTTAAAGGTAAAATGCTTGAGACATGAGAGCCAGTGACTCAGAGGTAAGCAGATGACTACAAAATGGAAGGGAGATTGGTGATGCAGTCTGCTACGATAATCCAGAAGGCTTTAGAGGAATGGAGCAGTCTGAGAGCAACAATGAGGAAGGAAGACATCTACTGCATGTTAAGCTCTGTAGCATGAATAATATGGAAGAAAAAATTAGAAGAAGCCTGATCCTAACTTAAGTACTGGAGCTCAGCTCAAAGTTGATAGAGGACACTGACAAAAGTTTGAGGATGTCACTCATAATGAATCGTGAGCTCCAGCCAGCACAGTGGAATTTGTAGGAATTAGGAAGGGACTATGAGAAGACAGAAAAAGGTACAGGGAATGACTTATAGGGATTAGAGTTTGGGAGATGAGAGTGACTTGAGAGTAATGACTGATGTAGAGAGGGATAAAAAACAATTAGAAAGAACTAGTCCTGGTGACTTAGAATAAAAGAAGCCAGTTGGTAAGGTAGGGGACACCCATAATTATGTATCCTACTTTACTTTGAGAAAACCAAAGGTAAGGACCTAGGTGGACATTT
Source organism: Aotus nancymaae (assembly GCF_030222135.1). Classification (NCBI taxonomy): domain Eukaryota; kingdom Metazoa; phylum Chordata; class Mammalia; order Primates; family Aotidae; genus Aotus; species Aotus nancymaae. Next base: position 45,225,314 of record NW_026988431.1, on the reverse strand, counting down.
GTACCAGAAATTGAATCTGTCAGTAAATAATAAAAAATGTTTTGTTGCTGTTGCTATCATTCCCTCACTCTATTGCATCTTCCTTTTGGCAGGAGTCCTGGAAAAACGTGGTATAATTAATACCAATTCATTTCATCATTATTGTTTATGTTGCTTTAATAAGGTTTTTTATTAAAACCTTATGTCTATATTTAAATGCGTCCTCCTACTCCAAATTAAGACTCCTACTCCATACATCAGGGAACAGATTATTTTGATTTGTAGGCACCTGGTTTGAGGGAGGTAAAGGAATAGGGCATAGAGATCCAAGTAAAAAATCAGAGAAAGGCCTTCTGCGAGTAATTGAGTATACAAATATTACAGTGATGCTCCATTGGGAACTGTAATTCATTTATACATCCATTCCATGCATTATATGACTCCAAATATTTCTATGTGTTATTCACACATAATTTTAATCACTTACCCTAAAGAATTTGTGGCCTACTTCTTATTGCCTATCTACCACTCACATGATTTTACTGAATATTAGTTTTATTCAGAATGATGTGCTCAGATGAAAAAATATGACTTCTCAGGCTGCTTTAACAGCTAAGGCTGATGACATGAAATATAATTCTGTAAAATGACATATAGAAATGTATATGCACATGTATATGTATATGTATATGTATATGTATCTGTATATGTATATGTATGAGTGGAGCTTCCAGGAATGCTACTGTTTTTCCTGATAAAACAGACAAAAATGAAAGTGTGTGATTTCCCCCATTGTCCCCACCAGTGATTTCTGGCTGTCAACAGCTGAGCAGTAAAATAAAGAAACTTTGGCTTCCAATAAAAATTTAAAAAAATAAAATAAGTAAAATTAAAAAGCTGGATGCGGTGGCTCATGCCTGTAATCCCAGCACTTTGGGAGGCTGAGGCGGGCGGATCACCTGAGGTCAGGAGTTCGAGACTAGCCTGATCAATATGGTGAAATCTTGTCTTTAAAAAAATTAAAATTAAATTAAATAAATAATTTTTAAAAAAGAAAAGAAACTTTTGTGTCCAGTGGCTATGAGGAAACTCTATGCTGGCCCTCAGCTGTCTTCCTCAATGCACTTCCAAAAACGATCAAATCTTACATACCATATGATCACTGTGGCTTGTTGTTTGTGGTCTTTCCCCCATACAGTGCCTATATGGACTTAAGAACTTCAGCGATTTAAGTTTTTTAATTTGGTTGTATCATTTCTTCTATGTCCTAAGCTTTGCTCACCACTATAAGTCACCACCACATGTGGAGCTACTGCCTTATGCTGGCTCCGAGCCTACTTCAACCTTCCTAATTTCTCACAAAATTAGAGCTGGCTTTCCCTAAAGTACCTAAAAGATCATTTGCATTAATGTTGGTATCCTAGTACAGGAAGAGGTCAGTATTAAGAATTGAATTTTACAGTAATAGGCAAACAGCATTATATTGAGGCAAATGCTTTTTAAAAGAGATGGCACATATTTCCTATCAGTTCTCACAGGGCAGCATGTCAAGTCTCTAAATTCATGCTGACTAAAACTCTGGCATTTTACAAACCACATGTGTTTGTTTAAAACTTTCTTCTCATCGGTAATACTGTTAGCCAATCAAAAAACTAGAACTTTAAATTAGAGATTTAACAAGTGAGTCACGGTAGCGGAAGAAAATATGAAGTGAGTGAATAACACTTAGAGCAGTAAATAAAATGGAGAAGAATTTGCTAGCAGTCAAAAAAATAAAAACAAAAACAAAACCCACTATGGCTATGAGGACCTTAGAAGGTCACAGATGATAAAGATCAATTCAAACATCAACCCTTTGATTTTCATTAATTTGTTTCCTGTTCTGAGCCCTATACATTTTAAATAAAACATTGCTTAGATTTTTACTATAGATTTTTACGTAGCCAACTCATATACTGATTTTCTTTTCTATACCCAATTTTAAGCCCATTATAGGAAAGAGCTCCATGGAATCCATCCTCAATGTGGTTATGGGTCACTTGAACTCCAGCGTTCCATAGTCAGGTGACGTACATGAGTCCATCATCTCTTAAGATGTCATATTGACAGGTGATGATGTAGGTCAAGGGCAAACCACACAACTTGTCATCAGCCAGCAAAGGGGCTGCCCTCACATCTAGGAACCCTGGATATTTTTTAGCCAGCTCAGAACTACCATGATTTGGACTATAATAAGAGTGGCCTTTCTTAAACTTCTCAGTGAGCAAGGAACTCCAGTTAACAAATTTGAACAGATGGCTTGATTCCATTGGTACATGTTGATTAAAGAACATGGTTTTTTCAAGTGATCTGTCTGTGGTAAAGTATTCACTCCACAACCTGACCATGAGTGGTTTGGACAGGACTAGAGAGTCTAGGATTTCCCGATACGATGCTAAATCCATGTCAAGAGTCTGAAGGGCAGGATATATTAAAGACTGAAGCTTGAGTTTCATCTTGACATCTGGGTCCTCTATGAGCTGAAAAACAATTAAAAATAGATTTCTTAAATAATTTTCATTTGAAAACATATTTTTATTTAAAAACAATACATTGATGAGATTAATTCAGAATCTCAACAAGATAATCAGAAACAACAAAAATATATCTCAAAACTTCCCCATTTTCAACATTATAGGAACCTATAATTTAATACTATGTAAGCAAGATGATTTGTGCTTTTTTTTTCATAATTGGAAAAAGAGACCATCTAATCTGTGGTCTCAGATTAATCTGTGGTCTCAGCAAAATCTCAGGCCAGAAACGATGGCTCACACCTGTAATCCCAGCACTTTGGGAGGCCACAGCAGGCAGATGACTTGAGGTCAGGAGTTGAGACTAGTCTGGCCAACATGGCGAAACCCCTTCTCTACTAAAAATATAAAAATTAGCCAGATGTGGTTGTGTGTGCCTATAATCCTACTCAGTAGGCTGAGACAGGAGAATCGCTTGAACCCAGGAGGCGGAGGTTGCAGTGAGCCAAGACTGTACAACTGTACTCCAGGCTGGGCAACAGAGCAAGACTCTGTCTCAAAATAATAATAATAATAATAAAATAAATAAATAAAAGGATCAAATAACTAAGAATTCTAATTTGGCTCTAACACTGAACAAATTAGTTCTGAGTAAGTTTTATAGTCCCTCTGTGACAAATGTGGGTTGGATTGGTTTGATTTTTTTTTTTTTTTTTTTTGAGACAGAGTTTCGCTCTTGTTACCCAGGCTGGAGTGCAATGGCGCGATCTCGGCTCACTGCAACCTCCGCCTCCTGGGTTCAGGTAATTCTCCTGCCTCAGCCTCCTGAGTAGCTGGGATTACAGGCACGTGCCACCATGTCCAGCTAATTTTTTTTTTTTGTATTTTTAGTAGAGACAGGGTTTCACCATGTTGACCAGGATGGTCTCGATCTCTTGACCTCGTGATCCACCCGCCTCAGCCTCCCAAAGTGCTGGGATTACAGGCGTGAGCCACCGCGCCTGGTCTGATTTGTTTTTTAAATGGGAGTATTTCAACTGTGTTCTTTCTCTTTGTGCTGCAATCATCTATGTAATTATCTTTTTAATTTCTACAGGGCAGTGGTATCCTAATTAGAAAATAACTCTCTCAGGTGTTATGTGAAAGACTGGGAGCCTTAAATACAAAAATATTTATTAAAGTTAAGCAAGAACATATTAGAATTATCATTCCCACTATAAAACTCTAATTCATTTTAATTTTCATGTTTTAAATATTCAATTTATAGTGGTGTTAAGACAAATATTATCTATAAATCAACATGCATATTTCCAGAGTGGGCTAAAAGTTTCCTGTTAATAGGGTATTGAATTAGATAAGTAGAGACCAGAAATTTGAGTTTTAAGAACTACTTCAGGTGATTCTGATGCAAGCTAAAATTTAGGGTCCAGTGGCATAGGTCTAAATAGTGATTATTGAAGCCACCTGCATTCTGATGCCTCTCAGATCAAAATTTAATGGGTAAATTGGAAGTCTATTTCTGAAAACTTGCAACAGCATTTTCTATATAATGTTGAAGAAAGCACAGCATGCTGACATTCTTCCTTTAACATAAATGTAACATTTTCCAAAAAAAAAATATGCACATACAGCAGCAAAAGCAAATAGCAGCAAATTTTATTTTATTACATTTAAAACAAAGTTAATAATAGGAACCACTTGGCACAATAAAATATAAGTACATTACAAGATTTTTTAATGTAAAAATAATTTCCGAATTGAAATAATTAGTTTAGTGTTATAGCTCAAGTAAGATTGCCACACACATTCCATCTAAGTCAATATCTAGAAGAAAGATGCTGTTTATATTAGCAGAGGTGTGATAAATAATTAAGTAGGTAGCTAATAGGTGGCTGACACTAGAGTAAGAAAAAACCAAAAAAAATTTTATATTTTACCAATAAATTCTGGTAACTAAATCTCAGGTAAATTTACAGGTAACTAAATCTTTGAACATGTAGATATTTTATAAAGTTGTCTTTTATTATTAAATAAAATAAACAGAAAACCAAGCACATGGCTTCATAAAACAGAAATGTAAAACAGAACAAATATGTGTAAGGTTCAGGGAGTTCACCATATCTATTGAATTGATCATTTGCCCTTCTTCCCTCCCAGAAATCACCATTCTTTGTTTTATGATATTTAACATTGCAAGTTTCTTTAGAATTATGCCACCTGTGCTCATTTTTAATCCATATAGCTTACCTGGTTAAGAAAATTCTATCTATTCCTAGTTAACCAATGATTATAAGAATTGTTGTGACTTTTTCCAAATGCTTTTTCTACATCTAGCAAGATGATATATGATTTTGCTTCTGTAATTTACTAATATGAGGAAAATTAACTGATTTTTATAAGATATAATTTCCTTCCATTATTAGCAACTTGATCATGGTATATTTTGTTAATGTTGCTAATATCTTAGTTTTATGAGTGTTTTTGGCTCATTTCTTTATTCCCAAATAAATCTGTTCATATTTCCTGAAAACCATCTGATCTTGACTGACTGGTTATAAAACATACACTTCTCTGAAAATAAATCAGAGAACATACACTGTTTTCTTTTCCTCTGGCATACTTCATGTTTATTTGGAATTATTTCATCTTTGAATGTTTAATGTATATTACCAATGAGGTTTTCCACTGGTACTGTATTTTATTACAGGTTGAGTATCTCTTATTCAAAATGCCTGGGATGAAAAGCATTTCAGATTTCTGGTTTTTGTTTTGTTCTATTTTGGAATATTTGTATCATACCTACCAATTCATCATCCCCAAACCAAAAAAATTAATATCCAAAATACTCCAGCTAGCATTTTCTTTGAGTGTCATGTTGGTGCTTATAAAGTTTTAAATTCTGGAGCATTTTGAATTTTGAATTTTCAAATTAGAGATATTCAATCTGTACTGATTGAATTATTGTAGTAATTATTACATGGCTCAGATTTTTATTTTTTTTTTATCTATCTGGCAAGTTAAATTTTTCTAGGAATTTGATTATTTAATTTAAGTATTGTTCCATTTTCTTTTAATTAAAAAGTTTTTCAAAATATCTCTTTTAAGACTTACAATGTGCATTCTTAACTTGTTGAAGGCTAATTTTTTTAATATCTGAAAGATCTACATACAATCTTACTCCCTTTTTCAGTTCTGCCATTAATCTCTATTTCTTTCCATTTGTCTTTCTAGATATTTTACAATTTTATTCATCTTTTTAAAGTATTAACTTTTTGCTTGTCATTCATGCTACTAAGCTTGTTAGGTATATCACAATTTCTGATATTATCATTGTTATTATCTCCCTTGTATTTTTGGTGACTTCTGTTTCTTTTTAGAAAGAATTATTGAGTCAGATACATATTTTTAGCCTTTCTTATTTTCTAGTATATGCTTTTAAGGATATACAAGTTTCTCTAAATATTGCTCTAAATGTGGAGAACATTAAAAAGATATTTAAAAGATATAAAGGCATCATGGCCCAGTACTTCATCCATTAAAAACAAAACAAAACAGAAAGACCTTTTGTGTTTGCTTGTTTCTCTGTTCTTCCTACATCCATTACATGAAATGTGTTGTTATTCCAGAAGTCTCTCAGCTTATTATTATTTTTGTCTGTTTATTCTTTTAATTACTGAAAGAGGTATCCTTAAATTTCTCGCTATAATTGTGAACTTGTGTTTTTTTCCCTGCACCTTTTAATATTTTCTTCATCTATTTTAAGGCTGTATTATTAAATCCACACAGATTTAGGATTGTTGTATTTTCTTGATAATTTAAACTTTTTCTGTAAGACGTAACTTTTTTTTAATCTAGCAATATCTTTAAATGTGTTTTTATGGTATGTATTTTCCACAGATTTACTTTCAAATTTTCTGCTTATGTCTATAATGTGTCATTTATAAACTACATATGATCAGAAATTGTTTCTTCAGCCACTCTGATAATCTTGGTCTTACAACCAGATCATTTAGATCACTTATATTTAATCTAATTACTAAAGTGTTTGGTTTCAGTCTACTATCTCATTTTATTATCCTTTTTTTTTTCTATTTTTGCCTTTCATATTAACCTTTCAATTTTTCTATTTTTTCCTCAGTTTAGAAGTTATACAATATCTATACTTTAAATGGTTTTCCTCAGTGGTACAATGTGTTATTTATCAACTTCTCAAAGGCAAAGGCTAATGAACTTACCAAATGCCAATTCTAATCTTTTATTTCCTTTTGGACAATAAAAAGAGTTTATAACACTTAAAATCTATCCTTCCCACTCCTCTTAACTTATAGCTCCTTTTTTCCTAATGTTTTAATTTTATATGTGTTATTTTAAACTATCCAACTTTATTAGGGTTTATCCACATCTCTTTTTTTTTTTCTTTTGAGATGGCGTTTCGCTCTCACTACCCAGGCTGGAGTGCAATGGCGCGATCTCGGCTCACCGCAGCCTCCGCCTCCTGGGTTCAGGCAATTCTCCTGCCTCAGCCTCCTGGGTAGCTGGGATTACAGGCACGCGCCACCATGCCCAGCTAATTTTTTGTATTAGTAGAGACAGGGTTTCACCATGTTGACCAGTATGGTCTCGATCTCTTGACCTCGTGATCCACCCGCCTCGGCCTCCCAAAGTGCTGGGATTACAGGCTTGAGCCACCGCGCCCGGCTTATCCACATCTTAACATATTCTTGTCCTTGCTTCTACCTACATCTTAATCTTTTATTTGTGTTTTCATTTTGCCTAAAACGCTTTATTCAAAATATCTTTTTTTGTCCTATTAAAAGCAAGCTGTCTTAATTCTCATTTATCTAAATATGTCTCTGTTTCTCCTTTATTCTTAAATAATATTTTTGTGAGGCATAAAATTAGGTTGGCTGTCATTTTTGTTCTGTACATTAATATTATCATTCCCCTGGCCTAGAGCTTACATTATTGCTGTTGAGAAGTAAGCTTTCATTATAACTGCTACTTCTGTAAAGCTACATTTTATATACATATATACACACACACACGTATATACATACATACACATACACACATATATGTATATACACATATATATACATATATATCTTATATATACATATATATCTTATATATATATATTTTTTTTTGGAGACAGAGTTTCGCTCTTGTCACTCAGGTTGAAGTGCAATGGCGTGATCTCAGTTCACTGCAACCTCCACCTCCCAGGTTCAAGCAATTCTCCTGCCTCAGCCTCCCAAGTAGCTGGGATTACAGGTTCCCGCCACCATGCCCAGCTATTTTTTTTTTTTTTTTTTTTTTTTTTTTTTGTATTTTTGGTAGACACAGGGTTTCACCATGTTGCCCAGGCTGGTCTCAAACTCCTGACCTCAGGTGATCCATCCACCTCAGCCTCCCAAAGTGCTGGGATTACAGGCATGAGCCACCACGCCTGGCCTACTGTTGTATTTTTAAATATCCCTTTCTCCCATTTTCTCGCCTCTCTTTTTGGTATAATATGTAAAACACTATTGGATTTTCAGACTGTATCTACTATATCTTAATCTTCTTTTCTGTATTATTTATCTTTTTGTCTCTTCAAGCTTCATTTTGCCTAGTTACATGAGTTGACATGACACATCTTTCCCATCTGTCAGTTTACAAATGATCTCTTCAGCTGTGTAAAATTACTTATGCCATTTTTAAGGTTTTAATTTTGATAAGTTTATTTTTTAGTTTTAGAATTTTTTTTAAAGCTCTAATTTTCTAATGAAATTTGTAACCCTCGTTCTGAATTTATTGAAGAAAGTAGGACAGTTGTTTCATGTTCTGTGAATATCATATTCTTAGATATTAGCTCTAATATCTCAATTTTGTAGAGTATGTCTATTGTCTGCTGATACAGCTTGCTTTCCTTCATGGTTTCTTGCTTACTTGTTTGCCCAAGTATATTTTATAGTGTTTTGGGCATTCAGTTTCATGAGGTATTCGCAAAAAAAAATAATTTAAAGACTATGATGTTACTATATTTCTCCAGCAATGTCTTTTATGTATTTCAGTCAAACACATAGTAGTAATTACCTCTCACGCTACTTTAATTTAATTTAAATTCAAAGCTTGAGGTTCCTCCAGCCATCTGGATGACCTGCAGCAAGGCTGTAAACAGAAGTGAGTTTTGTTTTACAGCAGGTTCACTTTGACTCTGAGAGTGCATTTCTTCAGGACCTCACTTAAAGTGAGGAGTGATTTGTGAGTGTACTCATATCTGCAAGGCTCTTAAATTTGCATGTATAACCCTGAGAAGCTTCCAAAGCTCATCTTGGTTTGTTTCCTTTTGATTACCACATGCCATTAGGGCAGAGAGGATGTTGAGTGCTAGAATTATTTTTTGAGAAGTTTTCTCTTGTTTGTCTTTTAAAATTTTTGGTCTAGAAGTTTCTGTATCTTATTAGCCTTTATAAGATACTTTAGTTAGATTTTTCTTTTGTTTTTTTGAGATGGAGTCTTACTCTGTTGCCCAGGCTGGAGTGCAGTGACATGATCTTGGCTCACTGCAACCTCTGGCTCCTGGGCTCAAGCGATTCTTCTGCCTCAGCCTCCTGAATAGCTGAGATTACAGGTGTGTGCTACCATGCCTGGCTAATTTTTGTATTTTTGGTAAAGACAGGGTTTCACCATGTTAATTAGGCTGGTCTCAAACTCCTGACCTCATGATCCACCCACCTTGGCCTACCAAAGTGCTGGGATTACAGTTAGCTAGATTTTTAATAATTATGAGTCAGAATGAACTGGTTCATCATTTTAGAAGTCTAAAATCCATAAGAGGAAAGGCTTATTATGCAACACAATAAAGAGAAACTGATGCTTGAAGAGGTTAGGTGGCTTGTCCAAGGTCATAGCTGGACATTGCTTCAACTGCAATAATCTGTGTCTCCTGATGGGTTAATTGTACTGCACTAGGATACCTCTCAGAGCAACGATATATATAGAATTCAATTTTGGAGAAGTTGCATGTATCTATTCTATAGTATATTAGAATTAATCACAAAATTTGTATTTTTCCTTTGGCTAGAAATCAGAAGAAGGTTATCTTGAATGTGCCAATAACCAAAATTTATACATTTCCAAAGTATATAAAAATAAATAATAAAATCAGCAAAAAGGATAGCAATATTTTTATTGCACAGTAAATTTAGATGCAATACTTATTATTAGAGTCAGTTATTCAATTGCAGAATCAATTATTAAACTGTAGATATTAATTTGGAAAGTTTATGTAAGTATTTTTCCTTATAGAAACATTGCTTCTAAGACATCACTCCCTGGTTTATTAGGTCAAAAAACCAATACCAAAAACAATTTTATCCATAATATAGTAGGCTACTTATAATTACAGAATAATTTATGTTGATAGCTCATAGGTATATAGTTTTGGCTAAATGTCATATAAGTAGAGTCATATAAATAATTAATAAATGAAAAGTATAATTCCTTCTGCAAGCATATGGTATCTATAGACGTGTTAACATTTTTTTCTGAAAATTTTATTTGAAATAAATATATTTAAGCATAGGATATTTAAGGAATAAAACAAATCTGAGCATCATACCTGTTGAGTCACCGCTGCAGCTAAATTTCCACCAGCACTGTCTCCAGAAATGCCAATTCTTTTAGGATCTATACCATATTTTTCAAGAATCTCTTGGCGTAACAACCATCTTAGTGCATTATATACATCTTCAAATTGATTTGGAAAGTGATATTTAGGTGCTAGTCTGTAGCTGTGGGAAGAAGAACAATTTTTAAGTCAACTATTTTTAATTTAAAAGTATATGATATTCTGCTTACTTTAACCCTAAAATCAAAAGTAAAATTTTTTCTGTAGCAAACCTGATATTTTGGATCATGATAAATCCAAAAACAGATTTCATCCTTATGATGATGCTCTATATGAAAACTTTTACAAATAACATTTACACAAGTAAATTCTTTAATACAAAACTTGGATTAGGCTTAAGGAGAAAACAAACACACACACACACAAGCAGGCGTTACGTTTCCTTGCTTGGGAATAAATTTCTTCCAGAATGATTTTTTTTTCTGTGATCATTATACTTTGGTGGTAATCAATAAATGGCAAGCAAATCTTCAGAACTGTGAGATTCTACCTTAATCTAATGTTCAGTTGGCTAATGTTTAGTTAATCTAATGTTTAGTTCATTACAATGTTTTTTCACATGGCTTCTTCATTTTTCTACTCATTCTTATTTGGTCAATTTTCCAGGAATTATTGATCTAGAATACTTCTCAAGAATAGATTTTGCCTGTGTTCCCATGTGCAATTGCTTTTAGTGAAGGATTTTACTATGACATACCTTGTAGTACTTTAAGTTTGCTTTATCATATAATCCTCAAAAAAACTCTATTTTGTAGAAAATATTACACGCATCCCAATTTAAAGATGAGGAAACTAAGCTAAAGAGATTGTATTTATCTAGTACAAAGTCACAGAATTAGAGTGCCCAGATTTGATCCTGATTTTCTGATTTCAAAGCCCTCACTTTTATTCACTCTGCTCGTGAAAACTAGGCTGGAAATCCAGCAGAGGTAATTTGTCCATGAGATCCAATAGTTTAATTGTATTCTATTTCTAAACTTCCTATTTCTGATTCCCGTTTGATCTGATTTCTTATTTCCCGTGCCTGTTCCTGTAATGCTCAAGCTCACTTTCTCTATGGTCACTCTCTCAATTTCACGTACACTCTTTTGGCATAACAAAGGAAGACCACAGAAGCTGACAGCATTTTCCTATACAAAGCATTCAGCCAAAACCCAGAGAAACCGAGAGTGCTCTTACTTGGTTGATACGACAACAGCATCAAGTCTGTCAGCTGTTCGCCTTGACAGAAAGTCATAATTAAAGCTGAAATTAAAAAAAAAAAAAAGAAACAGCCAAAGGAATTGATGAGTGTTTCTTTCAACAGAAAGCCTACTAGTACACATTGTTCCTCACTGATATACTCTAGAAAAAATATTTCTAATATTTTATCTTAATTTTAGAACATAAATTCTTCCCAGTGTTTCTTTTACATATGCCTTGTCAGCTTTCTCATCCATTCCTACATTTTTACACTGGGTAATTCAAACCAGTTTTTTCCTCCTCAAGATTAATTTCTGCTTCCTTCATTTAGCAGGCATCAGGTGTTGAAAGTACAAACACATAAATATTAGCTCCAGCTTTAAGGAAGTCATAGCCTACTGGAAACAGGGATGGGGAGGGCAGGCATATAAACCAAAAGCAATAATGCAAAGTAATAGTTGTTTTAATGGAGGGGTACAGATAATGCTCTTTGGAAATTAAATTAGACTTCACAGAAACTGCCAGAGAGAGAGAGAGAGAAGAGCAAATAGCAAGTAGAGAGAGCAGAGACTTGAATTAAGTATTCATATTTTCTTGGCAGACAAGAAAGAATGTGCTTTGTTCTGTTTTGTGGTTTTGTTTTGTTTTGGTGTGTGTATGGATTGGGGATGGGCCACACTTGTTTGCCATGGGGCTTGGGCAAATGCTTCCTTTTGCAGAAAAGAAAATTGTTAAAAGATAAATAGAATTTAGTAGTAACAAATGTCAGGATAAATCATACAGCTGTGAAGGAGAAGTAACAGGATATGAGGTTCTTACAAAGCCCATCTCTTGGGGGCCATGGAAAGAGGAATAGATACTATCTTGTGATGTTTCCAAAATCAGGTGCTGAGTACTCTTAACGTCAAATACACACTAAGTCCTTAACTTTCATTTAACCTTTACTATAAAAAGTCGTGCTCATATTTTTGATTGGAATATATATTTTTATGTTTTTCTTTAATATTGAAATAGAAAGTATCAGGCAAATGTTATTTTGTTTCTGAGCTTATTCTTATTTAGTTCCTTTACCTTAGTAAACATATTTTCATTCTTCAGAGATACTTTGAGGTAAAAGTTTTCAAAAAAGTACTTTGGACAGAAGAGACTTGTGGAAACTGGTATGTCATATTCAGATTTTGTGTTAGACACATCACTGCATTGTCAAGTGGTGACTTTACTATCTAAATTTGGAGAAAATGATAGAATCACCCCATTTACTGCTCCAATTTAAATTCCCGATCTACATCAATACCATCAACACCTATTTTCCTTCTGTCACAAATGAAAATATGCTCCGCCTCCTGTGTTGCCAATTTTTCCCATCTGTATCGAATCCAATTTGCTTCCATATTCTCTAGATCAGAGAAACCCCCATCCCTTCCTCTAGCTGCCACTCCCCACATTTCTCCAATACACCTCAATTTACCACCACCTTAACTTCAACTTATAATCATGTTCATAGACCTCCTGTACATAAATATGAAATATAGATAATAAAAAACATGCAAAATATATTTGCAAATAAAATAATATTAGATTTGATGGTAATTAAAATTTTGTATTAAAATATATTATAAATGTTTATATAAATTCATAAGTGCATTAAACAAAATATATATATTATAAAATAAAAATAAAATACCCTTATTCAATTCTGTTTTTTTTTAATCTAACACCTTCTTTCTCATTTCCTTAATGTTTATGCTTAAGACTAAAGTCACCATTTCTATTTCCTCATATTTAATCCATTGTTCAACTCACTTCATTGTTTTCTACTGCAACTTTCTATCAAATCTACAATTAATAATAAAGGTCTAAGTTAGTGAAATACGTTCTCTTCTTACCTGAGATTTGCTACAGTTTTTGGTATTTATTATGCTCTCTTTCAGAATGAAATTTAAAATAGTTCTTTGAAACCTACATAGCTCCAAAGAAATAAATTTCAGACAGCTGAAGTGTTTTGTTATCTGACATGTATGTCTTGATATGATAAAGTCAATATTTCACTAAAATGTATGTTATATAATAAACTAAAAGTTTTAACATGGGGCATATATCAGCATCCCCCATTCACCAGCCACCACCATGAACGTAAAATAAGCCTCTTCTCAGTATCTCTGACTTTCGTGTTGGCACATATACACGGACAGGAACATTATTAAAAGTCGTCTCCATCACAGTAACATTTTCATCAGATGTAGGTAGGACTTCTTGAAAGCTCATGAAGAACATTGCGGTGTTTACAAAATGATTGATTCCCAAGAATTCGACTAACAAAGCCTAAAAGGAGAGATAGGGAAATAAAATACTAGATTACAAATATCAAATGCCAGTGTTGCTTATGAACACAGAGCTATGCATAGGTACACCCAACAGTCCTGTCTCATAACCCCACAGGTGAATCTGAATGGCACCGTTGGAAATACTGAAGGTTTAGTGGTGTTGCCACATAGTTGCCTTAGGTTAAAAAAAAAGTAAAGAATTATTGAGGAATTACAACTTGATAGATTCCATGTTGGACGGTTTGAGTTACAAAGATAATTAAAACAAGTTCTCTTTTCTAAAGAAGCTCAGAGTCAAGAAGCAAAAATAGATGTGTTAGCAGTTACCAAACAACATCACTGCATATCTCATAGATATGTACAAAGAACTTTGACAGTGGTCAGTAGGTTAACTAACCACCTGGATGAGAATTGAAGAGGAGTTTTCAAATAGCACGTGAGCTCTGATACGAGTACTGAAAGGAAAGTAGAGTTTGGCCAAAGGGGAAAATCTCACTCTAGGCCAAAGCAATGGCCACAAGGACACTTCTATTGTCATCGGAGAAATGCATGTAGTTTGGTAAAGCAATAAAGAAGTCTGTACAGGGATGTATGAAAGAAAAGGGACCTCTAAAGGTGACTATGAGCCAAATCCTAATGGGCCTATAATGTCAGGATTCCAAGGATCAGAAAGACTTGCTTTCCTCTCTTAAATTGGAAACATGTGGACTAAAGGGCTGTGTGATCAAAGAGCTAGCTGAATCTCTTTCCCAATAATGAAAATTAAGTAAGTACAAAAGAAATAACAAAATTGTCTATTTTCAATACTAAATTGTCCCCACCCTACTCCTGAAGAGGAAGTCAGGAAATACAGTTCCCAGAACTCCTTGCCAGTGCAATTATAGATTATGTGACAGAGAGGCATTCTTATAAGACTTATTGGGTAGAAAAGAAGGAAAAGCCATTATTTTTTCATCTTGCAATACTGTGGGCATTCATATAGACATTGGCAAATATGTGGCTTTTAATGCTTCTGATTGTCCTCCTAAGACCTGCCACTTCAGTAATGCAGGCAGCTGGAATTATTGATGACTGCTCTTCACTCCCCCATTCTAAAGACTGTGTATCTCAAATTCTCAATTCTGAATTGATTCCTATTGACCTCCTTATAGTGGCGTCTGTGTTCTGAAAAAAACATGATTGATAAAAGTATATAGTCTAAAAGATGGTATCAAAAAAGAGAACGTTTAAGACGTATTAGAATTAGATATCTGATCTGGTTAGATTTAAAGACAGGAATAGCCTCACTGCCAATGTAAAAATGTAACTCTGTTAATGCATGAAATGCAGTAACAAACCAGTTACTTAGTTTAACAACCATTGTAGTTTCTATTAAGGGAGGGTTTTCGGAGATCAAGTAGCTGTTGCAAAAAAATAAGAATAGTATAGAGAGAATGATGAGTTCAAGTAGTGACTGCATGCGAAAGGTAACAGAAAGAATAATAACATTCTCAGGGTTTTAGTTTTCATCTAAAATTACAGTCTGGAAAGCAAATACTGCTATAACTTCCCTGAAATAAACCACTTATACCTTACATCTCTGTCTGAAAATAGAAACAAAGTTTGCAGTTTGTGGAACTGCAATACCAACTGAATTCACAGTCCTCCTGGATGTCTTGGTCGAAAGATGAAATTTGGTCTAACATTCATATCTAAATACTATTGTGAGTACTAGATTAGAAACATTTGTATGGATTATGGATTCTGAAGAACCTAAACACTGAATTCCCAAGTCCCACCAAATCTCCCCTAGCAGAAACAGCAGGTTTCTAACAGTCTTATTTAAGAAAGATTAGATGCCAGAATTTCTCTTGGAGGCTTTAAAGGACCAGATACACTGAAGTTACTTTTTCCTGAGTGTTTATTGGCTTGTTCACTGATGAGAGTCCCTGGGAACTCTCAAGAGCACTGGGAGCCATAGAACCCCTGAGTTCCCTATGAGAACTCAGAGGAGTTGGTAGCAATGATGTCTCTGCAAAGATTCACTTTTGGTCAACCTCAGAGGAGTCCCTGAAGTATAAGTTTCTTCTGGCAGAGAGTGGGTCTTCAATGCAGGTGAATATGTGATGACAACAAGATGTACTGAATGTCCACTGAGTGCTAAGCACAGTGCTAAAAAGTGTGATTGATTAAAGATGCCTGTTTTCCAGAGTCCAGTCTTTATAGACTGTGAATAAGCTCAACTGTGCTTATAAATAAGATTTAATACAAGGCAGACTGAGGAAAAACCTTGATGGGGGCTCAGGTAGCAAGAGGGGTGGGATCGATTTTAACTGACCATCATGGAGAAAGTTTCTCATGAATGCTCTATTTGATCTTAATCTGTTGACTCTGAAAAATGTGTTTAAAAATTTTTAGATTCATTCAGAAAGGCCAGAGCAACTTGATCAAAATCCTGAGTAAAAGACAGGATTTTGATCTAACTTTCTTGGGCTATATGATCAAAATTATCCTGGGAAGCTCTATGAAGGTGACATTGTGGGGAGCCGTGTTCAGAATACAATTATCCTTTCTTTCTTTACAGGAGTTTTCATAAGCAGCTTAATATGTTCTAATGAGCCAACAACAAAATTAATTACATATATATGTAATATTAACATGTATGATTAAATATAGTCATGTAAACCGCTATTTTTAAAAGTAGCGATTTTGCAACAGTCTTTGAGTTAAACTATACAATTATCTAATTTTCTAATTCATTTACTGAAAGGTCTTTTATAAATATTGTTCTGTTATTTAAGATTGCCTCAGATGAATTTTATTCAAAATCATATATTCAGTTGTTACTAGATTTTTCCTGAAGTTAAGAAGTTAGTCATAGTCAAAAGAAAAAGCAGCAACTAACCAACTAACAGCTATTATAGGTATATATAGATAACAATGACTTCATAATATATTCATTCACCTATATAATGTATATTATATAATGTATAATGTATATATGCATATATGGATTAGGTATAGATTTAAATAAGATATATAACTCAATGTAAATATACATATTTACATTGAGTTATATATACATATATACATTATATATACACATATACATGTACATGTATGTATGTAATATATATGTACATATATACATTATACACCTGTATTTCAACTAAATATTTTATTAAAATAGTACAGAATGCTATATGTAATACAAATTAAAAATAGAAATTTAGCTATGAAACTACTAATTGTAACATATGGGAGAAAGTATTAAGCATGTATTTTGTAAGGGGATTCTATAATTTTACAAGTTTTTAGATTCTACTAGTAAGTGCAGTAAATGTATAACAAAATGCTAAGAAGTCATCAGCATTCAAAACATAATGCCCAGTGTCTGAAATCTGAATTGAATGACAAGAGTTTTACCCTTTACTCAGCTGCCTTCTCTTTAGTGGAATATGATTAATTGGAGCAGTGGCTTAGTGGACATATCTTCTCAGATCATCTTACCCTCTTCATACTGACACTATAACCTAAAAGCAATGTTTGATATAAATTTGAAACATTAAATGATATAGAATAAAATTCTGACTAACTCTGAAATTTATATCCCTAAGTGTATATACAAAATTGTTTCTTGATGAATTTTGTATATCATCAAGAAGGGAGAGTGGAGGGCTCTAAAGGTGGCAGATCCGCAAAAAAGACATTAAGTATTGGCACCAAAAATGAAAGCGCCTTGCCAAAATTAAAGACTCCTATCAGCAGGACTGAAACATAACAAGGCTTGATTACTAAGATAAGTTGCTAAAAAAACAAGCTCTCAGATTACCCAGTAGGGTCCAGAGGTAACTGATCTCAAGACAAACCAACTCTAAAGTGGAAGATAACTTCGAGTGGCTATATACTTTGCTAACAATTGCCAGTAATAGACCGGGAGATACAGAAGGACCAGAGAGAAAAATAGGTGAAAATACAGAGGAGGGTTTTGCAGCTATATCAATATTTATAAATCTAATTGATAGATATGTTAGTTTTATATATGTGTAGTAATATATAGATATAATTTGATATATAAAAATTGTGTATACATTTTTAATATTTATAAATTTATGTATAAATATTATATGTATAAATATATGTATGTATATTGTAGCAATAGGAGTCCTTTAGGCACAAAAACTAAAGGAAAAAATCTTGACTACCTCTATTTCCCAGGAAATTTTTGTTAGAGTTCACCCAAGAAAACTCATCTTATTAAAACATGAATAATACAAAAGTTGTATATATAACATTCATGCAAGTTACTATGTGTTATATGAAAAATGATAACAGGATCTAACACATGAAGAAAACAAACTAGAAAAAAACTTACTACAAAGATAAAATATATTACACATTATTTCAAAATGATTTTTTAAAATAATATAGAAGAAATATCAAAAAGCAAAAACACATTTTCAAACAATAGGCAGGTATTTGTAAATGATTGCTAGTTAAAAGGAAGGAGTGACTAAAAATTAGTACTAGCACTAGTACTGGTTAAACTCAGAAAAGGAATAAGGCAAAAAGACTAATAACTTCACAAATAAAACCAAGTTAAAAGAAACTCAAGGTATTATATATGATAGAAATGAAAGAACAAACACAAGGAAGTGAAATGTAAAAAGAGACTAAGAAGTTCCAAAGAGAAATGACATTATTTTAGCATATAAATATATATATATATATACACACTCACACATAATAAATACAAAAAATAAAGCAAAACAATGACCCAAAAGAAATATTTTTATAAATAATTCCAGAATAACTTTTTAAAAATAAGGCTTGAAGCTATATTGCAGTGAAACTGACCCAAATCCAGTAACAACATACACTAGACCATTTAATGAGTTTGAATTGAGTGAGTCTACTTATACACAGATTTTTAAAAAGTAAACTTGAGGATGAAACATATATGTGGTATGCAAAACCCATGTATACAGAAGACCAACTGTATATGCTAATAAAATGACTAGAGAGTGAAGTAACTAATAGAAAATGAAAATGCGGGACTGAACGTAGGGGTTGATGCCTGTAGTCCCAGTGCGTTGGAGGCAAAGGTTGGGAGGTTGGGGGATTGCTTGAGTCCAGGAGTTTAAAACCAGCCTGGGCAACATAGCAAGACCCCATCTCTAAAAAAAACCATTTTTTTTTTTTAATACCTAGGCATGGTGGCATGTGCCTGTAGCCCTCATTACTTGGGAGGCCAAGTAGTGGGAGGATCACTTGAGTCCAGGAGTTCCAGGCTGTAGTAAACTGTGAATACCACTGCACTCCATCCTGGGCAACAGAGAGATCAACAACCTGTCTTTAAAAAAATAAAAACAAAAAACAAAGAATAAAACAAAAACCCTGAGAATAAGGCATGTATCACACTTATTCAGAGCTGCATTAAATGCCAGAAGAGAATGTTGAAATATCTAAAAATACATGGAAGGAAACAGAGTGTGAACCAAGTGTTTAAGTGTCCTTGGATTATTGTTTTCTTTTGCCACAAGAAGGCAGTTTGCTACAGAAGGTTCAAAAAATAATAATGAATGGATTTATACCCAAGTAGTTAGCCTCATTAGAAAAGAACCACAGGTCTCTGAGGGCCAGCGTGGACACTGGGGGCAGCCAGCCAGGCAGCTGCCCTGTTGCCTCAGCGGCTCACTCTCCTTCAACTGAGAATCATGCTGTGTGTTCAATTTCCCTGGGTCTTTTACCATTTGACCTTTAGACAGAACATTTCAGTAAGAATGCATTTTCACGTCTGAATCCAAGATTGTTGCATAGAATTTTATATAACTAATCACAGTGTCACTCAATTCTACCTTTTCTGAAGTTTATACTTCACAAAGGCTTCATTCTGTCAGTATTCATGCCATGAAAATCACAGTAAGATTGTTTTTCTCAGCCAGCAGATTTTGTTTTCTAATATTTAAAATTAAAATTACTTGAATACTTTCCTTCATGCTTATTCTGTTAGGGGTCTGTGTTAAAGAATGAAGATTTTTTTTTTAAAGTTTCGAAAATCAGCAAGCAAATTCTAAGAGCAAAATTTCCAAGACAGCAGAAAGTTTTAAAAGTAATATAGCTGGTAATTATTTTCTCCTAATTAAGCTTAAATATTCATAGAGATTATGAAATGCTGAACTTACCAAATTTGTTATCATTTTCACAGGTATAGCTATCCACACTAGTTGCCAGGGTTCCTCAATGTTATCTGGGAGAGGAATATAAACATAATATGCCCAAGTACTCCTGCAATCAGAAGCAAAATAGTCTTTCTTCCCATGGTGGTTGTCTTCTGCTCTTTCTACTTTGGCAACACAGCAAATACATATTTAAAACATTCAGTGGCTGAATTTTCATTATTTTAAGACCTGTCATAAAATGTTACATAACTTCCTGAGTACAAATTCCACTGTTCAGTTTTTCATTTCGTCAGCAGACTAGCTAAATATACTTAGCAGAAATACAAAGGCGAGCTCTGAGAAACAATCAGCACTTATTTTCTGCAAGTTCTGTCAAATCCAACAGCCTTATTATGTTGCTAGGCTGTTAGTAAACCAACATTTATTGCACAATTACTAAGAGCTGAATACTTTATGTTTAAAAACGCCATGTGACAGTACAGGAAATCCGGTGTATGTCTCAAATAACAGATCTTAGAGTACGGAAGAACAAACAGAGTGTTTTACAAGTATTGAAGCTGGGTGTGGTAGCTCATGCCTGTAATCTCAGCACTTTAGGAGACTGAGGCAGGTGAATCACTTGAGGTCAGGAGTTAGAGACTAGCCTGCCCAACATGGTGAAACCCCGTCTCTACTAAAAATATGAAAATTAGCTGGGCATGGTGGCAGGCGCTGGTAATCCCAGCTACTCAGGAGGCTGAGGCAGGAGAATCTCTTCAACTTGGAAAGCAGAGGTTGCAGTGAGCCAAGATCCCGCTACTGCACTCTAGCCGGGGTGACAGACTGAGACTCTGTCTCAAAAATAAATAAATAAAATAAAATAAAACGTATTCAGAGCTATTATGAAGTTCAGCAGGCATGATCACATGTTTTATATATTACTTTTGTTCTCTTATTACAATTACAATTATCAGTGAATAATACTAATTATGTTTAAATTATACAATAATCGTGGTGACAGCTAACAGTTTTTGAGCACTTACTGTACTGCAGACAGTGTACTAAAACATTTAAAACTTATTTAATCCTCTCAATGGTATTTATTGTCACATTAAAGGGAAAAACTGAAGCTGAGGAAAGCTCAGGAAGTTGTACAGCTCATTTAATAGTATGTAGTGAAACCCGTACAGGTCTCTCTCAGAGCACATTAAAAGTCTCACCTATTTCAATCTTTAATTAATCTTCTATTTCAGATAAGCAATTGAAATTGCAATGGTTAAGTAACTTTTCAAGGTCACAAAAAAACAAGGACTAGAAATGTCAGAGACATTTACCATTCCCTGAATATCCACATGCCCCTCTGCTAAAGATTGAATGTTTGTGTTGCTCCCAAATTCTTATGTTGAAACCTAACCTCCCAAGGGGATGATATTAAGGGCGGGTGGGGGCTTTGGGAAGTGGTTAGGTTATGAATCCTCTGCCCTTGTGAATAGGATTAGTGCCCTTATAAATGAGTTATTATAATAGCAAGCATAATAAGCAAAATGACCTCTTTGTAGACAATTAAAGCCCACAAAGTAGAGGAAAACTATATCTTAATGGTTTAAAATTAGCCAAAGTCATTAACACAATAACCTGCAATGTAAAAGAACATCATAAACTAGAATTATGAAAACTCAGAAATTAATCAATAACACACAAGATGTAACCCCCCAAACGAAGAAAGAACAAACAACACCATTTCAAAAATGAAGACTAGACCAAGAGGGACACAAAGGAGAATAAATATTATATAAAGCTACAAAGACTACAGAAAACATCGTAGGGGAAATATAGCATGAAAATGAGATAGAAGTTTCATATAAAAAGGAAAGTAATAGCTACAGACTCTATGATTCATTTTTATGAAATCCTGAAAAAGGTAAATTTACAGAGAAAACGGGTTAGTAGTTTCTGGTGGGCTGAGAGCAAAAAAAAGGTTTGTCCACAAAGGAGAAATAGGAGAAAATGTTTTCAGGGAACAAAGCTGTTCTGTGCCCCAATTACGGTGAAATTTACATGATGGTATACATTTGTCAAAACATACAGGATTGTATATCAAATATGATGAACTTTATAGTATATAACGTATAACTAAATGCAAAAAGAAATTAGGAACAAAATTAGAATGACTTTTAAAAAAACAACAAAGGATGAAGACAGTGAAAGAACATTCAACATAGATATAATGATATTTTACATGAAAGAAAAATCAAAGCAAGGGAATGGAACAATTATTAAAGACTATAAGATATTCCTGAAATCTTTAAAAAGAAAAACTAAGATTTGAAACTACATATTAATGAGATAAACAACATAGCTGGAAAAAAAAGTTAAAGCATAGTAGCCAATACTGACACATTGTGTTAATGGGAAGATTATCAGACTTAAAAAATCTTTTGCACAAGCCTGGCATGGTGGCTTATGCCTGTCATCCCAGCACTTTGGGAGGCCAAAGCCAGCACATCACAAGTTCAGGAGTTTGAAGTCAGCCTGGCCGACATTGTGAAACCCTGTCTCTACTAAAAATACAAAAATTAGCCGAGCATGGTTGTGCGTGCATATAATCCCAGCTACTTGGAAGGCTGAGACAGGAGAATCATTTGAACCCAGGAGGCAGAGATTGCAGTGAGCCAAGATCGCACCACTGAACTCCAGCCTGAGACAGAGCGAGACTCTGTCTCAAAAGAAAAAATTGTTTGCATATTAAAAAATAATAATACCTTATACAATACAAGAAAGAAAAAACAGATTACCTTCAGATATTATATAGCAAGTTTTAGACCAAAAGAAAATTATATATATATAAAATTTATGTCTATATATTTATATATCTGTATCTCTACTTAAATGACCTTTCTACATAAACAAATTATTTTATTCCCAGTCAAACTTAATTTCAAATATAAATGCTAAAGACAAGCTACCATCTATATCCAAGAACTCAAGAAATATCATCCTTATATATTCTCCCTTTAGAATGATGAACTTTAATGAGAAATTTCTCATTAAAGTGTCACACAGTCAAATTACTGGAGAGATATCAACATAAAAACTGGTGGTGCCACATTTTCTTCATCCAGTCTATCATTGATGGGCATTTGTGGCATATATACACCATGGAATACTATGCAGCCACAAAAAAGAGTGAGTTCATGTCCTTTTCAGGGACATGGATGAAACTGGAAACCATCATTCTCAGCAAACTGACACAAGAACAGAAAACTGAACACCACATGTTCTCACATAAGTGGGTTTTGAACAATGAGAACACATGGACACAGGAAGGGGAACATCACATACTGGGGCCTATAGTGGGGTGGGCGAGCTAGGGTAGGGATAGCAGGAGGTAGGGGGGATTAGGGAGGGATAACATTAGGAGAAATACCTAATGTAGATGACGGGGGGATGGATACAGCAAACACCATGGCATGTATATACCTATGTAACTATCTCGGCATGTGTATACCTATGTAACAATCCTGCACGATCTGCACATGTACCCCAAACTTAAAGTATATTTTTTAAAAAAGGCTTAAGACAATGATAGAAAAGAAGAAAGAAACAACAACAACAACAAAAAACTGGTGGTGAGCATTAAAAATACGTATATTTACATGTGTAACTAAGAACAAATGAGGGCTATGAGAAAATACAGCATGTAATGTCTATATGTTTTGACAATGTAGCTAGACAACAACTATTGTTTTTTAAGTAGCAGTGAGCATACCCAGTTCCCAGATGTTTATTTTTAAATATCATTCTCTATTAAAGAAATCAATCTCGGAGAAATGACTTATTCTGTGACCAGGTCAGGAAAAGTTCAAGATGAGCCTGAAGCAGCCTGTAATGGCAGAAATAAGACAGTGCTCAAAAGTCAAAAGGATAGCGCTGTGTCAAAAGGACACTGGAGCCAACATGAGAGAGCTTCGAGGGACAAAGCTGGAACAATGTGAGCAACAAAATAAATAATATAGTATTAGTTTATAACCCAAAATACAATATCTATATTCATATTTACATCTCGACATATATAATTGAATTTTAAATAAAGGTATGAAAGAGAAGAGACAAGTCTTTCTTACTGAAGAATTCCAAACAATTTATGTAGATCTTACCCTATAGGAGATAAAGTTTAGTTTTCCGTGCTCCTTGAGTGTGGGCTGAACTTAATGAGTTGCTTCTAAAGAATATAGCAAGATAGAGGAAAAAATAATTTTAAAGTAGAGACTCCTGGGAAAAACTACCATGGCCAAATGAATAAGGTTAATCTTATCAGTTATACAGTCATGGTGATAGCATTGTTTTCCCTGATGTGATATTAAAAGGTCACTGCTCCTACGTGGTCTTCCTTTCAAACCCATGATCCAAACTGATTATGAGAAAACATAAGACAAATACAAATTGCGGGACATTTCACAAAATACCTGATGAGCACTCCTCAAAACTATGAAGGTCAGGAAAAATAAGCAAACACTGAGAAATTGTCATAGACCCGAAAAGTCTAAACAGACATGATAAATGAAAACAATAGCTCATCCTAGATTAAATTCTGGAACTGAAAAAGGCCATGTCTGGAAAAAATACTGAAATTTTTGAAAAAGTCTGGAGTTTAGTTAATAGTAGTATACCGATGTTGGTTTCTTATTTTTGGAAAATGTATTATGGTTATGCAATATGTTAACAAAGGCAGAAATGGGTGAAAGTGGTACAGAAATTCTCTATACTTTCTGAAAAATATTATTTCAAAATAGAAAGTTTATTTTTAAAATATGGGGAGCAAATGGGGAGAATGCATGCAAAACATTTTAAACTATTTTCAACAATCACACTGCTGGTTGTGTTGGTATGTTATTCTAAAAATGACTTCTGTGTAATGTGTGATAAAGCAGGTGAAAAACAATATAATATAATTCTGTTGTCTCTGGTGTACCTGAGAAGCAGGAATCTTAGTGTGAAGAAAAGAAGATACAGATTATATGATAAAAATGTTGATAAATGATTTGAATTGGAATATGAGTGATAATAGTCATCACTTCCTATTTACAATTTTGACAGAAAAATGTTTTGTTATTCATTATTTATGGTAACTCTTTCCATTGTGTTTAGTAATTTAACCATCATCATGTTAAGGAATTCTAATCTATTCATGTTTCCTCTGATTTATATACATTGGGACCAGCTATTAATTTTATCATGCCTTTTCATTAATTGGTTCATTCACATGACTCTTCTCTATTAATTCTTTTTTAAAAAAAAATTCTTCTCTGCTAAATCTATTAATTTTTTGATGTAATAAATTATATTGATATATACTTTGGTACTGAGTTACTATGGCATGCCTGTTTGCTCAAACTGTATTTTCTTTTGATACATCACTGGATTGCTTCCTAAAAAGAACTGGAATGCTTTTATTGTGTTTCTGCCACTTGGAATAATTTCAATTGCAATTAATTAGTTTTAAATAACTCATGCTATTCTGATAAAAGTCATGTTACTATGAATCCGTCTGTTGCTGATGCCTTCTCCAGTGATGTATTATGATTAATTTTCCAGTTTTTCTCAGCTTTGTAAGTTAGGGGAGGGTCATTTCTTTCCAGCTATGGTTAGCAATTACTTGTTTTGTAACTTTCATTTTAGGTTCAGGGGTACATGTGCAGGTTTGTTACATAGGTAAACTCATGTCACGAGGGTTAGTTGTGCAGGTTATTTCATCACTCAGGTACTTAGCCTAATACTCCATTTTTTTTTACTTTTCCTTCTCTCTCTCCT
Source organism: Aotus nancymaae (assembly GCF_030222135.1). Taxonomy (NCBI): domain Eukaryota; kingdom Metazoa; phylum Chordata; class Mammalia; order Primates; family Aotidae; genus Aotus; species Aotus nancymaae. Next base: position 45,199,690 of record NW_026988431.1, on the reverse strand, counting down.
TCTACTTTCCACACTTTAGTAAGCCCAGTGTCTGTTATTTCCTTCTTTGTGTCCGTGAGTTCTCATCATTTAGCTCTCATCATTTAGCACTTATAACTTCTCACTTATAAGTGAGAACACACAGCATTTGTTTTTCTGTTTCTTCATTAGTTAGCTAAGGATGATGGCCTCTAGCTCTATCCATGTTCCTGCAAAAGACATGAGTTCATTCTTTTTTATGGCTGCATAGTATTCCATGGCATATATGTACCATATTTTCTGTATCCATTCTGTTATTGATGGAAAGTCATGATTGATACCACAACTTTGATATTGCAAACAGTGCTGCTATGAATACTCACATGCATGTGTCTTTATGTTAGAATGATTTATATTCCTCTGCATACATACCCAGTTGTGGGATTGCTGGGTCAAATGGTAGTTCTGTTTTTAGCTCTTTAAGGAATCTCCACACTGCTTTCCACAATGGTTGAACTAATTCACACTCCCAGCAGCAATGTAGAAGCAGTCCCTTTTCTCTGCAACCTTGCCAGCATCTGTTATTATTATTATTTTGACTTTTTAATAATGGCCATTCTGGGTGGTATGAGATGGTATTTCATTGTGGTTTTGATTTGCATTTCTCTAATAATCAGTGATATTAAGCCTTTTTCTTAGGCTTATTGGCCACATGCATGTCTTCTTTTGAAAAGTGGTATCTGTTCATATCCTTTGCCTACTTTTTAATGGGGTTGCTTGTTTTCCTCTTGTAAATTTAAGTTTCTTACAGATGCTGGATAGTAGATGTTTGTCAGATGCATAGTTTGCAAATATTTTCTCCCATTCTGTATATTGTCTGTTTACTCTGTTGATAGTTTCTTTTGCTGTGCAGAAACTCTTCAGTTTAATTAGATGCCATTTGTCAAATTTTGCTTTTGTTGTGTTTGCTGTTGACATCTTCACTGTAAAATCTTTGCCTGTTCCTATGTCCAGAATGGTATTGCCTCGGTTGTCTTCAAGGGTTTTTGTAGTATTCAGTTTTACATTTAAGTCTTTAATCAATCTTGAGTTGATTTTTATATATGGTGTAAGAAAGGGGTTCAGTTTCAAGCTTCTGGATATGGTTAGCCGGTTATTTCAGCACCATTTTATTAAATAAGGAGTCATTTCTCCATTGCTTGCTTTTGTCAGCTTTGTTGAAGATCAGGTGGTCACAAGTGTGCGGCTTTATTTCTGGGCTATTCTCTTTCATTGGTCTATGTGTCTGTTTTTGCAGCAGTACCATGCTGTTTGAGCTATCATAGATAGCTCAAACCCACAGCCAACATCATACTGAGTGGGCAAAAGCTGGAAGCATTTCCCTTGAAAACTGGCAGAAGACAAAGATGCCCTCTCTCACCACTCTTATTCAACAGAGTCTTGGAAGTCCTGGCGAGAGCAATCAGGCAAAAGAAATAAATAAAGTGCATCCAAATAGGATGAGAGGAAGTCAAATTATTCCTGTTTGCAGATAACATAATTCTACATCTAGAAAACCCCATAATCTTGGTCCAAAAGCTCCTTCAGTTGATAAACAACTTCAGCAAAGTTATAAGATACAAAATCAATGTACAAAAATCACTGGCATTCTTATACACCAATGATAGCCAAGCCAAGAACCAAATCAGGAATGCAATCCCATTCACAATTGCCACAAAAAGAATAAAAAATATCTTGGAACACAGCTAACCAGGGAGGTGAAATATCTCTACAACGAAAATTACAAAACACTGCTCAAAGAAATCAGAGATGACACAAACAAACAGAAAAATATCCCATGCTCAAAGAAATCAGAGATGACACAAACAAACAGAAAAACATCCCATGCTCAAAGAAATCAGAGATGACACAAACAAACAGAAAAACATCCCATGCTCAAAGAAATCAGAGATGACACAAACAAACAGAAAAACATCCCATGCTCAAGAAATCAGAGATGACACAAACAAACAGAAAAGCATCCCATGCTCATGTGTAGGAAGAATCAATATCATTAAAATGGCCATACTGCCTAAAGCAATGTACAGATTCAGTGCTATTCCTATCAGACTACCAGTAACGTTCTTCACAGAACTAGAAAAAAAAATTTTTTTAAGTCATATGGAACCAAAAAAGAGCTTGAATAGCCAAGGCAGTCCTAGGCAAAAAAGAACAAAGCTGGAGGCATCAAGTAACCTGACTTTGAATTATACTATAGAGAGTGCCGTTTTTCCCCCATTTATATCTTACCCATGCCCTCTAGGTTTTAAATATGTTGCCCTCAGTGGCACATAGCAGTCACATAATTATTTTAATACCTTCTATCTTCTTTTTCATTGCCAATATTGTATCTTTTTTATTCTATGAGTCTGGGGAGGGGTGTGTTGTGTTATTTGTCTTACTCATCTTCAAAAATTATCAGTTTTTGATTTACTTAAGTGGAAAACTATAAGCCATATTTAATTTTAGGGAAACACTCTAATAGACATTTATTTTTGTCCATTATTATGTATATTCTAACAGACATTTATATATGTATGTATCCAAATACATACATACATAGGATTTTATATTCCATCACTTTGGTATATATATACATATATTTGCTCCTACTGTGTTACTTCTGTGAATACAACAGATGTGATTTTAAAAATAAAAATAAAAAGGAGAGAGGAACTCCTGCTGGGGATGGAGTCAAACAAACGTGTATCCAAATAATCTTCCTACAAATGCGGATATTTATCTCCGCAATGAGGCTTGCAGCAGACTTCTGTGAACTGTCCATAGTGTCATTAATGTCTCACCAAGGCACATGCTAGGAGAAATTGTTCCAGTAAGTTCTATCAGTGAGAAACTTTTTGAAAAGACTCTAGAGAGCTATGTGAAAAAATTAAAAGTACTAGTTCACATAATCCAAATGGAACAATTTTTGTGGATTAATCAGAGCTAGATTTAAAGGGAGCGGCTGTGTCTCAAGGGCAAGTGCTTTTCTTCATAGATGGTGAGTGTACAATAGGATCATACATGATAGGAGAAGTGGTATGTTCTACCATCGATATGATCCATGAAGGTACTTCTGAGCACATGGCAGGCTCTGATATGATGTATGGTGTATTCAACTAGCTGCTGTTTTTGCTGGTATCCTCTTCCCAGAGAGAAATACACAGAAGGAAAATTGATTGACTCTTCCTTTCAGAACACCATTAATGGTACAAGACCATTTTTTACTTTTAAGAAATTGGAACATATGATACTTGCTACGTGTTCTTTTGTGTTCCACCATACAACAGGTAACATATAACAACATATATGTGTGTATATATATATATGTAAAACAACATACACACACACACACACACACACACACACACTCCACATCCTAACCCCCAATACTTTACCTGTGATTTTATTTACAGATAGGGTCTTTACAAAGACACAGGTTAAAATGAAGCCATTAGGGTAGGCCCTAATCTAATATGACTGCTATCTTTATAAAAAGGGAAAATTGAGGAAAACACATACAAAGGGAGAATACCATGTGAAGATTGGAGTTATGCTGCTACAGGCCAGGAGTCCTGAAACAGATCCATCCTTGGTGTCTTCAGAGGAACCATGCATGGTGTGCTGACACCTTGATATCCGACTTCTAGCCTTCTGAACCACAAGGCAATAAATTCCTTTTGTTTATTTAAGGCACTTATTTTGTAATAGTTCGTTATGGCAGCTCTAGCAAACAAACACAATGCTGAAATGGATATTTCAGCAGAAAAACCTAGAAATTTCCTTTAGGATGCAGTGCTGTTCAGAGGTACTTAGGAAATAGTTACTTCCTTACATGTTAGACATGCATATCAGAAACCTACACCTTATGTGTTTCCACATAAGCCGTATCATCAAGACTTGGACTAAGACACAAACTATAATGTAAATCCTTGTCTTGGTAGCTAGAGAATATTAATCTTGACTCTCAGCTTCTGGATCACTATTTCTCTTAGAAAGAAAGATGAGATGTAAATACAAATCAATGTCTGGATAACATAGCTACAAAGAGAATGAAAACACTGGAATGTCATTGCATGGGATGTAATCAAGTCTTCCCCTATACTGTCAAGAAATAAATTAGAATTGTTAAAAGATGCATTACAGCCAGGTAGTTTCTATACCACTATAGGATGACTATAGTTAACAATAATATATTACATAATTTCAAACAGCTGAAAAGAGGATATTGAACATCCCCAAGACAAAGAAATGATAAATGTTTGAGATGATGTGCCAATTACCCTGATATAATCACTATACATGACATGTATTGAAATATCACTATATATATCCCATGAATATGTATAATTATTGTGAATTAAAAGATAAAATAAAACACATTATAACAGATGACTTTTGTTAGATTGTTTCCAAACTTAATGGCTTGATCGCAATGCTCATATGCCACCGCACAAGAGGGAACAAACTTTGAATGTATGACCCAGTGAAATGAACCCTTTAGCATGCAAATGGTAACAGTGCCTGGATAAAGCCACAAGAGAAGTTAGTGAGGTAAGGGACTGCAATGGAAGCTAATCTAGCTGTGCTTCCTTCCATAAATATTCTGGGACCAAATTTACAAAACAGATAAACAAGGATTGACTGGCCTACCTTAGCGTACCTTTCTACCACATACTTATATAGCAAAAGAACAATGTTTTTCTGCTCTGCAAGATATAAGATTTTTCAAAAATTAAAACAAATGTAGTTATTACCTAGCTTTGAGCTATCCTCCCTCTTTAAAGGCTTGAAAGTGCATACTAGGGACGCTACACACTAGTGTAGTATTTACAAAGTTGAAAGGGTTTTTAGTCAGGAATCATTATGAAAAATGTTCAGACAATAGGACAATCAACAAAATGTGCTTTCTATTAGAGAGCTGCATTTTTGATGATTTGTTTACAAATCAGAACATGCTGTCAAAATGAAGAGATTTCTAGGACTTGTTTTCCTAATTAGAACAGGTAGCCAGTATATGAAATAATGGAAAAGAACTGGAACCAGATTTGGTATCATGGAAAACAAAGTACAGATTTAAAAATGTATCGAGTTTAAAGGAAATTAAATCAGAATTATGAAAACTACAACTTTCTTAGTACACATCACATAGTATCAAATCTCCATTTCTCAGAAGAGAAAAATAATAGATTTCAGTGACACTTATTGTAGTCATGGAAGCATTTTTAGCTTTGTGGTACTGAAATTGAGTGAAAGAAAAATGACTCTTTGAACATAATTTCTCTTTACATTAAAAAATCTTATTTTGTTTGTGGACTGTTGAAATTGTAATTTTTAATTGCCTTGTGAATAGTGGAGAATTGAAAATCATGTCTGGTCCCAATTGAATAAGTTTCTTTTGGGTCAATTGGATGGTAGATTTTTCACACACACATGCACATACTCATCCATATAAACATTTTTTTACTACATTTTCAATTTCTTAATTGGATTCAACTGATTATGCTTAATACTCAAAATTTATAACATCATACCATAAATCTGTTTTCAAAGCAATGTATCTTCAGTTTTTTGTTTATGATTCCACTCAAAAAAGACCTACAGAAGTGAGTTATATTCTTTAGGTAATTTGAGATGTTATATTTGAAAGTTCTTGGAGAAGCTTTTCTAGTCCATACTCAAATGTTCTTCATTATTGAATGCATATTTAGATCAGATTCTTGAGTTATAATATTAATGTGCTGCCTCCTTTAAAAAATAAAATTTGACTGGGAATGTTTTTTAAAATAACCTCCCAAAAGAAAACTACATCCTAATCTCTGAAGGTTACTTTATATAGAAAAGGGTGGGGAAATCTGCAAATGCAATTAAATTGAGGGTCTTGAGATTTGGAGATTATCCTAGACTATTCAGGTGGACCCTCCTAAGTGTAAAAACATATGTTTTTCTTAGAGAAGCCCATAGAGAGATTTGACACAGGCAGAGAAGAAGGCAATGTGAAGATGAAACAGAAAGATTGGTAGATGCCAGTCTTCAAGATTGAAGTGATCTGGCAATAGTCAAAGAATGCTGGCAGCCACCAGAGGTTAAAAGAGGAAAAGAGCGCCATCTAGAGTCTCCAAGGGAGGCGTGTCTCTTGTCTAGGACTTGGTTTGGACCTAGTTAATACTAATTTCATAGTAAAATTAGAACTGTAAAAAAATTAATATCTGTTATTTTAAGCAACTGAATTTGTAGTAATTTGCTACAATAGGCACAGGAAACTAATATAAGGCCCTTATGGTTTATTTCGCCCAGTGGTTTCCATACATTTTTAGCAGCAATTTTGTGCCTTGTTTTTTCCTCTTCCCACTCACTACAACAATTTCTGTGCCTGTCTGGAAACTGTCTTTCCTAATTTGTCAATAACCACTCTTATTTTTCAATTTTAATAAGCATTGGTTCTTATTAGGAGTAACATAATTATAATAAATTATAAGTAAGGAGAAAATAGGCACGCTTATGTACATTTTACATATGGAGGGTCTGCAAGTCAGAAAATGTCAAAACTGTTCAAGGAAACACATAACTGCTACAAATGATTCAAATATAGATTTAGACAACTTAAATGACATTGTTCTTTGCCCCAAAACTACAAAATACCACAAATTACAGCCCACTATGTAAGAGCTATACATATTTATTATGTACTTATAAATTCTTATCCAGCCAACTTACATACATATCTCTTATCCTAAGACCTAGATGTAAATAAAATGGTGAAGTCATGTATGATAAAGCTCCATGAATTCCATCCTCAATATGGTCATGAGCAACCTGGACTCCAACATTTCGAAGTCTTGTAACATACATAAGTCCATCATCTCTTAAGAGATCATGTTGACAAGTAAGAATATAGGTTAGTGGCAAATTCTGTAACTGGGAATCATTGGCCAACAAGGGTAATGCTCTGGCGTCTGTAAGTGCTGGCAATGAATAACTAAGTCCTCCAAGAATTGGTTCAGTATAAACATAGTCTTTTCTATACTTCTCAGGAAGAAGAACACTCCAATTAACAAACTTAAACAGATGTCTTGACTCCAGAGGCATGTGTTGGTTTCTTCTCATTGCCTGGGGAAGTGCTTCATCCTTGGTAAAATATAAGCTCACGAGTTTTATGGCTACGTCCCTTGTCAAAACTATACCATGCTCATTTTCTCGGTGAGATGGCGAATAGCTATCTGCTATCTGTAAGCCAGGGTAAAGTAAGGCTTGCATCTTGATTTTATGTTTTATTCCAGCATCATTCTGCACCTGAAAATATATAGTAATATTCTGTAATGCAAAAATTCCCAAAATACCAGGAGAATAAAATTTAATTTTAATTATTTAGCAATCATGAGATAAACAAATCTACATAAACTAATGTTATATATCATAGTTATTTTTACAACATTAAAATATATTTACATGGCATGAAAAAAATTCAAACCAGTTTAAAATTAAAGTTTTTAAAAATACAGACTTTGTGTGTGAGGAAAAAAGGAGAAAGAATAAGAGAGGGAAGAGAAAGAGAATACACCAGGAGGGAGAGATATATAGGATTTTTTGGTCAAAAATCACAAATGAAAATGATCCAATTCCAAAGATATTTCTAGGGGAAACTGACAGTACATATAAGTTTGTAAAAATCCTTCTTGAAAAAAGTAACCAAAGTGAGTGGAAGAAATAAATATAACTATCAAATCATATTATTCCATTTTAGAAGCTAAAAAATATCTTAAAATTTTTTAGAATATATTCTTTGGCAATGAGGTAGACATTATCAACATCACACCATAATTGTTAAGAAACATTATACCAATGCAAAAGCACATGGACCAAGTCAGAGGGAAAAAAAGCCAATCAACAGGTATCTTATGAGAATGATGCAGTGCAGTGTTGGAAAAACAAAGGGAGAAAATTATGAAAAGATTGATATGCACAAGTTTGATATGCAAGGAAAAAATGTAAAGTACTTGATAAAGGAGTGCCTTTTCTTTTCCAAAGAAAAAAAAGCAGTTGAGGCCTCACCTATGACCCTGCAGACTGCAGGAGAGAACCTTGAATTAATCTCCCAGGAGCTTTTGCCTTGACTAGAGCCTGGCATCTGGACAAATGAAAATACCTGCTGCTGCTCCAAGTGAAAAGTCCAGGACCACAGGATGTAACTCTAAGTCAACCAGTCACCACAGTGGTTGGCTGAACGGAAAGGAAAAACTCAATTGAAATCCAAGAGGTACCTCCGAAAGGGAAATGGTATCCTACCATCTCCATAATGTACTTCCAAGATGCCAGAGGTTTAGTAAGTGTAAAATGAAAATGAGCCAAAACAAAGTTATCTTACAGAAACTTTCCTAGATCCCAAATCTCTCTGCAGTGCTCTTAGGTAGATAATTTACTTATCAAACATTGCTATCAACAGCCCACCATCGGTCATCCTACTCTCAATGTTGATAATCTAGGAAAAAAAAGACAAAATAAAACAGAGAACACAAACACAGGGATGGGTCAAAAATGGTCCATCAATACTCTTGCCTGGCCCTAACGTTCCTTTCTGAAATGCCATATGAAATAAATCACTAACAAATGTGTCAGTATTTCCTAGCTCTATATTCCCCATTATGTCATTGTTACTTTGCCATTCAAGGCTTTTTTTCTTTCTCTCTAATATTCTTCAAAACCCATGCTAAAGTCAGTTCTCTTTAATATATTGAAAAAGCACCTGAGTCAGATTCTCCGAGGTTGGCAATTTTGCCATAGTCTTAAAAACTATCTTATTTATCTGGTGTGTTTCAGATATTTTCTACACATTTTATGTGTGAATATGCATGCAAATACCTGATCAAAAAAAAACTTCTTTTTCAATTCCCAAATCTCCATTACCTCTTTCAGGCCAATCATCACTTTTCCTTTATTATACAAAAATGTACATGATTAATCTTTCTACTTGGTTTTGAATTTCACAAGCACTGATATGATACCTAAGTTATCATTGTATCTTTTACCAGGCCTAAGATAATAAAGTCATTAATATAGTATGGGAAAATAATAGAAAAATGAATATCTTAATAATATGGAAACCATAATATTATAAACCATAATATCTGATTTGTGATTATTTTAACAGGACACTATCTCTGGAACCAGGAATACTAGGATGCAATAAACAGTAACAGGTATAAAACAAGTAGGTCCCAACAGTAACGCTGAATTATTGAATGATCTATTGCTTAGTTCTTTCCTTTGAGACCAATATGGTCTCGAAGACAGCCAGCTAAGCACATTTCAAAAGTGCGCATAAACATAACACTAAACCAAAACAAGCCTGGAATAGACCATTCTATAAAATGGACATGAATGAATGGATATGTATGTCTGATTTTGTGGGTAATTAATACAAACTTGAGTGCAAAAAAAGTGACATTCATCACAGATTGTTATTACTTTGTGAAGAACAAGAACGAAAAAGTAAAAGGTCAAAAAAGTTGAGAGAACATATCTAGCTCATGGTAATGTCCTAAGGGTTTAGACATTGGCTAACTGTATTTAAAATTTCCATTTAAATTTTTATTACATTTCCAATATAATAAAGACCTTTGGATAGCTAAGTAATTTAAAGGTTGTGGAAGATCTTCAAGAAAGCCCATACTTAATCTTTTTCAATAATGAACATTATTTCCATGAAAACACAATGGATAGTATGCATTTAAAATTTCCTTTTATAATTAAACACCATTAATCCTAAACTTATGATTTTTACAGTAAAATCGTCTCATATAAATTATTTGTTCTACCCCTAGTTTATTAAGTCACCCAATTTGAATCTCTGTTTTTCAAAGTTATAGCCCATGCCACTGGTATTATTGTCATCAAGAAAGTAATTTATTTATACCATGATGATGATTGGTCTCCTAGATCTATACATTTGAGAGCAAAATTTGGGACCCAGTTCATGAAAAGCTTCTATGCCATGCTAAAATGCTTGGAGTAACATATGGACCAGCACCATTTTCACTCCTACATCAGTTTTTTCATTCACAAACCACCCTCCTGGACAGTATGAGTTGGGAATGGTGGCTGAAAAGAAGTTGGTAGCTAAGTCAGAAAAGGGATGATCCACAACTTCATGCCCTGTGTCATTCTATGACTCAACTGCTTCGAAGCCCATTCAAATCTGCCATGGACACCTGTGCTTGCCATAAAGTCAACTCCAGACAGTCTGAGGCATTACTGAATCCTCTCCTGTTTCCCGAGTTCCCTATGGCCATTCAAAGGGCATGGCACTTACCTAGAGAATGACAGTTTCCCCTGCCAAGGGAACATATTGCAGCCTTTGTACTTTGCCCCTCATCATCTACTACCCCTCTCAATCCAGTTACTGATTCACAAGATACGCTACCATCTAGCTCCCTCGTTTGAGTGTGTATTATTCAAAGTCCTGCATGCCCACACCAACTTTTCCATAACCTGTCATCCATGGAAGGATGGATGTACACAAAATATTAACCTGTTATTTGAGGAGTTTTTACATTGCTAATGATAAGTATTGTTCACCAAACAACATTTATCTGTCATTTTCAACCAAGAGCACTGAACTTCATGGCAACTGTGATTGCTATCCCCACTAATTTTCCTTTCTATTAACCACCCCTACCAACCCCAAACCAAATTCCACCAATACACAACTAGTCAATGAGTATCTGGACAAACTATAAACTGCCATGGAGAAGTCCCAATATGGGAGGATTTCCTTGCTTTATCCTAACACACATCTTCCAATCACGCTTAAAACTGCAGAACTCCCACATGGGCTAGATAGAGTCCAAGATAATCAAACTGCTGTTCTCCTTGCAGATTCTTACTGTCCTTTCCTGATCTTTACTCTTCCCCTAAAATCCCACTTTCCACTTTATGTTCTAAAAGTATGACAATAAAACAGATTATATCACTCAGAAGTGCAGGACTCATGGTATACCACTTCCATGTGCAAGTAGCAGAAGACAGATATTTCTGCTTCTAATGGATTTCAGGTGGCCTGCATAACACTGAGATGCTGTGATTACACAGAGGTAAACAAGCAAAATAACAGAAACTGACATACATATTATGTATGTATGGGACATCATCCCATGTCCAAGGATGCTGCATGTCAATCATGTTTTTCTAAAACTCATCACCATTAATTATAATTTCTGACTAATATTTGCTATTAAAACTATTTTAAAGTTTTTAAAGTATTTTTAAAGAAGTGTCACATATGTAATATCATATATAGCCATAGAAATATGGCATTGAGATGCCATAGAAATTTTATTGTAAATCAGATCATAAGGCTTTATTATCACCTTATGACAAATGACAAAAATTAAAAGCAAAGATATATTTAGAAAGACCAAAGCTATAAACCTAAATAAGTAGAGCTATCACATATCATAGCTTCCTCTTTAAATTACCTAAGTTAAAATACTTACTTTTTTTAGAAAATCTAAGAGAGTAGGACTTAATAATTACTTCAAAATATCAAATCAATTCCCTTTGTTTTATGAAAAGAATATCTCTGGTCCTAAATAAGATCAATGCATACCTTATTTTAAAATAAAATGTGGCCATGAAATTGGATTTAAGTGATATGATTAAAGTTTAGAAATAGTTTTTTTTCTTAATTAAAGATTAAGGCACTATGTCCACAAAAGTTTTCTTAGTTACAGTGATCATCCGGATTATTGTGACCAGCAAGCCACATTAGTGATTTTAGGACACATCATGTGATGTTTCCAAGAAACCTAGCAATCATAGGTAAAAGATATTCATTTCTTCTCAATAATAAGAATATAATTGAAAAGTGGACAAAGTCCACAAGAGAAAATGATAGGATAATGTATTTGTCCTGATCCATGAGAAAATCCTTTTATAATGTGAATTGAAACTGATGAGTCATTTTTTAAATATATATCTCTCAGTGGTGATTATTGATACCAAATTTTTAAAGCCATAAACTATAACATATTATTGATCACCAGATCATGAGGCATTGGGAAAAGTAAGCTCTATAATAATTTCATAGTAAAAATTAATTCTTATGACCCAGAATAAACAGTACAGGGAATAAAGCTTTTCAATGAAAATGTAGTTCATGCAGAAAGCTTAGCAGTCCATGAAGAACAAATAACTTAAAGTATAATCATAAAATAAATAGGAAAAGGTAAAGAAAAGCACCTTTTTAAATGCTAATTAAGTGCACTGAGTTCTGCATACTGCACTATGTTCCCTTTGAACAGGTGAATCAGAACGTTTCAATAGATACTATGTTCTTATATAATTAATTTAAGAAATAGAATGACGTTAGATTTGTATTCACTTTTGTGCTGTCCTACAGATTTTACTGAGAGTCGCATCTTTGTTTGATGCCTGTGATAATATTAGGTATTGTCCTACTGAAAAGTTATAAGGTAGGGTATCACATTTTCATAAATCCGTATGGCTACATCCAATTGTTACTTCTTTTTTCTTTCTTTCTTTTCTCTTTTGTGTTTTAAAGGTAGGGTCTTGCTCTGTCATCCATGTTGGAGTGCAGTGGTGTGATCCTAGCTCACTGCAAGCCGCGAACTCCTGGGCTCAAGCAATCCTCCTGCCTCAGCCTACTGAGTCACTGGGACTACAGATGTGTACCACCACCCCTGACTATTTTTATTTTTTGGCCAGACTGGCCTTGAACTCCCAGCCTCAAGTAATCCTCCCCACTGGGACCCCCAAAGTGCTGGGATTACAGGGGTGAGCCAATACACCAAGCTCATTTGTTGTTTCAGTTATGCTTGCTTCACTTGCAAAGCCAAACAAATGTTACAGATGTGCAACAAGAAATTAATGGTGTGGCAAGATGTTGCTTAATCACTATTGGGTAATTGTTGGACAGCTTTCGGAATCTCCACATTCCCCAAACCGGTTTCAGGTGAAATTTAAGACCAGGCTGCTATACAATTTTACATAGTAATTAGCAAAATAATCTCTAAGCAGGGCATTCTTCTATTTTTACCCTCCATCTAACTCCTTATTTTATTCCAGCAAGATCCTTCAGATAAATGGCATTATTTCAAGTAAGTAGCAAATAAGTTCAGGTTTGAAGAGTCCTCAGGAATCAACATGTCTAATGGTTTGCAAACTTTGTTCTTGGGAATAAAATACGTTTTTTCTCTTAAGAAAATTTACTTAGAGCTCTAAACATGAAAGGGAACCAAAGTGGAACAGGTTGGGTTGAAGGAGGCCCAGATATAGAACCAAAGGTGAGGCTTTGCTCTCACTGCCATTTTGGTTTCACAATAGGGTTTTCTGTGTAATATCACAGATTAATATATACATATAGGCATATGTATATGTATATGTACATGTATATGTATGTACGTGCATATATACTTACATATGTATGTATAACATATATTTCAATGTATATGTACATAAAAATATGTATGTATATAAACTTCTTCTAGTGTTCTAATCCTGAATCTTCTAATACTTAAGAGGAAAGAAATTTTAAAAAATAAATAAAGAGGTAACCTAGTGTAACCTTTTGGTTCAGGTTTTTATAACAAGTCATATTTTTAAAAGTGCAGAGCAGTGTTTTTCAAAAAGAAGTCTAAAGAAGGCTAGTTTCATCATTTTTTTTTTTTTTTTTTTTTTTTTTTGAGACGGAGTTTCGCTCGTTACCCAGGCTGGAGTGCAATGGCGCGATCTCGGCTCACCGCAACCTCCGCCTCCTGGGTTCAGGCAATTCTCCTGCCTCAGCCTCCTGAGTAGCTGGGATTACAGGCACGCGCCACCATGCCCAGCTAATTTTTTGTATTAGTAGAGACGGGGTTTCACCATGTTGACCAGGATGGTCTCGATCTCTTGACCTCGTGATCCACCCGCCTCGGCCTCCCAAAGTGCTGGGATTACAGGCTTGAGCCACCGCGCCCGGCCTCATCATTTTTTTTTTTGAAGTAGAAAGGTAGACAACTTGACATAAGGAGTAAATATCAGGAAAAAAACATCAGCACTCTTAAAAAGCGTCAAGATCATGAAAGATAAGAAAAGGCTGGCAAATTATTCATTAGGAACATAGACGCATAGGTGGAGAAAGTTACGAACAGAGACTCATAGGTGAACCTAACAACCTAGTTGGACAGGTGGCAGAACCTGATCTCACAAAAAAAATCTCCAGCACTGTTAAAAAAATGTCTAGGTCATGAAAAGCAAAGAGAGCCTGGCTAATTTTCCTTTATAAACATACATGCAAAAATTATAAACAAAATACTGGCAAACAAAATTCAACAGCACATTAAAAGGGTAATAAACCATGATCAAGTGGGATTTATCCCAAGGACACAAGAATGCTTTAATACACACAAATCAACCAATGTGATACACCACAGTAAGAGAATGAAGAATAAAAATTACATGAACAGCTCAACAGATACAAAAAAGCACTTGACAAAATGCAGTATCTTTCATAATACAAACTCTCAACAAATTATGTATAGAGGAAAATACCTCGACATAATAAAGCTCACAGCTAACATCATACTCACTGTTATGAAAGTTTTCCTCTGAAATCAGGAACAAGACATAGAAGACCTAGTCATTAAGCAAAAAAAAAAAAAAAAAAGAAAAAAAGAAAAGAAAAAAAAGAAATAAAAAGCATCCAAAATGAGAAAGAAGTAAAAATGTCTGTTTGCAGATTACATGATATTATGTATAGAAAACCCTAAGACTCTACCAAAAAACTGTTAGTACAAGTAAATGAATTCAGTAAAGTTGCAAGATAAAAAATCAACATACAAAAATCACTTGCATTTCTATATACTAACAACAAACTATCTAAAAAAGAAATTTTAAAAAAATCCAATTTCAATAATATCAAAAATAAGTGCATAAATAAAACACTAGGAATAAATTGAACCAAGGAGGAAGGAAGATCTGTACTCAGGAAGCTATAAAATATTAATAAAAGAAATTGAAGAAGACACAAATAAATGAAAAAATTAGCCATGTTTCTGTATCTGAAGAATTAATACTGTTAAAATGTCTATACTACCCCAAGCAATGTACAGATTCAATGCAATTCCTATGAAATTCCAATAGTATTTTTTACAGAAATAGAAAAGTCGTATAGAACCATAAAAAACTGAATAGGCAATATAATCTTGAGTAAAAAGAACAAACCTGGAGGCATCACAATGCCTGATTTCAAAATAAACTGCAAATCTACAATAATCAAAACAGTATGGTACTGGCATAAAAGACAACATAGAGACCAATGGAAAAGAAAAAAGAGCTCAGAAATAAATGGTTGTCTTAGTTCCGTTAGTGCTACTACAACAGAATGCCTGAGACTGGGTAATTAAAAAAATTATTTGTCTCACAATTCTGATGGCTGAATGGTTTAAGATTGGATATCTGCATCTGATAATGGCCTCTGGCTGCTATAACTAATGGCTGGAGGAGAATGGGACTCTGCATATGTAAAGAAATCACATGGCAAGGGTCAGGCGCCATGGCTCATGCTTGTAATCACAGCACTTGGGGAGGCCAAGGCAGGCTGATCACAAGGTCAGGAGTTTGAGACCAGCCTGTCCAATATGGTGAAGCCTCATTTCTACTAAAAAATTAAAAATTAGCCAGGTGTAGGGGCTCATATCTGTAGTCCCAGCTACTCTCGGGAGGCTGAGGCAGGAGAATCACTTGAACCCAGGAGGCGGAGTTTGCAGTGAACCGAGATTGTGCTACTGCACTCCAGTCTGGATGACAGAGTGAGACTCCATCTCAAAAAAAAAAAAAAAAAAAAAAAAATCACATGACAAGAAAGAAGCAAGAGAGAGAAACCAAGGAAGCCAGATTCTTTTTAACAATCTGCTCTCTCACAAACTAATTCATTCCCTGGGGAGCAAGAATTCACTCATTCATTCCTTCTGCAGGGCATTAATCCATTCATGAAGGATCCACCCTCATGCCCCAGATATCTCTCACTAGGCTCAGTCTTTCAACACTGCCACATTGGGGATCAAATTTCAACATGACTTTTGACTGAGAAAGACCAAACTACAGCAATGGTCAATTGATCTTTGACAAAGGTGCCAAGAACACACAAAATGAAAAGAAAGCCTTTTCAGTAAATGATGTTGGGAAATCTGTATATCCACATGCAGAAGAATGAAATTGGACACTCATTTCATTCCATATACAAAAATCAACTCAAAATGATGAACCAAAGGTTCAAAACTTACTATGAAACTGTAAAGCTACTGGAAGGAAACTTACAGAAAAAATTCTTGATATTGGTCTAGACAATACTTTGAGAGGTATGACTGACTCCGAAAGTACAGGCAACAAAAGCAAAAACGGATACATGGAATTGCCTCAAACTAAAAAGCTTCTGCTCTAAAAAAGAAATAATCAACAGTGAAGAGACAATTTACAAAATAGGAGACAATATTTCAAACCATGGATTTAATAAGAGGTTAATATTCAAAACATATGAAGAACTCAACTAAATGGCAAGAAAACAAATAATCCATTTAAAAAATGGGAAATAGAACTGAGTAGACATTTCTCAAGAGAAGATGTACAAATGGTCAACAGTTATATGAAAAAGTGTTCAACATCACCAATGATCAAGAAATTGCAAATTAAAGCCTAATGAGATATCAGCTAACACCTGTTAGAATGACTATTGTCAAAAAAGAGAAATAATAAAGGTTGGTAAAGATATAGAGAAAGGGACCCCTTGTGCATTGTTGTTGGAAATGTAAATTAGTACATCCATTATGGAAAACTGTATAGAATTTCCTCAAGCAATTAAAAAGGGAACTACCAGATGATCCAGCAATCGCTTCTGGGTATATATCTAAAATCAGTAACATGAAGAGATATCTGTACTCACATATTCATTGCAGCAGTATTCACAATAGCCAAGGTATGGAATCAAACTGTTGTCAACCAGATAAACTGATAAAGTTTGGTGTGTGTAACTACACACAAACACACACACACACACACACACAATGGAATATTATTTAGCCATCAAAAAGAAGAAAATCCTGTCATTGGTGACAACATTGATGAACCTGGAGGTCCTTACACTAAATGAAATAAGCCAGGTAAAGACAGACAAATACTGCACAATCTTGCTTATGTGTGGAACCTAAGAACACTAAACCCCTAGAAGTGGATAGTACAGTGGTGGTTACAAGGAGCTGGGGATATAGATGCAAGGGGATGGAGATGGGGAAAATGGGGAGATATTGGTGAAAGGGTATAAAGTTTCAGTTATGCAGGATGAATAAGTTCTGGGGATCTAATATTAAGTGCGATGACTATAGTTAATAATACTGCATACTCCAAATTTGCTAAGACAGATCTTAAATATGCTCACTACACAGAAAAAAAAATGGTAACTATGTGAGGTGATGACTACGTTACTTAGCTTGTGTTAATCATTTCAAAATGCATACATTTATCAAAACATCAAGTTGTACATCTTAAATATATATGATTTTTCCTTTTCAATTATACCTCAATGAAAGCTTACAAAAGAGAAAAAACAGAAAATAAGAGAGTTGGCATTCTTCCCAAATTATTTAATGAGGCTATTGTAATTTTTCTCTCAAAACCTGACAAAGGAGGCAGAGGTTGCAGTGAGCCAAGATCATGCCGCTGCACTCCAGCCTGGTGGACAGAGCAAAACTCCATCTCAAAAGAAAAAAAAAAAAGAAAAGCCTGACAAAAAGTGTTAAAAAATAAAGATTAATCTCAAAAAATATTTAATAAACTATAGCAAATGGAAAGTAGCAATGTATAAAAATTTTAATTCATCATGACCGAGTAAACTTCATGCCTAGAATACAAGCATAATTTTATGTTTAACATTTAAAAGTCAATCGGCATAATTTACCACATTAAAAGAATAAGAAAAATTACATGACCATAGTTTTTGCATAAATGGGTGTTGAATTTGTCAAATGCTTTTAATGCAACTATTCTACTAGAAATAGAAATAACTTCCTCAATCTGACAAAAGCTAACTATGAAGATCTTTAGTTAATACCATATTTATTGATGAAATATTGAAAAATTTCCTCCTAAAATCCAAAGCAAGACAGTTATATTAAATATTTTACTAGAGGTTCCAGACAGTGCACTAATAAAAAAAATAAAAAGAAATAAATACTGAGAAGCAACAACTGAAACTGTCTCTAGTCAATGAAAATATAATGGTGCAGAAAATCCTAGGAAATTGAACAAAAACACAAAACGCTAGAGTTCTGTGTGAATTTATTGATGCTTATGATGACAAAAGGCCAATATCAAAATCCATTGTATTTCTACATAGCATAGAAATAAATCCCAAACTCCAATTCCAATATGTGTTAAGTAAACATTTGGAAAATGTTATTTTAATAACATTTAAAAAAAATATTTTAGAGTAAAATTTGAGAACAGATTTCCATGATTTCTACACTGAAAATAGTAAAATATTGGTGAGAAACTGAAGAGGATCTAATAAAGTATCAGACATGCCATGTATATTAATTGGAAATCTCAATATTGTTGAGATGTCAATTTGCCCCAAAGTTATAGATTCAATGCAATCCTATAAAAATTCAGACTTTCTTTTTAAAATTGATAAGATAATCTAATATTTTAATGGAAAAGATATGGAATACTAAAAATTCTTTTTTCAAAGAAGAACAAAATTGAAGTCAGTGTGGTATTGGCAGTAGGATAGGCATATAGATCAATGGAAGAAAATAATCCAGAAATAGTCACATTAAGGTTAAAAAAATGTTTACCCAAGTGCCACTGTAATTCAATGGGAAAGAATAGTCTTTTCAACAAATGGTGCTGGAAGAACTCAATTATCTGTAGAAAAAAAGTAAGCCTCAACTTCTACTTCCTATCATAAAAACAAATATAATGTACCTGCTGAGTGACCGCTGTTGCTAAATTGCCCCCAGAACTGTCTCCCGAAATGCAGATTCGAGTGGGATCCACTCCATATTTTGTAAGAACTTTTTCCAGGAGAAAAAATTTGACTGCAGCGAGGCCATCTTCAAACTGAGCAGGAAAGTGGTGTTGAGGAGCTAGCCTATAGCTTTAAAGAAAGAATAATAAAGCATTTATGGTTGTCCAACTAATTCTCAAATACCAAACAGATGCAATTTAATGCCAGCCTTTATTTTTCAGTCTTCTAAAAATCAAGCCTACGTTTTCTACTAATTCTTGATTAAAATGAAAATTATTTTAATAAAATGTAAAGGTTATCAATCTTGCACCTAAAAGTCCATGGATGGCATTATTTGTGAGGAGTCAGGGAAGTGTTATGAACTTCCTAGGAATTGTAAGCAAAATTTTTAGTCCAAGTGTATTTTGGAATGGAGATGATCTATAGCTTACATCATATTCTCAATGTGATTGGTAATCCAAACATTTTTTTAAAACACTTGTTTAAAAAGCACAATAGACTACAGATCTGAGAGCATATTGTTGGCAGTGTCCTATTTTATCACAGTCATTTTAGGTAAAAATTCTACAAGCTGACACTGCATATACTTCATCAAGGATAATACCCACTAGTTATTACTAGATAACAATTTGGAATTATAAATAGAATTTAAATATGCCAGAGAGCTTGCTTATTTCTGGTAAATTCATTTGTAAGGCAAATTATCACCCCATTCTTTTAATGGGCACAAATAGATATTTTCCCCAATATAGGTGGACCAGTAAAACAAGAAAATACCTTTAGCAGCCTATTCATAGAGCTTTTCCTATTTTATCTTCAGAATGCTAAAACGTGTATATTTCTATAGCCAATATGAAATGTTGGTGATAAAGTTCTTAGAATTTTATTATAAGCTATCTAGAAAATTCTAAGTAATGTGTAGCTTAGACATAGATGTGTACCAAAAAGATGCTTGTATCTTTACTTAGAATGCAATGGATTTATACTTTTTGGGCAAAGAACAACACAAATTGTAAGGATTTGATAGAACGTATAAGCCAGGCACAAACTTTTTTTATTATATCGAACCAGATGTAAAATAGTATTTAGATTACTTCAAATACTATGAAATTAGACTTTTCTTGCCTGCTCAAATACAATCCAGTATCCCAAATGTGTAATAGTTAATTTGCTTCCTTCTGTCCAGCTATGTTACTTGGGACGCTGTTAGGGCCTTACAGGACATGAGTCTTATGTGTCTAGAGCAAGTTTTTCCAAAACTGCTTACCCTGGGGTATACTTCATATATTCTCACAATCACAGAAAAATAATGGGACACTGAACCTCTTTGAGGAGCAGTCTATGCTGCAGTGGTGACAAGTAAAATATATTAATTAAAAATATATATTTGAAGCATAGCTCACTTGATGTGGAAATCAAACCTCTACATGGTAAAGGCAAAAATCATAGTAGCCAAAGAAAATCATTCTCTTACTCCACGCCTACAACGACAGCATCAAGTGTGTTTGCCGTCCATCTATTCAGGAAGTCAAAAGCCTTCTGTTCTGAAATGAAGAAATAAATATAAATGTATTTCCTGTAATTAAAAGGCAATAGAAAGCGTTACAGCTATGAATGTGGAAATAACTGTGGTTTGTGAATATCACATAGGAGCTTTTATTTCTACCCCCCATTTCCAAGCAGATGGACCTGAATCCAGATGGCACACTCTTCCCTTCCTAGTCTTTTCAGCCATTCTCTCCAGGGGGAAAAGATGACTTTACCAATTGATTATTTTGAGGAGGATAAACTAGAATAGGTTCAGTCTATTGTAATTTCCTCTTGACATCTGCTGTCTGTACACAATGACCCTTCGAGAACCCTCTGTATCCTGATGTATTTTACTCCACTTCGCTTCTCTAGGCAGCAAGTTTCATAGGGAGGAGGTATATGACTGGTCAGCAGGGCCAGCCAATATGGCTGGGTTAATCTCTCTAACTGAAGGATAACATACCAACAATACCTAAGCATACATTCACCAAAGTCTTCATCCAAAATAATGGTAATGTTTTGACTTGGATTTATGTGAACTCTACATGTAACTTTTTAATTGGCTCAGAAGTTGGAGGAAAAAGAAAGTAATAGTATATATTGACTCTCTAAACATGATTCTTCAAAAGCTTTGTCTTCTTAGAAGATGCCATATAATAAAATAGTCCAATAACCTTGGCATTAAGAAAGAGTCTAAGGAATAGGAACCAGATATGAGAGAGCCTCTGTCAGGTCAGTGTGAAGACTAGATATACATATGAGTTTTGACATGCTTGACATACAAGCCATTGACTTTCCACAGTACACATAAAACACACATATACACACATCTTTCCCCAGGTCCCCTACATATCCTGGCCAAGCAACTTGGCAAATTCTGTGACATCTGCTGCTACTTTATTTACCACGAGATCCTAGAAATCCAGAGAATTCTAGAGTTGTAATCAAATTCCAGACTTTTTAGAAGCTTCTCTCAAACATTAACAAAACTGCAAAGTAAAAACTATTTAAACACTGGGTGTATACATAATCTGGAAAACAGGAAAGTAGGTCACCTAGTCTTTTAAATTAAAAAATATATAATGTTTTATTAAAGATTAAGTTTATTTTCAAGAAAAGGCCATGCATAGATGAAGACCAAAATGTACAAGATCTAAGAACTCTATGAACTTCACCTTGTTAACCAAAGACATGAGATCTTCCAAAGAAAATGGGATAGTTTTATTTTCTATTTAAAAAAAAAAAAATCTGCAGATAGTGAGACAGAGCCTTCCGTGTGAAATGAAAAGTGTGCTCCAGAAACCAAAGAAAGGGTCTGTGGCTTAAATATGGAGAATCAGCTGATATCCCTCAATCAGAATCAGGTCTATATTTGCAAATGAAGGATTCAAACTTACTCAAATAGTTGAAAACAGCTGAGTCCTGACTGGGTAGTTTCCAAGCCCCAAACCAGAAGTCTGTTTGATAGCCCTTTCAAGCAGCTGGTGGGAGGAGTTTTCTAGCCAAGGTGTCTCAGCTTGGAAACATCCTAGCTCAGGTGGGCAAACAGGATATTTGGAGCTGTCCTCACTGGGAACAAAAGGGTGTGTGACCACTCTTTTCTCACACATTATGGACACTGAGTTCCCAGTATCTTAATTTGGGTTTCTTTATCAGCCACAGGGAGTCCATCTCATCCAGAGACCTTGCGGTCTTATTTCCAGTTTGATTTCATAAACTTTAAAGCCATTCAACGATATATTTCAAATATATGTCTTCATTTTCATCTCCCAATACTTTTTAATTTGTCTTAGAATTAAAGCCATATTGTTTTTTTATTTGTTTGTTTCCCATTTTTATCTCAAACTGCCTCTATTCATAGAATGTTTTCTGATATTATCTATCTAGTCATGTTTTTCTCTATTTTATACTTTTTTATTGTTACAGTGTCTGTAGAATGCAGATAGAATGCAGATAGAAATGCAGATAGAAACAAAAAAATATAAGGATAAATGTTGAAAAACAAAATTCACAGAAGTATGTAAAAAGTCTACAAGAGTAACATTTTTCCTATATTTCTTGATTCTCAAAGCAACTTTGGTTTGTGTCAGATAAAAAAAAAAGAGGAAGCCTAGGAGGATAAAGAAAGAAAATTAAAATTTGCAAATACTAGAAAGTAGTTATAATGTCTATTTTTTCTTGGTCAAAAACCAGAAAATATTTAAGTCTTTTCCAGTTCATTTACATATGTTTGGGAGATCTGAAAACAAATAATGTGTAAATACAAAATCAAAACATTGAAAAAAGACATCCAGAATTTAGCTAAGCAGAATGTTGGAATGTCATATCCTGAATAATAATTCTCACATTTTTAGGAATTACTGATCACAATCATTGCCTATGTCAGTAATAAAAGATATAAACCCAATAAACAGAAATACTTCTTAGTATTTTTCAATCAGTGATATTTTTCCATCTGTGGGCATTTATTTTGTGTTTACTCAAGTCCTAGGTAATATATATATGAACACTTGATATTTCATAAACCTTACAAAAACTTCAGTGGAATGAATGCATTTCATTGGAGAGAAATGAGGCCAACTTGGTATTTATGCTATCACGAAAGCAGGTTATTCTGACCATTTTGATGCATGGTATAAATTAAATTATAGATGAAATCTAACTTATTGAAAACATTAAGGAGGTAAAAAATACATGAAAGAAAATGATCAGAACATTTTGGTTAATAATCTCATTAGAGATCATCAGATGTCCCTCTCATTCACTCTGTGTGTATTTTATTTTTTTCTTCACAAAAACATTTATTGAATAATCACTGTATCAAAAATGCCTAAAAAGACAAGTAGGGAACCTAGACTTTATGGGAAGAGTTCATTATTGTGTAGTACTATTTTGTGTTTTTCTTTTAGAGTTAATACGAGCAACTGTGCTCTAAGCCTTATCACTATTTGTATTATGTTCTCAGTAACTGCAAACTTGATCTTGTAGCAACCAATAGCAAATGCTTCTGACTTGTTAATTAAAACTTCTACATCTCCTCAATATTTCTGCTCCTGAATTCAGATCCCAAGGAAAAAAAATTTTAGTAATTAACTTCATATCATATTTTCACTTGATATATGTTCATTCAATATGAAAGCTAAGGATAATAAAAAACAAAACAAAAAAAGCTGAATTTAAAATCCCCATAATACTATTTGCCAAACATATGTCTATGTCTGTCTCTTTATTAGATAGCTAACATTTATATCTATACTTATCCAGACCCAGACAAGTATACATATGTAGATGTATATATCAGCATGTGTGTATATTTATATAAAATAGTTCTCATATCAAAAATATAGAGCTAGCTATACTTCTTCCTTATACAATGAACTTACTGCAACTTCCAAAACAAAAACCACCACCATGAAAATATATTACAGCTCGTCTTCGGGTTTCTGACTTTCTTTTTGGCAAGTACAATCGTACTGGAATGTCAGCAAATGTTGTATCAGTCACTGTGATGTATTCATCTGAAAGTGGTTGGGTGTAATCCAGCCTGAATATCATGGATATAAACTCTTCATATCTCATAATACCCATATTTTCAAAACACATAGCCTGTAAGAACAAAACAAACAAAGTTAAATATTTGGATATTTAAATAACACCAAGTGTATATAAAAAGAAAGTTTAAAAAGGCAGAAAAAATAAGCAAAGTAAACAAAAAGAAATAGACTGTTTATAAATATTATTTCAAAATAATACTGTAAAGATTTTATTGCATAACCTTCTTGCCTTTGAAAATCTCAAATATCTGGCAAGATGGCCAAACAGAATAGCTCTGGTCTGCAGCTCCCAGAGAGAGCAACACAGAAGGTGGGTGATTTCTGCACTTTCAACTGAGGTACCCAGTTCATCTCACTGGGACTGGTTAGGAGGTGGGTGTAGCCCACACAGGGTGAGCAGAAGCAGGATGGGGTATTGCTTCACCCAGAAGCACAAGGAGCCCAGGGACCTCCCTCCTCCAGCCAAGGGAAGCCTTGAGGTACTGTGCTACCCAGCCCAGATACTATGCTTTTCCTATGGTTGTTGCAATCTGCAGATTAGGAAGATTCCCTCGTGTGCCTACATCACCAGGGCCCTGGGTTTCAGGCACAAAACTGGACGGCTGTTTGGGCAGACACTGAGCTAGCTGCAGGAGTTTTTTTTCATACCCCAGTGGCACCTGGAACCCCAGTGAGACAGAACCCTTCACTGCCCTGGAAAGGGGGCTGAAGTCAGGGAGCCAAATGGTCTCCATCAGAGTGTCCCACTCCCGCAGACCCTGGCAAGCTAAGATCTACTGGGTTGAAATCCTCACAGCCAGCACAGTAGACTGAAGTCCACCTGTGACAGTCTAGCTTCGTGAGGGGAGGGGTGGCTTGAGTAGGCAGTTTTCCCTTTACAGTGCTAGGGAGAACAGGAGGTTTGTACTGGGCGGAATTCAGCACAGTGCAGCAAAGTGACTGTGGTCAGACTGCCTCTCTAGATTCCTCCTCACTTGGCAGGGCATCTCTGAAAGAAAGGCAGCAGGCCCAGTCAGAGGCTTACAGATAAAACTACCATCTCCCTGAGACAGAGCACCTGGGGGAAGGGGAAGATGTGGGCGCAGCTTCCATGGACTGAAACTTTCCTGCTTGCAGTCTCTGAAGAGAGCAGCTGATCCTTAGGATTCTCCCAGCACAGCAAACAAGCTCTGCTAAGGGACAGACTGCCTTTCAAGTGGGTCCCTGACCCCTGTACCTCCTGAAAGGAGACACCTCCTAGCAGGGGTCGACAGACACCTCATACAGAAGAGCTCTGGCTGGCATCAGGCCAGTGCCCCACTGGGATGAAGCTTCCAGAGGAAGGAACAGGCAGCAATGTTTGCTGTTCTGCAGCCTCCACTGGTGATACCGAGGCAAACAGGGTCTGGAGAGGACCTCCAGCAAACTGCAATAGACCTACAGAGGAGGGGCCTGACTCTTAGAAGAAAAACTAACAAACAGAAAGCAAAAACATCAACATCAACAAAATGGACCCCCACACAAAAACCCATCCAAAGGTCATCAGCCTCAAAGATCAAAGGTAGATGAATCCATGAAGATGAGGAAAAACCAGCACAAAAACACTGAAAATCCCAAAAACCAGAATGACTCTTTTCCTTCAAATGACTGCAACTCCTCTCCAGTAAGGGCACAAAACTGGATGGAGAATGAGATTGACAAAATGACAGAAGTAGGATTCAGATGGTGGCTAATAACAAGCTCCTCTGAGTTAAAGGAGCATGTTCTAACCCAATGCAAGGAAGCTAAGAACCTTGATAAAAGGTTACAGGAACTGCTAACTAAAATAACCAGTTTAGAGAAGAAAATAAATGACCTGATGGAGCTGAAAAACACAGCATGAGAACTTCATGAGGCATACACAAGTATCAATACCAAATCAATTGAGTGAAAGAAAGGATATCAGAGATTGAAGATCAACCTACTGAAATAAGGCATGAAGACAACATTAGAGAAAAAAAGAATGAAAAGGAATGAACAAAGCCTCCAAGAAATATGGGACTATGTGAAAAGACCAAATCTGTGTTTGATCAGTGTACCTGAAAGTGATGGGGAGAAAGGAATCAAGTTGGAAAACACACCTCTGGATACTATCAAGGAGAACGTCCCCAACCTAACAAGGCAGGCCAACATTCAAATTCAGGAAATACAGAGAACACTACAAAGATATTCCTAGAGAAGAGCAACCCCATGCCACATAATCATCAGATTCTCCAAAGTTGAAATGAAGGAAAAAATGTTAAGGGCAGCCAAAGAGAAAGGTCAGGTTATCTACAAAGGGAGGCCCATCAGACCAACAGTGGATCTCTCTGCAGAAACTCTACAAGCCAGAAGAGAGTGTGGGGCAATATTCAACATTGCTAGATAAAAGAATTTTCAACCCAGAATTTCATATCCAGCCAAACTAAGCTTTATAAGCAAAGAAGAAATAAAATCCTTTCCAGACATGCAAATGGTGAGGGATTTGGTCACCACCAAGCCTGCCTTACAAGAGATCCTGAAGGAAGCACTAAATATGGAAAGGAAAAACCAGTACCAGCCACTGCAAAAACACATAAAAATATGAAGACCAATGACACCATGAAGAAACTGCCTGGACTAATGTACAAAATGACCAGCTAGCATCATGATGACAGGATCATATTCATACACAACAATATTAACCTTAAATGTAAATGAGTTAAATGCCCCAATTAAAAGACACAGACTGGCAAATTGGATAAATAACCAAGACCGATCAGTGTGCTGTATTCAGGAGACCCATTTCATGTACAGAGACACATAGGCTCCAAATAAAGGGATGGAGGAAGATTTACCTAGAAAATGGAAAGCAAAAAAAAAAAAAAAAAAAAAAAAAGGCAGGGGTTGCAATCCTAGTCTCTGATAAAACAAACTTTAAATTAACAAAGATCAAAAAAGACAAAGAAGGGCACTACATAATGGTAAAGGGATCAAGGCAACAAGAAGAGCTAACTATCCTAAATATATATGCACCAAATACAGGAGCACCCAGATTCATACAAGTTCTTACAGATCTACAGAGACTTAGACTCCCACACAATACTAGTGAGAGACTTTAACAACACACTATCAATATTAGACAGATCAATGCGATGGAAAATTACAAAGATATTCAGAACTTGAACTCAGCTCTGAACCAATCAGATCTAATAGACTTCTACAGAGCTTTCCACCCAAAATCAAGAAAAGATACATTCTTTTCAGTACAATATTGCACTTATTCTAAAATTGACCATATAATTGGAAGTAAAACACTCCTCAGCAAATGCAAAATAATGAAAATCATAACAAACAGTCCCTCAGACCACAGTGCAATCAAATTAGAACTCAGGATTAAGAAACTCGCTAAAACTGCCCAACCACATGGAAATTGAACAACTTGCTCCTGAAACAACTACTGGGAAAATAACAAAATTAAGGCAGAAATAACCAAGTTCTTTGAAGCCTATGAAAACGAAGAGACAATGTACCAGGATCTCTGGGACAAAGCTAAAGCAGTGTTTAAAGGGAAATTTATATCACTAAATGCCCACATCAGAAAGCTAGAAAGATTTGAAATTGACACCCAAACATCACAATTAAAAGCACTAGAGAAGCAAGAGCAAACAAATTCAAAAGCTAGCAAAAGACAAGAAACAATTAAGGTCAGAGCAGAACTGAAGGAGGTAGAGACATGAAAAAAACCTTCAAAAAATCAATAAATTCAGGATCTGGTTTTTTGAAAAGATTAAGAAACTAGATAGACCACTATCTAGACTAATAAAGAAGAAAAGAGAGAAGAATCAAAATAGACTCAATAAAAAATGATAACAGGTATATCACCACTGATCCCACAGAAATACAAACTACCATCAGAGAATACTACATACACTTATGTGCAAATAAACTAGAAAATCTAGACAAAATGGATATATTCCTGGACACATACACCACCCCCTGCCAAGACTAAACCAGGAAGCAGTCGAATCCCTGAACAGACCAATTACAAGTTCTGAAATTGAGGCAGTAATTAATACTCTACCAACCAAAGAAAGCCCAGGATCAGATGGATTCACAGCCAAATTCCACCAGAGTACAAAGAAGACCTGGTACCATATCTTCTGAAATTATTCCAAGCAATAGCAAAAGAGAGATGCCTCACTAACTCATTTTATGAGGCCCGCATCTTCCTGATATCAAAACCTGGCAGAGACACAGCAACAACAAAAAAATTTCAGGCCAATGTCCCTGATGAATATCAATGCAAAAATTCACAATAAAATATGGGCAAACCAAATCCAGCAGCACATCAAAAAGCTTATCCACCATGATCAAGTCTGCTTCATCCTTGGGATGCAAGGCTGGTTCAACACATGCAAATCAATATACATAATTCATCACATAAACAGAACCAATGACAAAAACCATATGATTATCTCAATAGATATAGAAAAGACCTTCAATAAAATTCAACATCACTTCATGCTAAAAACTCTTAATAAACTAGGTATTGATGAAACATATCTCAAAATAATAAGAGCTATTTATGACAAACCTATAGCCAATATCATACTGAATGGGCAAATGCTGGAAGCATTCCATTTGAAAACTGGCACAAGACAAGGATGCCCTCTCTCACCACTCCTATTCAACATAGTATTGGAAGTTCTAGCCAGAGCAATTGGGCAAGAAAAAGAAATAAGGGGTATTCAATTCGGAAAAGAGGAAGTCAAATTGTCTCTGTTTGCAGATAACATGATTGCATATTTGGAAAACCCCATTGTCTCAGCCCCAAAACTCCTTAAGCTGATAAGCAACTTCAGCAAAGTCTCAGAATACAAATCAACATGCAAAAATCACAAGCATTCCTATACACCAACAATAGACAAGCAGAGAGCCAAATCATAAATGAACTTCCATTCACAATTACTACAAAGAGAATAAAATACATAGGAATACAACTTACAAGGGACATGAAGGACCTCTTCAAGGAGAACTACAAACCACTGCTTGAGGAAATAAGAGAGGACATAAACAAATGGAAAAAAACTCCATGCTCATGGATAGGAAGAATCAATGTCATGGAGATGGCCATACTGCTGAAAGTAATTTATAGATTCAATGCTATTCCCATTAAGCTACCATAGACTTTCTTTGCAGAATTAGAAAAAAACTACTTTAAGTCTCATATGGAACCAAAAAAGAGCCTGTATAGCCAAGACAATCCTAAGCAAAAAGAACAAAGCTGGAGGCATCATGCTACCTGACTTCAAACTATACTACAAGGCTACAGTAACCAAAACAGCATGATACTGGTACCAAAACAGATGTATGAACTAATGGAACAAAACAGAGCCCTCAGAAATAACACCACACATCTACAACCATCTGATCTTCGACAAACATGACAAAAACAAGCAATGCTGGGAAAACTGGCTGGCCATATGCAGAAAACTGAAACTGGACTCCTTCCTTACACCTTATATAAAAATTAACTCCAAATTGATTAAAAATTTAAGTGTAAGACCTAAAACCATAAAAATCCTAGAAGAAAACTTAGGCAATACCCTTTAGGACATAAGCATGGGCAAAGACTTTGTGACTAATTCACCAAGAGCAATTGCAATAAAAGCCAAAATTGACAAATGGGATCTAATTAAACAAAAGAGCTTCTGCACAGCAAAATAAACTATCATCAGAGTGTACAGGCAACCTACAGAATGGAAGAAATTTTTGCAATCTACTCATCTGACAAGGTCTAATAGCCAGAATCTACAAGGAACGTAAACAAATTTACAAGAATAAAACAACCCCATCAAAAAGTGAGCAAAGGATATGAACAGACAGTTCTCAAAAGAAGACATTTATGCAGCCAGCAAACATATGAGAAAAAGCTCATCATCACTGGTCATTAGAGAAATGCAAATCAAAACCACCATGAGATACCATCTCACGCCAGTTAGAATAGTGATCATTAAAGTCAGGAAACAACAGATGTTGGCACAGATGTGGAGAAATAGGAACACTTTTACACTGTTAGTGGGAGTAAATTAGTTCAACCACTGTGGAACACAGTGTGGCAATTCCTCAAGGATCTTTAACCAGAAATAACATTTGACCCAGCAATCCCATTGCTGGATATATACCCAAAGGATTATAAATATTTCTACTATAAAGACACATGTACACATATGTTTATTGCAGCATGATTTACAACAACAAAGACTTGGAACCAACCCAAATGCCCATCGATGATAGACTGGATAAAGAAAATGTGGCACATATATACCATGGAATACTATGCAGCCACAAAAAGGATTAGTTCATGTCCTTTGCAGAGACATGGCTGCAGAGACATGGCTGAAGCTGGAAGCCATTATTCTTAGCAAACTCACACCGGGACAGTAAACCAAACACAACATGTTCTCACTGATAAGTTGGAGTTGAACAATGAGAATACATAGACACAGGAAGGGGAACATCACACACTGGGGCCTGTTGGGAGGTGGGGGGAAAGGGGAAGGAGAGCAATAGGACAAATACCTAATGCATGCAGGGTTTAAAACCTAGATGAAGAGTTGATAGGTGCAGCAAACCATCATGGCACACATATATCTATGTAAAAAACCTGCACGTTCTGCATACGTATCTCAGAACTTGAAGTAAAAGAAAAAAGAGAAAAGGAAACAAAAAGAAAAATTGTTGTGTATATAAAAAAAGAAAATATCAAGTATTTAGTATTTTAGATTGAGTGCTATCGTATTCAAAAATCCATTAATTTGCTAGCAGTTTTTTTTATGCCTACTGTAATCATTTGTGACTTACAACTTTTCTCAGAAAAATAAAATGATTTTTAGGCATGCTGTCACATTTTCTTTTTTCATTGTTCACTTTATTTAATACAAAGTTTTAAATATAATCATATAACTACAGCAGTAATAATCCAAATTTTGGGGGTTTCAACTCCAAAAAGATTAGTATATTTTCCTTATCCTTAAATTCCATATTTGATGTCATTGAGAAAAACTGTCTTTGGTATTTCTGACAGCTTCTCTAGGATCCTTGTGTTATGTCACTGGACAGTTTACTCACAAGAAAAAATTTTTTAAATTATGTGGTTGATAACACATTAAACAATTTTTATTATTGCAATTATTCCAAGGATATTAAGATATTTACAGGGCAATTGAGAACATCTAACTCCTATACTTTTTTTTTACTTTACTTTAATTTAATTTTTTAATTTATTTTGAGATGGAGTCTTGCTCTGTTGCCCAGGCTGGAGTGCAGTGGCACAATCTAGGCTCACTGCAACCTCTGCCTCCTGGGTTCAAGCGATTCTCCTGTCTCAGCCTCCCTAGTAGCTGGTGTTACAGGCATGCATTACCACATCCAGCGAATTTTTGTACTTTTAGTAGAGACAGGGTTTCCCCATGTTTGTCAGGCTGGTCTTGAACTCCTGACGGGTGATCCACCCGCCATGGCCTCCCAAAGTACAACAGTGAGCCACTGTGCTAACCCCAATGCTTTAATGATGAGGAAGTATGCCAAAACTCATAAAGTTGTAGCCAGTAAATGTCAAAGCCAAGTTTGCATCCGTTTAAACCAGCATCTTGTGCTACTACTTACTAGCTGTATGACATTGAGAAAATTGCTCTCTGTAGCTCAATTTTCTTGTCTATATGATAGTAATAATAATAATAAATCTTTCAGTGGGCTGTAGAAGGGTTTAGACAAGTTAATGTTCTGAGATACAAATTAGATAATCAAGGAAGGTAACATAGTAGTTTGTGGAACTGACCCTTACTTACCCATTTATGGTTACTCAAGGAGTAAGAGCATTAGAGAAAAGTTATGGAGAAGGTAAGCCTCTAGAAGTGATTAGAGGGGAAAATATTTGCAGACATCAGAAAGAGTCAACTGTGGTTTCACAAAGCATATGTATTGTTTGCTGTACAAAGCATCACAAGACAGCCTCTTCTTCTTAGACCATGGATTGCTCTCTTTTTTCTGTTGCCTTCTCCTTTTAGCCTCTTATTGTTACCCTTTCTGGAAGCTATCTGGCTTGGCAGAAAAAGTATGGGTTTCTAAATGAGACAGTTTAGAGTTCAAATTATGGAGTTGTTACTTTTTACCTGCATGTGTTCTTCTCAATCTCTTCCCCTACCCTCTAAAACCTGATTAAAATACTTGCAGGATAGTGGGGAATCAATGGAAGTATATACTATACAAAGCCTATACAATTTAATAACTCAAAAATATTAGTTTTTAACCCTATCTTTCCCTTTTAAAGGAGCTACTTTTTTGCTTGAATTTATCATTAATTCTGTATATGCCAAGTCAGAAAATCCCTGAAAACCAGTAATTATGAATTGAATATGGACAATGAAACCCATTAAATAGTAAGAGTCTTAAATTGATATCAAACAGTTACAAATATCAATAATGTGTATCTGAACAACTAAAAGGTAATTATGGGACTAGTTTGTCCCTGAAAGTTCAAATTTAATCAAGTTCTCAAACCTCAAAGCCTTTTCCTTTGTCAATACCATTTATTTTATATGTTACAATAAATTTAATTTATACATGTCACATTTAGACATAAACTCTTAGAAGTGAGAATTCTGTCTCACTGTTTCACACAGATGTAGGAAGCTTTATTTACTTAATTTTATTTAATTAATTTACTCTAACAAATAAACAAGCAATGGTTCTTTCAAAAGGGTGATACTATTAATTAAAGAGTTCATAAGCACTCATTTGTAGTCAATAAGTCATCCCAATATCCAATAGAAAAAAAATGTTAATCTTACCATAAATGTACAAGTTTTAGCAATGACATCCAAGGCCATTATTTTCCAGCTTTCTTCAATGTTGTCTGGCATGGGTGTGTAAAAATTAGAGGCAAAAAGAACACAAAGCAGGCCCAAACAGAGAGCTTTGAGCCCCATAATATCCCTTTTTCCAGCGACTTCACAGTACTGAGATTAAAATTTGTCATAAACACTGAATAATAACTAGAAGAGCAAATGTAGACTTGGGAACTCTCTCAGGTGATATGGTCACCTTAACACGAAGCTAATTTTCAATCCAAATGTTACAGTGTCTGTAGTAACTTGTTTTGCAAGCACACAGACTGGAACAGATGTCATAACTCATCAGGGTGTGCATGCATTATTAGCATTCAATTTAAAACTCTTACAGTGTTTCTTCACCCTGTGAAACCATCATCAGCCCAAAACAATTATCATTGAGACATAAATCAGAACCTAAATGAAAGCACTAAGTCAAGAAATAAAATTTTGTGATTGGGTGGTGGTTGCAACATTTTTTAAAAGCAGGTTTTTTTTTTTTAAGGTTGCCGATATTAAGTCAAAATCCAGCCTCATGCCATTATCATGGATTATTAACAATGTTAACAAACTTTTCTTGTGGTGAAACAAGTTTTAGATTAAAAGACAGGGGATGAGGGTACTTGTTCAATTTCCGTCAAGCATCAAACTAGAATTTTTCCATAGACTAAGCCAGGAAGCTCAGTTGAATTATCTGTTTTACAAAGGATTACATAGTATGATGATGAACTTTATGTGTCAATTCAGTTGGGCTGGGAATGCTCAAATAGCTGGTAAAAAAATATTTCTGGGTATGTCTTTGAGAGTGTTTCTGGAAAAGATTAGCATTTGAACTGGCAGAGTGAGTGAAGAAAATCACCCTCCCCAATGTGGGCTGGCAGAATCCAATCCCAAAAATGTGGAGGAAAAGTAAACTCCCTCTCTTCCTGGGCTGGGACATTGTTGCAACTCTAATTCATGTTCATGCTGCCTCAGCAGCACCTTCTTGCTCTGTTCCTGGCTTGTCACAAATGACCTACATATTTTGAGATAGTCTCCACCCAGCTTCTGTTTCTGTTTCTAGATGGATAAAGCCCCATTTGCTGCCTTACTTCTGCTTTAAGTCTGGTAAACACAATCATGTAACCCAAGTTCTCACACTTAAACTCATGCTTCCTTTCAATTAACCAATCCAACTCTGTTGTGGGAAACCCACCTAGGTCATCCTGAACCCCAATAAAGGGTTCTACCCACAGGTCCCTCCATCTCTCGCTTGCTTTCTACCTGCTGGTTGAGAGATAGCGTCCTTGACTGCCTCCCCCTTTCCATCGGCTCTGCAAGGCATTTTACCCTCCTCTTTCTGGAATCTGCAAGTAAATAAACTTCATCTTTTTGATATTCCAGTATAAATGTCCTCATTGTGCTGCACCTGACTACATCAAACCTAACTTAAATACTTTTTAGAGACAAGATCTTGCTTTGTTGCCCAGCCTGGAGTACTGCAGTGCAATCATAGCTTACTGCAGCCTCAAACTCCTGGGCTCAAGCAATCCTCCTGCCTCAGCCTCCTGCCTCAACCTTCTGGAGTAGCTAAGACTACAGGTGTGTGCCACTACACTCGATTAATTTTTTAATTTTCTGTACACACAGGATATACCCATATAGTCCAGGCTGGTTGCAAATTCCTGGCCTCAAGTAGTCCTCCCACTTGGCCTCTCAAAGTGCTAGTGTTACAGGCATGATTCATTGCACTCAGCCTAAACAACACACTTTTAAACAACCAATAGGTCAGAGAAAAAAAAACATAAGGAAAATTAGAAAAAAATAGAGATGAATGAAAACAAAACCACAACACATCAAAACCTATGGGATACAGCAAAGCCGTGCTGAGAGGGAAATTTATAGGGAAAAAAAGCAAATTAAGCTCAAAGCTAATAGGAATAACAAATAGTAAAGATTAGAATGTGAATAAACAAAAGAGAGAATTAAAAAAATAGAGAAAAGCAGTGAAACCAAAAGTTGGATGTCTGAAACAAACCAACAAAACTGGCAAAGCTTTAGTTAGAACAACAAATCAAAAAGCAAGAATACACAAATAACTCAAATCAGAAGAGAGAGTGGGGACCTCACTAACTGACCTTACAGAGATGAAAGGAATTATAAGAGAATACAGTAAACAGCTGAAGTCCTAAAAATTAGACAACCTAGAATGAAGGGACACATTCATTGAAATCTTCAAATGTTCATTGCAGCATTATCCACAAAAGCTAAGAGCTGGACAGAATCCAAGTGTCCATCCACTGAGGAATGCGTAAGCATAAGTGGTATATATTTGCAGTAGAGTAGCATGTATTTGCAATATTCAGTCATACAAAGGAACGACATTCTTTTCCTACAACATGGACCTTGGAAACATAATGCCTAGTGGAATAAGCTAGACACAGAAGGCTAAAAATTTCATAATTTCACTATTTGAGCTACCTAGAACAGGTAAATTTACAGACACAAAATAAAATAGAGGTTACCAGGGCCCGGGGAGAGGTTGCGAAAGGGAGTTATGGACTAATGGGTACAGAATTTTGTTGGGAATGATTCTAAAAAGTTCTGGATATAGATAGTGGTCATGGTTGCAAAACATTATGAATGTATTTTATGTCTCTGAATTGAACATTTATGAGTAGTTAACATAATAAATACTAGGTGTATTTTAACGCAACAGAAATAAACAAAGAAACCAAAAGAAAACTAGGCAAGTACTTGAAAAAAATATGAGCAAACTCTTAAAACAAAGGGGAAGTTTGTTTTAGTGGTTACTTAAAACCTGGACATGGTTATTAAAAAGACTGATAGATTTGACAACAAAATTTTGTTTAAAAACTCACAGGAAGCAAGTTCTACATATGATATGGTTCGGCTCTGTGTACCCAAATCTCATATTGAATTGTAATCCCCACGTGTGGAGAAAGAGACCTGGTAGGAGGTTATTTGATTATAAGAGTGGTTTCCCCCATACTGTTCTCATGATAATGAGTGAGTTCTCACAAGAGCTGATGGTTTTATAAGTGCTTGGGAGTTCTTCCTTCACTCTTGTGCTCTCTCTTGCCTTCCACTATGTAAGGCATGCCTTTCTTCCCCTTGCCTTCCACCACAATTGTAAGTTTCCTGAGGCCTCCTCAGTCATATGGAACTGTAAATCAGTTAAACCTCTTTCCTTTATAAATTACCCAGCCTCCTGTAGTATCTTTACAGCAGTGGAAAAAAATGGACTAATACAACATATAATAAAAATTTTAGGTAGTTAGATAGACATTAGCAGCTAGGAGGGGGTAAAGGAAGAGAACAAAAGGGCTGTCACTAAAACAGCAGCCTATGGTCTACCTAAGTTCAGCCCCAGAACTGTCCTAACTCCATCGTAAGAAATTGACTTGGTGGTAAAGTTTGTGGCCAGCCCATACTGGAAAAAGATAAACAGGGAACAAGTGGAAATTCCCTGAAGTGGTGCATGCCCAGTAGCATGGAACTCTGTCCTGAGGTTCACCCCAAGCTCATTAGACCATTATTGTAATAACATTTACATGTGGTTTTATCCATCCAGTGGGTTTTTCTTGACAAACTATGGATAAGAACATGTGCAGTTTAATTTTAGCTATGTAACTATAGACTGCCAATCAAATGACATCATCCTGTCACTCTGACATAGCCCAAACCTAAACTCCTCCCCACAAAACTCTCATAAAAGCCCCTTGAGTTTTGTAAGGAAAAACTGCAAATTTCACTTTGCAGAAATCAGTCTGCTCTTTCTCTGAGAATGTATTACTGTGCTTCAATAAATTTTGCTTTGAGCCTATATTTTGGTGTTAATTTGCAATTCTTTGCTCACTATCACATGAGCTGAGATTGCTGGTCCAGAGCTTCAGGTCTGTTGACTTCCTCAGTTAAAGAGTTCATCCAAATGCAAAATTCCCAGTAAGAAAAAGACAAATGTAAAAACATTTAAAACATGTGGAACATGTAATACAGAAGAACAGATAGTTCCATAATATATAAATGCTCTGTATATTGAGAATAATACTACCAACAATGCAATAGGAAATCAATGAAGCTTATGAATGTACATTCAAAGCCAAGGGAAATACAAATGGTCTTTAAACATGTTAGAAGTTTGATATCATATATAATATCATATAGTATCATATATAATAACCTCATAATATTCCAGTGAAATGCATTTTTTTCCAAATTAATTGTGAAAATCAAAAGATCGACAACTCATTCTAAAGGCAGCATAGTGGAAAAAAACTACTTTCATGCACTAATACAGCATCACAAAATGGTGAAACCATAGGAAAGACAATTGTAGCACCTAATAATATAACTATATATTCCACCTTGATCCAAACATCACATTTCTGAGAATTCGTTATACAAATCAACATGCATGAAATTATGTACATATAACTAAATTTTAATTTGTGATATTCTTTTTAATAGAAAAATGTAGTAAGTCTCCCAAGTGCCCACCTATGGATGACTGGTTAAAGAACTACAGCACCTCCACACAATAGGATATTATGCAGATATTCAAATAAAGTGGAAGCTAGGTAGTTATTTAAAATTTTCTTCAGAGTATATAATTAGGTAAAAAATTAAGTGTGGAAAATTATGCATGTAATAGCTTACTTATACAAAAAAATAAAAAAGAATATATAATTGTATTTTCTTATAAGGAAAAACTAGGAAAATGAGCAACAGAAAAATAGCAAGGTCAAATCTCATATAATTAATAAAAGTTACGTATAGTTGTGGGAGTGCAGGAAAAAGTGTGAAAAGTAACAAGAATGTGACCATCCCTTTTCCATGTTTTCTTTTTTATATAAATTTGATTCTTGAATGGTATAAATCAGCTAAGTATTGAAAATAAATTTAAAATTAGAAAACAGAACATCAATATAGATATAAAAGAAAACAATAAAATCATCTATACCAATACAATTATACTAGAATTTTTGTGAAATAGAGATGAACCATAGTTTTCAGTTAAAGGATAAAGATTAGAAATGTTGGAAAACTGGAGGTTACAAGCAGAGGCAGTTTTTAGGACTTATTGGTATCTATATAGAAACAAATGGAGCAACTACATATCAAAACTAAAATGAAATTGATGATGTGTACAACAAAACTGACTGACAAAGTATCCCCTCAAATCTCAAAATATAAGAATGGAAACAAAGCATATTAATAGGCACAAAACTGGCATGTTATCAGCATCTAGGCAGGAGAATATAGAGGAAAGCAGAGGCCGTCTGACAGATCAAATAACAAGGGTATCAAAAATTAGTTAACAGGCAGTCACTGAAAAACACAGGAGGCCAAGTTGAGAATAGTAGGTAAATTGGGAAGGATTTTGTCCATTCAAACAGCAGCTGAGTTCAAGAGGCCCAATCTGAAACAATGGAACAATCTAGCTCCAGTAAAGCCTGGATCTGCCCACCTCTGTCTTCCATGAAGGATAGAACCCCACAGAGCAGAAATTGATGGGAGTGATATACAAGCTAAGGAGGATGTGAACAACAAAGGGGCCATGAGCAGAGGTCCAGGTAAAAGTGGGGAAATGTTACTGAACTGAAAAGCATCTGAAAGCAAGCCACTCTACTTTTTTATTTTAATGCTTTCCAAAACCTGAAGAGGGAACTCTGTGATATCAGGGAAGATATCTGAACTGTTTCCTTCTACAAGTTCAGAACCAAATGAAATCCAAATTGAATAGTATCAAAGTCAAATCTCATACAAAGTAACTATAAAATAAAACATAGACATAAAAACTAAAATAGAACAAATGGGGAAAAACACAACAATCACAACAAAAGAAATGCAAAATGAAAAGGAATAAAATTTTAAATATCAAAAAAGAAGAGATAAATGATATTCAAGAGGAAGTGATAAATTTTAAAGATAAGCAAAGAAGAGCCATCTCATGGACAAAGCAGTCACTTTAAAAAAACATGGCCACTTTGAGAGGCTAAGGTTGGAGGATCACTTGAGTCCACAAGTTCAAGTCCAGCCTAGGCAACATACTGAGACCCCTATTTCCACTAAAAAAAAATAGAAAAGTTAGCCTGGCATGGTGCCGCATGCCTGTAGTCCCAGCAATTCAGGAGGCTGAGGAGGGAGGATTGATTGAGCCCAGGAGGTTAAGACTGCAGTGAGCCATGATCATGCCACTGCACTCCAGCCTGGGTGACAGAACAAAACCTTGCCTCAAGAAAAACAAACAAACAAAAACAGAAGGCAACAGAAAAAAAAATATTAACAAATGCAATTCAAGAAACTTTGCTGAAATAAAAAAGACTTGGAAATACCTAATGAAAGATCACACCATGTACCTGGGAATATGAATCAGGATGGTCAACACAAAGACATATTCTTATAAAATTACTGTACTCTAAAGAAAAAAATAAAAAAAATTTTATGTATCCAGACAAAAAGATCATTTGGCTTATAAGGTAAGTAATTAGATTATCATTGTAATTTCATAGACATTCTTTATGCCAGAAGAAAATACAGTATATCTACATATGTAATAAAGGTAAATGTGAGTTAAGAATTTAATATTCATAATTTTTCAACATATAAGAACTCAGTAAGTATTGTACTCAGGAACACTTCCAATGTGATACGAAAGTGCTGGGAAGAGAAGAGTGTGGTCCCTTTAAATGATACAGAAGCGAGGGAGAGAAGTGCTGGGTAAAAGAGGGCACAGTCTCTGGCTAGGGCTCCACCCCCATGGACCTAAATGAGGGCAGACACTTCTGCCATTGCACCCAAATGTTGCATTTCCCAAGACCACCCTGTCCCGCCATGCCCCCATCTTGTGCCTATAAAAATCCTCAAGACCCTAGTGGGCAAACAGAAGTGGCTGGAGGTTGAGAGGAACAGATTGGCAGAAGAAAACACAAGCAGCTGGTCATCGAGAGCATGCTGGTGGAAAAGCATGCTGACAGGCACTGGCAGGCTGGCAGGCCATTGACCGGTGGAAAAAGGCAGAGTTTGGCTGGGGCAGTTAGAGGAGAGCCAGGACTGCCAAGTGGCCCAACCCCAAGGAAAAACCATCTCCCTTCTGGCTCCCCATTGGCTGAGAGCTACTTCCACTCAATAAAACTCTGCACTCATTCTCCAAGTCCATGTGTGATCCGATTCTTCCGGTACACCAAGGCAAGAACCCAGGTTACAGAAAGCCCTCTGTCTTCGCAACAAGGTAGAGAGTCTGACTGAGCTGGTTAACACAAGCTGCCTATAGATGACAAACTAAAAGAGCCCCTGTAGCACATGTCCACTGGGGCTTCGGCTGTAGACATTCACCCCCTAGACTCTAGACACTGCCAT
The DNA here is from genome assembly GCF_030222135.1 of Aotus nancymaae. Taxonomy (NCBI): domain Eukaryota; kingdom Metazoa; phylum Chordata; class Mammalia; order Primates; family Aotidae; genus Aotus; species Aotus nancymaae. The sequence goes on along the minus strand of NW_026988431.1, from coordinate 45,159,359 downwards.
GGAGTTAGAGCCCCACAGCCTGCCGGTCTGTATGCTCCCCTACAGATGTGAGCAGTGAGGCACAGAAGAAGCAAGCCATACCCGCATTGCACACCCTGTGAGGGGGGCAAGGGAAACTTTCCCATTTCAAAAGGAATCTAGTAGAGAATGACTGTCACACAATCAAAATTTAATAGAGATATAGCAACATAGGTATTGATTGGCATCATTAAATGTATTGTTATTTAATACATTTATGAAGGAGAATCATTGTTAAAGGAGAGAGAATAGCAGGTGGGGGCGTTTTGATCTGGCAGTGTAGATGAAGTGCAACTAGATTAAGTAGGGGAAAAAGAAAAGACTAAAAAGACAAAATTAACTATTTTCAGTAATCAAAATTAGTGGTGATAGTGTTCACAATGCTGTTCTGAGACTGCTTAGTTTTTAAGGTGAGAAAAAGCAAATTTGAAAGTATTTAAAATTGTAGCTCTTTTAATTTTCTCATTATATGTCTGTTAATAGCCTACATTCTTGAATTCTTAGTGTGAAAAAAAAAGAGATGTGATACAAAAGAGACCAGGTAAAAACCCTGTTCCTGAATTTCAGCTAAAAAATATCAGAGAAAAGTCAAGAATTGCTTTAAATATTTTTATAAAATTCCTATTTGTGTTCATTTTAAAGACCTTGTGCTCAGATAATAGTATTGAAATATTATTTTCATCAAATTAAGCCAGACAGCAAATGGAAACTTGGTATTTGGGAATAAATAGCTAATCGCAGGCCTGTGCAGGGAATAAATAATGTGAGCCTGGAAAATACCAACATACCAGACAGCAAGGAAGGGCTCAAAGATTTCCAGACTCATGTCAAGAGGACTGAAAATAGGTCCACTGGCCCTAAATGGGAAAATCTGAACTACTTTAATAAGGAATTAACTAATGTAATGGGCTGAAATTCTTTCTTCATGCTTTCTCAAGAAGAAAGAATCCCTCTCTGTCGCCACCACAGCTGGGAATGTGCTGGGTCACACCTGAAGCCAGAAAACGTCTCTGAGTCTCACCTAAGGTCCACTGCAAGTACTGCCTACCACTGCTGATTATTCAGGACCTAAGAACTTTTTAGTCAGAGGGTGATGAATTCTGTCAGGACTGGTCCTTCCCTTCAAGGCAGTGGGTTTCCTTCTGGCCCAGAGTGGAGCTAGGGCCCGGAATGGATGCCTCGGTACTCTGCCTAGTGCTTTATTCTGCTGTGGCTGAGTTGGTATTCAAGTTGCAAGACAACGTTCTCTTTCCTCTCCCTTCTCCTCTCAAGTACAAGGAGGTAGACTGTCCTGGAGCTGCAAGCAGCACTGCCTAGGGTTGAGAGAGGAGTGTTTCCAGCACTCTTTTGGCCACCCCAGCTGGTGTCTCTCTGGGTCATTTGCACCCCAAGTCCACTGGCTGCAAGTCCAGCATAGCACCAGGACTTGCCCAAGAATTGCAGTCCTTGTTACCTAGACTGCCTTTCAAGTTTATTTAGGATCCCAGAACAGTATAGAGCATGGTGACAATAATACAGGAGTTATTAAGAAATAATTTTAGGCAGGTAGATAGGGTAAAGTTTCGCAGTGGAAATTTTTCTTTTAACAGAAACAACCTCGGAACCATTTCTTTTCTAACAGAAAGGCAGCTTAAAGAGCCAGGCTGGCAAGCTTTGATATGCAAATGCAGGCAATTAAAAACTAGGTCCATCCAACATGGCCAGTATGGCTATTCCCACCTCTTCTCCTTATCACCATGTGTGCCAAGTGTCATAACCACCTTCAGATAATATCACATGCTCAGAGCATCATGGTGACCTGCATTTGCATATTAAAATCTAAGGTGAAAGGACTAGGTTTTTCATGGGTTACGTAAATGACCACCTGGTCTAATCAATCTCCTTGGCCCTATGCAAACTAACACCACTTCCTCCAGCCTCCCAATATAACCAACCACTTTTGGGGTCTTACTTTGTTCCAAGCCCCCCTACTGCTGTCTCTGTATGGAGGAGTTGTTTTCTTTCTTTCTTCTTTCTTTCCTATTAAACTTTTCACTCCTTAAAACTACTCCATGTGTGTCTGTGTCATTAACCATATCAGCACTAGACCAAGGACCCTGGTGTTCCTCCATTCATCAGAGGCCTCCATATCAGCAAGGCCTCCTTGCTCCGTGTCAGCAAGGCCTGCCCAAATTCAAATTCTGACCACTGAGATTGGCAATTTCTCTCTGTCTAGGCCTCATCTAAATGTTTTCTCCATGGGTGCCAGCTGAATTCTGCCCTGTGTTGCTTTTTGCCATTACAGGGCAGCTAAGTTCCAAAGCAAAAACCCCACAATTACTGCACAGCCCCTTCTCCCAAGAACACAGACTCTGTCTCCAGGGGAAGAGTGTTGTAGGTGATTCAAGAATCTCTTTGCTCCCCACTTTGGTGACTCTTTCAGTGATATGAAGTTGAAACCAGGTACTGCGACTGCTTGCTTGATTTTTGGATTTTTAAAAACTTGCTTTTTTTTAATGTGAATAGTTGTTCAATTTGTGTTCTTCTGGAGAGAGGCTTCAGTTCCACCATCTTGCTCTGCCTTTATCTGTTTCATTATTTTTTATATACTTACTGTTGGATATTTGCAATTAAACTTTTTATTTTAAAGTTATTTATATTTTACTTTGAATTTTATTTAAATTAAAATAATGTGAATTTTATCAAATATCTATTCATTATGTATTGATTTTATTATATTGTTTTCCACTGTTAATTTTTTAATTGTTGGATATATTTCCTGATTGATAAATGTTAGCATTACTGGAATAAGCCCTGTTTGGTCATAGTATATCTTTATTTTGGTTTCTTTTTGATAGAACTTCATACAGAATTTTTAATCTATATTTATGATGGAGTTTCTTTTTATCTTCTGCTTTGTTTTCTCTTTTCCATTTTGTTTTTAGTTGACACATAATAATGGCCTATATTTATGGGATAGAGAATGATATTTATATACATGTACACGGTGTGTGATGATCAAATCAAGGTATTTAGCATATCATCATTCCAGACATTTATCATTTCTTTGTGTTGTGAACATTCAAAATCCTGTCTTCTAGCTTTTTAAAAACACTAAATTATCATTAACAATATTCATCCTACTGCACTGCAGAACACTAGAACACTATTCTTCTCATATACTTGTTGCTCTGTATCCATTAACCAACCTCTCTCTATCCTCCTCTTTCCCTTACCTTCCCATCCTTTAATAACCACAGGTCTACTCGTCTCTTCTATAAGCTCAAAAATTTTTATCACCTCTATATGAGTAAGAACAGGAAGGTAATCTTTACCTTTTTGTGCCTGATTTATTTCATAGTGGCCTCTAGGATCATCCACATTGCAAGCAAATGGCAGAATTTCATACTTTTAAAATTTTTCATTCTCTTTTATTCTGCTGTGTATATACACCATATTTTCTTTATATAATGAAGTTTATTTGTTATTTTTATTATAATTTAGCATAGAAATTATGCTGAATTAATAAGTTGCACAGCCTTTTAACTTTTTACTGTATGCAAAATATTTTCATGAGCATTTGCATGAATTGATTTGAAATATGAGATAAAATGAGCTACAGACTCATCTGCTTCTGATACCTTTGTAATAGACCATCAATCAACTTCCAGTTACTTTAATGCTAAGTATTCTATTAATTTTAGTTTTACAATTAAGAGGAGTTTTTTGACCCCTTTATATCTCAGGAAATAATTATTTCCTTTATGTTTTAAATGAACTTGTAATTCTGTATCTACATCCAAAACATATCAGATACAACATTATTCTGTCACTAGCAATTTGCTTAAATATTATACAAGTCTCTAGAGAAACATATTACATATTATCCTAAAATTTATGTTCAATCATGTATATTAACTGAAAGACTGATAATCTGGATGGTGACTGAATTTATATAATTCATATTTAATTCTTCTTTACTTTTATATGTTCAGTGCTCTATAAGTATGTTTAATGTTTAAATAACTTACTTCAAAATATTTACCTTGTAAACAAAAAAAAATGACAGTTTTTTATTCTTTTCTTCATGCTTATGATGTATTTGAAATTTAACCATTACAGAAAATACTCAACGAAGTTTGTGAATAAATCAATGAACAAATACATGCATGAATGCTGCAATTAGTCTACAGATTTTTCCTGGTGTACAATGTTTGCGAAACAAACCTTGAACATATAGTACCTACTCACATGACTTAAATAATTAATAGTTAAGTCAGGCAAACAAAATTTTGTCAATTCTGGTTTAAAATGAGTTTATCAATGTCCCTCATGATTTATCAGTGGAACAACCAGACAGTCATTGCACAGGAGGTCACAGCTTTAACTATGACCTCATGGAACAACTAACAGCAAAGAAAACATATGCATCAACACATTCTCAAACTTGTGAAATATAACTCAGTTATTTCAATTTTAGTGAAGAGATGTATATGGTAAAATTTGCTAAAAAGTAGTGAACAGATTATTGTTGAGATGACCAAACAGCAAGTGAATAAGCGGCAGACCAAAAGAAAAAATTTTGGTATTTAGTTATCAATCAAATCCACAGAAACAAGTAAATTTACACATTACCATATTTACTGAGCATTTATAAAAGACCCAGAACAGAGAAAACAACATCAAGCAAACAGCAGCATCACAAGGACCTCAAAAATTAGACATTACTTCTAATGCCTCGTAATGGGAATGCATTTTAGTTATGAGGATGGAATAGGCTGACATGAGCATTGAACTCATCATCACAAGAAAGAGCTCCAGAGATTATCTTGCTACTTACATATCCTGCATGAGGATATATGATTCAACCTGGAATTCACAATAATAGAATGAATAATTTTGGCTGACATGTATAGTTTGTTAGGAAGCTCCTTGGATTAATAATCAGCACACAGCAATCAATGTAGTAAAATTTGCTAAAAGTTTGTAGTGATTTAGCTAAAAGTCTGAGTAAGGGTGAACATTTCAGGCTATAGAAATAATTTAGAGTCCAGAAGTTAATTTTTTTTCTTCTTCTATAGGCAAAGAATCCTAGCAATACATTTGAAATCAGACTTTGTTTTTATTAAGTGAATGGAGAAAAACTAACAGAATTTACATTGGGCAGATGTAAGTAATGTATGGGCCATACCTAATCGAAAAAATGGCTGCAATATAATGTAGTGATACCCTCATACAAAGGTCATTGCAATTTTCCTTCCTTAAATTTTCTCCTCACTTGCGATTACCATTCCTATCACTGCCCAGAAACTGTTATGCCTACTTTGCCTATAACCGTACTCACTTTCATACTTTACTGATGTTAGTGGATATTTAGTGTTTAACAAGCAAATTATGTAAAATGGGAATAATACAATAATGTCTTCACTTTAGCAAGGTTAAAGAGTAGAAAAACTAAATAATTTGTTCAAAGATACACAATTTAAACTTAGATTTGAAGTTACTCTGATTTAAACTTTGATTTATCCCAGACTCATGCCATTGTTCTGTCCATAAAACTCACAAGACTTTAAAACATAATCTTTTGATTATAATACTAACTAAATGATTATCTGCTGACATGTCTGATTTATGGATTTACAGATTTTCTTCTAGCCAAGTAATATACTTATCTTTTATTCTAATGCCTAGGAGTAAATAAAATGGTGATGTTATGAATGATAGAGCGCCATGGAATCCATTCTCTATGTGATCATGAACAACATTAACTCCAACATTTTGAAGTCGTGTGACATATATAAGCCCATCATCTCTTAGAATATCATGTTGACAGGTGAGGATATAAGTTAATGGCAACTTTTGTAACTGGGAATCATTGACTAACAAGGGTGATAACCTACTATCCAAAAGTGCTGGATATGATAAGTTAAATCTTCCAAGAATTGGTTGCCTATAAATATGGTTCTTTTTATACTTAACAGGAAGAAAAGTACTCCAGTTAACAAACTTGAATAGATGTCTTGATTCTTGAGGCATATGTTCATTTTTTCTTATTGCCTGATAAAGTGCTTCATCTTTGGTCACACACAAGGGTCCTATTCTAGTTGCAATATCCCTTGTTAGAAGCGGGCCATGTTCATTTTCTTGGTGAGATGGCATGAAGGAATCAATTACTTGCAATAAAGGGTAAATTAAAGCTTGTGCCTTAATTTTATTTTTGAATACTGGGTCATTCTTTAGCTGAAAATATATAATAAAATTTGAATTAGTCAAAGGTTTTTAAACTATAGAAGTTCAAGTCTTCACTTCAATAACATGAGTAATTATAAGATAAAGTTATAAAACCAACACCAGGCTCAATGACTATTTTAAAAATATTTATACTTTATCTCAGGAACATTAAACTGTTTTATTCAAGGAGGCCAAGTGAGATGGCCAAATAGAAGTTTCCACCAATCATCCTCTCCATAGGAACACCAAATTGAACCACTATCCATGCAAAAAAGCACCTTCTTAAGAATAAAAAATCAGGTGTACAATCACAGTATCTTGTTTTAACTTCGTATCAAATCTTGGATTGCAGCAGTCAGAACCTGAGTGTTTGCACCAAGGGCTATGGTGCTCTATGTGTCCAAGTAAATTTGAAAGGCAGTCTAGACCATAAGGACAGTAACACTTAGGCAAGGCCTAGTACTGAACTAGGCCCAGAGGCAATGGACTAGGGTTGCACATGACATACTGAGACACAAAATGGGGCAGCCAAGGAAATGTTGGCACCACCCCTCCCCTAACCCCAGGCTGCACAGCTGGGGTTCCAAAAGAGACCCCTTCCTTCTGCTTGAAGAGAGGAGAGGAGAAAGAAGATTAGGGAGAACTCTTTGCATCTTGGATACCAGCTCAGCCACAGCAGGAAAGAGCACTGGACAGAGTCATGAGGGCCCTAATCCAGTCCCTAGTTCCCAGATGACATGTCTAATTACACCCCGGGCCGAAAGGTAACATGCTGCCAGTCCTGGTAGTATTCATCACCTGTTAACTGAAGAGCACTTGGACCCTGAATAACCAGCATGGATACCCAGGTACTACACCAAGGACCTCGGGTAAGCCTTTGAGACTTACTGGCTTCAGGTGATCCTCAGCACATTTCCAACTGTGGTGGCTATGGGGCAAAAACCTTCTGCTTGAGAAAAGCAAAGAGAAAAGTAAAGGGGACTTGGTCTTGCACTGTAGGTACCAGCATGGCCACAGGGAAGCAGAACACCAAGTGGGCTTTTGGGAATCCTGCTGTCCTAGAGGGTGAGTCCCAGGCCAGGCAGCATTCACCACAAGTTGACTTAAGGGTCCCTGTGCCTTAAGAGAACATTGGTTGGTAGTCTGGCATTATTCCTCGTGACCTGGAAGCAGTGGCTGCAGAGTAAGGCTCCTCTGCCTTTGGAATGGAGAGGGAAGAGTGGGAAGAACTGTGTCTTACAGTTTAAGTGCCAACTCAGCTGCAATACCATAGAACATCAGTTAGACTTCTAAGTTTTTTGGTTCTTTTCCCTGACAACCAAATAGCACCTCTGGACCTACTGGGGCTGGAGGACCTTGCTGCCCTGAAGGTGAGTGAGACCCAGCTCTGTTTTAGCTTCAGGTATAACCAAGAGCAGTTCCAGTAGTGGTGGCCACCGGGATGCTTGTGTCACTCCAGCCCCAGCTTTAGGTGATTCAGAACAGACAGAGAGACTCTATTTGTTTGGGAGAAAGTAAGGGAAGGAAAGGGAAGAAGAGTCACTGCCTGGTAATACAGTGAATTTTACTGGATCTTGTCCAAGATCATCAAGGCAGTACCTCTTTGAGTCTGCAAGAACAACAGCATTACTGGACTTAGGATGCCCCCTAAAGTAGATACAGCTTAGATCACAACATCCAAGTCCTTTCAAACATCTGGAAAGCCTTCCAAGAAAGATGGCTACAAATAATCCCAGACATTGAAGACTACCATAAATACCTAACTCTTCAATGCCTCGATACTGAAGAACATCTAGCACCAACACTATTCAGGAAAACATAACCTCACTAAATGAACCAATTAAGGCACCATGCACCAATCCTGGAGAAGCAGAAATATATGACCTTTCAGACAGAGAATTCAAAATACCTGTGTTGAAGAAACTCAAGGAAATTCAACATAACACAGAGAAGGATTTCAGAATTCTATCAGATAAATGTAACAAAGAGATTGAAATGATTTAAAAGAATTGAGTAGAAATTCTGGAGCTGAAAAATGCAACTGGCAAACCAAAGAATGCATCAGAGTCCTTTGATAGCAGAATTAATCAAGGAGGAGAAAGAATTAGTGAGGATGAAGAAGGGCTATTTAAAAATACACAGTCAGAGAAAACAAAAGACAAAAGAATAAAAAACAATAAAGCATGCCTACAGGACCCATAAAATTGTCTCAAAAGAACAAATATAAGAGTTATTGGCCTTAAAGAGGAGATAGAGAAAAAGATAGAGGTAGGAAGTTTGTTAAAAGGGATAATAAAAGAGAACTTACCAAACCAACAAAAAGATATCAATATCCAACCATAAGAAAGTTATAGAACACCAAGCAGATTAAACCCAAAAACTACCTCAAGGAATTTAATAATCAAACTCCCAAAGGTCAAGGGTAAGCAAGAGTCCTAAAAGCAGCAAGAGAAAAAAAACAAATAACATACAGTGGAGCTCCAGTACATCTGGCAGCAGACTTTTCAGTGGAAATCTTACAGGCTAGGAGAGATGGCATGACATATTTAAAATGCTGAAGGAAAATAACTTCTACCATAGTATAGTATATCCAGTGAAAATATCCTTCAAACGTGAAGAAGAAATAAAGACTTTCCCAGAAGAAGCTGAGGGATTTCATCAATACGAGACAGGTACCACAAGAAATGCTAAAGGGAATAATTCAATCAAAAAGAAAGGATGTTAATGAGCAATAAGTAATCACCTGCAGGTACAAAACTCCCTGGTAATACTAAGTACATGGAAAAACACAGAATGTTATAACACTGTAACTGTGCAGTATAAACTACTTTTATACTAAGCAGAAAGACTAAATGATGAACCAATCAAAAATAATAACTACAACAACTTTTCAAGACATAGTCATTACAATAAGATATAATTAGAAAGAACAAAAATTTGAATACCAGGGAATGAAGTTGGGGGTAAAGTTTTCTTTTTGCTTGCTTATTTGTTTATACAAATAGTGTTAAGTTGTTATCAGGTTAAAATAATGTGTTAGAGATAGTATTTGCAAGCCTCATAGTAACTTCAAAGCAAAAAACATACAACAGATACACAAAAAAGTAAAAATTAAGATGCTAAATCATATCACCAGAGAAAATCACCTTCACTAGGGGAAGACAAGAAGGAAAGAAAGAAGAAAGAGAAGGCCACAAAACATCCAGAAAGACAAATAACAAAATGTAGGAGTAAGTCTGTTTGTCAATAATAGTATTGAATGTAAATGGACCAAACTCGCCAATCAAAAGACATAGATTGGCTGAATGGATAAAAAACCAAGATCTATCAATCTGTTACTTATAAGAAACACACTTTATAAAGACTCACATACACTGAAAATAAAGGGATGGCAAAAGGTATTCCATTCCAATGGAAACAAAAATCAGCAGGATACACTGTACTTATAACAGACAAAATAGATTTCAAGACAAAAATTATAGGAAGAGATAAAGAAGGTCACAAAATAATGATAAAAGAGTCAATTCAGCAAGAGGATATAACAATTTTAAATATATATGCACCCAAAACTGGAGCACACAGATATATAAAGAAAATATTATTAGAGCTAAAGAGAGAGAGAGGCCTTAACACAATAATATCTGGAGAATTCAACACCTCCACTTTCAGCACTGGACAGATCTTTCAGACAGAAAATCAACAAAGAAACATCAGACTTAATCTGCACTATAGACAAGTGGATGTAACAGATATTTATAGAACATGTTATCCAAGAGCTACAGAATACATATTTTTTTTCCTCAGCACATGGATCATTCTCAAGGGTAGACTATATGTTAAGTCACAAAACTAGTCTTAAAACATTCAAATAAATTGAAATAATATCAAGCATCTTCTCTGACCACAATGGAATGAAACTAGAAATTAATAACAAGAGGAATTTTGAAAACTTACAGATACATGAAAATTAAACAATATGCTCCTGAATTACCAGTGGATCAATGAAGAAATTAAGGAGAAAATAGAAAATTTTCTTGAAACAAATGACAATGGAAACACAACATAACAACCTATAGGATACAGCAAAAGCAGTACTAAGAGGGAATTTTAGAGTTATAAGTGCCACATCAAAAAAGGGGAAAAATTTTAAATAAACAATATAATGATACTTCTTGAAGATGTGAAAAAGCAAGAAAAAGTCAAACTCAAAATTAGTAGAAGAAAAATAAGAGCTGGGTGTGATGCTTCAGGCCTATAATCTCAGCACTTTGGGAGGCTGAGGCAGGCAGATAACTTGAGGACAGGAGTTTGAAATCAGCCTGGCCAATATAGTGAAACCCTGTCTCTATTAAAAATTCAAGAATTAGACAGGCATGGTGGCACATGCCTGCAGTCCTAGCTATGAGGGAAGCTGAGGCAGGAGGATTGCTTGAACCCAGGAGCCAGAGGTTTCGGTGAGCCAAGATCTCACTATTGGACTCCAGCCTGGGTGACAGAGTGAAAATCTGTTGAAGAAGAAGCAGAAGCAGAAGGAGAAGCAGAAGAAGTGGAGGAGGAGGAGGAGGAGGAGGAAGAAGATGAAGAAGAAGAAGGAGGAGGAAAAGGAGGAGGAAGAAGATTAGAGCAGAAATAAATGAAATTGAAATGAAGGACATGATACAAAAGATCAATGAAACAAAAAGCTGTTCTTTAAAAAAAAAAGTTAAATTGACAAACCTTTAGCCTAACTAAGAAAAAAACAGAGAATACCCAAATAAAATTTTTATAAATGAAAAGGAGACAATACAACAGATACTGCAGAAACTCAAAGGATCATTTGTGGCTACTATGAGCAATTATATGCCAATAAATTGAAAAATCTAGAAAAAAAATGGAAAAATTCCTAGATACATACAACCTACTAAGTTTGAACCAAGAAGAAGTCCAAAACTTCAACAGACCAAAAACAAGTAATGGGATTGAAGCCATAATAAAAATACTCCACGCAAAGAAAAGCCCAGGAACTGATGGCTTCACTGTTGAATTTTACCATACATTCAAAGAAAGACTAACATCAACCACTCAAACTATTCCAAAAATTAAAGAAGGATGGAATACTTCCAAACTCATCCTATGAGGTTGGTATTACCTTGATACCAAAACCAGAGATACAGGGAAATATCTCTGATAAATATTGGTGCAAAAATCCTCAACAAAATACTAGCAAACCAAATTCAACAATCCATTAGAAAGATCCTTCATTATGACCAAGTGGGATTTATTCCAGGAATGTAAGGACAGGTTGACATACATTAATCAATGTGACACATAATAACAACAGAATGAAGGAAGAAGACCATATGATCATTTCAATTGATGCTGAAAAAGCATTTGATAAAATTCAACATCTCTTTATGATAAAAACTCTCCAAAAACTGGGGACAGAAGGAACATACCTCAACATAATAAAAGCCATATATGACAGACCCACAGGTAGTATCATGTTAAATGGGGAAAAACTGAAAGAAAGCTTTTCTGTAAGATCTGGAACATGATAAGAATGCCCACTGATATGGTTTGGTTGTGTCCCTACTCAAATCTCAACTTGAATTGTATCTCCCAGAATTCCCACTGTGTTGTGAGAGGAGCCCAGGAAGAGGTAATTAAAAAAATGGGGGTTGGTGTTTTCCATTGTATTCTTGTGATTATAATAAATCTCACAAGATCTGATAGGTTTATCAGGGTTTTCCTCTTTTGCTTCTTCCTCATATTCTCTTGCCACTGCCATGTAAGAAGTGCCTTTAACCTCCTGATGTGATTCTGAGTTCTCCCCAGCCAAGTGGAACTGTAAGTCCAATTAAATCTCTTTTTCTTCCCAGTTTCAGGTATGTCTCTATCAACAGCAAAGCTTCAGTTTTCTGATCTCAAAATTAATGATTTTATTAGTCAATACTGTATATGGTTTTTATATGGTGAAAATGAGATGAAACTAGTGAGGAAGAGTTCTAGGAATGCAGTAAGTGTTCAATAAACATTAACTATATTTAGTATTATCACTATAGGCAATGGAAAAGAATTATCTTTTCTGAAAATATTCATGTCGTAGCACGCAAACTATTAGCTTGGCTCCATTTTTGTTTGAAGAGACACAGGTAAAGTCTGATGTTGTATGGCAGGTGAAAAGAAATAATAAATGTTAAATTAAAATAGGAATAATAATTGAAAACATTAGCTCCATAGGATATGAAAGCCCATCAAAGGCCGCAATGTTGGTAACACAGAGGCATTATATATTATTCATTTTAGTATATTAATTATTTTAGAGTTAGAATAGATTATATGTAGATGTATAGATAATAAATATATACTTTATATGAAACAATTTTATCAAGTTTCTAAACCAGAAAGTTTTTCTAAGCTTAAAGGCAATGGGAAAAATTATAAAGAAAAATAATGAGAACCAAGTTTTTCCAATATTATACAACTTTAAAAGTTTTCTAAGTGTAAAAAAAAAAGAAAAACATTTTAAAAAGATGAACAAGCCTATTTTCCATGCAAAGAATACAGACTCACAAAAATAAATCACAAAGGTCATCTTTAGTTAACAAATAATTCTACTCTTCAAAGAAAAATATCATGAAACAAATTATCAAAGACTATGAATAGAGAGTTTCTTGAGGAGGAAATAAAATTATTCACATTTTTAATTTTACCAGTAAAAAGTATTCTATTTTACTGGTAGTGAAAGAAATGTACATCAAAACTATAGTCGAAATAATATCCCTTCACCACTGTAAAATAAAAAGATCATTGTAAATATGATTATGTACTGCATGTGGGAACGGAATGAATACAACATCTATCTACATTTTTCCTGTCTAAGCAAACTGGCAAAACTTATTTAACAAACAATATGTCTCTCAAATCTTAAACACCAAGTTTTTCTACTTCTGAAAATCTACTTTAGGCAGTAAGACTAACTATGGAAGAAGTGGTGTGCCCCAAGAATTTCTCTGCACTGCAATTCAGAACAGATATTGGCAGTAAGAAGTTTTGAGCTTATCTAAAACCAGAGAGAACACATCTTTTAAGCTGCTGTCTATATCTCTTGTTTTTGTTTTAGAAAAATCACTTCCTACTTTGGAGGTTTGTTAATAAAACCTTTTATTTTATTCTTCTCATATCCACTATTTGTGTGATGATCATCATTCCACATAGAAAAGAATATTCAGATAGTAATTTCTAAATAGCTTTTTAGAACTTTATGAGCTTTGTATGGATTAATATATTAAGAATTTAAGTTATTAGTTTAATCAGAATTTTATAATTTAATAAAGTGAGGGAATGTTACCTTAAAAGGTGAAATGACCAGTTTAGAGATAGGTAACACACACTATCGATATTATTGAAATAATCTTCAAAAACCTTTTTAAAAACTTAAAAATTATTACATTCAAAGCTTTGCATACAAACACATGACCTAGGAGTAACTGCAAATAAGCATTTAACCCTTACTCCACCCTCCACACTGCTCTGCTTGTTTCGAAGCTCTCCTAGACATTATCTGCCCTTGCCCCTTTGTTGAGAGCACTGCCCCAGACACTCTCTCTCTCTCTCTGCTCATCAGTTTGCTGCTGCAGACAGGGAAGATTTTAATCCATGACCACAGCTCTGCTTCCTTCATCTGCTTGAAGATACGTGGATCCTCAAAGCTAAGGACCCAGAGGGGCTCTGAGATCATGAAGAGAGGAACAGGATTTAAGTTCATTTCCTCTTTTTCATGCTACATGGGATGTGCTAGAAGTCTCCTTTATTCATGGTGGTTTTATTTTGTTTTATTTTTACTTAATGGCACAATAAGAACTTACAAACTAACTTTTGAGACTACATCCATTTTACAAGCAGAGGCTGTTTATAATTGAAAAGGATATTCCTCTGCTTAGGTAAATTTTCTTCCATTAAATAAACATTTTGGCAGTGGGAATTATATATTAGACTCAAATCATTTTTCAATATTTATTTGGGCAGTTATTTAGTTGCATATGACAAGGGTTTTAACATAAGGTAAATTTTCTCTGTCACAGTAGTGCTTCTTCTGCACAAGCATAACACAGGGCTGATAACGTTATCTGATGACATTCTACAGAGTTTAAAACATGGATTACAATGACCCCAAATGCTCAGTAGACTTTACAATTTACCTAAGGAGAATGACAAGCCTCTGTCATATTAAGTGGTAGTTCCTGGACATTGTTGTAGTTTTCTTAAAATTAAGAGCTTATTTAACATTATGTGTCATGTCCCCTCAACGCCTTTAAAGCCATATCTATCTAAGGTATAATTACACAAAAAGGGACGAGAAGGTTGTTTGTATGTTTGTTCATTTTTGCTATTTCAAAAGTTGAAAATATAAGACCAATACATATATTGTAACTGAAATAAGATGATTCTCTTGTATTCAAATTACAGTATGTATGCATGTGGTAAACATGCATAACACATAGAACATACCTGTTGAGTCACTGATGCTGCCAATGTACCCCCGGAACTATCACCTGAGATACAGATTCGGGTGGAATCCACCCTATATTGTTCAAGAATTTTATCCTGTAGAAAGAACTTGACCACAGAAAGACTATCTTCAAAGGCAACGGGAAAATGATATTGAGGAGATAGTCTATAGCTTCAGAAAAAAAAAAAAGCAACAAAGCATTATGATTAAACAGGTTATAATTATCCAAATATCTATCAATCTAAGCAACAGATCTATTTAAGATGTTGGCCCTACCTTGACTTTAATTTCACCAATTAAACCTGATTTACTACTAACTTTTGTTTTCAAATAAAAAGTAGATGCTGGTATAAATGTTACAAAATGTTAGCTTTATAGGGAGATGAGAGGGAGAAGGATGTGTCTTCAGTCTCATAAAATTTTCAACAGAAGAGTAATCAGGAGGGAGGTATCCTGTAGTATTTATCAGATTCTCAATGTAGTTGGTGATTCAAGAACAAATTTTTACTTTAAACTGACAATTAGAATTTGTAAAAATTTTTATTTATAAAGTATTACATAAATTTTAATAAATTATAATTTTATAAATTTATGAGGTACAAAGTGATGTTATGATTTATGAATATAACATAATGTGAAATAATTACATTGATCTAGGTAATATATACATTACTTCAAATACTTAATATGTTTTATGGTAAGAACATTTGATATTTATTCTCTTTGCAATTTTTTTTAATATTATTAAATGTATTCACTGTATTGTGCAATAGAACTAAAAAAGAATTCCTCTTTTTTTAAAATATATTTTGTACTCTTTTACCATAATCTCCTCATTGGTCCTAACCACTGGCCTCTGTAACCACCATTCTACTCTCTGCTTCTGTGAATTCGATGATTTTAGTTTCCACATATCAGTGAGAATCTGTGGTATTTGTATTTCTGTGCCTGGCTTATCTCATTTAGGAAAATGTTCTCCAACTCCATCCATGTAGTCACAAACGACAGAATTTCCTCTTTATTGAGGCTGCATAGTATTCCATTAGGTATATGTACCACATTTTCTTTATCCATTCATCTGTTGATGGACACTTAGATTGACTTCATATCTTGGCTATTGGGAATAGTGCTGCAATGAACATGGAAGTGAGGACATGTCTTTGACAAACTGATTTCAAATTTTTTGGGCAAATACCCAGAAGTAGGATTGCTGGATCATATAGTAATTCTGATTTTAGTTTTTTCAGGAAACTCCATAGACTTTTCCATAATGGCTGTACTAATTTACATTTCCACCAATACTATACAAGGGTTTCCTTTTCTCAACATCAGTGCCAACACTTCCTACTTTTCATCTTTTTTATAATAGGTGTGAGATGATGTCTCACTGTGGTTTTAATTTGCACTTCCCTCATGATTAGCAATGTTGAGTATTTATTCATATATATGTTGCCCATTTGTAGTCTTATTTTGAAAAATGTCTATCAAATTTCTTGCCCATTTTTTAACTGAGCTTTTTGTTTTCTTGCTATTAAGTTGTTTGAGCTCAAAATATAAATACTTTTTATGTTAGCCCCTAATCAGATGTATGGCTTGCAAACGTTTTCTCTCAATCTATAGATCGTCTCTGTGGAGTGTTAACTATTTCTGCTTTCCAGAAGCTTTTAGTTTGCTGTAATCACCATTTGGCTACTTTTGTTTTTGTCGCCTATGCTTTCTGGGTCAACAATTTTCAGAACTATCGTTGGGAAGACACAAAAAAATTTAACAGGAGAAAATCTAAAAGTAAATTATTAGTAGATATCTTGTATTAGAAATTTATTTAGGTCAAAATTCTACGAGGTAGCATGTCTCATTTCATATCATGAGCACTACCTGAAAACTTGATTAAAAATAAAAGCTTTTAAATGTAAATAATATTTAAGTATAGCAAAGAATCTTCCTTAATCATTGTAATTTATTTGTAAGGCAAATTGTTGCAGCATCTTTTAATAAGCCTATATATTTATATAATATGTAGGCTCAATATTTATATATAGGCTCATTAAATATATATATGATATAAAGATATATATAATCATATACATAGGCTTGTTAAAGATATATAGGCTCATCAAGATATATATGTGTGTATATATATATATCTTGAGCATATATATATAACCACATACAAATTATATACCTTACCTTTTAATATAGGAGCATACCTCCTTCTAATATAGGAGCTATTGAATGGTACAGTTTTGTTTCTATCTATAGTAGTAATCTTAATATCCATAGTTAGAATTAGTAAATTATGCATATGTCAACACTAAACAATAAATATTACCAAGATGGTCCTAGCAGTTTTGTCATACTATAATCTGTATCTAAAGTATGTAAAATACAGTATAATCTAAACAAGATAACATATCAAAAATTTGATTGTTACTTTAAACACGCTTCAGAGAAAAGAGCAACAAATATCATAAGTAATTGATAAAATTATTGAACCAGATACTCTGTATATCATCATTTAAAAAGTATACTTAAAATGATTAAGTGGCATACTAGGTTAAACCTATAGAGTAAAGGGGAGAATATCCTAATTAGTGTAAGTTAGAAATATCTCTGAAAGCATAAGGGATTTTTCTGGTTGCTCTAAAGCAGCAGTAATCAACAGGACGGCATTGGTTCAACTCGTATGTTCTATTTGATCCTAGTAATTTCTCACAAGAAATTACACGATGTTCTCTTTTCATAAGAAGGCTAAAAGTCTCTAAGTGTATTTCTTCCCTCTGAAATTGGCAGGAGAGATGGAAAAAGTTCTTCATCCTGAGGATGATGGTTTTAGAAGTACAGAGTACACCTGAATACATCAGAAAGTATTGGACATTTTGGACAATCATTAGTCTTTCTCACATGTTGTTAGAAATTTTGGCAAAAAATTGTGAACTACTAAGATCTCTAATTTTGAGAATGACTTGAAATTATCATATGGTCCCAACATTTGTCACCTGATGTTCTTCCAACCCAAAATAATCTCTAAAATTCATCGTTTTATTACCAGCTGAAACAAAACGCAACATCCCAAGTGTATAAAGGGTAACTAGCACCCTCTTTCTATGTTTATTATGTTGGGATTAAGCTAGGTCCTTCTAGGACCTTTGTGTTCCCAGAGATTCTCACAGCTGTGTTGCCCAGGATGTTCACCCTGCAATGCCTCTCAGTGTTCTCTACAAAGGAAGAGACTAAAGGAAAATTGGGTCCTTTTGAGTAGGTGTGGATATTGTAATATGAATAAAAGTTATTAATATAAACAAAAACTCCCTACAATTCAAACCACTTTTGAGGCTTGGGTGACTGGTACTGGAAATCAGCCCTATGTCGTGAGTGCAAGGATCATAATACTTTTTTAAAATCTTACTCCACTCCCACAACAACAGCATCAAGTTTGTTTGCCGTCTGTCTGTTCAGCAAATCATAAGGCGAATTCTCTGAAATGAAAGAAATAAACATAAACGTGTACCCTGTAAATAAAGAGCAATGAAAAACCACTGATACTCATGAAATATGTTAAAAGTATAGATTGTACTTAACTGGTAGAATCCTTATAATCTCCATTTTTGTCACCATTTGGAAGGACCTGTCAGAGTAAGAAAACCTTCCTAATCCTCCACATACTAAATCATTCCTCACCAAAAATAAAGAGAAGACATCTGATTGGTGACAATGGGAGAAGAAACTTGGCATGCTCTGCTGACCCACTAGTTTTCCATCAGAACTCTCCTTCTAGGTCCACTGTGTTGCATGCTTCAAAGGGGGCATCATTCATTTAATAATAAATCTTTAAAGCAAAAATCTCATCAAGTATTTTTATAATGTTATTTGCCACATGGTGTATGAAGAAATATGCATGAACCATAATTGATACGATCTAGCATTTCTTTGCTAAAATACATATACATATTCACAAAAATTAATATCATATTGGCAAATGTTCTGCCAATTTTACATGTATACATGCAATATATTTTAATATAAACATGTAATTTGCAACATACACACATAAAGTTCACTTACTGCAACTTCCCAAGACAAAGGCACCACCATGAAGAAAAATTACAGCCGGTCTCTGCCTTTCTGACTTCCTTTTTGGTAAATACAAACGTACTGGAATGCCACTAAAGGTTGTGTCAGTCACTGTAATGTTTTCATCTGAAATTGGTTTTGTAATGTCCAGATTCATTAATATGACAAATAATTCTTCATACCTCATAAGACCTATATTTTCAAATAACATAGCCTGTCAAAACAAAACAAAATGGAAAACATTGAACATTTTGCCCAAGGTCAAAACATAACTTAAGGTAGTACCTAAGCAATATCCTGGGATCTTTATAATAAACTTAATTGCACTTTCTCTGAGATCAGACTCTCTGTCACTTACATATCCGCAAACCTTCAGGAGCTTCGCTTTGTCAAGGCATTGAAATCTAAAATCTTCTCCCTACTTTTCAAGACTCTCTTTAAACTGGTATTTTTTTTACTTCCTTGTATTACACACTACTTTCTTTTTTAAAAATAAATTTACTTAAGCTGGATGAGGAGCTCCCACCTATAATCCCAGCACTTTGGGAGGCCGAGGTGGGCAGATCACTTGAGGTCAGGAATTCAAGACCAGCCTGGCCAACATGGTGAAACCGCGTCTCTACTAAAAAACCAAAAAAACAAAAAACAAAAAACTAGCCAGGCGTGGTGCTGCGCAGCTGTAATCCCAGCTTCTTGGGAGGCTAAGGCAGGAGAATTGCTTGAACCTGGGAGGCAGAGGTTGCAGTGAGCTGAAATCATACCACTGCACTCTAGCCTGGGTGACAGAGCAAGATTCAGCCTTAAAAAAAAATAATAAAATAAACGTAATGTGTATAATTGAGGTTTACAACACAATGTTATGAGAGACACATAGATAGTAAAATTGTTACTAAAATAAATTAACATATGCATTATCTCACATAGTTTTTGTGCAAGGACAGCTAAAATCTACTTATTTTTTTAATTCCTAACACAATACAAATTTTTCACTCTATTCCTCATGCCGCACGTTAGATTTCTAGACTTACCCCACATATGATTAGTGATGTTGAGCACTTTTTAATATAACTGTTGGCCATTTTTACGTCTTTCTTGTAGAAATGTTTGTTCAGGTCTTTGTCTATTATCAGGTTGTCTTTCTGCTTTAAGTTGTAAGAGTTGTTTATAAATTTTGGATAGCAACTCTTTGTTAGGTATGTGGTTGCAATCATTTTTCTCAATCTACAAGTTGCCTGTTCATTTTGCTATTTAAAATTATTTTAAATTTTTAAATTTTTTTTTCTGTGGAGAAGACTTTTAGTTAGATATATTCCTATTTATTTATTTTTGCTTTTGTAGTCTGAGCTACAAAAACTTTGGGTTTAATACCTAAAAAGTCATTGCCAAAGCCAATGGCTAGTGTCGAGGATCCTTCCCCCTATATTCTTTTCTAGAAGTTTTATAGTTTCAGTCTTCCATTTAGGTCTTTTATCCATTGTGAGTTTATTTTCGTATATGGTGTAAGATTAGGGCCCACTTTCATTCTTTTGCACATGGAAATCCAGTTTTCCCCACAGCCATTGCATTCTAACAAATATGTTTTATTTTTCTAAAAACATTTGCTTTTCTATTATGAGATGCTCGTTTTAACCTACTTTTCTTTTTTTTTTTTTTTTCATTTTTTTATTGTACTTTAAGTTCTGGGTTAAATGTGCAGATCATGTGGGTTTGTTACACAGGGATACATGTGCCATGGTGGTTTGCTGCATCCATCACCCCATCATCTACATTAGGTATTTCTCCTAATGCTATCCCTCCCCTAGCCCCCATCCCCTGACAGGCCCCAGTGTGTGATGTTCCCCTTCCTGTGTCCATGCTTTCTCATTGTTCAACTTTATAAATATTCTACTTGCTTGAATGGTTTGTTTTAGAAAGAGGAAAATTTTACATTATCTTTTTGAGGTCAAAATTTTGAAGACATATCCAAACATTGGTGTCAAAATATAAAATAATTGATTTTTATTCAAGTAACATGGATTCCAGACTCCCCAATCTCTTAGCCTCTCTTCACCCTAATCTCATTTTTGAGGTCCTCATAAGAGATGTACTTCCTTCTCTATGTGAAGAGGTGAGGTTTATCAAATACTTGAGAATTTAAACATTGAAGGGAAAAACTTTAATGTTTTGCCAAAAAAGACCTCCACCAAAATGCCTGCAAATAAATATCACATATCCATTATCTAGAAAGTTTTTCAGATAATTCTGTTGTAGTTTGATGAGATATTAGTCTAGGAAAATGACAGAGGAAATGAAGACACAGTGAGAAGACACATTTTGTAGGGAAAATTTATCTTGCAGGATACATTTGGGAAATTAGAGAGATGTGAATCATTTATATTTTCTTAAGACTATTTTTTTAGATCAGTGGAAAGCTCATAGCAAAATTGAAAGGAAGTCAAAGAGCTTTCTGTGAAATTGAAAGGAAGTCATATGCACCCTACCCCCACACATACTTGGCCTCCCCCATTATTAATATCCCCCACTAGAGTGATATATTTTACAATTCATCAGCCTACATTGACATGTCAGAATTACCCAAGTTCACAGTTTGAATTAGGGTTCATTCTTGATGCAGAAATTGTATGAGTTTGGGCAAATGTATAATGATATGTGCCACCATAATATGTTCACACAGAGTATTTCCATTGTTGTAAAAATTCTCACTGTTCCACTTGTTCATCCCTCCTCCCCTACACCCAATCACTGGCAACCACTGATCTTTTACCATTTCCACACTTTTGCCTTTTCCAGAATGTCACATAGTTGAAATACTACAATATGCAGACTTCTCATATTGACTTCTTTCACTTACTAATATACATTTAAGATTCTTCCATGTCTTTTCCTCATTTGGTAGCTCATTTCATTTTAGCACTGAAAAATATTCCATTGTCTGGATCTACCATAATTTGTTCATTCATTCACCTACTAAAGAATATCTTGGTTGCTTCCAAGTTGGGGTAATTATGAATAACTCTGCTCTAAACATCTATTTGTAGGTTTTCGTGTGGAAATAAGTTTTCAACTCCTTTAGGTAAATACCAAGAAGCATGACTGCATGATTGTATAGCAAGAATATGTTTAGATTTGTAAGAAACTGCCAGAGTAGCTGTACCATTTTAAATTCCCACAAAACAATGAGTGAGAGTGGCTACTGTTACACATCTTCACCAGCATGTGGTGTTGCCAGTGTTCTGGAATTTTTTTTTTTTTTTTTTTTTTTGGTACAGTAATATTCATTGTTGCTTTCATTGGCATTTCCCTGATGACAGATGAGTGGAGTATTATTGCATATGCTTATTTGCCAACTGTATAACTTCTTTGTTAAGGTGTCTATTAAGATCTTTAACCCATATTTTAATAAGATTGTTTCTTTTCTTATTTTTCCTTTTTTCTTTTTAATTTTTATAGGGATGGAGTCTTGCTATGTTGCCCAGGCTGGTCTTGAATTTTGGGGTTCAAGTGATCCTCCCACCTTGGCCTCCCACAGTGTTGAGATTACAGGCATGAGCCACTGTACCTGGTCAGATTGTTTGTTTTCTTATTGTTGAGTTTTAAATGTTTTTTGTGTTTTTGGATAAGTCTGTTATCAAATATATCTTTGGCAAATATTTCCTCAGTCTGTGGCCTGTTTTCTAATTTCCTTAACATTGTCTTTCACAAAGTAGCAGTTTTTAATTTTAATGAAGTCCAACATATCAATTATTTCTTTCATGGATCATATCTTGGTGTTGTAGGTAAAAAAATCACTTCCATATCCAAGGTCTTGTAGGTATTTCATTTGACTTTTTAATAACCCATCTGTTGATTTTTAACCTGCTCTCAAGAGTACCACCACACATCCATTTTTTACTTATTTTACCTCCATTTGCATTTCCTTCAACTGTAGTTATACCTATTATCTGTTAATAGTAGGATAAGTTAGGAGATGAAATGAGTGGTTATACTCAACATTATGGCAAGAAATTAAAAGAGACATTTTCTTCTTCCCTCACTTGATTTTGTTTACCAAAAATAAATAAATAAATGACTTTGAATGTAAGTCCCATACATTATTTTGCTCTTTTCCTAACAACCGTAAGCTCTGAATCAATTTGTCCTAAATCAAGTTATTAGATAATCAACTTACCAAGGATGATTTGCCAGAGAAAATATTCATGGAATAAAAATATTCAAATTTACCATAAAGTAGTTTTATGCTATAGTTTTCTTGAATATCTTTTTTTTTTTTTTTTTGAGACAGGGTGTCACTGCTGCTCAGACTGGAGTGCAGTGGCATGGTCTCGGCTCACAGCAACCTCTACCTCCCAGGCTCAAGCAATTCTCCTGTCTCAGCCTCCTGAGTACCTGAGATTACAGATATATACCACTACTGCCTGGCTAACTTTTGTATTTTTAGTGGAGACAGGGTTTCATCATGTTGGCCAGGCTAGTCTTGAACTCTTGACCTCAGATGATCCACCCAAAATGCTTCCCAAAATGCTGGGATTACAGGTGTGAGTCACTGTGCCTGGCCTTCTTGACTATCTTTAACAAACAAAAATATAATCTCACGCAAATATATTTATAAACTTCAACATTTCTTATGAATTTATTTTTATCAGTCTTGAAGAATATACTCATTATAGATATGTTTATTAATTATTGAGTCTTAATGGGGTTATTATAATTAATGGTTCTGGTGGCTTTCCAGACAAGACGGAGTAAGCTCATCAAAGACAACCTTTTAACTGATTACAACTAAAAACTCTGCACACTATATAAAAGACACAACTTGGCTACTTTGAAAAGTAATCAAAAGGAGATGTGTGGGAAGTCAAAACTTGAATATAAGAGAGGGTGAGTTTCACATTTTTTTCTTTTGTCTTCTGGCTTTGGTCTAAGATCAAACTAAGCCCCAGAATGACAGAGTAGGAGATGAAAGCAAATATTTCAAGAGAAATCCTCCCTTTCTAGCTATAGGATTGGTTAACATGTATCCTGTGCATCAGAGTGTGTATAGGGAGAGACAGGTAATTCCCATTCTCATTTTATTAATTTTTCTCCTTTTCCTTTCCCATTATGCCCCAAGGTCAATTCCACTGGGGGAGATGTTTTTTCACTGTGGTGTAGGTGCAAGCATGTAAAACCCTGAGCAAAGGCTCTCTGGCTAGAGAAGCTGTGAAAAGGGGCCCCTGGTGTACAAAGGGTACAAAAGAAATAGCCAGAAACACTGGCCAAAAAAAAGGATCTTGGGAGCCATAGAGTGTGGAAGAAATCCCAGAGATGAGATAACTGGAGAAAACTCTTCCCAAATTCTGCAAATTAAAAAAAAAAAAAGTTTGTTCCCACCTGCAAACTGCAGTGTTTAGCCAAATCAAAGAAGCATGACAAAGGCACACAAACAGCACAGGAAAGGCTTTGAAAACTGAGTTGACATTGGAACCACTTTCCCTGTAGAAGGAAAAGCAAATCATTCAGCCTGTAGCTAACGTGGTTGACTGCCTACCCAAACAAAACAATTACAACAATAAAAACCCAATATACTCCAAAGAAATTTAAAAGGTCTCAGGATCTCATAATAAGAGTCAAAATGCTTAGGATACGATTTATAACTGGTTGTCATAAAAAGAACAAGACAAATGAAACATTTCCCTAAGGGAAACATAATCAACAGATGAAAACTTGAGAGGTTATAAAGGTGAAATCAAAGATAGTAAGTAACTATTATAATCATCCTCCATAAGATAAAGATGAATTATCTGAAAATGAATGGAATAATAGCCATCCTCAAGAAATAAATTTAAAAAAAACAATAAAACTTTCAGAACTGGAAAAAAATTCTGAAATAAAATTCACTGCATGGGCTTAATAACAAAATGTAGATGACCTAGTAAAGGGTCACATTATATAATCTGTAAAAAAATTAAATATTATTTAAATTAAATGGAGCATATCTAAGGAGCCATGGGACAATATCAAACAACATTTGTGTCATTGTAGCCAAAGAAAGAGAGGGGAAATACTGGCATAGAAAATGTATTTGATGAAATAATGACTGAAAACTCCCCAAATTTGCTGATAGATATATATATTTACAAATCCAAGAAGCTTGACAACACTCAAAAAGGATAAACTCAAATAAAACATTCAGACAAATAATAATAAAACTGCTGAAAAACAAAGATAAAGAAAAAGAATAGGCCAGTCATAGTAGCTCATGTCTGTAATCCCAGAACTTTGGGAGGCTGAGGTGGATGAATTGCTTGAGGGAGTTCGAGACAAGCCCAGGAAGAAACATGGCAAAACCCTGTTTCTCTCTCTCTCTCTCTCTCTCAATCTCTCTCTCTCTCTCTCTCTCTCTCTCTCTCTCTCTCACACACACACACACACACACACACACAGAGAGAGAGAGAGAGAGAGAGAGAAGACTTGACAGCCTAGAATTTGATACACAATGGAAATATACTTTAGAAATACAAAATATAGAGGAAAAAACAAAGACATTATCACAACAAGGAAAATTAGAACAATTCATCACCAGCAGATATGTTCTAAAAAGAAATTCTGAAGGAATTTCCTCAAGCCAAAAGGAAATGATACCACAGAGAAATCTGGAACTTCAGAAATCAAGAAAGATCAACTGAATAAATATAATATACTATAATCTGCTCTAAAATTATTAAAATATTTATAACTGTGAAGCAAAATGTGTTAAGATGTCTGGAAAGGTTAATAAATACATACACACACACACACAATACACATGACAATTATAGTATAAAGCATTAAGGGTAAAGGAATCTATGTGGTTGAAAAATATCTATTTAATACACAAGGGGGTCAACTATTAAGTCTATGTAAGTGGTGAAAAGTTAGAAATACATATTGTAATCTCTAGAAAAGTCATTTTTAAAATAAGGTGAAAAAAACAGCCAAAACTGTAATGGAAAAATAAAAATGAAATACTAAAAAATTAAATACTAAATATTTAATTTTTTTACAGATTATATAATGTGACCCTTTACTAGGTCATCTACATTTTGTTATTAAGCCCATGCAGTGAATTTTATTTCAGAATTTTTTTCCAGTTCTGAAAGTTTTATTGTTTTTTTTAAATTTATTTCTTGAGGATGGCTATTATTCCATTCATTTTCAGATAATTCATCTTTATCTTATGGAGGATGATTATAATAGTTACTTACTATTAGAAATACATATTGTAATCTCTAGAAAAGTCATTTTTAAAATAAGGTGAAAAAAACAGCCAAAACTGTAATGGAAAAATAAAAATGAAATACTAAAAAATATTAATCTAATCCAAAGAAGGCAGGAAATAGAGGAATAAGAAGTAAGAGGTTAAACAGAATACAATGATGCAACTATAGAACTAAATCCAACATATCGAAAATTGTATCAAATATAAACACGTCAGTTGAAAGAGAAATATTTTCTCAAAGAATTTGTTATCTACTCAAATGCATGATGTATATGCTATCTACAAGAAATCCATCTTAAATATAATGATATAGACTACTGAAAAGTAAAGGGATAAAACACATAACATGCAAATAACAATTAACAGAAAACTATAGTGGTTATGATAACATCACACAAAATAAACTCCAGACCACAAAAAAAAAAAAACCCAAGGATAAAGACATATTTACATAATGATAAAAATAAATTACCAAAAAGACAATAATGAAAAATGAATAGCCATTAAAGGACCCTCAAAATACATGAGGCAGAAACTGATGGAATTGAAAGGAGAAATGATGATTCACAATTATCCTTGAACACCTCCACTTGGTAACTGAGTGGAAAAAAAACAGAAAACCATCAAATGTATTTAAAAACTTCAACGACTTTATTTTGAAAGTGGAGAACACAGTTGGAGAATTCATAAAACCTGATTTCAAGACTTACTAAAAAGCTACAGTAATTAATACAGTACAGTATTGATGAAATAGTAGACTGATAGATTAAAAGAAGAAGAGAGAATCCAGAAATGGAACAATAGAAATATATCCCACTCATGTTTTACAAAGAAAATCAATTTTAAAAAGCCTGAAAATCCTAAGCACTGGTATGGATGCAGAGCAAGTGGAGCATTTATCTATTGGTTCTATAAATGCAAAATCATACAGACTTCTTGGGAAAATGTCAGGCCCTAGAAAATTAAATATACACTTATAATGTGACCCAACAAATCCAGTTCCAGGTATTTAATGAACAGAAATAAAAACTTTTTCACACAAAAGCCTGTATCAGGCCTGTAACACAAATTTGTTTTGAGCCACATTCAAAGCAGTCCTGGACTGCCTAGAGCCACAGGTTAAACAAGCTTGCTATATATGAATGTTTGAGCAGATTTATTCATATCCATACCAAAGTGGGAACAATTCAAATATCCTTCAACTGACTATTATGGACAAACTGTGATACATTGTATAATGGAACACTATATAGCTTTAAAAATTACTTAAGGCTGGGCCCAGTGGCTCACATCTGTAATCCCAACACTTTGGGAGGCCAAGACAGGAGGATAGATTGAGCTCAGAAATTTGAGACCAGCTTGAGCAACATGTTGAAACCCTGTTTCTATCAAAAATACAAAAAAATTAGCCACGTGTGGTGATGCACGCCTGTGGTCCCAGCTACTTGGGAGGCTGAGCTAGGAGGATCACCTGAGCCCAGGAGGCAGAGGTTGCAGTGAGCTTACATCACGATGCTGCACTCCAGCCTGGGTGACAGAGGGAGACCCAATATCAAAAAAAAAAAAAAAAGTTTAAATTTTTCTCTCAACAATATGGATTACCTTCAAAAGCATACACTAAGTGAAGGAAGCCAGACTCAAAAGGCCATATGCAGCATGATTCCATTTATTTGATAAGGGCAAACTATAAGGAAATATAAGGATCAGTAGATCTTTATCTAAGGATCATAAGGATCAAAGATCACAACAGACTAAGGGTGGAGAAATGTTTGCCACAAAGGAATAGCATGGTTTTGAGGGATTGTGTTTCAATATCTTGATTGTGGTGGTGGTTATATGAATCTGCACCTTTGCTAAAACTCAAAGAGCTAAACAAGCAAAAGAGCTAATTTTACTGAAAATTTAAAATTACATTTTAAAATTGGCACAATAATTTAAAATTACAGAGCCTGAATCTAGACTATCTGGGTTTGATTCGTAATTCTTCATTTTAACAACTACATGCATAACTTTGGTTTGTTTACTTACTCCCTATACCTCATTTTTCTCATCTATAAAATAACTATAATGACTCCTTCAAGGTGTAGTTAGAAAGGTTAAATAATACTTATAAGGAAATTAAAATACAGTAAGCACATCATTATTCAATAAATTTTAGCTATATTATTATCAATACATATTGAAAACAGTCTTGGATAGAAAATATTCTTGGGTAAAATATTCATTCCTAGTTGATGATAATTGCATTGAAAGATCCTTTAGCAAATGTGTCATTTTAAAATTAACTTCTACAGCTAATTTTATTTTCATTTAATTTTATTAAATTAACTTTAATTTAATGTTTGTTTCCTCATCTCTCACAGCTTCTCTCATGAAATAGATGCTGACTACCACTCTATTAAATAATAATCAGCACATTCTAGACATTATTAAGTGGTGTTATGGGATATATGCCCTCCTAGTCTCATAGTAACTCTGTAGTTTGTTGATTAGCTTTCTCATTTTGCAGTTGAAAAAATAGGAGTCACTAAAGAATTAGATAAACTCTCTAAGATCTTATTGTCTTTAAAGCTCACGTTTGTCCCCTACTTTATACTATATAATTTGAACATGTAACTGCAGAGTATTAATTTTTTTCTATACCATTTTTACCAAGAACCATAATATTGGCTTCCCTGATACATATTTAAAAATTAGCCTCTTTCCAAGAATCACTTGAGTAATTGTAATTTAGCCTTAGTCATGACAATAATGAAACAGTTATCCCTTGAGCAATTGGAAGTTGATCGATCACTAGCATAATCATCCAAATAATTCTTTCTCAATATTTTCTTTCTAATTGTGTATATATATATGTATATAATACATGTGTATATAAACCAATGCATAACTTCAATTCTATTTTAGATATACAATGTCATAATGCTATTTTGCATTTGAGAAAGTAAAAGTCAAATTCTTACAGTTGCAGAATGTGCTTACATTGAGGAAATAAACATTAGTCCCTCTGAAATATAAAAATGTATGAGCTATTCAGGGAACATAACAGCAGTCACTGTAGGGCTGGCCCTTGTTCATAAACCTTTTCCTCTGTTGTCCAGTGAATAAGACAAGACAATAGCAATTAATATAAAAAATGAGAGGCTGAGGTCATTTAGCAAACTTTGGACTTTGAGTAGAACTGTCTCGGGTATCCAGTTTGAGAAATCTGTTATCTTTTCTGGGTCTCAGAGCGGGCAGCCTCTTCCTCATATCCCATGTATTGCTCTCTTTTCTCTGATCATTTATAGTCTGTTGCTGCTTTCTCCCTAAAGCTTCCTGTTATCACTATTATCTACGAGGCTTCCAGATACCAGCAGGTTTTGAGTGAAGGAGCATGGTATTTTCAGCATGGTAGATTTGAGTTCAAATTCTGATGTGGTCATAAAAATAGTCTAAAATCTAGCAACTTAAGATTGAGGTAGATAAAAGCAGCCGATCTCAAAGTGTGATCTTGCAATGCTTATGGGTCTCTGAGATACATTCAGGGAGTGTGCATAATATGACTCTTTCTGACTTTCTACAAAAATCTAATTCACCCATGAGTATACAATTGAGTTCCCAGAAGCTACATGATACGTGATATCACAACAGACTAATATGAGAATCCAGCTATCTTCGATAGAGACATTAAAAAGTGTAATAATGGAAAACAATGCCACTATCATAACTAATTTTTTTCTATTTTAAAAATATTTTTTCTTTTGATAAAAATATATCATTTATGTTAATTTGTAATGGAATTATCATCATCATCAGTTAATATTGATAAATATTACCTATATAATAAAGCTTATTGGGATTCTCAATAACTCAGAGTGTAAAGAGTTCTTAAGATCAAAACGTTTGAAAAACCACTTGAAAGAGAAAAACATTAAAGCAGCAGAGATACTAAATATACATCAAAACGTAAAACATAATAATTACATACCTATAACTTTAATAAAAAAGTATGAGACTGGGTTTCTTCAGAAATGCCAAACATAATCAAGTGATTTAATAATCCCCATATTTCCTTCAGACAATACCATTTCTTTCATTCTTATCACAATATATAATCTTTATCTTTAGAGAGATAATCTTAGCAAGAATTTTCTCTCCTGCTTTGTACAGATTTAAGTAAACATGTTAATGATTAATTAAATTAAACATATTAATATTATTTGGCTGATTTATTCTAAAAGAAAAACCAAAGTCTTTCTCAAAATACTAACTGAAAGAAAATTTACACATACTTGTAAAAAGACATCCCCATTCCCTAAAGAAAAAAAAAGTTACCGTAAGTGAAGTCATTTGTAGCAGAGTATTCATGAACCCTATTTTATAGGCTTCTTCAATGTTTTCTGGGATGGGGATATAAATATAATAAGCAAAGAGAATACATAATAGTCCAAAGCACAGAGTTCCGCACCCCATGATATTCTTTTTCTAATCTCTGTATAGTAATGATTTAAGGTCACCCCATATATATCAAGTGTAAAAGACTAGGTCAAAGGCAGAAGGTAAACTCTCTCCAGAAGCATGATAATTTTAGCAACAATTTAATATTCAGTTCCAAGATTAACAGTGATAATAGTAACTAGTTCAACAATTATATACTACTTCTGAAACTGAATTTATAATATATCCTATCAAATATGCATTAGTAGCAAACAACTAAAAATACTGGGAGAAGGTGTTTTCTTACCCTGTGACACCATCATCATCCCAGCACAATATACTTTATTAGGATTCTCAGAAGAACCATGAAATCAAATTGCCCAGTGGCTATCTTGCAAAGATTACTGAGACGAGGTTAAAAAACAAACAAAATAAAACCTGTCAGGTAACATTTAGTCAATCTCAAGGCTAATCTCTTTAACGTAGATCATGAACAAAATAAAAATCTCCTGTGATTAATTAACTTTAGACAAAAAAAGAGGAAACTGGGTATTCCTGTCCAAGTTACAGAATTAATTCATTCAACTCCAGAAATATTTGTGAAGTGTTTATCTTATATTAAATAGGAAATTTTCAATACATAGAGTTACATAATCACAGAAAAAGTATGGATTTCTTAAGCAATTATTTATTGGATGCTTAGTACATACTAAATTCAGTATTATGCCATAGTGTTAAAAAATTGAGTAAAACCTGGCATTTGTCCATTCTTTTGTGGAGCGTTCTCCAACTGTTTAATTTTCATTTTCCTAAGACTATTTTTGGAAATGTTATCATTGAATAGTTTATTCAATTGGGGGTCCTACCAGGTTTCTCCACTAATTTTTCAGCAGCAGTTGTTACTGTGACTCTAATTGCTCCCCGTTACTCTATTTCATAATTTCCTATTAGAGCCTGGCTTTATTATCCATCTAAACACCTGACTGAGGGGAAGAAAGACTGTTCTTCAAACTTGAGAAATAAGAACTACAAGAATGGAAGAGGATAAGGGGCCGAAAATGAGGTAAATATGAGCAATCCAACATGTACATAATGGAAAAGTCAATCTAATTTTGAAATATGTATGTAATTTTGCATGCTCTTTTTTCTCTACCTCCTCCGAGTTACACGAAACTTACATGACACTTCTCTTGGCCCTGCTTCTCACCCCACCCACACAGCTGGGCTCGTCTTTCCTCAATTTCTCAAGGATGTAATGTACCATCAGAAATTAGAAAAATTAAAAATTATTTTTACCTTCTGCATTTTGAAATATAAGTATTTATGTTAATGGTAAAACTCTCAAAAAAAAAAAAACCATGAAATCATGTGATGAAATCATTCTGTTTCAAATGCAGAAATATTTGTCCTTCATTGACAAGTTATTTCCCATGTAGCTTTGACACAAGTTGGAAAGCAGAGAATGATTTCCCCATGTTTTCAGTGTTTGTTTATATACCAGATTTCTGCTGGAGGAAGGAGTCTTCCAAGTAGAGGAGACAGAGTTCCATCTAAAAACTTTAGAAACCTAGTCAGGCATAGTGGCTCATGCCTGTAATTCTAGCACTTTGGGAGGTCAAGGTAAGAGGCTCACATGAGGCTAGAAGTTTGAGACCAGCCTTAGTGTTTTGATTATATTTTATATTTAATTTTTGCAATTAACTCTAATACTTTAAAGAGGTTCATTATATCCTTATAATACTCTGAATTCTAACAGGAGGTCCAAATGCTAAAAATTAACTCTCACTGAATACTCATATAGCTATGAATACATTATTACCCAAGATATAAGGTAAAAAAATAGTAGGTCAGTAAATATATTTCTTAGTTTCAAAAACTCATTTTCTACAATTGGAATCAACCAATGTCTGTGAATCTAAATGAACTCCAGGTAATCAACTCTGGGGGAAGCGTCTGTCTCTGACTGCAGTGGGAACAAGTCCCACATGAAGACTTGATGTCTTTCAGGTCAACATCAGAATGCATATTCATTTTTAAGTTTTATGTTTAACCCAGGTGAATAAAGTCAATATGCGATACTCTCAAAAACCAAGATTGGTTTCTCCCACACTTAGTTCTGAGTCTTTCTGAACTCAGGGCAGTTCCACAGAGATGATTTGTAATTGACTCCAGACACTCAGCAACATAATATTATGGACCACAAGGAAAGAACTGGACCCCTTTTGCTAAACACTATTGGTTCTTCTTCAAAGTTTTAACTATGATTTCCTCATAAAGATAAACTGTGTCTTTGTTATACAAATGAACTAATTAATTCCTTGTGAAGTTTCAAAGACCTGAATATGGAAACAGATTTTTATTTTTGGTACATTGTAAAATTAAAATTATTAACCTGATCAACCATCATTCCTCTGCATAACCTATGTGGTGATTATTATTCTTTTCTTTAAAAGCTTTTCTTACTCAAATTCCTAAAACTTGTTCTTGGGAACTTCTTCTAGGGCCAGAGATTTTTTTTTCTGCTTTTTTTCTTTTTTAAAAAAAATTATGCTTTAAGTTCTGGGATACATGTGCAGAATGTGCAGGCTTGTTACATAGGTATACATATGCCATGGTGGTTTGCTGCAGCCATCAACCTGTCATCTGTATTAGGTATTTCTCCTAATGCTATCCCTCCTCCCCTAGTCCCCCACCCTTCAACAGGCCACGCTGTGTGATGTTCCCCTCCTTGTGTCCATGTGTTCTCATTGTTCAACTTCCATTTATGAGTGAGAACATGAGGTGTTTCGTTTCCTGAGAAAAAACAAAAGAAGTAAAAAATGAGAATTGCTATTTACATCATAAATAATTATCCACACAATACATATTTAGCTACCAAAAATCAATAATAAAAAGAAAAAAACATTTTAAAAAATTATACAAGGTTTGGGAAGATCAAAAAATGAGAAATATAAGAAATCCAACTGGGTTTATAATATATGAAGCATGCCCACACTAAATTATAAGTGAAATGTATATTAAGTTTACAATAAAAAGCATGTATCACTTGTCATGTTAACAAAACAAAACTTTTGGTAACATAATTCATGGTAACAATAAAAATGAGACAGTCATACATTGTTGTCAAGAGTTTCAATTGACAGGCAATATAATTTATCATTTAAACAAGAACACTTCAGAGAGTGAAAGAGGTGCTATTAATAACACCATTCATAATCTATGGTTCTGGCTGACATTCCTGCAGCTTATGAAGCAGCAGGAATTTTATTTGTGTTTTATATGTGTGTCTGTGTTTCCAAATGGTCAGTAAACTCATTGATGGAAGGCACTATAAGATTTTTACCTTGTAACTCCTAAATGTGTAGTACTTTGCATATATCGTATGTGCTTAATAAATGCTTTAATAAATTAAAGAATGGCTCAATTAATTCATTCATTAGTGCCTAAAGGGTCTAAGGAATGGAAAATAGCAAATCCATCAACTGTAACAGTGACTGGAATTCTGAGAGAGGTCAGTAATAGGAAAGGCCAAGAGGTGCCATAAAGGTTACAATAAACAAGATGTCCTGTCTTCAAACTACAAACATAAAGAAGAGGAAAAGAGAGGAATTTTTGAAGTTAAACTATAGGGTAGTTATATAGAGATGAAGAGGCCAATTAATATAATCAAAGAAGTTAAGTGTAGGTGTCTACAAACTTTTCAAAACTTGGACATCAAGTGATTGAGGTTTATTATCTCAAATGCAGAAATATCCATTGTGGTAGGCAGAATAATGGTCCCACAAAGCACAAAGATGTCCACATCCAAATTTTTCAAACCCGTGAATATTCTCTATTATGTGATAAAAGGAAATTAAGGATGCAGATGAAATTAAGGTTGCTAGTCAGCTCACTTAAAACAAGGAGATTAGGACCGAATATCCAGGTGGTTTCAATATAATCACAAGGAGATGAATGAGAGAGACAAGAATAATTGTCAGAGTGGTGCAATATGAGAAAGTCGACTAGCCAGTTAGCTTTGAAGATGAAGGGAGGTTAGAAGGCAAGGAATGCAGGCAACCACTGGAATCTGGAAAAGGAATAAAACAAATTCTCACTTAGAGACTCCAAGAAAACAGAACTCTGCTGGCACTTTGGGACCCATTTTAGACTTCTGGTCTATACAACTGTAAGACAATACATTTTTGTTTTTTTAAAGCCACTAAGTTTGTGGCAATTTGTTACACAATGATAGGAAACTAATATACCCATAAGCATTTTAACAGACATTATCACTCTAATATATTCTCATTTCTTTCCCAAGAAAGTTAGAGAAAATCCTAATACTTTTTTATTTAGAAAGGTAAAATATATGTGACATGATAACTAAATTAAGCTAATCAGATCACAGGTGTTTGCCTGGCACACAGTAAGCACTCAGAGAGTGTTTATTGTCACTATTATGTACATTATCATTCATATATACACATATACATATATATGTATATATCTCATACATATGATTATATTTTATATTTAATTTTTGCAATTAACTCAGATACTTTAAAGAAGTTCATTATATTATCATAAAACTCTGAATTCTAACAGGAGGTCCAAATGTTAAAAATTAAGTCTCACTGAATACTCATGCAACTATGGATACATTGTTACCCAAGAAGGTATAGGGTAAAATTAAGTAGGTCAGTAAATATATTTCTTAGTTTCAAAAGCTCGTTTTCTACAATTCTACATATATAAATATATATGAGATAGGGTCTTACTCTGTTGCCTAGGTAGGAGTGCAGTCACATGATCATAGCTCACTGTAGCCTTGACCTCCTGGACTCAGTTAATCCACTCACTCCAGCCTCCCGAGTAGCTGGGACCACAGGCACGTGCCACCATGCCTGGCTATTATCATTTTTATAGATGACAACAAGAAATGAGGTAATTTGGGAGCATGAGTCTTTTCATGAGACACAGCTCTTTGCTGAAGATCAGTGGGAGACTGTAGATCTCCAGAGGGCAGTCAAGGATCACAAGCACCTGGAGAGCTAGCTGCAGATCAAAAGAGAGCACCCAAAGATTTTGTTCCTTTACTATGGGACACTAGTGTTTGTCTCTGAAGATTTTCTTATTCTGGCAGTGAAACATGTTCCCCAGATCATCAGTGTTAAGTTTAGTGGGGAAAATGATCAGTTGTATGAAACGAGAAAACAATGAAATTGACCACATCCTCTGTCACACCATTTTCCAGAAGCCATCAGCAGCATTGTTCTTCGGATGGCTTTAAACGTTGTCTTGTTTTACTCAATGAAAAGAGAGAAGAATAAAACTTTTGGAAGCTGGACACTTTAAATGCCACCCTTTGACATTTGGTTGGCAGACGTTTTTGATAATATTGAAGTTTTAAGTTTGCAAGGAGTTGAGTATTTGCCAAGGTTCTCATTCTGTCATTCCCGAAGTTCTAACTTCTGCATTTTTAAAACCATTTGCATATGTTTCTTGAACAATTTTAAATTTACAGAAAAATTGTAAAGATGGTACACAGAGTTTCCTTGTACCCTGTACCTCATAATCCCTTTTATAACATTAATGTGGTACATTTTTCAAAATGGGCGGCCAACATTAAAACATAACTTTAATATTAACCAAAGTTCATACTCCAGCTTCCAAGAGTTGTTTAAATATAGCCCTTTCTACACTTTTCTAGAAGTAAGTTACTCCAGCAAACACAGTTTTGATTTCACAGGCATATATTGGAGTTTTTTACATTGTATGAGGTAATGTTTCTTCTTGATCAATGAGTTTTATTGCCAACTTGCTTGGCAGAAATGAAACATGTTCATTTTCTAGGTAAGATGGCATGACTTAGGTACCAGCTGCATATAAATCAAAGTAAATTAAAGCTCAATTTCATTTTTTGTTTCAAAAATCATTCTGTACCTGTAAAACTATAAGACAATACATTTTTATTTTTTTTAATATTTGAATTCTTTGATGTGAGTCAAAGGATTTCAAAATAAAAAATTGAGAAATTTGATATATATATATAAAATGAGGAATATTTCAAAGTATATATATTAACGATATATAAAAATAATAAAGGAATAAAATATGATCATGGTAGCTAAGGGGGAATTCCTGCATATATTATCCAAAGGCAAATGGAATTTCATGCAGAAAAATATCAATAAAAATAACATAATAACTTTCCTTCTGGAGAGAGGCTGTAGTGTTATAGAAAATTATGAAAATTTGAAAAAAGTTTTTCAAATTGTGAAAAAAAATCTTTGCTAATACCCATGAGTGTAGAAGGCAGGACATTGTATTTAGAGACTCTTTTTCTTTCCAGAGAAGAAAGTTTTATCTTCTGCTATTTGGAAAGGAGAGGTCCATACATTTTTCCTTTGTTTTCTCCTGGCCTTGCAGACTATGAGAGAAAACCTGGAAGGACCGGGTAGTGTGAGGAGGCAATTGCAACCATTTATCCTGGTCATAATCTAATGTCACTGATACAACATACAAGGCATCAGCCGAGGCCCAGGAATCTCTCACAGGAAAGGGATGCTGAAAGGAGAAGGTCTGCTAGCAGATGGGGACAGTCCTGACAGCATGTTCCCCTTACATAAGCATTGCCTTTAACATTTTTAGCCATCTAATATCTGACTCATCTAATCTCCCCTTCTGAGAAGTTAAATGTATTTTTCTTTTCCCAATATGACTTCATTTTTTAAAAAATTGCATTGTCCGATATCCTACCACACAACGACTTTTCCTATTTCTCTGCCATTCTTTAAGATTCTTTAAGAAGACTTTAATACTGAACTGCATCAAACATTTAAAGAAGAAATTATACCAACAGTACACGAATTCCTCCAGAAAGTAGAAGGGAAGGAAACACTTGAAGCCAACATTAACATGATAGAGAAAACTAAGAAAACTATAGAGCATAAAATTTTTAAAAATATTTGATAAAATATTACCGAACCAAATCCAACAAATAGAAAATAACACAGAATGAAGTGGGGTTCATTCTAATCATGAAACGTTTGTTTAATATATGAAAATTCAACAGTGCAACTAACTATATCAAGATATTAAGTAAGAGAAATCATAAGATTATCTCAATAGACATACTAAAAATATTTTTTTCTTAATTGTTTTCTTCTTAGCTAGGGAACAAGACATAGCCACTTTTTCATCATTTCTATCCAACATTGTACTGGACATTCTATCCAATGCAATGAGTAAAGAAATTGACCAATAAAAGCATGTAGATTAAAAACAAAGAAAACTTTATTCTCAGCATGATTATCTATGTAAAAATGCTTAAGAAATCTACAAAAAACCTACTAGAACTGACAAGTGAGTTTAGCAAGGATACGGAATAAAAGATAGAATGGAGTAGGCACAATGGCTCACACCTGTAATCCTAGCACTTTGCGAGGTTGAGTCAAGATACATTGCTTGAGCCCAGAGGTTCAAGACTAGCCTTAGCAACATGGCAACTACAAAAAAATTTTTTTAAAAAGTAGCTAAGCATGGTGGTGCACATCTGTAGTCCCAGCTACTCATGAGGCTGAAATGGGATGATCACTTGGAGCCTGTGAGGTAGAGGCTGCAGTGAACTGTGATCGTACCACTGTACTCCAGCCTGAGTGACAGAGTAAAATCCTGTCTCAGGAAAAAAAGAGTCTTAAAAGATAGAATATACAAAATCAATTTTTTCTATTTACTAGTAATTAAAAATTACATAAGTTAATACTATTTACAATTGTATCAAAATATATGAAATACTTAAGTTTAACAAAATAATTCAATATTTATATGCTTACAACTACACAAAATTATTGAGACTAATTAAAGAGACATAACTACATCAAAAGAATACAATGTTAAAGTTGGCAGAATTCCAATCTGGACAATGTGGCAAAACTCTGTTTTTATAAAAAATACAAAATTTTCTAGGTGTGGTGGCACGTGCCTGTAGTCCTAGCTACTCAGGAGGCTGAAGTGGGAGAATCACTTGAGCCCAGGAGGTCGAGGCTGTGGTGATCCTGCCACTGCACTCCAGCCTGGGTGACAGAGTGAGACCCTGTCTCAAAGAAAAAAAAACGTTGTCAGAATTCAAATTGAATCACTTATTTTAAAACCTGAAAAACAGAGCAGAAGGTCACAAAGGGAAGGTCCTTATGCAGAAATGCAGAAATGCTTAATAACGACTATCACACTATCACAAAAGACTGCAAAAACCATAACCTTGCACAAAGACCATCACAATCTTACACAAATACTTCATGAGGGCATGTGTCAAGCAACTGCTTGTCCAACTGTAACCACCCAGTGGGTTCACTTTGCCCGCTGCTGAGACGGAGCTGATTTCTCAAGACAGGTGAATTGCAATAGAGAAAGAGCAATTCACACAGAGCCAGCTCTTTGGGAAACCAGAGTTTTAATATTACTCAAATCAGTCTCCAGGGGATTTAGGGATCAGAATTTTTAAGGACAACTTGGTAGGTGGAGGGAAGCCAACCAGCTGGCAGTGCTGGTTGGTCAAGTCATAGACGAAATGATAGGGAGTTGAAGCTGTCTTCTTGCACTGAGTCAGTTCCTGGGTAGGGGAATGCCACAATATCAGATGAGCCACGTTATTGTCTGGGTGGTGCCAGCTGATCCAGTGCAGGGTCTGCAAAATATCTGAAGCACTGATCTTAGCAGCGGTTTAGGGAAGGTCAGAATTTTGTAGCCTCCAGCTGCATTACTTCTAACCATAATTTCTAATCTTGTGGCTAATTTGTTACTCCTACAAAGGCAGTCTCGTACCCAGGCAAGAAAGAGGTTTGCCTTGGGAAAGGGGTATTATCATTTTCACTCCAAACTATGAATTAAGCTCCTCCCAAAGTCAGTTCAGCTTGGAGGCTAGAAGCAAGATGGAGTTGGTTAGGTCAGATCTCTTTCAGTGTCTCAGTTACAATCTTGCAATGGCAGTTTCACAACCTTGGGCTGAAACCACTCTTGAAGCCAAGAATAATAATCTCAAAATAATTGTGTAATCCTTCTCACTTTTCCTGGAAAAACCTTTGTCTTCCTTCATCTTCCTTAATATAGACACAGTTTACTATAGCATATATATCCCCATTGCAATGGCTATTTCCAACTAAATATCATTTTCTTTTGGACAGTCTTTCTCTCTGTTTGTTATTTAGATTAACAACAATGTTCACTGATCAGAAGACTCAGTATTTTTAAGATGTTAGGTCTCCATAAATTGATCTACAGGTTCAATGCAATCCCAGTCAAAATCATAGCATGCCTATCTGTAGATAATGACTAGTCTAAAATTAATTTAGAAATTCAAAGGACCTAAAAGAGCAAAATCAATTTTGAAATAGAAGAAAAAATTGAGAGGACTCACTTTACTTGACTTCAGTACTTACAAAGCTTCAGTAATCAAGAGAGTACTATCAGCATAAGCATAATTGTTATAACTGATTAGAAATCCACACATATATAGTCAATAGATTTTCAACAAAGGTACACAGGCAATTCAGTGGGAGCATGCATGGTTTTTTTCAATAAATGGTGCTAAAAAAAATTACACATTCATGCACAACACATTGTTCAATTTTCTTACACGAAGTTAACTCAAAATGAATCATAAGCTTATGTGTACAGCTTAAATTATGTAGAAAAAATATTTTTGTCTTTATGTGTTATGAGACCTGTTGTTTTCTTTTTAATAGCCTGTCAGAGAAAAAATATATAAACCAAAATTTAACATAGTAACTGCATATAAAAATGAAATAAGAAAAATTAGCTAACAAAATAAAGAAATGTGCTTTATAAACATTAATTTTAAATAACTGTACAGACTAAAAGTCTGCTATATTTTCTTGGTAGATGTCTTACCAATAATTTCATTTTCTTTCATTACTCCTATAATTTGATTCAAACCTTAAAAGATCATTCTACTACCACATTACTAAAAGGCTGATTTTCACATACAAATATAACCAGCCATTGTTCCAGAGGTTACAAGATTTGGAACTTCCCCAATTGCTTCTGTAGATAACATCACTATTGTCAAAACCTAAGATGGATCTTGGAGTTATTTTTCAGCCTTTTGCATTGGATGGATCAGCTGATTCCACCGGGACTCATGACTCATTTCAGAGAACTAGCTCAACTGGTCTTGTGACTCCCACACAGAAACAAACCTGGCTCACAAAGACTGTTTGGAAACTCCTATGATTTCATCCCCAGTGACTCTGTAGCACC
The DNA here is from genome assembly GCF_030222135.1 of Aotus nancymaae. NCBI lineage: Eukaryota > Metazoa > Chordata > Mammalia > Primates > Aotidae > Aotus > Aotus nancymaae. Next base: position 45,118,653 of record NW_026988431.1, on the reverse strand, counting down.
CAATCCCTAGCTTCCTGCCTGCCAAATTATCCTCAAAACCCCTAGCTTCTGTGTTTTGGGGGAAATGGATTTGAAAATTATCTTCCATACTTCTTGGCTGGCCCTGAGATTATTAAAATCTTTGCTATAAAACCTTCTGTTCTCAGTGCATTGGCATTTCTGGGCAGCAGACAAGATGAACCCATCTATGATCTTAAAAGGTGATGAATGTGAATGACATGCTGTGTGTCCTTGAAGGAGCTATCTGTCACACTGGCGCTTGGCTCTCAAGACTTTCTCAAGAGAACATTTCTTTGGTAAAAGTGTATTGGTTTGATTTAAAGAACTTGCACTCTACCCATTGAACGGAGCCTTTTGACAGTGCTGTTGATAAAGGTTTCCCTCCTTCAGTCAGTAGATGAGAAGCTAAGTCAAGTGGTCTAATCAGGTGGGAATTGTGTCTAAAACAAAAATAAATGAAATGTGAGAATGGTAAAACTGAAATATCAACATAGTTGGACCATGGCAATCGCTGTAGTTCCTGCTACTGACTTCTCTGGAACTGCTCCAGCTCCCACACATTTGAAAGCATGGTACTTTGGCATTCCTCACAGTTCTATGATATCTCCAAAGTCCTGTCAAAATGTATTATTATTTTTCACTTACATTAGTCATAGTTGGGTTCTATTGCTTACAACCACTATAATCTACCAGATAAAATCAATAGATGGAGTGGGGTCAGATGAACTGAGAGCACTCAATACTGCAGTGCACCTGGCAGCGGACTTCTCGGTGGAAATCTTACCGGCCAGGAGAGAGTGGCATGACAATACAAGCGGCTATAGAAAAAAAGTTTTTACTTTAAAATAGTATATCCAGTAAAAATGTCCTTCAGGCATGAAGAAGAAATGAAGACTTTCCCAGATAAACAAACTCTGAGAGATTTCATCAATACCAGACCTGTCCTACAAGAAATGCTAATGAGAATACTTCAATCAGAAAGAAAAGACCAGTAATGAACAATAAATAAATAATCATCTGAAGGTACAAACTCCCTGGTTATAGTAAGTACACAGAAAAACACAAAATATTACATTAATAACAGTGTCATGTGTAAATTACTCTTATCCCAAGTAGACTGAATAATGAACAAAAATAATAACCACAACATCTTTTTATTTATTTATTTATTTATTTATTTATTTATTTATTTATCTTTGAGATGGAGTCTCACTCTGTCACCTAGGCTGCAGTGGTGCAATCTCGGTTCACTGCAACCTCTGCCTCCTGGGTTCAAGCGATTCTCCTGCCTCAGTCTCCTGAGTAGCTGGGACTACAGACATGCACCACCACGCCTGGCTAATTTTTGTATTTTTAGTAGACACATGGTTGTAGAGACAGGGTTTCACCATGTTGGCCAGGCTGGTCTGGAACTCCTGACCCCAAGTGATCTGCCCACCTCCACCTCCCAAAGTGCAGAGATTACAGACATGAGCCACCATGCTCAGTCTACAACTTTTCAAGACATATTTAGAAATAATAAGATGTGACCGGGCACGGTGGTGACTCATGCCTGTAATCCCAGCAATTTGAGAGGCCAAGGTGGGTGGATCACCTGAGGTCAGGAGTTCCAGCCTGGATACAATTCTTATACATCAAATCACATAAGCATTGTGTCCTCTGAAATCCTAAGAGGTAGAAAAAACTGAAATTAGCAAGTAAGTTTGAGAAGAGTTAAAAAAACTTTAAGAATGGAAGTTTCAAACTTGCTATTTGCAGGCTGTATGCCTTGTTTTCTAACCATACTTTCTCTTAAAAACATCTCTGCCATAATTTTTTTAACTGCTGAGGTTGAAAAGAAAAAGAGCAGAAGAATATATAATTGATTTGTCTGATGCAGTTGGGCATGCCCTATACATTTACATTCCCGCCCATCTGCAATACCACAAGAATATATTTTAATATAAAAAATATGCCTGGAAGTTTCAGCAAATCATCCAGAATAACCTAGGCTGTGTCAGAAATTAAGGTACATACATCACCATTTCATGGTAGTTTTTAGTATGTAAGCAACATTCTATTCCTTAGGAGAAAAAAAAGAGGGAGTGGGATCTTAATCATAGATTTGTTGAAAGGATCATTATTCTGCAGAAAAGCCCTTTTAACGTCATTTGTTTTAGTAGAGAATATTTAAATGGCACCAAAATATTTAAAAGGCTACCTAAAAAGTTTTAATGCAAAAGAGAATGGTTTCTTTTCTTTTTTGAAAAATCCTGTTTTAATTACAGGCTTAAGACTTGCACAATTGGAAACAAATGGCTTTATTTCATAAATCATCTTTTGAATAAACACACAACTCCAAAACAGAAAAATAAACCCAGGTTAAATATCTCATGATTTTGAGACAGGCCTAAGCCAAACTATCTTTCACCAAAAGAGGAGCGCTATTTACAAAAGCAAAAACCATGTACTAGGTAGAAAGTAATAATCTCTGTGGCCACCCATATTATCCAATTTCTTTGTGTGTTACATTATTGTACATTCATAAAGTAATGTTTTCAAAGTTACATAGCTATTTTTAAGATACCCCTAAATCAGAGGCACCCTATAGGATAGAAAAGAAGCTGGATTCCTTTGAACAAAACAAGTAAATATTCTGTAATAAACTGAGTTTATCTCAAAGTATCTGGACTCCAAACACTCGTAGTCTTAATTTGTAGTAGTTTTAATTAAATTCTAATTTAAATAAAAATTGTTTTGCTCTTACATAAATAACAAAACTTGCAAACATCTATCTTCATGATTTTATACTTTCAGATTAGGCTAGTTGGAAACCCAGGAAAAATTTGATATAAGACTTTGGGAGCATGAATAAAAACAGGGGACCAGAGGATGCTCAGATGATCTCAACAGAGCTTCATCATGGGCAATAAATCATGTTAACTGTCCTGCTCTCAAGAAAAAAAAAAGCACTTATAAAAGTATAATATATTTAATTCTTAAACATAACCTTGTGTGTGCCCATACATAAAATTTTCTAGTTTTGTTAACTTAAAAAGTCTGAAAGTGACTTACAATAACTAACTCATGAACAATTGGACATTCCTGGTATCTTGACTGTGATCCTGAAATATCATTTCAAAGCTAAAGAAACCAGAAGTTCTTGGAAAATGGCTGTTTCCAATGCAAGTAATGTATTACTTGAGCCTAGAACACCTTGTCTTACTAGACAGTAAGGAAAGTATTAAATACTACAAGGGTTAGGTCGAAAAGACTCAGGAGCCAACATAAAGAGGCTCACACTGATCAAAGATGAAACAGCTTAAGCTTTAATAAGGTGAAGAATTGCAGTGGATCAACACCTATGAAAAATGTTTAAATCAATGGGTTCGTAATGATATTTAAAAGTGAACCAACAAAGTAGTCACCTTTAAACTAGGAACTCATTATACTGAAAATTGTTTATAAAGGTAAAGAATTAAGAGTCTATCCTGACTTTTTCATATGAACTGTATCACTGGGCAACCTAGTAGATGAGAGGAAAAGGCTCTTTATAACATCATTACACCTAAAAAATGAAAAAGATATAATACAGTTAGAATATTACCATTTTTAACCCCAACTGAAGTTAATGGGTCTAGGCACGAAACCACAATAACTGCTAACAAAAAGGAACAAAACGGAACAGTTGGTGTTCTGATGAAAGAACATAATCCTTTCCAGTCTGAACAAATTGACAACCTGAGGCTTTAAGACATTTAAGCCTGCTACCAATTTGCGGCAAATACAGAAGACAGAGGGACACATTGAACTTCATTATGAATATGCAAAACAAATATATAAAAAGCAATTGTATGTCTGCATACTAGTAACAAAAGGAATATGAAACATATTCTCTGAAAACTACAAAACATTGTTGAAAGGAATTTTTAAAAACCTAAATAAAGAAAAGATATTAAATATTCATAGATGTGGCTGGGCATGGTGGCTCACACCTGTAACTCTGGCACTTTGGGCAGATCACTTGAGGTCAGGAGTTGGAGACCAGCCTTGCCAACCTGGTGAAACCCCTTCTCTACCAAAAATATAACAATTAGCTGGGCATGATGATATGCGCCTGTGATCCCAACTACTCTGGAGGCTGAGGCACAAGAATCGCTTGAACCCAGGAAGCGAAGGCTGCAGTGAGCCAAGATCGCATCACTGCACTCCAGCCTGGGTGAGAGAGCAAGACCCTGTCTCAAAAAAAAAAAAAAAAAATTCATAGATCTCCTTTTCCCTACAGCCTAGCCAGAAAGTTCAGTCTTGTTCTTCATCTTTGAGAACTTTTATAAATATGAGAGAAAATTTAAAAATAAGAGAGTTAATTCCTTATGAGTGCCTACAAATAAAAACCCTTAAAATCTCAGATTTGTAAACAAATAAAAATTAAAATAATAAGATAAAGTATTTTGCCTTTCATAGAGAAAGACTTGTTTTAATTTAAGAATCATTGCCTATAGGAATGCAAATTAATAACTTTTTGGGAAAAAATGATTGCTTGAATCAAGAAATTAATAATTATTTTTATTTTAATAATTATTTGAAATTAATAATATTTTTATTCCTTGATCCAGTAATTTACATGTTCTTCTGAGTCTTCTAAATACAGAGACTTTTATATACAAAAAAAATTATTGTGCACAGTATTTTTAAAATGGCCATATTTATAAAATGAGAAAATTGGAAACAATTCAATAATAGACATGGCCAAAATACACTATGATACAGCTATCGAACACAATTTTATATAGCCATCTACAAAGCAACTATCATCAAAAAATGTTGAGTAACATGGAAAATGTTTAGGTTAAAACGTTAAGTGAAAATAATCTGAATAAAAATATCTTTACAGAATCTCAGTGATATAAACATTTATAGAAAAAATAGAAAAATGTTAAGATAATGGTTATCTTGTGGAAGATGGGAAGAGATCCAAGTGATCATGTTTTCTTCTTTCTAATATGAACATTTTCATACAACAACTATGTATTATTAACTCTTAGTTTTAAAAAAGCTGATTTTAAAGAAAACAAATGACTTGTGAAAAATAGCTTCCTACATCCAAAAACAAGTAGTGCTTTTTAAAATAAAGTTTTCTTAGCTAATATTTATATATTTGATCTGCCAGTTGAGTAAATGTATACACATTTTTCTTAAGTTAATCTTTACAACTTTATGCTCAAAGTGACCTTAAATTTATAAGTTTGAAACAATCAGGAAGTAAACTCTATTTTTCAAATATAATCATTAAAGATATGTGCATAATTCTTAGGCATAACTCCAAATTCAAAATGTATTATTCTAAGTAAAATTTCACTTTTGGGCAATCACATGCAATTTAAGTGAAATCAAATCCAAATGTTACTGATTCATTTACATTTACATCATCAGATTGTTTCCTCTTTTAAAAGAGATTTGGTAATTTGGAAACTTTAAGTCTCTTTCATGAGCTTGTATTTTTCTCTTAGAATTGTTATATTATTTCAAAGTAACACTTACTTGCTATCTCCTAGTTAGGAAGAATTTTATTTATGACTGAGAATCTCCCTCTCTAAGCATAATTTTCATTACTCCATGTTATTTACCTCAATGGAAAAGTCGATTCAAAGATTAAAGTGAAAAAAAAAGTGGAAATGCTACTAGCTACATTGGCATATGTTTATTATTATTATCATTAGCAGCAAATGGAGTCTCACTTTGTCACCCAGGCTGGAGGGCAGTGGTGCAATCTCGGCTCACTGAAACCTCCGCCTCCAGGGTTCAAGCGATCCTCCTGCCTCAGCCTCCCGAGTAGCTGGGATTACAAGTGCGTGCCACCACGTCCGGCTAATTTTTGTATTTTTAGTAGAGACGAGGTTTCGCTTTATTGACCAGGCTGGTCTCGAACTGCGGACCTCAGGTGATCTGCCCACCTAAGCCTCCCAAAGTGGGGGAATTACAGGCGTGGGCCACCATGCCCAACCTACATATATTATTAAAGATAAATATTGCTGGGCATAGTGACTTACACCTATAATCCCCGCACTTAGGGAGGCAGAGGCAGAAGAATTGCTTGAGCCCAGGAGTTCAAGACCAGCTGGGCAACACAGCAAGACCCTGTCTGCACAAAAAGGAAAACGGTGATAAATATATAGCAACTGCATTTTAAGGCAGAGTCTCTTAGAATTTGAGGCATAGCCTTTTTCCTTTTTCTGAGTCTGTCAACATTTTGAAACATGAAGACCTGCCCAAACAAGTCTGTGAAAACTGAATTATATTCAAATGTTTACATTTAACACAACATTTTTAATATAATTGTGGCTATTCCCAAGATAATTACAAGATTTATAAAAATATTAATTCACCATATTAGAAGGGTGACTGATATGGTCCACTATGAACACAAGGATGATGAAAGCTGTCTTCTTTTACACTGTTAGAGTATCTTTGGAAGTGCATGTAAAACTTAATGATACATGCAAAACTTACAGACACAGCACTAGATTTTAACCCAGAATGCTTGGGTCCAAGGCTGTTGTAGTTTTCACTCACAGTGGACACAGAAGACTTTCAGACACTAAAGTTCCGTAATCAACATTGATATTGAAAATGTTCTAAGACTCTTTTAATTATCTAGTCTAGCACCTGGAAGGACAATAGGTATTATAGGGTCCATTCACCATGTTGGCCAGGCTGGTCTTGAACTCCTGACCTCAGGTGATCCGCCTGCCTCAACCTCCCAAAGTGCTGGGATTACAGGCATAGCCACTACACCTGGCCATGAGTTACCATTTTAATTGCACAATAAAAGTTTGAGGCATATGGCACCTGGACTTTGCTACTCAAAGTATGTTCCTCAAACTAGTAGGATAGGCATTGTCTAGTAGAAATCCAGATTACAGACCATCCCAGATCTGCTAAATTAGAGTCTACATTTAAACAAGATCCCAGGTAATTCAGGTAACTCATAAGCACATTAAAGTTTGAAAAATGCTACACTAGATATATAACCTTTTACTTTGTTTAATGGGAAGATGGATGGAATCAAATAGATAAAAAACTACGGAATATTTTAGTCTCAAATCTTGGCTCACTACAACCTCCACCTCCTGGGTTCAAGCAATTCTCCTGCCTCAATCTCCCGAGTAGCTGGGATTACAGGCAATCCACCTCCATTCTCCCAATTTTATTACTAGCCTTGCCTCAGTCTTCTCTCCACTTGGGATAGATGTCTACTTTTCCATTCAAAACTGATTCATTTTTATGGGATCCAGAGCCTTGATAGCATCTTGAGGATGCCAAGGCATTCATTCATTCATTCTAACACTATTTATTGAATGGATACTATTTGCTAGGCATGATGTTAGATACTAAGACTACAATAGTGAACAAAACTGACATAGTCCCTGCCCTTCTATGTCACACTTAAATCAAGAGACAATACACTTAAAAGTGAAATAAATAAGCAAAAGAATTCCTGAAGGGAATGTATTGGGAGATGTGATATAAAATAATGAGGCTGAAATGGATGGATTATTTCTTAGGTAATGTGGCCAGGAAAAACTTCACTAAGAGGTAACATCTAAGCTTATTCATGAAGAATGAAAATGATCAAGATGTATAAAGAACTAGGGCAGAGTGTTTAGACTTAAAAACTCAAAGGCCTTTAACAGGAAGGAGTTGGAGTTCTTCTAAGAACCAGCAGGGAAGTGCCTCAGGAGCAAACTGAGCGGAAGGGTGGAAGCAAAAGATGCCATTCTCAAGGTGGTCAAGGGCTAGACCACCCAGAACCTTTCCATGATTGTAAGAAGGTAGACCTTGATATAAGTGAGATAGGAATCCACCGAAGAACCTAAGCAGGGAGCTGACATGCTTAACTGTTCCTATGTGCAGTATGGACAACAAATTGAAAGAGGCAGTAGGATTGCAGGGAGGGCAGCAGGTAGAAGAGGAGGCAGTGGAGTCAGTTCGAAGTCTCCTACAATGGTCTAGAGAGGGTCAAACAACTACTTGGTTAAAGGATTAGAGGTGAAAATGAAGAGGAGTGAATTTTTGCAGTTTTGGAAACTAAGAGAATTTACTGATGTCTAGAATATTGGGACAACAATGAGGGAGGCCGAGATGATGTATTTAGGCTATAATTGTGAATGCTGAAATCCTGAAAGATCAAAATCCTGAAAACATAATTCTAGACAAAATTTTATTTTAAAGACATGTAAATTCTTAAAATGTTGGTATGTTTGTTTGAAAAACACGCAAAAACACGACAGAACTCTTCATAAGCTGCTTTACAAAATAAAACTGTCAACAATAACATACATATTTTGGCAAGCATAAACACTCAGGTATACTAACAACAGTCACACCAGTATACAGTTATAAGCAGATGAACCATATTCACAAAGAAATAGGTCAAAAAGCAAATATATAAACACATATCTCTATGGTTGGTAATTGTCTGCACCCAGCTTTATATTAATAATTGCAGTCATCTGAAATACTGTAATGAAAAACCTAAGTCTTGTGATGAGTTTGATCAAAAATCTTAATGGATCGTGAGTGCGTATGCAGTCACCCAAGAGCCAAGATCTTGAGAAATTTTATCTTTCACAAATGCAGATATATAACAAAAAGACATCTTTTTATTTATTGAGGAAGTTTCTATGTTTTTTGTACATGCACAATGGTTATGCATGGTCAACTTTGTGACAGTGCACTTTGTAAAGTCAAATTTGAAACAAATGCACAAAATGAATTAGAACCTCCAAAGTCCTTGCACAATTTATGCTTCCAGTATTGGAAATAATGTGAGATGAAATATATAGCTCAGAAAATTGGTCTACTATGAAGTAGTAGAAGTTGTACATGGTTAACAATTTGGCAGAGAGTATTTCTTGTATTTTGTTGCCTGTGTTTTCACTGTGCAACACTCATTGCACTTGTATTTGGAGAGTGGTTGTGGTCTACAAATTTTATCAGTGTATGCTATCCATTTGAAAGTCTGGTTATTGCTTGGCCATTGCAATTAAGCAATTAATTGCAATTAAGTAATTTTCTACTTTTGCAGAACGAATAACAATTAACTTTTAAACGTTTACTTTTCACCATTACATAGCCTTGTACTTTTAACTTATCACAGCCTTTTTGCCAGGGAACGATTTCACAGGTTTCTGCCATTGTGTTGTAAGGAATACCGTAAAAAAATGATATTTGCCTTCCTCAGTACCAAATCTGTATTAGGCTTCTCCAAAGAGAAAGAAACAATAGAATATGTATATAGATATATTAGAAGGAATATTGGTTTATGTGATTATGATGGCTGAGAAGTCCCATGACATGTGATCTCCAAGGTGGAGACCCTGGGATGGCCACAGCCTGGTTCAGTCCAAGTCTGAGGCATCAGAACCAGTGAAGCCCATGGTGTAACTCTCAGTCTGAGGCTGAAATCCTCAGGACCCAAGGGGCTGCTAGGGTAAGTCCTGGAGTCCAAAGGCCAAGAAGACTGGAGTTCTGATGCCCAAGGAAGCAGAAAAAAACTGTCCCAGCTCTCAGAGACAGACCAGTTTGCCTTTTGTATTTGTTTTCTCTGGTCCCCCAGCCGACCAGATGGTCCCTGCCAATGCTGAAGGCAGATCTCCCACCTAGTCCACTCAGACTCACACTCATCTCCCTAGAAACATCCTCACAAACACACCCCAAATAATGCTTTATTAGGTTTCTAGATATTTCTTAATTCCATCAAGTTGACACCTAAAATTAAATCCACAAGTCCATCACTCATGAACTTGGCACTCATACACATCTCCTCATATGGTACTTAATTTCCAGAGAAGGACAACAGCAGGGGAGTAATTTCCTCCAACATAATGCATCTAACAGGACTCAACTATTTTTGCATACAACCAAAAACACAGAATTTGGGTTTTAGGATTTCAACATGTGGGATTTCAATCTTTCAAAATTCTGATTTGGGGGATTTTAGGCTTTAGGGATTTTAGACTTTAAGAATTTTAATCTTTCAGGATTTTCACATTTGGGATTATGGCATTAGGGATTGTGCCTTTCAGGATTATGATCAACACTGCTAGAGGATTGTCCTTGGATTCTGGAGGCTTGTGCTTTCCTTATATGGAAAAGAATAAAACACAAAAGGGTAGAAGAACAACAAGAATTTTAAGATGATACTTTGATATAAACTGGCAAAGATGTAGCCTAGGCATTTTGGTATACAAGCTAATAGTTTATTGATGACTCACCATACTCCAGATCTAAGAGTTTTATGTTACAATGAACTGAATGATTCCCCCTACCACCAAAAATTTAGATGTTGAAATCCCAACTCCCAATGTGATGGTATTAGAAGGCGAGGCCTTTGGGAGGTGATTAGGTGGTGAGGGTGGAGCCCTCGTGAATTAGATTAGTGTGCCCTTAAAAAAAGAGACATGAGAGCTTGCCCTCATTGTCTGCTCTCCACCATGTGAGGATACAACAAGAAGACAGCCTCCACAAAGTGTCAAGAAATGAGTTGGAGTTTTGATCATTTTTTACATGAAAAGCTGTATGTCCAGCATAAATCCAATGATCATATTTTCCAAGTTATGGTTGAACTTATGGGGACAACTGAGTTGAAGCGTATTCCAGTCAGAGTACCAAGTGGCCATCATCACATAGGGAATAATGTATTGAGCTCCTTAAAGGAAGGGCTCTGCATTTCACCTTTCATTTCTATTTCCTGGAATGTAGTAAGCACTCAAAAAGGGTTAAATATATTAAACATAGCATAGAAAAATTTTTTGAAGAGAAGTAATTTTGAGGGAAAGATAATGATTTTACTCTTATTTTTAATGTCACTAGGTTTGCAAAGTTTGCAGTCTCAGAGTAAGACCAGTCTTAACAAAGTTTCCCTCATTTTTTTTTCCCCATCAAATAAAATAAACCTTCGGTTTTGATAATGCAGCATGAAATACTGGGTTTAGGCCTCATCAGTCACAGAGCAGAGTTAAGCCTTTGGAAGAGACTTAGTACTATCTCATGCAGTAATAAATGTGCAGCAGTAGTTGACATTTAGAAAGCTAGTATTTAGACCTGTAAAATTCAGACTTTTAAGGGACAAATTCAATTTTAAAATTATAGCAACTTAATTAAATCCAAGATGTGTATTCAACTAAATAGAAAGAAGCCTTTCTTTCTTACAAGAAGTTTATTGGCAACCACAAAGAAACAAGTATAAATTATCACAATCTTCTTTAAACGGAAAATTTGAGTCTCTAAGAGAGAGTGAATGCCATCTCCTAACTTTCTTGAATACAGAAACATTTTACTGATTTTCCACAAAATGTTTTCATTAGGGTAAAGAGAAACTTGGATTTCTCGTCTGTCTTATTTTTAAATGGTGGGGAAAATGTTGAATGTAAGACCACTAAAAGTTTTTCAAAACTCTCCCCCAATGTTTAAGTAACTTTAAACTGTCATGTATATTTTGATAAAATTTTATGCCCTTTTTTTCTCTGGGAAAAAGGAAGTGGCAGAATGGATGGCCATGATGAAATGAAATAGATGGAATCTGTGCTTAGTTGATCCCAGGTTGTCAGGTTGAGGTGTGAGCCCGGAGTCCTTAAAAAGCCAGTCTCTGTGTGGGTCCTCAATACACTACATGTGCCCAAGAGAAGAGAAAGAATAAATATTCATGAGCAACTAGAAAAATATGTAATTGATATTTTTCCACAAAGTAGCAATTCTAGGGAAGACAGTACAGTAAATAAAGGTGGTTTTCCTTTACTCCTTGGGAAGCCTTGGGAAAACATCAAAATAATTTTATTTTAAATAGGGGAGGGAATACCATCTTCAGTAATTTAGGGAAATTACCATGTTTTCTATGTCTGTTTTGGGACACACACCTGCTGAATAGTGAAGGACCACGAAAGAAAATAGATGCTACATCAGACTGGAAGCAGGATACATTTCTCTTCCAAAAGGAGCGTCATGGCCCCATATGGCATATCCAACAATTCTTTGATTAGGGCATGGGCAAGCCATGAAGACTAAAAGAGCTGTAGATTGACACTGCAGAACAGTGGAACAGAGCCAAAGAAGAAAGCATGCTGACCCGCTGTTTTGGTTTTTTCTCAGTGGACCTCTCAGCTGATGAAGATGGGCAGAGGGAAAGCAGGGTGGGGTGGAGTGGGAGCCAGGGGACAGAATGGAGAGCGGGTGCCTTAGGAAGGTTTTGTTGTGTGCATACACCAACCTCCTAAATAGGCGGCTACTCCTAGCACAAAGGAAGTAAGGGTATTTGCAACTACACATCTAAGTATAAACTAAGAACCATTTTTATAATTTTTAATAAGTACATTAAAAGACTTAGCTTAGAATTAACTGCTCTAACTGAGAATTGGCTGACTTGTAGTGGCCTCTAGAGAATGCTGCTCTTAAGCAGCATTAAGCAGGCTGTTCAGTGATATTTTTTCTGATATAAGCAAGTTTAGACGAACAGAGAAGGAGCCATAAGCAAGGTGACTTACTCATCCTGGTTTTCCCAGAATTACCCATGTTTTAGCACTGAGAGTCCTGCATCCTGGAAAACTCCTCAATCCTGGGAAAAGGAATGGTTGGTCACCCAGGGCAGGAACCACAATTCCTCCAAGATTCCTCAGTGAAGGGGGTCCTAAAGATAGGATTCTAGCTATCGTTTGGGCACTGCATGTGGAAAACAGAATTAATGGAGAATACATGCTGGGGAGAGATGGGGTGTGGGTAAATGACCAGAAACATCAAGGTGGCAGAAAGCTGTAACCTTACCGAGCCCTTTACCAGTGGTAGGCAATTTGGGCCCTGAGAAGCTTCATACCTGTAGTAAAATGATTACTTGATTTCTGAGTAGCTTTGTAAACAGGATCCTGTTGCTCAAAAGAAGCAACCATAACATAAGGAACTAGAGAAGGCTGCAGTTCTCTGATCGGAATCCAGAGAGCCAGCTGTCACATTCCTGCGTGGTAGCAGGGGAAATTCTGGCAGTGAAAACAGTGAGCTTTATTGAATTGTCCAAAAATGTCATGGCTTGTGTAACTAATTTTATTGTTCCATTAGTTGCTTTCCTAGAATTCTCCTCTGGAGAAGTATTAGTCATCATTAAATAAATGAAGTCTTACTGCTACTCCCCTGTGGCACATGATGTGGAGCAACTCACGTGAGTGACTGAAGTCCGTGCCCCTATTTATTCACTGTCCAGGGCTCAGCCATAACTGTAAATCACAAATGTGTGATGACACTAATTAACTTACTTGTGTGCTTTCTTTAGCACGTGGCAATCCAAGGAGAAGGGGTTGTTCTGTGGGCCCTGGTTTGAGGGTTGGCAGTAGTTGTAAGAACATGCTTGAGGAGTTACAGAGAAGGATGGTTAAAACGATTAACTAGAGAGTTCTGGGGGATAAAGACAGGAGAGAATTGAGAAAATGGGAGTGCAGACAACAATCAAAGCCACAATGACATGACAGAACAAGCGTAGTGGGTCAAAAATTATGATCAAAAGATGGAATGTCAAAATGCAATATTTCAGAGATAAAACCATTAACAATTAATTGAAGGTACAGAGTATTGATATAAAAGTGGGTTGCTCAAATAAGGTGAAGAAAATGTCCTTGAAATGAGTGAGTGAAGGTATTCCTAGAGTGCCAGATAGGTCAATGTTGACACTGAAGTTTTCCCAAAATTATGTCAGAAGCTGCAGTGAGCCATGGGGAACCCCATGGGATTGGGAGAGCACATTAAGACAGGCCTATGCATCCCACGTATCCTCACTGTGGTTCACAGCTCTTACCAGAGCAGTCCTTCATTTTGTGTTGGGGGAAGTAACAGACAAATTTGTATAAGGAAACGAAATTTGGGTTCAACTCATATAACCCAAATCATATTACAATAACGTACTCAGAAAACTGCATTCATATCCTAAATTCTGAAAAAATTACTATGGCACAACGTGCAAGCTTTCCTGGCTTTGGGATGATTGAGAAATAGCCTCACGGATATGATAGCCAAAGAATTACTAAGCTGCTTAAATATCAACAAACCTGATTTTGAAGTGAAGCCGGTCACTTCAACTATAGGTTAAAAAGGCAACTTTGTGGGAGAAATGACTAAATGATCACCATATGAACAGCTTGGAGACCTCATGAGAGAGAGAAATTGAGAGAGAGAGAGAAAGAGAGAGTTGTTGCTGTTGTTGTTGTAGTTTTACAGTTGTCAACGTAAGTTGGGGAGCTAGGGAGGGGGAAGGGAAGCAAATTCTCTCTACTTAAAATTTGCTCTCTCAACTTCTTCCCTGATTATGACTGGTTGTCCACACAGCTGACTTCTCAAGTTTTCTACCACTCATCTTCTTTCATGCAATTTGTTCATATTTTCCATTATGCCCTCAATATAAACCTTAACCAAAATTACTGAAATTAAAATGAGACTTTTTCCAGAAACCGAGAATCATTGTTAACTATTTTCAAGAAAGATTGTCTTAATGAGAACAATAAACAAACATATGTATGTATGTATACGTATATATATTATATATAATGTGCCAACCTCTGTCGTAAGTACTTTATATTCATTCATTTACTTAATCCTCACAATAAACTCATGAAATATATGTTATCATTATCCTTATTCTATCTATTTGGAAACCAGGCACAGAGGTTAAGAAACTTGCCCAGGATGAAGGCTTAATTTGAACCTGGGTAGTCTGGCCCCAGGGCCCATGTTCTCAACAAATAAACAAGTGGTTTTCCAAGAGTGGTCACCAGGTCAGCTGCAGTAGCAGCAGCATTTGGGAGCTTGTTAGAAATGTATAATCCTGAGCTCTACACTGATCCTGCTGAATCAGAAACTTTGGAGGTGGGGATTCGGAATTTGTGTGTTTTAATGAGCTCTCCCATGAAGTCTGATGCGGTCTCGAGTTTGAGGAACACGGCAGTACACCACATTACGCAAAGCAGCCACGTAGTAACAAAGTGGGCCTCAGCATCAAAGGCCACACTGATCACCCCCACCCACATCGGGAGATGAGAATAACTGCTCTTTTAGAATTTCTAGATTTATTTTTTACCATCGGGATTTGAATTCTACTAAAAAGAAGTTACTTGAGAACCCACAACAGGGTGATGGACGTGGCACAAGCTGTCAGCATGCTGGTTAGGGTAGAAAAAGTAGGCTTCCTCTTTGTCCAGGGTTGTTTCCACATCTGCCCATTTCCAGTTTCAATTGGAAAAGATGTAGCCAAGAAACGGTTTTAAATCCCAGAGTCTGGTCCAAGTTAAAAAGTCATCCAACTTCTTCAGAGTTGGCAACTGTAGACACAGCCAAATCTGTGTGGCAGAACATCTGCAACACAACTCCAGGTGACACTCTGCCAGATCATTTAAAATCCTGCCTATCTATTACTAAGAAAAAGTGACTCTCTATCATATGCAAGTTTCAGCAATGCCTTTTTAAATCAAATTAAGAGATAAAATGTCATTGCCTCTACCTAAGGTCATATATTTTTTGAATATTCCTATTGCTCAAAGAATAAGCCTACATAAAAAGACTGGTAGGAAGTAAACCAGCATGTTAAGTGTCTGTCTCTAGAAAGTGGGATTATGAAAGTACTTTTGCTTCTTACACTTTTATTTCTCATGGCTTGACCTCTGCCCTGAGCTCCACAGCCCACCTGAACTGCTTACCCAACACCCATTTAAATGCTTGATACACAACTTAACACGTAAAGAAATAACCGTTTAATTTCTACCATTCTCCCAACAAAATCCTTACCCCCTTTTTTCATCTCAGTTAAGAAAAAATTCATACAAGTTCTTGAACCAGATCTTGTAGTCAATCTTTATTTTTTTTCTTTCACAAATTATATCTAATTTGTCGGAAATTTTGTTTGACCAAATGCATCCAGAAGGGACCATTTTTTACCAGCATCACAAAACCACCCTGATCTAAACTACCACCATTTTTACCTGAATTATTGTAGTTCTCTCTTTGCTGGTCTTCATGTTTCCACCATCTCCATCTAAGTCTATCCTCCACAGAGTTGCCAGAGGGACCTTTTTAAAACATGAGTCAAGTCACTCTATTGATTAAAATTTTACAATGGCTGCCAAGAACTGTGAAGAGTATGAGATTTGATTTTTACCCTACTTACAAGTTAATAAATTAGCCTACTAGTGTTTCAGGCATGCTGGCAAAGACAAAAGATAAAGAACTTTTGTTACTCAGAGCCCAGCAGGCAGCATGAGCATCAGCTGCAAACATCAGTTCTCCATGCCCTCCAGGTCCCTTGACAACAAGACAACAGGCTGAAATAAATATAAATACGTGCATATGCAGTGGGTTACATTATAAGAGAGGGACAATGAGTTCATGGAACCCATCATTTTATAGCAAGCACCAAGCAAGCCTGCTCTTTGCCTGGAAGAAGACATCCCTCAAGGTTGCCCATTACAAACAAGACTCTGAGAAATGGCCTGGGTAAAGAGTGATCAGGGACTTGCATTCTTGGCATACTTAGCAATGAAGTATGAAGGTGCATAAGATATCCATGGAGGACAGTCTGCTCCAACAATGACTTCCCATGTTAATCAGAATAAAAGCAACGATCTTTATAATAATCTACAAGGCCCCACACTATCTGCTTTCCTTCACCACCATTTCTTTATTATTATTATTATATTTTTAAGTTCTGGGGTACATGTGCCGATTGTGCAGGATTGTTACATAGGTATACACATGCCATGGTGGTTTGCTGCATCCATCCCTCCATCATCTATATTAGGTATTTCTCCTAATGTTATCCCTCCCCAATCCCCCCACCCACTGCTATCCCTCCCTTAGTCCCCCCAACCCCCAACAGGCCCCGGTGTGTGATGATCCCCTCCCTGTGTCCATGTGTTCTCATTGTTCAACACCGATTTATGAGAGAGAACATACAGCTTTCACCACCATTTCTTTCTGTCTTTATCACTTTTCACTCTACTGATCACCACCCCACCTTAGCCAACTGGCTGCCATGCTGCTCCTCACATATGTAAGTCATGATCCTGCCTCAGAACTCTTGGTGTTACTGCTCTTCTGCCTGGAATGCTCTTCCTCCAGTTATAGCATTATAGATTGAATGCTTATGTCTCCCCAAAATTCATATGTTTAACTCCTAACCCCCAGGGTGATGGATGGTATTAGAAGGTGGGGCTTTTGGGAGATGATTAGGTTATCAGGGCAGAGCCTTTCATGACTGAAATTGGTGTCCTTATAAAACAGATCCCACAAAGCTAACCCACCCTTCTACCATGTGAGGACACAGTCAGAGGTGCTCCTATCAGGAAACATGTCTTCACCAGACACCAAATCTGCTGATGCCATGATTATGGGCTTCTCAGCCTCCAGAACTGTGAGAAATAAATGTTTCTGATTTATAAGCCATTTCGTTTATGGCATTTTTGAAAAAGCAGCCTGAAGATGCATGATTTATTCCCTTATTTCCTTCAAGAACTTGTTCAGATGTCACCTTTTCTCTGAGGTCTCTTTTGGCTACTATATTTAAAACTCCTATCTCTAAACCTCCTGGCACTCCATATGCCCCATGCCCTGACTTATTTTTCTGTTTGTACTTATCATCATCTGACAAACCACGTAAACATCTATGTTTTATATATATATATATATATATATATATGTTATATATATATATGTGTGTGTGCATGTATATGTAAATATCTGTTATATATATATAACATAGATGTTAACACAGATGTTATGTTTTATATATATATTGTTTTATATATATGTGTGTATGCATATAAAGTAACTGAGGCTCAGTTAAATAACTTGTCCAATATCACAAAGTTTATAACTGGAATTGGGATCATGAATCCAGACAGCATTTATATATATATATTTATAAATATATATATATGTACACACACATATATATAACATATATATATAAAACATAACATCTATGTTAACATGTTATATATATATATAACATCTGTTATATATATTTGTTTTATATATGTGTGTGCATATAGATATAAATATAAACACAGGTATATGCATATATGTGTAAACATGTAATATGCTATATTATATATGTGTAAAATTCATTGTATGTTTGTCCTCCAAGGGGACAGGGACTTTATTGGTTTTGTTCACTGCTGGATCATCAGTGTCTAAAACCAGTCCTACAGCACATAGCAGGTACTGAAAAAAATATTTGTTGAGTAAGTTGAATCAATGTTTTTGTATAGTTTTCAGGTTTCCTAAAACAAATATCTTTTTTATAATCAAAAACAAATATTATAAGGTTACTTTTAATGGCATTACTTTCAACGATAAAAACCACAATTACTTTTGCACCAACCTAATATTTTCTATATAGAAGAATTTGCCCAAATGCAGCAAGATGTTTATAGACCCAAACAACTCAGGCAGACCCCAGCCACATCCCTGGCTGAGGTATGAGTAGCTAGTAATAGCTAACCTTACCAAGCATTACTATGATGGACATTTTATAAATTAGCTCATAATTTTTGCAACGTTGTAAGACATAATCCCCATTTTACCTATAAAGAAACTGAGGCTCAGTTATAATAACTTGTCCAAGATCACAAAGTTTATAACTGGAATTGGGATTATGAATCCAGACAGCAGTACTGCCCTGAGATCTGGGTAAGGAGGGCCCCTGTTTGAGACTTCTTGTTTTTTTATAACTTCCTCAGCATTTTCTAAGTCTCCTCAGTTGCCTGAGCTCAGTCAGGTCTAGCAATGCTGTCTCGGTACGATGTCCTGATCTTGGACCCCATTTCTTCTCTTCCAGATGCTCTCCAACCTGCTCTTGTGCACAAGATCCTGAATAGCATCAGAACTCATGCTAATAGCTTCCAGGAGAATTGTTCAGATGCAGGTTCCAGGACAGTGGCCTCACAGGTGGCTCACTCCTGTTAACTCTTGCAGTATTTCTTTCATGGCATTATGTGAGATTGTACCATCAGAATGGCTAACTTGGGTGGCTCTTACCCCACTGACAACATAAGTTCTGGGCTCCAGGCTACTGAGGGCTATTGCTGGTACTTGGGTTTAAGCCAGATGTGTGGCTCCTTGCCTCAGCTCTTGCCTATCTGTATCTCAACCCTGATGCCACATATTGTCTATAGCACCTAAGGATGGTGGGAACAGTGATCTCTCAGCTTATGTGCTCCCCACCCACTGTCACTCAGAGCAATCATACCACCCACCCTCAGGGTCCATGCCCTGCACCCAGCAGTGCTCTGGGGACTCTGTTGCTCTGCAATGCCAATGGGTCCTCCTCATCATTGTCCTCTCTTGACTCTGATTGGTACAGTGATAGACATCTCTCCTGGTCAGTTTTAATCCATGACAGATGACAAATGGACATTTCTTATGCAAATGGGACTGCTCTTTTTGCCCTGCCCTTGGGCTCTCACGTTTTCTTCCCAAGAGCCACAGTGAATGGAAGGCACAGGTGGGCTCCACATAGAAAGGGATCACATTCTGTAATCCCAGCACTTTGGGAGGCCGATCACCCATGGTCAGGAGTTCAAGACCAGCCTGGCCAACATGGTGAAACCCTGTCTCTACTTAAAATACAAAAATAAGCTGGGCATGATGGCACGTGCCTATAACCCCAGCTACTCGGGAGGCTGAGGCAGGGGAATCGCTTCAACCCAGGAGGCAGAAGTTGCAGTGAGCTGAGATCGTGCCATTTCACTCCAGCCTGGGCATCTCAGTGAGACTCTATCTCAAAAAAAAGAAAGAAAGAAAGAAAAAGGGATGACATTTTTAGAATCCATCATTACAATTAAACAAGTTAAAGACAAAACATGGCTGGTTTTTGCATTGCTCTAGTTTATGCACTAAAATTCCAATCTGCAAACTTAACATGAACAGCAAATGAATTATTATTCTCCATTTTTTTCTGAATGCTCTGCATAAAACTTGCATTGGTAGTCACCACAAGTACATATGTGGCACTTAACTGGGCACGATAGTAACCTTTGAGTGTCATTGGAAGCC
Organism: Aotus nancymaae; assembly: GCF_030222135.1. NCBI lineage: Eukaryota > Metazoa > Chordata > Mammalia > Primates > Aotidae > Aotus > Aotus nancymaae. The sequence goes on along the minus strand of NW_026988431.1, from coordinate 45,098,592 downwards.
AATATTCTTGGGGTTGCAATGAATAATGCAGCATCACGAGTAATGATGTAAGCAGCAATTAAATAAATGGTATTAGGGAACTGCAAAAGGGAGATAATCTCTGTTGTTTCTATACAAACAGGTTCCAGTGAGCCATGGGATTGTCCATAACATCATTGCTCTCTTTTCATTGTGATGAGAGAATAAACACAAAGCGATGTTTTCCAGAACACAATTGGCAGAGATGGTGCCAGAACACAATAAAAAACTTTCTGACGCCAACCTGTAATTTAATATCCAAATAAACTATCAGCCAATCTAGCCAATCTTTCTTTTTGTCATTAGTCACTGTTCTCTACTATATTTGTAAAAAGGATGCTTTATATTGGCATAGCTGCAGCCTATTTCTGTGTTGAGATTTTTACATTACATAGTATTATTGCTATTTTCTTATACTGTGTACCTTCCTGTGCAAATCTCCCTCCTAAACTCAGACAATCGGCGGCTTATCTTCTTGATACCTAAATTCCTACTGGCCAACACCTCTGCATTCCTCTCTCAGCTACTTCTGTTTTCCTTTGTCCTACGCTGGTCGGCAACCTTTTCTTTTCCTCACTTTCTCCTTCTGCAAATAAAAGCCTAAAAAGAGAAACAGAAGTTCCATTACTTTCTATCCTCCCTAATCTAGTGTTTCTCAACCCATAGTTTTCTGATGATCTTAATCAAAATCACTAGAGGGCTTTTAAAAACACTATGCAGGTTCCTAGGCCCCACCTAGATCAGCTGAATCATGCCATTTGGGAATACGGCCTAGGTACCTCGTGTTTAATCAATCAGGTTGATTCATTCACAGGCTAAAGCTTGAGATCACCGACTTAACCACAAGGAAAAAAGGAAAAACAAAACAAGAACAACAAAAAATTGCACCAGTGTTGTCAAACTTTGTGATTTATAGAGCCAAGTACAAAAACATGTTGCATAGACTGATGATGTAACATACAGCTGTGCTAGATACAGTGTCGTACATATGCTGTGATGTTAGAATATGAAGTACGGGCTTGCACATACTGCCCTTCAATCTGGAACGTCTTTTGCCCACTTATCTAACTTCTATGTCCTTCAAAACCAGATTCCTCCATGAAGCCTTCCCTGGCTCCTCTTGCCTCTCCTTTCAAAGGGCCGGGTCCCCTTGGGTTCACACTTTGTTCACACCTCTCTTTATATTAATGATCAGACTGTATTTCTGATTGTTTCTTCATGAGGCTATCTCCTCCTTCAAAGTATGAGGCTCATCAGAGCTGAGATACCTGTTTTATCTCCAACAATTTATGAATATATGTGTCCCTATGCTATATAGCAAGTGCACAATAAATAGTTGTTGAATTAATGAACAAGAAAAAATAAGAACAAGAACTGATCCAAGTGGTTTTGCAGAGTTTAAAAGAAAGCACTGTAAATTATCTAGGTGAGTGCTGCATTAGAAATGAAATGTATCATTCAAATCTACTCTCAAATTTTATTCATTTTCTATGGAAAACATGTGCCGTGTTCAAAGTCAAAGAAGCTTTAATGCAAGTCAGATCTTCCTTCATAATCCTTTGGAAGTAGCCTTTGACAATGAGGAGAGAGTGAAATGTTGTCACATCATAAATAAGGCTAAAAATATACACTTGATGTCGTCTAGTGTTTGGTCTTCCAAGAACCGAAACCATTCATTGCAACATTTAAACTTAACATCTGCTCTTTCAACCTGTTCGACTGAGTTTTGTTTGTTTGTTTGTTTGTTTGTTTGTTTTTTGTGGCAGAGTTTTGCTCTTGTTGCCCAGGCTGGAGTGCAACAGCATGATCTCGTCTCACCCCATCAACGCCTCCAAGGTTCAAGCGATTCTCCTGCCTCAGCCTCCCGGGTAGCTGGGATTACAGGTGTGAGCTGAGCCACCGCACCCGGCTGTCAACCGGGTTGTTTGTAAAACATTCCAGCTTATCTCTTCAAAGTAATATGAGTGGGATCTCTGTTAAGAACATTTTTAAACTAAGATTCTAGAGGGACAGTTATTTGTGGAAACCAGCTGATGGATGGGGGCAGCTGGAGGAACGAGAGGTAGGTGAAGAGAATAATTTGATCCTCCTGTGACTTTTCCTAGCGCTGACTTCCATCTCCCCAGCTGAGAACTCCTGTGGTAGCTTCCTGTCTACCCCTACCTCCACCACTGGCTCATTCCTCCCCTCCAGTCCAGTCTCTCCCCAAGTCTCACCACAGCAGACAACTTCCGCGGAAGAACATTTTGGTTTGAGGTATCCTAAAAATGGAGATACCCCTGTTTTGGATTTATTTAATTGATATTTCATAGTTGTATGTATTTTGGAGTTACATGTTACATTTTGATACATGTACACAATGTGCAATGATTAAGTCAGGGCATGTATACAACCTGCAATGATTAAATCACAGTAATTGGGTATCTATCATCTCAAACATTTTTCTTCATGTTGGGAACATTACACTTCTCTTTTAGCTATTTTAAAATATAAATAAGTTATTGTTAACTATAATTTCCCTTCCGTACTATTAAATACTAGAACATATTCCTTCTGTCTAACTGAATTTTTGTACCCAATCACCCAATTCTAAACTTTCTACAACTACAAATCCCTGGCAAGGAAAAAAATAATAAATCAAAACAAAACATCAGAACTTAAAAACAGCTGAGGTTTCTTCCTTCAGAGAAGATCAGACCATTATCTTGCAGGATTAGAGCAACCTTTTGTAGGAAGACCTGACACTGTCCAAATTCTCCCTCAACCAGCTTCTTAGTGCCTCACATTCCGCAATTAGATGTTTGTTTGTTAGTTTAAAACTTGTCTAGCTTTGCTTATTTTTCAATCCCTAATCGTGTTTATGCATCATGACCTTAACATGGATACCTCAGAGTGAAGGTATTTTTCAGATCTATTTCTGAGACCGAAAGACATTGGGGATGATTCTATTGTGGGGGTGGGGGTTGGGGGGTAACTGCGAGTGCCAGGGCCCACTTGGGCTGCCAGAAGTGAGGGAATTACAGGACATCTTCAGGCCTGTCTCATTTTCTTCACAGTTTCCCCTGCCTAGTACTACTCAGAGAGTGAAAAAGTACAGCTTTTCGCCGTATGTTCTTTGATTCCCCTGGTTAGCAATAGCCCTGAAATATCAAAATGCTTTTTCTATTTAAGACATTAATACTCTTTAAAGACATTTTTTATTAACTGTACCACATAAGTCCAAGTTATGGCAAGAGACTTAAAGTTGTTGGGGCATTGTCCATAATTCAGGATAGGATCGCAAAAGCAATAAAAATGGGAGAAAGAAAAAGATGATGATGCATTGCTGATGCAGTACTTGAGATTTTCATGTCACAAGCTGAACATAGGTACAAGTTTTCCCACAGAAATAAATTCTACCAGCTGTCACGTATCTGCAGCAGAGAAGGAAGGTATGATTCAGAAATTTTTATCACATTGTTTATAGCTCTATCAAAGACAAATGTTTTGATTATCCACACTTTCATGTGTGTAATATTATGTTGGTGCAAAAGTAATTGTTTTTGTCATTACTGTCAATGGCAAAAACCACAATTACTTTTGCACCAACCTAATATCTGAAACAGATTCAGCAAACTAAAACCCTGAAAATGTGCTATGCAGTCCCTTCTAAAACCTTTCCACAGCTCATCCTTTCTTCCAGCCATTAGGTCCAGCACCAAATTCTTTCCTTCTGCCTCTCCATTACCAGGGCTAGTGCTTTCATGTTCCTTATTATTCACGAATTATCTAATCAAAAAAAAAAAAAAAAACCCTGGTTATTGTTAAAATTAATTCCTCTGAAACAGTTTAAAAACATGGCACATAAAATTTAATTAGGCTAATAAATACTTGGAATATCGTTAAGATATTACAAATGAAGCACACAGGAACTTAAGGTCAGGTGGGGAATTTACAGTCTAGATGAAAACTATAGCCTGCTGAGAGAAGAAGACAAAACAAATGTAGTTTTGCCATTGAAGAGGCACAGAGCTCTGTAGGAACACCAAGGAGAGAGGTATTATTTCTGTCTGAAAGGAGAAGGGAAATGCTCATAAAGGAGGAAGGTGGTGGCTAATTGAGATAACCACTGCTCTGAATGATCATTATGAAAAATACCTATGAACTAGACTCTTCTCTTCATAAAAGTTTGAACAAAGCATTAAATATTGAACGCAGGAAGTAACCTTCCACAGGAGGCAAATAGATGACCCCATTTTATATGCCTAAACTACTGAATAAAAACGAATTTATTTTTGTTATGCCCTGACATGTTAATAACAGATAACACTTCTCTGAAAGTCTGAGTTCTAGTTAAATACCAGATAAAGAGTGTGTGAAAAAGCAATAAACAAGTAACCCTTGTATACTTACATAACATCATTTTTAAAAAGAGTATCCAATATCAAAGTCAAGTCCCAAGGCTAAGGGAGGCAGCCTGGTGCCCTGGAAAGGGCATACATAGGCTTTGCCTATGGAGAGACCTATGTTCAATTCCCAGCTCTGCCATTGGTTAGCTCTGCACATTTTGATTTGGGTACTTTTATCTTTTCTCAAAGTTTTCAATACTTTTCCTATAAAAGAGAAATGTTATTAACCCTTCTGATGCACACACCTAAAAACTTAAATGCAATTTCTGAAAAAAAAAAATCACTGTTTAACCTAATAATTTTGTTAATTTACTCCATTTTCTTGAATTGTGGTAGCTGATGCCAATCTTTGGGAGGCCAAGGCAGGAGGATTGCTTGAGCCCAGGAGTTCAAGACCAGCCTGGACAACACAGTGGGACCCTGTCTACAGAAAAACAAAAAATTAGCTGGGTGTGGTGGCATGCCCCTGTAGTCCTAGCTACTAGAGAGGCTGAAGTGGGAGGATCACTAGAGCTCAGGAGGTCGAGGCTACAGTGAGCCGATTACAGCACTGCACTCCAGCCTGGGTGACATGAGACCTTGTCTCAAAATAAAATAAAATAATTTTTTAAAATTTAAAAAATCATTCATTCTCTCCCTCTTTCTCTCTTCCTTGCTTCCTTATCTCCCCTTTCCATTCTCTCACTGTATTATATAAGCTGCAATTTTATCCACAGGTAGACTAGCTTGTAATCCTACCTAGTGAAAATTTTACTGATAAATTTCTCACATAATAAAGATAAGGATAGTAAAGAACACCAAAGTATTAATACTATCCTGGTAATGAAGAGACAAAAGGAAGCCATCCATGCCCCATCTGAGGATCTGAGGAAAGAAGAGGAGGTATAGAAGCCTTCAGAGGGGCAACAAGGTACATTTTTCTTAGGTCCTCTAAAGTTTTTAAGAGCACATATTTTTCCTAGAGATTCTCCAAGACACACCTGCCAAATACAGATTTCAAATTGCTCTCTATATGCTAGTGTTCTTGATTTGTATGGCTGATAATTGTCTTCTAAAGGGCCTTGATATTTAGGATTACACCTTACTTTCTTCACACAACAACAAACCGGGGCAGTGAATATCACCACACCATGTAGCATTTCATCAGCACACAAAATCCATTCTGTGCTGAGTTTTCCTTGGCACCCAGCTAACTAGTGTTAGAGCCCAGTCCTAACTCAGATATTGTAATTCCGTTTGCTAGGCGTTCTGACCTCAAGCCTGTGAGGTGCCCTTCCTAATCTTTCTTAATAATGGCAATATTTACTACCTTGTCCAGACAAAATGCCAAGTGCTTTGCATGCACTCTTGATTACCTGTAACTTCAATGCACATTAGGAAAGACTGTGCTCACTTTACAGATGAAGAAACGATGAGGCTCTGATCAGTTAAGAAATTCACCTTAGACTGGGGTGATGGCTTGTGCCTGTAATCCCAGCATTTAGGGAAGCCAAATCAGGAGGATAGCTTGAGGCCAGGAGTTTGAGACTAGCCCAGGAAACATAGTGAGAGCCTCTACAAAAAATAAATTTAAAAAATTAGCCAGGCATGATGGTGTACTTACTGTAAGTCCCATCTACTTGAGAGGCTAAAGAGGGAGGATTGCTTGAGCCTAAGAGTTTGAGGCTGCAGTGAGTCGTGATCACACCACAGCACTACAGTGAGAGAAACTTGTCTTAAATCGCATTGTTAGTGAATACCAGAAGCAAACTGCAAACCTAGGTACATTCTACATATTTCTCAAATGTCTTTTTCGAATCAATGTCACTGCAAAATAAGAAAAAATAAAAAACAAATGTGACTGCAGTCTTCCTTTCCATTGAGCTTCTATTGCTTTCTGTCTGAGTCTTACTTAGAAGAAGTCTGCAAACTCCCTCCCTTCTCCACTCACCATTTCACCCTAAGGTCTTTATGACCAATAAATGACTTGCTCTATCTTTCCTACCATGCCTAGCACTCTAAGAGCTTAGACATCTTTTTAAGTGACTGATACCATTTTTGAAAAGCTGTCCCAAAGAAACAAAAGCTAGGCCTGTGATTCCAAGTACTTCATTCCTATTGAAAAGTAGTAAATAAGAGAAAGCATACAAATTAGTAGAATGCTTAAATTTTCATAGGAGGAAAATAGGTAACCCATTTTTATTGGCAGTAAAGTAAAATATGTGATCACTTACATGCCCATTGATGCCCACTCTGACCAAAATCTTTGAGGTGGACCATCTATTTACAAAGACACAGTCTAGTGTGAGTAGACATCCTTCTAAATGATGATATTTTCTAATCCTAATTATTTGATAAAGAAGTTTAAAGCAACTCCTAGTTTAAAACTCTGCTATTGTGAATAGTGCTACAATGAACATAGACGTGCATGTATCTTTATAATAGAGTGATATATATTCCTTTGGGTTGCAGGAACAGAAAACTAAACACTGCATGTTCTCACTTATAAGTGGGAACCAAACAATGAGAACACATGGACACAGAGAAGGGAACAACACGCACTGGGGCCTGTCGGGGAGTGAGGATTGGGAGAGCATCAAGAAAATAGCTAATGCAGGCTGGGCTTTATACCTAGGTGATGGGTTGATAGGTACAGCAAATCACCTATCAAACCATGGCACACATTTACCGATGTAACAAACCTGCACATCCTGCACATCTTCACATGTATCCTAGAAATTAAAATAAAACAGACAACAACAACAAATTGTTGTTGACATGCATTGAATCAGTTCAGTCTCTTCTGTAGCTTTCAACCAGCTGCTGTGCTGGGTACGGCAGATGTCTCTCTGAATTTAACCTCCATACATTGTTGTTGTTTCATTGATGTTCTTAGGGGTCTGCTGTTCTTCCTGGAAGCTCAGAGCAGGAATACACAGAGCCTCAGAGTTGGCAAAAGTTCATTATTTGAAGATCGTTTTTCAGGAGGGGAGGTAGACTCAGGTTAACGTACAATATCGTGTACCATAAAGTTCCAAATAGTGAGTTCCAAAACCAAATGAGAAGTTTGCGTTGTTTCTCAAAGAAAGAAACAAAATCACAAGACAGACAGCTTAATATCTTGTTGATTGTATGTATTTAAGGTAACATATTAATATAAATGCCTCTCAAATGTTTAATAATCCTTAGACACCAGAAACAGAATAATCTCCTTTCGATGGGAAGGGCCTGATATTTGGTTTGTGATTCACTGTCTGGACCAGCAGACCACCAAAATGAATTTCTAATCTATAATAAATAGTAATGATGGAGTCTAAAAACTCTGGAGAAACATTTACTACTAACTACTTTTCCCTAAATGTCAAGATGTGCCCAATTCCTCTCGGGAAATATTACAGATAAAAATTACATCAATCCTTATTCATGTCCTCAGTTCCAGGAATATATAAGCTCTCAGTCACTTGGACAATTTTCTGGGAGAGAAGGAAATCAGTTTCAAATGGTTTGGGAATCATCTCAAAGGCGTATCTGTCAAAGTGAATCAGACTGAAGGTTTAGAGAAACATTTATGCTGTTGCTGCTTTGTGCAACTGAACAGAAAGAACCCTCTGAAGCCCAAGAAACCTGAAGAGCTAGTTTCCTCACATTCTTCAACGCTTTTCTAAAATCACCTTCCCAATGAGGCCTTCCCTACAACCCTTTTTAAAGCTGTTAACTCTCTTCCTAACAATTTTCTACCTTCCTTTTCTATTTGCTTTCCTCCAAAGCACTTATTACCAGGTGAAAAACTATATATTCCACTACTTTATTTATATATCATCTGTCTTCTTCAACTAAAATGTAAACTCCATGAAAACAATTTTTTTTCTGCCATATCCTCTTCGCCTCAAATAGGCAGATACAGATGCGCAGAAAATACTTACTGAATGACCAAGATAATAAATAAATAATCTAAGATAGGACTCTTATTGAAATTAAAGCTATACATTCAGAGCTGCCAAGAAATAATAGTTTCTCCTATAATTTTTATGGGCCAGACTTATTTTCAGCAAAGCTACAGATTTTTAAAGAAAATGTGTGTGTGTCCTCAAACCACACACTTGGAAAGCAATAAACTACACTGAATGTTTCAGGAGTGAAAACATGGCTCATGAAACATATTTTTTCATTAGTATTGTTTCTCAAGCAGTTACAAAAGGTGAATGACTTGAGTGTGCAAATTCCTGGTACTTTCTGCACTGGGGCTAAAGGAAAGAAGCATCAAGCTAAGAACCAGGACGAACACGGTTTTGGTTTTGTGTGTGTGTGTTACTATTACTAGAGAGTTTTTTCTCTGCTTGCATAAAGAAAAAAACGTGTGAGATGGAGAGAAAGTGACTCCAAAGTTCTATGCCTCAGTTTCCCAGGCTATAAAGCCTTTTTGCCCTTTCTAAGGAAAGAATATACTGTGACAGTAAACTGGTAAAATAAAATCAAATTGAAAAATATAAATACAACATTATCATTGCCAAATACTGAAAATATTTATTGATACTGATAATAAAGATGTATGCTTTGGCACTATGTTATATTTAACTTTAAATTTAGGAAAATGATGGATCATATTAAAACAAAATGTTTGCAAATATATCAAAGATAGATATGCTTCCTTGACGGTGTCATAAAGAGAAGATGGGAAAAGGAAATCTTGACTTTCCTCTGGTTCAATTTTATTTTTTCAAGTTATCTGGTTTACAGATATAAAAAGAACATATTGTATGCACCATCAAAATGAATAATAAACAAACAGGGATTAATTTAAGATTTAGTTGCCTATTAATTTGGTAATACAGTAATCAAGTTACACAGATTTTTTGTGAACGTTTTGAAATAGTAAGATCTACATTTATTTATTTACTTATAATTTCCTAAATAAAAAACATTAAAATTATAAATTATAGTATACCTATGTCATAAAATAGGAGAACTGACAACTCAAATGTGTTCACTGCAGCCATGCTATGGTGAAAAGTTGAGCCGACTCTTTGGTAGTTAAATATTTTGGAGTTCCTATCTTCAGTTAAATGGCTCACTTTCAGACACACTGTAAGAAACTACAAAAGGAGCTGTGAATTTAGTTTGTTTCTGCTGCTAATTAACTACCATGTATAGACTTGACCAATATTTATCCTCTGGGACTCAATTTCCTTCTCTGTGAAAGGAAGAAATTAAATTAAATTATCACAGGAGCATCACAGAATGTTAGAACTAAAGGAGCTTTGGGGATTGTTTTGTCTAACTCCTCTGTGTTATAGAAGCAGCAAATGCTGAGTGCCTGTATCTGTTGGATGTGATGATACTATTACTACTCTTCTGAGTCAGCCATCTTATAGTAACATCCCCACACCCCACAAAAGAAATTAAATTGAATTAAACCTTCTATTCAAAAAGCATAGCAAAGAATATTATCCAAAGTAAATAAAATGTATCAGAAGTAAATTATTAACCTATGAAGCAATGTTATTTCTAAATATCCCCGCCCCCAAATTTGAAATAGGTTCTACCTATTCACACAGAGTTAAAACTAGAGGTATTTCTCTTCTCGGAGCATGGAGAGGTCAGCATAAGGCCTGAACCCATATTGATACATAACTGCTGTAGTTGCTGAAACAGCATTTGGTAAAAGTTAATATCCATCATAGATTAAAATCATTCATAAAATAGCAACAAATGGACTTTTCTGGTTATTTATAAATGTATTTGTAACTAAAAGATCTAGCATCAAGCTTAATAATACAGGTGATACAGATGATAACCAGCTTCTAATTAACTTTAGCTAACACTCAGACAAAAACAGAAGGTGAGAAAGGCAGTGAGGGGGAAAAGAGGAGAAGAAAGATGGGAAGGAGGAGGGCAGGGGAAGGAGAAGAGAAAGAAAGAAAAGTATGTTACAGAACTTTCAGAAAAAGAAGCAAAATTAACATTACTTTCAGATGATAGGATTGTAGAGACTGAAAAACCAAGACACTCAAGTCAGAGACTTACAGCCAAAACCATTACAAACTATGAGAGATCTGGTATAAACATGCTTCAATAAAAGCAATAACCATTTTTCAAACATTACATAAGAGATAATATGTAATATTTCTAGGCAAAAGTAGTATAGCTACAGAATAATTAGCAAGAAAGCGAAGAACTTCTAAGAAAAATGTTTTAGAATGTTTCTGAAAGACAGAAAAATACTTGCTCAAAAAGAAAGCCTACCTTGCTTTTGGACAAAATTTATCACTTTAAAGTTAATTTTCACTAAATTAATCTACAGATCTAAAGCTTTCCCAACAAAAAGGAGACCTGATTATCTTAGAATTAAACAAACTGATTTTAAAGTTTATATGAAGCCATAAATAAGTGGTAATAAACAATAAATCACAATATTTTGTTATTCAATAGTTTGGCCTCTTGACCTCCAACCACCTTTGACTTAAACAGCATTAATTAAACAGATATTCATTGAGAATCTAATTAGAGCAATATCTTGGCTGCTGATTGATTATTTCAATAAGAAATGCCTTTTTTCCTGCAAGTTGTAGAGGACCTAACAAACATGGTTTACACAATTTAATAACCTTCCCTAAGGAGAAGTTTAGAGCTAGGAAGCACAGAGATATCAAAGCAACTCAATAAAGTAAGTCACTGGGGAGATGGCTTGTTTAAATCCTCATGCTCAGCCATCTTTAGCTTATAGTCTTTATGCTTTTGCATGTGCCTTAGCAGTGGTCTTTATACGACTGCAGCCTCCTTTAAACAAATCAGTGCTGGAGCTCCTGATCACATCACAACCGCATCACAAACTGCAGAGAAGGAGAGGAAAGCCCACAGAGTTCTGTTTTATTAATATATATGTTAAAAAATCTTTCCCCAAAATGCCTAGTTGACTTCTCTTCACCCTTGGTAATATTAATATGATTTACATATGCATCCATTTCTTTTACACAAAATTACTGAGCATCAATATGAGGCAAGTAATCTTGTTATGCATTTGGTTATTAATAATAATGCCGCTAATAATCTGACCCTGAATGTTGGAAACAATTATAAATTGCTTGAACTCCTGTGGGAATCCCCTAAGTATATTCTGTCTAGTGAAAATCCTGCATAAATAACAGTCATTTGTTAAACTGGTTAAAATAAGTAATTCAAATCACAATATTTTTTCTCCCACTCTTCTCTGTTATCGTTTACCAAAGTATTTTTTTGCACATTTTGTAGACACAGATCTAAGAGACATGAGGAATATAAAATGACTTTTTGTGCCCAAGATCCTTTCGGTTTAATTAGGGAAATAAGACCTACATTGTGAAAAGAAAACGTAAGCAAGAGTGAAATATTCCTAAGTAAAATAATACTTACAGATTTTTAAATTATAATGCTGATTAGCAGGCAGTTTCCCAAACTTTCGCACTTTTTAAAAAATCTATAATTTCCTTCTGTTCTCTCCCTCTCTTCCTTATTCTTTGAAACTGAAGTCAAGTGTTAGCTTGAGTATAAAATCGTGTCCAAGCACCCCACACCCTAATAGAATTCACTGTTCCCTCCTTGTGCTTCGTGTACCCTTGCATAATATTTCAACATCACCTTATAAATTCTTGCATGTATTTCTTTGCATGCATGTCTTATCCAAGATTATGCTCATTCAACTTTTTGTACCTGTCACTTAGTACAATGCTGCAAACATAAGAGATCAATTAAATGAATAAAATGATGGGAGTCCGACTATTTAAAAAGGAAATAGAGGGTGGGCATGGTGGCTTCTACCTATAATCTCAGCACTTTGGGAGGCTGAAGTGAGAGGGTCACTTGAGGCCAGGAGTCTGAGACCAGCTTAGGCAACATAGTAATACCCTGTCTCTATTAATAAAAATTTAAAAACAAAATTATAAGGAGATAGAATATAATTTTGTATGGAATGAAAGAATTAGAGGAACACAATCATGTTGTCCTTGGATTCGTTTTAAACTTCTTAAAATAAGAAATGAACCCAATTTACTTTACTGCTCCTGGGAAAGTCCAAGGACCAAAGATACTTTCCTGTTTCCTTGCTAAACAAAACTGGAACCAGGCAAAAGTAACTTAGCTACTTGCTGCAGTAAATACATGCTCTACATGCTCTGGAAGATAAAACTACGAAACAACAAAAATAACTTATTGTTTAAGACTGCAGAGAGATCCAAGATGGCTGATGATTAGCAGCTCGGGCACGTACCTCCCAGTGAAAGAGCAAAGAACGAGAGGACGCCACACTTTCAGACGAATATTAGTTGCTCACGGGCCAGGACATTCCCAGTGGAAGAGCTCCACGGGTCGCCAGGGTGACTCTTGTGGCCGGCGTGGCGGTTTGGCTGGTGCCTTAGCACGCCAGTTCTTGGTGCAGAGTCCGGAGATTGCCAGGCAGAAAAGCACCATCAATCTTAACACCGCTGTTTTGGCCGGCTCAGTGGATTGCTCAGATTTCGGCGCAGGGAATCAACAAGTTGGACGTCAGAGACCCAGTTAGAAAGTCGGTAATTATAAAGACGACAGACAGACAAATATATAATGAAGGGAAGAAACCAGCGTAAAAAGGCAGAGAATACTCAAAATCAGAATGCCTCTCCCTCTACAGGGGATTGCAATTCCTCATCAGTAACGGAACAAGGCTTAATAGATTACACGTGTGTTCCAATAACAGAAGCAGGTTTCAAAACGTGGGTGATAAGAAACTTCTGTGAATTAAAAGAACTTGTTCTAACCCAATGCAAAGAAACTAAGAACCTTGAAAAAAGGTTTGACGAAATGTTAACGAGAATGGACAATTTAGAGAGGAATATAAGTGAATTGATGGAGCTGAAAAACACAACAAGAGAACTTCGCGAAGCATGCACAAGTCTAAACAGTCGAATTGATCAAGCAGAAGGAAAGATATCAGAAGTCGAGGACCAGCTCAGTGAAATGAAACGAGAAGACAAGAATGCAGAAAAAAGGATGAAAAGGAATGAGCAAAGTCTCCAGGAAATATGGGACTATGTGAAAAGACCTAATTTACGTTTGATAGGTGTACCTGAATGTGATGAAGAGAATGAATCCAAGTTGGAAAATACTCTTCAGGATATCATTCAGGAAAATTTTCCCAACCTGGCAAGGCAGGGTAATATTCAACTCCAGGTAATACAGAGAACACCACAAAGATATTCTTCAAGAAGACCAACCCCAAGGCACATAATCGCCAGATTTATTAGGGTTGAAATGAAGGAGAAAATACTAAGGGCAGCCAGAGAGAAAGGTCAGGTTACCCATAAAGGGAAACCTATCAGACTTACAGCAGATCTCTCAGCAGAAACCCTACAAGCCAGAAAAGAGTGGGGACCAATATTTAACATCCTTAAAGAAAAGAACTTTCAACCCAGAGTTTCCTATCCAGCCAAACTAAGCTTTATGAGCGAAGGAAAAATTAAATCTTTTGCGAACAAACAAGTACTTAGAGAGTTCACCACCACCAGGCCTGCTTTACAAGAGCTTCTGAAAGAAGCACTATACATATAAAGGAACAACCAATATCAGCCTTTCCAAAAATATATCAAAAAGCAAAGAACTTTAACACAATAAAAAATTTACATCAACTAATGGGCAAAACAGCCAGCTAGCATCAAACGCCGGTATTAAACTTATATATATTTTAATTCGATAAAAAGCCAAAACCCATCGGTATGCTGCATCCGGGCCCATCTTACATGCAACAATACACAAAGACTCAGAGAGAAGGAGGAAGATTTACCAATCAAACAGAGAGTAAAAATAAACCAATAAGCAAAAAGCAGGAGATGCAATTCTCGCCTCTGATAAAGTAGACTTTAAAGCAACAAAGATCAAAAGAGGCGAGGAATGACATTACATAATGGCAAAAGGATCAATGCAACAAGAAGAGCTAACGATTCTATAGATCAACGAGATAGAAAATTAACAAGGATATTCAGAACTTGAACTCAGACCCGGAACAAGTAAACTTAATAAACATTTATAGAACTCTCCACTTCAAATACACAAAACATACATTACCACCTCACACCTATTCCAAAGGTGACTATATAATTGGAAGTAAATCACTCCTCAGTAATCGCATAGCATTTCATAGGTTTAAATTAAATATTGGTTGGCTGTTTGTTTGTTATCTTCTTCCCTTATTCCTTCCCGACTACATCATTAAGTATAATTATCAGTACAAAAGAGGTTTTCAATACCCATTACTAAATTGCATTCTAGCCTGGGCAAGAAATCAATACTCCCATTCTCTCTCCCTCTTTCTTTTCCTTCTCCCTCCTCCCCATTCTGTCTCTCTCTTTCTCTTCCTTTTTCCTCTTTCCTATTTTCCTCTCTTTCTCAAAAAAAAAAAAAAAAAAAAAAAAAGACTGATAGCTCATTTCTGGACTCTTTCCTTACCATGCCCACCAAAACAAAGCTATTATGCTCTAAACCCTGACCAATCCCAGACAGCTCCATCTTGCAAAATCTGCCTTAAAACCACCCAAAGCCCTGTATATTTTTCTTCCTGAAACTTCCTTCCTTAGAGAATTTATTGACAATCTCTAGCACATTGGTGTTCTCCCTTCGTGTAGTAAGTCTAACTAACTGATTTGCTTGATCAATATGTTTTTCTAGTGGTTTTTGATGGCATTAAGGGCCATTAATAGCCTTAAAATTGATTTATATATCTATTCCCCAGTTTTGAAAAACAGTGTATCTGTAACGGGGAAGCTAATTTTGTGTGATTTACCTTAGATTCTATTCCCCCCAAAAATGAGGAAGCATGAGCTAATTTATAAAAACACAAAGTATTTTTATTCACTTTTTAAATGACAGCTAAAGTTATATGTTTTTTTAACTTCCTCTTTAACAATATTTCCTCAAACTTATAACTTCATTTAATCAGCATTACCTAAAAGATAATCACTTATTTTATTTTTAACAGCTTTATTAAAGTATAATTTTTGTCTAAGCTTGTTTTCTGCGGCTATAACTGAATGCCAGAGACTGGATAATTTATAAAGAAAAGAAATTTATTTCTTACAGTTCTGGAGGCTGGCAATTCCAAGGTCACACGGCTGCCTCTGGAGAACCTTCTGCTGGTGGGAACTCTCTGGAGAGTCCTGTGATGGCACAATGCTCCCATGGTGAGGGGACTTATGAGAGACAGCCAAACTGGCTGTACAACAGACTCACTCTCATGATAACTCACCCACTCCTGTTATAACCCATTAACCTATCAACTCATTCATCTAGTAATCCATGAATGGATCAATCAGTTCATGAGGGCAGAGTCCATATAAACCCAATCACCTCCCAAATGTTCCACCTCTCAACACTGCCGCATTGGGGATCAAGCTTCTAACACATAAACTTCTCGAGGATATATTTAAGCCATATCAAATATATACACACACATTTATTTATATAGTAATATTTAGGGCTAATCATAAAGTGCATATTCATACAGAAAATTGGGAAAATACAAACAAATAAAATTCACAACTCTCTGATAAATCCATCTCAAAATTCTTGTCTACTACTACCAATTTGTTTTCTGCTACATGCATACACAAATACACACACACACACACACACACACACACATTAAAAGTAATTGGAACACTGTTTCGTATGCCATTTTATAATTTGCTTTTTCTCATTATAGTATAAAAATGTTCAGCTTCTATCATAAATACTTCAAAAACTTTACATTCACATTTATGGTGAAGTAATATGATGTTTGATATTTCTTTCAAAATAATCAAGGTGGAAGCAGGGGAGGCCAGTGGATAAGCAAATAATAAAAATAAGCTAGTGTTTAGTTGATATCTGTTCAAGCTGAATGATGACTACATATGAAATCTTTTTTTCCTTTTTTTTTTTTTTTTTTTTGAGACGGAGTTTTCGCTCTTGTTGCCCAGGCTGGAGTGCAATGGCGCGATCTCGGCTCACCGCAACCTCCACCTCCTGGGTTCAGGCAATTCTCCTGCCTCAGCCTCCTGAGTAGCTGGGATTACAGGCACGCACCACCGTGTCCAGCTAATTTTTTGTATTTTTAGTAGAGTCACGGTTTCATCATGTTGACCAGGATGGTCTCGATCTCTTGACCTCGTGATCCACCCGCCTCGGCCTCCCAAAGTGCTGGGATTACAGGCGTGTACATATGAAATCTTTATGTTTATTCTCTAATCTTTTGTATGTTGGGTATTTTCTATGAAAATTTAAAATTTTTATTGTTAGTATTTATATTTCATTTACATATTTACTTCATTTTACGTAACAATTCTATTTATTAATTTTCATTAAATATTTATAGTTTCTTACTATTGTAAGCACCACTGTGATATGCATCTTTGTACATAAATATTTGTATATCTTTGTATGAGACTTTCAATGACAGCTGAAAGTTTTAAAAACTTTGCATCTCTGTTTATTTATTTACAAAATACATGAAAAATTCCTGTTCTAGTACTTGCCTCCTGGCATACATGATAAAACAGTATAAACATTTTAAAAATTCTTTATGTCCATTACTAAATAGTTTTCTGGTAAAGTTGTTTCAATGAAATTTTAAAACATGTTAGTGTCTTAATTAGTTTAGGTTGCTGTAACAAATATACCACAGACTAGGTGGTAAGATAGGAATTCATTTCTTACTGTTCTAGAGACTGAGATGTCCAAGATCAAGGTGCCAGTGATTCCATTACTGGTGATGGCTCTCTTCCTGGTTTGCAGATGGCCACCTTCTTGCTGTATCCTCACATAGTGAGAGAGAGATCCTCTCTCTTGTGTCTCTTCTTACAAGGTCACTGATCCCATTAATAAAGGTTCCATTATCTAATTAACCTAACTAACTCCCAAAGGCCCCACCTCTTCATCACACTAGGGATTAGGTTTAAATCTGTGAATTTGAGGGAACATGAACATACAGTCTATAATAGTTAGAAATGTCTATTTTCTGAATTGTTTATACTTGTCCTTGACCATTTATGCAATTAAGGACATTTCAGGATGAGGGGACTAGAGCATGCCAAGCTGGACTTTATAACATAATCACTCTTGTGATAACTAACCCTCTCCCAGGATAGCCTATTAATTCATTAATTAATTAATCCATTCATAAGGGCAGAACCCTCATGATCCAATCACTTTTAAAAGGTCACACCTCTTAATACTGTTACATTTGGAATTAAGTTTCAACGTAAGTTTCAAAGTGGACAAATATTCAAACTATAACACTTTGCCCCTGGCCCCCCAAAACTCATATCTTCTCCCATACAAGTAGATTCATGCTACCCTCACATCCCCAAAGTCTTAATTCATTTCAGCAGCAACTCAAAAGTTCAAAGTCCAGAGTTTCATCTGTATCAGATGTGAGTGATACTCAAGGTATAATTCATCTCGAAGTAAACTCTCCTTCAGTTTTGAACTTTTGAAATTAAACAAAGTTTCCAAAATACTTCCAAAAATACAATTGTGAGACAGGAATAGAACAAACATTCCAATTCCATCAGGGAGAAATAGCCATCCCCCCAACAAAAAAAAAAATGAAGAAGAAGAAGAAAGAAAAGAAGAAGAAGAAGTGGTGTGGAGGTAGAGGAGGAGGAGGAGAAAGAAGTAGTAGTATCAGGTCTCAAGTAAGTCTAAACCCCAACAGGGAAAACTACTTTAAGTCTTAAAGCTGGAGAATAATCTCCTTTGACTCCATGTCCAGCATCCTGGGCTCACTGGTGCAGGTATTGAGCCCCCAAGGCTTCAGGCAGGATGGCCTTCTCACCATGTGATGTCTTGTGCCACATTGAAACTCTACAAAGGCTCCTCACCAGTAATAAGGCTCTTACCAGATGCCACCCCTCAACCTTGAACTTCCCAGTCTCCAGAACCGTAAAAAATAATTTTTTTCTTTCTAACTTCCCCAGTCTCAGATATATCTGTATGTTGCTCTACAGCAACAGAAAACAGAGTAAGACACAGTTTATAGAGGTTTATATAGATGATACATAGATGCATGAATGGATAGATAGATAGAGGCTCTTTGTAAATTAGAATATGAATCATTTAGCTTATTTGTGGGAAGCATTTTTGCTCAGCTCTTTAATGTTAAATTTAAATGTTATGATGTATAAAAGGTTATTGTTTATCTGCCCAAATGTATTAGTCTCTTGCATTGATATTCTGTCATTTTTATGTTTAAAAGATCCTTTAAAAGGGCCTAGGTATTTATTTTGAAAATGTGTGTTTTCTATGAAAGAATTCTCCAAGATATAAAATCATTCTCTCCTTTAAGAAATGTTTTTACTTAATGAATGCCCATAAAAAGAAAAGAACATACCACCATTCTATGTCTTTATATAAATGTTATATTTTAGTTAATTCTGTACATTAAGTTACAATTAATTGGCATTATTTTTGTGGCCTGAAATATATGTTGAATGAATGAAACAAAATAGAAAAGAAAAGAGCAATAACAAAACAAATATTTGGTAAGTGGATAAATAGATAAATGAATCTATAAATTAACATAACTCCAAGTTGTCACAGTTGATAGTTAAGTGCTTAACTGAATATATTGCCATTTTAAGAATTACTGACTGTTAATATTTCTCTATCTTTATTCTGAAAAGAATTCTTCTCAACCTTTGTAGGCTATTTTAATCACTCCTTTAAAGCTCATATTTTTTTTATCCACCCTTGCTTTTTATAGGTTCCTTTCAGCACTTCATATTTGCTTCCCTTTGTAGTTTATTTGATCCATAAAGAGCTTACTTAAAATTTTTACTACTTCTACACTGTTAGGTTCTCACTGAACTTATTTCATATGCCTGGCAGAAGTTTAATGCCTTATTTCTCCTTTAGTGCAAATTTTTTCACATATTCAGAGTTCACTAACTTATTTTAAGTGAAAGAAGAATAGAGTAATTAAAACACAGCATACATGGAACAATATAGGAGAAAAGTAGTTCTTTTTAGAGACTAGCTTTTAAAGAAAATTTTAAAATGAAAATTAAGTCTATATTTATATGGTGAAATAAAATGAAATACAAATTTTTAAAGAAAATTCTAAAATAAAAAGAGTGATACAGACATTAAAGACGAAAAACACCATCAGTTTGGGTAAATTTCTTTTCATAGCTATAACTCACAAAAACCTTGAATTTCAATCTTCTAAATTAAGTAGCTTTCAGTTATAATATGTATTTTAATTAAATGTAACATTAGAGGTTAGAACATTGTCTGACTCAAAATAGTGGTTCCATGCATATTTTTAAATGTAAATATATAAATGAAACTTACCAAAAAATGTGGTGTTAAAATTTTTTGACCTTAGAAAATGCTTTTAAATATATTTTAGAAGGTCATAGTCTTTCTAAAGTCATTTATCATTAAGAGAATAGCTGTCACTTCTTACAGTAAAGGGTTCAATTTTCATTGACATCACAATTATTACATTATAGGCTTCTAACACTGATGTGAGCCTGATCATTTGCAGTGATGAAGCAATGTCTTTACAAAGTCCCCTTCCTCTGGAGCCACCAATGATCACAAGGGTATAGAGAGTCTATCTCAAACATTTAAGACCATTTGGAGCTCTGGCATCTCCCAATGTCCCAGAAAGAATGTCCCCATGGTAGTGGACTTAAATCAAGGAAATCTGACTTCATTCAATCCAACTATTTGTGTCCATTCTTGACCCCATTAAGAAGGTAATTGATAGCTGAAGAAAAAAAAGACAGAGACCAAACAAAAAGTAGAGCAATGCTGTGAAATTGAATTTAAATGGCTATTTTATTTTAAAAGATGTAAGCTCTCTTTCTGTTAATGAAATATCATACTAATGCTATACATAATGGAACTAAGCAAGAAACTCTATCCCCCAGGAGAAATTATTAACTGGCAAGGTCCTGCCAGAAAAAAATAACAAACTGCTTTTAAAGAGGATCTTTAGGTTTTTAAACTTTAAATACATGGATTACATGTAGTGATATCTTCCTGAAACATTTTACTATTGAGAAATATCCATGTTGCCACATCCAGTTCATTATTTCTAACAAAAACTATTTGATTGTATCAATAGATCACAACTCATCCCTTTTCTTGCTGGTAGACATTCAGATTGTTTTCGATTTTTAACTACCACAAAATGCTGCAACTGTATATAAATTCTTTTGAACATGTTATTATTTTCTCCTAATAATGAAATTGTTAAGCCATTAAACATAAGTAAATTTAACTTTACTGGGTAGTTTCCATGGTAGGCAGAAGTCCATGTCCTAATTTCTGGAACCTGTGAATATGTTAGGTTATATAAAGAGGGGAATTAAAGGTTATGTTGTAATTAAGGTTGCTAATCAGTTGACCTTGCGATGAGGAAGCTATCCTTCATTATCCATGTTGGCCCAATGCAAATGTAAGAGGGGTTATAGTACAGAGGCAAGAGAGGAAGAACCAGAGAGACAGCCACATAAAAAGAACTCAGTCTGATGTTGCCATCTTTGAAGTTAGAGGAACAGTCAATGTTGCCATCTTTGAAGTTAGAGGAACAGTCACGAAATAGGGAATGCAGGAAGCCTATAGAAGCTGAAAAGGCAAGGAAGAGACTTGCCTCCTATCATCTTGGTTTTAATCTATACAGATTCATTTCTAGAATAGGAAGCTCCAGAATCCCCAGCTGGCACTTAAACTCATTTTCCCAGAAAGCACCATTGTACTTCATAGCTATTTTCTTAATGCTGTTAATATTCATGTATATATCTGGCATGGTTTTGTTTAAAAAAGCTTTTGAGAGTAGGTTTGGGAACATAGTAACTCTACAGGACACTTGGTTTTAAGGAAAAATGAATTCTAGTTTCCAAGCAAATAACTTCAAAATGCATTTTTGAAATACAGTGTGTAAGGTGGGAACTGCCTTTATAAACACAAGCTCACGTAAACACTAGATGGATTTTATTTATAGGTACCGTATAATTCCAACTCTTTCCACTTGTAAGTAAAATTTGTAGTGGCCTCCAAAATAATCTGTCACCTTAATGACATCATTAAAAATGTCTAGGTCTAAATCTAAGAACCAAGTCTAAAGGTTAGAAAAGATTTTCTTCGGCATTAAGGAAAAATTATAATAAAGAATGCAAATAGCCAGAAGCCATACTAAAGAGAATTACCTACACACTTTTCTAAGGGTTTCCCCAGACATTCTCTTAATTATTGAGCCAATGACCTTCACCAAACCAAATGCATCTCTCTCCTATGCCATCATTTAGCTTCTTCATATGCCCAGATTGTAAACACTATATTACTGGCTCCTAAAACATGCTTTAAGAAGCATATTAGGATGTATTCAAAGATTTATGGTGAGCTCCTTCCTTCAGAGATGCTCAAGGACAAATTTTAAATTAAACAAAGATTGTATTTGGAATCTATCTTAGCATTATTCATACTTCCTCTTCACCCAGATAATCCATTTTCTCCAACCCAAATATCAGCCACTTTTTAAAAAGTATTGTACCCTTTTGTATTTCAATAGAATTCCTCCTTCAATGCTCTAAATTAGTTCTTCCCTCCTTGCGTAAAATTCAAATTTTCACAGTAACTACACTGCAAAGTAGTTACTACCTAAGAAACTAATTCATGGAGGATATGACCTAGCATTAACAAAAACATAATGAGTCACATTTCTTACCAGCACTGGTTACTGGTTCTAATCCATGAGCATCTATTTAATAACTTCTCTGTCTTTTTTTAACTTTTAAGTTCAGTGGTACATGAGTAGGTTCATTATATAGGTAAACCCATGTCATAGAGGTTTATTGTACAGATTATTTCATACAGAAGTATATGCAGAAGAGACAAAATTTGTAGAGAGTATCTCTACATAAAAGAGTATATTTCTAATAATGGGTTATCTAACAATATTCTTAATGGTACATGATAAATGTATTTTTTCACCATATTAGGGATCATTTACACAATATTTACTCTCATTCTTATAAGCATATGAAATGCTTAAATGCAAATTAAATGAACACAGTTTTATAGACAGAGGCAATATTCTAAATTGAATAATGCATGCACATAAAATTTGAAATTACATAAAGAGGAGTGAATCAAGCAGAGAATATATTTTCTGATAGCAAGTAAACTGAAACATTGGTGTATCTATGTCTTGACACTTTTGAGCCATTTATGTTATTCATGATTCACTCACACAGAAGTAACTGCTGTAAGGGATATTGTCTACCAAGCCTGCTCAACTTCAATAACAAAATGTATTAGCAAGTTCAACTGGGACTTATCTGGTACAAGTAATTATTTTAGCAATATCTGAATGAATTCTAGAATTTAAGACTTATAGAGGTTAAAAAGGTAAAGGTTAGCTGAGGATGTCTGAACCCAAACTCAGAAATGAACTGTATACATGTAAGCTAAGTTTCTCTGAGACTCAAAGACCACAGTAATGATAACAAAGCCTGCCTTTTTCACAGTAAGATATCCAGTCCTCTGCTGAGTAACTTGCAAGCATTTCCAGGGAAATACTCCTTTGACAGTCTCTATGATTGCCTCCACTAATTCTTGTTCTGTCAAAACTCCATGATATCCACTGGCATGGGCACTTCTCACCAGACACTTTAGCCACTATACTGAAGCTGTGGGCTAAAATAAAGAATGGAAGTCACTCGGGGCATGCCAGGGTGAAGCTGCTTGTGCTCAGATATTTAACAAAGTTTTGGCAAACAGCTTTCTCTGGTTTTACTTATAATCCTCTCTCTGGTTGAAGCAAGACATTTGACTACACACACAGAGTGGAGAAGAGTGTACGCAGAATCACTATTCTACAATAATGACTGTACTCACCCTGCTTATCTGCCAAATACATCCTACTTGAATCCTTCGTCTATCAGTATGAGTTCCCCCAAAATGCTTATCGTTGTTTGTGCTATTGGTTGCCAAACTTCAGCGTGGATCAGATTTTTCTGGGGAAGTTTATTAAATAAAGATCACTGCCCTCCCTTTAGTTATGGATTCAATAAATCTGGGATGGGGTTCATGAATTTGAACCCTGGTTATACCTTGACACTTCTGAATCACATTTAGGCTTGAATTATGACTACTGTTGTAAACACTTTGTTATACATTTAATTTAAACATGGCTACATAAACAATCTCTTGCAATTAATATATCATGAGGGCCTGGGTTAATTTTGCAACCTCCTTATGAGGACTTGGTGAAAGTCTTAGTTATGTATTATTCACATGTGGCAGTCAGAGTAACAGCCTTCAAATATGTTCAAATCCTAATCCCTGGATCCTATAAAGTGCAGAAGTGATCAAGGTAAGGATCTCGAAACAAGGAGATTCTTCTATATTACTTAGATGGACCCAACATAATCATAAACATCCTTCTAAGTGAAAGAAGGAGGCAAGCGAGGGAGAGTCAAAGGGCATGTGATGACAAAAGCAGAAGTTGGAATAATTCAATCAGCCACTGATGGCTTTGAAGAGTACCTCCAAGGAATGTAGGCAGTCTCTAAAAGCTGGAAAGGCAAGACATAGATTTTCCCCTACCACCTCCAGAAGTGATGCAGCCCTTCATCCCTTCCAACACTTTGATTTTAGCCCAGTGAGACTTACTTTGAACTTCTGATCTCCAGAATTGTAAAAGAATAAAAATGTGTTGTGTTAAGCCACTAAGTTGTAATTCATTACAGCAACAACAGGAAACTAATACACCAGGGAAACGAATCTTCCCTGGTCCAATTCATTTTTCCCTTCCCTTTTGTTGGGTTGAGTGTGGTTTCCTAATCCTGTACTATCTTTTGCACTGGTTACCGGTTCTAATCCACGGGCATCTATTTAACAATTTGTCTTTTTTTAACTTTTAAGTTCAGTGGTACATGTGCAGGTTCATTATATAGGTAAACTCATATCATGGAGGTTTGTTGTACAGATTATTTCATCACCCAGGTATTAAGCATAGTACCCATCAGTTATTTTTCCTGATCCTCTCTCTCCTCCCACCCTCGACCCTCTAATAGGCTCTAGCGTGTGTTCTCCTCTATCTGTCCATGTGTTCTCATCATTTAGCTCCCCCTTAGAAGTGAGAACATGCAACATTTGGTTTTTCTGTTAGTTTGCTAAGGATAATGGCCTCCAGCTCCATCCATGTTCCTGCAAAGGACATGATCGTGTTCCTTTTTATGGCTGCACAGTATTCTATGGTGTATATGTACCACATATTCTTTATTCAGTCTACCATTGATGGGCATTTAGGTTGATTCTATGTCTTTGCTATTGTGAATAGTGCTGAAATGAACATGTGTATACATGTGTCTTTATGATAGAATGATTTATATTCCTTTGGGTATATACCCGGTACTGGAATTGCTGGGTCAAATGGTAGTTCTGTTTTTAGCTATTTGGAGAATTGCCACAGAGCTTTACACAAAGGCTGAACGAATTTACACTCCCACCAACAGTATAAAAGCATTCCTTTTTCTCAGCAACCTCACCAGTCCCTGTCATTTTTTTCCTTTTTGATAATAGCCATTCTGACTGTTGTGTGATAGTATCTGATTGTCGTTTCAATTTGCATTTCTCTAACGATCAGTGATGTTGAGCTTCTGTCGTATGCTTGTTGGCAGCATGTGTGTCTTCCCTTCAAAAGTATCCATTCATGTCCTTTGACTACTAATTTCTATGTCTTGATGCCAGGTCTTCAACACTCATTGAGAATTTTTTATCTTTATCTGATAACTTAAAGTCCAAATTTAAGTATAAACATTACAGTCTATATTCACTTATCTTCAATTGTTTCACTTTTGTTTGTAACATATAAGGAAATCACTCTCCTGTAATTGAATTATTAGCAATAAGTTGGCTGCAGATACCTATTACCTTGGAATGGCTTCTTTAGAAGGCTGAGACTTCTTTTCCACTTCTATACTCTTAGTGCTCTATCCCTCTGGCCTGTATGAAGGGAAATGATTATACAGGCCATTCTGACCTTTTGCTGTTAGAGAAAATGTGGAGGTTAATCACCACCTCTGAAGGTATTTTCCAAGATGCTAAAATCACTGGTTCTGTGATATGTGTGCGTCACACAATGAGATATCCTTTATGATTATAACAGCCTTGAATTGTGCTATGAAATCATCTCATTCACCCTCTGTGTGAGCCACATCCAAGGGGCTTGAATGAGACAGGAAATGTTTTTCAATTCATTTTCAAGGATTTTCTTGGTGTGCTGAGATTTCAGCAAGTTTAGGAAGGAGAAGAAGGGAGTGCTATGAGAACTAGAGAACTTGCTAAGAAGTGCAATGCCACATACAAGAGCAGAAGAAAAGAAATTGGAAGATGGAGCCTGCCACAAAAGAACCTTGAAACATTCATTTGGGGGCAGGGAAAGGAGAAGACCAAGGAGGAAAGAAATAGTCCTATTATCAATTTTGTTGGCTTCCCTATTGCTGGTCAAGTTATCTGAGCTCTACAACTTTCCACCTGTAACTGATTTTCTGTTTAAGACATAGCAGAATGTTTTAAGACAAGGTGGGTCAGTGGCTCAACCTAGAAGGGCATTTGGACATAGTTCTTGGTCAACTAGTTAATATTTCTTTTTTAGTTCAGTACTTAGTATGGTTTCCAAGTAATATCTTTATAATTCTTGAAAAAGGAAGGAAAGAAGAAATCAAGTTAAAATACAAGTGGCAAAATAAATATATGATTTAAGCTGCTTTTCTATATACTGCTAAACTTTTAGAGGTAGAGTTTGTTTTTATTGGGCTAACACACATCATGTCATGAGGTCTTAATAATGTTGGCAAGCAAGAAAGCTGATGGAAAGTTTCTCTGGCTAACAAAAATCCTTTTTTAAGAACACATGGAAGGTATCCATGTCAGCGAATTTAGAAATTCATGAGGAAAAAGAAATTATTTTTGAAATACATTATTACTGAAAGACATTATTTTTGTTATGGCTCTCATATTTTCTCTTTCTTCCCTTTTCCTCTACTTACAGAAAGAAAAATCAAGAATTTCTTACTTCACAGGTCAATGAATCAAGATACTGGATCTATGCAGACTCACAAATGTATGCATTGGCCATGTGGCCTCAGGCAAAAATAACTGGCCTTCACTTTCAAATTGTACAAATAATAAATGGCCATGGGTTAGTACTTTAAGATTTGGAAACTGGAGATAAACATTTGGTAAGTTTTCAGTGAAAACATTAAAATATATTTTCCAGGTGTTATTTTATAAGGATATTATTATTTTAAGGTTTTTTTGAACATGTGAATTTTTGCATATGACAAGGTAAGTTAGAAAATGTATATTCTTAGTTGTTTCTT
This sequence comes from Aotus nancymaae, assembly GCF_030222135.1. Classification (NCBI taxonomy): domain Eukaryota; kingdom Metazoa; phylum Chordata; class Mammalia; order Primates; family Aotidae; genus Aotus; species Aotus nancymaae. The sequence continues at coordinate 45,071,828 of NW_026988431.1, read as the reverse complement.
CCCAACTTGATTTATAACAATCCAACGACAATCATTTAACATTTTCTTCTGTCTTTTGAACCAACCCACCATGTGCACTTTGCAAAGTTACAGATTAGCTGGAAAGCCTAAGGCCCATCAAATACATACCCAGTCAAGTAAACCTTGGTGCTGTGTTTTGAATGTATCCTCTAAAATGCATGCCAAAGTTTAATTATTCTTGTGATAGTATTAAGTGGTGAGACCTTTATGAGGTGATTATGATTAATGCCATTATCTAGAGAGTGGATTAGTTATCTCAGGAGTACCTAATAAAAGGATAAGTTTGCTCCCATTTTCTCTGTGTCTCACATGCTCACTCTCCATGTGATGCCTTCTGCCATAGGATGACCCTTCCCAGATGCTGGTACCATGCTTTTGAACTTCTCAACCTCCAGAACCATATGCCAAATAAATCTCTATTGTTTATAAGTTACTCAATCTATAGTATTTTGTTACATCAGCAGGAAATGGACAAAGACACTTGCCTCCTTAGAAATATGCATGTTTTATCTAAATGTAATTAAAACTCATTTGCACACACCTTTGTCTGAGGAGTTCTGTCATTCACTAAAAAAATTATCATTACAAAAGTGATCATTAAAAATGAATCTAAGAAAGTCTGACTAGCTATCACACCTATAAGCTGCCTCCGTATAAAGTTTTTCATTTTGTATCAAGTAATTTGCTTTGTCCCATGTAAGATACACCTTGAGCCATGACTCATTTGAGCTCTGGATTCTAGCATATTCATTTATTGACTAGACACAAGGGAAACCAGTTTTCTATAAGATGGCATGATGCTCTGTATTGGGAATAGGAAATGTTCTATCAATATTTGAATGCCAGATTCATTATTCTGATTCCATTTCTTAGGAAGTTAGATATCAGTTATGTAGCAAGTCCTACCAGTTCCCTTTTCACAATATTTCCTTTATCCATGCTCTCCTTCCACCCATCTGCCACCACCCTATCCAAGCTACCATCATCTCTCTATTGGACTGAGATCATAGCCTCTTTACCCAGTCTCTCCATCACTACTGTTTCCCTGTCAAAATCCACTTTCCATATAGCAGCCAGAGTGTTCTTTTTTTTTTTAATTTTTTAAATCATTTCAACTTTTATTTTCAATTTGGGGGGTATATGTACAGATATGTTGTCTGTGAGTACTATATGATGCTGAGTTTTGGGGTACGATTGATCCTATCACCCAGGTATTGAGCATAGTAACCAACAGACAGTACATTCAGCTCCTTGCCCCTCTCTTCCCCACCAGCAGTCCCCAGCATCTACTGTTTTCATCCTTCTGTATGTGTATATCCAATGTTTAGCTCCCACTTATAAGTGAGAACATGTGGTATTTGGTTTTCTATTTCTGCATTAATTCACTTAGGATAATTGCCTCCAGCTACATCCATGTTGCTGCAAAGAACATGATTTCATTCTTTTTATGGCTGCATAGTATTTCATTGTGTATGTGTACCACATTTTCTTTATCTCTACACTGTTGATGGACACCTAGGTTGAATCCTTTGCTATTGTGAATAGTGCTGGGCTGAGCATATGAGTTCACGTGTCTCTTTTGTACAACAAATGATTTTCCTTTGAGTATATACTCAGTAATGGGACTGCTAAGTCAAAAGGCAGCTAGATAAAAAGGTCAGATCACTTACAAAGGGAACCATCGGGCTTCTCAGAGTGTTCTTTTTAAAAGTACAGAAGATCAGGTCACTCACCTGCTTAAAATTCTTCAATGATTTCTAATTCCTTATAAACTAAAATTCAAATTCTAGCATGAGCTACTTTCTGCCTGTCTCTTTGCATCTCCATTCTCCTTCTCACTCTTTGAGCTCCAGATATGCTGGCCTCCATCCTGTTCCTCATGCAAGTCAAAGTCTCTTCCACTTTGCTATTGCTGTTTCCTGTCTCTGGAACAATCACCTCCCCTTTCCCCCATGTATTACATGGCTGGCTTCTTTTGCCTTCAGAACTTAGCTCAAATAACTTCTTCAATGGGTTTTCCTCTAAAGCAGTAGTTCTCAATCTTCACTGTGTATCAAAATGACCTAGGAAGCTAATAAAAACTTCAGCTGATCTGATTACTTCCCAACCCTGTGGGGTTTTTTTATTTTATACTTTTTTTTTTTATCTCCAGGTGATTCTAATATGTACCTCATGTTAATATACACAGAGGTTTGGCAAAGAATAAATTTGGAATTATCCAAACATTTTCCCTGTTTTTAGGGATAATGTTCGAGTAGCCTCGACTCTTTCCTTAATTCGGTCTCTCCTTAGTATCCCTCACTTGATTACTGCTGCCCTGCCAATACTCAGCCTCTAAGATTATAAAATTTCCATTTATGATTCCAGCCCAATAAGAGACAAACTCCATTGACTTCGTTTTCTTTAAGCACAAGAATATTGGAGTTGAAAGGCTCTTCACAAATAATCTAATGCAACTCTCCTCTATTTACAGGCGAGAGATTTGAAGCAGGAAAGTAGTATGCCTGAGGTCCAGTAAACTAGTTCCTGGAAGAGGTGGCACTACAAATGCTCCATTCATTGACAATTATAATACTGTCCCTGTGGAACAGTGGTGCTCTAAGTCAGGAAGAGTATGTGTTTAACAAACTTTCTTAGTCAAAGTGCTTTTAGAGTACAAAAAGAAAAATCCATTCAACTTAGCAAGAATCATGGTGAGAAACTTAAAAAGTATCAGTAGTATCTTGCAGACCTCCAGTCAGGATGCATTAGGAACTGGAACCAGCAACTGGAAAAACACTGGGGACCCAGTTTGTGTGTGTGTGCGTGTATGTGTGTGTCTGTGTCTGTGTCTGTGTGTGTCTGTGTGTGTGTCTGTCTCTCTATCTCCATGCTACTTTCTCTGCTTTACCTTGCACCTAAAGGTAAATGACTGGCACCCCCACTCCTGCAAATAAACATCAGTTTCTGAAACTAACTGAATCTAACAAATACCTCTGTCTCCATTTCCAAGTTTCGGGGGCAGGGACCTGATCGGCTCTTTGGTCAGGTGTCCACTCATTCTCCTTCCAAAAATGAGCAGGAAGCAAAATCATACTGTACATATGGGTACAGGCTTATGTTACCATTGGAGATTGTTCTGGAAAGACAGTCTCAGAAGTGGGTCATGTAGTGTCTACCTGCACAATTTTAAACAACGATCTTACCCTCACTTAGTAGGACAATTACACTTCTGAAATTTTCATAATAAAAAGCTCACCAGTTTCTCTTTTACCTATATTATATTATGAGATTAATAGCTTCATTAATTAGGAGTTCCTGGCCAGTCCCATATTGAAATCTACATTCCAGAAACATTAATTTTTAATATTACTCTCAGGTTATTTAAAATAATTAAATAAATATCTCAAAGATGCAATAATAGAGAAAGCGTTTGCACATGCATGTTTTGACAGGTGGCAGAACTTAGTGATAATGCAGCAGAATAAGGAACCCACCCTCTCTTCTTCCACCAGCCTCCCTGGGAAATGTCGTCCAGTGAACTTGCTTCAAATAGAATAATGATTCCCAATAGTGGTCTCTGGACCAGCAGTATCATTATCACCTCGGAACTTATAGAATCAAGTCCTGGGGTTCCAGCTCAGATCAACAGAATCAGAAACTCTGGGGGTGGGGCCCAGAAATCTGGATTTTAAACAGCCCTCCAGTTGATTCTGATAGCTTATAAGCTTTGGAAACCACTACAATAGAAAGTTACTGAGATTGGGGCCACGACTTTGACTTGGAATAAGCTGGTTATCTAGCCACAGAGTGGTAAGGTGAAGAAAATGAGCAGAGTGGACTATGGAAAACCTAGTTTTGTCGTGGAATTGCCTTTGCTAGAAGAATGACCTTGATCAAGACAACTAGTCTTTCTAACCCTCAGTGTTTTCTTCATCTTTAAAGTAGAAAATAAGAAAAATGGCCTCACTAGTTTTTTGAAAATCAAATTTAGAATAATGTATGATAGCTTTTTCATCAGAATTTTTTAATTAATCACACTAGAATTTTTAAAGCCATCGACTACACATATCCCCAATACTGAAGAAGAAAAGCAGAATTTAGTTTCATAGTAAAGGGGAGTTTTAACGAGTCTTACATGCCTGCACGTATATCATATATGACAGTGTGTTGAAACTATTTGCTGTAGAAGTCACATACAGATGACTATAAGGCTAACTCTGCAATATTTATAAAAATCCCTTCTAAAACTCCTTAAGAAACATGCACAGATATGTATACAATTGATCCCCACAGATTCTGTATTTGCAAATTTGCCTACATGCTAGAATTTATTTGTAACCCCATAAAAATACAGAGATTTTATGGACATTCACATGCATGTGATGAGCTGAAAAAAAAAATGTGAGTTGCTTGACACATACATTCCTCAGGCCAAATAAAGTAACACTCTTCCTTCTTGTTTAAACTGTTGGTGATTTTGCTCTTTTAAATGGCTCCTAAGCATAGGCTGAAGTGCTGTCTAATATTACTAAGTGCAGAAAGACTATGATGTGTTTTATTGAGAAAATACATGTGTTAGATGAATTAGGCATGAGTTGCCATGCTGTTAGCCATGAGTTCAATGCTAATGAATCAACAATGTGTATTCAAGAAGTCGTCTTTAAACAGAAACACATAAAACAAGGTTAGATATTGATTGGATGACAAAAATGTTGTAATCAAAGACTTGCAGGAATCTGATCCTATTTTTCTGCTAGGAGCAATGGTTCAGTATTCACTAATTCAATTCTTACAGTGATGTTATAGAATATAACTACTGCAAATAACAAGAATTGTCCATATTTTTTAAGTCTAAAGCCAAGAAGAGATTAAAATCAAAGCTTACCCAACAAACCTTTGACAGCTGGAAGGTTTTGAGGACAGTAAAAACATATAGAGATATTTTTAAACTATATCTATATGGTATATTGGTACAAATATATTTATAATCCCAATATATTCCAATATATACTGGTGGAAAGATAATACCATCTTTCAAGGATTGTTAAAGAAAGAATTCTTGCTAAAGTTGGGAAGACTTATGAAGTTTAAGATTATATGATGATGCTTATTTTTAAACTGTCTTAAACTTCCTAGTTTTTATATATCTATAAAATGAATCAAGTATTTGCCAAGGTAAACTAAAATTAGCTTATTTATGTTTGTTTTACCAAAGGATATAAATACTAGATTGAATTTAAAATGCATAATGCTTTCTACTAATAAACATCAGCACATTCTGCTAGACGATAATCACTAAGACAGTTTTAGTATTAGACTCAAAATCTGTGATTATTATTAAATAGTTCTCATAAATACAATTAGAATGATCTTTGTGCTTAGTTCGCTTACTATACTTCGAAGTATTTTATTTAGTAGTTTGAATAATTTTGGATACCTAGATTATCAGAAATGGAAAAGGCTTATAATTTTCAATCAATTAATTATGTAACAAGTATTTATCGAATGCCTATGTGCCAGGCACTGTACTAGATACTAAAGATACAGTGGAAAACAAGATAAATACATCCTTGTGCTCAGAGAGCTCACAGGCCAGAGAAAAAGGACAGTCTTGGAACAAAGGCAAGGCTGACCTTCCCCCAGGAGGAAAGTATTTCTTCTGCCTGTTTTTTAACTGAGATACCAGCTTCTTTCCTGCCATCAGACTTGAACTGAAACATCAGTTCTTCCTGAGTCTCAAACCTATCAATCATTGGAAGAGAACTACATTACTCTTCTGCTTCCCAGTCCTTTGGACTTAGATTGAAACTAACAATCAGCTCTCCTTGGTCTACAGCTTTGCCAATTCACACTGTAAATCTTGGAACTTGCCTATCACTGTAATTGTATGAGCTAATTTCTTATAATAAATCCCTTTATCTATATATACATCCAATTGGTTCCATTTCTCTTGAAATCCCTAATACAAAGAAGGTATAAAAATTATACAGATAATGGTGATAAAGGGAGAAAGTTCTAGAAAGAAAGAAGAGCTGGTAGAAAGACCTAGAGGAAAAGGAGCTAGCATCTTAGAAGAACTGAAATAAAATTTACAGCAGGAAGCACTTTCTTAGCACTTCTTGTATGTCAGGCTTGTTCTAAGATCTCTTCCTATTCTCATCTAATTCTCACAACCACCCCATGAATAGGTTCAGTTATTATTCCAAAGAGCAGATGAAAACATTGAGGAACAGAAAGGTTGAGTAACTTACTTAAGATCAGGCCTGTGGAACAGAAAGAACTGAGTTCCATAGCGAGCGCTTCTGTTTTCAGAGTCCATGCTCTCAACCATGACTTCTTCACTCCTCCACAGGACTAGCGAGTAGAGTATGTAAATGGTAAGGAGAAATGCCAGATCACAGACAACCTGAAAGCCCTGTGAAGCAAATCCAAGCTTTTTCTTACAGTAAGAGCAAGAACCAGAGGAAGATTTAAAGCACATGCATGACTAGATTAGATTTTTGTTTTAAAAAGATATTAGGCCAGGTGCAGTGGCTCACGCCTGTAACCCAGCACTTTGGGAGGCCAAGGTAGGCGAATTATGAGGTTAGGAGATTGAGATCATCCTGGCCAATATGGTGAAACCCCTGTCTCTACTAAACTACAAAAAAAATTAGCCGAGTGTGGTGGCGTGTGCCTGTAGTCCCAGCTACTCAGGAGGCTGAGACAGGAGAGTCACTTGAACCCAGGAGGAAGAGGTTGCAGTGAGCCAAGATCGTGCCATTACACTCCAGCTTGGGCAACAAGAGTGAAACTCCATCTCAAATAAATAAATAATTGCAGGGAAGAAAATAGAACAACAGAAAACAAGGCAAGTGAGTTTTGCTTTGATACAAGATTTGTCCTTCAACCACTGTACATCTAAGAACAGTTTAGTCACTCCAGAAAATATGAAAAGCAAAAACTCCAAACAGTATAAACACCTTTAAGATAATCTCTTCTCAACGGGATAATCATAATGCTACTCCCTTCAGTTACCTTGGCATCTTGCCCCCAATAATGTTCAGAAACGTTCCTGGCCACTTAAAAGAGCAAAGATTGGAAAATGAAGTGTAAAGGTGCATGGAGAAGACAAGACGTCTGCAGGAGGGTGGCAGGGAACTCCTTGGGCTAAGGAGTCTCAGTGGTCAGGCAGCAGATCAGCCAATGACGAAGGACAAAGTAGATGATGAGAGGTGGAAAGGAGAGAAAGAAGATCAAACAATGAAATTGTTGTGTAAATATGATAAATCACTTTTATGAATGTGATAAGCCAAACAAAAACAATCTTTTATTTGCAAATTTAAAAATTAGCATGTCACTATTGTCTAAGCTGAACCAGAAAGTGTTTTGAAGGCCACACATGTAGCACTGGGACACTTGGAATAATAATTTGGCAAGGAAAAGTTTAGCTTCTTAGACAGAATATAAAGATTGAGCACAGGAAATCAAATAGTGGCTTGAGGCCAAATTTTACATGAGGATAGAAGTACAAACCATTAAAAGTCTGAAAAGATATATTTTTATTTTAAAATGCATAAAGGATTATCCAATTCAATAAATTCTCCGTATGTAGTTAATGATATCAAATGTTCTATTATGAAGAAAACCAGAATAACCAGTTACATTCTTAGAATCCCTTTATGTTTTGGATTCTTGAATCCACAACAAAGCCTTTCCTTAGCAGAGACTATCCCAATAAATATGCCTCTAGGCTGCTTCCAGCTTTGTTTTTCTTTTAAGAGTTGCTAGTTAAATAACACAGATAAAAGCAAAAAATAATAATAATAATGCTTACCAAGACTCTAACTCAATTGACAGTAATGCTCCTTAAGTGATGACATATGTTTGACATCTCAGATTTCCCAAAAAGCGTACTTGTGAGGACTTTTGGTAGCCTTTTCTATACCGGAAAAAAAGTTTCTGAAGGCTGTCACTAACTACCCTATGGAAACATGTCAGAGCTTGGATTGAGCTTCTCTTAAGGGTCTTCATCATATAAACACAGAATTTTAGAGTTCAATTCGTTCAATGCCCTCATGTTCCTGGGGTGTCTATTACCAGTTGTATTTACCAAAGTGCATGTGTAGATCATTGTAATTTTTCAACAACTTATTGACAGAAATAATCACAAAGGTGCTGAGCTCAGACTCACACCTCTGAGGAACTTTACTTTGGATTTTAGCCTATATTTTAAACCTCATGAAACTTTATGCATATGCAAAGAACACAGGTCCCAAGAAAAGCAGTCTGGTCATCAAACATCTGTCTCATTTAAAACATGTTCTTTGAGCCAAAGCAAGAGTTTCTTATTTGGTAAGTGTGTTTTTCCAAGGCAATGAGACTCAACTTTAAAATTACTCAAATAAGTGTCTCTGTGTGTGTGTATACTTTATTTTTAATTCCAAGTTCCTTTCTTGTTTCAAATGTATTATTTTTGCATAATTTTCAGTTGTTCTGCATGAATTAAAATTTGTTAGTTTTCTTTCTGTTTTTCCTACTATTCTAATCATTTTAGGATTAGCACTATTACGAAAAAGGGATTTTACTTTATTTTTCCCTCTACCCTGGACCTGAACTTCCAAAGTTTTTAATTTAGAGTTTGAGCCAATAATTGATTATTCAATAGGGAAGATAGGTCACGAAAATGCTAATTATAGATAACATAGACTTGTGTGACTCTCTTAGGATGTGGTATAAAAGGAAGCTAAGTAGGGAAAATTCTTGTTTCTGGTAAAGTCATTATAACCTTTAATCAACACCAGGTTCTTTCATTCAAGAATTGTTTTATTTTTAAAACAGAACATGAACCCAAAAGAAGAATGAGCCAAGAATATAAACAGACAATTCAAAGAAAAGGAAACAACCTTTAAACATGTGAAAAGATGTTCAACTTCATGGCAATAAGAGAAATGCACTTTAAGACGACAAGAAAATGCCTTGTTGTTTCATCTATCAGTCTGGCAAATATTTGAAATTTGACTATTATACTATTTTGACAAAAAGGTAAGAAAATATACACTACAATACATAATTGATGATGTTATAAATTGATTTAAATTTTGGAGGTCAATTCGACGATATTTTCAAAGTTAAAATACTCAAACGCCCTGCACTGAAATTTTTCTTCTAGAAATTTTTCCTAAAGAAATACTATTAAAAAAAATGCATTTAAAATGTATGTACACTGTTACTTTTTCACAGCATCCATGCATTGGAATACTCCACAGCTTTTAATAAGAATAAGAAAAAGCTATAGAAAGTTATATGAAACTAACTGCAAATTATATTAACTGACTAAGGGATGATCCAGCACAGTCTGTAGAGCATATTACTTTGTTAATTAAAACATTTAAAAATATGTGTGAACATGAAGTATAAGAAACTGGCAAAATAACTTGCCTCTGGAGAGAATTGGTAAGCAGAAGGACTAGGAGACTAAAGTGAAATGGAAATTCACTTTTCACTGTGTATCTTTTTATATTGTTGATTTTTTTTTAACCATCTATACTATTACTATATTTTTTAAAATAATATTTTAAAACAAAAAAGTAAGAAATTGTTTTTAGCTACCTGAAAATGAGTAAAAAATGCCAATATGAATGAACTTTAAACCTTTAAACTTGATAAAAATAGAAAATAAAAATGCATTTACAATGCACTAATATTGATCTTAAGTTACAACTTCATGATACTGCAGTTAACTGAAAATTATATAGACAACTTATTACTTTGTTCACATAGCAAAAATGCATTTATTACTCTCCTGCATTTTCCAAACCAATCAGTACACATCCAGCCCATTAATATCCTTGTACAGCCACTCATACTTGGATGGCCATTTTTGGTCTGTTTTCAACTCCTCTTCCATGCTGTCCTAAATCATCTTTCATTTAGACCAGAGGTTGGCCAGCGTATTCTGTAAAGGGTCAGGTAGTAACTATTTTAGGCTTTGTGGGCCATGAGGCAAAATCAAACATATTATCTATGTGTTTATATAAAAAATAAAATACAAATATCCACATCTTTAATTGACAAAATTCACGATGCAATAATAATTGAGAAAAAATATATGTTAATAGACACATATTCTCATTAGTAATGAGAAAAATTATTTTGGCAGAAGAAATAACATTTTGCTTAGTGTTTAAAGTTAGATTTTCCTATCATTAAGTCAATTGAAAATCTGTAAAATCTTTTTCTTATGAGTCCACAAAAATGAGGCAGTAAAGTCAGATTTGGCCCATAGGCTGTAATTTTCTACTCGTGATTTCAAGACCAGTATCCTCCCCACCTTCTTGTCTCTGTTATCTTGACAACCAAATCCATTCTGCCTCAAAGATATTGCTGAACTCTAATGTTACCAGTCACTCCCCTGCTTAAGGTTTCCTGCAAAAATTTCCTATTCCTTAGACTAGAAAAAATTTCCTATTCCTTAGGCTAGGCTCCCTAACCCTCAGACCAGGTCCTCCTAGTGTGGTGCTGGCCTGTCCTCAGCCTTGTTTCCCTCCTCTTCAACCCTCAGCCCCGCCCACCCCAGGCACACAGGCACTTTTTGCTTTAACAACTCTGAACAACTTCCTGCCACACCACAAGCTGTTTTACCCCCTTACAGCTGCTGCTGCCCCTTCCTGGCGTCCTTCCCTTCCTTTTCGGCTTGACAGCTCCCAGCCAGTCAGCAAACTGCTCAGCACTCATCCCTTCTGAGAAGCCTGGCTGCTTCTCCGCACACCCCATCCACATGGAATAACCATTTCACCACTTCTGTTCTCTCTCTGCACTTCCATTCTTGAATGGATAACATTTTATTATATTTACTACTATTGGAAGTCTATTGCCTTTCTTGTGCCTAACTTCTCTTTCCCTAGCTCCTAGAATATGCCTGGAACACAGTAGGAAGTCACTGGTTGTTGTTAAGCTAAACTTTTATCAATTAAATGGCAACTTTGATGTTAAATACAAATGAGCCCATCTCGCATTCACTAGATACCTGTGGTGTTAACAATGTCCCAAACTTGTACAGTTGGCACTCCATATCTGTGGGTTCCACATTCGTGGATTCAACCAACTGAAGATCAAACATATTAGAAAAAAATAGATGGTTGTGTCTGTACTTAATGTATACATATTTTTCCCTTGTCACTATTCCTTTAATACAGTATAACAAATATTTATATAGCATTTACCTTGCATAAGGTATTATAAATAATCTAGAGATTAAAGTATATGGGAGGATGTACATAGGTTATATGCAAATACTATACCATTTTATATAACAGCATTGAGTATCCATGGATTTTGGTATCCATCCACAGAGTGTCCTGGAACCAATCCCCCATGAATACTGATAGACTGGATACTGACAAACGGCTGCATTTTAGAGTCAAATAATTAACTTCAGTGCTAGCGTATTTCAATCATATTCAAATAATCAAGAGTTTTCTCTTTTGTCTGAGATGCCTAGACTTTTGGAAGCACAGTTATAGCTAATGGCTAAAACTTTCTCACAGACATAGCCCAAAGGCCAGGTCTCCTTGATGAGAATTTGCTCATATATATGTACATACAATATTTGCAGGAAAAGTCAGATTAAGTATCCCAGCACTGGTATACAATTCACTACATACCCAGGGCAGGGATAGGGGATGGTGTTGGAGGGAAAGCAAAAAAATAAATCTTTTTAAGTACTGAAGTATTCACCCACATACACACACACACACACACACACACACCAGTACTCATTTGTGCAAGTAACATTTCTGTTATTGCTATTTGTCTCTCCATGGGTTCCAGGGAGAATTTTCCACCAAAATATTTTACTTTGTGCCTCCACATACAGTCTCTGTGTTGTGTAGTTTTTAGGACTGGAGCATGACAGGGTATTTCCCTTTATTTATGGGTTATGTGCCAACCTACAATGAAAGAGCACAACATAAAAGTTTCTAAGTGAGTATAGTTTTGATGATGACTGTTAAGTAATTCTATGACTTTTGCCAAAACCAAGCCTTGTACCAGGGATGTTCTTCTTCCTCATCTTTGTTTACTTACTCTCCAACTCTCTGGGCTTCCTCAGAAAAGCCAGCTCTGATCTCATTTCAGAGCAACCAAGCCCCTTGTTAGTGCTGTTCTAGCTCTCTATATTCGCCCTTTGTAGCACTTACCAAAGTTCATGATTAGACATTTGAGTGCTTATTTAATCAATGTGTTTTTATTCATAAGGTCCGTGAAGAAGAATCTGCGTCTGTTTCCATAACACCTACACAATGCATACAGATGCATGTGCTCAGAAATACTGTCGACACTTGTAGAGTGAGGTCAATGGCTCATTTGGTACTAGTTCACTATTCTGAAGTATTTTATATCTGAGACAGTCATGTGTTTGGAGGATAGAATTAACCTCATAAAGGAACCGTGGAGATTGCCATATTCAATCAACTTATGTACTAAAAAAAAAAAAAAAAAAACCCAGAAACTCAGAGAAGTTACACAACTTGCCTGGGGTCTCATAGGAACTATTGGCAGAGTTTGGAAGGCCCATCTCCACCATTCATTTGGTGGCAGCTTGTCATACCATTCACCTTTCTATGTGGTCTCAAACCTTGCTTGTGGTTTCAAACTCCCACCATGACTTTGCCTGGCATATCATAGCTTTGGCTCAATATGACACCTAATAATATCCATTTAGTTTACATGCTCACCCACCGCCTCAGTGCCCATTTCTTAGTGACCTAATTTCAATTCTGGTAAGGGAGAGAAAACCTGACTGGCATAAATTGGACCCATTGTTCAACCCTGGTCTAAATAACTGGGGCCTAAGGAAGGAGTGCATTATAAGATACCTGAGAGATTGTGGATAGAAAGAAGGTGTCTCTAAGATGCTAGTGTCAGGGAAGATGTAGATACACAAGATACACATAGGCAGCTGTAGAAAGGCCAAAGTCCATAAGAACATGCATAGAAAACACATACACAATTCACACACACATACACATAGACACCATAATATCTTTGTTTTGGGTTCATTAGTCTGAGCTTCCTTATATGGAAAGCATTTTTGGTTTATCATTTTGCCTTTTGTTTTGTTTATCCTTTGTCAAGCATGCAAATAAAAATTTAAAAATACATTATGTCTGATGCGTCTAATTATAAACAAACACACAGGGGCACCCAGGCATCTAGTAAACGGGCATTCAGTGATATATACCTGCTTCCAGGAAAACATTGTTTTGTCTATTGCTTCATGTTACTGTTTTTAAAATTTTACAGTAGTGCCAGTAGCAATTGAATTGTCACCCATGGCTTGGCAAAGCCCATTGAACCATTGAAATGACCTCATTTGGTTTTTTGGTTTCTGTCTTTTCAAAAATTAAGTGTATATTTAAGGTATACATGATTTTTTAATATATTTATACATAGTGAAATGGTAACTATAGTCAAGAAAATTAGCACACTATCATCTCAAATAGCTACCCTCTAGTGTGTGTGCATGGTAAGAGCACCTAAAATCTACTCTCAGTAAATTTATAATATGCAGTATAATACTATTAACTGTAATCCTCATGCTGCACGTTGGATCTCTAGACCTATTCATTCCACTACATAACTGCAACTTTGTACCCTTTGATCTGTCTCTTTCCATTTCCTCCTCCCTCTCCTTCCCCTCCTCCTAGTAACCCCTTTCTATTCTCTGTCTCTATGTATTTCACCTTTTTTTTTCCAGATTCTAAGTATGAGTGAGATCGCTCAGTATCTTTTTTCCTATTTCTGGGGCTAATTTCACTTAGCATAATGTCCTCCATGTTCATTCATGTTGTCATGAATGACAGGATTTCCTTCTTTCTTAAGGCCAAATAATATTCTGTTATATTTTTATGTATATAATATATAGATTATTTTATTCTATTATTCTATAATAGAATGTAATAATATATGAGTATTTATGCTATTATAAATATATAACACTATTATTCCATTATATTATGTATGTGAAACATATATTTTATATTTTAATAATGTTTCGTCTATATGACATTTTCTTTATCCAGTCAGCCAGCAGTGGGCACCTAGTTTGCTTTCATATCTTGGTTATTGTGAATAACGTTGCAATGAGCAGGGTGGTAGTGAAGATATCTCTATGATGGGCTGATTTCATTTCCTTTGGGTATATACCCAGAAGAAGTGGGTTACTGGGTCATTTGGTAGTTCTATTCTAATTTTTTTAGTAATCTCCATACAGTTTTCCATAATGTCTGAACTAATTTACATTCCTACCAACAGTGTGCAAGGACTCCTATTTCTCCACACCCTTGCCAACAATTGTTATCTTTTGTCTTGTCTATAATAACCATTCTAACAGGTGTGAGGAGATATCTCACTGTGGCTTTGATTTGCATTTCCCTGATGATTAGTGATGTTGAGCACATTTTCACATACCTAGTTGCCATTTTTATGTCTTTTTTAGAGAAATGTCTATTTAGGTCCTCATAGTTCTACTTATTTATTTTTGCTTAAAAAATTTATTGGTACATAATAATTGTACATCTTTTTTGGGGCATATGCAATATTTTGATAAATGCATACAATGTATAATGATCAAATCAGGGTATTTAAGATAACTATCACATGGAATGTTTATCATTTCTTTGTGTTGTAAATATTTTAAATCTTCTCTATTTTGAAATATTCAATATATTGTTGTTAACTATAGTCACCCTACTAAGCCACCAAAACTCAAATTTGGTTGACATGTTCAATTCTATAGTTTATCATGCATTCTAAGAGTTGATTTTAAAAAAAGGGGGGGGCATTTTTATTCAGTTACATAATGAAATCTTTACTCGCAGTTCTCTTTAAAAAAAAAAAGTCTCTGCTGCTATTACATTCACAGACTGTATCTCCCATAGCTCACCCATAAGACTTAAAGTCTGAATCTGGGCACATTTCTTGGGATTTGGAGTTCCAGGACAAGGTTTCCAAAGAGTGTTATTAATGATGAGTCAGTTTTAAATGTGGTACAGACCACATAGAAACTACTTAAATTTAACCACTGGAAGGAGCTGAAACCCAGAGCAGAACAGAGGCAAAATGTAGTTGAAGCAGCTTAAGTTACGCCTGTGGTCAAGCAGTCTCTTCTGATCTGCCATATTCATTCCCTCAACCCATTTCTCTATCTTTTTTTCTGAGATGAAATCAGAACCAGAATTTATATTTGTTTCTCATATTCTCATTTTTAAGGAAAGTTTGTGCAGTCTTTCCCTTTTCTCGCAAAATCCCCTTGAATAAAATCGAATTCAAAAAAGAAGTCCTCCTTAGTCACAGCTCTTAATTTTGAGTTGCCTTTTCTGTCAAGAATCTCCCTAACATTATTTCTTTCTGAAATTTAATGGCCAAAACACTCAACATCTCAAAATCTTTTTCTTTACCAGTAGTGTATTATCTACTTTTGCTATTTTTTCTTTTGTCTTCTTCCTTTCTAAGTGGTCCCTAACACTTTTATTTTCCAAATATTTGTCAGAAACATGCCTTGTCCTCAGAAAAAATATTTTTTTTCTGATGACCTTTCATTTTTACATATGTACAACCACACCTGAAGTCTTAAACAATATGGTAATAAAAAGAAAAAAAAAAGACATAATTTGCTGTGCATAAATGGTGGTAGCAGCTTCTACCTACCTCACAGAAAGCTATCACAAGATTAATTAGAGGCCAGGCATGGTAGCTCCCAAAGCTACCAAAATTATTATTAATCTTAATAATCATAAGATTAAGTAGAGGCCAGTCATGGTAATCTCAGCACTTTGGGAGGCAAGGGCAGGACTATCACTTGAGCTCAGGAGTTTGAGACCAACCTGGGCAACATAGTAAAACCTGGTCTCTACAAAAAGTACAAAAACTAGCCACATGTGGTTGTGTGTGTCTGTGTTCCCAGCTACTCAGAAGGCTGAGGTGGGAGAATCAAGTCTGCAGTGAGCTGTGATCATGCCCCTACACTCCAGCCTGGATGTCAGAGCAAGACCCTATCTTAAAAAGTAAAAAATTTAAAAATGGTTTATTCGACCATTTTAACATGCTAATTGTTATGCTTAGGCTTAATTAATACAATGTTGACAGGGTGTTTAAACTTCTATCAATTGACTAATGGACCCAAAGCAGTTATGTGCTACTGATTATAAACAAGACTTTAAATTTGTTCAAGTGTATATCTGAGAAATGTATTAACATAAAACACATTTCTTTGTAATTTTTTTACTTAAATATATGGTAAATATTGCAATATACAAACAGTATATTAAATTTAGACTATTTCATAATTATTCTTTCAAAGCACTGCATTACACAGTATGTAGACAAGTCAACAGTAATAATACTGTCACTGAAAGCACTTAAAATGTCCACAACATTGTTTCTAAGTACTTTACATTTATAAGTCTCTCATAATCTTATAAGTATCCCTAGGTATATCAATAATTCAAGGTTTCGAGCACTCTTTACCCAATCAATTCTCAGGGTCATATTTGCAGTAGGTAACCCTGGGGAATGAAGTGATGTCTCCCATTGAGACAAAGAGCAGACCTGCATACTGCCTGCTATAAAAGAGGTAGATTCCCCCAACTCAGGGTCCCTTGACTGCAATACAAATTTACCATGTGCATAATATCTATCTGGATCCTCTGAATCATCCTCCTGGAACTTGGAGGACAAGGGAACTGATGCAAACCTGATGCACATGTTGCCTGCTGTGCCTTCAACAACAAGTCCCTTGTCTCTGTCAGGATCTTTGTGTATTCTGACAACATGAAACAATAAGGGTCTAATTTACCAACATCCATGAAATAGTGAGGGTCTAATTTAGCTTATAAGTAAGGTGAAATCAAATCCCAGCCCCTTATGTGCGTGTGTGTGAGTGTGTGTGTATGTGTGTGTGAGCGTGTGTATACATATATATATCAAAACAATAATCACTTCTCTAGCCCCCTTTTTATAGACAAGGAAACTGAGACAAGAAAAGAAGTTCTGTCATTGACCCAAAGTCACAAAACTGGTAAGATTTGGAGCCAAGATTTGAACCCAGTAATCTCCAAAGTTCATGCTTTTAACCACTATACTTTGTTACTACTTCAGAAGACATATAATTTCATTAAAAAATATTTTAAAAGACACAATTCCTTCTCTCTTGATGCCACAAATTTCATTTAATATTTGATAAAATTTTTTTCCTTATTGTTTTTTGATAAAATTTTTTTCCTTATTATTTTCCACAGCATTCCCAGTGTAATAAAACATTAATGGTATATTTGTGCAAGCCAAAAAAAAGAGAAAGATGTGTTTTTATTTGCCAAAATATTTCCAGGATTTTTGCATGTTTCATAAAACATTACATTAAAAAGAATAATGTACAGCAAAATTCTTCCTCTTTCCAGGCTTTCATAGACAATCTTATTCATTTTTCCAGGCCAGCTTAAGTGCCATTTCTCCAGCAAGCCTTCCCTGAAGAGCTAAATATTATCTCTCCCATCTATTTAGCGTTTTATCTCTAGAAGGTACTTTGCACTTTAGCCCTTGCATTCTTCTTATGCAGTTGTAGGTCAACTCCCACTTCTAGATCCTTAACTCCACAAAGGTAATTTTTATTTATGATTCCCCTTTTCTCCTTCACGACTTTCAGCATAGTGCCTTGTAACTAGTAATAAGTACTAGTTAAGGAATTTTCTTTAGTATCTGGTAAATATAAATATATATATAATAATTTTTAACCATTATTTACAACATCAAATTTTAACGCTTTTTACAAAGGATATTTGTAGCATACTAAGATATTTATATTTTTGAATCTCTACTCTGGTTGCTTAATAGCAGAATTAATGTTTTCCCACTTTTTTCTATTGCATAAATAAATTACAGAAAAGTTTACTGAAATAGTGCATATTTCTTGATGCATTATGCTAACATGTATCTTTTCTTTTAGTTGAATGTTCTGACATTTTGGGAATGAGAAATGTGCACTTTCATCATGTTTTACCATCCAACAGTACATGATGGCCATCACAAAGCGGATTCTTTTCGTTTCACATCTCTTCCACCATTAGAATCTACATTTAGCCGCCCTTTCTCCAGTTCACTCCTCTCTCTAATCCATTCTGCTACTAGATCAACTTTCCTTCTTTTCTCTACACTATCACTGTACTCGAAAACCTTCAGTGACTTGCCATCTATCATAATATAAATCAGAGCTCCTTAGCCTGGCACTCAAATCTAAATTTAACCCCAATATTCTTAGTGATCTCTATTGCTTACTTCTTCTCAATATAAAAACATTACTTCATTCAAATTTATGTTTCCTATTCACACATATACCTTGCATTACCCTGCTTCTGTTTCTGTCCATGGGATGAAATAGTTTCTTTTCTACACATCTAAATCTTACCCATTCTTTAAGATAAAAATCTGAGCCATCTCTGCATGATGCTTCTCCTAACACCCTGGTCAGGAATACTGCCTTCACTCTCACATTTTTTCCTGTGGAACCATGGTAAATTTATCTTACTCCATGTCATCTTTTTTAGTTGAGGTGTGATTGTGATATATATCAAAATGTTGGTACTTCACTAAATGTTATCTTTCACAGATTTCCCTCAGGGACCATTCCCATCATGCTTGCATTGTTTGAAGTATTTCAAGGGCTCTTCCTCTGGTAATCACAACACCAGCACACTATAAAGTCATCCATTTTATTTTACAATCTTTTCTTGTTTTCATTTTTCAAAAAATTACCTAACTTAGCTGGGCACAGTGGCTCATGCCTTTAATCCCAGCACTCTGGAAGTCTAAGGCAGAAAATTACTTGAGCTCAGGAGTTTAAGACCAGCCTGGGCAATGTAACAAGAACCTGTCTCTACAAAACATTTTTAAAATTAGCCAGATGTGGTGGCACATGTCTGTAGTCACAGCTACCTAGGAGGCTGAGACAGGAGGATGACTTGAGCCCAAGAGATATAGGCTGCAGTGAGCCATGCCTGCACCACTGCACTCCAACCTGGGCCACAGAGTGAGACTCTAAAAAAACCTAAAAAATAAATAAATACCCAACTTGATCATTCACTCTGTTTCCCAAAATCAGTTTCTAATCACATTTTATTTTTTCTTTAAAAAAAAGTAAGCTCTTTCTTTCAAAGGGCAAAAGTTGGCCACCACTGAAGACATTCTAGAAAGCACATCAGAAGTTTTAAAAGCAATATATTCCTAGCTGTGACTGAAAAAGAAAACCTTTCCTTTGGATTAATTAATAAAGTAATGACTAGGATAAAGTCTACAGCCATTTACTTCAGTAAGAAGTTTAAATTACGCTGCAGAGTCATTTAGGGTTCATTTGCATCACTTTTGACAATGGCTTAGGCAGTGGTTTTCCCATCAAAATCTGTTTTTTCCAGTTGGCATGACATAAAAGTAAAAAATTCTGTAATATTTCAGAGACTGTGAAATAAGAGAGCATACTCTACTTCCTCAAGTTGCAGACAAAGGTAGTTGCAAATCCTTCTGTAGCCAAAGAAAAGTGAAGAGGTTTACTATGAAAGAATTTACCACGGATTTCTTCAGAATTTCTCTCACTTCCGAAGGTAACATGGTCTCTGGTCTCCAGGGCCACACAAGGGTTCCGTGGTCGGGTTTGAGACCAGCCTAGACAATGTGGTGAAACCTTGTTTCTACAAAAAAAAAAAAAAAAAAAAATACAAGAATTAGCCAGATATGGTGGCATTCAGGAGTCTAAGGTGGGAGGATTGCTTGAGCCCAGAGGTGGAGGTTGCCATGAGCCATGATCGTGACACTGCACTCCAGCCTTGGTGACAGAGTGAAACCCTGTCTCAAAAAAAAAAACGTTAATATGAGCAAAACAACTTCATAAGACTTCTGAAATGGTTTATACCATAAAAATAACCTTTAATCTCTAAAATGCTTATAATTCTGAATTGCCGTATTTAATAATTTGTTGTCCTGGTAATGGTATTTAAATTGGCATCATTATTTTCTAAAATGTGTAAAGGTTTTTAAGTTCACCAAAGCACAAGAGGTTAATTGACACTTTCTTCTTCCATATGCATGGAAGAAAAAAAAACACAAGATATGATGCTTTGGATATCTTATTAGAAAAAAATAAGTAGAGTTATTTCCAGTTAAACAAAAACTGAGGGAATTCATCAACAGAAGTTACAAAATAAAGCAAATAGTAAAGGTAGTCTTATAGGCAGAAGAGGATAATCCCAGAAAGAATAAGAAAATACAGAAATGAATGGAAACCAGTAAAAAGCTAACTAAAAATATCAGCAAATTTATAGGCAGAAGAGAATAATCCCAGAAAGAATAAGAAAACACAGAAATGAATGGAAACTAGTAAAAAGGTAACTAAAAATATCAGCAAATACAAATAATAATTGGCCACATGAAAACACAGTGACATGTACATAGTTTAAAATATATATATATATATAAATGCTTGCAGCAATAGCAAGATGTGAGAGAGTAAAAGAAATTGTAAGGTTTTAGCATTGGTTGAGAAGTAGTAAAAACATCAGTTTATATTAAACAGCTTTGTCCCATTAAAATATAATGCAAGACACATATGTCATTTTAAATTTTCTAGTAGTCTCATTAGAAAAAGTAAAATGAAATAAACAAAGTCAATTTTGGTATATTTTATTTAACCCAAATTATGATCATTTCAACATATAATCAATATAAAAATTATTGATGAGATATTTTACATACTTTTTTGTAAGAAATCTTTCAAATTATCTCATATTAACAGCAAATCTCAACCCAGACTAGCCACATTTCGAGTACTCAACAGCCACATGTGGCTAACAGCTATCATATTGGACAAAGCAGTATTAAACTCTAGTTAAAGTCAAGGAAGTAGCTTGCAATCTTTATAGCAACTACTAAAAGAACTAAATGTAAAAGATCATATAATCAGAAAATTTGTAAATACAAAAAAATGTAATTTTAAATAAGATTACTGGATATAATCAACACAGACAGTACCCTGCCCAGTTGCCCTTTACTTAGCTGACACACCTGCAACCCAGCGGCTCTGTTAGCTGCTAATGACTCACATCTTCCTCTATCTGGAAGAAAGATAGCCAAAGAGAAACCAGCTTCCCCAGGAGGTATGCTCCCAACCCCAACAATGAATAACTGACACAGGGCAAAGAAGGCTGGCATCCTTGCCAAAATGGTAAACTGACTTCATGGTACAATTTATGCTCTGGAGATCCCCAGGTGGTAAAGCTAAAACCAGCAGCCACCTGGGACCACATCTTAGCTCAGCTCTTTTCCCTGCCTTATCCTGCTTCCTTTACTTTCTTCTTAAAGCACTCCTTTGATAAATCACATGCATCCATATCACTGTCTCAGGCTGTTTCGAGGGAACCTGACCTAAGCCCCTTGGTTTATCCAAGTGAAAGCAAGAGGGAGAGAGAAAAAGCAACATAAAATAAGTAAGACAAATAAAACGTTAAGTATTATTAATATGGTGAGCATAAACCTAAATAAATCAGCAAGCTACTAAAATGCAAATGGTCTAAATACCCTAATTAAAAGATAAGGATTGTCAGAATTGACAAAAAAATTAAGAAAACCTATGTGTTGCTTATAAAAAGGGTCCAGAAAGATGTACTATGCAAACACCAGGAGAAGTCTGGTTTTGATATACTGTCAGATAAGATCTATGATAAGGCAAGATGAAAAGAATTCTTTCATAATAATAAAAGGATCCATCCACCAGGAAGATACAAAAAGTCTAAATTTGTATGGACCTAATAATATAGTTTCACAATATGTAAAAACAAAAATTGATCAATTTAAAAAGTAGAATATACAAATCCACAACTAAAGAATTTGACACTCTTTGATAACTGATAAAACAAGCACCTGGAAACTTATTAAAGCCTAAGCAACACAATTAACAAAACAGAAACACTTGTTAAAATATACCATAGAATGACAGAATATACAATTTTGACAAGTGTACATTTACAAAAACAGACCACATGTTGGGCCAAGAAGTCAGACTTGACAAATCTAAAAGGACTCCAACAATTCAAATATATTATTTGATTATAGTGAAATAAAGGTGGAAGTAAATAACTAAAAGATTAAAATAAAAGTTTCAAATGTCTGAAAATTAAGCAAACATTTTAAAATAACTGAAACTTAATAAAAATGTATAGTAAAATACTTTGAATTGTAATGAAATGTAATATTTGAAACATATAATTTGGCTATTGCTATGCTTAGTGGAAAATCTGTAACTTAAATTCATATATTAGGAAAGAGAAAAGCTGAAATGCAATTGTATGGGTATTCATCTCTAGAAGTAAGGAAAAGATACCAAATTAAACCCAAGGAAGAGTAAGAAGAAAAAATAAAGAGTAAGAAAGAATAAATAATAAAGAGAATAAATAATGAAGAGTAGGACAAAAAATCAGTTAACTAGAAAAGCTACATGCAATAAAAAAATCAGTCTCAAAAAGTTTAACAGAGGAAGCCAACAACATATATCAGGAATGAAGCAGAGAGCATTACCACAGATCTCAATAGATACAGAAATTTGATAAAATGCAAGACCATGGGTAAAATAATAAACCTCTAGGTAAGCTAGGAATAAAAGATATTTTCTGAAATAAAGACTATTTACCAAAAAATGACGTTTAGCAAAATAAGGGAATTTTATTAAACTGATAAAGGATATTTACAAAATATTAGCAAAAATCATACACAAATGTGAAGTGCTGAAAAATTCCCAACTTTAAGAATGAATGAGAAAATGTTGCTCACTATCACCCTTTGTATTCAACATTGCATTGCAAGTCCTATTCAGTTTAAGATATGTAACATCTATATACAGTTTGATATAAGACATCTATATACAGTTTGATATAGATAGATACATAGATGATAGGTAGACAGATAGGCAGACAATAGATAGATGGATGATAAGTAGCTAGTATCAATAGTCAGATGGATGAATAAATGACAATATATTCATACCATGGAATACTATCTGCAATGAAAATGAAATCATAGCTACATACAATAGCATAAATCAATCTCACAAATGATAATGAGCTAAAGAGGGCAGGCACAAAATGGTATATATTGTATTATTCCATTTACATAACAGTCAAAATTTTGTGTGCAAAATAAATTGGTGGTGATAGAAATCAGGCTAGTGTTAAACTTGGTGAAAATAGTCACTGGAAGGGAAACAAGTGGGACTTCTGGGTTGCTGGATTCATGCTCTGTTTCTTGATCTGAGTATCAGTTAAATAGGTTTTCACTTAGAATTTGTGCTTCCCCCACCCCAATATCTTTAATAAAATATTTATCTAAAAATAAAAATATATAATACCTATCATCAGCACTTGGGTATTTTGGGGAGTCAATGAAAATATCTCTTATGGAGACAGGTTCAATTTTTTAAAGACAAGCTATCATTTGTTCCATTTACACTTTAGAAATATATTTCAGGGACAGCATTTTGTGTTGTTCAAAGTAAATAATGGTATATTCTTTTTTTTTTTTTTTTTTTCTGAGACAGAGTCTCACTCTGTCGCCAAGGCTGGAGTGCAATGGTGTGATCTAGGCTCATTGCAAACTCCGCCTCCGAGTTCAAGCAATTCTCATGCCTCAGTCTCCCAAGTAGCTGGGATTACAGGCGTGCACCACCATACCTGTCTAATTTTTTTATTTTTAATGCAGACAGAGTTTCACCATGTTGGCCAGGCTGGTCTCAAACTCCTGGCCTTAAGTGATCTGCCTGCCTCAGCCTCCCAAAGTACTAGGATTACAGGCATGAGCCTCCATGCCCAGCCAATAATGAATATATTCTACAAATGCAGTCACCATTGAATAACAAAAATATAGAGAATTAAGAGAAGCCATAAAGTTATTCACAAATGGCTTTAGACATAACCTTCTAAATCTTCTTCATTATTTGTTACATCAGGGGTCTGGTCTTCAACAAGTACAGGAAAGAATCTCTCCTAATAGTGGGAAGAAAAACGCAAGCATTGGATCCATTATATGGTGGAAGCAACAGAATATTTGTGCTATGAATAAGGTGAGCTGTGATTCCACTAATGAGAGCTCCAAGCCTCTTTCAGTAATCTCATTTTGTCTGAGGTACCAAACAACACAAAGGAATAGCAGTCCTCTAGATACTATTTGGTGGTGACAGTGAGCACAAAAAGAAATACAGAGCTTTAAAACCACTGTTATTTGTCTCTTCATTTTCACTTTGATGGAGATCACTGCAGGTTATAAGAAGTCTCTAAAAGCTTGTGGTATGAATAGAAAGTGTGAGAACTGCTGATTTCTGTTAAAGCTCTTGCGGTCTAAATTGAATGGGGTTGCTGAACTACCATATTACGTCGCTTCTGGTTGTATCATATTTATATTTACTAAGCACCACAAAAATTTTGCGGCAGACTACTTTCACCCACAGTCTAACACAGCAACGTGAAAATTGAGAAAAAGATCCTGAACATGTGTAAGAAGATATAAACTGCTTGCTTTTTTACAAATCATTTCTGTACCCAAGCAAGAAAGATTATACAACAAAATAGCTTTTTCTGCTATGATAAAAGCTTTTCCCTTCCCCGCCTCTTTTCTTCTCTCCTCTCTCTCTATTAAAAAAAAAATCTGATTTTATAAAAAACAGATTGGAATGTGGGTGTCATGAGAAGAGAGAAGACAATAGATACCATAAATTTAAGGGACTTGAAAAAATGTCTGGTTATAAACAAGTTAAGAATTCTGCCATAAATCAAGTTGGGCAATTTAGCTCTTTCTTTGGTAAGGCACGAAGAATGTTAGAATTATAAAGGCAATAAGTCATCCTTGGAAACTGAACCACAATAAAAATCCTCCATAAGTTACACACAGTAATTCCTTTATAGGCAGAATTATTTTTTTAATGTTAAAACTGCTGAAGGTCTTTTTTCTTTCTTTTTTTTTTTGACGGAGTCTCACTCTGTTGCCAGGCTGGAGTGCAGTGGCACATCTTGGCTCACTGCAACCTCTGCCTCCTGGATTCAAGTAATTCTCCTGCCTCAGCCTCCTGAGTTGCTGGGACTACAGGCATGTGCCACCACGCCCAGCTAATTTTTGTATTTTTAGTAGAGGCAGGGTTTCACTATGTTGGCCAGTATGGTCTCGATCTCTTGACCTCGTGATCCGCCTACCTTGGTCTCCCAAAGTGCTGGGATTACAAGCGTGAGCCACCGCACCCAGCCTGCTGAAGGTCTTCTATTAGTTTGTTAGATGGTTGGTGGGTGATTAAGTGAATGATATGCTAAATAATGGTCTTGAGTCACAACAAACTTTGACAGCCTTTCCCAGTAATCAATAATCAAATATTAAAATGAGTTTAACAAATATGTATGCATTGTATACATAAAATACATTGCTACTAATTATTTTAAATAGTGAATTATCTTCTAGAGTGATTAGAATAAGAAAAGATGTATCTTATATTTACCTTCATTTTTACCGTTTTCAACATTTTTCTGTGTGTAGATCCAGGTTTCTGTCTGATGTATTTCTTCTGCCTAAAGAACTTCCTTTAGGTTCTTTTATAGTGAAAGTTGGCTGATAATGAATTCTCTTTATTTTTCTTATGTGAAAAGTCCTCATTCTTTATTTTTTCGGTAGTATATTAACTGGGCATTGATTTCTGGAGATGACCACGTTTGGCTAAATTTTTTCCCCAGTTTTTGTAGAGACGATCTTGCTATATTGCCCAGTTTGGTCTCAAACTCCTGGGCTTAACCAGTCCTCCCACCTCAGTCTCTCACAGTGCTGGGATTATAGGTGTGAGCCATGGTGCTTGGTTGTGGCTTGGATAGCTTCTAATGAGAAGTCTGTTGCAATTCTTATTTTTGTTACTCCAAGTGTATGTCTTTTTACTTCTGGCTGCTTCAAGATTTTATCTTTATCTTTGGTTTTCAACAGTTTGAATACAATGTCACTAGACCCTACCTTTTTTTTCTTCCTTCCTTCCTTCCCTTCCTTCTCTTCCTTCCCTTCCTTCTCTTCCTTCCCTTCCTTCCCTTCCCTCCCTTACCTTCCCTCCTTCCCTCTTTCCTTCCTTCTTTCCTTCCTTCTTTCCATCCTTCCTTCCTCCCTTCTTTTCTTTCTTCCTCCTTCTTTCCTTCCTTCCTTCTTTTCTTCCTTTTCTCCCTCCCTCCCTTCCTCCCTCTTTCCTTCCTTTTTTCCTTCCTTCCTTTCTTCCTTCTTTCTTTGCTTAATATTTATTCTTCTGAATGCTCTGCACTTCTTGGATCTGTTATTCGAAGTCTTTTGCAACTTGGAGGGAACACTCAGCCATTATCTTTTCAAATATTTGTTCTCTCCATTCTCTCTCGTTTCTTCTTCTGGGATTCCAATTGCTCATATATTAGACCATATGACATTGCCCCACAGTTTTTGAATTCTCTGGTAGGTTTTTTTTTTCTTTACTTTTTGTTTGAATCATTTTTTCGATTGATCTTTACTTTTGTTACTACATATTTTTTGTTTCTGGCCATTTCTATTTCATTCTTTCTTACAGTTTTCATTTCTCTGACAAAAATTCCCATATTTTCTTGTATATTATACACCTTTTACACTAGAATATTTCACTATATTTTTATAATCTGTTTGTTTTTAAATTCCCTGCCTGATGGCTCTAACATCTTGGTCAGATGTGAGTCTGATTCTCTTGATTGCACTGTTTTTTTGACAAAAAGTTGCCTTGTCTTGCATTTTTATATGTCTCATAATTTTTGGTTGAATACTGAGATACATAGTATTTATATCCAGAATTAGGCACACTCACTTTATACTACACATTTAATGCAAGGAATTGACTCAGTTAATGAAGTTGGGTTGTGTTAGTACCATATTTAGCCCTAGTACACCACTGGCCTCAGCTTTCTCTAGCATTATCTTGTGCTTTGGGTAGGAATTGGGTTTCGGAGAATGTTTTTAATGTTCCTTTTCCACCCTCAACTTTAGTCTTTTTCTGTGAGCCTAAACCTCAGAGGTTTCTCTTCATCTCCTTGGTCTTTCCCATTGATAGACTGACCTTACTTATTCAGTGCTAGTTAGCCTCGTAGTAGTAGGCAGAAACATTTTGTTTCTTCCTTTATCCCCAGTCTTGGTCAAGACCTGTCTTTTTGTGTCTCACAGGTGCGTCTTCCTCGGTGATTCTGCCCCTCGACCAGCAGTAGAAACTGCTAATGGTCTTGGCTAAAAGCAGTTTTCTGTCCTTCTCTCAGAGAGGATCTTTTTTCTATTCCTTCTCCTAGCTCCAATGGGTCTTCACCTGTGTCTGAGAGAGGTAGTATTTGTGTTCTGCCTCCAGTGGCTTAAAGTGTTTGTTTCACAGAAAAGATAGGAAGAAGGACGCAGGCAGGGCTTTCTGTATCTCCCACTGCTGTTCCTCTGCTGCCTTGATCTCAGTCATTCTCAGGTCCATAGAGAAGAGCCTGCAAGTGAGTACAAACTGCCTTTGTATTTGCTATTCTCATGTATTCTATGTTAGAAGTCAGTAAGCTATGGCTTATTAGACCAATCATCTGTTTTTGCAAATAAGTTTTCAGTGGAAACTTATGACAGCTACACCTCGTCATTTACATAACGGCTATAGCTGCTATTGTATTATAACCACAGAGTTGAGTACTTGCCGTAAGATACCTTAGAGCCCACAAAGCCTAAAATATTTACTATCTGGCCTTTCAGGAATAAGTTTGCCAATCCTAGTTCTACGGTCTTACACTACCCTACGGTTGGGCTTTAGGAATTCATTTAAAAATTTAGATAACTTCTTTTTTAAAAAAAAAAAAAAAAAAGAAACATTTTATTTAAGATATGAAATTCAATTCCTAAGTTATCAACTTTTCCAGAAAATTGTGGCTACACAATAATGCATTGCCTCTATCATGTTAGAATGTGCATTAGACTCAAATACAAAAACCATGAAACAAACCACCATTCTTAACAGTTTGAACAAAGACAGAATACCTAAGGGACAACATAGATGGACTGTTTTACTTCAAAGCAACATTTAAAAAAAGAAAAAGCTCAAATGCATGGGTTTTCAGGTGTATGCATTGCCTGCTTGTTTGGTGGTCTCATTGTTTGCCCGTGCTCTACCCCAGGTGAGCTCACTTACTCATCTCTTAATGAAGCCACCTGTCTCTTCTTAATTTTCAGGTAGTTTGTTGCCGTATGACCTCAACTCTCTGATGCATTCAAGAAAAGTTACTATATCCATAGTTCTCAGAGCTCAGGGAAAAAAGAAAAAGAAGAGTTATGATTTTGTATAGTTGCTGACATTTTATGGATTATTTGTTTTTTTCTTGGTGTTGGTTTAGGAGTGATGCTTTTTCCAATTTTCAACATTCTCAGAGAAGCCCCTCAGTATACATTTAATATAATATGTAGTTTTTAAAACTTTAATCATTAGAAAGTTTGTAATCAATATCTAGTGCAGATGCTACAGATTAGACACAATTAGGTATACCGTAGGAAGTGTCTCTAAAGTTTGACGACAAGTCTAGAAAGTGACACAACATAAAGCTTATGTAAAAATGGAAAAGATTTAGTCTTTGGAGGGAGAAAAGGATTATATCGTAAGCTTAGTAAACTACCGGATTAAAGCACAGACTCCTTAATATGGGAGGACATGGGCTATAATCCCAAATGCAGGTTCTTCCACTGTACTTTCCTAGCTGTGTTATACAGCATCTTCTTTTTCATAAGGGTATTTTAAAGCTTAAAGGCCATATGGTTAATAAAGGTAACTACCAGAAATAAAAACCTTCCTAAATACCAAAAAAAAAGCCAGAAAAAGAACAATTCTACCTAGTGAAAGTGTGCATATTCATACATATGCTTGTATATACATAAATATAAGCACAGAATAAATATACCATAAAACCACATGACAGACCCAGTGTCACAGGATATCACAGGACAGACTCAAAAGCTGGGGTTCAGCTTAGGTGGCCACGTGGGTTCTTGGCGTTGTACAGGAAGGAATTCAAGAGCAGGGTAAAGTGAAAGTTTACTAAGAAAGTAAACGAAAAAAGGGTGGCTTCTCTATAGGCAGAGCAGCCCCAAAAGCGGATAGCTGGTTGTTTTTATGATTATTTCTTGATCATATACTAAGCAAAAAGTGGATAATTCATCAGTTTTCTGGGAAAGGGGCTGAGGATTCCCAAAACTGAGAGTTTCTCCCCATTCTCCACTTTCAGACCATAAAGGATAACTTCCCATGTTGTCATGGCATTTGTAAACTGTCATGGTGCTGGTGGCAGTTTCCTTTACTATGCTAATATATTACAATTAGTGCATAATGAGCAGTGAGGATGACCAGAGGTGCTTTTTAGTCATTTTGATTTTGGCAGGTTTTGGCCAGCTTCTTTACCATATTATTTTATCAGCAGGGTCTTTGTGACTGTGATCTTCTAAAACCAGTCCTGCCAAACTTATATCTCACTGAGACCAAAGGAATTGGCTGTTTGATTAAATGTAAGTAGAATTTCATGCCTTTAAAAAATTCAGATTGCTTTGTAAAGCAAAATACAACTCTAGTCTGTGTTTATGAAAATATCTAAAACAAGGAGACTCAGAAAGACAATGATTCAGAGAAGATGATGGCATATAAAAATGTAAATAAATAAATAGCACGAATCACAATTTTGACTATAGACAAGGCATAATTTAGGCAAAAAGATATAAATTAAGACCCAAAAACATATACTTTGTAATGCTAATGTTTAAATGTATGATTAAAA
This sequence comes from Aotus nancymaae, assembly GCF_030222135.1. NCBI lineage: Eukaryota > Metazoa > Chordata > Mammalia > Primates > Aotidae > Aotus > Aotus nancymaae. The sequence continues at coordinate 45,041,970 of NW_026988431.1, read as the reverse complement.
TGTTATTAATATATTTAAAATGATATATAATAAAATAAATTATAAATAGATAAAATAATATATAAAATAATATAGCAGCTAATTTATAAAGCAGAAACTGGAAGAGATAAATGAAGAAAAAGGTAACAGATCTTAACTAATAATAATAGACCAATACACCCACATCAAACCTAGAAAAATCAAGTGGGAAAAATTAGAAAAGATGTCAAAGTTCTAAATAGCACAATCAATAAAGTAGATCATATAAAATCATATTAAAGTGTCTAGCACAGTAAACGAGAACCTACCTTATTTTCAAACAGACATGGAACATTTGTGAAAATTGCCTGTATGTAAGTCCACAAAGAAAGCCTTGATAAAGTTGAAAAAAATAGTTATAATGCCATGATCAATTGAAAATATATTCACAAATCCTTTACAATTTCTATTATCTAGAGATGGAGTCTGCATTTCCTCCCCTTGAACCAGATCAGGCCTTTGTGGCTACATTTTAAATCTCTATCCTGTAGAGGATATTTGTCCCTGTAGAGCACATCGTTAAGGCATTGCAATGTCCTGACTGAAATGGTGTGACAGATTGTCTTTCAGCACTTAGCATCACTTTTGCACCTTTTACACTTTTTTCTGGTATCACGGGGTGGGAAACCTCGGAACTACATTTCCTGCAATCCCACACCATCAGTTATAGTGGAGATAACAGATGAGAGAGGCACACAAGTGATATTCAAAAGATGGAAAGGCCAGGCACGGTAGCTCACACCTATAATCCCAGCACTGTGGGAGGCTGAGGTGGGTGGATCACTTGAGGTCAGAGGTTCAAGAGCAGCCTGGCCAACATGGTGAAACCCCATCTCTACTACAAATGCAAAACTTAGCCGGATGTGGTAGCACATGCCTATAATCCCAGCTACTAAGGTTGAGGCAGGAGTATTGCTTGAATCTGGGGTGGGGGGCACAGAGATTGCAGTAAGCCTAGATCATGCCACTGCACTCCATCCTGGGTGGCAGAGTGAGACTCATTCTCAAAGAAAATAAAGGTGGAAGGGAGGCAGAATGTATTGTTGCAATAGAAATTCTGGTGGCACACTTTAGGAGGCTGAGGCGGGCGGATCACGAGGTCAAGAGATAGAGACCATCCTGGCCAACATGGTGAAACCCCATTTCTACTAAAAATACAAAAATTAGCTGGGGGTGGTAGCACACACCTTTAGTCCCAGCTACTTGGGAGGTTGAGGCAGGAGAATCGCTTGAACCTGGGAGGTGGAGGTTACAGTGAACCGAGATCATGCCACTGCACTCCAGCCTGGTGACAGAGGAAGACTTCGTCTCAAAAAAAAAAAAAAAAAGGCAGTTGCTAGGTGCAGCCACCTCAGACTCCATACTCCTCCCTTATTCTTCCTTTTGGGGGTTGTGCAATGACTCTGGCATCAGCAGTAGTGTTCTGCATTTTGCTGTAATCTATTGATTTCCTATATTAATCTATTGATTCCCTATAAATATTTAACATAGTTTTGTTTTATGACTACACACTCTGACAAATATAGCTGAGGGTGTCTTACCTAGCAAATGGAGCTTGGGCAGCCCATTCTTCCTTTACCAGAAAAGAGACAATCCAGTGTCTGGAAGTCAAAACGGCTAGGATACACTTTTTCTATTACGTGGGAGGGTTGGAGGGGAGTGTTGCTATACTAAAACGAAATTCTCCCCCACCTTGATGTTCAAAGACTGAAGGGAGGTAGATATTTCCAACTGACATGCTATGTGCTTGAATGTCAGCTTATTACACACGGGGGTGAAGCAGGGTTTTATAAAGATAGAGAACTCTGTGTGAGCCGTCCCTAGTGAGATATTATAAATCAAATCCTGACTCAGGCATTTCTGTGCCCTCAAGCCAAACACTAGTAGTGTCCCAGACCCCATTTAAAGTCCCAGCAAGACACTTTTAATACCAGTAATTAAATTCTGACAGAAATGAGGTCATTGTTTTGTTGTCATAATAAAAAGATGTTGGTTTGCATAGTGTGTGGAGGAGGCGTGTGTCCATGTGTTTTCAAGCTTTGTCCAGTAAAAGAGTGTGCCATGACAGTTAGTACTGACTTTTTACATAAACACATGCTTAGAAAGAAGGATAATTTATTATTGTAATCATAAATATAGGATTAAAGGGGAAAAAGTACTTTCTTGGCTCTATTTCTATGGCAGTAGACTAGACAGCTAATAATTTAGACATCTGAGAGGACCACCTACCAGAACAGAGGGTCTTTACTCTTCCAACAAATAAACCAGTAGGTACCCAAGGATTGAGGCCCAGAAGAATAAGAGAGAGAGATTTTGTTTTCAAAGGTACTGGAGTTTGTTTTGATCACGTCTAGTAAGACACATGAACCTGACAATGACTGTCATGAAGGAAGAAGTTGTTTGCATTCACAGTTCCGTAGAAATAAAAGGCACAGCAATGCAGGGGAGTCACTTGTGGAAGCCAGGCAGGGGGCACAGGGGAAAAGCAGGGGCCAGAGCCTTTATTGTGGTTTTGTGGGAAGTAATGGGCAAGGCAGGAAAAGAGGCTGAGCAGGTGTAGGATTGTCTAGTTGAATCATTTCAGCAGGCTCTGGGGCGTAGGAGTTGTTCGGAATTGTCTACCACCTTACCCTGGGGTGATTAGGGCAAGAAGCTATTGGTCTGGAGGGTAAGAGTCTCACAGAGGTGGGGGATGAGTTAGGGTAGGCTTTGAATTGCTTCATTTGCATATAAAAAAGACCTTCCTAGGTAACACTGTTTGCTATCTGTAGGAAGTAACTAACTCTGGATGAGGCCATCCCTCCGGATCTGTGAGGCGGTAGATGTCAGAGCATCAAGAATAAGAAAATAAGAAAATAAAGTTCAAATAGGTTTACAGTGGAAGTTTTTCCTATTAGTTCCCAACTATACACCCCTGCATGAGTCTCAGAATTTCTATATTCCTGGTTTACAGATGATAATCTCAGTAGAGGCAGAGTGAGTAGGCTTCTCGATGTATTCACATGGATAATAAAGTGGCTAAATAAAACGAGTATTTATTATAAGACCTTAAAGCCATTTCACAAAAAATGAAGCAGATCTGAATCTCCTAGGAATAGGAGCTGGGATCCAGGGGACCATTGAAGATAGAAGTTTCTCTCTCTTTGTCTCAACCACATATAATCTCCATCTTCTATGATCATTGGCTACTGTCCACAGACAGGCTCAAAATGCCTGCCCCTGGCCCAGCTCTGCAGACCCATTTACTTCATAGGCCCACATCAGTTTGACTATAGACTCTGTCTCAGAAAATACAATTGACTATAGGCTAACCGACAGATTGACAGCCACCCGGACAGGTGCTGATCCCTGGTTCAATCAGTAATGGGAAAGGCTAGGACATGAGACAAACTTTAACAGAGAGACTCGTCTCTTCCACAAGGGTGAGTGTGGAGCTGACAGTGCTATAGATAGGCCACACAGGCACCCTGAAATGACACCACCTCTGTTGGCTAAGAGATATAATTCTTCTTGACATCTAAGAAATTGCTAAAAATTCTGACAGGACTTGTGGCTGTTAACCTACTCAGAGGGAAAGATGGTAGTACAGAATGCTGCTCACTAAATATTCCCAGCTCTCTGCCCTCCGGCACATAGCACTCTATGGCTCCCATAGAGTGGTTGGTGGAGGGCCATGTAACTCTTCCGGCCATAAACTGAAAGTGCAATGTGTGCCACTTTCCTGCTGAACGTTTATCTCTAGGTATGATTTCCTCCGAGCTCTCTTTGTCCCCGCCATGGTAGCATCCTCCTGATAGTGACTACTCTATCAGCCTGGAACCCAAAGCAGAGACAACACATGGGTTGTCAGAAGGACAAGAAATCAACTTTCTTGTTAGCCACCAAGATGTGGAGTTTGTTATGGCATAACACAACCAATGCCAACTGGTTTAATATATCCAAATAGTTATACTTACTAAGTGGAACCCAACAAATGCTATTAACTCTTTAATCATCCCTCGGTTCTAGGGAGAGCAGAGGAGGCCTATGGACCATCTTTTCTACAATTCATCTCAAATCTTTTCTAATTTACCATTTGTAGGGTAGGGGTTCACTTCCCTGCTTCCTAATTCATCGACTACCATGTTTATCATTATTTGGTCGGATTTCAGATTTTCTAGCTGTTGTCCCTCATTCTAATCCAAATTTGCTTTCTCCCCTCTGCCAGGGAGTTCTCGGCATGACATGTAGCTAGAGCCTCACATTGTGGCAACTTTATAAGCCTCTCATTAAACATTGGCACTGCCTCAGTTGCCTTCTGCACTGATTCCCAGGACCAGACCCCTGACTCCTCCCCAACTCAGCCAGCTTATAGCCTGACCCTCTCACCTGATTTCTACCAGCCTTTCCTCAGAGACGATTTCTGTCTAGGGAAACATTTGTAGAAATCAGGTAAGAGGGTCAGGCGATAAGCTGGCTAACAATTTCTTGCACTAATTCAGGTAAGAGTTATAGATATCATCTAATCTATTGCTCTCGTATCTATCTGATACTAAGCACTAATGTTCCCAAAAGGCTAATTCCAACTAGAACAGTATTTCTCAAATACCAATCAGGCACCAGAAGCAATGGAATTAGCTCAGTAATGCACTAGAACTCCAAGGCAGGTGCTTTAGTAAGTCTGAAAAAAAAATTTTATGTTTGTTTGGCTATAGACTCTGTCTCAGAAAATACATTTGACTACAGGCGAGCCAACATTTGAATTTCCTGTGTCTCAGTTTTCTATTTCCCAGGCTTGTTATGGAAGTTAAAGGGACTGATGCCCATATGAAATCTTGCGCTTAGTATGCATTCGATGGACGTTTAACCATTACTGTGATTCTTACTTTTTAGTTATAGGCTATTTACTTACAACGACTTATATACAAAACTTTCAACCACATACTTACCTTTGAGTACCTCCTATAATTGATTCACCAGTAACTAATATGTCATTATACTGTCTCATGCTAAAGCTCAGTCAGTAAGTAAATTGTTTCTTGGCCTCTAAGGACATGCACATCTCATTCAACTGTCATAACCCAAATGCATGCAGATATCAAGCAAAGCAAACTAGTAAAAACTATGGCCAACCAGGGAACACAAGCTTCATCTAAAAGGTCAGCCACTTCTCAGTCCAGCCTAATATTTCCATGCCTGAATGCCAACCCAATGCTTCCTTCTGAGTTTTCAAAAAAAAAGCCAAAAATTTAGATTTTCATGGTCAATTTCCCAATTTGTAAATGTTGTCAAAGAAAGAGAAAGAAAGAAGGAAACAAGGAATGAAAGAAAGAAAGAGAGAGATAGGGAGGGAGGGACAGAGGAAGGAAGGAAGGAGAGAGAGGGAGAGGGAAGGAGGGAGGGAAGGAAGAAAGGAAGAAAAGGGAGGGAGGGAAGGAAGGAAGGAGGGGGGAAGGAGAGGAGGGAGGGAAGGAAGGAAGGAAAGAAGAGAGGGAGGGAGGGAAGGAGAGAGGAAGGAAGGGAAGGAGGGAGGGAGGGAAGGAGAGAGGGAAGGAGAGGGAAGGATGGAAGGAAAGAAGGAAGGGAGGGAGGGAAGGAGAGAGGGAGAGAAGGAGAGAGGGAGGGAAGGAGAGAGGGAAGGAGAGGAAGGGAGGGAGGGAAGGAAGGAAGGAAGGGAGGAAGGGAAGGAAATTCTTAAACATTATGCTGGCCAAAACATATATGTAAGCCAATTTGATCCACAGCTGCCAATTGGCTCCCTGTGCAACTGAAAAAAAAGTCAAATATAAAATTGAATATGTATACTGATGCAAAAAGGGAGTATGAAACCCGATAATATCAGCTTGCTCAAATTAAATATGCATATAATTCTCTAAAAATATGTATTTAATACATTGTTTATTAGAACTAACATAAAGAAAATAGAAAATATAAGTATTGGTTTTAATCCTAAGGCCAATGCAAGTTTTGTGGTAACACCTGATGATAATCTTCTATAAAATAGAATATTCTTTTCACACTCATAACAGGAAGAGAGCAAAGACGTGTTTAAGAATATAAATGCTGGATCCAGCCTGCCTGAATTTAGATCTTAGTTCTGTCTCTTATTGGGTGAATAACTTCTGATGTCTTCATCTGGAGTTTTTCCCCACCTGTCTGTGCCTCAGTTTCCTCACCTGTGAAATGGGTATAAGAACAGCACTTCCCTCATAGGTAGCTCTGATGATTCAATGACTTAATTATTATAAAGCATTTAAAACAGTGCCTGGCATATAGTAAGTGCTATATAAGAATTTGTTAAATAAATTATGGCTGTTGTTCAACCAAAATTTTATTTCCTAAATACTTGTAAAATATCATAAGGCAGGCTAATATTTTTTTAAACACTATAAATTCAACTACAGGAAACCAAATTCGCTCCAATGCTTTAAACTAGAGCTAAATGTCCAAGTGAATGTTATTGTTGTTGGTGACAACTCTCCAGCACTTGGATATAATTCTAACAGAAGGAAAAAATGCAACTTGTTGTCAAGGACAATTGAGCATCTGATGACTTGATGGCTTCTGAGATCTCTCCAGACCTGAGATCTTTTTTATATATCTATAAAAGTGTTATTTGTCTTACTTGGCAGCAAAGCTCACGGAAAACTGAGCTCTCTCCCTAGAGTCCTTAGCTTTTTATTAGATTCAGGATTTCCTGAAGCCCTTTCACATACCTCAAATTAAGAAGGCCCAAGTTAGGCCATTTTATGATTTTGTTATTCTAGTTAGTTGATGCTTAAAGTCTAGGCAGGATGCCCTGGGACATGAGGTGCAGAGGTACAGGCCTTACCAAACAGCACCAAGTAGGAGGAATGGGAAGAAGGTTGCTCTCATGGTGATGGCTGTTTATTCTCTCTCCTGGAGGGTCACAGAGTGAGAAGAGGTATGGCAGACATACCTCACAACATACCCTATGAATCACACTACTGTCTAGGAAAAATGTGTGTTAGGAGTTCTGAGCTACGGGAGCAGCCAAGAGATTTACTTCTTCTCTGTGAAGAACATACAAATCCTTGGCCCATCCCTTAGAATGCAGGTCATACAGAGGATTGAGGCCCCATGTTTTGGGTTAAATGGAGTTTGCTAGGTGGAGGTTTTTAGGTGGAGGGTTTAAATGAGCATTGCTATATAAACTGCATGCTTTTTACAAGTGGTAGCGCTTTTCCTGTCCAGCCGGCAACTCCTGGACTGCCCTGTATTTAAGACCTTGACAAGTCTATGTCTTACTTGGGCCCCTTCTTCCGGTTCTTGGACCATGATGCTTCAGTGCCCTTCCTATTGGAGTCAATAGGGGTCTGGTCTGACACCATAGTAGAGTACTTCTCTAGAGTTAAGAAGCCTGGGGTACTAGTCTGGACATTGGTACTAACAAGTTGTGTAATCCTGGGCAAGTGTCTTCTGCTCTGGGAGGAAGCACCTTTAGAAGGTACTTCCTTGAAATGAGGTGGTTTGACCAGATGACCTTTAAGAGCCTTTGAACAGTATGTGTCCTCTTTATACTAGAGTAAAGCTGTTACTGGAAAGGGGTCCAAATCCAGAACCCAAGAGAGTGTTCTTAGATCTTTCACAAGAACGAATTTGAGGTGAATCCATAGTGTTAAGGGAAAACAAGTTTATTAGGAACGTAAAGGAATAAAGAATGGCTAATCTGTAAGCAGAGCAGCTCCGAGGGCTGCTAGTTGCCCATGTTTATGGTTATTTCTTGATGACATGCTAAACAAGGGGTGGATTATTCATGCTCCCCTTTTTAGACCATACAGGGTAACTTCCTGACATTGCCATGGTATTTGTAAACTGTCCTGGTTCTGGTGAGAGTGCAGCAGGGAGGACGACCAGCGGTCACTCTCATTGCCACCTTGGCTTTGGTGGGTTTGGTCCAGCTTTTTTACTGCAACCTGTTTTATCAACAAGGTCTTTATGACCTGTATCTTGTGCTGACCTCCTGTCTCTGTGACTAAGAATGCCTTAGCCTCCTGGGAATGCAGCCCAGTAGGGCTCAGCTTCAGTGTACTCAGCCCCTTTTCAAGATGGAGTTGCTCTGGTTCAAACACCTCTGATAAAAGAAAAAGACAAGTATTGAAAGCATGTGTTTGGACCAGAAGAAGGTCAAAGCTATACACATGGGTTACATTTTCTATGATTTATTTGTTTAATTTAAATAAGAAATACTGCACCATGTTTAACTATTTAAACAGCACAAAGGATTGTATAATAAGAAAAAAATTATTTCTCCTCCTCTGCCTTCTGCATACTTTGGTTCTTCTTCCCCAGGTTACCAGAGACATTTATACCTCTCCCCACTCCCCTCCCTTTTTTTAAACCACAAATGGGAACAGATATTTGTATTATTTTGCTTCCTGTTTTTTTCATTATCAGGATGTCTTAGAGCACATTCCACATCAGTACATATGCATCTTGTTCATTCTTTGTAAGGTCACATTGTATTTCATTACACAGATATACATATTACATAGATATGAATAAAACTATTTCCCTATTAAATAATATTTATATTCACAAAAGAGTCACCAGCATTTTGCAACAATGAGCAATTCCAAATAAACCCCTGTATATACCTCTTTGCACAGATGAACCTGATGAAAGGAGAAAGTACTTAGTTTTCTAGGGATTCTTAGATTCTTCATAATAGAGATTAAAAAGAGGAAATAGTATGTTTCTGCCTAAGAAAGTAGGCTAAGTTCTCATTTGAAGAACTATTTAACCTATGTGCCTCAGACAATTAGATTTTTCTTCCTTTACTTTAGCAAGAAACAATACTTAGTATTGTTTTAAAGAAAAAATCATCACAAACTTTTAGGGATCATAAGATGGTTTCAAGACTCTCCTTAGGAAGCTGCTTGTTGTTCTGAATCCATTCTGTCATTAGTGGGCTGTTTTTCAGCAAAGTTGCACTAATATGTTTGACAGAAAACAAGTATCAAACAGATTCCTCCAAAAATGCTAACCAGACTTTATCAAAGAATGTATATTCTCTGAAATACGTTGGCTCAATTTAGAAACAAAAGAAGAATTTCACAATTTTCTTCCTTGGAACAAATAAAATAAATAGTTTTGTTACTCTTAAGCTTTCTAACAAGTAAACAAAGACTCAGAGGCTAGCTAATTTAAAATTATGTTTGGTCAAGAAGTCAACGTTGTTAAGAAAGCCCCCAATGTGGGTCATTTTTTTCTCTGATCAATTTGCTCACAAATCTTGTAGCTTAAACAAACAACATACCACAGGGTCTAAAATTCCAAGAGATAGTGTTGATTTGAAGAAATATACACCCTAATTTAATCCCTTTGTTTAAGAGATTGTGGGAGGGAAGGGGGACTATGGCAATGCATAATTTGTTATAGATCTGTAACATAAGAAGACCCAGATCTTACCAGTTTGTGTTTACAAATGGGATTAAATTAACATAATAATGTACATTTCATTGGTTCTAATCCATCTTGCCTAAGACAAGTATAGAAGTGGGAAAAATGACTTATCTCTACCCTCTTAGGTTCTTTTGCTGGGCTGTGAATTAAATTGACATAAATCAGATCATCAGCAGAAAAATAATTTTAATTATGTACATATGCCAGGGAGTCTCACAAAAATATGAGACTCTAAAAAGGAACAATGATTAAATCTCCCTGAGTTAGACGAAATAGGAGTTTGGGGCTGCTGGGGTGATGGTAGCAACGACTTATGGGAGGGTGAAAGGAGGAAATGTATGGTGAATAAAAGTTGTCTTGTTATGCAAATAAGAGCCTCGATGTGATCAAAGTTGTCACAGGAGCAGCTTTCTTCCTGGTACAAATACCTATATTAATAAAAATTTCCTTTATAGATACAAATTTTCTTTATAAAAGGGCAACTATTAAGAATCACTCTTGTGTCCACAGTTTCTCAAAGTAACCAGCACAAAATAATCAATATGTCAAAAAGGTATATTTTGGGGTGGCATATCCTGGCCTTTTACAGTCATATGTTGGGGTGTCCCCTGCAAAACTCTCATCTAGCTCTGGATTGGATTTGGTCTTCTGAGCACTACACCATCTCCTCATAAATACCGATCTCACATTTGCCTGGAGTCCTCTTTTCCATGACTCAGTGCCCCAAGGGTCAACTGGGGAATCCCATCTTTCAGACAGATGCAAGGCTGTCTTCATCACACTGGAACTGCCCCACCCTCTAAGAACCCATGGAAAGTCTTTTTCTCCAGCTGGTGTCCTCTTGCAAACAACATTCATCAAACCTATTCAAAGTAGTCTGGATCCTATTCAAAATAATTCAGAATAGGTGAGGACCACTCTCTTACTCTCCCAAACCCTCTGCAGCCCTCTACTCCTCTCCAACCTTCCCAACTCCACCTTCTCAACAACCACATTATACATCAGAAAATTCTTTTATTTCACTCTGATTAACAATTACCTCGATCCTACAAAGTAGTGTTAGTACCTTTCAGCAATAAATTAAGAAATTTCCCTAAATATACAAAGTTATCTATACAATCAAAATAATTTTCTTCTAGAATCTCCAAATTTTTAAAACATTAATGTGTCAATTACTCTCCCAATAGTTGTTTCCTAGTACGTCCATTTTTGTATAGTGCTTATTACATTTTGCAAGTATGCATGTACTCCAGATTCTCACAGCATCTTTATTCTAAACTCAGTAATCAAATATTTTGTTTGGTGAATTCTCACTGTGCATGTGAAGCCACACCGTACAGGGGCGGTACTGCTAGGAGTTTTCAGTCACCAATTATTAGGAAATACTCCGCCTTCAGATACATGCCTGTGCTTTCACATATATTGACAAAATACTATGATCAATAGCTGTTAAGAGGTTTTATTGTTTGTTTGCTTTTTACTTCCTTGAAATATTCTTCTAGCCTGGCTAGAATGTTCCTTCTGTCTTGTGACTATAATTAGCCTAAAGAACTTGGAAGTTGAATCATCTACATCTACTTGATTTATTCTCCTCAGTGCAATGGAAATAATTTCTTTTTGTTGGGTTACTGTAACTGAGCCCTTAAGGCCTTTATCATGTCGTGTGTTTTTTAAATGAAGCTTGGCCAACTTTGGCTTCAGCATTCCATTTCTAAAACTCAGGAGGTGGAAACATGTGACTATATATAAAGACTGTGCATGAAAAATGGAATCTGCCCACTACATTCTCCAAAACTCCTCCTAACAGGCTTATTCTGGCTCAAGAATGAAATCACATGCACCAGGAATCAAAAAGTGACCCCTTCAGAGGGGTCCCCACCTCATCACTTGGAATCCCCACCTTATCGCTTGGAATTTTATAAGGTAGGGAATCTCCACCTTATTGCTTGGAATTTTAGACTCTGTAGTATGCTGTTTGTTTAAGCTACAAGATGTGTGAGCAAATTGATAGAGAAAAAAATGACCCACATGGGTGTTTTCTTAACAACATTGACTTCTTGACCACACACGATTCATGCAATAGTATGCAAACATACTATTGCAGAATCTGAGTTCTGCAACAGTATGCCAAACGTTTTCATTGGCAAGCTCTGGAATTTCACTCTGTGACCTCCTTAGGCCAACTTTCACATCAAGTAGTAGGAAAAATATGTATTCATGGGGCATACTTCTGAGGTCATGTGACAGCAATTATTAAGCCCCATTAGTATAGCAAGAGTATGTGCTTGGCAGTGTCTTGAATGGGTATGACCTACATTTGTGGTCTTTCATTCCATTTATTCCATTCAAGCCTGGATAATTTCTGTCACAGTAAAGCCAGCCTAAAGCAAGGTTGTGACTAGAATTAGCCCAAAGAACTTGGAAGTTGAATCCCCTAAATCTACCTGACTTATTCTGCTCAGTGCAATGGAAATGATTTCTTTTTGTTGGGTTACTGTCACTGGACCCTTAAGGCCTTTCCCATATCTCATGTCTTTTAAATGAAACTTGGCCAACTTTGACTTCAGTGTTATATTCCCAAAGTTCAGGGAGGTGGAAACCTGTGACTGTACATAAAGATTATATATGAAAAGTAGAATCTGTTCACTAGAATCCTCTAAAACTCCTCCCAACAGACTCATTCTGGCAAGTATATTGTACCAAATATATATATACTTGATATTTGCTTTGCATCTATTAAAATTGAGTATGAGGCAAGGCATAAAATACAGCTCATGGAGTTTTATTTTATTTTATTTTATTTTTTATTGCATTGTAGGTTTGGGGGTACATGTGAAGAACATGCAAGATTGTTGCATAGGTGCACACATGGCAGTGTGATTTGTTGCCTTCCTCCCCATCACCTATATCTGGCATTTCTCCCCATGCTATCTCTTGCCAACTCCCCACCCCCCGGGAGTTTTTTTAATGATAAAGAAAAACTATACTCCAACTAGTCAATGTGTCTCTAAAATGTAGATAATATACTGAAGATGAATTAACATTAAACTTAGGAGAAATGTTTAAGCATAATAATAAACAAATAGATCATTTGTAGCAAATAACGATCCCAGACTAAGAGAGTGCCACTGTTTGCACACAGGGAACCTAAGCAGTCCACTCATCCTTCTTGTATTAGAGGCAGAATCTCTCTTCTTTCCAGAGAGATTGAAGTCTAAGACTATCCTATCTAAGACTATCCTATCTAAGGAGACTAATGGAATCCTTAAAGCCAGCGAATGCTACTCTATCTTACATGCTAAGGTTCTTGGGTCACCCACAAGAACTTGTTGGGGCTCAGAAAACAACATTCCATAATATGCCCCTTTGTATTCAAACTGAGAGCATCTGGGAAATAGCCAATGCAGGGAAGGAAAGGGCTTTCTCTGAAGTCCCTCCATCTAACTAAAGGGCAGATCTTCCAGATGATAGTCAACTTTTCTAAATTTCTTCCCCACATATCTCATCAACCAAAAGAAATTGATGCGTATCACAGGAAGGAAGACTGGAGCTGGCACCAGACCAGAGCCCAAGAGAACTTTGTCCTGGACAATTGTCTGTTCTTTAGGCCCATTCATCTCTCTTAAAAATTATTTACGCTTCCCCTAACATTGCCTACATCTCCCAATTACCACTCTCCTGTGAAGAGGGAGGGTGTTTGAACTTCAACCCTCTGGACCTTGTTTGAGTCACATATTTTGTGTGACTCCCATGCACAAGTGCACGTAATAAATATGTAGTTTTTTTCCCGTTAACCTGTCTATTGTCAGTTTATTTCAGCAGACTCAATTATTGAACGCTCAGAGGAAATGATTGAACTTTCCAACAAACTTAAAACTCTGTCTTCATCCTCCTTCTCCCCTTACCTCAGCTTTTGTTAGTCTCCTTCATTCATACATTGAACAAATAAATGTTTTCCTCCCAAACCCAGATTCCTACTCTCCTTCTCCCTCTAAAAGACTTTCCAAGGATCATTTGTGTAAGATGACCAGAGAAATGGTTGTCCAAACTGGCATGTTATAAATAGAGCAAATGGTCAGCCAGACAGGATCCCAAGGCATTAGGCAATAAAACACGACTTCTATGAAAACAGGAACTTACATTATCACCCTCCCCATGCGCAATTACTTAACAAGCAAGCTACTCTACACCTTTAATCTGAAACTCACCTTTTCTTTATACCACTTCCCCTACCATCCTTTCCGGGGCTGAAAAGGAGATTGTGTCAGCATTCTTCTTACTCTCCAGTGCTATGTACGGAATCTTATTTCTTTGAAACACATTCCATGACTCTCTGCTCCTTTCTCTCCCTCTGTCTGTCTCTCTTCCTTACTCTCTCCTTTTGCCTTCTATTTTTTTTTTTTTTTTTTACAAATTTTGCTGCTATTTACTAAAACTTCTTACATCTTGTTCAGTTTTTCTCTTCATTTTTTGCATGACTTCAATATGCAAGCAGAAAACCTGTTCTATAGCATAACCTTTTCCTTAGCATAACTGGTCTGTTTCATCAAAAATCCCATGAGAGGGCAAGGGAAAGTGTACTCATTGAGCACATTTTCAGCTTAGTTTCATGCAAAGCAAGTTATGATTCCAAAGATCTTTATACATTTTATATAGTCCCACATTGTTTTAGTCCAAGTTAGTCACACTTTTACCCATAAAAGTCTCTAAATTTTTTTTTGTCATTTTCCTGTGAATCTGATTAGCATATATGTCATTTATCAAAATTCACACTGTGTGACTACAGAAAAAAAAAATCAAGCTTTTAAAGAATGACAGTTAATTTTACTCAGAATTCTTACTGAGGACTACTAATCCACAGGGCCTATGTAGCACTAGAGTGGTTCTGTCACACTGCTACAGCATGGTATTTTATCCCACTGCTCATATACAGGTAGCGAGGGTTCAGTATGTGTGAAATCACATTAAACTTGCTCAGAAGTTACACTGAGGCACAATCATATCAAGGTTTGAGTGTAAGAGTCTATCTGGTTATAGGTTACACAGGCATAATTACTCACCCCTTGAGACTTGTTTTATGTGCAAGGAAAGGCAAGGACTAGAGTCATTTATTTTTATTTTTTTATATACTTTTTAAAATTTTTCTTTAAGATCTGGGATACATGTGCAGATCTTGCAGGATTGTTACGTAGGTATACATATGCCATGGTGGTTTGCTGCCTCCATTCCCCCCATCACCTACATTAGGTATTTCTCCTAATGTTATCCCTCTCCAATCCCCCCACCCCCTGCTATCCCTCCCCTAGCCCTCCACCCCGCAACAGACCACAGTGTGTGATGTTCCCCTCCCTGTGTCCATGTGTTTCTCATTGTTCAACAGCAACTTATGAGTGAGAACATGCAGTGTTTGGTTTTCTGTTCTTGTGTCAGTTTTCTGAGAATGATGGTTTCCAGATTCATCCATGTCCCTGCAAAGGACATAAACTCATCCTTTTTTATGGCTGCGTAGTATCCATGGTATATATGTGCCACATTTTCTTTATCCAGTACATCTTTGATGGGCATTTGGGTTGGTTCCAAGCCTTTGCTATTGTAAACAGTGCTGTAATGAACATACATGTGCATGTGTCTTTATAATAGATTGTTTCATAATCCTTTGGGTATATACCCAGTAATGGGATTGCTGGGTCAAATAGTATTTCTAGTTCTAGATCCTTGAGGAATTGCCACACTGTCTTTCACAATGGTTACACTAATTTACACTCCCACCAACAGTGTGAAAGCATTCCTATTTCTCCACATCCTCTCCAGCATCTGTTGTCTCCAGATCTTTTAATGATTGCCATTCTAACTGTCGTGAGATGGTATCTCAATGTAGTTTTGATTTGCATTTCTCTAATGACCAGTGATGATGAGCATTTTTTCATATGTTTGTTGGCCACGTAAATGTCTTCTTTTGAAAAGAGTTCATATCTTTTGCCCACTTTTTGATGATTTTTTTTGTTTTGTTTTTTCTTGTATCTTTGTTTTAGTTCTTTGTAGATTCTGAATATTAGCCCTTAGTCAGATGGGTAGCTTGCAAACATTTTTTCCCATTCTATTGGTTGCTGGTACACTCTAATGATTGTTTCTTTTGCTGTGCAGACTCTTAAGTTTAATTAGATCCCATTTGTCTATTTTGGCTTTTGTTGCCATTTTTGGTGTTTTAGTCATGAAGTCCTTCCCTATGCCTATGTCCTGAATGGTATTGCCTCAGTTTTCTTCTAGAGTTTTTATGGTGTTAGGTCTTATGGTTAAATCTTTAATCCATATGGAGTTAATTTTTGTGTAAGGTACAAGAAAAAGGTCCAGTTTCAGCTTTCTGCACGTGGCTAGCCAGTTTTCCCAACACCATTTATTAAACAGCAAATCCTTTCCCCATTGCTTGTTTTAGTCCAGTTTGTCAAAGATCAGATGGTTGTAGATGTGTGGCATTACTTCTGAGGCCTCTGTGCTGTTCTATTGGACTACATCTCTCTTTTGGTACCAGTACCATGCTATTTTGATTACTATAGCCTTGTAGTATAATTTGAAGTCAGGTAGTGTGATGCCTCCAGCTTTGTTCTTTTTGCTTAGGATTGTCTTGGCTATGCAGGCTCTCTTTTGGTTCCATATGAAGTTTAAGGTGGTTTTTCTGGTTCTGTGAAGAAGGTTAATGGTAGTTTGATGGGGATAGCGTTGAATCTATAAATTACTTTGGGCAGTATGGTCATTTTCACGATATTGATTCTTCCTAACCATGAGCATGGAATGTTTTTCTATCTGTTTGTGTCCTCTCTTATTTCCTTGAGCAGTGGTTTGTAGTTCTCCTTGAAGAGGTCCTTTATATCCTCTGTTAGTTGTATTCCTAGGTATTGTATTCTCTTTGTAGCAATTGTGAATGAGAGTTCACTCATGATTTGGCTTTCTGTTATTGGTGTATAGGAATGCTTGTGATTTTTGCACATTGATTTTGGATCTTGAGACTTTCCTGAAGTTGCTTATCATCTTAAGGAGATTTTGGGCTGAGACGATGAGGTCTTCTAAATATGCAATCATGTTATCTGCAAATAGAGACAATTGACTTCCTCTTTTCCTAATTGAATACCCTTTATTTCATTTTCTTGCCTGACTGCTCTGGCTAGAACTTCCAGTACTATGTTGAATAGGAATGATGAGAGAGGGCACCCTTGTCTAGTGCCAGTTTTCAAAGGGAATGCTTCCAGTTTTTGCCCATTCAGTATGATATTGGCTATGGATGTGTCATAAATAACTTTTATTATTTTGTGATACATTCCATAGATATCTACTTTATTGAGAGTTTTTAGCATAAAGGGCTGTTGAATTTTGTTGAAGGCTTTCTCTGCATCTATTGAAATAATTATGTGCTTTTTGTCTTTGGTTCTGTTTATGTGATGGATTGAGTTTATAGACTTGCGTATGTTGAACCAGCCTTGCATCCTTGGATGAAGCCTATTTGATTGTGATGGATAAGCTTTTTGATACGCTGTTGCATTTGGTTTGCCAGTATTTTATTGAAGATTTTTGTGTCAATGTTCATCATGGATATTGGCCTGAAGTTTTCCTTTTTAGTTGAGTCTCTGCCAGGTTTTGCTATCAGGATGATGCTTGTCTTATAAAATGAGTAAGGGAGGATTCTCTCTTTTTGTATTGTTTAGAATAATTTCAGAAGGAGTGGTACCAGCTCCTCTTTGTATGTCTGGTAGAATTCTACTGTGAACTGGTCTGGACCTGGACTTTTTTTGGGTAGTAGGCTATTAATTTCTGCCTCTACTTCAGACCTTGTTACTGGTCTATTCAGGGATTCAACTTCCTGGTTTAGTCTTGGGAGGGTGTAAGTGTCCAGGAATTTATCCATTTCTTCTAGATTTACTGATTTATGTGCATAGAGTTGTTTGTAGTCATCTCTGATGGTAGTTTGTATTTCTGTGGAATCGGTGGATATCCTTTTATTATTTTTT
The DNA here is from genome assembly GCF_030222135.1 of Aotus nancymaae. Classification (NCBI taxonomy): domain Eukaryota; kingdom Metazoa; phylum Chordata; class Mammalia; order Primates; family Aotidae; genus Aotus; species Aotus nancymaae. The sequence goes on along the minus strand of NW_026988431.1, from coordinate 45,024,547 downwards.
ATTGCATCTATTCAATTCTTCTCTCTTTTCTTTTTAGCTGGCTAGTAGTCTAGCTTTTTGTTGATCTTTTCAAAAAACGAACTCCTGGATTTATTGATTTTTTGAAGGATTTTTTTTTGTGTCTCTACTTCCTTCAGTTCTGCTCTGATCTTAGTTATTTCTTGTCTTCTGCTACCTTTTGAATTTGTTTGACCTTGCTCCTCTAGCTCTTTTAATTTGGATGATAGGGTGTCAATTTTAGATCTTTCCTCATTTCTCATATGGGCATTTAGTTCTATAAATTTCCCTCTGGACACTGCTTTAAATGTGTCCCAGACTTTCTGATACATTGTGTCTTCATTCTCACTGGTTTCAAGAACATCTTTATTTCTGCCTTCATTTCATTATTTATCCAGTAGTCATTCAGGAGCAGGTTGTTCATTTTCCATGTAGTTGTGTGGTTTTGAGTGAGTTTCTTAATTCTGAGTTCTAATTTGATTGCACTGTGGTCTCAGAGACTGGTTGTTATGATTTCTGTTCTTTTGCATTTGCTGAGGAGTGATTTACTTCCAATTATGTGGTCAATTTTAGAGTAAATGCAATGTGTTCCTGAGAAGAATGTATATTCTGTGGATTTGGGGTGGAGAGTACTGTAGATGTCTATTATGACCACTTGGTCCAGAGCTGATATCCTTGTTAATTTTCTGTCTCATCGATCTCTCTAATATTGACAGTGGAGTGTTAAAGTCACCCACTATTATTGTGTGGGAGTCTAAGTCTCTGTGTATGTCACTAAGAACTTGCTTTATGCATCTGGGTGCTCTTGTATTGGGTGTGTATATATTTAGGATAGTTAGCTCTTCTTGTGTCATTTATCCTTTTACCATATGTAATGCCCTTCTTTGTCTCTTTTGATCTTTGTTGGTTTAAAGTCCATTTTATCAGAGACTAGGATTGCAATCCCTCCTTTTTTTTTTTTTTTTTTTTTTTTGCTCTCCATTTACTTGGTAAATCTTCCTCTATCCCTCTATTTTGAGTCTATATGTGTCTTTGCACATGAGATAGGTCTCCTGAATACAGCACACCAATGGGTCTTGACTTTTTATTCAATTTGCCAGTCTGTGTCTTTTGACTGGGGCATTTAGCCCATTTACATTTAAGGTTAATATTATTATGTGTGAATCTGATCCTGCCATTTTGATACTAGCTGGTTGTTTTGCCTGTTAGTTGATGCAGTTTCTTCATTGTGTCGATGGTCTTTATCATTTGGTACATTTTTGCAGTGGCTGGTACTGGTTGTTCCTTTACATGTTTAGTGCTTCCTTCAGGAGTTCTTGCAAGGCAAGCCTGGTGGTGACAAAATCTCTGCCTCTGTCTCTCTCTCTCTTTTTTTCTCTCTCTCTATATATACATATAGAATATATATCATATTTTTAAAATTTTTCATCTTCTGAGTTTTTCAATACTAGCATATTATAAAGCAAACCAAAAACAATGAAAAATTCCTCAAGTTTTTTGAAAGTTTCCTCAGTCAAATTCTATATTGAAAAACACTGGGAGAAAATATTTTCATTAGAATTTGCTTTTGAGGCCAGGCATGGTAGCTCACGTCTGCAATCCCAAAACTTGGAGTGACCAAGGCTGGAGGAACACTTGAAGCCAGAAGTTGGAGATCAGCCAGGCAACAAGCTAGACCCTGTCTCTACAAAAAACAACAACAACAACAACAACAGAAAGAAAGAAGAAAAGAAAAGAAAAACAGTAGCCAGACACACTGGCTTACTCCTGTAGTCCCAGCTACTCCAGAGGCTGAGGCAGGAGGATTGTTTGAGCTCAGCAGTTTGAAGCTGCAGTGAGCTGTAAGTGCACCCTCCAGCCTTGGTGACAGAATGAAACTCCCCCCCACACATATACACATTTGTTTTTGAGATTCTTAGACGTGAACTTCTTCCTAGTCAAAATTACAAAAATTTTTGCTTTTCTCTTAAATTCCAAAGATTTTATTAGAACAGCACTTTGCTGCATTGTTAAATGTGTTTTTACTCTAAAAATAAAAATAAGAAATTATATACTTTATAAAAGTCAATAGCCCATCTTAGATCAGTCCAGTTTTTGGAAACTTTTGCTAACATCTTTAGTACTAACCAACTTCATAATGAATAAGGCTAGCGAAAATTGTACATTAATTTCAATTTTTGCCAAAGCATTTTCTCCATGTTGGGCACCTTCTGTGATTTTGCCTAACTTTCATAGTTCATTACGTATTTTATCTATAATAAATTGATTTGCATCTCTAGATTCATTTCTATCTTGCATCTGAAGTTATATCATAATATAGTCATATTATATCATAATATAAAGTCATATTAAGTCATGTATTTTTATCAGGATGTTCCACATTTTGTTAGATCCAGAAAATATTGCATGCAATTTTTGAATTGTTCCAAAAAATATCATCACTATTGACAAGGTTGAGACCTTATTTCCTCAGAACTAATTTAAACCATCTACTATACAAAGCCTAAAAAATGCTTCTGGAGTTTCGGTGAAATATTTAGCTTTAACAATTTTTTATTTAATAAATATGTTAGTCTTGTATTTGACATCTGATTAACATTTCCTCAAATTGAAGTGCAGTTGACCCTTCAACAACATGAATTTCAACTGTGTGGATCTATTTACACATGGATTTTTTTCTTTCTTTTTTGTTTTTGGATTTTGTTCAGTTGAACTCAGATCAAAAACACATTATTGGGGTGATGCAAAACACATGAAAAATAGAGGGCCAACTTTTTGTGTACACAGATTCTGCAGGGCTGACTGTGACACTCGAGGATGTGTGGATTTTGTTATACTGTGGGGTGGGGTCTTAGAACCAATCCCCTGAATACTGAAGGATGACTAAGTTTTTTCCAAAAAATTAAATAGGAAACCACGGAGCTCATTGAAATCTTCTAAGTATGCATCAAAAGGAGTTAACATCTGTGCTTAAGGGAACAAAAGAGGTTTTATCTGGTACACAAATTTCTCTGCAAGCCAAGAAACCAACTCTTCACTTCTGGTTGCCCGTATGATCTGAGTTTCCTTGGCAAGGCCAGGTCAAACCTCGTAGAAACACAGGCAAATTGGGCAGTTGGGCAGTCTTCAGATGGGTTTTCAGGGGCCACACTGAACCATGCTGGGTTGTTAGCTAGACTGGCCCAGGCAAGTTCATTACAAGGAGTGAGAGCAGATGGAGGACAAAAAGCAGAGCCAAGTGTCAGCACCAAGGGAGAAACATCAGCCTCAGATTTAAGAGGCAAAAATACAACCCCAGGTAGGAGACCAGGCCAGATGTCAGGATCCAAGAACAGAAATAGACCAGGGTATGAAAGGCCAACGATAGGAAGAAATGATAGGATCAGCTCTAGGATACATGGATACAATCTAATTTGGTGCTGGCCACATGAAGCCAGAGATGGCCAGAGCAGCTGAGTTCTTGGCTCAGGGCATGGTCAGAGAGTAAAACTATGAAAAATAAGAAAAAAATTATAATGACCAACTTTTCAAAAAAAATCAGGTCTCTAAATATGCCTAAAAAAAATTTAGTTGGCAGCCATATGTGCCATTCCTATCCCAAAACACCTCTAAAAGGAAACATTTTAAATAACCATTTGCAAAATTAAACTCTTCAATTAATTTTGCCAAGTTGAATCCTTTTTCTCACTGTATCCAGAGGATATGTAGAAACCTCACATGCCCTTTCTCTTGTCCAAGAAAGTTCGTGGAATTTGTTCTCTTATATTGGCACAGATAGAAGAGCACTTAAAAATAAATTCTCAATTAAAGATTATACAAAACAATTTAGAAGATTTCATAACATGTTATCATTTTCAGCTCCTCGATAACAAATAAAGAAATTCAAATGTTTGACCAGAGGGAAATCAGGATGAAAATGTGAAATTCACTACTCCTAAGATATTAATGAAGACAAAATGGAATAAGATTTTCTTTTACCTCAGGTAAAATTGTAAAATTTTGTATAATTTATTGATTGTTCATTTTTCTCTATTAGAGTCAAAGTATAAGACAAACTATTAATGAACTACTACAAGTCATTTTCTCCTTTTGCTTTGTTGCTAAAAGTTCTCAATTTTATTTTTTATATTTAATTACTGTATTTTCTCAACCCAAATAGTTCCAGGATTTTACACTTTAATTTTTCCTAAACCAAGGTCTCTCTTACAATCAACATGTATATTTATTGCAAATAGTCTTTTTCCTCAGAGTTTTTTAATTTTAATATGTCCTTCAGAAATGAATGAAGAAATTATAACATTAAAAATTACAATAATGTTACAAGAAAAGGAATCCAATGAGGCATATCTAGATTAGTTAACCAATTCTAAATTTTAATATAGAGATCCCTTTGATGTACATATTTTAATTTAACAGTAAAAAGGTAGATTGAGTACATGTATTTACTTTCTCTGCCTCTCTGGTTTCCATTAAAATCATAGCAAAGAGTTGTCTAAAAAAGCATATCAACTAAAGACAAAGGAAAAAGGAAAGAAAATGACAGTTGTGAAATTTTGGAAGCCGTAAGATGAATAAGTGACACTGACTTAGCAGAAGCAAAGCTAAATTCTGAAAGTTAAATCTCAAGGCTGGCAGAAGAAACAAGTAAATATTTGAATTCACACTGCAAACCCTTAAATGCATAGGAATTGAGGAATCCAGACAGCTCCGGATGTAAAGAAGAAGATAGGACAAACACTGAGAGACTGGTTCAAAGTCTCTTCATGTTAGATGCCAGGTCCATGCAGCTGAACCTCTCCAGCTGGGGTCTAGAGGTTTATTCTCTGGACTGTAAAATAGAAGATCTCTGGGCTGGTAGAGAGCAGGCACAGATCGAGGTAAGGAATCACACCAGTTCCTGCCCCTTCCCTCCAAAACAAGTAAAACTGTTGACACCAGGACTTCTCCAGTGAAATGGCCTAGACAGTATATCAAGCAGTAAAGTCACCAAACAACTACTTCTCTCCATTTTTAGTGTCCCATTCTTTTTTTTGCTGAAAAGGACATGATCTTATTCTTTTAATGGCTATGAAGTATTGCATGGTATATATATACCACATTTTCTTTTTTTTTTTCTTTTTTTTAAATTGTACTTTAGGTTCTGGGGTACATGTGCAGATCATGCAGGATTGTTGCATAGGTACACACATGGCAATGTGGTTTGCTGCCTCCATCCCCCATCACCTACATCTGGAATTTCTCCCCATGTTATCCTTCCCAGACCTCCCCACCCCCTCAACCCACTGTCCCTCTCTTGGCCACCCCCAACAGACCCCAGTGTGTGATGCTCCCCTCCCTGTGTCCATGTGTTCTCATTGTTCAACACCCGCCTATGAGTGAGAACATGCAGTATTTGATTTTCTGTTCTTGTGTCAGTTTGCTGAGAATGATGGTTTCATCCTATTCTTAACTATGAGAAAACAACCAAGGGTCAGAGAGCATCAAAGAAAGAGACCAAAACAAACAAATTGATAAAAGCAACTTTTATGCAACAGAGGCTATTCAAGCAGAAGAAACTTAAAAAAGGAAAAACAAGCAAACAAAAAATAATGACTAATGTCCTAGCATAAACAAGAAAAGAAATTGCATACACTTTAGAAAAGAGTAAAAGAACAAAATGCCCTTAAAAAAAGTGTTGAAAATTAAAACCATGATAAGAATTAGAAAAATGATGTTTGGAAAATCTTCCAGAAATTAGAATTTAAAAATTAAGAGCTGGAAAATAAAAGAAGAAATGAGAAAATTAGGAGATAATTAGAATGTCTGGCCTCTAAATAACAGGAACTCTTAAAAAAAAAAAAAAAAAAAAAAAGGAAAAACTATCACTGCCAAAACAATTTGATAAAATTTCTAAGAACTGAAAGATATGCATTTTTTCACATTGAAAGGGCTGACTTAGAATGAGTGAAATGACCTTCATAAACTTTCAGTACTCTGAAAACAAAAATTAAATCCTAAGAGCTTTTAAAAATGTTTTTAAAAGTCACATACTGTTCCAGTTATTAGTGTCATGCAACAAATTCTTTCAACACTTAGCGGCTTAAAATAATGATTTTATTATGCCCTTGGATTTTGTGGGTCAGTAATTTAGGCAGAGCACAGTAGGAATGGCGTATTTCTTCTCCACAATGTCTGTGACTTCAGCTAGGAAGACAACTAGAGATAACGGACAGATGGCTCAAATCATCTGAAGTCTCATTCACTCATATGTTTAGCGTTTGATGCTAGCTGTCAGCTCAAACCTTAGCTGGGGCTGTTGACAGAGGAATCCCAGGAGGCCTCTCTGTTTGCTTTGGGTTTCCTTAGAGCATAATGTTTAGGGTAGTCAGACTTCTTACATTGCTACTCAGGGTTCCACAAACAAGTGTCCCTATGAACAAGGCAAAAGATCTACTGCTTCTTCTAAATTAGCCTCAAAATTCCCCCAACATCACTTCCATTATAATGTATTGGATATAAGCAAATCACTGGCCAATCAGATTCAAAGGGAAAATACACACATGTCAGTGGGAGAGTAGAAAGGTCACATTGTAGAAGCGCATGTGAGACAAAGATATTTTGTAACCATTTTTGGAAATACAATCTTCCACACCACAAACATATAAAATTAGAATGACTTCAGGTTGCTCAACCAGTAAGACTAGAAGTTGTATAATGAGGGTTTGATGCCATTAAAATATGAAGAAAAAATACATTTAAATCTAGAATTCCATTTGTAAGCTAACTATGAATAACATGCATGTGGAATATTTACATTTTCAGACATGCAACTTCTAGAGCATTTGTCTTCCATGCACTTTCTTGTAAAGGGACTGCTCCAAGATGAAGTCTTAAACCAAAAAGGAATATCTGGGCTCTAGAAACCAGAGGACTCCATGCAATGCAGAGGCAAAGAACGTGTCTGAAAGAAGAAAATCAGAGTCCAATGACAACTTACTGCACCAGACGCAGTAAGCCTCCAGTCCAGGCTCTGAGAGAAGCTGTTTCACAAACATGAGATTAACACAATACATGATGTCTATACTGAGAGAAGACCTAGACAAATGGCAAGAGTTTAGTTTTGAATAACATGCATATGTATATGTATATGTATATGTATATATGTGTATATATATATATGTGGAAAACTAAGGAGAGGAGTCAAAAGTAAGATTAATTACTAACTTCAGGAAGAACATAATTATGCAAGAACGTAATCACTGGCTACGGCATTGCTTAGCTGTGAATGGCATTTACATATTGATGAACATTATAAAAATGAATATTGCTCTAATGAAAACTATTTAAAAGGATGGAGTGGATCTTGGAAGCTTGCATGTATGCGCAAGGGTGTAATTGTAAAGGAACTAAACCCTTATTTTCATGGTAGAAAGTTAATAGAAGATGTCTAAAACTGAAAAATCCTAAAGAAACAATATAAACACATTATTTAGAAATATGGAGAGAAGGATTAACTAAAAAAAAAATGCAAAGAGCCTGTGCTTATAGAATGCGAAAGAGGGACACAGAGGACTTTCACTTTAATCATCAGGCTTGTACAAACAATTTATATGTATTTAATGTTGCCAAAAATAAACATAAACCAGGCAAGGAGGCTTATTTTGGGAAGCCAAGGTGGAACTCTCAGAAGTTTGAGACCAGGCTGGGCAACATAGTGAGACTTCATATCTACTAAAAATTAAAAAAATAAAAAGCCAGTCATGATGGTGGACACCTATACTTCAAGCTACTCAGGAGGCTGAGGTGGGAGGATCGTTTGAGCCCTGGAGGTCAAGGGTATAGTGAGCCATGATCACACCACTGCACTCCAGTCTAGGCAACAGAGCAAAACCTTGTCTCAAAAAGTAAATAAACATAAAATAAATAGAAAAGAACAAGCATAGAAATTTATCAGTTGCTCTTGTTGGTGGGATGGTGGTAGTGTCGTGATGGTGTAGATAATGCTGTATTTTGATAGAACAGGGTTTTCATAATAGTCTGCCTGAATACTAATGTCACCCCCTGAGCCTTGCCCACAGAGATTTTTGCTTAATTGTTCAGAGTGAGACCTGGTCATAGGTATTTTTCTGATGCTCCCACATTGAGAACCACTGCACTAAAGCTGGGGTCAGTGATATCTTTCTGTACAGAGCTAGATGATAATTATCCCAGGCTTTTTTTGGGCCATATATGGTCTCTAGCATATAATCAAATGTTTTGTTTTGTTTTACAACCCTTTAAAAATGTAAAAACCAGGCTTAGCTCATCTGCTGTGGGAAACATTTGGATAGGGGGCAGTAATTTGTTAACCCCTGCACTACAGATTCCTAACCAGTTACCCTTCAGCACCTTTTCGCTTCTTCCTGATTCATGACAATTTCAATTAAACAAATATTCACCACATGTTTATTTTCCTTCCATCCAGAAATTTTATCAAACTGACAAACGAGTTTTAAAGTACAAATTCAAGGACAAAGGTGAGAAAGGTGAGGAGATGACAGCAGATGAGGAATGTCAATAAATAATGGGAAAGTTCAAATAAATAACAAACAGCTGGAAGGCTGGTTCTTGACAAAGCAACATGTAGGAGTGCTGAAATGCAGACACCTGCGGAGGGATTGCAACTGTGAATTGAGCCAGTTTTTCCTACGGAAACTTAGAAAGTTTCAGGACTTGGTGGTCAAAGGTACCACAGAAATTGGGCTGAACCATAAGACCAAAAACAAGGGAAGTGGTAGAAAGCCTATTATTTATCAGTTAGAGCAAAGGCCTTGCTTCATCCTCCAAAACTGCAAGGCAGAGGGTTATAGAATTCTTCACTGTGAAGCTGAGCAGCACGAAAGAAAAGTCTCTTGGTATCTCCTAAGTGAGAAGGGCACCTTGCTGCCTTATTAGCCTACAGTGAATTCTGCCAAACTGCACTTAGCAATTCCATTAGCTTTTTAGAGCCTCCTTCTAATTATAAGTGGGGAGCCAAGCATTGCCAGGTGTTTGAGAAAAGTCTCTAAGGTAAAAACAGGCCCAAATAATAGAAAATCAAGCCCAGACCAAAAAAAAGAATATGCAAAGAGCACAAAAAACTTTCAAAACTATATAACTAATATCCTCAAAAAGATTAAAGGATGTTTTACAGTCATGAAGCAGTAACAGTCTATTAAGAAAGATCCAAGTAAGAGCTTTAAAGCACTTAAGTGTAGAATAACTAAAATAGAAAATTCAACAGATTTGAAAGACAAAATTGTGAAAATGTCTCAGAAATCGAGAAATAAATGGAAAATTTAAAAATTAGGCAAGTTAGAGAATCAGTGTAGAAGACCCAGTAGCTCAACTAAGAGGTCCAGAATAGAAAACAGAAAACAAAGGAGAGAACCATCATAAAAATAAGACAATTTCCAAAACCAAAACAGAAATCTTCAGACTGAAGGGCCTATCACATGCATAATACAATAAATAAAATACACCAAAGGACATCACAGTGCATTTCAAACCCCAGGACATTAAAAAAGAGAAAATCTTTACTTTTAGATAGAGAAAACAGATCATTGAACAGAGGATTTGGAAATCAAATAGCATTAGACTTTCAGCAGCAAAACTAAAACAGGTGTGTAGGTGGGTAGGGAATGAAATATAGAGCAATGTCTTTAAAATTCTCAGTGAAAATGCTCTCCAATTTAGAATTTTTAAGCCATCAAACTGTCACTCAAATATGGAAGCTGGATATATATTTTCAAACATTCCATGTGTTCTTTCTTGAAAAGCTTTAGAGGTTGCTATACCAAAAGAAAGATGTGAGGTACAGAAAACAGGAAATCCTATGGAGGTTAGAGTAGAGAAAACCCCAGAAAGACTGCTGTGCTGCAGCAGCCTGGAGAGTCAGCAAGAGCAATTAGAGCCAGTCAGAGGGCCCCTGCACAATGTTCTCCAAGGCAAACCCAGTCCTGATGTGTTTGAGTACACAGGAAATACTAGAAGACATGTGACAGGCCAGGTGCGGTGGCTCATGCCTGTAATCCCAGCACTTTGGGAGGCCAAGGTCGGTGGATCACTTGAGGTCAGGAGTTTGAGACCAACCTGGCCAACATGGGGAAAGTCCTTCTCTACTAAAAATATAAAAATTAGCCAGGCATGGTGGCACATGCCTATAGTCCCAGCTACTTGGGAGGCCAAGGCAGGAGAATAGCTTGAATCCAGGGGGCAGAGGTGACAGTGAGCCAAGATCGTGCCACCACAGTTCAGTCTGGGTGACAGAGTGAGACTCTGTCTCAAAAAAAAGAAAAAAGTCATTTGATAGATCCGTTTGAGCACTTAGGGGTGAGGGGATAAGGGTGGGAAAATATCAATAGGTACATAGAAAACTAAGCAAATGAGAAAACAGATACTTATTATAAGGTACATGAATGTGCTTTGGTCAAGGAGTAGGCCAAGGCAGATATCTAGGCCTCCATGACTCAGTGAGTTTGCCACACAGGTGCACACCCCACTTGTTATATAACCTGTTTGTGTAAGTTCAAACTTAGCTCTGAGTCACTATTGTCTGTAAAAGGTATAATTGCCCTGCTGATTCTGTGCATGGGGGCTTGGCTCAGCTAGGCTGGACATGGCTTTTGTGCAGGTGCTGGCACCCAGAGAAAGAGAGAGCGAACCAAAGCTGTTCATCTTGCAGGTGAACAGAGGGGAGCCAGGACACAGCTTGGCATGGCACAGCATGGCACAACACAGCTTGTGCTCATGCCCAGAGAGAGAAAGAGGTAAGCTGCTGACTCTGAAGGTTAGGGAGAGCTGGCTGTGCAGCTGCAGGCATGGAGGCGGTAGAAGCCACAGAGCCGGAGCAGACAGCCAAGATAAAGGTGGACAGTGTAAGAGAGCTAATGTCAGTAGCTGCTGATGAAAAAGCTGCTGAATAAAACTACATTTCACCTGCCTATGATTCACTCCTCCCCTCAGACCACAGCATGGGCTGGACCCACACCCCTGAACCTAACACTTATTTACTGCAGGAAAAGCCAAATGATAATCACGGACCATCACTTGACTAAGGAAATAATTCTTACAAATACTCATAATGTAAAATTTAGTCTTCATAAACCAAAATTCTGATATAATTATATTTTGAAAAATTGACTAGGGGAATTACTAGGAGAGATTTTGTAAAAGAGCTGAATCATTTTTTGAACAAAAATATCAATAGATGATATCTAGAATTGGTGAAGATAAAGCACATTTTTAAAGATGAGCACATTGTTTTGAAGTACAGTGGCAATGTCAGAAAAAGAGGTAAAAGTGTGTGGCCTCTAGATAGCAGGTGAGGAAAGTACAAAAATACCTTTAACAAAAACATATTTTAACAAGACAAAAGTATATGAAACAAATTGCAAATCACCAACAATAGCTGTAAGCATTTCCTCCTTGAACGGATGTAATCTAACAGGATTACAGTATACTTTTAAGAACCCAAATCAAAAACTGTAAGTTTTCTTCATGTAAATTGTAACTATAAACGTTTCTGAGTTTTATAGTAAGTATTCAAGTTAAATTGTTAGTGAAAAAGCAAGGAAAGTACTGTATGCACAGCAGAATATAAATTTGAAGAAAAATACACATGCATATGTATTTATACAAAGGGGATCTCTGCAAGGATGCAGCTGATATTGAAAAGAGTCACTGCCTTCGAGGAAGAGGACTGGAATAGGGAGGTCAGAAGTGAGAGGAAGACTTGCTTTAAGATAAGCAGTCTCCCTATATACTTCTGTATTGTATTTCTTTAAAATATCCTTATGAATGAATTCTATTTATGTTCAAGTAAGGGAGATTTTCGTTATAGTGAGAAAATACAGGAAAAATTACTATATGTGTCTTATATTATGTCCAATATTGTATATAAAGAAAATGAGTATTTATATGCATTTTATGGTTCTGACATAAGATATACAGGAAGGAAAGCATTTGCAGCCTGGGTATATAAAATAATGGATTTATTTTGAAATGTTTTGAGTTTAGTGCCTGTGTGATATCCAGAACCTGGAGTACCTGTAAGTCATTAAGGCTGGAGATGGAGCAAGTGCTGTAAAAACCACGGAATAAGTAAGATCACCTGGGAAAGTTTTAAAGCATGCATGAGAGAGAAGGGAGTCAGCTGTGAAAGCAACAGTCATTTAATGAACAACTCAGGAAAAGAGATTAAAATGAAGTCGGAGAATGTGTTAAGAACGTTGGTAATGCTACCTGCCACATAATACTTTCTAAGGAAAGCTGCTTTGCTTAAGGGACAGTCAAAAGTGGCCATGCTTAGCTTGCTTGGGCCCCCCATTTCCTCCACAGCTGATTGGTCCAGCATGGGTTGCAGACATACAGCTACCTAGCCACTCATCTGAACGTATACATGTATATGTATTTATGTCTTGTACTTTCTATGTGCCCTTGAGAGAAGGAGGAAACTGATGAATTTCAGAAGATATGAGGAGGTATTAGCAAGAAGAAGTAATAAAAAATAGAGATATTACAAAGAAAACACTAGAACATATGCAGAGAGAGAAAAGCCCATTTATCAAAAAGGACAATATAAAATTAGAAATAGCCTCCCAAAAGAATAGTGTCAACTTTAATTAAAGTACAACTATGGGCAAATCTCTAAAAGTACTTTGTTTACTCAGTAATGTGTTTAAATCTCTTCTACATTACTATAAGAAAACTGAATTTACAACCTAACAAAGAACTTTAGAGTGCTAGCTAATCTTGCTGACATCAAATTCTAAAATATGATTATTTTTGACAAGACTCAGCTCTGTTTCATAACAGATTTTACTCTCTTATTAGCCTCCCATATAATGTAAGCATATACTCTCTTAAAGTCATTCTACTTTAGTAGGCACATCTGACTTTCTGGCATGAGGTTTGTAAAATATGTTTTAGATAATTGTGGACAGTCAAAAACATAACTGATGTAGGAGAACCTCATAGTTTATGAATCTTACTGCTAATCATGTCAGATGTAATGAACTTAATTAAACTACTGGTAATTTGAGGGCATTTTAAGGTTTGTTTTTTTAACCTTAAATGGAACCATTTAGTCCATACACACTATATAAACTTCAGCATAATTTCCACTATCTGGAACTGAACTCCCTCTGATGTCTCCCCTCTGCAGTTGTTCAAATAATTTCTTCTGTAGTCTTCACACTTAAAATGTGGATGGTTGTTCAGGGTTCAACAGTGAAAAACTGAGGAGATCCTCAGAGAGCAACAGAATTACTAGTGCATCTCCAGTGTGGTTCTGCAAAGTTCCTTTTCCCATACAGGGTATCATATTCACAGATTGTAGGGATTAGGTCATGTGCATATTTGCGGAGGACTAGGCTCGTGAGGATGTAAAGCAACTGGAATTCTTGTACACTGCTGGTGGCATATAAACTAGTAAACACTGGAAAATTGCTAGCATGCACAAAAGTAAGTCCCTCTGACCCAGAAATACCACTGTAGATATAGACCCAACAGAAGTACATAGATATATGTGCACCAGAGATATGAGCAAGCACGTTCACATCACTACTATTTAAAATAGCTCTAAATTGTTAACTTCTCACGTGCTATCAAAAGTAAAATGGATAATTACACTATGGTTTAGTTACACAATGCAGTACAATACACTAATGAGAATAAATGATCTGCAAATATACACAATAATATGGATAAAGCTCAAAAAATAATGTTAAGCAAAAGAAGCTGGACACCTGAGTACATACTGTATTGTTCCCTTCATAAAAAGTATAATACAGGCAAAACTAATGTATTGGAAATTCAGATAAACTTACCCTTGGGTAAGGGTGACCAGAAGTGAATAATATAGATCAGAAAAATTGGTAATGTTCTGTTTTTCCATCTAGTGTTGGCTACACGTTTAATTTTTGAAAATTAATTGAGCTGTATATTTATATATACTTTTCTATGTTTAGTTCATACTTCTATTAAAAAATTTAAATTATGCTATTTGGTTGTGATGGGTGGGATTTCTTTATGACAATTAATTCAGGGATAGCCTTCTGATTTGTTTATAGATTTAGAAAGTGTTTCTCTTCCCCCCAACAAAATAACACCACTGACATCCAGCTAAGGGAATAATAAACTTATCTAGGTTGCTTAGCCTAGGACTAAGGCCAGCTCTGTCGGAAGCCTCACACTACAAATACTCTTCCTGACCCCTTCTTTCTTAGATGAATGGATGGATGAACAGACAGACGAATGATTGATTGACAGACAGACAGACAGATAGATAGATATTGTTGAAATAATGCTGGGTGCAAAGGATACAGACTAAGAATAATCAAGGATCACTCTTCATTATCTGACAACTGATCTTCATTATCTGACTACTGAGAGAACAATCAGCTGGGTGTTGGAGGTGGGGGTGGTCAGATTGCAGATTCATATTGACACAATGAGTTTCAAGTGACTACGACACATTTTTTCTGCATCTCAATTTCTTAACTGTAAAAATAGGGAAAATATGTACCCTGCTTACCATCCTGAGTTTGGGAAGGAGTTGAATATATAAACATATTTTAAGTCAAGATGTTAAAAGACCCTTAAGTGGAAACAATGCTCCTCATCGCTGGTTTTTCCAAGCACGAGTTTCTTGTTCTGCCCTTAACACACAAACGCTCAGGTGGAGTGAATTCATCTATTTGATAAATTTGAAACAAAGAGGGCAGGCATAGCTAGCTCCTCTCTTCCCCTTCCTTTTAAGAGCGGCTATGAGAAAGTTTACGTCTGGTTTTCTCGCGGGTTACAGGCGCAAGCTTACCTGGGAAGCCGAACGTCTGTCTAGACTGCTGTGACTTAAGATTTCTGTAGTCATGTGTAACGGGGAACTACGCTGGAAAAAAGCAAGGATTAAAGTAAGTCCCTCATTCTAAGGATCCGTATTTGCAGGTCTAGCCTTACCATCAACTAAGCCCCTTTCCAACAGCAATGAAGCTGCTATTTTGATCTCCATCTGCCAAAAATGTTTTTTCCTCTTCCAGTGTTTTTAAGAATACAGGCAAGAAAAAAAAAGCTGGCTCTTTATTGTGCCTCTTCAAATGCCCACAGAAGCTAAAGTATTACTGTTATTGGGATGCATTTTTGTTTGCTGGAGTAATAGTTCTCACAATATGTGTTTTGTTCTACAACCTTTTCTTTTTCCCTGAGCTCTTGCTGCCTGTGAAACAATTATAATGGTGTTAAGGGTCTAAGATTTAACTCACATTCTTTATGTGGCTTGTAAATTCAACTCAACAAACGTTGTTCTGTGACTACTACATGCTAGACACTGTGCTAGACTTGGGGGTTGAAAGAGTGGTTTTCTTAAAGCAGTATTGTGTCCTGGACATTTTAAATTAAATTTCTTTATGGAAACTCTGTTCAGGATCTGATGTCAGCAATGTTCGTGGAGAAATAGCATCAAAGCCTTGGTGATTGTGTTTGTTTAAATATTGGAATTAGATACTCTTCTCTCACTTTTATATTCCAATGAATAATCCAAAGACTTACATTTCTCATGCTACTTCGGCTGTGGTCTTATGTTTCTTGTGCTATTACTTGGCTGTGAAGTGAGGTATTTAACCATTTAAACCATTAAAATGTCCTTATTTAAGTGAGAAAAAACAAATGAAACAAGCACAGACCCACAAGTAATCCAGGCCCTTCTTGTTAGAAAAAGGGCACCAGCCTTTTAAAGCTTTTAGTTAATAATTAAATAAATATATTAAAGAAGCAATAATGAGTGAGCAATAATGAACTTCTATGGTCTTTGTGTTTCTGGTGGTCCCAGAAGTGACCCATCGCAATTGTAAGAAACCTCTAAGAATATAAAATATGTTTAATCAGTCAAGTCTCAGAATGAGACTTTGACTCTGCATCTGACAATTAGTAGGTCCTTCTGAAGACCCAGAACTAATTATGAAGTTTGGCAACTGTTAAGAATCCCACAATTTCAATCTCTGCCAAACCAGGGACCCAGGAAAAGTGAGGAGTGAGTAATAGTTAGAGGAATCTGAAACTGAGGAAGCAGGAGGGCTCATGTGAGGGATTCTAGATACTCTGATTAGTTCAGATTTTTTGGCCTAGCTAAACTACGTCTTGGAGAACAGAAAGAACGTATGTCTATAATTACTGAACCACTGTGGGTAATTATTGGGAAACCATGGAAAACAGGAGAGGTTCCAGGAGACTGAAGGATGGAAAAATGTTGCTCCAATTTTTAGAAGGGAAAGAAGGTAGATTTATTGAATTACAGATCAGAGAGCTTGACAAAAATCCTAGAAGACATTATTTTTTAAGAGTCCATGAACACTTAGAAGAGGAAACAGTGAGAACTAAAGTTAGAGTGGCTTTGTCAAAACCAGATCATTACAGACTAACTTCACTGCTTGGTTTTTCGACAGTGGCTAAACTGGTGTATGAATAAGGCATAGTATAAACCATATTTCAGCTAATTATTAGTCAAATGTTTCATCATAGCATCATGTACATGATGGGGAAAAATGAACTAGGTAATAGAACAATTAGCTGTGAATGATTGAATGATGGAGTCTCCATCTAAAGGGTGCAGACTTACCTAGTGACAGCCCATAATTCTTTCTTCTTGGCCTCATCCTCATCAATATTTTTCTATAATTTTGACAAAAATCAATAACTTGTTACTCTCTTCAGACTTGAGGGGAAAATCACAAATCCTCAGGCATCTGTCTACCTTTGAGAGATAGTAACCCAAGCTGATTCTTTACTACCTATGTTGCTATGACTCAGTGCTATACATATTGAGTGAATCCTACACTCCTGTTCTAGCTACAGCTGACTGGCCAAAGTAAAAATGCATGACCAAAGCAAATACTAATGGACTCAACTTTAGAAAGACAGAAAAACTGAGATGGCTTACCCAAAAATTATTCCCTCGGGGTCCCCGCATATTAAATCCTTGCATATCATCCCAAGCAAATATTGTTATTGGAAAGAATAAATGCTAGAATAAAGAACAAACTTAAATTCTGCAGTTTGGGGATCTCATTCTTACTGGGCCTACTGTTTTAAAAGCAACAGGATCTAGAATAATAGTTCTTTCTGTACCCATCAGCCAAGGTAATTTGCTGTGTCTTTCTGATATTAAAGGGCCTGGCTTATCACCTGCATATCAAATTTAAGGATTATATGAAGCTAGAAGTAGTACACATACTTAATGTGATGTATTACCATATTAAGACTTATATTTGACCCATTGATTTAATGTGTTACTTTTAACAAAATGAGCTTTAAGGGAGAAAGAGAAAACAAAGCCTTTTTAGCCTCTAGTCAAATCGGGTACTTTAGAGTCAGCATTTTTTTTTGGTGAACATTTTATTAACGTTGGTTAACAGTAACCAAGGTTAAGCTTTACAATAGAATCAGGACAGATTTCCAAGCTAATGAAACTTAAGCTTCAGGGCCCCTTACTTGCATGGACCCTTTTCAAAGCTGTCATGTAGGGCCACAGTGATAAGGCTGCCATATAAAATACAGGATCCTCAATTACGTTTGAATTTTAGATAAACAATGAATAACTTTCACTTAAGTAGGTCCCAAATATCAGATACATCCTACATTTTTATTTGCTAAATAAACTCTACATGGGATAGAATCATCAAGCTCAGACTGGAGGTTACCCTCTCTGCCCTCGCGGTAGTCTTAGATCCATAGGTGGGGTTGAGAGGCCGCCAGTCCTACGTTCACATCCACCCAGATCAAGTAGCAGCCTTGTCCCAGGGAACCTCATTGAGTATCCAGACTTTGACTCCAAAAAGAAAGGCACAGATGAGATTCTTTCCTGCTTCCTGCTCAGAAGTCAATGCTAGACTGCATGTCGTTTCACCATCATCTCCCATCCCCTCAATCCCCCCAGGACTAGTGGCCAGGGTGGGACAGGACACAGTGGCAGCTAGGACCCAGCTACCCTAGAAATTGCAGCGACCAAGGAACATGAAGACTGAGATCAAGGGGCTGCAAACATTTGAAAGTCTGTCCGTGAAAGTAGCGCCATCTCAGCAAGAAGCTGCAGCTGTGGCTCCACATACAGGATCACAAATAGTGAGCTGTGAAGCTGAAAGAAATGGCAAAACCATCAATTTCAAAAACGAATTTTCTCTATCATTCTAGAGGAAAGCCTTGATTATTTTTCTGTTCTCTTTATTGAAAATATTCAGACTTGTGACAGAAAGAAGCAACCAAAGAAAATGCAGCCCAAAAAAGGTAATTTAGAGGCATGTAAGCAAATAATGAGAATTAAGATTTCCTGATTTGCACTATTTGCAATATTTACTATATATATTTGTCATTTATTGTAAATTTTAATTCTAAAAAATGAACTTTTATATCTAATTTTCATAGCATTGTATGGTTTCTCTTAAAAAAAAAAAACTTCAAAATTATATGAGCTTTAGGCCCCACAAAATCTGGATCAGTCCCTGAATAGAATAAACTAGTAGAATAAAACTAACAATGACAGCAAAAAGAATGAATAAACAGATAAAGTGGAGGGAACCAACATTTCTGAGAGTCTATTACATTTCAGATTCGGTGCTAACAGTAACAGCTGATACTTATTAAGAGCTTTCTTAAGTATCTAAAGAGCTTAACTTACTGTATCATTGCATTTAGTCAATATGATACTAGGAAAAAAAGCACTATAAGTATTAACTTTGTGGTGTAAAGAAATGAGCTGAAAACATAAAATATTGTGCTCAAGTCATGCACCTATTAATTAATGAAGATAAAATCTGAACGCAGGTTTCAATTTTTTTCTTTGGGACAGGATCTTGCTCTGTCACCCAGGCTGGAGTATAGTGGCATGAACAGAGCTCACTGAAGCCTTGACCTCCCAAGCTCAAGTAATCCTGCCACCTCAGTCTCCCAGGTAGCTAGGACTACAGGCACGCACCACCGTGCCCAGATAATTTTTTTTTAAAAATGTAGAGACAGGGCCTCACCATGTTGCCCAGGCTGGTCTCAAACTCCTGGCTCAAATAATCCTTTCACCTCAGCCTTCCAATGTGCTGGGATTATAGGCATGAGCCACTGTGCCTGGCCCAGATTTGGATTTTTAAAAATGCATTTTTTCCTCATTTTTCTTTTCTATTTTTTACACTAGAAATTATCTTCCAGGCAATTAATACTAGGATTTAAATATCCATTTGTTCCTTTTTCAGTCAATTAGCATTTTTATTGGGCATGTAACATGTAATACAAAAATTATGGGAGTCAAAAAGTGTTTATGGGGACGTTTGAATATCTGCCTTATCACTGCTATTTAAAAAATCCATTAGCGACTCTTCAGAAATGTATTGGGCCCAGAAGAGTTCTGAAATGTTATTATTCACTAGAAATAGATGACCCCACAGACATGTTTTTATGAGGGAATTGTCTGAGAGTGGAACCAGCATGAAGCATAAGTGAGCCAAAAAAAGGAGTGAATCCAGCTCCCGCTGATGTCATACAGGCCTATTAGGTTAAGTGAGCCAAAAATCTTCCTATTTTCCAGAACCAGGCTGGGCTGATTTTTCTGTCATTTACAGGCAAAATAATCTTCACAGGAACATTCCAAAGGAAAAAAGTGACTTCTAAAGTCAATAGTGGTTTTTGTAGCCAATGGAATAGCGGGGAAAAAAATTTTTTTTTCTACAAATCCTACCAAAAGTTAGGAAGACCAAATCTGTACAGGGTTTAGGTTAGGTCAACAAAAAACCAGTTAAGCAACTGAACACTGCTCGGTTTTCACCCACATATGTTGGAACTACGTGAACTTCTTCACATATGTTCATACCAGGATCGAGATGGTGGCCACAGTGTAGGACATTTTGGCCCTTGCATTGTGCACACATTCTGCTCAAGAACCTGATTCAGTGGGTGGAAGGAAAGGCTTCCATCAGGGACTGGGTGAAGATGAGGATGAGGCAAAAACATTAAAGATAGCCAGGATGATGAGTGTAAAAGAAAGCAAATGTGTCAGAAAAAAAAAAAGAGATTGAGAAAAGGAAAGAAATTTTAAAAATTGTTTAATATTAGAGGAACTAGAAGAACCTAAGTAATTTACACAGAGAAAAAAGGGAGAAACAATGAATCAAAATTGCTAGAAGAGGCTAATTTTAAATTGACAATAGATACTTTGTGGTACTAAAAGTCTATGGAGTAGAGACGCTGAACTCAGACTTCACAGTTTAAAAAGTTATTAAAAGATAATGATGCAACATAAAACATTTTTTCATTATACCAAGTCTTTTAAACCATTAGTTTGAGATGAGTATATTTCGGTGTTAATTTCATAAAGATTGCCAATTTATGGGCAAAGTTATACAATTTTTAAAAAATCAAGAAAAGTGATAAGAAGAAAGGTCTGGTTTCTGGAGGGAAGGTCAAAGGCTTCCAGGCCTAGACAATCCAATAGATGGTGGAGTTCTCACAAGAAAAAGAATGAGACTGAAGACGTTTCCTCTTCTAAACCTTAACTCTGTTGCCCAGTCTCTTCAACACGTAGCTCAAGCGTTTTCCTTTCAGTTCTGTCAAATGTTAGAAGTATCATGGTTATGTGCTGGATAAATAGTTCACTCCTTGACACTAAGGTGTTCAGTGATGAGGGGCCTTGGAGTAACAAGGAGATAAAATTGATGCAGCAAGAAGAATTCTGAAATGACCTTGAGATTCCCTCTCCCCGATGTGCATGTTCTGTATAATCCCCTCCCCTTGAGTGTGGGTGAGACTATGATGAACTTCACTCCTGTAGTTAGGTTACTTCATATGGAAAAAAAGTGATGGGATTTTTGCAGATAATCGTGATTAAGTCTCAAATCAGTTTACTTGCAGTTAATCAGAAGGGAGATTATCCCTGTTGGGTCTGACCCAATTTAATAAACCCCTTAAAAGAGATTGGGCTCTTGGTGAAGGAAGGGATTCAGAGGGTAAGGGTATGGAGTGGGGCACGTGGCAAAGATGCTTAGAATAGTCTCCAGTCAATAGGGGGCAAGAAAACAGATTTCTGTTCTACAGTCAAAAGGAACTGAATTCTGCCAACAATGTGAATAATCTTGGAAGCAGAACTTTCCTTATTCAAATCTTCAGGTAAGAATGCAGCTGGCTGGCACCATGATTTCAGCATTTCCGAGACTTTAATAGAGTACAGGCTATTGACCCACAGAAAATGTGAGATAACAGATTTGTGTTTTTTTAGCCAGCTAACTTGATGGCAATTTCTTACACAGCAATAGAAATTTACACAGTAAGGAAAAATGTTAGTGTTTCTTGTAGCTAAACAAAAATGTTAGTGTTTCTTGTAGCTATCTGAATTCAGAGCAGCAACTAAATTGGAACTAAAATTTATGTTAGGCATGTGAGAGCCTCATTCTGTAATAAAGCCTTAATTGTATGTCCCTAAACTACTTGAACTTGTCAGAAAAAGGTGTTTGCAATAAAAACTAAATGGTTTTGTGTTAAGATTATAATAAGCCAGGCAGGGTGGCTGATGCCTATAATCCCAGTGACTCAGGAGGCCAAGGTGGAAGGATCGCTTGAGCCCTGGAGCTCAAGGCTGCAGGGAGCTGTAGTTGTGCCATTTCACTTCAGCCTGGGTGATAAGGCAAGACTCTATCTCTTTTAAAAAAAAAAAAACGTAATGCATTTTTAAAATTGTTACAAAGATTACATTTCATATTGACATTATATCTGGAAAAGACATTTTATTTGATACTAAAGGGGAAAGAAGGAGGAATGATGGAAGAGAAGGAAGAAGGAAAGAAAAAAATCAAAATCCTTTCAGTTGAATCTGATAAAGTAGCTTTCCATTTTTACATGTCTCAAATCAACCTTTGAAATAAAGTTTTATTTATGTATTTTTAACTTTTTAGGTTTGAGGGTACATGTGAATGTTTGTTACACAGGTAAACTCTTGTCACAGGGGTTTGTTGTACAAACCATTTCATCACCCTGGTATTAAGCCCAGTACCCAATAGTTACCTTTTCTACTCCTCTTCCTCCTCTCACCCTCTACCCTCAAGTAGACCACAATGTCTGTTGTTTCCTTCTTTGGGTTTGTTAGTTCTCATCATTATCTTCCACTTATAAGTAAGAGCATGTATTTGGTTTTCTGTTCCTGTGTTAGTTTGCTTAGGATAATAGCCTCCAGCTTCATCCATGTTCCTGCAAAAGACATGATCTTGTTCTTTTTTATGACTGTGTGATATTCCATGGTATATATGTACCACATTTTCTTTATCCAGTCTGTCACTGATGGACATTTTGGTTGATTCCATGTCTTTGCTATTGTGAACAGTATTTCAATGAACATTTACATGCATGTGTCTTTGTAGTAGAATGATTTACAGTCCTCTGGGGATATGCCCAGTAATGGGATTGCTGGGTCAAATGGTAGTTCTGCTTTAAGCTCTTTGAAAAATCACTACACTTCTTTCCACAAGGACTGAATTAATTTACACTCTCACCAACGGTATATAAGTGTTCCCTTTTCTCTGCAACCCCACCAGCACCTGTTATTTTTTTGCTTCTTAGTAATAGCCGTTTTGACTGGTGTAAAATAGTATCTCATTGTGATTTTGATTTGCATTTCTCTAATGATCAGTGATACTGAGCTTTTTTCCATATGTTTCTTGGCCACATGTATGTCTTCTTTTGAAAAATGTTTATGTCCTTTGTCTACGTTTTAATGGGTTTTTTTCTCTTGTAAATTTAAGTTCCTTAAAGATGGTTTGCAAAAATTTTCTCCCATTTGGTAGGTTGCCTGTTTACTGATAGTTTCCTTTGCTGTCCAGAAGCTCTTAAGTTTAATTAGATCCCACTTGTGAAGTATTGCTTTTGTTGCAATTGCTTTTGGCGTCTTTGTCATGAAATCTTTGCCAGTTCCTATGCCTAGGATGGTATTGCCTAGGTTGTCTTCCAAAGTATTTATAGTTTGGGGTTTTACATTTAAAAACTTGCATTGATGTTTGTATATGGAGTAAGGAAGGAGTTTAGCTTCAATCTTCTGCATATGGCTGGCCAGTTATCCCAGCACCATTTATTGAATGAGGACTCTTCCCCATTGCTTGATTTTTGTCAGCTTTGTTGAAGATTAAGTAGTCATAGGTGTATGCCCTTATTTCCGGGCTCCCTATTCTGCTCCATTGGTCTATGTGCCTGTTCTTGTACCAGTACTATGCTGTTTTGGTTACTGTAGCCCTGCAGTACAGTTTGAAGTCGAGTAAGGTTATTTCTCTAGCTTTGTTCATTTTGCTTAGGATTGCCTTGGATATCTGGGCTCTTTTTTGGTTCCATATGAATTTTTAAATAGTTTTTTCTAGTTCTGTGAAGAATGTCATTGGTAGTTTGATAGGAATAGCATTGAATCTATGAATTGCTTTGGGCAGTATGACCATTTTAATGATATTGATTCTTCCTATCCATGAACATGAGATGTTTTTCCATTCATTTATGTCCTCTGTAAATTATTTGAGCAGTGTTTTTTAATTTCATTGTAGAGATCTTTCAGCTTCCTAGTTAGCTGTATTCCTAGGTATGTTATTCTTTTTGTGGCTATTGTGGTGGGATAGCCTTTCTGATTTGGCTCTCAGTTTGGCTGTTGCTGGTTCATAGGAATGTTAGTGATTTTTGTACATTGATTTGCTGAAGTTGTTTATCAGCTGAAGTAGATTTGGGGCTGAGACTATAAGATTTTCTAGATAAAGAATCATGTCATCTGCAAACAGAGATAGTTTGACTCTCTCTCCTCCTATTTGGATGTCCTTTATTTCTTTTTCTTGCCTGATTGCCCTACCCAGAAATTCCAAAAGTATGTTGAACAGGAGTGGTAAAAGAGGACATCCTGACCTTGTTCCAGTTTTCAGGGGGGAATGCTTCCAGTTTTTGCCATTGAGTATAATGTTGGCTGTGTGTTTGTCATAGATGGCTATTAATATCTTGATGTATTTTCCTTCAATACCTAGTTTGAGAGTTTTTAGCATGAAGTGTCTTGAATTTTTTAATAGATCCTGAGTTTATTTTAATTAATTTCAGAAACATTTTAAAATCTGATCAATCTCCAGTTGTCAAAGGTCTCTGACACTCTTCCCACTTTACTTAAGTATACAAAGTCTATAAACAAGTCTTAAGCAGCTCTGAATCTCTGGGACTCTGGCTTTTTTCTCTTTTTACAAAGCAAATAAACAGGGTAATTTGTGTGTGTGTGTGTATAATTGCACTTTAGGTTCTGGGCTACATGTGCAGAACATGCAGAATTCTTGCATAGGTACCTACAAGGCAATATGGTTTGCTGCCTCCATCCCCTGTCACCTATATCTGGCATTTCTCCCCATGTAATCCCTCCCCAACCTCCCTTCCCGCCGCTGTCCCTCCCCTATTCCCCCACAACAGACCCCAGTGTGTGATGCTCCCCTCCCTGTGTCCATATGTTCTCATTGTTCAACACCCGCCTATGAGTGAGAATATGCGGTGTTTGATTTTCTGTTCTTGTGTCAGTTTGCTGAGAATGATGGTTTCCAGATTCATCTATGTCCCTACAAAGGACAAAAACTCATCATTTTTTATGGCTGCATAGTATTCCATGGTGTATATGTGCCACAGTTTCTTTATCTGGTCTGCCATTTCAGCATTTGGGTTGGTTCCAGGTCTTTGCTATTGTAAACAGTGCCACTATGAACATACGTGTGCATGTGTCTTTATAATAGAACAATTTATAATCCTTTGGATATATACCCAGTAATGGGATTGCTGGGTCAAATGGAATTTCATTTCTAGGTCCTTGAGGAATCGCCACACTGTCTTCCACAATGGTTGAATTAATTTACACTCCCACCAACAGTATAACAGTGTTCCTATTTCTCCACGTCCTCTCCAGCATCTGTTGTCTCCAGATCTTTTAATGATTGCCATTTTAACTGGTGTGAGATGGTATCTCAATGTAGTTTTGATTTGCATTTCTCTAATGACCAGTGATGATGAACATTTTTTCATGTTTGTTGGCTGCATAAATGTCTTCTTTTGAAAAGTTTCTGTTCATACCCTTCACTCACTTTTGAATGGGTTTGTTTTTTTCTTGTAAATCTGTTTCAGTTCTTTGCAGATTCTGGATATTAGCCCTTTGTCAGACAGGTAGATTGCAAAAATTTTTTCCCATTCTGTTGGTTGCTGGTTAACTCTAATGATTGTTTCTTTTGCTGTACAGAAGCTCTGGAGTTTCATTAGATCCTGTTTGTCTATTTTGGCTTTTGTTGCCAATGCTTTTGGTGTTTTAGTCATGAAGTCCTTGCCTATGCCTATGTCCTGAATGATTTTGCCTAGGTTTTCTTCTAGGGTTTTTATGGTATTAGGTCTTATATTTAAGTCTTTAATCCATCTGGATTTAATTTTAGTGTACGGTGTCAGGAAGGTGTTCAGTGTCTGCTTTCTGCACACTGATAGCCAGCTTTCCCAACACCATTTATTAAACAGGGAATCCTCTCCCCATTGCTTGTTTTTGTCAGGTAGGTCAAATATCAGATGGTTGTAGATGTGCGGTGTTGCCTCCAAGGCCTCTGCTCTGTTCCATTGGTCTATATCTCTGTTTTGGTACCAGTACCATGCTGTTTCGATTACTGTAGCATTATAGTATAGTTTGAAGTTAGGTAGTGTGATGCCTCCAGCTTTGTTCTTTTAGCTTAGAATTGTCTTGGCTATGCGGGCTCTCTTTTGGTTCCATATGAAGTTTAAGGTGGTTTTTCCAGTTCTGTGACGAGGATCATAGGTAGCTTGATGGGGATAGCATTGAATCTATAAATTACTTTGGGCAGTATGGCCATTTTCACAATATTGATTCTTCCTAATGATAGGCATGGAATGTTTTCCCATTTGTTTGTGTCCTCTATTTTCTTCAGCAGTGGTTTGTAGTTCTCCTTGAAGAGGTCCTTTACATCCTTTGTTAGTTGTATTCCTAAGTATTTTATTATCTTTGTAGCAATTGTGAATGGCAGTTTGTTCTTGATTTGACTCTGTTAGTCTGTTATTGGTGTATAGGAATGCTTGTGATTTCTGCACATTGATTTTGTGTCCTGAGACTTTGCTGAGGTTGCTTATCAGTTTCAGGAGATTTTGGGCTGAGAAAATGGGGTCTTCTAGATACTCAGTCATATCATCTGCAAATAGAGACAATTCTACTTCCTCCTTTCCTAATTGATTACCCTTTATTTCTTCTTGCCTGATTTCTCTGGCTAGAACTTCCAATACTGTAGTGAATATGAGTGATGAGAGAGGGCATCCTTGTCTAGTACCAGATTTCAAAGGGAATGCTTCCAGTTTTTGCCCATTCAGTATGATATTGGCTGTGGTCTTGTCATAAATAGCTTTTATTATTTTGAGATACATTCCGTTGATACATAGTTTATTGAGAGTTTTTAGCATAAAGGACTGTTGAATTTTGTCAAAGGCCTTCTCTGCATCTATTGAGATAATCATGTGGTTTTTGTTTTTGGTACTGTTTATGCGGTGGATTACATTTATAGACTTGCGTATGTTGAACCAGCCTTGCATCTCCAGGATGAAGCCTACTTGATCGTGATGGATGAGATTTTTGATGTGCTGTTGTATTTGGTTTGCCAGTATTTTATTGAAGATTTTTGCATCTGTGTTCATTATGGATGTTGGCCTGAAGTTTTCTTTTTTTGTTGAGTCTCTGCCTGGTTTTAGTATCAGGATGATGTTGGCCTCATAAAATGATTTGGGAAGGATTCTCTCTTTTTGAATTGTTTGAAATAGTTTCAGAAGGAGTAGTACCAGCTCCTCTTTGTATGGTAGAATTCGGCTTTGAACCTATCTGGACCTGGGCTTTTTTTGGTTGGTAGGCTATTAATTGCTGCCTCAACTTCAGTCCTTGTTATTGGTCTATTCAGGGTTTCAACTTCTTCCTGGTTTAGGCTTGGGAGGGTACAAGTGTCCAGGAATTTATTCATTTCTTCCAGATTTACTGGTTTATGTGCATAGAGTTTTTAGTAGTAATCTCTGATGGTAGTTTGTATTTCTGTGGAATTGGTGGTGATACCCCCTTTATCATTTTTTATTGCATCTGTTTGACTCTTCTTTTTTTTTTTTTTTTTTTTTTTTTTTTTTTTTTTTTTTTTTTTTTGAGACAGTTTCACTCTTGTTACCCAGGCTGGAGTGCAATGGCGCAATCTCAGCTCATCGCAACCTCCGCCTCCTGGTTCAGGCAATTCTCCTGCCTCAGCCTCCTGAGTAGCTGGGATTATAGGCACGCGCCACCATGCCCAGCTAATTTTTTGTATTTTTAGTATAGACGGGGTTTCACCTTGTTGACCAGGATGGTCTCGATCTCTTGACCTCGTGATCCACCCACCTCGGCCTCCCAAAGTGCTGGGATTACAGGCTTGAGCCACCGCACCCGGCCCTCTTTTCTTTTTTATTAATCTAACTAGTGGTCTATTTTGTTGATCTGTTCAAAAAACCAGCTTCTAGATTTATTGATTTCTGAAGGGTTTCTGTGTCTCTGTCTCCTTCAGTTCTACTCTGATCTTGGTTATTTCTTGTCTTCTGCTAGCTAGCTTTTGAGTTTTTTTTTTGTTTGTTTTGTTTTTTAAATCTTGCTTCTCTAGCTCTTTCAATTTCGATTATATGGTGTCGATTTTAGATCTTTCCTTGCTTCTCATGTGGGTATTATTGCTATAAATTTTCCTCTAGACACTGCTTTAAATGTGTCCCAGAGATTCTGGTACATTGTATCTTCATTCTCTTTGGTTTCAAAGAACATCTTTATTTCTGCCTTCATTTCATTGTTTATCCAGTCAACATTCAAGAGCCAGTTGTTCAGTTTCCATAAAGTTGTGTGGTTCTGAGTTAGTTTCTTAATCCTGAGTTCTAATTTGATTGCAAATGATCTGAGAGACTGTTTATGATTTCCGTTCTTTTGCATTTGCTGAGGAGTGATTTACTTCCAAGCATGTGGTCAGTTTTAGAGTAGGTATGATGTGGTGCTAAGAAGAATGTATATTCTGTGGGTTGGGGTGGAGAGTTCTGTAAATGTCTATTAGGTTTGCTTGGTCCAGATCTGAGTTCAAGTCCTGGATATCCTTGTTAATTTTCTGTCTCATTGATCTGTCTAATATTGACCGTGGAGTGTTTAAGTCTCCCACTATTATTGTGTGGGAGTCTAAGTCTCTTTGTAAGTCATTAAGAACTTGCTTTATGTATCTGAGTGCTCCTGTATTTGGTGCGTATATATTTAGGATCGTTAGCTCTTCTTGTTGCATTGATCCTTTTACCATTATGTAATGCCCTTCTTTGTCTCCTTTGATCTTTGTTTGTTTAAAGTCTCTTTTATCAGAGACTAGGATTGCAACTCCTGCTTTTTTTTGCTCTCCATTTGCTTGGTAAATCTTCCTCCATCCCTTTATTTTGAGCCTATGTGTGTCCTTGCATGTGAGATGGGTTTCCTGAATACAGTGCACCAATGGGTTTTGACTTTTTATCCAATTTGCCAGTCTGTGTCTTTTGATTGGGGCCTTTAGCCCATTTACATTTAAGGTTAATATTGTTATTTCTGAATTTGATCCTGCCATTTGAATGCTAGCTGGTTGTTTTCCCATTAGTTGATTCAGTTTCTTCATTGTGTTGATGCTCTTTACCATTTGATACATTTTGGAGTGGCTGGTACTGGTTGTTCCTTTCTATGTTTAGTGCTTCTTTCAGGAGCTCTTGTAAGGCAGGCCTGGTGGTGCCAAAATCTCTCAGCAATTGCTTGTTTGTAAAGGATTTTATTTCTCCTTCGCTTATGAAGCTTAGTTTGGCTGTATATGAAATTCTAGGTTGAAAGTTCTTTTTTTTGTAAGGATATTGAATATGGGTCCCCACTCTCTTCTAGCTTGTAGGGTTTCTGCTGAGAGATCCGCTGTGTGTCTGATGGGCTTCTCTTTGTGAGTAACCCAACATTTCTCACTGGCTGCCCTTAGCATTTTTTCCTTCATTTCAACCCTGGTGAATCTGATAATTATGTGCCTTGGGGTTGCTCTTCTAGAATATCTTTGTGGTGGTCTCTGTATTTCCTGGACTTGAATGGTGGCCTGGCTTGCTAGGTTGGGGAAGTTCTCCTGGATAATATCCTGAAGAGTGTTTTCCAGCTTGGATTCATTCTCTCCATCACATTCAGGTACACCTATCAAATGTAGATTAGGTCTTTTCACATAATCCCATATTTCTTGGAGGCTTTGTTCATTTCTTTACACTCTTTTTTTCTCTAATCTTGCCTTCTAATTTTATTTCATTGAGTTGATCTTCAATCTCTGATATCCTTTCTTTTGCTTGGTCAATTCGGCTATTGAAACTTGTGTGCGCTTCACAAAATTCTCATGCTGTGTTTTTCAGCTCCATCAGGCCATTTATATTCTTCTCTAAGCTGTTTATTCTCATTAACATTTCATCAAACCTTTTTTAAAGGTTCTTAGTTTCTTTGCATTGGGTTAGAATATGTTCTTTTAGCTCAGAGAAGTTTGTTATTACCCACCTTCTGAAGCCTGTTTTTGTCAATTCATCAGATTCATTCTCCATCAAGCTTTGTTCCCTTGCTGGTGAGTAGTTATGATCCCTTGGAAGAGAGGAGGCATTCTGGTTTTGGGTGTTTTCATCCTTTTTGCACTGGTTTCTTCCCATCTTTGTGGATTTATCTACCTGTGGTCTTTATAGTTGGTGACTTTCAAATGGGGTCTCCTAGTGAATGTCCTTTTTGTTGATGATGAAGTTATTTCTGTTTTTTAGTTTTTCTTCTAACAGTCGGGACCCTCTGCTGTAGCACTGCTGGAGGTCCCCAGACCCTGCTTGCCTGGGGATGACCTGCAGTGGCTGCAGAACAGTATGGGTTTCTGCCAGTTTCTTCTTCTTTTATCTTAGTCCCAGTAGGATACCCACCAGATGTCCACCTGAGCTCTTCTTTATGAGGTCTCTTTGGCTATACGTGGGTCAGGGAGCTGCTTGAGGAGACAGTCTGACCCTTATAGGAGCTCAAGTGCTTAGCTTTGACCTCTGTTCTGTTCAGAGCTGCTGGGCAGGTACGTTTAAGTCTGCTGCAGTGGAACTCATAACCACCTTTTTTCCCAGGTGCTTTGTCCTGGGAATGTGGGGCTTTATTTATAAGTTCCTGATTTACTGCTGCCTTTTTTCAGAGATGCCCTGCCCAGATAGGAGGTAACCTAGTCACAGTCTCCCAGCAGAGGTGTTGCTGAGCTGCCATGGGCTCTGCCCAGCTGTTGTGTGAACTTCCTTGCAGTTTTCTTTATAGAGGTATAGTGGCGGTCTGCCTCGGTAGTGGGGACACACTTCCCCCCCACAGAGCTGGACCATCCCAGGTCCAGCTGCACTTGCTGTGAAACTCTCAATCCAGAGCGTTTCAGATTGGTGGTCTTTGTGGGGGTGGGACCCACCAAGCCAGATCACCTGGCTCCCTGTTTCAGCCCCCATTTTTTCAGTTGAATGGGCACCTCTGTCTCCCAGGCATTCTAGGCGCCAATTGAAATGGCCACCCAGATTTGTATGAGTTTTTGTGCAGAGACGCGCTGCGCTGGCTGAAACAGCTGTGCTGGAAACTCCAAAGCCCGGGAATCTCCTGGTCTGTGGGCAGTAATAACTCATTTGGAAATGTGGTGATCACTCACCCTTTGCATAGTTCTCACTGAGGACTGTACTCCAGAGCTGTTCCTATTTGGCCATCTTGGATCTGCACCCCCCACCCACCCCCGGAAGTGTGTTGAATTTTACCAAAAGCCTTCTCCATATCTACTGAGATAATCACATGGTTTTTATCTTCTTGTTTATGTGATGTATCACATTTATGATTTGCATATGTTGAACCAACCTTGCATCCCTGGGATGAAGCCTACTTGATTGTAGTGGATTAGCTTTTTGATGAGCTGCTAATTATTTGCAAGTATTTTCTTGAGGATTTTTGCATTGATGTTCATCAAGGATATTGGTCTAAAGTTTTCTTCTTTACTTGTGTCTTTACCAGGTGTTGGTAACAGGATGATGCTGGCCTCATAGAATGAGTTGGGGAAGAGGCCCTCCTCAATTTTTTTTGGAGCAGTTTCTGTAGGAATGGTACCAGCTCTTTGTACATCTGGCAGAATTTGGCTATGAAGCTATCAGGTCCTGGGATATTTTTGATTGGCAAGCTATTTATTACTGAATTGATTTTGGAGCTTGTTATTAGTCTGTTCAGGGGATTAGTTTCTTCCTGGTTCAGTCTTGGGAGGTTGTATGTGTCTAGAAATGTAGCCATCTTTCATAGGTTTTCTAGTTTGTGTTCACAAAGATGTTCATAGAAGTTTCTGATGATTATATTTATTTCTGTGGGGTCAGTGGTAACATTCCATCATTTCTAATTGAGTTTATTTGTATCTTCTCATTTTTTTCTTATCAGTCTAGCTTGTGGCATATCTTACTACTTTTTTTCAAAAAACCAACTCTTGGATTTGTTGATTATTTGAATGGTTTTTGTATCTCAATTTCCTTCAGTTCAGCTCTGATTATGGTTATTTCTTGTCTTCTGCTAGCTTTGGGGTTGATTTGATCTTCTCTAATTCTTTCAGTTGTGATATTAGATTGTTAATTTGAGATCTTTCTAACTTCTTGATGTGGGCATTTAGTGCTGTGAATTTCCCTCTTAACACTGCCTTAGCTGTGTCTCAGATTTTGGTATGTTGTATCTTTGTTCTCATTAGCTTCAAATAACTTTTTTATTTCTGCTTTTTAATTTCGTTATTCATCACAAAGTCATTCAGGAGCATGTTGTTTGATTTCCATGTAATTGCATGATTTTGAGTGATTTCCTTAGTCTTGACTTCTATTTTTATTCCACTGTGGTTTGAGAGTGTTTGGTATGACTTTGATTCTATTGCATTTGCTGAGGATTGTTTTACGTCCAATGATGTAGTCAATTTTATAGTATGCACCATATGGCAATGAGAAGCATGTATAGTCTGTTTGTGGGTGGAGAGTTCTGTAAAGGTGTATCAAATCCATTTGACCCAATGTTGAGTTCAGGTCCTGAATATCATAATTTTCTGCCTCGATCATCTGTCTAATACTGTCAGTGGAGTATTGAAGTCCCCCACTATTATTGTATGGGAGTCTGTGTCTCTCTCTAGATCTCTAAGAACTTGCTTTATGAATCTGGGTGCTTCTATTTTAGGTGTACAACAGGATAGTTAGGTTTTCTTGAATTGAACCCTTTACCAATATGCAATGCCCTTCTTTGTCTTTTTTGATCTTTGTTATTTTGAAGTCTGTTTTGTCTGAAATTAGGATTGTAACCCCTGCTTTTTTGTTTTCCATTTGCTTGGTAAATTTTTCCTTCATCCCTTTGTTTTGAGCCTGTGGGTGTCATTATGCATGAGATGGGTCACTTAAAGACAGCATACTATTGGATTTTGCTTTTTCATCCAGCTTGCTACTCTGGGCCTTTTAAGTGGGGCATTTAGCCCATTTATTATACATTCAAGGTTAGTATTGATGTATGTGGATTTGATTCTGTCATTGTGTATTAGCTGGTTATTATGTTGGCTTTTTAGTGTGGTTGCTTTATAGGGACACTGGTCTTGTGTTTAACTGTGTTTTTGTATTAGTTGGTATTTGGACTTTCATTACTATACTTAGTGCTTCTTTCAAGATCTCTTGCAAGGCAGGTTTGGTGGTAACAAACTCCCTCAACATTTGCTTATGTGAAAAAGATCTTATTTCTCCTTTGCATAGGAAGCTTAGTTTGGGTGGGTATGAAGTTCTTGGTTGAAGATTTTTTGCTTTAAGGATGTTGAATATAGGCCCCCAACCTCTTCTGACTTGTAGAGGTTCAGCTAAGAGGTCGACTGTTACTCTAATGGGGTTCATTGGAATATTATGAATGTATGAACAGTATAATTTTTAATCAGAACACTTCTGATGACATTTTTCATAAGAGGAATAAAATTTTGTATCAGTTTTGTCTACATGTCTGAGAAGCAAGTTCTCTTTCATTCTGTTAAACGGCAACAAGACTACTTTTACCATCCTTTCCTAGCCAAGATATGCTAATAAACTGGACCAATTAAATATACTTTGGCAAGTTATATTAACAGCTATGACCTCTGCAGTATTTTATAAAACATTTAATAATTTCACCATTATGAAGACAAAACAAATTACAGCAGGATTAGCTGACAGCAACAAAACATATCATAAAATAAAATCCTGAATATTTGAAAAAGGTACACGAGAGTGTTTTGTAAGCTACCACTTCTGTCAAATGGAAGTAGTATATTGACTATTATTGAGAGGATACAGGGGAAAAATGTAGGAAGGAAATCTGATGAACTGAAGATTGGAGTAGAAGATTTAATTATCACTTTATACTTTAGGACTTTGAGAATTCTCAAAATTTTCAAGTATTATTTCAACATGAAGCAAAATAAAATCCTTAATATGCACTAAAACAAAATCAATATATTAGTCTTTCTTTCCACTGGAAAAGTCAATATGGTCTCACTGGGAGAGATTTACTGAGAGAATGCACATAGTAGCCTACAGGCCCAGTATGTCTAAGGTTTTACTGTTACCCAGGATGGCTTTTCATCATTCACAGTACAGTAGCATACAAAACTGGTCATTTTGTCTCCCCTTCAGAAGTAAGAATTCATGGCTTTTTTTTGCCTTTTTAGTATGCCTTTCACATTATATACCTCAAAGAAAAAAGATGGTGTCTATTAGTCATCATTTTATATGCAGCCCATCCATTTGTCAAAGTCTAGCACCAAAGTAACCACATTCGTACAGTGGGATGGCTGGCATTACTTAAATATAGGGTAAGTTGAAAGTGACTCCCAGCCATATTAATGTATCCCGCTAAACCTAAATAAAATGTGTCTCCCAACTTAACCTCCCTTTAGCCAGATACCAAACTGTGGCTATTCTAATGTGGCCTAACACAAAAATGAGGAAGAAAGAGGATAGGAAGGAGACAGTGGTCTTAAAATACTGCAATTAAAAATCTAACTTTTGAAATTTTTACAGAAATACATGACCTATGCAAGTGAGGGTCATAAAACTTAAGTTTCATTAGCTTCACAGAAAAATTTGCCTCTGGGTGGCTGAATGTATGGGATACCTGAGGCTGCCATAAAAATTAAGTTGCCATAGTCTCCACAGACACATGAACAAGAAACAAATGCTAATTGCTTCATGTCACTGAGATTTTTGTGGTTGGTTGTTTTTACAGTATTATTGTAGCAATAGCTAACTAATACAAATACAAGCAATCATACATATTCTGTGATCTCCCAACTCATCAAAACCATTTCTTTTGCATTTTTAAGTACTCTGCTAGTTTTAAGTGTAACGTCCCAATGCACAGAGGCTGTCAAAGATATAGCCAGCACTGTGCCAGTATAAATCAAGCCACCATTTTGGTAAGAGGAAGAAAGGAACCCAGTGAGGATGGAAATGTGCCCCACTGAACACTTTATGTATCAAACTTAGAGCCTCAAAATATTAGCATCCTCTTAGAACATCTCTTTGTTTGACATTTTTTCAATAGAGTGCTTCTTAGTTATCAATACCCAAATTTCATAGAACATACAGATCTCTCAATATAAAACTTTTGGCTGATACTTACATAGGAAATATTTATATTCATTTTCCAAACTCAATACAACATTTTAAACAAAACAACATGTAGATAAAGTCCTATGTGACATCCCAGATGCAGATGGTGAGAAATTAGAATTATATCCACATTTTGAAAAATGCTCTGTGTCAACAAAAGGGATGTGTACTGCTTTACTGCATTAAAGCAACTGTTTGGTGACAATTGTATTCATTGCTTAGTGATTAGAAAATGGTATTTTAAACATTTTCTTCTTAGCCTAATGTTATTGTTAAAATAAAAACTTTAGCCAAATTAAATTTAAGAGTTTAATTGAGCAAAGAACAATTAATGAATCCAGCAGCCTTCTTAGCCAGAGTAGGCTCAGAGACTCCAGTGCAGCCACGTGGTGGAAGATTTATGAACAGAAAAAGGAAAGTGAGGTATGGAAAATAGAAGCAAGGTAGAGAAATAACTGGATTGGTTATAGCTTGGCATTTTTCTTATTTGAACATGGTTTGAACAGTTGGCCACCTTTGCCCAAAACTCGGTGATTGGCACAAGAGTAGACTACAATCTGTATAAACTCCATTTAGGTTATAGTTTACAATGTACAGATAAACCTTTAGGCTGAACTTAAGATATATAAGTAGAAAGCTTTAAGCTAAGCTTGATTTAACAGTTCCCCCTTTTGGTCATCTTAGCAATTATGAAAGAGTGACCAAAACTTTAGTCATTGAAGACATTATATCCATCGTAATGTACTTACTTAGTCTTGAAGCCCACTAGGAAATAATACAACAGCGGGTTTTGTAAGGGGAGAACAAGTACTTCAGGTTATTTTTTGTAAGGGTCAGAGTAAAGGGTACCTCCTTGTGCTGAAACATCCTCTTTACAGGAGAAAAAAGCGAAACCCAGTCTGTTCTAATATCTATGTGTTTCCTTAAAGTCTTAGTTTGATTATGTTACATTTAGCACTAGTGACTCCGTTTCGGTTTGGTCTGGTCTTTTGGTACCTAGTGCAAGAGCTCAGTCCAAAACGATGGCCTCCTATAACTTTGTTTATAAACTCCTCCTTTTCAGTCAGATTCTTACTTAGGTGAGAGTATAACCAAACATAGGGCCTTAGCACCACTCTCAGTTACCATCATGTTGGGTTTCTGGTCTCAGCATATCATTCGTGTGTTACAGAGTCCTTGTGGTCACATGTTTCTTTCAGCTCTTTTCATTCCAGTTAAAGAGGGACCATTTGACATTCTAAAGATAACTGAATGCAAATATTTAAAGCTCTTGAGAGAATACAGTGAACCAGGGAGATTACTATTATGACTATGGGGAGACTGATATCAAGAGTTTGAAGTATGCTCCTTAGCCAGGATGCCCATAAACCAAACCACCTAAAATCAAACAGATCAAAGGATGAGCTAGGTAATGAGTCTACTCACTTTAAGCAATCTCTTTGTTAATCCCCTACAACTGAATCTCTCTAATACCTGATGTGGTACATTTCTCTGTGGTCAACAAGAAGGGCCAGCAGCTGCACAGATACTCCTGTTTTGTTTAGCCAGTAAGTAATATAGAGGGATTCTATTGTTTGGCATAACTTTCACCATATAAGTTAATCTGTTGTGTAATCATAGCCTTTACAATAAAATCTGCTATAGAACCTACCGTGAGGAATAAATTTCTAATCATTGCCTCATTTACTTCAAACCATAGAAAAAAGGACCTAACAAATGATGTCCTTCTAGAAGAGTGAAGACTTCAGGCAATGTTCTCTTCAACCCGTGATGTAGGTTAAGAGGAGTAGACCAATGTTCTGCTTCTGACTAAGAGGCAACATCTGTATCATTAAAATTTCTCACATACATTGGGACTTCATCTTCTGTCAAGGCATAAGGTTATCCATATATAAGATTCCTGCAAAGTCCTTCACAGATAAAAGTA
The DNA here is from genome assembly GCF_030222135.1 of Aotus nancymaae. Classification (NCBI taxonomy): domain Eukaryota; kingdom Metazoa; phylum Chordata; class Mammalia; order Primates; family Aotidae; genus Aotus; species Aotus nancymaae. The sequence goes on along the minus strand of NW_026988431.1, from coordinate 44,987,934 downwards.
TATACCACAATTGCATACAACAGACTCCCTTTTCATGTCTGTTGTTCATAAAGGCATAAGCGGGGCTGGGGAGGTGGGGAATTGAAAGGTAAGAGTCTCATGATAGTAGAGAAATCTTGCTCTGTGATCTTGGGATACAGCTGTCCACATCAAGGAAGCCATCTTCCGGGAAGAAACTTCACTGGTTAGCTTTACCTTAAGATTTCCAATGGGTGTACAGTTTTAAAAATGTGGAAGAACCTTCTGGGTTGTGAGATTATCAACCCAAGGTTCAGGGTCCTGAAGTTCTGCTGTAGTGTGGCAAGAGCAATGTTCCTCTGATATTTAGAAGATCCAATCTTTGGGTTCTAGATTATGAAGGTGTTGACTGTAACCATGAAAAGCTTTCTTTACCTGGTGAAAATGCATTGTAGCATAATGAGCTACTGTATAATATCAGTTCTCTTGCCCTTTTGCATGGAAAATCTTTTATACTACCATAAAACATGCATTGAAAATGACAATTGAATGAAATCCCTCTATAAATGTTTAAATGGCCTATCAGGTAGTAGAATGTACCTGAAGTTTTTATTGTCTTCTCAGGAATTTGGGCTTGACAAACCAAACACTGGTCATAAGCTATTTTAGCAATTTAGAAGTCACCACACTAATATATATATATATAGAATTTGGATTATTTTATCTTTTCCATGATGAGTCACACAATGCAGAACTTTTAATGATAAAAGTTTAAGGACTCAGGAGGAGCAAGGTGGTCATCCTGGTTCTTCACAAGTCCATGCTTAACATCAGATTAGGTTCTCTTGAACACCAGTTGTTTCTCCAATTTAGGTGCATAGCACTGATAGTTGATGGATTATCACAAGCAATTTGACTGAGATCATGGAGTTCATTCAAATTGTATATCTAAACAATTTTACTATTGGCTGACAGCATGAAAATCTGGCAAAGTATTTTCTTGGAATTCAATTAATTTTTGTTCTGCTTGGGTTAGCAGTTTAATAAACCTGTCAGTCTTTTAATTTAAACCCTAGGAATAAGAATTCCTATTATTAAACCCATCCAAATGATGTGATTCTGAAGTTATCAGAAACCCGTATTCAAGAGTGTTTATTAGGGTTCTTTTCATTCTTTCATGAACCTTCTTAAAGATACCTTATTTTAGGATTGTGTGTGTGCTTGTGAAGTTTTCAGACACTGCACAAGAGTTAAGTAATTAGCTGTGGAAATGATTTTAGTCAAAGACACAATTGACAAGGAAATTTGCTTATTTCTCTCATCTACAGTAACATATAACCATAACTATAGTAGCATATACTCAGACATACTAGAATTTTAGAAATCCCATACAATTTTGAAACATACATAATATTCATTAAAATGTAACCTGAGAAAGGTTATTTCTTATTTGACAGTGCTTCCTGTATAACTTAACATGTCAAATAATCCTGTTTATCTCTCTTTTGAATGTTCCAGGGGCCCTCTGGGGCATCCCAAAGTTAGAGATCAGAAAAGAATTTCAAAGCTGAAATTTGATTTTGGAAAGCTTTATAAATACATCAAAGATTTAAAATATTTGACCAAAACAGGATCACAGATCACTGTAAAAAATCATTTAACCAAAGTAATAATTTAAAGGTTTATTTATTTATTTATTTTTTATTGCATTTCAGGTTTTGGGGTACATGTGAAAAACATGCAAGGTTGTTGCATAGGTGTATACATGGCAGTGTGATTTGCTGCCTTCCTCCCCTTCACCTATGTCTGGCATTCCTCCCCATGCTATCTCTCCCCAACTCCCCCCGCCGCTGTACCCCCCCAACTCCCCCCCAACAGACCCCAGTGTATAGTGCTCCCACCCCAGTGTATAGTGCTCCCCTCCCTGTGTCCATGTGTTCCCATTGTCCAATACCTGTCTATAAGTGAGAACATGCGATGTTTGATTTTGTGTTCTTGTGTCAGTTTGCTGAGAATGATGGTTTCCAGGTTCATCCATGTCCCTACAAAGGACATGAACTCATCGTTTTTGATGGCTGCATAATATTCCATGGTGTATATGTGCCACATTTTTCCTGTCCAGTCTATCATCGATGGGCATTTGGGTTGGTTCCAGGTCTTTGCTATTGTAAACTGTGCTGCAATGAACATTCGTGTGCATGTGTCCTTATAGTAGAACGATTTATAATCCTTTGGATATATGCCCAGTAATGGGATTGCTGGATCAAATGGAATTTCTATTTCTAGGTCCTTGAGGAATCGCCACACTGTCTTCCACAATGGTTGAACTAATTTACACTCCCACCAACAGTGTAAAAGTGTTCCTATTTCTCCACAACCTCTCCAGCATCTGTTGTCTCCAGATTTTTTAATGATCGCCATTCTAACTGGCGTGAGATGGAATCTCAATGTAGTTTTGATTTGCATTTCTCTAATGACCAGTGATGATGAGCATTTTTTCATATACTTGTTGGCCTCATGTATGTCTTCTTTTGTAAAGTGTCTGTTCATGTCCTTTGCCCATTTTTGAATGGGCTTGTTTGTTTTTTTCTTGTAAATCTGTTGTAGTTCGTTGTAAATTCTGGATATCAGCCCTTTGTCAGATGGGTAGGCTGCAAAAATTTTTTCCCATTCTGTTGGTTGCCGATTCACTCTATTGACTGTTTCTTTTGCCGTGCAGAAGCTGTGGAGTTTGATTAGGTGCCATTTGTCTATTTTGGCTTTTGTTGCCAACGCTTTTGGTGTTTTGGTCATAAAGTCCTTGCCTGCGCCTATGTCCTGAATGGTTTTGCCTAGGTTTCCTTCTAGGGTTTTTATGGTGTTAGGTCTTACATTTAAGTCTTTAATCCATCTGGAGTCAATTTTAGTGTAAGGTGTCAGGAAGGGGTCAAGTTTCTGCTTTCTGCACATGGCTAGCCAGTTTTCCCAACACCACTTATTGAACAGGGAATCCTTTCCCCATTGCTTGTTTTTATCAGGTCTGTCAAAGATCGGATGGTTGTAGTTATGTTGTGTTGCCTCCAAGGCCTCTGTTCTGTTCCATTGGTCTATATCTCTGTTTTGGTACCAGTACCATGCTGTTTCGAATACTGTAGCCTTGTAGTATAGTTTGATGTCCGGTAGTGTGATGCCTCCTGCTTTGCTCTTTTTGCTTAGAATTGACATGGCTATGCGGGCTCTCTTTTGGTTCCATATGAAGTTTAAGGTGGTTTTTTCCAGTTCTGTGAAGAAGGTCATTGGTAGCTTGATGGGGATAGTGTTGAATCTGTAAATTACTTTGGGCAGTATGGCCATTTTCACGATATTAATTCTTCCTAACCATGAACATGGAATGTTTCTCCATCTGTTTGTGTCCGCTCTGATTTCGTTGAGCAGTGGTTTGTAGTTCTCCTTGAAGAGGTCCTTTACATTCCTTGTTAGTTGTATTCCTAGGTATTTTATTCTCTTTGTAGCATTGTGAATGGCAGTTCGTTCTTGATTTGTCTCTCTTTAAGTCTGTTATTGGTGTACAGGAATGCTTGTGATTTTTGCACATTGATTTTGTATCCTGAGACTTTGCTGAAGTTGCTTATCAGTTTCAGGAGATTTTGGGCTGAGATGATGGGGTCTTCTAAATATACAATCATGTCGTCTGCAAATAGAGACAATTTGATTTCCTCCTTTCCTAATTGAATACCCTTTATTTCTTTTTCTTGCCTGATTGCTCTGGCTAGAACTTCCAGTACTATATTGAATAGGAGTGGTGAGAGAGGGCATCCTTGTCTAGTGCCAGATTTCAAAGGGAATGCTTCCAGTTTTTGCCCATTCAGTATGATATTGGCTGTTGGTTTGTCATAAATAGCTTTTATTATTTTGAGATACGTTCCATCAATACCTAGTTTATTGAGAGTTTTTAGCATAAAGGACTGTTGAATTTTGTCGAAGGCCTTCTCTGCATCAATTGAGATAATGTGGTTTTTGTCTTTGGTTCTGTTTATGTGGTGAATTACATTTATAGACTTGCGTATATTGAACCAGCCTTGCATCCCTGGGATGAATCCTACTTGATCATGGTGGATAAGCTTTTTGATGTGCTGTTGTAATCAGCTTGCCAGTATTTTATTGAAGATTTTTGCATCTATGTTCATCATGGATATTGGCCTGTAGTTTTCATTTCTTGTTGAGTCTCTGCCAGGTTTTGGTATTAGGATGATGTTGGTCTCATAAAATGATTTGGGAAGGATTCCCTCTTTTTGGATTATTTGGAATAGTTTCAGTAGGAATGGTACCAGTTCCTCTTTGTATGTCTGGTAGAATTCGGCTGTGAACCCATCTGGACCTGGGCTTTTTTTGGGTGGTAGGCTCTTAATTGCTGCCTCGACTTCAGACCTTGTTATTGGTCTATTCAGGGTTTCGACTTCTTCCTGGTTTAGGCTTGGGAGGAGGCAACTGTCCAGGAATTTATCCATTTCCTCCAGGTTTTCCAGTTTATGTGCATAGAGTTGTTTGTAATAATCTCTGATGATGGATTGAATTTCTGTGGAATCTGTGGTGATATCCCCTTTGCCATTTTTTATTGCATCTATTTGGTTATTCTCTCTTTTCTTTTTTATTAATCTGGCTAGTGGTCTGTCTATTTTGTTGATCTTTTCAAAAAACCAGCTCCTGGATTTATTGATTTTTTTTTTTTTTTTTTTTGTAGGGTTTTTCGTGTCTCTATCTCCTTCAATTCTGCTTTGATCTTAGTTATTTCTTGTCTTCTGCTAGGTTTTGAGTTTTTTTGATCTTGCTCCTCTAGCTCTTTCAATTTTGACAATAGGTGTCAATTTTAGATCTCTCTTTTCTTCTCATGTGGGCACTTATTGCTATATATTTTCCTCTAGAGACTGCTTTAAATGTGTCCCAGAGATTCTGGTATGTGGTGTCTTCGTTCTCGTTGGTTTCAAAGAACATCTTTATTTCTGCCTTCATTTCATTGTTTATCCAGTCAACATTCAGGAGAAAGTTGTTCATTTTCCATGAAGCTGTGTGGTTCTGGGTTGGTTTGTGAATTCTGAGTTCTAACTTGATTGCACTGTGGTCTGAGAGACTTTTTGTTATGGTTTCCGTTCTTTTGCATTTGCTGAGGAGTGTTTTACTTCCAGTTATGTGGTCAATTTTAGAGTAGGTGTGATGTGGTGCTGAGAAGAATGTGTATTCCGTGGATTAGGGGTGGAGAGTTCTGTAAAGGTCTATTAGGTTTGCTTGTTCCAGGTCTGAGTTCAAGTCCTGGATATCCTTGTTAATTTTCTGTCTCATTGATCTGTCTAATATTGACAATGGTGTGTTGAAGTCTCCCACTATTATTGTGTGGGAGTCTAAGTCTCTTTGTAAGTCTTTAAGAACTTGCCTTATGTATCTGCATGCTCCTGTATTAGGTGCATATATATTTAGGATCGTTAGCTCTTCTTGCTGCATTGATCCTTTTACCATTATGTAATGTCCTTCTTTGTCTCTTTTGATGTTTGTTGCTTTAAAGTCTATTTTATCAGAGATGAGAATTGCAATTCCTGCTTTTCTTTGTTCTCCATTTGCTTGGTAAATCTTCCTCCATCCCTTTATTTTGAGCCTTTGTGTATCCTTGCATGTGAGATGGGTTTCCTGGATACAGCACACTGATGGGTTTTGGCTTTTTATCCAATTTGCCAGTCTGTGTCTTTTGATTGGGGCATTTAGTCCGTTTACATTTAGGGTTAGTATTGTTATGTGTGAATTTGATCCTGTCATTTTGATGCTAGCTGGCTGTTTTGCCCTTTGGTTGATGCAGATTCTTGTTTGTGTTGATGCTCTTTACCATTTCCTGTGTTTTTGGAGTGGCTGGTACTGGTTGTTCTTTTCTATGTGTAGTGCCTCCTTCAGGAGCTCTTGTAAAGCTGGTCTGGTGGTGATGAAATCTCTGAGTACTTGCTTGTTCACAAATGATTTTATTTTTCCTTCACTTATGAAGCTTAGTTTGGCTGGATATGAAATTCTGGGTTGAAAGTTCTTTTCCTTAAGGATGTTGAATATCGGCCCCCACTCTCTTCTGGCCTGTAGGGTTTCTGCTGAGAGATCTGCTGTGAGTCTGATGGGCTTCCCTTTGTGGGTAACCCGACCTTTCTCTCTGGCTGCCCTTAGTATTCTCTCCTTCATTTCAACCCTGGTGAATCTGACGATTATGTGCCTTGGGGTTGCTCTTCTAGAGGAATATCTTTGTGGTGTTCTCTGTATTTCCTGGACTTGAATATTGGCCTGCCTTGCTAGGTTGGGGAAGTTTTCCTGGATGATATCCTGAAGAGTATTTTCCAGCTTGGATTCATTCTCTTCGTCACATTCAGGTACACCTATCAAACGTAGATTAGGTCTTTTCACATAGTCCCATATTTCTTGTTGACTTTGTTCATTCCTTTTTACCCTGTTTTCTCTAATCTTGCCTTCTCGTTTTATTTCATTGAGTTGATCTTCGACTTCTGATATCCTTTCTTCTGCTTGGTCAATTCGGCTGTTGAAACTTGTGCATGCTTCGTGAAGTTCTTGTGTTGTGTTTTTCAGCTCCATCAATTCGCTCATATTCCTCTCTCAGTTGTCCATTCTCGTTAGCATTTCATCAAGTCTTTTTTTCAAGGTTCTTAGTTTCTTTGCATTGGGTTAGAACATGTTCTTTTAGGTCATGGAAGTTTCTTATTATCCACTTTCTGAAAGCTGGTTCTGTCATTTTGTCATACTCATTCTCCATCCAGTCTTGTTCCCTTGCTGGTGAGGAGTTGTGATCCCTTGTAGGAGGAGAAGTGTTCTGGTTTCAGGTGTTTTCATCCTTTTTGCGCTGGTTTCTTCCCATCTTTGTGGATTTATCCACCTGTTGACTTTGTAGTTGTTGTCTTTCTGATTTTGGTAATTTTAAGTCTGCAGTGGCAGAACTCATAAACCCCCTTTTCTTCCCCCCAGGTGTTCTGTCCCAGGGAGTTAGGGCTTTATGATTTTCTGCTGTGCGGTTGCTGTTTTCCCTGCCCACAAGGTGGCAGCCTAGTCACACTCAGCCTGCAGAGGCTTCGCTGAGCTGCTGTGGGCTCCGCCCAGCTTCCGTGTGAACTTCCCTGCAGTCCTGTTTATATGGTGTAGTTAGAACTGCTTCCGCTATGTTGGCCCGCCCCTGTAGTGACGGGAGTCTCTGTAGTGGCGGGTTGCCTTGGTAGATTGCCCTGGGAACTGCAGGGTGCCTCTGTAATGGAGGATGCCCCTCCTCCACAGAGCTGGACCGTCCGGGGTTCAGTTGTGTTTGCAGTGGCACTTTTTTTGCCCGGGAATCTCCTGGCTTGACTCCCTGTTTCAAGTCCCCTTGCTGGCTAAGAGGGGACACCGTCTCATCTGCTCTGCCTCTGGAGCCACTGCGTCGGCTGAAGCTGCGGCTCTGAGATTCGTGGCACTGGCCTGGCTCCCCATTTCAGCTCCCCTTGCTGGCTTATAGGGGACTCAGTCACTCTCACTCTGTACAGGGAGCCGCTGCCCCAGGGCGCAGGCCAAGTGGCCGCGCCGTTCAAACCAGCAGCACTGGCAACCCATGGGGCTCCTCCGCCTGTGAATCTCCTGGTCTGTGGGGAGGAAAAATCCGTCTGGAAATGTGGCGTACACTCACCCTCTGCACTTTCTCTCGGAGCTGCAATCCCGAGTTCCTCCTAACCGGCCATCTTGGATCCAATCCAAAAGGTTTTTTTAAAAATAAAAACCTGTACTCTTTGATACAGGAGACTGTTTTCCAAACAATCAAAATATCTAAGATAGAATAAGACAGAATCTGTCCCTTTCCTCTTCCCCACTTTTTTCCGTTTTTGTAGTTTATTCAAATGGTGAAAAATACCTCATTGTGTCTTATTAATGCCTCATGAATTTTTTGTTTAAAAGAGAGAACTAAATATTACTTTTGTATTAGTGTATTATCAAGACTAAAACTAACTTTTTATATATACTTTAAGTTGTGGGGTACATGTGCAGAACGTGCAGGTTTGTTACATAGGTATACATGTGCCATGGTGGTTTGCTGCACCCATCAACCCATCATCTACATTAGGTATTTCTTCTAATGCTAACCCTCCCCTAGATCCCCACTCGCTGACAGGCCCTAGTGTGTGATGTTCCCTTCCCTGTGTCCATGTGTTCTCATTGTTCAACTCCCACTTATGAGTGAGAACATGCAGTGTTTGGTTTTCTGTTCTTGTGTCAGTTTGCTGAGAATGATGGTTTCCAGCTTCATCCATGTCCCTGCAAAGGACATGAACTTATCCTTTTTTATGGCTGCATAGTATTCCACAGTGTATATGTGCCACATTTTCTTTATCTGGTCTATCATTTGGGCATTTGGGTTGGTTCCAAGTCTTTGCTATTGTGAACAGTGCCACAATAAACATACATGTACATGTGTCTTTATAGTAGAATGATTTATAATCCTTTGGGTATATACACAGTAATGGGATTGCTGGGTCAAATGGTGTTTCTAGTTCTAGATCCTTGAGGAATCCCACACTGTCTTCCACAATGGTTGAACTAATTTGCACTCCCACCAACAGTGTAGGAGCATTAATATTTCTCCACATCCTCTCCAGCATCTGTTGTTTCCTGACATTTTAATGATTGTCATTCTAGCTGGTGTGAGATGGTATCTCATTGTGGTTTTGATTTGCATTTTTCTAATGACCAGTGATAATGAGCTTTTTTTCTTGTTTGTCGTACATAAATGTCTTCTTTTGAGAAGTGTCTGTTTATATCCTTTGCCCACTTTTTGATGGGGTTGTTTTTTTCTTGTAAATTTAAGTTCTTCATAGATTCTGGATGTTAGCCCTTTGTCAGATGGAGAGATTGCAAACAAATTTCTCCCATTCTGTTGGTGGCCTGTTCACACTGATGATAGTTTCTTTTACTCTACAGAAGCTCTTTAGTTTAATTAGGTCCCATTTGTCTATTTTGGCTTTTGTTCCCATTGCTTTTGGTGTTTTAGTCATGAAGACTTTGCACATGCCTATATCCTAAATGGTATTGCCTAGGTTTTCTTCTAGGGTTTTTATGGTTTTAGGCCTTACATTTATGTCTTTAATCCATCTTGAGTTAATTTTTGTATAATATATAAAGAGGGGATCGAGTTTCAGTTTTCTGCATATGGCTAGCCAGTTTTCCCAACACCATTTATTAAATAAGGAATCCTTTCCCCATTGCTTGTTTTTGTCAGGTTTGTCAAAGATCAGATGGTTGTAGATGTGTGGCATTATTATGAGGCCTCTGTTCTGTTCCATTGGTCTATATATCTGTTTTGTACCAGTACCATGCTATTTTGGTTACTGTAGCCTTGTAGTATAGTTTGAAGTCAGATAGCATGGTATGTCCAGCTTTGTTTTTTTTGCTTAGGACAAATGGTTCCATATGAAATTTAAAGTAGTTTTTTCTAATTCTGTGAAGAAAGTCAATGGTAGCTTGATGGGGATAGCATTGAATCTATAAATTACTTTGGGCAGTATGAACATTTTCACAATATTGATTTTTTCCTAACAATGAGCATGGAATGTTTTTCTATTTGTGTCCTCTCTTTTTCCCTTGAGCAGTGGTTTGTAGTTCTCCTTGATAACAAGGTCCTTCATATCCCTTGTTAGTTGTATTCCTAGGTATTTAATTCTCTTTGTAGCACTTGTGAATGGGAGTTTGCTCATGATTTGATTGTCATTGGTGTATAGGAATGCTTTTGATTTTGGCACATTGATTTTGTAACCTGAGACTTTCCCAAAGTTGCTTATCAGCTTAAGGATATTTTTGGCTGAGACAATGGGGATTGCCTAATATACAATCACGTCATCTGCAAACAGAGACAATTTGACTTCCTCTCCTCCTAGTTGAATATCCTTTATTTCTTTCCCTTGCCTGATCGCCCTGGTCAGAACTTGCGATACTATGTTAAATAGGAGTGGTGAGAGAGGGCATCCTTGTCTTGTGCCAGTTTTCAAGGGAAATACTTCCAGTTTTTGACCACTCCGTATGATATTGGCTGTGGGTTTGTCATAAATAGCTCTTATTATTTTGAGATACATTCCATCAATACCTAGTTTATTGAGAGTTTTTAGCGTAAAGGGCTGTTGAATTTTGTCAAAGGCCTTTTCTGCATCTATTGAGATAATCATGTGATTTTTGTCATCGGTTCTGTCTATGTGATGGATTACGTTTATTGATTTGCATATGCTGAACCAGCCTTGCATCCCAGGGATGAAACTGACTTGATCATGGTGGATATGCTTTTTGATGTATTGCTGGATTCAGTTCACCAGTATTTAATTGAGGATGTTTTCATCAATGTTCATCAGGGATATTGGCCTGAAATTTTCTTTTTTAGTGTGTCTCTACCAGGTTTTGGTATCAGGATGATGCTGGCCTCATAAAATGAGTTAGGGAGGATTCCATCTTTTTGTCTTATTTGGAATAGTTTCAGAAGGAATAGTACTAGCTCTTTTTTGTACCTTTGGTAGAATTTGGCTGTGAATCCGTCTGGTCCTGGACTTTTTATATTGTAGGCTATTAGTGCCTCAATTTCAGAACTTATTATTGATCTATTCAGGAACTTGGCTTCTTCCTGGTTTAGTCTTGGGAGAGTGTATGTGTCCAGGAATTTATCCATTTTGTCTAGATTTTCTAGTTTAATTGCATAGAGGTGTCTATAGTATTCTCTGATGGTAGTCTGTATTTCTGTGGGATTGGTGGTGATAGCCCCTTTATCATTATTTTATTACATCTATTTGATTCTTCTATTCTTTTATATTACCCATGCTAGCAGTCTATTTTGTTGATCTTTTCAAAAAACCAGCTCTTAATTCATTTTTTTAAGAAGTTTTCATGTGTCTATCTCTCAGTTCTGCTCCGATCTTAGCTGTTTCATGTCTTTTGCTAGCTTTTGAATTTTTCACTCTTACTTTCCTAGTTCTTTAAATGGTGGTGTTAGGATGTCAATTTTAGATGTTTCCTGCTTTCTCTTATGTGCATTTAGTGCTATAAATTTCCCTCTACACACTGCTTTAAATGTGTCACAGAGATTCTGGTATGTTGTACCTGTTCACACTAGTTTCAAAGAGCATCTTTATTTCTGCCTTAATTTCATTATTTACCCAGTAGTCATTCTGGAGCAGGTTGTTCAGTTTCCATGTAGTTGTGTGGTTTCAAGTGAGTTCCTTAATCCTGAGTTCTAATTTGATTGCACTGTGGTCTGAGAGGCTGCTATGATTTTCATTCTTTTGCATTTGTGGAGGAGTTTTACTTCCAATTATGTGGTCAGTTTTAGAATAAGTGTGATGTGGTGCTGAGAATAATGTATATTCTGTTGATTTGAGGTGGAGTTCTGTAGATGTCTATTAAGACCACTTGGCCCAGAGCTGAGTTCAAGTCCTGGATAACCTTGTGAATTTTCTGTCTTGTTGATCTGTCTAATATTGACTGTGGAATATTATAGTCTCCCACTATTATTGTGTAAGAGTCTAAGTCTCTTCATAGATCTCTAAGAACTTGCTTTATGAATCTAGGTGCTCCTGTATTAGGTGCATATATATTTAGGATAGTTTGCTCTTCTTGCTGCATTGATCCTTTTACCATTATGTAATGCCCTTCTTTGTTTCTTTTGATCTTCTTTAAAGTCTGTTTCATCAGAGACTAGGATTCCAACCCTCACTTTTTTTTTTTTCTTTCCATTTGCTTGGTACATCTTCCTCCATTCCTTTATTTTGAGGCTATGTGTATCTTTGCACATGAGATGGGTTTCTTGGATACAGCACACTGATGGGTCTTGCCTCTTCATATAATTTGCCAGTCTGTCTCTTAATTGGAGCATTTAGCCTGTTTACATTCAAGGTTAATATTGTTATGTGTGAATTTGATCCTGTCATTATGATGTCAGCTGGTTATATTGCTCATTCATTGATGCAGTTTCTTCATAGGGTTAATGGTCTTTATCCTTTGGTATGTTTTGGCAGTGGCTGATACTAATTGTTCCTTTTCATGTTTAGTGCTTCCTTCAGGAGCTCTTATAAGGCAGGCCTTGTGGTGACAAAAATATCTCTGTAAAGGATTTTATTTCTCTTTTGCTTATGAAGCTTAGTTTGACTGGATATGAAATTCTGGGTTGAAAATTATTTTCTTTAAGAATGTTGAATATTGGCCCCAGTCTCTTCTGGCTTGTAAGGCTTCTGCCTAGAGATCTGCTATTAGTTTGCTGGGCTTCCCTTTGTGGGTAACCCAACCCTTCTCTGTGGCTGCCCTTAACATTTTTTTCTTCATTTCAAGAAATGATTCTTGGTGAATCTGACGATTATATGTCTTGGGGTTGTTCTTCTCAAGGAGTATCTTTGTGGTGTTCTTTGTATTTCCTGAATTTGAATGTTGGCCTGTCTTGCTAGGCTGGGAAAGTTCTCCTGGATAATATCCTGAAGTGTTTTCCAACTTGGTTCAATTCTTCCCATCACTTTCAGGTACACCAATCAAACATAGATTTGGTCTTTTCATATAGTCCCATATTTCTTGGAGGCTTTGTTACTTTTCATTCTTTTTTCTCTAATCTTTTCTTCTCACTTTATTAAGTTGATCTTCAATCTCTGATATCCTTTCTTTCACTTGATTGATTCAGCTATTGATACTTGTGTATGCTTCACGAAGTTCTTGTGCTGTTTTTTTCAGCTCCATCAGGTCATTTATGTTCTTCTCTAAACTGGATATTCCAGTTAGCAATTCATCTAAACTTTTTCAAGGTTCTTAGCTTCCTTGCATTGGGGTTGGAATATGCGCCTTTAGCTTGGAGGAGTTTCTGAACTCCTTCTGAACCCACCTTCTGAAGCCTACTTCTGTCAATTCATCAAATTCTTTCTCCATCCAGTTTTGTTCCCTTGCTGGTGAGGAGTTGTAATATTCTGGAGGAGAAGAAGTATTCTGGTTTTTGGAATGTTCAGCTTTTTTGTGCTAGTTTCTCCTCGTTTTTGTGGGTTTATCTTCCTTTGTTTGATGCTGGTGACCTTTGTATGGGGTCTCTGAGTGGACGTCCTTTTTGTTGATGTTGATGCTATTTCTTTCTGTTCGTTAGTTTTCCTTCTAACAGTCGGGCCCCTCTGCTGCAAGTCTGGTTATCACCAGTGGAGCCTGCAGAACAGCAAAGATTGCTGCCTGTTCCTTCCTCTGGAAGCTTTGTCCCAGAGGGTCACTTGCTAGATGTCAGCCAGAGCTCTCCTGTATGAGGTGTCTGTCAGCCCCTACTGGGAGGTGTCTCTCAGCCATGATACACAGGGGTCAGGGACCCACTTGAGGAGGCAGCCTGACCCTTATCAGAGCTTTGAATGTTGTGCTGGGTAATCTGCTGCTCTCTTAAGAGCCATTAGGCAGGGATGTTTAAGTCTACTGAAGCTGCACCCACAGCTGCCCCTTCCTTCAAGTGCTCTGTCCCAGGGAAATGGGGGTTTTATCTATAAGTCCCTGGCTGGGGCTGCTGCCTTTTTTTCAGAGATGCCCTGCTCAGAGAGGAGGAATCTAGAGAGGCAGTCTAGCCACAGTGGCCTTGCTGAGCTGTAGTGGGCTCTACCCAGTTCAAACTTCCCAGTGGCTTTGTTTACACTGTGAGAGTAAAACTGCCTACTCAAGCCTCAGGAATGGTAGACATCTCTCCCCGCACCAAGCACAAGCATCCCAGGATGACCTTAGACTGCCATGCTGGCAGTAAGAATTTCAAGCCAGTGTATCTTAGCTTGCTGGGATATGTTGGGTGGGACTCACCAAGCCAGACCACTTGGCTCCCTGGCTTCAGCCCTCTTTAAAGGGGAGTGAACAATTCTCTCTCACTGGTGTTCCTGGTACCACTGGGGTATGAAAGAAAACATTCCTGCAGCTAGCTCAGTGTCTGCCCAAACAGCTGCCCAGTTTTGTGCTTGAAACCCGGAGCCCTGGTGGTGTAGGCACCAGAGGTACTCTCCTAGTCTGTGGGTTGTGAAGACTCTGGGAAAAGTGTAGTATCTGGGTCAGAGTGCACAATCTCTCACAGCTTTCCTTGGCTGAGGGAGGGAAATCCCCTGACCCCTTGCACTTCCTGGGTGAGGCAATGCCCCACCCTGGTTCAGCTCATCTTCCATGGGCTGTACCCACTGTCCTACCAGTTCCAATGAGATGAACGAGGTACCTCAGTGGGAAATGAAGAAATCGCCTGCCTTCTGCATCAATCTTGGTGGGAGCCACAGACCAGAGTTGTTCCTATTTGGCCATCTTGCCAGCATCTGGACCAAAACTAATTTTAATAAAACTTCATAAAAGCTTTCTATAAATCTTTCATTTTGCGTTTTCCATAACTTTCTATTTTTATCTTGTTTTATCTATTTTTTTACTCCTTCAGTTTGAAACTTTTAAGTAACTTTAAACCAGACAAAATTCTTAATATACATTTTTATGCCTTTATAACTTCCTCATCAAATGCATACTTTGCCTTGTTTATACACTCTGTATACAGAATTGTTTCTTTTGTAGCTAGTAGTTTTTAACTCTTAGTAGTCCAAATTTCTAGTGAAAACCCTAGAAAGTAATTTTGAACTGTTTTATGTTAGTATTTGTAGATAAAACCATTTTATAATTTTTTAGAAAATAGTTCTTCAAGTTATTGCTGGCTGGCAATTCTAAATATATTTAGCTTTTTCATACCATATAAAAATAATGTCAAGGTATATAGACTTAAACTCATGTTTCATAACTAATATGCTTTGGCTGTGTCCCCACCCAAATCTCATCTTGAATTGTGGTTCCCATAATACTCATGTGGGTGGAAGGAACTTATGAGAGGTAATTGAATCATGGGGGAGGTTACCCTCATGCTGTTTATATGATTGTGAGTTGTCATGAGACCTGATGGTTTTATAAAGGGTTTTCCCCTTTTGCTCTGCATGTCTCCTTCCTGCCATCATGTGAAAGACATGTTTACTCCCCTTCTGCCATGATTATAAGTTTCCTGAGGCCTCCCCAGCTATGCAGAACCGTGAGTCAATTAAACTTCCTTTCTTGATAAATTACCCAGTCTCAGGCAGTCCTTTATAGCAGCATGAGAATGGACTAATACAATTCAGTATCTTAACTTACAGATGACTCAGATATGTTAAGATTATCTACTTAATTTAACATAACATGGCTCTAAGATTTTAAATTACTGAAAAGAATTTTGAAACTATGACACAGTTAGCTTCCCTAATGTCTTTCCCCAGTAATTCTAGGTCCCAAGTAGCCATGTGGCTCTCAGAAGGACCATGAAGATCAAGGCCTTTCTGAGTCCATCAAGACAGAAGACAGAGCTGTGAAGACCATACCTGGAGGATCCAACTCCTCTCAAAATAACCAGGAGACAAAGCAGGGAAAGCAGAGGAAGAAAGGGCCACATTGGGCTTGATTGTGGCTTATAGCTGCTGGTCTAGGCACTAAGAACACATTTCCAGACTTCATCATGGCCACTTGTCCAGACCCCTCAATCCAGAGACTCTAAACCAAAGCCATAAGCTCACAGTAAAATCAAGAATCTAATTATATTTAACTGATAATTTTGAAACCAGTTCTATTTTACCAACTATTTTAAAACTATAATAGCTTTATTTACCAAATATCACATATACATATAGACATACAAATACATAGAAGCAGGTCTTACAGCTCTCATAAAGAATGTTAATTTGTCAGTTTTTAAATAGTTTTTTTTTTTTTTTTTTTTTTTTTTTTTGAGACGGAGTTTCGCTCGTTACCCAGGCTGGAGCGCAATGGCGCGATCTCGGCTCACCGCAACCTCCGCCTCCTGGGTTCAGGCAATTCTCCTGCCTCAGCCTCCTGAGTAGCTGGGATTACAGGCACGCGCCACCATGCCCAGCTAATTTTTTGTATTAGTAGAGACGGGGTTTCACCATGTTGACCAGGATGGTCTCGATCTCTTGACCTCGTGATCCACCCGCCTCGGCCTCCCAAAGTGCTGGGATTACAGGCTTGAGCCACCGCGCCCGGCCTTTAAATAGTTTTTATTTTCCCTATTTGGTCTATCAATCTTCCAATTACTGTTTTGTTGCCATAAACAGTTGTTAAGTACAAATTTGCATTTCTAAACGGACAACTCAGGTGGAATAAAAAGTATTTTATATCTCATAAGCACAAAGCTAAGATTTTAGGCCTAAATATTGTATTATCATTTGCTCAAACCAAGGGGAAAAAAATCTCTTCAAATAAAAGTTCACTTAAGACAAGATGGTCAGAAAAGCACCTTAAACAAAAGTACAACCTCTTATGTAAATTTAAAAGAACAGTAAGTTTTTATTGTACATAGGCAAACATCTTTAAAAATGATTTCTTTTAATAAATACAAATTTTCTTTGACAAAAGTTTAAAGATACCCAGTTGAATTCCAGAAAGGTGTATTTGAGTTTAATTGGGTGTTCCTTTTAACTTACCTACTGTTGTTGTTTTTTTAGCTAAGATTATAGAGTTCAGGGTAATTGGTGAAGTCTTTTAAGGAATAGAACCAAGAAAGCATCAAAAGCATCATATGCCTGGATTCAGCATGTATAGATCTGAAAAAGAAGCAAGCCTAGGCCAGGGATGGTGGGTCACACATGTAATCCCAGCACTTTGGGAGGCTGAGGAAGGAGGATCACAAGGTCAGGAAATAGAGAGCATCTTGGCCAACACGGTGAAACCTCATCTCTACTAACGATACCAAAAAAAAAAAAAAAAAAATAGCTGGGCATAGTGGCACATGCCTGTAGTCCCAGATACTGGAGAGGCTGAGGCAGGAGAATTGCTTGAACTCAGGAGGCAGAGGTTGCAGTGAGCTGAGATTGTTCTACTGCACTCCAGCCTGACAACAGAGTGAGACGCCATCTCAAAACAAAGAAAGAAAAAAAAAAAGAAGCAAGCCTAGTTTGCCTGCAGGCCTATGTTTTATAAACATCTTATCTAGGATAGCTTTCTTTGTACCTTTGGGATGGGATAGTAACTAAGCCAGAAGATTAGCAGATTTAATCTTTTTATCAACTAATCACTTAAGCATTTTATTTGCCTTTTATAAAGACTTTAAATAAAAATATGGGAAATGTATAGAAACTTCTGCATATTAATAGGTATCATTAGATAAGAATAATTTGGGAGGCCTCATTTTCAAATGCAATTCAGTCCAGTGGTGTTTATATGGAATGTCCACTGTAACTTATCTTTAGAACTATTTCACCACTTCCATAAGACTTTGCAGCTTCTGAGGCCTAATACCTATGCATATATAAGCCAGAAAGAACTTAGTCCTCAGGGAATTAAGGATCCCCTTTTCACCTCAAATATTGGCTTTGGTCCTCAGTTTCCCTTGATCAACTTAGTAATTTTTTTCCTCACCTAAATGTGCAAGAAAAATTAAAGGGGCAGAACATAAAAATTCCTGTGACTTCCCAAAAGCCCAATTTTATACCCCCTGCAATATTTCCATTTACTAATTTATTTCTGACCTAGTCAGATGTAAAAGGTCTCTAACTGAATCCAAGTTAATTAATTACCAGATCTAATCCTGGACCTAGTCCAGTTTCTGTTGCAATTTCCAAATCCAGTTTGGATCAGAAATTTGCTCAAAGAAACTCAGAGCTCAAAACAGAAATCTGTGGAGCTTCACAATTTGAGAAAGAACTTACCACCATCCCCAATTGCTTCAAGAGAACAATGGGCACAATGGGTACCTTGCTTGGTCACTGAGTACTCCTGGGGGTCATTGGAAGCTCTGCTTCAGATCCCACTTCTGATGCTATCTGTTAAAAGGAAAACTTCAGCCTAATTAAATTTAAGAGTTTAATTGAGCAAAGCATGATTCACGAATCAAGCAACTTCCTGAGCCAGAGTAGGGAGACTCCAGTGCAGCCATGTAGTAGAAGACTTAAGGACAAATAAAGGAAAGTGATATATAGTAATGCAACTGAGTTATGTGTACTAGTCCATTCTCACACTGCTATGAAGAACTGCCCAAGACTGAGTAATTTATTTAAAAAAAAGTTTTAATTGACTCTTAGTTCTGCGTGGCTGGGGAAGCCTCAGGAAACTTAACAGTCATAACAAAAAGGGAAGTGAACATATCCTCCT
Source organism: Aotus nancymaae (assembly GCF_030222135.1). Classification (NCBI taxonomy): domain Eukaryota; kingdom Metazoa; phylum Chordata; class Mammalia; order Primates; family Aotidae; genus Aotus; species Aotus nancymaae. The sequence goes on along the minus strand of NW_026988431.1, from coordinate 44,969,814 downwards.
TCACAGGGCAGCAGGAGAAAGAAGAATGAGAACTAAATAAAGAGGGGAAGCCCTTATGAAGCCATCAGATCTTGTGAGAACTTACTATCATGGGAAACTGCTCCCATGATTCAATTACCTTTCACTGGGTCCCTCTCACCATACAAGGGGATTATGGGAACTACAATTTAAGATGAGATTTGGGTGGAGGTACAGCCAAACCATATCATTCCACCCTGGCCCCTCCCAAATCTCATATCCTCACATTTCAAAACACAATCATGCTTTCCCAACAATCCCCCAAAGTCTTAGCTCATTCCAGCATAACTCAGGAGTCCAAATCCAAAGTCTTATCTGAGATAATGCAAGTTCCTTTTGCCTATAAGCCTGTAAAACCAAAAGCAAGTTAGTTACTTCCTAGATATAATGACAGTACAAGCGTTGTATAAATATACCCATTCCAAATGGGTATATTTGGAATATATACCCATGGGAGAAATTCATCAAAAAAGCGGGGGCTACAGGCCCCGTGCAAGTCTGGAATCCAATAGGGTAGTAACTAAAACTTAAAGTTCCAAAATGATCTCCTTTGACTCCATGTCTCACATTCAGAACACAATGACACAAGAGTTGGGCTCCCATGACCTTGGGCAGCTCTGCCCCTGTGACTTTTCAGGGCATAGTCCCCTCTTGGCTACCTTGATAGGCTGGCATTTAGTATCTGCAGCTTTTTCAGGTGCATGGTGCAAGCTGTCAGTGGATCTACCATTCTGGAATCTGGAAGACAGTGGCCCTCTTCTCGCAGCTCCATTAGGCAGTATCTCAGTGTGGATTTTGTGTGGGGGCTCCAACCCCACATTTCCCTTCTGCACTGCCCTAGTAGAGGTTCACCAGAAGGGCTCTTCCCCTACAGCAATCTTCTGCTTGGACATCCAGACATTTCCAAACATTTCCTTTGAAATTTAGGTGGCGGTTCCCAAACCTCAATTCCTAACTTCTGTGCACCCACAGGCCCAATATTTGTAAGCCCCCAAGGCTTGGGGCTTATACCCTCTGACGCCATGGCCTGAGCTGTATATTTTTCCCTTTTAGCCATGGCTGGAGCTTAAACAGCTGGGACATAGGGCACCACATCCAAGGCTGCATAGGGTAGGGGGACCCTGGGCCCAGCCCACAAAACCATTTTCCCCTCCTAGGCCTCTAGGCCTGTTATGGGAGGGGCTACTGCAAGTCTTTGGCATGCCCTAGAGACATTTTCCCCATTGTCTTGGTGATTAACATTCAGCTTGTTACTTATGCAAATTTCTGCAGCGGGCTTGAATTTCTCCCCAGAGAATGAGTTTTCTTTTCTATCACATTAGGCTGCAAATTTTCCAAACTTATGCTCTGCTTCCTCTTGAATGCTTTGCCTCTTAGAAATTTCTTCCACCTGACACCTTAAATCATTGCTCTCAAGTTCAAAATTTCACAGATCTCTAGGGCAGGGGAAAAATGCCTTCAGTCTCTTTGCATAGCAAGAGTGATCTTTTCTCCAGTTCCCAATAAGTTACTCCTCTCCATCTGAAGCCATCTCAGCCTGGACTTCATTGTCCATATCACTATCAGCATTTTGGTCAAAGCCATTCAACAAGTCTCTTGGAAGTTCCAAACTTTCACACGTTTTCCTGTCTTCTTCTGAGCTCTCCAGACTGTGCCAACCTCTGCCTGTTACCCAGTTAGAAAGATGCTTCCACATTTTTAGGTATCCTTATAGCAGCACCCACTCTCTCTGGTACCAGTTTACTGTATTAGTTCTCATGCTGCTATGAAGACCTACGGGGAGGTCTCAGCAAACTTGCAATCATGGTGAAAAGGAAGCAAACATGTTCTTCTTTGCATGGTGGCAGGGGACATAGCAGGAGCTGAGTGAAGGAGGAAGCCCTTTATAAAACCTCATGAGAATTTACTGTCATGAGAACAGCATGGGTGAAACCATCCCCATGATTTAGTTCCTTCCCACCAGGTCCCTCCAATCACACATGAAGATTATGGGAACTACAATTCAATATGAGATTTGGTTGTGGACGCAGCCAAACCATATCAGTACAGAAACAGTGGGATTGGTTTTAGCTCAGCATTTATCTTATTTGAACATGAACAGTTGGCCACATTTGGCCAAAACTTGGTGGTTGCCACGAGAGAAGACTACAGTCTGTATACAATTTCATTTAGGTTATAGCTCACGATGTACAGAGAAATATTTAGGCTGAACTTAGGTAGAGTCAGCTTTAAACTTGATTTAACATTATTTGTATATAGATACTTGTATGTGTTATGTTGTGGAAAATTGATTCATAATGTGAGTTTGATATGTAACTATTGTAACTTTTATTTAAAATAATAGGAAAAAGATTTCAGGTCAATATTTCTTAAGAGAACAACTTATTTTCACGAAAGGATTATTGACAGTAAGCAAAAAGGATAAAGATATTTTTTATTAGTGAATCCTAAAGAATGTTCAGACATTCTCTTCATATATTACCTCTGCCTCATTTTCTCTCTGCAAATTCTGAAACTCTGATTAAGCATATTAGAACTTCTCATTCCCAACTCTGATAAAACCACCTTTGCAAATATTAAAGCAGTGAGGAAATTATGACGGTAAAAGACTTGACCTAACCAACTCCATCTTGCCTTTAACCTCCAAACTGCCCTTGTTCATTCCTCAGCATAGACTGAACTAAGAATAGGAGAAATTTGTAGTTTAACTTTGAAACAGATGATAATAGCCTTTTCCAGAAACAAACCCCCTTCTTCTTGCCTGGGGCCAGACCACCTCTGTAAGACTAACAAATTAGCCACAAGATTAGAAATTATGGTTTCGGTGTCATGCAGCCAGAGGCCACTAGCTCCCCAATTGCTCCTAGGGATAACATCGCTATTATGAAACCTAAGGTTAGTGTTAGAGATATTTTCAGACCCTTCATTCCAATGCACCAGCTGGCACCACCCAGGCTGGTAATCTGGCTCAACCAATTCTGCAATCCCACCCAGAAACAGAGGACAGTAAGAAGAACTCAACCCCCTGCAATTTTATCTTCTATCTGACCAAGAAGCACTCCCCACTCCCTAACCCCCTACATGCTAAATTATACTTTAAAAACTTCAGTCTCCCAATTTTTGAGGAGACTGAGTTGAGTAATAAAATCCAGGTCTCTTATTTAGCCAGCTTGGTGTACATTAGACTTTCTCTGTTGCAATTCCTCTGTCTTGATAAATTGGCTGTAGCTGAGCAGCAGGAAAGGAGAACCCATTGGGCACTGAAAATGTCATGAATTATGCTTTTTGTCTCTTTATCTTTTAATCTCTATGTTGCATTCTACACAATTTTTTCTAATATATCTTAGTTTACTAATTATCTCTAATCTGTTAAGGCTATCTATTGAAATCTTAATTTCTATTGTATATATTTCTAGAAGTTCCACTTGTATTTTCAAATTCATGTTTTCTTGTTCCTGCAAATATCTCTAAGTTTGGCTTTTATTACTTTAAAGATACTGCTTGCAGTTTATTTATTGTCTGTGACCTATATTTTAACTGAAGCCCTTGTGAATCTGCCTTTGCTAATTCTGCTTGTCCTCATTCTTTATGTCTTATTTCCTAGCAGGCCTGATTATCTTTGACAATATATTGGTCATTGTACTTGAAGATTTATTTGTAAAGCATTTTAGGGCCCAAGATAAAAGTATTTACTTCCAGAGAGATTTTGCCTTTGCTTCTGTTCTGCCAGCCTGGGACCCTTTAGCTCAGGTTCAGGACTTGAACTTCATTATTTTTTGATATGACCCCACAGAGGAAAGATAAAGGCTCCTCTATTTCTGATTTACTCCAAGAGTGATAACAGAGTCCCAATTTATTTTGGAGAGAGTTTGCTATTAGCCTTCTACTTCAAGTAGAGGTGGGCCTTTAATTTCTGTCCTTCTTACAAAGTGCCTTTCAAAATAGAAGTTCAAATTTGCTAAAGCCACAAAAACTCTCAAGACAAAAGCACCTTTATGGTTTTCTTATCACTCTAGTTTTTGTTCAGCATTTTCTTGCTATATATAGTTAGCTCTTCATAGATTTTAAGGAAGAGTTTTAAATAATTTATGTGAGCTTTTTAGTTATTTTCAGTAAGAGGTTTGTCCAAGTAACCACGCCTACCAAAACTGGAAGCTGAAAGTCTTAAGTCTCAAAATACTTTACAGTAATAGAAAAAATTATATAGTAATTTTATAATATTGCTATTAAAATAGAGGATTGATGCGTTATAAAAATGGACTGTACTAAACGCCCTAGGTTCTGGGTTTTTTCTGCTAATGTGCAGTTAAAAACAGGAAGCAGGTGTTGCAAAATCTATGGAGAACATTATTGTTAATCTGCTTTTTCAGTGGAGCTAATATTCTACAAATGTCATGCCAAAATATTAGGCCAAGAGTGACTCAACTACAAGCATCACTCCATAGGCTCTCTTTCCTACCCATCTTCCCTTACACTTGAGTCCATGACTTTCTCTAAACTCCCAGAGAATTAAGATTTAGAGAATTAAGATGTTTACTGTGACAAGGATTTACCTACAAAATGTTAAGATTTTTTTCTGAATTTGTTGTTGAAGCTATGAAAAACCTTCTGGCCGAATCATCAAGTCTTCATACTAACATAATGAATTGAAAATGATAAAACTTGTTGTGTCACGCTTTGCAGATAAGAAAAACTGTTTACTGAATGCTTGGTTTCATAGAAATGTGGCTATGGAGAGTCATAAGTGTAATATGAGCACTTAAGGCCAAGAGTAATACATTTTAGACATGTGGCTGGATATATGGGGGTGGGGAGGAAGATTTATTAAGTAATTTCCCACTATCTTAGCAGTTTTTAGGTCTGTAAAAAGTGATGCATCCAATCTAGGACTCCTTGATTAAAACTGGAGAAGAAATCAAGAGAAACATGCTGAAAAATAAGTGCTGAGCTGTTATCACTTTGTTGTGTAACTTTACTGGCAAGAATAAAAGAACTATTCCACTAATATTTCCAAAAACAATGTTGACATTGTATAAACAATATATGTGAAAATGTCAAGGAAACCTGTTTATGAACTTTTCATATTGGTTACCTACATAAACACTCAATGTTCCTATGAAGACTCAGTTAACCATTTTTGAGACGGAAATGTATTGACTATCACTTTGTATTCGTTGGCTTGTGTAGAATCTCTAAAATTCTGTTTCAGCATTTTACACATTTTGGCCAAACCACCAACTCGGCATTTCTCTAAGGAGCCTGTAGATAGCCTGTCATGACATTCTTACGTTTCAAGTTTGAGAAATACTCTAATACTTAGAAGGAATCCATTTACTGATGACTAACTTGTATAGATTCTTGAATAATGATAATCTTGGGTATCATTTTGTAAATGCGTTTTGCATACCAAGCTTTATACTAAGTGGAATATTTTCAATATGTTATCCTTTTTCTAATCCTGGAAGTTAAATGTTATGATGATCCTGTTTTACATATGAAAAAGATTCAGAAAGGCTGTTTGACAAGCACTGTAGAAGCTAATAACTTGTTCCAGCTCTTGAATCAATGGGCTAGAATTCAAATCCTAGTCTGCATAGCTGAAGGCAAACATAAAATGGAAAAAAAAAAAAAAACCTCAAAAGTCCTCAAACTGCCTCATGAATCAAATCCAATGGTGTAAGCAGCCCTTGAATTTTTGGACAGATCTTCTTGTTTTGCTATTAGCCACAGGCTTATAATCAAGCAGGCCTTTTTTACCACTGTGGTAGATTGTATTTTTGTTCAAAATATCCATACTTTCTTATTGAATTGCCCCTCTTTATAGGAGAATTGTTTACCCATGGTTCATTGACATTATAGATACATAATATCATGTGATTTGTAGCACCTTTCCTTGAAGGGAGATTTTACCCTATGGAAGTCAGGCAGGGCCATGTGATTTGTGAACAGAAATATGTGAACAGAAATGACAATAGAATCTGTAAGAGGAAACTCAAGATCTGCTATGATCTCTTTTAGTTGTTCCTTTGAGTTTGACAACAACCCCCTAAGTGGCTGCTCATTAGGGTTTAATACCTGAGAAAAGACGACATGGAATACACCTGCAAATGTGATGGATAAGTAGTATCAGTGAGAAATAATTATTTGTAACCACTAAACCTAGGAGTCACTTATTATTGCTTTTTTGAGTCTTGATTTCTTCATTTGTTAGTTGGGATGATAATACCTGCTTGTAGATACTGTGAAAATTTAAAAAGCTGGACACATTGGTATGTGCCATATCTGGCCGTTACTATTCCCCATTCTATTATTGAACCATGTATTTAAGCAATTAAGTAAGTTGATGTTGTTAAAACACGAGCTCTGAATGAAGAGACCTCCCCCCACCCCGAAACAGGCTTTGTATGAGCAACATGGCTGTTTATTCACCCGGGTGCGGGTGGGCTGAGTCTGAAAAGGGGAGTCAGCAGAGGGTGGTGGGATAGGAGCTGGTTTTATAGGTTTGAGGTAAGCAGTGGAAAGTTACAGAAGTTACAGTTTTGGGCAGTTTTTGCAAGCTGGGAGGGGGTCATAGAGTCTGGAGTCACAAGGTTGACCAATGTCATTACAAAGTCTAATTGCTTTATTGATTGAGGCAGGAATAAGGAACAAAAGAAGAAGGTCTAAAGTTAATTAGGTGCTGCAAGTGTTGGTCATTCTTCCCTTATGTGGTTTTCCAGTTACTTCAGACTTTCTTTTTCCAGGAACTCATCTGGAGTGTCTGTGCCGGTCACAGAGGTTACCATGGTGTAGTCCGTGGCACTGTCAGTCGGCCTAAAAGACCTTACAGATGTATCTGAGGTTTCTTATTTCTGGGATGAGATGGCTGCCCCCAAATTTGGAATTTAAAATAATAATAACAGAATACATTGGTCAATTCCTCTAATATTAATAACTATCATGCATCAGATATTATTTAGTGTTTGGAACATACACACATACATGATTAATTATCTTTTCCAAAAGGGTGATAACTGGTGGCAAATTAAAGCTTAAAATAGAAAATAGGGTTACATTTTTTATTTGATTGCAGCCATATTTCTTTCCAGTAGAATGATTTGAACCACCAAGGTGCTATTCCTAAGAAGTTGAGTTGGCTACAATGGATAAATAAAATTTATCGGTAATTAATATCAACATTGATATTAAATAATCATGCTACTATTTTTAAATGATTATTCTCACAATAGTGTAATTCTGTTTTCTTTACAAATTCTTTGCATCTTGTTTACACTACAATTTATTTCATTGAAATCAAAGCAGTAAAACTTAAACCAAAATCTAAGAACATCAAGTCCCTCATCAGTAAATTATAAATTGATTATAATTTGCTGTTACATGTAACGGCAGCAGGCAAAACCATCAAATCCTTAGATGTACAGTTCTTTGCCTGCAGGCCCCATATTTTATTCTTCTGTTTTAAGAGCTCTGACAAACTATAAAGTACATTTTAATCCCATCAGAAGCCACAGAGTTGGAGCAAATGGGGCACCTGAAACCACTGTGAGCTGAATCCCTGAGTGCAACAGGTAGGAGTAGAATATCCTCTGGTGGGGCCTTGGAGCCCTTGCTTCCATTGCTTCCTTATGGCTTTTAAGAATTATTTATTAAAATAAAAATACTAACTAGGCATCCATTATGAACACAACTCTCTCATTCATAGAGAGTTTATAGAGTGCCACAGATACTGAAGTCACGTTCCCTGACCTCGAACTCGGCAAACTGCTGTCTGAGCAAAACTCTGCTGTAATTCACAATTGCCATTTACTGAGAATTGGGTGGGAAAAGCAAAATCAGTTCTCTAGATCCTTGGAAAGATTTACTGTGTAATGCCACGTGTTTTCTATTGCAAAAAACAATGTACAAAGTTCCCTGCCAATGCCAAACTGACATCACTAAATTAAGTATTCTAAATGTATGCTTCCACTCAGTTCCCTGTTAGCATTACCTTTTAGCAAAAGATCTACTGCAACCACTGGCAAGACTTTTTTAGTCAAATAAAATAAAGAAATTGTTCAGGGTATAATGCTTTTTGTTGCCAAATGTTCTCAACAAGATTAATAATTCAGATGAAATACATAGCCAAAGGAACTGTATGCTTTCTCTCATTTGAACAAATGTTTAATTATCTGCAGATGTGCAGGAAAACATGTATAAAACTAGAATGCACTCACTCGCTACTATTTTAAATGTAAATGCATCCTATGGCTTCCTTTGCATGTTAAGAATTTTAAAAGTAAACATTTGCATTACAGATCTCTTCAAATAAAATCCTATTAAAAACAAATGCAATATGAGCCAAAATGTCCGTTTTAGCAGCCCATTCCTGAACCAGTATTATCCTGTATTGAGTGAGACTTTGTTGGAATTGAAATAATCAGTATGCTCAAGTCCCAGTAGATGTTCTGAAAATATACAAAGGCAAAGTTGTTTAGAATGAGAGTATTCCATTATGAAGAAAAGTTCTACCTCACTGCCCAGCATGACATCCTTATTCAGCTTCTGATATGGCTGTCTGCTTTTAGTTCATTTCCCAGCAAAAATGAAGATGTGTAAGTTGTCTACTTTATAACTTTGTCTAGTATGTCCCATTACTGAATTCGCTATACATTGTATAACAAATACGACTTCAGAGCTTCTGACAAAAGCTGTGTAGCCTTCAAATGATACCTACTTTGCTGAAAGCATGTGTACATACAAGCCAAGAAAATGTGTCCTCCCATTGTGGAGGCTTTTTTGCAACTTTTGCCTCTGAACGGGAGGACAAATTACTTCTAGAAGGGCCATATATTCAAAATATTTCATAAGTTTTATCCTCTAATGGCATTGTATAGAACACATGTTTATCAGACTGAACTTTAATCATAGGTTGACTGACCAGTAGCATTACAGATATAAGCAAATACGGTAGAAATCCATCAAATCTCAACACAAACTTTAATATCAAAAGTAGAAAATGAAATGTTGTTGATCCTACTCAGCCTGGTGCAGATGTACATATCAGGAAGTGGGAATACACTCACATATGAGATTGTGTCCAAGTAGTTGACCAGTTTCAGGAAAAATACATTTGATGGTTTAGTATCCAATTTGTAAGAAATCCATAATCTTTGGCTAATGTTCCCCTTCTCCCCTCTGGCTAGATGCCTTTTGGCCATTTCACTTTTTGGGCGTATTTCCAGTTATGGTTACAGAGAAGGAATAAAAAAGGCGAATATCAAATTAGTCATTTGGGATGCTTGTTATTAGTTCTATGAAAGGTCTTATAAAAAAAGTGAAAATTAAATTTGGGAGTTATCTGTCAATACCTAACTTTTCATTTTATCTCTAATGTTGCCACAGATAACGTAGAACTGGTGTTTTAGCCCAAATTCTGACATTTCTAAGCTTGACATGTTTTTATTGAATAAGCGATGAATATTGACATTCATGGTAGATCGTAATCACAGCCATAGTAGGTTTTGTTCCAAAGATCCCCATTTAGTTTTCACATAATTTCATTTGTGTTATTTTCATTTTGCAACTGACCTTCTCTGTTGTATGAGAATGTAGTTAGAATTTGGCACCTTGATGAGCACAGGAAATTTTCCATTCCAGTCATAATTTCTAAATTGCACAAATTGTAACTTTGGAATGATGTGGATTAAGTCAGTTATGCCCAGAGAAAAAAGTTTTGCTTAAAAGAGAAAAAAGAACATTTATGTAAGTATTAAATCGTGTTTGAAAGTATGAATATTATTTCCATTTTCCAAGCAAACTTCAATAGATGCTTTGGTTCCATATGATAGTATGTACAACCAGACCAGGAGAATGTTCATCCTTACCTTGCATGTACTGTCTGGGCTCTCAATTTATTCTTTCTATGTTTCTGAAAAAGCCCAATGTTGAATTACGTAAAGTACGAAACCTTTACCAGAAGTCTTCTGAAAAACATTTGGAATATTTTATCCTAAAATGTGTTTGTGATTTAATGGCACTGCCTTGAAGAAAATACAACTGTTACACAAACCCTTGCTGATTATCTTGTTTTGCAGGCAAATCTTGGCACATGTGTTTTACGGAGGCATAGTGGAATTCATTGCCATTGAGGAACAAGAGAGTCACAGTTAAAAGTAAGCTGTATCTTTGACAACCTAATAAAAGGTAAACTTTTCAGTATTTTTAATATTAAGGGATAACTACCTTGTAAGTACAATCAAGTCCAGTACTATCAAGATCTGATTATTATAAACTAAAATAAAGACAATTGTAACCCTGAGTTGTATTTACATAATTTGCTCATAAGATCAGCCCAGATATTCCATAAACAATTGAAAAGTCATCACTAAACAATGCAGAGGGGGAAAAAATTCAAGTTTTTGGTTACTTGAATTAGTAAGACTGCCTTTATGATTATTTTTTAATGCAGTTTACATTTTCATCAGAATTTAAAGCCATTCTCATTCAAGATATGCCTGGGCTTTTTGCACATACCTCCCTTCCTGTCTTTCTTCCTAACTTAATGGAAAATTCTAGTTACATTTAGAAGATGTTGAAAAATTATTGTTTGTTCTTTTTTATTTCACAGAATACAGCATTTTAGAATTAAAGTCAAAGGAGCATTTATGTTAACCGATAGAATGCTTTTGAAAATCTGGAATCCTGGTTCTCTTTCCAATAAATTAAACTTCAAAGGGTATATTGGAGAAGTTGAGTTGTAGATATGGTATCTTTTTTTTTTTTTTTTTTTGAGACGGAGTTTCGCTCTCGTTACCCAGGCTGGAGTGCAATGGCGCGATCTCGGCTCACCGCAACCTCTGCCTCCTGGGGTAGATGTGGTATCTTAAAACTACTAAATTAGAAATTTCTCAATGTTTCTTATTTCCTCTTCCTAAATGCACTTATTAAACCTCAATAATAGTCCAGAACTATAATATAAATTGTTTTTTGGGGGTGTTTTTCTTTATAATGGTCTCTGAGTTGTACTGTTGTAGTCCTCTATTGCTGTGCAAAAAATTATGCCCTAAAACTTAGTGGCTTAGAACAACAAATACTTGTCATCTCACAGTTTCTGTAGTCTAGCAATATGTTTTTTTGTTTGTTAAATAAATTTTATTTTGTATATTTGAGATTTACACCATATTGTGGGATGCAGTCATCTGTCACTTAACAATGGGAAAATGTGTCCTTAGGCAATTTCTTCATTATATTAACATTATAGAGTGTACTTACATAAATGTAGCTGGTATATCCTACTATACACCTAGCCTATATTTATTGGTGGTAGGCTACAAAAAATACAGCATAGAATTATAGCATTTTAGCATTCTGTACTGGATGTCACTGTACTGAATACTACAGGCAACTATAATACAGTTATAAGTATTTGTGTATCTAAACATAGAAAAAGTACAGTAAGTATGTTATAAAAATAAAAAATGGCACAACTGTATAAGGCTGCTTCACTCTAATCTTGTGGGACCACCAGAGTATATGGGGGTCCATCATTGGCATATGACTAGAGATAGTAAAATGCTTACTATGGTGAAGCAAACTAATATATGAACTTGCATTGTTACTTTGGTGACAACAACAGCTAAAATCTTATTTAACAAAAACCAGTAATATAACTTGCACAACCTGAGGACTATAGTTAATCATTAGATCTCTAGACTTGTTCATTCTACACATCTACTACCTTGTATTCTTTGACCCCATCCACACCCCTAGTAACCACTATTTCATTCTATTTAACCTTCCCCCACTGCGAAGATTATACATATAAGTGAAATCATGCAATATTTTTGTTTCTGTTTCTGGGTCATTTTTCTTAGTATAATGTCCTCCAGGTCCATTCATATTGTGGCAAATGGCAGGATCACCTTCCTTTATATGGCTGATTAATATTCCTTTATAAACTACAGACATACACACACACAAGCATGCATATTGCATATATATGATATACCTCACATTTTCTTTATCAACAGACTGTTTCTAATCTTTGCTATTGTGAATAATGCTGCAAAGAGCATAGGAGTACAGATATCTTTTGAAGTGATTTCATGTCCTTTGGGTATATATCCAGAGGTAGATTGCTGTGTCATATAATGTTTTTTTTTTTAGACTGAGTCTCAAAGAAAAAACAACACTGACAACCTACATTGTCACCCAGACTGGAGTGCAGTGGCACAATCTCAGCTCACTGCAACCTCTGCCTCCAAGGTTCAAGTGATTCTTCTGCCCCAGCCTCCCAAGTAGCTGGGATTACAGGCATGCACCACCACGCCCAGCTAATTTTCATATTTTTAGTAGAGATGGAGTTTCACTACATTGGCCAGGCTGGTCTCAAACTCCCAACCTCAAGTGATCCTCCCATCTCAGCCTCCCAAAGTGCTGGGATTGTGGTTCTAATTTTAATATTTTTAGAAACCTCCATACTGTTTTCCATAATAGCTGTACCAGTCTACATTCCCATCAACAGTGTATTAGGGTTCCCTTTTTCTCCATATCCTCTCCAACATTTGTTATTTCTTGGCTTTTTGATAATGGTCATCCTAATGGGTGTGAGATGACATAGGGGTTTTAATTTGCATTTCCCTAATGATTAGTGATGTTGAGCACATCTTGATAGACCTGTTGGCCATTTATATGTCGTTTTTGAAGAAATGTCTGCTCAGGTACTTTGCCCATTGAAAAAAATCAGGTTATTTGTTTTTCTGTTATTGAGATGCAAGAGTTCTTTATAAATTTTAGATACTAATGGGATTTGCAAATATTATTCCCAGTCTCTAGGTTGACTTTTCATTTTGTTGATTGTTTCCTTTGGTGTGCAGGAGTTCTTTACTTTGGTGTGGTCCCATTTATTTATTTTTGCTTTTGTAGTCTGAGGTTTTGGTGCAGTATCCAAAAGAAATAATTGTGATACATAATCTTTTTGATGTGTTCTTATACTTGGTTTGCTAATATTTTATTGAAGATTTTTATATCAATTTTTATCAGAAATATTGGCCTGTAGTTTTGTTTTCTTCTGGTGTCCTTGTATGGCTTATGTATGAATGTTATGTTGGCTTCATGTGTTTGGATGTATTCCCTCTGGCTCTATTTTTGTAAGAGTTTAAGAAATATTGATATTCTTCTTTGAGTGTTTGGTAGAACTCAGCTGTGAAGCCATCTGGTCCTGGGCTTTTTTTTGTTGGGAGGTGTTCTATTACTCAATTTGCTACTGGTCTATTTCTTCCTCTTTTTTTTTCTTTTTCTTTTTCTTTCTTTTTTTTTTTTTTTTTTGAGAGTGCATCTCACTCCATCCACAGGCTGCAGTATAGTGGCACAATCTTGGCTCACTGCAACCTCGACCTCCTGGGTTCAAGACAGTCTCAAGAGAATCTCCTGATTCTTGGCTTCAGGAGCCTAAGTAGCCAGGATTACAGGTACACACCACCACACCTGGCTAACTTTTTGTATTTTTAGTAGAGACAGGGTCAGCATGTTGGCTAGGCTGGACTTGAATTCCTGACCTCAAGTATTCCACCTGCTTTGGCCTCTCAAAGTGCTGGGATTACAAGCTTGAGCCACTGCACCTGGTCGACTCTATCTTGGCAAGTTATGGTTTTCTAGAAATTTATCAATTTGCTCTAGGCTGTTCAATGCGTTGGTATATAGTTGTTCATTATAATCGCTTATCCTTTTTATTTTTGATGTGTCTGTTGCAGTTTCTTCACTTTCATTTTCTGTTTTATTTTTCTTCTCTCATTTTTTTTCTTAGACTAGCTAAGGGTTTGTCAATTTTGTTTAATTTTCCAAAGAATCAATTTTGTTTTATTCATTCTTTCCATTGCTTTTCTGTTTTCTATTTGATTTATTTCTGTTCTGATCTTTATTATTTCTTCATTCTGCTAATTTTGGGTTTATTCATTCTTTTATATAGTTTCTTGAGGCACAATCTTTTACTGTTTATTTGGAATTTTTAAATGTAGGTATTTATTGCTATAAACTTCCCCCCAAAAACTGCTCTTACTGCATTCATAAGTTTTGATATGTTGTGTTTCCATTGTCATTTGCCTCAAGAAATTTCTAAATATCCTTTTTGATTTATTTATTGACTTATTGGTTATTCCAGAGCATGTTGTTTAATTTCCACATATTTGTGAATTTTCCAAGATTCTTCTTGTTACTGATTTCTGATTTCATACTTTTGTGGTCTGAAACAATACTAGATATTAATTTTCTGAAGTTTGGTAAGACTTGTTTTGTGGCCTTATATATACTCTGTCATGGAGAATGTTCCATGAGTGTTTGAGAAAAATGTATAAACTGCTGTTGGATGGAAAGTTCTAAATACATCCATTAGGTCTTGTTGGTAAAAATGCAGTTCAAATTCAGTATTTTCATATTAATTTTCTGTCTAATTGACCTACGCATTGTTGAACATGGGATATCAAAATTTCTCACTATTGTATTGCTATCTATGTCTCCCTTCATGTCCATCAATATTTATATATTTAGATTCTTCAGTGTTGGAAGCAAATACATTTACAATAATTATGTCCTTAATGAATTGACCTCTTCATCATTAAATAATGACCCTCTTTGTTTCTTGTGAGTTTTGACTTAAAGTCAACTTTAAGTATAGCCACCCCGATACCTTTTGATTACCATTTTCATGGAATATCTTCTTCCATCCATTCATATTCAGTCTATGTGTGTTCTTAAAGCTTAAGTGGGTCTCTTGAAAGTAGCATATAATTGGATCTTGTTTTTAAAAATTCTTTCAGCTACTCTTGATTGGAGAACTTAATGTTTACATTCAAGATTATTATTAACAAGTAAAGACTTAGTACTGCCGTTTTGTTTTTTGTCTTCTGGTTGTTTTGTAGGTCGTTCATTCCTTTTTTCTTTTCTACATTTGTGATTTGATAATAAGCTTTGATTTCTTTCTCTTTCTTGTATGTCTATCTGCTGTAGTTTTTTTATTTTTATTTTGTGGTTACTATGAGGCTTACATAAAATATTTCATACTTTGCAATTCTAAGCTGAAAACAACTCTGTTACATAAAGAAACTCTAGGTTTTTATTCCTCTTCTATTTATGTTTGGAATGTCACAATTTACATATTTTTATATTGTGTATTCCTTAACAACTTATTGTAGTTTTTGTTACTTTTGACCATTTTCACTTTTAACTTTCATATTGAAGATACATGTAGTTTACACACCAACTTTACAATATTGGCATGTTCCAAATTTGACTCTAAATTTACCTCTACTGGTGAGTTTTATACTTTCCTATGTGTTAATGATAGTAATTATTATCTTTTCATTTCCATTCGAAGAACTGCCTTAAGCATTTCTTATACGGCAGGTCTATTGTTGATGAATTTCCTCAGTTTTGCTTATCCAAACAGACTATTTTTTCTTCATTTTTGGATAACAGATTTGCTAAGCATAATGTTCTTGGCCAGCAGGTTTTTTTTTTCCTTTCAGCAGACTATATCATCCCATTTTCTCCTGGCCTGCAAGTTTTTTGCTAAGAAATCCACTGATAGTAATGGAGATTCTCTTACCTGTGATATGGATGCTTTTCTTTAGTGGTGTTTAGAATTCTTTTTGTCTTTGACTTTTTACTATTTTATTATAATGTGCCTAAGACAGGACTTCCTTGGGTTGAATCTATGAGAAACCTATAATCATGGATCTGCATGTCCATATCTCTTCAAGACTGGGATTTCCCCACAATTATTTTATTAAAGAAGCTTTCTTTGTCTTTCTCTATCTCTTCTTCCTTTGGAATTCCTATAAGCTAAATATTTGTTTGCTTAATAATGTCCCATAGACTGTCTTATTCCTTTATTTATTTTTTTCATTTTTTGCCCTTCTGAATCATGTTAAAAAACCTATTTTCAAGTTCACAGATATTTTTCCTCTGATCAGTCTGGTCTACTGTTCATTTAATTCTTTATTTAATTCTTCAGCTTCAAGACTGGTGGTAGTGGTGTTGGTGGTTGTTTTAATGATACCTGTCTCATTATTAAATTTCTCATTCTTGTCATGAATTCCTTTTCTGATTTCATTGAGGTGTCTATTTGTATTCTCTTGAATCTTGCTGAGTGCCTTAAGATCATTGTTTTGAATATTTGAATTTCTTTTTGGGCAATTTATAAATTTTCATTTCTTTGGGGTCAGTTACTGAAGAATCATGGTGTTCCTTTGGTAGTATCTTGTTTTCTTTTTCATGTTTCTTGTGTCCCTTCATTGATATGTATGCCTTTGGTTGTGCAGTCAGCTCTTCCAAACCTTATAGATTGGCCTCCATAGAGAAATACTTTTATCTGCGGATGGGCTTGAGGGTGTTGGTTGGGCAGGGTGTGGTAGCTCTGGTTCCATGTGGATGTAGTAGAGTAATTTCCATGCAGTTTCTTTGGCTGTGATCAATGTTAGCAATGACTGAGGGTGCCTCAGTGATCTAGGCTGTAGGGGTTGTGGCAGTGAAAGTAGCTGTATAAGTTATTAGGGTGAGGGCTTTAAGAATTCTCTTGTTCTTGTCTTCCTCACAGTGGGAAATCTTAGTTGAGGGGATATCTGTTGGTGCTGAGTCTTCCATGGCTCACAGGCAGCCACAGTGGAACTGTGATCTAGGGCATAGATGCTTGGAGTAGCTGTGGAGTCAGGTTTCTGGGCTTTGAGGTCTTATAAAACAATTATAGCCCTGGGGACTTAAGGTGCAGTTTCACTCGAGGCACAGGTGAATGCATTTTTCCCATTAAGCCAGGGTCTGTTGCTCTGAGGCACACCTAAATTTTTATCCAGAGTCCTGAGATGTAGCTGTGATTTTGACCCTGAGGGGTAGGGTACAGCACTATCCTGTGCAAGAAGGAAGGGATGCTTCAGAGCCTCAGGCCTTGAATTTGGGACCGCTTCAATATGGGGCTGCAAATTAGCCCTGTGAGGCCAGGTGCAGCAGCAGCAACATGGACCCAAGAATGGAAGGATGCCACAGTTGCTTGGATCCTGCAGGTGGGGAACAAAGCAGTGATGACACCTCTCCTTCAGAGGTGGGGTGCTGCAGCATAAACTGCAGGAGGCTAATGTATTTCCAGATAGGCAATGTAAGCCTGGAAAATAAGGTCACACAGCCCATGCAAGGGTCTGATTCCCTGGGATGCAAAGCTCTGCATCTGCTCAACCCCAGAAAGTGCAGCTACATGAGTCAGCAGAGCCTCTGGATCCCTGGGGGTCAGGCACCATGTCAGCTGTGGTGCTGGGAGATGCAACTGTTCTGATGTGCCAGAGGCTCAGATTTCCTGGCGGAGTGGAGGTAGGAGAGTAGGATGCTGCTACTCTCAGCTTCGGCACTAGGGACACAAGTAATTCCTTGTGCAGGAGGCCTGAGGTTCTGGGGGGTGGGGTACTATGCCTGTTCTGAGGCTGAAGGTACAACTTCTCCAGTGTGCTGTAGACGCAGGTTGCTGGGGAATGAGGTGCTGCCTTGGCTGTGGTGCTGGGGGCACAACTGTTCTGGTAGTTCAAGCCTCTGGGTCTGCGGGGGTATTGCTTTAGTTCAGCCCTATAGGGAGGATCCAGCAGTAACTGGGATGGGGGGCATGAAGTGGCTTGGCAGTAGCTTGGCTCTGGGCATAGGGCATAGCAGCAGCTCTGCTCAGGGATGGTGCACTACTGGGTGGGGATGGTGTAGTGGCAGTTGAGCCTCAGGGATAGAGGGACACAATGGCTGTTTGCCACTGAAGTAGCATGCAGTCTAACTGTGTGCCTCTGCTTATAAGAAGCATGGGCCATAGGGAGGTGGGCAGGGCACAGCATTGGCTCCTTCTCTGAGAGTGGCTCAGTGTGTAGACTCTAGAAGCTCTCTCAGCTGAGCTAAGACCCTGTGAGGATACCTGTGAGGACTGAAAGTGTCCATGATGCCGATGGTGGCTGCTGGGATCTTATTGCTTACCTTTTCCCAGCAGGGAGAAGTCTCTCCTAGTCCCAAGCTGATCCCAGCTGGGAAGATGGGGGTGGTGAAGGCAAGATGTTTCCTTCCCTTCTCCATGCAGCATCCTGGGT
Source organism: Aotus nancymaae (assembly GCF_030222135.1). Taxonomy (NCBI): domain Eukaryota; kingdom Metazoa; phylum Chordata; class Mammalia; order Primates; family Aotidae; genus Aotus; species Aotus nancymaae. The sequence goes on along the minus strand of NW_026988431.1, from coordinate 44,951,716 downwards.
TTCTGTGCTCTGCAGGATTTCTGCTGCTGCTTTGCTGTTCTATGGTACTCTTCTTTATTTTGGTCAAAATATAGTTGTTTATTTGCTGTTTTGGGGTTTTTAGTAGGGAGGAAGAGCTCTAGGAGCTTCTAGTCAGCCATCTTGCTGACATTCTCAAGCAACTATTATTTTTAAAATCAAAGCAACAAATGCAGGCTTACCTTCATATGTGGCTATTTGGATATGTGCTCCTGATAAAAGTAATGTGTGATAAAAGTAATGATATGTCATTTATTTTGTTTTCTTCATTAGATTATTAACTCTTCAATGCAAAGACTGTGTTTCTTCATGATATGTTTCTATAGGCTGCCTGGTATAACACTAGAAATGTCACTGATGCAAATAGCAATGGCATTGAAGAGGAGGATGTAAATTATATTTCATATTTATAGGTAAATGTGTCTGTGTGCAGACCTTTCAATCACTCCATTGGTATATTTTCCATATTCCCTTACGTGTTAAAAAAGTGACTTATTTATGAGCCACATATTTGGAGTTCTCAGATTCCAGTAAACACTCTTGGCCCTAACAAGGAAAGGTCTGTTTCTGTGTTTCACTTTAGTGGAGAACATGTTTAACCGCTATGCTAGCTGGTGAATTACTCTAAGTGTTCATGAGATTAGCCAGGAATTTCTTATGCTTTATTTTTTTTCTGTTAAGTAGAGAATTTAGTGTTAAATAGTCAGAGCTATCTTGACTCACTCTGTTCATTGTCTATCAAAGGAATATTAAACCTACAAAAGAGTGGAAAATAAACTTAATGAAAAAATATTTTAATTAATTTAATTAAAAAAGTGGAAATTAAAAGACATTTAAAACTTTGTTTTCACATTAAACAGAAAGAAAAATTTGTTTTCAATATGTGTAGGAGTCACCCAGAGTTTCCAACCATTTTCTCATTAAGACATGGGGTGAATCTGTCCTAGCTTGTTAATTACCGACATTCTACTTTCCATGTAGTATTGTTTAATCCATACACAGAACAAAAACATTGATCTATGTGAACTCTTTAACTCTTTCAAATCCTACAACTGGGATTTCTTTGACCTAGACTACCAGATTTGAAAATATCTTGCTGCTATGCATTTGCAGGCATGACTTTCCTCATTTAAGTCTAGAAGAAAAATAAGGCTCGCAAAATATTAAACAGTATTTACCTGAGAGCGTAGGTGTTAGGAGGTTTTAAGAATTTAAAATCCTTCTTCTTAATATCTGATGAGTCTTACTCTTGGTATTTTTTCGATTAGGTTAATGTTCTCTGAGCATACATCAATTTAATTTAATACAAAAGGCTTTTATTCTATCTCATCCAAAGCTACATCCATGAATTCATCCTATCACGTAAACTCTTTCTCTCATATCACACTCTTTTCTTAGTCCCTAAGGATGGGCCTCGTGTATGCTTTTATCTTTTAGTTTATCCTTCTTTTCAAATGCAAAATGATTTATTCTTATAGACCACTGGGATTTAATTAAGTCTGCTTATGATGGTCAGAAGTAAATTCTCTTTTCTAAATACAGAATTCCGAAAAGAAAGAAAAGGGCATTACTTGCAGACTGCAAAATTTTAAATTATCTGTCTAGTTAGGCATCCTTTCAGACTGCCTCAGAATCTTGTCAATGCTGGAAAATGTTACTCTGGTATGCTGGCAAGATTCTCATGGAATACTGCACAAGAAACTACACAGTACACAATGGCTATGATCTGTCCAAAAAGTGACTTTTGACTTCTACAGATAGATAAATCTCTTAAAGCAATCTTTAGATATTAAGTCCTGGATTTTAAAGTGAAAGAAAACCCTCAAACTGTTCCCTTTTCCAGCAGAACAGGAGCTTGAGCCTAACCGGCTGCCTGCCCCTATGCCTCCAGGCAGCCCCTTGAACCTTAAACCTTAAAACCGTTAAGCCCCTTAAAATAACAAGGCAGTGACAAAACAAACTGTTCTTAGCTCACCATACCAAACAGTCAGAAGGTGAGATTTGGCCATAATTTTCCTACTCCTGTGTTAGAACTGAACGTTCTCATGATGTTCTTTGTCAGGGAGACATGATCTGGACACTGGCATTTATTGTCATATTAAACTTTGATCTAGCACTTCTAACACAAAGGGAACCATTTGAGGGTTTTACTTTAAAATCCAGGACTAAATATCTAAACATTGTTTTAAGAGATTTATCTTCAGAAGTCGAAAGTCCTCTTTTGGACAAGTTATAGCCATTGTGTAATTTGGAGTTTCTTGTGCAGTATTCCATGAGAATCCTGCCAGCATACCAGAGTAAAATAGTCCAGCACTGACAAGATACTGATGTAGTCTTCACTCTTCTTCCCAGTGGCCGACCTCAGAAGACACCTGGTAGGCATCCTCTAAATGCAAGTTCAAGGCGGTTATGGAGGTTGACTATAGCGCACTTGAGTCTACTTCATGTGCTGACAGCTCTGGTTCACTCTCCGCTTGCTTTTAGAAAACACTCATGAAATCCTAACTGTATGGTACTGCCACCTCTTTAAACATAGCACATTCACTTTTGGACAACCTCTGCTGCTTTGTCTCAACAAAACTGCAGGTGGAATCAGGCTTGTGGTGAGCAGTCACCGAGGGATGAAAACGGGTATGTCTAGAGCCGGATTTTAAACAGGTGCTCTTCAAAACATCTTTTTTTGTTCTACTTTATAGGCATCTCGATACATCATGGCAGTAGTAGCAGTAAAATGGGTGATATCACAGATAACTAACTGAAACATTTATTTCTAATCCAAAATGGAGCTTTATAGTGTATCTGTCATAATTGTAAGTATTCTTCTCTACCAGATGACTGTAATTGCAAAGTCGGGTTTGATATGATGTCTGTTGGAAGGATGATAGTATACTACCACCCTTCCATGAACATTACATATGAACATACAAAACGTACCCCTTGACTAGATCCTGTGCATAATAATGAAGAAACACGTAATCTAGGGCTGAAAACCAGGTTAGAAGAAAAAGCTGAACACCTTGCACAAGGACCCATGATAGAAAACTTTAGTAAAATGTTCTTTACTGCTAAGCACTGTAAAAAGAAAACTTCAGACAAATTAAAAAACCAGTTTGTGAATGAAGCAGCCCCCAGAATCACAGCAGATTCAGAGAGACTCCAGGGATTCCTCGTGGTCAGAACAAATATATAGACAAAAAAAGGACATACAGAAATCAGAAGTGAGGTACAGAAACAGCTGGACTGGTTACAAGTTGGCATTTGCCTTACTTGAACATGGCTGTGAAAATGAACTAGTAAGTGCTGAACCAAATTAACCAAGTTAAAGTTTGCACAGTATAGGCAGTTCAACAGTATTAAGGTCTAATTGGTCATAGTCCTCATCTGGAGTGTGATAGCAACTAAGGACCATAGTTTGCTGAAAAGTGGCCTGATTTAAAGAGATACTCATTTTCATTGTTACCCGGGTGTAACACAAGTCATAATAACTTGGAAACTTATTGGAAAAAATATAAAAATTAGAAACCCTTGGAAAACCCAAGCATATCATCCATCACATACCTACAAACCAACTGTTAGTTGCTCCTGTAAACACATCATGGGTTCCTTTCTCTTGAGAGATTTCTTTAAGGTATTTGGTAGTAGTGTCTAAGGAAACAGCAGTATCAGCCACCTTTTAAGCTTTGTGTAGTCACAAAATCAGTGGTGAGATGAGTACAACGTTCAGTTTTGTTTAACACCAAACATAAGCCTTCAGCTTGAGCAAAAACTGAAGCTGCATGATGTTCCATTAAGTGCTTTTTCTGAATATGTATGTTGTCAACTACTTTTCGGAGAGTAGCTTTTACCCATCTGAAATCCTGGGAGATCTGGTTGGCTACAGTGATCTAAGATTTAAATTCCATATAACTGGTATCCCACTACCACCAAGAGTGAGCCCCCAGGAGCCCCCCTGGAATCTTTCCTCAGTGGAAACCAGCTTATCCTCATCTTTTTCAAGGTTAGCACTAATTTCAGTTACTGATCATTTTGGCCTCCAATTTTAAGGGCTATCATGAGAATTTTCAGGAGAAGATATTTGAAAAACAGGAGCAAGCCAGGTAAAATAAAGAGATCTGAACCAATGAGGAGGTAGAATGGAATATACAGGTTCTCCACAGACCCCATACAGACCCTCGGGGGTTGGAAAAGAGGGCCACCTAGTTGCATTTGAGCAGGAGTCAGTCAAATTTGTTCATCCATAAATCTGCATAGCTCCTAAACAACGTCCAATGGGAAATTTACTTTTTTTGTGGCCCCTTTATAGCATATAGTAAAGGTGTATAACCACATTTAGTAAAAAGAGACCCTACTGGGTTTAATCCACTTACATTATACAAGCAACTACTTGTACCAACATAGGTAATTCCCAGATCTTGAGGGCATGATACCTGGAAACATAATATACCTTTTGCCTACATCACTCGGATTGGTTTTTTATATATGGTAATGACCAAGTTATCAATTGAAAAAGAGTGTTGTTTTTAGTGAGTGTGGGAAAGCAAATAGCAGTGATGTTTAGAATATCAAGAGTTTTCCATTCCATCCTTGGAGTTTCAGGGTGTTCTCACTGGGAACACAGAGAGACATCGGCATCAGTAGAACCATTTCCTAACTTTTTGGCATTAACCCACAAACTCAACCATCACTCTGGTTTTGTGCTAGAGCACAAGCTTGAGCTAAAGCCATCAAATGATTATAGACCCATGGATTTTCCTGTAGGGAAAAGGAAAGGATTAGGGCAACAAAAAATGAGGAAAACAGAAAAACACATAAGGCTTTCATGATGGTAGAGAAGTCTTGATCCATGATCTTGGAAAGCTGTCCACAACTAGGATGATGTCTTCCCCTGGAGAGAGATTTCCCTGGTCAACGTTATCTTAAAGTCTCTAACAGGTGTACAGTTCCAGGAGCCTGAAGGGGCCCTTTTGAGTTGTGAGATGTAGACCCAAGGTTCAAGGCCCTGAAACTTCACTGCAGTGTGGGTGGTGAGAAGAACCTGGCATGGTCCCTTTCAACAAGGCTCAAAAGCAGTCTTCCTCTGATGTTGTTTTCAGAAGACCCAGTCTCCAGATTCTAGACCATGGAGGGTCTGATTGTCCTCAGTTAGTGGATCTCAAAAAGTTTTCTTTACCTGGCAAAAGTACACTTTGGTATAATGCATTAAAGCCTTGCAGTAGTTATATCGGAGTTTGAGAGAGCAGGAGAAGCGTGAGGTCTTTCAGTGACTATTTCATAAGGGGTCAACTTATGTGTTCCAATAAGAGTGGATCTGATTGCCATTAAAGTCAAAGGTAGGACCTTTGGCCAAAGCAACCCAATTGATTCAGTTAACTTTGCCAATTTCAGATTTAATATGACATTTGTTCTTTCAGCCTTTTCAGAAGAGTAAGGATGATAGGGAAAATGGGAATACCACTGCCTCTGTAGCACCTTATTTAACTCTTTATAACGCCCAGTAAATGAGGTCCTCGATCACTGGAGATTTTTCCAGGGATTCCCCCAATAAATGAAAAAGATTTTGCAGTAATTTCTTAGCTAGTATCACTGCATCAGCTTTCCTACATGGCAAGGCCTCTCTACAACCAGAAAACATGCAAACTATTACCAGAACATACTGGTATCCCATTGAGGGTGGCAATTGAATGAAGTCTACCTGTAAATGCTCAAACAGTTCATCAGGTGGTAGACATATATCACCTGAAAGTTTGATTGTTTTTCCAGGATTATTGCTTTGATGAGTCAAACATTGGTTATAAACCATCTTAGCAGTTTTGGAAGTCACCCCACCAGTATTTTGTTTTGTTTTGTTTTGTAATTTGGACCATTTTGTCTGTTCCATGATGAGTTGTGATGGAGTGCAGAGCTTTCAGCGATGAAAGCTTCAGAGACTCAGGAAGCACCAGGTAGCCATCTGGGCCCTCTGTAAGTCTGTACTTCACATTAAATTTACATTTTTTTAGATACCAATTTTATTTTTCCAAATGAGATGCATTGTGCTGTTAATTAAATAGGTCATCATAAGGAAGCTGGCTTGGATTAATTATATGTAGTTCATTCAAACTGCATATCTTAACAGTTTCAGCACTGACTGATTTAGCATAAAAATCTGCTAAAGCATTTTCCTGACTTTCAAATTCAGTTCTACAAGTATGAGCTTCAATCTTAATAGCAATCTGCAATAGTAAAAGGATAGCAGAAAGGAGCTTATCTGCTTGGATTCCATTTTTGATGGGGGGATCCCACTAGATATGAGAAACCCTCATAGTTTCTATATCATTCCAAAATCATGTACTACTCCAAAAGCGTATCTGCTATCAGTATACATATTTACTGATTTGCCTTTAGCTATATGACAATCTCGGGTGAGGGCAAAAAGCTCTTCAGGTTAGGCCAACTTAAATTGAGGCAGAGTCCCCTTCTCTATTAACTCATGTTGGGTAGTGACAGCATATCTTGCCTGAAATTTTCCTTCTGAGTTTTTGGCATAGGATCCATCAACAAAAAGTATTAATTCAAGATTATCCAGTGAAGTATCTTATAAATAACGTAAGGGGCCACTATTTCTGATACTACATGTATTATTTTGTTCACACAGTGCTAATAAAGACATACCCAAGATGGGGCAATTTATGAAGGAAAGAGGTTTATTTGACTCACAGTTTCACGTGGCTGGGGAAGCCTCACTATCATGGTAGAAGGTGAATAAGAAGTAGCAAAGTAACATCTTACATGGTGGTGGGCAAGAGAGCATGTGCAAGGGAATTCTCCTCTATAAAACCATCAGATCTCATGAGACTTACTATCATGAGAACAGCACAGGAAAGAACCACCCCCATAATTCAATAACCCCCATGGGGATTATTACAGTTCAAGGTGGGATTTGGGTGGGGACACAGCCAAACCATATCATTACGCTTACACAATTGTGGTCTTCGCCATCATCGTGCAGAGATAACAGTATCAGGGGTAAGTAGATTGCAGTGTTTCAGATGAAGATTAGAAGGAGATGGGAGAAGTAATTTATAAGATGTTAGTCTGCTTACTGAAAAATGCTTGGTTTGGTTGGAATTTAATAGACTTTATACAGCATATGGGACTTGCAAATTAAGTTCATTTTCTGAAACAAGATCTGATGAAGTTTCTGCCGGCTTGGCCACTCCTGCTGCTGCTTTGAAACAATTAAGATACGCCTGAGGGACTGGGTCTAATTGCCGGCTATAGTATGCAATGGGCCTGTGTTTACCACCATGTTCTTGAGTAAGGACTCCTCATGCCTGATTGTTACACTCATGAACAAACAAGGTGAAAGGTTTAGTGTAATTTGGAAGTCATAAAAAGAGGGCTGTTGTAAGGCCAATTTCATTTGGCCAACAGCCTGCTTATAACTGTCTTCCCAAGGTAAAAGCTATGGTATAGCATTTTTAGTGAGCGCATACAATGGTGAAACTATTAAGGAAAAAATTGGAACTCAGAATCTGCAGCATCCTGGGAGTCCAAGAAAGCTTCTTAATTGTCTTCTGGTTGCAGGTTAAGGAAAATTTTGAATAGTTTTTATCCTCTCAGATGAGAGGGAAATTCCTTCAGCAGTCAAGTCATGTCCCAAATAGTGGACTTTTTACCTTGAATACTGAAGTTTTTCCATTGAAGTCTTGTGACCTTTATATGAGAGTTGCTGTAAAAGGTAAACTGAGTCCATTTCAGAGACTCCTTAGTGGGACAGCATAATAATATGTCACCTACATACTGAATGAGAATAGAATCCTGAGGAAACTGTAGTGCCATTAGTCCTGATGAAATGCCTGGGAAAAATACGAAAGCGCTTTGGTAAACCCTTGTGGCGCTACAGTCCAGGTGTACTGCTGATTTTACCAAGTAAAGGCAAACTAGTATTGACTCATTTATAAACTGGAATGGTAAAAAAAGGCTGAGCAGAGATCTGTTACTGTGAATACTTGGAATCAGTAGGTACATTAGATAATGAAGAATTGGAATTTGGGACTTCAGGAAATCTTAGTATTACAATTTTATTATTGCCCGTAAATCTTGACCAAATCTTCAACCTCATCCTTTTGGTTTTGTAACTGGTAGGATTGGAGTGTTACAAGGGCTGGCGTGTGGGATTATGAGTCCTTGTTTAACTAAATCTTCCACAATTGGTTAGAGCTCTTGAATTGCTTCAGGTTTTAGTGGATATTGGGGTAATTTAGGCAAAGGTTTAGCATCATCTATTTGGACTTTCGTAGGTTGAACACTTTTAATTCTTCCCATATCAGCTGGGGAAGAGGCCCATGAACATTTATTTAAGTATTTTGAAAGATCTAGGGGTATGACAGGCCTGAGTTTCGATCATATCAATTTCTTTCTGTAGACAGAATAACAATTCTGGTTCAGGAGGATCAGGAAACTCTGAGGAAGGTTTACATGCCCTTTTAGCTGTGAAAGTAAATCTCACCCTAACAAGTTTACTGGAGCAGTATCACCTAGTAAAAAGCTGTAATTTTCTGAAAAGGGCCCCAACGTTGATTGGATGCGTTCAGATACGGGAACGTCTTGAATTTGATTTGAAACCCCCCACCACAGAATGTAAAGTAGTTCAACCATTGTGGAAGACAGTGTGACGATTCCTCAAAAACCTAGAATCGGAAATACCATTTGGTCCAGTAAACCCATTACTAGGTATATACCCAAAGGAATATAAATCTTTCTATTATAAAGATACATGCATGCGTATGTTCATTGCAGCACTGTTCACGATAGCAAAGACATGGTATCAACCCAAATGCCCAGCAATGATAGACTGAATAAAGAAAATGTACATATACACCATGAAATACTGTGCAGCCATAGAAAGGAATGAGATCATGTCCTTTGCAGGGACATGGATGGAGCTGGAAGCCATTATCCACACAAACTAATGCAGGAACAGAAAAACAAACAACATATGTTCTCACTTATAAGTGGGAGCTGAACAATGAGAACACATGGACACAGGGAGGGGAATAATACACACTGCAGCCTGGGAGACAGGGCAGGGGAGGGAGAGCATCAGATTAAATAGCTGATGCATGCAGGATTTAATACCTAGGTGGTGGGTTGATGGTGCAGCAAGCCACCATGGCACACATTTACCTATGTAACAAAGCTGCATGTCCTGCACATGTATTCTGGAACATAAAAAATACAAATTAAAAAACCTCGTCACAGAAATGATCTTTTTCACTTCAAGGGGTTTGTTGGCTTATTAAAATGGGGCTCATGTTAAATAGAATAGCTCCTGTATTTGCCAGGACTGTACATGACTCTCCATTTATTTTAACCTGTTTCTCCATGTTCATTTAAAGGGAGCAATTTGCCAGAGAATCCCTCGAAACCTCATCAATGTTGATTATTATCAAGAGGGCTAAGGTCTCTTGGGCTCCCTCTAGTGGAGAAACAGTTCAGCCTAAAGGGAAGCTTATGGGCAGACCTATATAGAGCGGACAAAACCTTTTCCAGAGCCCTGGTTGTTTGCAATAAAGGCAGACATCCTGAGGCAAAGAATTTCTTGTTCTAGGACTTCTCGGTTGTGATTTAAAATGAGAATGAGAAAGGTCCCTTTGGTCCCGGCCTCTGTGGCTGTTGTAATTGAAGAGTCATAAGCTCCTTAGCCTTTTGAGTTTTCTCTTGCTCTAGAGTCCTCTCAAAATATTCAGCTAAGGCCACCGATACAGTCATATTGTAAGCTTGCATTCTTTAATTAAACAGCTAAGTTCAGGATGGAGTCCACTGATAATAAAGCAGTTAACGCTATTTCAGTCCCTGCAGAAAATACTCCTTGATGTACTTTGAGCCCAAAGTACATGTTTCACAAAAAATCGAAATGAGTTCTGTAATCTGAAACTGGTTCATCCCTTTTTTTGTTTACAAGATTGTATGACAGACTAATCAACTTTTTGCAGAAAAAAATTCAGAAATTGAATGTAGAAGGTTTTCAGCAACTTTTCTAGCTACTTTTGACCCTTCTCATGAGGAGCTTTTGGAGGGGTTTTTAATACCCTCCCCAGGTTTGTCCCATTCTGCTGCTGCCATCCATTCCTGAGCTTCACTGGGCCCCAATATCATGTGAACAAATCGGTAAAGGTCAGGAAGCCCTGGATGGTAAGCTCCTATGAGGTTTCTAAATTCCTCAGTAAATTTTTGAGGATCTTCCCTTGAATCAGGGAAGTCCTTCACAATTTTAGACCATAGAGTAGAAGTAGTTACAGCAGGCAGGCCTGGCTGATTGGGTCTTACTTTGTAAGGCATCTAACTTCCTTTTTTTCATCATCTTCAGGGTGAAAGTTTCATTTTGCTAAATTAACATTTAGCAAAAAGGTTAATGAACTCAGCATGTAGGCAGAGACGGATAAAGAAAAGGAACAGTCGGGTTGGTTCAGTCAGAGCATGTCCTCTTTTATCATGTCCTTGGTCTGCTGCTTAAGATTTTCATTTGCTCCTGTAATCCCAGCACTTTGGGAGGCCGAGGCGGGTGGATCACGAGGTCAAGAGATCGAGACCATCCTGGTCAACATGGTGAAACCCCGTCTCTACTAATACAAAAAATTAGCTGGGCATGGTGGCACATGCCTGTAATCCCAGCTACTCAGGAGGCTGAGGCAGGAGAATTGCCTGAACCCAGGAGGCAGAGGTTGCGGTGAGCCAAGATCGCGCCATTGCACTCCAGCCTGGGTAACAAGAGCGAGACTCCGTCTCAAAAAAAAAAAAAAAAAAAAGATTTTCATTTGCTTTTTGCAAAGAATCTTCTAGGGAGTTAATTTTTGATTCATTTAGTCTTTTAGAAACCTTTGCATACCAATGAAAGTGTACGTCCCACTGTTCTTGTGGAGTTTTTGATCCCCCTTTTCCTAATATGCCTCACAAATAAGCAATTTTATCCAAATTAAAACTTTCCCATTGTGGCCATCTTAATTCTAAGTTCTCTTTAGTGGGGTTAACCCATTTTTCTAAAAATGCACACATTCGGTGAGTGCAATGTCTCGCACCTGTAATCCCAACACTTTGGGAGGCCAAGGTGGGTGGATCACCTGAGGTCAGGAGTTCGAGACTAACCTGACCAATTTGGTGAAGCCTTGTTTCTACTAAAAATACAAAAATTATCTGGGCGTGGTGACAGGTGCCTGTAGTCCCAGCTACTCGGGAGGCTAAGGCAGGAGAATTGCTTGAATCCAGGAAGCGGAGGTTGCAGTGAACCAATATCCTACCATTGTACTCCAGTCTGGGAGACAGAGTGAGATTCTGTCTCAAAAAAAACAAAAACAAACAAACAAAAAAAAAAAAAGCACACCTTCTGGGCTCATAGTTTTTATGCATATAATTAGCTAAAGTCCCAGAAGGTGTAGTTCCAGACTCCTTGGACTGAAATGATCCCATTATTAAAAATAAAGTACCTACCTGAAGTCCAAGGCCTCTAATTGAATTCAATCTAGTTAATTATCAAATCCAATTTGATGTTAGACTCAGTCCAGTCTAAGTATTGCTCAAGTAAACTCAGAGACCCCAAAACACAAGTTAGTGAAGTTCAGACCGAGAGAAAACTCACGCCTCCAATTACAATCGAGAGCTCTGAGCACAATGGGTTCAGCGGCTACCTCACCTGGTCACCTGATGCTTCTGCAGGTTGCCAGCATCTTACTTTGAATCCCACTTCTGATGCCAGATCTGTTAAAACTTCAGACAAACTAAATTCGACAAAGTTTAATCAAGCAAGGAAAAAAAAAACGATTCACAAATTGGACATCCTTCAGAAACACAGCAGATTGAGAGACTACGGGGACGCCTCGTGGTCAGAACAAGTTTATAGACAAAAAAAAGAGAATGACATACAGAAATCAGACGTGAGATACAGAAACAGCTGGATTGGTTGCAGGTTGGCATTTGCCTTATTTGAACACAGTTTGACACTCAGCAGTGTTTGAGTGTGGTTGAGGCATGGCTGCTGGGATTGGCCAAGACTCAGCAATTGTTACAGGTGCTCCTTAGTTAGGTTTTCAATCTTGTCTACCCATTAAATTAGATTACAGTTCATCCACGAGGACTCAAATATAGAAGTAAGACATCTCTTGGGCCATATTTAGAGTGCTTTAACAACACCATTGGTATCCTCTGGATAGTACAACAGATGTCATAAGAAATAAGATCCTCAAAAAGATGATACTGAGCTTTTTAAGCAAATAAAAAAAAAGGTGCCTCATTTGCGATTTCCCATTTCAGAAAATACAAGCTGGTGTATTTACTAATATGTTATAAAGTGAGAATAATGTCTTTTTATTAAAAAGATAATAATACTAGAAGAATTCTCAAATCTCTTAGATGCCTCTCCTACTCAGGCTTAAGAGATCATGGTGAGTCTGCAAACCTCATCCAATGGCTTTTGATACAATACTGGTTATAAAAGCAACATACAGCATTTACAGCAACCAGAGTACAGAACTGAAGTCAGCAGAGCTATTCTTCAGGCACGTCTTTCTAAACTCTTGACAACGATGGTCATTATTGTGCTCCTGCCTTGGTCTCCTCTCGGGTTTGCATCTATATGGGGTTTCTAACTTTTATCTACTGCAGCCCTGGCTTTCCCAGGATCCTTGGATGTCATCAACAAAAATGTGAGATTCATCCAACATCTCTTTTATTCCCCATGTACACTCTTAACAATTCTTGTTCCTCAGTACCTCTACATATCTAAATTCTTTCTTTATCCTTACAACCACCACTTTAATTCATTGTCTTAAGGCTGAACTATTATAATTACCTCCTAGGTAGTTTTTCTAGTCCCTATAAGAGTCCATGGACTTATAAGAGGACCATGTGTTCACTTCTAATTTTTCTCCAGATCTTCCAAAACTGTACCCATACATGGTGTTCTGAATGCTCTAAAAGGTTAGAGGTCTGGAAACTATATATAAAGTCCTCAAGTCATGTAGCTTGACTTTAGCTGGTTGAGTTGCAACTGTATTGGAGCAGAGATGATACTGATCTTCTTTCTGCCTCCTTTTTATGCATTATTTCTCTTCATGGCACTTATCACTTTAACCTGCTAGTCTTAACTTCAAAAAAGGAAGGGCCAAGATGTCCGTCTACTTCACTGATACTGGAATTACTAAGTGGAGGTCTTAACTGTTTGGTTAATTGAATAATATGAAAATTGTGGAGCTGGGAGGTGGTGCATGATTAAAAGATAGGTTACAATTTTGGCATTTGGTTACCTGTTGACATACATATGTCAGTTTAAAAATCCATAGCTTGTTATGATTGTCAAGTGATCTGTGACTTGTAACTGCTTGGGCTTGGTGGGTTGGTGTTAAATACTCTGATTAGGACGGTGACATAAAAGATGGCATGGATGATAAACTAAGGATGAGGAGTAAGAAGCATGTAGTTACTAGAAAAGACAGAAAATGTCAAAGACCTAGAGATGAGGGAAGATGTAATTCCCAGGGGCGATATAAAAGACGAAGGTGATGTATATTTATGGTCATGTTTACTAGAAAAAATACAAAGCCTGTGAATTTACCAACAATACTGTTTAAGAAAAGAGTAACAAAAAGAGGGAGATAATTTAAAGAAAAACATTAGGTAAACTATAGTGAGAGGTAATTAAAATGTCAAACCATCCTTAAAGTGTAGGTAAATGACCATAGTCCAGGAGACACGGGTTTAGGAGTTCAGATTAACAATGAACTCAGTCTCTATGCCCAGCTCTGAGATCTTGGCAAATCACACACTCAGTTAACTTCTGCAAAATAAAGTTACATCTACAAAATAAAGTCATTATCATTGAATTTCACATATTTCTTATAAACATTAAATGAAGCCATGTTCAAAGGTGAAAGTACTTTGTAAACCATTGAAGCTATAGAAACATATTGCATGATTAAGCATGGTTAAAAAAAGAGTGGTGAAGCTATTCTTTGATATGCTGTGGACTCCCCAAATTTAATAAAAAGAACCAGTAGGAAGTTAGAAAATATAAGACTTAAAAGTATTGGCTTTACAATTTTAAAATTAATTCAGTGTTGCATTTTGGCTCTGAATCATTTAACATCCTTTATCCTCAGCAATCTCATCTTAAAAATTGGTATAATTTTAGCACCTACCTCATCAGAATATTTCTGAGAATTAAGCAATACACATAAAGGCTTTGACACATATATACTCTAACTATAAAAGTAATTACAAGTATTATTAGAATTATTAAGTAGAGCAAATTGGTACCAACATGACTCAGGTTTCTAATAATTCTGGCAGATGACATGAAAAGTAGAAAATATGTCGGAGAAGAACTCTGACATAAAGCAATCGTGGAGATGTGTCTCATTAAAATTCTTAAGAGAAGCAAACATTCCTAACAAGAGTCTCTTTGAAATTGATAGCAAGAAAATGACCCCAGGTAACAACCCTGGGAAAATAAGTATAATGTGTTACAGTCATCTTGCTGTGGTTCATCCTAGTTGAGGTCTGGAAGTCCACACGTGGGTTAGAAATTCACTAAAGAATACAAAGCCATGAGATTGGTCATCAGGGAGCTTTGGGAGAAAGATAAACTATGGCTGCCAAAACCTGACACACATGCCGTATTTCCAAAGCAAGCATCCAAGTTTGGATATCACATGTGAATGTTTTATTTAAAAGAATCTTGTCGGCTCTGCAGAGCTAAAGACTATATTCATACACATGCTTCTAGGATTACTTCTAACTCTGAGTCTCTGATTCTATAATTCTACTTTGGTAACTGACATTACTAACCATAAATCACATGAATCTCAGCCATGGGATATGGCACAGTACCCATGTTTAGCTAAGTGAGGCAGCCGCAGCTTTATGGTTAAACATTCAGATCGTAGGTCCAGACTGCCTGGGTTTGAATTAACGTTGGCTTTTCTACTCACGAGCTGCGTGGCCTGGGGTTGCGTCACTTTCCTTTATGTACCTTACTTGTAAAATGGGAATAATATAAATGCTTTCCTTTTAGACTTTTTGGTGCTATGGTGAGGTTGAAATGAATTGGTATTTGTAAAACGTTTATCAGAAGTTATTTCACTAAACCAGCAATTTGCAAATTGTAGCTGCATCAGAATCGCACGGAAGGCTTATTAACACATGGACTCCTAAGCCTCTTTTGTACAGTTTCTGAATCAGTGGGTCTCGGATGGATCCTGCAAATTTGTGTTTTTAACAAAGTCCAAAGTAATCATGATGCTGGACCCATGACCTTATCTTGAGATACACTGCCCTAAAACATTCATTGCAAATTGTCATCAAAAGTTTAAGGACTATGTAACTACATGGAAGGAAACAAGGACGTTTTAGTTATGTTAATTCAGTGTTTATGAGTATTGGGAGCCCCATCCAGAATTGCAGGAGCAACATGTGGACAAGTCGGGAGAGGCGATTCTGGGGTGGAGATGAGAAAGGAGAATGTAACCCAAGCAGAAATAGTGGTATTTAAATCCAGTTCCGTGACAATGATTTAAAAGAAGGATTCCTATGAGACATCTATATACAATGTAATATTCAGCAGGAAAAATAAAAAGAGGGAAATATTGCCGTTTGTGACAACACAGATGAACCTGGAGGATGTTATGCCGAGTGAAATAAGCCAGAAACTAAAAAAGAGAAAAACACTGCATGATCTCATTTATATGGGAAATCTTTTTTTGAAAGGTCAATTATACAGAGATAGAAAATAAAATAGTGGTTATAGGGGTTGGAGAAAGAAAATGGAGAAATGTCGGTCAGAGGATACAAAGGAACAGACCTGCAGGCTGAACCAGTGTCTAGATTTAATGTGCAAGAGTACTATGTCAATACAGTTGCATGGTGTTTGGAATTTCTGCTAAAAGAGTAGATTTTAGCTGCTCTGGTCACAAAAACAAAAATGAGGTAGCTATGTAAGAGGATGGATATGTTGTTACTGTAGTAACCATTTTACTATCTATAGCCTATAACATCATGTTGTGTAACTTAAATATACACAATATAGTTTACTTATTTTAAAAAGAGGTTTAAACAGAACATTCACACCGCAGGTGGCATCACAGGTCATTAACGCTAACTCAGCCTTCAGATAGAACTTTGGGAGCCACAGGACCAAGGACAGCCCGCGGCGATTTATGCAAACCCTTAAATCGAAAGGCCCACCTGTCAACAGGTAGAAGAGGTCAAGGGGGAAATGGGCAGCGGCCACTGGAACCGCTCTGCCACCCAGCCAGGACCTGCCAACTTGTTAGGAGAAAGCCCTGAGAATTTAAAAACGAGGAGGAAGCGAGAGTGAAGGCGAAGGCAAATTAGCTTCCCACGTGCTCGTAAACATAGAGAGGGGTCGGGTGGTCGTTTTTCATCCATGTGCGCTGAGCGCTGGCCGCGTTACCAGACACAGAAGTCGGGCTCACCCCCGCCCTCGCCCCGCCTTCCTTCCCTCCTCCCAGGGCTCTGGACCAGCTCCGCAGGACCCCAGCGGCTGAGCCCGCGACCCAGCCGGGCAGCTCGAGCCCATTGGTCACCAGGGCAAAGAGGTGAGCGGCTCGGCCAATTCTTCCACGCCGGCTGGGGCTTGGCATGGGAATGGAGCGAGTCAGGGCGCTGAGCGGGGGGAGGAGGGTGAGAGTGGGGGAGGAAAGACGCACCGGGAGAAGGTGGGGGCATGAAAGCACACCATGATTCTTCAGTGACCGATGCCAGACAAAAAACACACACTGAGGAAAGGTAATAGATGGAGACATCTGTGACAGATTCGTCCAAAAAAGACCATTTGAGGAGAAGCTCTTGGGACTTTGGAGCAAAATGGAGTGATTAGTAATCGTTATATTAATATTCAAGTGACAACTTTGAGGAGTAAGAAAGGACACCACAGAGGGAGAAAGGAAATTTAAAAACCTCCACTTTGCCTTTTGTTTCTGCAACAAGAAGCGTCACACTAAAAGAACACTTCTGGATTCATGTGGTTATGGGTTATAGCACTTTGTAGCTGTGGAAGCGCCCCTGGGGCTCCCTGAAGATCATTATTCTTGAGCCGTAAGCCAGAAAGACTAAGCCTTTTGCTCACTTGGGAGAAGAGAACTTTTCCTTCCTCAGGTTTGGACACAATTTTCCATTTCCTAGGAAGATTTTCTCTCTGCCTTTGTCACAAGAGGATTCAGGACCTGAAAGAGGAGCTCAGGTATTGCCAATTCCTATTTCATTATGTACAGTTTCAGGCTTCAGTCTGTGAGAATCTTCTATTCATATGTTGTTTTATGCTTTTGCTTCTCTTTCAAATAATTTGAATGTGGGCGTACCCAGAACTTTTCGGCATACTCAGAACTTTTTTTGACCTCCATCCTGCTGTTCCTTCCTTTGCTAATCTAATGATGAGGTGGAAATGTCGTCTCCAATCATACGGAGCTTATTTAAAATTTTGGTAACCAGGTGGTTACAATGGCAAAAGTGGTCATATGATTAATCCTATCTTAAATTTTAATTTGGACCAAATTCTAATAATACATCCATCATCTTTTTATCTGTATGAAAATCCAAGCAGGTCAGCCTCAATGTTATTTCTCAGTGTAGTCTGTAGCTAAAGGATGGTTGCTGGTAGAATCTAAAACCGTGCTATTCCACAAAATGATGGGATTTATGACAAATTGTGAAGGTCTCCTTGCTTAGAAAAGCACAATTAAGAGTTTATTTCAACCCTTGTGTGCTCTGCATTTCACGAGATAATTAGGTTTGGATTCCTGGGCTTACCCCACATATGGGTAACAGATGCCATTTTTTTTTCCTGACAAATTGAGCATATTTCTTTTTTATTGTATTTTAGGTTTTGGGGTACATGTGAAGAACATGCAAGATTGTTGCATAGGTACACACATGGCAGTGTGATTTGCTGCCTTCCTCCCCATCACCTATATCTGGCATTTCTCCCCATGCTATCTCTTCCCAACTCCCCACCCCCGGCTGTCCCTCCCCTATTTCCCCCCCGACAGACCCCAGTGTGTGATGTCCCCCTCCCTGTGTCCACATGTTCTCATTGTTCAACACCCACCTATGAGTGAGAACATTCGGTGTTTGATTTTCTGTTCTTGTGTCAGTTTGCTGAGAATGATGGTTTCCAGGTTCATCCAATTTCTTTCCTGGTTATGTTCCCCACCTCCTGTGGCAGCCATGAGCTGGAGGAGGGACCAAGGAAAGAGGCAGAGAGATGTTCTAAGCTGAGCAAAGGCAGACAGTATCATGCCTGCACGGGGTCAGCTTGGCTCAAGCCCTCTCAGCTGGTCAGTCACTGTTGCTTGTGATCATTACTTGGCAGTGAAGTGTCCAATGTGTCTTTTGGCAGGGACTTGAAAACCCATTAAAAAGAGATTTATTCTCCCTTCCAGTGGATTATTACAGCCTTTAAAAAATGTTTCTGAAGAAGGTTTAATAAAATGGAAAAACACATTGTATATGAAATGATAAAATGTTACAAAATTAAGTTTGACCATATGTACACATATACACCTACCTGTATGTGCACCTATACATATACACACAGTATATGAAAAGTGCTGAAGAGGAATACAAGAAAATGTTAAGGATTCTATCAGCGGTGAGACTGAGTAATTTTTTTTCCTTTTTACTGCTTACAATTTCCAAATGTTTTATTATGCACTGGTATTACTGTTAGAATCAGTTTCTTGAAAGTTACTCTACAAGAATTAATGTATATAAAGGACACGAAATTTTATATAGTCCAGTTGTCACAATATCTTTCTTAGAGTTTATAGTTTCCCTTTTAATGAATGCCTGAGTAACAGAGATTCCTGGTTTTTATTAAGAAGTGAGAAGCTGTGAAGAAATTATCACAACAGTAAATATCCCACTTGCTCATAAAGTGCAGTGTGAGGCCAACAGCACACACTATGGTTTTCTAAAGAGTGCATTTGACCACAAAGGGTAGGAACGAAGTCGGCCACTTATGACCCTTCAGGAAGGCCTCCCGGATTCCCAGAGTGACTGTGTGGTGGTCCTGGGACTGTGCTCCACCGCTCTTTATAACTCCGAGGTGTGATGTTTTTTCAGGATGAAGGTAAAAGGCAGAGGAATCACCTGCTTGCTGGTCTCCTTTGCTGTGATCTACCTGGTCGCCACCCCAGGGGGCAGGGCCTGTCCTCGCCGCTGTGCCTGTTATATACCTGCGGAAGTACACTGCACGTTTCGGTACCTGACCTCCATCCCAGACAGCATCCCGCCTAATGTGGAACGCATCAATTTAGGGTGTGTGAGGCCCTATCTTTCCTTTTCTTAAAGAGTGATCAATCACAGCAGTGACTTGTCCCTCAAACATCTATGACTTTGGGAGATGAATCACAATATTCAATATACATATACACGTATATATATGCATATTATATATGTATATATCTAAATAAACATATGTGTGTATATATATCCTTTTTAAAGGCCCTTGGGCTTCTTACCATATAAACTTATTTAAAATGGATGCCTAATTAAATTTGCAAAAACATAACTACTTTAAATGTTCATGAAAAACATGTGTGTGTGTGAATATACATGTTGGACTTAACATGGTTTATTTGACATTAGTGAGCATGTACTATGCACTGGGAATACAATGATATACTATTCACTTCTAGGAGATGTATTGATGGAGAGGACAAATGTCTGGTCAGTACAATGAATAAAAAATGTAATAGAGCATACAAAGTCTTAGAGACAGTCACTTAGTGACTAACATTAATTTTAAGAGCTAATTCTAATTTTGATTAAGAGCTAACATTAATTTTGTGCTATGTGCCAGTGCTGAGTGAAGCACTGCATCCGTATAAGGGGTTAATCCTCACCCCTTAGGATTGAGTTCTATTATTTACATTTTATAGATGAGGAAACTGAGGCACATAAAGCTTGCTGACTTTACCCAGGGTTGCACAACTACTAAGTCGAGCCCGAGCTCAATCATACCCAAACCAGACGCCCAAACCTGGGCTCCAGAGCCCAGGCTTCTTAACCACTACTGACGAATTCCTCCTGGGAGAGTGAGGGGGATAGTATCATGAAAGAATCGGCTAGATATTAAGTGTTCACAAACAGGAAAGGGTGTGGTCAAGGACATTCCAACCTGAGGGAACCGCATATATATAAAAGTTTGAAAACGAGAAGAAATGTGACAAGTGCCCAGCATGTGAAGGGGTGACAGTAACTGAGACGGCATCTGGTGGATTTCCATATTTCAAGCATTTGATTATCTTAATAGACCAGTTTAAAAAAAAGGTGTTGAGTCTTTTTGTGTTTATTTTGGTTTTAACATTTGAACTTTAGTTGACAGACTTAGCTTATGCCTAGAATGTCATTTTTTATTTCAGATACAACAGCTTGGTTAGATTGACGGAAACAGATTTTTCTGGCCTGACCAAATTGGAGTTACTCATGCTTCACAGCAATGGCATTCACACAATCCCTGACAAGACCTTCTCAGACTTGCAGGCCTTGCAGGTGAGACCCATGGAGAGAGGGGGCAGGTTAAAGAGGTGAGGTGGGACCAGTGAGATAGACCTTCAAAGGGTGCCTATCTCTATACAATACAAAAATAAACATTCTGTAAATTAGAAACAGATGCCAATGGAGAATGTTAAAGAACTGATTTTTGGCCGGGTGCGGTGACTCATGCCTGTAATCCCAACACTTTGGGAGGCTGTGGTGGATGGATCACCTGAGGTCAGGAGTTTGAGACCAGCCTAACCAACATGGAGAAACCCTGTCTCTACTAAAAATACAAAAAATTAGCCAGGCATGGTGGCACATGCCTGTAATCCCAGCTACTCGGGAGGCTGAGGCAGGAGAATAGCTTGAACCTGGGAGGCATAGGTTGTGGTGAGCCAAGATTGCACCATTGCACTCCAGCCTGGGCAGTAAGAGTGAAACTCTGTGTCAAAAAAAAAAAAACCAAAAAACTGATTTTTAACTGTGCAATTGTATGTGGAAATTAGAATAAGAAAACTGTAAGGTAAGTTTTCTAATACCTCAGGCTAATAGAAAAAAAACATCAATAACCCTTTAAAATTTAACCCTAAAAGGATACTTCTAGTCATGTTTATCTTGGAATTGAATGTGGTTCCTAAAAACAATGGCTGTCTTAGACAGATGTTAGCTTTATATAAATCACTATACTTTTTTTCAGTTTCATTTTATTTAGTTATTCATGTTCTACCTTGTTCAAACAATTTTTTTAACTTATGAGGCCTCCCAAGAATGCATAAAATCATGCAAGAATGATCACAAAAGTGAATGAGAAAGTAAAAGGTAAAATAAGCCTAGAGATAAGAATACAGAGAAGATGAGGAAATGCATACTTAGAGACTTTCCTGTCTGCTCTAAGTAGGGCTTGAGGCTCTTGGGAAGCTAATAATATATGGCCTCTATTAAAACTTAATCTATTCAGGAAAAGCCCAGCCAAGTATGATTTTAAATCAGAAAGAAATGTCTTACAAAGTTCCTCATAAAATAAAGTTAATACTATCCTTGTAAAAGATAAAGTACCTGTGTTCATCGAGCCTTTTAACATACACCAGTAAGGGGGGTTATAACCACGGTGGAGAGCAATAGAGTATAATGTAGCTATGTGATTCTGTTGATTAGGTTCATCAGGCTCTATTGGGAATGCATGTCTTCGGAGGAATAGATAGATTGCATGTCCCTGATAGAATTCTCCACATATGTTTATTCTCTCAACCAAGTTTTCAATGGATATTGAGGAAGATTGAGTTGAAGACTGAACTCCCAGGTTACATTTGGGGCAAAGCTCTTCTATGTTGCCAGCTTATTTTTTCTTTTCTTATTAGGGATCTTGGCATTCTAGAAGAGCATTTTCGACAGAGATGACAGTTCAGGCAAGTCAGGAAAATATGATGAGAAATTGTGTTTACTAGCATTTCTTTTTCTTTTTTCTTTATGGGAGACAGAGAATGTTCAACTTGTAATTGGAAAGGGAATTGGAGAATACCTAAGCACTACTGAAATATTCAAAATTATTTTAATTGCAATTCAAAATTAGTCATATTACTCATAACCAAAAAGTAGAAGAACCTCCTAATGACCATCAACCAATGATAGATAAGCAGAGTGTTGTGCATGCGTATAGTAGAATACTATTCAGCAAAGAATGAAGGGCTGACACGCACTGACAGGGATGGGTCTTGAAAACATTTTGCTAAGTGAAAGAAGCCAGACACTATGCCATATAATGTATGATTCCATTTATATAAAATGTTTAGAAACAGAAAGTAAACTAGGGTTGTGAAGGGCTAAGATGATGGGAAAAATGACAGCTAATGGGTAACAGTTTTTATTTTGGGGTGCAAAATAAAGTTTATTAGAAACTTTATTAGAAGTTTCTAATAGTGGATATGGTTACACAACTCTATGAATATGCTAAAAACCAATTAATTATACACTTTTTTTTTTGAGACAGAATCTTGCTTTGTCACCCAGGCTGGAGTGCAGTGGTACAATCTCAGCTCACTACAACATCCGCCTTCCAAGATCGAATGATTCTCATGCCTTGGCCTCCCAAGTAGCTGGGATGACAGGTGTGTGCCACCATGCCCGGCTAATTTTGTGTGTGTATATGTGTTTTTAGCAGAGATGAGGTTTCACCATGTTGGCCAGGCTGGTCTGAAACTCCTGGCCTCAAGTGATCTGCCTGCCTCAGCCTCCCAAAGTGCTGGGAACCACTGCACCCAACTAGTGGTACACTTTAAAAGGTGAATTTTATGGCATGTGAACTATAACTCAATAAACTAAAATCAATAGTCTCTTTTATGAAAAATTTGTTTTCAGGAAATCTTTACTTGAAATACTGGTGTTTTTTAAAACCTTATAAAAATTTTATAGAGAGAATAATATAATGAACCCTATAATTACCCAGCTTCAACAGTTATGGACTCATAACAGATCTTGTCTCAACTGCACCCCACCCACTACCCTCCACTCCATTGAATTATTTTGATATAAATCCAAGTTTTCATAATATCCATTTATATAAGTACTTCAATATATATCTCAAAATTAAGAAATCTTTTAAAAGTAGCCACATTATCATTTATATACCTTAAATTTCTTTTTATTATGATCCTTTAAGTTCCGGGGTACATGTGCAAAATGTGCAGGTTTGTTACTTAGGTATACACGTGCCATGGTGGTTTGCTATACCCATCAACCCGTCATCTACATTAGGCATTTCTCCTAATGCTGTCCTCCCCCTGCTCCCCACCCCTCACAGGCCCTGTGTCCCCTCCTGTGTCCATGTGTTCTCGTTGTTCAGCTTCCACTTATGAGTGAGAACATGCAGTGTGTGATTTTCTGTTCCTGTGTTAGTTTGCTGAGAATGATGGTTTCCAGCTTCACTCATTCTTTTTTATGGATACATAGTATTCTACGGTGTATATGTGCCACATTCTCTTTATCCAGTGTATTTGGGTTGGTTCCAAGTCTTTGTTATTTTGAACAATGCCACAATAAACGTATGTGTGCATAATTTTAACTATTATTCCTGGCAGGGTGTGGTGGCTCATGCCTACAATCCCAGCACTTCAGGAGGCCAGGGTGAGTGGATCACCTGAGGTCAGGGGTTTGAGACCAGCCTAGCCAACATGGTAAAACCCCATCTCTATTAAAACTACAAAAATTAACCAGGCATGATGGTGAGCGCCTATAATCCCAGCTACTCTCAGGAGGCTAAGGCAGGAGAATCACTTGAACATGGGAGGCAGAGGTTGCAGTGAGCATAGATCACACCACTGCACTCCAGCCTGGGTGACAGAGCAAGACTCTGTCTCAAATAAAAAAGAAAAAAATCATTCCTTAATATCAATAGGCAGATGTTCCTGAGTATTCTAATTTCTCTGATATTGTCATATGTAATTTGCAACTAATTTGATTGAATTGGAATCCTAAGTGTACAAATTACATTGAATTAATTTCAACATAGCTTTTGTTATTGATAACACTTTTCCCTCTTGTGAAAATTCCCTGGACAACATACATATGTTCTTTTTTTAAAAAAATTCACAGGTCTTAAAAATGAGCTATAACAAAGTCCGAAAACTTCAGAAAGATACTTTTTATGGCCTCAGGAGCTTGACGCGATTGCACATGGACCACAACAATATTGAGTTTATAAACCCAGAGGTTTTTTACGGGCTCAACTTTCTCCGCCTGGTGCACTTGGAAGGAAATCAGCTCACTAAGCTCCATCCAGATACGTTTGTCTCTTTGAGCTACCTCCAGATATTTAAAATCTCCTTCATTAAGAACCTATACTTGTCGGATAACTTCCTGACCTCTCTTCCTCAAGAGATGGTCTCCTATATGCCTGACCTAGAAAGCCTCTACCTGCATGGGAACCCGTGGACCTGTGATTGCCATTTAAAG
This sequence comes from Aotus nancymaae, assembly GCF_030222135.1. Classification (NCBI taxonomy): domain Eukaryota; kingdom Metazoa; phylum Chordata; class Mammalia; order Primates; family Aotidae; genus Aotus; species Aotus nancymaae. The sequence continues at coordinate 44,927,218 of NW_026988431.1, read as the reverse complement.
TGGTTATCTGACTGGATACAGGAGAAACCAGGTATCGATATTGTTTTATTTTATTGTCCCAATTAAATGGAAGAAATCTACTTAGAGTTGTTATATTAGTCAGTGGAGAGGCCAGGGTAGTTTAGGAGAGAAAATAACATCTCAGAAAGAATTCAAGAACAATGAATTCCTTATACATCACCTATGGCTGTGTTCTGGCTACTGTGGCAGTTACGTAGTGTCAGAGAACTATGTTTCAGAAAGCCTAAAATCGTTACTATTTGGCTCTTTAAAAATGTTGTTGGTTCTTGGCTTAGAAAATAAATCTCATGCTCCTCAGCTGCAGGCCAGGTCCTCCTAGTGTGGTGCTGGCCCATCCTCGGCCGTGTTTCCCTCTCCAACCCTCAGCCCCGCCCACCCCAGACGCACAGGTACTTTTTGCTCTAACAACTCTGGACAACTTCCTGCCACACCACAAGCTGTTTTACCCCCTCATGGCTGCTGCTGCCCTTGCCTGGAGCCCTTCTTTTCCTTTTCTGCTTGATAGTTCTCAGCCAGCCGGCAAACTACTCAGCCCTTCTGAGAAGTCTGGCTGCTTCTCCAGCCACCCTGTCTCCATCAGAATCACCATTTCACCACTTGGGTTGTTTGCCTGTACTTCCATTCTTGAATGGATAACATGTTTCCTACTACTAAAAGTCTTTTGCCTTCCTGTTTCTAATTTATCTTTACCTGTGGTCTCAATATGTCCAAAACATATATATATGTATAAAAACACACATCATATATACTTATACATATGTCTTCTGTACATATACATATGCACACACACGCAATCACTGCATACTGACATTTCAGTCAGCAACAGATGGCATATATGAGATTTATAATGGAGGGTAAGTAAAACTATTGCGTAGTAACATTGTAGCCATCATAAAGTGCAACATGTTACCTTCTCTAAGTTTCTAAGTTTAGATACATAAATAATTAGAATTTTATTACAATTGCCGACAGTATTCAGTAGAGTAGTATGCTGTGTGGGCTTGTAGCCTAGGAGCAGTAGGCTTTACCACATGGCCTAGGCGTGTAGTAGCTATACCATCTAGGCTTGTGTAAGTACACTCCATAATGCTGGCACAACTAAATTGCCTAATGATGCATTTTCCAGAACGTGTTCCTACTGTTAATCAATTCATTATATATGTAGAATAAGTGAACCCACAGGGGCTAACCTCTTTCAGTCTTAATAATCAAGTGTTCTCCTTTTGACTGAGATGACTTAACGATCATTTTTATAAGACCCACGGATCAGTCACATCAACCTTTTATGCTTTGAAATTCCGAGAGATTCGACAGTTGTTCATTCCTTCAGTTACCTGACTTGGTGTGTGGTCGGCAGTCCTTTTGTACCAGTCTCAGTAAATGTAACACGCCTTTATCTACTGCGGATATCCTCCATTCTTTGATTCTGCAAAGCTGTTGATGTAGCATTTCTATAAAATGAATTTGTGGCCGTTTCTCTAACAAGCATTTGTTTCACGAATGTGAAATTTATATCCTGCTGCTCTGTTTCCATTCTTTTCTATATACTTGACAACCTGTTTTAATTCTAAATCATAGTGTAATCTTAACTGAAACATTTTAAAGGCAAATTTAATATATGTTGTACCACCAATACATGTGATACAACAGAAAGCGACATAAATAGCCATGACAATCTTTATGGGTGTACAAGCTGTGATAGCTATATTGGTTGCCAGTTTGTCAGCTGGTACTGTAAAACACCTGCAATTGTAAGGCGCTTCTCAATTTATAAGTTGAAATGTGAAGGAAAAAAAAAAACATGGTCTTAGAATTAGCCACCTTATCTTTCCTGCCTGTCTGCCTTTCTTCCTTCTGCTGATCTTTCCTGAGCATCCACTGGCCAGGGCTGGGGACATGTAGATGAACAAGAATGAAGTTTATAGTTTCATGGGAAGACAGATAAGTAAACAAGCAATTCTAATAGAGAGTAATGAAAAAGTAAGATACGAGAAGTGAAGGTACCAGGAGACTATAAAACAGGGAGCCCACCCAGAAGAAGTGCTGTTCAGACTGGGTGCTGAAGGATGATCGGTCAGTACTTAGGTCATGATGGAAGACAACAAGTGTATGGTACATAGAAGGAACAGCATATGCCAGAGCCTAGTGTGGCATGCCAGGGTTGAGGAATGGAAAAGATTTCCATGGGGCTGGAACCGAGTGTGATGGAGGGAATGGAGGTGACGTGGTCAGGTGTGCATTTGAGGCAAAATACCTGATGTCCAAGGCCTGCTAACTAACTCTGGCTCAGTGCAAGCAATAATAAGCATGCCATGGTGTGAGCATATTCTGTGATGAGGTTTCATTAAGCCAGAAGTCTGCCACGTTGTCTTAGCCCAGGGTAGTGATAAGTAGGTAAAGGAATACAGCTTGTTGGCAAGTGGGTGACTGGGGGACAACTTTTATGATTATTCAAAGGTTTTCCATCTTGCCAGCCTCCTCCTCTGCATAGGTTTAGACTATAAAATTTGCTGAAGAATGCTGACTGGCCAGGCATCTGTGACATTACCTGTCACACTGTACTACACACAGAAGAGTTCAGTATCTTTGGTCAGAGTGATTTTCTTCTTTTCTTTTTTAAACAGAGTCTCACTCTGTCACCCAGGCTGGAGTGCAATGGCATGGTCTCAGCTCACTGCAACCTCTGCCTCCCAGGTTCAAGTGATTCTCCTGCCTCAGCCTCACACATAGCTGGGACTACCAGCACGTGCCACCACACCCAGCTAATTTTTGTATTTTTAGTGGAGATAGGGTTTCACTATGTTGGCCAGGCTAGTCTCAATCCCCTGACTTCGCGATCCTCCCACCTCAGCCTCCCAAACTGCTAGGATTACAGGCATTGAGCCACTATGCTCAGCCCAGAGTGACCTTGTTAAGCCTTTGAGAGGACATGTGCACACATGGGAAGGAGATTGGACCCTATCTATCCACTCCGGCAAATTAGATCTTCTAAGAAGTACAATGCTTTTGTTAAGTGCTGTGTCCAGTGCATCATATAAGAGCTACTACATGGAACAGCATGGACGTCTCAGGCTGTATTTTGTGTAAGGTGAAAGTCTATACCTCTTACCAAGTATTCCAGTGACCAGCCATTTTAAATAGGCTCACCAGAGCAGAGCTTTTAAATGGTATGTGATATCCAAAGATTTGAAAGACGAGGCACCTGTCACTTAGAAATGCTGGTCCTTATAGTGTTGGTCCTAGTGCTGTAAGATGTGCAGCCTCTAATTTCACCAGAATGTCAGAGCTTTAATGGGCTGCCCCGCTGCCTTGGCACAATGTTCTTCCCTCCCCTTAAATCTGATCCTCCTCCAGTTCATCTACCTCATCCAAGGGGACCATGAACCATCCACTTTCCAAAGTCATAAAACAGAGTCTTCTTGACCCTTCCTTTCTGTCACTGTCCATGTTCAGTCAATCCTCACCTCCTGTTGATTGGTTCTACCTGCTTCCTTGTCTCCTGCTTCATCTGCTGCTCTTAATTCCTATTGCTACTCAGCTAGATCAGGTCAAGATACCTTGTAATTCAGTTAATATTCTTTTGGATAATGGAAATAAACTTGGGTTTTTAATGATATCCAAGAGATTGTAAACGATCATTTAACAAAAAGCTTATCTTTTAAAGAACAATGAAGTCCTGTGGCCATCTTAAAATGTTAAAATGAAGAAATAGAACTGAACTGTTATTAATAAAAACTGACAGTCATGAGCATATCATTTTGTTTCCCTAGATTTAAAAAATGACTCATTCAACTAATATTTACTGAGTACCAAATATATATCAGGCATTTGCTGAACATGGGAAATTCAGCAGTAAATAAGACAGACAAAATCCTGTGTCTATGCATATTATGTTGTAGCAGGTTATACAGACAATAGCTTTTTAAAAAATCAATTCAGAAGCAAATCAGAAAACTTTCTATTAAATTAAGTTGTTTCAGCTTCTAGCAAACATTTCTTCAAAATGTTTGTCAGTTCATAGAGGTCATAACTGATAACTCAACTGATTTTTTCCAGATGTAATAAAATGCAAAAAAGATAGAAGTCCCTCTAGTCCTCAGCAATGTCCACTTTGCATGAACCCTAGGACTTCTAAAGCCAAGCCCTTAGCTATGATCTCAGCTGCAGCTTTCCAGTGCTCCAAGCCAACCATTGACTCATCCCTGAAATCAAAGAGCCTGACTATTCTGGAAGACGGTGGTTCTGCTTTCATCTCTCCCCAAGGTTTCATGGCACCCTTTGGCTCCCTCACCATGAATATGACAGACCAGTCTGGAAATGAAGCTAACATGGTCTGCAGTATTCAAAAGCCCTCAAGGACATCACCCATTGCATTCACTGAAGAAAATGACTACATCATGATAAATACTTCATTTTCAACATTTGTGGTGTGCAACATAGATTACGGTCACATTCAGCCAGTGTGGCAAGTTCTGGCTTTGTACAGTGATTCTCCTCTGATACTAGAAAGGAGCCACTTGCTTAGTGAAACACCACAGCTCTGTTATAAATATAAACAAGTGGCTCCTAAGCCTGAAGACATCTTTACCAACATAGAGGCAGATCTCAGAGCAGATCCCTCTTGGTTAATGCAAGACCAAATTTCCTTGCAGCTGAACAGAACTGCCTCCACACTCAGTACATTACAGATCCAGTACTCAGGTGATACCCAAATCACTTTACCAAAAGCAGAGATGAGGCCAGCGAAACGCAAATGGACTATGATTTCAAGGGACAACAATACTAAGCTGGAACATACTGTTTTGGTAGGTGGAACCATTGGCCTCAACTGCCCAGGCCAAGGAGACCCCACCCCACACTTGGAGTGGCTTCTAGCTGATGGAAGTAAAGTGAGAGCCCCTTATGTCAGTGAGGATGGACGGATCCTAATAGACAAGAGTGGAAAACTCGAACTCCAGATGGCTGATAGTTTTGACACGGGCGTATATCACTGCATAAGCACCAATTATGATGATGCAGATATTCTCACCTATAGGATAACCGTGGTAGAACCTTCAGTAGAAGTCTATCAGGAAAATGGGATTCATCACACAGTTTTTGCTGGCGAAACACTTTATCTCCCATGCCATTCTACTGGTATCCCAGATGCCTCTATTAGCTGGGTTCTTCCAGGAAACAATGTGCTCTATCAGTCATCAAGAGGCAAGGAAGTTCTTAACAATGGCACATTAAGAATATTACAGGTCACCCCAAAAGACCAAGGTTATTATCACTGTGTGGCAGCCAACCCATCAGGGGTTGATTTTTTGATTTTCCAAGTTTCAGTCAAGATGAAAGGACAAAGGCCATTGGAGCATGGTGGAGAAACAGAGGGATCTGGACTTGATGAGTCCAATCCCATTGCTCCTCTTAAGGAGCCGCCAGGTGCACAACTCCCTACATCTGCTCCAATGGGGGCTGAGGTTGGAAAACAAGCCTCAAGCACAAGTAAGAGGCAAAACTATCGGGAATTAATACACCAGCGACATGGAGATTCAACACACAGACGTTTTAGGGAGAATAGGAGGCACTTCCCTCCCTCTGCTAGGAGAATTGACCCACAACACTGGGCGGCACTGTTGGAGAAAGTGAAAAAGAATGCTGTGCCAGAGAAGCGAGAAAATCCCACAGTGAGCCCACCCGCACTGGTCACCCAACTCCCAAACATACTTGGCGAAGACGATGATTCCTCAGGCATGCTCACTCGAGATGAGGAATTTATGGTCCTGGCCACTAAAGCTTCGGACCTTGCAGCAAGTACAGTGATGGCTGACTCCAGAACAATATCTCATCCTGTGACAAACATAACTTCTGGCACAGAATTCTCTCCTGTTGTGAGTTCACAAATATTACCACCCAAAGAACGCGTAGATTTCAAACTATCTACTGCCATTGAAACTATAGCCATATCAAAGAATGTAAACCCAACCATGTCAAGCCAAATGCAAGGCACAACCAATCAACATCCATCCACTGTCTTTCCACTACATCCTGGAGATACTGAATTTCAACACTCTGACCAGATGAGAAGAGGAAGAGAGCATTTCCAAAGTGCACCCCCAATAACAGTGAGGACTATGATCAAAGACGTCAGTGCCAAAATGCTTACTAGCACCAACGACGAAGTATTGTTAGAGTCGGTAAATACCACAAATAGTCATCAGACATCTGTAAGAGAAGTCAGTGAGCCCAGGCACAATCACTTCTATTCTCACACTACTCAAACACTTAGCACCTCCACATTCCCTTCAGATCTGCATACGGCTGCTCATTCTCAGTTTCAGATCCCTAGAAATGGTACAGTCAACATCCCACTGTTCAGACGCTTTGGGAGGCGGAGGAGAATTGGAGGAAGGGGGCGGATTATCAGCCCATATAGAACTCCAGTTCTCCGACGGCATAGATACAGCATTTTCAGGCCAACAACCAGAGGTTCTTCTGAGAAACGCTCTACTACATTCTCAGCCACAGTGCTCAATGTGACATGCCTGTCCTGTCTTCCCAGGGAAAGGCTCACCACTGCAACAGCAGCATTGTCTTTTCCAAGTGCTGAACCCATTACTTTCCCCAAAGCTGACATTGCTAGAGTCACATCAGAAGAATCTACAACTCTAGTCCAGAATCCACTATTTCTATTTGAGAACAAACCCAACGTAGACATTGAGAAAACAACACCCACAATAAAATATTTCAGTACTGAAAGTTCTCAAGTGACCCCAACTGGTACAGTCATGACTTATGCTCCAACATCCATATCCATGAAAAAAACTCACAAAATAAATGCTGGTTACCCAAGGGTGTCTAGCACCAATGAAGCTAAAAGAGATTCAGTGAGTACATCATCACTTTCAGGTGCTATCATCAAGCCACCAATGACTACTATTATAGCCACTACAAGGTTTTCAAGAAGGAAAATTCCCTGGCAGCAGAACTTTGTTAATAACCATAACCCAAAAGACAGATTAAAGAATCAACATAAATTTAGTTTACAAAAAAGCACAGCTGTGATGCTTCCTAAAACATCTCCTGCTTTACCCACAGATAAAGATTCCCCCTCCCATTTCACCACACTTTCAGCAAGTGTGATACAAATTCCATCTATTACCTTGACTACAACCCACCATACTACCAGCAAAACACACAGTCCTGGAAGTCTTCCAGCAATGAAGGAGCTTCCCTTCCCATCCTTTAACCCTATGCTTCCTAGTATCATAAGCAAAGACTCAAGTACAATAAGCATCATATCAATGCAAACAGCAATACCAGCAATTCCTCCTACTGTCCCTGCATCTGTCATTACTTATGAATCCCAAACAGAGAGACCCAGAGCACAAACAATACAAAGAGAAAAGGAGCCTCTAAAGAACAGGAATGACCCAAACATCTCTCCAGGCCAGAGTTCTGGCTTCACTACATCCACTGCTATGACACCTGCTGTTCTAATGACAGTGGAAACTTCAGTCAAGCCCAGTGTCTCTGCATTCACTCACTCCCCACCAGAAAACACAACTGGAATTTCAAACACAATCGGTCATCATTCAAGAACCCTTAATCTGACAGATGTGATTGAAGAACCAGCCCAAGTGAGTACTCAGACTTTGAAGAGCACAACTGCTTCTGAAACAACTTTGTCTGGCAAATCATACCAGAGTACCACCACCAGGAAAGCAATCATTAGACACTCAACCATGTCATCATTCCTGAGCAGCAGTGCTAATCTAATGCCAATTCCCATCTCCCCTCCCTTTACTCAGAGAGCAGTTACCGACAACATGGCAACTCCCATTTCCAGGCTTATGACAAATACAGTGGTCAAGCTGCAGGAATTCTCAAGGCACAATGCTAATCCACAGCAATTAGCAGAGGTTGCAACACCTCCCCAGGCTCACCCAAACGCCAAGTTCACAACTGGAACCAATCACTTCATCTACTCTAATCTGTTACATTCTACTCCCATGCCAGCACTAATAACAGTTAAATCACAGAATTCTAAATTAACTCCATCTCCCTGGTCAGAAAACCAATTTTGGCACAAGCCATACTCAGAAATTGCTGAAAAAGGGAAAACGCCAGAAGTAAGCATGTTGCCCACTACAGGCCTGCCAGAGGCCACCACTCATGCTTCAAATTGGGATGGACAGAAGAATGTAAAGAAGAGTGACTTTGATAAAAAATCAGTTCAAGAAGTAACAACTTCCAAACTCCTTCTCTTTGACTCTTTGTCTAGGAATATATTTGAAAAGCCCAGGATAGTTGGAGGAAAAGCTGCAAGTTTTACTGTTCCAGCTAACTCGGATGCCTTTCTTCCCTGTGAAGCTGTTGGAAATCCCCTGCCTACCATTCGATGGACCAGAGTCTCATCAGGTATTTGAAGCTTTTTCTTGACACTTAGTGTTTGTTATAAAACATGAAGATTGTTATGTTTTGGGGTTATACATCCAAAGCATATCGGTTTCAAATTTTTCTAAGACACAGAAACTATTAATATCATTTGACACTGGCTTAATTTTACTCATCAGAAGGATTTAAAATGTTAATTAAGAACATTTTTTGGAATGCTTCAAAAGCTGATTCAAAGAAATATAATTTGAAAAGAATAATTATTGTGTTGAACCATCTGGCTTTTAAAGTAAAATGTGAATTTAAAAATCCAGGCATAATTTTAGCAATCTGAAGACTAGATGTCCGTCCTATTTTTGGGGGGATGGGGGAGAGGGGTCTGTCACTCAGGCTGGAGTGCAGTGGTGCAGTCAGGTCTCCAGGGCTCAAACGATCCTCCTATCTCAGCCATCTGAGTATCTGGGACTACAATTGCACACCACCACACCTAACTTTTATTTTTTACGTTTGTAGAGACAGGGTCTCACATGTTTCCTGGGCTGGTTTTGATCTCCTGGGCTCAAGTGATCCTCCCACTCCTGCCTCCCAAGGTGTTTGGATTATACAAGTGAGCCACAGGGCCTGGCTTTCATTTTAATTTAAATGTATTCTCAGTAGCCCAACAAAGATAGTTTTATGTTTTCTATCTAAACTTTGATGACCTATAGCAATAATTTTCTTTTTTCCTTCTCAGGACTTGATTTATCTAAAAGGAAACAGAATAACAGGGTCCAGGTTCTCCCTAATGGTACCCTGTCCATCCAGAGGGTGGAAATTCAGGACCGTGGACAGTACTTGTGCTCGGCATCCAATCTTTTTGGCACAGACCACCTTCATGTCACCTTGTCTGTGGTTTCCTATCCTCCCAGGATCCTGGAGAGACATACCAAAGAGATCACAGTTCATTCTGGAAGCACTGTGGAACTGAAGTGCAGAGCAGAAGGTAGGCCAAGCCCTACAATTACCTGGATTCTTGCAAACCAAACAGTTGTCTTGGAATCATCCCAGGGAAGCAGGCAGGCCCTGGTGACGGTTGACGGAACATTGGTCATCCACAATCTCAGTATTTATGACCGTGGTTTTTACAAATGTGTGGCCAGCAACCCAGCTGGCCAGGATTCACTGCTGGTTAAAATACAAGTCATTGCGGCACCACCTGTTATTCTAGAGCAAAAGAGGCAAGTCATTGTAGGCACTTGGGGCCAAAGTTTAAAACTGCCCTGTACTGCAAAAGGAACTCCTCAGCCCAGCATTTACTGGGTCCTCTCTGATGGCACTGAAGTGAAACCATTACAGTTTACCAATTCAAAGTTGTTCTTATTTTCAAATGGAACTTTGTATATAAGAAACCTAGCCTCTTCAGACAGGGGCACTTATGAATGCATCGCTACCAGTTCCACTGGTTCGGAGCGAAGAGTAGTAATGCTTACAATGGAAGAGCGAGTGACCAGCCCCAGGATAGAAGTTGCATCCCAGAAAAGGACTGAAGTGAATTTGGGGGACAAATTACTACTGAACTGCTCAGCCACTGGGGAGCCCAAACCCCAAATAATGTGGAGGTTACCATCCAAGGCTGTGGTCGACCAGCAGCACAGGTAAGCTTATACCTTTTGAGTTGGAGTTACCTGCTTTATCTATTTAGCTGTACAACTTCTGAAATGGAAAAAGTGACACAGCAAGGCTAGCAGCAGTCTGATAGTGCACATAGACGTTGGACATAAAGGCAACTCTCTCTAAAGAAACCTACTCTTTTGAGATCATTTGAATATGGAAACCATTCTTGTCACATGCTTAACTCAAAGGGTCAACTTCTTGAGGATTTTATATTTTAAGCAGAATAAAAATCACTATCTCCATACTCGGTACAGTTTTAAAATAGTAACTGTAGGCTGGGCATGGTGGCTCATACCTGTAATCCCAGCACTTTGGGAGGCTGAGGCAGGTGGATCACCTAAGGTCAGGAGTTTGAAACCAGCCTGGCCAACATGTCGAAACCCTATCTCTACTAAAAATACAAAACAAAATAGGCATGGTGGTGGGTGCCTATAGTCCCAGCTACTCGGGAGGCTGAGGCAGGAGAGTCACTTGAACCCAGGAGGCTGAGCTTACAGTGAGCCAAGATTGTACCACTCCAGCCTGGGCAACTGAGTGAGAATCTGTTTCAAAAGAAAAAAAAAAGTAACTGCATAAATATATTCATACTCTCTATATACAAAACAGAGAATAATATTTGTGTTGCAGTCAAGATTCTGGAGAGAAACACTCCATTATTTTACTCTTCAGAGTTCCCTATTTGACATTTTTCAACTTCATTATAATCAGTAATTTTTTTCTTTCCTATAATTACAAAGCACTTTGTGAAAGTTACAATATTCACTAAGTGAAACGTATTCAGGGCCCCCATACTCTGATGTGGTGAGACACATATGTACAAATACACACTTTCTCTGGTCTGTTATAGGCATATCAATATTCATTTTATAGCTGGCTTTCTATATAGATTAAACCCTATCTTCAAAAATGATTATAACCTATGAGGTTTTTTGCAATTGGCATGACTTTACACAATGATTTTCCATAACATGACAAAAACCAAGGAGAATTTCCATTTTATATATCTGTTTATTTATTAACAGAAAATATCCATACAAGAAAAAATTACATATAGTGAATGTGAGCTTGTACTCATGCTTAGGAGTTGAAGAATATATTTTTTTCCTAGTGGCATGAGTTAACATTCAATATAGCTAATAAATTTAACTTGTGATCTTTAGTTCAAAAGTAAATGTTAATTTTCAAGTTTTTTCAAATGTCATCAAAAATCACCTGACTTGAAATTTGTTTGGATTTAGAATTTTTAAATACTGAGCTATGAAATGTGAGCTTTGTGCTTTGGAAAGGCTGAAGATGCCTCTGCATTAATCTTTATTAAGAATTCTGTCTGTTACTCAGAAAACTTCTATTTTCAAAAGTAAATTATCTCTCAAAAGTATTAGTTTATAGAAATAAACATCAACAGTTCTGTCTCCTCTTATGTGTCACAACCTTTAGTTGCATCAGATCTTGGGTGCAGGGGCTATCACTGTAAGCCAGCGTTCCTCCAAGGGAAGGCCGCCTAGCAGCAGCGGTAGCTCTGATTCTGTTTTAATAAGCAATCTGTTCTTAAAAGCCCTCCAGGTGATTTTGTTGCACACTAAAATTTGACATTTGTTTTCAAACTTAATTGTTTATAAGTTAGCTGGAAAGTTTGTTAGAGTGTGGGTTTCTATATCCCTGGCCAGCTATTAAAGCAGAATTTCAAGAAACCGAAGCCAGGAACTATGCATCTTAAACTCGGTCTCATGTAATTTTGATGCAGCTGATGAGGGATCTTCATTGAGAACCAAGTTAGAACAGTGGTTCTTTGCTGAACATGGCAATTTTTAATCTGGAAAATTAAAAGAATCCTGATGCCTATGCCACGCTCCACACATATTAAGTCAAATTCTGGAGGTGAGACCCAGACATCAGTATGATTTTAAACTCCACAAGTGATTTTAGTATTTAGCCAAGTTTATGAACCAATGCTTTTAAAAAGCATTAGGAAAGAATGGTAGTAGGTGGCAGTATAGCACGGTGGAAAGCGTAAGGCTTGAGAACCAGCCCTGTGACCTAAGGCAAGCTACTAAATCTCTCTAAATATCATTTTTTCAGCTGTAAACAATCAGTGCAAAAACACCTGGCAATCTCCATTCCCTTTACATGTATTCATGATGATGATTTTACATTGGTTTATATGCCAGAGAAGTTGCTTCCATACTTAAACACTTTTTAAAAAATTTTACTGTAATACTTTCCATACTTACCTTTGCTGGAGAATAACAATGACTTGATGACTGGGTGTGGTGGCTCATGCCTGTCATCCCAGCACTTTGGGAGACCAAGGCTGGAGGATCACTTGAACCCAGAAGTTGGAGACCAGCCTTGGCAACCCAATGAGACCCTGTCTCTACAAAAAATTAAAAAAAAAAATTATCAGGGCATAGTGGTTTGTGTCTATAGTCCAAGCTACTCAGGAGGTTGAGGTTGGTGGATTGCTTGAGCCTAGGCGGCAGAGGCTACAGTGATCCATTGTCTCACCACTGCACTCTAGCCTGGGCTCCAGAGTGAGACCCTGTCTCAAAAATATAAATCAATCAATTAAATAAAAAGAGAAAAATGACTTAAGGCTGTTTGACTTGGTTAGCACTTATACCATGAAAAACAGTTCTTACTTTTCTCTCCCGTTTTATCTACTTATTTAGTCCATGTTGCCAAAAAATAAGAAAGACCTTTTCTCCTATGGGTATCCCTGATAGCACCTTTTTTTAAAATAATCAGTAGGCTTCATTTGTATTGCTTTTGGTGGAAATATATTTCATCAAATCAAATATTAACCAGAAATCCAATGTGCACAACCAAACCAATTGAGTCTCCACTGGTCTTTCTGAAAAACTAGATTGTTTTACCAGGAAAGATCTGCCATCTTGTGGTTAAATGTGGTAATGGTAGGCTGTGCAGCTGCTGTACACCTGGAGAAAAATGGTGTTCCACAACAGCTCAACCCAGTGCTGAAACCAGTCACTCTACAGCTCCCCACAGAGGGCAGATGCTGCAACAACCTTCTAAGGAACCCTGGGTTGGTATTCTTAATAACAAAGTTTTTTTTTTTTTTTTTCTGAAACAGTTTCATTTTTGTCACCCAGGCTAGAGTGTAATGGCAGGATCTCGGCTCACTGCAACCCCGGCCTCCGGGGTTCAAGTGATTCTCGTGCCTTAGCCTCCCAAGTAGCTGGGATTACAGACATGTGCCATCATGCTCAGCTAATTTTTTGTATTTGTAGCAGAGACAGGGTTCTGCCACGTTGGCCGGTCTGGTCTCAAATTCCTGCCCTCAAGTGATCTACCTGCATTGGCCTCCCACAGTGCTAACCAAATAATTCAGTAATCATTTTGTTACTAATAGCTTTTTAGGAAGTATCATCTGGCATCTTTCGGAGCAACTGAATTTGCTCTTTACCTATATATATTATTAAATGACCATGTTTATGGTTCCAATTAGATTACTTGATATGTAAAATGGCCAAGGAAGTCATGGTGTTTAGAAATCCCATATTTCTAGCACTTACCTCATCAAGATAAAAAAAAATTACTATGTAACGAAGATTTATTTGAAATCCATCTGAGAAATACTACTTATTTGCACTAAGTTATACCTGTTCAATTAGATTTCATCTTTAATGACTTAGAATAAGCTGGTAGTAATTTTAATTATTTTTATTGCAACAATTTAAAGCTAACCACACACCAAAAATAGGTAACTATGTGAGATGATGGATATGCTAATTAGATTAATGGTGGGCACTACACAACATATATATATATCAAAATGTCATATTCTACACCTGAAAGATACACAATTTTCGTTGGTCGTGCTTCAATAAAGCAGGGGCAGAGGGAGGTAATCCTGAGTAAAACAGTTTCCCTCATTGCTAACAGCTGTACACTCAAATGAATCTCTTTTCTCCTTAGAATGGGCAGCCGGATCCATGTCTATCCAAATGGATCCCTGTTTATTGGATCAGTAACAGAAAAAGACAGTGGTGTCTACTTGTGTGTGGCAAGAAACAAAATGGGGGATGATCTGATACTGATGCATGTCAGCCTAAGACTGAAACCTGCCAAAATTGACCACAAGCAGTATTTTAGAAAGCAAGTGCTCCATGGGAAAGATTTCCAAGTAGACTGCAAAGCTTCTGGTTCCCCGATGCCAGAGATATCTTGGAGTTTGCCCGACGGAACCATGATCAACAATGCAATGCAAGCCGATGACAGTGGCCACAAGACCAGAAAGTATACCCTTTTTAACAATGGAACCTTATACTTCAACAAAGTTGGGATAGCAGAGGAAGGAGATTATACTTGCTATGCCCAGAACACCCTAGGGAAGGATGAAATGAAGGTCCACTTAACAGTTATAACGGCTGCTCCCCGGATAAGGCAGCATTACAAAACCAACAAGAGAATCAAAGTTGGAGACGCAGCTGTCCTTGACTGTGAGGTCACTGGGGATCCCAAACCAAAAATATTTTGGTTGCTGCCTTCCAACGACATGATTTCCTTCTCCACCGACAGGTACACGTTTCATGCCAATGGGTCTCTGATCATCAACAAAGTGAAACTGCTTGATTCTGGACAGTACGTATGTGTAGCCCGAAATCCTAGTGGGGATGACACCAAAATGTACAAACTGGACATTGTCTCTAAACCTCCATTAATCAATGGTCTGTATACGAACAGAACTGTTATTAAAGCCACAGCTGTGAGACATTCCAAAAAACACTTTGACTGCAGAGCTGATGGGACACCACCTCCTGAAGTCATGTGGATCATGCCAGACAATATTTTCCTCACAGCCCCATACTATGGCAGCAGAATCACAGTCCATAAAAATGGAACCTTGGAAATTAGGAATGTGAGGCTTTCAGATTCAGCCGATTTTATCTGTGTGGCTCGAAATGAAGGAGGAGAGAGCGTGTTGGTAGTACAGTTAGAAGTACTGGAAATGTTGAGAAGACCAACATTCAGAAATCCATTTAATGAAAAAACAGTTGCCCAGCTGGCAAAGTCCACAGTATTGAATTGCTCTGTTGATGGTAACCCACCACCTGAGATAATCTGGATTTTACCAAACGGCACACGATTTTCCAATGGACCACAAAGTTATCAGTATCTTATAGCAAGCAATGGTTCTTTTATCATTTATAAGACAACCCGGAAGGATGCAGGAAAATATCGCTGTGCAGCTAGGAATAAAGTTGGCTATATTGAGAAATTAATCATATTAGAAATTGGCCAGAAACCAGTTATTCTTACATATGCACCAGGGACAGTAAAAGGCCTCAGTGGAGAGTCTCTATCACTGCATTGTGTGTCTGATGGAATTCCTAAGCCAAATATCAAATGGACTATGCCAAGTGGTTATGTAGTAGACAGGCCTCAAATTACTGGGAAATACATATTGCATGACAATGGCACCTTAGTCATCAAAGAAGCAACAGCTTATGACCGAGGAAACTATATCTGTAAGGCTCAAAATAGTGTTGGTCATACACTGATTACAATTCCAGTAATGATTGTAGCCTACCCTCCCCAAATTACAAATCGTCCACCCAGGAGCATTGTCACCAGGACAGGGGCAGCCTTTCAGCTCCACTGTGTGGCCCTAGGAGTTCCCAAGCCAGAAATCACGTGGGAAATACCTGGCCACTCCCTTGTCTCAACGGCAAGTAAAGGGAGGACACGTGGAAGTGAGCAGCTTCACTTACAAGGTACCCTAGTCATTCAGAATCCGCAAACCTCCGATTCTGGGATATACAAATGCACAGCAAAGAATCCACTTGGTAGTGATTATGCAGCAACGTATATTGAAATAATCTGACATGAAATTAAAGTCAACATCTGGGCAGAATGTATTTTTTGGAAGAAGTTTAATCAAAGGCAGCCATAGGCAATGTAAATGAATTTGAATACATTTACAGTATTAAATTTACAATGAACATGCAAAATAAAAGGACTTGTAAATAAATGCATTATGAACTGATACTGATTTCTTTAATGGATCTCAAAACAAACTTTTAAGGCACTTTTATTTTGCCAACAAATAACAAACATTAAAACGGTCCACTATAAAATAACAAATGGCTAATGTACCTGAATTTTTCAGTAAAAAATGAACTTTTACTACCAGTTGCCTAGCGTCCACCTTCTATCAATCAATGTTACAAGCATGGCACTCGGAACAGAGAGAGATAATGGAAAATATTAAATCTGTAATCTTTATGTAAAGTTACCATCCTGATCTATAAATATTTTATGGTTTATAAATTTTTTTTTGCTAAAACCTACAGAAAATAAGCACTGAACTGTCTTGATTATGATTCACCATTTGTTCACACTGAAAATTTTCACTGATGGGGAATACAAAAATGTTTTAATAACTGCATTTAAAAATAAATGCAGGCTAACTTTCCACATGTAAAAAGCAATGTAATAACCTGCACATCATAAAGTGTGAAAAGGGGGTTGATTATTTTTGTCCAAATACATCCATTAAAAAGGTTTTAAAAATACAATGAAACTTCTTTATAACTTTAAAATCTAGCTTAGGCACCCCTGGTTTGGAGCTGTTTATAAAGAAATTTTTCTGAGGAGGAATCGTTACTCTATAAGCATTTCATTAGTAATTATGGGATGGGAAAATGCTTGGGAGGGTCTAGATCTATTACATATAATGAAGTTTCACTGTATTTAAAATATGATCATTCCTACACAAAATGTTGCTTTTTGTAATTCACTGAATTTATATTACATGCTTAATTCAACCTGAATTAATTTGGGGAATATATGATACATCTTATCTAAATTTAGGGCTGGGGTTTTCCAGTCTAATTTCTCCAGCATCTATTCAAACATTCACCTATTAAGGATTATAGGAGCATTATAAAAGGGGGAAAATGCCATAGGTCTTATTCAAATATCTCAGTACACAAAACTGAGAATTACTAATATGTTTGTTAGCCCCTGCCAATCATTTGAGACATGTGGGATCCCGCCCTTGTGTTTTCATCATACTGACTTTCAGCTAGCCCCATCTAAGCCTAAAAGGTGACCTAATTGCTACTTATCTCTGATGTTAGTACCCTGTGGCTGGAAGGGGTCAAAGATACTCATTGTAACCGATCTCCTTCTACTTCCAGGCCAAGAAGGGTAAATGCAATGACAAATGCAACCCTATAAGGAAAAAGCCTACAGTGTAAACAAGACTGTCTATGTGTTTCTTATATCCAAGAATTGTGATAGGTATAGCTGACTCTATTTGATTTCAAGGTCTTGTCTTTAAGGGGAGCTGGGGCCTCCATCTTACTCTAATTTCCTCTGGTAAGGTAAAGTACCAGGTTCTGCCACAGGGCTTTCCCTTGTGACCATTTTAATGTTAAAAGAATGCATTTGCTAGAAAAAAAAAAAAAAGAAACCTCTCAAGATACAGAATAGGGAGAAAATATGACTAAAGTACCTCTGGTTATTTTCTTTATAATGCTCAGGGGAAAACAGCTCTAGGTCATTCCTCAACTGTCCATAAAATCTTGGAATTAAGAGTCTTAGCCTAAAAAAAAAAAAAGGAACACAACAAAGATATGCCCCACAGCTTTCATGTGCAAAATGATTAATAATTTAACTCACCTCTGAAAAGTATAAAGTGCATACAAATGCTATGCAATTATAACACTCATTCTTAAAACAGTATTACTGCTGTTTGCAACGTTGAGCTAAAAAATAAATGGTTCAAACTGAGAACTGGCAAAGAATTTTTGAAAAGAAGTAACAAGGATGGAACATGACTCACTCACTAGGCACAACATTCATGTTTCGGTTGTTTTGCCAGTGCAGTCATTATAGACATATATTACTTTGAACAAAACAACTTCGTAAGTTTATCTAACTATGATTCTTGAGAGGAAAAAACCTGATATACAAAACTAGCACAAATGTGTACGGATACATCTTCTGAAAGCAGATAGACTGCTAATTTAGTGAAAAGAATGGTTTTTTAATGTTTTGGCAAAGTCTTTTCCAGCCTAGAGTAAACACAAAATGGGCAGGCTGGAGTGAAATATTTTCACAGTGTACAAAGCAGTTCACATGGATGTTGCCACAGCAAAGTAAGCTGACATATATTTGAGGTCATTTGCATGAGTCAAACTTTGCAATGAGTAACTCATCTAGGAAGATATAAATTATTTATATATAATTTGCAAAAGAAAATGTCTACTAAAGTTATACTAGCTACATTTTAAAAAAGTAGATTTACATGGTCTGCTCATTATAGACAAATCTATTCACAGTATGCTTGACTACATTATATGTAAAATCATATAGCAAAAGAAAATGAATTAACAGAGAACATGGGAAAATATCCCCCACATGTTTTAAAATGCCCTGCAATTTTCACATTCAAAATTTTATGCATCTAAATCTAAAAAAATATTATATGGAATACTCTTAAGTTACACAAACTGATAATTTACTGGTTTCTTTTTTACTCTAATAGGAGCAAATTACCACATACTTGAACAAAGTTAAAATAGTTACTATTTCTTTATAATAAATTTGATGTATAATTTACTTGTGCTTTTTGCACCAATTTATAAATACAGTATATGCAATACACAACCAAGACTGACACATTAATAATTAAATTCAAAATAGCAAATACTTACCATACAGAATAAACAGCAAATACACCTTTTATGAAAACCAGAGCCATCTGGACTTTGGGGCCAGATTCTCTGTAAACCATGTCAAGTGTGGGCACTGGAATCTCAAGCCAGCTGCTGGATTTTTTTTTTTTCCCCTTAAGTTGGCATAAGGTTCAGGAGAACCAAAACTGGCAATAAATAATTGGACGATTCCACTGCAGTTCTTTCAGGCCTTTAGGATTTACATGTTGTCCGTTCACAATGACTCTCGTCAACCATCTTGCCTCAAAACAAATTGAGTACAGCTACTTCTAACAGGCTTCCGCACATCTTAGGGTGGCTCTCACAGAAACCTTGGTTCAAGTTCTTGGTTTAAGAAGTTTAAGTACTAAGCAACAATCTGTTTCAGCACCTTTTGACCACAACAAAAGCAAAGAAAAGTCCTACATAAATAAGAACAAAGTTTATAAAGTGCTTATGAAAACATTTCAAATTAGAGCAATGCAAATAAATGTCTGTTTCACCATCACAGGTGAATGCAGAATAAATGGGTCACATTTCTGTCAAGACCTGACATGCCTTTCAAATCAGTAGTTTGGTCCAGCACAGTTTGGAAAATGAAAAAAAATGATGAATGAAATACATAAATACTTTAAATCCATCACAATCCATTCTTTCTAGAAATGTGAGATTCAAAGAAAGCACCGATTTCAAAAGGTCTGCTAGCACACTCTCCGGGAGTAGGCCTGCCTGATTCACATTTGTAAACCTACTTTAAAGTTGAATTCAACAAAATCAAACCACAACTTCTCCTTGGCTTTTTGTTTAAACACCTTTTCTGTGTGAGATGTAGCATAAAATATAGTAAAATATCAAAGAAATGAAAAAGCAAAGGGACATTTTTAAGATGAGTAATGCATTAAATTTGATTTTCTGTTTTTCAGTGCAAACATAAAACGTCACGTCTTCTCCTCTTGCAGACTCAGAAGTGTGAAGGATGCCCATACGGAGTCACTCCTTGCTGTGGCTGGTTGCCTAAGGAGAAAAATTCAACCAAAATTATAGATACAACACTATGCCACAGATAGATGCTACTTCCTTGTCACTGCTCTCAGTATCAGCCTCAGAGGAACAGGGTGACTGGCCAGAGAGTACTATCCTTGTCCTGAAAAACCCTTGTGGTGGGATTCAAGTGCCACCCCACAGAGGGGCCAACTCTAACTCACAGTCCCACACTTGCGAATGCAAGGCCGCAGGATTTAGGTTCCTGGCCCATCCAAAGTGTCACCCTCTGAACTAAACCACTCGGTAGTAACTTTCAAAAGGACTACAGTAAAAGTTTCATAAAACATTCAAAGTTCTCAAAATGCTTATAAAAGCAATTCTGCTTTAACACTGACATTATAACTGGTAAGAGAAAATTAGATGGGAACTGGACAATTTTCTACAAAAAGCTATAAGATATGTGCAAGGCTATATGCAGGAGCAAGAGTGTCCATGTGTGGTGACTCAAGCATGTGCCTATGTATACATGCATGCCTGCACACACACACATAAACAAGGAATAGTCAGTAGATACCAAAAAATAACATAGGCTTCAAAACAGCTACTGCTTGTTTAGTACTCAAATCAGGAGGCCCCATTCACACGGGCCATGTTATCAAAGGAGCCCTCTGGAGTTGCGTGGTGAGCAGCTCAGCTTAGTTGCAGCTCTTCAACAATGAGTCTGGCATAATTGCTTATCAGGCAGCTGTGGTTAAGATGTGGGCTCTGGAAGGGGTGCTTCTGAGTTGAAGTCTTAGCTCTATTAGCTGAAAAAACCTTGGGCAAATTAGTCAATGTCCCTGTTCTTCAGTTGTTTCCTCATCTATAATGTGGAAACAGTAATAATACTTAATCTTACAGGGTGGTTTAAAAATAAATGAAATCAATACATGGAAAGTCCCAGTGCCTGGGTCCAAGAAAATACTCTATGAATGATGGGTTTAACAAAAAGCTGAGCTCTAGTAGACAGGAACTAAGAGTAGGTATCTTCTCCCAAACAGGTTCCACTTTATAAAAATCATAGGTACCTATTTCTAAACACTAGAAAAAGAAAAATCTGCCTTAAGATTATATTTTTCTGCAAGAATAAGAACTCTAGAATTAGTGAAACATAATCAGATTTTAATTACAAATGTGTTTTAATAGACCACATCTATTAAACAGTAGCTAGAAATGAATATTTACTTAATTTAACTGACATTAAATGGGGCCCTAAGAAGAAAATATTTTTAAAGAAGAAAAAAAATCTTAGGTATGCACTGGTAGAGACACAAGGTGTAAGAGGGCATTCCCTCTGTTAGAAAATCAACACGCACAGCAGCCAGGCAGAAAAGACTAAAACCAAGCTACCCCTCAGAAATTACACAACCCATTTCCTTACAGCATCAACAGACCTGCGCTACTGCCTTCACCACAAACTGGCCTTCACTCTGTACCTCACAAGTATGTAATCCGAGACCCAGAGGAAACTGCTAGTCTTACTCACTGCATGGATGGAAAAACTACATGATCCAGATAATGGTGGCCAAGTTAGCACCAACATTTACATCTCCGGACTTCCAGGCCAATATTCTTTGCATCACAGAGGGCTTGCTCCCATTCCTAAAAGGATTTCCTGTCCTATGACCCCAGCACAGGGGTGATTCAATTCTTGGGAGCACACTGCTGGCAGTGAGATGAGGTATGATGAAATGGGCTATTGGTATGTTCTCTAGAAAGGCAGCACATCAAAACAAAAACAACACACCAGCACTACAGGCAAGATTACTAGGGAGAAAACACTGCCCTGCCATGCTGTCTATGATGTTACAGGTTTTGCTTTATAAGTCACTATCTTAAGGGTAGGATGGTGCAGGGGTAAGAATTGTCACAGTCTGACAGTTATAGTGCTGGCCTCCCTATGTCTGAAGATCTTTGGAAGGCCAGCTAACTTGATTCATCTGTATAATTAAGGGCATTAGTTTATGCTCCCTGAACCCTCCAGCTTTAAAAAAAAAAAAAAAAAAAGACACCTTTGATTCCATAGGAGTCCTCCCAATGAAAAGAAACCTTTCTAGGTTCTGGTGGAAGCAAAAAGAAAAGAGCTTCACTGAATTTGAGAAAAACTGGGGTTTTCCCAGGAAAGGAAACATTCAAGCCAAAACCAAACGAAGGCAGAATGAAAATACCTTGGGCTAAACCAAATACCATGAAAGTTCTACTGAGAAAGACAGTACCATTTTGGGAGAGCCACCACTTATGTTTCGCTGGCTTGCTTATTTTTAATTTCCCAGGAGCCATCTGTTCCATGACACACAGGTCTACTTACTGGAAAGCTGCTTCTGGAGCTGCCGCACCAAGGCGGCCGTCTGCTGCTGCTGCTGGGTCTGCTGCAAGCCTTGCCTGGGAAACTGTAATGGCGACAGGAGAAAGGATAGAAATCATTCCGTGGTGCCAATCGCAGACAAGAACAGAGACTAACTCGCAGGGCCAGACGGACTGTAAAGTACTTCTCAATACTTCACGAGAAAAGGGCTATGACCAGATGTGTGGATTAATTTTCACCTACCCTCTTGTACATCTGGTGAACATCTGAATACCTAAAGTACTCCATCCATTCAAGAACCCACGCTCCAGGTTATTAGTTGCCATTTATTTCAAGAGCCCCAGTGAAGAACTCCACACTCCAGATGGTAGCTCAGCAGTTCAAAGATCCTTATCATCTCACCCTTCACCAGCTAGCTCATGAGTATCATATTATTAATATAAAGTATTTTCATTGGCAAAATGAAAGCTCTCCGATTGGAAGATTTGTTCAAGTACTACAGGCTGTGCCTTGCATGAACTGGAGAAAAGAATCTGATGAGGCAGAGTGGTGCCATAGGAGTGGGGCTCATTTGGGACTCTGCCCTCCCCATGTGATGGAGGGTGAAAGTTCGCTAATCCCACCTTCAGAGCCAGGGCCTGGGCAGGATGAGTGAGTAAGGCAGAGGGCACTAACTTTAAGAAAGTGCCAATTCCCAGGGCCATGCAAATACAGGCTCTGTAGGAAGAATCAGGTTAGAGGCACAATATAGCAGGCCACATGCTCCAATTCTATCCATTAAGTTGATGCAAGAAATTATGGTTATTCTAAGGAAGAAAAAAAATCAGCAGCTAGTAGAAGCAAAATTACTTTTGGTTAGAATTACTGGTAGCACCAATTTACTTTTTATCTTAACCTTCAAATTTCAAACTATCACTTTCTCCCTTTTCTTTCTTCCTCTTCTCTCCTCTCCCAACCCCCCCACCCCTTCGCTCCTCCTGGAGCCATAAAAAAAGCGTTCTGACCCAGGCACATAAATCAGCACTGTGCTGGCTGTTTCCCATGTGCCCACCCTCTATGTGCTCACCAGGCTGCCTGTGTGGAGGGCATCAACCAGGCCAGCCCCTCTGCCCTCCAACCTCTAGGTGGGGAGGGGCGCTCCCAGGAGACTGGAGCACAGGAGCACAGTGAGGCTGGGAGGAAGCAGAGTGAGGTTTTGTTTTTGCCAATTTTCCTCTATGAGAATCTCTGCTGGCTGGACACGTCCCACTCCAGGAACGTTGCCACTCCCGTCAGGTACCCTGCACGCCTCTCTCCCCTTCTTGCCTGGCTGGGATTAGGGGCAGTCAGTGAGTGCACCATCATCCCTGGCTGGTTTTCCATACCTTTGTAATTCGTCTTTTGAAAAAGACCCCTCAATTACCCAACAAGAGTGCAACATCTATTTCCTCCTCAGAGCTTGCCAAGAATAGCCCAGGATTATAAGTACAGTTGCTAGATTTAGCAAATAAAAACACAGCATGTCCAGTTAAATGTACATTTCAAAAAAAACAATAATCCAAGCATGTCCCAAATATTACACATGACAAATACTGCATTTAGTATAAATATATCCCATGCAGTATTTGGGATATACACTGAAGTATTATTCATTGTTTACCTGAAACTCAAATTTAACTGGGAGCCCTGTATTTTATCTGGCAATCCTATCTTATCCTCTATTTAGAGGGCATTACCAAGCTGATACTTTCAAAACTGAATATGAATATTTGGCACGACAGCTGTTTCAACTTTTTCTCTCCCAATAGACACTGAGTGACTGAAGGACAAGGGCTTGGCGTATCTGTAGTAACCAGCAGTGCCAGGCGCACAACAGGTGCTCAGTAGCAACTGATGGAATGACCAATTCTGAAGCACCTTCAATTCCCACAACTTTCCTAATAACAAGAAAGATCCACAAAACTAATGAACTATTTCCTTCACCAATGTTACTATTTTCCCCAGTACAAATTAGAGAAACAGCAGCTTGCCACTTTTTCCCATTGCCTAACTCAAGAGGAAAAAATAAAAATCAATCTTTCATTTATGTGAAAATGCCAGCAAAGTAAGTATTCTTTTCTATTCGATAGTTTCTATGCTTACTTGGGGAAATTATCCTATTTATTTAACAAAACCTTATATTGTACTGTGTGCCAGGTACTATTCCAGATATTCTATGTGCATATTAGCATATTTAATCCTGACGCAGCTGTAACTGTCCTCAATCTCTTATCCAAAGTCCTTAAGACAGATATGTGCTTTGGAATCTAAACATATGCAGTTTACTAAGAAACATTCCTGGGAGAGAGATCCAAGATGGCTGACCACTAGCAGCTCAGGCTCGTAGCTCCCAGTGAATGCGCAGAGAATGAGAGGACGCCATACTTTCAGACGAATTTTTGTTGCTCACGGACCAAGAGATTCCCAGCGGAGGAGCCCCACGGGTTGCCAGGGCGACTCTTGTGGCCAGCCCGGCGGTTTTGCTGGCGCCTCAGCGCGGCAGTTCTTGGTGCAGAGTCCAGAGATTCCCGGGCAGAAAAGCACCATCAATCTTAACACCGCTGTTTTGGCGGGCGCAGTGGATTGCTCAGATTTCAGTGCTGGGAATCAACAAGTTGGAAGTCCGCTCAGAGTCCTAGTTAGAAAGTTGGTAATTACAAAGACGACAGAGGGATAAATATATAATGAAGGGAAGAAACCAGCCTAAAAAGGCAGAGAATACTCAAAATCAGATTGCGTCTCCCTCTACAGGGGATTGCAGTTCCTCATCAGCAACGGAACAAGGCTTAATGGAGAATGAGTGTGTTCCATTATCAGAAGCAGGTTTCAAAAGGTGGGTGATAAGAAACGTCTGCGAATTAAAAGAACTTGTTCTAACCCAATGCAAAGAAACTAAGAACCTTGAAAAAAGGTTTGACGAAATGCTAACGAGAATGGACAATTTAGAGAGGAATATAAGTGAATTGATGGAGCTGAAAAACACAACACGAGAACTTCCTGAAGTATGCACAAGTTTAAACAGTTGAATTGATCAAGCAGAAGAAAGGATATCAGATGTCGAGGACCAGCTTAGTGAAATGAAACGAGAACACAAGATTGGAGAAAAAAGGATAAAAAGGAATGAGCAAAGTCTCCAGGAAATATGGGACTATGTGAAAAGACCTAATTTACGTTTGATAGGTGTACCTGAATGTGACAAAGAGAATGAATCCAAGTTGGAAAATACTCTTCAGGATATCATTCAGGAAAACTTTCCCAACCTAGCAAGGCAGGGTAATATTCAATTCCAGGTAATACAGAGAACACCACAAGATATTCTTCAAGAAGACCAACCCCAAGGCACATAATCGCCAGATTTATTAGGGTTGAAATGAAGGAGAAAATACTAAGGGCAGCCAGAGAGAAAGGTCAGGTTACCCATAAAGGGAAACCTATCAGACTTACAGCAGATCTCTCAGCAGAAACCCTACAAGCCAGAAAAGAGTGGGGACCAATATTTAACATCCTTAAAGAAAAGAACTTTCAACCCAGAATTTCCTATCCAGCCAAACTAAGCTTTACAAGCGAAGGAAAAATTAAATCTTTTGCGAACAAGCAAGTACTTAGAGATTTCACCACCACCAGGCCTGCTTTACAAGAGCTTTTGAAAGAAGCACTATACATATAAAGGAACAACCAATATCAGCCTTTCCAAAAATATATTAAAAAGCAAAGAATATCAACACAATGCAAAATTTACACCAACTAATGGGCAAAACCACCAGCTAGCATCAAATGGCAGTATTAAACTCATATATATTCAAATTGGATAAAAAGACAAAACCCATCGGTATGCTGCATCCAGACCCATCTCACATGCAACGATACACAAAGACTCAAAACAAAGAGAAGGAGGAAGATTTACCAACCAAACAGAGAGTAAAAATAAACAAATAAATAAAAAGCAGGAGATGGAATTCTCACCTCTGATAAAATAGACTTTAAAGCAACAAAGATCAAAAGAGGCAAAGAAGGACATTACATAATGGCAAAAGGATCAATGTAACAAGAAGAGCTAATGATTCTATAGATCAACGAGACAGAAAATTAACAAGGACATCCAG
Organism: Aotus nancymaae; assembly: GCF_030222135.1. Lineage (NCBI taxonomy): Eukaryota > Metazoa > Chordata > Mammalia > Primates > Aotidae > Aotus > Aotus nancymaae. The sequence goes on along the minus strand of NW_026988431.1, from coordinate 44,901,032 downwards.
GACTTGAACTCAGACCCGGAACAAGTAAACTTAATAAACATTTATAGAACTCTCCACTTCAAATACACAAAACATACATTACCACCTCACACCTATTCCAAAAGTGACTACATAATGGAAGTAAATCACTCCTCAGTAATCGCATAGCATTTCATAGGTTTAAATGAAATATTGGTTGGCTGATTTGTTTGTTATTTTCTTCCCTTATACCTTCCTGTCTACATCATTAAGTATAATTATTGGTATAAAAGAGGTTTTCAATACCCATTTCTAAACTGCATTCTAGTCTGGGCAAGAAAGCAATACTCCCATTCTCTTCCTCTCTCTTCCTTTTTCTTCCTCTTCTTCATTCTTTTTTTTTTTCCTTTTTAAAAAAAAAAAAAAAGAAACATTCCTAACACATAGACCAGGCAAAATGTACAACAGCACTCATAATCAAGCATAATACATTTCTGTAATATGCTTGATTATGGGGTCAGGTACCCTCCACATCTCTCTCCCCTTCTTGTCCCACTGGGATTAGGGGCAGTCCGTGAGCATGCCATCATCCCCGGCTGAAATAGTTATATCAGGCAGGAAAAATGAAAAGAGTCTCTTGTCTGTTCAGGTCAGCTTTTGCCACCAATGAGTACATGTCAAATTTTGCTGTTCACTTCTGACTAGTTAAGACTACTGCCCCTAGAAAATGTCCTATATCTACCACATCTATCATTTTACAGATTTATCATTTCACTGTGGTGAACACATTTAAAATCTACTTTTAGCAATTCTGGAATATACATTATTAACTACAGTTACCTTGCTATAAAATAGATCAACAAAATTTATTCCTCTTGTCTAAATGAAACTTTGGACCATTTGATCAACCACCCATTCCCCCTCAAGCCTAACTATGATTGAAAATATCAGCTTCCAAATATTAACTTATTTGGAACCAATTAGATTCTAAAAGGCTGGCTATAAAGATGTCTAAGCTAATTGAACAGCATTTTGGGGTACATAGTGCATGAACAGTCAACATTTATTCATTCAACAAACACATAGCTGCCTTCTTTATGTTCATCTAAAGCCTGCGTCATATAGAATATTCACAGAATAAAACACTGTGGTTGCCTCAGATACTATATTTTGCAGAGCCTAGGCAGTTACTAGGTATACCCTAGGAAGCTCGTGTACACATGTGTGCGTGGCATGTGTGTGTTGGGGAGTGGGAGGTGGTCTGAGGGTGGCCTAAGAGGTAGTACATAGTCAGAGGGCCTCAAATTGTGATCCAGGGATTCCTGGGAGAGGTCCCCAAGACTCTATCAAGTTACCTGCAAGGTCAAAATTGCTTTCAAAATAATACTAAGACATGATTTGCTTTTTTCACTCTTATTTTCTCATGCATGTACAGTACAGCTTTCCAGAGCCTACATACAATATTACAACAAATCAAATGTTTTCTATTAAACCAGACATTAAAGAAATTTTCAAAAATATAAAATAGGCCAGGCACAGTGAGTCATGCCTGTAATCTCAGCACTCTGAGGTGAGCAGATAGCTAGCTTGAGCCTGGGAGTTTGAGACCAGCCTGGGCAACATGGCAAATCCCTGACTCTACAAAAAATTATGAAAATTAGCCATGCATGGTGGTGCATGCCTGTTGTTCCAGCTACTTGGGAGGCTGATGTGGGAGGATCACTTGAGCCCAGGAGGTCAAGGCTGCAGTGAGCCGTGATGGTACCACTGCATTCCAGCCTGGATAACAAAGTGAGACCCTGTCTCAAATAAAAAGTAAAACCATGTCATTCTCATATAACTTTATTTTGAAAAAAATGCTGATTTTTCATAAAAGCATGTTATTTTCAGTAACATGAGTTTATCTTAAAGCACTAAACATAGTATTTAGTAATATTAACAAATATTTGTTTTTATTTCTAACATGGTAAATATTGATAGATAAACTAAAGGTCTTTGGGTCTGCAATAATTTTTGGAGATGAAGAATTTCTGAGGCCAAGAAATTTGGCCAACTTCCTTAAACTGACCAGAAAGGCACGGTCTATATATACAATCTTCTCAGTTACAGTGTTTTACCATATCTGCTTCCTCTCAAGACCTCTGGATACTAATTTTAACTTGCTTTCACCTGTACATGCACAGGCAACAGGCAACAGGCCCCACATACAAGTTCTCTGGGCTCTGGAGCACCTGCCACCAGGGAACAAGGGCTGCCTCCAACACCCTACAGAAGACTCACTTCTGAGCATTTCAGTTCAAGCAACTGAACTCCTCCTGTGAAGAACTGAACGCTGTATGATTCTGTGCTGAGTTAGCATAAAATCACTGGGGAAAATTTAAAGTATTATCCTCTTGGGACTCCTCTCTAGACTTCCTGAATTAGAATTTCTGTAGCTAATGTGCTAGAAATCTGAATTTAAAAATGCTCCTCCAGGTGGTTCAGGTGCTTGATGAGATTTTGGAATCATCACTGGGGTGGGAATTGAATTTTTATTTACCCAAACAGGTCAATAAATAGGTTCAGTGAGGTTTACTAGAGGTCCTCCAAACCATAATCTATGTTTTGCCTTCCCTATTCAAATGTGACAAATGAAGTGGGAAAGATTTTTTTGGCCTTTATCCACACAGGAGATGATCTCTCCCCTCTGTGCCTTTGCAGATGTCCACTCCTTCTCCTGGAATACACTTCCTCCCCACTTCTTTTCACTCTACCCTTCCTATAAATCTACTCATCCTTCAAAGATCAGCTAAGTTATCATCCATTCCCTCACACACTTAAAGAATGAATCACTGCTTTTGTACCCTTAGTACTGTGTAAATGCCTCTATTATTAAACATGGTTTAACATGATAATTGCTCCTCTCTCTAGGACTCTGGATTTTTAATTCTCAGGGGCAGAAGCTGTGCCATGCTCCTGCTGTAACTGCAAGACCAAATACCCAGCTTAATAATGTCAGTTAGGTATAACTAATCAACATGGCATAACCACTCTCCAGGAAATACCATTCTTTCCTGAACTTCAAACAAAAATAACATATTTACTATAGTTTCCAGCTACTTGGGAGGCTGAGGTGGAAGGATCACTTGAGCCCAAGAGTTTGAGACTGCAGTGAGCTATGATCACACCACTGCACCCCAGCCTGGCTGACAGAGTGAGACTCTATCTCTAAAATAAATTAAAATTTTAAAAATGTATTTTTTTTTTTTTGAGACAGAATCTCACTCTGTCACCAAGCTGGAATGCAGTGGTGCAATCTCAGCTCACTGCAACCTCTGCCTCCTGGGTTCAAGCGATTCTTCTGCCTTAGCCTCCCAAGTAACTGGGACTACAGGCACACATCACCACACCCAACTAATTTTGTATTTTGAGTAGAGATGGGGTTTCACCACGTTGGCCAGGATGGTCTCAATCTCTTGACCTTGTGATCCACCTGCCTCAGCATCCCAAAGTACACTCTCAGCCCACAGTCCACTCCCCAAAGTGCTGGGATTACAAGTGTGAGCCACCACACCCAGCCTTAGAAATGTATTCCGACTGATCTCTAAATTCCTATTTTATTCAATAACATTTACTTCTTCTGCTCAATCACAGCATAGGCAAAATGTGCTACTAATTAGTAATTTCTATTTAAATAAACATCATTTAAATATTTTTTGTCTCAAAACTTGAGCTTGCCCTGTCAGCAGAACCATACACTGACAAAATCAGCTGCAGGACTGATTCGGTGATGGACCTACCGATGCTCAGACATTTGGACACCTTGCCTCTTGATGTTTTCCCTTTCTGATGGATAATGTGTGATTTTAACAAAGGTTTTTTTCATTGCTTTGACATCCAACAAATGAGTCATTCAACAAATATTTATCAAAACCCAGGCAATTTTCTGGGTTCCAAGGGCACCAGAGTGAGTAAAATACATCCCTGCCCTCATGACAGTTATGAGGTTTTTGCTGTGACCACTCCATTTGTTAGCAAAAGAACAAAGCAGCAAAGCAACATTTATTTTAAAACTGCACTACCAACTGACAGAGTCCACAGACAGATTTCCCCGATGAATGAAGCATGGGCCGCCATCCGTACAAGCAGCAGTGGAAGGAACAACAACGTACAGGGGCCTCCACTGAGCACCTGGGAAAAACCTGTACCTGCACTCAGCCACATCTCCACTCACACAGGGTGGTACACTCTCAGTCCACAGTCCACTCGCACAGGGTGGTACACTCCAGCCCCCATCTCCACTCGCACAGGGTGGTACACTCTCAGCCCACAGTCTACTCGCACAGGGTGGTACACTCTCAGCCCCCATCTCCACTCGCACAGAGTGGTACACTCTCAGCCCACATCTCCACTCACACAGGGTGGTACACTCTCAGCCCACAGTCTACTCGCACAGGGTGGTACACTCTCAGCCCACAGTCCACTCGCACAGGGTGGTACACTCTCAGCCCACATCTCCACTCGCACAGAGTGGTACACTCTCAGCCCACATCTCCACTCACACAGGGTGGTACACTCTCAGCCCACAGTCTACTCGCACAGGGTGGTACACTCTCAGCCCACAGTCCACTCGCACAGGGTGGTACACTCTCAGCCCACAGTCCACTCGCACAGGATGGTACACTCTCAGCCCACAGTCTACTCGCACAGGGTGGTACACTCTCAGCCCACAGTCCACTCGCACAGGATGGTACACTCTCAGCCCACAGTCTACTCGCACAGGGTGGTACACTCTCAGCCCACAGTCCACTCGCACAGGGTGGTACACTCTCAGCCCACATCTCCACTCACACAGGGTGGTACACTCTCAGCCCCCATCTCCACTCGCACAGAGTGGTACACTCTCAGCCCACAGTCCACTCGCACAGGGTGGTACACTCTCAGCCCACAGTCCACTCGCACAGGGTGGTACACTCTCAGCCCACAGTCCACTCGCACAGGATGGTACACTCTCAGCCCACAGTCTACTCGCACAGGGTGGTACACTCTCAGCCCACAGTCCACTCGCACAGGGTGGTACACTCTCAGCCCACATCTCCACTCACACAGGGTGGTACACTCTCAGCCCCCATCTCCACTCGCACAGAGTGGTACACTCTCAGCCCACAGTCCACTCGCACAGGGTGGTACACTCTCAGCCCACAGTCCACTCGCACAGGGTGGTACACTCTCAGCCCACAGTCCACTCGCACAGGATGGTACACTCTCAGCCCACAGTCTACTCGCACAGGGTGGTACACTCTCAGCCCACAGTCCACTCGCACAGGGTGGTACACTCCAGCCCCCATCTCCACTCGCACAGGGTGGTACACTCTCAGCCCACAGTCCACTCGCACAGGGTGGTACACTCTCAGCCACATCTCCACTCACACAGGGTGGTACACTCTCAGCCCACAGTCCACTCGCACAGGGTGGTACACTCTCAGCCCACAGTCCACTCGCACAGGATGGTACACTCTCAGCCCACAGTCTACTCGCACAGGGTGGTACACTCTCAGCCCACAGTCCACTCGCACAGGGTGGTACACTCCAGCCCCCATCTCCACTCGCACAGGGTGGTACACTCTCAGCCCACATCTCCACTCGCACAGGGTGGTACACTCTCAGCTCACATCTCCACTCGCACAGGGTGGTACACTCTCAGCCCACAGTCCACTTGCACAGGGTGGTACACTCTCAGCCCACATCTCCACTCACACAGGGTGGTACACTCTCAGCTCACATCTCCACTCGCACAGGGTGGTACACTCTCAGCCCACAGTCCACTTGCACAGGGTGGTACACTCTCAGTCCACATCTCCACTCACACAGGGTGGTACACTCTCAGCCCACAGTCCACTCGCACAGGGTGGTACACTCTCAGCCCACAGTCCACTCGCACAGGGTGGTACACTCTCAGCCCACAGTCCACTCGCACAGGGTGGTACAGTCTCAGCCCACAGTCCACTCTCACAGGGTGGTACACTCTCAGCCCACATCTCCACTCGCACAGGGTGGTACACTCTCAGCCCACAGTCTCACACAGGACTAGCAGCTGATGTGTTTCAGAATTTGTTGTGTGTTTATTTTCAAGGTAACTAGTAACTTGCATAGAGTCATCTTTTTAAATCTATACACAGTTTAGTGAGAAAAAAGTACTATATCAAATATATTGGCTATCCAGTTACCAGAAATCTCCTGATATTTCTTACCCAACTTCCTTCTATAAATATTACTTCTCCTTTTCTTTCCAAAAGAAAAAAAAAATCCAAATTCATGCAAAGGAAGGCAATTCTTCAATGTTCTCTGGACCTAATTTCTCCCACTTCAAAAGGAGAGTAGTAGTATTATCTGTACATGCTACTTACCAATTCCAGAGGCAGCCTGAAAAAATTTCTCAATTTCTCTGAAAGGAACAAATAAATTTCTCGAGGAAGACTAGAGGACAATTTCATAGTGATTACTGACTAAAATTTAATATAATTGTTTAAGTAACGACTGCTACCATTATGCATATTTTTAAAAGGCAAATATTCAATATAATATGAAATTGACACAAGGCTCCGTTGATGTAAAAAGCCAACTTTTTAAATCTTTCTGTTAGCATATTTTTTAAGTCACCAAACTGTGACAACCTGAGTTTAAGATGAAATGATGCAGTAAGGAGGTGTCAACATTATTTTCTTAACGCTGGAAGTAGCTTTAAAGAAAAGACTGTGGTCTGTCAATGTATTTAGTTAAGAGTTTAATTTAATCATAACAACACATAAGCATTAAAAATATTTTTCTAGTCAAGAAATGTAATTTGGGCCAAAACTAGACAAGCCAAACATATTTTCCTAGCAAAGGCACCCATCTCTTTATTTCCAGATGTTTTTCCTTCCCAGAAGACTAGCAACTTAAGTAGGCAAATGACAACACAGGCATCGATATTAAGCTGGGACCAGATTTAATTTGTAAACATAGGCTTTTCAGTCTGTCTTGCTCTTTTCATGGAAAAACTCTGTTTTCTGTTGATATATTTTAAAGAAGCACCAATTTCTGTCCTAAGTCAGCTTTTACAAGTTGTTCACTTTTTACAAGTTTTTAAAATCATTTCTTACAGCCCAAACCAACGGATGATCATCATCCCACACATCTCAGCTGACGCCGTCAGCAAGCAAAGAGATGAACAAAATAGTCAAAAAGGAAATAATCAAATCCTACTGCCTCTAATGTCTGCCACATTCAACCTCCTCTGTCTAGGTTTCCCAAACTTCTCTCACCTTCTGACCTGTTATTATTTAGGTTGAATTATGTCCCCTAAAAAAGACATGTTGGAGTCCTCACACCCAGTACCTCAAAATGTGACCTTATTTAGAAACAGGGTCTTTACAGTGGTAATCAAGTTGAAATTAGGTAATTAGGGTGGGACCTAATCCAATATGACTGGTGTCCTTATAAAAAATAGAAATTTGGACATGTGTATATACACAGGGAGAATGCCTATGAAGGTGAAGGCAAAGCTCATGGTGCTATTTCTATGGCCCGAGGAATGCCAAAGAGTCCCAGCAAGCCACCAGAAGCTGGAGGAGAGGCATGAAGCAGATTCTCTCTCACAGCCCTCAGAGGGAACCAACCCTGCTCACACCTTAATATTGGGCTTCTGGCCTCCAAAACAGACAGTTTCTGTTGTTGAAGACATCTAGTTTGTGTACTTTGTTAGGACATTCTAGCACATGAATACAATACCTCTAGCACTTCTTTCAAAAATTCAGGAACTATACACTACTTTCCACAGGCAGGGCTGCCATTGCGCTTTTTCCTAAGATTCTAAGTCCTCTAGTGGCAGGAAGTGATGTTTCACTGGCATGCTCTATAACATCTGGCAGGCTGCTGGTCTCTACCACACATACCATGACGGCAACGACTTTTGCACTACCGCAAGAAGAAAGCATTTACTGACTTCAACTGTGAATATCACCAGACAGCAGTAGGACAAGTCATGAGATGGGTGGCACTGTGTCACCATTACCACTTCTGCTTTGATACAGCATGAATCAGAACCCCAAAAGAGGCAGGTGTTTACTTACCTTCAATAGCTACCTTACCACCCTCTTCTCTAGCAAAGAAAGAAGCAAAGAATGGAGAGCTTTAGCTAGTACCAAGAATTGAATCTGCTCGAGATGTTTATAAAATATAAACATATTTATAATATAATGCATCTTAGTGGAACTATTAAGAAAAATACCAGAATATAAATAAGAAATATAAAATATAAATAAGAAATATAAAATTTTTCTTGCCAGGCATGGTGATTCATGTCTATAATCCCAGCACTGTGGGAGGCCCAGGCAGGTGGATCACTTGAGGTCAGGAGTTTGGGACCAGCCTAGCCAACATGGTGAAACCCCGTCTATACTAAAAATACAAAACTTAGCCAAGTGTGGTGATGTCTGCTTGTAATCCCAGATTCTTGAGAGGCTGAGGCACAAGAACTGCTTGAACCCAGGAGGTGGAGGTTGCAGTGAGCCGAGATTGCACCACTACACTCCAGCCTGGGCAAGAGAGCAAGACTCTGTCTCCAAAAACAAACATACAAAACACAGTAAAGCACAAGAAGCAGCATGATTGGAAAATTGGTAACAAAGAAATTTGGGGAAGAGGTATGTGGATGGACCTCTCTGAGTGGTCAAAAACTGTGAAGATATTTGTATCCCATGTGAGTGCTCACCAACAGGTGACCTCAGCAGAAGAGGATTTAATAATCAAGTGGATAGGATGACCCATTCCATGGATACCACTCAGCCTCTTTCCCTAGCCACCCCTGTCATCACCCAATGGGGCCATGAACAAAGTGGCCATGGTAGCAGGGATGGAGGTTATGCATGGGCTCAGCAACATGGACTTCCACCTGGCAGCAGTGAGTACCCAATTTGCTAGCAGCAGAGACCAATACTGAGCCCGTGACATGGCACCATTCCTCAGGGCAATCAGCCAGCTACTTGGTGGCAGGATGATTATATTGGACCTCTTCCATCATGGAAAGGGCAGAGGTTTGTTAAATGTACTACTGATGCCCTATTCCAGTTGACCATGTTCTGGTCAATCTGATTTAGACACAGTTCTTTTTTCTTTTTGAGATGGAGTTTTGCTCTTGTTGCCCAGGCTGGAGTGCAATGGCGTGATCTCGGCTCACTGCAACCTCTACCTCCTGGGTTCAAGCAATTCTCCTGCCTCAGCCTCCCAAGTAGCTGGGATTACAGGCACCCGCCACCATGCCCAGTTAATTTTGTAGTTTTAGTAGAGATGGGGTTTCTCCATGTTGGTCAGGCTGGTCTTGAACTCCTGATCTCAGGTGATCTGCCCTCCTCAGACTCCTAAAGTGCCAGAATTACAAGCATGAGCCACCACGCCTGGCCTGTACACAGTTCTTTAACCACCTAACTCTACTTTGATCCCTCCTAATGTACTATCACTACACCATATTGTTCCCCCTTTACTACAAGTTGTGAAACCATCCAGTTTAAAAATCAGGTGCTGAAGGCAGTCTACACTAGTGTTTCCCCAAGTGTGAGACACGTGCGGTAAGCCAGCTCGTCATAGTTGGGCTCGTTCACGCAATTCACATCGCTGACTTAAACGGAGATTCCCTTCTAAATTCTCTTTGTATTTACTTTCTTTTTTTTTTTTGAGACGGAATTTCGCTCGTTACCCAGGCTAGAGTGCAATGGCACGATCTCAGCTCACCGCAACCTCCGCCTCCTAGGTTCAAGCAATTCTCCTGCCTCAGCCTGCCAAGCAGCTGGGACTACAGGCATGCACCACCATGCCTAGCTAATTTTTGTATTTTTTAGTAGAGATGGGGTTTCACCTTGTTGACCAGGATGGTCTCGATCTCTTGACCTCGTGATCCACCTGCCTCGGCCTCCCAAAGCGCTGGGATTATAGGCATGAGCCACCGCGCCTGGCCCCGTATTTACTTTTACAGACATTTCCAATATATGGCAAGTGATATAATTACAGATGGTAGTGGTAAAATGCTTCTTTGAAAAATACATCTATTTAAGCAAATACAGTAAGATGACAGTTTTAAAAAAGTAACTAATAAAACAGGGGATATGGTATTGCAAAAGTAAATGCTGTTGTAAATGACTGAGATTTAGAAGACTCTGATGGCTTTGCATATGACATTTCCAAATTTGATCTATGAAGCTAGAGAAGTGAACTATATGACTGTGAGTTACAGGAAAATTCTTGCAGCAAGTGCCGACTGAAAAACAATTTCTCATTGAAGATAACAGATAATATTTTAGAAGGCACATCCATGGTTTTTAAGATTATAGCAGAAATCAAAGCACAGTAAGATAATCTTTTAAACATACATAATAAATCATCATTTTAACATTGTTTAGGAAAAAAAGATGATGTAAAAATTTTTGTCTGTGCAATAGTCCAAAAAATTTTGAAGAAGAATAATGGTATAACCTACTGAATCCCAAATATTAACTTGCATCTTCATATGAAAACAAATATACCAACTACAGTGACAACAAAATCCTGGTAAAGTTCTAGGAAAAAATTGCTAGGGCATATTTAGTCTATGTCAGTTCTTAACAATCTTATGAACATGAAGAATGCAACCTGCTTTTAAAGAAGAAACCTACATGTCTTACCAAGGGCTGCTGGGACTGCATTGCTTGGAGACCAAGGGTCTGACTCTGGGGCTGCGAGGACTGCTGGGGTTGGGGAGGCTGCTGAGGTTGGGGCTGCTGGGGCTGCTGCATCTGGAAAGAGGGTAAAAAGGTTATACACTTAACAGGAAGAAGATAACAACAGCATTTCTGAATCTGTTTTCTCCATATACCTTTTATCTAACTTTTACGGTGCAGTAAAAACAATATATACCTGCCTCTTCCATCTTTACCTTGCTGAACCTCATTCATCCTTTTGAGGGCAAGACCTAAACCTGCTCATCCATGAAGCCTTCTAGGACCACCTCAACCCCACGGATCTCTTCCTGTGGCAGTCAGTGTTGCTGTCTATACCACACTGCACTGTCTGGGGCCATCCTTTCTGCTTACTGTTTTAATTCCTTTTGTGTCATTTGTCCTTCTACATGTCTTATCCTTCCTTACACTACAAGTTGGACAGGGACTGCTCAGTGGTAATCTCATTCCTTATGATATCTGGCAGAATTCTTATAGTTTTTTTTTCCAAAAGGAATATGCAGACTAGTCATCATGAGACTTTCTGGCATAATTTACAGCATAAGTTCAGAAATCATATCAGTAACAGGGTTGGCTCAAATACACAGCTCTTGAAAAGTACTTCCAAGTCACAGAAGCAACACAGACTAGACATCCACCAGGTGGGACACAGAGGAGAGAAAAATATTAATAGTTGTTTTGCCTCAGTGACCTTTAAAATTTCCTCCACCCAAACACTTCATCCTGATGATGACGACAGTCTAGACATCTTTTCATCTTTTGCACTTTTCCAACTTGGTTTGCATACTATCCCCTAAATTATTGGTCTTCTTTACAGCCAAGTAACAAATAGTTATTGTTATATTGCATTTCTCACTAAGTGACAATGCTCATGGATCTGGAATCCTAGCAGAGGTCTGGGTAGCATGATCCCAATAAGAACAATCCAAGTTGGACCAAAATCACAATGATTACAATATCATCCACCAGTTAGCCCTCTAGAAGCTCTTCTAAGAAAAATTAACCCAACTTCATCAATAACGTTTTCCTTTACAGAAGTAGCCAGTAACCAAAAAAGAAGTATAATCCTGATGTAGAAGCAAATCACTCATCTCCAGGGAATAATGTGTTGGTGATGAAAAAATTACCATGACATATTATGCTAGTTAGGGTATAAAGTACATATGGTCCAATAAAAAAAGGCTTTCCATATTTGCAGCCTTGAAAAACACCAACATAAGATTTAAAACTGGTAAGTAAACAAATAATGTGGTATAACTTTCCTCAGTGATTTGGAAATGAGAAATTCTAAAATAGAGCAAAATATAAATTATCAATCTTAAAAAATTCTGAAACACAGCCTCAGAACTTGGAAAAAATGATGACTTAAGAAAATGAGTACTAATAGTAGTTATATTAATGATAATATTAGTCATAACATTAATCGTAAAATTATCAAACAAGTACTTTACTTGAATATTCTTATTTAACCCCTTCTACATATTTAAGAGAGATGTATTTCCATGACAAAACAGGAGTAGAGGGCTTTTACCATTGGAGACAACATCTATGCAATGATTGGGATTGCTATCTGTAGGCCATACTCTCCTAATCAGTCACCATATGTTTTAAATTTTGTGATATAACTTTTTTTAAAAAGCACTTTAACAGGCCACAAATTGGGATGCAACTAATGACATCTTACTACTAATGGCATCTTACAATTGGAAAGCCCAATTCCAGTCTACACAAAATACTGCCCGAGCTTGCGGTTCCAATGTTCAGGGGATATATTTGTTTCTCCCCTCTATCCGGTGTCAAGGATAAGATATCCATGCTCCTTCCTGTTCCTTTCTGCATGACAAGTTTACTTCTCACTGACCTCACAGAGAGAACAGCCCCTGGGCACTCCAGCTCTACTAGACTCCTCATCTTTGGTGTTCTGTTCTTAGCAGTACATAAGAGTGCATCTCAAGTTGGACTTGATTAGATTAGAGCCCACTGTACAGTCTCCTTAGGAAATCTCCAATTCAGTAACATAGGACAAGCTTGTTAAATAAAGACAAATGACACAGGTAAACATAATGGCCCGTATTTTTTAAATAAGCAAGTGAGAAACAAGAATGTATCAAGGAGGCTGGGCAAGGTGGCTCACGCCTGTAATTCCAGCACTTTAAGAGGCCAAGAGAGCAGCCTGGCCAACATGGCAAAACCCCGTCTCTACTAAAAGTACAAAAAAATTAGCCAGGCCTGGTGGCAGGTGCCTGCAATCCCAGCTACTCAGGACGCTGAGGCAGAAGAATTGCCTGAACCCAGGAGGCGGAGGTTGCGGTGAGCCGAGATCGCGCCATTGCACTCCAGCCTGGGTAACAAGAGCGAAACTCCGTCTCAAAAAAAAAAAAAATTGTATCAAGGGGAATAATCCTTTATTTAAGTGACTTAAAATGTGTATCAAATAAGTGAATGACAGTTCTCTGGATTCTAATGGAGACAAGATGTGATATCCCTTTGAAATAGTCTATGTTCCTTTCATTTCACAGCCTTATGAGACCAGAGGTGTTACAGAAATGTTTTTAGATTGTAGAATGCTCTAGGAATCTGATGAAAGCTCTGGATGGCTCAGTTTTTTGTTTTCATATTTATGAAACTTTTTAAAAATGTGCATGACTCCTACCTAAAACAGTTAAGCTGAAGCTAACTCTATTAAAGTCATCCATCTGCCCTCCCAAACCTTTGTGAAATGGGAAGAATGTTCTACACAACTTACTCTTCTTTCGATAACCTGGTAGACACACAGAGAAAAAAAAATTCTAGCCAAGTTGGAACTACATTGTACCAATGTAGCTCCTGGCGTCGAATAGACAGGGCTCCTTGGAATTTGGCAATTGAAGTCTGAAGTGTTTTTCATTTTTTATGACTGTTGCGTATTCGCACTGTCTAAAGTGTGACAGCATTGCCCTCATCTCCCTGCCCCCGTACCTGGAGGATTCTCTGCTGCTGTCGAACTTGTGGTTGTCTGGGTCTCATGGGATCCTGAGGCAGGGGCACGGAGGGAAGGTTTGGATGTGCAGAAGTCAGGACAGCATCAATTCCCCCGCCCACCAGAGGGCTCTGCTGTAGAGCCTGATGGTTCAGTCTGGCAAAGAATAATGCAACTTGGTTCAGGTCCAAGCATAATGTCAAATTTTTAATCAGTCCTACCAGCACATTACATATACCACCAAAGAAACAATCAGTGTTCAATAATCCCTTGCGCACTTCAAACAGACTAAAGCCCAGTGGTTAAAATAATGATGTGACCACTTGAAACAGGACAGCAAGTACATGACTTAAGGTAAAACTGCAGTCATGCAATGAATTACTTTTTAAACATTTAATAGTTTTCAATAATGAGGAATAGTAATTGAGCATTTACTTTGAAGCAGGCACTATACTAAAGGTCTGAAATGTGTTACTTCATTTGCTCCTCACCAGAGAGCCCTTTAAGGTCAGCAGTTTTGTTATTCCTACTTCAAAAATGAAAAAACAGAGCTAGAGGTAACTTACTAAGGTTACTTAGAAAGCAAATGGCACAGGTGGGATTTGAATCCAGAACTTCTGGGCTTTGAAGTTCAAGTTTGTGGGCCATGCCATGTGGCTATTTATTATAAAAATAGTACATACAATGCACATTTTCCAAATTATTATCCAAAATAATAATGTGTTCTCAAATGTGTTACCATCAACCTTGACAATTTTCCAAAGAGCGATTAACTGGTGTCATCACGTAGCCATTGATGGCCATAGATGGGAGCTGTGCTGCTATCCACTAGATTGCCACGTTTGGCATGATACTTACTTCTTCTAAGACAATACTATCCAACAGAACTTTCTGGGATGATTGCAGTGTTTTCTCTCAGCACTGTTCAGTAAGATAGCTACTAGCCACGAGGACGAACTACACAATTTTTGGGTCTCAGTGCATAACAAAAACACAAGACCCCCTGATCAAAATTTAGTAAGAATTTCCACAGAGAAACCCGCAGAGCATTAATCTAAGCATGAAGCATTTGTAAACACAGGCCCTTCTAAACACAGCACATGTCACACACCATTGAAGCTGGCTCTGCTGGCCACACTCAGCTACTACTGAACACTTGAAATGTGACTAGTGTGACTGAGGAACTATATTTTTAATTTAATTTTAAATAGTCTAAATTTAAATAGCCAAAGGTGGTTGGCAGCTATTTTAACAGACAGTGCAGTTATATGCTCTAAGAAATCTAATTAAACAAGAACAGAAAAAAGTCTATCATAATCCTGTTTTGCCAAACATCTCTGAGGTGGAAAAGGTAGAAACTAAGTTATAACAAAAGTCTCATATGCACCATGTACAATTAGTATCGCAATCATAAATTTTACTGCTCCAATAAACAAATTCTAGCATTTCTAACAATAATCAAGAGTCTTCTCTGTTAGATATGTTCAGAGAATTTTTAAAAGAGGAGAGAAAAAGAAAACACTGAAGCAAACACAGTTGTATCATTTATAGACTGTTATATACTCATATCATGGAAGATATGAGTCAAAACCATAAAGATCTTTAATGAAATAAACAAGATGGAGCATTCTTTATTTTGAACCTCTATCTGGATATTATTAAAAATAAGACCACAGAATGCAAATCATTTGCAAATATGTAAGTTCATAAAAACAGTGATAAAGTACCATGCTCTATAAGCATAAGAAACCCAAGAATGTGACTGTTCACTATTGCTGTCATCATTTCTACATGTATCACCTCTGAGAGCCAGTCAGGGGCTGCAGGTACGGTGAGGGCTGCTGCTGAATGTAGCCACTCGGCTGCTGCTGAATCTGTCTGAGTCTTTCCATTAGCACAGGGTTGGAATGTGCAGCCGGATAGGCTCTGGTGTTATAGCTGGGAGACAGGACCACACTGCTGGCCTGCTGCTGTGATGTCTGCTGCAAAGGCATCTGAGTCCCATACATTGTATAGCCCTGGGGCATGGTCTGCATGCAGGCACAAGGAAAGAAGTCAGTGTTTCAATTAATACCCAGCTTTCCCATCACTAAAAAATATGGGGCAAAAACAAACCCATGAGGACTCCCCTGAAATTCACTGTTTTCGAAGGTTGTCATAACTCAAAATCTGAGGACTACCCTGGATACAGGGAATCTGGCCAGAAAAGCCACAGAATGATCTGGCTGTGTAATGATTCACCAGAAATGTCAACTTAAAAAAAAAAAATGAATCCTCCTTTAGTTAAACTGGCTTTTAAGATCAGCTGCTTATTTTGAGAAAAGGGCATGTTTCTATAAAGGAATAATCAGGCAAGCATTCATACCTTCAGTGCACAGATGACATCAATGTTCAATAGATCCCAAGTGTCATTAATATCATCTCCAAAATTAGTCAGAAAAGCTACCCATGCTCACTGTAAATTGAAATAATGAAATATACTTTCCCAGCATATAACTACACCTCTTCAGGTAGTCATAGTCTGATTGATTGTGTGTGTGTGTAGTAACTAACCAGTTCCAAAACTGTGCCAAAAAACTATTAATACCTTAGCCAGGAAAGGCACAACTGGTAACTGTTCATTATTTTCTAGTACTAATGAGACCTAGTTCAGCACTCTACCAGTAATCTGAACACTTAACTTTCCTAATCAATATTAATATACAAGTACCTAGTTCTTTGAATATTGTCACCTTATAAAAAAGAGAAACCTGAGGTTCTGCTGGATCACTAGGTATAATTTATAGAACTCAACACTAATTAAAGTAGAACAACACTGCTTTTCAAATCCTCAAAGCATCGTATTTTCAGGTAGTTTAATGCCTCTGACTTGGAAGACAAGAGAAATGGATAATGAACTTCCAGCAGACAGCATGAATGGATCCAGGCTGAAGGGCTCAGTGCCTGTGTAGGCCAATCTGGGCTTCTCTTTCAGCTGTGGACAGAGAAGGAATTGCCAAACCAACTAACAATCTTGTCAACATCCCTGCATTCCTGATTCCCAGAGGGATAGGGTGAGAGTATACGAATACAGAAATAACAAAATTATTAGTAAAAGCAGCTCAAGGTTTGCATTATATTGTGTATCAGCCACTATGTTAGTTCCATAGGTTGTCTTAAATCCTTCACACCCTTCATCTCTATTTTACAGAGAAGGAAACCAAAGCTTAGAGTAGGTAAATGACACAGTGTCATACAGCTAGTAAGCTGCCAGGAACTGTGTCAAAGTCTGATTCCAAGGCCCATTATTTTCTTATTCTACCATGATTCCTCATTGATGCTATTTTTGAATATGACTCTTTATTTATTTATTTTTTGAGACAGGGTTTTGCTCTGTTGCCCAAGGCTAGAGTGCAGTGGTCTGATCACAGCTTACTGCAACTTAACCTCCCAGGCTCAAGCAGTCCTCCGCTTCAGCCTCCCGTGCAGCTGGGACTATAGGTGCATGCTACCACACCTGGCTAATTTTTTAATTTTTATTTTCTTTTGTAGAGATTGGGTCTCACTATGTTGCCCAAGCTGGTTTCAAATTCCTAGGCTCAAGTAATCCTCTCACCTCGGCCTCCCAAAGTGCAGATTATAGGCATGAGCCAGTGAGCTCAGCCCAAATATGACAACTTCAAAACTGAATTACATCATCATACATCATAACATAAAAGAAATAACTCTGGGATTAAGTATTTCAATATCTACAACCATCACTAATAAAAGGTTTAAATTTATACTTTTAAAGGATTTTCTAGAATGTTTTATGCATCTTAATCAATCCTAAGACTTGTTCAACAATCCTGATAATGCTGTTTCGAAATGTCAATTATAACCTGTAAGTAGAAGAAATAACCAAGTTCTAGATCCCAGAGGAAGTTGATATATTCTATTTACTTAATTTCCCTCTTCCAATAAAGAGCGTTGAAAATCCTGTCAGTACCTACAAAGCAAATGTGGGTACCTGTGCTTGCTGCAGCCCTGGATACTGAGGAAGCTGAGGGGAGGGTCGTGTTTGTGCAGCAAAGAGAGGAGCCTGGTCCCCTGGCTGGCCCTGGAAAACAAAGCCGAAGTAAACACTTGATCATAACAGCAAGGGCTTGATGTAAGCTTCTGGTTAATAATCCAATAACCCACATCTAATCTCATTACATGAAGAAAGAACTCAAAAGATTTTCAGAGTGTATTAAATATTATTTCTCATCAATTCCCTATGAGTGTTTAGACTGTTGAACTTATTCCTTCCAAAGAAGACTACAGATTTTCCTAATGATAAAACAGACATAATACAAGCCTAAGTAATCAATGGTCAGCTCAGCAGAGAGGCTGTCCGCTGGCTTCCAATACATGCCAGGATACAAATGCCCCGCTAAGTGTTAAATCTGGAACCACAGGGCTGTATCACCCAGTGCCTATACAGGGAAGAGAACGTGTGGTACAGACACATGCCACATAAAATTTTTGTGACTTTTTAATGAAGCTTCTTCACAGTGACCTACTAATTGCCTATTTAGCCAGATATTCAAGGAATACATTTAATACTTCCCATCACTCTAAAAATCAATGAGAATCTCCTCAGTCAATAAATTTTGTAAATTAATAGCAAATACAATTCTAACCAACTACAATGCAAAATAAAACCAATTAACATCTGTTCACCGATCTTAATCTAATATATGTTTTGGCCATAGGAAAACAAACATTCACAAGAGCAGTTTATGTGTGCTTTACGTTTTGGTGGCAGAAGTTACTTCATGGAAGGGTGCAGTAATAATTATAATAAGAAGGCTAGTTTCCTACCACTCTGGTTTTTTTTCAGGACTCCTTGATTGTGAAGAATGAGATTTATTGTAGGATTATTTTACTACTGTCTTTATTAGAGATTCTCATTTTTAAAAGTGCTGAATTATAGTCACACAAAACGATTTTAATGTGCTCGGAAAGTAGTGTAGATAATTCTAACAGGGAGAAAGGGATAAACATGTAGCTTAAGAGGAAGGACACCAATGATTATTAAGAATCTATCATATTTCAGAGATGGGCTTCTGGTTCTTACTCTCTGTTTCTCACAAGAACCCTATAGGAAAGAAGCATCATCCTCAAGCCAGGCTCAAAGAGCTTAAGCAACTTAGCAAGCTTGCCCAGCAAGACTCTAGTAAGTCTGACTTGAAAGCCTAGGGCTCTTTCCATTATCATGAGATGCCTCCATGTGTGACATTAAGGATGAAAATACTTATTTGGTGCTTATTCTGTAATGACATATAGCCTTTTAAAATCATCCCAATAAGAAACCAAAAGGACAATCTCCATTAATCTTTTTAATGAGATACCAAAACCAAATGCATACATGAGACAGTTGAATCCTTTCTCTGATCCCCATGAACAATCATGGGGCCATTTATGAAGCTTCAGCATCTCTTTAGGTGACAAACCATCTATACATGAATGAAACATTAATTTTTAGTGTACCTCTGAGGGTACATATACATAAAAGCTTCAATAAGAATCTTACTTTCAGAGTAGGCTATCATGAAGACACTCATTTTAATCTGTTAAAAAAACAACTGTATCTCCATTTGCTTGGCTTAGAGAAAAATAGCCCAAACTTCCTCTGTAAGAACCCATACCATGGCAGTATGAGCATCAGGAGCCTAAAACTGTTCTTCAGAAAGAATCCAAATGGCTCTTTATCCTCCAAACACTATGCCAAGGAATCATTAAATCAACCAGATCCTTAAAGACCACTCCTGGACACTAGCATCCTCTGTACAAGGCCCGAGACACACTGTTGTGCTTCTTTGTGGAGACAAATAAATGTATGTTACCATTTTCACAAAACAGAAAAATCAACTAATTAAATATGAGTTAGAATCTAGGGATCAACAGGTAGTTTATAACACTCATGCCCTCTTTTGGCTTTGTGGGAAGCAGGATGTGATCTGTGACAGCTGCATGCATAAAGCAGATGTTTTCTAATTCTTTGCTCTTCTTTTGCTTTTACTGAAGAACTTTATGAAACATATTATGACATATATTATGGGGAGAACTAGAACACTAATAAGGTATATATCTGAGTTATTGGGCGACACTCTTACTGACAAATATTAGTTGAGATCATGGGAATTTAAGAAATAGGAACTAGCAGGTGCGGTGGCTCATGCCTGTTATCCCAGCACTTTGGGAGGCCGAGGCGGGTGAATCACTTGAGTACAGGAGCTTGAGACCACCTTGGTCAACATGGTGAAACTCCATCTCCACACACACACACACAAAGGAAAAGAAAAAGAAAAAAAAATTAGCTGGGTGTGGGGGCATGTGCCTGTAGTCTCAGCTACTTAGAAGGCTGAGGTGAGAGGATTGCTTGAGCTTGACAAGCAGAGGTTGCAGTGAGCCAAGATCATGCCACTGCACTCCAGCCTGGGCACCAGAGTGAGACCCTATCACACAAAAAAAGAAACAGAAACTGAAAACTAATATTCTACATTTTAAAAAATCACAAAACATTCAGAAAAAAAAGTGCTATACTTTCAAAATGAGAAAGGAATACAAACTGAAATAGTTTTGACACTCTGAAATTCATGTCAACCATTTATGTCTAAAGGTGAACTATTTAATGTGAACATATTATGTTCCCTCCTGACCACCAGTTTGTCCCAACATACTACTTAAGTATAGAAAACAATTCGCATATGCAATATTTTCCCTGAGAAAATCACGAACACTCCTATTTGACTAGCACTCCCCAAGTTTGCTGTGCACAGCTGTATCATCACGTGGCCCTAAAAAGAAAACCCCCATCTCTCCTACCAGATTGAAATGGATTCCTACTTTTCTTTGTTTTTCCCAGAATAATGCCAGAAACACATTATTTCAATTTGTAGAAATAGTTCAATCAGTTGAGAACAGAATGAATAAGTTCTTTAATAACTTGAAATATTTTACAAATATTGAACAATAATCACAATCTGGGAATAATCCAGGAAACTAGAGACTGAGAATTAGTAAAATCTTTAAATATTGGTGGGCATGGGTTTGGCCACATTAAACCAAGAAGAGACTATCTAATGTGTCATCCAAACTAGAACAAGCCAGGACAAGAGGGCAAAGTGAGACCATGACTGGCAAGTTAAGATATCTGGTCACTTTAGTTAAATGTTAATTTCTGAAAATTTTCAAGCTTTATTTTATTTTTAATTAGTGCCTAGCACATATAGTAAGTGCTCAGTAAATATCTGTTCAGAATAACTAAGATTTAATTGAGTTTATCTGTTAACTAGGAAATTCAGAGGTAAATTAGAATTTCTATTTCAACATCAATTACTTTACCAAGTGCTTTCTAATTGCCTCATAGTTGTCAGTACCATCTTTTGAAAACTCAAATTTAATTTAATGTTTGGCATCTACCATTCTAATGATTTCTTCTTCCTGCCAGCATTAGTATCTGGAGAGTAACTTAATTTCTCCCTATTCATTCTGCTCAACCAAAACAATTGAGGCCACTTTAACTTTTTTTTTTTTTGAGACGGAGTTTCACTCTTGTTACCCAGGCTGGAGTGCAATGGCGCAATCTCGGCTCACTGCAACCTCCGCCTCCCGGGTTCAGGCAATTCTCCTGCCTCAGCCTCCTGAGTAGCTGGGATTACAGGCACGCGTCACTATGCTCAGCTAATTTTTTGTATTTTTAGTAGAGACGGGGTTTCACCATGTTGACCAGGATGGTCTCGATCTCTTGACCTCTTTTTTTTTTTTTTGGACTGACTCTCACTCTGTTGCCAGGCTGGAGTGCAGTGATGTGATCTTAGCTCACTGCAACCTCTGCCTCCGGGTTCAGGTGATTCTCCTGCCTCAGCCTTCCGAGTAGCTGGGACTACAGGCACATGCCACCACGCCCAGTTAATTTTTGTGTTTTTAGTAGAGACAGGGTTTTACCATGTTGGCTAAGATGATCTCTTGACCTTATAATCCGCCCACCTTGGCCTCCCAAAGTGCTGGGATTACACACGTGAGCCACTGCACCTGGCCAACTTCATATTTTTTAATGCATGGAAAGGACTGTCTGGGAACATTATTTGTTTGTTTTTTTGTTTTTTTTTTTTAAAGACACAGCACCTCACTTTGTTGCCAAGGCTAGAATGCAGTGGTGAGATCATACCTCACTGTGGCCTCAAATTTCTAGACTCAAGAGATCCTCCCACCTTGGCCTCCTAAAAGTGCTGGGATTACAGGTATGAGTTACTGCATCCAGCCTGCAGGAAGACGGTTTTTGATGGCATAGTTGTGTCTAGCCAGGTGCTACATGACTTTAAGCTTATCAGTAAGAAAATAGATACTTGTTCCCTGCTTAAGCTTCCATGGCTCAGATACCTGACTTGTATGTGAAAGGGAATGATCTACAGAGAACTGGGACAGCCTAATAATTATATGCCCATCTCTACATTGCTACCTGAGGTAAATTCCTACACATGGTCTCTTTACTTCATTTTTACGTACTTTGCTTTGGGCTTACCTCTATAAATAAAATATAACATTAAATAAATACTTTCAAAATTTCCATTTTTAAAAAACTTCTAAAGAAGCTGTGCTGCTCAATACTGACCTATCTTCCTAACATTTATAAGGAGAATTTTCTCTCTTACTGCTGTGTTTTTAACTAGACACAAGTATGTGAGCTCCAAGAGATGTTGACTCAAAGGCTTTTTGTATAATTTGAAATCAATGCATCTGATAAGTTTTAAATTTTTGATAAATGATCCTTAAACATAATTTTTATTCTTCTGTGCTTTAACCTCTTCTGTATTAGCAACTTACACCCTCAGTCAAATGAGAAAATGTGAAGATCTCCTTCTCAAGTAGGACTGGTTATGCCTCCAATTAGCAATCAATAAGGATTATAATCAGAGCATTTCAGAATCAGGAGTTTCCTATCCACTCAACTTATTAGTAATGATGCAAATACTTATTTAATAATTTTTCAGTAGTGTTTAAGGATTACAAGTAGAGAAACAAGTCATATCTATAAAAACCACAGTCAGATTTTGTGACTGTGTGTCTGGAAATACTGATTTTGAAAGAAGTAATAAAAGGCACATAACAAACCAGTGGGTAATGTTTTACAAGTCACCTAGCAGAAAGGGTTTCATTTGTAACTCCTAGTTTGGAAGTTACTGAGTGCCTTAGGCTAAAACAACACATGGTATGAACCAGAAGTTGTGTTCATCACATCATACTGGTTTATTTTGATTGCAGAAAAGAGAGAGAGAAAACTCTATAATTATAAAAGGTTTTGTTGACTAGTTATGCTTGATAATTTTAAAAGTTTTCACCTAGGCTAGGTGCGGTGGCTAACGCCTGTAATTCCAGCACTTTGGGAGGCTGATGCAGGAGGATCATGAGGTCAGGATTTCGAGACCAGTCTGTCCAACATAGTGAAACCTAGTCTCAACTAAAAATACAAAAAATTAGCCAGGTGTGGTGGTGTGGGCCTATAATCCCAACTACTCAGGAGGCTGAGGCAGGAGAATCGTGTGAACCTAGGAGGCGGAGGTTACAGTGAGCCAAGATCGTGTCATTGCACTTCAGCATGAGCAACAGTGCAAGATTCCATTTCAAAAAAAAAAAGTTTTCACCTCAAATACAACTTGGTTGGAAATCAATGAACAGTAACTAATTGCCAGAATAGTCTGATTCATTCCAAAACAAACACATCCCATACAGTAATAAACCTTTATGATATCAGCATGTCTATAAATTATAACAACTGATTGAGTATATATTCATTAATTTCCTAAGAAAGCAAAATACTATAGAAAAATAAGAGTGGTAAAATGGATAGCAAAAATACACATTTTCATTAATTTGAATTAATACAGAAATCACAGAACCTTCTTTTGACTTTACTTATAAACAAAATAGTTGTCAATAAAAACATTTTTTAAAAAGTAAAGCCAGTGATTGATGCAAATTGTTTTCTATCTGAATTACATTATCACCTGAATAATAAACAATGCCCTATAGCAAACGTAAGCTATCTCCAAAACATTTTTGAACTTGATAGTTTAAGTTTTTCAGTAAAGTCCTCACCTGCTCCCTGAATACCATAAAGTGTCAAGAAATGTTGAGTCTTTCCAGAAGTTTCCAAGCTTTCCTTTGCTGAAATAACTACTGGAGAAAATGCCTATATACCAAGTATTAAATAACCTAAATATTTTCAAAGTTTGAATATGCAGTTAAGGATATTTGTATCAATGTATAATGTTACCCATTAAATTGGCAGTGAAACAAGTTAACTTACAGTCACATCTGAGATGTGTGCTCTTTTTTATTCTAATGCTTCTTGGGTTTATGCTGTGGGTTGGCTACCTGATACAGAAACCTATAAGTAATTTAATGCAAAACATGCATTCTTAGCTAGCCCAGGCAAAGCAGTAGTGATGAAGTCTTATGACATGCATGCACAAGACCTATGCTCAAAAAAAATCTTCTCCATACTGGAAAGAAAACAGAGATGATGCATTCTGTTGAGATTTTCGGAATAGCCAGTGAGTGGGATGTGATGAGAGGGTAAGATTCACAACCACAGTTTTCATTATCTTGCATTGGCCTATGAATTAGCATGCCATGCGTTCCTCTACTAATGATATAAATTACCACAAAGAGAAGCAAGAGCTCAGGAATAGACAGGTTCGAAACTGGGACTGAGATGAAGGTGCACGAACTGATCTATGCTCCCAAGCCCAGGCCGTGAATGTCTATTGGTTTCTACACCATATATGTATATGATGGAAATCATGAGGCAATCAAAGGGGGGGCACTTTCAGAAAAAAAAAAATCCACTAAATTAAATATGGTCAATGCATTCATGATTCTGTGTTACAGTCTCAAACATAAACCAAGTGAGTAACAGCGAAATGAAGACAATAATTTTTGCCAGCTATAGGAAAAACCTGCTTCTCGTTTTGACGTTCAAAGGGCAATGTTATAAAAGTTTATTTAAAAAAAAAGAAAGAAAAGAAAGAAAAAGGAATGATAGCAGGGGTGTTACCATTATGTTGTCAAAGTCTTCCAGAAGGGAGACAGCAGAGTTACAGAAGTCCTACAGAAAGGGGACAGCAAGAAAATGGCAGACAATACAGATAAGATTTTTTAGCCTGATGACGTAGATAGCGAAAATACATATGAAATATTTCATTTAAAACAATGTTGCAGGAAGTCAAGACTTAAAAACATAGGCCTTAGAAGGGTTTTATTAATTAATGAGTCAAACAACCTCACTACAGACTGCAACACTGATAAGCAATATGGTAATATTCATATAATAGAATAGCACAACATGGAGGTTAAATGGTGACATAAAAGTAGAGGAAATATCAGACACCGAAATGTGCTGCAACTAAGGGACTTTGGAACCCCCATGTGAGCAACAGAAGGCTACAGTTCTTCCCACCCTAGAGCGAGTGGGGGAGCTCAGGACATGTGGGTCACATTAAGCAGAAAAGACATTTAGTGAAGAAGTTAGTAGGCCAGTTATTGAAGGATGTAATTAGCCCCATCCCCAGTAAATGGAAGTAAAAAAAGAACATCAGGTTAACCAAACATTCAACCAATCGTGGTAGACAACAAAAATTTATAGTGCCACCACTGTTTGCACACTAAGAGAGAATCTGACTTAGGAAAAGTCAACTGAATACTTGGGGAAAATTGCTATTTCTCAACTAAATGAATCCCTTGTTTAATCATTTATATAATCGAATTCCAAGGGATATATTACTGAGATGTTAAAAATTTCCCTGAGCTCACTGAGTTCTGGAGATAGAGATGAAGCAAAGAATTTCACCACTAATAGAAAAAGCATTTTACTATGCTGAGGATTAGAAAGTATAGGAGGAATTTCCCAGGAAAATAATATCTATTCTCACAATTTTACGTATAGGTACATAATTCATTGCATTTGTACATAGGTCTTCAGATCCAACTGCCATGCTAGTATTAGTGATTCATTTCCTCACTCCTCCATCCAATCTTCTACCCTCTCTCATAAAAATCAAGCTGCATGCACTATCTCCTAGCTCATCATATTTGCCTAATCATTATTTTAGCATATAAACTCAGCACCTTCCTCATCATTCGAATAAACAGAAATACCAGATATAAGTAATAAGTGAAGCACTCACCTCCCTGGACATGCTTTCTACCCAAAAACCAAAATGATGGGGTTTAGGACATCTTTACCAGTATAGTGATTTTCTTCTCCTAAGTCCATTTTTGTCATTGAAATGTATATTAATTACACACTTTGAATAAACATATTAATTATCAATACTCAAGGTATGTTTTAACAAGACTATTTTGCCTACCATTAAAAAATGAGAATATAATTTGAAATATGCTATATTGATATGATCAGGAAATTTACAAAAGGGAAAACCTGAAGAGCTAGTAAAGTTATGAAAAATGGATAAACTCACAGGTAATCAGGTAAATGCAAATTAAGATGTCATAATATAATAACATTTCATCTACCCTGATTGAGAAAAATAAGGTCTGATAATACCAAGGACTGGTGAGAATATGGAAAAAGAAACATGCTCATTTACTATTCTAAGAGGAATCACCAGCACTTTCAAAATTGAATCAACATTTCCATGTTCTGGTGCGTATATCCTTAAACTTTCCACATGTATAGAAGAAATGTACAAGAATGTTTACTGTAGCACTGTTAACAGTTAAAAAAAAAAACTTGAATAACTTAAATGACTGTCAATAGGAGAGTGAATAAATAACATATTAATATTCATAATGAAATAACATGCAAAAGGATAAATGAATGAATATAACTACGTGAAACAAAGTAAAAATAATTAAAATATTAGCTACAAAAAAGTAAGGTACAAAACAATACAATACATGTGTGAGAGCATTTACATCACATTTCAAATCTACGAAGTAATACTGTACAATGTTTATGCTGATAGATGCAAGCATGTATATTAAAAATATAAAAACATGCATAAGAAAGTAAAACACTAAATTCATGATAGGGATTTCCACTTTAGAGGAAGAAAGGGAAATCAAAGAAGATACAAGAAGATTCATCCACATTTGTAATGTCTTATTTAAAAAATAATCTAGAGTATTATGAAAGAACATTATTTAATAAAGCTAGGTGGTAGTACATTAGTGATTATTACATTATTTTCTATTCTTGTCTATATGTTTGAAATACATATACCATTAAAAAGTGAGTGGGAGGGAGAGATAAAATAAACATATTCCAAGGTAATACCATATCCTTAGGGTGGGAGATCATTTACCAAACAAAGGGTAATTGCTGGACTTAACCAGGCCTCATTAATCCAAGAGCACGTTCCCATGAAGTCACAGATTCACTTTTGCCAAAGAACTAAGAGCTCTGGGAGGTTCTGACTCAGTCATCCTTCCTTTCTAAAATTACCTATTTCCTTGATTTGTATACACAAATGATGGGGCCTGCTCCATGCTAGATAACCTAACCTCTTTACAAGTCGCTACATGTACTAGCTATAACTGGGCACACATTTCTGTCCTCTGTCAGAAATCTTCCTCTTTTCTGTCACGACAAGTCCTTATGAAATCCTGTATGGAGACTATAACCATTTTTTAACCAATCTGTCTGAATCAATTCAAGTTAAACATATCTTCTGTCTCTCCTTCTTTGGACTGTATTATATAAGTATAATACAGTTATACTTTTAACACTGAAATTGGAATAAGTCTCTCAAGTATCACACAATTTAAAGAACAAAAACACACCACTCCAAGAAGCTAAAATGACAATTAGGATAACAAAACAACATTCCTTTTTATGAGTTTGTTCGATTGGTGACCACTAAGCAAATGAGGATTAAATCAATCCTATTAATGGCAATTTATGTAATTGTACAAGTAAATCATTTGATATGCTTTTATTTTAAAGCTTAACATATTTAAGAAAATAATGTTTTTATGGGAAATGAATTTCTTTTGAAATAAACCATAAAAATACTAATAAGCAGCAACAATAAGTATGACAGTTAACACTTTTTGAGCACTTACTATGAGCCATCCGCTGTTCTAAGGGCTGTTTTACACATACTAAATTACCCTATAAAGTAAGTACAATATTGTATTATCTCCATTTCATAGATGAGACTCTGAGGCACAGAAAGGCAGTGTAACCACTATCCTGAGTACCATCTAAATACAGGACATTGAGTAAGAAACAGAAATGGATCTTTTGTTTCGTTTAGTTTTTACGGTAGTCACCACTTCTCTGTGGTTTCACTTCCCACAGTTTCAATTACCTACAGAAAACCACAGGCCAAAAACAGGTAAGTATAGCACAATAAGAGATTTTGAAAAAGATGACATTTACATGTTTGTTATAGTATATTATTATGATTGTTCTATTTTACTATTAGTTATTATTATTATCTTACTGAGCCTAATTTATCAACTGAACTTTATCATATAGTTACCTATACATAGGGAAAAACATGGTCCATATCAAGTTTAGTTCTCTATAGTTTCAGCAACCACTGAAGGTCTTGGAACGTATTCCCTGTGAATAAGCCAGGTGATGGGACTACTGTACTCTCCTAGATGAAGACTGTAACTAAGAAGAATGAAAACAGGTTTCTTGCCAAAACATCTTTCTGCATGTCCATATGCACTAAAGCTATAGGAAAATATACTCAATTATAACAATCATTACATCAAACAATCTCATTAAGAATATTTAATATCCATGCCATTTAGCACTTGTTGTCTAGGTACTGTGTTAAACACTGTCTTAACACATTCCTGAAGAAATAGAAAACAATCCATGACAGAAAATTCCATGACTGACTGAAGCTCATGTACAATCTCTGCAGTGGAACTAGAGGGTTATTTATGGAATTCTAGTTTTCACTGTGTATCATTGAAGGCTGGATGGTTTCTGCATATGCCAATTTCTCCCAACTAGAAGGGAAGAGAATAAGGGGACTATGTAAGGTCTTAGATATAACCAGAGTTCAGGAATTTATGTTTACCTTTCCCATTTAGGTTTCCAAAACAACCATAGCAGATATCACTGGAAGGGTCAGTTTCTGGAAGCACTGGGAAAGAAAGCTATGAGATGGGTGAGTGGATAGAAAGCAGACTGCTGAGAATTAAGGCTACTAAGAAACTTTAGGCTCCTGAAAACCACTGCTCAAATCTTGCATTATTTATGTGATACACAGCTCATAGATTTGTACCGTGTGCTTAGCAGATGAAAGGATGATACAAAATAGTATACATTCCAGTGTTTGACCTCCTAAGAAAAAGGGGTAACCAAGGGGTTACTAGACAACTGTCCTAGGAAGCAGTCACATCCAAAATCTGGAGAAACTCATCAACCTGTAAAAGCACCTGCTGAATTCCAAAATCAGTATCAAAGGTTATGATAAATGGAAATTCTCTAATACGTTTGTTATGTTTAAGAAAATGGACCTCTGAAATAAGAAAATTACTAGGATATGGGTAAAAATATATCTACTTACTTTTCTCTACAAGAAACCAAAAAATGAAAAAATAACTATATTACTAATTGTTAGTAGCTAGAGAAATTCATATCATATGTAGGTGAGCAACCTGAGAAAATTTTCCTGCCATACCATGAAACAGTCAGTACTTATTAGAAAAGCAAATAGTGGTGCCCAGCAACATACACAATTGACCAACGTTGTTTACATTCCATACAATTCTGTCTCTAGATTTTGAAGGATTATCACAAGGAGAAATTTTGTCTGCCATAACACAACATTTAGCTAAATTCCAGGTATATTAATAGCTTATACATGATCTATTAAGAGAGAGGAAAGGCACTAACATTTCCTCAGACCCTCCTAAGTAGAGGTACTATGGCAGATGCTACATGCAAATCTCATTAGCTCCATGTATTACAGGATCACTGTACCTTTGACTGTACAATGTATGCATTTATCTTCCTTTCAGAATACTATTTTCCTCAATTATCTAACACTTGAAGAAAGATAATAGAGAAAAAGACATATCTTACTTGTGAAAGCCCTTCAGAGACTCCAAAGTTAAGTTTCAACACTTAAAAACAATATGAAGTGAGTCTGAGATGAAGAGGTGAATACTGTACAATCACAGTTATGCAGTTGAGCTTTTACTATTTGAAGAAGGCGTTTCTGGTCTTAAAAGTTTAAAAAGAGAAGAATAAAGAAAAAATCCAGCACTGTGATGGAATTAGCACAAAAGAATCAGAAAAAGAATGAACTAATAATTAATTCCCATTGGTACAGGCAGTACAACAACAGGTAGTACAGAAGCACAGAGCCAGGTGCTTTTGGTAGGAGAAAGCAAAGTGATAGTGCCATCCGGGTACACTTCTCCAAATATGCAAGGATATCTTTGATTACATGTAGATTATTCAATTAAATGCTTGCTGAAATCCTTTGTCATGGCTTCTATCAGGAAGTGAACCTTTTGACGACAGGTATATTTACCCATAAATGATCCAGTGGGCTTTCCCTCAATGCTAGGAACCACTTAACAGTAACTCAAAACTAAATTTGGCAGTAACAGTTTGAAAGTGGGCTATAAATAAGAAAAACTAGGCCTTGTGATAAAAAAGTAGATATGAAAAAATAAAGTGGCAAGTTTTACTTTACTTACTTAATTTATTTTTCTTGAGATGATGTCTCACTCCAGCCCAGGCTGGAAGTGCAGTGGTGTGATCCCAGCACACTGCAACCTCCACCTCCCAGGTTCAAGCGATTCCCCTACCTCAGCCTCCCAAGTAGCTGGGACTACAGGCATGCTCCACCATGCCCAACTCATTTTTGTATTTTTTTTTTTTTTAGTAGAGGCAAGGTTTTACCATGTTGGCTAGGCTGGTCTTGAACTCCTGGCCTCAAGTGATCCACCCGCCTCAGCCTCCCAAAGCGCTAGGATTACAGGCTGAGCCACCGCACCTGGCCCTAGGCTTTATCACTTTAAAAGAGGGCTAAATTCATTCTTGTGGGACAGTTTTTCAACTGCTAGTGAAATTTTTTAACTCAAAAATGATCTGAAGCAATAGTATAATTCTATTTTTGCTCCTTCCCAAAAAGAGCTAAAAATCCCAATGAGGTTTTAAATGGCTCCAAACATGTTGCTTATTTAGGGAAATTAATTTGATATTTTAATCAATTTTTTCGTCATTTATGCACAAGCAGCAGCTTAGGCCCATCTTTTCTGACACTCAGGGAGCTAAAGCAATCACTAGAGGTCAGGGAGAGACAAGTACGTGATGACTATTGCCTGCATTATCACACAGTTCAATTAGTTTCTTCTCTCTTGTCCTTATAATTCAGGTAAAAAAAGAACCATTTTTAAGAATGAATGACTAATCCCACCATCACCACCCACCAAAATCACTAAGTGGCCCAAATGCAGGAGTGCTGTAAGTTACACAATGGAGATATGCCTAGAAAGTTATCCAAAAGACAAAGAACATTTTTTAAAGCATTTGAATTTCTTGCTATGTTGAAAGCACTGTGGTTTTTCTTAGAGCACGATATCCTTATAGATTGGCTATTTCCATTTGAGGATCAGGAAAGTACCTTATTCTTAGAGTTATCTCAGGATCTAAGATACCTAAAACATTTAAAATGCCTAGAAATGTTTTGGCATGTAGTAAGTGCTCCATTAGTGTTAGCTATTATTATCAAAATAGTGCATGACCATTTTAGAAAAGCTAGAAAATACAAGTATACAGAAACCAGAAAA
Source organism: Aotus nancymaae (assembly GCF_030222135.1). NCBI lineage: Eukaryota > Metazoa > Chordata > Mammalia > Primates > Aotidae > Aotus > Aotus nancymaae. Next base: position 44,869,589 of record NW_026988431.1, on the reverse strand, counting down.
AGAAATCCCCATTCTCACCTCACACTTTAATGTATTTATATAGATGCATAGGTTTTTCAGGAGTTTATACTAAATGCTGATGTTTTCTTAAACATGATTACTGTCTTTTATAAAGAAAATTGGGTTACAGGGCACAAAAACAGAAATAAAAATCAAAAATTAAATTGTATGCATTCAGATCCTGACTGTTGTTTATAATTTATTATCTGCTCTAGACTATATTAAATATACACTTAAAGAGTAAAGGCAGGGTACTATCAGAGAAAACCTAAGAAACATCAGGGCTCCCTAACAGTAATAAGTTTAAAAATAATATACGAAACAAGAGGTAAAAGTAGTACAGAATATGGTGGTAATTATAACAGAAAATGAGCACTCAGAGGTCACCTCAAGGATAAATGGCCTGCCTCTTCTAATTAACCAGAAAGTCATCAGCCCTTCTTTTTGTTTTGAGGCATGCTTTTAATAAACCTAAGACATATCAAATTCTTATTTGATCAATGATAACAGTAAAATACAATGGAGGTATTTATAAGCCTGTAACAGAGAGAGAGAGCGAGACCTGCACTCACACAAATATATGAACACAGGAAGAATATGCCACATACCCCAAACTCATCCCAAGCTAGCGGAGGTAATGAAATGCAAAGGACTCCATTGCTGGATCTGGACAAACCTGTTGGAAAGGCCGAGTCTGGGCTTGTCTGAGAAGCCGCTGTTGCTGCTGCTGCTGCAGAAGCTTCATCTGTATCAACTGCTGCTGCGATGTGATTGTATGAAGAGACGGCGGCTGCATCATGGCACCCGAGCGTCGCTGTAGCATGTTGGACAGAGCTTGTTTGGTGTTGGTTGGAACAAAGGAGCCTGCAGGGTCCAACCTGGAGCCACCTATGGAAGCAACCAAAAGGAAAGGCTTTCTAACTATGTTAATGTAACAGGTCTTCTAATTTTATCGAAACACAGAAATTTTCACCTTCTAAGTCTCACTTTATGAGCAAAGTGGAAAACAATGCACTGTCCCACCTGCCACAAACATTGAAGACCTATTGAGTTGCATAATTTACAAAAGATGCAGGAGTGATGCAGGAGTGAATTATACTACTTTGATGTAACTTCATGGAGGTCTTCAGTTAATAAATTGAAATGAGTAAAACACACAGTTGTTGGCATAATTTCATAATTAAATGGGTTTTAAATTAGGCAAGGCCCTCAAGAACCTATTACTTGCATAAAACATACTGCCTTTGTGATGTATTTTGCCAAGTTCTTAAGCCATCCATATAAATCCTTTTGTACTTTTCATCAAATCTGAAGCTCATGTCATTGAAGCCTTTTCACCATGGCAAAATGAAAACGCCTGTTTTGTAGCAGAGCATGACAATACTTTAAAATCTTGAAATACTTGCAAACTTCAAATACCATAATTGTAATGACAGAACGTATCTTTTTTGAAGGCTAAAAATCAAACAAACAACTATTATATTGATGCTAAAGAAACCACAGGAATCCTTAACATATTTGTATATATAATTTGTCATATGCCTTCAAAAGTTAGGGGAAAAAAGGTCAACATTTGCTGCCTTCACAATAAATATCAATTCTTCATTCGCCAAAAATAGTCTTTGATATATATAAATGAAAAATACCTCTACATAAGCACCTCACAAATGTTGTTTCATCTTTTTTATAAAGCAAGCTGTAGGATGAAAACAAACATTATAAAGCTGTTTTTATTTTTGAAAAACCCACATTCTTTTAAAGACTCAGTATGACAATCAGCAATACAATTTATGAAGTTGTGAAAGGAAACTAAAAATGTTGAGACACCAAACTCACTCTGACAAAGGTAAAAGTCAATGTTGGGAACTGAGTCATGCAAAACAATCTCTCATTTTGTTTCCTAAATAGATTGCTGAAAGATAGAAGGCTACATACCTCCCCAGGGGACCTCCCTCATAATTTGCTCACAAGGAAATTCCTCATGGGCTCCAAGAGATTTACCCTTAAAATAACAGTTTATCTTTATGGTGGGATAGGGGCAGTGTGGGGAAGGAGGACAGAACTAGATGTCATCCCTCCACTTAACAGAGACAAACACGTATTTGACCTCTTCCTCTACTCTATGTTTACTTAATCTTACGTTAAAATGCAGATTCACCACCATAATTGACTAAACCTTTAACCTGCTGTAAAATGTAGATTCAGGGAATGCTGATCAAAGCCTCAAAAGAATGAAACTGCTTACTCCTTTTAACTACTTTCCCCTTCCTTTTCTTTCTTCTTTCCCCTACTGGCTACTCTTTCCCGTTCAAATACTCAAGTCCCCAAACCCTCTTTGGAAAAAGCACAGCTGTTCCTGTGATAATTGTGTTCCTTTTTACCAGGCATGTCCTCAACCTTGGCACAATAAACCTCTAAAATGAGTGAGATTTGCCTCAGTCATCTTCTTTTATTTACAAAGTTATTCAGCAGCATTTGATGAACATTTGCAAAAATGAAAGGTCAATCTAAGTAACACATGGCAGGGTAAATTTTGTTGAAGCAATGATTAGAACATATATTATGTGTTAAGAATTATATACATTAATATGTAAAAACAGACTCATAGAAAAGGAAAATTCTCTTTAAAGACTAAAATATGATCTACTTTTCAAAATTTTTCCTAACTCTATGATCTTGTACCTCTGAAAAACTAATGAAACAAAATATTACAAAATACGGCTGAAGCTCTTTGTATACCTAATTACTTTCCTTACTTACTCCTACCAAATGCTATTCTGAATTTGGAGTTTATTAGCCTATGCATTTTCTTATAACTTTATCTTACTGGTGTGTATACATAAGAAAGATTAGGAAAGATACGTATGTATTTGTATGTGAGTAATGGAGGGGGACTGTTCTGCATTTAAACCATATATGGATGGAATCATGCTGTCATGCTGTACATACTGTTCTGTAACTTTAGATGATGCTTTTTAAAATGAAAATAAATTCGCTCATTTAAAATTCTCAAAAATAATTTTTTTCCAAATAAATTTATTAATTTTTACTTTTTTTTCTTTTTTTGAGATGGAGTCTCACTCTGTCACCCAGGCTGGAGTGCAATGATGTGATCTCGGCTCAAGCAACCTTCACCTCCCAGGTTCAAGTGATTCTCCCTTAGCCTCCCAAGAAGGTGGGATTTCAGACACCCACAATAATGCCTGGCTAATTTTGTTTTTGTATTTTTAGTAGATAGAGGGCTTCACCATTGGCCAGACTGGTCTTGAACTCCTGACCTCAGGTGATCTGCCCACTTCGACCTCCCAGAGTGCTGCGATTACAGGCGTGAACCACTGTGCCCAGCCCAAAATTTATTTTTTAAATGCCATCTCATACCTAAAGTTCCTCAATTTATAAAAACCTGTCTATAGTATTCTACAGGGAGAGATTATGTGATTTTATAAAGTAGTTAGCTTTCAATTCACAGACAGTCCTTGTGTGTCAATATCTACAAAGAAATTTCTACATCTCCAAAGTTTAAAATGGCCAAAAATTCACAAGGACCTTGGGATTAAAAAGAGGAAGTTTAAAAAGATGATGATTGCATTATTCTTTTCCACACTGAGTCTAGTTTGCTCTTTGCAGTCTACATTCATTCACTCAACAATCTATTTTTAAGGGTCTACTATAAAGCCAAAGGTTCTTCCAATTTCTGGAGATACTGCAGTGCACATAACAGAAAAAATATCTGCCACGAGGCGTATATTCTGGTAAGATAATAAATCAATAAGAAAGTAAGATACAAGCAAGTCTGATACTATAGGACAAGCTTGTCCAACTCATGGCCTGTGGGCTGCATGCAGTCCAGGGTGATTTTGAATGCAGCCCAACAAAAATTCGTAAACATTCTTAAAACATGATGAGCTTTTTTGTGATTTTTTTTTGTTTGTTTGTCGTTCATCACCTATTTTTAGTGTATTTTATGTGTGGCCCAAGACAATTCTTCTTCCAGTGTGGCCCAAGGAAGCCAAAAGATTGGACATCCCTGCAACAGAGAAACAGAAAAAAGAGAGAAACAGAGGGTAAAGGGAAGGGGTATGGGTTTACAATTTAAGACAGGGTGGTTAGCGAAGGTCTCAGTGAGAAAGTAATTTGTGACCAAGCCCAATGGAGACAGGCAGGACGTCATGTAGATATCTGAGGGAGAGCCCTGTAGGACAGGGGCCAGCAAGTGCAAATGCCCTGAGCTAGGAACATGTGAAGATCACTTATTGAATATGTCTGGGATCAGGCTATCTTCAAAAGGCTATATAATTAGTAAAATTTACTTTTAAATCTTACATATGTATGTGTATAACATAAACTTTATTTCATCTTTTAAAAAGTAGGTATTGTGCACATTTTATTCACTGTAATATCCTAGCATCCAAAACGGGGTCCAGTATATCACGAAGCTCAATACATTCTTGAAAAAATAACTGAATCCCCCACCCTATGGGAATAGATATTAGCATAATCATTTTACAGATGATGAAAATGAGGCACAGAGAAATTAAGATTTGGCCAAAATTATATAGCAAGAGAGTGGCAGAACCAGATTTGAACCTAAAACTCTTAACTACCAGACCAGTTACTTTAACCACTAATTTAGAGGATAAAATAGGATTTTCCCCTGCTATAAGCCACAAATAAAACATTTTCTTTCATAGACCTCAAAATGTCAGATTCAAGTTATAATAAAAATCACAATTTAAAAAATTATTTGTTAAAATGGCACATCTTAACAATGCTAACAGATTTCAAATAATTTAAATATGCTAAAACATGCAATGTTTCACATAGAAAGAAAACTGAATTCATTAATTAAGAGATGTCTTCATTTAGACAATCTTCATTTGGGATGAGAAATCTACTTGGGCTCAAACCACAGCAATACTAAATTCAGGAACATTTACTATGGTAGTTTTCCTTGTTGTTATCTAAATCTTGCTGAACCAATTTTCTTAGTTGCCATGATAATTCAGAACAATAAAATACACTGTGCAACACTGTGCTAGTTAAGAATTATAGCTGATAAAAAAATACAAATTTTACAACACAAAAAGCTATTTTATATCTTATAGCTTAGATTTTAATCAGTAGCTAATTTCCTTTAACACTGAATAATCAAAGTCCCAAAATCAATACATAGACTGGTAATTTAACCTTATTTTAGAAAAAAAAAAATCTGTGTGAAGGGAATTACAGAAATGTCAACTGAGCACTTAGTTCCTGAATGTCCAAGTTTTGTGGAGGTTTCAGGTTAAAAGCAAAGAGAACCACAAGCTCTTTCTCATCCCTGAGTGATCTGTGCTTTCTTGTCACGTACCTGGGTTAAGAGATTGGTTCTGAAGGAAAAAGCCAGGCTGCTGGGGCTGGCCCACAAGGTTGTAACCCCACAAGGTGGATTGTGGATGGTGCATCATTTGGGAGGAGATGGGTGAGTAATTAGGAGGCACTCGGTATATGTTGCTCTGTGGATACTCCTTCAACATAAAATTTTTAAAAAAGTTACTTAACTCCACATATCACACAGCTAATTAATGCAAATAACTTCAGTAAGCTATCTGAGATACCTCCTATCCCAATGTACAAAGCTGTTTTTTATAAAGGAGAAGATGGAAGGAAGAGTGTTAATAAATGCCCTGGAAAATATTCATTTGTGTTAAACTTTTCCTTGACTTAAAAAGTACTTGGTTTGCAGTGGGCAGAGATGAAAAAGGATCTCTTCTTATGCTATTTCAAAAGACTGCAAGTGTGTTAGTAATACCAACTAAACAACACTCACCACTGAATAAGCACCTTCAGTTGCTAAGACTCTTGATTATTTAATCTTAGAAGACCTTTCTGATACCTTGGGTCTGGAGAATTATGCCAGAGAGCCCTACAGTGCTTCAGAACCATTCCTTGGCCAAGATGGTATTTCACTTGGAATTTTCCAGATATCATTCTAAAGAAGTAGACACCCGCTCAACCCCCACGCGTCTTCTTCCTTATAGTAGCTCCAAAATCTCTAAGGATCACACCTGAAGGTCTCAATTTCCCTCCTCTAGTAGAGTGCTAGAGGATGAAAGGGAAACAAAGTCTCATTTCCCTGCAATTTTACCAAAGAATATATCTCACTGAAAAGAGGGAGCTTCAGGAAGAATAGAGGAAGAGGGGACATGACCAGACTGACTTGGGGAACAGGATGGGTTTCAGGGCTTTTGCATCTGAAAAGAACAAAAGCCCATCCATGTGGACTAACAGGCTGGAAACCCCAAATCTGAGGGAGTGTCAGTCTGGACCATTTTAAACATCCCTTCAAGACAAAGAAATACTGACAGGAAGACAGAGAAGGGGGCACTGATGCTCGAGCATCCAAAAGTGGTGGTGGTCATTTCTAGAATAGTATTAATCACCAAGCTATCAGCTAGGAAAAGATGTATTTTAGTTCTCACACAGGTAAACAATAACCAATCATGAATGTCCAAACTAAATGGTGAATATTTCTTCCACTGTGGAATTTCATAAAAAATGTCTCAAATCCTCTATCAAGCATTTCCCAGGTGAATTTAAATAGAAAGATATTTTATGCATTACTTCTCAAGGTTTATAAAATTATTTCTAAATCACAATCAAATAGATTTCTGTTGTAATGAAAACATTGTTATAGGTGGGGAACACTAATAGAGAAGAAATAAAACTACTAAATTAGGTTTATTTTTGTCTTTTATAAAGTCTGAAAACATGGTAAAGAAGTACAATATGTAGGAGAGTAAGAGGGAATAGTAAAATATCAAATCTCAGAAACATCCAATTGGATATGTTAACTGCAACTTTTAGCAAAGAAAAAGCAAATATAGCTTTTTATGTTAATTTACGACCGCTCAAAACAAATATTTTAGATATATTAAAAATATGTGAGAGCTTGGGATTGTATAGTTCTAAAAAATTCAAGTTTCAAACCTGAGGAAATTGGGAGGCACTGAAATATTAACTAAATATCACAATGGAAACCTAAAATTAAATAAAATTATTAAAAGTGAGGAAAATCAAAAGCTTTAATCTGACTGTCTGTAACAAGTCATTGTGTGCCATTCAGTTAATTACTGTAGAAACCTGTTAGGAGAACTGTCATAACAAAACTTATCCTGCTCTTGGTAACATTTCTAGGGATATGATTTGGGCATGAGTAAATCTCATGCTAAATGCTAAAGAACCAAGGTTCTTCCCCGACTTACATCAACTCTTGAGCTGGATTTCGTCTTGCGCTTCCTTCCCTTTGTTTTCTTTTCTTCATCTGTTGTGGTTTTTCCATGATCTGATAACTCAGCTGACTTCCTTTCTGGTTCCTGAGAAACTGGAGATGTAGGCTCTTCCTCTTCCTCCTCAGGAGGCAGGGGCAGTGGCTCGAGGTAGTAGCTGCGGGGCTTGGGCTTGGGGTGTGTGTGATACAGCAGGAGGTGATGCTGCTCCTCGTACTTGATCACTCTTCGGTCCACTCGGACTGTCCCGAACCAGGCCCAGGACAGAGGAGCTGGGTTCTTCTGACCCTCAAACAAGTCCCACGGGGACATCTTCTGCTTCGTAGAGACCTGGAGACCCTGTAGGAAAACAGTGCTCTATGACAGCACACTCTGATCTTTTCCTGATTCATAGGCCAGGCTTGTATAGGACATGGATTCAGAGAATATTTTGGCTGGCATGAACCATAGAGAACCCGAGAATACAGCAGAGAGGGTTACACAGGGTTACAACAGAGAGGGTTACAGCTATGTCACTGGAGAGCAGTGGCTAGAATTCAGACCTTTGTAAGCACAGTTCTACAGTTCTTTATACAACGTGATGCTGTTTAGGCAACATAAGGCAATCTAGGATATTTTACTGTAAATGTATATTTCCTATTTTTGCTAATAAAAAATTCTAAAAAGTTTTGCAGAAAATTCTAACACTGCAAAGTTAATCTTACTAAATTATAAGCAGTTCTAAATTTCTGTTATCTATTTATATTTTTTAAGATAATGTCAAATTTAACAGTGAAGTTATAGTCAACCTCTAATTGGGTTTGTATCAATTTCAATACAAATCTGTATGAACTTGGCTCAATATGGGGGTCCTGTACTTAATAAGCCAATCTCTGAATATAATATTATTATTAGAGAATTAGATTGTAGCAGCAGGAGTAAGTAAAGTCTTTCACTTCTCACAGCTTATCTTTACTGACTCTTGAAAAAAAAACCCTTATTCTGTTTTTATTCATAACATTAATTGGTGCCATCTCTTGGCACTTTCCTTAAAATGCAAATTTAAAAATATTTTTCCTTAAGTGTCCCCGCAAATAACTACTCAGTCATTCCTTAAGATGTGAGTGTTACTATTGTCATCTATACTTAATTCTTATGAGTAGTTTCATCTAAAATTAGGGTTCAGGCCAGGCATAGTGGCTCACACCTGTAATCCCAACACTTTGGGAGGCCAAGGCAGGTGGATCACCTGAGGTCAATCCGTGCCAATGTGGTAAAACCCTGTCTCTATTAAAAATACAAAAAAAAAAAAAAAAAAAAAATTAGGTGTGGTGGCATGTGCCTGTAATCCTAGCTACTCATAAGGCTGAGACAAGAGAATGTCTTGAACCCAGGAGATGCAGGTCACAGGGAGCCAAGATCGTGCCACTGCACTCCAGCCTGGGCAACAGAGCGAGACTCCAGCTCAAAAATAAATAAATAAGTAAATAAATAAAAAATAAAATAAAACCAAGGTTTAATTACCACCTGTAAATTGAATGTTTCCTAATATTTCTCTTGAGATGAGAACTTTCTCCTCAGTGTAAAAACTATACATCCACATGGATTCCACATGTCTTACTACCAGGAAGTCCACTGACACTACAAACTCAATTTGACCATGACTTTAGCTTTTTTTCTTTCCACAAACTGGTATTAGATTCTCAGGCTACTCTAAATTTCCTGGTATGTCTCATTCTTTCATGTCTTCATACAAACTCTCCCTTTATTTGTACCACAATATTCCCTACCTCCCAGCTAACTTCTAATCCTTCAAAATGACTCATGTCAATTTTCCTGGGGACTCTATTCTATCCCCTAATACTCTCTCTGTATCATGACACACAAATCTCATTATACTGTAATTGTCTACCTTCCTCCTGAGGGTAAGAACTCTGTCTTCCCTCTTGGTGATTGTGGAATGTCTGTGGTTGTTCAATGTTTATTAAAAGAATATCTGACCACTCTTCTCATATTTTAGAGAACCTTCGTTAATATATTCTTACATAAAATACATGTCTATTAAATACTTTTGATAAGAATAGAGAATATCCTAATAAGTTTTATTTGAAATAGCTTACTACATGAAGGATTTTCTTTTTCCCCAGAGACAGGGTTTTACTTTGTTGCCCAGGCTGGGGTGCAGTGGCTATTAATGGGCATGATCATAGCCCACTGCAGCCTTAAAACTCCTGAGTTCAAACAATCCTCTTGCCTCAGCCTCCCAAGTAGCTGGGACTAAATATATGTGCCACCATGCACAGCTTACGAGAAAATTTTTATTGATAAATATATTCCACTTCTAAATTTGAAGTAAAATCAGAACTTATTTTAGCTTTTTTCTTTTTACACTAAGCTTTACTGAGTTTTCTCTTGGTAGGTTTCAGAAATTTGCTTAAATTCAGGGAAACATTTTAAGTCCTATAAACATTTAAATCAAAGATCTTCAAAGATATGACCTGATTATATGATAATGCCAATGACTAAGTGCACTTAGAAGACAAGAATATGCCTTTAAAAAATCAACAGCAAAGTTGAGATATTTTATATAGCCTATGGTAAGACAAGAAAAAGTATTTGCTTTTTTGTAAATAAATTATATATGAGAAAAAAACATTTACTCTTGCCTGTTTTTTATCTATAGAGTCAAAACCAGCAATTTTGTTTCCTTTTGTGTCAATCAAGGAACCCATGGGTTCACAAGTGATGACATCACATGTCTGTTTCGGCAAAGGTAGTAACTGTTGAACTTTGTCAATACTTTCTGATCGCTTGTCTCCGAGCTCTTTCTAAAGAAAAAAGAGAGAGAGAGAGAGTGAGTGAAAAATGGGACGGAAATTACAATAAAGGCAAAAGTTAACCAGAAGGAAGTTCCCCTATGAAACATTTCCCTTTTTATAGCTCAGTACATGTTCTTTAACCCTGAACATGGTCTTTGAGGCAGTTCCAAATAGAGTACAGCGTGTTTCATTTCTTCTATTTAAGTAGAAAACAGAATACATACAAAGGCACTGTTGTTACACAACAAACATCATAGTGCTGAAATGACAACAATCCAGGATAGCGATCACAATCAGAAGGCAGGAGCTGCAGAACAGAACACTTTCTCATGTCCAGGGTCAGATTACAAGGTAACCATTGATTTATTTGATTGGTAATGCATCAGATTTGTTTGTTTTCTTTCTTGCACTGTTTTCTTACAGTTTGTTTCAAAGATTCTGTCAGTGGTCAAATGAATCGATTTACAAATTTCAATGCAGATGGCTAAGGTTGGACTAGCACATGCCAGTCCAAGCATAGAGTTATCCTAAATCTATCTAATGTTAGTATTTTGGTTATATATTTAACAGTGGATTTCTAAAGTTCTTTAAAAAATTAAACATATTTCATAATATAATTTTTTAAATAAAAAATAATCAAGGTTATGTGCTTGTAACTTCTGGGTACTGATAAGGTTAGATGAAACAAACAGCAAATAATCACATTAAATTAAGTTGAATACAATCGTTAACATTTAATTTAATGAGTAGATTAAAATGCACTAGATAATAAATCCATAAACAACTTGAGCTCATAATAAAGGCTTATCTCAAACTTACTTTCAGTTTCTTTACTAAATTCATGTATGCACGCTTGTTCTCTTCAGATCCCCCTGGGGATGCATTTGATAGGTCAGAGGCTAATGTTCCATTAATGAGAACACCCAGCATGTCAAGAACTGTTGTGAATAATTCACTGAGAAAAGAAAGAAAATAATTATTTTCATCTTAAAGTGAAACTAAGATACACATATTTAACTGAATATTTTTATTAAAAGCACAGAATTTTTAACATTACCCAAGTAAATAAGATGTGGCAGAAACTGTCATCAGTATATCAAAGCTTATACCATGCATACATGTAGCAAAATGTGAAATGATAAAGACATACTTGTTAGTGTGCATGTCAACAGTTCCCGAAGTAATGATCTGAAGGAGGAGGAGAGCCCAGTCTGTAGTCCACTGGGTGCTCTTCTGCACTGTGTCAAACATTCCTCCTACCTAGCAGACAAAATATAGTAAAACATTTGCATTCTGTAAAACAGAAAATAACACCCCCATTGCTTTATGTAGCCAAATTTAAATTCGTTTTTTTTTTTTTTTAAACAACAGCAACAACAACAAGGGATGCTCTAATTTATGGATTATCCTATCTTTTCTCTCATTTAACTACATGTTTATCACTATTTTTAGTTCAGCACAGTTCGGTCATTCAAAAATTAAATAAAATGAAGAAGGGAAGTGGGCAAAATTAAAAGTAACTTTTGTTCCTAATCTTTTATGATGTTCATTTTTATGATGCAATTATAGTTGAATTAAACCTGAATAGCGTCAAAATCGTATGATCCAATTATCTGCAACTTTGTGTTTGCTGTACAATTACTATTGAATCTAAGCCTGCTATGGTAATACCATATGGAAACATCCACTATCACAGCAGTGATGGGTAGGAGGCCTGACACGCAGTCCTACCAGTTCACATGTCAGGACGAGGTTAGAAATAACTACACAAGAATCAGGCAGGCCATCCTCTAGAGGGGCCTGCACTTGGGCCTGCCTGATGGGAAAAGAAAAACTCAAAGGAATGCACAACATGTGAGAAATTTCAAATTTCTATACAATTTCTCTGTGGGATTTGTCTTTATAATCAATTTGATGGGACAAAACTTTGAGTTAAAGGACGTTTTAATGGTTTTAAATTAGAAGCTAACACTTGTCTTAAAATAGTCTTCTCAGACCTACTCTTAGTGCAAACTGAAGAAAAGGAGAGATTCACTGGGGTAGGAGGTATAGAAGGCAAATCAATGCTTAAAATACCTAGCACTGTCTAGAAGTATGACCAGACAGGAAGGAAAGTAGCAAGGGAAACAGAAGGCTTTAGAAACAGGGAAGTGGTTACAGAGAACAAAGAATGGAAGGCATCACCTTGTAATGCAGACTTTGCACTTAGAAGATGTTGAAAGCTGGAGTTATTTTCACATGTAGATGTATTTAATGGAGGGAAAATACTAAAAATATTTCTTACCAAATTTAGGCGAAGTTGCAAGGCTTCATGCATCATCTGTCGCGCTTTTATGTCATCTTGGTATCGTTCCTCTCTCCAGTTACTTAAAATCTAAGACCAGGAAAAACAAATATTTTTCTCCCCATTAAAGTTGAATTTTTCTCTCATTTAAAGATAAATTGAGCTTTCATACTGATAGCAAAAAACAATTTCTTTAACAAATTAACAAATGAAGCTAAATAAAATTTTAGTTTTCTTCTATCTCCATGTAGACAGAAATCTGGCTATTTATTTGTGCATTTGCCTTTCTAGGTGGAAAAAGAAAATCTTATATAATTATATAGACTATGATTAGGTATGGAAAAATGCTTTAGAGTGCCATCAAATTAAGCATTAATAAAAACTTAAAAAATACATTATTTCATTGGTCTTACGAAGAAAAATACTGGAGAGAAAGAATTACATTTTGTATCAGTCCTGTATTATATTTCTAGGGACACGCTGTGAACCCTAGCAAATGTATTGTTTTGATGTTTTATAGAAGAGGAGGTCTGCTATCTTATGGATTTGTCTTTCTTCATAAAGAGAATGTACAGTATTTTGAAAGATATGGGATTGTAGTCCTCAGTCAACTGGCTTATCAGTTTTTAAAGTGGGCTATTTCTTCACTTCCTCGCTGACTCATACAAATGCTGGAAAAGAAAAAATGTGCTTAGAAAAGGGAGCCACAAGTGGGCAACATCCTAGAATCAGATGACATGAGCAAAAAAAAGTGCAAATCAAAACAAAAAAAACCAACAACAAAAACCCTACCATGCTCTGAAATACGGTTGTTAACGAGAGTCATCTTAAAAGAGCTGAAATGAGTCACATGCAGAAGTATTCCATCTCAACAAACAACCTGTAAGTACCCTGCATGGTGAGATGAAAGCACTTCCCAAATCTCATCAAAAGAAATGGACCTCTCCTCAAGGGTGTCTTAAGGGGGCAAGGCAGTTAACTAAACAACAAGCTCTCATGGAGTTCAAATAATAGTAGTGGGACAAATAAAACTAAGTGTAACAAGTGGTATGAGGCAGGGCAATGGTATAGAGGATGGTTGTGGTCTTATTTTTAGAGGGTGATGAAGGCCTCCCAAAGGAGGTAACATCTTAACAGAGATATGAAGTAAGGGAGCAGGCCAAGCTAACATCTGGGAGGGAATCTTTCCACCTAAAGGGAAGAAAAGATGCACAGGTGCTGAAATGAGCAGTTGCTCAGCAAGTTCAAGGAAGAGTAGCAAGGCCAGCGTACCAACAGTGAAGCAAGGAGGGTCATGATTGGTAGGAGACAAGGTAGGAGAGACAGCCAGTATCGAATCGTGTCTAGCCTTATAAGCCAGAATTTTTATACTAGATATACAGAGGTAATATGTGACTTACATTTAAAAAGGGAGGGAAAAGAGGGTAAAGGGGACAAAACAGAGAGAGAAAAGGGAGGAAAAGGGGAGGGAAAGGGAGAGGGAAAGGAAAAGTATGGGAAAAGGGAGCAAAAGGGGAGGGAAAAGATGAAAAAGGGAAGGAAAAAGGGGAGGGAAAGGAAAAGATATGAGAAAGGGGAGTGAAGAAAAGGAAAAAGGGGAGGAAAAAGAAGAGCAAAGGGGAGTGAAAAGGGAGGAAAAAAGGAAAGAGAAGAAAAAGAGGGAAAGGGAAAATGGGAGGAAAAGGAGGTGAAAGGGGAGGGAAATGGGAGGAAAAGGGAGAGGAAAGGGTAGAATAATGGGAAGGGGAAAGGAGAGTGAAATGAAAAGGGAAAAGGGGAAAAAAACGGGGAGAATGAAAGGGAGAGGGAAAGGAAAAGAGGATAAACGGGAGGAAAAGGGAAGGAATAAAGGCAAAGGGGAGGGATAAAGGGAAGGAAAAGGGGAGGGAAATGGGAAAAAGAAAAGGTTCACTACGACTGCTCTATCTAGATCTCTGCTAGATCTCTCCTATCCAAATGGTAAGAAATAACAAGAGGATCAAATACGTATCCTTGTCCATGTCCATCCAGCACCATTCAAGGGAAAGACATAGTATTATAGAAACACAGCAGCACAACAAGGGGTCAGTTAGGCTCTGCATCAGGATAAAACACCTCACAAGACCAATCTATCCACTTTGCTTGATTCCATGCTCTCCAATTTCTACTGTGCAAGCTCAGTTTCCTTACAGTACATAGATGCAAGAGTCCCAAATAGCAACCAGGAGAACTGTGTTTGGTGAAAAGGCAACATCCAAATTATTTCTAAATAAATCAATATGCCTTCTATTTCTTGTGTACTTGGTTGGCATCAATAAAACTGAGTTCCTGAACCTACAGATTTCAAGCTGGGCCCATGCCTGATAACATGGCTTCCAAGCTTGAGGAGCTGGACTCACTGCCTTGCCTGCTACAGCACAGATGATTCCAGATCCTCTCCTGAGGCAGGGTTAGGAAAGGAGCTGGTACTTCAAAGTCATATGCAATATGTAAAATTTTACTCTTCTAGGCTGTACGCATTTATTGTACATATCAGTAATATAAAGTTGCTAATCTTGTGGTATCTAAAATGCCAGGTAGAAGAATAGGACATGGATTGTTCTCAGCGTCTAATCAAAATATTTTGTACCCTTATTAGTTGTTTTTTTTTTTTGAGACGGAGTTTCACTCTTATTGCCCAGACTGGAGTGCAATGGCGTGATCTCAGCTAACTACAGCCTCTGCCTCCTGGGTTCAAGCAATTCTCTTGCCTCAGCCCCCCTGAGTAGCTGGGATTACAGGCACACGCCACCATGCCTGGCTAATTTTTGTATTTTTAGTAGAGATGGGGTTTCACCGTGTTGTCAGGCTGGTTTCAAACTCCTGGCCTAAGGTGATTTGCCAGCCTCAGCCTCCCAAAGTGCTGGGATTACAGGCGTGAGCCACTGCACCTGGCCCTTAAAGTTTAATCTCAGTATTTGAAAGGCAAATAAATGAATGTCATTAGAAAGATATTTGTCTGGCTTAATATTATACTATACTTTACCTGGTTAACTTGATTCTGGAGAGATGTTAGGAGGCCTTCCCTTTGTTCATCTTGTCCCTTAAGGCAGGTAAGTACCAGTGAGAGGAAGGGTTGTTGACTCAAAAGAGACATACTACAAAGGAAGTAGTAACAGCAGATCTAGTTAGAAATAATGCATTACCTCCTCTGGCAACATTCATTTCTTTGCCTCAGGTTATTTGTTCTTATTTATTTCACTATTAGATAAATAAGGGAGGTGGTAAACAGCCAAAGACTGCTTGAAAATTTAAATCATCCCTCTACTTATAAGATTAAAAGCCACAGTAATGCTTCTAAATCACTTAGTAAGCTCTAAGTGCCCTCGAGGCCATTTTCAAACAAGCATCAATCCATACTGTATGTGAGCATGCCAAGTAGTGAGAGTAGAAGACGGTGAATTCATGTTCTACAACAATATGCAGAATTTTAAAATATACATCTGCAAGAATATCAATTTATACACAGGATAAAATCAAAAATTTTTAAAGTTCTCATATAAAACTTGTTTTAGAGTCTGGGAAAACAGGCCTATACATCTACTGAGCTTATTTTGGGGTTTGATTTTTTTTTTCAGCACATTTCCCAAGACCAAAAAAGCAGGGTGTTAGTAGAGCTAATTTAGCAGCCAGGACTGACTCCAAAAACAGTGTGCTTGCTGGCGACCTCTAGTGTGCAGAGGCTCAGCCCACAGGCTCCACCACAGCCCACAGCCAGCCTCCTACTGGTAGAGGTATGTCGAAGCATTTGGTTAAAAGTTCTGTTTTAAATTGGCATTTTAACAAAATGTCTTCAATTAGAGAGCAATCAACAAATCATCCTGACAAATAAAGTGCCATGTTGGAAAGAAAAATTTCTTAAAACGAGACCTAGGCCAAAATATTTCAATCAGTGTCATCCTACATGGGCAGAATGGAGAGCCCCTGACGTGGGAAGAGCTATCTTTCAAGTTTCTTCAATACCATCTGTCCTGCCTGTGGGATGTAAAGCAATGCAAACTCACTTACTAGCAAATATGATTTGAAAATTAAAATTATGCTTTCTTGTTGGTTAATTAATCCTGGCAAAGATAGTAAAAACAACCAGATGAAAAACAAATACAGTACATACAATGCTGGGTCTCTACCAAAATGTACTGCAGTTAAGAGCACAGGCTCAGCAGCCAGACCTCCTGGATTGCAACCCAGGCTTTATGTCCTTTGCTGCGTGTCCTGGAGCAACTCACGTAACATTTAAGTACCGCAGTTTCAACGTGATATAAAGAAGATAATGAGAGTAACTGCCACATGATTGCAATGAGAATCTTAAAAGGTCCCATACATAATGAGTTTTATAGAGAAGGTGCCATTTTGTAAGAGGTCAATAAATGGTAGTTACTATGGTATTATTCATTAGGGGATAAGAAACCTACAGGCTTAAAATATTTTTTTAATGGAAGAAATTATCAATTTTTCTCCCCTTAATTCCTAGGTTTCATGGCATTTTCACATTAGGGTGAGTTTTCATTCTTTCTCAGTGACAAGGTTTTCAAATATACTTACTTGAAACCTTTACTTGGGCATAAAATAAATTAAGAAAATATTAGTTGTGGTAGCTTAGGAGTTTTAATATCTAGTCTAGAACAGGAGCCCTAAATATTAAAAATATGATCAACTATTTCAGACACCAGCATGCCAGAATTATAAATTACACATATTTTACACATAAATACCTAAATAATAAAAAAAATTAGAAATAATTAAAAATAAAATACAGGGATCAGGTAGCTATCCAGATCTGATTTGGTTGGTCTAAAGCAGGTCTCAGAAGTCACTATTTTTAACAGTTCAGCAATGATTTGGATATAAAGGCAGAATTGAGAACTAATGTATTAAGGTTTATAACCTGAAACTTTTTAGGAATAAGACAGCCTGGCCTAACAGAGTATTTCCAGTTCCATTTAAAAACTAAATTTCAGTGGACTGTGGGTTCAATGACCACACAGGTTTACAGGAAGAGAGATTTTCTCAATTAATATTTAAACTCTCACACAAACACACCATCTTCCAGCCATACCTTTTCTGTTTCTGTCTGTCCCTTTCCTTCTTGGAAGAAGAACCCAAGTGCTGTCCCTTCTCCAGCTCTTCCCCAGCAGCTTTCAGCACTCTTCCTTGCACAGAAGTTGGCAGCCTGGCAATGAGGGGGGCCACCAACCATACGCCCCTGCGTTCAGAGGAACTAAAATCAGAAACAGGTGTTACATCAGAGAAAGCAACCTTTCCTCCTCTCTCACAGTTACAAAAGAAACTCCAAAGCAAAACTTTGATGTACAAGACACACAGACTGTTCTAAAATTTCCCTTTTATTTCTATATTATCTTTCCTTTTTCCAAACACTAGGCATTTGTATGAGGCTTCCACCTATGCTTACAGAAAGCAATCAAGCATGCAGTTCTGGAAGGATAGTGTAATGAAACTGTTTTTTAATGTTTTCCTATGACCCCCTCTCTCTAATTAAAAACAATCATTTTTCCAACAAACAATATACTTTCTGTCACGTTACAATATGAAATGTTTTTATATGAAGCATACTAATAGCTAATTTTTAAGGTTTAAAATTTGCTACTTATACTTTATACCAAAATGCTGAAATACAAATCAATTTGCCTTTCATGATTAAATAATTACTTTAAGATTTCATATGCCTACTGGTTCTAATTCTGAACAGAAATTACCAGGATATATTTGTGAAAAATGACAAATTAATTAAAATGGTAGAAAAAAGCATTTCCCATATGATGAATACTACGTAACAAAATAGACTAAGGGACACAGAAGGCATGAACCAAACCTGAGTTCATCTGCAGTTTTAAGGCGTCTAGGCCAACTCAATCAAATATTCCAAACGGGAACCTATCATCCACCCTAGTCTTCCTCGCTGACTTATTAAAATAATGATAATCATCACTTACAACACATTCCTGTGACTTAAAGAAAAATCATTGTGCTATACAAAATTTACTGTTACTTGTGAAAAATTCATGATAGATCAATAAAACAACAGACAAAAATACCTTAGGAATGTCTTTATTCCATTCTGTCTTGTGCTACTTGTATCAGCACTTCCAATACTGTTTGGGTTGAAGAGGCTCATGCCAGAATTAGAAGAATTATTATTTAGCTCTGCAGACTGCTGGAATACCTCTATTGTTGCCTTTGCAATATTGTCCAGTAAGTTGTTCATTTCGGCCACAGAACCAGAGCCCTAGAGTTAGATATAAGAACACTGGCACATACGTGTATTCCTTTATCCTCAAACATCAACGTGTTTTTTTGCTTTTCATAAAATTTTATACATAGATAAGCTTTCAATATAAACTCACAGGGTCCTTCAAGCACTGTTTGATCATTAGCTGGAGTTCTAGCCAGGATTGCCTCAGTGTCCACTGCTCAAGATTCTGGGAAAAAAATTGAAATAATAATAGACACCAAATGTGTTAAAATATAGTAATTCCTTACATTACTTATTTTCTCAAGAAAGAGCAGAATAACCATACACAATAAAGTAATTTATATGGGTCCAAAGGTTCCAAATCTTGTTGCATATCTATTAAGTAGAGATACAAACAAATAAATAGAAACATTAATTATTAAATAAACAATACTGTGCCTGACTCAGCTATGCACTGAAACTAAATAGGCATTTCTCCTTTCAAAATCTATTTAACCAATCTCATTCCAAAATGATTTCAGTATTTCTTTTTTCTTTTTTTTTGTTTAAGAGACAGAGTCTCGCTCTGTTGCCCAGGCTAGAGTGCAGTGGTGTGATCTTAGCTCACTGCAACTTCTACCTCCCAGGTTCTAGCAATTCTCCTGCTTCAGCGTCCCAAATAGCTGGGACTACGGGCACATGGTGCTATGCCTGGCTACTTTTTGTATTTTAGTAGAGACGGGGTTTCACCATGTTGCCCAGGCTGGTCTCAAACTCCTGAGCTCAGGCAATCCACCCGCCTCGGCCTCCCAAAGTGCTAGCTAGGATTATAGGCATGAGCCACTGCACCCAGCCTCAATATTTCTTTAATAAGATATTTAACACGGCTCCTCTCTGAAGCATATTTGTCATGTAAATACAATACCGATTTAAAATATCAATATTTGTTTGATGATTATATACGATTTGCAGCATGTACATCCACCCAGAAATAAAGTATGTCAATTCCACAGAAAATGTGAGGAATAAAAATCAGAATTAATTGAAGTCAGGAATTAGCAAGGACAAAAAAAGACAGTAACTCTTTTTATAATCACAAAGAATTTGTCAAATGACAGAAACACACTCTTCATACCACTTACCTGAAGAATACGCTTAATGTGCTGTCTTTGCAGGTTGTCCCCCTCAGTACATTCCTTAATGCCATGAGGATAACAGATAAGCTGCAGTAATTTCTGTGCTTGCATATTTGAAAGCACAGGGTCCAATATAAGTTCTTTGTCTGTACATAATCTTTCAGGTTCTTTTAAGCAATGCTCTCCTACCCATTCCTAAAAATAATATGGCAATTAGATTGACAGGCACTAGCTTTCAGTATATGAATGCAATATGCACTAAATCCACAATGCATAATTGAATATAAAACTGACAGGAATTTTCCAGTTTAAAAAATTACCTGGATAAAGTATGTAGAAAAGTTTTAAAACCAAAATTTCTAGCATTTTGACTTCTAAAAAATGCAAAGTAGAACCTTGCTTAAAAAAATTTTTTAATGGGGGAAAAGAAAAGGAAAGACAATAAAGAGAATATTAGCGTGTTTTTAACTTGAAAGTGAGGTCTTGCTCTAGGTACTATTTTGTGTCAGTTTTTTTCTAACTAACTATGTAATGATTCTATCAGATATATATTCTTCATAATTTTTATGGAATACATTGCACTATCCCACTGAACAACAGAACACAGTATAACAAATATTTAGAAAACTATCTTCCTTTTTGATACGATTATGAACAATGTTATCATTATAAATAAGTATTCATGCACATCTCTTTTCTATACAATAATTTTCTTAGGGTAATATCATAGAAGTGCAATTGCTGGGTCCAGTGTGAATGGGAGTGGGGGCTATAGATGTAAGTAGTTAATTACCCTCTGAAGAGTTTCTACCAATTTAAACTCTATTATCTTTTCTTTACCATTTTTTCAAAGGCAAATTATTATATTAAATAAGATAAGAAATCATCAACAATAACAGAGCCCAGTTTGAACCCAGATCTATTTCGGATGAAGTCTGTTTCTTAACCACCATACCAGTGGTATGGCTGCCCACTAAACTACCTGGGGTCTATGCCCAGGGCCCACATCAGACTAATTAAATCAAACTCAGGTGGTGGCACCCAGATATCAGTAATTTTTTAGGCATCCAAATTCTTATAAATGCCCCAGGTGATTCCAATATGTACTCATAGTTGGAAACCAATGCACAACTGCCTCTCCATACCTATATGACTATGTAGCTAATTTTTACCATAGTTACCTGTAAAATACAAAAACATGACCCAGTCGACATGACATCTATAGCCAAGTACAAAATAATATATAAGGTATGTCACTTCTTATAATAAGGAAAGAGAATTTAAAAAAAAAAACATGGGGGGGAGAATAAACCAAAAAATAATAAAATTGGATCATCTGGTAAGAGGGATATGGGAGGAAGAACACATCTCTGAGTATACTTATTTGTATAGTTTGACTTAAGTAAGCTATTCTATAGACAGAGCTAGGGGCAAGAAAGGAATTTATACAATGCAAAACTAAATGAACCTAGTTCTATTTCAGATGAAGAATATATTCACAGGGATGGGGAAAGTTCAGATCATTTTTAAACACAACATTTTAAACCCTTAGAGAAAATGGAACTAAAACAAATCTTCAACTCCTTTTAGGTAGGTTTGTTCTTTCTAGTGGTATGTGTGTAACATTTCTTTTTTTTTTTTTTTTTGAGAAAATGTCTTGCTCTCTTACCCAGGCTGGAGTGCAGTGACACAATCTCAACTTACTGCAACCTCCGCCTCTCAGGTTCAAGCAATTCTCATGCCTCAGCCTCCCAATGAGCTGGGATAACAGGCATATACCATCATGCCTGGCTAATTTTTGTATTTTTAGTAGAGATGGGATTTCACCGTGCTGGCCAGGCTGGTCTCAAACTCCTGGCCTCAAGTGATCCGCCTGCCTAGGCCTACCAAAGTGTTGGGATTACAGGCGTGAGCCATCGCGCCCTGGCCTAGTATACATTTTTGATACTGTATTTTAATTAATCATTTTTTCACAAAGCACTGGATGGCACATTTAACATGCCCAGCCATGGGTAACATTTCTAAAACTATTTCAGATGTATTATAGAATTAAACAAACAAGTAAGATGATGTTTTTGGGAATCAGCATTGTTACTATGGAAGAAGGTGATACTAACATGAAATAGGCAAAAGTGTAGAACAACTTTGTGAGGTTGGATTGGAATTGAAGGTATCAGTAGGAACTCACAAATACAGGTATTTACACATATTTAGGTGTATGGATTTAGTTTTCTTCCTAGCTTTGTCTGCTGATGGGTCCTAGAATTAATGATACTCCAGAGCCATGAGCACACATAGTACCCAGAATTCCTTGGTTTCTAAGTACCATTCTCTGCTAAAAAGAACCAGGGGCTCCTTGGAGGAATAGGTGATTCCAGGCCCAAGGCAGAGAAAGTACAACATGGGCCAGAAAATATGAAAATACTATATGTTTTTTAAATGTCAAATAATGTGACAGACAGGATGAATAGATTCCTGCTGGACAAATGTGGGACAGTCTGAACATGAAAATAATTAAGTACAGTATATTATAACCCATATGGATAACAGACGAATAGGGGAGAAGGGCAGGCTCTAGGTGGCACATGCCTATTATCCCCACTACTTGGGAGTCTGAGGCATGAGAATTGTCTGAAACCCCCTTAAATTAGTACACAAATTGATATTGTGGAGGGAGAGGAGGAGTTGGGGGAAAAAATAAAACAACCATAGTAAAGACTAGATTGGGCAAGATGAAAATGAATGCTTATGAGGTGTGGGGGAGTTAGATGAGGAGAAGAAAATTTGCACTGTCTTGAAGTATCTCCTCAAAGACTGTTTACTGCAAGGGGAAAACCAGTAACTATACAGCGGAGAAATCTTGAAACTGTGCAATGGAAACAACGTAATCAAAAGTATCATCATCCTTGAGGTGCAAATGGACATCACATGCCTTTGGACATGATTACCTGAAAGAACTCAAGATTACTTCTGTAGTGTCTTGGCCAGGGATGTATAATCTGAAGCTAATCTACAGGAACCCTCAGACAAATCCAACAATACTGGGACAAATAACAAAATTGAACTGTGGCCTATAGATGAGGAAAAAATTACTGTACCAAAAGCTAAATTTTCTGATGTTTAATAGCTATATTTTGGTTATGTTATGAAATAATGCAGTATTCAAAAGTAAAGAGTGAAATGTAGCACCTATTCTTAAATGAATGGTTCAGATAAAAATAGGTATATGCACCCACATTTCCACATACAAATTACAAAGCACATGTAGCAAAATGTAAAAATTAGTAAATCTGTGTAAAGGATGGACATAAGTTTTTAAAAAAATAATTCTTGCAACTTTTCAGCAAACTTAAAATTATTTTTTAAAAAAGTGAGCAAGAAAAAAAGGACCCCACCTACGCACAAGTTTCCTACAAGTCTAAGTAGCTCTCTCCAAAAGAAGAGTTACATATTCAAAGTAAAAGGCAAATTAAATCAGAATTACCTGTTGACAGATAGTCCTCAGCACATATCTAGCGTATTCTCTTAAATTGGCAGTTTCTATGGAAATGCTTTTCCCACAGGATTTTGGATTTTGTGAGGCAGTCCAGATATCATCAGCATTCCCATCACATCGCAAACCTCTCATGGTGAAGTCATCATTCTTTAAAGAGCTGACACTGTTATTGCCAATTTTGGCATCTCCTAAGTAATAGAATCACAAAAGCAAAATCACAGAAGTTCAAAATATTGCCAAATATTTGAGGAGCAAATGAGGATAGCTTTCAGAGATTTAAAATACATGAATAGTATGATTATTGAATAGCCAGTTGTTCAGGAATAGAAAGAATGGATCAAGAGAATAAATGCATGAACCCAGAGTAGTTTCTATCAGAAATGGAGAAGAAGCAAGTTTGAGACTCGGTCCTTATTTTGTTTGTATAATTATAATTTCACCAAACTTGGAAAGGCCATTATGAATCACACTAAATAATCACAGAACACTGGTTTCACCAATATTTCAAGCACGAATGTATTCAAATTCATTTGACTTATAGACAAGGAAAAAATGGGTTACTCACCCTTCTAGATGTCCCTTTTCCATTTCTTCTCTTACAATGACTTAGTTTCTATCCATAGGTCAAGAGAAAAGTTTTGCCTTAGCCCACCTTACTATCAACTTCTTGACAAGAGAGATTTATTTCCCTGGGAATGGAAAAGGGCAATGCATACTAAGGAAGCCCTGAAAAGTAGGGCATTCATTGAATAACCCCTGTTTTTCACCTTCCTCTCTGTATCATACAAATTAGAAAACCTTACCTGGTAAATCTCTAATATACTTAGTGAAATGAAACTAAGGAAAGTATTTTCCTCATAACAAAGTTCTGGGAAAGAAACTAAACCGAATGTTTGAATAGTTAGAAATAAGAAATCTCTAGCAATGAAAGACAAATAACTATCATATTTTAAAAGTGAGAGTAATAAAAATTCAAAATAAGTATTGCCAAATGACAGCAATTGCCTGCTTACTCACAGGATCAGAGGCCTGGACAAAAAAACTTCCCGGAACCAACAAATGATTTTACAGTAGGCCTTCACTGCCTTCTGTAAGTGGGCAAAACCATGCCCAGGTTAATGCAAAAAGCCTTTTAAAACCCACAAGTCAACCAAGAAAAAGTTTTGACTTTTCTGAAAATATTTTGAAAAATCAGAATGGCTTATTTACTTATAGAATCATAAGTGGAGGAGAGGAATAAATAATGTATTTCAATTTATCAATATATAATCATATGTTTCTCATTAGAACATAAACACAGAGTACTAACTTCACTTTACCCACAGGATTTAATTTAATTCAATAGATCACTTCAGGAGTTGAAAGACTAAATTCTAAAAGTACCAAAATTTAGTATGTTTCACTATCGTTAGGTGATGTAAACAACTACCTCTATACCTGGAGTTAAATTATAGAAATTAAAAACCAAATTTGATATAACAGTCCCATCCCCCTAACTCAAAATATATCCTGGTGGATAGGAATTGAAAGAGTTGGTTAGGGCATGGTGGAGTGGATAAATTAGAACTTCTGCAAATAAGAAAAGAGAAGAAAGGAAAAGAAAAGAAAGAGAAAAAAACACCTTCACTAGTCCCATACTAGGAGATCCTCATTTAGTTTAGATGTTAGGACGACAGAGAAGGAATGAGAGTCTGTGCCAGACCTTCTGCAATTGCATAGACAATAGAACATACTGAGTGTTCAGTGCCCACCTGGCTCCAAGCTCTGGTGACACTAAACTGGCCTGATCCTGACTTCTCAGACCCGGGGAATCCTCCAAATTATGTGGATGTTTAAAGAGGTGGGCAAATTTTACTTGAGATTAGATCAATCCTACAAATCAAGGGGCGAATGTCTAGAAGGTACTCATCTTGGTTTCTGCCATTAATATATTTGTCACTCATGGATTCACATTTTCAACATAATTTTATTGAAAACTGATTCTTTGCTAGTTTCTCTGATTAGCACCAGAAATACCACAGGTAAAAAAGCCAGTGCCTATCTTCACGGTCCCTACATTTATTTATTAAGTAAAACTGACCAGCTGACTTTCTCTTCAGATATGATCACAGTAGGGAAATTTTGCTCACTGAAATGAGCATTTAATGTTGGCTGTATAAATCCATAAGCTCCTACACTCAGAGGAGGCTATGGTCCTTAATGTGGCTCTACCTTCCCTTTTTACCACAAAATTCACAAGCCTTTGTGTGTATCCTTTCTTAAGGTGAAGTTTCGATAGTTTGTTCTATGAAAATTCTGTTATCCTACTTCATCATCACCAAATAACATTTCCCAAGCAGGGCAAGATTATAGCCTGAAACATGTTATTTAGAACTCATCTAAAGCAATTCCTATCCACTCAGTAACTCCTGTTCTAATGAAGGCAAGCTCCTTCTGAACAAAAGAGTCAAGGCCAAAAGGAAGTACCCAAGGTTGGAATTAGGCAGTCTGATTTTAAGACTTTCTAATCATTCAAACACTTTGTGATTTATAGAATAGTGTTTTAATGTATTACCCTGTGTATGAACAGAAAAGGCAGTGGTATTATTCCAGAAGAATACTTACAAATAAGAAGGTAAAGAACATCTTGGACATTATTAATTAAATGAAAAATATTATTGTGAAATCTAATACTGACTTCTCAATAATATCAACATCATTGCGACTATTGCCTGGGTCATCAAAAAACAAAGTTAGAAGGAAATATACTTGTTCAGGGTCATAACAGAAGCAGAAACACTAAGATTAAAACTCAGATTTTCTGGTGTTCTGCTCCTGAAATGTAATCTGGATAAAATGTAAACATTTAGTTAGATGACCAAGTCATCCCTGTCTCTCACAAAGTGTGATTTCTGCCACCAAAGAAGGCAAAACCACCCTGTGGGTCTGAGAACCTATTTTATATCAGAATGAGGCATTATGCAACTAAAATACCATAAAAATATTATATGTAAGTTCCCCCAGAGGCACTGTAGATAAGGGACAGAATCTTCAGAGTCTCATGTATTTGGTCTGGGAGAAACCAACTAATTTTTCCAGGAGAATAAGCGATCAAACAATATCATGTTTCCAATAATATTACTAGATTTAAACCTGAGAATAAATTATTTTGCCTTTATTTTTTGTGATTAACCAAGAAGCTTAGGGTCAGAATAATCTTACCAAGCATCATAATTGCTTTTAAGACAGCAAACACGGCTCCCACTTCAATGCTGTTGTGAGCAGCGGCTAAGAGGTGTCTATCACAAGATGATCTTATTCCGGGGAAAGGTTTGCCTACAAAAACAATAAATTTTTAACAGTCTCATCACCATAATTAACGATGTTTTATAATTATTTACAGGCAGTCAGCCTTTCATTGTTAGACTGTGGGTGCTTAATTGCCATTAGCTTGCTTTAATTAAAGCTTCATGGATTCACTAAGAAACACTGCCGGTACTCCTCCTCACTTATCCTTTTCTTTTTATTAACTATATCAGTCTTTCCTTCTGAGAGAGACACATCAATAAGATTAGTAGGACCTTCACATACTTGTGTTGATTCTCACACAGACACATGTGTATCTATATGGAAATGATTTTTAGGAACAGACTTCACCAACACCTCCAAAATTCTTACCTTATTCCTTTTACTTAGTAAAAGAATAAATGAATCACCATTGCCCTAAGCTGCTGCACAGTATGTGAGAGGACCGTGCTGCCCACCAGCATGGCTTGGCCTAAGAGCAGAGGTATTTTTATTGCTTATTAACTCTTGATTTATATTTCTCAATACATCCTGATATTACATGGATAAAAGGTGCTGACAACCTTCTCACTGAATGGTATTATGTCACCCCTTCATCACCCCCAGGGCAAGCCCAAAAAATTAAGAAGGAAATTACAGAAAGGGACAGCCTATTTGGTCATTTTGGACCCTTTAGCTACCAAGGGAAAGGTAATCAGATTCTTCAGCAGTCAGCTCACCCGTTGCTTGAGGTAAGATGCAGGCCTGGGGAGCTCGGAAGAGATGAAGCAGGAGTCGGCATGTCATTCGAGCCCCAGGCTCGGCGTCCGCATCTCCACAAGCTAGGAATGGGGGATTGGAAAAGCAAGTTTTCTAACACACTCAGGAACAATTCCTTCACCTAAATTTCCTGAAATAATTTAAATAAATTGTCCTTACAGTAAGAAAGTAAGGCCCTGACTATTTTTCTGAGAAATCTTAGTGTTTCCTTAAAAGAGATTATAACATAGCAGTTTCCCATCGTTTTCATGGGGATCCATGTTACTTTGTATAAAACAACAATTATATCGTATCTACCTTGATACTATACCACTTCCCAATATACATACCCTCAAATACTCCTTTCCCTGTGTTTTTGTTGTTGTTGTTGTTTGTCTGTTTTTAAGACAGAGTCTTGATCTGTCGCCCAGGCTGGAGGACAGTGGTGCGATCTCAGCTCACTGCAACCTCCACCTCCCAGGTTCAAGCAATTCTCCTGCCTCAGCCTCCCAAGTAACTGGAATTACAGGCACACACCAACATGTCCAGCTAATTTGTGTATTTTTTTAAGTAGAGACAGCCTTTCACCATGTTGGCCAGGCTGGTCTCAAACTCTTGACTTTGTGATCCAACCACTTCAGCTCCCAAAATGCTAGGCTTATACGCGTAAGCCACTGAGCCCAGTCCTTCCCTGTGTTTTAATGTTAGAAACAACTCCATCAAGACAACAATCAAATAGCAACTGATGTTCCTGGATGCTGCCTTACCTGCCGCTAGAAGAGAGGGAAGTGCAACATGCTGCACGACGTCCTCCAGGGAAAAACACTGTCGTGCTATCAGAATAGCAATGAAAGTAGCTAATGAATCATGGAATGAAAGGTCACTCACCTTCAAGAAAAACATTGACAGGTTTTAATACTTAACAACCTTTTAAGCAGTATCTAAGATTAATAACTAAGAGAACGTAGGCAATACCAATAAGATCTCAAATCCCAACATGAACCAACAGAGAGAAATGATAACATATCATGATGATTATCCTCTAGGCCTATTTCTATTTTATAAAACAATGAATGAGGTTTACCCACATTCCAATACTATAAAATATTGAGCTTTGACTTGCACACATGCAAATGAAAAACAAAACAACAAAAATGCAAAATCAGAAAATCACTACAAGATGTAGCATCATTAAAACATTTTGGCAGAGTACAAGATAATATCATTTAAGAGTCAGACCAGTAGGAAGCAAGGAAAAACCAGGAGGCTCCCCCTTCTTGAAAAAACAAGACTCACTAAGGTTTTGGAGTTCCTTTCAGTGACAACTACTAAGGATTCTTTAATATGATTAAACTCATTTTTAAAACAACTCTGAAAGTTTCCAATCGACTCTTAAATTTAAAAAGAATCAAGAACAAGAGACAGGGGGAAATTAATTCAGTCACAGTGAAATCTTTACCTTTCTAGATCTCACACGACCTTGGCAGAAAATAATAAGAAAAACAACTACAATAGCAACCTTCATAATGATTTGTACCATATGTCAAGGACTATGGTTAATTTGCAAAAATCACCTTATTAGCACATCATTATAAGGTTCACACTATTATTAATTCCAACTTTTTTAGATGAGGAACTGAAGCAGAAGGTAAAGTGTAACTTGAAAAAGCAACCAAGAGATTAAGAAACTATATTAAAGATAAAAAATTAAAGTCTCTTCTTTCCAGAAAAGCAGGCCATATCTATGAATTTTATACACGTAAATTCATAAGTCATCATATAATGAAGACATAGAGATAGGATTGTCCAACCCGTCCTGGTTAGCAGAATTCAGAAGTAAACCTTCAGCTGAGAGGCAAGTGTAAAAATGTGCAAGAGATACTAATGTATGACAAAGGCTACTCCAATGAGTGGTAACAGGAAGAAGTAAAGAATCAAGACAGATTTTTAAAGAAATACACACATCATGGATGCAACATGATATCCAAGGAAGTCAGCGATATATACAAGGGGTATCTCTTCATCATCTTCCAGACATAATTGCCAAAAAAACACTGGACACCCTCTGAATCTAGACCTGGACATTCTTATGTAAGCCAACAAAACCTTTTTTGTATAGTGCACTTCAAACTTAAAAATATCAAAGTGGCTCTCTTTAGAATGTGAATTTCTTTGGTTAGATTATATCCCATGCTATGAGGAACTGAGGGCACTTGGTAAACAGTAAGAAAAAAACAGCTCTGAAAAGACCATCCATATGGAAGAAATCTCAACTAAATGGAAATTTCAGGAAACAAATTCTTGGCACCTCTGCTACAGATTAAAATATGCATTCTATTTATTTTTTTTTTCAAGTATTTAATCCTTGGCAACATCACTGTGGCTTATTGCTTTTGGACAGAGAAAGAAAAAATATTTTATAACATTTCAGTTGAATCAATTACATAAAAGCCAAAAGCAAAAAGATTACCCACTAAATAAATATTTAATTGCACAGTTGAATTTTTAAATGAAAAAGAAAACTACTTACATCTACAGTGCAAAGCACATCATTAAACCCCCACACATGATTTGAAGAACAACAAAGAGCCTTCAGTACCCCCAGCCATTCTGAACTAAGAACAGTGCAGCAAGCCGTAAGCTCAGAGGAGAAATTGGCTATGTCATTAATCCTAGAAAAGAAAACAAAAACATAGAAAGTAACCTTGTACAAAAGAAAAATACTCACATGTGATATACTTAACATAAATTTCACTATCATCAAACAAGTCATTCATTTTCTTAGATTTGCAGGTAAAATAAATACGTATTTGTCAACTAACTTAAAACCTAGAGAAGATAAAAGTAAATGGCTTCAAATGTTTTGACAATTAATTCTGTTAAGCAACAAACAATAATCAGTACATATATGAATCAGATAATTTCATGAATAAATCTGAGCTATGATCTACATTTTTAAGGGCATCAAAAAATTTATAGACTAAATTTATGTAATTTAGGTGGGTCCAAATACAGTTTTTTTCTAAATATAGGTATTTTAATTTGGATTTTTATTCTATGTTTTTGAAAATAAATCATGTAATTTTTAGCCATATTGAAAACATCTTATGCCAGAGCAATAAGTCAGAAAGCACTGTCTCTCAGGTTAAGGAAATTATAAGATAGTGCAGAGGTAAATTCCAGAATAAAAGAAGATTTAGAAAAAGCAATGATAGCCAAATATGAGTCCAGACAATTACAAACGACATCAATTTCAAAGAAGCACCAAGGCCATAACTCTTTGGTTAAACATGAATTCCAGGGTAACCCATCTCACCTGCCAGCGTCCTGATGGCCCATACATACATTCATGAGTGTATTGCAGACAAAGCTGTAGCGATTGGCCGCATTGTCACTGAGGATCTTTCCCAGCATTGAGTAGTTGATGCTGCGGGCTGAGGGATTCTCAATAAAATCCATCATGAAGTCCGGATCCCATCGCAAGTTTGAATTTGCAGGCATCACATTATTATATATGGTTTGCTTTACTTTTGAACAGGCACTACTGAGGTTATAAGAAAAAAATTTAAAACAGAAAAATAAAACTAGAATAACTAGAAAACTATTTCACTTAAGGACATATTAAATGGCAGCAAACGTAATGCATTTCTAGAGAAGATTCATATTATGAGTCTTTAATTTGAACTTCTTACTAATTGGTGCTAATCAGTGTACCTGGAATGTAGAAATTGCTCAATAAATAGTTTCTAAATGAGTAGGAGAACAAAACAGAAATGAGGTATTTGGTTACAAATCTTATCTCCTAAATATTGTCTACATTTTACATGCTTATAAAATCAAAGAAATTACTATGGCTTCCAACAACTGTGTCTTAACAATTGTTGAAAAATATTACTTAAAAACAAAAAAGGATTCCATTACACATAAGGGAAATTTTGTGTTACTCCTAATTACAAATCCTACAAAACTATTCCTCTGGTATAGAGTACGCACTAGAAGTTCATGTGCCAAGGCTATTTGGGACACTGTGGCACAGCTGTGAAAAGCAGAGGCACATTCCCTGCCTTCAAGGAACTTACATGCTAGTAAGGGGATATGGATAATACACAAATTCTATAGAAGTGAAAAAACCACTATGTCATTCCTAAAAACTTATCATGTTATATTTCTCAGAGGCATTAAGAGATTTTTTTAAGAGACTGGTCTGTCATATGAAAACAGCTCATGTTTAAGTGAGTTATATCTGAATCAGATATAGACTACTGGAAGTATAAAAGGAATTAGACTCTATCTCCTCCAAACCTGCTCTGTGAATGAGACTGAGAGAATGATCTGATGTAAATGCTCAGATTCCACGTAAACTTAGCTGTTTATGCTTACTTTCTATAAACAGCAAATCTATAAATAACATTCACCTTCTCTACTCAAGAGCTCTTTTATGCAGCAGAAATTACAGATGAATACATTTGGCAGCAAATGTATTCGTGGTTTGTGGTGACATATGGCTTTTTTTTTAAACCCCATATTCTTATATACCTGCATAAACAGTAGCCAGGAATGAATCCCTCAAAAATGAAAAGTCATAAAGACTCTCTATCCTAAACCACTGTCACTGTCAACAGCTTTAAGAAAACAGAGATTATTCGAATCATTGTTTACCAA
The DNA here is from genome assembly GCF_030222135.1 of Aotus nancymaae. Classification (NCBI taxonomy): domain Eukaryota; kingdom Metazoa; phylum Chordata; class Mammalia; order Primates; family Aotidae; genus Aotus; species Aotus nancymaae. The sequence goes on along the minus strand of NW_026988431.1, from coordinate 44,837,714 downwards.
AATGTAGCGTCAGCTCTATTCCTTCAGAATCACTTTTGAGCTGTTTGTTAAAAATATAGGATCCTGGGCCTCCACTGTATAGTCTGTATGTGTAACAAGATCTCCCACGTAAATCAAGTGCCAAATAATGCTTGGGAAGCACGAGGCTAACAGAGAAGGCTAAAGTCACCTACTAAATGGCAGCAATTACAATGTTCTATATTCTCTTTCTGTGCAGACAGCTTATATTTAAAAAAATACATTGGCTATCATTGAAGGACACAAATTTGCAGTTCAGAGTCATGACATTTTCAGTTTCTTGAGGCTGATGTCAAAGTTAAAGCTGTTGATGGAAATAATCCAGCACAGTACTTGGCACACAGCAGTAGCTCGATCCTTGGTAGAGGTGACCAGTGTTGTACCTCCCCAAATACTCCTCTCACACAAGTGTGAATAGTGTTTCAGAAAAAATATTTCTCTCACACAACTTTATGAATAGTGCTTCAGTAAAATTATTAAAGTTGTTTATCAGTACACTGATAGAAATCTCTATGTATCTAGCTTTTGTTTGCACAGTTTTCTTAAACTACAAACAAATCTCTGACTTCAAGATATCCCAAGAAAGCTATATTTCTCTGTTTTTTTTTTAATAGAGAAAACTTTAGACAGTGTCAATCACCATGATGCGCCACCCCATAGACCCCTAAGTAACTTCTCTATTCACTGTATGCTGGTACCCTAAATCTCCACACGCCCCACATCCAGCACATGTTACCTGAATTACCTCATTTAACCTATTTGAACCACACTGCAGGAGTAGTAAAGGTCAAATGAGCTATTGGGGCTGTCTGACGAAGTTCACTATTAAAAAGATCTGTTGTAAGAACTAAATCATGTAAGAGAAAGCTCTTTGAAAAATGTAAGCTGACACAAAAAGCTCTATGTAAAGTAAGGAAGAATGTAAGGATTTTTAACTGTGATATAATTTCTGTAGAAAGGTATTTCCTAAGACCCACTCAAATATTTCACAAAGGATTATTTTGAAGCCTACCCCATTTCATAACACATTTCCACACTTTATCAATACCATTAAAAATACGGATTGTTTTAGATATAACTATCATTCAACAGCTTTTTTTTCCAATGCCTACTAAGAGCCACATACTCTTCAAGGCACTGGGATATAGCACCGAAAAAAACAGAAAAAGCTTCTGTTCTCACGATGCATACATTCCAAGGAGGAGATAGACCATAAATAAATATAGAATATATTGTGGGGGGTAGAAAGTAGTGCTGAGGCTCAGAATGATGAGATAGGGGTGCTATTTGAAATGATGTGCTAAGGAAGGCAGTCAGGAGTAGAGTGTGAGGCACTCACATAACTGAGGACAAGTATCACAAACAATGTAAGAGAAAGTGCAAAAGCCCTACCGTGGGTCGTTCTTAAGAGTGTTTGATCAGTAAGGAGGTCTGTGTGGCCAGAGGAAAAGGGGTAGAATAGAAGATGGGACCCTGCATATCCCGAAGGCCAGGTAGGGATGGTCAATTTTATTCTGAGTGGGTGAAAAGTCACTGAAAGCCTGTGAGTCATTCATGTATTAAAAGGATCACTTTAGTGGATATGTTGAGAATGTGTTTAAGAGTCAAGGGTGCAAGCAAGGAAACCAGTTAAAAGAACTCTGCAATGGTCAAAGCAAGAGGGGTCCGTGGCAGTAAAGAGAGGGTGAAGAAAGGGCAATTCTAGAGATACTTGGAAGGCAGAGCTCACAGAATTTACAAACAAACTGGATACGAGGTATGAGAAAGAAAAGAAAATGGTAATTGATCATTCTTTCCCTACCTCCTTCTGGATTCCAAATTTGTTTTGTTGGCTATTACCTTCTACCACTCTCCTCCTACCTACATATAGTTAATAACTGTCCTCAACATAACATTAAATAAGCATTTACTTTCCAGCACTAGCGCTGCCTGTGGGGGTAGCAAGTGCTAAGATACAACAAATGACAGGAAGTTGGGGATGCTATTTAAAATAGCATTGGTCATGGAAGCAAAAAGACAAACGGAGTGAAGAAGTCAGCATGAAAGCAGCTCTGAAAGAATGTTCTGAGTGAGGTGATTTCAAGAGCAAAGCACAGAATATTTTCTCTCACACTTACAGTAATTTATAATTGGAGGTTATAGCTACAGAAAAAAATAATTCAATACGAATTCTGGGTAAGGGTATTGAGAAAATAAAAATACTTATAGAAATACAATTTTCTGGACTCATTAAACACTAAAATATTCTTTAAGCAATAAGATGTACTGATAGGAATCAAATACTTCTATCATTATCAGGTCATGAATTTAAAGTCTAAGATAGCAAGCAGGTTAACTGCAGAATTTACAGTATCTTTTTATGATTAATTCAGGTATTTTTTTCATACCAGGAAACATTAGATAGCATTTATCAAGTTGAACCTGAATCAAACACAATCTGTAACAGAAAGCAGGTTTACTACTTTTAATGCACATTGATTAAACGTTATTCAGTGAGGGTACTGGTCATTTTTTAATATTAACACATGAAAAAGTTATCTGCTAAACAGCAAATTGTTTTTGTGAAAAAAGAAGAAAAGTAATAGTCTGGAAAAGTTCTAGAAAAGTGAATGGGGCTACAAAGTCTTCTATGAGTTACTAGGAAATAAAAAATGAAACACCGTGATGTCCAAACGATATGAAAGTTAACCCAAGTAATGCAAAAAAGCTCAGAAAATGTAGATATCAAAACCAAGAGGGATACAAATAAAGCAAAATATAAAATGCTGCCTCATTTAACTTTCTATCCGATTTATGATTCAAATTAAATTTTAAATTTAAAACAGAAAGATACATCAAATAATCATTACTTCAGTTTGACTTACCCAAAATGCACTGTCTGTACAACGTATAGAGAACGTAAAATCTTGAGAAATATTTTATTTATTGAAGAAAAAAAACCAAAGTTAGTTTATGACCTAACATTATTTCAATACTGAGGGAAAAAACCTATGATCACACACCTATATAATATAATAGTCTACCTTGTAGTGCCCCTGTGTATTTTAATATTCAGTTTAAACAAACCTTGACAAAATTATTGCCTAACAGATACATAATTGCAATTAGCTTTCATTATTCAAAAGGATGACAATATTGCCAGGGTCACTAACAAACATAGGCATGATCTTATTTCTGTCCTTTTGAGTCTCTTTTACCCACCTGAAGAGGTCTCCAAATTTACTTCTGAGGTGGCTACATGACACATAAAGATCATAGAGGTAGGCTAAGATGCATCTTTCAGGGGAAGAACATTCTGAGGGGTTTACGACATGCTTGACCACACCACACAACCTGAGGAGAAAAATACACAAAGAAATGAGACACGTATTTGCTACTCTATGGGTTATCATTTGACTCTTTTAGAGTGAAAATATGTATACTTGGATAAGAAAAAAGATATCAGATTGTTGAAACTAAAAACTAGAACAAAGAGTAAATAACTGAGTACAATGTAAGTTTTCTAACATGACACTAAAATAGTAGATATTTAAAAAACTTCAGAAATGTCACTGATGACAAAAAACAAAAGCAATGAAAGAAATTCCTCCATAAAGAAGGTATGTATGAAGGAATCCACCAATTAAGTTGCTGTGACTGAGACACAAAAGGGAAGGTGTTGTAGAGAGACCCCTCGCCTCCTCAGTAAAAAGATTTACAAATTCAGTCAGTGTGCAAAGATTCCCAAGTTTTCTCCTTTGTAAAGGAGCAATTCTTCAAAGCAATTAATCTGGGAAACCTATTTTCAAGTGCACAAGCAGTTCATGGTTTGGAGTCACATTCCCCTTATGTATACAAACTAGGAAGACATTCACTTTAGTTTATCTTATCTAAAAGAGGCCTGTAACTACAGGAGTTACAGAGAATGTTGTATGAACCACGGACAAAGAGGCCTATAACTACAGGAGGTACAGAGAATATCACAAAAGCCCTTTCTCTTCTGTGATATTCTCTGTACCTCCTGTAGTTATAGGCCTCTTTGTCCACAGTTCATACAACACAGAAGTCCATACACTACAGATGTAAACACTCATGGTCCATTCACCTATCTGTGCATCTAATTCCATCACAGCCTTGCATTTTGTTACAGGGCTGAGCCATTATACTACACTAATGGAGTCACAGATGACAGATTATTAAAGCTGAAAAAAGTTTTAGAAATTATCTGATTCACCATCTTTATTGCATAAGGAAGGCTGTGAGAGGCAGAAAGGTGGGGTGACTTGCTCAAAGACAAAGAGCTAGTTCTAGCAGAACCAAGAAGACAGTTTAGGTTTCCAGACTCCCAGATCAAACCCCTCTCCACTATTCAGGGGAAAGGGCAAAGTGGAGAGGGCACAGGATGTCTAGGCCAAGAAGGACAATGGAATCACAGATACCATGAGTGGAACCAAGGAGACTTCTCAAGGAAATGCCAATGTAGTATTCCAAACTCTGTGAACTGACATCAATGGATGGGACTACCTGGCAGCAGGTAAAAGCTGCCAATTAGAACAAAAGTGTCAACCAATTAAGAAGAAAAGTAATGATTCAACTCGTTAACTATATAAACAAACAAAAAACTAAGCAGCCACAAAATAGAACAAAATCATGCCCTTTGCAGCAACATAGACGCAGCTGCAGGCCGTTATCATAAACAAACTAACGCAGAAACAGAAAGCCAAATATCGCATTCTCACTGTAAGTGGGAGCTAAACATGAGGCACATGTGGACATAAGGATGGGAACAACAGACACTGGGGATCACTGAAGTGGGGAGACAGACCAGAGAGAAAGGTCTGCAAAACTACCTACTGAGTACTACGCTTACTTCCTGGCGGTTTGAATCATACCCCAAACCTCAGCACCCTGCAATATACCTTTGTAATGAATCTGTACATGTACCCTCTTGTTCTAAAACAAAAGTCAAAAAAATTCTGATACAATCTATAAAGCAAAGAATTATTTTGTGACTAAAGTAAATAAGTATTTATTGGGAGTCTGTTAGGTGTCTATGGTATAGCAATCAGAGTTTCCTCAACTTCTTTGATTTGCCAGCAATAAGAAAAACATCTCACATCGTGATCCAGTGTATGCATTCACACAAGCACAAAAGCGAAGTAACAGTTTTAGGAATAAAACTTTTTTTTACTAACATAAAGTAAAAATATAACAAAGTTAATGTCAAATATAATTTTTAAATATTTAACGGGATAAAAATTTTAAATGCCAAACTAAATGATACTGAAATCAATTTCAAAATATCAACACAAAAACAAAAAACAAACAAAAAATTGTCACAACCCATTAAGTTCATTTCATGACCAACTAATGGGTTTCAATACACTATTTTAAAAGTAGAACACAGATTAAACAGCATGAATAAGCTTCCAGTTTGAAAGATTTTTATTAAAAACTGTGATATTAATTAGCTATATGATGTAGGGTACATCACTTCACCAAATACTTAACAGGCCTGAAACTCAATTTCTTGGCCTGTAAAACGATACTAAATTCAAACTTTATAGAGCAGTTATTAAATAATTCTCTATTTCCTTAATTCTAATATGTAAATGTTCTTACATTCTAAAGTTTCTAGGATGTTTCAGATTTCATTTCATAACATGTAATTAATACAAATAAAAGGTAGCATTTCCTCTTCCCCAGAAGAGCTGTTAAACTGACATCATTCTAGAATAGCATAATTAAAACTGACATCATTCTAGAATAGCATATAAAAACATGTGCTAGATAAAAAGAAAAAAAAAGGTACAATGAAACCAAAGAACCCCATGATTCTTTTGAGCTCACAAGGAAAAACTGAAGAGAAAGAAATAACAGGTTGTCTTTTTGTGTTTAAATAAAAAGCCCTGGAGAAAGGAGTGAAGAGTGGATAAAAAGCAGCTTATGTAGGTTTTGAGAGCTCATTACACTAATTTGGTGCCCTTAGCCTCAGTCTTTAATGGGGGTGATATTAGCTAATTCCGTAGCCTAACTTCACTAGTAGAGTAAGTCCCAGCCTAGAACCAAGAATGAAGTCATTTGTTCTAGGTTAATTCTTATCAAAAGATACCTTTAATCAAAGAAATAAAACAGAAGAACCAAATTTCTAAGATGATAATGTATGCAAAGCTTATTTGGTGTTGCAGTCTGCAAATATAAACTGAAATTACATGAATAAAGAAGGTACACTATTCACTATTCATAATATGCCAGGATGCTGGGTAATATTAACCATAAAGTACTGTAAATGACTGGCTTTGTACTCTTAGAAACCAGGGAGAGGGAAGAAAGGTAAGGAGAAAGGGAATCATGTGTTATTAAAAGAATATACTTTACATGCTTAGATCTCTTTTTCTGATCAATATTTTCTGGCAAGATTGTTCTTTAACTGTTTTAATTAAAACAGATATCAGTACTATTTTTCTTTCAAAACCACTATAATATTCCATCACCAGTTATGCATTACAAGATTGGAAGAACAACAATGACATGCTATATACCAACCCTTCAAACACCTGGGCTGTCTGATCAGGATTCAGGATCAGACAACTGTGATAGCGCCTCAGAACAGCCACGATGCAGACACACAGTCCTGTTGTATAACTTCCTGCCAGGCTTGAGGATTTTAGGAGAAGTTCAGCTTCCACAACACTCAGTTCATTTAGTAACTACAACAGAAGAAAAGACTGAATAAAAATGTAGGTGCCAAAACAAATAGAAAAAACACTTATTTTTACAAACCATAAATATACTGAGTTATTCCACTACAAATACATTCCCTGAATTTAACTTTTTTTTTTAATTTTTAATCCTTTTCCAATTTATAGAGTTGTTCTTCTGTCTAGACATCAGGATGTATACAATCAGGAAGTACCCAGTGCTGAAATAAGGTACTGAAACTTTATGGCAGCACAAGGTTCTGGACTGTATAATTTTAGAAAACCTCACCCCTCACTTTTCTCCCCTTTCTCCTTCTTTTTAATAAAACAAAAGTTATTTGGCTTTGCTTTCTTTTTGTTAACAAAGTTAGTATCTCCTTAGTATCTCGTATACAATCAATAAAGGAAACCAAGTCTTATTTCTGTTTACTAATAACAGAAGACAAATAATGAACTCAAATGTTTATAAGAAATAACACAGTGTAGCAAATCAAATTATAAGGTTTGTTTGTTTTGGCTCTTAATCTAAAACATGTTCTATCATCAACAGCAAATAAACTTTCATCTTTCCTTAAGCAAAATAACAAAAGAAACAGAAGAAACATTAAAAACTGTCACGTTTTTAAATGGTATATATTTTGGCATCCATGATAATTATTTAATTGAAAATCATGAACACAATTATAAATAAAATGTTAGTTTAAGACTGTTAATTCACAATGTCTAAATTATTCAGAAATGTACTATGTCCCTAAAATAATGTTAATGCACAGCAATTGGTTCATTTTATTTTTTTTAGTTTTATTTTTTTTTTGAGACAGGGCCTTGCTCTGTCCCACAGGCTTGAGCACAGTTGTGTGATCATGGCTCATTGCATCTTTGATCTCCGGGGCTTAAGTGAGCCTCCTGCCTTAGCCTTCCAAGTAGCTGGGACTACAGGCATGCATCCAGCTAATTTTTAAATTTTTTGTGGAGATGGTGACTCACTATGCTGCCCAGGGGTAAAAACTCCTCAATTCAAGCAATCCTCCTACCTCAGCCTCCCATAGTGCTGGGATTATAAGCACAAGTCACTGTGCCCAGCTAATTGGCTCACTTTAAATTGTACAATGCCTGGTGGATTTGCATTCCTAAAAATAAGAGAAGCATGGTCTCTTTGACACCTGTATTGCGAAGTCAATTAGTCCATTGATGTTCAGTGCTGGCTCCATGAGATCAAAGATGAGCTGAATGTGGTGAGCCAAAGGGAGATGATAGGATGTTCCTGACGCGAAGCTTGTGATTTGTTCTAGCACATTGTTAGAAATCTGGGCAAACAAAAGCGAAAATACTGTAAGACCGATATTGGAAATAATCTTTTACTAAGATAAAATATTTTTACTCTTTAAGACAGTTGAATTTATACATGACTCTACTTTGACAAAAGTCAAAACATATTTTTACAGAAACTAAAACTATATACAAATAAGACAACTTTTTCATAACTATAATTTTTAAAAATATGGAAAGTTGTCATTAAGACCTAAATCTTAAGTATCCTAGTGGTAGAATAACTATAAATGTTATTTTTTAGATGCATCTATTTGAATATCAATGGATTTGTAAAGCAAAACAGATGTGTTTTCTTCTCAATTTCATAGTATTTTATCTCGATCACCAACAGATTTCTCCTTATCAATCGCAATATAGGACCAAACTCTAATAACCTAAGTATTCCATTAGCTACTATTTTATATGTCACTGATTATTATAAGGACAAAAAAATGTAGATAATAAAGATTAATCCTTCTGAGGAAGGCAACCTGACACTACTCAATAGTCTGAGATACTTCCAAGTATGTTTATAAAATATATGTATAAAACCATTAAGGCTGAGAAAATATACTGCATGAAAAAAAATTTTAAGGAAATTAGAATATTGCAAATGCACAACAAAACAGCTTTAAATGGCTACCTGAGATGTCACTTGATGTTGATCAAAATACGAAAGGAGCTGAAGTTTTGTGAACACAGTCTCGAGGGTTGGAAATGTCTCTTGTTTGTTCTTCCTGGCTTTTTGTCCTTCATCCCCACCTACATAAACAAAAAGCAGATCCATTATTTTAATAGAAGCTCTTGACATTTTTAATGGATACTTTTTTTAAAGTATAGCACACATACAGAGAAGTGCACAAATTCTATGAATTTCTACAAAATAAATACACTCACATGATAAGACCTGAATCACAAAATCACAGAACAGACTCTTGGAAACTCCCTCAGTCTCTCTAGGTGTGTCTCCCTCCCTAGAAGAACACAATCCTGATATCTAACAACTTAGATTGCTACTGCCTACTCTGGAACTTTATATAAAGGAAATCATATAGTATATGCTTTTCACATCTGGCATTTTTTAATCAACAGTATGCTTTTAAGATTGATTCATACTGCTGAGGTAATTTTAGTTTGTTGTAAAAATCAATATTCTCACATTTATAGTTTTCGAAAGTGTGACTATACCACTATTTACTTATCCATTCTAGTGAGTAGTTTCCAGATTTTAGCTATCATAAAAAGTGCCTTTATGAACATTTCTCACTAAATGACTTTTAAATTATAATGATATCAACAATGAAGGTGGGGAGATCTCCTGGGCTCACTTTGACACAAACACATACTTCCTTGGCATCTTCTTTGGAGACTCACCTTGTTACTTTTCTGAAATAGTTTAATATATTTTTTAAAAAAGAAATTACATAATTCCTTTTTTAATGGCAGCAAAAAATTAAATCACTCCACATTAATGAAGAAATGCTACATTTATCAAATTATCATAAAGAGGTTTGAAGAAAATTTCAATTAAAAAAATAAACATTGCTTATTCTAGGGGTAATCTTCTTAACAGTTCTAAGAATAAGATCCAAAAATAGATTCAATCCTGTTTTTAAATACTTTAATATTTTGTATTTACAAAGACAAATCAAAACACAAAAAGGAAAAGTTGGATATATAATTGATAATGTCATTACTAACACTGTGATTCTAAGTAGTTAAAGGCCCCCAAGACAAGAGTTCTACTCCTCACAGTATCTCTTCTTATTTAGGAAAGTTTAATTTCAGAGAACAAACGTGACTTTACAGATTTCTCTATTAAAGACACAAGAAATGAACAAGATTTCATTGAACTCAAAAATATTTTGCTAATGGCAAATGTAATGGTCTTAAAAAAATAACATTAAAATAAAAGAGATTTCTCTTCCAACAATGAGCAACTAGTGGTTAGAGTCAAAAACAAAATAAAACAAAATACCACAAGGCTGGTTCTTTTCTAATTCCCTAAACAAACAAACCTTGATAGCAAAGCACATTAGAATTTAAATGTGCGGGGGTAATATAAGTTGCAAGCTTGTGCCACTTTTGGCCAGTAACACCAAATATAATGCAAAGAATACAAACTAACAAATTCATTAAACCTGCTTCTTTTTTCAGTATCTACTCTCAAAAGTACAAATTTTATATGGAATTTTGCCTTCACTGTAGCTGTTCTCATGTCATGAGCATGTTTAAAAAATCCACGTTTTGAATTTTTCATTTACTAACATCGTTGATCCAAGGCTGAAGAGCTAACATTAATACATTTTGTGCACAAAATGCCTTAAAAGTGAAATTAATGGGGATTGGGGAGGGATTAAGGAAAAAGAAAAAGTGAAATTAATGTATTCAGTTCTTCCTAGCACAAAACAAATAAACAATAACAACAGACTTACTGAAATAGATCCTACTAAAAACTCCCAAGTGTATCTTTTTATTTGTGTGTGCTAGTAGATTCCATTTATCTACAATATCACTAACTTATTAAAACCTTATCTAAAAGAATGTAATTGGTTCTTGGAAATTTATACTTTAAAAGCAAAATGTAAGAAATTAGTGGTGGTTCTCAATGAAATACTTTATTTTAATGATATTTACATGAGTAACAATATAATCAATATATATTTTCCTCATCTTTGTTAATTTGCTTTTATAACATATTATTGCTCTTTTGTTGCTTATTTTGATTTTCATTTTTAAAAATCTTTAAGTCCTGAAACTCTAGCCTTTTAAAGGTTATCATAGTAAACTTCTCTAATATTTTCAAAAGATACAGCCTTGACAACCAAGAGAGATAACTGGTCAATGTAAATGGAAAATAAACTTGCATCATTCAACTGGAAATGTTATTTAAATTTTATATTATAAATTCCCCTAGGCAAGACCTGGCTGATCTGACAACACTCCTAATGAATTGGTTCCTCAAAATATTATTTTCATGTGTTCCCAGAAATCAAATACATGCAAACACAAGCTCTGTTTTCCTTACCAGCACTCATTTTGCTGAAAAAAGTGGGCATATTTCCAATAATCTGAAGTATGGTTAGCTAATTTCTGGTGCACACACTAAGCAGTGACTTAAAATTAAGATTATTTACAAGATAGCAGCTTCCTACATCCCAAATTAACAGCTTTCTAGTTAAGGATCTTTATCTAAAATGAAAGAAAGACAAAAATCCCCTCCCAGCGATGTGGTTCCACAGGTGGTATTTCTGTTTACCGATACAGGTTGAGCATTCCTATTCTGAGACGCCAAAATCTGAAATGCTCCCAACTCTGAAACTTTGAGTGCAGACATAATGTCACATTGGAAAATTCCAGACTTGATCTCATGTGACAGGTCACAGTCAAAATGAAGGCACACAACACAGCTTATTCAGCATCCCCAAGAGAAAAATAATTTTCAGGATATGTGTATAAAGTGTATATGAAACATAAATGAGTTTCATCTTTAGACTTGGGTCTCATCCCCAAGATTTCTCATTATATATGCAAATATTCAAAAATGTGAAAATATCCAAAATCCAAAACACTCTGGTCCCAAGCACTTTATATAAGGAATACTTAACCTGTTTCTCATAAGGCAGCACAGTGGCTGGGCACAGTGGCTCACACCTGTAATCTCAGCACTTTGAGAAGCTGAGGCGCACGGATCACCATGAGGTCGGGAGTTCAAGACCAGCCTGACCAACATGGAGAAACCCCATCTCTACTAAAAATACAAAATTAGCTGGGCGTGGTGGCACACCTGTAATCCCAGCTACTCAGGAGGCTGAGGCAGGAGAATCGCTTGAACTGGGGAGGTGGAGGTTGCAGTGAGCCGAGATTGTACTCCAGCCTGGGCACCAGAGTGAGATTCTGTCTCAAAAAAAAAAAAAAAAAAAAGGCAGCACAGAACAACATTTTTCTCTTTGTGAGCTCATATGCTGGAATTGCCTATTTGAGAGACTGGCACAAAGACAGGACAAAGTGTAGTGTGGCATTAAACAGCTGTGAAGGAAGTTAGTCGGCTCAAAAGAAAAGGATACAACATTGCTTCCTTCCCCGTCTCATACCCCTCAGCCTTCTAAAAACAAAAGTTTCATAAGATCTGGAAAGACCCTCTAAAAATAATTTAGATAAAATATGTATTACTGAACCTCCTGAAGGAAATACTGTCCCCTCCTTTCCAAGTATTCCAAAAGTAGTTTTAAATTTTCTTTGCTAGCTAGTTTCGGGCTTCTAAATTCAATCTTCTAAATGCAACTGTTTCCTGTTTTCTCTAAGAGAAAACAGCAAAACAACAGATAAAGAGTTTTCTTAGCCAGAGCACTTGCTTTTCTCAAGCTCAATAATGACAAGTCAACAAGAAGGTTTCATTTCCCTTCCATTACTCTTGGTTGCCCCCTCAGAGAGCTGAGGTATTTCAAAGTCCTTAACCAGCAACAGAAGGGAGTTAGGGAATATGATGTGACTAACAGGAAGGATTACTTCCCCACTGTGTTCTGAGGACTGTCACCTCTGACATCAGATATCCAGAACACCATATGCAGACTGAAACACACTGCCCCTTGTACCATGTTTCTGCATGTGCACCAGTATTGACCAAAAAGAAAGAGAACATATCTGCATTATTAAGATCTGTATTTTTCTCTAGTAAAGGTCTAGGGTGGGCAAGCTCTAGCAATTTATCCTGCTAAAGTCTAAGAACTGGATCTCCTGCGGAGAGTCAATAAAAAAGTTATTATGTACTACAGAACACAGTAGGGCTCCTAGAGGTGGTTTATACCATGTATAGGAAGAATGTTGTTTACACAGGATAAACACAAACTTTCTTTTTCCTTCTGTGATTTAAGTATTAGAGAAATAAACACCAGTGCTGCTGGCAGGATACATAATGATATCATATTTAAAATAATCTGATTGCCTAATGAAATAAACAAGCCTTGAAAAGAATAATTAGGCAAACGTGAAGTGGATAATTATAAAATTCCAATTATGCAAGGTGGTGATACAACATAGAGGCACAGCTTCACTGTAAAAACTATGTCAAAAGGATGGGGAAAGAGCATTTCAACTAAAGAAGACATTATAGAGCAAAGATCAAATTTTCTTTTTTATTTGAAGTTATTTGGCGATATAGCTATCACTACCTATTGCAATTACTTTTCTGAATAATGTAAGCAAAGATGAGCAAATATACTGTCCTGATTTTCAATTAACATGTAAATGTGAGTGCCCCAGAACAAAAGCTAACCACGAGCTTGGAAAATTATGGTGAAAAAATAGAGAAATGGATCTCTTTCAGACTAAGCGTTTTCAACTCATTCTTTGGTACTTCATTTATTACTACTAAAGAAAATTTGAGAAGTATACCAAAAAGAAGAATAAATTACCTACACCTACCTATGGAATACAATATTTTAATACAAGTATTACTATAAATGGAAGCAAGGCTTTACAATTTAAATGTGCTTGTTCACATTTCAATGTGACAGTCATTCAGGAGAGGAAACGCTCTGCTGACAGCGACACAGACCACTTTGATAAAGACTGTGCTCAGAGGGAAGGCAAAAAGCAACACAATAGGAGCAAATGCATTAAGATTCTTTACCCCCTGTCTCTGTGGTGCTCTTCTTATTTAGAATTTTCAGGATATCTTTGGTAATCTTCTTCAGCTGATGCCTTGCTTCATCACGCTCTTTGCCGACTCCATAGAGAAGGATTGTGCGCTGGTTACATTCATGACTTGAAGATTCATCCTGAAAAACAGAAAATGCATTCTGAAACTCTTGTCTGCAGGGTTGGGGCTGCATTTCATATCCCTGAAAGGCACTAACCACAGTACCTCCATGCTGGCTTGCGGTGATGGCATCCCGCCCTCCCTTCAATTCACCTCAACCTCCACTGGCAACACCCTTGTCTTTCCAGTTTGGAACTTGCTAACATTATTAAAAAAAAAAGGTGTCAACTGACCTGAAGTCTTAATAGAAGCACTTGATGTGGGCGTACCCTACAGAGTAAGTTTTGGCTATTGAAAAACTTTTCATTGTTTAAAATTGAACATGGTATTAATTTCACATCATGTAACATAATGTCTAGTCATATTTTTTCCTTAAGGAAAATGTTCTCTCTTCATAAGATTGGTTTTACTAGCAATAGTAAATATTTACATTTAGGGGAAAAAAATCTTGCTAGGATCCTCAAAATATTTATAAAAAATATTCCTGGACAGGGTGCAGTGGCTCATATCTGTAATCCCAGCACTGTGGGCAGATCGCTTGAAGACAGGAGCTCAAGATCAGCCTGGAAAAGAGAGACTTCGTCTCTACAAAACTATATATATTTCATTTACTTCCAACATGACTGTGAGATACATGCATATTTATTTCCAAATGACAAAACAATAAGGTGTGTAGGTGTCATTAGGTGTGAGGCAAACAGCTGAAAATACAAACATGTTCTGACATCACCACTCTTCCCTTCTGGACCATCTCCTCACTGCCACCCCCCAGGCACAATAAATCCAAGCACTATTTTTTTTCCCACATGTGAAAGAAATTTAGTCACAGCCTAACGAAAGCATATGCACACCACTGAACACATTCCTCAGCCAAAGTTACAGAGTCCAGGATGTGCCCTCTCGTGCCTGGCTCTGAATTTTTCTATGGCAATATCTCTCTTGGATTTTATCATCTTCCATTTTTTTAGAAAATGCCCAGATCTATCCTTTGGTAAACCTCCTTTTCTTTCTTTTTTTTTTGAGACAGAATTTCGCTCGTTACCCAGGCTGGAGTGCAATGGCGCGATCTCGGCTCACCGCAACCTCCGCCTCCTGGGTTCAGGCAATTCTCCTGCCTCAGCCTCCTGAGTAGCTGGGATTACAGGCACGCACCACCATGCCCAGCTAATTTTTTTTTGTATTAGTAGAGACGGGGTTTCACCATGTTGACCAGGATGGTCTCGATATCTTGACCTCGCGATCCACCGGCCTTCGCCTCCCAAAGTGCTGGGATTACAGGCTTGAGCCGCCGCGCCTGGCCGGTAAACCTCCTTTTCTTACTCTTTGTATATTTTTGCCCATGGCAAGCACTTAGCCTTCCCAACAGTATCCATCTTATCCTAAGGCGCTTATATGAGAAAAGAACTCCTCCCAGAGAAAACAAACTGCACTGTGTTCCTAATTAGTAGTGGTGGCAACAAAGAGCAAAAACCTTAGACTAAGAGAAGTCCAGTGTTTGCTGGAGTACTTCATATGTGTACCCTGCACAAAGTAGCATATCGCTTCTGCGGCCTTAAACAAAGAGCCTGTTTTCCCATTCTGTTACTTGGCTCTCAGTCTTTTTGTCAGTCTTTCTCAGGTACACACTTGCCACTGCTTCCCAATGCACTGGTTCCTTTTTTATTATACACTACCAGAAATAAGAACTTATATACCCTGCCAATCTATCTTTCTATCTCCTATTCCCAAATGATTCTTAATATTTCAGGTGTTCAAACTTGCCTCAAAAAAAAAAAAAAAAAAGGCAGCAGCAAGCAGCAAGTTTCTTTTAGAAGCTGTTCTTACTTAATATCCTGGTACCTCTCCCAAATTTTCAAAAGATATTCCTAATCATAGGATACAACTGACATAAGCAGTGATCCCTATAGCTGGCTGCACATCTGAATGAGCTGAGCTGCTTGCTAATTTTTCATTTTCATTGTTGCTACAGAGAATTACTGGTATATTTCTTTTTCTGTTGTTGTTTGGTGGGTTGTATACATATAAACCTTAGGAAGGAAAAAGAAGGGCACTAAGAAAATTATAAAACATGAAGGCAGTGCCAGTCACGTGCTTTGGCAATTGTTTTCAGTTAAGGCATATATCAAATGGTTCTAATGTAAATGTTTATGAGAAGTGTGATGACTTCAGCAAAGTTATTCAATAACTGTTTATGGAATATCTACTTAAGGTAAGACAGAATGCTAGGAACCCTGAGAAAATACAAGGATGAATGATTCCGGTCTTCAAGGAGCACAGATTCAATGTCATAAAAGTAGTATTTATAGACCTAGAAGCCCAAAGAGGGGTGGTGAAAGAAAGCATCCTGGAAAGAGCCACATGCTCCTCACAATTGCACAGGATCACCATGGCCCCAAATTTACCCATAATGGCCCATGCTTGGGGTAGGAGAGCTCTGACTGCATGCTGGTTGTGCCACTTGCCAAGTCCATGATCTGGAATAATGAACCTTCCTAAACCTCCGATTCGTCTTCTGAAAAATGGGGTAACATCCCTTCCTTGTAAGGTTTTTGTAAGAAAACCTGAGAAAAAGTATGCAAAATGCTTAGGAGCATACTGGACAGTGTTCACTGCTGTTCATTCACATGCTAGGCTTCCACTCCTCTGCTGCATGTCCCCCACACCCATACCGAACTGCATTACTCAGCATTTCACAAAGACTCTAGGGCACTTCTTCCCTTTGCTGTTGCTCGTCCTTGCACCTAAAATACTCTCATAGCTGCAATTTCACTTGCTGAAATGCTATGTACAAATACAGTGTCAGCTCCCTCACACTATCACTCCAGTTTATTGAAAACCTCCACACAGAAGGAGTAGGGAGGGGAAGTAGACTCTGGAGCATTTATTACAGTGTAATTCACTTATTTTCTAGGTATTTGTTTAATGTCTGTCTTCCTCATTAGTGTGTAAATTTTGTGAAAGACTCCATGTCTGTTTTGTTTCATTTTATAATCTCCTTAATGGGCAATGAGTTAGCATTTCGTATTTGTTGAACACACTAAATACAGAAAAAGTGGACTAATAAACGAACTAAGATAGCTAAAGGAATAGGGCAGACATGACGATAAGAACAAAAATTAGTTTTGTATGAAACTTTACCTGATGATTAGGTGCTGAGAAAAATGAAGGGGAGATGTGAGAGACAAAGCTAAAGTAAAAGAGTTTGTACGGTGAACTAAGTTTTAGTGCTGTGACTGAAGCCTAAGAAGCAAAATGAAGAAGTACCTAAGAAGTTAGGAAAGGATCAGGGGGCTGAATCCAAGGAGTCAATGTGCATCTCATTGGACTTCAAGATTCACCCACTAGTTAAATCTACAGGGGAAAAAAATACATTAATTCATTATAAGGGCAGGGTATTTTTGAATTTACCTATAATTGCAAGTAATTTGAAGGGTAGGTAGAAGTGTGTAAATGTGCAGTAGTTGGTTTGATACAAGCCCTAACACAGAGGTGACAGCTCAGAGATGAGGACAATATGTCAAGTCCCAGGAGGGGTGCAAAACCTCCATGTTATGTTTAGGAAAGAAGAGTCAAGAGAGCTGAGATGGTGAAGGGGGTAAATAAGTCATCAAACAGTGCAGTTGCACTCTCTATAATTAATAAGATAGTATGATAATGTGGAGTCCCACAAGTCAGAGGAGGGGACATATAAGAAAGAGAGCCATTGACAAAGTCCAATGAAGTCAAGAAATCACAGTGGACGTGACTTTTGACTTGTTTACTAAAAAATCATGCTTGAACCTCAAAAAAGAAGTTTCCCTAAAGTGGTAGGGGCTCAAAGTAGGAAACAAGTGGTTGAATTAAGAGGTGATGATGAGGCTGGGCGCGGTGGCTCAAGCCTGTAATCCCAGCACTTTGGGAGGCCGAGGCGGGTGGATCACGAGGTCGAGAGATCGAGACCATCCTGGTCAACATTGTGAAACCCCGTCTCTACTAATACAAAAAAATTAGCTGGGCACGGTGGCGCGTGCCTGTAATCCCAGCTACTCAGGAGGCTGAGGCAGGAGAATTGCCTGAACCCAGGAGGCGGAGGTTGCGGTGAGCCGAGATCGCGCCATTGCACTCCAGCCTGGGTAACAAGAGCGAGACTCCGTCTCAAAAAAAAAAAAAAAAAAAAAGAGGTGATGATGAAATGGTGAGGGTAGGGAAGTGACCCACATTTACCGGGAGTTGGGCATGAAGAACAGCAGCTTGAGAGGAAAGAGAGAGTTATGAAAGATCATCAACAAACTCTTGTTTCAGAACTATCTTTCAAATAAACAAATTTCCATAGAGGAAATCGAGATTGGAGAATAGATTACTGAAAAAGGATGTAAGAGACAATGGCCTCTTATCTGGATTAATAAGGAAAGAAAGGAACATCTTTCTACTTAACCATAGGAAAAAAGGAAAATTAGTGAAAATACAAAGAAATTTTGAGGTGAAGAAGAAACTTAAAGGAACTCAAATTGTTCATCAGCCTTGATATGTACAGGGAGTTCAGCCAAGAAATAGTCATGAGTTGAGAATGAGGGGATAAAACTGAAAAGCAAAAGCAGCATGCAGCCGGCTGGAAAACAGTAACTGCTCAACCTCTATAAGGGGTGTAAAGACAGCATCTTTCTTAGTATTAATATTTTCAGGGAACTCATGATAGCTGTTATTAAACTAGCCTTCAAAGAGGCCAGGAAGAGGCACTTCAGAAGCTATTATTTTTCAAGAGCCTACAAGATTTGTTTACATCAGTATTTTGTAAAAGTAGAAAATGTATAAGCCTTCAAATAACAAAAATAACAATTTATAGCAAACGAGAATAAAGTCAACCTAAGAAAATTTACCAATTATTTTCAAAAGTATCAATGATTTCTGCTCTTTCAACTTGGTGTTTAAACACCCTCAAGTTAATAGTTTTAAGTAATATTAATAATCTGAGATAAGCATCCAAAAATCACTCTCTTGTTTATTCCCTCAAGGATACTGTTGCTGGACAACGAAAAGCACCAACTGGATATTATAAGAGATATCAGGCTACCTCTTTTATTCTAGTCCACCTGCTGCTATTGAATTGAATGGGTCATCTCCCCTGTAAAATGAGTCCTAAGGATCTCGTCCTTTAGATCAATTACTTTCTTTCTCCAGATACTATCTCACACTCACAGAGACTTAACAGATGAAGAAACTAGAAGGATGCACGCCAAAAACCCTGGAAGGCTTGTTGTACTACACAAATTAAAATATGTCTCTTGAGCCAAATGTCCTTACAAAGAAGAAATGGAGTTAATGGAATTGAAGTCTGCTCTAATTCATGTTTATTTCTTTAAAATAACTGATTAGAAATTTTGCCAAAATGTGTGTGTGCTGATAAAGATGTGATAATGATGGTGAGATGAGCAGAGCTGGGTATTCTCATTTCACCTTATCATATTTTCTGATATTTCAGCAATGATCCAATAATCATAGAATTTTTAAATTACTAATGTCCTTAAAGAAAAATGAAAAAGATCTCACTCTCAATGTGCTTCCTTTCTTCCAAACACTAATAAAAAACAGATGAAGTAGATGTAATTGTCCTTCCGATAAAACAAAATAAGGCACTTCATACTTCCCAGTACTCTCTAATTTTGTGTGCTCTAATTCAAATGCAAATCCAGTATATATCTTGAAGTAAACTTCACATAGCAACCTACCACATCTCTAAGAAAAGCAATAAAGACTAGTCTTTAGAGATAAATGCATTTACTTAAAAATTTTAGCTTATTAAATAACTCTTAAAAGATGCCTTGTAACACTGTTTCTTTCAGCTGAATCTTTCAATAGACCATTTTTTGGAGGGGATAAAACAAGTTCATATAAATGTTCCATCAGGAATAAGCCTCTGAGCTGGGGAGGAAGAATGGGTGTGCACATGGATGAGGAAACTGTTACAGGAATGAAGACATTAAGAGGTTTCTTTTTTTTTTAAATCATGAGTAACTGTACATAAAGTGGAGTATATTTTCTGTAAATCAAGAAAACAGGAGGCCAATTTAACTAGATTTGTATATGAAATCTTTGTTCTACACAGCTTATAGTCCACAGTATGACTAATATTTATATATACTTGTCCTCTACTTACAAGCAAAATACTCAAGACTGGGATGTCAGATAACTGGTTCACAAAAGACAGCATTCTTTTTTGCAAAATACCTCAATGCCCAAGACTCGTTATTTTTGGAGCCTGTTGTATATCTAACCTAAATTTCTATATTCTGATGGATAAAGCCAAGGTAGTAGACATAACTATGCAATGCTTTAAAACACATGCCCTCAAACAAAATATTCATTAATGTCAAAATGACCACATTTAGAACCACAGACCACTGGAACTAAAGCAGCCTAAGAGCTAATCAAACGTCATAATTATATCTCTACTCCCCTGCCCAGTTCCAAAAGACTACAGGGTTCAGAGTAAACCCATTTGAAGCAAACATTTTTCATATGAGTAGACAACTACCTTTAGTAGACTTGGTAAAATAAACAAACCAATTAAACCACTTAAGAGTAAAAATTCTGTTCATTTTTCTAACTCATCTCAATCATACAAAATAACCAAATCAATCAAAGTTAGCTATGCTCCCAACAGTAACACAAACAACTGCAAACTGTATGTGTTGATATTATTTACAAATGAGAGATTAAAGTATATATAATTTGCTCTGCTTCTATTCATATGAAAATATGCTTCTGTAACCCGAGATACTTTTCACTTAAAGATTTTAGTCACTTTCAGCATTAAGTGGCTAACTGGCAGCCTTCCTCCAATGGAAAACTGTTATCAGAGGTGGTTCGTAAATAGGTATGTGGTTGTGAGTTAAAAATCAGAGAAAAGATCAAGTTAATTTAGAACAAGAACTGAAGCCCTTCTTTTATCCCTCAAATCCCTACTGATAGCCCTTCTAGAGGTTTGGAAATATAAATTCTCAATAAGGTAGTATGATTTAAGTATCTTGAATTAGTTTTCCTTTAATATGATAGGTAGATTTGTTGAAAATAATCATGATTTTCTTGTATAAGCCTTGTTTCATCTGATGGTCTTAGAAAAAGCATCAAAAATATGCTTTAGCATTTACAATTTGTTGTAAAGGCAAGAATGGTCTTTATTTTATTGAAAGAGGTACAGCCCTCCCACACATGAAATTCACCTCTCCCTCCTGGGCCTCTTAATGGGAGAGGAATTGAGGAGAGGATGTGACAGGGAAGATTCTCAGGTACAAAAATTCACAAATATAGATTCTAGAACTAGACAGCACAGGTCAGAATGGAGTTTCCATTTAACTTCACTGCTCTGCTCCTCAGTTCCCCTCATCCAGAGAATGAGGATAATACACTATTTCAGAGAATAGTTGAGATAATAAATTGACTTAATTCATGACAGTATAAGAAATTAAACTTTGACAATTATTATCTGAAGTATATACAGCATAAAAGCTCTTTTTAAAAGTATAATTTTGAGTCTACAACAAATAAGGAAGGCTAATTAAGATCTGTTTACAACAGTCATATTTAAAAATAACAATACAATCATTTCCAAGAGTTTAATATCAAACTAATTCCTCAAAGATGACCAACAGGTGGGGATTATATCTGAAATGACTGAAATTAATAGCTTCATTTCAAGTTCTAAATAGCAATAAAATTCTTATGTCCATTTAAATCAGTGGGCCTCACATTTGAGTGTCCTCACATTTGAGCATCAATGGAAGGCTGACTAAAATATAGATGCGGGGTGGGTACCCCAGAGTTTTTGATTCACTCAGCTAGGCTGATGCCCAAAAATGTGCATTTCTAGCAAGTTCCCAAGTGATGCTGAGCTGCTGCTCTGCACTTCAAAAACCAGTGAAGATATTGAACATGTAAAGAGATACACAAATACTCAAAATAGAAATAACCAAAACGTGTTCACAGCAAAGGCACCAACCCAAATGATTTCTACTGATAACAGAAGGACACTGCAGTTTGAGATACCAGGGGTGTGTGTTTCTGCAAAGCAATATTTACATAAAGTTAAAGCAGCAAAACACTTTGCCCTTCAATCTCACCCCTACTGTATCGTTTGCCCTTTTGGTTTCAAAGTTAAAGAACTGTATGTAATTGTGATACAAGGATGCCTTAATGTTATATTTTCCCCAAAACTCAAAGTTAGGTAAAGAAACAAATATTGTTTGTTTATATTTAAATTCTATTCAAGAAAAGCATGAAGGACACTGTATATAATAAGCCTGGCAATGGCTACAACCACTTTTCTAATGTAATTTTGGAATCTGCTAATTTATAATAGAAGGAAACTGTTTCATCTACAAAGGAGTTAATCAAACACAGATTTAAAATAATGACATTATTAACCAAGGCAAAAACAAAGGGCCAGAGATTTAACATCCTTAACCAGCACGCATTTTGAGTTAACGCAATTACTTGTTAAAAGAAAATACATCACCCAGTGTTGTACGCAATATATTTCAGATAAATTAACCACCCAAGAAAGCAAGCTTAAAATCTTCTCCAGGAAGCAGACTTCCAAGGCTTGATATCAAGTTGGATTTATCATTTGCATAGAAAATAACCATAACTCCAAGTTATAAACCATCTATGGAAGGTTTCAGTAAAAAGCTGCAAGATTTTAAATTGCTTTTTAAAAGGTGACTTCTCAGCCACCCTCATCCCACATTTCCCGGAAATAAAAGCAGAAGTCCTAAAAAAGGACAGACAGAAATTCAGTGTCTGCATAGCTTTGAGTCCAGCTATGAAGACAATCTCTGATTGTGAAGCCCTCTCTTTCTCTCCTTCTATTTCCCTCTAGAACACTCAAGACTTTACTGATGAAAAGTCAGGAAATTCTCTATCACAAAGAAGTTTGGCAACTAAACTAAGACATTAAAAGGAAAATACCAGATGCCACTCTGCAGGCTGCAATAACTACTATTTTACTGGATACACTCATATCCTCCAGAATCAACACAGTAATCAGGTAATGTTATTTCTATAAGTACTTGACAAATATATGTATTTACCCTCTGATGTGTGTGTACATTTTTCCAAGTTTCTCCTAAAATTGTAAACCTTAATAACTATCAATGCAAGCATGTATTTGGAATAAAAATTAAAATACAAGTGTAATTAATTATGTCAGAGACAATTGTTAGTTAAGCTCTTCATTAAGAAAAATTATACAAACAGTAGGAATAAAATACAAATGGTCTTAGTTACTTCGCCTCAAGTATAAAATGAGATTTGAATACAGATAAAGGGAGCTGAAATTCTCAATGTTAAGAATACTTGTTAAATAACTTACATACTATGCAAAATGTATATTCACAAAATTAAATTTCCAAAACCATGAGGGATGAACTAAGACCATGCGGCAGTAGCAAGGAAGGTTAAAATCAGTGATCTTGTATTATAAAACATTCAGTTTTGTTTAGTATTATTTTAAAGCACTAAGTAGGTGGAGAGGTGCTGAAAATTAAAGCCATACTGTGACAACAGGATTTTTAATTATTTTCTTTCCATAATTAAAGACAGAAAAGAATTCTGCGGACATTTTGGGGAATGTAAGTGCTACATTCATTTATCTAAATTTATTTTACATGAAAGTTTTTTTAATGTGTTATTTGTACTTTTAATATATCATGATAATTAAGAATATTTTATATAGAACCAATTTCATTTATCTCTGATGAAATAAAAAGATTACAAACGTCACTTCAAATTTCTAAGATGTAGATGCCATACAGCATATTCGAGTCACTTGTTAGTTTTCTTTATAGCTGCCTATTGTGGTAATAACCTATATTTTATTTTAGCTACCATTACACACTCCATAAATCTAGCAAGTATGCCCCGTTTTGAGGAATGCCAACTCATGACCATATATACACAAGCCATTTCTCTCTGTCTCTTATGTTTTTACTATTTTAAAATTTATACTGAATGATATTCAAGAAAATGTATGCAACTTCAGATACACTGAGCAAAGTTAGAAATAAGATATACATAGGTTAAAATATTTGAAAGAGAATAATGAATCTCTGTGAGGCCAATTTTTGAATGACTGACTGAGCAATATAAAAACAGGAATATCTTCCAAATATAAAGAAAAAAGGTTCAGGTTTTTTTTTTGTTTTGTTTTGTTTTTTACTGATTCAGTCTTTTATTTAAGTTTCTCGAGAGTAATTTATAACAATTTCTTCCCCCTTTTTATTACTTTAGGATTCTAACAGGCAATTATCTATCATTTCTTTCTCAAATGCTTTGATGATACTACAGTAAAAGAAGCTCAGGAATAAGTATGGTGGGGGAAAAGTGAATGTGAATAGAAACCAAAAAGCTAAAAGGCATGGAGGGGAAGATGGAGAAGAGTAAAGCACAAACCCATTATTTCTCTTCTGGCTTTTGCATATAAATATGTGTAAGCTATAAGTCAAAACATGCTTTAAGAGGCAAGCATTCAACAAATAAAAAATACAAAGCATCCATAACTTCACATATTGTACTTCAGATCATTTCTCTTCAGCAGAGATGCAATATTTGCTGCAATGAAATATTTTAGGATTCAGTTTTCTGTGTTCCTACTAACTACTACAATGAAGATGAAAAACCTCAACTTTTAGAGAAGGCCATGTCCAAAAAAGTTACACACAGAGATAACAGCAAAAATAACTACCTCAGGCTGAAAATAACCATCCTCTCTCTTGTTCTCTAGGTAACAAAGGAGAAATGCAAGTCATCGACAACCTCACCTCTGTGCCTGGGAACACCAGTCTGTGCACCAGAGATTACAAAATCACCCAGGTCCTCTTCCCACTGCTCTACACTGTCCTGTTTTTTGTTGGACTCATCACAAATAGCCTGGCGATGAGGATTTTCTTTCAAATCCAGAGTAAATCAAACTTTATTATTTTTCTTAAGAACACAGTCATTTCTGATCTTCTTATGATTCTGACTTTTCCCTTCAAAATTCTTAGTGATGCCAAACTGGGAACAGGACCACTGAGAACCTTTGTGTGTCAAGTTACCTCCGTCACATTTTATTTTACAATGTATATCAGTATTTCATTCCTAGGACTGATAACCATTGATCGCTACCAGAAGACCACCAGGCCATTTAAAACATCCAACCCCAAAAATCTCTTGGGGGCTAAGATTCTCTCTGTTGTCATCTGGGCATTCATGTTCTTACTCTCTTTGCCTAACATGATTCTGACCAACAGGCGGCCGAGAGACAAGAATGTGAAGAAATGCTCTTTCCTTAAATCAGAGTTCGGTCTAGTCTGGCATGAAATAGTCAATTACATCTGTCAAGTCATTTTCTGGATTAATTTCTTAATTGTCATTGTATGTTATACACTCATTACAAATGAACTATACCGGTCATATATAAGAACAAGGGGTGTAGGTAAAGTCCCCAGGAAAAAGGTGAACGTTAAAGTTTTCATTATCATTGCTGTATTCTTTATTTGTTTTGTTCCTTTCCATTTTGCCCGAATTCCTTACACCCTGAGTCAAACCCGGGATGTTTTTGACTGCGCTGCTGAAAATACTCTGTTCTATGTGAAAGAGAGCACTCTGTGGTTAACTTCCTTAAATGCATGCCTGGATCCATTCATCTATTTTTTCCTTTGCAAGTCCTTCAGAAATTCCTTGATAAGTATGCTGAAGTGCCCCAATTCAGCAGCATCTCTATCCCAGAACAACAGGAAAAAAAAACAGCATGGTGGTGACCTAAATGAAGAGACTCCAATGTAAACAAATTAACTGAGAAAATATTTGAATCTCTTGGTGTTCAGAACTCATTAAAGCAAAGTGCTATGTAAAAATATTAACTGACGAAGAAGCAACTGAGTTAATAACAATGACTCTTAAAACAAGTAACAGAAGATTACAAAAGCAATTTTCATTTACCTTTCCAGTATGAAAAGCTATCTTAAAATACAGAAAAATAATCTAACCTGTAGCTGTACAGTAGCAAAACAAACAGCATCCAATCGTCATGCGGCATGCAAAACTACGCAGTATTCATGTTTTGAAGAATTTTGCCAAAATGAGTAATCATATAATAGCTTCTGTAATTTTTTAAATACATTAATACTCATAATTTTATTTTTTCATAATCAACTAAGGAAGAATGATCAATTGGATATAATCTTGTTACCAAAAATGATTATTTAAAATGTATATATATTCTAGTCTCCTAACCAAATCATGACCTACTGGGATACTTATAAAAATTTAAGTAAGTGGGATATACAAAGAATAGTAACTATTAACTTTTAATTCTTAACAAAAACCTAAGAGATTTAAACTAATTGAAACTGTATTTGATTGGACTTAATTTTATGTTTATTAAGAAGATATTTAAAGACGACCTTTACAATAAAGATAAGAAATATCAGTCATTAAAATAAGGAGAGTTACTTTTATGACATTCTAACACTAAAAAATATAGAAGTATTTCCTTAATTCTAGAGAAACTGGTTTTACTAATTTTTTACAACTTCAATAATACCATCACTGACACTTACCTTTATTAACTAGCTTCGAGAAAATAGCTGCTAATTGGGTTAATGAACATTTTACCTTAGTGAAAAAAATTAAATATGATTACAAAATTGCACAACATAACTACTTAGAGGAAAGTGACTGAACTGTTTGCAATTACTTGTTTGTATTGGTGTGTATACAAAATTTACATTAAACTCTAAATCACTCTGTTGTAATTTCTTGCTTCAAAGATATTAGATACTATGACTCACCATATACAAGTACATCAGATCCATTTAAGAAAGAATTAATGCCAACACTTTCATTATATGTTATTGTGCAAAGTCTCTTCTGAAGATGACATCTCATTTCAGTAAGTTCAAATGTAACAGGTCAAACTTATAACATGCAGTCTAATTCTACACAAGGCATATTCGTTATTTTAATGTAAACAAAACAAATAATACATGTGGAAGTTTACATCACTTATCTCAATCTTACATGATCCACAAAGGTAATTCTCAAACAGAAGGAGAAACAGAGATCAATACCTAAATATAATGCCAGAAGAAATAAAAGGGTATATTGTTGTATAAAGCTCACTAAACTTTAATAATAATCACTTATCTCCAAATCCTCTACAACCTCTGCTGAGTTCTATTTCAGTACAAAGCTGAACTCATTTAACTACTAAGTGGTATTTACTTCCAAGCAGCCACATTTCCTTCTCCAGCACCACTAAAAGTAAGCACTGAGTGTCAATGGAGAGACAGAGACAGTTCATATAGTATATACCCTATATACTGCTGGGATAAACAGCAATAGCAATTTTTGCTATGTAGACTAATACAGTTCACTCTAAAATCATATGCATAAATTTGTATGTTCTATAGGAATTCCAGGATATTTGGGGTAGAAAGATAATCTAAAGATCAACTAATCTAACCTTCTTGTTTTGCATGTAACAAAAATGAAAGGCAGACTCATCCCTTCACCCATCTAAGTCAGTGGTAGAGCATGCATTGAAACTGACTACTTCACAGTGTCATGAAGGGCAGATGTTGGGAGACTGCAGAATGGACACAAACTACCCCAAAAATCTTTGTCACTGAGATGACAATTTCCAAAAGAGAGGAAATAAACAGAAATGCTAATAGTAATATGGTATTTTAGTAAAAATAACTGCAAAGTATTTGGAATTACCTGTTTTATGGGAAAAAATATATATATATATAGACACACCATGAAAATTTTACATAAAACTCTAAAATCATGCTTTGCTGGGATTTCTTTATTGAAGAAACTTAGACTTCATATATTCTTACATTAAACTAAACCCATTCAAGACAGTCTGAGAGTTAGTATTTATGGAGTGCTCATTATACATAAAACATGCCATTATCTCTAGTTTTTGGCATATAAATATACATCATAACCCCACATTTCATAAGTTTTATTTTTTTAAATGAAGCCAAATTCTGTAGACTCAGGTCCAGATGTGAAGAGTTCAAAAGATGAGACAATAAAATGTAGTCTTGCCCATAGTCTCAGTGGCTTACAAGTCATAAAGGTACTAGTTACTGGCAGTTTTTCTCAGTGGTTTCTTACACAAAAGGTCTAAAGCAGGGTGTTGGCAAACTATAGCCCACAGACCAATTCCCAGCCCACTGCCTATTTTTGTACAGCTTGAGATTTAGGAATGTTTTGTTTTCATTTTTTTGTTTGTAATTTTTATGGATACATAATAATCGTACATATTTATGGGAGCAGAACGATGGTTACCAGAGAGTCATGTGGAAAGAGGAGATAAAGAGTGGCTGGTAAATGAGTACAAAAATACAGTTAGCAAGAAGGAATAAGATCTACTGTTCAGTAGCACAGCAGGATGACTACAGTTTATGTATTGTATATTTCAAAGTAACTCAAAGAGTGGCTCCTAACAGAAAGAAAAGAATGCCTGCAGTGAGGGACTCCCAATTACCCTGATTTGATCATTACACATTGTATACTTGTATCAAATATCACGTGTACCCCTTTTCAAATGTTTGTAAAGAAAAAAAATCAAAAGAATAAAATTTCATGCCAAATGAAATTTATAGGAAATTCAAGTTGCAATGTCCATAAATAAGGTTTTATTAGAACAAAACTATTTGGGTTTTATCCATGGCTGCTTTCATGCTATGACAGAGCTGAGTTGCTATGATGGAGACTGCATGACTCACAAAACCTAAGTATTTTCTAACTGATTCTTTAAAAAAAAGAAGAAAGAAGAAAGAGGAAGAAGAAGAAGAAGATGATGATGATGACGATGACAACTGGGGGGCCTGGCACGGTGGCTCACACCTGTAATCCCAACACTTTGGGAGGCCAAGGCAGGTGGATCACCTGATCCCAGCAGTTTGAGACCAGCCTGGCCAACATGGTGAAGCCCTGTCTCTACTGAAAAGATAAAAATTAGCTGGGCATGGTGGCAGACACATGTGGTCCCAGCTACTCGGGAGGCTGAGGCAGGAAAATTGCCCGAACCTGGAGGTTACAGTGAGGTGAGATCAAGTGACTGCACTCCAGTCCGGGCGACATAGCGAGACTCTCTAAATAAATAAATAAATAAATAAATCTCCCTCTCCCTGGACTAGTACTTTAAAAACAGGGGGTGAGGGGGACCTTTTGTAAAAAAACTAACCCTCCTGGCCGGGCGCGGTGGCTCACGCCTGTAATCCCAGCACTTTGGGAGGCCGAGGCGGGTGGATCACGAGGTCAAGAGATCGAGACCATCCTGGTCAACATGGTGAAACCCCGTCTCCACTAAAAATACAAAAAATCAGCTGGGCATGGTGGCGCGTGCCTGTAATCCCAGCTACTCAGGAGGTTGAGGCAGGAGAATTGCCTGAACCCAGGAGGCGGAGGTTGCGGTGAGCCGAGATCGCGCCATTGCACTCCAGCCTGGGTAAAAACAGCGAAACTCCGTCGCAAAAAAAAAAAAAAAAAAAACTAACCATCCTTTTGTATCCAGGTATTTCAGCCTCTTTGCACTGAAAACAGCTGATCACTGTTCCCTGCCAACAAAGGTGTGATTACAATGCTGCCAGTGGGAACTAAAGATGTGTAAACACACTTAATAATCAACAGGTAGTGAGAAAGCGCCTGTTTTTCTTTTAATGGGGCAAGAGCATGGAAAAGCAATTTCCAGGAGAAAAACAAATGTCAAAAAAATATGAAAGAACATATGACATCATCAATAAGCAAATAAATTTATATTTATATGGCATGGCTTTTTCACCTATAGGTTTACAAATTAATTTAAAAGGTTTTTGTGGCTTTTTTTTTTTTTTTTTGATACGGAGTCTTACTCTGTCGCCCAGACTGGAGTAAAGTGGCACGATCTTGACTCACTGCCACATCTGCCTCCGGGGTTCAAGCAATTCTCCACCTCAGCCTCCTGAGTAGCTAGGATTGCAGGCACCCACCAACATGTCTGACTAATTTTTGTATTTTTAGTAGAAATGGGGTTTCACCATCTTGGCCAGGCTGGTCTTGAACTCCTGACCTTGTGATTTACCCGCCTCAGCCTCCCAAAGTGCTGGGATTATAGGTGTGAGTCACCGCACCCAACCTTTTTTTTTTTGAGAAGGAGTCTTACTCTGTCACCAGGCTGGAGTGCAGGGGCACAATCTCAGCTCACTGCAACCTCCAGCTCCCAGGTTCAAGTGATTCTCCTGCCTCAGCCTCCCAAGTAGCTAGGACTATAGGTGCGCACCACCATGCCCAGCTAATTTTTGAATTTTTAGTAGACAGGGTTTCACTATGTTGGCCAGGATGGTCTCAATCTCCTGACCTTGTGACCGCCCACCTCGGCCTCCCAAAGTGCTGGGATTACAGGTGTGAGCCACCATACCCGGCCTATAGCATTGTTTTTAATAGAGAAAAACTACTATTGCAAACAAACTACACACCTATCAGTAGCAGCTTAACTATGGTAAATTTGTGTAGCATAACTGATTTTAAATTTGATTGGCATGTCACTAGAGAAATACAGATCAACACCACAATGAGATGCTGCCATCTCACACCAGTAAGAATGGCTATTATTTAAAGTTAAAAAATAACAAATACTGGTGAGGTTGTGGAGAGAAGGGAACACTTACACACTACTGGTAGGAAAGTAAATCAGTTCAGCCACTGTGGAAAGCAGTCTGGCTTTTCTCAAAGGACTTAAAACAGAATTACCATTTGACCCAGTCATCACATGTTTGGGTATATACATAAAGGAACAGACATCATCCTATCATAGAGACACATGCATGTGTGTGTACATCACAGCACTATTCACAACAGCAAAGACATGGAATCAGCCTACATTCCCATGATTGGTAGACTGGATAAAGAAAATGTGGTACATATACACCATGGAATACTCTACAGCCATGCAAAAGAAAGAGATCGTGTCCTTTGCAACAACGCAGATAAAGCTGGAGGCCATTATTCTAAGCAAACGAACACAGGAACAGGAAACCAAATACCACATGTTGTCACCTATAAGTGGTAGCTAAACACTGAACTCATATGGACACAAAGAAGGAAACAACAGACACCAGGGCCTACACTGAGGGTGGTGGGTGGGAGGAGGGTAAGGACTGAAAAGCTACCTATCCAGTCCTATGCTTATTACTTGGGTGACAAAATAATCTGTACACCAAACCCCTACAACACACAATCTACCTACACAGCAAATCAGCACATGTACCCCTGAACCTAAAATAAAGTTAAAAAAAAATCAGGTCGGTCTACGTGTACTAACATGGAATGAAACAAAAATCCAATATATAAATAAATGTAAATATATTTGTACACATATATACATTGGTATGTACATGTAAGAATATTAACTTTCACTTTCTACTATATGTTTGTATTTCAATTTTTAAGTATATGATTTCCTTTTATAATAAAAATGTGAAATAGTAAACATTTCAAATAGTAGTGAATTTATTGCCTATTTCTAGTTACATGTAGAGATTTTCTAATATTGATCTTATTTAGAAAAAATAGATTGCTACATTTATTAATAAAAAGTATAACTTATTTCAGCTTCTTATTACCACTTTTAGTCTTGTATGGAATTTTCACATAATCTGAGAAAGTACTGTGGTATATACTTTGATGGGAAGTAAAAGTCTTTTCTATGAATAAAGAAGTATAGGAGTTCCCACTTCAATTTTCATCCCAAATGAAGGCAAATACTTCCTCATCTTTTCACATATTATTTATTGGTACTGGGCCCTGGACTGTCAATTTTGATCCAACTGAGAAATCCCAAAGGAGACAACAAATGGAAATAGTAGTTTATTCCTATGGCTAGAGACTGATTTCTGTGACCTTTCATTTTATCTTCTTTTGTTCCTTTCTGATTACACTGCTTTGATCCAATTTATGTGGGCAGAAAAGTTTCAAAAGTCCGTTCAACTTTGTGGCTGTTTATTCCCTTCTCAGACATCAGGAACTTCCAGCTCAAGAACTCCAGAATTTGGCAAACAATTCCACTGTCACCCTATCTATGGCTTACTGGGAGGCAGGAGAGTGAGGCAGGTTCCAACCACGGGCTCTGAAACCAGACAAACTGTGTGACTTTGCAGCAGGTTTGGGTTGCATGATTTTGGCAAAATGGCTTAACTTCTGCATTTCAATTTTTCTCAACTCTAAAAATAGGACCAATCCCTGGGGACTGTTGTAAGGATTAAATAATCACTTAAAACAGTATAGTTGGTGTGACTTTACTGATTTTAACTACATTTTCTTAGAGTCCCATAGGATTTTAAATGTTTTGTTTATTCCCACTTGATAGGCTCCTAACTTCTGGGATCTTTCACTGTACCTTCTTTGATTCTTCTCTCCTTTTGTGAAACATCACCATATGTATGCACAACATTCCAATTTTCTTTAAATTTCATTTAACAAGAAACTTACATGATACCTACCACATGACAGACATTATTCTAAGCACTGTTTAATGTTCATTCATTTTATTCTTTTAACAACACTGTAAAGCAAATACTATTATTTTTATTGTAAAAGTAAGGCAACCATTTCATAGTGAGCATAAGCAGCTTGCCTAAGGTCACAAGAAAATAAAGAGTTGGAAAAAGGACATGAGCCCAGGCACTCTGGCTGCTAACCATTCTGCTGAGCAGCTTCTCCGTTATGCCCTCAAGAGCAGGCACTAGTACTGCTGTGAACTAAGGAAAAATCAGCTAATACATAAGAAGCATGAACATATAGAAATGAATGATCTATTGGATATTTACTATGGTCGAACACTTTGACATCTACCACATTTAAAAGAATATATTTTCAAAACTCTAGAAACAGGTACCATAAAGTCAGTTCCTCTTTGGAAAGTTTCCCACACTTCAATGTTTTGAAATCTGACCAAAAGTGATTTCCAGTTTTCAGATTATGAAATTATCCTGCACAGCATTTCTCTTGTTTAAAGGAAAACTATTCTAGATCTTCCTTTAGATTACAAATTTGGGGCTACAGAGAAATTTACAATTAATTTTATAGATTAAATTTCTCTACTTAAGAAATAAAGGGTTTTTGTTTTCCTCTGCTGAGCAAACAAAAAGATATGTTTATAAGATATACATGTATGTTCCATTACATCAATGAAATCTTAAATCTATACTCCCAAGGATTAATTTATTTGTCAAAGAGAAATTTTTCAAACTGCCATCATTGGGTAGTCTAATCAAAACTATGAGACACTGTATTGCCTCATATTTTAAAATGTCCAGGGGCATTAAGTTTTTGTTCTCAGAATCCAAAGCCAAGTCACCCAAAAACTTCATGATCAACCAACACTACAGTCTCGTCTAACTCTATGGTAACATTGTGGCACAAAACATGAAATGAAACTCACCATGGAGAGCTCCACATCCTCCAAAAGATCTCCTAATTTCTGCTTTTCCTATGCCTACCTGGCAAGCAGATGTCTGCCATGGACAACAACTTTCTCTATGCAAAAGCAGCATTACCTATTTTCAAACTTAAAGAGTTTATAGATATTGGCCCAATGTTGATTGATGAAATTCCTTAAGTCTTTTGCACTCAAAATACACCAAATGCAGAAAAGATTTCCAAAAATGGCTCTCTAACAAGTGAAAGAGCATAATTTCTGGATTTGCAATCACTCCCATGGCAATGAGTGGCTAACATTTTTTAATACTTCCTATATGTCAAGCACTACTCCAGGCAATCAATTCATTCTTAATAACAGGGTGAGGTAGATTCTATTTTCAAACCCATTATACAGATGAGGAAATTGAGACACAGAGCTGTTTAATCATTTGTCTATAATCTAATCTCAATTAATTGGTGGAACTGGGATTCTAACTCCAAAAACCTGGGTCCAATAGTCTTCACCTGTTAGAAAATATCATGTTAACTCTCAGATCCCAAAACCAGAAGACTAAGACAAATACCTACAAAAATAAACATATCGTCCCCCTGAACACAAATCACTGGAAAATCCAGTTTACAAGGATGCAGAAGATGATTCTGTCCAATTTTAGATAAAGTCTTATTCTCCTACTTGATTATAATTTGGGACTACTTTCTTCATTTTTCTATCTCCCACTACATACAAGAGGCACTCAAAAAGTTCACTGAACATGCAGATCAAGAAGATAAACTTCAAGAAAGTTATGATGAGAAAATTTAAAGATAATTTCAAATAAGTTTCTTTATTCAAGTTACAGATTTACAGTATCAAAGTTTGAACTAAAAGAGCGTATTAGCAAATCCCCCAAAGGTTTGAATATGAAGAGGTTCTAATGGGTCACATTACAAAAGTAAAAATAAGGAAGGAAATCCACTATAAGAAAGGAGAACACTTGCTTCACTCTCTTTTGTGGGCTAACTAATGACTGCTGCAATAAGACGACACAGAGAACTGAGTATCTTCCCGAAGGTGAATTTTAATTTTTTATTATGAGTGTGCTTGCTTATATAAAAGGTGGAATATGCTTAAGGGGAAAAATAGTGCTTTAAAGTTAATAATCTTCAAACCATAGTTTATGAGCATAAGGAATTACATAATTTACAGCAATCTGATGTATTAGTAATAATTATGTATTATTGTCTCTTAAACAGAGTTTTCTTCTATGGCTAACAGTAGCACCTGTGAATGAAGTAGAACCTGTTCTTTGGATTTCACAAGGATGTGAAAGTAATGGTGCTGTCAAAAGTACCAAAAATATATTGTATGCTTTAAAAATTCTAGCCAGAAACAGTATTTTCCTTCTCAACACATCTATTGAAAGTGTTGGATAAATGCAGGATGTTAATATGCTATGAACCTAAAGTCTGTTTTTAAAAAACAGCATTTGCAAATCATGAAGAGCTTTTTGTTTTCCTTTGTTTGTATAAATGTTTATTTGTAACAGGTGACACTGGAAACAATGAACACCACAGTGATGCAAGGCTTCAATGGGTCTGAGCGGTGCCCCAGAGACACTCGGATAGTACAGCTGGTATTCCCAGCTCTCTATACAGTGGTTTTCTTCACCGGCATCCTGCTGAACACTTTGGCTCTGTGGGTGTTTGTTCACATCCCCAGCTCTTCCACCTTCATCATCTACCTCAAAAACACTTTGGTGGCCGACTTGATAATGACACTCATGCTTCCTTTCAAAATCCTCTCTGACTCACACCTGGCACCCTGGCAGCTCAGAGGTTTCGTGTGTCGTTTCTCTTCGGTGATATTTTATGAGACCATGTATGTGGGCATCGTGCTGTTAGGTCTCATAGCCTTTGACAGATTCCTCAAGATCAACAGACCTTTGAGAAATGTTTTCCTTAAAAAAACTGTTTTCGCAAAAACTGTCTCAATCTTCACCTGGTGTTCTTTGTTCCTCATCTCTCTGCCAAATATGATCTTGAGCAACAAGGAAGCAACACCATCGTCTGTGAAAAAGTGTGCCTCCTTAAAGGGGCCTCTGGGGCTGAAATGGCATCAAATGGTAAATAACATATCCCAGTTTATTTTCTGGACTGTTTTTGTCCTAATGTTTCTGTTTTATGTGGTTATTGCAAAAAAAGTATACGATTCTTATAAAAAGTCCAAAAGTAAGGACAGAAAACACAACAAAAAGCTGGAAGGCAAAGTATTTGTTGTCGTGGCTGTCTTCTTTGTGTGTTTTGCTCCATTTCATTTTGCCAGAGTTCCATATACTCACAGTCAAACCAACAATAAGACTGACTGCAGAATGCAAAATCAACTGTTTATTGCTAAAGAAACAACTCTCTTTTTGGCAGCAACTAACATTTGTATGGATCCCTTAATATACATATTCTTATGTAAAAAATTCACAGAAAGGCTACCATGTATGCGAGGGAGAAAGACCATAGCATCAAGCCAAGAGAATCAGAGCAGTCAGACAGACAATATAACCTTAGGCTGACAACTGTACACATGGTTAACTTATATTTATTGCTGAGACTTCAGTAGATAATGTGGAAATCAAATTTAACCAATAAAAAAGACTGGGACAAATGCCCTCTTGCATTTTATCATCCTGGTATACAGAAAAGATTATATAAATTTTAACTCCACATAGATATATTCATAAGCTGAATGAACCATTACTAAGAAAAAGCAACAGGATACAAATGGCCACTAGAGGTCACTATTTCAAGAGCATTCACTAACACTGGAAAGATTAAAGAGAAATGTATATCCCTGCAAACTTCCCCTCCAAACACCTTCTCACATTCTTTTACACAATTCACACAACATTACTGCTTTTGTGCCCTTTAAATGTAGATATGTGCTGATTAAAAAAAAAAAAATGGCCAACTCCTGAAGTTCATTGTTGAAAACTGCAGCCAGGGGTTGAAAGGGCAGATTTGAAGAGTCTGAGGAACTGAAGTGGGTTAGCAAGACCTCTGAAATCCTGGGTAAAGAATTTTCTCCTTACCATTACAAACAGCTTCTTTCACATTACAACAATACACTATCGGAGGCACAAGCACCATTATTAAGCCACTTTTCTTATACCTTAAGTGTGTATAATTCAAGTATGAGAATGCTATGTTACTATTCTTTGGAATTCTCCTTCTGTCCAGCAAATATTCTGATGATGGTTAAACATGCCACCTACTCACCAAAGCCTTCCTGGGTCACAACCCCTATGCCCCTGCCCCTCCCTCCGGTTAAAAATAATTACTTCTTCTGTTTGGGTGTGTGATAGGGTTCTCAACGCAGATTCCCCTTTTCTACTTAGCACCCCCTAAAAATGTTAAAGCTTCTTGAGAGGCAGACATACCAGGTTTTCTTGGTATCTCCCACAATACGCCCTATAGTTCATGGTCTACAGATGTTTTAAATAGAATTGCTATTCTTGATACATAAAGATGTAATTGCTGACCCATAATCAGTAACATCCATATTGGGAGATTTTTCAAAGGATGATGATCTGCTTATACTTATTTAACATGGTATTTTTTCTTGCATCTTTTGTGATTCAAAAAATAAAACGTAACTTTCTGAAATGATGGATAAGAGTCTATATCTTCAAAAAAAAAAAAAGAGTCTATATCTTCTAGAGAAAATACACAAAGGAGTAGTCAAGCTCTGTAAATGTGCCACGAGCTCCAACACAACCATCATAAGGTGAAGCCCACATTTTCTTCCATGGCCTCAAAGGCCCTAGAACTTGCCTACCTTTCTGGCCTCACCTGCTAACTACTTACCCATCTCTTGAACTTTACACTCTTATATAAATTTCTAACCGTTAGAATATGCCATGCTCCATTTTTGCCCCCGCACATGTATATTTCCCTCTGGTATACTTGGAAGCCTCTTACCCATTGTGAAACCCTAAGCTGCCACCACATAGTCCATAAAATCTTACCTGGCCAACATCCCACCATCACCTGAAACCCAATCACTCCCTCCTCTGTATGCTGTCACAACTATATTGTTAAACTTATCACACTGCATTATAATTACTTCCTGACATTTGTATCTACTCTTTTAATAA
This sequence comes from Aotus nancymaae, assembly GCF_030222135.1. Classification (NCBI taxonomy): domain Eukaryota; kingdom Metazoa; phylum Chordata; class Mammalia; order Primates; family Aotidae; genus Aotus; species Aotus nancymaae. The sequence continues at coordinate 44,800,371 of NW_026988431.1, read as the reverse complement.
CCTATGTTTATTATTGAAAGCAGAGACTGTTTCATTGTGCAATCAATAAATGTTTGATAAAATAAAGCCCATTTGGTTTATTTTATGTACTAGAGAAGCAAAAGGGGAGCCAATTCTCATTGATGTTTTTATTATCCAAAGACAATATAAATTTCTTGAAATGAAAGCTCAGGCTCTCTCCAGCTGCTCTCCTATAACACGTAGGTAGGGACTGAAAATTGTGGTGCTCTTGGGTTCACAGTAATCAAGATAAAAACAAGATGCCACAACATAGCCATAAATGATACACCAAAAAGAATAAAAGAAAATAGCAGCTTTGATTGACAGAATATGTGAGCTTAGAATACAAAGGCTTCTGTCAAATGTTAAAATGTAATTATTTGTATAAATAAATAGGGTAAGATCTTCCCAATAACCTTAAGGAAAACAGGGTGGCTGAAGGGAGTGCAGTTCCCATACACAGAAAAATTCTTGAGAAACCAAGAAGAATCCCTGTAAAGGGGAAGGATGAGGCAGAGAAACAGTGAGATTCTCAACTCATGGAGGCCAGAAGGCAGATAAAGTCATTATGTCATAAACTACAAAATAATTATTCAATCTTATTAATCCCATTATTTCATATATTCCATATCCATTTAAAAGCTTTTCCTTTCATAACTTTCCAAGATATTTTTCCTAAAAATATTTAACCCTTACCCCAACATCAACTGTATTCCTCCAGCAAGTTAATAGATCAAAGTTCACATGGATCTTAACAGAATATCCAGAGCAAAAAAAAACCCAAAGCAAGTATTATCTTTTATTTAAGAAAACACATACTTAGAAGACAGTAGCCCTACTAAGCAAAGTGCAGAATTTACAAATCATTTGAAGTACCTAGAAACACATCTGAATATTTTAAATTTTACATAGAAACCAAATGTAGGTAATATGAATACAGAACACATGAGCTATATTAGTATGCAAATTTTAGTGGCTACCAGAGTCAGCTGGAGGGATTCTTAAAATACAGATTCCTGGCAGGGCACAGTGGCTCACGCCTGTAATCCCAGTACTTCGGGAGGCCAAGGCAGGTGGATTATGAGGTCAGGAGATCGAGACCATCCTGGCTAACGTGGTGAAACCCTGGCTCTACTAAAAATACAAAAAACTAGCCAGGTGTGGTGGCACATGCCTGTAGTCCCAGCTACTTGGGAGGCTGAGGCAGGAGAATCGCTTGAACCTGGGAGGCAGAGGTTACAGTGAGCCGAAATCATGCCACTGCACTTCCAGCATGGGTGACAGAGCAAGAATCTATCTTAAAAATAAATAAATAAATAAAAATAAAAAACAGAGTTCTAGATCCATCAAAAAGACAAAAGCAACAAATACATCTATCTCTTTTAACAATCCCTGGCAGGCTATTAAATGCTTATTATCTTCATTTTAGAGATCAAGAAGTTGAGAAACAGAAAGGCTAAGTAACTTGCATGAGGTCACAGAGTTTGCAATCTGCAGGAATGGGGCTAATTCAAACTGTGGCTTCTAAGCCCATATTCTTAACGACTGTATTTACAACCTCAGATCTAATGTTCTCAAGAGAAGTCACAATTCTAGTCTCCCATGCTATATTTCCTGTTATTTATAAAACTTCCGTAGCCACCTCCATGCTCCCTGACTCCACAAAAACAATACATTTCTGTGTGGGTAGTAACCAGCCCAGATGCTGTCAGGTAATAGGTAATAAGCCCTGACCTAGAGGCTAACAAGAACCTCCCAGGACCCTACCCAGGCAGCTCACACTCATTTACTGAATGCCTGCTGTGTGCCAGGCTCTTTACAAAGATCATGATCTTTCTAATTCTTACTACAATCTTATGAGACAGATACTACATGGCTCTCTAGTTAAAAATAGGAACAAATTGAAGCACAAAGCAAACATACACCTTGCCCACGGTGCACATCACTCACCAACAAATGGGGCAGAGCTGGGACTGAAACCCAGGCAGGTGGTCTCAAGACCAGCAACTCAACTGCTCTGGTCACCACCTCTCTGTTATGTCAGTCAGACTGAGCAGAATTCCTCAAAGGCCCCACTTACAGAGAATAAAGAGAAGGCTTCTTAGAGGGAAGAGAGAAGTCTCAACATGAATGGGCTTTAACAACCTTAGGGGTATGAATGGTGCTGTCGTGGCACCTATGATTACTTCAGGGTTCCCTCCAGCACTTGAGAGCTCAGGGGGAGTAAAATCCCCAAGAGTGAATTCATTTGTTCATTTAGCCAGTCATTCCTTCATCATCAACTTGGGTACAGGGCCTTTTGCCTCTCTAGAAGGTGAACACTGGTAAGGAACACAGATTATAATGACTGGAGATGTGATAAGAGGTGTGAGACACACACCACTGAAGTTCAAAGGAACAGGCAATTAATTCCACATGGAGAAAATGAAGAAGGGCTCACAGGAGATGGAAATTTGAACTGGAACTTGAAGAAAACAGAACATTCCAAAGGAAACCCTGCAGCAGAATTAGCAGTTTCAAGGCAGGCTTAGGTAGGAGTGGAACTGTGCTGTGATTGGAGCATGAGGGTTGCAGGGGACCTGAGCCTGCGGTACATGGCATAGGAAATACATTTGGGACAGAGACGCAAGACTGTAGAGCCAAGCACTGTATTGGGGCATCTAGTCTTCACTAATGAGTCACTGAAGGTTTCTAAGGTGAAGAACCACATGTTCCAGGCTGTGCATTAGGAAAATCAGTTGGCCAACTACAGGATGACTCCAGACTGAAGGAAGAGCCAGTAAGGCCAGGTCAATTAAAGAGGTCTTCCATCTATGCAGGAAAGAGCCATGGGGAAAACATCTGACATGGACCTTCTAGACATTCTCAGGAAGAGGGTTTTTAAGTTCAGAGTCCAAGACCATTGAACATGGAGGACTCTATGTAAAACATGTGGTTAATATGTAAGATATATTAGCAATGGGACCCATAATGCCTCCATCCCCTTCTCCAACTGAGGGCTGACTTCTTTCAGGATTATTAGTTGAATGATTTCCTAGGTCATCATCACAGAAGCAGATCTGGGGTATGTTCCACTTGAGGCATCAGTGAGAGAGCTAGGATCAAAGAGCCCACAGCTGGGCGAAAACATGGACCAAGGCTCCAAAAATGGGACAGATTAGAGGCAGAGGGAGTAATCTCTTTTGAGACAGGGAGAGAAAAAGGAATGAGACGAGAACCCCAAAGGTCATACTGTACAAGTCTCATGGTCAGAACACAGAAGACGAGGAGCAGGGGATGATGCCTTGGAATTGAGAGGAGCAGATAGTGTTAGTGAATTAAAAGGAGAAACAGGAAGTCTAGTGTACTGAATACCAAGGAACAAGAGAGATTCAAGGAGGAAGTGATGGTCAACAGAATCATACACTCTGAAGAGGTCAAAAATGATGAATCTACAACTATAAGGTCAATGGTAACTCTGAGGAGGAAGTGGGGATGAGCTCCAGTTTGTGAATGAGAAGTGAGGACGTAGAAGCAACTCTTATCTTCCCATAATGGACAAGTCAGTTTAAAAGAGTTCCATGGGGACAGATGCAGTGGCTCACACCTATAATCCCAATACTTTGGGAGGCCAAGGCGGGTGGATTGCTTGAGCCTAGGAGTTTGAGACCAGCCTGGGCAATATGGTGAAACCTCAACTCTACAAAAAATATCAAAAAAAAAAAACCACCACTGCACTCCAGCCTGGATGACAGACAAGATCCTGTCTCCAAAGACTTCCATGGAAAAACAAAACAGCTTTTATATTAGCTAGGCTTTTCCCAGGGATTTCTATGAGCATGTAGAACAGTTCCTTCCTATGCTGTGATGTGCACAGTGAATATGCTCCATGTGAAACAGCAAACAAAGAAGTACAAATCAAATGATTGGGTGTAACCACACAGGCAAGAGAACCCAGCATTTGTCAGAAATTGGGTGTACCAATATTTTTGGATATCCACGTGACCTGGGTTTCTGCTTCCTTGCCTCCATTCTCATCCGAATATGAAGTCCTCATAGAAAAAAATAAGATGGGGAGAAAGGAAGCAGGGAGAAAATGAGAGATGGGGACACTAAGAGAAAATGGTAGGAATGGAAGTTGAGACAATTGGGAGGAGTGATAAAAGAGAAAGAAAAAGGCAAGATAATATGAAAGAGAAAGGAAACTAAATTTAAGACTTAAAGAGGTAAATCAGTTCTTTTAAAAAAAATTACATAACTTACTCAGCATCTGAATTTTTGCCACTCTTGTAATACAACTCAAACCGACAAATATAACATCCTGAGGCATAATAACAGAATATCCACCTTTATTTTTGAGCTTCAGTTTAAACATTAGATGTTTGTATATGACTTTACTTACTGGTGTCCATCTTAAACAACTATATCTAATGTATTTCTGAAGGCTTTTATAACTTTGGCGTTTTTTTTATATTAGCTTTATGTATTGACTTTATATCATATATACATATCATGTCACCAGTCTTTAAATCTTTGTCTTTTTATTCTATTTAACTGTACAACTGAGTTTCCTAAGTCCAAAAATGCCCAAACTATGAGTGAACGAAGCTTTAACGTGAACACAATAACTCTGAGACAACCTCCCTTCTCTCCTCATATATGTTAACCTCAGCTTTTATAGACTCCCATAATTTCAGATAATCTGGAATAAAGAAGTCCAAATTTCCTCCTTTAAAGGAGAAATAATTTTCAAAAAAGATTATAAAATGTGTTTCAAGTGATCATCAGTTTGTCACTAACAGGAAACCAGGAGCTTTCTAAAAGCAACCAAAATTATGGATGTATATTAACTTCTGAGTCGAGGCATATCATTCCAACTCTACCATGCATAGAGACTTACCCATTCATTCACTTGCTCTCCCTTCACCTTCTGACAAAAGACAAAGTGCTCCTGTTCCCTCAAATGCCAACCAAGTTCCAAACACTGTGAAATTACCCTGTATATATTTACCCTGAGTAGATTAACTCATTTAAGTTTTATATCCCTACATGGCAGGCATTCCCATGCTCATTTTCAGAAGAAGAAATGCCTTACCCAAAGTAAAAAAGCTACTAAGTGGATATGCTCCAAACTGGAGTTTACCTGACCCCAGTCACTAGTCTTGTCACAGCTGGACACTGCCTCTCACACAGCAAGATTTACAAAGCAAGGAGACAGATTAAGTTGTCCAGCATAGGAAAGAGTATCAATAAGAGGGCAATAGTCAGAGATGCAGCCTTATCTCCACTCAATCTCCAAACCATCCCCCTTCCCTTTAATCAAATGAAGTTCTCATATCAGAGAAAGGTAAGTGTTTTTCACATAAAGCAGACCTGACAGATACAAATCATGTCAAATGACAGATTAAACACAGTAATTCAAGCATAGAGACCCAATGATACCAATCTTGTCAAAGGACTGACTATTAAAGGGTTTGTAATAATTATACTTAGCACAAATTCTCAGCTACTGGATGTTGAGCCACAATTAGAATGACTTGTGTACAGAGATGAAACAGTAAGATTTGGGCAAAGGTTTTACTATAATTCTTGTTGTGTGTTCAGCGACATGGAAAACACCAACATGGGCATTCAAGAGAGATCACCTTGAGCTATGTTGCAATTAGATCCCTGCTTGTCTCTGTTTTGTAATAATGAGTTAGTGTCCTATAAAGGACTATGATGCCCTGTATATGTGCATTTTCCTTGAAGAAGAAACAGATACATCTGACATTAGTGATAGAGAAAAATGAGATTACAACATAAATACTATGCCTACCAACAATGGGAGGAAACACTGTCCCTAGGTCCACACCAATGCAGAAAAGCCGAAGGGAGGAAAAAGTCACGTGCCATGGAGAAACCACTAGAAGACCAAGGTAAGCCTTGGTAATACATTTGCCCAATGTCTCGTGCCAAAAAAAATGAGAATTCAGATTAAAGAGTTCATTTCAGGACTGAGAAAGGCTTCTGAGTAATCTTACCGCATTTTAATTTCTTCAAAGATGTGACACTCTTTCCCTTGAGCGCCTTGTCTCTTTAAGAATATATTTTGAAGAATCATAAAGATTGAGGGAATTCTCATTTGAATTTCTGTGACTAAACCAAGACTCTCCATTTTACAGACCCTGAGGTCAAGAGAAGTCAATTGAGTCAACCTATATCCCAAAGAAAAAGTGAGTTTGGTTCTATCAACTTTGCAATCAGTAATATATGAACCAGGCCTATGTCCAAAAACAAGATTATAGATACTCTTATTTTACTTCAAAATTTCAAACTCCAATGCAGACTTTGGGCTAATATGTCCAAATTGTCTCAGAAACATTTAAGTATCCCCTTGCTACATGTCCCACAGGAGGGACCTAGCAAACACAGAATGAACCAATTTTCAAAAACCAAGGAGATTAAAGAAAAAGTAAAAAAGAGGAACTTTCTAAAGAATAAAAGATTCTAACAAGACAGTAAAACTGAATTCAGTGTGTGCTCATTAAAGAATTTCACATCAAAAAAATTTCTAAAATATTGGGAAATTGTCAAAATTTTAATGCAGGCTAAGTATTTTAAAATATTGTTTTAATGTTAATCTCTTGACTGATAATAATATTGTGATTACATAAGAGAATATCCTTGTTCTTGGGAAACATATAATATGTTGAAGCGGTTAAGGGTGATATATTTGTCCCAACGATGGTAACTTCAAATACATCCCCCCAAAATCAGGTGTGTCGGGCTGGGGAAGAGTATATGTGAAAACAGTAACAATTTATAAATCTAGATGAAATCTAGTTGAAAAATTCTTTCAATTTGTTCATAGGATTAGTTTCTTTAAAAATAATGTTAGAAGGAAAAAAATCACCCTATTTTAAAAACAAAATTTTTTAAAGTTTTGTGGTGGCAGGCAGACAGACAGACACACACACACACACACACACACACACACACACCCAAGATGCTCTGTATTTAAAATAAATTCGAGGTTTGTAATGGCTAAACAAAACTATTAAAAGAGTGCCCCACAACTAACAAGATTTTCCAATGAAGTGTAAAGGAAATTACTGCTATAAAGATCCCTGGAGCTTTTATGAAATGTGACACTTGCTATAAAAGCCAGCAGGAAAAAAATTATGTAGGTTTACCTCTCGATTATGTGAATAGTAATAAAGTTATGGGCTGGCTGTTAGCTGCTCTTTTCATCAAAGTGTTACATTTTTTTCATGACTAAACATGTATAATTTCCCTTTTTGAATGTTAAATAAGACTAGCTTTCACAAGTCCCGACTTGAGACTGGCATAATATACTTTCAGACTAAAGCATAAAGGCTGTCTCACGTTAACTTTTCATTACTATACTAAATTTGCACTGCCAGCCAACAAAACACTGAAACACACCAAGCTAGCTGTTATGCTACTGTCCCGGGACATGTTGCTTACAGAGGTATTGAGAAAGGAAAAAGCGCATTCTATCCGAGCCCACCTGAGGAGAAAAAGGGGCCACCTACTGCAGTGAAGGGACATCACCTTATTTCCTACTTAAAACCATCACACACAAAGTTAAAGATGCTTCATTATGCTGGAAAATTTCACAGGTCCTTCTTCACACTTAGAAGGGTCTATAGTAACCCTTTCACAGTAGGCCCCTCCCTTTTTTTAAAAGGGCTTTATTCTTATAACAGAAGCCTGTCAAATATCTGTCAGAATAAGCTCCCTTCTATGATTTTATAAACATCACTGGAAATGTGGGGTGATAATCCTCAGAACTTGCAGCAAAGTTCTTTGCTCAACATACTTTTAAAGGGGGCCACAAGAGAGGCTTTTTTCCTTTGATGTTTTTAGTACTTGACGGTTAGTTGTTCTGGCAATAAAATGTCAAATTATGAGCAGTACCTCATTTATAATTTGTGAATCCTAATGAAAAATGGCAAAAAGTTCAACATAAGAAGGACAAGTGTCCCAAACTAAAGTCTGCATAGCATAACTCTTTTACTCAAAATGTAACAAACTGGCTTCAAAAAAAAAAAAGAAAAAGAAAAGAAACTGGATTCAAATGCTAAAAGTGAAATCCATGGGGAAGTACAACTAGCACAGAGAGAGTCAAACCTAAATGAAAGATTGTTTGTAAATCTGCAAATTCTTATAAGATTGGGCCATTATTAAGTTATTATTCAAACACCTTCCCTGGGACTAGCTACTTATCCATAACACACTTAATCCACCCAAAGCAGAATAATTTAAAAAAAAATTAAAATTGTGGGTATCTGTTTTTGTATGGTTAGGAAGCAGATAGGAAAAGATAATACAAAAAATATAATTTTGATACCCAATTCTTGATGTTTAAGTTAAACATACATTTGGTTTAACTTAGAAAAAAATAATATAAGAAATATAATTCTGACACTCAACTCTTGATCTTTAACTTAAACACTCATTTGTTTTTCTGTAAAAACACAAGGAAAACCAACTAGTATGTACACATTATTTCCTTAAGAAGGCATAAGCAAACACTAAGTAATACCTATTAAAGATTTACTAACTTCAAAAAAGTTTTCATCTTTGATTATTTTCATTTATCTTCATCCATGATAACGAGTTTTGATTCCATTTGATGAAATGTTATTTTTTAAAAACTTTAATGCTGCATTCAAGAAAATATCAGCATCTTTGAGATTCTTATCTGAAAGCACGAAAATTATTTACAAATAAGTAAAAGTGGATGGGCGCAGTGGCTTATGGCTGTAATCCCAACACTTTGAGAGGCCAAGGAGGGCGAATTATGAGGTCAGGAGTTCAAGACCGGCCTGGCTAACATAGTCAAACCCATCTCTACTAAAAATACAAAAGGTTAGCTGGGGATGGTGATGGGCACCTGTAATCCTAGCTACTCAGGAGGCTGAGGCAGAGAATCGCTTGAACCCGGGAGGTGGAGGTTGCAGAGAGCCAGTATTGTGCCACTGCACGCCAGCCCAGGCAACAGTTTCAGACTCCATCTCAAAAAAAAAAAAAAAAAAAAAAGTGATCTGATTATATAAATTTATCATTGTTGGATGCTTTTTTAAAGCAATAAAACAAATTGTTTTATGTTAAAGGTCAGCATTCAAAGGAGTCAGTGAATCCAGCCCTGAATAATTTAACATATTTTGAATATTCGTCATTGTATATATCTATAGATTTCATTAGTTTCATGAATAAGACTACAGGTTTCCAAAGTTATCAATTACAACAATAAACACATTTTAATTTTAGTCTTTTAATAATATGTAGAATAATATTTTCAAAGAAATAAAGCATATTCTTATTCCTTTTAATCCACAATTTAATCTGCAGGAAAGCTACCAATATATGTTTTCTAGATAGCAATAGGAAGCCGGGAAATAAACAAAAAAAAGGACCTAAAGATTGGATCTGATGAGTTAGTAGGCCTCAACCTGAGACTTCATCCCCCACTCCTTAAGCAGACTTCTGGCCGTCTAAGCTCCAGCCCTCTGTGTTTCCTTCAGGTGAATCACCATCTGATTCCTGCAGGTTCAGGAAATACTCTTCCCCAGTCGACAAATCTCACCTACTCTTGGTTGTGAGTCATTAACATTAGCAAGAGAGCAAGTTGTTCCAGTAGTTGCTGGGCAGGAGAATTTGAAAGGGTGCCCCACAGGACAATCTCTAAAGGGGTAGGGGAGATACCGACTTTGTCTGGTTGGGGAGAAAATGTAGTTTTTATGCTTTACCAGAAAATCCACTTCCCTGCCGACCTTAGTTTCAAAGCTTATTCTTAAGTAGAGACAAGAAGCCTGTTTCAACTTGAAGGCACCATATGAGGTGAATGGACAGCCAGCCACCACAATGAAAGGTAAGTGAAAAATTTTTTATTTTCTTAAAGCCATGGTTGATAGGACACAGCAATGATTAAAACTGTAATCATATTTCTGCTTAACTCTGAGGTTTGAAGAAAAAGTAGAAATTAGAATGCTGACAATAAGATACGAGGCACCACTGTGAGCCACGAAGCTTCAACTGTTTCCAGCTCAGGCAGGCAGAAACATAAACTACATATTGTGTCTTCAAAAGGAGAAACAATGTTTTGGCAATCACTTCTATTTAGTACTTTTTTTTTTTTTATCACATTTACTTTATTATAGTATGAGTAAAAGCCAAAGTCTCTTATAATTGTTTCCCAGGACCCAACACTTAAATTTGTTTCATAATCGTTTATCTGAATTTTTTTAAAAAAAAGAGTGAGACCAAAAAAAAAAAGATTTTTCTCTTTCCCAATTGCCTCATTTTGATAAAAAAAAAATCTGTCTTTTCATTGTACCACAAAGAACAGGGCAATCCTCATTCTGATCCCTGGAGACATCGTGTTGAAACACGTCAGGAAAGGCACGGAGAAAACTGCCCAGTGACTGACAAACAGGTTAGGAACAGCTTAGTTTTGTTCCACATTCAAACTGTTGGGGAAGTTTTCACTGCATTGAGGAAAACAAGAAGCAAGCACGGAGATCTTACTTCTTTTAAATTTTAACAAGGACTTTTAAAAGATAGATGAGCCTAAAGTAGAGTGACTTTTTGATTCCTGATTTTAAGATTTATCTGCTAAAGAATTTTACATCACATTCTCAAGTTGAATCTGCTTTTATGTTAGCTATATTAACATTTTAACAAGAGTATTCTTTCATAACTGTTCTCCAATTTACAAGCAATATGAACAGCAACAAATCTGGTTCTATATATTTGTTATATTCATATTGGGGGAATACATATTGGGAGGAAGAAAAAGCCAGACACCCTGTTGATATTTATTATTTCAGCCAATTGAGATTAACTGTCTCCATGAAGTCAGTGATCAAAGAGGCATGTTCTCTTAGTCCTTAAGCAACATCTCGTCCTCAGACTCTTGTCTCTGACATCTACTTGAAAAGTGTTGCAGGTATATGTGGGTTAAGGACAAGGGCCTAGAAGAGCAGATAGATGGGTGAATTTCGTTATTTAAAGATACAGCCTATAGAAAGAAAGCATCCAGCCAGTAAATCCTCACTATTTCATGAAGACACTGAGAAAATGCCCTAACCAGAGACAACATGTGAAGAGGTTTACTGCATTCAGACATGTGGGTGGGAAAAGGAAGACTAAGTTAAAAGGAATGTTCTTATTTAGAGCTGTGCTGTTTGTGCTCTTCAGAGTCTGCCTGCTTTTCTTCCTTAATATCCTGGCATTTGACTCCATTTAAGAACAGTAACAAAAAAAAAAAAAAAAAAAAAAAGATATTTCATGCTTAGTTCTTTACTCTGAGAAAATGCCACAGAAAATTTAGAGGAGACGACAATGGCTATTAGTTCTTTGTATGCTCTTAAAATAAGAAAAACCAGGAAAACCCATGAAAATCCCTAAAAGCCCAATAAAGGGTAGGGTTGTGAAGACAGGACAGAAGTGAGGTGAAATCTAGGTAAAGTCACCTCCCTGGAAGCATCCCCCAGTCTCCAGGGTAGATGTTCTCTACACAGGTATGAGGGAGTAGTTTGGGTTTAAAGTAGAAAGCCCAGGACTCACAGGAAAATGACCTGGGTTTAAGGGCTGATTGTACCAAATATTATCAGTGTGATTTAGGCAAGTCTCTGAATCCCTCAGGAGCTCATTTCCCTCCCTCACAGGTAAAATGTGGGGATTAGATCAGATGGTCATTAGAGGTCCCTTATATCTCTAGATTCCCACGATCCAGGTGATATGCTGAGATGCTGGGGTTGGTAATCAAAGAACCTAAGGCTTGGACCAAGCACACAGGTATGCTTGAGAAGAAACAGGGTAGAGCCACAAGCTACGTCTTTCCCAATTCTGCCCCTAACCAGCTACATGGTGTTAATCAAATTTCTACTTCTCTAGGTCTCAGATTCTTCCTCTGCAAGATGGAGATGAATATAGGAAGATCAATTTGCTCTTTCTACCTTGTTGGAAAGTTTTGCATTAATATAAATATTAATACAAGGGCCAGCTGCAGTTCTTATACTCATAACGACCTAAAGCAAAGAGGCAAGAGTAAAAGCAAATGTGATGTGACCCTGCTGTTAAAAACTAGATGAGATGTACCACCCCTCACATCTTCTGCTTCAGGCCAGTGGTGAAAGACAGGTTCTTTCTGACCTTACAAAGATTTCCAAACCCTCTACCTCCTTATATGGCAAACACAGGCAGAATAGAATATTTGTCCTCTATCCTATACCTAATTAGCATATTTTGTTTCATTAACTTTCTTACTGGCCAAATATAAAAAATATTACACTAAAATACAGGAAAAGCACTGATTAAGTTCCATTTAGTCTAAGTCATGACATTAAGTCATTCGTATCATTGGTTCTATAGTTTCTCTCAAACAGTAATTTTTTTTTTCCTGTTTTTTTTTTTTTTTTTTTTGAGACAGAGTCTTGCTCTGTTGCCAGGCTGGAGTGCAGTGGCACAATCTTGGCTCACTGCAACCTCCGCCTCCTGGGCTCAAGCAATTTTTCCTCCTCAGCCTCCCGAGTAGCTGGGACCACAGGCACGCGCCACCACACCCGGCTAATTTTTGTATTTTTAGTAGAGATGGGGTTTCACCATGTTGGCCAGGATGGTCTCGATCTCTTGACCTCGTGAACCGCCCACCTCGGCCTCCCAAAGTGCTGGGATTACAGGCGTGAGCCAACGCGCCCGCCCTATAAAATAATTTCTAATCATTTCCATCATGTTAAAAGAAGAGCAAAACTCCTTAAATGACCTTTTCTAATGTACAAGATAGGATCTAGGATCTGTATGGCACAAACTGTCCTTCTATTCTTAATACTAAAACAATAATAATTAGCATATGCTGATAGCTTAATATGTGACAAGATTACTGCATATTTTATCATACTTGTTTTTTAACTCAGAAAACCATATGGTATAAATTACTATTATCCACTTTTACAGCTGAGAAAACTGAGGCTTGACGAGCATACCAGTAGGGAGCAGAGCTCTGACCTTGAACCACTGTCTACAGTCAACTATGTTCTATTTGCTGTTATCTCTTTTTGTGGGTAGTTTCATATGTAAAATGATACAGATTTATTGTATATTTACCATACACTAGTACCACAGTACAGACTACAGCAGATAAATGACCATGTTGGGTGCGTGATCCCCTGCAATCAAGTTGGAGCTATTTTACTTGCTAGTTTTCCCAAAGGAGACCTCAAGATGCTAATCAGCACAGAATACCAAGTTTTTGTGCAGGCAGTAGCAGAGCAGTAGTTAGCAGCACAGCTCTGAGATGAACTTATGTTCTGTTCAAATCCAGGCCCTGACCCTCATTAGTGGTGTTAATGAGGGCAAGCTCTAGCACTGAGCAACAGACAGCATGTATCTGCTCAAAGAACAAATAATATGTGCCAACAGCCCAAGTATACTGTATTCCAAGCGTTCTCTCTAAGCTTCAGGTTTTTTTCATCTGAAAAATTCGAGTACTAATTCTTACTACCCACTCAAGCAACTGAGTTACTACTGAGTTATTATTACATGCCAAGTTTGAATAAAAGGTCTATGCTGTGGTAATTCCTCATTCAAAAGAATCTTATGAGGACTGTTTTACAGAAGAAGAAACAGGCAAAGAGGGCTTGGATAACTTGCCCAAGTAAGTGGCAAATCTGTAATGTGAATCCAAAGTCCTTTTAATAAATTACAGTATACACAGATAATTTAGAACAATCCCGGGCATAGAATAATACTAGCCAGCATTTGCTGAGCTCTTTTGCTGTTGTTGTACCTAACATGATAGACACTTAGACTTCTCAAGCTCCCAGAGAAGGGTTTTGCCCTGTAGCCTGAACAGGCTCCCAGGTTGAAGATATTCCTGGCTCTCGACCACCAGAGCAACTCTCTGGAGGACACAGAACACAGTGAAACTTTGTTTTCCAAGTCCTTGAGTTTAGAGAGTACACTTTACTGAATATATCAAGATTCGGAATGCCTCCAAAGCAGAGGCCAGTATACCAAAAGGGCAGCAGAAACAAAATGATCTGAGGTCCCTGCACTAAAGGAGCTTATGATCTAGTTAAAGAAAGAAAAATGTTAACAGAATACTTGGACTGTTTGCACATAATAGAGTACTAAGCTCTGTGGCTCTCAGGCTGAGAACTGATAAGAGAGATCCAAAAAAACAATGTATAAATATCTGTTGCCTCTAGATTGTAGCCAATTGAGGATTTGTTATACTCTTTTGGGGGGTGGATGACCTACCTGTCCAAACTTGTTCCTCCTCAGACCTGCTAGATCCAAAAATTATAAATAAAACTGAAAATAAATCACTGAGCCTTTTAAAACTTTTTAGATAAATTGGCTCCAAGACAAATTGGAAAAACTGCAAAATTAATTTTTGTTGTTGTTGTTTTGTTTTGAGATAGAGTCTCGCTCTGTCACCCAGGCTGGAGTGCCTCCTGAGTAGCTGGGATTACAGGTGCACACCACCACGTTCAGCTAATTTTTGTATTTTTGGCAGAAATGAAGTTTCATCATGCTGATCAGGCTGGTCTTAAACTCCTGACTTTGTGATCCACCCACCTTAGCCTCCCAAAGTGCTGCGATGGCAGGCATGAGCCACCGGTGGCACACAGCCTAAAATTGTTTACTGGATATGTTTACACAGAAAATAGTGCTACATATAATGATGAGGTAGAGTGTGGCTCACAGTAATATGCAATTCTTAAATATCACCACTACAATTGTATTCTAGTTGTCTCACCCAGGCATTTTAAAAACCTAAAAAATGAAAACTTTTAGAGGATAATGGCTTGCACTAGGTCAAAACGGTATATGCTTATATTATGTATAGCAAAACCAATTAATAGAAGAATAGCAAATACGTGGTTCTCAGCCATGCCTTACACAGGTCAACTGCCAATATCTAAAAGGTAACTACTACATCAATGTGTCAGCATAAGTCATAATGGCTGCTAGAAAAGTAAAATTATAATATCTCTTAAATATCAATATTCCCTTTACCCTAAAACATTCATTCTAATTTCATGTTATAAACAACAACACTATATATATATATATATGTACATACACATACACACATACACAGTTTTAAATATATATATATATAATTTTAAAAACTATTCATTCTATGCCTAGAGCCAACAGTACAATACCTCAATTATTATCTCTATTTTTCATCCTAAGACCCAGAAATGCTAATATGTACCCAATCCTTCACAAAGTCATGCTGGATCCTAGCATGGTCTGTTTATATCCAGTTTACAGCCCATATGAAATTGCAAATAAGACAGGCACTAAATAATTGGCCAGTGTGGAACTCAGTTTGTGTGCTCAAAATTGCAGGCACCTGAAATATAAATGCCATGGTACACTACTTCTTGCTCTGATGGCTTCCCCATACTAGAAGATGCTCTCAGCGACGTAAGTGTCTCACAGCCAGGGTGGCACAGCCAAACATCTCTACCCTTAATGTTTTTACCCACCCCAGCTCCTATCTGGAGATGGCACATTTCCCATGCTGCCTCCCTTTCCTCTTCTGTCAATCAGAACCTGATTAACTTCATGCCAACTAAGCTCTTCTTCCAATGTATTCATATAATTATTTTATTTATTTATAATCTTCCTGGTTCCAACAACAACAACAAAAATGAAGTATTTTACATGAAGTTAATTCAAATGAACTTTAAATTTAAACAAATGAGGCTTGGGAATAAGAATGGTGGGAAATTAAAAACCATACGAGAAATTAGTTCACCAAATGCATTCATCCCTATGTGATACTGTTGGGCCTTAAGGTGGATCTCAACTCCAACAGGAAAACAAGAAAGCATAATGATTTCATGCTGATAAATTCACAGCTGGCCTACAGGAACACCATTCTTAATATGTAAACTAGAAAATCTCCCATGAATCTTAACATAAAGAACCAATGTAGTACTGAACACACAAAGAGTAGGCACAGTGAAAAGGGTTGAATGCTTGAATACACCAACTCAAAGCTCAATTCAGGCAAAGCCATTTTATAGGAGCAGGATGAGACAATGTAATGGGGTCCAGGCATGTGGCTCACTTTAAATATTTTCATCTTACTGCTGTTTCTTCATAATTGTTCTAAGGAAACCTTTCTGCTTCCTTCTCCCAGTGTACTTTATTCTAATTATGAAAATTTTACAAGCGTTAGAAAACTAGCCATCTTTTATTAGCATACTGGTATTGTTGTTTCTTCTTATACCTGGCTCATTTTCCTCACTGACACAACCTATGGGGCTGCTGCTGGCATGTGATTTGTAGCCCTCCACTTTAGCTTCCTCGACTTTACAGTGAGCTGTTGGGAAACGTCAGCAGGCCCAGCGTTTGATTAGCTGATTTGATCAGACCTTCTTCCTGGTCTTCAGCCATGCCTTACACAGGTCAACTGCCAATTCTTACTCTTGTCTCTACCCTCCCTGGGTTGTACCCTTTCACTTCAGAAGGCAGAAAACAAAATGTTCGTTTAAAAAAAAAAAAAAAAAAAAACAAAAAAACCTGACATATGGCTGCCAAAATGAAATTAGGTCAGAGAGGGGGCCAAATTCCATCACAGCCAAATAGTAAGTCAAAGGTATTTTTGAACTCTGACTCTGTGCCTGCAGGTACTCTGCTAGACCCTGAAGACAAAAGGATGCAAGGACACTCTGGCAGTCAAGCAAACAACAAAAACAGAATACAACAGCTAGAGGTATGGGAAGCCATAGGGCTGAGGAGCACTCACGTGGCACATGGGGATAACATGGAAGGCTTTGAGAAGAGGAGACAGATGAATTAGACCTGAAGGTGGTATAGGCAGCTTAGCAGACAAGGGGGAGAAGAGATTCCCAGGATAAAATGCATGCAAGGTAAGAAGGGCCTGGGGCAGGAGCATGGGAGCTATAAAGTAGGCAGGTATACAGGTCAGGTCAGGAGGTCCTCATCACCTGCAAAGGAGCCTGAGTTGTATCCTGTACAAGACAGTAAGCCAGTAAGGACTGCAACAGACGAGGACATCAAGCAAAGAAATGCAAACAGCAAGAAAATGCATATGGGAAATCTTAAGATAATACAATTATATAGGTTACTATTTCTCCTAGTAGGGAAGTTATCACCTTTATAAATCAAGCCAGAGAATATTATTTTAATTCAAATATTCCTATTAGTTTAAGAGGCATTGTTTAAAAAAAATATATCAAGGTGACACCACCACCACTGCCATGAAGAATAATTATAACTCTTAAGTATAATGCTTAAGCCACAAGATGCTATTCCAAAACAAGAAACAGCATCTACACGAACTTATGAAAAGTATTCTGCATCTTTTAATAGGCTAGTAAATGGTAATCAAACAACTAGAGACTTTACCTGGAGTCTTGAATTCTAAGAATATTTCTAAGGGGCAGAAGTCACTTGAAATGTATTTAGTTTAGAACATATTCATTTAAAACCACTATGCTGGCTACTGGGACTGTAGTCCCTAACCAGACCAGCCTCTTACATAAATGATCCAGAAGTTACCTACGTGGAAATTATACTTTGCTTAAACAGAAAATAAAAATACATGTTTCAGCTCAGTAAGTTGTAAAATTTGAGCAAAATTCTTATTACGCACAATAACCACATAGTAATGTGATACAGACCTCCTGATCTGACTCACGATAGCCACATAGTAATGTGAGTAGGAATTTTACTTCAATTTTATGACTTACTAAGTTAAAACACATTTTTATTTTCTGTTTAAGAAAAGCATTTACTGTTTAAGGAAAGTATATTTGCCATGAATTATACCTTTATATTACTATTGCACTTACAATATAAAATTGACTTAGCATATGTTCTCTTACCAGATTAACACAGCACCCTTGGAAAGTAGGTCAAGTATTTGTTATTCTCCCTGTTTCACACATAAGGAGGCTCAAGCTCTGTGAGATACAATACTTTATTCCGGGTCACAGAGTCAAAGATATTGTTGGTCAAAACTTAACTTGGCGCAGTGGCTCACACCTGTAATCCCAGCACTTTGACAGGCCAAGGCGAGCAGATCACGAGGTCAGGAGATCAAGAGCATCACGGCTAACACAGCGAAATGCCATCTCCACTAAAAATACAAAAAATTAGCTGGGTGGCATGCACCTGTAGTCCCAGCTACCTGGGAGGCTGAGGCAGCAGAATAGTTTGAA
Organism: Aotus nancymaae; assembly: GCF_030222135.1. Classification (NCBI taxonomy): domain Eukaryota; kingdom Metazoa; phylum Chordata; class Mammalia; order Primates; family Aotidae; genus Aotus; species Aotus nancymaae. The sequence continues at coordinate 44,782,171 of NW_026988431.1, read as the reverse complement.
CCTGGGAGGCGGAGGTTGTAGTAAACCGAGATTGCGCCACTGCACTCCAGCCTGAGAGACAGGATGAGACTCCGTCTCCCAAAACAGCAACGAAAAAAAATTTAACACCTGCCTACTGAATCCAGGTCTAGGATACTTTGCACTGGTTAGGGAATCTCAGTCTAGAACACTTTCTACCAGAGAAGCTACTTCTGACACTCTACTAGGTCAGCAAAGCAACACCACAGAAGCAGCCTGTTCTGGGTTCATTTCCTGGCTTTGCCTCTCACCATCTGTGTACTATTAGGCAGGTTGTTGTATCTTGCTCAGTTCCCTCACTTGTCCAGAGAGAATAGTCAAGTTTGAGGTTAAGGTTATAAAAGGGAGTTTACAATAACTTTACAACTTAGGGAGTTTACATCAACCCCCCATCCCCTCTAAATACACACACACACACACACACACACACACACACACACACACAAAGCGAGTTAGGTGTAAAGTATTATATAAAGTTAGGTCACACAGGTGACCTGAGGTCACCTGAAAAAAAAAATGTCTATATTGTTAACCAAAGTAGTCCTAATTGTAAGCTACATGTATCAAGCAAAACTATGAGAAGAGAACATCAGTGTAGCACCTGAAAAACCTGAATGAAGGGTTGCTGTGCTTTGCATTCCAACACCTTTGGAAGACTAGCTCCATGCATGCATGCATTTATGAAATGTACTATGAATAAAGTGACCTAATTCCATTGCAAAAAATGTAACTCATAACCAGTGAGGTAACCTGCCTCTTTCCCCAGGCCTTTGGCAGAGCTATAATCTTAGCATGAAAAATACACATAAATTTACAAAAACACATACATATAAAGTCAGGTTTAAACTGAGAAAGATTCTTAGATAATAGGTGATACCAAAATAGTAGATATCCTGTATCTTTCAACAGAAACTTTCTATCAGATGGATTTTGTGACGATTATATCTTCAACACAAAAGTGCAGGAACTACAAAAATATCTCTATATAATCCAACAGTTCAGTATAGCTTCTCAGAAGTAAAGTGACAAAACAAACCTTCATATCTCAAATTCTTACAATTTCAGATGTGAGCTTTCAGAGGGAAAACTGGAGAGTGGAGGACAAATAGGAAAGGTATTGATATTACAACTCTGTCATTTCAGAACCACCATTTCCCAAACACTAAGTAAAAACAATTAATCATGAGCAACTGCATGTAGGGAGCCAGCATTTAACTGGCATTTATCTTTCAAGATCCTGATCAGAGGGCAATAACAAGAGAGATAAAGCCCAGGGAGAGTTAAAGCATTGCTATGGCATGGCAGGGCACACCAGCCGGCTCTGCCTGCGGAGGGAGTTTCCCCGGCATAGTACAAATGACTCCACACCCACACCGAGATCCAATCCAGTGAACTGCAACAGCAGGCTGGCTGTGTGTGGACCACAAGGCTGGGTGCCCAAAGTAGCTGTTCAGTAGTCCCGGATGTTGTCCTCCCATAGCCCTTCTAGGGAGAGAGAACAAAGGTTTGGGCATCCAACACAACTGGGGTCAAGTCCCTACTCCACTACTGGGAAGCTTTTCTTGACACCAGAAATCTCAGTTTTTCCCCATCAAAAGCAGTTTTATCACACAATCAGTAGGGTTTTCACTTAAAGGCCCCAGTAGAGGGGTGGCACAGAGAAAAGCTCAACTATGACAATTAATTCATTCTCAGGTGTGAATTAAACAACATGACCTCCTGTCACTACTTTTTCTGGGTTGCTCAGAGGTATAAGAAAAACATTTGAAAAGAAAGGCTAACTGATGGCCAGTAATACAAGAAAAATCAGGCATTTGCAGGGAGGAGAGACAGAAGAAGAGAAAAATAATTTATAATCAAAGTAGAACAATTGGGGATCTATGGAGGTTAAGTATAGCCATGTAAGATTAAATGATAAGCAGAATCAGGGTTGCAAAATCAAGTGGCTGTGGGACCCAACAGGTAATGCTCCCCAAAGAGGCAGCCCAGGGATGTCAAGGAGAATGCTGTGAGCCGGAGAACTGGAGAGAGCTCACTTCTCCATCAGGAAGGGGCAACTCATACTGCTGGACTGGTCATGCTGGATGTTGGCACATCTTTTCATCTTTCAAGATGGGATCCAAATCTGGATTTTTATGTGACATTTCCTGATGTTGTCAACATGGTTCAGGCCAAATAAAACTAGACCTTTAGTTTGGAAGATTAGCAGTTCCTTCACAAGCTTGATGGGGAAAACAAACTCCTACCTCTGCCCAATACTGCCCTCCTCCCACTTCCTGTCCTCTAAAATAAACCGCCAGAATCATTCTTCATTTTTATTTCACAGGAGTATAATAGACAGAACTGCAATTTCAGTTTGTACTAGATTCGATATGAATCCCAGCTCTACCCATTACTCATGATGTGAGTCAGGGAAAGTTAATTAAACTGTCTGAATCTTGTATCTTCCTACCCGGGAGAGGGGGGTGGGTGGAAATATATCTAGGTCCTAGGGTTGCTCTGAAGATTGCTTGAGATATCAACCACCAAGTTTAGGGTCTAAAAGCAAGGAGAAATTGAGAACATGTTAATCCTTTTCCACCACCCTCATTTTGAAAGAATAGCTTACAACCAACAACAAAGAAACATGGTTAGTAAAATAGCCAAAGGACAGTATCAATGGGTGGCTGGAAAAAAACAGATCTCTAAGCAGCGATACCATCTAACCTCAGGAATGCCTGTGAAACCTGGGCCTACCACAAACATCACATTCTTGAGTGGTTTCATCAGCTCTCAGCTGAAGGAGCAGTAGGTGGCAGGGCAGGATTCCCACCCAGGATCCAGGTCCTGGAACGGAGTCCTTTACTACCGCTGAAGCAATCTTCCTTGCAACACCCTCCAAGTGCTGGGACATGCAGACAATTCAGAGCCACTGCAGTAAAAGCACACAGGGGGCCCGGAAGCTGAGGCGCTGATTGCTCAGAAAGACAGCAGGCAGGTGAGGCTTTGAGACAACTTAAAGGAAGGGCAAGCTCTTGGAGCAAAAGTATCAGTCAAATGACTCCTGAGAGGTCAGCTGAGGCTACCAGCCACACAGCCATCTCAGCATAAACAAGGTGCAAGCATTCACCCTCCTCAATCCCCTTGTCCAACCTACAAAGCACTAAATAAATTCAACTGTGTACCTATGATATACAGTGGGGACTGAAACGACTTCAGCCCCACCCTGTGCAAGTACACAGGCTGCTTTGTAAATATTAATCATTGTACCTCACAGTCATCCTATAATGGACGAGTTATCATACCCATTTTATATATGCAGAAATGGAGGATTAGAAGCTAAAAGGAACAGAGCTGGGGTTGTAATCCAGAGAATCAGAGAGCCAAACCCTCGCTCTTTGCACTCCACCATGGTGCTGCCATACTTGACTACAGGTCAAGGCAGGATTTTTTTTTAAATCCAAGCTGGGAAAATTTTTAAATGCCAGACATTAAATGATATGCTTAAGAAAACACTCCATCAAACCTTTATCTATCTCTACCTCCCACCTTCTCTGTCTCCTTCCCGTCACAGGCATGTTCTTTTTTTGAAAGAGTTGTCTGAGATTGCTGCCTCCACTTCCTCACCTTACAGTTGTTACTAAAGCTCTGTCATTAGGCTTCTCACCTCAAAACACCCCAGGCCCCCCAGCACATGGAGCACTGGCAAAGATGAACAATGGCCTTTTTGTTGCTGAGTCCCATCCAATGGCACTTTGCTGTCCTATGTCACTTGACTTCCCCCACAGGATAAAACTAGTCACAATTCCTCATTTCTCAAACTCTCTTTTTGGTTCACATGACATTATTCTTTTTCGGTAATCCTCCCAACTCTCTGGCCTTTCCTTTAGGTACTCCCCGCGCCCCAAGACTGCGGCATTAAAAAGTCTACATTAGCTCTCTGCTATTCTCACTCTACTGTGTACTTTTAGTTTTCTATTTGTTTACTGGGACAGTCTCATTCTGTCATCCAGGTTGGAGTGCAATGGTGCCATCTCAGCTCACTGCAACCTCCGACTCCTGGGTTCAAGCGATTCTCCTACCTCAGCCTGCCAAGTAGCTGGGATTACAGGCGCATGCTATGTCACTCAGCTAATTTTTCTATTTTTAGCAAAGATGGGGTTTCACCATGTTGGCCAGGCTGGTCTCAAACTCCTGACCTCAGGTAATCTGCCCACCATGGCATCCCAAAGTGCTGAGATTACAGGCGTGAGCCACCATGCATGGCCAACTGTGCAGTTTCATCTTGGACAATCTCATCCATTCCCACAGCTTTTCTATCACTGATTTTCTGTTGGCCTTAGATTGACATCACCAGCCAGGAGCACCTCTCCAGGCTCCAGACCTGTCTCTTTAATCATCCAGTAGACATCTCCACAAGCATCATGAAATCAACTAATCCAAAACTAAACTCCACCCATCCCAATACTTGCTTGTCCTTTCATAGGTCCTACATCAGCGAAAGAGACTAAAATCTATAGCCAAATACCTGGGAGGCCTCCAACACTCTTCTAACCCTTTTCACCAGCATCATTCAGCCACAAATTCTTTAAGATGCCTCACATTTGTCATATTTCTCCATCTCTACATACCATCACCAGTTCCCCAGTAGATTATTATACCTTATCTTTGGCTGCACTCAGCATTTCCATGTGTTCCTTTCTGATTAGACCTTGGGCAAACCTGCCACAACTTGGGCATCATAGTTGCCATGGAACCTCTCTAATCCTTGCTTCTCTCCTCAGTTTGGGTACACCTCTGTACCTTCACAGCATCCCAAATCTCTCATTCAATATTGAAATGGTCTGTTTACTTCTGGATTCTCAACTAGATTTTCAACTTGAGGACAGAAATGTACCTTTCTCATTTTTATAAATCCCAGGGTCTGAAATACGAGCAGACTCTTAGTAAATGAGGTTATGAAAGAGATCAGGTTATGGTTGGAGAAGAAGTAGAGATTTCCAAGGTAGGGAGACAAGGGAGAAAGGAGGCCATTCACAGGGCAGGAATAGGTATGAAGAAAAGCAGAGAACTAAACTCAGGCATATCGCTGAGTCTGCAGTTTGGTTAAACCAGAGAGTTCCAATAAGAGGAACATGATCTTGAACTTAATTGAGGTCAAGGTTAATGGAAATAACAGCAGAAACTAGCATTTATAAAGCACTTAATTTGCAAATGTATATTCAATTTAACCACAAGAAGGAGGGATGCCAGATGCCAGAAAGTAGGTATTGTTGTTCCCATGACTCAAAAGATTATGGGGCAAGCAGATATCTCCAAAGTCTGTTGTGAGCTCTTAGTTACCAGAATCTAGCATGTTCTGACTTCCACATTTCATGATCTTTAACAGTACAAAAATAACTCCTTATCTTTAGTTAGTAATTATAATTCAAGAATTGCCTACCATACAGTAACACAGGATTAAAGAGCAAAAGAAAGACATGACTACATGGGTGATTTAGAAAGATGAATCTGGCAGCAAAAAGCAAAAGAGATTTATTTAAGAGGAATGAAGCAAGAAGCAGATTGACCAGAGGGGAAGGACAGTGGAGCACCTCCATCCAGAAGAGGACTGTTGGGTAGCAAGCAGGCAGAAGCAAAGGAGAGGTATAACATAAGAAATAGAAATATCGAAATAAATAGAAAGAAATAAGTGGCTAGCTACCTGAGAGGCAAGAAAGAGAGAAGCATCAAATAGAGTACTGAGCTTTTAAACTCTACTGACCAACAGATAAAGCAAATATTCATAGATAGAATAAAAGAAAAAGTTTCTTTTGAAAAAAGGAAAAACAGGTAAAGTTTAGATATGCTAAGTTTGACAACACAGACATACAACACACTCCAATGTCAACAATAAGCTGGAGTTTAGGGAAAGTGAGAGAGAGACTATGGTGCCATTGCAGAGATGAAGTCCATGCATCGGTGTAGACACGGGTTCTCCAGAGAAAAAGAAACAGAACAATGAGGGCCTGTGACCTGAATTTAGAGGGAGGACTTCATTTAGAGAAGGCAGTAAAGGAGATGAAAAAGGAAGAAACTCTCTCTTTTTTTTTGTTTTCATTTTTATTAAAAAATAAAGGCATTAAAAGTAAATTAAAGGCATTCAAAGGCTTATATGGAAATATTGTTTTTCTTTTTTTTTTTTTTTATATTTGAGTCATGTTATTTTTCCTGGTGAATTTATTGATGTAATCCAATTTTCCAAAATAAGTGAAAACATAACTGAACATTTGCCTGAACCTTCGATATTACAATAATGATACCATATAGATATTGTGCCAACACAGTATATTATTTTTTCTTTTTCTGGAACATATTTATTTATTTATTTATTTTTGAAACTCTCAGAAGCCAATAGAGGACAATAAAACATATTTCCTAAACGGAGATAACAAATTTGATTTTAGAAAACCCAAGGATCATGTCTGAATGAAGTAAAATCCTGATTTTTCTTTCAACAGGAATTATTAAGAAAATGGGAATATGGATCACCCAAAAGCACAAATTATCAGCCACATCCAGTAGATTATGGATCCAATTCCAAAAGGGACTCATAAATGAATCCTATAAATCACTTACATAACAGTGACCCCCCCACCTGCTTGAAAAGGTGGAACTTTTGCTAAATGTACTCTGCATTTCACTGTCTTCTCAAAGGATTAGAGAATGTACTTTTTAGATATGTTTTCCATGGGTTTTAAAACTCATCCATTATTGGCAGTAGCCTGTTTTATTCCTTTTCTTTCATCTGTGCTCTTTAGTTATTAACTTTATTGAGACATAATGTATATGTAACACAGTTCTCATCCATTTCAAGTATACAATTATTTTATTTATACAATTATGTTTAGTAAATTTGAAGATCTGCACAACCATGACCACTATCCAGTTTTCATCACACCAGTAGGATCTCTCATACCCTCCACTCCACCCCTAACACCAGCGACACTCATCTACTTTCCGCCTCTACAGATTTGCCTGTTCTGGACATTTCACCTAAAGGCTATGTAATCTTTTGTGTCTGGCTTTTTCTCATGCAAAACATTTTTGAGGTTCATCTATACAATAGCTGTATTTCATTTCTTTTCATTGGGAACTATTCCATCCTATTCCTATACCACAGTTTACTCATCTGCTCTCCAGTTGGCACTTGGCTTCTTTCTGTTTTTAACTGTCATGAATAACGCTATTATAAACAATCGCATACAAGTCTTTGCATGGGCATATGTTTTCATTTCTCTTGGCTAGATACCTAGACGTAGAACTACTAGATCATATCATACATTTAGTTTTAACTTTTTAAGAAACTGCCAAACTTGTTCCAGAGTGGCTGTTTTAAATTCTTACCGCAGTGTATGAGGGGTCCTATTTTTCTACACCCTCAGCAGCACTTGTTACTGTCTTTTTCAGACACAGCCATTCTGGTAGATGCCAGATGGTATGACACTGTGGTTCTCATTTGAATTTCCCTACTGACCAATGATGTTCAGTGTCTTTCCATGTGCTCTTGGTGAAATGTCTAGACAAATCTTTTGACCTTTTTTAATTGGGTTGTGTTCTTCTTATTAATAAGCTGTAATAGTTCTTTGCATATTCTAAATAGAAATCCTTTATCAGAAATGTAACATGCAAATATTTTCTCCCAGTCTCTTCTATGTCCACCTTATTGGTCAACTGTCTGCTCTCTCTCTCTCTCTTACTGCAACTGTCAGTTGCAGTGAGTAAGGTATACATGAAGCCATCTGAAAAGGACAACCATACAACTTGGGAACACAGAAACATAAAACTAAAAATGTGTTTATCAGGTAATTTCCTCAAAATGTTTTTTTTGAGAAACTGGATTCAAACTTTTTAAGCTTACTGAAATCCAAAGATTATTATAAAGTCTAGAAAATTAAATGCTTCAGTCATTCTCCCCAGTAAGCTTTAATAAACAAAAAGAAAGCAGAGTTTTACCTCTTTGACTTACATTAAAAATAAGATAATGCTGACACCCAAAAAAGAGGGACTCTAAGAACCTTAATCATTGCCTATGCTCCATTAACCAAAAAACACCTTCTAAATGCTGCTGTGTACCACATACTGAAGCTGTTCAAGGTGAGGTGTGGATAGACTGTCTAAACTATCAAAAGAGTGGATTTTGGGTGGAGAGAATCATTGAAAAATTCAAAATCATTTTTTCTGTCTCCCACCAAATCAAGTACCTTAGCTACATGTGATATTTGCAAACAGAAGAGAAGGACACACACAGGAACATAAAAAGAAATAATAAGTGCCTCTCCACTTACTGTGAACTCTTACACATACTCCTGCCTTCCACGTGCCCTTTCCCTGCTGTCTCAGCACATTTGCAGAGACAAAAGTAACTGCTCACACCAGCCACAAGTTTGCTTTGTTCTTGGACAGAATGAGGTTATTTGGGGTCTCTTTAAGCAACATCAGTGATGGGACATGAAAGTCCCACATGGTTTTATTTCATGAGAAACAGTGTGACTTCCCCTAACAGTAAACTGTTCCATAAGCACATTTTATTTCAGCTGCACTTTCCAGAACAGTTCCCAGGATTTCTGTTTTCTATGGTCAATACTGGATGGAAGCCAGAGAACAGAGAACAGACCCAGGTGCAGGGGAAGGGGTGGGGGAAATCATACTTGATAATATCCAACATCACAAGCACACAGGGTCTCAGCTAATCTTTATTAAGATGTGGTGAAGCATGTAAAGCTCAGAAAAGTTAAGGTATGTAGCCAAAGTCACCCACCAGACATAATTCCCAGAAGGGAATTATGAAAGAGGGCAACTCTTGTGTGGCCCAGGTGTTCATATGCAAAGGACACATGCTTTCTCAATCGTGAAGCAATTTCTTTAACTGAAAAGACCAAAATGTTGTATGTTCAAATTCCTTCCCAAATGATTTTTCGTCCATTTTTCTTTCTCTCTCTAGAAATCAAACCAGGAATAACCTATGCCGAACCCACGCCTCGGTCATCCCCAAGTGTTTCCTGACACGCATCTTTGCTTACAGTGTATCACAACTGAAGAATGGGGCTCAATTGGACACTTGCAAAATTACCAAGTAAGCCATCAGAAAAGATGCAAAGAAAATCTTACTTTATCAATGAATATTATTTATGCTGTGTGGCAATTTGGGGAGTTTAATGGTCAGAGAACCAATCAACAAAATAAACCAGTATTTAGCTACGCGTTTCCTTAGGTATAAAACAACAAACATGCAGGATGGCATTGCTGAGATAAATGCAGCTTGCTATCATTTCGTTTTACACTTTGTTTCATCTAGACATCTCTAAAATGACAAGTAGGATTAAATTAATATTTGTGGAATATTTTTAAACACAAACTAAAATACATATTACTTTCCAGATTTAATAGTCTAAACCAAGGTTCACAAGGTTCCCCAAGAGGCCAGAGACAACATCTACCTAATCTACTGGGTAACTGTTTAGAAAATAATCATACCTAAATATAAAAAATTAGCCAGGTATGGTGGCGCATGTCTGTAGTCCCAGCTACTCGGGAGGCTGAGGCACAAGAATTGCTTGAACCCGGCAGGCAGAGGTTGCAGTGAGACAAGATCGCACCACTGCACTCCAGCCTGGATGACAGAGCAAGACTCCATATCAAAAAAAAAAAAAGAAAATGATCATACCTAGGCAGCTGTGGTAGTGACACCCTATAATTTGAATGCTTTTTATTATTTAATTCCCACCTGGCAGGTAGAGCAATGACATATGTTGATACTTTCACATTTTGTGCCAAATGACACATCCTAGTGAGCAATGATGTCGCTTCACCAAAGGCAAAAGTGGCAGATTCTTCCCCACTCTTTCCTCATTCACAGTGTGACTCTATTAATATAATAATTGACAATTAAGCTTTACATTGTAGAATGAACACCTACTAAGTACTAGATACTGTACTCAAAATAATGTTTACAATGCATTTATCTCTCAGAAGATCCAGCAAGATAACTATGTGTTCCATTTTACAGTTATTAACAGCCTAAACCAGCATTGTCAAATAGAACTTTCTGCATTGATGAAAATTCCCTGTATCCGCACTGGTCAATCCAGTAGCCATTTGTGGTTATTGGGAAATTTGAACATAGCTAGTATTACTGAGGAAATTAATTTTTTAAATTATGCTTAATTTAAATTTTTAAAGCCACACGTGGTTTGTGATATATCTGGCTACAAAGCCCAAGCCTTCCACCAATACACACACTTACTCCTGCACACACACATACACAAACTTGTTCCCCCTGCAAAGACAGCCACGGTCCCCTTATGTCCCAAACATATACACAGATACACCCTCACACATGGCACAAAATAATTTGCTATGGAACTAGTAAATTGAGTTCTTATGTCACTGCACTTGTTAATTTAAAAGGAACTGGAGTGAGAGTGGGAGAGAATAACAAAGGAAGTTTTACGCTCAATTATCACTGTGTCAAGCCCTGCACTACACAATCCAGGGAATACCCCCCTAGTAAAGAAGGGATGGGGAAATCATGTTTGATAATATCCAACATTGCAAGCACACATTGTGAGAAAATAGCCTTTACACTGCTTGCAATTTTTCTTAAATGAATCACCAAGCTACTGTCAATTAAAGAGCTCCCTAACTTGGCAAAGTTCATTACTGGCAGGGAAGAACAACAGGAAAAAAACTGCCTGTGTGAAGAAAGTCATTTACTTTTAGTGGTCAACGTTCCTGAGCAAAAACATCATATAGAGAAATGCTTCTGAGTACACTCGTAAGTTTTAGAAATATTTGTGGCAATAATAGAGAAGCGAATAAATGATGGGCATAGCTGGCAAAAAAGAATATGATATAGACTTAATTCTAAAAAACAAATTAATCACATGAAACTCTCAAAGTTAAATTTTGAGACTTCCAGAGCAACCAGTTGAGCAATGGCTCATCTGCTTCTTAGAAATCATTTTTTGTCTCTACTACCATATTGTTTCACCAAATAACCCATAACAGGCTTTAACCACTGACTTGTTTGAGCTGCGCTGCAAATGTGTAATTTGTGAATGAGGTAATAACCAGTCCTAGGCCTTTATCATTAAGAAGTCCTATAGTCTTAAATGTTAATCCTATACATAAACTAAGGAAGCAAATACCATGAGGTTGCACAGTCAAGAAGTTCAACACTGGACTGTCTCAAAGCCACAACAGTTCAGTAACCACTGTGGAAAGAGGCCAATCCTACTTGATCTTTTTAATTTACAAATACACACACACACACACACACACACACACACACACACACACACAACCTTTTTTGATGTTCTGATTTGAGACTCTCATAATAACTATAATTGTTAGGCAAATCATTTTAACTTATAAAGCTTTATTTAATAAGAATGTGTGTTCATATAATTAAACTTTAAAATATTATGATATACTGAACTGATAGGCAATCCCTAAGCAACACTGTGAAGTAGGGGTTCTTGCACTCTACAATAGACATGCACAGCAGATCTCCAGGGAGCCAACACCAGCAGTTGAAATATTCCCTGCAATGTATGCTGTAGCTCATGAACTATTTATATCTGTACTTAAAATGATTTTGGAAAACAATTCATAAGTCATTGTTACAAGGCACAGCCATCACTGCAGGATATGACATGGCTGCTCCTTTTCAGGCTGTGTTCCTCAACTGGACTCTTTATTCTGATGTAAACTCACAAGTCCTCTCTCTGTTTCCCTAAGGGTTCTATCCTAGGTTAGATGAAAGTGACTGCTAATAGTTTAATTGGGTAAATTAATTCAAGCAGACATCTTAACTCAGTTAAAGCCACACATCTTAAGAAGCTCCTAATGTCACTGATACTGATTTGGATCTTATGATGCAAAAACAACCAAGACTATAACATATCATTAAATCAAAATAGGCTTGAATGATACTGTACAAGGAAATATTAGAAAGTGGCAGCAGTAATATAGATGGCTGCTGAATCAGGCATTTTAACTTGTAAAGCTTAGTAATACTATGGGTCTCATAACAGGCTAGTCCAGATATAAATTACTAGCCTGTGTTAGGATAGTTGGGCCAGGGAAACCAGTTTTTAAAAACACTCATAGCAAGGAATAAAAGGGAAAGAATTAGGAAGAGGACAAGGTTACCTAAGAAAAGCCTGCACTTAGATGTCAAGCAGCAATTCAGAAATCTGTTTTTGGATTTTAATCATCAAAACTTTTCTGTTTCTCTCCTCAAAGAAGGGAACCAAAACAGATACTAAACTGCCTGTGTGCAGGGCAGGGAGGACTTAAATTCATGGTGTTATCTCTATAACAAAACCATTCCAAAACATAGTTATAACTATAGTAAATATTAATTAGACGGAAGTAAAAAATTCAGAAATGACCTTCCTTCTAAACTTACATCCAAAAGTTGAATTTATAAATTAATTCCATTAGTTCAGGTTCTCCAAAAATAATGACGATAAAATGTGCTTAAAGGGTCAAGAGATTTATTGGGGAAAATGGCTACCAAGGAAAATGGGGACAAGCAGAAGGCTGGCACAGCCTTCCAACCACTTGTGGGAGAAAGAAGGAAGAAAGGTTGAGTAGGAACAGTGTGGTTTGAAGAAAGCTCAAATAAAAGGTTTGAAGACTGGTAAGTACTCCTCTGGTCAAAGTCTTTTGTCAGAGAAACCCCTCTCTTGAAAAAACAGGTATGTCCTGGTATCCCTGCCATGCTCAGTTATAGGCTGGGAGCAGTCCATGGGAAGCATGGCAGCCGCAGGCATGTGGTAGTGGATCCACAGCAGGAGTTGCCTGTCTGTCATGCTCCCCACAGTAGGAGACATGAGAGGCTCATTTCCATGGCTGCCACATAAGTCAAATGCTTATAACCCATTTCACTGATTATATGATGCAGTGATATGGTATAGGTCTTTAACAACAGAAACTAAAAATTCTAAAAAAGGTTGAAAAATTCCTATAATAAATGCAATTTGTATAACCTAGCCTTGTAAACAAGAAAAATATGCCAGGATGCAATTATTTTTAGCAAGTTGTCCTCCTTGGCAATAAACTGTAAAATTGCAAAACGTAGCATGAATGAGAAAACAAAATCAGCATTTCTCACTGGACCATACAAAAACATATTTGTGGATATTCTTGACTATACAAATGCATTTTAATAAAAAATTTACCAGACAATGTATAAATATTTATAATAATCAGCAGTAACTTCACACTAGCCTAAAACTTAAATTCTACTAAGGTGAAAACAGATTTCAGAGAATTTCAGAGAATCATCAAGTCAGAGCTACACCTATCCAGGACTTTCTTTGTTCACTTTAGAAGACAGATTTTCTTTTTATTTACAAAAATGCCAAGACATTTCCTTTCTATTCCTATCAGTGGTCCCTAAAATATCTTAAAAGTACTGTAAGAAAGTCATAGGCAAAAAATTCAAAATGACCCACTAGTTTTACACCTTAATTCTTAATGATTAAACAGCTTGTGACCTACACCATATCACTGCACCATATAATCAGTGAAATGGGTTATGAGCATTTGATTTATGTGGCAGCCATGATTGGAGGAGAAGATATATTCAAAGAGAGTGCCAAAGAATATACAGAAACACGTGCTGGCTATTTTATTTTCTTGTTATAGAAAATTTCAATTTTCTGTACACATTTTGTTGATTATATTTGTAATGATATCAAATGTGGAAGTATCAGGATAATTTACAATGGTATGTTTATTTTCAAAAGGCTGGTGTAGAGAATCAGAAATGGGACATTTTACTCAAGGGTCCTGATACGAGGGAGGCAGGGGAGTAAGAAGAGGTCACCAATTCTTTGGCCACTCAAAACATTAACAATGTACTAACTTTACTCTTTAAATCATTGATGACATCTTTAAGTTCACCTGATATAACAAAAAGTTGGGTCTGTAAGGGAGCCTAGTGGCCTGTGGGCACGCTTGCCGAGCACTGAAGTCCCATCTCCCCAATTCTCCTACAGATAACGAGCTGCATGGCCAAGAGAGTCACAATTCAGGCAACAGGAGCGATGGACCAGGAAAGAACACCACCCTTCACAATGAATTTGACACAATTGTCTTGCCGGTGCTTTATCTCATTATATTTGTGGCAAGCATCTTGCTGAATGGTTTAGCAGTGTGGATCTTCTTCCACATTAGGAATAAAACCAGCTTCATATTCTATCTCAAAAACATAGTAGTTGCAGACCTCATAATGACGCTGACATTTCCATTTCGAATAGTCCACGATGCAGGATTTGGACCTTGGTACTTCAAGTTTATTCTCTGCAGATATACTTCAGTTTTGTTTTATGCAAACATGTATACTTCCATTGTGTTCCTTGGGCTGATAAGCATTGATCGCTATCTGAAGGTGGTCAAGCCATTTGGGGACTCTCGGATGTATAGCATAACCTTTACGAAGGTTTTATCTGTTTGTGTTTGGGTGATCATGGCTGTTTTGTCTTTGCCAAATATCATCCTAACAAATACTCAACCAACAGAGGACAATATCCATGACTGCGTGAAACTTAAAAGTCCTTTGGGGGTCAAATGGCATAAGGCAGTCACCTATGTGAACAGCTGCTTGTTTGTGGCTGTGCTGGTGATTCTAATCGGATGTTACATAGCCATATCCAGGTATATCCACAAATCCAGCAGGCAATTCATAAGTCAGTCAAGCCGAAAGCGAAAACATAACCAGAGCATCAGGGTAGTTGTGGCTGTGTTTTTTACCTGCTTTCTACCATATCACTTGTGCAGAATTCCTTTTACTTTTAGTCACTTAGACAGGCTTTTAGATGAATCTGCACATAAAATCCTCTATTACTGCAAAGAAATGACACTTTTCTTGTCTGCGTGTAATGTGTGCCTGGATCCAATAATTTACTTTTTCATGTGTAGGTCATTTTCAAGAAGGCTGTTCAAAAAATCAAATATCAGAACCAGGAGTGAAAGCATCAGATCACTGCAAAGTGTCAGAAGATCAGAAGTTCGCATATATTATGATTATACTGATGTGTAGGCCTTCTATCACTTGATGGAATCGATATGTACAAAGTGTAAATAAATGTTTCTTTTCATTATCCTTGTTTGAGCCCCAAAAATATGAATTCAAAGAACTAAAATGATATGAAATGGGGTCATAATTTGAAACTAAAGAAAGCATTAAGGCATAGCAAAAAGAGATAAACAGGAGGTAGTGCACAGCTGAATGAAAGAGCTAACGGCTGGAAGTCTGAAGAGCAGAGTGAAAGGGCTGAAAGAGCCACAGCAATGTCCCTGCACTGTGGCCATCCTCCAGGAAAAGGTGCTGCTCTGAAGCCACTTTTGCAGAGAATAAAAAGTATAGAAAAGAGAATTCTATCTATTGTTGATGTTGAAGGATAGGGAAAGAAAATACTACTTTCAACACTGTTCATTTACTACAAATATAACTTAGTAAACATCAGTTACTAAGCCTTCCATCTTTCCGTCTATGAACTAAGATCTTCGGCGATCATCCCCTCATTCTCTGGGTGGGGTTTTTTTTTTTTTAATTATTTTTTTTTCCTTTACTCACCACTATAGAAATGAGGGTGGATGCTGTGTGTGTGTGTGTGCGCGCGCGCGTTTAAGTGCTTCAGTTTTAGGACCCTCTGTGTCCAGGTCACAGCCCACCTTCAGGGCTCCCAAAGCAAGTGGGAATGGGCTTCGGAAATGCTTCTGCCTCCTCTCCCTGCTTCATGCCTTACCCCCACTCCTGTGATGCTCCTGTGATACTACCTTTCATTCCTTTGGTAAGAGAATATCCTCTGCTGGGCGCGGTGGCTCACACCTGTAATCCCAGCACTTTGGGAGGCCGAGGCAGGTGGATCACGAGGTCAAGAGATCGAGACCATCCTGGTCAACGTGGTGAAACTCCATCTCTACTAAAAATACAAAAAATTAGCCGGGCATGGTGGCATGTGCCTGTAGTCCCAGCTACTCAGGAGGCTGAGACAGGAGAATTGCTTGAACCCAGGAGGCGGAGGTTGCGGTGAGCCAAGATCGCGCCATTGCACTCCAGCCTGGGTAACAAGAACGAAATTCCGTCTCAAAAAAAAAAAAAAGAGACTATCCTCCAGCAATGTAAATGCCTCCTTGGGGACACATTAACAGAGGAGGAGTGAAGTCATGTTTGCTGACTAAAAGAAGATTATTATGGTTAACAGTCAAACATACGTGAATAAACCGCAAAGTTCTAAGAAGCTCAAATAAGCAAAAATGAGAGCACAAGAATAACTTAGCTCAACAATGACTACCATTGTCAAGCACAGGAAAAGGACTCAAGGACTATTAAGTATCTTACTCTCAGTGTCTAGTGTGTTACTCTAAGTCAATCAGGCTTGGCAGAGAGGTTAGTGGCAAAGGGGTTAAAAGGATTATCTGAGGACTTCTATCAAAATATCTGTCTCTCCATCAAGATTCCAACTCTATAAATGCAATGGATACCTAAGTGCATGAATTTATATATACCTCACTTGGTCATTTGCATAGCTATCCCTGCCCCCAATTGTGTGTCACTAGCTAGATTAAGATAGTTGTATTTTAGATCAGTTAATTAAGAAAAGACAGTTTGAAAGGCCAATTCCTGTTTCCATTTTCCCCAAAAAGCCATGGGTAAATTACAGCTTCCCTATATAAAAAGAAGAGCAGGCCAGGCCCGCAGTGGCTCATGCCTGTAATCCCAGCACTTTGGGAGGCCAAAGTGGGTGAATCATCTGAAGTCAGGAGCTGGACACCAGCCTGGCCAACATGGTGAAACCTCGTCTTTACTAAAAATACAAAAATTAGCTGAGTGTGGTGGCACACACCTGTAATCCTAGCTACTTGGAAGACTGAGGTAGGAGAATCTCTTGAACCCGGGAGGTGGAGGTTGCAGTGAGCTGAGATTGCACCGCTGCACTCCAGCCTGGGCAAAAGAGCAAAACTGCATTAAAAAAAAAAAGGAGGAGCAATATTGTGGCTGGGAAAATACCTTCAGTACAACATGTCCTATCCTCTCCATCCTCTGTTCCTATCACACCACAGCTCCCAGTCAATAATGTCAAAAATGCTATTATCTGCTTCCCTACTTATATATGCTATTAAATGTATGACCTCTTTAACTCAACTGGTTCCATTCAGCACTGGAGTTCAGCTCTGGAGTTCTACATCAGCTAATTAAGAAAAGGCAGTTTGAAAAGTCAATTCTTTTCTCCATTTTCCCCATAAAGCCACAGGTAAATTACAGCTTCCCTATATAAAAAGGAGGAGCAGGCTGGGCACGGTGGCTCACGCCTATAATCCGAGTACTTTGGGATTCTCTACCCCATATCCCATTTAATCCTTTTATTCAGACCTTAATTCTAAGAGGTCTTTAAAACATTTAAATCCCACTTTAATGTTTCTAAAATTAGACTGCTATATAGTTAGTGGGCACATTTAATGTGATGGTAGCTTTATTTCTCTTACATGACATTATCACATCAATGGAGTATCTTCAAACATTGCCTAAAAACATAGAGAACATTATCGTCCCTTTTTAAAAAAAAAAAAAAGTCATATGACAAAAACCATCAATATCACACTGCTTATATTTCATAGTAATTCCCATGCTGTGGCATGAAAAATATTTATACAGGCTAATCAAGAATGCATCATTTACATGAGCAAAATAACATCAATGGGAATAATAAATGAGGCTAGTGTCAGAAGTAACATGATACTCTATTAATGTTGAAGAAAATAATTATATTTGATTGCTTCTTCAAAACTGGCATTTGGGAATTTTTTTCAAATCCAAAATTTCTTACTTGGGGCTTTTGGATTACATTCAGTATTTCCGGATCCTCCCTGAAAGCAATAGTGTATTTATTCTTCCTTTTATGCAGAAGAGAAACATATTCAGATAATTTCCAAAAGGAAATTTTCTATTCTTCATAAAACTGACATTCAGAGAAATTGATCTTGTAGAAAATCTTCAATGTGTGTGTTACTGTTATATTCATTAAACCACTTCATTAATATTTTATTCTCAATTTGAAATAGTATGATAGTATTTTGTTTCTCAACCAAAGTTTCAAGAGAATGGTGCCTAGGGAAATGTATAAATTTAAATACGTAAGTCAAAATTGTGTGTGTGCGTGTGTGTGTGTGTGTACACATACAAACAAGAGAATGAATACAGCTTAAATATCAAGAAATTTCATAAATACCATGAGGAAATATGATATACTAGAAAAAAAATAAACTTAAGAAAACAGGATAAAATAAAACTTAGGGACCATTTAAATCTTATAAAGATTAACCCCAGACTAAACACCACAAGAAGCCAATTAACAAATCAATAAAATACTAAGCACATGCCATAGAAAAAGATATTGTGCTCAGCATGATATATAAAAGAATCTCTGGATAGCCCTAAATGACTTCTAAAATTAAATACTTAAGAACAAACATTTTCTATTTTCAACATGATACAAGTATCATAGTAGATGTAGAATTCAGCACACTCCCCAGTCCTCTATCACCATCTAGTGGTAAAATTCACAAAACAGGTGAAGAAAATTCAATTGTCTTATTTACACCACTCGAATACACAGTAACACAACTAGCACTTTGTTACAGTTTTCCTTTAAACATCCTTATTAATGCTAATGTATACAGATGTGTATCCTACAGCTGCCTAGTTTAATGTAATATGGAAATTCTTGACAAGAATAATTAATATCATCAAGGAGTTTTGTTACAGATGTAAAAAAAAAAACTAAAACTAAAAAGACTGTAAAACATGAATTTCATAAGAAAATGCTACAAATAATGACTGCTCTTTCTAAATTAACTTTAGAAAAATTTTAGAAATGTATAATTTATAGTTTCAAAAGTATAAAAAAATCATCACTAGAATTGAACAGGGAGAGAAAACTCAGTGCTAAAAAAAAAATTTTCCAGTAACTTACCAAGAAACTCATGAGATTCATTTTGAATAAAACTTTCATTTTGAATAATCTTAAAAGTTTTCTTATAAGCCACAATGATAGGAAATCATCTAAAATTATAAAAATCATAAAATGATATCACCCTGAGAGACACACATCTTTTTATCCTTAACTGGAAACTCAAGATACAGAACTAAATTGGAAATTCCTTTTATTTCACTTTAGGCAAACATTCTTAATAAAAGTAAACTGGCCTCAAACAGTTTATGCAAACATTCTTAATAAAAGTCAACTAGCCAACTTCTCTTTGAATTATGTTTGAGTACAGATGGGCGCAGTGGCTCGTGCCTGTAATCCCAACACTTTGGGAGGCCAAGGTGGGCAGATCACAAAGTCAGGAGTTCGAGACCAGCCTGGTCAACATGGTGAAACTCCATCTCTACTAAAAGAATACAAAAATTAGTTGGGCATGGTGGCATGCACCTGTAATCCCAGCTACTCAGGAGACTGAGGCAGAAGAATTGCTTGAACCTGTGAGGCGGAGGGTGCAGTGAGCTGAGATAGTGCCACTACACTCCAGCCTGGTGACAGAGCAAGACTCTGTCTCAAAAATAATAATAATTATTATGTTTCAGAAAATTCAGAGGTTGTAGTCTGGGCAGACTCCCCAGCAACTCCTAGAATTGACCCATACAACCTGCTAAAATCAGCCTATGAACAAGAATCTACAAATAGATATCAGATTCCCCAGAGTCTTCAAGTCTATGTGTAAGTTTAAATGTTACATTTCCAACATCCTGGATATATTTACATAAATACATATGCATACAAACACATAGCATGTATAACTGGGGCTAACGAGTTTAGCATAAAGAATGTAAATCAGCCCCTTAACCTATGATAGCTTTTAAACAGTCTTAAGAAACTGTATCCAATGCTTAAGAGATGGTTACTGCTAGCCTAAAGCAAAATATCTTTTCTAACATAGAAAGCTGTCTGTCAGTTACCCAACAATGAATTATCTCTACGTATTTTTCAAAAAGCCTGAACCATACCATGTCTTTGAATAGTTCTTGACTTCATCTCAGTATATAACTTATAATACAGAGTGAGCATCTTTTTCTATGCCTTATAGAATTGTCATGTTCCTTTCTAAGTTTGAGCCAATTTCCAACATTTTATCCTTTGTGCTTTCAATGTCATGAAATATTTCAAGAATTCCTTAATTGTAAAGTT
The DNA here is from genome assembly GCF_030222135.1 of Aotus nancymaae. Classification (NCBI taxonomy): domain Eukaryota; kingdom Metazoa; phylum Chordata; class Mammalia; order Primates; family Aotidae; genus Aotus; species Aotus nancymaae. Next base: position 44,761,928 of record NW_026988431.1, on the reverse strand, counting down.
TCTTGTCAGCATCACTTTCTCTAGGACATCTGATCCATTCATTGTAGATATTAACAACTTTGCCTTCATTAAGTTCATCTAACAGCATATTATAGAGATTTAACCTTCCTCTGGTTAACTACTTTTTTTGTAATTCCACATGCCTGTGATTCAAATTTCACTTCCTTATTATCACTTGTCATTTCTCTCCGGAACTTTCATTTTTGTTGGCATACTCTCTTTCAAATATCACTGTTTGTAAAATGTCATGGGGTTTATCACTGGCAAACAAGGAGGCAACACTACACACTTTGCTGAGTGTGCATGAACTGAATAACAGATGTGCAGTGACCAATCACCAACAGACTTTGAAAGAAGCGAGATGACTGGCCACTCCTGTATGTCTTTATTTACATGTTGTTCTGTGAACTGGAGAGCTAGCAATTCAGTTTGTACTTTATGAAACTACTTAGAGTTAATATACTGTGGTAACTAAAATTTGGACTGTTGTCGGGAAACTGGTATTATTTAACTAAATCATAATAACTCAAATATATGTCAGAATTGTGAAATCAAGGACTGCCTGCCTATAAGTGTATATGTAACCATAATCATAAATCAAAGGGAAAACAGAAAAATTTGTAATGACATGTAATATGTAAATGCTTAAGCACAACTATTTGAAATAATGTCATTCATTCAACATGAAGCCCTCAAATGCTTGGATCTATACATTTAATTATGTGGATTTAACAGACACAAATATTTGTGACCCAAATGCAACTTACATTATTACTATTATTGATGGGGCTTTCCAAAATAAATAATTCTTAACAAGATTCCAAATAGAATATTTAGTAGATAGTAGCTAAATTCTTGAAAAAATTTGGCTGATGTATATTAAACCAGACAAAATTTGTTTATATGTAAATAGACTTAAATTATAAGCTCAGATATTGATGAACAAGCTTTTCACCCATGGGAAAGTTAATAGGTCACTCCCATAAGCAGCACGGGACAGTTCTTCACTGTGTAAGAATTGTGTCTCATACTTTGCTTGCTATCAAGCATTCATGGCCCCAGCCACTTAACATAGGGACAAACACAAAAAACACTGAAATTGACAAATAATCTCTGGGGCAGTAATGCCTACATTGAGAATGCTGATTTGGATTCCTGAGCCATTTGTGGACAGAGAGAAAAATATGACCAAGGTTTCAAGCAATACAGAAACCCAGACCTCTAGATACCAGTAGGTACCAACCAAATTTGGGAACGGATACAGTATTAATAAATAAATGGCAAATACAGGGTAAACTTTTCCATGGCCACTTCTATTAATCACAAAAATGGTAAAAAGAAAGCAATGATTTATATAAAGTTTACTAAAAAGTTTCAATACATGCCTGCTTTGAAGTTTTCTACAAATGCTCTTTCAAAAACAACCATATATACTTCCCACAGAAACCCCTAAAGTGGCAAGTTAAAAATAGTGATAATAATGATCAATTCTTACATAGTGCTCATCAGTCACTGTCTACATGCTTTACTTTTAATAAAAATGTCCTATAACAGATGAAGAAACTGAGGCGCACCTAGCTAGGAAGGGAAGTGAAGTGATGATGGCAAGTTTTGAAGCTGAGGGGTCTGACTACAAAGTCCATACTGTCACCAAGACTGCAATACTGTCTCCACCCCATTCAAGAAGGCCCCTTAGCCCTGAACTCATTTAACAATATTATCATATACCCAGGCTCCTGAACTGAAAATCTGAGTGCCCTCTTTTCCTCAATTCCCATTAACAATCTTCTACCAAATCCTGCCACTCCACCCCCAGAAAAAGACAAGCCAGGTCTCTGCCCTGCCTGGCCTGGTACCCACTGTAGCTCAGCCCCAATGGGAGTAGGTCTGGTCTCATGGATGAGAAAGGATTTGGGAGGTGGGCAGACTTGGATCCCACCACTTACTGTGTGCCATGCTGAGAGAGAAAAAATAAAGCAACTGTCATGATTTTACACTGATGGCAATACTACTTGAGGCCTTGACTTCTGCTCCTTCCCAGTCTTTTACATACTCTTTTCTAGAACTTTTAACACTGAATGATTATTTTCTAATAACATTAAAATAACTAATGTTTATTGAGCACTCTCTACATATCAGGCATTGTTTTCAGCACCCGACCTGTATTAACAGATTTAATCCCCAAAACAAACCCATAAGGCCCATAAGGAAGTACTAGCATTGCCCCTAATTAGAGATGAAGAAGTAACTTTCTAAGGCTAGGGTTGAAGCTAGGAAGCCCTCTCAATTAATGCCTGAAAAAACTGCTTAATAAACATAACAGATCATATAGAACTAAGACAATATTATTTTAAGCCAGTCAATCAACCATACACTTTTGATCATTTTATTCCCTTATAATTATAAATTAGAATGGCTCATGTAATTTATTGTCAAAACTGGGACACTTTTGTGAGTGAAAGTGTTACTCATGGAGCTGGCACAGCAGGTTTCAACTTGGACTATGTGGGCAAACAAGAATATACGTCCCTATGTTAGCAATACATATGAAAATATATGTCTATGTTAGGATAACATAACCTAGTAAAACAAGCAGCTGAAAATAAGGAAAAAGAACTCCATGAATCCAGCCATCTCATCAATGAGAAGCTCCCCTTCCTGTGAAGCCTCTTCCATGGAGCTAATACAAACTGTGAACCCCTGGATGCTGGATTAGCAGCTATTCAACAAAAGTCTCTCATGGATGCTTCCTAGGAGCATGGAGAACGGTTTTCTGAGTTAGTGCCTGTTGCTTGCAGTTTTGCTTAATACCACAAGAAGGAACACAGCCCACCCAAGTTGAGTATTTGCTTGCTTTTGCTTCCAGAAGAAATACATCATCTAAATTCTAGTTTGTATTTTTTCTCTCCTCCAAAGCAAAACAATCACAAATCTTTCTTAATACTATTGACTGTTAGGTACAGAATTTATGCTCTGTACTGATTTCAAGAGATCTTTACAGACACCACAAGAAAGAACATAGCCTACCCAAGTTGAATATTTGCTTGCTTTTGCTTCCAGAAGGAATAAATAATATAAATTCTAATTTATATTTTTTCTCTCCTCCAAAGCAAAACTATCACAAATCTTTCTTAATACTATTGACTGGTAGGTACAAAAATTTATGTTTTGTATAGATTTCAGAGATCTTTAGAGACAGACACTACATTTGCCTTTCCAAGGCACTGGCCTCCCTGCAGACCACAACTCAATGAAAAGCTGATCAGGATGTAGAGCCATGTGAGGGCACAGTGTACTCTAACTACAACAGCAGGATCACAGGAAGTCTGTGATTCTCCTGAGAGACTGCCAATTGTAAGGCCCAATCATGTAGAAAGTGGGCTCTGAGTAAATCCTCCTACCATAATTAAGTGACAAAAGTGTAACCACACACCATCATACGACTCACTTCTCTTAGTTCATTCCTCCTGCTGTAACAAAATAAACTGGGTAATTTATGAACAACAGAAATGTCTTGTTCACAGACCTGAAAGATGGGAATTCCAAGGTCAAGGAGCCAATGAATTCCGTGAGGTGAGGACCTGTTCCTCATGGATGGTGCCCCGTGTCCTCACATGGTGGAAGGTGAGCTTTTATGCAAGCACTGGTCCCATTCACAGGGCTCCACCCTCATGGCCTAGTCACCTCTCAAAGGCCCCACCTCTTAATACCAACACACTGGGGATTAGATTTCAACATATTTATTTATTTATTATTTCAATAGGTTTTTGAGGAACAGGTAGTGTTTGGTTACATGGATAAGTTCTTTAGTGGTGACTTTTGAGATTTTGGTGCACCCATCACCCAAGCAGTGTACAATGTACCCAATGTGTAAGCCTTTTTCTGGAGACAGAGTCTTGCTCTGTCACCCAGGCTGAAGTGCAACGGCGAGATCTCAATTCACTGCAACCTCTCCCTCCCAGGTTCAAGCGATTCCCCTGCCTCAGCCTCCTGAGTAGCTGGGACTACAGATCTGTGCCACAGGATCTGGCTAAATTTTGTATTTTAGTAGAGACAGGGTTCACCATGTTGGCCAGGATGGTCTTGATCTCCTGACCTCATTATCCGCCCGCCTCAGCCTCCCAAAGTGCTGGGATTACACGTGTGAGCCACACCCCCAGCCCCCAATGTGTAGTCAGTCTTTTATCCCTCGCTCCCCTCCCATTCTTCCCCCCGAGTCCCCAAAGTCCATTGTATTATTCTTATGCCTTTGCATCCTCATAGATAAGCTCCCACTTATAAGTGAGAATCTATGATGCTTGGTTTTCCATTCCTGAGTTACTTCATTTAGAATAATGATCTCCAACTCCATCAAGGTTACTGCAAATGACATTATTTCATTTCTTTTTATCAACATATAAATATTGGAGGGACACAAACATCCAGACCATATAGCACCACCTCATGACCACTGAGAATCAGACAAGGGTAAAGCTGTTCCTTAAATGGCCCATTCAAAGACTAAATATAAAAATTTGGCCTGATTCTTCATTCTGATTAACTTGTCCATACAGAAAAGCGTAAGACTAACTGTTGTGCTCAAATTATTAATTATAAAGATATGCAGCTCTCTACAGCATTAATTGCCTAAAACCACAATTCTAGTCAGGCCACCAAGGAAATTAAATTACCAAAATAATCACACAACCCTCACAGAACCCAGAATTAAAAACAAGTGTGCTTAGTTAATAATCATTTGCCGAGCAGAGATAACTGCTCTACATAATTTCAAGTGTGGCTTATTCTTTGGGTGGAAAAAAACAAACTACATGTGCTCACCCACAGCACTTTATTTGACTTCAATTAACTCTCAATCAAGTTCCCTGAAAAGTCAATACCACAAATCTTTCCTTAAACCTGCTAAGCCCATCCTCCCACACATTATGGCAGATGAACAAGCAGCATTCTTTATCAGAACAACTGTGGGAACGTTTATCTGATAAAAACAAAGTCTGTCCCTACATTCACAAGTTTCACTCCAGCTCTCTCAGTGACTTCCCAAGGCCTGTTTCCTAACTTGTTCTATCACTGTACTGAAAAGCTGAGCAGTTAGGGTGCTGAGTAAACTGTCTGATAAAGCAGATGTCATCGTCTTAGTTACCTGTCCTAAGTTGAATCATTATGCATGTCAGGGGTTCAGCCACCCACAAAAGGGGTTCAAAAGTGTACAAGTGATTAGATGATTTAATACACTTGGGATATTATTTAAAATATTCATAGTCATTGTTTTCAGATAATTTCCATTCTCTCATTTATCTTTACTTGCAGAACCAGAGCACGGAGTTGGGGAATATTCTGTCTTCCCCATATTTTGATAACAGATACTCAATTAACAAATACTTCTGATTACCTACTATGGTACTGAATACCACGAGTACAAAACAAAGCCAGCAAGGACAGCTAGGCATGATATAGAAACGTGGGCCACATCAGACGAATAATGACAATACTGAGATATTAGGGACATGTCCAAAGACATGGTGAGTCTTGCAAGCAAATGGGAGCAAAAGGAAGATAATGAGAAATGACACATTTCTGAGATCTGAAGTAGTAAAAGAAAATGCTTTCTTCTGCTTCCTCAGCATCTTTCCAAAAAAAAAAAATACCAAAAAGAGAAAATACACATACAAAAGTTTTTGTTTTTGTAACAAAGTTCTAAATTCTGATTCTTTGCTAGTATCAACTGAGATTCAGTCCTTTTGATTTTCAAGATTTAAACCCAATCTAATGCTAGCAATACAGAAAATCTGTTGCACACTTCAACTAATTGGGATTAGATAATCAACCATGACTCAATGTTAGCACCCATACCAAAGTGAGGTTTTGTGAAATGCCCATAAAATACGTACAAATTGCACCTATTTGTTTTCTAAACTGTTACTTCTTTCAATCTACCACAAGGGGGTGATATTGTACCAGACATTTGTTTCTCCCTTGTAATTCTCAGATGAAGGCAAATACACAATTGCCAATGAAGTCCCATGTCCTGTCACTCATTGCTAGAGGGTTAACAAGAAAGCATTATTTTATAATGCAGTGACTTATATCACATTTTAATGATATAATTTCTCCCCCTTTCTCCACTACTCTAAATCAACAAGCTGGCAAAACTGAATGCTTCACGCAGACAAACATAAAAAGCCATGTCTGCATTCAATGTTTTCCTATCAGATTACACTTTCCAAAAACACTTTTTCAATTATTTTAATACAAAGCTCAAAAACTTTATGGCATACAAAATTATGAAGTCCTGAACATGACATTTCAGATCCCCCACATTACACGCTCCTCTACCTTCACTGGCTTTCCTAACATTAAACCTCGGCTCACATCATTCTTTTAATACAGTACTAAGTTAACTTTCACCCCTGTTCTACAAGTGAAAGAGCCATCCAGCAAAAAGCATTTTGGATGCCAGTTCAGAGATCCCATAGAGGACAATTTCCAAACACACTTCCTTTAAGTATCCTTGTACATTGTGCTTTCATAAAATGTTTAAGCTAGGCTTTACCAAAATCCTCTGTATTCTTATCCCAGTATCTTTCTCAACATCGAGTGGAGTCCTTTCAGCAGCCATGACCCCCAACACATACAAAACACACACACAATTATAAATCACTTGCCAGCCAAAAACAAAAACAAAACTAAATTATGTAACCCAGTAAATACCTGCTATGGTTAAAATGAATTCATTGAAAATGTTCATATTTATCTGAAAATCCATCAATAGGTACTGACTAAATAAATTATGGAATACTACAAAGCTACAAAAAAGAATAAGGCTCACATGAACAAGTCTCCAAAACAGCCAGTGGTGACGAGGCCAGGTGCGCTCGTGTCTTACTGTGCTCAATAAAGCAACTGGGGGAAAGGTTGGGGAAGGGCAGTAATGAAAAAGTTGTCTCGGTACTTACTTTAAGGAAAAACGATTTCAAAAGACATAATAGTAAGAATTATGCATATTTGAATTCTGGGGTAAGGAGCAAAATAGGACATTTATGGAATCAAGATGGAAGCCAGCCAGCTATTTATGGGCAGTTGATGACAGGCTGGATAGAAACTGACTGGAAACATATTTGGGGACATATTTGGGGATTACGTATGTTAAACTCACTCTATTTGTAGTATGAATACACAAGAGATGTTTTTATATAACTAGTTCTATTACTAATAAGGCAGAGTCCTGCCTGGAAATGGTATTGAAGAATGTGTGAGCACATAGGGTGGGCTAGGGGTGTTAGTCATATCAGAGGTATGTTGAGGGCTTTGAGAAAAAGATTAGTCAGGAGGAAATCCACAGTACTTTAAGTATTCCACAAAAGGAAAGGGGAACTCAGAACTATTTCACATAAATCAAAACACCACAGATAAAAGGAAAATATTGACTATTTTAGATTTTGTTTTCTAAAAGACTCTTGCACACAAAGACCAGGCCCTCTATTGTTTTAATTATAAATGTTGTTATGAGCTATGTTGTATTATGCCTTTGTATAGTGTTGGAGAGTCAACTTGCCTGTCTTGCTAAAAGTCATAATGAAACATCTAATTTTAAAAACATGTCAAAATAAATATTGTTTGTCAGGCTAAAATATTTTTTCAAACAATACTTGCTTCCAATTCTAATAAAATGTGAACAAGCTAAACTTTTATTTAAGCATCTCCACAAAACGTCCAGCACAACCTAAAGACTACTAAGTCTAGTCCTGTCACTTTCGGGCTTAGATAAACCTTAGTTAAATTTTCTGAGGCTCTGTTTTCTCACCTGTTAAAAAAAAAAAAAAGAGTTACTTCTCTAAGGATTGCCATGTGTTTTGGCTGTGAAAGGATGTAGTAAGGAGAGAACACTTCAATCAAGTGTATGAGTATGTGCAGCTGGGACTTGATCCAATCTTTGCAGATGAACAGAAAAGTGCCCGGCTGTCTGCCCCCTCCCCACCCCTCAGCATCAATCACAGGAACCTGGGAGGCGGAGGCTGCTGGTGAGCTGAGATTGCACCACTGTACTGCAACCTGGGCAAGAAGAGTGAAACTCTGTCTCAAAAAAAAAAAAAAAAAAAAAAGCGCAGTACCAGTGCACAGGATCCAGGCTCTGCCAGGGTTTAAATCCCAGCCCCAGAGGCCGTGAGACCTGATGTAACATCTCCATGCCTCAGTTTCTTTATCTATTAAGAAAAAGGTGGGGAAGAGGAAGTAGACAAACCTATAGCACTCATGGGGTCGTTGGAGTACTCAAGTTAAAACACACAGTGTTCAGAACAACACATGCAAATCAGCATTGAATGTTCTGCAGACACTGGCTTATCGCAAGATGAGGCCCATGACTCTGGCAAGCTTCCAGACACAGCTGACCCCCTTTAGCTCTCCACTTCTCCATAATCCCTCTACTCCCAAGCATCTTACATAGAAGCTACCCCATTTGTACCATCTGCCATTAGGGGACCACCGCTAGGGCTATCCTTTTGGCCTTGGACTTTGCTATTCCTGGCATTAAAAGGAAAGCAAGCAGCTCCAGTCAAAGAAATTACAATGTTCTCCCCAGTCATACTCAATAACAGGTATGCAGAACACCCCACAGGGAAGTCAAGAAGCATAAAAGAGACCTGGAACAATTAATGGCTGTTTTTGAGGCTGTCAGAGTAAACAGCATCTCCTGCAATAAATCAGGAAAGTCTTGAGAGTTGCAGCTTAGAGATACTGTTCCTGCCAAATCATCCATTTAATCAGTAAAATGTTTACATCTGGAGGACTCTACAATGCACCCTGGTAATAACCAGGCTCTATCGGCGCCCCCTCGTTTCCACTTGTCCTTAAGTTTATTTACCCACCAGAACTCACTGCAGCTGAAGCTAACAAGCCTCTCTGTGCACATCAGTATTATTAGCCTCTCAATCAAAGCATCAGTGAGGACTGTTGGGACCCTCTGGAGAGCTGAAGAAGAGTCCCTCTGTCAGGGAGAAATGGGGAACTTCTCTAAACAAGCTCTGTGTCTCACTGGTCTTTGCCAAGGATCAATAGTGACTAGTCAGTTTGTGAGACTGAAAATAAGAAAATACTCTTCATGAAGGAAATAACGTTTTGGGTATGTGTTAGTCCCTACTCCATCTCCAATGTCCAGAACACTGCCTCCTACTAGCAAGTACATGTCAAACAACTAGAACAGTAGTAGCTGGCATGTCATAAGCCAGTGATAATTATTACAACTGCAAACGTATCGTTATGTTTTTAAGGCAAGCTGAACTTTACAAGTTGTTACCCATAATTTGCAATGGAACAGCCTAAGTAAACACACTTAAAATGCAGAAGCCTTATAAAGTAAGCTTTTCAGCCCCTTGTTTTCTTTCTTTCTGGTTCAGAGTTACACACTTTGAAGAGGACTTTTTAGCAATCTTCTTAGGACTTCCAAATCTAATGGCAGTAATAGTCACTGGGAAAGACAGTGGAGCACTGGAGGACATCACCAGTTACATTACAGAGCCTGAAAGGAAGTCAAAATATGAAGACTTTCAAAATAGTAACACAGACAGCACCAACAGCAAAATGTTAACACACGAGGAGTTTATCTGAAGTCCTACTTGAGATCTATTTATCAGTAGTGTTCAAATATGGGGAAATTAGTGTGAAAAAAATGACAATGCAACACCTCTTATCTAAAAGATGTCGACTCTGGTGTCGAAATGCTTCTTTATGTAGCTCCAATCACCCATCTCTGCATGTTAAACTGTGAAGCTGCTAACAATTTCCTCTGCGGGTGCTTCAGGAAGAACCCTATCTTACACAGTTCTTACGTATCAGTTCTCCACCTCATACCACATGAATTTGACAATTGCATAGGTTAGAAAACAGGTTGTTGCCTGGTTGTGCACCAGATGATACGGGGAAAAGTAGGAGGGGAAATAAAAAAGAAGGATTGTTTTGCATTACTGGAGGAAAGGAACTAGCTCAGAAGTCAGCCTGATACCCGCAGAGATTAAAACGTCTTTTCCTTTCTCTTTGTTCCCCCATCCTAGTCTTCAATAAGCTCTATGTGACCACAGCTGCAGAGGGACTCACTATCTCGTGGTTTCTGTCAAGTTCCTGATTTTCATCCATAGTTGAAGATGAGCAAGAACTCTGTAACAGTGTTACCTTGGAGCCTACACTGGGAGTATTTCAAAATGAGTGGTGTGTGACTCTCACCGATGAAGGCCTAGACGCAGGTAAGAAACAGATTTTCCATGCAACGACTTGTGTGTATGTGAAAGGTGCATGGGAGCAGAGAAGATTTCTGAGCTGGGCAGCAACAAGGCTGGGAAACGCTGGGCCACTGCCACTCATATTTTTCTCAGTAGGTTACTTTTTGTTTGACAACTATAATTGGCATGTTAATATGGGGATCCAATTCTGAAATATTATCATTTATGATTATTTAGGATTTCCAATTGTGGCTGTCAAAATATATCTGTGATGAAGAAATATAAAATATAAATATTTATAAAGACAATATATTTACTTATAAAATATATATAAATATAAAAATATATAAATATATACAAATATATTTATAAAGATTATATATAAATATAAACATACATATATACAAATATAAATATTTATAAAGATTATATATAAATATATTTATAAAGAAAATGTTTAAAAGGTATTCATCCAGGACAAACATTTTAAAAGCTCATAAATGTGTATTAAACTTGCTTCTCAAAACTATAAAATCAATTAGAGTAATACTCAGGTTAATATGAATGTTTTTGTTTGCAATTGCATATGTGTACAGATATACACTTGCATTTAATTTTTTTTTTTTTTAAGACAGAGTCTTGCCCTGTCACCCCAGCTGGGGTGCAGTGACACGATCTCGACTCACTGTAATCTCCACTCCCTGGTTCAAGCAATTCTCCTACTTCAGCCTCCTGAGTAGCTGGGATTAGACGCATGTGCCACCATGCCTGGCTAATTTTTGTATTTTTAGCAAAGACGAGGTTTCACCATGTTAGCCAGGCTGGTCTCAAACTCCTGATCTTGTGATCCACCCACCTCAGCCTCCCAAAGTGCTGGGATTACATGTATGAGCCACTGCACTTGTCCAGTTACATTTATTTGTACATACACTTATATAGGTAAAAGCTTTTATCTTTGTCATTATTGGGATAAGTTACCCCATTAACACCTAATAAAATGCCTTTAAATTGTAAATCACAAAAATGTGCGTCCTATGCAAAGCAAATATTTGAGTTCATATGCTACTTACTTATAGTCTATGACTAACCAGCTAAATTACTTATAATACTTTAAACATTATAAATTACATTCAGGAGAAGTAGCACAGGCCCACAATGTCAGCATATTCAATCAAGTCCATGCAATCCATTTTGTCTATAAATATATATTTTTTAACCAATGACAATCCTATGGAGAAAATGAATCAAAGATCACACTATTAAAAAAAATAAATTGTAGTTTGCATATTCATCTTCCTAAAACATACAAACTTGATAATCAGTTTTAGCACTAAAAGAAAAACCTAGCTATTAAGTTAAAAAGAAAACAATGCACTCAAAAAATATTAAAAAGGCAAATTTTATGATTTGTAAACATGCAATAAATTTTATATTTCTATAAAACTCATAAATACCATATCTACAAACATGCATACAATTGTGCACACACAATTACACACTGGCATATATGCATGAACTATATATTGCCATGTCTGGCACAAAAATGGGGGGAGGCTGGGCAAGGTGGCCCATGTCTATAATCCTAGCACTTTAGGAGGCAGAGGTGGGTGGATCATTTGACATCAGGACTTCGAGACCAGCCTGGCCAACATGGTGAAACCCCATCCCTACTAAAAATACAAAAATTAGCTGGGCAGTAGTGGCACACACCTATAATTCCAGCTACTCAGAAGGTTGAAGCAGGAGAATCGCTTGAGCCCGTGAGGTGGAGGTTGCAGTGAGCCTAGACTGGGCCACTGCACTCCAATCTGGATGAGAAATTGAGACCCTATCTCAAAAAATAAAAAATAAAACACAAGTGGGGAGATTCCAAGGTATTCAAAGCATGAAGACTAGGGGGAAGTGGGTAGGGTGTGAAAAAAGAAGTATAATTTGCTGAGGTGTTAACAGTGCCCACTTCACAGTTGAAGCAGGTACAGAGGGTGTGACTATCCTGAGCAAGGCCACCCAGCTTATCTACCCAGGAGCCTGAATCCTTTCAGCACAGGGAGGACGCCTTCACATCATTCATCGTGGTTGGCTCCTGCAGCCCAGAGGATTCCAATCAGCCTAGCCTCACCATAAGTATATCCACTCCCTGCCCTTCCACCTAATCACCATTACCATGTCCTTCAATCTTCTTCAATCCTCTTCCACCATGTATTCTAGAACACTATTTAAAATTTCCTACTATAAAAATGTTTTATCTAGTACTACGTACATTTAATTTGAGAAAAAGTTATAGCTAAAAACATGATTGTAATTACTGCTAACATCTTTAAACAGAATACAACTAGCAAGAGGGGACAGGAGTAGGGGAAAAAAGCCTCTCCATGTCAGGAGTGCCCCTCCTTCCCATTTCCTCATCTGTAAAACAGCACTGTAAGGATTAAATCAGATAGTATTTGTAAAGTCTTTAACACAGTGATATGCCATGTGTTGTTTAACAACAGAGACACATTCTGAGAAATGCATCATGAGGTGACTTCATTGTTGTGCACACATCATAGATTATACTTACATAAACCTAGATGATATAGCGCATGCCATTATATAACTCATTATAATCGTATGGGACCACAGGTGCAAATGCAGTCCATCACTGACCGAGCTGTAATTTTGCAGTACATGACTGTATGTATAGAAAGTATGCAGTAAATGAGGTCTGACATCATTATTGTTTTCACTATTATAAAAACGAACTATATCAAGGTAAATGTATATGTAATTAGATATCATACCATTTAGAAACATAATACAGATATTTCAATACTGTTGTAGATCAAAACAGGCAAAATATAACATAAAACTGGCTACAATATTGCTTTTCAAACTTTAACCCACATCAGAATCACTGGGAAGGCTTGTTAAAATACAGTTCCCTGGGCCTTAACCCCCTAGAGCTTCTGATTCAGTATGCCTAGGCTGGGGCTTAATAATTTGCATTTGTAGCAAATTCTCAGATGAGGCTGAATGCTGCTGGCCTGAGACACTCTTTGAGACCCACTTATCTACTGGTGAATTCCACACTCACATTTGCCTTACCAATAAAACTGTCTACAAGTTCCTCATTCAATCTAAGCTAGTTAATTAGTGAGCAAAGTAATGAATAAATGCCTGAAAATAAAAAACACTGTATTATCCCCATGATTAAGCATTATGACTAAAAGAAAAAAAAAGGAAGATACAAGATATTTCCTACTATATCTACAATGCCTCTAAAGTGCTGAACAGAAGAGTACTGTTCCTCAGAAGGACATTCACTATATAAAATGCTTCTAGAGTGAATTTAGATGTTGAGGCATCCCTAAGCCTAAGGCTCTAAGAACTCAGAATCCATCAGGTTTATTCCATTTGGCTCCAGCATTTCCTTAGAAGTTAATTCAGTAACAGGTGAGCTGTTTTAGCCTCCCAGTGGGAGCAGTCTCTAGAATACCAAAAACAGACCAGTCTAGGAGGTAGGCTAATGCCAACACAAGCATATCCCACCATGAGCATCCTCACCTGCAGAGGGCTGTCTAGTGGAAGCGGATGGACAATAAGGAGAGTTTCCTTCAACTGAAGAATTACATTATCAGGACAAGAATGCCAAGTTTGTTTGGGTAGAGCAGTGGATCTCAAAGTGTAGGTCCTAGACCAGCTGAATCAACATCACCAGTGAGCTTGTTAGACATGCAATTATTAACCCCAAACCTACTGAATCAGAAACAATGGGGGTGAAGCCTAGCAATCTGTTTTAACAAGCACTCCAGGTAATTTGTTGCACACTCAGTTTTGGGTGACCCCATGTCCTAGGAGAGCTCCAGTTTTCAACTGTTGTCCTGGCATAATTGAAAACAGTACCCCTTTCTATCTCGAAAGTGTCCCTGATTGTACAAAAAATTGTATGATCACCGTGCCAGTTCATACTGGATGCTAAGAAGGGCTTTCATTGGTCAGATGCTGTCTACTGCTTGGGATTTCAAATTATCTTCAAGTCTGCTGCTATATTCTGGTGCTACACCCATAGCCTCCCCACCATCACCCCACAATGCTAAAAGACACATTGCCTCCTAAAGTCTGAGCAGCACAGCTATATAAATCAATTTCAGTATAAATATCCTATCTTGATAAGGAAAAATACCTACAACCAAACTATGTAAAATCTATTTTAAATTCCCAGCTTCCTAAGTAGCATGAGGAATCAAGTCTCCATCATGTCTCCAAAACAGTCTTTACTAAATTTTCTGGCTCCTCTTTAAAGGGAATTTTCTTTTCCTCCCTAGCATGCTTAAAAAGAATAAATCTAGTAATTAATAAATGCTATCTTTATAGTAATCATTTGGTTATATTAATTCATTGAAAAACCAAGTTTACCACAGCAAAGCTTCTCAATCCACCTGTTCTTTTAAAGTCAAAGTGATATATTGGGCATATGTTTTTAGATCTGATTAGATTCCTTTGAAATTTTTGTCTTTACTGGGTGTAAATTAAATTGCTAGCTTTTTATTCTTCACTGAAATCTCCCATCTGTTGTTTTTGAAAAGCATCAAAGGCTTTAGATATCATGTTCTGACCCCACATCATTCAGATAAGAGAACAGCCAGAGAGGGGTGGTGGCTTCTACCCAATTATATGACATCTGCTGTTGAAGTTAATATATCAAAGAAAAGAGGAAAAGATCAGTTATCTGGCTTCTGAGGTTTAACCCAAAGGGATCTGCACAACTGTGGTGTGATCACTTGGAAAAAGAATCTGATCCTCAAAACTTTCCAGGATCACACACATTTATTTTCATCACATCACTCAGAGCCTCCACACTTTAGGAGCAATTTATACCAAGTAGATGGGAAGTATGCCACCTTCTGTAGTGGGACAGATACCTGACTGGAAAGAACTCACCTGTTGCTGATGCAATCTTCCCAGTGAATCCAGCCCTAAGGTCAAAGGTTGCTAAGAGAGCTCATACAATGCTTCATTCTAAGAACATTTCCATCCTGCTACAGATGATAAATGAAATCCCTGTCTCACTCTAGGGATATTTCAGCCATTTATTCATTCAACACTGATTCCTTACATGATTCCTTCCATGAGGAAGCCAACACTCTAGGATGGTAGGGATGGTGTGATGAAGAGGTTCTAGGCCTCTTGTGGCGACAAACCTTAACATCATCACTCTCTCCTAAGAATTGACAGTCACTCAGTTACGACAACAATCTTTGGGCATATTATAACTTAATTAGATTACATTTTTATTTTTTTAAGGGGGATTTGGAGATGATTCTAATCTCATCAGAAGTCATTTACTGACTGAATCCAAATCCCTCACCTTAATCCAGCCGGAAGCTGACAGCCCTTCATGTACAGATGAAAAAAATAGAATACAAAAAAACGATACTTAGTTCAGTTAAATGTCCTGGGAGGTGGCCTTTAGTATTGAATGTACTTTCTCTCCTGACCTCCAAAACTGCCTACCTATGTTTCTGCACAAGGATTTCACTGCCTCTTTCCCCACTATAAATATGCCTATAAGCACTATCTTTATAGAAGTGAAAAAAGGAAGAGAGAGGATATGGTCTGAGATAAAAAGAAAACCTAACACATCAGACCAGCTGTCCCTGTTATCACTGAGTTTGAAACACAGCAGCTGTCCTTATAACTGGTACCACTGAGGCAAGTTGGTTAAGCAAAAATACAGGTTACCCAAAATAACAGGTTAAGTAGGAATTATTTTTAGAAAAGGATAAATCTCTCCCTTAAATACATTATTTTAATTTGAAATACAAAGTGCACATTTATTGCTTAATCTTTTCGTGTTGCGGCAACAAGGTCTTTTTTCTGAGTATGGGTTGGTTCATTAGAGATGTGCCCTGATTTTCTTTCATGAGCCACAACTTTAGCACAAGGCCAATCAGATCCAATTTCTCAGTTTAGTTCAAGTAGTGTGAGAATTTTAAAATACTTTAGAAGCCACATGATTTAAAAAATCCAGACCCGGTCCTAGACTTTAAAGTCCCTCAAAAGAATAGACTCTGTCTTAGCCTCAAAACACAGTGAAGTTTTCAATAAATGTTATATGAATGGAAAACAGGAGGGTCTTAAATAACAAATTAAATGTGATTTGAAAACAACAGTCTGCACCACCAATTTTTATTTAAATCCACTCCTACCCCAGTGAAGAAACAGTATATGCCTTGTTCTAAGGAAGACAACCAGTCCCTCTGTACACAATGCCAAGTAGTATAGCACAATAATGAAAAGTGTGCATTCTAGAATCAGACTTTCTGGCTTCAAATCTTGATTCTATCACTTATTCTGATACAACCTTAATAAAGTCACTTCACAAATCTATGCCTCATTTTTCTCACTGAGTTATCATGGAGAGTAAATGAGTTACATACATAAATTGCCCAGAAGAGTAATTGGCATAAGAACACAATCAGGCCAGGCGTGGTGGCTTGCACCAGTAATCCCAGCACTTTGGGAGGCTGAGGTGGGCAGATCACAAGGTCAGGAGTTCAAGACCAGCCTGGCCAACATAGTAAAACCCTGTCTCTACTAAAAAAAATCCACACAAAAATTAGTGGGGCGTGGTGGTGTGTGCCTGTAATCCCAGCTACTCAGGAGGCTGAGGCAGGAGAATTGCTTCAACTCAGGAGGTGGAGGCTGCAGTGAGCCAAGATCATGCCACTGCACTCCAGCCTAGGCAACAGAGCAAGACTTCGTCTCAAAAAAAATAATAATCAACGTTTATTGCTGTCATTGCCAGCATCATCTTCTTTCCCAGTAACATAGTGTGGTGCTCTGATGATATAAGAACAGGGGAAGCCAAAGACATATACAGGCTGAATATTTCTTGACCAAACTGCTTTGGACCAGGAGTGTTTCAGATTTCAGATTTTTTCAGATTTTGGAATATTTGGATTATACTTAGCAGTTGAGCATCCCTAATCTGAAAATCAAAAATCTGAAATGCTCCAATGAGTATTTCCTTTGAGAGTTATGTCAGCCCTCCAAAGTTTCGAATACTGAAGCATTTCGGACTTCAGATTTTTGGATTAGGGATACTCAACTTGTATTCAAACTTCCAGTGTGTTCCTTAACCTCTTCCTGCTCAGGTGACTCATTTGTAGAAAACAGAACAAAAACATCTACCTAGAAGAATGGCTGTAAGAGTTATCAAGCCTGGTACACAGTTGAGAGTCAAAACATTATAGCCATTAACACTCTATGAAAAGAATCTACAACTCCACACTTCAATCCATATCCACAGATGCCTCCACCTCCTGCACATCTATCAACCTCTACCCACCCAGTCTTAATTAACCAGCATTTGGTTGTGTACTCAACATTTTATTTGGGGCAGAGGCCAAAATACCTTCCCCAAATATGCACTTTGTAAAAAGATACACATTGAAAAACAGGATATAATCTGGGAAAAATTAAATGGTGCTTTTAATTTGTAAGTTAAAAGTGGGAATTCAGGAGAAAGAAAACACACTGTTTGCTGATGCATCTGGAGAACAGAAGAAGCAGAATGAAGATGAGTCCTGAAAGAGGAAAAGGATACATATATATAGGAAATGACAGACTGATTCTATGGGAATGATACACTGAGTGGAAAAACAACTTCAATTTATGTTTATTGACCCAAAAACATGTCCTGTTTTATTTTTATCTTGACCTCTTGAGAAAGCTTGACCCTGTTTGAGAAATCTTCTCTCCAAGTCCTAAAAACATTTACCTCTTTGCATCTTCAAAACACAGCACAAACCATCTATTGTTCAGAAAGACTTTTGTTTATGCTGCTATTTCTGCCCTCTTTCAAGCATCTTGTGCCATTTACACACACATTACAATCTACTCTATGTATGCGCAACATCCTTACTGCTTCAAGAGCAAGTTTTATGCCTTCGACTTTTTCCCATCACTAATTTATATTGGGGTATCAACCATATACAGTAAATGAAAATTAGATTTTAGGTTTACAATTCAACAAGGTTTGACACCATATAATCACCACCCCAATTAAGATAAATAATATTTCCATCACAAAAATTTCATTATTCTCTTTTCTAGTCATAGGTATCTACGTTCCTAATTTCTTTCATTAGAGCTTTGTTTTACCAGTATTAGAACTACACTGAAATGGAATCACAAGGTACATAGTCCTTGTGTCTGACTTGTTTTGCTCAACATGTTTTTTTGAGATTTATCTATATTGTTTGCATGTATCATCCTCTGGATTACCGCATAGTAGTCTATTCTATGAGGATACCACAATTTGTTTACCCATTTTAACCTGTTCATGAGCATTTGGGTTGTTCCCAATTTTTGGCTATTGTGAATAAAGTTGCTATGAATATTCTAATGTAAGTCTTTCTATGGACATACACTTTCATTTCTCCTGGGTAAACACCTAGGAGTGAAATAACTAGGTCACAAGGAAGCAACATGTTTAACTTGATAAGAAGTGACCTGTTATTCAAAGTAGATTTACTATTTGACAATCCAACCAAAAATATATCAAAGTTTCAATTACTCTATTTCCTTGTCCATTCTTGACGTTGTCAATTTTTTTTTTTCATTCTAATGGGTGAAACTAATACCTTATTGTCATTTTAATTTGCATTTCCCTGTTGACGAATGAGGCTGAGCATCTTTTGATGTGCTCCTTGATCAAACAGCTTCCTTTGTGAATTATTTGTTCATGTCTTTTTGCCATTTTTTTAGAGAAATGGAATTTGTCTTTGTATTACAGAGTAATAAAAATTCTTTAAATAGTCTGAGCCTTTAACAGAGATATTTTTCCAAATATTCACCTCCTAATCTATGGCTTGCCTTCATTTTATTAATGGTGTCTACAAAAACATGAAAGTTTTAAATTTTAGGGATTTTTTTTTTGAGTTTTGGGTATGTGTACACATTTAGCTTTTTTCTAACAAAGCAACTTGTACACTTTTAACATTTAAAACTGAGCGTCATCTTCCCTTTCCAGTGAAACAAAAAGAAAAATTTAAAATACACAGGAACAAAAGTACAATAGAGAATGTGAATTCTAAATAATATCCTGCAGGTTCTGCTGACTGTCCCATCAAGTGGCAGGGCAAAAACAAGAGAAAGTAGACAGATACATGTTGGTAAATGCTAACTGTTCATATTCACATAAAGACACAGTGTTCTGAGCCTAAAACACACAGAAAAGGAGAAAAACACTAAAATTCTATGCAGTACTACACAGGGGCCTACAGCCATCCAACTTCCAGCAGAGCAGAGGGAGGTTTTTCTTTCTTCCCACAGAGCTCAATGGTATTGATTCCATAGTTTTTGTTCAGACAAGAAGGGATAAAAATGAATTTGGAACAGAAAGGGGTAGAGATCCTTTTCCCATTGTATTCTGCTCAAGTTATTTTCCCCCAAAATAAGTTGAAAACCATGGTATAGAGAAAAAAGACCTCAAGAACAAGGCAACTGAGCACAAGAGAACACACACACACATACATATATATATACACACACACATATATATATACACACACACCACGACAACTTGCTCCCAGGAACTGGAGAAAATTTTTAGAAAGCAAAGTTGGAACCTATCAGTGTTCTGATAAAAACTTATCGTTTTCTCTTCATCCCCCTTCCTTTCCTCCCTTTCATCATCATCACCTTCATCTTCACCTTCATGCTTATCCCTTTTATCAATACTTCCCATCCTTCATCATTATCATGTCCTTCCCTTTCTTCATTATCCATATTGAAAAACCAAGTAGTACTGTAATGGATTTGGCCAAGTATTATCTTTGATGACTTTTCCTAACTCATCAGGATCTGCATCAGAACAGTCAGTAAACCGGGTAAAAAGCTCTCTGGTTCTTCACACTACCTCTTCCTGCTGACATTACTCTGTATTTGACTTGAACG
Source organism: Aotus nancymaae (assembly GCF_030222135.1). Classification (NCBI taxonomy): domain Eukaryota; kingdom Metazoa; phylum Chordata; class Mammalia; order Primates; family Aotidae; genus Aotus; species Aotus nancymaae. The sequence continues at coordinate 44,741,775 of NW_026988431.1, read as the reverse complement.
TTTTCATCATATCCTTTCCAGATTTCCATTTGATTTCAGTGGACTCTGAGAATGGATCACTACTCTCATTCAGATGAAATTCCTTGGAGAGAACTTCATTTTCAAACTAAGGATTTTCATCAAAATAATAATCTTTCTGTAACCTAATTTAATACCTTCAAATTCTGTCACTTCAACACTTCAACTAATACAATGCCTCTTTGTCTTCCCTCCCCCAAGTAATGTAGACACTTGTGGATGGTTTGACAGATGCTGTTACCCAAAAATTTGAGATTTGGGTGATCAATTCTGACCTCTTCTGAAAACAGTTTGCAAAATTTGTTATATTTCTGTTTTGCTTTCAAAATATCCTGACTGGCTTGTTCATTAAGTCTCTGTATTTCCTTTTGTACTTCATCAGTATATTCAATTACTTCTTGCTGTTCTTTTTCTCCCTTCTTTGGCAAGCCCAGAGAGGCCAGTGAATCCTCCGGTCAGGAAGTGGTCTTGGTTTTTGGGGGCATGCTGCTAGGAAAAGTCCAAGAACCAGGCCACGATTCATCTTTCTTGTCAGGAAGAACCTCAGAAAACTTAATTTTTTTTTGTTTCATGGCTAATAATTTTCATATACTAAGAAGCCAATCCAAGGTTGGGAAAGCACTTTACATTTTCCTCTTGAAGCTTTATGCTCTTAGTTTTACCTTTAGGTCTATGAAACATCTTGAATTGCTCTCTGGATTCCTCCATTTCATCTGTTAATAGCTCTCTGCAGAGAACAAGTACTTTGTAAACACTGCTGACTCACTTATAAATGTCCTATAGGTTAGAAGAAATGTGTTTTCAAAGCCTATTAAAGGGTCTATGCTCAGCCTCGTAACATTCTAGATTTTAAAAACTACTAATAGGAATAAACTCATAAATGAGACCCAATAGAGCAACCTGGAAGCTTCCATTTAGAACTGATGTTATGGTCCTGTCCTAGGACATACCTTGCCTAAGGCATGGATAATCCAGTTTCATTTCTGTACAAATAGCAGTTTAAGTCAGCACAGAAAATGGAGAGCAGTATGCTCAACAAATTTTCTTCTTCTTTGTATATGTTAGAAAATTACCAGGTCATTAGCATCAATTGAATTATTTTTAATGAATTAGGCCATAAAACAGTGATTCGCAGCAACTCTGTTGAAAACTGACTTATATATGAGTAATAAATGTTAGAAGATATAACTCTCAAGAGACATTTTCTAGAGCCTAAAACACTGGCATTATTTTATAGGATTTAGGTGTCCTTAAAAAATGTTTTACTAACATTTCTTATTGAAAACATGTCAACTCAAAACACAAAAAGAATTATTCCTACTGTTTAGATAAAGACTATGAGCATTTCCAGCTATTTCCTTGAGGTTTTACTAAGAAGGCATAAGACTGAAAAGAGCAAAATTACCTTGTCCATTTTACTGGCATTTGGAGAAATTCATAAATTAACTACTTATGAAATAGAGCATTTCATAAGTACTTAGTAATTGATAAAATACATACAAAGAAATTTTAAAAAGCTATCCTGAAGCACTATATTTTGACAGCTGTTTCCTTAATATTATTCAGCCAAAACACACTCCATGTTTAGCAAAGGTTCCTTTCTTATTACTCTGCCTTAGTGCCTAAGTTTCTACACCACAATTAGGTGACTGTCATAGGAAAACTATTTGCATCTAAGCAAGGACCTAGGCTTTCATTTGTAGCTTGCACTCTTTTCTGTTTTTAACAATTACCCAGATTCACAAGATTTTGGAGATAATCAATCATGGCTTAGAATTTAAGATAAAAAAGAGAAAGTATTATATAACTTTGATATTGTTTCTTTTTAAAGAGAAAAGGGGATCTGTGATTAGGGTACTTAAATTTGATTATGTTATACACTTAAATTCCTTTTCTCATGAAGTATTTCAATGACTACCATTTCCTTACTAGTACTTCATTACTGTTATGCCTTTCTAAATGTACAATGTACAATCCATTTCACAGCCAAAGGTCAGAAAGAATAAAGAAAGTGGCCGGGCACAGTGGCTTACGCCTGTAATACCACCACTTGGGGAGGCCAAGGTGGGCGGATCACGAGGTCAGGAGTTTGAGACCAGCGTGACCAAAATAATGAAACCCTGTCTCTACTGAAAATACAAAAATTAGCCAGGAGTAGTGTCACGCACCTGTAATCACTGCTACTCAGGAGGCTAAGGCAGGAGAATCACTTGAACCCGCGAGGCAGTGGTTGCAGTGAGCTGAGATCGTGCCACTGCACACCAGCCTAGGCAACAAGAGCAAGACTCCATCTCAAAAAAAAAAAAAAGCAAAAACCTCCCAGTAAGAAATAGTGTCTTAAGTCACATCTTCCATGACATGTTTAGTTAATGGTTCCTGTAACAGTCAAAAGACTTCATTTAAAGAATGTAAGAAATTCTAACATGCAAGAAATGTAGTCTAGAATAAGCTGCCCAGAGAATTTTAAATTAGGAAAAATTCTTTTGTACTTTACGGCATAGATGTAATTTGTCAACATTATCCATAAAGTAAACCCAAACATCCCATAAAATCCATTTTAAACCATACTGAAAACACCCAAGGAGAGCCTGGATTGACTTCATGTGAAGGTGGGGGTTTATAAAAGTTACAGAATCCTACAATATGCTGGGCATGACAGCATATCAATTCCTTCCCAGGAGAAGGAAGTTTTCCCTCTATAAGACATCTACAGCACTTTTTTGTTGTGACCCTAGTCTTTCTTCTTGCCAGGCAGCCAACTGCTTCCTGCATATATGCTTTATTTTTCCCTGTGCCAAGCCACTAAGTCCCAAAGCTTTCCTCCCATGGCTGGAGTTCCTTTCCACTGATATGTTCATATCACTTGCTCATCCACTCCTTAATTTACTTAAAATCTTCAAGGTACTAGAATAGAAAAGAATATTTCAGGGAAATAACACAGCAACCCCCAACTTTTATAGCTAACGTTAAGGTGGAAGTCAAAATTGAAACAGGATTTTTAAAAAAGGATTGCACTATTATACAACTGCTTCTGTAAAAACATAATTTAAAAAATGTCTAGAGTCTAGGCAACCTGCTTTTAATGTTAAGTTCATTCACTCAACAATAAACTGCTTTCTATCTGGATGGTACTATAAATATGAACCTAAAAGTTTCTTCTGTTTGAGATTTCCGGACACATGTAGTGATAGGGTTCAAATAGTTCACAAATTTGTTCACATTTTGGCTTTGATAAGTTCTTGTTCTCATTTTAAGAGAAGATTTTGAATACCTTGAAAACTGAAATCATGAAGGGAAACCTCCTTATTTAACAGAAATCAGATGAGCTTTCCTCAAACTCACAGTGGCAGGAGCATCATTAGCATAAAGTTGACATAACAGCGAGTGCTGTAAGCAAAAGCACTAAGGAGAAAGGGGGAACTGAAAGAGGGGAAAGTAACACGGCACCAAAGCCAAGGGTGCCTGGGCACGCTGCCAAGTAGAATCTAGGCCAGTAGCTCAGGAACTCTTGTAATTGAGTAACTTGAAGGTACAGACAACAAAATGCCTCTTTGGACCAAAACTAGTCAGACTTGCCCCACACTGATGCCCTTTGTTTGCCATCTTCAATTATCTGGGCCACAAGACCCTATTCCAAGCATTTCCATGATTCCCTGAAAAGGACCAAGAGACCCTTCCAATTCATAGGTGTTCAGACTTTAATTTGCAGGGAGAAACTTTTTATACAAACACAATCTTACCAATACATAACACAGAACCAGAAATGCTCTCAGTGAGGCTGAGATGGGGACTCCAACAGTCTCCCTAGAACCCCTAGAAAGCCCATGAGGCCTGCCAGCAGCCAGCCAAGAAATATTTGAAACCCAATCATACTCCTCCTTATAAAAAGGAATATTCTTATGATGAGCCAGTTGTATATTGCCTATTTTCTTAGGGAGAAACCTTGAATATACTGAAAAACTATCGTCAGCAATTTGAGATGAGGATATGATGGCATTGGCCAGCAAGTGGACAATTGAGATGAGAATAAAGACTCAAAAAGGCTCTCATGATGTAAGATACAAATATAAGAGTAAAGAAGCAGAAGATAATGATGCACAAAAAAGAGAAATCAATCTGTGAAACTTCTGCTTGTTAAAAAATTCTCAGAAATTCCACATCTGTGCTGGGAAACATAAACTGAACGGCTTCAGTTTTCTGATCTCTTTAACTTTAAAAGCTAAAAGATCTCAGTTTCCATGATGACTATTTAAAGTCTCAAAATACAGCATTGTACATTATATTCTACGAGTAGCTCCCCTTTGCTTATTCCTTCATTAGCTCAACCATTATTAATCTAATACTTCCACTGTGCCAGATACTGCTCTAGGCACTGGCGACACACAGCCTAACAAGTGGTTCTGCACTGAAGAATTATCTAGCAGGCTGCAGACAGGACATAATGGGGGCTGCCGTGAAATAGGGTAAGAGGAAGAAATCGTCATGAAGATGAGAGATCAAAATAGAAATAAGGGACACGAAGAGGGAGGAAGAGAATACGGAAAAGATGGGTGTGATATATTTGAAGTAGAAGAGCAAGAGCAAGCTGGCCAGTGTGGCTGCAAGAGAAGGGCAAGGCAGTGGCCACAGGAGGTGCCGTCAGAGAACTAGGCAGGGCCAGCTGGTCATGTAGGGCCATGCAGGCCGTGACCAAACTCTGGATGCTTTCGAAGTATGATGAGACCATACATACATATATATATACGTACACACACACACACACACACACACACACGTTTGAGCAAGGGAGAAGCAAGACTCAATTTGTGTTTTTAGAGCTTTAAGTTTGAATTTCTGAGAAAGGCAATTAAGGCATTTTCAATAAAAACTCTTAAGCAGTTTCTCTTTCCTAACTGACAAAATACACTCCTACTGCCCTCGTGAGAAGAGTTCAGTTCTTCCACTGAAAAGACAGCAAGTCCAATAACTACTTAATTTTATGCTAAGTGAGCACAAACTCTTTTTGATGTCACAGCAAACAAGTACTTACAAAATAATGCAATCAATTATAGCAGTTACACTGAAGACCAACCTCAAAACACAACCTCCAAAGATTTTAGGGGAATGTGGGAAGGAACAAGGAAATACAAGTACAGAGATCCTTAAACAGTGAAGAAAACAATCAAATAACCCAAATGTCCATTAATAGAAAAATGATTATACTATGATTCTTTTCTTCAATGAAATGAAGTGGAATTACTCAAAAGTAAAAGGTAGGACTTTGAAAACTGAAACGGAAAAGTCACCATGATATACTGTTAAGTGGGTAGAGGAGAAGGAAGGAGTGGTGGTAAGGGATATCGACCTCTGTCCATTGCTATCTGCCTTTCTGTAATTCCTAACGTTAACTGAAGGCTGTGCCATACTTTAGTTAGCCCTGCGCTGACTTCAACACTACTTTGTATTGTCTGGCTGAATTCTTACCACAATCCTATGGGATACGGAGAATTATGACCATTTAACAGATGACTTGGGTATTTTACCAAGAGTCACAGAGCTCATAAGTGGGGGTGGTAGTATGTGAATCCAGGAATTCCAACCCTATAGCCTGCATTCTTAATCTTTATATTACATTAATCCCTTAGAGACAAGTCCTTATTCACTGAACACGTTAAATCAATTTGTTTTGAATTTTCTTTCAAATAACACTTTTTAAAGATTTAAAACTTCCATTTGGTGTTCTGGGAAATAATTTCATGGAAAATTAAATTAACAATAAAACATGCAAAGCTCGTGACATTTTGGAAAACTGATGTGACCCAAGTTGGCATTAAATTCAAAATCAAAGAACAAAACAACTTTACAAACAAATGTTATTTAAAGGCTCAATGACAGCAAATTGTGGACACCATATTTGTACATTTCCTCTGGTTCCAGATGTTTATAAGTGTTCAGCATAATGTAATGTTACCCAGTTTAAAATGAAAACAGATGCCCATAATTTTAAGGCATGCTGGGAAGGTCCACTCAGCTGGCATTATTTCAGCAGTTTCACATGCTGATGACAAGGGAGTGAAAGACAGTTGAAGGTCAGGCTGATTAGCCAAATCACTAAAGGGTGCTGGGCCATCCTAAAAGCACAGGACCTGGGCACACTCCTCAGCTGTTGATCCATCTCTGCACTCACCTGGCCCATGCAGAAATGTCCTAATCCTCACTCGTCAACCCCATGTACACCTACATGGGTCTCCTCCCTAATGCCACCCCACACAACAGTTATTCACTGCAGTGTTTTCTCTTCCTCCTAAGGACTGGCAGAGGGTACATGTTTAAGACACCCTAGAGAACTATGGCTTCCCCTGCCTCAACTCAAAACCTTACCAGCTACCTGTCCTCAAGCAAAATGCTTAACCTCACCAAGCCTCACTGCCCTCCATCATTTAACTGAGGAGATATTAACAGGACTTACTTTATATAGAACCTATCAGGTTTTAATGAGTTAATATAAATAAGGAATTTAGAACGATATCTGACATACAACAAAAACTCAGTAAGTCTGAGGTATTATTGTTATTATTCCTGCTATTTTCCTAGTGTATTTTACCATTTGCAACAAAATAACTGGTTACCCAAGAATAAATCTGTCAGTGATTTTAATTTTCTGCTTTTCAGTTTGTATTTTTTTTTTTTTTTTTTTTTGAGATGGAGTCTAACTTTGTTGCCCAGGCTGGAGTGCAGTGGCACGATCTCAGCTTACTGCAACTTCCACCTCCCAAGTTCAAGCAATTCTCCTGCCTCAGCCTCCTGAGTAGCTGGGACTACAGTTACACGCCACCACACCCAGCTAATTTTTGTATTTTTAGTAGAGATGAGGTTTCACCATGTTTGTCAGGCTGGTCTCGAACTCCTGACCTCGTGATCCACCTGCCTCGGCATCCCACAGTGCTGGATTATAGGCATAAGCCACTGCATCCAGTCTTTTCTGTATTTTCTAATGTATCTACATTGCCTGCACATCCCTTAGTAAATTTGAAAAGCATATATACACACTAAGTTTTTAAAGCAGACTTTACCAAATTCCCTTCACAGTGGCTGGCATGGGGACCTCCAAAAGGCTCCACTATGTAAAGTCTATGGCTAAGCAAGCAGGCACCCACTGCTGCCAGCCAGGTGTCAGGGCCATGCCACAGGTACCATGTATACATTCACCATGGGGCACAGCATTAATGCCTGGAGATACCTCAGTGTGCAAATTCACACAAAAAGTTGGGGGCAAACCACAGTCCAGGGCCATTCATGCTACTGGAGATAAACAATAATTGAATTCTCCAATCCAAACTATCACTAGTGTGACTTAAAATCTAATACTTCTAATGGGATACATTCTGAAACCAAAACATTTTGTTTATATCAGGGTACTTAATCAGGAGAGTTCATGAATTCCCTGCTAGTGTATAAAACATGTCTGTACATTTTTCTAGCTTTCTAACTTTCATCAAATTCTGAAAGGTATTCCAACCCAAAGCTATTAAAAATTGTTGGTTTAACAGTGATTCTCAAACTTCAACATGTTAAAACACGTATCCCTTCAACTGAATGCAGTGGTTCACACCTGTAATCCCAGTACATTGGGAGGCCAAGGCGGGTGAATCACTTGAGGTCAGGAGTTCAAGACCAGCCTGGCCAACATGGTGAAACCCCGTCTCTACTAAAAATAGAAAAAAAAATTAGCCAGGTGTGATGGCGAAAGCCTGTAGTCCCAGTTACGTGGGAGGCTGAGGCACGAGAATCGCTTGAACCCAGGAGGTGAAGGTTATAGTGAGTCGAGATCACACCCCACCTCAGACATGGGTGACAGAGTGAAACTCTGTCTCAAAAAAAAAACAAACAAACAAACAACAACAACAACAACAAAAAAGACATGTACCTCTGGACCCCTCCCCAGAGTCTGCGTTTCAGGAATGGAAGTGTCTGGGAGTCTTGGGTAACTTGCATTTCCAGCAAGTTCTCAGGTAATGCTGATCCAGGTCCAGGAACCACACTTTGAGAACCACCAGCTTAAGGAATTACGTGGGCATTTTTCCTTTATTCTGAAGATAAGCAACCAACCTCCCTAACAGAAGTAACGTATGAAAACTAATGGCTGTTTCTCCATTACTTAAAGTGAATTACCTAGCAAGTCATGGCCACCAACACTCCACAATTCCAGATAGGCTACACTTGACCACTAGTTTAATCCTGCAAATATTTATCACATTCCTTATATCCTATTAGATTAGAAACTAGCTTTGATATTAGTCTAAAACAGTGGCTGTGAATGTATCTCCACCTCTGTCTTTTGGGGTTTTTGGTCTCTCCATCATTTATTCATGCAAAATACCTCTCTAATCTGTCTCATACATAGGCATTTCCAAAAGAGAATGGGGAAAAGTATAATTTAGTTTCTAAAATTGTGCCTCTTATTTCAAAATTAAATAAAACATAGCCCTGAAGATCAAGATGCTTCTGCTCCAAAAAAATCAAATCCGATGAGATTCCATTGTTTAACACACAAGGGACCATGCTTGCCCTGCAACACACAGAATCAAAGAAGCCAGACACATCTGCACAATCTGAGAAATCAGTCTGGGGAGATGGAAACTGGAAGGTCAGAATAATGGATGTGATGCCCTCAGGATAAAGATAAATGTTGACTTTACTGGAGATGTCTCAGCTTTGAGTATAATTTAGTATTAGTACATCTAAGGCAGGAACAGTATTCCGAATAGAAAAAAAAAAAAAAGATTACAGTTATTTACAAGAATAAGAAAGTTATTACTTTTTTTTTTTTTTTTTTTTTTGAGACGGAGTTTCGCTCTTGTTACCCAGGCTGGAGTGCAATGGCGCGATCTCGGCTCACCACAACCTCCGCCTCCTGGGTTCAGGCAATTCTCCTGCCTCAGCCTCCTGAGTAGCTGGGATTACAGGCATGCGCCACCATGCCCAGCTAATTTTTTGTATTTTTAGTAGAGACGGGGTTTCACCATGTTGACCAGGATGGTCTCGATCTCTTGACCTCATGATCCACCCGCCTCGGCCTCTCAAAGTGCTGGGATTACAGGCGTGAGCCACCACGCCCGGCCCAGTTATTACTTTTTAAAAGACTAGGTCCAAATACATACAAACCTCAGAAAAGTGATCACTGGGAAACAAAGCTGGTCAGCACTGAGCTGTACTTATGTAAAATATCATTAAAAATTGGCTTTAGGACCAAGTGCAGTGGCTCAGGCATATAATCCCAGCACATTGGCAGACTGGGGTAGGAGGATCACTTGAGTTGAGGAGTTCAAGACCGGCTAGGGCAACATAGTGAGACCCCCATCTCTATGAAAAATTTAAAAATTAGCTGGACACAGTGGTATGTGCCTGTAGTCCCAGCTACTTGGGAGGCTAATATGAGAGGACTGCTTGGGCCCAGGAATTCAAGGCTGCAGTGACCCATGATCAAGCCACCTCACTCCAGCCTAGACGACAGAAAAAGACACTGTCTCAAAAAACAAACAACAACAAAAACTGGCTTTAAAAAGATACTAGCAGACCTAGATTAAGAAGGAAATGAGAGGTTAACCTAAGTTCATAATGCATTTTGGCTACACCAACTCTTAACAAAGAGCCCATACAATTTCATTAGGCTAGATAAGGTGACTTTGGGCCCTTTATTTTTAAAACACTGTGTCTATTAAGTGTACTAGGCCCTCATTCTTTTCACAACTGAAACACACTCATGATCTGCTACCCCAACCCCACCAATGGTGTCCTGAGTTCCACCCATTACATCTCCAGCAGTGAGCTGAATGCTGTGGTTGACAAAAACAAAACAGAAAATAACACAACCTCCCCCCTTCACAGTGCCTACAAATCTTTTACGTATCCCATGAAAAAATATTTATCACATACCAAAAAGGGATTTGTTTCCAAACTTAGAATTAAAATACAGGGATTATAGAAGGGACAGAACAGGATGAACTAACACAGTCAGAGACGTCATGAAGGAATCAGCTTTAAAACAGAATAAACAGAGTGGAAAAAGAATGCACCAGAGCAAGAACTATAAACCAGGAAGGACTCTAAGTTTTTGTTTGGAAACGCTATGATCTCTTTTAAGTGGTTGATGGAAGAATTTCCCTAAAGATTAAAACAGAGTATTTATACACAGAAGATGCTCAATAAATTTGCACATAGTAGCACTCACTACAAAGAGAGATAAAATAAAACCTATCTGTCTTGAGGCTCATCTTGAGATATTTATGAAGAACTAAGCTTGCAAAAAATTTTGAGTGTTTGAAAATTCTGATTATCCAGTGTCTACCTATTCTTAGGGTGAACACATACCCCAGTTTGCCTGAGACAGACCCACATACCCACCCCAGTTTCCCTGAGACAGACCCAGACTTATAATTTAAGTCCTCTGCTCACTCTCAAAAGTATACCAGTTTGACTAATAAGTAAGAAGACCACCCTATCCAAATCAGTGTTGGTTAAGTCTTGGATGAATAAAATCTCACTGAAAGTATTTCCTGGGGCTCTATACCTCGGATAAGAAAATTCCTCCCTAAATCTTAAAGGCATTAAGAAAAATATAGCATAGTTCAAAAGCAGTGTATGTTTCTGAAGGAAAGCCAGAGGCTGACAGCACCTCACAGAAAGCATTGTTCTCAGAGAGTTGTGTGGCCATAATTCTACAGCAAGATAACTAATCAAACACAAAGAGTTGAAGCATGCAGAGACACCACCTTAGGTGAACCTCTCAGTCCATTTGTTAAAAAAGGTTCTCCTTATTCCAGCATATTTATGTCATTTCCCAAACGCTTTTAAAAATTAAATTTTATTTATTGCTGATAATAATTACACACGTATTATATATGTGTACGCAGCACCACATTATCAGCACCATTTCATAGGTGGCAAAGGCAAAGCCTGCAGAAGCTAACAGCACATACACACCTTAATCCACGGCTCCTGTCTGCAAAGCCTCCCCTACCTTAGAGTAGGCAAAGATCTGAACCTAAAGGACTTTTTTTTATTAAATGAGACAGAGTCTCACTCTCTCGTCCAGGCTAGAGTGCAGTGGCAATATCTTAGCTCACCGTAACCTCTGCCTCCTGAGTTCAAGCGATTCTCCTGCCTCAGCCTCCCAAGTAGCTGGGACTATAGGCTCGCGCCACCACATCTGGCCAAGTTTTTTTGTCTTTTTAGTAGAGACAGGGTTTCACCATGTTGGTCAGGCTGGACTCTTTTTTTTTTTGAGACTGAGTTTCACTCTTGTTACCCAGGCTAGAGTGCAATGGCACGATCTCAGCTCGCCGCAACCTCCGCCTCCTGGGTTCAGGCAATTCTCCTGCTTCAGCCTCCCGAGTAGCTGGGACTACAGGCACGCGCCACCAGGCCCAGCTAATTTTTTGTATATTTAGTAGAGACGGGGTTTCACCATGTTGACCAGGATGGTCTCGATCTCCTGACCTTGTGATCCACCCGCCTCAGCCTCCCAAAGTGCTGGGATTACAGGCGTAAGCCACCGTGCCCGGCCCAGGCTGGACTCTTAAAAAGCCCAAGAACATTCATTTTTTGAGGATAGATCTAAAGTGAAAAGGTAGAAACAGAAAATCCCCAAGTTCCTTAGGATGCACCACAACTCTATAAATTTAGCAGTCATTCAAAAAAAAACAGCTAAGAATATGAAAATTCTCATTGTCCTACTGCAAGGAGTACCCTGGAATTTAACTCAGGCCAGCCTCAGATAGCATTTCACGAGTCAATCTTATGATTTCGTGAATCAATCATTTTATTTCTCAATAAAATAGCAGAAAGTTTTCTTCACATGGTTTATATGCACTGACCACATTAGAATGTACTAAAAATTCTTTTGTCGCAACAAGCCAACAAACGAAATTAAAGAAAGTGAGAAGAACTAGTGAAATTATATTAGAAAGCAACAATTGTGAGGGTCCAGAGTATCTGATTATGCCTGAGCTACTTCCTATCTAGCTTCAAGATCTTTCTAATCCATCTCAGAGTGGCCTCATACCATACCAAAACTCCCACTTTCAGCCTCTGGTTGAAAATCAAGGACCTACAGATTGGGGTGGTATAGATACTGGGCCTGCACCTTCACTAATTATAAACATCAAAAATAAACAGAGCTTTATGCCCCAACAATTGAACTTGTGGCCAAAACGAATTGATTCTTATGCTGTCTATTTACAGAACGCCTAAAAGAAGCTGGAGAGGGAAGGAAGCAGCAAATATGAATTGCCATTCAAAGGCTGTAGTAGGGAGACAGGAGGAGGAACTTGGAATATAAAAACTTGTGTGAATCTCATCTAAGCCAAGGGGTCCACCTGACACTTGAACAAAAGGTGGTCTAAAATGTAAGCCAAAGGAAAATTGTTATAAGATACAGTTCCATAAATACCATGTTTAAACTGCATTTCAAAAGCATGTTTTCTCCAAGCAATCATCTTTTAAAGATGGTATAAAAACCCACACAATGCAAATCTTGAAGCTTCTTTCAGCTCTCCATATAGGAAATGATACTGATGACAGACAATACTTTTCTATGTGCCAGGCACATACAATATTCCTCACAACAGTATTGTGAAGTAGATATTATAATCGCTTTTGTATAGATCCTCCTAAAAATGAGGCTGCTGAAGCACAGAGAGGTTAAACAGTGTGCCCCAGGACACACAGCTAGTATGTAACTGAGCCAGTACTATAACTAAGGCAATCTATTCTGGAGACAATGCTCTTAATCCTTCAGACAGGAGGGATCCAAGATGGCTGAATAGGAACAGCTTCAGAGTGCAGTTCCCAGAAAGAACAACGCAGCGGGTGAGTGCCCACCGCATTTCCAAACAAATTTTTACTGCCCATAGACCAGGAGATTCCCAGGCCAAAAAGCACCATGAGTTTTCAGCATGGCGGTTTCAGCCGGTACCGGGTTGGCACACAGAAACTCATACAAATCTGGGCGGCCATTTCAACTGGCTCCTGGAACACATGGGAAACAGAGCTGCCCATTCAACTGAAAGGGAGTGGGCAGAGACAGGGAGCCAGTCGATCTGGCTTGGTGGGTACTACCCCCACAAAACAAGTAATCTGAAACACTCTGGATTCGAGTTTTGCAGCAAGTGCAGCTGGACCCAGGATGGTCCAGCTCCGTGCGGGGAAGGGTAACCACCACTACCGAGGCAGTCTGCCACTACTGAGGCAGTTCACACAGCAGCTGGGCAGAGCCTGCAGCAGCTCAGCAACACCTCTGCTGGCAGACTGTGACTAGACTACTCAGTGCAGGGCAGGGCATCTCTGAAAAAAGGCAGCAGCACGACAGGAACTTATAAATAAAGCCGACCTTCCTAGGACAGAGCACCTGGGAAAAGAGGTGGTTATGAGTTCCCCTGCAGGAGACTTAAAAGTACCTGCCCAACAGCTCTGCACAGAACAACGGCACTCCTAGCACAGCACTTGAGCTCCTATAAGGGACAGACCATCTCCTCAAGCAGCTCCCCGACCCCCGTATACCCAAAGAGACACTTCATAAAGAAGAGCTCAGGCCGACATCTGGCAGGTACACTTCTGGGATGAAGATAAAAGAAGAAACTGGCAGCAACCCTTACTGTTCTGCAGCCCCCATGGGTGATCCCCAGGCAAGCAAGGTCTGGAGCGGACCTCCAGCAGTCATGCAGCAGAGGGGCCTGACTGTTAGAAGGAACACTAAGAAACAGAAAGAAATAACTTCATCATCAACAAAAAGGACATCCACTCAGAGACCCCATCCAAAAGTCACCAACTACAAAGACCACAGGTAGATAAGGCCACAAAGATGGGAAGAAACCAGCGCAAAAAGGATGGGTTTTTTTGTGGAACACCTCTCCTCCTCCAAAAGATCACAACTCCTCACCAGCTAGGTTTCAAAGATGGATGGAGAATGAATTTGATGAATTGACAGACACAGGCTTCAGAAGGTAGGTAATAACAAACTTCTCAAAGCTAAAAGAACAGGTGCTAACCCAATGCAAAGAAACTAAGAACCTTGAAAAAAGGTTAGATGAGATGCTAACTAGAATAAACAGCTTAGAGAAGAATATAAATGATCTGATGGAGCTGAAAAACACAGCACGAGAACTTCGTGAAGCATACACAAGTTTTAATAGCTGACTGATCAAGCAGAAGAAAGGATATCAGAGATTGAATATCAACTCAATGAAATAAAACGAGAAGGCAAGATTAGAGAAAAAAGTGAAAAGAAATGAACAAAGCCTCCAAGAAATATGGAATTATGTGAAAAAGCCTAATCTATGTTTGCTAGGTGTACCTGAATGTGATGGAGAGAATGAATCCAAGCTGGAAAACACTCTTCAGGATACTATCCAGGAGAACTTCCCCAACCTAGCAGGCCAGGTCACCATTCAAGTCCAGGAAATACAGAGACCACCACAAGGATATTCCTCAAGAAGAGCGTACCCCAAGGCACGTAATCATCAGATTCACCAAGGTTGAATCAAAGGAAAAAATGCTAAGGGCAGCCAGAGAGAAAGGTTGGGTTACCCACAAAGGGAAGTCCCTCAGACTCACAGCAGATCTCTCCGCAGAAACCCTACAAGCCAGAAGAGAGTGGGGGCCAATATTCAACATCCTTAAAGAAAAGAACTTTCAACCCAGAATTTCATATCCAGCCAAACTAAGCTTCCTAAGAGAAGGAGAAATAAAATCCTTTATGGACAAGCAAATGCTGAGAGATTTCATCACCACCAGGCCTGCCTTACAAGAGCTCCTGAAAGAAGCACTAAACAAGGAAAGGAACAACCAGTACCAGCCACTCCAAAAATGTACCAAATAGTAAAGACCATCAACACAATGAAAAAAATGTGTCAACTAACAGGCAAAACATCCAGCTAGCGACAAAATGGCAAGATCAAATTCACACATAACAATGTTAACCTTAAATGTAAATGGGCTAAATGCCCCAATCCAAAGACACAGACTGGCAAATTGTATAAAGTCAAGACCCATCAATAAAAGTCAACACCCTATCACCCATCTCACATGCAAGGACACACATGAAGGGATAGAGGAAGATTTATCGAGCAAATGGAGAGCAAAAAAAAAAAAGCAGGAGTTGCAATCCTAGTTTCTGATAAAATGGACTTTAAACCAACAAAGATCAAAAGAGACAAATAAGGGCATTACATAATGGTAAAATGATCAATGCATCAAGAAGAGCTAACGATCCTAAATATATATGTACCCAATACAGGAGCACCCAGATACATAAATCAAGTTCTTAACGACCTACAAAGAGACTTAGACTCTCACACAATAATAGTGGGAGACTTTAACACTCCCCTGTCAAAATTAGACAGATCAATGAGACAGAAAATTAACAAAGATATCCAAGACTTGAACTCAGATCTGGACCAAGCAGACATAATAGACATCTACAGAACTCTCCACCCCAAATCCACAGAATATATATTCTTCTCAGCATCACATTGCACCTACTCTAAAATTGACCACGTTAATTGGAAATGAATCACTCCTCAGCACATGCAAAAGAAAGGAAATCATAATAGTCTCTCAGACCACAGGGCAATCAAATTAGAACTCAGAATTAAGAAACTAACTCAGAACTGCACAGCTTCATGGAAACTGAACTGGCTCCTGAATGTCAACTGGATAAACAACTAAATGATGGCAGAAGAAAAGATGTTCTTGAAACCAACGAGAACGAAGACACAACGTACCAGAATCTCTGGGACACATTTAAAGCAGTGTCTAGAGGGAAATTTACAGCAATAAATGCCCACATGAGAAGCAAGGGAAGATCTAAAATCAACACCCTATCATCAAAATTGAAAGAGCTAGAGGAGCAAGATCAAGAAAACTCAAAAGCTAGCAGAAGACAAGAAATAACTAAGATCAGAACAGAACTGAAGGAGACAGAGACACAAAACACCCTTCAAAAAAATCAACAAATCCAGGAGCTGGTTTTTTGAAAAGGTAACAAAATAGACAGACTGTTAGCCAGATTAATAAAAAAGGGAGAAGAATCAAATAGATGCAATAAAAAATGATAAATGGGATATCACCACTGATTCCACAGAAATACAAACTACAATCAGAGATTACTACAAACAACTCTAAGCACATAAACCAGTAAACCTGGAAGAAATGGATAAATTCCTGGACACTTGCACACTCCCAAGCCTAAACCAGGAAGAAGCTGAAACCTTGAAACAGATCAATAACAAGGGCTGAAGTTGAGGCAGCAATTAATAGCCTACCAACTAAAAAAAGTCCAGGTCCAGACGGGTTCACTGCTGAATTCTACCAGATATACAAAGTGGGGTTGGTACCATTCCTTCTGAAACTATTCCAAACAATACAGAAAGAGGGAATCCTTCCCAAATCATTTTATGAGACCAACATCATCCTGATAACCAAATCCCGGCAGAGACTCAACAAAAAAAGAAAACTTCGGGCCAATATCCATGATGACAGATGGGGGTGGGGAGGTTGGGGAGGGATAACATGGGGAGAAATGCCAGATATAGGTGATGGGGGATGGAGGCAGCAAACCACATTGCCATGTGTGTACCTATGCAACAATCCTGCATGATGTGCACATGTACCCTAGAACCTAAAGTACAATAAAAATAAATAAATAAATAAATAAAATCATTCAGACATACTGCCTCTCACATAAAAATTTTAAAAAGAGGACTACAGGTCAACAAATGTTTTAACTGTCTAAGAGATTAATATGCAGTGGAAAGGTTCTGTAAATATTTAAACTACAACATGCCAATTGGCAAATGGTAAACTGAGAATTAAATTGAAGTTGAAGAATAAATGATACAAAAGAAACTACATAAAGGTGATTGCCAGACAAGGTCACCTCAAAATCATTCCAAATGGTTCTAAGAAAACACATCGAAAATGTCTAAAATTTCTCATAAGCATTTCTTTTTAAAACGATACCATTTCTTATATCTCAGAAGCAGCTGTATCATGTGCTGCTTTTCTGTTGTTTTTAAATGTATGTGCTTCTAATACAGGGTTAAATATCCTAACTCCTGGCAAACCACACATACTTCATATGTGGACTTGATAAGTGATATTTGATTTGGCAAATGGCAAGAGATTATTTAGCAAATTCAAACATTATTTTTCCCTATGACCCATTAGAAAAAAAAAAGGCCTCTGCCATTTCCCACCTTAAAAACAACAAAAAAACCCAGAATGGATTAATAACCAGTCAGCTGAACTAACAAAATATTAAGAAAATGCTCTGCTCATTTGAGTTTTTGTTCTCCCTACCAAAGAAAAATAAATGTTTTCTGCCTTTACTATTATTTAGCATCTCTTAGGTCTTAAAATAAGAGAAACTCATTTGACATTGCTAAATAATATAATTACTTTAATAAGTTTTTGTCTTTCCTGTACGGTGGCATTCTGTTGTGATTTCTGCCAATGGGAAGGTACTTTGGGACCACATGTTTTGCCTACATTAGGAAAAAAATAGCAAAACCCTAAGAAATTTCTGTGGTTGACAAAAAGGGAAGAAAGATGGAGCCATGCTTATTTCCACTCCCTGTGGGGACAGAGTGGGAATGGCAATGGGGGCATCTCTGGTTGATCCTGGATGTGTCTTCATCCCTTCCTTACTGAGACCACAGAGTAAAGCACAGACGAGAATATATCCTATTACCTCAGGCATGTTGAGGCAAAAATGTAAAGCTCTGAGAAGCACTCCATCATGGGTGCCCCATCCTTAATGGTTTGAGTTCACCAGGCTACTGCATATGAGATCTTATTTCTTCTTGTATTATAATTTGGAAATACTTTCTGTGAGTTATGTATGGCTGTATAGCTAAAAGAAATTTCCCATAACCACAGTGGCTGGGTCAAAGACCTAGTCAAATTTGGATCTTTCCATAACAATTAACATTCATTAAAAACACAAAGCATAGCATTCTATTTCCATCTATCACATGTTCAACAATACAGTTTTGAAAACACTGTAAAGCAACAATTAGCCTGTCATAGTAAAAAGAGCCCCTACCATTTACTAACCTTAGAACTGGGCGTTATAGTAAGAAAATACACCTTATGTGATTTAAACTTTCCAACAACTTTAATGACGGAGGTAGTACTAGACTCTTTTTGCAGATGAGGAAACAGACTGAGAGAGATTATATAACTAGCCCAAGGTCCCTGGTTTATAAGAGGCAGAGCTGCTGGCTTTTATACCCAAATTTAACTCTATATATCACATATGTAGCATTAACTGCAAAGAATTACAATTAATCAAATCCTGACCTTGTCT
The DNA here is from genome assembly GCF_030222135.1 of Aotus nancymaae. Lineage (NCBI taxonomy): Eukaryota > Metazoa > Chordata > Mammalia > Primates > Aotidae > Aotus > Aotus nancymaae. The sequence continues at coordinate 44,723,411 of NW_026988431.1, read as the reverse complement.
CCATGGTGGAGTAAACAAGTTCACTATTTTTTAATTCATTTGTCCTGGATAAAACACTAGCTATGGCCAAAGGTTTCATCTCAGGGGCCAGTTTTGATAGAGTTTCTGAGCTCCCCTATAGAAGGACTGGAAAGCTGCAGGAAAAAAGGCATGTGCTCAGTTAGAGATGTCCGCAAAGGCCCACAACAGCATAGACCCTCTTCCTCAGCCATCGTAGAACCACATTTGATGGGTATTTACACCCCACCGCCTCCCCAACCTCACACTGTCCACCCCCTCCAACTGCCTGTTCTGCTGAGCAATTTAACTGCCATGGACTTTCTGTCTACCCTACTGTATGCTCATTATCTACACACTCCCTCCCTCAACTTTTGAACTATGGCAAAAGTTGAGGTAAATATTTAAGTCGCACTGTATGTCACACATGAAGGGTAACCATTAGTATAAATCCCAAAACAGCCTTTTTACAAACAAATGGAAGTCACTGTATCCCTCTCACATTCCCTGTTGTTTGGCTATTAGTTCTATTCTCAGATTGCTTATTCTTACATGAAACTGGTCTCCAAACAGTTTCATCAATTCCATAAGCCAATCCTCAGCCTGCCTATTTGTGACTCAAAAGTTCCTATCTTTTAAGTCCTTCTCTACATTTTTAAACGAATACAAGCAAAGGCCTTTCTTATTATGATACTACATTTATGTTAAGTATAATATAAGGTTTCTGGGAAAACTACAAAAAAAGAGCTGCAAGGCAAAGTATCAGAATCTGATTTAGACTATTGGTAGCAGATAAATCTCAACTAGGAAGGCAAGAATGAAAAACACAGTTTTGGAAGGTGTATATATATCATGTATGTGACATTAACAAGCAGCAATAATTGCAACCTGCCAAAAGCAAAATGCCTAAAACTGGTAAGCTAGAAGGTCTCTCTAGTGAAATATAACACAAAGGTATTAATAACGAGTACACTTGTCAACACAAATCTCCTCTGCATGTTGAGTTGTGCTAAGAAGCATCTATGCTGAAAAAGTTTTAACATCTACATAAACATACACTTGGACTTCACATATTTCTCTAAATGCAGCTGTTCACAAAAGTACTTTTAAGCTTATACATACACGTCTACCTAAGAGCTAGATTAAATAAGGTTTGGTTCAATATATAATATAGAAATAATAAGAGCTAACATTTATATAGCATGTTTACATACAGCTAACATTTATATAACATTTATATAGAACTAATTATAAATAGGAAAATGGGCAGGCAGAACCCAGAGGGAAGCCTGCTCTCATTAGACACAACAAGACAGCAAGGTTTCCCCTGGTCACTAGATGAAACTAACTGTAAGCCTCCGCTACAAATAAAACTCATATAGCTCTAGTTATGTGAATGAAAGATGCTAATTTATCAAAAAAATTATGTACATAATTATAAAAGGGAAACATGCAGGGTGAGCTAGCTAAATCCTCATCTTCCACATAAAGAAGTCGACAGATACTTTCAAAAGCCAAGAACCTACAGTTACATAGGAAATACAGGCACTACTATCTAAAAATAGCTAAAAGGAGAAAGAGGTAGCTACTAGGGCATAAGAAAAGGGTATAGACTGCTATATTTTTCATTTTAAGTTTTTAAAAATTGTTTCTTATAACTTTGATAAATCTTAAAAGTTTAAATTAACAAAAAAAAACAAGAAAAATTTTAAAAAAGATCTATCAAATGTATACATTTCTTGGACAAGAAGAAGAAAAAAGGAAAAGTAATGGAGTCCCCACTGATTAAATACAATTGCCTTGAATATAAAAGACATTTTCAGTGGCGCTAAGTCTTAGGAGTCAAGAGTCCACAGATTGCTCTCAGCAAAAGGATGATGTTCCAAGCTCAAAAAGTCATCCTGGACAGCCTGGCAATATGGATGACAGAGGCTGCAGAAAAGTCAACTGCCCCACTTCATTCCCCAGGCAGGCCAAATGACTCCATGAATGAGACTGAAGCAACATCAACAAAATACCCACCTCCCCAAACCCTCACCCCACAAAAAAAGAAAAAAATCACAAGACACAGCCATCACCATCTGTGATACAGTACAAGGCCTGAAGGGGTGGCCTAAGCAGAATGAAATTAAGCACTATAGGAATTCAGAGAGAGGAAAACATTCATTCTCCGTAAGAAGATAAAGGAAAGCTCCACAAAAGTGGAATTTAAGAGGGCCCTTGCGAGGATTAGGAAACAGCCTAACAAAGGCCAGAGGTGACTGAACAAATGGTGTGTTTGGAAATGAACACGATCTAAGCCATATTAAAGTGTACATCTCATGCTGCTGATGCTCCACTCAAAAATGGAGCAAGGGGTAAGAACGGAAGGCCCCGGGACAGTCAATGGTTTCCTGCACAGTGTGAAACTGTAGACACGATCAACTTGAGTGCAGTGTATGTGCCTCTCAAATTAACTCATTTACAGGAATATACTCTCCATATTTAACTTGGCTTCTTTTTCTTGGAACAGGCTCTTAAATCCCAGAAACTGACATTTATCTCATTATACAGGGTGCCTGTCATGACCCCAGATCACCAAAAGTCCTTAGCTGCGTGCTAGTTGATTCTGTCAATACATTTTCCTTACAATTTCCCAAGAGTGTTAACCTCAAAAGACAGGGACTTTAGTTTCAGGCAATATCAGTTCTCCCTATAGCTCACAAAATACAGTATTTATTTTAGGGGTAAGTCTCCTTAAAATAAATATTCCCCTAAATATATACACATTCCCTATGTCATTTTAATGTAGTACATGCTCCTTCTAACACTACAATCATTGTTTTAAATCAATAAAATGGGACCAGGTTTGATCCGCACAACCCCAAAGAGCAGTTTTGGTTAAAATATACACATTTTACTCAAGGTTTTCTGGACAAGTTCTAGCAGTTAGTAGATTACATATGAACAAACCTATTCCTTCACAGCAAACTGAGTATGTATAAAAGACAGTCTATTTTTACACATCATAAGCCTTCAAAAATAAAAAAGAACATATTAACTTTTACTTTTTTACTTTTACTCTGGCCTTTATGAATCATTTACAAAACACAAGTATAAGTAAAACTTGAAAGAAAGACAAAATTAAGGAAGCAACACATCTTTACTTTTATATTCCTTTAATTCAATGAATAAAAATATCAGGTGCCGAAAGATACAAAATGAAGACACTTCCCTGGCTCTTAACAGCTCACAATCTAATTGGCAGAAACAACTGGCCGACAATCAAAAATCAGTACTGATGCTGGAGGTTTCAATTTTGTGTGTGAAAAATCAGACCTTGGCAATGACCTTGAGCAGCAGGATATAAATAACTCCCAAAAGCTTAACATTCCAATAATGGAACACTAGACATACATAGGTTAAGCACTACTCCTGGGTGTACCTCACACAGTATTTAATATAGAAGGTTACTAATATATGATTAGTTGGTTGACTGGATAAAGAGATGCATAGAAGAATGAATGAATTGAGATACGACTAGTACTTCTTGGTAATAGAGAGGAAGGTGAGTTTATCCTGCATAGGGAGGGAGGAGATGGGTAGTTCAGGAAAAACCTCCCATAGGAAAGGGTGAGCCAACTGCATCTAAAAGTGGTGTTTCCACAGGGATGATAAACACTCAGGATAAACAGAACTCAGACAAATTTATTACACAGCTATATAATTATTTCAAGTTATGTTAAAAGAACCACAAAATCTGTGACTTGAAAGCTATTTTTACTTAGGATGAGGGTAAACATTTAATTTTTAAGGTGATTTCATGTACACAAATATCAGATATACACAGATCAGGTGGCATGTGGATATAAAAAAGACCGAGAATTACACAAATAGCGAAATTTTTAAAAATGCAATTCAAATTCAGGATAAGCCAGGTGAAAGGAGAGGAGAATTATTCCAGAGAGCTATTCTAGGCAGAGGAAAGATCTTAGACCCAAGCAAGGAGCAAGAGCCACAGATACTCACAGAGCGTTCAAACCAGTGAGTGTTGCTGTGATATACAGACCAAGGCAAATAGTGGCTGAAGATGAGGTATCAAATTACAGAGAACTCAGTACCGAATTAAACACCATGAACTTATCTTGTAAGAGTTAGAGACTCACAAAAGGGACATAGCTCTGCTTGTATTTTGAGGGATTCCTCTCACGAGTGAGTGGAGGACAGACCCTGTGGGTGGGAGGCAGACTGAAGGCAGGGAACACAAACAAAAAATGACCTGAGGTTTGGTGGGAATAACAGTCAAGGAATACTTAAGCATAAAAAAAAAAAAAAAAGTCACCAGGCTCTGGTGACTGACTGGCTGGGAATGGATGAGACAGAGTGTTTAATGGTTGACAGCCTGGGTGATGGGTAGATGGTGTTATCACAAATTGAGAGAGAAGGACATATTGAGTAGGAAGAACCCAAGGAGCATCTGGGTAGAAAGGTACAAGGAACAACAGTGTACAGAGGTGCAAGGTAGTGAGAGAGGCCGGCAGAGATGTCACAAGTGCTAACAGGGCAGGACAAGGGCAGAGAAAGGCAAAAGCATGGGGCAGAGGATAGAATCCATAAAAATCAACGTTTAAGGGCAAGCCCTTAATCATGGAGGAGGTGTCAGAAAGGTACAAGAACCATATGCCAAAGTACCAAGGAAAGAATCATCATCAAAAGCTGCCTTAATGCCTCATATCCATTAAGATGGCTACTACTAGAAAAAGAACAAACACAACACACAAACAGAAAACAAGTGTTAGCAAAGATGTGGGGAAACTGGCACCCTTGTGCACTGTTGGTGGGAACCTAAAATGGTTCAGCCTCTATGCAAAACAGTACAGCAACTCCTTTACAAAATTATAGCTAGAATAGTCAACTTCGTAGAGAAGAATGGTAGTTACCAGGGACTAGAGGCAAGGGAAAATGGGGAATTATTATTTAATGAGTACAGAATTTTAGTTTTGCAAGATGAAAAGAGTTCTAGAGATGGATGGTGATGATGGCTGCACAATAATGTGAATGTAATTAACATCACTGAACGCTTGAAAATAGTTAAGTTCGTCAATGTTATGTGTATTTTACCACAATCCCCAAAAAGCTACCTAAAAGACAAAAAATAATCTTTCGAAATGTCCACTTGGATTGAGCAATTCGCAGTGAGGTGGTCTTAGGCAGTTCTGGAAAAGTGCTGAGGACAGAAGGCAGAGTGGATGGACTAGATTACAGAGTGAATGGGAAAGTAGAGACAGCAAATGCAGACCATTTCCAACAAGTTTGGATAAGAAGATAAAGGTATCACTTGGATGACTGCTAATAAAGAGGACTCACACTTACGGGAGAGCTTTGAGGGTTTTCCTATTATTTGACAATGATAATAGGCATGATTGATCATGAGCATGCCTCTCTAGGACAGCGGGAAAGAAACTGGTAAAATGGGTAATGTCAATGCTATAGGCCCTAAACTGGATGAATTCAAGTAGATAGAGTATAGGAGACCCAGGCCTTTCCTCCTTAAAGATGTATTATGATTGTATTAATCCAGAGCATAATTTCAGAAGGCTCCAGAAACAATTTGTTAAAGAAGGAAATATCTTGACATTGGAGTCAACCCAGGACAGAAACAGAATGTTATGAAACCAGATTTAAGTCAAGGGGGTAATGTGAAGAAAGTTTAGAGACCCCAAAGCCCCAATTCAAGGCTGGAAATGTGTCAGGACAACAGATGAAGTAGAGGAGGCACTGTCATGCATCAAGTCCATCCCTTGAACAGGATAAGTCTAGAGGAGCAAATCCCCCAAGTCCCAGAGGAGATAGTATAGTCCTTTCAATATCTCTTCCCATTAGACAGTTATCTTGCCCTGCAACGATCAAGACCCTCAGGTTAACACCTACTTAAACAGCTTTCCCGCCTCCTTCCCTGGCACTGAAAGAAGAAAACGTGCAAATGTTTTACTCTCAAATATTTTTTGGTTTTGAACAACTTTCAAAATGTTAGTTTGAAGCCATGTGAATTACAACTTAAAAATACTTCTCAATAAATACAGAAGCTATTATTACAACAGCTTCACAGGAAAAGGTCATAAACAAGCATGGGAAATATCTAGCCTCCTGCTGGCTGGAGTTCTCACTTGCTGGGTCTCTTTCCACAGCCGGTTTCATACAATTTACTATTTAGTCAGGTCTTGGTAATCTATAACCCTAAGTAAATCCAAATCAGATCCAAGTTATACAAGCACGTATTAGAACTGGGCTCCAAAGAACCCTGGACATCTGTAGTACCTGACATTCAAGCATTTGGCAAGATGTCAATATTTCAGAGAGCACTTTAAATGTTTTGATTTGAGAGCTAATGCAGTGCTTCCCACTGGTCAACACGAGCAGTCCAGGCAGACAGCAAAATCTATTTCCTTTAACACCAAATGCTACACTCAGTTGCTGATCCTATCTTGCCTACAGAGAACCTAAGAGACTGGAAAAATTGGTAAGTAAGAAAATTCCATTTAATGCCGAATACAGTTAAATAATATTTGCAATTCCAATAGAAAATGGCTTTGTGCGGTGCTGACATCCTAAATTCTTCTTTTTTTAATGGATGGAGTCACAGAGTTATCAGCTAGGCAAGACTTTTCCAAATTCAAGTAATAAACCAAATCTAGTTAACTTTTCCCGGTAAATATCCTTTTTTAATTTGATAAGGCATGATTTCCTTTCATGGGGCTCGTGTATTAGGCATTAGGAAATTCCCGTTTTAAAAAAATTGTAAACTTACTTTAGGAGACAGTCAGATGGGTATGTGGGTAGTGAGAAAAGATAGTATTTGAGATGAGAAAGTAGACCAGTACAGCTGGGTTATGATGTATGTAATCCTCAGAGCAAAGGCAGTCTAATAAAGAACAAAGATACTGAAGAAAGAAAACAAAAACTAGACGGTTTGATTTAAAAGCACAAAATGCTAAAACTCCACAAAAACTGAAACCAAAGGTGAAATACTTCATGCAAGGCAGCTTGTGAAGTCTTCCCTGAAATATTAAATGTACAGGTCACTAGTATGGATTTAATGGTGAGTCACAATTTATTTTCAAAGGAAATAAATAGGAATTAAATAGGTTTCATAGTTGCTATTTTATTTTTTATTAGTGTCTTAGGTTTTAATTTTCCTCGCCTTAATTCTTCTGATTCTTCCCTCTGAGTATTAAACATTTAAATAACAAACATTCAGAGCATTTTTTGTTTTAATTTGTGGATGACAAGGACAAGGAATATTAAATTGATTGTTGTTTTTCTATAAATTATGTAGTAATTTCTAAAAATCTAGACTAATAATTCAGAAACTTAACACATATCTTAGAATCTCCTCCACATTATTTCCCAGACTCCCTCCACCAAAAAAGAAAGAAAGTAAACAAAAGAAAATCTTTTTAAAAGGAGTTCTGCCTTCTGAAGAAATTATAACAACACTGCAACTAAGGGAAGGCAGAGCTTTTTTAAAACCTGAGACTCGACATTTGTTGACTCTCTAAATGAAGAAAATGCAACTTCTTAAGTCCCAATTCACTTTTATACCTCCCAACTTTCTTGCCAGTATTCCACAATCAAAAGAAAGCATTCACAAGAGAAATGAAAAAAAAATTATGTGTATGGGTATATGTGTGTGTGTGTATGTAAATATATATATATAATATACCACTGTGTGTGTATATATACACATTTACATAACCCACTGTGAAGGTGTGTGTTTGTGTATGTGTGTATATCCCAGTTAACATAATTAAATTGACTAGACTAGCATTTGCAACTCTCCACATCAGTCCATCAGTCCCATCCATTATAGGGAAGATACTTCATTGCCTTTAGTATTTCTTCAACACAAAATATTTTACAGGTTGCTAGAGATCAAGGGGAACAAATCTAGAGTAAAAGTTTTGTTTTGAAAAATATAATAAAATGTAGGTTTACTTGCCTTTTGCCATACTCTCTTCTATACTGATACAAATTCATGTATTTTAACATTTGTAATTTTACTAATAACTTTGGTATTGCCACTTTTTGAGATAAAAAATAGTAAAATATCAGCAATCTGATGACTCAACCTAATAAAGAGATACAGTCTCAAAACCCAATGCCAGATGCCAACGGGTAAGGAGAAAACCACTAATGATATTTTACATAATTTTTATGTGATAGCAAGATCTAAGACTTCTAACACTTCCAAGTACAAGTATTAAACTCTTATGAGTACAGTACCCAGTTTTTTTGTTTTTTTTTTTAAAGAAAGAAAGAAAGAGAAAGAGAAAGGGAGAGAGAGAACAGGAGTCTTGCTCTATTGCCCAGGCTGGAATGCAATCTAGAAATAGTTATTAAAAACCTCTTTTACGCCAATAATTGCTTAACAGCGGAGACAGGAAGGAATAAGGGAAGAAAATAACAAACAGCCAACCAATATTTCATTTAAGTCTGTGAAATGCTATGCAAATGCTGAAAAGGTCACTTTCAAAGTAGGGGTAATGTAATACTGAGAAAAATGTATGTTCTGTGGACCTGGGGTGAAGAATTCTATAAATAGTCACTGAGTTTACTTGTTCCAGGTCTGAGTTCAAATCACAGATGTCCCTGTTAATTTTCTATCTTGTTGATCCATCTAATATTAACAATGTGGTGTCAAAGTCTCCCGCAATTATTGTGTGGGAGTCCAAGTCTCTTTATAAGTTATTAAGAATTTGCCTTATGTATCTGGGTGTTCCTATACTGGGTGCACATATATTTATGATCATTGACTCCTGTTGTTACATTGATCCTTTTACCATTATGTAATGTCCTTCTTTGTTTCTTTTAGTCTTTGTTACTATTAAAGTCTATTGCCAGAGACAAAGGTTACAACTCCTGCTTTTTTGTTGTTTTTTTTTTTTTGCTCTCCATTTGATTGGTAAGTCTTCCACCAACTCTTTAAGTCTTAGTGTGTCCTTGCTTATGAGATGGATCTGGATACAGCGTACCGATGGTTTTGACTGTTTATTCAATTTGCCTTGTCTGTGTCTTTGATTGGGGCATTTAATCCATTTAAATTTAGGATTAATATTGATATTTGCGAGTTTAATATTGTCGTTTAATGCTAGCTGGCTATTTTTCCCATTAGTTGATATATATTCTTCATTATGGAGATACTCTTTACCTTTTGGTAAGTTTTTGGGATGACTGATACTGGTTGTTCTTTTCTGTGTATAGTGCTTCTTTCAGAAGCTCTTGTAAAGCAGGCCTGGTGGTGATGAAATCTCTGAGAGCTTGCTTGTTCGTGAAAAATTTTATTTTTCCTTCATTTATAAAGCTTAGTTTGGCTGGATATGTGATTCTGGGTTGAAAATTCTTTTCTTTGAGGCTGTTGAATATTGACCTCCACTCTCTTCTAGCTGAGAGATCTGCTGTGAGTCTGATAGGCTTCCCTTTATAGGTAACCTGACCTTAGAGAATTTTCTAGCTGCCCTTAGAGAATTTTCTCCTTTATTTCAACTCTGGTGAATCTAACGAGTATGTGTCTTGGGGTTGCTCTACTTGAGGAATATCTTTGTGGTGTTCTCTGTATTACTTGGGGTTGAGTATTGTCCTGCCTTACTAGGTTAGGAAAGTTTTCCTGAATAATTTCCTGAAGAATATTTTCCAGCTTGGATTCATTCTCTTCATGACATTCATGTACACCTATCAAACGTAAATTAAGTCTTTTCACATAGTCCCATATTTCTTGGAGACTTTGTTCATTCCTTTTTACTTTCTTCTCTAATCTTGTCTTCTCATTTCATTTCATTAAGTTGGTCTTCGACCTCTGTTATCCTTTCTTCTGCTTGATCAATTCGACTGTTAAAACCTGTGCATACTTCACGGAGTTCTCGTATTGTATTCTTCAATTCCATTAATTCACTTATATTCCTCTCTAAATTGTCTATTCTCGTTAGGATTTTGTCAAACCTTTTTTCAAGGTTCTTAGTTTCTTTACATTGGGCTAGAAAATGTTCTTTTAACTCACAGAAGTTTCTTATTATCCACATTCTGAAGTATAAATCTGTTAATGGAACACACTCGTTCTCCATCAGGCCTTGTTCCCTTGTTGATGAGGAACTGTGATCCCCTGTAGAGGGAGAGGCATTCTGATTTTGGGTATTCTCACCTTTTTACACTGGTTTCTTCCCATCATTGTAAATTTATCCACCTGTCGTCTTTGTAATTACCGACTTTCAAATTAGGTCTCTGAGTGGACGTCCAACTTGTTGATTCCCAGTGCTGGAATCTGAGCAACCCACTGCGCCAGCTAAAACAGCGGCATTAAGATTCATGGTGCTTTTCTGCCCAGGAATCTCTGGTCTGGCTTCCTTCTTGAGTCCCTTTTTCAATCAGCTGAATAGGCAACTCTGCCTTCCCAGAGCTCCAAACGTTGACCAAAAGGGGACCCAGTCCCATTTACTCTGCACCGGGAACCGCCACACCGAGGTGCCAGCAAAACCACCGCACCGGCCACAAGAGTCATGCTGGCAACCCGTGAGACTCCTCCGCTGGGAATCTCCTGCTCTGTGAGCAACAAAAATTCGTCTGAAAGTGTGGTGTCCTCTCGTTCTCTGCACTTTCACTGGGAGCTACAATCCTGAGCTGTTAGTAATCGGCCATCTTGAATCTCTCTCATACCCTGTTTTCAAAGTCTTTACACAGAAACTCTCATCTCATTGGATGTTTTCAGCAACCAGAAGCCACTGGGAAAGGACTTCTATTCTTGCCCCTGTTTTACCAATTAATAAATTAGGTTCTAGAGAGGCTCAGTGACTCAGGCAAGATGACACAGCTTATCAAGACCAAGCATGGTACTTTAAGAATAAAATCATCTGGCTTCACATCCACTACCCTTTCACCTATCGCTCCTTGTCTCTGACCTAAGGAAATGACCAGGTCCAATAAATACCAGGATTTATATATAAATACAAGTTAGAGATGCAAGAGTGTACAAAACTGGTCAGTCTCTTGACTGTATATTTACAAAACAATGGCAATAATCACACTGTATAAAATAGTCAATATTATTGGGACTCAGCTTTTTATAGAAGCAATCTTGCATGGTGGATAAAGGAGATGCTTACAGATAAACAACTAGGTCTGAATCTGCCATGATCTTCAGCTACATCTTTTGTTTTGTTTTTTAGCTCTTTTCAACTGTGACCCTCTTCTGTGCCACTTCCTATTAAATAGATTCAAAAAAAGATAAAGCCAAACAGCTGCTGAGAAACTAAACAAGACACGTGAGTACCTGGCACACAGCAGCTATTCAATAAAAATGGAGTTCCCTTCCCATCATTGCTAATAATTTATTAGGTTAATAGTGTAAAATCCCACTGGAAATTGCTTGAGCTGTAATCTGAGAGTCAGAGGACCAAAAAAGAAATCATAGAAATAAAGGGAAATGAGTACCTCTCCCAATTTACCTGCTGTCACTCCCACAAAAAACTGGGCATCATGTCAGTACAGATGTAGTGAGCATCTATCAACACATGCCCACTGACTACCTACTACCATAAGTAACCAACACTTTAAACAATGGGGCAATTCCTTCCAGACCAGAACAGTGGGCCTGACAATTATGGAGCCTGGAGTTCTGGGTCAGTGGCTGTGAGAGCCACAGGTGGCGGCCATTACAAAAAAAAAACGGTGGGAGAAAGACATGAGGATTACTACTTGTGTGATTCACACATTTGGTGGGTGGATAAACAAATAACCTTAAAATAAATCTCAAGAAAACAAAGTGAAATATATGTGTTCTGTACAAGTGACAAAGACGAACTTGGGAAGTTTTGTATATTTTTAAATTTAATTACTGTTCATAAAATGTGGTGTCCTTTTTTGATATTTATAGACAGTTCAGCATAATACATGTATTTAATAGCTTAAAAGCTGAAATGTTAAAACAAGCAAACTAACAACAATAACAAAATCTCTTATTAGAAAATAAAGCTAAATATATTTTAGTTGAGAATTCTGAAATTTTTGGTCTCAGGATCCTTTTTACTCTTAAAAAATTACTGAGGACCTGAAAGAGCTTCTTTGTGTGTATACCTATCCATATTTATTATATTAGAAATCAAAATTATAAGTTATAAAACCTTTAAATAGCATGTTAACATAAGTAACATTTTTATAAAAAATGTTTTCAAAAAAATTTATGTCAAGAAGTGGCATTATTCTACATTTTTACAAATCTCCTCAACCTCTGGCCTAGAGAAGACAGCTAGATTCTCATATCCATTTCCATGTCCAATCTCTTCCAAAACATTTAGGTTTAGGTAAAAGTATGTTGAAAAAACGCCAATCTCATACAGATAAATAATGGCCTTCTGGATTTTCTTCTCTGATAGCACAAAACTCAACAGGTGGTTCTTTAAAGCATGACTGTAATTTTGGATCTAAAACCGTATCAATGAATATTTTATATGTCATAACATTGAAATCTTTTGGTCTGTTTTGACCTTTAAGTGGATGTTTTACTTATGCTCAATTTTATAACATCATGCATTGGTCATGCAGAGAAAATACATTCATGCATAAATGTATAACTATAAACACTTTTCATTCTACAGTACCAAAAAATCATACTAATATTGCCCCTCCTCTCAGTGTCAATACCAGAAAGCTATGAAACTCACAACAGCAGATAGAAGCTTTCCAAAATTCTGCTTTCGGATTGAAAGCTCGAATTTTATCATTGTCAAAAATTGTCTCTCAGTTCAGTTTTGAGAAAATGTTTGCCCAACATCCAAGTCAAATTATTATGCTTTATCATTCTATCAGGTAAAAATGGTGTTCCATAAAAAATGCATCTAATTCAGCTTATAACTCAATTACGTAAGTGTTCATTACTCTAGCCAATCACCTTAAGTAGCAAATGTACTTTTTACATAATTACTATTTTGGCATACAAAATATTAAAAAGACACATATGGTTGAGATTTAATAAAATAATTAGTATTGCTTTATTAAGCAATTGGTAACTCTGGTTTTTCTTTTTATTGTTTAAGATTGTACATCAGCAAGGTATAAAATGTGATGAACAGTTGAGTGCACTGCCTTGATTTGTTCTAAGACATCTGAACATTTTACACATCATGGCTTTTGTACCATCAGTGCAAATTTCAGCACAATAAAAATGGCAAATAACATCTCAGTACTCTTATAAAGATGGATTTGATTTCATAGTGTCCCTGAAAGGGTGTCAGGAACCCCTGTGGTTCTGCAGACCACACTTTAAAATCCACTGTTCTAGATATTGGGACAGAAAAGTTTTAAGATAAAAAAAAATAGTGAGAAAAGAAGAAAACAATAATTTTATCATTAAAATTCATAAATTTTGCTTCCTGAAATATAACTGTAAAAGTAAAAAAAAAAAAAGTCACAATCTAGAAGCCTTATTTACAGTAGAGACACCAAATAAGATGTCAATGATATTCAAAGAAGTCCTACAAATCAATAAGAGCATAAACAACCCAACAGAAAAATAAGCAGAAAACGTGACTAGACATTTCATAGAAATAGCCAGTGATCACATGAAGAGATGCCCATATCATTTGAGATCACTGTACAAATGAAGACCACAATGTAGTAACATTTCATAAGCAAAAACTTTTAAATCTCAAAAGATAAAATGTCAGAGAGGACTGACATCCACAGGATCACTACACATCATTGGTAGGAATATAAACTACTGTAACTTCTTTGGAAAACAGTTTGGCAGCCAGGTCCAGCACTTTGGGAGGCCAAGATGGGTGGATCACCTGAGCTCAGGAATTTGAGACAAGCCTGGCCAACACGGTGAAACCCTATCTCTACTAAAAATACAAAACATTAGCCGGGCATGGTGGCTCGCACCTGTAGTTCCAGCTACTTGAGAGGTTGAGGTAGGAAAATCGCTTGAACCCAAGAGGTGGAGGTTGCAGTGAGCCAAGATCGTGCCACTGCACTCCAGCCTGAACGACAGAGTGAGACTCCATCTTCAAAAAAAATAAACAGTTTGGCATCATTTCCTAAAGTTTAACATTCATATTGTCTATGACTCAGCAATTTAACTCCTAGGTGTATATCCATGAGAAACTTCCAAATGTCCATCAATAGGCAACAAGGATATGCATCTCAGCATGACTCACAAGGGCAAAAATCTGGAAATACCTCAAAGACAAGGAATTGAATTAACTATGATACAGTCATGTAGCGGAATGCTATACTGTGATCAAAACAAAATTAATGATAGCAAAATTATATATATGAAATCGAATTTTATATATTTATATGTCAGTAAAATATATAGAAAAATCATTAAAAAGATTACATACAGTTTTACAATCGGGCACACACACTTTTAGGAATTCATATAGATGTTACAAAAATATATAAAACAGGAAAGTGAAAGATTGAAGAATACAGGATTCAAGTAATGTGGAATAAAAGTATCCAGTGAGATGGCATGGGGGATGGCATCTAGACAAGAGCAGCTGCTTATTGTCAAGATTTTGGCTTTCGTTTTGGTTACTGAGTCTGAAGGAGATTATTATCATTAAGAATAACAAAATAAATCTGTAAAAAGCCATCCTTGCCTGACTGCTACATAACAAGAATGTGCCATGAATCAAGAATTATGACTATTCTAATTTTGTGATCCAGAGATTTAAAAGGATATCTCCATATGTTAATCTATTATGCACAAAGTGACAATTCAAAATATAAAAGTTCATTTCCAAACTCGAGAAGTGCTGAACAAATTCATCATTTAACAGTTAAGGAAATTCTTAATTTGACCAAAGTTGTATGAGTAAGTTCATTCTGAAATTCCATAAATATTCATTGGGCTTCTACTGTAGGGTAGGCTCTATTCTGGGACCTCCTAATTTTGCCATGAACAAGAGAAATAAATTCTGGTCTGGTAAAGCTTACCTTTAAGAAGGGCTGTATGTAAGAATACGGGGAGAGGAGAAGAAATAAGTTAAAAAAAATTAGGTTGGTGCAAAAGTAATTGCAGTTTTTGCCATTTTAAGTAATCACAAAAACCATGATTACTTTTGCACCAACCTAATATTTTAAACAACAAAGGAAGACAAAGAGAAAACAAACCATGGTAAAAGACTAGAGAATGCCACATAGGGGTATGGCTGTGTTAGATGCTGTGAACAGGAAAGGCCTTGCTGAGAAGGTGACATTCTAACAGAGACCAGCATGTGGCAGCCACACAAAGGTACCAGAGACAATCACAGGCAGAAGCCAGCTCCAAGGACCTCTGCCTAAGTGAGTTAGTTGCTTTTAGGTCTTTACAAAATCAAACTTTAACCCCACTATAAGGAATATTCAAATATACTTGAACATTCCTGCTACTCTATGCAGAGCTTGACAAAATTCAGCTGGTCATGCTTGCAGGGCCCTGCCCCAATCAGTTTGCAAAGGTCCAGAAACGTTTCACAATGAAACTAACAAAAACCTGTACCTGCTCAGAGTTCTGCCAGGCACTGGGTGACCAAAAAGCTCAAGCGGGTAGGTTAAGCTTTTACTTTTTATTTTGAATTTTTGTTTCACTGGACCAAAGTACCTAAGTAGCTTAATAATCTACATCTACAGGGAATATTGGTTTGCTTGCCAAAGGCACTAAGTATCTGCTACCCTGCTTTCTTCGCAACCTCTACCACATACAAAAAAACACACCTGAACTTTTTTCACAAGTTAACCATGACCATGATGTGGTTAGAAACAGAAGGGATGGAAGACAATTGACTGGAACTTTTGCTGCTGCAGGCTAGACAGATTCACATTATAAGTAAAAGAGTCACACAGCTGAGCAGAGGCTCTGCTACCCACCAGGAGAGTGATGGTGACCCCTGGCTAAGGAACCTGAGAGCAAGGCCAATGACAGTCCACATTATAAGGGCATCTCTTCTGCCAGGCTCCTCCCAGACATTTACTAGAGAGGCATGCAACCAAGTTAACATACAGGTTGGATACTACAGTCACTGAGTCTTCAAAGGGTTGGGTCCCAGTTGTAGGTGCTCTGGTTACCATATCTGGGAACTTACTCAACCCATTAAGCTCCCTTCATCTTTCTTCCTGTGTAAAATAAGGAGATTTTTGGTCATTCATCAGAAAGTTTATACAGCACCTACTATGAACCATTTGCTGGGTTAAGTGAAAATGCAAAGCTCTCTCCCCATACAGTAAAACAGACAAGCTAGTAAAAACAAATACTTTCAACAGGATGCAATATTTTCTATTGATTAAGGCTGTAAATTGGCAATGACCTCGATTCAAATCTCAGCTCTACCACATACTATCTGCAATATTTAAGACAGCTTATCCAAGCTCTCTAGGCATTGGTATCCTCAAATGTAAAACAGGATTACTTCTATCTTGTCAGGACCACTTGTAGCTTTAAAAGTTACTAACTGTAGTTATTCAGTTTCACTGCTGCATAAAATTTCACTAGGCAAATAATGTTGTTTTTTTTTGTTTTGTTTTGTTTTGTTTTGTTTTACCCATTCTCCTGTCAATAATCATCTGGGTTATTTCCACATTTTTGCTATTATAAACAGTGCTTCTATGAGCGTTATTGTACACACTTTCTGGCATGCATCTGCAAGAGTTTTCTAGGACATACAACTAAAAGTGAAAATGCTCCGCTATAGGGTGAGTGAACGCTCATCTTCACCAAATATTTCCAATTCCTTTTCCAAAGTGATCAACTTTTTAAATTTCTCTACTCAGCATTATTATTATTATTTTTTTTTTTGAGACGGAGTTTCACTCTTGTTACCCAGGCTGGAGTGCAATGACGTGATCTCGGCTCACCGCAAACTCCGCCTCCTGGGTTCAGGCAATTCTCCTGTCTCAGCCTCCTGAGTAGCTGGGATTACAGGCACACGCCACCATGCCCAGCTAATTTTTTGTATTTTTAGTAGAGACAGGGTTTCACCATGTTGACCAGGATGGTCTCGATCTCTTGACCTCATGATCCACCCACCTCGGCCTCCCAAAGTGCTGGGATTACAGGCGTGAGCCACCGCGCCCAGCCCCAGCATTATGTTTTTAAAGTCCTAAATGACTACATATAGCACGAACAATTTTTACAAAGGAATGTATGTACATACGGATTAAAATCATTAGTTTTAAAAGGGAGGAAAAAAGAAACACTATTCAGGACAGTTACCTCAGGGCAGAGAAATGCAGACGGCAGAGGAAGAGCAGGAATGATCCAAGAGTGCCTGTTGGACTCTTGCTCTCAAGTCGGTGCTGTGTTCTTTTTGTTGTGCTTTAACTTATACTACATATAGTCTTTTCAAAGTATCAAACATTCCATTGAAAAGAAAGACTATTTTTAAAAGCAATTAGGACTGTCTGTGTTTGGTACAACACAAAGCTCAAAATGAATGGCAGCTACTGCTACAGAATGTGATGAGAATAAGAGATAACAAGGTAGTGTAGCTTATGGTGAGGCAAGACTCAACTCAGCAGACATGAGAGTGCTTCCCTGTGGAGGTGAAGCAGCTGGGCTCGTCAATATCCACAGCTGCAAATGACCCAGATCTGTAGAAACTAGAGATGTTCAGGGAAGGAGGGGAAAGAAATGGGGCTGCTCAGATGCCAGAACAGCAGGTTCTGAGCTCCAAGAGGGCAGGGACAGGTGTTTTTCACTGCTTTATCACCAATAGCATACACACTATTTGGTAACAGGTGTTAAAAGAATATTTGATAGGTGAAAAGAAAATTTTGTTTTATAGATGATGGTTTTAAACAATGTTTTGTTTTTCTTTTTGTTGTTGTTGTTGAGACGGAGTTTGGGTCTGTCGCCCAGGCTGGAGTGCAGTGGCGTGATCTCGGCTCACCATAATCCCTGCCTCCCAGGTTCAAGCAATTCTCCTGCCCCAGCCTCCTGAGTAGCTGGGACCACAGGCTTGTGCCACCATGCCGGCTAATTTTTTTTGTATTTTTAGTAGAAACGGGGTTTCACCATGTTAGCCAGGATGGTCTCGATCTCCTGACCTTGTGATCCACCTGCCTCGGCCTCAGAAAGTGCTGGGATTACAGATGTGAGCCACCACCCCTGGCCAACTTTTTTTTTTTTTTTTTTGGTGAAAAAAAAAAACAAAAAACCAAACTTCTAGGTTCAGGGGTACATGCAAAGGTTTATTAAATAGGTAAACTCATGTCGCAGGGGTTTGTTGCAGATTTGTCAGGTACTAAGCCTAGTACCCAATAGTTATCTTTTCTGCTCCTTTCCCTCCTACCACCCTCTACCCTAAAGTAGGCCCCAGTGTCTATTGTTCCCTTCGTGTCCATGAGTTATCGCTATTTAGCTCCCACTTATAAGAGAGAAGACACAGTATTTGGTTTTCCATTCCTGTGTTAGTTTGCTAAGGATAATGGTTTCGAGCTCCATCCATATTCCTACAAAAGGCATGATCTCATTCTTTTTTATGGCTGCATAGTATTCCATAGTGTGTATGTGCCATATTTTCTTTATCCAATCTGTCATTGATGGGCATTTAGGTTGATCCCATGCCTTTGCTATTGTGAAACAGTGCTGAAATGACCATTCATGTACATGTATCTTTATGACAGAATGATTTATATTCCTCTGTATATATATACCCAGTAATGGGATTGCCGGGTCAAATAGTAGTTCTGTTTTCACACAAATCAGAATGACTATTATTAAAAAGGCAAAAAATAACAGATGCTGGCAAGGTTGCAGAGAAAAGAGAACAGTTATACACACTGGTGGGAGTGTAAATTAGTTCAACCATTGTGGAAAGCAATGTTGGGAATGCTCAAAGAGCTACAAACAATATTTTAAATAAAGACTACTTTGGCATAGAAGAATAGATAGAAAGAGAAAAGAAAATGGCCCAAAATAGAACAAGAAACACCAATTCTAAGGATGGGCAGAGGAGACCCCACAGGAAAGTAAGAAGGAAAAGTGAGAAAAATAGCAGAGACATCCGGGAGACTGTTATTAGGCATTTATTACCTATCAGGCACTGAGCTCAGAACCATTCCCTCAAAACTAATACACACATATATATGCATATATGCATATATCGGCAAGAAAGTACATAAATACACAAGTTTATATACAGATACAACATAACACTGTTTTCTTGTACCGAAGCACTTTGAAAATAAGCTGGAGGTAATCATGACCCTTCCCTTCTAAATAAATACTTCAATATGCATCTCTAAATACTCTCTCGCTTGCTCACACCGTAAATATTTCTGGGAAGATTATTATTCAGTAATATCACCTAATCTAGAATCTGTATTCAGATTTACACAACTGTCTCAAAACCATTTGTATGGCTCTTTCCCCCACAGTCAACAATCACCACTCATTCATGGTGTTATTTCTCTTTGGCTTCTTTTAATCTAGGACTATCTGCTTCCAGCCCATCATGTTTGTTTGTTTCTCATAGCATTTATTTTTTTTTTAAAAAAAGAATCTAGGCTGGTTATTTTATCAAATGTTCCATGTTCTAAATTTGTCTGATTACTCACTGAAGATTTTTGATACAGTTTATTACAAAGCTATGCTGCATACATCTAATTGCATCATATCAGGAGGCACATAATGTCAAATTATCTCATTTTTGGTAAGTTTCATCATTCAGTGACCACCAGATCTCTTGCTGAGAGGTATACTTTTTATTACTCTAAATGACAAGGGAGTATGCTTTCAGACTGAAAGATCCTATTCTCCCATGCCCATTCACCCAGTGGCTTTTGGGCACAATTGAAGATTGGTGCCTGAATCAGATATCACACTGAGGTTGCAAAACGGTGATGTCCTAAATTCTACCCTTCTTCTACCTTTATTATTCAGCATTCTTCTGTAAACAAGGGCTTTCTCATTTGCATCCTACCTTTTTGTAATCTGTACATTTAATGTCACTATAAACTCCTGAATTTGCTTTGGTTTTCAATGTATTTTCATCTGTTACTATCATTCTCATTAATACCCAAATTGCCCCAGATCTAAGAGTGCCCTCAAGTGGGCTTCTGTGTCCTTTTTTAGCATTTCCCCATTGGTCTGAGCACTTCCTTGCTTTCTGACCCAAAGATGTCGCAACTCAGCTTATACTTTTCCTGTGTCTGATCTGAAATCAGTTATTTCTCTTAAGGAGCCCTGGTTCCTTTCAGTGGATAGTGAGAGTTCAAAACAAGATGAGCTCACTGACACTGGGAAGTCACTACTTCTGCATTAGCAGGGGGGGTTTTACTTTTGTTTTTTAAAAATGGCTTGATCAAGTTTACAGCTACTGGGGTGTTGTGACTTCCGGACATACAGATTTTTTTACTTTGTTTTATTAAGGACTTTGAGCAGGTTTAAAGTTTGAAGGGAAGTAGCCTCTAGACAGAAAAAGATGCTGAAAATACTAAAGAGAAAAGCAGTAACACATAGAGAGGGTTCAAAGAAAGATTAGAAGGGAGCAGGTGTAAGGCTGCATTTAAAAAATAAAAAGCATGGAGTAAAACAAAACTAGTCCTGGCATGTTTCATACAGTCCAAGGACACCATGAGCATCAAAGTATAGTGTATAGTATAAATAGAAATGAGTGCTTAACAGATTTTTTTTACATACAGATATTATATCCAAGGCAATAATGAAATGGCATCTAATGGCTCCCCCGGGGCACGGCAAGACATAAGACTATTTTCTTACACTGTACCTAAGTGACTCCTATTGAAATCCATCGGACAGGTGAAACATCACAAAAGGTCTAAAAAAGACACGTACATTCAACAACAGATCCCAACATGTGAGCCTAGGACTCATAAAAAGTAAAGGTCTTTGATTTCAAATACAGCTTGAACACCATCTTCAAGCTACATAAAAATGCACCTTTCACCCTTAAGTCCTACTAAGTTTGCAACTAACACAGTTGCTCCACTGTTGTATGCTCTATTTAATGAAATGCAAATTCGTTTAACTGCTCAACTCATAAGTTATTACCACGGTGTGTTTTACTAAAATCAAAGATCCTTCTAACAGGGATTAATACAGAAAAAAGGGAGGAAACATATAACACTTTGGGTTAGAAAGTGTATGGGAATCACTTCTGTCCAGTATTTCTACTCCCACTTAAAATTCTGGATATTTATATTCTTTTCCTTTGGCTATATAAGCCTAATCTTGAACAAACATACAAGTGCTTGATATTTCGCTAAGCAGTTAAAGCTGTTGTTTTCTCACAAATGGAAATCCGTATCCATCTTCACAGCGAAGGATAACTACTAATGGTCTAAAAGCCCCATGATCTGCAGATCTGAGTACTGCTTGCCTGAGAAATGCAAACACCATCTCAGTGAGGCAAAAAGAGGTCAAGGATTCATTTCCTTGCCTGGCCCCAGGGAATAGGACCACATATTCCAAAACAATGCTGCAGAAGAACAGCCTGGAAAAAATTCAGTAATTCAGGCAGCTCAACCTAGTTCCAGGAGAAAAAGGAACTGAGTTACGCAGAGCTTTGTGCCACTCTCATGAAAGATTAGCCTTGTGTATGGACTGCTAAATAAGAACTGAAACACTCTGTGCTTCCTACATACGCTCTATTGCTGAGTGCCACTTCCTGTGACCACAACAGAGGGGTCATCAGAAGCAAAACCTCTCCCAATTTGTCCCGTGTGCAAGCACCGCTGGGCCACACACTTGAGGAAGCTCAGAGCACTCCGCAAAGGGTCTACTGTGCCTGCTGCAGCCCTGCATTTCAGTGCAGAAGAGACTTAAATAAACTTGGAGAAGCAGGGGAAACTGTCAGGAGCCTGCCCTGGGGGAAGGACTAGGAGACTGAGTCCCAGAGGCATTTGTTTATTCTGTTATCAGCTGAGTCACTCCCTATATGCACAATGTTCCCACAGAGTCACACCCGGCCTCACACCAGGTATTTGATTCTTAAGGGAACAGGAACCCTGGAGGTAACTACTACTTCCCCTTCATTTTAGACATGTAAAAACTGATACACAAAGGCAGTTAGTAATTATTGCAATATCCTAGCTTTTAAGAAATTGAGCCATGCATGTAGCCAAGGCCCACTGCATCCCACAAGCATGCAGGTAATCATTATGCTGCACTATCTGTCCATTATTCCAACAGAGCAGTAAATAAAGCCTACTTCACATTCCTAGATCTTAGCATATGGATTACTTATTGTTGATGAGTTATTCAATTACAGTTAAGGTTTGATCCCAACAAGAAAGCTAAATTCTCTTCCTGTATCAAAACAATCTCAAATATACCTACGATTAAGGGGCCATTCCAGTGGTTCTCAGGAAAATTTAGAAATGTCTGAGGACATATCTGGTTGTACAAATCATGGGGTTCTACTGGCACCTAGTGGATACAGGCCAGGGATGCAGCTAAACAACCAACAATGCACACGACAGCCCATCCACATGAAACTGAAACCCAAAACACAGTCAACAGTGAGTGCCAAGTTGAGAAACCCTGGACTATTCCAAATATTACAGGTGAAAACTTGCAAGTCCATCCTGACTACCCGGATACAGTCCCTAGGGTAAAGGCTAACAGTGGCTGACCATTTTCCTGGCCCCCAAAGTTTGGCATTGGGCAAGACTGTATGACCACGTATCTGTCGGAGGTCACGAGATGCCTATGCCACACCTCACCCTCCACTGGCAGCTCCCATGATCCACTTGCATAATCACAAAGTGAAGACAGGCTGGAGTTCTTAGACACACCCAATATGCCAGACTCCAACTCTGCCACAAGCTCTGCTAAAAGTGTTTTGAGGGAAGTGGTTAGAAAACAAAGACTATGTTTGGACATTATCAGTTTATAATCCATCCTAATCCAGCCCCTATTCCATGCATAATCAAGAGTTGGATCTGTTTGTAGCAGAAATTCAGATTTCTTTTATCTTCATGGGTTGTAAAGTTTGTGAATAGGAAGATCAAGAGGGAATCAACAGAGGGCTGAGTTTATGCTTTGGTGGAAGAGGAAGTTCTTGGGTATCTGCAATTCGGCCTAAGAACATTCAGATATTTCTAAACGTAAAAACTTTAGCACAGCTCCTCATTGAAAGTATGTGACCACAGCATTCAGCCAATTTTAAGTTATATTAACACATGTTGGTCACTGACCTGGATTCTAACTGAAGGTAAAGTCAATGGGTCATAGCAGCAGGAGTTAGGATCAAGTGACCTGATCAAGAGCTCACATCTAATGTCAGAGAAAACTGGCTGAAGGTAACAGATAGCAGCAAGCAGAGCAGCAAGCAGTGCCAGGAGCCCCAAGGGATCCACCTGTGGCATCCCAACCAGATGCAGCAATTCTGGGTTTTTCCCTGCAGAAGAGTTTCCACCATTTATAGGTTAATGTTACTTGTTGTAATCACCATTCATGATAGTCTGACTCTATAGCTCTCGGTCAGTGGAGATAGAAAGCTGGGTCAAAATTAAAATCAGAAACTCATTTTAAACACTTTTAGAAACTGGCAAATAAAAAGGAGGTTCTCTATGCTGCAGTTTCTGCAAGATAACTGAAGAAACTGAAGTCATCCACATCATGCAGAACCTTAAACTCAGATCAAAAAAAATAATATATACTCTCAAGCGTACACACATGCACATTCCTTTCCTGAAAAAATAGAAAATACTGGCTGACTCCTCAAGATGAGACTCCAGGAAAATGTTTAAGGGCCTGTGTACAGGATCACATTCATATAAAACATGCTGCATCCACATTCTTTCAGGAGCAAGGGAGCCTTGGCTTGGAGTCAAACAGATATTAGCCTGAATACTGTCTGGCTATGAGCTAGCTGCCCTTTGATGAGTTATGTAACCATTTTAAGCATCAGTTTCCTCATCTGTAAAATGGTGGTAAAGGTTACTCATTGGCAAGGCTTCATTATGTTACCCAAGATCTTAGGCCATCCATGTTCCCCCACCGTGATAGCATCTCATGGCAGTTTTGATGCCTGTTCCTAGAGCTCTCTCACCCCAAAACAACTTCCCTCTTCTTAGCCTAGCTAAAACCAACTCATTTGTCAATATTCATTATCACATGCTCCAGGAAGGCTGCCCTGATGCCACCATTCCAGAAGCTAGACTGCCCTGATGCCACCATTCCAGAAGCTAGATATGTCCTCACTCTGTTCCTGTGCTTCCTCCTTCAATGATGGTCCAGTGTTACACCTTGAAGTGTCCCTCTGTTCAGCCTCCCACTAGACTGGAATCTTCCTGAGAGTTCCCCGATATGTTTCCACAGGGCATGACAAGCAAGTTCTGATGGCTTTAGTGAGAAAATGAACAAAAGCCTTGGCAAAGGAAGAAATATCAGGGATAAAGAGGAGCCAAAGGTTACAATGTACTTTAGAAACAGAAGATTTCAACAAGGGGAAATCAATGATATCAAATGCTGCAAAGAGGTCAGGAAACAGGACAACTGAGAAAAAGACAGACTTAGAAATTAGGTCCCTGATAGCTTCTGAGAAGTGTGGTGAGTGTCAAACATTTAATGCTCTGGGTTATGAAAAAATATAAGGGGTGGGAGGGTTCCTTCTTCTGGGTGAAGGAGAAAGTGAGATTCTCCTTGATTGAGCCTAGAGAGGGCACAGACAAGAGTGCCCAGGAATGCAGAACAGGGATGAGACAGCCACTGACAGGATCTGACAGAAAGTTGCAATGGTTTCAGTGTCCCTTTCAAAATTCATTCGAAATTGATTTGCCATTGTGATGGCATTAAGAGGTGGGACCTTTAAAAGATGATTCAATCATGAGGGCAAAGGCCTCGTGAACAAATTAATGATACTATCACAGAAGCTGGCCCTCTTTTTCTCTCAGTCTTGCATGCTCACTTGCCCTTCCACCATGACGCAGCAGGAAGGACTCACCAGATGCATCCTCTCCATCCTGGGCTTCACAGAATCCAGAACCGTGAGCCGAATTCATTTTATTTCTTTATAAATGACTCGATCTGTAGTATTCTGTTACAGCAGCAGACAACAGACTAACACAGGAGCTAAGTAGAAGAAGGATTTCTGAGAAATAAGGGGAATGCAGCCAATTACAGAGAAAGAACAGTAACTTCCGTGAAATTGATTGGCATCATGGACAGGTCTATGACTTAGAAGCACAGGACATTGTTTACCCAGCCCTAAGGAGTCACAGTGCTGGGGGAGAAAGCCAGGGCCAATAGGCAGGGTGAAAGAAGTTCTAAAATATCCAGCTCTCTGTGGGATAAGGCTAGGAGCCTTGTGACGGACAGAATTAAGCAGCTCTAGTAAATAATATGAAATATTTTAAAGACATAAAATATTTTAAATATATAAAATGCTGTTAAGTTATTTTAACAACATAAGACGTAATAACATGACTATAAATATACGACACATAAATACTATGAAAACCATGTAGGAGATCACACAGGCATCAAAAAAAAAGTGTTACACATTAGGGCAAGAGACATTAAAGTGGCAAGAAGATGGCTTTAGAAGGTGTAGAAATGTATACAATGATTACATACATCTATACTATTTTCTATTGACAAAGAATCAGCTAGAAAACAAGTATTTATCTCATAGAAAAAGGTCCGGAGCACCATATATTAAAGCTTTTGATGTCTGGACTGAGAGGAAGGAAAAAAATATAAAAGTTGTACCTTTATAGGAACTGAACAAAGAACAGGAAGAAAAATGCACATCATAAGTGGGTACTGATAAAATGATTATTTGAAGGCAATCCATTCTTCATAGATACTTTTATTTCTAATTATGAAAGAATTTAAATATATAAAAACAAAAGTGCAGACAACAATGTTGGTAACACCAATGTACTAGTCACCAGTGTTAACAGATAGTAACATTAGGCATATTTGACTCAGAATTTAAGAAATAAAATATCACAGATACAGCAAAATCCAACCACCCTACCACTTACAAGCTCCCACTTGTAAGTTAAAATATGGTATTTTGTTGGCTGTAAGGAGGCTGGACTTGCTCCTACTTCCCTCCCTGGAAGTAAGCAATATTCTTTTCTTTTTTTCTTTTAGGTTCAGCAGTTACATATGCAAATTTGTTACTTGGGTATATTGTGTGACACTATCCTTTTGGGCTTCTATTGAACCTATCACCCAAATAGTGAACACAGAACCCAAGAGTAAGTTTTTCTACCATTTTCTGCCTTCCTACCTTCCTGCTTTTGGAGTCTCCATCGTCTACTGTTCCCACCTTTGTGTCTATGTGTATCCAATGTTTAGCTCCCACTTATAAGTGAAAATATGTGGTATTTTGTTTTTCATTTCTGTGTTAATTCACTTAGGATAATTCACTTAGGCCTCTAGCTACATCCAAGTTGCTGCAAAGGACATGATTTATTTTGTATGGCTGCATAGTAGTCCATGGTGTATATGTACTATATTTTCTTTATCCAATCCACCATTGATGGGGCACCTAGGTTGATTCTATGGCTTTGCTATTGTGAATAGTGCTACAATAAACATCTGAGTGAAGGTGTCTTTTTGGTAAAACAATTTGTTTTCCTTTGGGTACATACCCAGTAATGGAACTGCTGGGTGAAATGGTAATTTTATGTTTAGTTCTTTGAGAAATCGCTATACCACTTTCAATAGGGACTGAACTAATTTACAATCCCACGTATGTAAGTGTTCTTTTTCTGCAATCTCACTGACATCTTTTTTTTTTTTTTGACTTTTTAATAAAAGCATCAATGTTGTGAGATTAGAGTATATCATTTACAATCAGTACATGTTCCCTACTGCCCTAGGCCATTGAGATTATTACTCCATGCAGAACTTAATCTCCTTCGTTCCAAAGAAAACTTCATGATCTTTTAGGAACATTCTAAGTAAATATAAGATGATCACAATCACCACCTCTCAAATAGGTATAAAATACTTGTTTACATTTCCAAGAAACCGTAAGGATGGGAAGATTATGATGAAACGTAATGAATAAACTTGGTCAAAGATCCTAGATTTCAGGGCTACCTGGAATATAATTTTTGTCTAAAGTCCCAACTACAGCAAAAATATTTCATTCTCATCACCATTTAGCTAACTCACAGAGTAGTACATGGACCAGCAGCATATTATGCTGTATTAGCTATTTTCACACTGCTGATAAAGACATACTTGAGACTGGGAAATTTACAAGAGAAAAAGGCTGACTGGACTTACAGTTCCACATGGCTGAGGAGGCCTCACAATCATGGTAGAAGGTGAAAGGCACATCTCACATGGCAGCAGACAAGGAAAGAGAGCTTGTTCAGGACAACTCCCATTTTTAAAACCATCAGATCTCATGAGACCTATTCACTATCACAAGAACAGCACAGAAAGACCTACTCCCATAATTCAATCATCTCCCACCAGGTCCCTCCCACAACACATGGCAGTTATGGGAGATACAAGATGAGAGTTGAGTGGGGACACAGAGCCAAGCCATATCTTCCATCCCTGGCCTCTCCCAAATCTCACATCTTCACATTTCAAAACGAATCATGTCTTTCCAACAGTCCCCCAATGTCTCAATTCATTTCAGCATTAACTCAGAAGTCCACAGTCCAAAGTATCATTTGAGACAAGGCAAGTCCCTTCTGCCTATGAGCCTGGAAAATCAAAAACAAGTTAGTTACTTCCTAGATACAATGGGGGTACAGGCATTGGGTAAATACAGCCATTCTAAATGGGAGGAACTGGCCAAAACAACGAGGCTACAAGCCCCACCTAAGTCCAAAATCCAGCAGGGCAGTCAAATCTTAAAGTTTCAAAATGATCTCCTTTGACACCATGTCTCACACCCAGGTCACATAATGCAAGAGGTGGGTTCCCATGGTCTTGGGTAGCTCCACCCCTGTGGCTTTACAGGGTACAGCCACCCTCCTGGCTGTTTCATGGGCTGGCATTGAGTATGCAGCTTTTTCAGGCCAATGGTGCAAGCTGTCAGTGGGTCTACTATTCTGGAGTCTGGAAGATGTGGCCCTCCTCTCACAGCTCCACTAGATGGTGCCCCAGTAGGAACTCTGTGTGGGGGCTCCAATCCCACATTTCCCTTCCATACTGCCCGAGCAGAGGTTCTCCATAAGAACCCTGCCCCCACAGCAAACCTCTGTCCAGACATCCAGGCATTTCCACACATCTTCTGAAATCTAGGTGGAGGTCCTCAAACCCAAATTCTTGATTTCTGTGCAATCGCAGGCTCAACACCACATGGAGGCTGCCAAGGCTTGAGGCTTGCACCCTTTGAAGCCATGGCCCAAGTCCTATGTTGGCCCCTTTCAGCCACACTAGAGCAGCACACCAAGGGACAGAGCACACCAAGTCCCTAGGCTGCACACAGCACAGAAACCCAAGGTGGGGCCCACAAAGTCACCTTTTCCTTCTAGGCCTCTGGGCCTGTGAAGAATGGGCTGCCATGAAGACCTCTGACATGCCCTGGATACATTTTCCCATTGTCTTGGGGATTAACTTTCAGCTCATTGTTGCATACCCAGCTTGAATTTCTCATCAGAAAATGGGATTTTCTTTTCTATCTCATTGTCAGGCTGAAAATTTTCTGAACATTTATGCTCTGCTTCCCTTATAAAACTGAATGCCTTTAACAGCACCCAAGTCACCTCTTGAATGCTTTGCTGCTTAGAAATTTCTTCCACTAGATACCCTTAATCATCTCCCTCAAGTTTAAAGTTCCACAATCTCTAGGGTAAGGGCAAAAATGCCACCAGTCTCTTCGCTAAGACACAGTAAGAGTGACTTTTGCTCCAGTTCCCAAGAAGTTCCTCATTTCCATCTGAGACCACCTCAGCCTGAACTTTATAGTCCATATCACTATCAGCATTTTGGACAAAGCCATTCAACAAGTCTCTAGTAAGTTCCAAACTTTCCCACATTTTTCTATCTTCTTCTTAGCCCTCCAAACTGTTCCAGCCTCTGCTTGTTACCCAGTTCCAAAGTCGCTTCCACATTTTCAGGTATCTTTTCAGCAACATCCCACTCTACTGGTACCAATTTATTGTATTAGTCCATTTTCATGCTGCGGATAAAGACATACCTGAAACAGGACAATTTACAAATGAAAGAGGTTTACGGGACTTACAATTCCATGTGGCAGGAGGCCTCACAATCATGGTGGAAGGTGAAAGGTACGTCTCACATGGCAGCAGACAAGAGAAGAGAGCTTGTGCAGGGCAACTCCCATTTTTAAAACCATCAGATCTCGTGAGACCCATTCACTATCATGAGAACAGCACAGATATACCCACCCCCATAATTCAATCATCCCCACTGGGTCCCTCCCACAACACATGGGAATTATGGGAGCTACAAAATCAGATTTGGGTGAGGACACAGAGCCAAACCATATCACATGCCAAACTCCAGACATAAGGAATCTCAGTCCTCATTTTAGCAAGATCCCAGGTAATGTGTATGCACATTAAAGTTTGAGGAGCACTGATTTAAAGAATTCAGAATTATGAAAACCTAGACCAAGGCAGAACCAAATCCAATCACAATTTTGCTTAAACCTATCCTCTTCCTATCAGACCACATGGCTTTCAGGTGTTATCTCTGCAAAGTCCACACATTCGTCTCATTAAACTGGTGGTAATCAAATGAGGGCAATTTTGTCCCTCAGAGGACATTTGGCAAAGTCTAGAAACATTTTTGATTACCCTAACTTAGGCAGGGGGTTTCTGGTGTCTAGTAGGCAGAAGTCAGAAATGCTGCTAAACATCATACAATGCAGAGGACAGCTCTCCAAAACAAATAATTAGCTGGCCCAAAATGTCAATAAGACAAAGGTTTTTAAAAAACCAAACAATGAAAAACCCCACCTGCAATTAGACCTATGATTTCTTGGGCAAATGATGGATTGTTATATTCAGTCATTTGATAAACTGATTTGAGCATCCATATCGAAGGGAAGGGTGGAATATAAACCAATAACTAAAACTACTTCATGACCAAGCTCTCAAAGGGTTTAAGTTCTCACAAGAGGCTGCAACCAAATCAATAATTATCAATACTGACAACAAATAGCAAGTACAATGAAACAACAAATGCATATGTTGAAATATTTCACAATTATACAAGTTGGAATTTAAGAAGTGCAGACATATTTCCCCAATAGAAAGTCTGGTGCTCACTTAATTCTTGTTTGTTTTGTTCTTTCCTGTAATGCAGGATCTTCAAAGAAAAATCACTTTGGCCACTTCAAGACGACAAGCACTCACTGGGCAAAATTACTTCATTGAAAAGAGACTTCATATTATGCAAAAAAATTTAAAAAGGTAATTTTTTAAATCTCTCAAGTACTATCAAGAGCTTTGTTGATTTCATCAAAGTGCTATGAAGGAATAATTCTTTTCTTCAGAGAAGAACTTACAGCTCACAATTAGGATGGCAGAAGGCCGGTCTAATACAAGAGAAAAATAGGTCACAGTATACAATTACACAGATGATTAATGAACTCAGAGCTGACTAAGCATGCTTTCATTAAGATTAATGTATTTCTGGAGTGAGCATTGCTTTGCATAGCCTTGTATTAATTAAATTCTGTTCAAAGAGAGAACCCTGAGGTTATAAGTAATACATGACAACTTGAAAACACCTCATGCAGCACAATCTTGAGGTATTACACTGTGCTAAGGGACAAGCACACTCACTAAATCAGATTGAATCTTTGGCACTGACATTCTTTCTAGCTGTGCAAATAAAAATTGGTAGAAGGAAAGCAATCTACAAAATGCTCCTACTACAATTTAATAACTGTCTTTTGGCCTCATAAATCTCATTCTGCCATGTTCTTTAATTATGTTACCAAAGACGATAGTATGTTACCAAAGTATTAGTAGACAATATAGGCTAAAACATTTCAGACCACTTCATTCTCATCTATCTAGATTTGTGAAACAAGGCAGAGTTTCACCTAAGAAAATTTTAAGACTTACACTGTTACAGTAACCCTTTTTAAAAAGTTTAGCTATATATATAAATCTTTCTTAAATGTGATCTCTAGAATTTTGGAGCATTGTTTACATTTCTAAAGCTTCAAGGTTAACATAATGACAACTTAGACTACAGAAATTCAGTAATAACATCAGAAGTAACCATCAATGAGCAGGGCTCCACAGACAGACACCTACACAAACTGGCTCACCAGAATGCCTGCTTACCCAGTAATCCAGTTAATCATCATCCAGAAGTCTTGTTCATCTCTTAATATTTTTGCTGTTGCCTACCTTTCATTTTTTTTTTTTTTTTTTTTTTTTTGAGACGGAGTTTCGCTCTTGTTACCCAGACTGGAGTGCAATGGCGCGATCTCGGCTCACCGCAACCTCCGCCTCCTGGGTTCAGGCAATTCTCCTGCCTCAGCTTCCTGAGTAGCTGGGATTACAGGCACGCACCACCGTGCCCAGCTAATTTTTTGCACCTTTAGTAGAGACGGGGTTTCACCATGTTGACCAGGATGGTCTCGATCTCTTGACCTCGTGATCCACCTGCCTCGGCCTCCCAAAGTGCTGGGATTACAGGCGTGAGCCACCGCGCCCGGCCTACCTTTCATTTTTAATGGACTTGCATGAGCTGGTAAGAAACAGTGAATCAACTGAGTGAGAAGTAGCCAGGGAAAGGAGGGTTACTGAGCACACCAAGAGCTTCTTTTCTGATTCTTTTGATTCTTATTTATTTTTACATTGTATCAACATGAGGATAAAACTATTTCCTTCATTAGTGAAAAGAATTGAAGTTTCTTTAGGTTCCTGTATCAGGACATTAAATCATCTCAATCTATACTAAAGGTAAGGAGAGGAGACTGAGCAGATTATTACAAGGTCAAAATGATGCATGTCTTTTTTAATGATTTTGTCCTGATTTTCATACAACACATATTTCTGCCTTTTGGTCTGAATATATAATTTGGTCTCACTTGCCTTAAGAGAGCTCCTTTTCCACACATCTCTCAGTCTATTACTGGTCTGATCTGCCCTACAGAAAAGGCTACCATGCTCTGAGACATGAACCTCAGGGAATGAACCCACAGGATAGAATGCCCTTACCATTAACACCACTGCTTTAAAAAAAGAAAAGAAAAGAAAAAGAAAAAGGAATATTTAAAAGTTCAAAAATTACTACCAAGAGTATCTTCAAATTTATCTTTAGTTTGTTCCTTTAAGATGAATAAATTTGTCCCGGCCTGAGCCTCTGCTATATAAAACCAGACAGTGGCACAGCGTAGCAGATGCACCCAACCAGCATATCTAAACCTTTCATCCTAAAATGGAGTCCCATCTGCAATTGCATCAAAGCTGCCAAAATAGCAGTAAAGTGTCTGGGGAAAGGATCCAGGTAAGCTGTGTGCATTCACTCCATTTCAGGAGGCAAAGCTGCTTTAGAAGTTTACCTAGGTCAGCCAGCCCCTTCCATCCAACTCAAAGTGGTGGGAGCAGTGAAGGGGAATGGTGTATATGACCAGGGCATATGCATGCAGATTCCCAGCACCCTGAGGAATTGGAGAGCAGAGTTCTGGACCTGCAGCATCAGGCCACATGCAGCAATATTGCACCTCAAAAATATTAAAGACACAAGACTCTGAGAAAATAATTTTATAAGGGTTTCTATAAGAAAAGGAATTATGTCTCTCATTAAATCATTTCTGGGATTCTTTGCTATTTCTATAAATAGTGGTTTCTGTATTTCTAAAAGGAAAGGAATTTGGCTCTCATTAAATTATTTCTGGGAAATTATTCATTATTTTACTATATAATTGTATATTACATAGTTAATATTTCTATTCCTCAAAATAACATCTACAGTTTATTTTATATTTTAAACTAAAGTGAATCCCACAAGTACCCAGCATCTACCAACGACAAGGCACTGGGGGGTTGTGTGCCTAGGACTGGGAAACCAAATTAGACCTGGGAATACAGCAGCGTGCATTCTCTCAAGCCCTGCAAGACTGGCATTTAAACCAAAAGGCATCTAACTGTCAGGAGGCAGTTACCAGAGAAATTAGTTACCAGACACAAACTCTTAGTCACAGTAGACAGTTAAAAATAAAAAAAGTGCTCCCTCTCCCTTATTTAAAATATGAAACAGGCTGATAAGCAGAAAGGCCATAGAAGACCTACAAAGAAGCAAATGAGTACAAACCCACTATGCCCAGAGCCAAGCACACAAGGCTAGAGGGAAGAGGAGGAATAGTGCCAGTGAAAGGTTTTATGGAGGAAGTGATCTGGGGTACTCATTCCTTCTATAGCAAGTCCACAGAACTGACAAAATCAAGTGGCTATCAATATTGCTAGTTTTGCCATAAAGTAAAAGGGAAGCATACAGGAAAGGAAAATATGCAGAAAGAAGATATTCTTGTGTAGGAAGCAGCACACAAGTTTACATGGATGTAATAATTTTGTGTGGAACGTGACTGTATTTCATATTCCATATTTCCAAACATCCTTTTGTCACACTTACATTTATTGACCTAGTTTGTCATTCACTGTGATAAGCACTGTGCTGGCACCACAAATACAGACAAAAAAGATGCATTCTCTGACATCAAGGTACCACTGTCTCCACAATCTTTCTTTCTCATGATCCCCAAATAAATCTTAAGAGCAAGGATTCATGCCTTGTATTGCCAGAGTACATACTCATTTATTTCACAAATATTTTAACTATCTAATGTCCTAAACATTATGCAAAGAATACAATGGTAAAAAAAAATGACATGTTCTTTCTCCTCTGAAGGAGCTCGTAGTAGAGGAAGAGACAAACAGCTGGAGAGAGGAGTGTTGTGATAGGTGGAAGACACAGGATGATAAGCACACACCCAATCCACCCCAAACAAGTCTCCGAAAGGTGAGGTTTCCTAAGGAAGGTGACAGCTAAGCTGAGGCCTTGAGGATGAAGAGAAGTTAGCCAGCCAAGAATGTATAGAAACAGTTTTCCACACAAATCAAAGTCTGTGCAAAGATCCAAGCTGAGAGAAATCATAGAACCTAAAAGAAGGCAGAAGGGCCCAGGAAGGAAGAAACTCAGTGCTGGGGGTGGAGGAAGCAGGAGACAGACCAAAAAGGGACTTCAACATTACAGACTTAAGATGTTCTGCTGAGGGCAAGGACAGACTCCTAAAGGGTTTTAGGCAGGATATAGGTATTACTTACATATAAGATGGGCAGTAAACATTTGTTCCAATGTATCAAATAACTTTTTGAATTTAATTCTAGTCTTCCCTCTGCCCTAAATCAACACTTCCGATATCAGTGAACAATATACAGGATTCCTAAACAATAGAAGTTCTGGATAACACCTAGCACAGCACTGTACAATAAAAACATAATGTGAACCACGTTTGTAATTTAAAATTTTCTAGTAGCCAGAGTCTTAAAAAGGAAAATTAGGTGAAATTTAAGATTAATAATATAATTAATACAGCTTTTCTAAAATACGACTTCAACATGTGGTCAATGTTAAAATTATTGAGATATTTTTCATTATTTTCATGCCAAGTCTGCAAAGTCTAGAGTATATTTTATACTTACAGAACATCTCAATCTGGACTGGCCATATTTGAAGTGCTCAATACTCACACATGGCTAGTGGCTACCACATTGAACAGTACAGATGTAGAATGTACTTTGGGAAGCATGTTTCAGATGTTTAAAGTACTTTTTATCATTTGTTTTCTAATTTATAAAAATAATGGAAATCAGTTTTTCAATGGGAAAAAAATAGAAAAGCTCAGTATTTAAAAGGTGCCCATAATCCCATACCGAAAATGCCAGTTAACATTTGAATGTGTATGCTTGTTAGACACTGTCTTATGTCCAACATATATGCAGAGTATGCTTTAAAAGTAAAATCTGGGCCGGGCACGGTGGCTCACACCTGTAATCCCAGCACTTTGGGAGGCCGAGGCGGGTGGATCACGAGGTCAAGAGATTGAGACCATCCTGGTCAACACGGTGAAACCCCGTCTCTACTAAAAATACAAAAAATTAGCTGGGCACGGTGGCGCGTGCCTGTAATCCCAGCTACTCAGGAGGCTGAGGCAGGAGAATTGCCTGAACCCAGGAGGAGGAGTTTGCGGTGAGCCGAGATCACGCCATTGCACTCCAGCCTGGTTAACAAGAGCAAAACTCCGTCTTAAAAAAAAAAGTAAAATCTGTCTGAATAGCATTTAATATGTAAATATTTAGAATGATTTTTATGAATCTATAAAAATTTCTTTTAGAAAAAAAATCATATTTCTAACATAGGTTTAAAAAAATACATTATACATGGAATTCTGAATAAAATAAGACATTAATACTGCTTTTACAGTTACTACCTTTTAAGATTATACCTAAATGAGTGTTTCCTAGAACTCTGGAGTTTTACAGGGAACCATTATTATTTTAGGGACATGCTGGTCTCCACATTACCTAGAAGTTCTCACACTGCCCTGCTGCTTCAGTTTCTCTTTACTGTCACCTGTCTGCTCCATTCTTCCCTCTCCATTGCCCAAAAAAAAGGAAGAAAGAAGAAAGGGAAGGAAGAGGCAGGGAAAGGGGAGGGGGAAAAAGGGAGAAAGAAAAAAGGAGGAAGGGGGAAGTGGGTAAAGGGGGAAACAGAGAGGGAAGGGAGAAAAGGAAGATCAAAAGAAAGGGAAAAACAGAGGCGGGGGCAGGGAGGAGTGTCTAACTTACACAGAGTAAAAAGTTGGCTTCAAAAATTTGGTAGATTTGACTATATTCATCATTCTCTCTCTTACTATTCAGCAAGTATCTTGGAGGCCATAAGTGCCCTGTGAGTGACTAGTTCACATATCTTTTCAGGCCTCTGCCTTCAGAAGTTACAAGATGATCAATTCAACCTCCACACAGCCTCCAAATGAATCCTGCTCTCAGAACATCCTGATCACTCAGCAGATCATTCCTGTGCTATACTGTGTGGTCTTCATTGCGGGAATCCTACTCAATGGAGTGTCAGGATGGATATTCTTTTATGTGCCCAGCTCTAAGAGTTTCATCGTCTATCTCAAGAACATTGTTATTGCTGACTTTGTGATGAGCCTGACTTTTCCTTTCAAGATCCTTGGCGACTCGGGCCTTGGCCCCTGGCAGCTGAACGTGTTTGTGTGCAGGGTCTCTGCCGTGCTCTTCTACGTCAACATGTATGTCAGCATTGTGTTCTTTGGGCTCATCAGCTTTGATAGATATTATAAAATTGTAAAGCCTCTTTGGACTTCTTTCATCCAGTCAGTGAGTTACAGCAAACTCCTGTCAGTGATAGTATGGATGCTCATGCTCCTCCTTGCTGTTCCAAATATTATTCTGACCAATCAGAGTGTTAGGGAGGTTACACATATAAAATGTATAGAACTGAAAAATGAACTGGGACGGAAGTGGCACAAAGCATCAAACTACATCTTCGTGGGGATTTTCTGGATTGTGTTTCTTTTGTTAATCGTTTTCTATACTGCTATCACAAGGAAAATCTTTAAGTCCCACCTAAAGTCAAGAAAGAATTCCACTTCGGTCAAAAAGAAATCCAGCCGCAACATATTCAGCATTGTGTTCGTGTTTTTTGTGTGTTTTGTACCTTACCACATTGCCAGAATCCCCTACACAAAGAGTCAGACCGAAGATCATTACAGCTGCCAGTCAAAAGAAATCTTGCTGTATATGAAAGAATTCACTCTGCTACTCTCTGCTGCAAATGTATGCCTGGACCCTATTATTTATTTCTTTCTATGCCAGCCATTTAGGGAAATCTTATGTAAGAAATTGCACATCCCATTAAAAGCTCAGAATGAACTAGACACTTCCAAAACCAAAAGAGGAAATACAATGCTTGAAAGCACAGAGACTTTGTGAGTTCCTACCCTCTTCCAAATAAATACCATGTGTGCATGTTGTCATCAATTACATAACAGAAATGAAGAAATATGTGCCTCATCATAAGTAACATCTCTATCATTACTATCCAATTTAGTTCAATAAAATTCATGTAAGTTTCCATGCTTTTTTGTAACATTAAAGAAAACATAACCATCAGTAATTTCTCTCCTAATACTGACCTTTCTATTCTCTGCTAATAAAAAAAAATACATACAATTATTCAATTCTATTCTATTAAAATAGGTTTAAGTTTATAACCGCTAGTGTGGTCAGTTAATGTAGAAATTTAAATAGTAAATAAATAGGATGTAATCAAAGACAACTCACTCAGGCATCATCTTTCTCTAAACACAAGATCTAGTCTGTAATTGTTTTCGACACTGTCCTTAAAAACCAACTTAAAAGCAGGCACGGATTGAGGAAGGGCTAGAGGACTGTTTGCAAAAAAAAGTCAAGTTTTCTCTTGATTTGAAGAGCAAGATAAGCAGACACCCAGAAAATCACTTAAGAAACCCCTTATTGGTTTATTTCACAGCACTGCAAAGGAAAAGGGATACTAATTGTATACTTAGTAAGAAAAAAATTTTTTCTGATAGCGCTTTAAGGATATTAGATATATGCTAAATATGTCTTCTACAAAGATTTATTATGCCATTTAATGAGCCTGGGGTTCTGGTGTTAGAATAGTTTTAAGTAGGCTCTACTGAGAGAAACTAAATATTGGCATATGTTATTAGCAAACTCCCCTGTTCAACAGTATGGGAAAAATAAGATGATTGTGAAAAAGTCACACCCACACCCTAGAACATATATTATTCTATTGGGGAATGGGAAAGGAGACCATTTTCTTAGAAAGCAAATGAACTTGATTTTTCTAATCTAAAATTTATATTAATTTGTGCAAAATAACACATAAAATGAAAATTCAAAAATTCACACATCATCTTTTCTGGAAAAACAGGTAAATTTTACATCTAGAAACATGGCATATGGTTACTGGCTTATAAGCTGCCCAAACTAAACTATTTCTCTGCTATTAACTGGCTAGAAGACACTCATCCATTTTTCAAATGTTCTTTCAAAATATTTTTATAAGTAATGTTTGTATCT
Source organism: Aotus nancymaae (assembly GCF_030222135.1). Lineage (NCBI taxonomy): Eukaryota > Metazoa > Chordata > Mammalia > Primates > Aotidae > Aotus > Aotus nancymaae. The sequence goes on along the minus strand of NW_026988431.1, from coordinate 44,685,377 downwards.
ATTTCATTCTTTACTGTCTATATACTAATAAAGAAATTTTGTAATACTATTTTTTCTTAATAATCAACATATGAGAAAACATTACCAGATTTCCTCACAGCCAAGACATAGGTGGTTTCTTTATATGCTCAATTATGCATGCTAATAAAAGGGAGACAGTTACATAGAGAATTAAAAAATTCTATCTGCCAATGACTTTTCAGAATAAGTACTGCAGATCGGGCATGGTGGCTCACACCTATAATCCCAACACTTTCAGAAGCAAAGATGGGCAGATCACTTAAGTCCAGGAGTTCAAGACCAGCCTGGGCAACATGGTGAAACTCTGCCTCCACCAAAAATAAAATTACCCAGGCATGGTGGCATACACCTATAGTCCCAGTTATTGGGGAGGCTGAGGTGGGATGATCACCTGGACCCAAGAGGCAGAGGTTGCACTGAGTCATGATTGTGCTACTGCACTCCTGCCTAAGCAATAGAGCAAGACCCTGTGTCCAAAAAAAAAAAAAAAGAAAGAAAAAGAAACGAAACAAAAGTACTTCATATGCTCTATACCCTCATTAGTATTTCAGGCAAAACTCGCAAAAAAATACCCTAAATTGAGGAAGAGCTAAACAGGTTTGTTCCCCCTCAATATCTACTTTCCACTGCACTAACAGTTTCCAGTTCTGGATCAATTGGCCTCTCTCAAAATATAAAAAACGAAAATTGCTCTGCTATCACAAATATGCTTAGTAAACTAAGCTTGTTATAATTGTTTAGCTAACTACATCTGCAAAAAAAAAAAAAAAAAGGCTGTGTTTATTCTTTACAACTTACATTGGCCAGGACAAATGAGTAAATACTAGGGTTTTAAATGCCCCTGACTGGGCCCCCTTAAAAAAAGAAAGTAAAAAAGAGAAGTGAGTAGCACCAAGAAATGCCTTTGTAAACCTGTGCTAAAGCAGAATAGCAATGCAAAAGGTTTTTCAGGAAACAACATGTAATGTAGATAAAGACATTGTGAAGCAAGAGTTGAGTAACAGTTACTGCCTATTAGAACTTTGAGGTCCAGAGTAATAACTAAAACAGTTACTGCCTATTAGAACTTTCAGGTCCAGAGTAATAACTAAAAACCAAGTGGCAGACCACTGGCAATAATAAATTAACCCAGAAACTTCCCAGAGATCATCAGCACTAGTGTAGGTGGGCAACAGTAATCTTTAGATTATTCTAACAGTGTAATCTAAAGAATTCAGAAATTCTAGAAAACACCCTCACACAAAGCTGTGCTTATACCTGATGATGTTAGTCAAGTATGTGTCATTAGTTCTGTGTTTTATCCTTAACCCTATGGCTGCCATCTACAGCTTTTAACTAACTCTGGAGAAAAAGTATCAATCAATATGAAAAATACCTTTAACATCAAGAGATGACATTATACAAATTATAACTATAACAGATCACCCCCTAAAAGGACTTTCCACGTGCTTTTGTAGATAAAGCTATGGTGCAGGCACACCAGTGTTCAGGGTGCCCACCAAGGCTTACAACTCAGGGGCCTGCAGAAGGCACTGTAAACACAATTGTGAGGAACAGGGGTAGCTAATGACAATGGTGTGCTGAGAGCCCATGCCTCACCGAGAGGCCAAAGGACTCTTAGCTCTAGTCAACTATTTCCTTACTTTTCAAGAAACAAAAAGTCACAAGGTTTTTACATTGCTGGGCCACCAGTGAAAAAAAAATATGCTTGTGGATAGAATATGCCAATGGCTACTCTGTAACATGTGGAATGCAGCAATCTCACAGAAAGGTAATCAAAAGTGACTCATGACAACGACTAAAAATCTCCCATTAACAAGAATCCTTACATCCCATTTTGATGCATACGTGATTCAACTACCTATATAAAATGGTTTAAAGTGTTTTCATAAAAGGAATATTTGAGATAAGAGTAATCAAGAAACAGGTCATAGAAAGATCATAATCATATAAAAAGATTACATGGCCAGACGCAGTGGCTCACACTTGTAATCCTGGCACTTTGGGAGGCCGAGGCAGGTGGATCACAAGGTTAGGAGTTTGAGACCAGCCTGTCCAATATGGTGAAACCTCGTTTCTACTAAAAAAAAAAAAAAAAAATAGCCGGGCATGGTGGCACATGCCTTTAGTACCAGCTACTCGGGAGGCTGACGCAGAAGAATCGCTTGAACCCAGGAAGTAGGGGTTGCAATGAGCCAAGATCTATGAACTGTACTCCAGCCTGGGCAACAGTGAGACTCCATTTCAAAAAAAAACAAAAAAAGATTACACACTGACATCTACCCACTGAGGTGGGTGAAACCTGCAATGGTCTTTTACAAAATACTGTCATCACTAGTGCTCATTCATTCATCATCTTCAGCCTCCATCCTTTTTCCCAGAAACAGAAGGAAAACTTTTCCTTTGGGAAACTCATTTTGTCCTGTTCTCAACCATGCAGCTATTATATGCAGCTGACCCCATCCCCCACATAAGGGACGAGTCATAACTGACTCTAGGCAATCGGCATGTCCGATTCCACTGGCCCCAAATTGAGATGGAATATGATCCAATTTGACCTAATGAGAGCAAGTTCTCAGCTTCTGAAAACATTATCTGGAGGGTGTACCATGAAGATATAAAGTCTAGAAGCACTTCTTTTATCTGGCTCTCATAGGAAGAGAGCCTAGAGCACCCTATGAGTTGAAATTGACACCATGGAAGACACACTGAAGACATGATACAAACGCAGTCCTGGTTACAAAGCTGAGTGCTGCATCAGTCCTCATCTAAAACCATCCCATAGCCAATAAGCCTTTTATTGAATAAGCCCAATTTTAATTAGCAATTTTAATTAGTTCTTTTTTCTTTCTTTCTTTGGGCAACTACAAATGAGAAACTCATGATACACTGGATTTATCTAACAATCTAAAGAATTCAGAAATTCTAGAAAACACCCCCACACAAAGCTGTGCTTCTACTTGATGATGTTAGTAAACTATGTGTCATTAGTTCTGTGTTCTATCCTTAACCCTATCGCTGCCATCTGTACCTTTTAACTAACTCTGGAGAAAAAGTATCAATAAACATAAAAAATACCTGTAACATCAAGAGATAATATTATACAAATTACAAATATAACAGATCAGCCCCCCAAAATGACATGAGATTTCTTTTGGGTAAGCAGCACTGCGAGGGTCTGTGTGTTTGCTACTGTGCAGTCTGCAGAAGTAAAAGCCATTACTTCCTTTTGGTCACCTATTTTCCACAAGACTCTAATGGCATGTGGATTACCGTTTCATGACAAGACATCCCCATCAAAAAAACCACTTTTACAAAATGTAGCTTTCCTTTCCCACAGGTCACTTTTCAAAATGTTTTAACCACTTTATAGTACTGCTTGTACAAAATGATAAATGCCATATTAATTTCTCTGCAGTAAATGTATGTTATAAATATTACATGTCAACCAGCTACAGAAAAGAAACAAAAAAGTGCTCCCCAAAGCAGTATCGAGATTTTCAGGAAATACAAGATGTTACCGCATTCCTATCTCCCCCTGCTTCAATAAAAGTTGGGTACAAGTATGAAAGGCGTGTTATAAAAACAGGCCCACCTCAATAAACAGCAAAATATATGACAGGTATTCTTACTGATAAAGCTTATGAGACTACTTCTTCCTTTTTGAAGGTGTTCATTGTATGATTCCATGGCTTCTCTCGTGGTCACAGTCATGGCCACTAGGCACTTCACTCCACTTCCCAAACACTGTATCATGTTTTGGGGACCTATGACACAGGACTTAAGACCAGGGAGTAAATTTGTTCTTTATCACCCTCACCAGCCTTAATGCCCATGGTATCAGCATGGCAAGGGAAGCTCACACCTGCACTACACTTCTCCCTTCTCTCCCAAATCCCCCATCATTTGAGGACCTGCTAAACCTGCCCTGAAAGTATGTGACAAAGGGATTATTTTCCTATCATTCCATTTCCTGACACAAATGAACACGAAGAAAACATGGCCCTCATCATATCCATACAATATTACGTATTACTTAAATGTTTGATGTTCTGTTTTCTTTTTTTGTTTTGTTTTGTTTGAGACAGAGTCTTGCTCTTGTCGCCCAGGCTGGAGTGCAGTGGCGTGACCTCAGTTCACTGCAACCTCCACCTCCAGGGTTTAAGTGATTCTCCTGCCTCAGCCTCTGGAGGAGCTGAGATTACAGGAACCCGCCACCATGCCTGGCTAATTTTTATATTTTTAGTAAAGACAGAGTTTCACCATGTTGGCTAGGCTGGTGCCAAACTCCAGACCTCTGGTGATCCGCCCACTTTGGCCTCCCAAAGTGCTGGGATTAAAGGCATGAGCCACCATGCCCAGCCTCAATGTTCTGTTTCTTAAGCTAAATGAGTCTCTACATTTAACTTGCAGCTTTTTTCAAGCTGTTAGTTATGTTCTACTTTTAACCACTATCTTTCTAAAGGAATATTAGCTCTGATATCATATTGACTGCATGAGAAGGCAATCCTTGTAAAAGCCAATTTTAATCCACATCAAATTCACTTTCTTGTTAAGAAAAACATGCAAATATAAAAAAAAAAATGTCATGGTCAACTGTAGTTTTTATCTAATAGTATGAAAGTAGTTAGGTACAAAATAAGAAAAATGCTCTTTTTAAATAAGAAAACCGGCATTTCCATCAATGCTATTCAAAATAAGAGCTCCTTAAGTGTTTACAAAGCACATTCAGAATGTTCTGGTTAATGACAGATAAAGGTATGAGAAATATTTAAAATCTAAATGAAAAAGAATAAAATAAAAATCTATCTAAGCTGTATCAAATAAAAACTTTGTAACCCAATAAGCCAAATTCACCTTTCTATCTGCCCAACCTGCCTCTCTCCTCAGACTTCCCTTCCCAGGACTGAAAGTTCAGTCTCCTCTCCTCCCTCTCCACCGCACCACACAGTGATTTCACCTCCACAGTGGTCCTCAGCTATTACTCCCCTCCCATGTAATTTCAGATCCCTTATTGCTTCTCACTTTAAATGACTGCAATCATTCCCTAACTGGTTTCTTATCTTCCACTTTCTCTTCTAACCAAGCAAACTCCAATGCTGGCAGAGATACCTAATATAGCTGAATGGACAGCTCCTTCCCTTGTATAACCATGAGCTCTCCAATGCTTACTTTATTAAAATCCCAGGGAGCATCCAAGATTTGGTCTCAGTCTTTTCCTCACAGAGACACCTAAACCCCCAAATTGTCTGACAGTCCCCCATAAAATTTCTCATACTCCAATTATCTGTGTCATCCCCCAAGCATACTATCTCGTAGCTCAATCTGAAGAAGCACCCATCCACCCCACCTCAGTCAGGAGCACTACACTTCCTGGATTCCCACAGGTTCTAACAGCACATAGCAGTTAATAAGATTCCTTATTACTCCTTCACAAAGTATAAAATATTCTCTAGAAGAGCTAAGGAGGCAGCTTGCAATCAATAAGTATTTGCTGTTATAATTTTTCATAAATACTTGATCAAGAAATATTCACATGGCTGGGTCCAGTGGTGAGCACCTGTAGTCCCAGTTACTCAGGAAGCTGATGCAAGAAGACTGCTTTGAGCCAAGGATTTTGGGACTGTAGCAGGCTATGATCAGACCTGTGAATAACAGCCAGGGTAACATAAAAAGACCCTGTCTTTAAAAAAAATAAAAATCAAATGACTAGGAAAAGGGAGACGTTCTCCAAAGAACGTTCTCCTGAAAAGTAACTGAAGAGATTTTAAAATGTGTTCTGTGCTTTGAAAATGTGTTATTCATAAGTTCATTAGAAATAGACCATAAACAATCAAATGGAAAAAAAAAGCATGAAATTCAGTGACGAAAAAGAAACAAGATAATCTTTAAAAGTTCTTTATTGGCGACTTCTCCGGCCCCTCCTGTCCGACCGTAGAACCTCGCCCCGGAGCCTGAATAAACACTTCATATTGGGGAAAAAAAAAAAAAGTTCTTTATTATGAACTTCCCCACCATAAATTATTTTATAACCATGGACCAACTAGCAGTCACACCTCACAACCAAAACGTAAAATGTTGATGCAATAACACTACAGAGTCAATAAAAAAGGCAGACAACCAAAGGACTGTCAAGGGGAAATGACAGGGGAACGTACGTAGTCATTCTTTTAACTGAGTTCACGTTCCAAGAATGTGTAAAAACAACCTTTGCCTTCAAATCATTTCCAAATATGTATTCTCCATTTCATTAAAGAGAAAAAAACAAGGCAGAATTTAAATAACAGAGAAACAGTAACATGGAAACTGTCTACATTTCACTTTAAAACTACACTGCCTAATCATATCTGTCACTCAGATTTAAAGCTACCAATCTCAGAGCACAGAAAAAAATCTTTGGGCTAATCCAGGTGGGAAAGAGAATTATGTGCAAAAAACAAATTATTTTCTTTCAAAACATAACGCTGAAGCACAGTGGCTCCAAAGAGAGGGCTGACTTTTGAAGTTGCACAGGCTGTGGCAGAAGTGACTGATCATAAAAATCATACACATGTAAACTATTTTGATCTAAGAGCATCCTAAATTCACATTCTGGAGATTGAAAACTCCATGAGGAAGGTGAGAACAGTGGGACACTGTTCCACCACCCAATGGCACGCAAATTCAAATGGTTACAAATACTAAATGGGAAGGGACTTGATGGCCTCCACTGTAATCACTATCCCCAACACTTTCATTGTAAGAAGCATAATTAAGAGCTGAGAAGTCAGGGTCTAACTGTGCAGGTCTGGGTGGGTCTTTATTTCTTTGTACCTCAGTTTCCCCATCTGTAAGAGGCAGAATCTCCTGTATCTCATAGTTTATTTAAAAAAAACAAGTCCTCACACCTGTGCCTGGCTTTGGCAGTGGCCACCCACCCCAACATTCACTTTCCCCTTCCTATTAGTTCCAAATGGCTTCCGTGCTATATCTAAAAAGCAAATTTTTAAAACATTAAACATTCAAAGCAAATATTTCTACTGAAATACTGTCATTTGGTATTTGTGTCCAATAAAATCAAAAGCACCTTTTGTATGGATAGGAGAGTTGACTATAGAAAATATTTTCTTTCTCAATTCATAACTTGGGGGACAATTTAGCTCTAATTTTTATTTTACACACACAAAATATCCATGAAATACTCTTAAGTAATGAAGAGATTATTTCTTAAACAAAAAGTACTGCCATGACCAAAATAAGGGAAAAATAACTTCACCTCACTTCTTCCCACTTGGGTATGTTAGTGATGACATGCAACTTCCTGGAACACTAAGTATAGTTACAAATACTTGTCCTCAATGAAACAGAAAGAAAAAAGTGGCTTGTAGAAAATCAAATGGAACTTGTATAAAAAAATGAAAAATACACGTATTTCCACTATGAATAAACTTCCACACAAAGCCAGGTTAGCTAAGCTGATTCTCAAAAGGAGGAATATGATTCATCTCTCTATTAAAAGATTAATTCTTATTATTCTAAAAATTAAATAGAACTCTGAGAACTAGGGCACTTTAGTGCTTTCACATTTGGCAATCCAGACACAGAAACTGTGGCTTGAGTGAACTTTTAAGTGCAATTGCTTGTACTTTTCAGTTTTGTCACTTCTCACTTACTTGTCTGCAAATTTGTCTTTTCTACAAGCATGTTCTTCAGTGAGTCCCGTATATCAATGAAGCATACATATCTTAAAAGAAAGATCCTTTCCTAGCCTATGATGATAAAGTTAACACTGGTTCTTAACATAAAAAGTTGGAGAAATATTTGCTTTTTCCCTCCATGTTTATGATGTATAGTCCTCACTGGCAAATAATAATCATACGAATTTAGGAGAATGTCAGAATACCTGAAATATGACCAATATCATCATAAGCATCCTTACATTTTTTTCGAAAGTCTCCTTAGACTTTCCCTAAATTCTCCCTAGCTAGATACTTCTCATTTCATCTTTTGAGAGAGTCTTCTTTTTAAAAACTAATACCAAGGGATCCATTTTAGATCCTGGAAAGGTATCTTATTTTTTCTTACCTAGAAAACTGACCAAGTATTATTAAAAGAAATCAAAGCACCTACCAAGCCACTGAAGCAATAGAAGAAACCAGACCCTAACTAACCAGGAAATAGCTTTGCATTTATACACATCAACTTCGAATCAGAAAATTTAGAACTCTTGAAAATAAGTTTGTTAGGTCCCCCACTATGCTAGTCGCCTTTCAGACATTCAATAAACATTTGTTCAGCTAAAAGCTAAAAACACAACGAACATTTAACCAAACAATTTAAATATATACGGTAGGGTTCCTTTATATACAATCTATTAATTACTAAATACTATTTCAATTTATTACGCTGTTTGAGTCAAATAGACAAATACTTGTAACAAGTCGTCTCATAAATTGAAAATATATATTCTTCAATGAAAAATTATAAACTATAAAATAGTATGAATAACACTTTAAGTGGGTATATATAAGCATAGAAAAAATTTAAAACTTATGTACCAAAAATATTAACAGTAATTATCTCTCTGCATAATGATGTTCCTTTTTTATTTCCAGATTTTTCTATAATGAACACAAAAGAAGATAAATAAAACACATACATTAGCAGAGTCTGTAAAACACATCTTTTTGTTTGTTTTTTTAATAATACATGTCTCAGCAGGGATACAAACTGCAACTATTTTTCAAATTCTAACTTTGAAAAGCTTCATTACTATGTATACTGAAGAAACATTTGCTTAAACACCTTATATCTTTAACTATTAATCCCTGTCAAAGCATAAAGAGTGATAATCTTTGAAATCATTATGACATAGAACATATCTTGGAAACTTTAAAAAAAAAGGCTAGGTACTAAAATAGACAAACGAAGATCTTTTCTCTAAAAAATATGACAAGTGAATTGCTTAAGAAAGCACACATACAATTGTATATATTAAAAAAAAAAACTTCTTTAGGAGACTTTAATACAGTTAAACTACTTGCAAACCACAGTTTCATCTACGTCAATATGCAACATTTTAAAACCACACAAAAAGAAAAGGAAATTTTTAGTAAAGCCAGTAGCCTGCAATGGGGCTGCTACTGCTGTGGCTAACCAAACAGTTCATGCTTCTCTGAAGACGTACAGCAAGGCCTGCTGAGGCTCACGGAAGACAGCCCCAGGTATGTCTTTTTAAATACTTAATATGCTCAAATGCTTTTCCATGAAAAACAAATTTGTGATTTTTAGTATTTAAAGCTTATAAATAGAAAAAGGCTGTATAAGAAAGCATCCATTTTTAAACTCTAAATAGGTCCTAGCTGTGAATGATACTATTATTTTATTTTCTCTGATGAACCCATTCATCTGTCTCCAAAAGACAGCATAACTGACACCAGACTGAATACCTGGGTGAGCGTAACTATTCAGTAACTCAATGTTATAACTGGGTGGATAGAGGCCACGTTGTAAATCTTCACAACAGGGAACAACAGCCCTTAAGATGACCTTCCTCTATAAACATTACAATAGGTAATTTCAAGAAAATTCCACTGTGACTCCCATTGAACATCTAATAAGTTTATTTATTTTCCTTTTTTTCTTCGAAAAGGAATCTCACTTTTTCACCCAGGCTGGAGTACAGTGGTGAGATCTCAGCTCACTGCAACCTCCACCTCCTGGGTTCAAGAAATTCGCCTGCCTCGGCCTCCCAAGTAGCTGGGATTACAGATGTGTGCTACCACATCCAGCTAATTTTTGTATTTTTAGTAGAGACAGGGTTTCACCATCTTGGCCAGGCTGGTCTTGAACTCCTGACCTCAAGTGATCCACCTACCTCAGCCTCCTAAAGTGCTGAGATTACAGGCGTGAGCCACTGTGCCCAGTCAGTTTATTTATTTTCTAAGCAATGGGCACCCTATCCAAAATACAGAGACACTTAAAATCTTTTATTGTTGCTGGCTACTTCTGGGTATCTCACATTTTCACTGGCAAATAACTGTCTAGTAAAATATTTATTAAGCACTTAGTTCTCAAACTTGTGACACAGAACACAGGATGTTATTATACGATTGTTTAACCTCAAATTTACATAAGCAAAAATTTTAAACAGAATTGTTTTTCACTGTAATTTAAACAAAAGTTCATAAATGCAAATGTGAGAAATGGGAGATGCTCCATGATTCTTGAGAAATACTGAATGATTCATTTCTAATAAATTATTCATGTATGGTATATATCATCAGTTCTAGTTAAAGAGAAAATTAAAAGAAATTATTCTAATTCTTCTATTTATCATATAAGCCTCATTGATATAATAGTCTTATTTTATAGTTGTACAAGCAATGGAGCACTTAAAGTAACACATTATTATGTCACTATTATTATGTAATATTTGAAATAAAAGAGCATAAGCCAAAGCCAGGCCCAGTGGCTCATGCCTGTAATCCCAGCACTTTGGGAGGCCGACGTCAGCAGATCATGAGGTCAAGAGATCAAGACCATCCCGGCCAACTTGGTGAAACCCTGCCTCTACTCAAAATACAAAAAATTAGCTGGGTGTGGTGGCGCATGCCTGTAGTCCCAGCTACTCAGGAAGCTGAGGCAGGAGGATCGATCGCTTGAACCTGGGAGGCAGAGGTTGCAATGAGCCAAGATCACACCACTACTCCAGCCTGGCGACGGATCAAGACTTGGTCTCAAATAAAAAAAAAAAGAAAAAGAAAAAGAAAAACCGTAAGCCAAAATCCTAGGGCCTTAGAAAGTAACAGTAAGCAAAGATGTGACACATGATCAATGCACACCAACACTAGTTTTTCACATAAAGAAAAGTATGTTCAAAATTCCAAGGTTCAAATAAATGGTAACTATCAAAATTCATGGTCGCCAAGGACATCAGTAAAGCCTAGAGTAGTTTTCAGATATGAGTAGCTTCCTTAAAGCCCTGAAATAAGCGGGATTCAGGAATAGGAAGGATAAAGGCAGAGAGCTCAGACAATGATCAGTAAGAGCAGATCCTAGTCCTGCCTGAACACGCTGTGAAAGCTTGAGGAACCAGGGCCAGTCCTCCATCTCCTGAACTGACTTGGGGATTCCACTAGAGGCTATTCATAAAGATCCCATCCATTTTTAAAATCCTATGATCCCAAAATTTCTATCACATGCAAAAGTATAAAGGCAGAAAGGAACTGTACACAGAATAGTAGAGACCCTACCAATCCCAATCTTGATCTGGGATTAAGAGATAGTCAAGATGGCAAAGAGAAACTAGGTTATGGGAGCTTTAAGTAAAGCTGGTTTAAACTTATAGGAAAGGACCTAGGGTTTGTTTTTAAATGTGCATTTGTGTGTGTGTGTGTGTGTGTGTGTGTGTGTGTGTATGGCATGCGTGTGTGTGGATGTATGCATAAAACATCAAAATACATGAAAAGCCTATAGTTATTTCCCTAGTATTTTGGTAAAAAGTTAAAAATGAATAGTTTATTACGTAAAACTTGATTAGAACATAATTCCTGCCCACACAGTAAGCCCTTAGTAAAGATTGGCAGATATAATCTTCATCATCATCACCATTATCATTACTATTATCACCTACTATTATTATTATTGAGGCAGTGTTTTGGAGTGGTTTTGAATGTGGTTCTGAGATCAGACTGACTCAGTTGGAATCCTGGCTTTGTATTCTACCAGCTACATAACTTTGGGTATGTAACCCCATTATGCCTCAGTTTCCTCATCTGTAAAGCAGGGACAATAACAATACCTACCTTATGGAAATGAAAAGAAGGTAAATAAGTACACGTAAAGTACTTAGCATAACGTCAGATACAAAGCAAGTGCTTAAATATTTTCATTCAGTTTGGTAAATGATGACATTATTCATGGACTCTAGGGTGCTAACTCAGGTAGGGAAAGAGAAGAGGCATGTAGCCTTTAAGCAGCACTTGAATTTAGAAAGCTTTGTGTACATCTGCCTTAATAATCTGCATATATTGTTTCATTACAAATGCACACAAAGGTTCATTAAATAGTTGGGAGAATTTTTAGAAAGACATCAGAAGTTTTATTCTCTTATTAAAGGGAGCTTTCAGAGTAGCTGATTTGGCCTTCTATGTTGGTCACCATAACTTACTATTTGCTACCTCTAAAAAGATTGTATTATAAAATTTTTTCTTGCTAAAATACAAAAATAATCTTCAGATCTTTAAAACAAAAGAACATTGTTGAATATGCAAAAGGAGGACCCACACCAACAGGAAGCACAAGAAAGGTTACTAATGTATCCTTAGCTCTAAGTATTTAAGTTTGAATAGAGCAGGTCAAAGGGAGCCTTACCAGTTTAACTTGAGTTTACAAATCCACCCAATGTTCCAGATTTGGGAGGGGCATGACAAGATTTCACTGTCATTATCAATGGTAAGTAGAACAGTAGTTCTAAGGGGAATGTCTTATGTTTCCGGGCTTTTAACTGCTTCAAAACCCACAATGAAAGAAAAAAATAATAATTCAACTGTTAGATGTTTTGATACTAATATAACTAAATTTTTCTCCAAGGATTCTGTAATCAATGAACACACATCTATGTTCTGGTAACTTTTAAAATACATTTTTAATGAAAATACTCAAAAACACCGACAGAAACATCTATACCAGTACTGTTCAACAGAAAGATAATGCAAATTACAAAGGTAATTTAATTTTTTCTAACAAATGCATTTTAAAAGTAAAAGTAAACAGGAGAGATTTATGTCAATAACATATTTAACCTAATATACCAAAAAAACATTTCAACATGTGCTCAATATAAAAAATATTAGTAAGATATTAAAGATACTTAATTTTGTACTGTTTATATAAAACAGTATAATTTGTACTACTTGTACTATTTTTTATAATATTTTATACTGAATCTTCAAAATTCAGCATGTATTTTGCATTTACAGCTCAAGTTGCTTTGGACTGCGCACATTTCAAATGTTCAATAGCTGCACTTGGTAGAGGCCACAATACTGGATGTAAGAGGTCTAGGCCATTAAGAAACTGAAGGATGAAAAGGCCATTAAGAAACTGAAGAAATGAAAACGAAGGAAATAAGCATCAATTTAAGATCACATTCTAACCCTTCAACTCCTTCTGCTAAAAAGAAAAATGAAACAAATTTTGTTTTTGAAAACCTTCCAATAGGTTATACAATGAAAGACCTATTTTTAAATAATACTTTTTAAATTGTACTACAATTTTCCATGAACTCCTTACCTCCCCTGTCAGCCAGGGTTCTCCTCGCCTGAGGAGCTACATGAATCTATGGAAAACCAAAAAACAAAACAAGAAAAAAACCAGAAGGCCTCACTGAAGGCTCTTCAGGCTCAACCACAAACCTAGTTTCCTCTCTCTACTTCTCAGAATTTCAGTTCACTTATCTCCTCTGCAAACTAACTTCCAACCCAACTGGTAACAAAAGAACTACCTGAATGGAAAAACCCAAAGTTGAAAATATCCCTACTAAAAGCAAACCTGCATGGGATTTCCTGAAAGTCATAAAATCAGACAATGGAAAACCCAGGCTTCTTCATAATCTAGTATGTTCTCACCAGGCCACATGGTCTAGTAAGTTCACCAATAAAATTATATCTAAGAACTAGAAAGATAATGGCATTGTGAGGACAAATGTCTTTTAAACAAAATAGTTGCTAATTTTAATTACTAACCTCCCTTCTCTTGTTTCTTTTACAGAGTCTTAAAAATTTTTCTTTTCAATCAGCAGTCACCCTTACTTTCCCTCAAGATGACAAACAGTTCGTTCTGCCCAGTTTATAAAGATCTGGAGCCATTCACGTATTTTTTTTATTTAGTTTTCCTTGTTGGAATTATCGGAAGTTGTTTTGCAACCTGGGCTTTTCTACAGAAGAATACTAATCACAGGTGTGTGAGCATCTACTTAATTAATTTGCTTACAGCCGATTTCCTGCTTACTCTGGCATTACCGGTGAAAATTGTTGTTGACTTGGGTGTCGCACCTTGGAAGCTGAAGATATTCCACTGCCAAGCAACGGCCTGCCTCATCTATATCAATATGTACTTATCAATTATTTTCTTGGCATTTGTCAGCATTGATCGCTGTCTTCAGTTGATACACAGCTGCAAGATCTACCGAATACAAGAACCTGGATTTGCCAAAATGATATCAACCGTTGTGTGGCTAATGGTCCTTCTCATAATGGTGCCAAATATGATGATTCCCATCAAAGACATCAAGGAAAAGTCAAATGTGGGTTGTATGGAGTTTAAAAATGAATTTGGAAGAAACTGGCATTTGCTAACCAATTTCATATGTGTAGCAATATTTTTAAATTTCTCAGCCATCATTTTAATATCCAACTGCCTTGTAATTCGACAGCTCTACAGAAACAGAGAGAATGAAAATTACCCAAATGTGAAAAAGGCCCTCATCAACATACTTTTAGTGACCACAGGCTACATCATATGCTTTGTTCCTTATCATATTGTCCGCATCCCATATACTCTCAGCCAGACAGAAGTCATAACTGATTGCTCAACCAGGATTTCACTCTTCAAAGCCAAAGAGGCCACACTGCTTCTGGCTGTGTCAAACCTGTGCTTTGATCCTATCCTGTACTATCATCTCTCAAAAGCATTCCGTTTAAAGGTCACTGAGACTTTTGCCTCACCTAAAGGGACCAAGGCTCAGAAAGAAAAATTAAGATGTGAAAATAATGCATAAAAGACAGGATTTTTTTCGTGCTACCAATTCTGGACTTACTGATCATAAATTTATGGTTTTGAAAGAGAAAAAAAAACCCAGTATGAAAAAATATAGGTAGTTAGCAAATATGTACTGGTTTACTTAGAAATTCTGTTTCCAAATGCAAGTCAAGCTTGTACTGTTATGCTTGTTGATACTCATTAACGCAAATCTCTGTACAAAAAACTAAAGAGTCTCACTGAACCAATATAAAATCCTGCAATATCCTTGAAATCCAATAGGCCCATGATAGAAACCCAAAGGTATTCATGAGTTATTCATTTGAATGTCTAGAACTGACTTCTTGATAAAAATATGAAAAATCATTTCCATGTAAGTTACCAGAAAGCCCACCAGCAACATAATTTTAAAGCCTTTCAGATTACTTTTTAAAAATGCAGCTTAAATAAAATACTTGTGCCTGATTTATTTTTCATCCATCACTTCAAAAGATGGTAACCTTTCAGCTCATAACTCCTCTAATTTTTAATGTCTAATTTTTTTCTAACACAATAACCAAAACCTTTTATTTATAAAAAGGCTTGAAAAACATAGACAACCTTTAAAGTATTCTATGTACTTATATTCTATCTGTAGGTTCTAAATAAAGGCTTCCTAATGTTTGTAATAATAAATTTAGTGACTTCTCATTTCTATTTTGAAGTAATATGAAACACAGAGGCCCTTTAACATTTCAGAGGAAGTTGTTAAGTTATACTAACTACTGAAACTAGTGTTTTGGTACTAGAAAACCACATTAATAGCACATCAATGGTAAAACAGCACCAGTCAGGTGGTCTTTATAAAACAGACACACTGATTTCACATAGCAAGGCCGTGTTAGAAATGTAGCATAGGCTGGGCTGCTTAGCGCTGCCCAGGTCCAGAAAGACGAGCCTGACTCCACACAATGCCCCAGTTTAAAGTATAGGTAACTCTAGCTGGGCGTGGTGGCTCATGCCTGTAATCCTAGCACTTTGGAAGGCCGAGGTTGAAGTCAAGAGTTAGAGATCAGCCTGGCCAACATGGTGAAACCCCATCTCTACTAAAAATACAAAACTTTGCCAGGTGTGATACTGCATGCCTATAATCCCAGCTACTTGCGAGGCTGAGGCAGGAGAACAGCTTGAACATGGGAGGTGGAGGCTGCAATGAGCTGAAAATGCGCCATTTGATTCAGCCTGGGCAAAAAGAGTGAGGCTCTGTCTCAAAAACAAACAAACAAACAAAAACAGTGAAGTATAGGTGACTTCAGCTCTCAGAGTCACATCTTTGATCAAATTCTCTCCACTGCTGGTGATGCAGAAAGAATACACAGCATTAAATAAAAGACTTATTAGGAAAAAGAACATTGGAAAAATTTAGATAAGCATACATGATGACTTTGTGTTTTTTTTTTATTTCATTAGTAAAATAAAGCCACATAAAAACAGCTGGTGGCTGGGCACAGTGGTTCACCCCTGTAATGGCAGCACTTTGGGAGGCAGAGGCAGGCAGATCACCTGAGGTTGGGAGTTCGAGACCAGCCTGACCAACATGGAGAAACCCTGTCTTTACTAAAAATACAAATTTAGCCAGGTGTGGTGGCGCATGCCTGTAATCTCAGCTACTTGGGAGGCTGAGGGAGGAGAACTGCTTGAACCCAGCAGGTGAAGGTTGCAGTAAGCCAAGATCGCACCATTGCACTCCAGCCTGGGCAACAAGACTGAAACTCCGTCACAAAAAAAAAAAAAAAAACCAGCTGGTAAATCCATTTGCATTAGCTGCAATGATTAAGAAATGGTGTTCCTGGAAGCTAGGAAAACAAGTTGGATTCCAAACTCATTTTGGTATTTCGCAAATTACTTTCTGAAGCTTGAAAATCCTATCTAAAATTTCATAAATATATTTTGACTCTGAAGTGAATAATAAATAAGAAAATGCATAAAGTGCCTATTTAAAAATGTACAACAAGATAATGCTATACAATTCTAGCTAGCTAATGGTAATGACAGAAACTCCAGCAGCCTCACACATCTGACACAGTATAAATGACTTACCTCAGTTGGAGGCTGGTAGAATGCCTATCCATTAGAACCTGTGTTTGTTGGTAGTCTAAGAAACATGCTTTACTAATGGGCAAATCAAGATATTATTCATAGAATAGCATCATGAGACTATTTTTCTGAATCTTTGGTCAAGCCCCCTTTATTCCTCTTTTCCTTAGTCTTCACTTAGTAGGGCCCCATAGGAGAGATGGGGAGATAGAAAACATTTTTCTTAACCATATTTTTATAGTCTCCTCACATACATGACAAGCTAGTCAGATTTTTTCTTTTTATTAAGGGAAAAAAAACCAGACTCTTAGTAGCATTCCTAATGTCAGTGTTATGGTAGTATATCCTTTGGCTTCTTCTGAATTGAACTCATGGTAATAGAGAGTTTAGTGCAACTGGTGATACAAAGCTATTAAATAAACGTATCCTACTAGGAATTCTTTCATGAATCATTACAGTTAAATTATCTCATGATTCATTATGACACTTGGTCACTGAAAATAATTTAAGTTCTTTCTTCCAAAGAAGCAGAACGTTAAATGCGGGGAAGAACCGTGAAACCAAGGTCACAGGAACAACAGAGTAAAGAAGCTGAGGCTTAGTGTTCTGCTCTGACACCCAGACACCTGGGAAAAAGACCTGCAAAGCTCTGCTTACCCAAGAAAGGAACACATAACCCTCAATCATTCAACCAGTTTCAACCACTTTCAACATTTTTCCATCTTTGCTTTATTTATCACCACCCTTTTATTCTTTCTTTTAAATAAACTTTTTATTAGGGTAATTTCCAATTTACAGAGAAGCTGCAAAATAGTACACAGAGTTCCATATGCCATTCAGCCAGTTTCCTCTAATATAAATGACTTAAGAGAACTACAGTACATTTGTTGAAACTAAGAAGTTAACATTGGTACATTACTATTAAATAAATTCCAGACATTAATACCGTCTCCCTTTTTTATCCTGAATATTTTAAAAACACATCCCAAACATCATGATAGTTCATCTATAAATTAATCAGGATACATCTCTAAAATATAAGACTACCCTCTCAGCTCCCCTAAATAAACTGTGAGATTATGTCATTATATGGTAAAGGAATAATGTCTATAGGTAAGAGATGAAAACTGCAGATATCATTCAGACAGTGATAAATAAGAACAAACTATGGAAAGTTTGACATAGCCCTGGACATAGAAAAATTAACAAAAGATAGATTTTTAATTGTAATAAGGAAAAAAATATATATGGGTTTGGTAATTTGGCAAGTTTTGAAATGGCCCTGGACATAGAAAAATTACAAAAAAAAATAGACTTTTAACTGTAATAAGAAAAAAATATATAGGTTTGGTCATTTTGAAAGTCATTTCAGGAGATATTTCAAAATACCAAATAAATCAAGAAATAACTTAAACAGGATATTCAGTTTTGCAGATCAAAACTCCTAGAAGATACCCAGGAAGTAACATAATACACCTACAATTATGTTTTTTATATGTAAAAGTAACACCCAATGAAAAAAATGACTCACTGAAATTGCACTTAAAATAAAAATCCAGGATAGAAGATCCAAGATGGCTGAATTGAAACAGCTCTGAAGTACAGTTCCCAGCAAGAACAATGCAGAGGGTAAGTGATCACCGCATTCCCAAATGAGTTTTTACAACCCACAGACCAGGAGATTCCCAGACTAAAAAGCACCATGAGTCTCCAACACAGCCGTTTCAGCTGGTGCCACGGGATTCCACACAAAAACTCACACAAATCTGGGCGGCCATTTCAACTGGTGCTTGGAATGCCTGGGAGACAGCCGCCCATTCAACTGAAAAAGACAGGGCTGAAACAGGGAGCCAGGTGATCTGGCTTAGCAGGTCCCACCCCCATAAATACCAGCAATCTGAAACGCTCTGGATTGAGACTTTTTCAGCAAGCACAGCTGGACCCGGGACAGTCCAGCTCAGTGAGGGGAAAGGCATCCACCATTACCGAGGCAGTCCTCCATTACCAAGGCAGTCCACCACTACCGAGGCAGTCTGCAATTACCAAAGCAGTCCACCATTATTGAGGCAGACCACCATTACAGAGGCAGTTCTAACTACAGCTCTGTAAACAAAACTGCAGGGAAGTTTACACAACAGCTGGGCAGAGCCCAAGGCAG
The DNA here is from genome assembly GCF_030222135.1 of Aotus nancymaae. Taxonomy (NCBI): domain Eukaryota; kingdom Metazoa; phylum Chordata; class Mammalia; order Primates; family Aotidae; genus Aotus; species Aotus nancymaae. The sequence continues at coordinate 44,666,380 of NW_026988431.1, read as the reverse complement.
CTCAGAAACGTCTCTGCTGGCAGACTGTGACTAGACTACCTCCTTAGGGGCAGGGCATCTCTGAAAAAAGGCAGCAGCACATCAAAAACTTATCAATAAAGCCCCACCTTCCTAGGACAGACCACCTGGGAAAAGAGGCAGTTATGAGTTCTACTGCAGCAGACTTAAATGTACCTGCCCAGCAGCTCTGAACGGAAAAACGGAGCTCACAACTCAGCACTTGAGCTCCTATAAGGGACACACTGTCTCCTCAAACAGATCCCCAATCCCCATATATCCAAAGAGACACCTCATAAAGAAGAGCTCAGGCTGACATCTGGCGGATATCCTTCTAGGACAAACATATCAGAAGAAGAAACCAGCAGCAACCCTTACTGTTCTGTAGCCCCCGCAGGTGATCCCCAGGCAAGCAGGGTCTGGAGTGGACCTCCAGCAGTTCTACACCAGAGGGGCCTGAGTGTTAGAAGGAAAACTAAAAAACAGAAAGAAATAGCTACAACATCAACAAAAAAGACGTCCACTCAGAGACCCCATCTGAAAGTCACCAACTACAAAGAACACAGGTAGATAAATCCATGTAGATGGGAAGAAACCAGTGCAAAAAGGATGAAAACACCAAAAACAAGAATGCCTCTCATCCACCAAGGGATCAGAACTCCTCACAAGCCAGGGAACAAAGCTGGATGGAGAATGAGTCTGATGAATTGACAGAAACAGACTTCAGAAGGTGGGTAATAACAAACTTCTCTGAGCTAAAAGAACATGTTCTAACCCAATGCAAAGAAACTAAGAACTTTGAAATAAGGTTAGACGAAATGCTAACTAGAATAAACAACTTAGAGAAGAATATAAATGACCTGACAGAGCTGAAAAATACAACACAAGAACTTCGCGAAGCATACACAAGTTTCAATAGCCGAATTGACCAAGCAGAAGAAAGGATATCAGAGATTGAATATTAACTCAATGAAATAAAATGAGAAGGCAAGATTAGAGAAAAAAGAGTGAAAAGAAATGAACAAAGCCTCCAAGAAATATGGAATTATGTGAAAAGACCTAATCTACCTTTGATAGGCGTACCTGAATGTGACAGAGAGAATGAATCCAAGCTGGAAAACACTCTTCAGGGTATTATCGAGGAAAACTTCCCGAACCTAGCAAGCCAGGCCAATATTCAACTCCAGGAAATACAGAGAACACCACAGAGATATTCCTCAAGAAGACCAACCCCAAGGCACACAACTGTCAGATTCATCGGGATTCAAATGAAGGAAAAAATCCTAAGGAAGCCAGAGAGAGAAAGGTCAGGTTACCCACAAAGAGAAGCCCATCAGACTCAGAGCGGATCTTTGGGCAAAACCCTACAAGCCAGAAGAGAGTGGGAGCCAATATTCAATACCCTTAAAGAAAACAACTTTCAACCTAGAATTACATATCCAGCCGAACTAATCTTCATAAGTGAAGGAGAAATAAAATCCTTTATAGACAAGCAATTGGTGAGAGATTTTGTCACCACCAGGCCTGCCTTACAAAAGCTCCTAAAAGAAGCACTAAACATGGAAACGAACAACCAGTACCAGCCATTCCAAAAACGTATCAAATGGTAAAGACCATTGACACAATGAAGAAACTGCATCCACTAACGGGCAAAACACACAGCTAGCATCAAAAAGGCAGGATCAAATTCACACATAACAATATTAACCTTAAATGTAAATGGGCTAAATGCCCCAATCAAAAGATACAGACTGGCAAATTGGATAAAAAGTCAAGACGTTTTGTGTGCTGTATTCAGGAAACCCATCTCACATGCAAGGACATACATAGGCTCGAAATAAAAGGATGGAGGAAAATTTACCAAGCAAATGGAGAGCAAAAAAAACAGGAGTTGCAATCCTAGTCCCTGATAAAACAGACTTTAAACCAACAAAGATCAAAAGAGACAAAGAAGGGCACTACATAATGGTAAAAGGATCAATGCAACAAGAAGAGCTAACGATCCTAAACATATACACACCCAATACAGGAGTACCCAGATACATAAAGCAAGTTCTTAATGAACTACAAAGAGACTAAGACTCCCACACAATAATAGTGGGAGACTTTAACACTCCACTGTCAACATTAGACAGGTCAACAAGACAGAAAATTAACAAGGATATCCAGGACTTGAACTCAGATCTGGACCAAGCAAACCTAACAGACATCTACAGAACTCTCCACCCCAAATCCACAGAATATACATTCTTCTCAGCACCACATCACACCTATTCTAAAACTGACCACATAATTGGAAGTATATCACTTCTCAGCAAATGCAAAAGAACAGAAATCATAACAACCAGTCTCTCAGACCACAGTGTAATCAAATTAGAATTCCAGATTAAGAAACTAACTCAGAACCACACAACTTCATGGAAACTGAACAACTTTCTCCTGAATGTCAACTGGATAAACAATGAAATGAAGGCAGAAATAAAGATGTTCTTCAAAACCAATGAGAACGAAGACACAACATACCAGAATCTCTGGGACACATTTAAAGCAGTGTCTAGAAGGAAATTTACAGCAATAAATGCCCACATGAGAAGCGAGGAAAGATCTAAAATTGACACCCTATCATCAAAGTTGAAACAGCTAGAGAAGCAAGATGAAAAAAACGCAAAAGCTAGCAGAAGACAAGAAATAACTAAGATCAGAGTAGAATTGAAGGAGATAGAGACACAAAAAAACCTTCAAAAAAATCAATAAATCCAGAAGCTGGTTTTTTGAAAAGATCAACAAAATAGACAGACCACGAGCCATATTAATAAAAAAGAAAAGAGAGAAGAATCAAATAGATGCAATAAAAAATGATAAAGGGGATATCACCACCAATTCCACAGAAATACAAACTACCAACAGAGATTACTGCAAACAACTCTAAGCACATAAACGAGTAAACATGGAAGAAATGGATAAATTCCTGGACACTTGCACCCTCCCAAGCATAAACCAGGAAGAAGTCGAAACCCTGAATAGACCAATAACAAGGGTTGAAGTTGAGGCAGCAATTAATAGCCTACCAACCAAAAAAAGTCCAGGTCCAGATGGGTCCACAGCCGAATTCTACCAGAAGTACAAAGAGGAGCTGGTACCGCACCTTCTGAAACTATTCTAAACAATACAAAAAGAGGGAATCCTTCCCAGATCATTTTACGAGACCAACATCATTCCGATACCAACACCTGGCAGAGATTCAGCAAAGAAAGAAAACTTCAGGCCAATTTCCATGATGAACATTTATGCAAAAATCTTCAATAAAATACTGGCAAACGAAATACAACAGCACATCAAAAAGCTTCAAGTAGGCTTCATCCCAGGGATGAAAGGCTGGTTCAACATACCCAAGTCTAAACATAATCCACCACATAAACAGAACGAAAGACAAAAATCACATGATTATCTCAATAGATGCAAAGAAAGCCTTTGATAAAATTCAACAGTGTTTTATGCTAAAAACTCTCAATAAACTAGGTATTGATGGAAGGTATCTCAAAATAATAAAAGCTATTTATGACAAACTCACAGCCAGTATCATACTGAAAGGAAAAAAACTGGAAGCATTCCCTTTGAAATCTGGCACTAGACAAGGATGCCTTCTCTCACCACTCCTATTTAATATAGGATTGGAAGTTCCAGCCAGAGCAATCAGGCAAGAAGAAGAAATAAAGGGTATTCAATTAGGAAAGGAAGAAGTCAAATTGTCTCTATTTGCAGAGAACATGATTGTATGTTTAGAAGACCCCATCGTCTCAGCCCCAAATCTCCTTAAACTGATAAGCAACTTCAGCAAAGTCTCAGGATACAAAATCAATGTGCAGAAATCACAAGCATTCCTATATACCAATAACAGACTAACAGAGAGCCAAATCAGGAGTGAACGCCCATTCACAACTGCTACAAAGAGAATAAAATACCTAGGAATACAACTAACAAAAGATGTAAAGGACCTTTTCAAGGAGAACTACAAACCATTGCTCAAGGAAATAAAAGAGGACACAAACAGATGGAAAAACATTCCATGCTCATGGTTAGGAAGAATCAATATCATGAAAATGGCCATACTGCCCAAAGTAATTTATAAATTCAATGCCATCCCCATCAAGCTACCAATGACCTTCTTCACAGAACTGGAAAATACCAACTTAAACTTCATATGGAACCAAAAGAGAGCCCACATAACCAAGACAATCCTAAGCAAAAAGAACAAAGCTGGAGGCATCACCCTACCTGACTTCAAACTATATAGTACAAGTCTACAGTAATCAAAACAGCATGGTACTGGTACCAAAACAGAGATATAGATCAATGGAACAGAACAGAGGCCTCAGAAGTAACGCCATACATCTACAACCATCTGATCTTTCACAAACCTGACAAAAACAAGGAAAGGGGAAAGGGTTTCCTGTTTAATAAACAGTGTTGGGAAAACTGGCTAGCCATGTGCAGAAAGCAGAAATTGGACCCCTTCCTGACACCTTACACTAAAATTAACTCCAGATGGATTAAAGACTTAAACATAAGACCTAACACCATAAAAACCCTAGAAGAAAACCTAGGCAAAACCATTCAGGACTCAGGCATAGGCAAGGACTACATGACTAAAACACCAAAAGCACTGGCAACAAAAGCCAAAACAGACAAATGGGACCTAATTAAACTCCAGAGCTTCTGTACAGCAAAAGAAACAATCACTAGAGTGAATTGGCAACCAATAGAATAGGAAAAAAGTTTTTGCAATCTATCTGACAAAGGGCTAATATCCAGAATCTACAAAGAACTAAAACAGATTTACAAGAAAAAAGCAAACAACCCCAATCAAAAGTGGGTGAAGGATATGAACCGACACTTTTCAAAAGAAGATATATATTAGGTCAACAAATATATGAAAAAATGCTCATCATCACTGGTCATTAGAGAAATGCAAATCAAAATCGCATTGAGATACTATCTCAAGCCAGTTAGAATGGCGATCATTAAAAAATCTGGAGACAATAGATGCTAGAGAGGATGTGGATAAATAGGAACAGTTTTACACTGTTGATGGGAGTGTAAACTAGTGCAACCATTGTGGAAGACAGTGTGGTGATTCCTGAAGGACCTAGAAATAGAAATCCCATTTGACCCAGCAATCCCATTACTGGGTATATATCCAAAGGATTATAAAACATTCTGTTATGAAGACACATGCACACGTGTGTTCACTGTGGCACTGTTTACAATAGCAAAGACCTGGAACCAACTCAAATGCCCATCGATGACAGACTGGACAAGCAAAATGTGGCATATATATACCATGGAATACTATGCAGCCATAAAAAATGATGAGTTTGTGTCCTTTGTAGGGACATGAATGAATCTGGAAATCATCATTCTCAGCAAACTGACACAAGAACAGAAAATCAAACACCACATGTTCTCACTCATAGGCGGGTGCTGAACAATGAGAACACATGGACACAAGGAGTGAGCATCACACTATGGGGGCCGTTAGGGGGATAGAGGAGGGGCAGCAGTGGGTGGGGAGGTTGGGAAGGGATAATATGGGGAGGAATGTCAGATATAGGTGACAGGGGGATGGAAGCAGCAAACCACATTGCCATGTATGCGCCTATGCAACAATCTTGCATGATCTGCACATGTACCCCAGAACCTAAAGTACGATTTAAAAAAAAAAGCCTAGGAAAATAAAAAGCCAGAAAAAAAGTTAGTGAATCCAAGAATAAACTTTTTTTTCAAATTTTGGCCCAATTTTTATTTCTAATATTAAGAAACCAATTTTGTTACCCTTCAGAATAAAGCATATCACTCTGCTAAGACTCAAGCAGTAAATTTTCTGCCAAGAATTTCCCATTTGCTATTCAATTCTTAAATTGAAACAGTCCAAAGCCGAGCCTATCTAGTAAATAACCTCTGTGAAGTCTTACCCAATTTTTCAAATAAAATGCTCTTGTTCTCTCCAATACTCATTCTTTGAGAGTGGAAGGGGCCCAGAAATGTCAACTGACTCATCTTTCAGTGGGAATTTGAGTTTCTACTCAATTATACACATATTTGAGTGCTTACCATTTGATGTTTGTCTCCCATTTTTCTTATGCCTCAAAATTCTTACTGACTGGAACTACCTACCATAATAACTGTATTATTACACAGTTATTAGTGCCCATAAAAGCTACTAAGTAAATTTACTTTCAAATTAAAGAAAGCACATTTAGGCCGGGCACAGTAGCTCACACCTGTAATCCCAGCACTTTGGGAGGCCGAGGCGGCAGATCACGTGAGGTCAGGAGTTTGAGACCAGCCTGCCCAACATGGTGAAATCTCATCTCTATTAAAAATACAAAAAATGAGCTGGACATGGTGGTAGGCTCCTGTAATCCCAGCTGCTCAGTAGGCTGAGGCAGGAGAATCACTTGAACCCGGGAGGCAGAGGTTGCAGTGAGCCGAGATCGCGGCACTGCACTCCAGCTTTGGCAACAAGAGCGAAACTCCACCTCAAAAAAAAATAAAGAAAAGAAAAAGAAAACACATTTAGACATCACCTGCAGTGACTCAAATGCTCTTCAATAAAAGGATACTAATATAGACAATTTCATTTTCTAAATCTAATTAGCCACTGATATAACTACAAATTTGAACTACATCAGTGTATAAGCTTAAGACCAGAATTAGAACAGAGGCAGGAGCAAAAGCAAAAAACTCACCTGCTATCAATATGTATTAGTCAAGAAGATAGATGAATAATCTGACATTCAACTGTTATTGATCTTATAATATCACGGTGTAGACTAATTGAAGCAATGACTTACCAGAGGTATAGGAAAATGTGTTGCATACTGTAAGTGGCGAAGGAGGTCGTAATTAGATGGAAAAATTAATTCCCTTGGTTTTTCCCTCTTCACCAACTTCTCACAATTAACCGACATTCTTCTGCCCAAGGAAGTGTTGGCATTCTCACAGGACTCTCCAGGCATAGGAGAAAAAATCTAAGTCATGTAAAACAAATGTTGGAGATTGTAAATGAAAGTAAGCAAAACCAAACCACAGTGCTCTACAAACCAAAACACACACATCAGACACTTATATACATTTTCCTACTTAAACACTGAGCAAAAAATATGAAGAAATTGTGTTAATTTCCACAAAATTCATATTCAGATCTGTACAAATATGTGAATATTACCCTCTATTTTGTAGATGAGAACATGACAACCACACACATAAGAAATATGTCTACACTACCCTGGAAAGCTAAAGACAAAAGCAGAGTTATGGGTAAGTGTTTTCCTCATAGGACTACATTTCGTACAGAAACATATACATAAACTAGTAAGACTAATGAATAATAGACATAAATGTTTCAGTCTGTACTCCAAAGAATATTTTTTAAAGTTATATACTGTTATTCACAAGGAAGAACATATTATAACTATATTGAAATAAAGTAGAAGAATGTATAATAAGCCTAAAGCCACAAAAGCTATTATATAGAATTTGAAGACATACATAGCAAATCAACATGGACTATCATGGTGAAACTACATTCACGCATTACTGAGATGATGATGATCTCAAAATGAATAAAAGAGTCAGACAGCCAATTAGGAGGGCAGGAGTATTATAATTTAGGGTAGGCCGTGCAACCAAAACTGAGGATGACCCAACTGTGTCAGATGACAATTGTACCAAAGGAGGAATATGGCAAGGTTACATATCACAAATGCACAAGTCATTCTGAGAAACAGAAGGATGGAGACAGGCTGGGATGGGAGCGGGTTAATTCTTAATTGTCAATAAGAATCGAAGGTTGAACCTACTGGAAATTCCGAACCAAAGTCAGTTTTAAAGTCACTCTTGTCTACTTCATCAAAAATGTTAGTGGTTCCTGAGTCAATGCCCATATGCGCCATAATACTCTGTTCCTGATAATTGCCAGAGAAAGAAAGTAACATTGTGAGTTTTGGAGTTCATCAAGAAACTGAAGCTAAAACATGACAGTGGGATTTTTAACCATCTCTGTCTTTTGTTCCCCATACTGTTTTCTTCTCCGCAAACTGAAGGAAGCTTTAAGAAATGCCTTGCTTTGAACAGTCACATTCTTTTTCCTCATGATGAGAAAAATTAACTTCCATGATATTTTAAAAGAAGAGCACACAAACATCCTGATTAAAAACAAAGCATCCACAATTTCCTTCATTGGGCTATTTCCCATCACATACTAACCAACTCTTCTTATTAAGAAAAATGTAAGACTATATCTGAGATATAAGATACCTTACTATCTATAAAATAGGAAAGAAAAAGCAGGAGGATAAAAACATGTAAATAGGTAAAGGAACTTCAGTTTTTAGCCTTGTAATTTCTACTGCCGATAAATTAAGAAAAGAATTTATATAAAAAGAATTTTTAACCCTACACCATTTTGAAAACAAACCTTAACAGTGTGAACTATGAATCCACGTTTGCAATTCTACTATGAGGTTTTTAATTACAAGTATAGCTACTGTTTGAAAAAATAATGGTATATTGCGTAAACTGTCAGGTTTTTCTTTTGTTTTGTTTCTGAGACAAGAGTTTGGCTCTTGTTGTCCAGGCTGGAGTGCAATGAGGCAATCTTGGCTCACCGCAACTTCCACCTCCCGGGTTCATGCAATTCTCCTGCCTCAGCTTCCCAAGTAGCTGGGATTACAGGCATGCCCCACCATGCCTAGCTAATTTTGTATTTTTAGTAGAGACAAGGTTTCTCCATGTTGGTCAGGCTGGTCTCAAACTCTGGATCTAAGGTGATCCGCCTACCTTGGCCTCCCAAAGTCCTGGGATTACAGGCGTGAGCAACCAAGCCTGACCTAAACTGTCAGTTTTTAAGTAATCATCACAAGTTCTCATCATTTTCTACAATTTCCCATCACCACCTCCATCTTTTTTGCCTTGAAAATTTCAGTAAGTATCTGGAATAATATCCAAAATATCAGAATTTGGCAGAAAAAAGTCACGCTCGTAGCATAAAATAATTTGTTGAAAACAACACTTCTATAACATTTGAGAAATAGAGATTAAATTTTTAATTAACTAAAATGAAAATACAATGTGTTATGACTAACACAGAATTTCCCATTATATATAAAAGCGTGATAAAAGTAATGAATGATAAACTAGGGTAGAATGAAAACTCAGCTGACAAAGGTCAAAACAAGTCCAATTTTGAGATGGAATGTTAAAGAAAAACTAGAAATTAGAAACATTTAGAACTGAAAGCATATAATTCCAATCCTATGAAAAACGTTATGGCCTGTCAAATATTTTCATCACAGTTTTATAGTATCCAAAGGGAAATTCTGTAAGACATAATAAGCTATAGTGTAAATATCTTTCCCACTTGAGAAGCAGAGATAAATAAGCTTTGGAGCAAAAGAATACAACAAAAAGCCATCACTCTTCTACCACTACATAACCTATCTGAACGTGGTTCCCAGCAGAGGTTAGTTTCTGTGGGAGTGAGGCATTGTATCCAGGGTCATACCTCCATTTTCACATCATGGTCCTTGGAATAGTGTTCATCTGCATTTTCCCCTGCTGGTGACCGTGGCCGGGTCGAGGCAGTAACTGACAAATCTCCTCGAGATATGAGGGTACACATGTATGCGTCATGGGAGAAGACGTCATGGCGGATGAACTCGCAGAAGAGCAGCACCAGGTTCACAAATTCCACCTTTTCACATTCACTGTTTGGGTCCGCTATAGAGAAACAAATTCAATCAAGAATTCCTTGACCGGCTGGTAGAAAAAAGCTAATTACTAAGGCTTAATATGTTCATTACTTTTCACAATTAATCTTTTAAAAAAAAAAAGATTTATTGGAAGATTTACTGAGGTACTAGCATTTTGGGCAGAACTGACAGGCAGGTTTTGATTATCCCACTATAACTGAAAAATATCCAGTATGGCAAACACGATTACAAGTTTAAAGATAGTACTCCTTGGCTGGGTGCGGTGGCTCACGCCTGTAATCCCGGCACTTTGGGAGGCCGAGGCGGGCAGAACACAAGATCAAGAGATCGAGACCATCCTGGCCAAGATGGTGAAACCCCATCTCTACTAAAAATACAAAAATTAGCTGGGCGTGGTGGTGCGCGCCTGTAACCCCAGCTACTCGGGAGGCTGAGGCAGGAGAATTGCTTGAACCCGGGAGGTGGAGGTTGCAGTGAGCCAAGAACGAGCCACTGCACTCCAGCCTGGCACCTGGCAACGGAGTGAGACTCTGTCTCAAAAAAAAAAAAAAAAAAAAAGATAGTAGTCCTTAATAGCCATTCAAGTACTAACATAAACAAGCAAAATTTCAGGATCAGAAAAAAAGACAGCAGGACTAGACTTCTGTCCTCTGTTGTACTAAATAAAACAGTTCATGACTGCTTTTTCTAGCTTGAGTGTGTCTGTGCAGTTGTGGGAATATGGGTGCACATTTTCAAAGGAGACTTTACAACAGAACCACAATTTAAATGGTGTTTGAAAAAAAATGTAAGCAGAATCCACTGAAAAGAAAAAGGAACAACTCAATAAAAAGGACACAAAGATGGAGCTCTGCAGATTATTTTTATTTATAACTAGCCTATTTAACTCACATTATGACTTTTAATATTGTCGCTGCACTCTAAAGTTTTGTGTCTCTACTTTTGAGATAAGATTCAAAACTTTTAAGACTAACCTGCAAAGCTCAATCCTTGGTACCATCACATATCACAAAACACCAATAGGAGACACATTTGTCCAAGGAACATTAAAGCTCAGTTTCCTAAACCTTGAACCTAAATGTTTCCTCTTGCTCACTACCAAACTCAGTGAGAAGCAGCCTCTCTCAGAAAACAGATCACCTTTTTCTCACAGACAGTAAATGAGATGAACTAGCAAAGGCACAGGAGGAAGGAGTTTTTCCTAAAGAGAAAATAAGAATGGGGAAGAAACAAGAGAAGCAAAGGGCAAATGTTGTCTCTCCCAGGAGGCAAGGTAAGTTAGAACTGCTAACTTCATGCCTGACAACGTATTTTCTGCTATCAGGGATCTCTTCTGTCCTTTCACGTTTCTTTCACGTCCTTTCTTTTCCATGAATTACTCCTCCCTATATTCCAACCACTAGATTAGCTCCAGTGGCTGCTCTCCTTCCAGCCTAGAAACCACCAAATAACTGAGAGAGCGCCTTGTCTCAAAGAAACTTACCGGCAAACTCAACCCGAAATGAGGCCCCTCCTCAGAGGACTCAGAAGAGTACTGTTTCTTGTTGCTTTACCTCTTTCTTTACAAGAGTCTCTCTCCTCCCCAACCTTTTTCTCCCCTTTCTATTGCTTTTTACCTTTTACCATATTTCTGTTGTCTATCGTAAGATTCTCCCTGCTGCATTTTGTCACAGGAAAATCTCAGAATAATATTAAGCCTACATAGCTCACACAATATTTCAAAAGTGTTCACCCACAGTCTGAACCCACAGGGTGGCTGTTTATTCCAGAAACCCTCAACTCCTCACTAAAAAGGCAGAAAAAGAGCTGAGATGACATAAACATCCCAGAGAATGTAGTGAAGCAGCCAGTCATCTATAAATTACCTCCTTGTACCATGTCTCTGCCTATAGAGTACTGTTGCTTCCTTCCCCCCACCCCCATGTTTAAGAGCAAAAACTAGAAAATAAGAAATTTAGAAAACTCCTAATAAAGAGAAAATTCCAAATCACCATCAATATACGGACAAATGTCACAGAACCTTACTTCCTTACATGAAGGAGTGAAGTGACTTTTAAAAATTATTTTAAAGTCTTTGAAGCTTGACCAATTTTTAAATTGCCTAAAAGTCTCCATTAAAAAACATGTCACAAAATTGTGCTCAGTAAAACATATATTCAGTGCCAAGAGTGTTAAATAAGACACAGATTTTTTTAAATAGAATCAGCTTCAAAAAAGAAAAAGATCAATCCCTTATTTAAGACCTAGAGGCAAAGAGCTTTCTCTACTTACACAAAGAGGGGGCCTGTGTATCTAAAAACCTTAGCAGCACATTCTGGAAAACAGGCAAACTGGATCCAGCAAGAGAAGATGAAGAAATAGACTCCTTCTCATCTAAGACTTCAGATTCACCACATCTCTGCAGATTAAAAATAAATAAGCAAAGTTAATTACAGAAGTATAGTCATAACAGATCATGAATTTGTTAATTTTTTTAATCAACATTTAACTGCCCAGATAAAACATGTAAAATTCACTGATATGTCTGTACTTATTTAAGGACCATGCATCACAAGTGAACCAAATTCCTAAAAGTTAGAAACAACTTCCCTAGAACAACTCAAATGATTTCAAAAACCACCCATGAAAAACATTATGCATGTGACTTATAAACTCTGTACAGTATCATCTAAGTGCCCAGTAAATATATTATAGTACAACAAACTATTCATTATCCCTATGCAAAATTGCTAAAAATACTTTGAGATTGTCTTCATTTTTAAATAGTTCATGTTTAACTGTATTCTCCCTGAAAAATATTGCGGCATATATTATTGAATTTTTTTTGTCAGGAGGGTTTATTTATTAGTGTGTTTGGAGAAACATGGTATCAACAGAGAATGCTAACATAATTCCCCTAATAATATTCTTTCACTTATTCATCACACTCCACCAATAAGATCACTCAGAACCTCTGGGAATGTCCACAGTTGATGAAATACGGAAGTTATTTAACTTCTATTTTCTATGGAAGTTATTTAACTTCTATTTTCTACAGAAGTTATTTAACTTCTATTTTCCTAAAGACAGCATTTATGCAAGACCAGAACCTTGTTTTCTATTCTTTGTTGTATTCCTTTGATTATTCCCATTTTCATTACTTACTCTTTAATATCAAGATATTCATATTAAAATATCATATTAAGATATTTCTCTAATCTATTATCTCTTTGTGAAAGTCAAATTTTAAAGATGGTGATGTTTAACAAAAAGTTAATTATCTTAAATATCTCTGAGAGAATACATTTTTAGATATAGACAGATTTAGGCTATTAAAATTACAAGGTAATCTATATGTGAACCTCTTCTGAAAGTGGAATGTGTATGTTTGTATGTTCTGGCATAAAGGCAGGAGAAAAGTGGTGTAAAAAAAACATGCAATACAGAAGGAGCAATGAAATATTTGAGAAATTCCATGTTAGCTCCTGAAGTTTATGGATTGCAATTCACCATAGAATAGTCCAACTATTCATAATATATGGAAGAAAAGCAATGAAAGGCTTCTCCTAATTTGCCCACTATGCAATAGGCCATTTAGTTTACACCTTAACATCAATATCTTCAAGCCCCAGTTTCAATATCTCTCATTTTTGGTAAATACAAGTTTACTAACAAGAAGAGAAAAATGTCTGTAAAATGTTCTTCCTAATTCATTTTACTTCCTATTTCACTTTCACAAGAAGGAGGTGTATTATCAGCAACACAGAGAGCCAGCTAAGGCTCATCCAGTCACGCAACAAACACCTTCTGAGCACCTACTATGCAATGAGCACTATTTTGTGCCAAGGACACAACACTGAACAAGATGAGTGAGCTTTCTGCTGTCCAGCTCACCTTCTAGAGGGGGAGGTAGGTATTAAACAATCAGCAGATTAACTAGATGAATGTACAAGGAAAGTAAAACAGTAAAGAGTGCCTGAGGGGTAGAACGTTATTAACTTTGATCATGTGGTGATGGAAGACCTTCCCAAGATGACACATGTTGAGCTGGGAATGCTGGAAAGGAAGCGACACTTCTTGAAATGGGAATGCCAGGAAGAAGCTGGCCATGAGGAGATTGGGGAACAGAGTTTGCCGCCCCAAAAGGAGCAACAAGGGCAGGGGCCTCAAGGTTGCAGTGTGTTTTGCGTATTGAAGGGATAGAAGTACCAAGGTGACTGGAGCTGTGACCTTGGGGAGAAGAGCACAAGATGAGGTGGAAAAGGCAGGCTGGCAGCTCAGGAGATCCTGCAAAGGCCACAGTCGGGAGCCGCAGAGAGTATCAGTAAGGGGACAATGTGATCTATTTACATTTTGAAAAGATCAGCAGTTACTGTTTAGAAGAAGCAGAGAAATTAGGTTAAGATGCCTCAAAGTTGCCAGGTGAGAGATGACAAAGACCTGGTCAGATGACATACATACATTCCCTGTAGCCTGCTACAGGGAATTCACAGGAATTCCCTGTGAATGCTAACATTCACAGGCAGAAAAGAAGACCTGCTAAGAAAATTTCCCCTCAACAAAAGCTAATGTTTTCAAAGTTAGTCTTGCTTTTTCCCTTATAATTTACTTCCAAGGCTTTAACTGCTCTGTCTGGGGCCAGAACATAATCTCAAAAGCAATACAAATTGGTATTTATAATCTCATAATCATACCTGCCTCAAGAAAATATATCCAAATCCACCAAAATATTATGTAGTTGTAAATTTCATAAAAGTTGGTGTATCTTATACACATTTGCACATGTATATGTGTATGTGTTATGTGTATGCATATTTCAACCTAGTAATTTCTTTGTTCTATATCAAATGCTAAAATTTTATTATTTTATCTTTTAAATTTATTTACTTTTTTAGAGACAGAGTCTCACTCTATCAACCAGGCTAGAGTGCAGTGGCAACATCATAGCTCACTACAGCCTCAAACTCCTGGGCCCAAGAGATTCTCCTGCCTTCTCCTCCCAAAGCACTGGGAGTACAACAGGTGTAAGTCATTGTGCCCAGCCTAAAGTTTTATTTCAAAAGATACCAGTTTTACATTAGTCCAGAATATAAATGGCCACATCAATTTAGAGAGATTCTACAACGGGAAATTTCCTTATGTAAATTTTTACATCCTTCCTCTTCTCAAGAGGAAAAGAGTAACATAAGGAGGGTAACAGAAAGTTATCTTCCCCAAAACAATATTTTTACATTAGGGCATTCAACAAGCAGAAAGAAAACGGAACCTACCTCTGCCTCGATTTCTGCTTGCCTCTTCTCCAAGAGTTTTGCCACAGCCATGGCCCTGTGCTTGCCAGACCGTTTGCAGCTCACGGCCCATTCACATAACAGCGTCACCACAGCTTCATCGTTGGGCGCAACCTAATGACCAACAGAAAGGGGTACCAGCCACATCAAAGGAAACATTCACCTAGCAAAAGTCAGGAAGCAAGCAAGGGAATATCTAACGCTTTAAAGCTTTTTATTATAGTAGCTTTAGAAAGTTCTTCCAAATCATTTTTAATTGAAATACAAATACAAAGAATAAACTTATGTAAGAAATCACTTATGCTGAATCTATGACAGTTCCAAAAGAATTAGAGCTTCCCTGTAGATCCCATCTTACCCAGGGACATAGCCTAGCCCTATCTACTCTCTAGAACTCAAATTTCAAAACCAAACAGTAAGGGAAAAGACAATCACTGACTGCCAAGAACAGCTGTCACAAAGTCAAAGTACATCACTCTACTGTTGGCATCCTCAGGCCCCCCACTCAGTCACTGCCTCATTCAATACGTCTTTTTTTTTTTTGAGGTTGAGTCTCGCTCTGTCGCCCAGGCTGGAGTGCAGTGGTGCGATCTTGGCTCACTGCAACCTCCGCCTCCCAGGTTCAAGCAATTCTCCTGCCTCAGACTCCTGAGTAGCTGGGACTACATGTGTGCGCCACCATGCCCAGCTAATTTTTTATATTTTTGAATTTTTAGATGGGCTTTCACCACGTTAGCCAGGATGGTCTTGATCTCCTGACCTTGTGATCCACCAGCCCTGGCCTCCCAAAGTGCTGGGATTATAAGAGTGAGCCACCGCGCCCGGCCACAATACGTAATTCTAGCAAGCCAGGTTATCCAGTTACCCACTCCAATACAAAATTAGAAGGAACAAACCACAAGGTAGGCTGGAATGCTGGTACAAGACTCATCCCATGGAAATAACAAACACAAAAAATGACGGCCCAGCACCAAAATGAACCAACTAAGAGCAGACACAGTCAACAAAGGACAGCAGCCCGGGGGGGGTCTAGGTATGGATCAGCATGGTCACCAGAACTGTCAGTCACAGTTGCCATGGCCTAGAAATGGGCACCAGTGACTGAGGATGACAAGATGTTGGGGGCCCAAGTGACATGAATCGCAGGATGGGAGTGTGGGGAGTGGTGAGCCGAGAGATGGTACTTTTGTGTGATCTGTCCTTTCCTTTCAGAGGATCCACACCAACCAATAGGACATTGACTACAAGCTTTTAATATGTGACCATGGGTATAGACATTGTGCCAGAAAAACGAGATAACTGCAGCATTAGCACTACAGGCTATGTGAAAAGTTAATATTTTAGAATCCATAAACTCAATTAAGATTACGATATGGCTATGAGCACACTCCGCAGAAGAAAATACATACATAAACGCATGAATTTAGCACAACATTTTGGAAGGTTTGTGCAGTCTGAAAAGCCATCCAAGAATTCCAGATCAGCTTTAGATACCAGCAAAGTAAATATCCCTGATCGGCTTTAGATAGCTAGCAAACAATTCAGATCATGAAAATCAGTTTACTCCAAGATTTTTACTCATCATACCCTAAATGTTGTCATTTAAACATATGTAGACTTAAACCAAAGAGATGAGTTACTTGAGGCAGATACCCCAAAGGGAGCTCTGTTTTTCTAATTTAAAACAAGAAAAGTAACTCAATTTAAAGAAATGTTTGAACATTACATTTCAAAAAGAAATTAACTGAGAGGATTTTCTGCCCAGATTCACTCTAACCTACACAAAGGTAAAAATATAAAAGTCAATCCAGTGAAGGACCACATGTTTATATGTTTAGAACATTAAAGATAACAAGAAGAGTTACCCTAAAAATGCTGCTTTCAGTTTTTATTAATCTAAGCCGTAATAGGCATCATATCCACATTTATAAAGACTTTTTTCTCCTGCATCTTCAAAATTAAAATGTGCCACAACAAAAGAAACAGGTGATTTCCAAATTTAAAAACTTCTTTTCCCACTAAAGATTTTATGTGAGAGTTAATATCTGTGTGGAATTAGTGAGACATATACAGAAAATGCATGTGATCAGTAATGCCTCAACAACTAGGTGGGAGAACAGATTTCTTCAGATCTATTTGATGAACTACAACAAAAGAGAAGTCAAAACAAATCACATTACCACATCCCCTTTATAAACCAAAACAACAGCCAGTGTGCCCACATCGTCTCTGAGGAAACAGAAACACAAACTCATCACACTTGACACTCTGAAGATCAACAAACCGAGTGCAGTGTACACACAGCATACACAATTCTGAAAAGGCAGGCAAAAGACAAATCCAATCTGGTTACCCATAACGTGCATGAGTGTTACGTGCTGTTAGGGATAGGAAGGCACATTTTCTTGCTCAAGAAACTTATATTCCTCACGAGTTAAGAACCAAACAGCGAACACAGAGCAGAATAAGAGGCTCTACACACTGCACATCAACAGGGAATCCAGGGAAGGTTTTATGAGAGATGTGGTCTTGAACCTTCATATAGTTACACTGTTAACCATGGTTTTATCCAGAGAGAGGATTACAGAGGATTTTTATTTTCTCTTTTTATCATGCAAAAGAAAATCACTGTTTCTATTTTGAAAAAAAAATGTAAATGGGCCTTGGAGGAAAAATATAAGATGTTTGATAAATAGAAAAAAATGTAAAGGACAGAAAAGCCCTATCTAGACATAGTGGAAATCAAACGGTCTCCTGCAGCCTTGGGGTATAACCTCCACTTACATGACTATGTGCCAGGCACTGTGTTCTGCCTTATTTATATATATATGATCTTGTTTCATTCTTACAGAAATCTGAAAGTAGTTATCCCAACTGTGATGAGAGGCAAAGCTAAACCCATGTCTCCAGCCCCAAACTCACCCCTAAGTTACTAAAACCCATTGGTTTCCTGGGCACCTCCACCTGCTGACTACGATCACCTGACATTAGCTGATCCCAAACTAAGCTCATCCTACCACTCAAATACATTTCTTGTCCTGTGTACTTTCTCTTAGAAAATGGCATCACCATTCAAGCCAGAAAGCTGAGAGTCCTTGTCTCCCCCCAGCCACATCCAGCTACACTCCAGTTTGAGCCCCTCAGACACACTAAGCCCACCTGCACCTCAGGCCTCAGTGTTGGCAGCCCCTTCTCTCCAGTAAGTTCCTTATCCTGGAGTTTCACAGAGCAGCCCCTTCTCTCACTAAGATCTTGAGGATTCAGGCTGACCAGAGGCTCCCTGGCCACCCTTGCAAACACCATGCTATTTCATTGGCTTAGCAGTGAATGTTGTTATCCGAAATTGTTTTCTTCACTTATTTATCATTTTACTGTCTGCATTCCCTCACTAGTAAACAAGGATTTTAGGTGGCAGCATCATGAATAAAGCTACTCAACAGGCCCACTTACAGAAATTCTATGAAAGACAAAAAACCTCATTCTAATTTAAGGCAAATATGGGGTTAATCTTATGGCATAAATCCAATAGCAGTCACAACAAATTTTAAAAGTAAAATAAAGAAGCACTGTTGTAATGTCTAGAGTATTCACAGTCATTTTTAATCAGCTTGCTCTAATCTCTAAATTATGCTCCTAGAGATGCAAAGGAAATACACAGAGACATTTTCTCTCTCCTAATTCATATAATTTTTACTCCTTTAGGTATCTTGTCATTTCAAACAATTTTAACTTACCTCATTTAAAAAAAATCACATCGCTAAATTAAAATGTTCTTTTTACATTTTCATGTCCTTATTCCATTGAGTTATTATTACAAGGTCACAATGCTACATAAAACAAGCAAAATTACTCCTTTAAGACTGCTAGAAATGGTTATTACAAATGACAGGCCAGGCATGGTGGCTCACGCCTATAATCCCAGCACTTTGGGAGGCCGAGGTAGGCAGATCACCTGAGGTTAGGAGTTCAAGACCAGCCTGACCGACATGGTGAACCCCATCTCTACTAAAAATACAAAAATTAGTCAGGTATGGTGGCACATGTCTGTAGTCCCAGCCACTCAGGAGGCTGAGGCAGGACAATCACTTGAACCTAGGAGGTGGAGGTTGCAGTGAGCCGAGATGGTGCCACTGCACTCCAACCTGGGCAACAGAGAGAGACTCCATCTTAAGAAAAAAAGAAAAAGAAATGACAGTGAGCTGAGTCGGTACAGTGGCATGCACCTGTAGTCCTAGCCACTGGGGAAGCTAAGACAGGAGAATTATTTGAGCCCAGGAGTTAGAGGCTAACCTGGGCAACATAGTCACACCCTAGGTCTTAAAAAAAAAAAAAAAAAAATGAAAACAAAGAAAGAAACAGCAATGATTTCTACATTTATAGAAAAGCACTAATGACAAGCTGAAATTACAACTCCCAATTTTTATTTTTAAAGAAAACATGCTTGAGATAAAATACCCACTAATGTGACTTTTATTTTACTTAAACTTTTGCATAAATTCCAAATTTTGAATGAACATATATTATTTTTAACACCAAAGAAATCATACACATATTTTTAAAATATCTATGACATAATATCCTTAGATACTGATTCAGAATACGAAATAAGCCTAGGATTTTGACAACTCTCCAAATGACTTTTTAAAAAAATTGCCAGCAAACTTAGCCACCGAGAAAATAGAAGTTATTGTTTTTAATCTTTTAAAAGTAGAATCACTTAAGAATTTAAAATCATTTAGGAAGAATTTAAAATCATTTTATAATTTAAAATCATAAAAAATAAGTTGAAAAGAAAACAATTTACTAGAGAAATTGGTTGATTCTTTGGAAGAATAGGGTAGTTGCTTACATGTTAAACAATGTAGTGAAATAAAGCAAACACTGTGTAACTTTGTGTATACTGTGCACTGAAGAAAATTAAATTTACAAAACGTCCACTGGAATTCCAAATGTGTGCAGAAGAATTTGAGTCCTTGATAATTTCCTAAAATAGATTCATAAACTATTAATATGGAAAGGTACATTTGTCTTTCAATGATTTGACTCACCCAATTTAAGTAACAGAAATGTCTTCACCTAGAGATGCATAGAAAAGAACACATAAAGAAAAAAGTTCGGCCAGGCGCGGTGGCTCAGGCCTGTAATCCCAGCACGTTGGGAGGCCGAGACGGGTAGATCACGAGGTCAAGAGATCGAGACCATCCTGGTCAACATGGTGAAACCCTGTCTCTACTAAAAATACAAAAATTAGCCGGGCATGGTGGTGCATGCATGTAGTCCCAGCTACTCAGGAGGCTGAGGCAGGAGAATTGCTTGAACCCAGGAGGCGGAGGTTGCGGTGAGCCGAGATCACGCCACTGCACTCCAGCCTGGGTAACAAGAGCAAAACTCCGTCTCAAAAAGAAAAGAAAAGAAAAGAGTTCTTTTGAACACATCCAGATGTCACCACTGGGGCTTGGGGTAATGCACTAGAAAACAAGTTCCAAGAGCGAATCAATTCAATTCCAAAGGTACCCATTAAGTGCCTTCTTTTTAAGTAACCATAATATGGCAGGCACTGAGGAAACAAAAATTTTAAAGATCTTTTCCCTATCCTCAAAATGCTTACCTTCTAGAGAGAAAAGTATAAAAGACAAGTAATCATAAGGTTACAAGACATTTCAATAGAGGGAGGGGAGGGAGGGAGGGAGGGAAGTACGGGAGGAGGGGAGGGACGGAGGAGGGGGGAAGGGAGAGGGGAGGGAGGGGAGGAAGGGGGGGAGAGAAGGAAGGAAGGAAGGGAGGGAGGGAGGAAGGAAGGGAGGGAGGGAGGGAGGGAGGGAGGGAGGAAGGGAGGGAGGGAGGGGGGATCAGAAGGAAGGAAGGTTGGAAAGGAGGTTGATACCTTCAGTATCTCCTGAGAAGTGAGCAGACATCTGTCCCAACTTACTGACATCTCAGATGAGATCTCAACCTGAAGAAAATTCTGTGGGCTACCTGCTGCAGGTATACTCTCAATTTCTGACTTTTAGAAATTAAGTGAATTAAGAAACCCAGAAATCAAAACCTTGAGGAAAATGCTGCTGAAAAGACTGACCTTTTTAAAATATAAAATTTCCAGACACAAATTTTCTTCTTTTATCAATTATGCCTATAAAAAGTTATACATTTCAAAATCTATATTTGACCAATGTTTTCCAATACTAGCTAGATACCAAGAGTACAATGTCCACTATTTCTTAAATATCATAAAACCTGCCAAGTGATGCCATCCTTTCCTTAGGATATTAGAGTGGTGGGAATAAAGAAATAGGTTGTACGCCTACTTTAAAAGAAATAATAAGACATTATCAAAGAAGTTTTACAATGGTTTACACTAACTTCTCAGAGATAATGTCTTCAGCGATGGAACTATGAAATTTTTGGTTTGTTTTTATTTCCATTTTTTCTGTAGGCAAATGGGGCCATATTTCAATGTCTGATTAAAGACATATAAATAGGAAGGGCAGATGGGAGAGGCTTCCAATGGAACACAGGAAAGGGGAGGTCAACAGTGCATGGCCAGCAGGAAATCCCAAGTCCTACCCAAGAGGGGTCGTTCTCAGCCCTCACACAGTGTCTTTCACCAGTCTTTCCTTCTTCCGGGAGCAGCACCCCTACTGCTTCTGGCGTACTGCTCCTTCCCTTTCAAGGGGTAATTATAGTACCCCATCCTCTCAGCTTTATTGTTATAGTCTGCATTTGTAACTGTGAGAGGCAGTGACAATTTCAGGCAATTCTTTGGACATAAGAAAAAAAAAAAAATCACTCCACCAGATACTCATTAGGTGCAGTGTCCTGTGCCCAATTCTGTAAAGTATTTCAGATGACAAAGGAGAACAGCCCTGACCAAATAAAGTATATGTTCCTCTTATGATTAAACTCCCCCTTTATTTTTTTCGGTCTCGCTCCATTGCCCAGGCTGTATGCAGTGGTGCAACATCAGCTCACTGCAACCTCTGCCTCCTAGGTTTCAAACAACTCTCCTGCCTCAGTCTCCCAAGTAGCTGGAGTTAGAGGTGGGTGCCACCTAGCCCAGCTAATTGCTATATTTTTAGCAGAGATGGGGTTTTACCATGTTGGCCAGACTAGTCTCAAACTCCTGACCTTAGGTGATGTGCCCACCTCAGCCTCCCAAAGTGCTGGGATTACAGGCATAAGCCACCCTGCCCAGACAGAAACCCATGTTTTAGAATAGGTTTTCTACAGTATTTGTTGCTTATTCTAGTCATGACTGAAGTCATAGGATTTACAGCAGACCATAGCAGACACAATTAAAATAAAAAATTGAAAACTCTTAATGTTATATGTAAATCTTTTCAATTGCTTCTAATGAAAATTTAATATAAAATATCTTGTTGATTAAGTTATGGATTTAATCACTCTGAAAATCAATAATGATGATAGATTACCAAATTTACAGGTAGTAGTAATCAAGATAATTAACATGTACTGAGTGCCTACCCAATTTACAGTCAGACATTGCAATAAATGTGTTTCAGGAATTATTTCTTTTAATCTTCACAATCTATAAGCTGGTTATTATCATTATCCCCAGTTTATAAATAAGGAAACTTCAAGGCAGAGAGATGGCAAATAACTTATCCAAGGTCACTCAGCTAAGTAACAGAGCTCTTGCCACAACATAACTCTTAGAAACGAACCAAGCAGGTAAAGCAAAGCCTGTGTGTCAAAAGAACCTGCATAGGTAACTCTGTCCTGCCCTCCAGGGTACACAATACACAGCGGCCTTTTGTGTGAGCCCCAGCGTCTCTGGCTTCTCCTGACTCCACCTCCTCAGTGCTTACAGCCTCAGAGTATTCTGCTCCCTTGTGCTGGAATATTTACTTCTAAGTAATATGCACATTTCACAACACAGCTTTGTGACTACTAGATCTCCAGCTATTGGCTTTAAATATACATTAGGAAGGCTCAGGTACCACCCTGGAAGCACACCGCTGAGAATAACCAAAAGAAAGTACGTCATTCCAAACACTACAAAGGAAGCTTGGGGTCTTCATAGGGCAGTAACAGGCAGCTTTTCATATTGGCACTCTCTAATTAATAGTAAGAAGTTGAACAATATAAGCGTGCCTCCCTAGCTTTAAATAACAGGTGAATCAGATATAAAAGAACAAGACAGGCCGGGCGGGGTGGCTTATACCTGTAATCCCCGCACTTTGGGAGGCCAAGGCAGATGGATCACAAGGTCAGGAGATTGAGACCATCCTGACCAATGTGGTGAAATCCCATCTCTACTAAAATAAAGAAAAAACTAGCCAGTTGTGGTGGCACACACCTGTAATCCCAGCTACTTGGGGGGTCTGAGGCAGGGGAATCACCTGAACCCAGGAGGCAGAGGTTGTAGTGAGCCGAGATCGCGCCACTGCACTCCAGCCTGGTGACAGAGAAAGACTCCGTCACACACACAAAAAAAAAACAAAAGGTAGGCTGAGTAGAGGGAATAATTGAGCCCCCGCATATAAAGTTAATTAAGGTCAAAGAAAAAATAACAAACTATAGGTCTAGCCCTGGCATAAATTAAAACACATAATCATGGAAATAATAATATTAACAGTTTTAAATTTCCAACCACAGGTAGCAGCAGTAGTAATAAAAAAAATATTTACTGGCTGGGTGCAGTGGCTCACGCCTGTAATCCCAACACTTTGGGAAGCTGAGCAGGAACAATGGCTTGAGGCCAGGAGTTCACCATCAGCCTGGGCAACAAAGTGACACCCCATTTAAAAAAAAAAGCCAGGCATGGTGGTATACACCTGTAGTCCCAGCTACTCAGGAGGCTGAGATGGGAGGATAGCTTGAGCCTAGAAGTTCAAGGCTACAATGAGATATGATGGTAGGTGACAGAGTGAGACCCTGTCTCAAAAAAAAAAAAATTATTGAGCAAGTACTGGAAATTTTATACATATCATGTCTAATCTTAATAAACTTGAAAGCAGGTACTGCTATTCCCATTTCAAAGATAAGAAAACTGAGGTTCAGCCAGGCACGGTGGCTCATGCCTGTAATCCCAGCACTTTGGGAAGCCGAGGCAGGCGGATCTCCTGAGGTCAGAAATTCAAAACCAGCCTGGCCCACATGGTGAAACCCTGTCTCTACTAAAAATAAAAAAAATCAGCTAGATGTGGTGGCATTCCCCTGTAATTCCAGCTACTCAGGAGGCTGAGGCAGGAGAATTGGTTGAACCTGGGAGGAGGAGGCTGCAGCGAGCCAAGATTGCACCACTGCACTCCAGCCTGGGCAAACGAGTGAGACTCCAGCTCAAAAAAAAAAAAAAAAAAAATTGAGGTTTAAAAAAGTTAAGATGATCATAGGGACAGAGCTACAATGCAGCATTAGGCTGTCCTAATTCCGAAGCCCCACACATTCTGCTATACCATGCTGCTACTCGCATCATAGGTGAATCAAGATTACTTATGAAAGGAAGGTTACAGTTACATGGAAATCTCCTGAGTGGCTCGAATGGACCCCAGGATGCCTGCTGCCCAACCCACTCCAGCCAGCCATTGCCACTCCCTGTTCCAGCCCTGACTTCTGCCCCTAGGGACAAGCTAGACTTTTCATCTAATTGATAGACAGAAAATAAAAGCACAGGAGTGAACTACCAAAGACTTTATTCTGCCTCCAGATGCTCATATAATATTATGTAGAACACAGTGCCACTTATGCTGCCTCTAATGCATGCTAGACTCAATGTCATTTTCACGGTTTTATTTTTCGGCACCTTCCACGGTGCCTGGTGCAGAGTAGGTAAGATCAATGTTTTTAAATCAAAGAATAAAAGCAATACACTGTGTTACATTAAACCAAAGGAATAAACAAGGCAGATGGGGAGAAAGTTTAGAGATGCACTTAATTAATATGAAAAGTATCTGACTCAATTCGGCAGTTGACTAAGTGTAACACACTAGAAGCATTCCCATTCCTAATTTAATGAGTCCAGGATGCTGACCTCAACAATATCACTTAGCATCATTTTGAAAGCATTAACCAATGAGAAGAGACAGGAACAAATACCTGAAAGGATATGGCAATGTAACTACAGTTTGCATAAAATGATTATGCCTCCTCTACCACCAAGCCAGAAAAGTAACTGGAAAATTATAATGTTAAGCAGTAGAAGAAAAAAAAAATCCTGTAGAATATTATGCAGAGTGTCCCATAGAACATGCAAAGTGTAATTTCATTTATGTCCTCCAACCTTTATAGTTAAGTGTTCATATATGTATATGTTTCCATATTTATATTTCCAAAAGATATTTGAAACATATTTTTTCCCTAGGCAAGTAATGGCCCTCTTGCCACAACATAACTCTTGAAAATGAACCAAATACGGACCAAAATTAACAATGGTTACTGCTGGTATATATATGTTGTTATACAGTATGCCCTGTTCCAATGCTTTAATGACAGTTCTATCGTTTTACAATTGAGCAAACTAAAGTCAAAAGGTTAAATAACCTGTCAAATGTCTCAAAGCTACTTGTTCAAATCTAAGAGTCCAAATCAAGCTATCAGGCTCCACACAGAGAGCTCTTATGTCAAAATACCTCCTATTTGGGCAGGGGAATGGGACAGAGGTCCAAGCTGTGGGCCGAAAAAAACTTAAGATCAAGAATGTAATGCTGTATTCTATATAACAATCACAAAAAGAAAAGTTCTACAATGACAACAAACAAGATGAATGCACACAAAATTCAAGTATCAGTAAGGTCCTTTAAATAACAGCATTGTTTATCTGGTCTCATGAACGTGGAGCATTATCTACAGTGCCAAAATAGTAAAAGTATTAATTCTGTAGCAAATAATCATCATGAATGATGTTATCTACATCTATAATAAAGCCATCTCAAATGTGAAGAAAGGTTTTTTTCACATCAGGGGATTTGCCACATTCTTCTTTCTTGGGGTAGAGCAGGCATAAATCTGATACATTAGGCCTAATTTCGTAATTCAGTAATTCAATGTATTCAGTAATTCAATAACCTAATAGCTGTAGAAGCTAATCACAGGTCTTCTTCAAAAAATAAAGAGGGAGAATAACTGACAACTACATCTGAGAGGCAGGCTTCCTTTAGAAACTAGGAGGTACTTGGTGAGATTTTTTGCCAGTTTAAAATAAGAAATTTCTTAATACATTACACAGGTTATAAAATACCATAAAAGGGGGTGGGGAAAAAAATCAAGGACTTACTACTATAAGCAACAGCTAACTAAAAGAGTTGAAAAGTTTTTTAAAATTAAAAATAAAAGGACTTAAGATACTAAATAAATCTCTTAACAGCACTTTAATCTTAGAATAAAAAGACATGTTTATAAATAAAATCAATCACTCTTAGTCAAGGTCGAACAAAACTGTCACATTTGGAGAAAGACATTATTCATATACAGCACCAATAAATAATATGGAATAATACATAGTATAGTTATATTAACAAGTCATATAGTTTACAAGCCAAGGCATACTGTGAGGAGCTGGACAAATTGCAAGTCACAGAAGCAAAAAACTGGTCTTAACTGCTAAAAGAACATAAGCTTGCTGAACCTGGTCACAATCATCAATATAAGATAATAAGCCTAACACTGTTAACCATAAATTCACAAGATTTATTGCATAAGCATAAACGGAATTCATTTTTTATAATCTTTATACATATGAACATTTCCCAGCCTGGCATGGTGGCCCAGACATGGTCACCTGTAATCCCAGCAACTGGGGAGGATCACTCGAGGTTGGGAGTTCAAGACCAGCCTGAGCAATACAGTGAGACCTTACCTTTAATTAGCCGGGTATGTGGCACACGCCTGTAGTCCCAGCTACTCAGCAGGGGATCACATAAGCCCACGAGTTCAAGGCTGCAATGAGCTGTGACTGTGCCACTGCACTCCCACCTGGGCAACAGAGCAAGACCCTGCCTCTTACAAGAAAAATTAAAATTTAAAAAAATTGAATTAAAAAAATATTTTCCATATATAAATTTCCAAAAGATATTTGAGATGGCTGATTTCTGACTGAGAAAGGGGCAAGGTTTCCTAACTTCACATGCTTACAATCAATGTTGATAGTCTTTAGGTCTTGTGAGATCAGAAAAACAAAACATATACCATGGAAGTAAAAGGAACCTCCTTTTTGTAAATAAGTAGTTAAAAACAGGACAAATCTAATTCTGGGAAGAAACAAGATCGATAAGACAATCCTCTCTGAGTATTTAAATCAACTGTTTTTTAATTTAGTTTTTTTGTCATTTATTTGCATTTTAACAAAAATAGAATCTTTTAATCCTCAGTCAACATTTAAGTAATACAAATTTTAAAAACCAGAGTTCTGAGAAATATGTAATTGCATAACAAAGTCATACATGGGTTGACTCATAATTTCAAAGTAAAATCTCTCCAAAAGTCCTTAACAAGTGGATGTCTCTCATATTTAAAATACAGACTGAGAGCATCCCTAACTCAAAAATCCAAAATCCAAAACACTCCAAAATCCGAAATGTTTTTAACACCAACTCGATGCGCAAAGGAAATGCTCACTGGAGTATTTCACATCTCAGATTTTCGGTTTAGGGGTGCTCAACCAGTAAGTATGTAATGCAAATATTCCAAAATCTGAAAAAAAGTCTAAACTCCTAAACACTTCTGCTCCCAAATAGTTCAGATAAGCAATCATCAAGCTATAATTAAAATATTATGCTTAATTTTCAAAATTCATCACTATACAATAAACTTTACTGCTTGCCTTTTATGAAAATCAAGGTAACACACAGATAAGAAGGAATTACCAATTTCTAGAACATAGTGCTCTGTTCTACTCACTTGACAACCAAAAGTTGTGCAGGCAAGAACGTAACAATTGGCATTTTCTAAGTGCTTATCATGTACTACTACATGAAGTGGATTCTATTAGTAAGGCCATTGTACAAACAGACCAACACTAAGGGAGGTTATAAGGGAGATCTGAAGTCACTCAACTACTTGGCAGCAAAATCAAGATTAAAAATCAGATCTGAACCAGCCTAAAGTCTGTGGTATCCTACCAAGGCCAGAGTGCTCAACTTAAGGAGTTGAATTTTCTAATTAAAATATTGTTTACTATGTTAAAATTGTCAAGCAAGCTTTTAAAAATTAATAATTATACGACATAAATGTTCAAATATTCATATCTGGGTATTGCTCATGAAAATTGTTTATGGCAATTACGAAGGTATCTTCCTTTTTCCAAAATCACATCTGAAACTTGTTACTTCAGCTATACTGTTCCCTGAAATAAAATCATTTTTTTAAATAAACAGTACAAGGAGTAGGATGTACTAGTTAAGAGTGATGTTTGGATTGCACTAATTAGAACTATTTAGGATTCCAATTTCTATTCTTCCAACAATGAACTGGATATCAGCTTCAACAATTTCTCATCCTCTCTAGCATTGGTTGCCGTGTCTAAACAGTAAGGAACTTAAAAAAAGAGAGAGAGAGAGAAAGAAAAACATGCATCTCACATACCAGGGAAAAAACTAAATAAGATGACATAACACTAAAACAGGGCCCGTTGTTTAAAAAGAACACACAAAAAAAGGTTTAAAACCAAGTGTCATA
Organism: Aotus nancymaae; assembly: GCF_030222135.1. Taxonomy (NCBI): domain Eukaryota; kingdom Metazoa; phylum Chordata; class Mammalia; order Primates; family Aotidae; genus Aotus; species Aotus nancymaae. Next base: position 44,637,711 of record NW_026988431.1, on the reverse strand, counting down.
ATACTCAAAATCAAACTGAGAGGCCCACACCAATCTAAACAATGCATGACTGGCCCTTCTCAGTGACAGCAAGTCTAAATATCTGGATGCACAATTTTGTTTTCCCAGCTATGTTACTAGAAACTGACCTTTTACTAACACATCATTTCCAAAATTAAGAAAATACTAGTTGTAAAAGACTAGCAACGCTTCCTTTGGGTGTCCAGTAGGAAATGTGTTAGCTTCCGAAGCACAATACACTTCTGGCCGGGCTGTGATCTGCATCAACATAAATTCAGCACACTTGGATTTCAACAGAAAGGCATCCACACACATTTTCCTTGCTTGCTTGACTTTTGCCTTACTTGACCTTCTGCAGTCTTGGTTTTAGAAAGTGTCTTTTTTCCTTAAACAACAACAAAATGTAAGCATCTAAATGAGCATGATTTCCTTTACAACATGGTCCTGCGGCTACCCCATCCTGGGTGGGTCAATGCCATCCAACTGCCTCCCTATAGAGAGTAAAGACTTTACGAAAACCAGCAAATATAAAAAGCCCCACAGATCCTGGCTGTACCTTATGATTAGTAGACTGCGTAACAGGTATCTGTGTGTGCCCACAGTAGCCCCGAGGGACCCGCTCTGAGTCTCTGATCATATTCCTTCCATTTCTGCAGAGTTTTTAACTAACTCTAAATATATCAGTCAGTAGTAATAGCAGCTAGTGTTTATTAAGTACCCATTTACATGTTGGACACTGTAAATATTTGAATGGTTTATCACTCAAATATTATTTCATGTCATTTTTACATCAGGAAATAGAATGCCCATTTTACAAATAAGGAAACTGAGACTCATCAAAAATAAGTGAGTAGTGTCCCCAAAGAAATAAACTAACCTGCTGATTTCACAGCAGAGAGCTCCTCTGCCAGCCACACCCCTACCTCTACCTACACATACTCTCTCCCACATCTGAAGCATACGTAAGACTGACATATATAGATTCCATGACTGTATTCCTCCCTACCCTTCCATGCCAAATATTATAGAGGTGCTTCCCATCCAGTTTACTGCCCCAGCAGCTTCTTAATAAGTTCCAAAAAAACAAATTCAATAAATGCTACTGAGCATCTCCTGGGCCCCATGCATGGTACTTGGGGCTGATAATGTCATCAGGTGAGGAGAAGAAACAACAGACCCCAGGGAAAGGCTTGCAGGAAGACAAATGTGGAACAAGCATAGCACTGACAAAAAGTGAGCTTTTGTCCGCTGGATAGTGGTGGTGAGGCAGAGTTTGCCAGCTGCACTGATAGACCTGGCTAGGCCTGGGATGCCCTGTGCCAGAGGTGAGGAAAGCAAACATTTTCTAAACTTAGGGCCTTTGCCATTCAAAACATCATTAAGAACTCATCACAACCTTTCAAAGAATTCTGCATGAATAGTCTAAGCATAAAACAAATCCAAACAATAAATATGTAGGTTTCTGGGTCTGGGGTGTGTGGTTTTAACATCAGGGAAGGAGGAAACACACAAGCTGCTGCAGGAGCATTCTGTCCAGTGCAGCTGGTTCTAACTTTTCATTACTCAGGACAAAGTCAGCTTCCTGGAACCCCCAAAGAGAGAAGTGAAAAGGCAGCTCTTCCTGCCACTTTTAGATTTTCCCTTCTATCCATGTCTTCAAGGCAACCCAAAGACGCAGCTGCTTCCATCCTCACATTTATCCCAAACAGAGAGATGCCAAGAGGAAGGAAGTGGTCTGAGGCCTCTAAAAAGCAAAGAGGTAACTCCTCCTCCCGCTGCTCAGAGGTGAAGTCACAAGTGACAGGCTCAGTGACCATGTGGAACCTGGGGTCCCACCATCCACAAAAGGATTCCTTTGTGTAGATGTCAGGATTTGCCCCCTCCATCACCCAGACTAGAAATGGCTCTGAAACACTAAACAAGCAAATAAGTGAGTAAATGTTGTAGAAGACACATACCAGGAGGTGGAAAGTGACAAGCAGCTGAGTGAACATGGCCAACAGACACACTGCCTGGCTGCACAGTATTTTAAGATCAGGAAAGTTTATACAGATCTTGACATCCAGTTTCTCTTGAAATATTGGATAATCAGGCAACAGTGGATCTGTGATTCCAAGTAGAACCTAAGAATTTCAGAGGCTTCCCTCTTCAGAAAGGTCTGCCCATTTCCCAGACACTCAGTCCCGCCACCCTCAGGCTGCCCTATACACAGCAGCCCCTGACTCATTCCCACTACCTGCCTGGCCACAGTGGAACATGAGCCCTGATCTCAGTATTACCATCTTTATATCTCACACTACTCTGAATGGAAAACCAACCAGCACAAATCTACAATAAGTAAATGCTCAGGTTTTTGAGATTTTTATTTTCACCTCCCTTGCCATTATACACAAAAGCCCAGACACAGAAACAGCAGCCAAGGAAATGGGAGGCAAAGGGCAAGAGGGAGGGAGAGTAAATAAACAGTGCATTCCATGTGGAATTAGTGAAAGCATACCACAGGCTGGCACATCCCAACATGGGCACAGCGTTGCTCCTACTCCCACTCCCATGACCACAGTCTAACCAAGGCAGGCCCCAGGCCCCAAATGTCTTCATCCCATACAATGCAGTTTTCTTTTTTTTTTTTTTGAGACAGAGTCTTGCTCTGTTGCCCAGATTAGAGTGCAGTGGCGCAATCTCTGCTCACTGCAACCTCCACCTCCCGGGTTCAAGTGATTCTCCTGCCTCAGCCTCCTGAGTAACTGGGATTACAGGCATGCACCACCACGCCCGGCTAATTTTTGTATTTTTAGTAGAGACGGAATTTCACCATGTTGGTCAGGCTGGTCTCAAACTCTTAACCTCAAGTGATCCGCCCACCTCGGCCTCCCAATGTGCTGGGATTACAGGCATGAGCCAAGGCGCCCAGCTGCATTGCAGTTTTCAACAGGCTTTCACCAATACTGAAACTGATTACACACACAAACTTCTCCCATTTGGACAGATGTCCTCCCCCTCCCTACAGGAAAGTAGAGGGGACTGCATTTCCCTTTCACAGTTTCAGAGAAAAGTGAATTAAGGGATCAAGGAGGGTGAAATTCAGGCTTTCCTAACAGATGTGAGGAAGCAGGTACCTAAACATGACTTCCAGTACCAGCAAACCTCCAACCTATTGCAACCAGGGAGGCTGATCATGTTTTATCTACCATGTTACCTTAATCCTGAACAAATTATGAAAACAAAAAAGGGGACGTATATTTTAAAGAAGTGAGACCAATTTCTGAATGCTATCCACACGCAACTCCTTATCAGAGAACAGCATCATCACATTAGTTCTTCTAGTAGAATACTAGTAATTGCCATATTATTGTGAAACATATTTATATAGTGCTTTATAATTCTCAAAGTGTTCATGTTTCCTTAGAGATAAAAAGGGCAAGTACTCTATGCCTACATAACCAGGAAGGGCACTATAGCACAAAGCCTTGAGTAACTTACTCAAGATGACCAGCTGATTAGTTAACATGGTGCTACAGCGCATGCATGAATTCCGGAAATACACAGAGTGACTCTGTAGTTGAGAAAACAGGACTGGGCACAGTGGCTCATGCCTGTAATCCCAGCGCTTTTGGGAGGCCAAGGTGGGTGGATCACTTGAGGCCAGAAGTTAGAGACCAGCCTTGGCCAACATGGTGAAATCCCATCTCTACTAAAAATATAAAATAATTAACGGGGCAGGCACCTGTAATCCCAGCTACTCAGGAGGCTGAGGCAGGAGAATCACTTGAACCCCGGAGGCGGAGGTTGCAGTGAGGCAAGGTAACGTCATTGCACTCCAGCCTGGTGACAGAGCAAGACTCTGTCTCAAAAAAATAAAATAAAGTAACAGTAACTCCTGTTAAAGAGTAAATAGAGAGAAAAAACTTTGTCACTTGATTACATATACATATATACCTTGATGTATACACCATACATATAGATACCAAAGACATATTTTAAAAATTAATTTACGCCAGGTATAGTGACTCATGCCTGTAATCCCAGCACTTTGGGAGTCCAAGGCAGATGGATCACTTAAGGTTAGGAGTTCAAGACCAGCCTGGCTACAAATACAAAAATTAGCCAAGCACAGTGGTGTGTACCTGTAATCCCAGCTACTGGGGAGGCTGAGACATGAGAATTGTTTGAACCTAAGAGGCGGAAGTTGCAGTGAGCCAAGATAGTACCACTGCACTCTAGCCTGGGTGATAGACTGAGACTGTCTTGGAAAAATAGTAATAATTTAATGTTAAGTATTATAAAGGATCTGTCTATTCTGTTATCCTTTTTACCAGATTAAGAAAGGGTGACCAATCTGAATTACAGGTTTAAAATGTAGTTTCTGTCTTACTCATAAAACAGTATTGTAACCACAAAGCAACCACTTGCTCACATCAAATGTTTCTGAAATTGAGTCAACATTCAAAACAATTACTGCTAAATGGGGCAACACTGATGGTCCTTCCAGAGATGTGCATTTCCAGAGCCTCCAGGACTCTCATCCCTGAGTACATGTTGCCCTCTAGTGGCATGCACCTCCCTGCAGCCTGGGAGAAGTCGCTCAGGTAGAGGAAGCTTCCAGCAGTGATCTCCAAACATTTCTCACATACCCTCTCTCAGCTCAAAGAGTTTTTGCCGTAAAAACTTTCAACACATACTTATATATAACTTCTATACCTATACTACCATAATAATTACATTCATTATAAAACTGAGACAAAAGAGGCTTTTAAAAATTACAGTCTGAACAGAAGTTCTAATCATTTCTTCTTGCACCCTAATGGCTCATTGCAAGCACCCACTCTGGAGATACCTGTGCTTTACAGAGAACCCCACAGTGTTATTTCATTCAGAAAAATCACAACATAATTTCTGCCCTTAAAAAAAAAAAAAAAAAAAAAATTTCTTGAGAGTGCTATGAGTAACTTAAGTGTCTGCGGGTGAATGAGGCAATAATCCTGAAGTTAGCCAGTGTACACACTCTGAAGGGATATAGTCAGGCTAACCACAACACTAAGTTGGTTTTGATGGTCTTGGTAAAACCCTTACCAGGAAACAACATAGCTTTTATTCATACTTAGTGCAGGAAGCTAAACAATCCAAGACCTCCTGAATTTTGGGTATCCCTACTTTCCTTCCTTCCAGATAACTCACCTATATGTATTCAAAATCTTAGTATACATGAGGCCTTTTATCTAAGACAGTCTTTACTAAAAATACACTTTAAGGTTTCCACCCAAAAAGAGCATGTAGCACTCTAACTTGCCTCAGTAAACAGAGGATTGTACCAGCACGCTCTACTGAAGTACGGAGGCATTGCTACTGACACTCACGACGAATATAAAAAGTAGACTTAATCGGTCCCTTGCTCTCAACATTCTGAATGATCCTAGCTGGCACCACTGGTCTTGAACCATATCTTTGAGAAGCAAGGTGATGACTCAAAAATTATTCCAAAAAGAGTAATAATCTGGAATATGTATCAGGCTCACATAAAGTAAGAGAAGGAAAGGTTTCTGATGGTTGTTATTGTTGTTTCATCTTTTCTTTCCACTTATGCATTCCCAAAAGCTAGTTGAAACATCAAAGATACTTGCCATCAGTTAACTAAGGTAATGAAGGTGTCTTAAAACTTACCTCTGCAGTCCTGGTGCCTAGCACAAGCTGGATATATCATTGTCAGTTTTTATTGTGATAAGAAGACAAACTTTTTATTTCTCCCCAAGGTTGAGGGAAAAAAAAAATTGAAAATTCTAGTTTTTAGGGCAATTTATTCATGAAACAATCTATTGCTAGAAAAGCATAAGATAAAAATTGCTTGTGATTATTAATTTTAGGTATTAACTGGCTAGGCCACTGTATCCAGTTGTTTGGTCAAACACCAGTCTAGATGTTGCTAAAAAGATTTTTAAAAGATGTGATTAAGATTTTAATCAGACTTTGAGTAAAGTTACATTCTATAATGTCTGTGGGCCTAATCTAGCCGATAAAAAGCCTTAAAAGACTGAGGTCCCAGCCAGGCGCAGTGGCTCACGCCTCTAATCCCAGCACGTTGGGAGGCCGAGGAGGGCGAATCACTAGGTCAGGTGAGTTCAAGACCAGCCTGGCCAACATTGTGAAACCCGTGTCTACTAAAAATGCAAAAAATTGGTGGGGCACAGTGGCTTATCCCTGTAATCCCAGCACTTTGGGAGGCTGAGGTGGGCAGATCACCTGAAGTTGGGAGTTCAAGACCAGCCTGACCAACATGGACAAACCCCATCTCTACTAAAAATACAAAAATTAGATGGGTGTGGTGGCACATGCCTGTAATCCCAGCTATTTGGGAGGCTGAGGCAGAAAAATCATTTGAACCCAGGAGGCAGAGGCTGCAGTGAGCTGAAACTGTGGCATTGGACTCCAGCCCAGGCAACAAGAGAGAGACTCCATTTCAAAAAAAAAAATTAGCTGGGCTTTGGTGGCAGGCACCTGCAATCCCAGCTACTCAGGAGGCTGAGGCAGGAGAATTGCTTGAACCCAGGAGGTGGAGGTTGCAGTGAGCCGAGATGGAGCCACTGCACTCCAGCCCAGGCAACAGACTGAGACTCCATCTCAAACAAATAAACAAACAAAAAAGACTGAGGTCCCCAGAGGAAGAAAGAACTCTGCCTCCAGACTGCCTTCGGACTCAAGACTGCAACATCAGTTCTTCCCTGAGTCTCCAGCCTGCCCTAAATATCTCCAATTTGTCAGCCCCATAATCACATGAGCCAATTCCTTAATATAAATACCCCTTTCTTTTTTCTCCCCTTTTCTCTCTCTAGGTAGATATAAATATGTATGTATACACCCATATACATACAAACATATAACATAAACTTTTTTTCTACTGGTTCTATTTCTCTGTAGAACCCTGCCTAATACATTGCCTAAGGATTTTTGAAAGATCATGACCACAAGTATTCATGCACTGCCCTCTGCTGTGCTAAATGTTAAAATACATTCCACCTAAGTTAAGGTTAGCCCACTGTATTAAGTCCAATCACTAAATGAAAGCTATTCTTCTAAAACTAAAATTGGAGAGTGATGGTAAAAGGGCCAAGAAAAATCTTGCCAGTCAATAATCAATATTCCTAGGTAGACAAGTCCCACTGACATTTCATTTTAATAATGGTGGGTAATCTTAGTCCAATAATAAAATGATTTCAAAGTGTGTACATCTTCATACAATACTGTACTTCATAGAAAAGGTTTCACCAGAGTTTCCTAAATAAGAAAGAAGAAAATACACTAAGAAAAGGTAAAAAGAAGAAAAAAAAAATTAACTACCTCTTGGTTATCTTTGTTTTGGTTTGGCCAGAAAATCTTATGATAAAGTGTCTCCATTGAATTGCTGGAATCAGTTCGGTCAAAACAGTGACGATCCAAAACTTCCAACGTGTGCAAAACCCGACTGATAGTCACTCCTACCGGCAGAAATTAAAGTGGTTAATGAAGCCAAAAACAGAATAACACAGTACAAAAATCACCATTCTATATGAGGCAAAAGAAATTTTTTAAATTATCATTTTTGGCATATGCTACCAAACAATCAACAAAACCAAACTTGACATTCTAGACAGCCAGGATCTAAAAGGCATAAACTGAAGAATGTCCTCAAAATTCACCAGGTGGCTCTGTCAAAAAGTTTCCTTATTCATGGGGAGTGGTTTGCAAGAAGCAGAAACACTGCATAAACTCCAACATTCAAAAGCACTCGTTCCTCTGTGGCGTTCTGTACCTGCTGTGGATTCTTGGCACTTGTCAAATGACCACCGAACTTCCACTGCACGGCCTCTTTGTTTTATCTGTTGTTCTACTTCATAAATTCTTGCCCGAACCTGAAAGATAATCGCTTCTAATTAACTTGTGCTTGAAATGCCACAGTGGCTGTCTAAATCACGTCAGGTTTTTCTACGTGAGTCAAGTATCTTACGGCGAACTATAATCTTGACTGCATTGTAAGAAACACAGCCTGTGGCCCAAGAAGTGAATTTTTACAATTTACAAATGGTAATTCAATGTCAGTTTTCAATAATAAAGGCTCACAATAATAAATGGTTGCAGAATTTGTTTTACAAGTGAAATTTTTTTTTTCAGGATACCACATGGAAAGATGAAGGTTCTAAAATAATCTCTTGGTCAGGTGTGGTGGCTCACACCTGTAATCAAATGACTTTGGGAGGCCAAGGCGGGCAGATCACGAGGTCAGGAGTTCCTGATCAGCCTGGCCAATATAGCGAAACCCTGTCTCTACTAAAAATACAAAAATTAGCCAGCCATGGTGGCACACACCTGTAATCTCAGCTACTGGGATTGAACCTGGGAGGTAGAGTTTGCAATGAGCCGAGATCACGCCACTGTACACCAGCCTGGGCAACAGAGCAAGACTCTGTCTCAAATAAATAAATAATCTCTTTGAGCCATTCTTTTATGTGTGAAAGCAACTTGAAATGTTTTACTAGTTTAAGAAAACTGCTTGGTAAAAGACAGGGATTTTATTCTAAATATTAATCACAATCCTATGGTTCAAGTCACATAAAATTTTGAAACAACCCAGTACTAATAAGAACAATAACACTTACTTACTAATTAGCCAAACTACTACAGGAGTCATGGTCACGTACTAGAACCACCACCATAATTACAGTCTGGTGGCAGAACTCTCAGCAAGAACTGTTCAGCGAGATGGTGAAAAGAAAGGGAGCAACTTCATGAACTTCTGTGGTTCTGAAGAGGCTAAACAGTTCTCTAAGGTCACCCAGAGTGTTATTGGGCAAAACTGGGAATAGCACCCAAGCATCTAGATACCAAAACCTGGGCCTGACCCACTGTACCCTGATGCCTCTCAAGGATGCAAACAGCCATCAAGTCACTGAAACATAAAGTCTACCTGCTGATTGAAAGCCGTGTTCCCACCCGGCATGGGGAGGCTGGAAGGGGCCACCTGCAACAGATCCAGGGGCGAGCCTGGGTTTGCGCTCTTATTTTCATTTGTGGAATAATTCCACACCAAGGCACTTGGGCAACAGAGAGTGACAGTCTGGAAATGAAACAGGAAACGTTGGATATTCAGAGGAAGGAGAAAAGCATAACAATAGCTAAACAGTAAAAATGACATCCTATCATTACTATATCATAGGGAGTTTAAAATATGAGCATCTTACCCCATTCTTAACTTCGCAATTGAGAAGACAAAACTAAAAATTACAAAGTTGCAAGAGAGGAAGTACAGCTATTGAGAAATTAAGGAATATAATAATTCATAAGCTAATACTCCAGTACAGGAACCTGAAGGAACTTAAAAAAAATGCAGTAATCATCACTTAAAAATCATCACTTAAACCAATTTTTCATGCAATTAAAAACATGAGATGAAATTAGGATATATAATTTCTAAGGCTGTAAAAGCTAAAAAAAAATTATTTAAAAACAAAAACAAAATCAAATAATGACGTAATAGTAGCTTCAATGCTGGGCAGGCGGTAGCCCTGGACAAGGGGTTGTCAAACTTTTTCTATAAAAAGCCTGATAGTAAATGTTTTAAGCTTTGAAGGCTACCTACACTTTTTGTCACGTATTCTTCCTTTTTGTTTTAATAATGCATTAAAAACATAAAACCTATTTTTAACCTTGTGGGCCAAATTTAGTCCACAACCTGTAGTTTGCCTACCCTTGCCCTAGAAATTTGCAGACATTCTTTACTCAACCAGATGTACTTTAAATGACCATCTTACTTAGAGGTCACAACAACCTGATGATCTAGGTAGTGTTATTCCCCACCTTTACCAAAGAGAAATAAATATGAGCCACATAGCAGATTAGTAACCAACCCAAGTTTGATTTCATGAATAGCACACATGCTCAGAACCACTATGTTATCCTGTTGCCCCCTAAACATCATAGCTCACATTTAATTAAGCTAATTACACTTACTCTGCGCTGAACACTGTCCTGGAAGCTTTCTGTCATCATAACCTTAACTCTATGAGGTAATGAAGTAAGAACTGTCATTACTCCCCACTCAGACATGGGGAAACAGAGGCTCAAGGTCATAGTTACCAAGTGGCAGAGTGAGGCTTAAAATCAGGTCTGTAATAGTTTTAAAGTGTACATCTAAGCCATTATTATGCTCTCGTGCCACTCAACAGCATACAACGTAAGCTTAGAGAAAGAACGCAATTTTTTTTCAAAACTGTGAAATTAAATACAAAAAGCTGGCCAGGCACAGTGGCTCGCACATATAATCCCAGCGCTCTGGGAAGCCAAGATAGAAGGATCACTTGAGCCCAGGAGCTTGAAACCAACCTGGGCAATACAGGGAAACCCCGTCTCTACAAAAACTTAAAAATTAGCTGGTCATGGTGATGCACACCTGTAGTCCCAGCTACTCAGGAGGCTGAGGCAGAAGGATCACTTATTTGAGGCAGGAGGATCACCTGAGCCTAGGAGGTCCAGGCTGCAGTGAGTGACAATTGTGCCACTGCACTCCAGCATGGGTGACAGAGCAAGACCCTGTCTCAATCAATTCATCAATCAATTAAAAAAAAAAAAACTAAATTCTGAGGTCTAGGAGTCATCTTTGTGGAAACCAGATGATAGATACAAAGAATGTCGAGTCCCTGAATCTTTTTCCACTCGGCTATATTCCTACTGCCTTCCTCCTGCCTGTGACAATGTGGAGTTCTCAACTCCTCCTGACAGAGCCCTTCTCTGTGTCCTTGATTCCAAAGCCCTCTAATACCCAGGGCACTGATCTATCAAATACTTCTTCTTCTCCTATTTGCTCTTAACTTACGAACAAGTTCAAATTTGCCCATCACAAACAAATTTTTTTAACTCTTCACTCAGCTGCCATCTTTATCCACTATCCATTCTCTTCTCTTCCCTTCATAAACATGTTTCTCAAAAGAACAGTTAGTACTATTTTCTCCTTATTCTCCATCACTCCTCGACAATTCTTAATTTGGGTCCTTATCCACCATTCAATTAAACAGCTCTTAATAAGATCACCAATGAACACTATATTGTCAAAGACAACTTTAGCCATCTTCTTGCCAGACGCCTCCAATACTCTAGGCATTGCCCACTACTCATTCCTTTTTGAAACTTTCTGCAGACCCCAGTTTAGCATACTGGTTGAGTGTGGACTCTGGATCCTGATTGCTTTGGTTTGGATTCCAGCTTGGCCACTTTCCTGCTCTGTAACCTATGCATTATTAATGTTATAAGAATAAGAATGGTTCCCATCTCATAGGCTAGTTCCAAGAACTAAACGACTTAATAACATATGTTACAACTTAGAACAATGCCTAGAACATGGTAAATGCTATTCCTATGCTAATATAATTATGACAATATTACTGCTATTCTCATCACCTTTGGGTAACAATACTCTCCCTCTGTTCTCTCTCCAGTCTGGCCAACCTTCCTAGTGTTCGTCATGGACTTCCCCTCTGCCTGACTCTTAAGCACTCCTGTCCTTCAGGTTCACAGATTCTCTCTCACTACAAAATTCTTTAGGCAATCTCACTCTCTCTTGGGTTTTTCAAAGCCAAAGTTCTTGAAGGATTCAAATCCACACAACCGGCCAACTGTCCGCCCAAATCTTTAGAACTGGAAATGTAACAACTCTTGAACATGTCCATTTGGAGATTCTAAAGGACAAAACAGTCCAAAATACTCTAAAGCCGAACTCACTGAAATGTTTCCAAACTGATTTGCCTTGCAAGACTCCTTATTTCCTACCTTCCCCCTCCCACAAATCTTCCCTCTACCGTGACCAATACAACCTAACAACATTACACAACTACCTGTGTCATTTTGCTGCATAAAACTCTCTGATGACATCTCACTCATAAAGCCCACAGGGCATCCTCTATCCCGTGACCCCCAACAGATTTTATAATTTATGTCCCACTAATACCAACCTACAGAAAAGATAACTGACCAACCTCTGGGCCTCTTCCCAAACTATTTCCTCTGTCAGGAAACTTTGACTCTTTCTTTTTATCTTTCTCAACTCACTAGAACTAAAAAATTTCTTTCACAAAGCCTCTGTGAATTTTAGGTTGGGCTGTAAGTTCCCCTTTTCAACTACCTTGGCCCCCTGTGCATCTCCCCACAGGCCCTTGTCAAATTATTTGGAAACTGTCCATTTATGATCCTGTTTTCCTGACAAGACAGTAAACTCTGCCAGAGTGGAGACCATGTCTTGAGGGCCAACTCTGTTTCAAAGCTCCTTAGTATACAGCAGAACACAGTAAGACTCAAGAAATACAAACTGAACACTAAGCTGTGAGCTTGTCAAGGGCAGGGATGTATTTCATTCCTGATATTCCTGATAGTATCAGCCCAGCAACCAGCATGTTACTGGATGTTCAAGGATTACATAACCAACAATGCTTGGAAGATGAATGGAGTCTGATATATGATTTGGACTTTAAAGAAACACAGACGCAACCAACCCAAGATGTGAACTGGGAAAGATTAAAAATGCTGGCTGGAGAAGCTGTCTTTCCAGAAGAACAATAATACAACTAACTCATTCTGTGGGGTCCCCAAAGGATTTTTAATTGAACTGCTTAATGAACCTAATAAAGGACAACTGCAGTAACTTTCTCCTAGATGAATGCAAGAAATTTTCTCTCAGCTTGATCCATCACAGGGAAATAAAAACATAAAATTTCAATCAATAAATTACTTGGGTGAGGGAAAACAAAAAACAGTCGTAGAAGTTCAACTAGAGAATTGAAAATGCTATTCCCAACTCAATCACTTCCCACACTGAATTTTAACATAAAGTAACAAGGGCCAAGGACTTACCTGCAACATACAACTAAGTCCATAAACCAGGGGACCATGCTGTGCACAGGAAAGAAAATCTGAGAAGGCCAGCTGCACAGGGCTCATGCCAGGGCCGGGGGGGCCAGGGCTGGGGGCCCCGATACTCGAGTTGTTTGGTCCTATCATCATGTGGGGTGAGTGGGCAGCAAGGAGGTTGGGGCTATCGCTCAGCAGCAAGGAAAGACGCCGGGCACAAAAGTAGGCAAGACGACGAGACAGGTAGGCCGACTGAACAAACTCATCTGAATACTGAGAAGTAGAAGGACACCAGACTTCAGTCATGTCTTATGCGTCTTGGTTAAATAACTATTTTAACATAGACTTTTTTTTCATTTAAAAAAAGAAAAAAAAACTTCAAAGCTATAAAGCAAGTGCTGTCCAATAGAAATAGAATGTGAGCCACAGGTATAATTTTAAAGTTTCTAGGAGCCATGAAAAAAATAAGAAACAGGCAAAAATTAGAAGATTAATGTATTTTATTTAGCCCAATATATCCAAAATGTTATCATTTCAACCAGTAATCAACATAAAAAGCATTACTGTTATACACTTTCTCATACTAAGCCTGAAATCTGGTGTGCATTTTACACTTAGAGCACACATCAATTTGGACTGATCACATTTCAAGAGCTCAGTAGCCGTATCTGGCTAGTGGCTATTGTAATGGACAGTGCAGGTACAGACTATATCAGGGGAGAGACACAGGACCCTATGGTGTAGTCTGTGGGGAGGGTACGAGAGTGAAAGGGAGAACTGCTGCTCATTGGATATTCTTTCACTTTGCTTGAATTATCAAATATACGTATCACTTAAGAATTTTTTTTTAAATAAATCTCACCCAGATACTTCAAATATAAGCACATCTTAGACCAATCATCAAAATAAAAAGTTTCCTCCCCAAGAGTCTCAAAGACTTGTCAAGAGAATGTAGAACATTCTTTATCTTCAAAAGGGATGATTTGTTTTGTTTTCACAGAAATCTGTGTTATTATAGGGAGACAGTATTTTAAAAGCTGGTTGCTTTGCTCACTGATGGGAGAAATCAATGTGGGTAAAATTACTTAAAACTTAGGACACATGGATAAAAACTATGAACATGGTTAATACAAATGACGGATAAAACTTATTAGAAGCTTTTATCACTTCATATGTTGTAGCATCAAAGACATTTTTTCCTTCCATTTCAACAGGATTTTTTTTTTCCTTTTCCCCCTCCACTTACCTAATCATTCTTATCAGACTCATTTCTTGCTCATAAAACCAACTGCCTCAAGGGGACATGTACTATACCTGCAGCATTAGTGGTAACAAAAGTTTAAGAAGATCATCATCCATTGGTCTGATTTTTTCTAAAACATCCAGGATCCATGTCAAATATTCATGTTTTTCTAGCATTCCTTCCTTAAATGAACAAAGAAAAATTACATTAATAACGTTAAAAACAAAAAAGCACTGTCATTCTTACGCTTAAGTCAAATTTTACTACTTTTTTGTTGCTGTTGTTAAACACAGTCTCAATGATCACAGTCCAAATTCTAAACAAATCAAAGAACTAATCTGTTTTGTATAGTTTTTTTGTTTTTTAGTAATCTGCTCAAAATTGAGAAAAATTAATTCCAACAACAACAACAAAAAAATTCAGAAGCTTTCACAACCGCAGGGTGTATCAAGCTCCTGGCTAGATTTTGGGGGAGTACGAACTCATGCTCATGGAAGGAAACTTGGATATCAGTGACAATTATAAAGAAGATAAGCACTGCTCATATCATCATCTTAACAAAAGTTTGAAAATCCCATCAGATCCAATGTCCTCTTAATAGCTTCTTTCACTATCCCAAAATTAGTGTCAGATACTATCGCCTATCTATAAAATATAACCTTAAAAATCAATATAATGACCTAATAACCAGAAATGAAAGGAGCTTATGATAAAATCATGTATAAGCATTTCAACACAACTACAATAAAAAAACAATAATAACCCCACCAATTTCCAAAATGCGCCACAGGGGTGACGCAGCTCCTAGTGAGATCACTAATCTTGATATAAGCACTACAAGCATCTTTTGTCTATTGCCTTCATATACATATACACATATATACAGACATACACACTATTTTATGACATTCTATGCATATATAGATTTAATATCCTATTATAGTTTTGTATTATAATTCACAGAATGAAAGAATCTTTGAGATAGAAATCTGGGAAAGACACATACTTTTATGGTCATTCCGATAACAAACTTACTAGTTCATACGAAATTTTACTTTGTTCCTAGCAACTGTTAGGTATCCAGTGTCCCACTGTAACGGTTATTAAGGAGTCACGGGAAAATATTACACTGATAAATTATAACTTGGAGTATTTCAAGGTTTACAGGGAGGCCACATTGACATGACATCAAGGTATACTTCCTGCTAATTTCTAATTTTTTTAAATGTTTAGAGTCAAAAACAGTTAAAAAGTCACAAAAAAGCACAATTTAAAATTTTAATACCAGTAAAGTGAGTTCTAAAATAATAAATATATGTACAGTTTTTATTTGTCAATTTAAATTAAAATGTTTTTTAAAAAGAGACAAAATGGAATTTTCCATTAAGGTATAAGAGATGGTAAATTCAAGATTCAAAAAAAAAAAAAAAAAGGATCTTCATAAACAACAGTCCATCCTGTAGACGCTGTGTTTATATACCCATGCCCTTGTTTCTGCATATGTTTGTCTTCACGTGTATGAATTAGGGTCTGTTTCACATTTCAGAATATGGCAAATTGAAATATAATGAACTTTTAAATTTTAACATTACTATTTCAATTATATTCCTTCCTTTAGGACCTAACTGCTTTCTATTAAAAAATACTAATTTCAATACTCCTAATATATAATTCTTCCAAAAATATTAAGCAAGCTGAGAGATACTTTTTCCAAGATGCAGACTAAATTCTGAGTTCAGTAAGTCATAAAAGCTCAGGACAGTCACTGAAGTAGTCCCTCTTCTAAATGGAACTAGGATTTGTTTTTACTGACTTAAAAACTAACAATATTATGTCTCAAAAAGACCTTATTTTATCCTATGTTGAGCTCTTAGAAGAGCCTGAAAATTATAATAAAGGTTCTAAAGGGAAAACTTAGAAACCACATGTCCCCTCCCTCTTTAATCAAGATAACAGGTACTAAAATCTCTGCTAATAAGAGGACATGAACTGAATTCATCTCTCCTATCTTACCACGGAAAAGGCAATTATCAGCCCAAGCTCCCTCTTGTGGTCAACATTATTTACATCAGTTTGTCTGGGTGAGGGTCAGTCATTCCTTTACGCCTCTACCCGCCCCACCCCGCCCCACCGTCCGACCCCGTTTTGCATTTTCAGTTGTAGCTGAATTAAGATGACCTTTCTCTGGAACAACCTTGGTCTAAAGGAGGTCTGCTACCAGAGAAGGCATCAGCACAAAGGTGTTTTTGAATAAATATATCCAATCTTGCAAAATAAAAGGTTTAGAAGGATTACATTTAATAGTCCAATTACAAATTAATTAATAGCACTCAAAGAGTTGACATGATTGAAAGCTGGAGATCAATATGTATAATGAGCTGTCATCCCAGGGCAGATGTGTTACCCTGAATACAATTCAATGTGAGAAATGTCAGACTGCTTTCTTTGAATATATTGGTTGGTATAAAAATACGATTTAACCCCAGAATACCAGACTATAATTTGCTCTCTTCTTAAAAGCATGGCACACAATTTTGCATGTCTTCGAAAGGTTACCTGGAACATGTGAAATGCTAGCTTTTCGTTGTATTCCCACTGCTTCATGGCTTGCTCCACCTCTGGTGGCACAGGGACAGGGCCATCACCAGAGCTGGAGGCCATGTGGTAAAAGTCAGAAATCTTAGCCAACTGCTCTCGAAGATATCTGGTAGATATCTGTGTCCACTCTGCATTTAAAAAAGAAGAAAAACGTGAGTTTCTAGACACAATGGGTATAAGAATTACACTTTTTCTTTCCCTTTCTGATTATCTCGAGGGTGTATTGACAAAACAAACATCTGCTCCCTAAAAATGGTTTGTGCCTGTACAAGCAGTGCTCAGAAAAGGATGCCCACCCCAAAGTCCTTCCAGAATGCATGCTAGTGTGAGGTGGCCTGCCCTGTGGCAGCTCTACCCTTGTGCTTCCGTGACTCTTAACCTAGAAGAATAGATGTTCACTCTCTAATTAGGTCCACCTGGTGATCCTCCTGGTTAAACATCAGTTAGTATACCAAAAAAAAGGAGTGAGGGGGCAAAGCAGGACAGAATGGTGAAGGGGAAACCTGAAGGAATCTCAAATTCTACAGCAAAAGAATTCCAAAGCCCCCAAAAGCAGCTCTCTTAGGGTCCATTTTTCAGGCTCCATGTTGAATTTCAAATATGCCTAATTAAGATTTGTTTTGTTTTTGTCAGTCTTTAAGAGGACAGACATTCTTTCACTGCAGCTGGACCATGAAAGCATTCCAACCCACATTGCCCCAGGATGTGTCAGGAACACCCGCATGGCTTCCCTCCTGGCAATCATCTGGACCTTCAATTATTCTACCCTCCTCAACCAACACCAAGTGCCTCAAAACTCAGGAAGGGTGAAGTCAGAGAGGGTGGGGAGCAACAAACAGTAGGATACTGGAAAGGAAACCACCGAAGTAGCATCAGAAAAAAAAAGTCACTAAAATTATTCAAAAATGTCTGCCATAGGGGCACAAATTATATCAGTGTGTTGCCTCTGGCAACCATGAGAGATGTGATGCCAACTTTAGCCCATTCTGTGGATAAAAATGTAATAATTGCATGCTCACAGCCAAATTTCCCCAAGGACTAGCAAATAGCATTTCAGAAGAAACCACCCTACTGAAACATTACCACACAATGCTGTTTTCCCATTATTTGGCAATAAGTTCTCCCACCTTTTATTTTGACAAAAGAAAGAGTAGAAACTAAACCTCTGTTAGTCATTGAGTGCTTTGTTTTTACTTTTTAAATATTTAAAATTATTTAACAGAACACAGAGATAACTACTGTTAAGTTTTCATCTAAACCACTTATTTTAATTGTGTCTTATTTAAATTTAAAATTTAAATGCACGCTGGAGTTGTTAAACTTTGTTAACAAGCCAATGCCCAAAGATGAACAGATACTACTAGGTCGACATTCTGTTCCCAGTTTAATAGGTTTTCTGAAAGCACCGATAACAGATCACAAAGTTAGTCCACTGGCATTAAAAACAGTGCACTATCTATGTCATCAAGTTCTTCTGCCCTGTTATGGACTAACAGTCTCACGACACTCGTTCAACAAAACAAAATACCAACCATCAGATGAGACAAGTTTAGCTTAGCTATAATAAGCAAAAACAAAAATAACAAGGATCCAAATCCTAGCTTTTGTATGCCAAGCCTTGCTATTAACTCACTCTCAGTATGGTACTATTCTCAATATCCCCACTGAATATTTTAGCCTCAAGAGCTAAAAATACTAATAACACACACATTCATACACACCTATTTTGTCTAGGGTATATCTTCTTAAGATTTTTTGAATATACGAGAAATACAGGTTCGTTATAGAAAATGTATACAGTAGACATGAAAAGAAAAACCATCTGTAATGCCATCATCCAAAATCATGAAATATTTCAACACATATCCTTCTTTTTACTCTAAGTATGCATGAATGTTTTAATAAACATACGCGTATCTTTTTTAAAAATGTTGCTGAATATACTATTCCACAATCTGAACTCCTTTTGGGAGTCCATAAATAAAGCCTTTTAACCCCATGCTTTAAGTGTACTTAATGAACTTAAAGTTCTTATATCAATCAGATAGATTTAGGGCTCTGGGACATAAGACAGTTGAGTGGATAAGGATTAGTAAAACTGCAATTAAAAATTAAAAATAGAGGCCGGGCACAGTGGCTCACGCCTGTAATCCCAGCACTTTGGGAGGCCAAGGCGGGCGGATCATGAGGTCAAGAGATCAAGACCATCCTGGCCAACATGGTAAAACCCCGTCTCTACCAAAAAACACAAAAATTAGCTGGGCGAAGTGGCACGCGCCTGTAGTCCCAGCTACTAAGGAGGCTGAGGCAGGAGAATTGCTTGAACCTGGGAGGTGGAGATTGCAGTGAGCCAAGATCACGCCACTTCACTCCAGCCTGGCCCTTGGTGACAGAGCAAGACTCTGTCTCAAAAAAAAAAAAAAAAAAAAAAAAAATTAAAAATAGAAAATAACACATGGTGACTAGTACTGTACTCCTTAATAATTATTAATGATGTTGATAATTATTCACGACTAGGGAATGGTAATGAAAGGGCACCAATGAGTGGACAGTGGCCAGATGGGCCTACTTTCAACTCAGTTTTCAGCCCTGAGTGCACAGCAGAATGGTGACCAGAACTTTTAATAAATACCAGTGCCTTAGGCCCCACCCTAACAGTTTCTAATTTAATTAGTCTGGAGTAGAGCCCCAGCTTCAGGTGATAAAAAGAAAACAGAAGGCTAGGTGCAGCGGCTTAGCCCTGTAATCCTAGCACTTTGGGAGGCCGAGGCGGGTGGATCACCTGAGGTCAGGAGTTTGAGACCAGTCTGGTCAACATGGTGAAACCCCATCTTTTTAAAAATATAAAAATTAGGTGTGATGGTAGGGGCCTGTAATCACAGCTACTCAGGAGGCTGAGGCAGGAGAATTGCTTGAACCCGGGAAGTGAAGGTTGCGGTGAGCAGAGATGGCGCCACTTCACTCCAGCCTGGGAGACAGAGTAAGACTCTGTCTCAAAAAAGAAAAGAAAACAAATGGATTACAGATAATAACAAAGATGGAGGGGTAGGGAATGTTCAGAGGTAGAAAATACAAAGAAAGTGACTATGGAAGCTACTCTGAAAGTGGAGCAGTTCTAAATTCAGGCAATGCAGATGCTATGAATACATGTGTAGTTGTTGATGTTAAACAGAACTTCATGTCCATGAAGCCAGATTATCAGAAAGTTTATGATCATCAATGTTACTGAGTCGTGTCAGGGGTCAGGATTGAAAAGAATGACAGCTTTTTTGGACCATATTCTCCCTAGCATCCAGAATCCTGGAACCACTATTCTGCCTTTGTTAATGCCTAACCCTAGGAACAGAAGGCTGACCTGGAAGGGGTTTCAGAGGTCATGCAGTCCACCCTACCATTTTAGAGGTATTGGCACTGCAATCTTGGTCACCGATGCACAGCTTAAACCAGTAGTATACTGAGTGCTTTGTGTCAGTAGTACAAAAACAGTGTCTCACCCTAGTATATGAAAACATGTAAATTATAAACACATAATGGATGACGGCAGAGATGTGCCACATTACACACAAGCAGCTCCTCCCAGGCCTGTAATACCTGCGGTATTCAAAAGAGAACTGGGAGCTCAGCAGAGGAGGAACACCCACCATGGAGGCAAATACAGAGCATGCCAAATGCAGCAAGGCTCACAAAGGTCACCAGCAGGGTTATACCATCAGGGAGGTAGTACAGTGCAGTATTTAGTGCTATTAGCAGAATGGACTTTGAAACAGGATGGTCCCGGGGTCCAAATCTAAGATCTGCCACATATTAGTTGTGCAACCTGGAGCAAGAGATTTGCCTCTGCTAAATCTCAATCTCCTCATTTGAAAGATAGGGATTAATAATATACACATACCTCAGAGTCACTATGAGTCACTTAGCATGAAGCATGCAATGCAAAATCAGTGGTAGCTATTATCACCATCAGGATGAAAAGTTAACTAGAAAGGAAACTGACAGAACTTGAGTATCAATGGACAGCACCTCCTGTCACTAACATCAGATCCCACCTCTGTCTCAGCTGAGTTAACGCCCGCCCCTTGATTAATATAATCCAGGCAACGCTCTGAGTAAGTATTTATGGAATCAATCAATGTCAGTTTCACTATTCCAGACCTTCATTGGGCTGGGTAGTAGATCACACCGTAATCTCAAACACTTCAGGAGGCTGAGGCAGGATGATTGCTTGAGCCCAGGCGTTCAAGACCAGCTTGAGCAACATTGTGAGACATCGTTGTTACAAAAAAAATAAACAATATTAGCCGGGCATGGTAGCACACACCTGTAGTCCCAACTGTTCAGCAGGCTGAAATCAAAGGACCACTTGAGCCCAGAAGATAAAAGCTGCAGTGAGCCCAGACTGCTCCACTACACTCCAGCCTGGACAACTGAGTAAGACCCTGTCTCCAAAAAAAAAATCCTTCAATGGATCCACAATTCTTTTTTTTTTTTTTTTTTTTTTTTGAGACGGAGTTTTGCTCTCGTTACCCAGGCTGGAGTGCAATGGCGCGATCTCGGCTCACCGCAACCTCCGCCTCCTGGGTTCAGGCAATTCTCCTGCCTCAGCCTCCTGAGTAGCTGGGATTACAGGCACGCGCCACCACGCCCAGCTAATTTTTTGTATTAGTAGAGACGGGGTTTCACCATGTTGACCAGGATGGTCTCGATCTCTTGACCTAGTGATCCACCCGCCTCGGCCTCCCAAAGTGCTGGGATTACAGGCTTGAGCAGATCCACAATTCTTAATGAATTAAGGCCAAACTCCTTAGCTAGGAATGAACATCATTTCAAACACTACCATTTCTCACTATACTAGCTCCAGTTGCTTCCTCTCTCATGTTTGCAGTGCTTAATCCATCTAAAATACAGGCAGACTTCATTTTATTACACTCTGCCTTACTGTGCTTTGTAGATATTGCATTTCTTTTTCACATATTGAAGGTTTGTGGCATCATTTTCCCAACAGCATATGCTCACATCATGACCCTGTGTTACATTTTAGTAATTCTCTCAATGTTTCAAACTTTTCCATTATTATTATATCTGTCATGGTGATCTGTAATCAGTGATCTTTGAGTGACTATTATTAATGTCTTGAGGTGCCACAAACCATTCCCATGTAAGACAGCAAACTTAATAGAGAACGTTGTGTGTGTTCCATCAACCTGTCTCTGTCCCACATCTCTCTCTCTCTCTCCCCACCCCACCTCAGGCCTTCCTCTTTCTTGAGATACAATATAGAAATTAGGCCAATGAATGAACCTACAATGGCCTTTAAACATTCAAGCAAAAGCAAGAGTCACACATCTCACTGTAAATCAAAATCTAGAAATGATTAAGCTCAGTGAAGAGGGCATGTTAAAAGCCAAAACATGCCAAAACCAAAGTCTCCTATGCCCAACAGCCAAGTTGTGGATACAAAGGAAATGATCTTGAAGGAAATTAAAAGTGCTACTTCAGCGGACACACAAATGATAAGAAAGCAAAGCACTTTATTGTTGATACGGAACAAGTTTCAGTGGTCTGATAGAAGATCAAACCAGCCACAACGTGCTGTGTAGGCAAAAGCCTAATGCAGGGAAAGGCCTCAACTTTCTTCAATTCTAGGAAGGCTAAGAGAAGAAGCTGCAGAAGAAAAGTTGGAAGCTAGCAGGAGCTAGTACATGCAGTTTAAGCAAAGAAGTCATTGCACAATATTAAAGTATAAGGTGAAGCAGCAATGCTGACGTAGAAGCTGCAGCAAATTATCCAGAAGATCTAGCGGGGATCATTGACGAAGGTGACTACAGTGAACAACAGATTTTCAAGTTAGACAAAACAGCCTTCTGCTGGAAGAAGATGCCATCTAGGACCTTCATAGCTAGAAACCAGAAGTCAAGGCCTGGCCTTAAAACACAGGCTGACTCTCGTTTGGGGCTGTCGTGGCTGATGACTAAGCTAAAGCCAAGGCTAATTACCAGTTGGAAAAGCCTAAGGCCTTTAAGAAGTATACTAAATCTAATCAGTCTGTTCTCTATAAACAAAACAACAAAGCCTAGATGACAGCACATTTGTTTACAGTATGGCTTACAGAATATTTTTAAGCCTACTCTTGAGATCTACTGCTCAGAAAAAAAAAAAGAGATACCTTTCAAACATTACTGCTCTATGACAATGCATCTGGTTACCCAAGAACTCTGACAGAGATGTACAAGGAGATCAATGTCGTTTTCATGCCTGTTAACATGACATCCATTCTGTAGCCCATGATCAAGTAATTTTGACTTTCAAATCTTATTATTTAAGAAATATATTTCATTAGGCCATCTGATGGATCTGGGCACAGTGAATTAAAAAGCTTCTGGAAAGGATTCACCATTCTAGATCCCATTAAGAACACTTGTGATTCATGTGCCAGGGGGTCAAATATAGACTTCAACAGGAGTTTGGAAGAAGTTGATTCCAATCCTCATGGATGAGTTTGAGAGGTTCAAGACTTCAGTGGAGGAGATAGTAACAGATGTGGTGGAAACAGCAAGAGAACTAGAATTAGAAGTGGAGCCTGAAGATGGGACTGAATTGCTGCAGCCTCACAGTAAAACTAAGGATGAAGCGTTGCTTCTTATAAATGAGCAAACAAAGTGGTTTCTTGAGATGGAATCTACTGGGGAAGATGCTGTGAACACTGTTGAAATGATAACAAATGATTTAGAATACTTCATAAACTTCATTGATAAAACAGTAGCAGGGGTTTGAGAGGATTGACTGCAATTTTGTAAAATGTTACCAAATAGCATCACATGCTACACAGAATTATTTCATAAAATGAAGAGTCAATGAATGTGGCAAACTTTATTAATGTCTTCCTTTAAGACTTAAATTGCTACAACCACCCCAACCTTCACCAGCCACCATCTAGATCAGTCAGCGGCCATCAACACTGAGGCAAGACCTGCAACTAGCTAAAAGGTTACAACTCAATGAAGGCTCAGATGACTGTAAGCAATTTTAGGGATGAAGTATTACTTAACTAAGATGTTACTTTTTTTGAGATATGCGATTGCACACTTAACAGACTATAATATAGTGCAAGCATAACTTTTATATGCACTGGGAAACCAAAATATTCATGCAATTCACTTTACTGCAATATTCACTTTACTGTAGCAGTCTGGAACTGAACCCATAATACCTCTGAAGAATGTCTGTACCTTCTCTACTCACCTGTATTCTAACATTTAGTTTCCTCTAGTCTCTGAACGCCACTTCATCACCTAGCAGGGCTTTGTCTCTCCTCTCTGACATATCACAATTTCCTCCATCTTCCATCCCCATAAAACTATACCTTGCAGTAGACAATACTAAGCATTGATTTCAATCCATATACCATAAGGTCCTCCCAAAATAACTATCAAATCAAGTTCCTTCCCAATTACTCTGTCTCTTTCTTTCTTGATACAAACTTCTTCCTTTTGCAGTTTAAACTCACCACTGCATACGTAAAAAGTTTCAAACATGACAATAGTGAAAATGCCAAATTCCTTCTCTAATACACTGTCTCTAATATAACTAATTAGAAGCACCTGTTTATCAACGGGCTATAAATGAGCCATGCAAACACTGGACTTTCCATTCTTTTTCAATAAATTTTCTTGTAAATGTATGTGTATGTATGGGTTTTTGTATAAGCATATATGAAAAAACCTTTAACTTTGTAAAGGCTCGTTTTCCTCGCAACTTCCTTTTCCATCATCAAAGCCAGTAGATCGTTTTTTAAAAACTCCAACCAAGCCCGGCGCGGTGGCTCACGCCTGTAATCCCAGCACTTTGGGAGGCCGAGGCAGGTGGATCACGAGGTCAAGAGATCGAGACCATCCTGGTCAACATGGTGAAACCCCGTCTCTACTAAAAATAAAAAACATTAGCTGGGCATGGTGGCGCGTGCCTGTAATCCCAGCTACTCAGGAGGCTGAGGCAGGAGAATTGCCTGAACCCAGGAGGCGGAGGTTGCGGTGAGCCAAGATCGCGCCATTGCACTCCAGCCTGGGTAACAAGAGCGAAAGTCTGTCTCAAAAAAAAAAAAAAAAAAACACTCCAACCAAGTCCAGAGACTAAGGAGGAGCAAATCTTTAAGGTGATCCACCTGATATAGCCCTTTAAGTCAGAGGTGATGGGCTCCTCAATGGAGAAACTCATTTCCTTGGAAATTCTTCTTTACGCTATGAGTACAATAGTATCCCTTTCTGAGTGGGAACAGCCTGCTTCTCAAAGCTGCAGGACATAGAGGATTTAATCAGCCAGATGTTGGTGAAGACTGAATGAGAGAAAAAATACAAAACAAAAAATTTCAGTATATGTCAGTTATTACATACACCATTACTGAAGCCTCAATAAGAAAGACTGAAAGATTTTCCACCATTTTTCCTACATTTTCTGTTGTTAAAATACTTTTTTGGTCAAAGATCCCATTAACAGAGTAGAAAGATGATGCGCCAATTGGGAGAGAATGTTTTCAAACTGTTTATCAGGGAGTTGGGTCTAGAATACATGATGAACAATTAAACTCAATAATAAAAAGACAACCCAGTTAAAAAATAGGCAAAGGATTTAAACAGACATTTCTGCAAAGATAAAAAAAAAAAAAAATGGCCAATAAGCACATTTAAGATGCTCAACATCATTAGCCACTAGAGAAATGCAAATCAAAACCACAATGAAATACCACTAGGACAGCTACTATAAAAAAACAGATAATAACAAGTATTGAGAAGGATGTAGAGAAACTGAAATCCTCAGGTGTTCCTTGTGGGAATGTAAAATGGTAACTGTAGTGTGTGGAAAACAGTTTGATAGAATGTCATCACATAACCCAGTAAGTTATACACACCCAGGAGAACTAGCCTGTATATTTAAGAGAAATAACACTTGTCCACACAAAGACCTGTAAACAAATGTTCATAGCAGAATGTTCATTATAACCAAAAAAGAAAACAATCCAATATCCATCAACTGATACCTGGATAAATAAAAGGTGGTGTATGCATAAAATGGAATACTATTCGGCCCTACGAGAAAAGGAAGTACTAAAACATACTGCCACATGGATGTACCCTGAAAACATACATTAACTGAAAAAGCCAGTTTCAAAGGACCACATATTGTATAATTCCATTTATATAAAACGTCCAGAACAGGCAAATCTACAGAGAAAGTAGGTTAGTGGTTGCCTGCGGCTAGTGAAGGGAAATGGGGAGTGACTGTTCATGGGCATGGGGTTTTTTAGGGATGGTGCAAACGTTCTAAAATGTTGTAATAGCTTCACAACACTGAAAAAACACTGACTATAGACTTTAAATGGATGAATTATACAGTATGTCAATTCTATCAATAAAGCTGGTTTTTTAATATTGAAATATTTAAAACGTTATCTTGAAATACTTAGCTACCAATAAAATGAAGTATAAGAAAAGATTACTTCTTCATGAAGTAAAAGAAAAGATTATTCCATACTGAAAAAGTAATCCACTATGAAAGGATACAATTTCATAGGTTGGGGGAGACAGGGAGGATAAGGGGTAGAAACAAGAGTGACTGTGAGTTAATGGTTAAAGCTGGGTGAACACTAAATGGGTGTTACTATACACTTCTATATTTGTACATGTCTGATGTCCCATAATAAAAGGATTTATAAAGTTAATCAGTTCTACCCTATAAAATGAGCCACAGAAACTCCAAAATCCCCTACTCAGCCACTGTTCACTTGGGGAATGAAAAGTAGTCAGAGCACTGATTGGCCGCCTGGATAAAGAATAGCCCAAATGAAAACTGCTGACTCAGTGCCATGAGACCAGCAGAGTCAGACCACTGCCCAGACTGCTGGGCTCTGCTGAATGATCAGATAGTTAAATCAGGTTCTCTGGCTGGAGAGCAGGAAAAGAGAGAAAAGGAGGAGGGGTGGGGATGCACTGTTGGTACACAGTGGAAATGACACAGTGTGGTACATTACTGAAACACATTTTTGCTTTTAAAAAGTTTTCCTCTAAAACAATTACCTGTGGAACACAGACGAAAAATACCAAGTATCTTTTTTTGTTTGGATGACTCATTTTATTATGTTATTTTAAACTGGCCATTTCGCTCTGGTTTTATTTATCATGCAATGATACTGTACAAAGTACTATTACTTAGGGATCAAGAAGGCAGCTCAAGATCAAATAAAATAAAACCCATCGATATGCAGCAGCAAACACGAAATGCCCACCATGGCCCTCTAACTGGAATATGAGGCTACAAAGAGAAGAAAGTGACCCTACCTGAGGCACACATGACACAGAAGTAAACAGCAACAAAGTAAGTGCTCCAGTGTACCCTGGAACACAGGAAAGGAGGCAAGGAGGTGGTTCATCCACATCTTGAAGAAGCTACAAAAGAATTCCACAGACAGAAATGGCAGCACATGACATTTCAGGCAAGGCAGACCTCAGGAAGGCAGAGGGAAGGTTCCCCAGAGGCCAGAGTTCCTCAAACACTAGTGCACAAAATGTTCACCAGAGGGCGCTGGTTAAACGCACAGGTTTATTTCCAACTCCAGGATTTCAACTCCAGAGGTTTGGAGTGGGGTCCAGAAATCTGCATTTTTCATCAGCAGCCTAGATGACTCTGACCCAGGCAGTGACAAGCTATGGAGTTTGGTCTTTTATCACAAACAGGTAACTGAAAGATTTTAAACACAGAAAGGACAAGATCAGATACGTAAATTAACACTACTTCTCAGGAAGTTGTAGGGAAAACCCTTAAAACAAGGCTGCCACTCCAGTGGGGATATGCCTGCAGCAGGGAAAAAAGAGGCAGGTGAGACACCTTTGCGAGGCAGAAGAGGAAACACCCTAATGTGGAGATGAAGGAAAGAGAAAGGGCAGGGCAGCGAACACGTTTCCAAATGGATGGTCCTGGTGCCATCGAAGATGATGTGGAATTACAGAGAACAGCTGGGGAGGGGTGACAGGGCTGGGTTCAGTTTGTTATTTCATGAAATTGTTTTAATGAAACTTCATATTTTGAGATAATTGTAGATTCACATGCAAGTGTAAGAAATAAAGAGAGATCCCATGCACACTTTACCTAATTTCACCAAATGTTAACTTCTTTCAAAACTATAGTACAATATCACAACCAGCATACTGACATTGAAGCAACTCACCAGTCATATTCAGGTTTCCCAGTGTTCAGTTTAGTTTTGAACACATTGGACTTAAAATGCTGGAGAAATTCATGGGAAAATATGTCAAGGAGAAGGTGGATATGCAGGTCTGACACTCAGAAGAAGGGTCAGAGGGAAGACGCAAATGTACTAACTGTTACCATATATGTGGGATGCAATGCCTTAAAGAATGTGTTCACGACCACAGAAGTACCTAACAGACAAAATCCTGGGGACAGACCACTTTACTGTGCAGAGTGACAGTATCAGTTGTGCACTCATTGGGCACTGGCCCTCTTCTACGCCCCTGACATGCATTAACTAGCTTAAGGGTGGTGAAGGGCACAGGTTCTAGAGTCAGCTGGCCTGGTTCCCACCCTGGCTCCAATCACTTACCAGCTTTGGAGTTTTAGAACAAGTCATCCCCTGGGTGCTTCAATTACTTGCGTGTAAAACAGGACTAATAACTGTTCTTAGCCTATTTATAATTATTTTGAGGATTAAAGTGAGATGTAATATACTACAAAGCAGTGACTGGCACAGAGCGAGTGCCCAGGAGGAACCAAACTTACATGATTTACAAGGCTGGGTAGAGAGAAGGCTACGAAAAAGGAGGAAGTTACCTTAGGTGAAAGCAGCATTTCTCCAACCAAGACTGGAGGAAGACCGGTAAGGACAATTGCTGCAGGTAGGTTTGCAAGATACAGGTATGTCAGGGCAGGGAGTGAGCAGGTCGCTGAGGATGACTGACAGGACTGTTCCTCTGGGATGTTCCAGGGACAGGTGGAGAGGGTAGGGAAGGAAGCCTGAAGACAGAGGTGAAGATGTGACCAGTTACAGTGAGCAAAGGGCCCTCCACCTAAGGAGTGAGTAACAGCTGAGGAAGAGGGGACAGTACCCCAGGATAAGGCCATTACAAAGCAACATATAAATACCTGCCCAGCTGTATGTCAGCGAGTCAACGCTTAAAGATTTCAGAGGAAAAGAGATCAAGTCAGAAAACAGTGAGCCAAGGCGGCTGGCAAGGATACAAATAGGGAAGAGGGGTCGACAAGGGAAGGCCTGACAAGAGCACCAAAGGCTTGTACTGCAAGGTTTTGCAGAAACTCCTGACTGCATCTTTCTTCCTGTGAGGTTGCTGGGCAGTATCTGACAGCTGAGGAGAATAACACTGGACAACTTTCTTGGATTCTCCCTTCGCTGACAGGTCGCCAATTCTCATTTCCATTTTAACGCAAACATGCTAACTGTTGCATTTAGGGAATTTTTCCCCAGTCGTCCTTTTTCCCTATCAACCCCATACACACATCTCAAGCTAAGGCGTGTGGCAACCACAGAATCCAATTTTAGCCCCTAGAACAAGAATTTCTTATTCGACACATCAGTTACACCACCAGCTTCCTCCACAGCTACAGCGTTGGGGGCTTCCTTCTAACAGAGGGACACACTGAACATCTGCCACCAACAGGCTCAGCTCCTTCTCCAGGGCATGAGATAGCTGCCTGAAATTAATGTTATAATTATCATATGGCAAAATTTCTCTAATCTTTTCAGATTTCTATATATATACCTGAGTGAGCAAGAGCCTCGGCTGTGGTGAGATATTCCTATCATTGGGAAAAATGGAGAGAGCATTTTTACAAATATTAAATTGGTGCACTTAATAAACCACTTGGGCCATGTCCCCACAACCTTCTACATGTGACACCCAGCCATGATTTTTACTGCCCTGGGACAGGAAGACTGCAGGAAGACGACTGGCTTGTCTTTTAGCAACAGAATGCCACTTTGCTTCCGTGTAGAGAACACACCTCTGTGCACTCTTCTGACCAGGCCTTAAGGGGCGATGCTCTAGAAGGGGGAAGAGGAGACATGGGGAAGAAAGGGAAGGCACTCACCCTTCTGAAGATCCAGGTGAAAGGAAAAAAAGAAAAATGGAGGGCCAGCATTGGTGAAAGACCCTTGCTGCCAGCCCCACAATGGGGAGACACAGGAGTTATTTAAATTATTACATCAGATATTTCACGACCCTCACTCCTCTCCCAGCTTCGGCTAGAGAGGCAGTGGGAGGAGGCTTCCAATCATCTGAGGAGCAAAAATAAACTACATTTTCTGTTTTCACTTTGCATTGGAATTTAATCTCATGATCAGTTGTGGTTAGAATGATGTTTCAATAGTCAAAGTAGCATTGTGCTTACTATTTAGGTCCTAAATGCAAGTACTGTAAAGTTTCTATTTCTGAACAAGCTTTAGACAGCTAGGAGTCTTTCATTAGAACACAAATACAAATACGACAGACATCATACTGCCAGATGACCGTGTAAAATAACCCTAGAGCAAAAAGCTCTAAAACACAACAAAAATGCTTACACAGTACACAGACCGGCCAGACCCACTTTGTCATCCCTCTCATTCCCTGCTCTGGAACTCACTCCTGTGTGATTTTTCTGGAGACTAAAGAATGATGCATGATATGTTCATTTAATTAAAGCTATTTGCTTTAGCTGTATTAGACGCACAAAGACATTCCTACTATAATTTATTGACCCTTAACTCTTACTCACAGAGTAACCCAGCATACTCTATGAATTCCTTGACTATAAAACAACGAATTTGAATCAGGCTTTAGAGTCATGTTATTCCAGGGATTTCACTTGGAAGTTTATACACATTTTGAAAATGACTTTGAAACCTAATGTACCTCTTTTTTAATTTAAAAAAAAAAAGCTTTCTATTTATCATGGAATTAACATTCCAGTGCAAACTGCAAAAAGAAAGAACCTCACTTTCATAAGTCAGTCATTAAAAGGTTAGCTTAGAGCCATTTAAAAACCAAGGCCATTGAATGTACAGTATGGAAAAAGCACCAATTTTTTAAAGGACTATTAAAAATAGACAAAATACATACAATATATCTCAGAGGATATGCATGGAACTGGTAAGAATTATTGCCTCTAAACTATGTAAGGAGGGGTCTAGAATGGAGATGGGGGTCTGAAGACAGTGTGGTGGAAAGAAGACTTCACTATCCCTTTTTGAACATTTTGTGTTTTGTGCTACATTTTGTAATATTACCTATTAGAAATTGTAGCTCACATAAGAAACTATCTTTTCTTTTTTTTTTTTTTTTTTTTTTTTTTTTTTTTTGAGACGGAGTTTCGCTCTCGTTACCCAGGCTGGAGTGCAATGGCGCGATCTCGGCTCACCGCAACCTCCGCCTCCCGGGTTCAGGCAATTCTCCTGCCTCAGCCTCTTGAGTAGCTGGGATTACAGGCACGCGCCACCATGCCCAGCTAATTTTTTTTGTATTAGTAGAGACGGGGTTTCACAATGTTGACCAGGATGGTCTGGATCTCTTGACCTCGTGATCCACCCGCCTCGGCCTCCCAAAGTGCTGGGATTACAGGCTTGAGCCACCGCGCCCGGCCGAAACTATCTTTTCTTAAAATTCTCTTGTTTATGCTTTAAGCAACAGATCTGCAAGATGCCCAACAAATTAAAACACACCAAACACTGAGCTTCTGGAAGCATTCTTCATACCTTAAGAAAATACCACTCTCCTATTCAGCCTCACACAGATCTTCATTTGATATGAGCAGCATGCAAATTCTGAATCTAACAGGACCCAGAAAGAGAAGTCTAAGATGGAATTCCCTATTCTTCCACTTGCCATGAACTTTCTCCCCTAATTTTTAAAATGGAGACACTCAGCTACCTCAGAGAATTTTCAAGAAAACTGGCCCAAATGAGAAGCTATGAAACCAGCCTGTAAACTGCCAAAACATCGAACAAGCTTATTTTTTTAGTATCCTATCTTCCAAGTATTACACATGCACATACGTACCAAGAGCCATATAGAAGGTAGAGAACCACGATATTACCAATTAAATCAAGGTTCTTAGTAACATTTTATCATAGAAGATGATGAATTCAAGTGGCAATGAACATTTATTAGGATTAACTAGAAAAAACTGTTAAGTAGCAATGGATTCTTAACAGAAAATGCAGGACTCTCGAGTAGCAATGGATTCTTTTTTTTTTTTTTTTTTTTTTTTTTTTGAGACGGAGTTTCGCTCTTGTTACCCAGGCTGGAGTGCAATGGCGCGATCTCGGCTCACCACAACCTCCACCTCCTGGGTTCAGGCAATTCTCCTGCCTCAGCCTCCTGAGTAGCTGGGATTACAGGCACGTGCCACCATGCCCAGCTAATTTTTTGTATTTTTAGTAGAGACGGGGTTTCACCATGTTGACCAGGATGGTCTCGATCTCTTGACCTCGTGATCCACCTGCCTCGGCCTCCCAAAGTGCTGGGATTACAGGTGTGAGCCACCGCACCCGGCTTAGCAATGGATTCTTAATAGAAAATGCAGGACTTGACAATGTGCCCAAAGTGACAAGACTAGAAGACATGACAGCAGTAAAGAATGCAGCAAATACACTATACATAACTAGAAACTTAACTCATTTGCTCATAAATTGCCAAAGAGGAAGATGAAAGATAACTGAAGAAACAAGAACTACTTCTTAAGATGCAAACAAAAAAAAAAATAGGAAAAATCCCAAATCTTTTTTTTTTTTTTTTTTTGATACAGTCTTGCTCTGTCGCCCAGGCTGGAGTGCAGTGACGTGTCTGGGGTCACTGCAACCTCCACCTTCCAGGTTCAAGCAATTCTCCTGCCTCAGCCTTCTGAGTAACCAAGATCACAAGTGTGCATCACCACACCCAGCTAATTTTTGTATTTTTAGTAGAGATGGCATCTCACCATGTTGGTCAGGCTGCTCTCGAACTCCTGACCTCATGATTCACTCACCTCAACCTCCCAAAGTGCTAGGATTACAGGCGTGAGCCACCATGCCTGGCAAAAAATTCCAATTTTTACTTAAAAGCCAGATTTCTTCAAGGCATAGCTCATATTTTACTACTATAGAAAACTTTCCCTAATTTTTTCAGTCTACCCATTATTTTCTATATGATTATGTATTATGCTCCATTTTAGGTGTGCATCTTGTAACCACAAAAAAAATGGTATCCACTTAAAGACAGAGAGCACAGCCCCCATTTGGTTAAAAATCTTCACAGCATCTACCCCAATGCACGAACTCCTGATAAACCTTTTTTAAACAAAATCACTCCTTATTCAAGTGAAATATAGTAATTTCTTTCAATGCATTTCTCTAAGAAATTCAAAACTGGCCAGGCGCAGTGGCTCACACCTGCAATCCCAACACTTTGAGAGGGTGAGGCAGGTAGATCACAAGGTCAGGAGTTCAAGACCAGCCTGGCCAACACAGTGAAACCCCGTCTCTACTAAAAATAAAAATTTAGCTGAGTATGGTGGCATATGCCTGAAGTCCCAACTACTCGGGAGGCTGAGGCAGGAGAATCATTTGAACCTGGGAGGCAGAGGTTGCAGTGAGCCAAGACCAGGCCATTGCACTCTAGCCTGGGTGACACAGCGACTCCATCCCCCCAAAAAAATCCAAAACTATCATGGGCAGACATTTTCTTTGATTTTTACCAAAAAATTAACTAAACATAAATACACAACCTGATCACCACCACACACCAGTATTCTAACATGGAACCAGTATTCTAATAGAGTCTAACATTTTTACTTTGGAAAAGCTGAAATGTTTCCACAGGGCAACAATCGGGCAAACAGAGTTACAGTGTAGCATATTAAACTTGATTAGAACTTTTAAAAGTTTCTGTAAATCAGCAAAGTATGATGGTGGTAACCAGAGGTTGGTGGAGGGGGAGAAAGGGGAGCTGTTCAATGGGCAGTTTCAGTTTTGCAAGAGGAAAAAGTTCTACAAATCAGTTTTAAAACAACGTGCATTTAGTTAATACTGCTATACCATACACTTATAATTGGTTATGATGGTAAATTTTATGTTTTACCACCTTAATAAAGGGTATGTAAATAGTGAAAATCTGCATATTCAATTAACTGAAAAGCTACATATCTGGGAAAATATTAAAAGTCTTCCAATGTTTACAAAGAACATCTACTTCATTTTAGTTAAGGTCCCAAGAACCAAGTAGTCAGCTTAGAGAAAAGTAAGCTCTTGTAATTTATCTAAAATTGTAATGCTACTGGGTAAGCTGGCATTCCTTGAACTTCTTCCAAATCTTTTTCGTAAAACATTCTTACAGCAAGATATCTTCCAGGGAAAGTACCAATGACAACAAAAAAACGGCAATAATAATTTGGGACTGCGATTAGGCTTAGCTAACTTTTATTTATATGAAATCTCCTCTTGCACATGTCTTAAAGAGTCCAATGGTTCTAAATGATTTATTGTGAACACAGCAGCTGACTGTCCATAAACTCCTCAGTTATTCTCCAAAAGCAATTATTTTCAACTCTTTCATCAGTTGTGTTTCCTTTATTTGCCTCTATCTCTAAATTATATAATTATAGTCCTACTTCTTGATTAGTAAGCATTACCTATTGGCTTCCTACTATGCAAGATGATGAACATTCAGTTCTCTTTCACCTCCCATCAAGATCTTACTTATGTCTTTCCCCTCTGCCTGTCCCACCAATAGTCTCCTCTCATAACTTGAATAGGTCTAGTCCACGTTTATACTATGAAGGAAAACTTAGCAGATTCTAACCAAATGGAAAAATGCATTTAACAGACATCAATAAGAATTCATGTTTAGCTCAAGAGACACAATCTCATATAGAAATATTTATAAATATATGTACATACATGGGTTAGTCCACACACATCTATCTCCTTCATCTGTCAACTGAGAGGACTTAGAAACAATGACACCCCAAGTAGCAATAAGCACACTTTGCACTCAGCTCTTGGTTTCTAATACCACTCTCCTTTAAAGAGAACCAGGGCTCCTTGGAGAAATAGCTGATTATAGGATTGGGGCAGAAAATATACACAATGAATGCATCTTCTAAAAACAAAGAATCTTCTAAAAAACCTAGAATGCATCTTCTAGTGCCAGAAAATAAGGAAGTACTTAGAAAAACAGAAACAAAGAAAACTAAGACAGGTATGTCAAATGGACACAAGACACAGCTGGAAGAGCTCTCAATGAGCAAAGATGGAACAAAATAGAGTATGATAATCCAAAAGATAAAGTAAACATCTATGAATCAATAGTGATAGAAATGCTTAAATATATGCATTAATGAATTAATGAATAGATAGTAGGCAGGTAGGTAGGTAGATAAGAAATAAATCTCCCATGCAGAAGAATTTCCAATACTTTAAGTAGATACTCTGCCCTCAAGGAGGAAGATGGCTAACTCCCTACATCTTAAGTGTGGACTGTGCATACTGACTATCTTCCAAAGACTGCAGTGTGGAAAGGGATGGGAAGGAAATAACTTTACATGGTAAAACCTGGTAAGTGCTACCTCAGCCAGGTGATCAAGGTTAACATCAACAGTTGTAAGTCATGGTGACAGCATGTACCCTTGATGTAACACTATCAGAAGGGCACTTGACTTCTGTAACCCCAGTCTAACCATAAGAAAAACATCAGACAAATTCCAACAGAAGATCACCCTACAACATACCTGACTAGTACTCCTCAAAACTGCCAAAATCATTGAAACTGAGAAAATGTCACTGCCAAGATATGCCTAGGGGAGATATGACAACTAAATGTAATGTAATATCCTGAATAGGATTCTGAAATGGAAACGAGCCATTAGGTTAAAACTAAGGAAATCTGAATAAAGTATGGATTGACTTGTATAATAATATTAGCTCATTAATTATAATAACTGTATCATATTAATGTAAATGTTAATAATGGGAGAAATCGTGCACAGGGGTTTGAGAAGTGCACATGGGAGCTCTGTACCATCTTCTCAATTTCTCTGTAAATCTAAATATTTTTAAACATTTTTGAAATAAAAACAAGGGACTGGCCAAATTGTGGTACATCCACACAATGAAGGACTAAGAGGCCACAAAAAGGAACAGAGAATGTCAAGGAATCGCTAGCATATCATTAAGTAAAAATAAGGCAAAGATATCCAATAGTATAAACAGTATACTAACTTCTATGTAAGCAGAAAGAAGAAATAAGAAGATATAAGTATTTGCATATTTTTGTAAAAATAAAAACTGAAAGATTAAAAACAAGTAAGAAATGGTTACATCTGAAGATGGGGTAAAGAGAATTGTGTGAAAAGATGGAGATAACTTCTGCATAACTTTATACAGTTTTTACTCTTGAATATGTCAAGGTGTTACATATTCAAAACATAAAATTAGTTCATAAGAGAAAAATCAAACCCTAAAATGGAAAACAAACTGAAACAGTGTACCTTACTGCAGAGAGAATCATTTTTAAGTGAAACACAGTCTCAAGTTTAAAAAAATTAACTTTCACATTACTTTTAATGTATCAGATTATAATTCTCAAGCCAGTATGTTTGTAGCAGGATAAAGTAGACAAGTAACCATGTTCATGTCACTATATATCATTTAATTGTTCATGTAATAGAAGTGAAATAAACATAAAATTGGAGCAATAAAAATTATTTCATGTTAAATAGGACATGCTAAAGATAAAGTGGAAATAGGAACAAAACCCCTGCATATATGCACACATGCAAATACGTGTGTCTCTATCCATCTACCAACTGATGGGGCCTAGACACAACATCCCAGTAGCAACGAGCACCTTTAGCACCCAGATCTTGCTTTCTAAATACCATTCCCCACTAGAAAGAAGCAGAGTTCCTTAGACAAAGGCTCTTTGCAGATCTGAGGCAGGAAAATTACAAGAGCCTGGGATATCTTTCTGTGCCAGAAAGCAAGGCAATGTCCCATGACAAATGGTGTCATGTCAAAAGGATACAAAAGAGCTGGAAGGGTCTCTGGCCAATTTGGGGACAATTTTGGCAAAATTTAACATGAGTGTACTTGGTTGTAAAACACAGATTAAATAAAAATCCATGAGCCCATAACAATGGCCAAAAATAAACTTTTTAAATTAAAAAAAAGAGAAATGTTTTTCACCACTGTGGCGGTGCAACTACAATTTCTACTCCAAAAACTGAAATCAAAGGAAGAGTCTGGCATTTATTCTTCCTTTTTTAGAAAGCACTGTAATTTATCACATGAGAGAAAGCCCTCATTTACAGAAGAATGCCAACATCTTGCCATTCCCAAAGATATAACTATTCCAGGCTCAGTTCATCAACAGATGTTAAAACTTTTAGATAAAAGATTACTGAGGAATGGAATAGCTGTAGGTACCAAAGTCTCACCTCCAACAGTCCCATTCCTTCTCTTGGAGAATGGTTTTTACAGATAGCCAGAGTTACCTCACTGGTTAAAACCTATTTTTCATGCCTAAGCAAAGTGTGAAATTAAGCTTATACAAGCACTTCTGTCCAATCTTCAGGATTACTTTCAGCATAAACAAGGCAGATAACACCTTTATGACAAATGAGATTGAAGGAACACTGTGAAAATGTGGAGGCAATCTTGACAAAACTAAAAGCTTGTCCCTGGAATCAAAAAAGTTAGTATGCGATGTCTTCACAGACCCAAACTGCAAGTAAGCTGGTAGGCTTAGATAAGAAACCAGACTGTCAATTATGAGTTTAGCACGACTTATTTTTGCAGTCCAAATGGCTCAGTGAATATGTCACAAATTAATTACCCACTGTGGAAGAAGGGTAGCTGTTTATTCTTTGTATTTTGGGAGTGATAAGGATAGTGGTTACAAGAGTATAGTCAACCAAGAAATGTCTCTCATCTGACTGAAATCCCCACAAAACCTCAAGTGGCACAGAGGAAATGACTAGGGGTAAATAGAGCAGTGCCCCAGGCAGTTTAACCACGAAGCATTTTAAGCTTCTTTGAATCTATCTGTTCCCCCAAAAAAGACCTCATACGCATGATATGTCTTGTCACTTTTCACCATATTGAATACCCAAAAATTCCTAGGCAGAATTAAGGCTGCTCATCTTGCAAGCAGTTTCTTATTTCCTTCTCTAGTTTCCATGGCACCCTGGACTTTGCTTTGCTCCTCCTGTTCCCCATAGCACCCATGAGAACAAGAGTTCTTACTCCTCAGATTCTGCTCAGAGCCACCAGTCCTGCAGCCTGCTTCCTGCCAGCATCTTTCCCCCTAGCGATGCTTGTTGCCTCCAGATGCCCAGACCCACAATACACACAGGCCACCAGCAGCTATCACCTCACAGCCAGGAGTGAGGAGCAAACACACTAGTGGCAGAGGCCTGGGCATTGCTCCAGCTCCATCTAAGCCAGCAAGTTACTTAACTTCTCTGAGAGTCAGATACCTCATACACAAAACAGCATAATAAAACCTACATTCCAAGGTTACAGATAATGCCTGCAAAGTTCTCAATACATTACACAGGATAATCAATACTGACTGGTAAGAATCCTATGCAATTAACAAACCTATGCAGTCCCCACAGAGTCACACATTCTAGTCAATTACTCCTATTACGACACAGATCTATTATCAATGGTCTACATTTACTGTGTGCCAGTCACTGTTCTAAACACTTTAAAGGTATTGACTCATTTCATTCTTAAAAAGTACTATCAGGCCAAGTGCAGTGGCTCACACCTGTAACCTCAGCACTTTGGGAGGCTAAGGAGGGCAGATCATCTGAGGTCAGGAGTTTGAGACCAGCCTAGCCAACATGGTAAAACCCCGTCTCTACAAAAATACAAAAACTAGGTGGGCATGATGGCAGGTGCCTGTAATCCCAGCTACTCAGGAGGCTGAGGCAGAAGAATCGCTTGAACCTGACAGGCGGAAGTTGCTGTGAACCGAGATCACGCCATTGCACTCCAGCCTGGAGCGACAGAGCAAGACTCTGTCTGGAAAAAAAAAATACTGTCAATTATCCCTATTTTTTACAGATAAGAAACTGAGGGAATGAGCTGTAACAATAATAGTAATAATAAACCCTTCCATGGCTTTTCATCATGCACCAGAGGGAACTCACATATCCCACTCTGACAAGCAAACCTTCACACAGCCTTTCATCACCTCCCCACCTGATAACCGATGCTCAAGCTGAAGTTAAATCCCAGAGGTGCAACAAGTTGAACAATTTGATAACCTATTTCTCTGGAGACACCATCCTTCCGCCTGCCCTCCCCTGAACAATAGCCCACTCTTCAGCTCTGTCCTCCTCGGAAATACCTCTTCTTGCAAAAGTATACATCTAAGTCACTTCCTCTGTGAATCTCCTTGGATGTCCCAAATTCCCTCAGTGGCTTATTCCTTGAAATTCCCTCTGTATCTTCTTCCTGTCCCTATGAACTTTTCCTCCTCTAATATTTGATTGTTTGGCTGCATGTCCCCACGCACACTGCAAATACCTAGAGGGCAGTAATTACATTTGCTCCACTCTTGTCCTCACTGGCCAGCAGTGTCCAGCACAGGCTCTGGGGCCAAGTTTAGAAACTTACACTGAGGGGCTCTGTGTACTACCTGCACATCACCATCCTCATCCACGAAATGAGAAT
The DNA here is from genome assembly GCF_030222135.1 of Aotus nancymaae. Lineage (NCBI taxonomy): Eukaryota > Metazoa > Chordata > Mammalia > Primates > Aotidae > Aotus > Aotus nancymaae. The sequence goes on along the minus strand of NW_026988431.1, from coordinate 44,598,289 downwards.
AAAGTTTCTCTTTCACAGGCCATCTGAGTAATAAGTCATAAAATGAACAAAATACACATAGAACCTAGCAAACATTTACTAATGAAAGGGGGAACATTGGATCCTGCACACCACAAGAACCCTGGCAGCCAGCCAACAGACCTGGTGAGGACTGACCATTTTCAAACAAGCCAAACACACACACACACACACACACACACACACACACACACACACACACACACCAGCAAAGGGATGGGACATTCCCAAGGCTGAAAACCTTCTCCAAATAACCTAGACCATTTCCCAGCACACATTGGGAGCTGATTCAACCTAGAAATGCAGTGAGCACCGTATCCCTGCTTATCACAGTACCAGGGATTCCGTAAGTGCTCAAGAAATGCTAACTGTTAACAGTGATGGCAGTAACAGCAGAACATGCTGTAGTTATTATTAGTCGATTCAGCAACAATAAGACTCCTCACAGGGAAAATTCCTAAAAATAAATGTACAAAGTTCTGTTATTTACTACAAAGTCGTATTTCCTAATCTGCTCAAAGACTTTAATTATATAACTCAATGTGAGTTTTACTTTTTCAAGTATTAGCTAGCCTGTTTTAAATAATTTTCTCTGGCGAGTTCAAAATATTTAAGGCAGCTGAACATTCTTGTTCTCTTAACAATGAAATTTAATTCAATTCTAAAAATATCTGAAACCAAACATGCATTATTTCTGGTGTACTCTCCCTCAAGTGTCAGTATCACCTATTTCATGGTATTTTCTAAACATCATGTCGACCTAAACCTTTTTTTTCCCCAGGTCTCACAAGAACTAAGAATTACAAACTCTTCTTTCAGGCTTCCCTAATTCCCCTCTATTTAAAATCTCTGTTCTGATGTCCAGATTTGTCCAAGTCAAATATTTCATTACCCACTTTGAAGTTACACATGAGACCTCACTCATAAACCCAAGGCGCTTCTCACTCCTCTCACTTTTGTGTATACACTATACTGGGTATGTCTTTGCTGACTGCAAGCTCCCCAAGGCAGCAACCCATTTAATCTACATTTGAGATCTGTAACTCTCTGCATAATAACAGTGAGGATCTCTGTGTTGCTTCCTTGTTGCTGTGAGCCCACTTAACTTTGGGAAAAACTCCCTTCAATAAAATCAAACAGCAGTGTTTTATAGCTCTGTTCCAGTGCTCAAAGTAGGAACTGAAAATAAAACATATGTTTCTATTACAAAGGAATAAAAGTCATTTCTACTAAAAACACTTTACAAATCCTAAGAACAATCATCAAGACAACACAACGCCAGAAAAGGGTGACACTTGATAGTCAATCTTGCCCCAAACGTGCTGAATGATTCTTTTTGCTATCAACACCAGAACAGAGAATCTATTACTAGAAGTTAATCTTCTGAAGTGTATGTGATTTAATCCAATTCAACACATATATATGTGTGTACTCACTTGGCTGTATCCCTTGCTAGAGTGTGAAACTTGCTACATTATGGCTATGTCTACACAGCCAAATGCTTTCAAATATACTGTATAATTTGCTTTATGAAGTTGAAAAAGCTGCTAAAGACAAAGGAGAATGTCAGAGGTATCAGGTGTAACAAAGTGATAGTACAATAAGATTAGATATTTGAAAAACATGCTCTTTTCATATAGTATAAATAGACTCCTGACATTTTCAATTAAAATACATGTAAGAATATAGAGAGAAGAACTGTATATTTACAAAGGTAAATTACTAATTACAAACGGTAGAATAGTAACTTTGCAGGAGAAAAATCTGGTAGACACCACCTTACCAAAATGATCAAAGTTATCACCATCAGTATTGGGATATGATACACTAATACATTCACAGCATCACCTCCAGGATACTTCAAGCAAAGATGTGTAACCTAAATCTAACAATGAGAAACTGGAGAAAGGAAAATCAATGGACAGTCTACAAAATAACTGGTCTGTCTCCTTTAAAAATAACAAGGTCAAAAAAAAAGAATGGCTAAAGAACTGTTCTACATTAAAGACAACTAAAAAGACATGACAAAGGCAACATGGACTCTGGATTGAATCAACGTTGAAAAGACTGATGTCTGGAGAGGCTAAGGACTTTGCATTAGATCACCTAGTCTCTTAGTGGCAGCACTGATAAAAGTAAAGTCGAAAGCAAATCCTTCTGAGATTCTAGACCTAGGAACATAGGGGTGAACTCCTAAAATTTACACATTTTTCAAATATTTTTCTTTTTAGCCTTTGGCATGTCTTAGGTCAAAGCCTGGATATTCTAACATAAGAAATATTATAAGCACTTAATCTTCATGGTTTTAATATTCAGAATTTTAAATATACATTAATAATCACAAAAGCCCATGAACTGCAATATACTGTACATTAACTGGATCCAAAAACAGAATCGTGTGTTATTTGGCTTACAGAGGAAGAAAAAACACAGCTAGTGTGTAAACCTAGTAATCACCCATTATGGGTAAGCAAGTAATAAAAGCTTTAACTTTTTGGTGGGGAGAAAAATATCCCTCCAAAAGTCCAACCAGTCATATTGATAAGGAAATTAATGGTAAAACTAATGAATCCAACAAGTCCATACTGTTCTTAAGTAGGAACTACAGCTATACTTCCATCCATCTAGTAGGGGAAATCATGTGGTCCTGGTGATACATTCATATCTGGGATTTCCCAGAAATGATATAACCTTTCCAAATTATCAAGGGCTATCAAACTGTTTTTTGTTTGTTTGTTTGTTTGAGGGACAGGGTCTTGGTCTGTTGCCCAGGTTGAAGTGCAGTTGCTCAATCCCAGCTCACTGCAGCATCAACTTCCTGGGCTCAAGCTATCCTCTCACCTCAGCCTCCTGAGTAGCTGGGAATACAACTGTGCACCACCACACCTTACTAATTTTTTTGGTGGGAAGGGTTGGAGAGACAAAGTCTCACTATGTTGCCTAGACTGGTCTTAAACTCCTGGGCTCAAGCCAACTTCCTGCCCTGGCCTCCCAAAGTGCTAAGATTATAGACATGAGTCACCATGCCTGGTTTGACCTCTTATTTGTCCTAAAATTGTTTTAAGTTCCAGTTGTAAAAATCATTCTGCATTTCCTTTTTGCATTTTTGTAGCAGTCAAAATCAGATTAAACGGAACATCAAGAAAAACACTGATGAGAACACATTACCAAAAAAACATCTATGAAGAGCACATAAGAAACGGAGTAGTCTCTCCCCTGTAGCTGGTGATAATGAAAGTTTCAAGGATTATAAATTGGGATTTTTTTTTTTAAACACATACACACACAGATGCAGAAATAGGTAATCACATCACACACACACAAAACATAAATGTTTCAGGCCTAATTATTCATTTACTTATTTTAAAAATTACTGACCACCTTCTGTATGCCAAGTACTGTCTTCAGAGACTTAGCACTGAACAAATCTACCAAAGTTCTTCATGGCGCCTGTGTTGTACTTGGGGGTGGATGGAGACAGATGATCAAAAATTCATATAAAATGTAATATCAGGTGGTGTTAAGAACAATGAGGAAAAATAAAGCAGAATGAGAAGACGGTAACAGGGAGATATTTTGGCTGCAGTGGTCGAAGGCTTCTCTTAGGAAGCGCATCTGAGCAGATATCACAGTCAAGCAAGAGAGCAGACCCATGTACACCCACAGGTGGAGGAAGAGCCGCGCCCACTAGTCAGCAAGGCCCTGAGGTCGGAATACGCAGGCAGGCTGCTGGCGTCGCCGAGTTATACAATCTGAGTGGGACAAGGGGCCATGCAAGAATTCTGGGCATAAGGGTGGCATAATTTCTGCCCTAACAGTATCCTTCTGCCTACAAAGTGGAAAGCTGACATTAGAGAAAAAAAAAAAAAAAAAAGAAGATTGGCTAAAATCCTTGCAATAGACAGGCAAAGGGGGTGGTGGTTTGGCCAGAGTAGCAGCAGTAGACACAGAGGACCAAGTTTTCAGACTGTAGTTTTATTCTGAAAGTAAGGCTGACAGGATTATTGACGGAATGAATATAGGGTTTTGAGAGAAAGATAAATACCAGGATTGACAATTTGGCTCTTACCCTTACCCACCCAATAACTACATGTAACATTTACTAAGAAGTGTCAGGAAGGAAAAAGTTAAGGGATGGCAAGAAATCAAGACCTTGATTTAATATACATTATGTTCTAGATGCCAATTCAGACACTCAGATGTCATCAAAGTGAAGGCAGCTAGTAAGCAACTGGAAATCCAGGTCCAGTCCAATGGAGACTGGCTGGGCACAATGGCTCACCCTGTAATCCCAGCACTCTGGGTGGTGCAGGTGAGAGGATCGCTTGAGCCCAGGAATTCAAGACAAGCCTGGGCAACACAGTGAGACCCTATCTCTACAAAATATTAAAGAATGAGCCAGGCATGGTGACACATTCCTATAGTCCCAGCTACTTGAGAAGATGAGGCAAGAGGATCACTTGAGCCCAGAAGTTTGAGGAAGCAGTGAGTTATGATCACGCCACTGCACTCTAGCATGGGTGACAGAGATGCCCACCTCTAAAAATAATAAATAAGTTAATCCAGTAGGGATATATATACACACACACACACAACACACACAAATGTAGATACATGAAGAAATATGTGTGTGTGTGAAGGCTGAATGAATGAAACTTCAAAAAGGATAACACAGAGGAGAAGGGAGAAGAGAAACTTGAACATCATGTTGTATCTACTTCAGCACCATTTGAAAATTTTGTAATAAAAATGTATTACTCTAGTAATAAAAAGGGGTACTTCTATATTCCCTCAAATAAAATAAAATGCTGATGGGGAAAATAAACTCAGAAAAATATAAAGATAACAGAAGACTACTGTGAAAATAACACTCAGAAGCAATCACTGTTAACTTGTAGATTACCACCTTCCAGGATTTTTCCCTAGGCATTTCTTTTTTAAAACACAGTTCTGTTTTGCTTATTTGTTTTACCATGGGTAAGATGATGCCAAACTCAAAGATGGCAGCCACAGAATTCAGACCATGTTTTTGTTTTTAATTTTAAATGTTCATGCTTTTGAGTGAGCTCCACTCACCATGAGGACGCCCCACCACTCCCCACCACTTTATACCCCAACTCATTTATCAAGGGCACCACCTGGCATCTGAAGACGTCTGTACTATGTCTCTCCTCCTCAGAGATTTGTGATTGGACTCTTCCTTATAAAACCATAAGCTGTTTTCATTTCATGAAGAATATTTATAAACCTAATCTCTAAATGGTCACATTTATATATAATTCTTTACGTACATTTCTGGTTTAGCCTATCGCCTACAAAGCATGTTTTAGCACCATCTCAAGAAGTCACGGTCTAGAAACCAACAAAGGGAGGGCTCTGACTCAAAACAATGACCATGGCCAGCATAATTCTGGACACTGGAGACTTGGTGAGAATAAGACTGACATTCCTGCCCTTATGGGCCTTATATTTTAGTGCATGTGAGTTGGGGCACATAGTGACAGATAGAAATATTTTAAACATAATTTCAGATATTGAGATGTACATTGAATAAAATAATAACACGTAAGGACATAACCAGAAGTAGAGGGAGAGGAGAGAAAGAGAGGGAATGCAATTTAGGTAAGTGACCAGAGAAAGCCTCCTGCAGAAATGACATTTAAGCCAAAGCTTCAGTGAAGAGACAGAAGCATGCAAATATCCTAGAGAAGACCAACCAAGCACAACAAGCAAGAAACACAGAAGACCTGAAAAGTGAAAGAGCTCAGCTCAGCATATTAGGGGAACAGTAGGAAGGCAATGTGGCTGGAACATCACAGGAAGTGGGGGCAGATCAGAGATGACCTCACTGGCCACAGTAAACACTCTGAATCTGCCATAAGAAATTACTGTAAATTTATAAACAGAAACACAATATGATATCATTTAGGCTTGGAGATTAGTATGGTAGTTACGCAGAGAATAGAACATAAGGATCAAAAGTAACAGCAGAGAAAGCTGCTAAAAGGCTGCAACTCTATCCAGTCAAGAGATGTCAGTGGCTTGAACCAGTATTTCAATAGCCGTGGCGGTAAAAAGTGTTCAGATTCAGGATATATTTTGGCAATAAGATCAACAGCCCTTGCTAATGGAATCAGAATTCTGAAACTGAGTGAACAAGGAATAGCTGCCCTATCCATACCCAAGTAACTCAGTCTCACCACAGACCTTCTCAACACTCACCATGCTGGGCTGCATCCACAGGGTGCAGGCAACAATTATGTGCAAAATCAATAATGAAATGTAAGGTGTATTGTACTCTCTCACTTACCCAAATTCGGATCAGTAGACTGACGTTTCTTAATTTTAGCTTCAGATATAGTAGAATAATAGGCACAAGTCATCTTGATCAGCCACGTTGCTCGAACCATTGGCACAGAATATTTAGCTAAATATGCAAACACATCCTCTTTTTTACTAAGGATAGGAACCTAAAAAGAAATAACATAGTATATTTATAATAATCACATACTGTGTTCATCACTAGATAAACCTAAAGGGGAAGCAAAAGAAAGAGGCTGTAAGTTACCTGCTGGTTCTAAGAAAGTATATCCTTGATGGATTTTCAAATAGTGCTGCAGTTTTGTTTTTGTTTTTGTTTTTTTAAGAAATATTTAAGCCAATTTTAAGAAAACATAATCAAAACTAGGTTTACTGCAATATAAAAGTTTTATTAGTTGTGCTTTCTTACTTTAAAAATAAATTATTTTCAAATTCTCAGATGCTGAGAGCTACTCATCTTATTAACAGAGCAAGGAAAAATAATTTCATGACAGTCCTCCAAAGAATTTATCTCAAATTGGAAGGGACAGACCAAGTGAAAATTGTCCCTACTCTGTATTTTATCCAGGACCTTTTCTTTTTGTACAAAGCTTTCTGATTAACATTTCATAAGAGTAACAATTTCCAGGAAGCTTCTAAAAGTGACGTTAGTCCAAAATTTAAAAGAGAGGCTACAATGATGGATCAGTGAATCTGTCTAATAAACACTGAGCCAGAAATAGCTAGGTAATTAATTTACTGGTTGAAATTAGGCACTTGAGGCAGTTAATTATGTCTTCCAGACCACAAAGGTACTATTTAGCAAATTAGTATCCCAATGTACCAATGAATGGTTTGAAAGAGTTAATTCATTCTTCTAGTATCCCTCATAAATATCCTAAGAATAGCCCATTCATCTATATCATCTATTCAAGTTTATGAATATAAAGGAAGAAAAACAGTGAACAAAGACTATATTAGCCATGATGCAGCAGGATGAGAGCAATGAGACTGAGGGGCGAGGACTTGCCCCACGTCAGCCATGACCCCCTCTGTACTCCACTCCTGAATGAAGCCTGTTTGGCTAAGCTCATCATTCCCGGGATCCTTATTTACGAACTGTGTTAATAGTATCAACCCTGTCCAACTCACAGTGTAGTTATAAGGATAAAGCAAAACAATTACATGAATCAAAATTATAATGATTATTTGTTGTCAGTTCCAAGGATTTCTCCATGCCAACCAAAGTGCTTTCAGGCCATGAATGTGATCGTTTCTTAGAGGATCCTGAACATTGCTGCTATAAATACCAAGAGCCCTGGTCTCTCTTACTTGATTTTGTTGAAAATTAAGGCTTCAAACCAGCTAACTGATTCATATAGCATGGCATTTTTCTCTTAACTAAATTCTCATCATACAGTAGATATCTAGCACTGATATGTCACAAATTTGACTATTCATACGCTTGATACAAAGTGCGATCCTAAAGGCTGGGTGCAGTGGCTCATGCCTGTAATCCCAGCACTTTGGGAAGCCAGGTTGGGTGGATCACGAGGTCAGCAGTTCGAGACCAAACTGACCAACACAGTGAAACTGTGTCTCTACTAAAAATACAATAATTAGCTGGGCATGGTGGCACGTGCCTGTAATCCCAGCGACTCAGGAGGCTGAGGCAGGAGTATTGTTTGAACCTGGGAGGCGGAGGTTGCAGTGAGCCGAGATAGCTCCACTGTACTCTAGCCTGGGTGACAGAGTAAAGACTCCGTCTCAAAAAAAGAAAAAAAGTGCGATGCTAGAATAATTCTTTTTAAGAGATAATTCTTTTGGTTTGTGGCCCTTAAAAACAAGCTAACTATTTCACTTGTTCTTGCCAAAGAAACATGAAGCTTTTCAATGCTGAAAGAAAAGCTGCCTGGGTTGCACACTAAGATGCAGTATATTTGGGTCCTGCACAGTGGCTCATATACCAGCACTTTGGGAGGCAGAAGCAGGTGGATCGCTTGAGCCTAGGAGTTTGAGACCAGCCTGGGAAGCATGGCAAAACCTTATGTCTACTAAAAATATAAAAATCAGCAAGATGTGCTGACTGAGGAGGGAGAATCACTCGAGCCTGGGAGGTGGAGGTTGCAGTGAGCCAAGATCACACCGCTGCACTCCACTCTGGGCAAGAGAGAGAGAACAGGTCTCAAAAAAACAAAAGGGGGCAGTGTATCCATATACATATTTCATGGGCAACTGAAAAGACTTTAGATCATGTACAGTTCCTGCCTTGGGTGCTGACTTCAGAACACAGACCCCATGACAGAGGCAATTGCACTGCACCCAATACAACTAAAAGGGAGATAAAAGTCACATAGGCCAAAGCTAGAAGGCTTCCTCTCTGCAGACAAGATACTAAATTGTATCTCTTACAGACAAAAAAAAGATACAATTTGACAGGAACATTTTCTCAAAATTAGGCTTACAAGGCACATCTCTCATGGAGCACAAGGCTCTCGGTTTACTGGCTATCATTTAAGTCAGGGACGAGAAAAGCACAGAGTTCAATATTCAGTTCAAGACCTAAGCTGCTGCTTTTCACTAGAATGTACAGTGTGGTGTCAGTGAGTTAAATTCTCATTGTCAAGGTGAGGTTGTCTCTCATGCAGACATGCCAAAAGGTTATATAGGTCAAGGCCTGAAACATAAGCAAGTACAAGTTAGCATCTCCAAAAGAGTCACTACTAGTAGAATCTTTCATAGATGCCTAAAAGATTTCCTTTGAACTACAATTAGCAGGGGAAAAAAATAAAACATGTGAACTTGCGAAATGTTTAGATGAGACAGAAAACCAAACTCAGCACAGATCTTACTTTAGCAACACAATGCAAACCTTTAGCTCACTGTCCATACTGGCAGAAGCCTATGAGAACTGGTTTACACAAATCAAGGCTTTGGAATTCAGAATAACATATGAAAAAGAAGTTACTCAATTAAGAAAGCATACTCACCAGACACATATTAATAATTTTGTCAAATCTACAGTTGGGCCAACTCAGAATGAAAAATATGTTTATACTGACTAAAGTATTGACTTCCTCACCTTCTTGTATTACATGTTTTTCAGTAAAGAATCCTTCTAATTTTAAATGATAGCTAAAACTTGGAAATCACAGGGCAGCTGTCTGGCTCTAAATCAAGCTACAGGTGCATCTAAGTACAGAAAGAAAATTAAGACACCTAGCATATGCTGGCTTTCAATCCACAGAAGCATGTCCTATCACCTTTCTCCTTCAATGTACATTATCACTGCATCCTGTTTGCTAAGCAAGGGTAAAGGCAAAAGAAAATTCCATAGACCATAGTAATCAAAGTCACCCGAAAGGAACAGGTGAGAGTTAATGAACTGAACTGCTCAAGACCTAGAAGAATATCCCTAGATGCCAGAAGTCTCCTTTTCCAAATAAATCTACAATTGTGATCGAGTTTAAAGGTCCTTTACAAGCCTCTCTGTGGATAAAGCCTTGGTGTGCTGTGAAGCTTTATAGTAACAGAAAACCAGGTCTTGAAACATGATCCATACAGGAAACCATTATGAACTCAAGATAAGATTACAAAGATGACTCAGGATCTTAGCAGGTAAACCCAGATTTTCTGCCTAAAGCCATCGCACAGATGAATACCAAAAATTAAAGAAGTACTTGAACTCTCTAATATGAAGAACATGCAGAGAATGCATTGCTTACCCAATTCTAAAAGCGATTTCACCATCTCAAAAAGATAATATGCTGAAGAGGGAAGGGGAAGGATTCCTGAATGCCCAAGAAATGACTACTTCAAGATATATTTAATCATTTGATAAAGAAAACATCTTCAAGTTTGCAAAGAATTAACATCAGGGCTTACCTGATGAAAACCTGACTTGGCCAGAGGCAGCTTCTAATAAAGAAAGAAGAACAAAGGCTAATACACTGCACCATGATCCATCTTCTTCCTGAAAGATGAGAAACCACTACTCCCTTAGGGCAAGGGCATCAACTCCTCAGGGGTAGCAAATCCAAAATATGCACTTTAAAAACTTATGAAAAAAGAAAACCTAAATGGAAAGCTATCAGGCTGGCAACAGGGAAACTATGAACTGTTAGTCAAAAGCCATCACATATTGAAGTATGTCCTATGACTTATATGGCCTTCAGATACATTGGCCACAGTGGGACCACAAAGTAAATGTTCACCACTGGAAAAGGAGTCACACGTGGTTTAGCCTGGGTTGAGACAGTGGCACTAACTGAATGGTAAGAGGTGGTTATGCTGACTATTACACTCTTCCAAGATTTCAGTTGCCTTTCACCACTGAAATCTTTGCAAAGCAATACAGCATTATGACATTAAGGCAAAATAAAGCCAAAGGAAGCTACAGACACTATTTTCAAAGAGTCGCTTTAGAAAACAGGCAAAAATACAAAAGAGCTCCCCGATAAACTGGGCCTATACCAAGCTGGTAATGAAAACTTAATACTAGGAACAGAAGACAGGCACTCCTTAACAGTAAAGGTCTTTAAGAGAGCTAAGAAAAGACCCCTGGGATTATTTCAAAGTTGTGAAAGAAATGAGAGATCAAGACTATGAGCAAAGTTTCATAAATTTCAAGAGATACATTATTTCGGCCACAAGACTGTTCAATCTGTGTATTATTTCCCACTTGAGGAAAATGACCAAAAGCAAAGATTTTAAAAGAACCTCCCACATCCCCTCCCCTATAAAAAAAGCTAGAAGCTATGAATAAACCTGCCCATTTTGTTCTAAAAATTTTTCAAAGAACAAGCACACAGAATCACAATCTTTCTCTCTCTTGGTAGGAAGGAGACAGCTTGAAGCATTTGGATGGGTGCTTTTAAAGACAAGAAAATAACCTCAAAGCAAGAATCTCTAACAAATCTTGGACATCTTGGCCTAAGAAAACTGGAAATGTAATTTTTTTTTTAATGAAGTCTTATTGCCTGTTCTTGATTTTAAAATCTTGTCTACCTAAAATCCACATAAAACAGCTTGGTATGCGGAATGTTTAGGGGTTTACAGATGTCCTAGGCATCACATACAATAAAAATAAAGAGGAAAACAGCATGGCGTAGCATCCACCTGGTACTGCAAACCCACCATTAGGCTTGCAGTCTCAGAAATAATTGGGAAGAAGAAATATATACTTGAATATAAATATATATAATCACAAACAGCTGATTTTAAGACCATAACTAAAACAATGTAAGAAATATTTTATACCTTTTTTGCCAAAACAGAAAGTGGTTTATTTCCTGCTAAGTCAGAAAACCAACTATGAATTGCACTCTGGGATCGAGGAGTAACCAGCCAATAATTGTCTTTAGCATTAACTTGTGGTTTCTTCTTTCCCGTGTCCTGGAAAGTGTTAAGCTTCAGTTTCTCAGCTAATATGCTGCTAAAATAAGCTCCAATCTGTGGAAAGAAGAGAAAAAAAAGAAAAAGTTAAGACAATAAGCAAGTAGCTCAGTACTGTACATTAGTATTTTATCTTTATTGTTTCAACTGAAAATCTTCATACAGCTCATCAGAAAATAAATTGGGAATTTAAGTCCTTGAAGCCAAGAGATGTGATTTTGTTACACTAACTATGACACACAGCACTTTTATACCACTATTCACAAGTAGTTCAGCAGAGGGGGGCAAGGAGAGCCTTTGGAAATCTCTAAGATGAAATTAATTACATCCTGAATAAATTTCAGTAGAACAGGTTCTGCTTTAATCCTTCAGCTGCACTTTCTCCTTTCTAATACTACATACCCATCAGGAGAGAATGCTTTCCCTGAGAGAAGAAAGCCTAGTAATCACTCAGTAATCATTCTTTTTCTTGTTTCATCTTAATAGCACATATTTTTGGAAAGGAAACTCGATATTTACACTCAATGCTTTTAAAAAAAGAGTCTAGAGAAATTTATTTAAATGGCAAATTACAAAAGGTTCAATTAAATTTGGTATTCAACATTTTTGATTAGGCTGCCAATTTCACAACTACAAGTATTTCAAGAGAAAGCTAGTATTACCTGCTCTGAATGAAAGCGGCAGAGAAAGCTACTATGAATTACTGTACCATTTTCATATTAACCAAATTAAAAGATGGACAAGGAAAAAAGAAAGGAACAGGAAATAAGTGACAAGAAGGCAGAAAACAAAGTAATCTCTAAAAATTTAGTGAATCTCACTAGGTGTGGTGGCTCATGCCTGATCCCTGTAATCACAGCACTTTGGGAAGCCAAGGCAGGCAGATCACTTGAGGTCAAGAGTTTGAAACCGGCCTGGCCAACATGGCAAAACCCCATCTCTACAAAAAAAAAAAAAAAAAAAAAAAAAAAACACAAAGCAACAACAACAACAAAAAAATTAGCCCGGCATGGTAGCACACGCCCCTAATCCCAGCTACTTGGGAGGCTAAGGTATGAAAATTGCTTAAACCCAGAAGGCAGAGGTTGCAGTGAGCTGAGATCACACCACTGCACTACAGCCTGGGTGACAGAGCAAGACTCCAACTCAAAAAAAATAAAATAAAATAAACAAACAAAAAATTCAGTGAATCTATAAAAAAATTTGTTGGAATTTTTTCAAGAATCCTATCAAAGCATCACATTTCAGACTCTAGGAGTTCTTTAATAAGATGATGCAGTTAATTTCTGATAAATACCCCCAATGAAGTTAGCAAACAGTGGCAACCATGACTAAAATAAAATACTTACCCTGTTGAAGCAAAATATGAATCACTGCCTTAATAAGTCAAGAAATAATTAATTATCTATAGGTTGAAACACAGTTGTAAGTCATTAGCCAAGTTCACCTAGAGGGTGAAAAGCCTGACATTCTTTGATCTTTGTGAATGATGTAATGATAAGAAGTCTGTTTTTAGTGTGTAAATGTAATACAATAATAAAAATTAAAATAAGTAGAAAAGAAGTCTTTTTTTTATACAAACAACTTCACTACAGTTTTTGTGATTTTTTTCTTATAGCAAACATTTGAAGGACATCCAAACAGTGAATAAATTAAGGGCAAAAATGTAGCAAAACCAGCTGTTTGGAAACAAGCAGCCAGTAGCAGCCAACTGTTTAATTTTAAATTTCTCAATTGATATTTGGTCTTTGCACTAAGAGCACAAAACACCTATAGCTGTAGATTGCTTTACATTTAAAAGGTCTCTTATTTGCAATTACATATAAGTATTTAATAATGAACAAAGGTATAAAAATGAAAAAAGAAGTATGAGCAATCAATTTTATAATTATATTCTCCTATATACTTAATGATAGCAGTGGAACCCAGTGACTGCATGTATATATATTAATTCCTGCTAACAAGCCTTTGTAAACACATGCATACTGTAAACAAAGTCAAAATTCCCAAGAAAGCAAAAGACTGGAAAATACACATTAGGGCTCCAAAAAAAGGTAAAAACATGATTATAACATTTAATTTTATTGTAATAGCAATATATTTATATTATTCAGAAATCAATCCAAAAATTCAACAAAAAGAGCCTCATTCCCAAGTCCCAAAGCCTACCTCCAAGTAAACAATTTGATTTTATTTTTCTGCTGAGATTTCTTTTCTCTTATAAAACAGAGTAGGGGTTAAATAGAGGGTATTGGATTTGGCAGCTGCAGCCCCTTGGGTCTCTTTTTTTTTTTTGAGAGGGACTTTCATTCTTATTGCCCAGGCTGGAGTACAATGGCACCATCTTGGCTCACTGCAACCTCCACCTCCCGGGTTCAAGCAATTCTCCTGCCTCAGCCTCCCTAGTAGCTAGGATTACAGATGCCCGCCACTACTCCATTTTTTTGTAGAGACGGAGTTTCACCATGTTGGCCAGGCTGGTCTCAACCTGACCTTAGGTGATCCGCCTGCCTCAGCCTCCCAAAGTACTGGGATTACAGGTGTGAGCCACTATGCCTAGCCGGGACTCTTTTTACCAGAAGAGAGTGAGAAGACACATAGTGGGGGAAGTGTTCTTTTAATATGTAGGTGCTTCAGGGAGAACCAAACTATTCCACTGGTATTCCCCCCGCCATACCACTGGAACTGGTGCTTGGAGCCGAAGGGAAGTGAGATCAGTAGATTAGTCACCAACACCATCATAAGCACTGCCAGAGAGGTCGAAAGCAGACATCATGGAATCAGACAGCTTGCTGGCGATTCTGTCTGCACGTTTCTGCATCATCTTATTCTTCAGGGCGGATGCCAGAGCCTGACCCTGCTGCAGGAGATTAGTCTCCATGATCCTCTGCAGCACTGGGCAGCAGTCCACTGAGCAGACATCCACCATATTGTTGTTCTTAGGGTAGTGGTTCACATTGCGTTTAGCCCACCTCATCTGAGGATGGTTCAGATTGGTGCAATACGCAGTGAGATCTCCAATCTTATACACAGCAGTTTTACTTTCAATGGCATCTGCTATTACCATCATTGAAGAATGGAGCAACTTGATCTCCATTTCAAGTGGGTCCATACCCACTTGAAATGGGTATGGACCAACAGCTCATCAGATTCTCCAGTGGCCAAGCATTCCATGGTGTCTTTATTGGCCTACTCAGTATCCTCGATGTCAAAGACCTCAGTCACTTCCTTAACGATCTCAGCACTGAGATGGGCGGGCAGACTGTGAGTAGGTGATGGTGGTATATAGAAGCTGATCTTCCCACTGACCCAGTCAGCTAGAACAGCTTTGGCCGCCTGTTCCTGACTGTATAAGCCTCCCTTCTTCTTCCCCAAATGGTGGGCCACTACCATGCGAAAGTGCTCAGTGGTCTGGAACCCAGAAACACCGTAGTTGTTGGAAATCTCCTCCAGGTTGCAGCGCCGCAGGATGGTTTCCACCGGGGTCACAGGGTCTGCCAGCCTTTTTTTTTTTTTTTTAAAGGAAAAAAAAAAGAATGAAGGAGAGGAAGAAAAAGGAAGAGAAAGAGGGAGAGAGAACGGGAGTACTGCTTTACTGCCCAGGATAGAATGCAGTCTAAAAATGAGAATTGAAAACCTCTTTTATGCCAGTAATTGTGCTTAACAATGGAGACAGGAAGGAATAAGGGAAGAAAATAACAAACAAGCAGCCAACCAATATTTCATTTAAACCTATGAAATGCTATGCAATTACTGAGGAGTGATTCACTTCCAATTATGTAGTCACTTTTGGAATAGGTGTGATATGGTACTGATAAGAATGTATGTTTTGTGTATTGAAGTGGAGAGTTCTATAAATGTTTATTAAGTTTACTTGTTCCGGGTCTGAGTTCAAGTCCTGGATATCCTTGTTAATTTTCTGTCTCGTTGATCTGTCTAATATTGACAATGTGATGTTACAGTCTCCCACTATTATTGTGTGGGAGTCTAAGTCTCTTTATAAGTCATTAAGAACTTGTCTTATGTATCTGGGTACTCCTGTATTGGGTGCATATATATTTAGGATCATTAGCTCTTCTTGTTGCATTGATCCTTTTACCATTATGTAATGTCCTTCTTTGCCTCTTTTGATCTGCCAGCTTCTGCACATGAACGCAGTTATGCAGGATGGTGCCCACCTCTGAGTTGGGCCCTGGAACAATGCCTGGAGCATCCAGCAGCCAGATTAACTTGTCCAGTTGGACCTCCTGCATGAATTTGGTAATCCCAGAAACGGCTCCCACGCTGCATGCATGGCTGTGCTTCAGGCTATAGATCAGGCTGCTCTTCTCAACATTGGGAAGACCCACACCACCACACCAATGTGCGTGCGCACTTCACCAAGGCGGCAATAGTTCCCCAGAACCCTCATGAGGTTTTCAGCTCCAAAGCTGGCTTTGCTTTTCAGCAGTGACTCAGAGGCCTGATCTACTGGTACACTGCAACGATTCAGGTTTTTGACCTGATGCTGGGTACTGGCCTTGAAAGCCATGGTTAGCAACTCATTCTGAAGGTAATCCAGCCATTTCTCCACAACCTCCTTGGGGACCAGGTAGATCTTGTTCAAGACCAGGACCAGCTTCTTGTTGCCTTGTGCTCGCAAGACAGCCTCCTCTATTTGGAAGCAGCAGCAGCCTAATGGGTCTCTGGCATCCAGGACTTGCAGAATCACATCCGAGTATTCCACCACCTTACAGACCTCCTTGTAATAAGCCTTTCTCTAGCCTCGTATGTATTTAATTCCTGCAAAACTTCCTCCTTATGCTCAAACTCCTCCTAGCATCTCAGGACATCTTCACAGTAGCTCTCGATGGTCTTGCGTTTTTGTCTTTCTTGCTCCCAGGCAACTTGCTGCACCTCCTCAACCTTTTTTTTTTTTTTTTTTTTTTTACTGTGGTTCCCACTGTTAGATCTGACATACAGAGAACCAACCCTCTTCTTTAATTCAGCCTCTCAACTGGCATGATCATTGGAGTGAACTAAAGGAAGTGCACTGGGCACTTTGGAGGTTGCTTTCTTCCCCATTTTGCTTTGCAGGCTTCTTGTGGCCCTTTATTTTTGTGTCTAAGTTTCATCATGATGACCAGCTTGAAAGCAGATAGGTTCAAATCTGCTTGCTCTCTTCCTATACTTCCAGCAGGGATGTGAGAAGAGACACCAACACGGACAACTCTTGGTCGAGCAAATAAATGCTCTCGCGCAGCTAGGCTCAGACTTCTGGATCCCAGGCCTGTGGCGCCCGGCTCCGCCCACTGTGCGTTCTCCACTGGGGGCAGGCTTCCATCCCTTCCTCGCTACCACTCTGGCCCCACGTCCTGGCTGCCATGAGGGTAGGAAATAGCGGAGGAGGTAGAGGAAAGACAGCAGCGAAGTGACAGGGAAGAAGCAGCAGGTCGACTGGGCCATATACCCTTCTCGCAAGCCAAAATTTTGTCTGTGGGCATCTGTCTGGGGTTAAATATGCGTACTCCCAAACCTCAGTAAGCAGGCAGTCACCATGCCCGAATCAGACAAGGGTGGGGGATGGTGTCTTTGTCTGCCTGGAAGATGGCGACAGCAGGGTGTGAGAAAATGGCCGCCTGAGTCACATGTCTGGCCGAGTATTCCCCACCTGAAGTGAATTGGTTAACTATTCCCAACCACCTTCCCAGGTCCTTGGGCCACAGACAATCCCTGAGTACTTCCAGCTCTTTCTGCATAAGTTCAGATCTATGGCTAGACCCAACTCGAACTGGAGCAGGAAGCAGAACAACTAGAAGCCTCTCCCACCCGTCTGCCTTCTTCCCCTCCTACTCCATCCTTCCCTCAATCACCTTTGATTCATTTTTTATGTGTCCTTCCAGTGTTTCTTTATGTGAATACAGGTAAACACACATCTATTATTTTTCTCTTCCTTGTATGTATAGCTCATTATGCACACTTGGTAAATATCTGAGACCCTTCCTTATCTGTATACCAAAAGCTGCTTCATTTTTATAGAGGCATAACAATGTACTGTGTGGATATATATTTTATTTAATCAAGCTACCATTAATGGACATTCATAGCATTTGTTCCAAAATTTTGCTGTTACAAATCATACTAAAATGAACAGCCTTTCACATTTGTTATTTCAAACATAGCTAGAGCTTTAGGATAACTTCCAGAATTCAGATTGTATAATTCTGCAATTTTAATAAGCATTGCCAAATTGCCCTCCAAGAGGTTTATACAATTGTGTACTCCCTAAAATAAGGTACAAAAGATAAGGTTTTTGTTTTTAGGGTTTTATTTTGTTCAAGACAGAGTCTTGCTCTGTTGCCCAGATTGGAATGCATTGGTGTGATATTGGCTCACTGCAACCTCTGCCTTCTGGGTTCAAGCGATTCTCCTGCCTCAGCCTCCCAGAGTAGCTGGGATTACAGGTGCCCACCACCACACCCAGCTAATTTCTTTCTTTTTTTTCCTTTTTTTTTTTTTTTACACTAAAGATGGGGTTTCACCATGTTGGCCAGGCTGCTCTTGAACTCCTGACCTCAGGTGATCTGCCCCCCGGACCTCCCAAAGTGCTGGGATTACAGGTGTGAGCCACAGTGCCTGACCAGAGATAAGATTTGTTTAACATTTGTTCCCATCCATCCAAAGTTATTTTTAAAAATAATTCATTTGCGGTGGCTCACGCCTGTAATCCCAGCACTTTGGGAGGCCAAGGTGGGTGGATCACGAGGTCAAGAGATCGAGACCATCCTGGTCAACATGGTGAAACCCCGTCTCTACTAAAAATACAAAAAATTAGCTGGGCACGGTGGCACGTGCCTGTAATCCCAGCTACTCAGGAGGCTGAGGCAGGAGAATTGCCTGAACCCAGGAGGCGGAGGCTGCAGTGAGCCGAGATCGCGCCATTGCACTCCAGCCTGGGTAACAAGAGCGAAACTCCGTCTCAAAAAAAAATAAAAAAAATAAAAATAAATTCATTTGATAAAAATATGGGGAAAAATTTAGAAGTTACATTATAATTCATGTATTTTATATTTATAAAATTAAATTCCCCTCAGAAGTCTTGGGTCCTTGAGTAAATCTCACAGAAATAGTGGTAGAAAAAGTCTAACAGATGTTATTTTTATTCACTCAGTTATTTAAATTGACATAAAACTTGATACAACTGAACAATTTAGCAGTTTACAACAAGAGACATAAAGCATTCATACTCTCTGTTATGGACTAAATTGTACATCCTCAAAATTCATCTGCAAGCCGTAACCCTCAATGTGACTATATATGGAGATAGGTCCTTAAGGAGGTAAGTAAGGTTAAATAAGGTGACAGGACTGGGACCTAATCCAGTAGGACTTTATAAGAAGAAGAGACACCAGGGAGGAACACACAAGGAGAAAACATGCGAAGACACAGTGAGAAGGTGGCCATCTGCAAGCCAAGAAGAGAGACAACTGGAGACAAGAAGTCTGGTGCCAAACTGCCCTCCAACAGGTTTATACAATTGTGTACTCCCTCAAACAAGGTATAAAAGATAAGGTTTTTATTTTTTGGTTATTTTTTTCTTTTTCTTAGAGTCTCGCTCTGTTGCCCAGGCTGGAATACATTGCCATGGTCTCAGCTCACCACAACCTCTGCCTCCTGGGTTCAATCAATTCTCTTGCCTCAGCCTCCCAGAGTAGCTAGGATTACAAGTGCCCACCAACACACCCGGCTAATTTTGCTGACAAGTCTGGTGTTTTATGTTGGACTTCCAGCCTTCAGACGGTGAGAAAATAAATTTCTATTGTTAAAGGCACTCAGTCTGAAGTATTTTGTTATAGCAGCCCTCATAGATTAATATACCCTTAAACCAAGTATTAATACAATTCAGGGAATTTATCCTAAAGAACAAAATCAAGTATGACTACAGTTTCTTTATAAATAACCATGAGAAACTGGCAAGAAACTAACTGCTGTATATAGAGGTTTCAGTCAATTACATAACATACATCATGGAATGTTATCTAGCCATAAATTATTATTCATATGACTACTTCAGCCATAAGGAAAAGTGCATACAAAATAATGTTTCAATTTTTTAAAGATCAATTGAGAAAGATGAAAAAGCTCTAAGGCTGGGCGCGGTGGCTCACGTCTGTAATCCCAGCACTTTGGGAGGCCAAGGCAGGCAGATCACTTAAGGTCAGGAGTTTAAGACCAGCCTGGCCAACATGGTGAAACCCCATCTCTACAAAAATACAAATATTAGCCAGGCGTGGTAGCACGTACCTGCAGTCCCTGCTACTCAGGAAGCTGAGGCACGAGAATGGCTTGAACCCGAAACGCAGAGGCTGCAGTGAACAAAGATTGTGCCACTGCACTCCAGTCTGAGTGACAGAGCAAGACTCTGTCTCAAAAAAATAAATTAAATTTTAAAAAAAGAAAAAATTCTGGAGATGGATGGTATTGATGGTTGATATTTGCAACGACAATGCAAATGTACTTAATGCCCAAGGGCTGTACACTTAAAAATGATTAAATGGTAAATGTTATGTTTTATCATAATTTTAAAAAAGGAACACAAATTACATATACATAATTGCGGTTGGTAAAAAATTGTACCAAGATTGGAAAAAGACAAAACTAAAAACATTGTGTTTGGTCAATGGGACTCAATGGGACTACCTGCAGAAAATGTTTCTATTTTCTTTCACACTGCTTAAGTAATCTCTTATATATTTGTTTATACATGTATGCACATAAAAACAGATCTAGAATGATACACAAACCATTAACATGTTTCTCTGGAGAAGGAAAAGGAAATAGAAATTCACCTGCATATCTGATTTCTTTTCATTTGTATGTATGATGTTTTTAATTTCTGTTAATATCCAACTCAAAATATATGAAAAAAATCAAACAGTAAAAGAATACAAATAGAAATACAAACAATTCTATTTATATTCCTAATTGATAAGATAAACACACAGAAAAAGACATTTTAAAAAATTTTGAGCACAACATTCTGACTATATGCTTTTAATGAAAGTTAGTCTAAGAGCAAAAAGTATTGTAGAAAAACTGTACATTTATTCAGTAGTTTTGCTGTTGGAGTGGCACCGAAGTACTTTATTCTGGAACTTTTCTATATGTGTTGTAAGACAGAATAAATGAATAAATATATTGATACTAATAAGAGCCAGGGTTCTCAGTTTGGGAGAAAGGAAACCTAAACATGGAATATGAAAAGGTAGGGGAAATACCCTGCAGCACTGGGCTAGAAATGGTAATGATAGGTAGGTAGAAAAAATATGTATCTATGTTTCCCATCTCTATCCACTGAGAAAGCCTAGAAAGAATGACACTCCAGTAGCACTGAGCATGTCTAGCATCCAGATCTGGTTTGGGAAAGAACAAATTTGGAATGTGTTTTGGTGACAAAAGTAAGGAAGTGCTCATAGGATGACAAGGTCATTTAACCAGGAGCCAGGTTAGAGGGGCCCCTACTGGCCGAACATGAGACAATCTGAGCATCAAAAAGAAAAATGAAGGTATGGATTGTAATACATTAAATTAAAAGAAAAAAAAATCCAAAGTGATACTAAAAACTTGAGTTTAAAAGGAAGCACTTCTTTTTATAAAACAATGCCAAGTAAAACATGAGTAAGGAATGATAATTAAAAAACCTGCATTTTGTAATCACCAGCAAAATAAATCATTCAGCAGGAGTCATCAACTGATGCTGAAATAACAGGGTGAATTTTTATTGAAGAGTAGGATATTTATATGCTCTCACCTTGTAGACCTTACTAAGAGGTAGAGATGACTACCTTTCCAATGCAGGGAGATGGTAGACACCACCTGGACCAAACAATCAAACTATAACCAATAATAGGGCAAACTGGCATTGCATGTCTCCTGATATGATGCAATGTTGTCTTCTTACAAAAAAATCTAACCTGAATCCTGTCATGAGAAAACAATCAGAAAAATCTAGAATATAGCACTAGTATGTCAGACAACTGACCTGGGCTCTTCTAGTACAGCAGTCATGAAAGCCTTTTTAAAAAGGCAGGAGAGAAAAGGAGGAAGAGAGGTAGAGAGCTGTACTGTACTAAATTAAAAGATGTGACAGCTAAATGCAATGTATGATCCCTGATTGGATCCTGGGGAAGGAGAGAGCATACAGGGTATTTAGGGGAATTCTGAGTATGGATTGTGGCTTAAATAACATTAATTTATCAACACTGATTATCAAGGGTGTCACATATACACACTTTTTCACAAGTTTAAGGAAACAATTAACATTACCTTTGATGGATTAATTACAATATTTCTGGCTGAGCCATGTTCATCTCCAGTGAAGGCTGGCTGATTATTGAAGCCTTGCTTTACATTCACAGCAGTAAGTTCATCCTGTTCAAGAGAAGGTACTGATTAAGCAGAAGGATGTAAAAGCTTCAACATAATCCAACATATGCATCCTGAGTAACAGCTAAATTTGTTATACTCTGTAGAGGAGAATTCTTGAAAGGACAACAGTCAAAGAAGGCAGAGATTGAAGTTTAAACACCAATATGTGAATGTGTAGAGAGATAAAGCGAATGTGGCAAATGTTAACTATTGACTCTAGGTATAGAGCATATGGGTGTTCATTATACTATTTTTTTTTTTTTGGAGATGGAGTCTCTGTTGCCCAGGCTGGAGTGCAGTGGTGCAATCTCGGCTAACTGCAACCTCCACCTCCTCGGTTCAGGCAATTCTCCTGCCCCAGCCTCCTAAGTAGCCAGAATTACAGGTGCCCGCCACGACACCCAGCTAATTTTTGTATTTTTAGTAGAAACAGGATTCACCATGTTGGCCAGGCTGGTCTCGAACTCTTGACCTCAAGTGATCCTCTGGCCTCAGCCTCCCAAAGTGATTGAGCCACCGTGCCTGGCCCATTATACTATTCTTTAAACTTTACTGTAAGTTTATAATTTTTTTAACTTATAAGTTAGAAAAAGAAAAAAATGAGCAAAAATTCCACAGAAATATAAAATGATAGAATTTTTTTAAAGAATTGTTTCCAGGCTGGGCGCAGTGGCTCACACCTGTAATCCCAGAGCTTTGGGAGGTCGAGGCAAGTGGATCCTCTGAGGTTAGGAGTTCAAGACCAGCCTGGCCAGCCATGATGAGACCCCATCTCTACCAAAACACAAAAATTAGCCAGGCGTCATGGCAGGTGCCTATAATCCCAGCTACAGAAGGTTGAGGCAGGAGAATCGCTAGAACCCAGGAGGCGGAGGTTGAAGTGAGCCGAGATCACACCACTGCATTCCAGCCTGGGTGACAGAGCAAGACTCCCTCTCAAAAGAAAAAAAAAAAAAGCACTGATTCCAGAGAGTCCATAGTTTGACTCTCCATTCCTGACCAGCCTCTCTATGCACACGCCTAATTTATGTTTAAGAAAGCTGGGTCACTAGCTTACCCAAGACTTATGGTGAATTAAAGACAAATGAAGGGTTCCTAGGCACATGCCTTATGATTACAGCCACACAACATCACAACCTACAACTGAAGGGAAGTTTAGAGCTGCAATGTTTTCTCACATATTTTGGCTCACTTGATCTTTACCAACTCCAATTCCAAGGGAGACAGTAGACATGTATCTTCATGCCCGTTGTACAGATGAGAAAAGTGTGCCTCACTAAGCTAGTGCAGCAACTGGACAAAGCCAGCACAGAAATACTATCTTCTAAATCCTAGACTAGGAAGAGAAATTTCCATGACACCATGCCACCAAAGAACAAATGCCACATGAAAATGTGGTCTAAAAATATGTGGCTACAACTCCTACTCTCCTTAAAAAGATCTCCTACTGGATAGACATAGGAACACTTTTCCAAGGTCATAACACATCAAAAATAACCCAAGCCTTTAAAAAAAAAAAAAAAAAAAAAAAAGACCTCCTTGCCCTACCCAGATTATCAGAGTTACGGAACTAAATTCGAGTTTCTAAAATACAGACTTGAAAGACTAAGAGGGAGAGGTTTGAATAAATGAAGCTGCCTCCTGCTCCCCTCACTCCAAGCCAAGAAATAATCCTAGTAACAGTTGTAGTAATAGTAGCCACGGCATAAGAATAAGATATACTTATTACTTTAAGTAATTGCTGCATGCGTAAAATGAAAAACAGCAATTGATCAAAATCACTGCTAAGATTAATCAAGAAGCTTAGAACAAAATAGTTTATGATATTTAAGCACCTGACCAAAGTCTAAAAAGGTCACCTTGGCTAAGAACAGAGGTCTCCTGGAGACATGCCATGTAACTTTACTTAATTATGTGTGCTCTTACGAATGCCTTGGCGAGCCACTGTTTTGGCGAGTTTTCAAAAGACCCCTGTATAGGAAATTTCACTTAATGGTAATCAAGTCTCCTCCAAGCACAGAAGGTCACTGAAATTGTGATCCACACAGAAGATGAGTTACAAGTACATATCAGAAGGTATCTCCAAACTGCTCCCACATTTTCAAATAAATTATGTGAAAATCTAGGGCAAAACTACATAATGCATACTTTAAGTCAGAAAGGTTTCAGTCAACTTAAAGCCAATATGCTACCATAATTTCAGTAGTCTCTGAGACTAAGAAAGTAGGAGTACTAGCAGTGAAGTCAGGGAGAAAGTAGGATGAGAAAACTGAATATTTATCTTTGATTTACCATCAGAATATTACAAGAAACATTGAGTAACAGCATATGTTTTTACTAAAAATACATTCTGGCCTAATCAAGAAGAATGTGTGAGGTTTTCAGAACCACATAGTTCTATTTAGTGTTGCTTCACTTTTTAGTTTAAACTAACACCAGATCAGATAGCTGCTCGTTGTATCCAACTGCTAATCAACGGCATGAAGAGATGCCCACTCCTGATGTGTGCACAAACTCAGAATCCCCAGAAGAAATAGAACATGGAACTAGATATACATATCTGTCATCTACTTCAGATTTTCCTCAAACTAGAAGCCACACAGATATTATTGGGAGCCTTGAGTTCTGAGAATTTTAAACTCTGCATTCTAAATTTCACAAAAATACATGTAGAATTTGATCACTTCTCACCACCAGCACTGCATCATCTCATGCTTAGGCAATGCAATGGCTCCTAACTGGTCTAGCTTCTTACCTTGCCCCCGAAGGACCCTTTCACCACAGCAGCCATAGGAAGCTTTTTAAAACTCAAGTGAGATCATGTTGCTCCTGCTCAAAACCTGCAATAATGCTCTATTTTACTCAAAGTACAAGCAAAGGCCCTATGATGTCTTAAAAGTCCCTGTGTGATCTTAACACCATTACCTTTCTGAACTCATCCCTAACCATACTCCCCTTCACTAACGCGGTCCAGTCTCCTTGAAATTCCTCAAACATACCAGCCCAACATTCTCTAATCAGGGACTTTGCACTGTCCATTCCCTCTGCCTGGACTGCTCTTTTTCCTGGTGTCCACATGGTCAATGACCTGACCATCTTAAGTTTTTGCTCAAATTTCACATTCTCAATGAGAAATGTGATGACTCTATTTAAAATTGGAACTGCCCACCCATTCCCTTTACCTCCCAGCATTCCTAATCCTTCAACAATCCATAGCATTTATCACCTAAAACACACTGTCATTTATTTACAATGTGTATTATTGCTCTCCTCGAGGAGAAGGTAAGGTGCATAAAACTGGGGATCGTAATTTTGTTCACAAACGCAGGCCAAACACCGAGCCCACAGATGCAGTACCTGGCAAATGGCACACATCGCAGGTGTTCAATAAATATTTGTTCAAAGAATAAATGAATGAATGACATCCTATTCTGAACAATTAACATGAGCATATTCTAAGTCACTACCTCATGAATGTGGAGCTGTAATTGCATTTGTGTTTCTAACCAGCATCGCTTTGTCACCCAGAGTAGGGGCACTCACCCCAGCAAGCCTCACACACCATCCTGAAAACAAAGATTTTATAACATCGATTTCCCTAGTGTGAAATGAAATTCATAGATAACTTACCTATGCCAATATATTTTAAAATCAATATAATGCTCTCATTCTAAAATTGTTAAAAAGGAAGTAACTTACGATTAAATAGGCACTTCAACAGGAAACGCTCAGGCACACTACACTGGACTCTCACAACTGCAAAGTGTGGTCAATGGCCCAGGAGCACTGGCATTACCTGGGAGCCTATTAGAAATGCAGAATCTTGGCCAGGCACAGTGGCTCATGCCTGTAATCCCAGCACTTTGGGAAGCTGAGGCAGGCGAATCACAAGGTCAGGAGTTCGAGACCAGTGTGGTCAACATGGTGAAACCCCACCTCCACTAAAAATACAAAAAATTAGCCAAGCGTAGTAGTGGGCACCTGTAATCACAGCTACTCAGGAGGCTGAGGCAGAAGAATCACTAGAACTCAGGAGGCAGAGATTGCAGTGAGCCAAGATCACACCACTGCACTCCAGCCCAAGCAACAGTGCGAGACTCCATCTCAAAAATAAATAAATGAAAAGAAATACAGAATCTCAGCCTCTCCCACCGAGTCACAAACAGCATCTTAACAAATTCCCACATGATTCATGGACACATTAAACTTTGAAGAAGCAGGGTCATAGAAGACAAATTGTTAAATGTTTGTTCCTATGCCTAGCATCAGCATAACATAGTAACTACAAAATGCAAACTGATACAGACAGGTGTGCTGTACTACCATTTAAAATGAGCAGGAAGAGCATAACATGAATTTTTTGAAACAGTGAAACACTCTTGGTACAGTTTCAAACTAACAAAATAGTCTCCCAACATATTAAGACACAACAGTTATATTCCTCAGAAACTCAGTGTATATTAAATGTATATTAAAATCATACAAAAAATACTCTGAGATCATATATAAGACAGATTCCCACCTGAGATAGGAAAAAACAGTTGAAGTTCAGTGACACATCTGAAAGTGCAGGGGACACAGGAAAATTCTCCATGGAGCCCACCCATCTGCACACTGAGGACAGCCCACCCACTCAATGGTAGCAGCCACAAGCAACTAACTCCTCCCATCTCCCGCCCAGATTTCCACAGCGCTTCCAGTGAGAGTCACAGACCCAGCAGCCACAACCAACTAACTCTTCCGATCTCCTGCCCAGATTTCCACAGCACTTCCAGTGAGAGCCACAGATAGCTTTTATCTTTTAGAGCCCTATTCTGAAAAGGGGGTTTAAGAAACCAGGCTATGGATTTAAGAAACACTGAGCTCCACCCTGAAGTGTCAAAGTCTTGCTCATGCTGCAACACCACAACAATGGGGATGCTCTAATTCCAACTCATTAGGCCATCCTCTAGCTCACAGCTGTGGTTACAGGTGAATACATGCTGGTACCAGCTAAGACTGAATGATGGAGATGCACACAAGAGGGAGGAACACACCATGGGTAAGAGCCAGGGGTCTGTAATCAGACAACTCAAATTCAAACCCCCCACTCCATTTAAGAGGGGCTCTAAGCAAGCTCTGGGACCATTGCTGTGTCTCCGTTTCCTCAATTGTGAAACGGAGATAGTAATAGTTTCTACCACGTTATCTCTGTAACCCAGTTCAAAAACGAAAAAAAAAAGCCAGGAGAGTAACTAACTTGGCCAAGGTCACACAGTAGTGAAGAATTCCAAAAAGTCCATGCTCCCAACCATCATACCCTATAAAAATGGCTGGCAATTAGCATTGCTGCTATTGTTTGTATCATATTTTTAGTTCCAGAAAGTGATAACCTGAAGCTCCAGTCAGCAGAGAAACAAAAAGCCTTCTTGGAAAATTAAAATAACCCTTTCCTTAAAGCAGTGGCTCTCAAACTTTTGCATCCATCAGAATTCCCTGAAGAACTTACTAGAGCAAAGCTGCTGGCCCCACTCAGAGTTCCCACTTCAGTAGGTCAGAGGTGATGCCAGAGAATCTGTATTTCTAACAAGTTCCCAGGTGATGCTGATACAGAGACCACGCTAACATGAAGACCTGAGGTTTCTGCCTCTCTAGAAAACCTGGGTTTCCATGCCCAGTGCCAGCGTTGGTCTCACCACCAGGAAGAAACTGGATGTCCCATCTTGGCTCAAGAGCAGGAGATCCCAAGAAGAAAAGTCCATTCAGAATTCTCTACCGCACCCTCTTCCCCCATTGTAAAGGCACAAACACAAAGCTACACACACACACACACACACACACACACACACACACACACACACACACACGGATCCAGGAAGGAACAAAGTATATAAAGTTTTCACCTCACTCCTTTAACTTTCTATAGAACACTAGGGTCACAGACTACTCGATTACATGAAGAAGCAAACAAGAGCCAAAAAAGAACCTTGGCAGTCACTTCTGCAAGGTTTACTAGTACAAAACTTTAGTTCAGGGTCTTAGAGAAACTAAATGAAAGGAGGTAAAAATCCAGAGCACCACAACCAAAAAATGCACCCTGATGGTCTATTTCCTAAAGTTTCTGAGAAGAGTTAACATTAATGACAAGAATCCAAAAGGCAAGAATAAGATTCAAATTCCAGAGTGTTAACTATTGTTGCTTAGACATTATTTATCAAACTCCAGTAATGCACCAATAGACCCCTTTTAGAGGAAAACCACTTTATCTAACCTGAGGGAGTCTGTAGACCCCAAGTTTGAGAAACTGGACTGGGAACATGGATACTTAATGGTATTAGGCAGCATTAAGAGATTCAGAATAAGAGGTAATGTGTGTTACATGAACTCAAACAACAAACTTTTATGACACTGCTCTGAAGGCTTTTGCCAAGTCTAATCAGGCAAAAATAGAAAGAGGAGAGTCCAAATTCTGGAACAGCATACTTCTAAAACCCCCAAGCCAGAATCTGTAAGGGACACAAACAGCTTCCTCTTGTACTAGCCTTGAACCTCTTCAAAGACATCTCAAAATAACGGAGGGTAACAGCCACCAAAATTCGTACAATGCCTTTCCTTACAGAGATTTAAGCTTGTTCAGCTATATCTAGCCAACAATTCTTAGGATAGAACTTCCAGCAACTACTCTGTCCATCTGCAAAGGTGAGGCAACTAAGATCCCAAAAACTTGAGGCACACACAACAGTTAGTCAAGATCTCATTCTTAGGATTGTGCTCTGGGAACCAGATCAGCAGCACTGAATCTTTTTCAATAAAAGGACTAGTAAGGTTGAACATCTTCCCATTGTACAACGTGCAGAGTAAGAGAAAAAGTACTTTTAGTAACCACTGGGAAGGAGAGGAGACCATGAATGCAGAGATACTTTTAAATATGTTTAACATTAGCAGCATCTAGGACAAAACAGCTGTACACACACATCCAAGATCAAGTATTTACTAAGCCAAGAGACAATACCAGCTGAGAATGTAAATTCACACTCCTCACCAAGCGGTCCAAAGTAGCAGTGCACCAAACTACTGTGCACATGGATTTCAACAGGTTTACAACAAAGTAATTCAAACATAGAGAAAGGAGAACTCTTACACCTCATCATTGGTTTCGACTAAAATCACAAGCTTTAAAGCAATTCTAGGGAGACAGGCACACGGAGAGAAACAGAAACCAAAGCCTAGAAAATAGTGCATGCTAATATATGAAAGATCTGCGTTCACGCTGTATTTTTGTATTCTACACTGATAACAAAAATCAGACCTTCGATACTTTGGGTAACGTCCAAATGCATTCATAAATCTCATGCATTTACCTTGAACTTCAGAGAATGATCTTATATTTTGGATCACTTTCAAAGCAATCTTTTAATTTCGGTGAAATGTTTCACTGGGAAAGTGAAAACATTTTGATGCTGGTTTGGGAATTTCTTAAGCTCTTTCTCATTCAAGAAAAAAAAAAACCTCAGTTTAACACAATTTTCAATGGTCATCTCAAAGGCAGATAATGCACACAAATACATACTACAGACATTCAAAATCTCCTCCAGCGTCACCATCTATCGCACAGAACATGCACAGAAACTCCCAATTTTCTCAGTCACCTAGTAACATCTAGCAAACTAGTTCCGTGACTAAACTAGTTCCGTGACAGAAATTTCCACCAGGGATAAGAATACCACAGAAGTAGAAAAATAGCCCTCTATGTGCTAGTCAGGAAGGCTGGGTTAGCACAAGTCTTACTCAGAACAAACAAAACATTTTTCATGGTTTTATAGCCATATTTCCCAGCCTTGTCCACCTCTCCCGCAAAAAGAACATTCTCTCAGACCCCCAAGGATGTCTGTTTGGGAAACTGGGCTATGATAATCCCCATGACAGATACATTTAATTGTGATCAGGCAATACCTACAGTTAGCAGCTACAAAAGACCTGGAAGATAAGGGAAGAATCTTTTACTCCTCATACCTCGTAATTAACCAAACCTACCCATACTTCTCCCAAAACATATCTCACACCTTTATTCCTTCCTTTAAAATACTACAGCCCCTACTCTGACTGAGGCAGCTGTTACAGCAGGATCTGGCTACTGCTCCGTACACATTTCACTTCTGTCCCGCATGCCTACTGGCCCTGGGCGGATCTTCCTGAAACAGTTTTTTATTCTGCACTCCCCTATTCAAAAGCATCAGAGAAGGCTTTCTGCTCTTTTTCCCCTGAGAAGGAAATAAAGCAGCATCTAGCATAACTGTCTACAAACCCTCAGTAACATCTCTGGGCTTCTCCCCACTTATCTCTGGCCCCAAATCAAAACACAGTTACCTAGGACTGGCACTCAAAGCCTTAAACAATCAGCCCAGCACTCCAATCTTGCTTCCATTCTAAGTCTCAGAGTCACATGGATCTGCATTTGAATGCATAGCCTTACCTACGATTGAGACTGAGGTACCTGATCCTTCTGCACCTTGGTGGCTTTGTTTGAAAGGAGACAGAAATAACTCACAGGACTGAGGTTACATAAGATTAAATGTGCAGAGTTTAGCACAGTGCCTGGTCCATTATTAAATGTCCTATAAATGGTGGCAATTGTTGTTATAGCTGTTTTCTATTTTAACTTTCATTTAATCTACTTTATTATATGCCACCCCACATATACTGTCGTTTCAACGTCTACGCCTTACATCATGCGATTCCCACCCCCTGAAGTATATTATTATAAAATATTTTATATTTTTCATGCCATAGCTCAGGGCTTGCTCCCTGTCCTTCATTCAATTAACAAATAATTATGCAGAGTCTGTGTAGACTCTGCTAAGTACTGGGGATCCCACAGTGAGCAAACTGCAAGTGTTATAAATACTCCAAAGTGCCTGCTCAGAAAGCAAGTAATAGTGGCTTAAACTAGTCTGGAGAGTTAGACAAGAAAAAAGTGATCTTTGACCTGAGCTCTAACTGCAAAGTAGGAGTTAACTTCAAGAGAATAGCCCTTACAGTGATAAGGTTCTGACATTTTGCATGAAGTGATACAATATTAAATCTAAGGAGCTTAGGAATAGTTGGGGTGTAGATTGTAATTCCTAGAACAACCACTCCAAAAAACAACATAAATAAGTATAACTAAAATGCAATTGGTCAACAAAAGCTATTTTTAAAATAGTCTAACAATCAAAAGAAAAAAAAGCTGTAGACACAGAAAACAA
Source organism: Aotus nancymaae (assembly GCF_030222135.1). Lineage (NCBI taxonomy): Eukaryota > Metazoa > Chordata > Mammalia > Primates > Aotidae > Aotus > Aotus nancymaae. The sequence continues at coordinate 44,566,946 of NW_026988431.1, read as the reverse complement.
ATAGTGAAATGGCAGACCCAAAGCCAACCATATCAATAATCACATTATATGCTAATCAAATATTCATGGACTAAGACTCCAATTAAAAGACTGGAATTGTCAGAATGAATGAAAAAGTAGAGCCCAACTATACTTTCAATACAAAGATATACTTTAAATATAGAGACAGAAAAGTTGCTAGTAAATGGATGGAAAAGATATATACCATCCAAACAATAAACATAAAAGAGTTGAAGTAGCTATATTAATATCAGATATAGTAGACTTCAAGACAAAAAGTATTATCACAGATAAAGAGGAGCAAGTCATAATGATGAAAAGGTCAATTCATCAGGAAGGCATAACATTCACTGGTGCCTGTGTGCCTAACAAGAGGAAAGACACGAGGATGGGCATGGGTAAAGCCTTCAGGGTTGGGAAAATTAAAGAAAGAACGCTGTCATAGCAGGAGCAGGAAGGGGAATGCAGCTGTAAAATTTAAGAATAAGCTGGGCACAGTGGCTCACACCTGTAATCCCAGCACTTTGGGAGGCCAAAGTGGGTGGATCATGAGGTCAGGAGTTCAAGACCAGCCAGAACAAGATGTTGAAATCCCATCTCCACTAAAAACGCAAAAATTAACCAGGCATGGTGGCAGATGCCTGTAATCCCAGCTACTCAGGAGGCTGAAGCAGAGAATTGCTTGAACCCAGGAGTTGGAGGCTGCAGTGAGTCCAGATTGTGCCATGGCATTCCAGCCTAGGCAACAGAGCAAGACCCCATCACAAAAAAAAAAAGTTAAGAATGAAGCAGCAGAGGTTGCGGGAGAGACTATGCAGGGTCCGTGGACCAAGTAAAGAACTTCTGTCTTTATTCTTTATCATAAAAACAGTAAAGGTTTTTGTTTTTAAGATGGAGTCTCAGTCTGCAACCTCTGCCTTCTGGGTTCAAGCAATTCTCCTGCCTCAGCCTCCTGAGTAGCTAGGACTACAAGCACCTGCCACCACGCCCAGCTAATTTTTTGTATTTTAGTAGAGACAAGCTTTCACCATGTTGCCCAGGCTGGTCTAGAACTCTTGAGCTCAGGCAATCCACCCACCTCGGCCTCCCAAAGTACTGAGATTACAGGTGTGAAGCACCATGCCAGGCCCAACAGTAAAGGTTTTAAGCAAGAAGGTGGCATCAGGCCAGGCATGGTGGCTCATGCCTGTAATCCAAGTACTTTGGGAGGCTGAGGCAGGAGGACTGCTTGAGACGAGGAGTTTCAGATTAACCTGGCCAATACAGCAAGACCCTGTCTTTAAAAAAAAAGAAAAAAAAAAACAGAAGGTGACATTATCTGACTTGAATAGAACTGCAGTGTAGATAACTGACCAGAGTAGGGTCAGAGGAAGCTGAGGTAAGGGGATTAGGACCCAGCTACCAGGCTCTCATGAGAGTTGGAATATCCAAGATGGTAGAGATAAAGAGAACGAAGAAATGGAGGGATATTTAGGAGGGAAACCCAACAGGATTTACACTGACTTCTTGAATGGAATGACAAAAACAAGGTTGTCAAGGATGTCCTAGACTTTTGGGATGGTAGATCTCCTAAGAAAAGGTACAGCCACGTTGGGGGCTTTTTGCAAAGGAAGGGGAGCAGATCACAAGTTCAGGTATAAAAATTGTAAGTTTGAGGCCATCAGATACACAGACAAAATGTTTCTAGTAGGCACTCAGCTATACAGGTATAGAGTGCCAAGAAGTCTAGGCTGGCGTCATAAAGTTATAAGTTGTCTGCATATGGCTAGTGCCTGAAGCCTGGGGATGGCTGGGCTCACCTAGAGAGAAGGTCAAGTGAGAAAAGACCAGGACCTAGGACAGACCCCGGGGAAAATCTAGTATTGACTTAAGAGCTTGTTAGAGGAGGAGAAGGCTTCAAAGGAGTCTGAGACGGTGTGGCCAGAGAGGAGAGAAGGAATCCAGGAGTGTTTTACCTCAGAAGCTGAGGGAAGAAATTGCTTCCCAAAGGGAGGGAGCAACAGAATCGAGTGCTGCAGGGAACGTGGCCATCCCAGGTGACCTAAGACGGGTGTCTCAGCAGATGATGAGGGCAGAGCCAGACTGGAAAGAGCAGAGGAAGAAGTGGGAGGTGAGGAAGACAGTGAGTACATCAGACGCTTCTGGAAGTCTGGAGAAAGAGGAGAGATGTGAAAATGGGGTCTAGTGTAGAAGGAGATCTAAGATGTGAGAGCTTGGTGTGTGTTTTAATAACACCAGAAAGAAAGCAGCGAAGAAAGCAGTTGAGGCTAACAGGAAGAAAGAGAGATGGCAGATACATTGAAGACCCTGAGAAAAGAGGAGGGGATGACCTGCCAACCAGGCCCCAGAAGGCAATAGCTACTAACAGACCAACTCAGGAGGATGTGCAGAGGAGGATCTGAAGAGAGGCCCTGGAGCCACACTGTGATGGGTGGAACTGGGTCCCTCAAAGCATCCTAACTCCTGCACCTGTGCATGGTATCTTCTTTAGGAATAGGATTTCTGCAGATATAGCTAAGTTAAGATAGTCACGCTCAATTAGGGTGGCTCCTAATGTCCACATATGAGAAGGGATGGACACAGAGCTAGCAGACAGTAATGCGAAGACAGAGGCAGAGATTGGAGTTAGGCTGCCATAGCCAAGAAACACCTGTAGCTAGCAGAAGCTGGAGGAGGCAAGGAAGGGTCTTGCCCTAGAGGCTTCAGAGGGAGGATGGCCCTGCCATACCTTGATTTCAAGCTTGTGGCCTCCAGAACCATGAGAGAATACATATCCAGGGCCGGGCGCAGTGGCTCACGCCTGTAATACCAGCACTTTGGGAGGCCGAGGCGGGTGGATCACAAGGTCAAGAGATCGAGACCATCTTGGTCAACACGGTGAAACCCCGTCTCTATTAAAAATACAAAAAATTAGCTAGGCACGGTGGCGCATGCCTGTAATCCCAGCTACTCAGGAGGCTGAGGCAGGAGAATTGCCTGAACCCAGGAGGCAGAGGTTGCGGTGAGCCGAGATGGCGCCATTGCACTCCAGTCTGGGTAACAAGAGCGAAACTCCATCTCAAAAAAAAAAAAAAAAAAGAGAATACATATCCATTGTTTTAAGCCACTCAGTGTTTGATACTTTGTTATAGCAGCCCTAAGAAATGAAAGCATACAGGTAGGGGAGGACAGGCTCTGCTCTATTCCTCATGACAAGACTGGTCCCTAAAACCAGACCATTTAGCAGCAGCAAGGGGACCATTACTGCAGAGTCTACAATGGCCAAGAAAAGCAGCTTCACTAAGGCTCCAGATAAGCAGACAGCTCGGCCACATACTTCATAGCAATGAAGACTGATTTCTATTTGGATCTCCCATACTTGACATGATACTTAATAGGTGTTTGAGGAGGTTTTTTTTTGTTTTTTGTTTTTTGTTTTGAGACAGTTTCGCTCTTGTCGCCCAGGCTGGAGGGCAGTGGCACGATCTCTGCTCACTGTAACCTCCACCTCCCAGGTTAAAGTGATTCTCCTGCCTCAGCCTCCCAAGTAGCTGGAATTACAGGCATGTGCCACCATGCTGGGCTAAGTTTTATATTTTTAGTAGAGACAGGGTTTCACCATGTTGGCCAGACTGGTCTCAAACTCCTGACCTCAGGTGATCCACCTGCCTCGGCCTCCCAAAGTGCTGGAATTACAGGCATGAGCCACCATGCCCAACTTGTTTGAGAAGTTTTTTTAAAAGGTGAAGGCTGGGGAAGAATTTCCGATTACAGCCAAAACATTTACAAGAGAAAGCATTAATACCAGCTTCCTGAAGAGGGCCAGTGGTAGGGGCCTAACTGACTTAGGAGAGGCAGGACTTCCCTAAAAGGCCACCCTGTCCTTCCTCTGCCCCAACCCTCTTACACCAGAGCCACATTTCCATCAAAGCCACATATGAAAGTCAGCTCTTTACATCTACTGTCACCTATACTGCTATTAGGATTTACCCCCATCCAAATCACACCTGCAGGCCAACAATCACTAACCAAAAGTATATGAGCTCAACACAAAACAGCAAATACTATCTTAACATCTGTACCTGGAACAGGCAAAAAGAAAAAATCACGGTAATAATACCACTCCCTTGCATTTAAACAGCATTCATGGCCATATTCTTAATAGTCAAGTGGTTTAGGTAGGATGTGTCCCATTTTGTAGGGTAAGAAACTGAGGCTGAGAGGTGAGAAGTAAAATGGATGGTTAGTGTAAGGCCGATTGCCTCCCTGGGAGGTCGGACGCACACCACCACCCCACTTTTTTTCCGAAAGCTCGGACATGCTCCGGTATGTTCCCTTTTCCCCTTCTCACACAGCCTGGCTTTCCCTTAAAGAACCCAGTAAGCAAGCAGGGTCTTGTGATTCTAGCCAATAAGCAGCCAAGTCTTTCTAGCCAATAGCAGCTGAGTATTTCTAGTCAATAGCAGTCGAGTCTTTCTAGCCAATAGCAGCCGAGTCTTTCTAGCCAATAGCAGCCAAATAATTCTAACCAATAGCAGCCAAGTCCTGTATGCAAACAAAGGCTTGTAACCTTACCCAATAGTAGTCCTGCTTTCCCACAACCAATCAAGCTCCTTCACTCCCTATAAAACCCCACGTCTGAGAGGAGTCTGTGCGACTTCTCTGGCCCCTCCTGTCGGACCGCAGAACCTCGCCCGGGAGCCTGAATAAATTCCTTCATAATGGAGCTTCTTGTGTTGGCCTCAGTTTCTTCCTTTTAAACTCGGCAAGAACCCAAGAACAAACCTCACAGTTAGGTGGCCATATGAGAATCAAGCCCCAAATAGGTCCAATATGCTCTCCCATACAGTGAAATCTTTGAGGAGAGCACATTGTGATTCCAACAACCTTAAACTGGAATCCCATCTCCCTTTCTCTTCCATGAAATGGAGATCACCCCAACTACCTCAGGTCTACTGTAAAGAATAAGTAAAAATCACTTGTGATGCAATCAATACAGTAACTGGCACACACACTAAGTAATTTTAAAATGGTATCACCATCACCATTATAATTACAATCTTTTGTATGACCAGCACATATGGCCCAAACTGAGCACATGACTGACTACTCAGTAAATTCAATTTGGACGGAAATGACCACCATGAATGATGTGTTGAGCACACAGCTCTCAGAAGTGCCAATTTCCCATGACAACCTCCTTCATCCTACCCAGAAGTGTCCTAGTGAGACAGGCAGTTCCTCCTCCCTCATTTAAAAGTGGGAGAGAGCCTCTGATTCCAATTATATCTAAATATACTTAGCATTTACTCTACTCTTATCTAAATAATTGTATCCCATTAATTAATTCATATTCGAATCACATTCAAATGCATATCACCCTCTGATATCAAACACCTGGATGTTGCTCTCAGAAAAAAAATCTAGGAAACTGCAGGAGAAAAATACTTGAACTTTTAGATTTGCATATTCATAAAGCAAGAAAGAAGACTTAAGGTATTTGCTAGTTTATGCTGCCCAGAATTATATTTAAGGCAGCCTCAAATGATAGTTTTCTCTTTCGATCCTTTATTGCTAAGGTATGCCATATAGTTCTTGCGCTGCAATTTTACGTAACAAATTTTTCCTTTAAATCATTTTTCACAGAGTACTTAACAAGCTAACGTGCTAGTAATCTGAGGGCGGAGAACACAAACATAAGCCATGGTTTCTGCCCTCTGGAGTCCAGTTAATTGACTTACACTTACCCGTAATGTAGCTCCTTTCCTTTATCCTTCTTTCCCACCTCAATTCTGTCTCTGATCCCACATTCAGCACCCATCTGCAGGAAGCCATGTTGTGGGAGACAAAAGAATGATTCCCACCAAATGTATTGCAAATTCATGAAAAATAACAACAAAGCCAGAGGCAGTGTCTCACACCTATAATCTCAACACTTCGGGAGGCCCAGGCTGGATAATCACTTGAGCCCAGGAATTCAAGACCAGCCTTGGCAACACAGTGAGACCTTGTCTCTATAAAAAATAACATAAGTTAAAAATAGCCAGCATGGTCCCAGCTACTTAGGAGGCAAAGGTGGAAGGGGTGCTGGAGCCCAGGAGGTTGAGGTTGCAGTGAGCTGTGTTCACTGCAGAACAGTGAAGATCCTTCTTCTTGCTTGAGAAAAAGGAAAAAGAGAATGGAAATGTCTCTTTTTTTGTTGTTGGTGGTGGCAATTTTGTTCATTAGTTTTAGCCCAATTGCTCAGAAACAGAGGGGCTAAACGTTTAATTTTGAATCAAGGAAACAAATTTCCCCTGGTAAACCTCAGAAAACCTAGTCTAAACAGTTGACCTCTGTTAGCGCCTCTCAGCGTCCACTCTTTTTATTTTCAGGGGGCTTACTCATTTGCACCTCCACCAAGCTCCAAGCAAATCTGGTGATTAACCATCCTCCAGGCAGCCCACAAGGAGATCAATAACAGATGTTAAAGGGAGATTTAAAGCACAAGACAAGCAGTATAAACCAAAGCCACAAGGGCCCTTTTAATAATAAGACCTTCAAGTAAACTAGTTAATGCCAATTAGAAGTCACAGGGAGGCCGGGCGTGGTAGTCCACGCCTGTAATACCAGCACTTTTGGAGGCCGAGGAGAGTGGATCACCTGAGGTCAGGAGTTAGAGCCCAGCTTGACCAACATGGTGAAACCCTGTCTCTACTAAGAATACAAAAAATAGCTGGGTGTGGTAGCTCACGCCTGTAGGAGGCTGAGGCAGGAGAATTGCTTGAACCCAGGAGGTGGAGGTTGCAGTGAGCTGAGATCACAGCACTGAACTCCAGTCTGGACAACAAGAGTGAAACTCCTTCTCAAAAAAAAAAAAAGTCATCGTCACGGATGGGTGGGAGTCTGGGAGTCTGAGTATTCATTCCAATTCAGCACCCAAGGAATACAAATGCCTGTCCCATCATTGAAGACTGAGTACAAAACTGTGTCACTCTGAGGTCCTCAAGCAACAGGACCTACTATCCTAGCTGAACAGTGTCCCAAGAAATATGAGCATTGTCTGTTCTCCTCTCTTCCTTTCCTTTGACCAATCTGTCACCAACTGCCAATTCTTCTCCAGTCCTATTTAAAGCCCTGATCACTCCGGCTCTTTTTACTTCACGCTTTTGTTACTAGAGTCGTCTTCCTCCCAGCCTCCCTGACTCCATTCTCTCCCACACTGGATTTATTAGGCATGAGGTAGTGAGATAAATCTGACAGCAGAACCACGTGAGTTCACCACCAACCCCCACCCCGCAACCTGCTGGGGCTCCAGCAGATGCTCCACCAGGCCTGATATGTGGAGAAAACGCCCCCCTCCCCTTCCCTTCCAGCTTTTTTTTTATGAGAGGGTACAGCATGTCCCACCCATTCAGGTCCTGCCTCTCAAGACCCTACACTGTCCAGTGTAACCTCCATGTATCCAACCCTCTCTTTTCTGAAGTCACACAGCATTCTTAGACTCACTATAAAAATAGAGCAGGATGGTTACAGCATGAGCTTAAGGAATGCAACTCCATCACTATGCTGCTCAATGACCTTGGGCAAGTTAAGTACCTCCCTGTGCCTCAGTTTCTTCATTTGTAAGCAAGAGATAATAATGCCCACCTCATAGGTATTGTGAGGCTGGCATAAAACCAAACACCTAAAGCACTCAGAATAACCAACACAAAAAATAGTGGTTATTATAATGTGATGTGACACTCTGTACAATCTACTGAATGTATATCTTATTCATCAATTTTCAAATAAATAAAAACTAATGCATTAATCATTGTAAAAACTGTTTTATGGCTGAGCATGGTGGCTGACGCCTGTAATCCCAGCACTTTGGGAGGCCGAGGCAGGTGGAACATGAGGTTAGGAGTTCAAGACCAGCCTGGCCAAGATGGTGAAACCTTTTCTCTACTAAAAATACAAAAATTAGCCAGGCATGGCAGCGGGCACCTGTAATCCCAGCTACTCAGGAGGCTGAGGCAGGAGAATTGCTTGAACCCGGGAGGCAGAGGTTACAGTGAGCCAAGATCACGCCACTGCACTCCAGCCCATGTGACACAGTGAGATTCCATCTCAAATAAAATAAAATAAATAAAAATTGTTTTATGTGGGTCAGCAAACCAACATTAACTTCAAGAGCAGTGCTACCACCTGGAGTGTGGTCTGATATTGTCACTGGTCCTCAACATGAAATGTGCAAAAACTGAGATTATTGGGAAACTTGTATAGCAATTTGACATTACCACTACATTCAAGCAGCATTTCATTTTTCTAGTAATTCATTTTTATCATATTAGTCTACAACAGATTGAAAATTAATTTTTCTAAAAACTGATTCTTTGCCACAGTTATTTTGAGAAGCACATTTCTAGAGGAGACAGATAGGAGGCTTCTATTTCTTTTCTACACCCCCATATCACCTAACTCAGTGGAAGACACGTATCAGTACTAAGTAAATGAAAATATAATTTCAAAAACATTTTGATTAGTTAATAACTTAAAAGCAGATTCAAGTGAGTAGTAGAAATGTAAATAGTATCTCCAATTCCTAACAAATCTTTTTCAAGAGGGCGTTTACATTTAGTCTGAAACTGACCAGAGTAAAAACAAATCTGACCCCAAAAATATTTTCCATACTGTTAAATAACAGGACTGTGTGAAGCTTTATTTTAAAAAAAAGGAAGAAGAAGAACCTCAGCGATGTCAATATTAATCTACCTTGCAGAACTCAGGAGAATGATAAATTATTTAGCACTGCTTTGGCCACAGTTTTTATAGATTTTCCATACCTTTAAGTAAACTAGCATCTTAGTAAAAAATTCCAACAACACTTCAAACAAAATACATTTTTATTAGTTCTTCACTCCTGCCAATGCCGTAAATAGTCGAAATCTCAACAACCTCATTAGATTATCCATGAATGAAATGGCTGGAAAAGGAAAGCAGCAAATTCTACCAAATTTTAATTGACAACAAGGAGGCAGTTGCACAGCTGATCTGCGCCACATTGGATGTGGGCTGAAGGCTGAGTTATTCTTACTGAGTGAAATCTTGGCACATTCAAACTGACTCTGGAAATGCCTGTAGAAAATTCAAGGTCACTGTGGAGCCCTGTGTCAATTATGTCTCCCCTCCTTTCTAAGAGGAGGGGGATTTATAACAAGGTCAAAGCTACCACTTCCGTTGGGTCCTCAATCCCCTGCCTCAAGGCCAGTTCAGTCTTTGCTCAGACTGAAAATCAGATCGACAAAAACTAAAAAGAGGCAAATGGAGCTGGAGCCTGACTGGATGTTAACTATCTCTTTGGGTCACTTAGTATCTGCACCCGTAACTCCCTATCAACTGCCCTCCTTGGAGATCCCCTGACAGAGTCCAGGAAGTCCATCCCTAGAAAGTTCCATCTCTCCAGGTCATCCAGATCCTCCATCTCTTTGCACACTCTCAACAGGTAATCACACCCATGACTTCAATTATTTATGAATACATCACACCCAAATCCAGACCTCTAGCTTCCACTACTATACACTTCAACCTGGACTCCCCAGGGGCTCCTCAAACTGAAAACATTCAAAAATGAACTCATTCTCTCCCTCCCCGCCCCCCACCCCATCCTTGGAAAACAGTTGAACAAATTACTTTGTTCTCTATGGTATGTTAGTTTATGGACCACCACTGATCTACCTATCCAACAGTCTAAACAACCTCTGGGGTTCTCAAGAACATTTCAACTATTTGTCTATCAAAGGCCAGATTTGTTTCATGTTCCTCAACCAAAACAATGTCTTGAAACAGACTGAATACAGAACTAGATACAAAAATCTAGACATTAAAGAGATTTGCAAAAATGTAAAATAATACCACTTTTTTTCACTTTTTTTTTTTTGGTTTAGGAAAAAGTTATTTTCCATTAAAAAAAAAACACACAGTTTAACATGAAATTGGTTGACTCTGATTTTTTAATGAATACATACTTAAATTTCTCAGTTTTAATTTCTAACACAGTAAATATTGAGAGATGTAACCTACATAAATAAAAGCTTTATAAGATCCCCAATGTTTAAGACTGCAAAGCATTCCCAAAATCAGAAAGTCTGGAAACCACTGACTTAAAAGTGTTGGCAAATTCTTGGGCCCCTTCTTCTTACTTCACATATCCACCTTATTGATTCTGCCATCCGAATAACGTTTCTCATAAATTCACCTCTTGATATGGTTTGGCTGTTTCCCCACCCAAATCTCATCTTGAATTATAGCTCCCATAATCCCCATGTGTTGTGGGAGGGACCTGGTGGGAGATAACTGAATCGGGGGTGGTTCCCCCATACCGTTCTCATGGTAGTGAATAAGCCTCAGGAGATCTGATGGTTTTATAAGGGGTTTCCCCTTTCACTTGGCTCTCATTCTCTCTTGCCTGCCGCCATGCGTGCCTTTCGCCTTCCACCATGATTGCGAAGCTTCCCCAGCCATATGGAACTGTGAGTCCATTAAACTTCTTTTTAAATTACCCAGTCTCAGGTATGTCTTTTTATCAGCGGTGTGAAAACAGGTTAATACATCCCTCCTCGTTCTTCCCGACCCTCCCAATCCCATAGACCAAAACACACTCCCTAAAAGATATTCACATCAAATCCCACAATCTGTTAATGTGACCTCATTTGGAAAAAGGGTCTCTGCAGATGTAATTAAGGATGGGATCATCGTAGATTATCTGGGTGGGCCCTAAATCCAATGACAAGTGTCCTTATAAGAGACACCCAGAGGAAAACAGCCAGTGGAGAAGACCATGTAAAGATGGACGCAAAAATTAGTGATGTGTGGCCACAACTCAAAGAAACCGGTGAACACCTGGAGCCACCGCAGGGTGGAAGAGGCAAGGAAGGAGTCTCCTCTTAGAGCCTTCAGAAGGAGTGTGGCCCTGCCAACACCCAGTTTTCAAATTTCTGGCCTCTAGAACTGCAAGGGGATGCGTGAATGTTGGTTTAAGCCACCCAGTTTGTGGTCATTTGTTATTGCAGCCACAGGAAACCAATCACCCACTTCCAGTTCTGAATATCAAGGACAACCTAGCTAGGCAATCCTTCCGCCTCACTGTGACCTTCACAGGCACTGAAACTGCAACCCTCAGTCATCTTAAATCTCATTCCCTTATCACCCTTGAATGGTGGCTCACTGCCTCCACCATAACATCCAAAAGCCTCCACAAAATAAAGACCCCATGACTGCATCCCACCTTTTCCACACCAACCCAGCTCTCCTCTTAGACACCTCACACCATGCAACAGGCCCACAGCCCCAGGCACACCCACATCCTTTTGTCTTGTGACCCTTTGCTTGTCCTGCTCCTTTGTCCTGGAATTAATCGTCTTCCCTATCCTCAACCCCATCTACTCCTACACACCCTCAAGTTCCATATTCAAAAATCTCCTTATCGATTCCGTCAAAAAAAAAAAAAAAAAATGGGTCACTCCCTCTCCTCTGGTTTTCCACAGCACTTTGTATCTTCCTCTCAAAGAATATCTGAAACATTGAGCTCCGCATTTACAGGTCCTTCACTCCCTCTAGACTACAGTTTCTCAACCCTGGAACTACTGATCACAGGGGCCAGTTAAGCCTTTGTACGTGTAGGGGGCTGTTTGATGCATTGGTGAATATTAGCAGCATCCCTGGCTTCTACCCACTAGATGCAAGTAGCAGGACACACACCCAGTTGTAAAACCCAAAATGTCTCCAGACACTGCCAACGTCCTGAGGAGGAAGAAAATGGACCCCTATGCCTCGCCAGTTGAAATCCACTGCTCTAGACTGAAGGTCTGGGGAACCAGGACTGTATCTAATGCTCTTAGCATTTGCGGATTCTTATATGCATTCATAAAATGAATTTTTGAGTTCTAGGTGTGGGCCAGGCACTATGTTGGAAGTCAGGGACGTAGTAGGAAATAGAAGTCTTTGGTCCTGTCCTCCTAGTGCCATAGCTGGCAAAGAGCCAATCACATTTGTTGAATGACTGCATTTATTTGTCATGAATATTTATAGTAAGATTTCATGCAAAACATGAAAAATAAAATCCAATGGCTAATATTTTTCTCCTCTTCTCAGGGTCACAACATTGTACAACTATGAAAGATCCGTTTATATAGGATGTCATGTACATGTTGCTTCCTGGAACCGGGCAACTGGTACTGCTTGTGTGTGTGTCTCTCAAGAGAGCTACCCATAAATAAGAGGGTATCTCAACCAAGAAAGTGAAGCTAGGTAAAGGCCAAGCATGATGGATCACACCTGTAATCCCAGGACTTTGGGAGGCCAAGGTGGGCAGATCACGAGGTCAAGAGATGGAGACCATCCTGGCTGACATGGGGAAACCCCGTCTCTACTAAAAATACAAAAATTAGCTGGGCATGGTGGCACGCACCTGTAATCTCAGCTACTCAGGAGGCTGAGGCAGGAGAATTGCTTGAACCCAGGAGGTGGAGGTTGCAGTGAGCTGAGATCGCACCACTGCCCTCCAGCCTGGTGACAGAGCAAGACTCTGTCTCAAAAAAAAAGAAAGTGAAACTAGTGACCGCCAGCACACACAGCCCACAAATGCCAATGCCAGAGCTATCCCCAGAGGCTGCAGATAGGGCTGGGAACCTTCCACCAAAAAATACAAGACAAAAGTGCATGAGTTTCTGAAGTATTCTTCCCCCTGCCCAGGAAACACCACACAAGATCTGGTGAGCTCTGAGAAGATCTAATGGTGAGCTGAACAGTTTCCAGCTCTCACAGAGGCACTGGGTGCCCTAAAATGCATAGTGATTCTCATTGCCAGGGCAACCTGAGGGTGTTTACCAGAAAGGGAGGCTGTTTACAGAGAGCAGGCCAAGTGAAGTTGCAAGAACAAATCAGCGCACACAAGTGCTTGGCCCAGATCTGCTTTGACAAGTCACTTTAACCTGCCTGGGACTCAATTTCCTTTTGTATTGAATGAGAAGGTTAGAACAATCCACCTCAAAGTTCCCTTCTAGCTATAAACATGCATGGCTTCCCCGGAAAATAGCAGACCTACAGAATCTCTCTCTCTAAGCAAAACAGAACAGGGTTCTCCCTCCCTTCCCACCAAAACGCTTTCTACCAGAAACTGAAATAAATAAAGGATGCCGCTGTTCAGTTCCCCCTCCATTTCTGATAGGACCAGGTCAAAATGCACTGCCTAATGGACAAGATTTGTTCTTTGTCTCTTGCCGTATATTCCTCATGAAGCCAAAGAGCACGAGAGTTCTTGGAATGTGCAATCTGAGAGAAATAAAAAGGGGGGGAGGGTGTAGGGGGGTGGCCCTCATGCTGCAATTATTCAAAGGTACCAAAATATAAACAAGAAGTACCCTGACAACATTATATGGCTAGAAGAAATTGACTAATGCTCCAACCATGGCTTAAATCATGTGGATAGCTATGCATTGTTTACTTAACAAGAAGTCCAGGGAGAAGTGGTCCCAAGGTCAGTTCAGCAGCCCATCAATTTCATAAAGCTGCTCAACTGACTTCTCATGTTGTCTTCTCTCCATAGGCTTGTTGCCTCAAGGTCAAAAGATGGTTGCCCCAGCTCCAGCTATCATGTGCTTTAAATTACCTTTCCAAAGACAGAAAACTAAGGCGCCTTCAGGTATCCAGGAGACAGCATTTGGTGTCTGTACTTTTATCAGACAGGAAAAAATTATTTTCCCGAAGTCCAGATTTTCATTAAATTTTTTGGGCCAGAGTTAAGTTATATGCTTATCTCAACATGCGAGGGAAACTAGGAAAGTGAGAATCTGGCTTTCTTTTGAGACCGCCTCTCACTATGTTGCCCAGGGTAATACTGAAATCCTAAGCTCAAGTGATTCTCCACCTCAGTGCCCAGAGTAGCTGGGATTATAGGTATGCACCACTGAGACCTGCTAGGATCTGGTTTAAAAAAGAAAAAAGAAAAAAAAAGTCTTTAGTGAGAAGCAGGCAAGGGAAAAGCAGGATAATAATGATGGTGAATTAGCCAACAAAGTGTCTGCCACCTATAAAATTATACCCGGTGGTAGGCTGGTAAAAGTTAACCAGCTTAGAATGAAAGAAAGTCGGACGGGCGCAGTGGCTCACCTGAGGTCAGGAGTTCGAGACCGGCCTGGGTAAATGTGGCGAAACCCCATCTCGACTAAAAATACAAAAATTAGCTGGGCATGGTGGCATGCGCCTGTAATCCCAGTTACTCAGGAAGCTGAAGCAGGAGAATCACTTGAACCTGCGGGGGCAGAGGTTGCAGTGAGCCAAGATCGTGCTACTGCACTCCAACCTGGGTGACAAAGCAAGACCCTGTCTCAAATTTTTTTAAAAATGTAATTAAGTCCTCATTTTGCAGCATTTGCCAATTTCCTTGGTGTAAATACTCCTACTATTGAATTGTACGACCAATTTCAAGCTACTAACATGGTATCAACCATTTAATGAAATTCCAACAATCGGCTGGTATAAACCTGCTCCTGCATGTCACTGATTTTATACCCTACATTTGATTAAAAAGTTAAGTTTACAATGCTGTTTCACATGTAAAATGTTCAATATGATCCGGTACTATTCTCTGCAGCTTATAGGTGAAGAAAATGACCATATTGCCCTATTATCACACAGTGCAAGTGGCAGTAGAAGTGGAATGATCACCTAACAGTCCTAACTCCAACCCTATCCAGCTGTTGACAGATCACAGGTACATAAGTGCCTATATGTATACCCTATGAGATTCCTCTGCCTACACATCACCTAAAGGGGCTCTAGGTTGGCTTGGAACTACCAGAAACCCATTTCTGTAAATCAATTACCTAATAATTATTCTTTAACGTACTTCCTCCAATGACAGAAGTAGTACATATCTGTTGTTACAGCTTGGAATACAAATTAGTACAAAGAAGAAAATAAGAATAATCCTTAATCCTATCCCCCAGAGATGACCATTTGCATGTGAGTGGTAATCCTTCTAGATTTTGTATATATATTTTTAAGTCAAAATTATGCTATTGTATAACTTAAAGACATTGTTCTTTACATATATACATTTTCTAAGAGAAAAAGAGAACAGCATCGTGAACTCCCTTGTCACCAACAAGCAGCTTTAGAAATTATTTAAAGATAATTAAGTCCAAGTGTTTCCATGTTCCCTTTTTGGGGGAGGAATATGTAGGAGATAAGAGCCTCCGCTCTGCATTTCCCTTGGATTTCTTCCCTCTATCTGGTTTTTCTCAGATTCTCAAGTCAGCTTTTCTCCAAGCTAAGCCAATCACCCAATTCTTCACTGCTCAAGAAACTTGACATTTTAACATCTTTCATCGTGTTCATTCTTGTGGATCCCTCCAACTTCTCCAATCTCTGCCTAGTCTAGAAGCCCTGAGAATGGTGTTCACAGAACCTCATCAAAGGAGAGCTGCAGAAGAAATATGTCACAATTCCTGTAGTTTCCAAGTTTCACTTACTCTAAGCTTCTACTTCTGCTTTTCTTTTTTCTTTAACTCACCACTATACTAACGAGGAGCTTTGTCTTCATACACCGGTGCATATATGCATGTGCACACATCTGCAGATGGCACAGCTCACTGGTTCAACTAGAATCCTTCAACTCTTTGTGCATCCTCATCCTCTCCTACCTCGTGCTCATCCAATGCAGTTTCCCTTCCAGACCTCATGGTGTGGTCCTCCAGCCTCTTAAAGGATCACATTTCATGTCCTCAGATGTCTAAGGGAAATATGTGACAGGCTAAAGGACAGTGGCTATACCCCTAATTGACAGCCTTTCAGGAGTCCCCAAAGAGCCCACCTGAGAACCCTGAGACACAGTCAAATAAAATCCCACAACCCTGGTAAGTTCAAAGAATGGCTTCGTGCGACAAAGCAAGACCCCCTCACTAATACCCCAGTTTAGCCAAGTACACGCAGGAGGAAGCTATACCTATTTTAAGACCAAGGCATAAAACTCTCCTCTGCTGTAAACTGTGTACAGCGACAGAAAACAAGCCTATGTTGGGAATCACGGTTATTAGAACTTCAAGGAGGAAAGTAACTAAACTCATTCTCACTGTTTAGTACCAAAAGGTGTTCAAATAGTATTTGCCTAAGAGATTCTAATACAGCAAACAGTGGGCAGCACGTAGGAATAAGGGGGAGACCAGTTCATAATGTTCTCTACAGATAAGGATAGAAAACTAAAGCAAAGGTTTTCAAGCTTGACATGTTTCAGAATCACCAAGAAAGCTTAAAATTTGTTTAAAATGCAAATTTCTGAGCCTCCTTCCCAGAATTCTGACTCAGCAGGTCTAGGGTAGAGGTGGGCCACTTTATCAGCATTTTTTAAAAGACAGGGTATCACTCTGTGATACCCAGCACAAGCTGGAGTACAGTGGCAAGATCACAGCTCACTGCAGCCTCAACCTCCTGGGCTCAAGTGATCCTCCCACCTTGGCCTCCCTAGTAGCTGGGACCACAGGTGTATATCACCAAACCTGGCTTTTTAAATTTTTTGTAGAGATGGGGGTCTCACTATGTTGCCTAGGCTGGCCTCAAATTCCTAGTTTCAAGCCGTCCTCCGGCCTTAGTCTCCCAAAGCGTATATGTGCATTTTTAACAAGCATCTTTCACATTCAGCCGCAGATGTTGGCAGACCCTGAAAAATGACAACCAGCTGAGTTCCTCCTCCCTGGCCATAGAGTTTGGATAGCAAACTGTGAGCAGCTGAAAACAGTAGAACCTCCCAACCAGTGCTTCCTAAACTGTTTCTCTCCTAAGAGTCACCTGAGGCATGAGTTAAACACAAACATTAGTCCCTCCCTGAACACCGGGATTCTGGGAGGTCTGTAGCAGCACCTTGCGGCCAGCCAATTAGTGTCAGGTGAGGAGCTTTCTGAAATCAAGTATCTCCCTTGCCTCTTCTTTTGGTCCCCCAGGCAACTGGTTAAGCTGTCCTTTCTTCCCAGAAAACTTTATCAACATTCTCCCCTTTTGAAGAAACAAAATTTCTGCCTCCCCACTCCTCTTCCCTAGCTGCCTGTAAAACAGGCATTTATTAAGAGTTTTTGATGCTAACCAGAAAATTAACAGGAGTTACCAAAATAAAACAAGCATTGGGACAGTTAAATGTTATAAATACTCACAATTGCTCATTAATAGTTCTTTCTGCATTTATTAATTTCTTTATGAAGTATTTACTGAGCACCTAGTCCACTCCCAGGCACTAAGCCATTCACGAATGTGAACACCACAGACAAGCCTCTGCTCTTGTGCAGCTTACATTCCAGTTGGAAGGCCAGCCATGGAGAGAAGAATAAGCATCCTAATAATTGCATTTCAGACAGCGACAAGCGCTACAAAACATATTAACACAGGGAAATGAACAGGCAAGGATGAGGAAAGAGGGGCTGCAAGGAAGGCCTCCCTGTGGGGGAGTTTCTGAGCTAAGAACCAAATGACAGGAAACAAAACTGCTACAGGGAGCAAGGGACAGGAACCTAGACACAAAGAAGGTAGGCCTGTTGGAAGAAGAGAGGCAGCCTGTGGTCCCAGCACACAGAAAGAAGGGAGAGCAAGTTGGAAGGAGTGACTCAGGGGCCAGATCTTGAAGGGCAGGGTCTTCTGGCTGTTACTGTAAGTACAACAGGAGGCCCCCAGGATTCTTTAAGAAAGCATCAGCTAATAGTGGCTGACCTATGCTGAGTGCTGCCTGTGTGACAGGCACGGTTCCACACACTTTGCACACACTAGCTCATTTTCTCCTCCCAGCAACCCTATGAAGTTGGAACAAACACAAACCTCATTCCATGGTTGAGGAAGCTGAGTCAAACAGGCAGTACATGGGGGAGCCAGAACTCAAAGCTAAGCTGTTTGGCTGCAGGAAATGATTGTAGAGGTGAACAAGGGCCAAACTGGTAGGGCCTTGAAGGCCAAGGTAAAGGGTTTGCATTTTATTTCAAGTGTAATGGAAAAAGACACTGGAGGGGGACTGAGATATTCTGGCCCATTCCCTTAGATCTGAACTAAGAGAAGGCACAAATTCTGGGACAAGCACATAAATATTGGCTGGGTTGGCTGTTAAAACATACTGCAACTTCAGCCATATGCAGAAGTCTAACCCAGCTAGTGTTAAGCAGAATGCTCTAGCCCCTGCAGAACTGGATGCCTTCCCTTTAGGTCAGGGTCCTCGAAGTGAGACCTTACACCAGCACCATCAGATCACCTGGGATCTTGTCACCAATGCAATTCCTGACCTCAGACCTACTGAATCTTAGAGACCCAGCAATCTGTTTTAACAAGCCCTCAAGGCAATTGGAATGTCCTCAGAAGTTGAAGAACCACCACTCTGGGATATCCACAGGCAGATACCACCATCACCACCAACTCTCCTAAGTCATGCTGTGTGTATCTTTGGGCAGCCCCTGCACTGCACACCAGGCCATTCTTCCCGGAAGTCTCTGCTGGTGGGGCTCTACAGCTCCTGATTCCTGGAAATCTCACTACTGCCCCAACCCATTTTTCTAACTAATTTGATTTTCTGCATATATTTACTCTTCAAATGTTTCAGTCTCTTTTATCCCAGAGTAAACCTACTCTTCCTTTCTACTTCTGGGGCTTAATTTTACTTTCAGCCTTAACCTAGGCTCCAAGGCAGACAGATGCAAACGATACTTTCAGCTTTAACCTTGACTTTCCCCAACACCCCTTGGTTACCAGATTTCCCTTTTTAATTTATTCGTCCCTCCTTTACTCATGTTCCAGTTGGATCCTCAGCATTCTAGGAACTAACTGTGCCAGGTACTTCAGCTATACCAAAACAGACCTCATGAAACTGACATATTAGGGGGAGATGGCAAAATGCAAATAAGTATGTAATTATCAATGATATACCAGAAAAGCCTGAGATTTGAATGATGAAGAGGCAGGGCTGACAGTAGTTCATGACAGCAAACATATAGGGGCTGAATCTATGGCAGATTCTATTCTAAGTGCTTTTTACGTATATTATCCAGGTAATCTTCCAACAGCACTATGGGTTAAGTAGTATTATCACTCTCACTCTATATGGAAGGAAAATGAAGTACAGGGAGAATAAGGGGCATGTTAAGCAGAATGCTGTAGCCCCTGGAGAATTGGATGCCTTCCTTTTAGGTCAGGGTTCTCGAAGTGAGGCCCCAGACCAGCACCATCAGATCACCTGGGATCGGGACAGCCAGAATCCCAACCCAAGCAGACTGGCTCCAGAGCCTACCTAACTACAGGCTAAGGTGAGAAGAGCTGAGTGGAATGCTGAATGTGAGGGGGTGGCGAGACAGACAGATGTCCAGGCAGAAAGACCAGAATAGGATATGCAGGAACCCCAGGGCAGAGAAGTTATCCTGAAGCCAGAAGGGAGGCCAAGAATATTGGTGAAATTGGGAGCATCTGGTGGATTGGAAATGCATTTTGGAACTGAACAGGATGTGCCAATGGATGTATGGATGCTGATGGATGAATGGGGTGTAAGCGAGGAGGGGGTCTCAAGGATAACTGCCAGTTTTCTGATTCCCTACCTTAAAAGCTTGAGGACAGTTTGTTTGCAGAAGGCAATGTATTATAACATAATATATAATGAAGTCCTATAGGATGCTGATGCACAGCAAGCTCTCAAATAAATATAACCAATCCATCAAGCAGGTTAAAGCTTCCACCTCCCCGCACCCCCCACCCCCTTAATTCTCCACATGGGTCTTTATTCAACGGTTCCACCCTATCTGCTGGGGCCCTTTTCTAAAACACCATTATCACAGGTTAACAACAATAAAAATTACATTTATGGTGACAAGAGTAACTTCTACTAGGAGGAGGGCTTTTCTCACACAAATGTTGGTTTGAAATTTTTTCTGAAGCGTACAATCAAACTAATTTACAAATGAGAGGCTATGCAACTTGCCTAGGCCACACAATTGCAAAAAGAAAACAACCCTAAATCCAGGTTGGCCCAACTTGGAAGCCCACACTTCCTTCATGAAATCGGCATTTCCCACCACATGTATCTCTAATGGAACACAACTGTTGTTTTAGTTACAGAGAAGAACTTTTAAAGTGTTAATAGTAATAGTCTCATTTTAATATGTATAATCATATGTGTCTATGCATCTAGTATCAAATGGATTTAAAATAGTACGTATACATGATTTGATATAAATTTTATATACACATATATTGTAATAAAACCATGACTCCATGTGTATTATTGCCCAGGAAACACAGAGTTTCTTAAAAATTAAAGAAAACTTTAGAATAAAAGTCCAGGTGGTACAGGGTAGGGTAGAAATCTTGAGGGAGGTAGTACATAAATAACTAAAGCTTAGGCTACTCACCAACCACCCAAGAACAGCCAAGCACCTGTTCCATATTGTACCCAAATTTGGCTACAGCCACACATAACTCTGACTCTCTGCTTGAGAGAGATAAAACATGGGCTGCCTTGGAAAAGGGGATAACATCAGAACATAATATCCCATAAATCATCCTCAAAGCAGTATTCATTTTGACATAAATATTGTTTTGGTGGTACAACTCCTCTGCTTATTCTCCCATATACCTTGGTTAAACCAGTCAAGCTTCCCTAGGCCTGTTTCACTTCGTCCAAAGAAAGTTATAAAAAGTAGTTCCTAAGGTCGCTTCCAGTTTTACAACTCCATAAAATGTTGTGAGACCCTGAAATCCAAAATTACTCTTTCCAGAATCGCAGAGGCCCCAATCCTGAAATGAGTGTTGGCCTGAAGAACAAATGCTAAATAAGCAAACACAGCGTTCCAAGCCATCATGCTATCAATTATGCTGCCCTCTGGAAAGGCACAGTAAGACATTAATTACGAGATGATTAAGATCAACGAAATGTCTCTGTCCCTACCAAAACTTTAAGAATTTCCTCCCAATAATTTTTAAGTTATTAAGTTTACACTGATCCTCAGCCTCTCTAGTATTTCCAGTCCTTAACCATTAACTTCATTCTAAGTTGGGTTAGAAGGGTGGGGTAACAGGTGGGGGAAAAATCCGCGAAATCTTCTCAAACTCCTACCATCCTGTGAAGCTGGTGCTGGAAACCACCTGTAAAACCTTCCCAGCTTTCATCTGCGTGACTCCACCGAATGCTCAAGTATATTTAGTGTGCTAAACCTCTAAAAGGAGTTGCTGTTCCTTACTTCTCAGACACTTTGTAAGCAGGACAGTGTAGCCAGAACAAGCACTTACTCTACTAATGAAACAGACACATTTATCAAAAGGACTTAAGGACACCTCCTTGCCCGCTTTACAAGGCCCCTTCTGTGCTATCAGTGGACGCACAAACTTCTAATGGAAGGTTTTTAGATTCTCAGAAAGATAAGTTTTGAAATGTGGTCAGTTCGCGTTTAGCTGAAGAGATGGGTGGGCTGCAGCTGGCAAACCCAAAAAGCACAGCTGGCTAGCAGGTGATCCAAAAAAAAAAGGCAAGTCCCTGGGCAAATGGTGTAGCCAAAGGTGATCATTATAAATGGAGACTTGTTACATAATTACTTAACTCCTGACAAACACATACATAGCTACAAAATGCCGTGGTTACCCTAGCCATTGAAGCTAGTGTACCTGGTGCAAGAGTAAAGGTTTCTCCAATTAATTTCATTCAAAGAAATAAGCAATCCTGGGACCTATTCCCTCCCAAGGTAACTTGCCTGTACGTATACAAAACAAGTCTCCAGCAATTAAGCCAATTGCCTCTGGGGATGAAAATCGGTGTTTCTCCTTAATTTTAATTTGTAAAGGGGAGAAGGGATACAGACGTATATTCGGAGAGCTAAACGTTTATCACTTCGATAAAAACGACTTCCATTCCAAACTGGAAAATTTGAAAAGCTCCCCCTACCTTCGTCCCTGGCCAGCGGACGCAAAACGCAAGACCTCAGTGTAGGATGCACTGCATTCCAACATTTTTCAAAAAGTTTACGAGGATTTGCCGAAGCGGCAAGAAGAAAAATAAAGCAGGCAGAAGCGGGTGCGAGCGGGCAGGGTTTCCGCAGGGAAGAAGCCGGAGAAGCGCCCGGTGGCGCCGTGCAAGGCCAGGCAACGGGAAAGCGACCGGCACACGGAGAGCGAGCGCCCCAGTGGAGCGCGAGGACTGACAGCCGCACGATCTCCGCCGCCAGGGGGTCGCCCAGCCCCCCAGCCCGGCCCCGGTCTCTCATCCCCCTCCCCGACCTCTTCCCCCGCAGCGCCAGCGATGCCAGCTGGGCCAACTTGGCCCTGGGTCAGCGCTGCAGAGGGCGGCCCCGGTTGCCGGGGAGGCCGCCGGCGCCCTTACCTCCTTCTGCTTGGGGTCCTGTGGGTAAACGTCGGGCGGCCCGAGCCGGGGGCGCTTCAGCGGTCTCTGCTCATAGCTGAGAAGCCCGAAGGCGGCCATGATCTCTCATGTTAACTGGCGAAATGAATGAGAGTTGGAGCTGGAGCAGCAGCCTCTGAGCACCAGGGAGCAGCACTTTGCAGACAGACTCCCTCTCTCCCCCTCCTTGCTCGCTCGCTCGCTCGCTGTGGCGCTGCAGGCAGGAATAAAGCAGGTTGGATGCTGCCGCTGCCCGGCAGCAGACACGCACTGATGGGGACAGCCTCCGGCGGGCACTCGACTGCGCTCGAGCCCGGGGACGCACCGCTCGCACGGCGGCGGCGGAGGAGCTAGAGGTCGGCAGGGTCCTCCGCGGCGCCTACCTCCTGCGCTCCCCCACACCCAGTCCCCAGGGGGAGGAGCAGCTGATGGGAACGTGTGACTTTTTTCACCAATGGACCCAAACCCACCACAGCTGGGCGCAGGATGGGGTGGGGGTGGGGCACTGGGGGAAAAAAAAAAAAACTTTTCTTGGCGCCTAGGCTGGTGTCTCAAGTGCTCGCCCAAGGCGAGGGTGGCCCTCCTCCCCTGCGGAGCGGACCGCCCCCGCCTCTCTCACCCGGCAGGGACCCTTCTCCCGCCGCCACGCGCCCCGCAGACTCCACCACCTGGGCGCGGACCCCGCCGGTGCAGAGGGAGGGAGACCTGGAGGGGGCGCGAGACGCAGGGATGCGGCCGGTGCCTCCTAGACGCCCGCCAGGCTCCGGTGGCGCATCCGCGGCTCCGGTCCCCTCAGCGGCTTCGGGAAGAGGCCGAGACGCGCTGCTGGCGGTCGCGGCGGCTGGAGGGGGCCGTGCTCACGGTGGCGCGGGGCCGACTTAACCCTTTACTGTCCCTCCAGGGGCTGAGGAAGGAGGTGAGGAGCGATGTCTGTGAGCGCCGACGGGGGCAGCCAGCTCGCAGGCGTCTCGGGCTCCCCCAGCCCGCCGCCTCTCCCCGGCCCCAGCTCCTCTTCCCTTCCACCCCCCACCCCCAACAGTTTACCTGTTGGTCCGCGGCTAGCGGGCAGGGGCTGGCGGCGGCGGGGTCACTCCGGCCGCCGCAGCCTCCATTATTCGGGTTAGGATGGGGGAATTGGATTTGATTTTATTTGTGAGGTATCTGCCTCGGCCGGACGAGCTCCGGGGACGCCGCGAAGTTTGCCACTGTCTGGGGGCGGCGAGCGACGCCGGCTCACCGCCGGCGTTCTCGCCCCCACGGCCCGGGAGCGCGAGCTTCCGAGTTGGCGGACGGCGGCGCGGCGTCCGCACTGAGCATGCCCAGCTCGGCGGCCGGACCGCGGAGGAGTTGGCTGAGAGCGCGGTGAGCGCGCTCCAATCCGCCTCTCCGGGTTTTCGCAGCCGCAGAGCGCGCAGCCCGCGGGCTCCGGCGCCGAGGCTGCCCCTGGGGTGAACCAGGGCGAAGGCGGGAGCGCCCTCAGGAGCCCCGCTCCAGTCCCCCAGCTGCGCCTTCCGCCTCGACCTCCTCAGAGGTCGCTGTCCCAGTGGCCTGGGCCGAAAACCTCACCTGCGCCGAGAGCGTGGAAGGGGCGGGGGGTGGGGGCGGTGATCTTCCAGGGCAGACCTTGGTCATCCAACCCGCCCTCGCTCCTCGCTCCTCGCTCCTCGCTCGCTTCGGGGTGCGGGCACCAAGATGCTGAGCCACCTGCCGCGAGCTCTTCGAGACCGGAGCCGCGGAGGCGGGCTCGGCCTGTCCTGAGGGACCTCGCGGGAGGCGTGCCCGGGAGAATGCGCCCGCACTTGGCCAGGAATGATGGCTGCCATTTTTGGAGCCTTCGCTAAGTGCCAGGATCTTGACAGAATCTCTGGTCCTTACAACAACCTTCCACAGTCTTACTGTACCCTTTTTATGGATGGAGAAATTGAGCCAGCTCAGAGAGGTCTACTGACTTGACGAAAGCCACGAAACTAGTCGGAATTTGAACCCACCACTGATTCCAAGTTTCTGACCTATTTTCCCTGACTTGGACTTGGAGGGACTGGGTTCCTAACCTGCCATTGCCTAATGGAGTCACGTTCTCCACGGCTTGAGGCGTTCTCGGCCTTCCCTCTCTGTAAGACGGTACAGGCAGATTCTAACCAGAAGGCTTTGATACATAGTAAGCGCTCTGGAAATGTTGGTTGAATCTGAACATCGACTTACCTCTGTTGACGTTTAAGCAAAGGGGAAGAAAGAAGGCGATAAAGTGATGGTAATGTGGTAGAGGCTAGTTCCTCACTCCTGACCCGAACCTGTGCGCACCTCCAAACCCAGTTTGAGACTGAGTCAGATGTTTAGCTTTTGGCTTCCTTAACCTGAACAATGAACATTTACCCTCCACTGGAGGGCATTTCCTGAACACCTTCCCCATCTTGCCCCAGGGTCTTCTTTTCCACTAATATCCTGGGACTAATGTCATGGCTGGACTTGCCTTTGTGATCTAGGCGTCTATCAAATCTAGCTCCCTTGTTTGAAAGAAAGGACAGCTTTTATTATCTAACTTTATTAGGGAAATTATTAAACATACAAAAAGCTGAAGAAATCATATAAGGAGTCCCCAAATACTCATCTCTCAACTATAAAAACAAGTATTTTTGTTTCATCTATCTCCCCCATCCCCCTCATTGACCTACACTGGTAAGGACAGTTTTACTCACTGTTGCAACTCAGAAACACAGTATGGGACCTGACACGTGGTGAGCATTCAAAAAAAATGTTGGCTTATGGAATGGATGATAGGTAGGTGATGTGTGGATGGACTGATGATTATATCATTAGTGGTACTTTGGGAATAATACCCTGCGCTGCTACTCAATCAAACACCCCTAGGCAGGGGGAGAAATGTAATCTCAATTCTTCCCTTGGGATACTTAAGCAAGCGCCTCCAACTGAAACACTTTGAAGCACTTCAAATCTTATCTACCAATAAGAATTTTATCTTAAAATCAAAATGTGTCAGTAGTGTGCCCCTGATGTTTGGGAAGGGAAAATAATAGCCCTCTCGCTGTTGTCCCTCTTTAACTCCCTCTCTTGAAGCAGTCTGGCATGTATTCCTTGACCCTCTCAACATAAATAAAGAGTGAAAACTTGAATATGCTTAGAAACTTCCCCTAGGAATCATTATCTTACTGCATGGATTTCCCATGGATATTTGGCTGTTTACCCTGAGAAATCTTTGCAATCTACCCCCTACCTAGCAATCCAACTTTTTCTCCTTAACCTCTTGCCCCAGTTAGCTTCCTTTCTAATATGGAATTCCCAGACCCTTTGTCTTCAGATACTCTCCTCTACAATCTTTAGAGTATGGACGCTGGTACAAAGTCCACTTCAGATTCCCCTGGCAAAAGGTTATCTTTTGGCTTTTTTTTTGTTTGTTTTAATTGAGATGGAGTCTCGCTCTGTTGTCGGGCTGGAGTGTGTGGTGCAATCTTGGCTCACTGCAACCTCTACCTCCTGGGTTCAACCTCAGCCTCCCAAGTAGCTGGGATTACAGGATTACAGGTGCCTGCCACCATGCCCAGCTCTCTCTCTATATATATATTTTGTATTTTTAGTAGAGACAGGGTTTCACCATCTTGACCAGGCTGGTCTTGAACTCCACCTGATCCACCAGCGTTGGCCTCCCAAAGTGCTGGGATTACAGGCGTGAGCCACCATGCCTGGCCTATCTTTTGATTTTTTAGTGCCCTTAGCATTTAATTTTTATTACCACCTTCTAACATTTATTGGCATTCATTTGAATATGTCACACAGAATATGTCTTGTTGCTTCATCCCCACATTTCCCTCCTGGTCCCCTTCTTCCATTCCAGAATTAGTCTTTAAGCAGACTAAGTTCAGCTCATCATGATGGGCTTAACCTATAAGCCACTGTGTTCTATACAGTGCTTGAATTTCCCATGTGGTGCTGGTTAATATAGCAGATAGGCACACATTCTCATTGAATAATGTGGGTTCTAGTTGATACTGTTCCTAAGGTGCATCTTATCTTTACCTACCTAATGATCCCCTGGGCCCAGGAACAATTTGCCTGGAACAGAAATTAGAGAAGACCAGAGGCTCCCCAAATAGGTCTCAGCCTAGAACCTCAGCCTAATAGGAAGGGATGAGTTCAGGTTCCTGAGGAAGTTTTGTATAGCTGTCCAGGAAAATGGGGTTGAAATGTGGCTGGAGACAGGTGAATTAATTATAAACCATTTTAAGCATATGGTGCTAAATCCTCCAAGTATAAAGCTTAGTCTTCACTGCTGCTTTTGTGGGTTGCCAAGTGTTTAAAAGTTGACCCTTTTTCTTAAGTCACATTCAAGGGTTTCTCAAAGATTCCCTAAGTGCTTATGTTCTGTCTGCAAGCCCTGATTTTCAGCATTCTGCAAGGAGTCCCTCACAGTTGGTATCCACTTGTGCTTTTGGGCAAATCCCTTTAATATAGCTCATGGCTGGCTTTCCCTACATTTGGTCTGCCAGAAATACACAAATGTCCTTTGTCTGTACATACGCTAGTGCAGGCATTTTTCTAACTAGCCTTCTGTCCTTGCCCAGCATGAACACACTCTGCAATCCACAATTCTCCACCTTGCAAGTTCGCCAGTCTGAATCAGGTTCATGCAAACTGCGGAGGACAAATGTCAAATGCTCAGGTCAGTGACCCCCTCAAAGTTCTTTTCACAAGGTTTAAAGTGAGGACTGAAATGTCTTTGGTGAAAGACAGAGACACAATCATTTGCAGAGCAGATTTTTTTTTCTTTTTTGAAGACAGTTTTGCTCTGTCACTCAGGCTGGAGTACAGTGGTGCCATCTCAGCTCACTGCAAACTCCACCTCCCGGATTCAAGTGATTCTCCTGCCTCAGCCTCCTAAGTAGCTGGGATCACAGGTGCGCACCCCCTCACCTGGATAATTTTTGTATTTTTAGTAGAGACAGGGTTTCACCATGTTAGCCAGGCTGGTCTCAAACTCCTGACCTCAAGTGTCCACCCACCTCGGCCTTTCAAAGTGCTAGAATTACAGGCATGAACCACTGCACCCAGGAGCAAAGCAGACTTTTAAAATGAGAGTGAGGACATGTTCTCACTCATAGGCGGGTGTTGAACAAGGAGAACACATGGACACAGGGAGGGGAGCACTATACACGGGGGTCTGTTGGGGGGAGGGGGGATAGTGGGGGGGTGGGGAGTTGGGGAGGGATAGCATGGGGAGAAATGCCAGATATAGGTGAAGGGGAGGGAGGCAGCAAATCATACTGCCAGGTGTGCACCTGTGCAACAACCTTGCATGTTATTCACATGTACCCCAAAACCTAAAATGCAATAAATAAAAAAAAAAATAAATAAATAAAAATAAAAATAAAAATAAAAAAAAAAAAAAAAATGAGAGTGAGGAATGGCTAGGAGCAGAGGCAGGATGTTGACCCATCAGAAACTGTGGTCCTGGCCGGGGATGGTTGCTCACACCTATAATCCCACCACTTTGGGCAGCTGAAATGGGTGGATCACTTGAGGCCAGAAGTTCGAGACCAGCCTGACCAACATAGCAAACAAAAACTTAGCTGGGCATGGTGGTGCTTCCCTGTAGTCCCAACTGCTTGGGAGGCTAAGGCAGGAGAATCACGTGAGCCTGGGAGGTGGCGGTTACAGTGAGCCAAGATCGCACCACTGCACTCCAGCCTGGGTGACAGTGACTCTGTCTCAAAAAAGAAAAGAAAAGAAAAAACTGTGGTCTTACTATCCCTATTTTACAGATTAGCAGGTAGGGATCCAGAGGTGAAGCTACTGGTCCCAGGCCATTGAGTTAGCCAGTGGCAAAGCCAGAATCAAACCTAGATCTCTCTGACTCCCAAACTTATGCTTATTATTGTTGTCAATGTGTTACATGTATTAATTATCATTTACATAACACATAAAAGTGAGCCTTTGAAGACAGTCTGGTATAAGAGAAGCAAAACTCCTGACAGCTCACTCTGGCATAGCGGCACAATTCCACTCAAGTGGAAAGAAACAATTCTCAGTGTAGTGCCTGTAGGTGAAGTAATTAAAGTTGCTAGCTTTCCTCTTGGGATTGTTGCTTGTCCAGCTGTATATATTATTGTGTTTTGTTAACAGATTGTCTATCGGCAGTTTGCTTACTTTCCATTTTTCTTATATTCCCATTATATTTCAATGTATTTGTCTCATGCCTACTTCTGACTCAAAAAAGAAAAATTTCCCCTTTCTTTTAGACTCTCCAAAAAAGGAAAGATGATAATGACTTGAGAAGGTGGGTCAGAAGAGAAAAAGGAGGAATGGAGGAGTAATTTGGGGGTGTTTATTCAAACTGGATTTTTAATACAGCATTTACGCTTACAGAGATATTAAAAATACAGACGTTAAGACTCTGAAGCAGCACTGACCAACAGATTTATATTGCTTGCCAGATATATACTTTTAAACATTCTAGTACCCACATTAAAGAAGTAAAAATAAATAGATGAAATTAATTTTAATATACATTTGCTTAACCCAGTATAACCAAAATATTACCATCTTAATAGGTGATCGATCAATGCCAAAAAAAATGTATTAGTGAGATATTTTACATTCTTTTAAGTATTCTAAATCTTGTGTGAATTTTATACCTATGCCACATACCATTTTCAGACCAGCTGCATTTTACATTGCATGTGTTCAATAGTCTCACATGGCTAGTGGCTAACATATTGGTCAGCTCAGCTCTGAAGGAATGTCTCAGTCCTAATGAACCTGCAACATATGGGGTTTTAATACTGACACTGAGGAAGGAGGTGGGTTTCCAAATTAAAAGAACAAAAAGTAATGAGAGAAAACAAGAGAGGCTGTGCATTGTGGCTCACGCCTATAATCCCAGCACTTTGAGAGGTGAGGCGGGCGGATTGCCTGAGGTTTGAAGTGAGTTCAAGTCCAGCCTGGCCAACATGGTGAAGTGCCATCTCTACTAAAAATACAAAAATAAGCCAGGCATGGTGTTGCACACCTATAATTCCAGCTACTCAGGAGGCTGAGGCAGGAGAATTGCTTGAACCCAGGAGGCAGAGGTTGCAATGAGCTGAGATCACACCACTGCATTCCAGCCTGGGTGACAGAGCAAGACTCCATTTCAAAAAAAAAGAGTGAGAGAGAGAAGAAAGAAAGAAGAGAGAGAGAGAGAAAGAGAGAGAAAGAAAGAAAAAAGAAAGAAAGAAGAAAGAGAGAGAAAGAAAAAGAAAGAAAGAAGAAAGAAAGAAAGAAAGAAAAGGAAAAGAAGAGAAAGGTAAAGAATAAAAGTAAAGGCCACTTGGGGAAGACAATAGATACCCAAACAGTACTTAGTTGCTAGACAGATAGAAACTTCAGGGGGCAAAGGATGCAGAAAGAAAAATCTAGGGACTTAAAATCAAACGATAAAATAAGAGAGTTCTAAATTACAAAGCTGAACAAATGACAAGGCTAAAGATTTAACCTCATTCACCAGCAAAATTGTGTCTGCTACATTTACAAAAAGAAGGCTGACTGGTTGGTTTCTGGAGAAGGAAAGGGGCCACACAAACTTAGGTCACTGTTAAAATCAGGGTCACATACTCAGCTTTTCAGCACAAGAATCTCATTTTGTCAGCTTACCCAGAGCTATTCAAGCACTACAAGGCAGACAAATCCTCAACACACTCAAGAGTTCTGGTTTCTCAATACAAAGAAATACCCCTTTCCAGAGACTGAAATACATATATCCTCTTATTCAGATCACCTCCTTTCTAAAGTTTGTTGTAAAACCAAATTAGCAAGCAGAAATTTGTTTGGTGACCACGAAATTACAGCAAAGGAAATTGGATGATCTCCAACGAGCAGTCATGCAGACTGTCCCACTGTAGAACTCATCTCCCTATGACACAAATAGGATAGATGTCACACTGTGGCCCATCAGTCTCATTGGTGGATATACAGATAGGTTATTATTGTTCAATGCTTTTAGTATTTACTCCATACCAGAGGTTCTTAGTGGTCCACAAATATTTGTTTGTATTGTTTTGGGCTTGCATAGTCACTTCTGGACTCTCTAGGAAAGTCTGCCTACACTGGGTCCACCTTTTCCAATGACATCAATCTGTTGGAGCTGAGACAGGTCTGCCCATTGAGTGTGCTATGTTGTCACATCCCCAACTGACTCCCTTCACTCAGAGGGCTGGCTCACCTGTTGAGATCCTACATCTTGAAAGAGTGAGATCCCTACTATATGAAGACTTCTGCTAAGCAGGCCTGGCTTCAGACTTTCCTGTTGGGAAAGGAGAGGGATTATTTTTCAGTTACACAATAATTGATTAGGTTACTACTTTTTTTATTGTTAACCAGTTAAAGATCCAGTCTTTATCATCAATTAGTTTCAGATTGAAACTAATCTGTTAGGATGGGTTACATCTAATGAAAATTAAAATCTGATAACTATTCATTGAGATATTTCAGTTCTCAGAGAAAGATTTTTCTCCAAGTGTTAGGGACATCCTTATACTTTCTTATATACCTGCTGCAGTCCCAAAGCACAAGAAAGTGTGGAAAATATATTAGATGGCAGAATCTGGATAGTAAACAAAATATCTCGACAGATTGAAATGATGAACTAAATGTAACAGGGTCAAATTTTACACAAGAATAAACTCTTTTTCCCCCCATCTACTGGATATCTAAAACTGGTACCTGCTGTTTGCTAAATCTAAAGTTTAAATTCTAAGCAATAAAAAATAAAATGCTGCCAACATTTTGCTCTCAGTAGCATTTGGGGAATAGCAGTGCACAAATTAATTACATGAATCCTTTATATAATAGTATTTTTTATTAGTATTGTTAAAACATTGCCCAACATTCTCACCACTATGCCTCTTCCCAGGGCTGTTAACAAATAGGAGAGAAAGGAAAGCACCTCTTGGCTACAGTTGTGGTATGCGGAACTGCAGAGTGAATATAAAAATTGTCTCGAAGAGAATGTTGCAAATCCAAGATGGAGAAATGTGTCAGATCAGCAAAGAAGCCTGGAGAAGTTAGGGTCTCCTGACCCCTGGAACCTCAGCCCCCTGGTCCAATGTTGCCAACAGGAAGCAGGGGCTAGCTGGGGGTGTGGTGATGAGCAAAATAGACATGAGGTTCAAGTTGGGGCATCTTGAGTATAAAGAGGCAAAGGGAGTCCTTTCTGAGCAGTAGTAAATGAAGCCTACAGAAGCTCTGACAGCTAGACTGAAACAGAAGATGAGAGTAGAGGCTGGCTGAGTAAGGATGACAGCAGAGAGGAAGAAGAGCTGAGAACCAAGTTGTCATCAGGACAGATCAAGGCTTGTGTGTAGGAGGCAGGCAACTGGCTTGCCCTGAGAATGGTGGGCTTTTTCCCCATTGCCAAGGTACATAATGAACGTGAGGACCCCCGAGTAGATGACAGCACCAACAGTGGATGGGGGAGGTAGGGCGGAATATCTAAATGGCATAAGATCAAAGGAGAATGGTTTTAACAAGACAGTGAAATATAATGTGGGGGAGTGAAGCAGACACTGTGGCAGACACTGCTTGTTCTCTGCCCAATATCTTTATCTTTATCCCTTTTCTTCCTTAGTAACGAAATCCTGAATTTGTTCTGGGGTACAATATGCCAGCTAAATATACCTACCTTCCTAGATTACCTTGCATCTAGGGATGGCCATGTGGCACACTTCTAGCCAATAAGACGAAAGCTTAACTTCTCTAAGGATTCTGAGAATGTTTTTCTTTCCCGATGCAGCCAACACCCTTTAGCTCCTTTTCTCTTCTTGCCTGGAATTTAGACATGAAATCTAGACTACAGTGGCAGTCTTGTGACCAAGAAGTTAGAAATACCGGTATGAGGAAAAGGCCAAGACAACTCCAGAGATGTGAGTCCGGATTTCACCTGGCCATCGAACCAATGCCAGCAGTCATCTACAACCAGGTATCTGGTTATGTGAAGAATGAACCCTACTTAATGAAGCAAGTGTTAGTGACTTTTCTATTATTTGTAATTTATTATATTCCCCATAGAGTTCAACCCACCTTGTTGCCCTAAAATACAAAGATAAGAGGGGTGCAGGAAAAGTAGTGTTCCAAGAGAAGAGGCCAGCTTTACAAAGGTAGAAGGAAGGAGGTGAGAGAGTGTTAGAAAATAAACTGTACAGGTAGGGCAATTTGCTAGCTATGGAGAAGGGATTCAAGAGACCAGAGTAGAAGAGAATGAGGAGAGAAGGGATGGAAGCCTGGGGCAGAAAGATGTACAAAGCTTTATGAGGATGATGGTGTGGAAGTGGATCAGCTGACTTTGTGGGGTTGAGGGTAGAGACTCCACTTTGAACCTAGACCAGCATGAACAGAAGCAAGATCCATGGAAGATTTGGTCTCCAGGTCTCCTTGAGGTCAGAAACCTTGTTATCTTCCCTGAGGAATTTCCAGGTTGCACCAGTGGGACCATCATCTTTCCACATCCTTGGTTAGGAAACAAAGGAGAAATGTCATCCCTTTGGGCTCTCTAGAGAATCCATGTGCAGGTTTAAAGCCAAATAATGAAACCTGGCAATTTCTCTGGATTCCCTTTAAATCTCTCTGGGGTCAGAAATAGAAGCAACCTGAAGGAGGCAGGGAGGAACTGCAGACCACAGAGCCTGCTAGGGTAGGGTGAGGGAGGCATTTTGCTCTCTCCTCTGGTAATTGGCCCACAAGGGCTGTTGTCTCCCCAAGGAGGCTGGTGTTCCCCTCCCTAAGCCCTTAGTCCCAAAGCAGAGTGACAGCCGTGAGCCTGCTAGATCATCCATGTTGCCATAGCAACAGACTTGCCCTTGGAGCAGTGGGTTCATGACAAAATGATCAGCCCTCTCTTAAAGGTTGTTGCTGTGTGGTGGACCAAGAATGCAAGCCAGGTGGGTGGGTATGAAGGCCTGGAGCCAAGAATATTCAGGGTAGGAATTTTATCCCAAATGGTAAAAAGCCTGAAGAGTCTTAGAATGAGTACAAGCTAAATCCAACCATCCGGGGGCCAAAACAGAAGAAGCCCTATTCAATCATCAAGTCCAAGGGACATCTCCGCATGATGAATTTGGTGGGGGAAGGTAGGGAGTGGTAGTGAAAGTAAGAGGAGAAGCCAGAGCAAGAGGGGCTGGAGTGTCTGTGATTCTTTTCTTAGACTTCTGGCTACATGGTGTGGTAGCTGAGCTGCATTAATAATATTCAGGGACTCTGGGTGGACACTGGCTAACCCCAGCCCCGTTAAGCCATGGGTAGCTTGCTTCCAACTCCCATTCTTGCTGTAAGTCAATGAAAACCAATTCTGATGGTGTTCTAGGACTCCATCCTCACCTCTTCTTCAGTTCCTTCTCTTGGATGAAGTTCTCAGCATCTCTCTATGGGCCCATGAAACCGCACATACCATCCAGGATATCTGATCAGTTTCTATAACCAGACACGCTCCTAGTTTCTGCTGTAGTTCTTAACTAGGATCAATCTACAGCTCTTTGGGTTGGAACCTGGTGGAATATAAGTTCCATCAAGGAAGGGTCTTTGACTGAGAGTTTATCACTGTATTCCTAATACATAGCATGAGCCTGTCACATAGCAGGATTTTAATAAATATTTATTAAATGAATAATTGAACAAGTGGGCTTGACAATTTTCCTAATTCTTGCCTGCTCCAGGTTATTGGACTCTACTGTGGGCACCTGCCATAGTCATAGTCCTGCTTCTTTCAAGACATTCTACTCACTTGTCACTGAAAGCATCTGAGAGATTCCTGCTTATCCACCTGGGTGGGCCCAGGGACACCAGCGCCAGCCTGGACTAGGACAAGATTTCAAATGTCCCTTTAGCCACTGCAGTGATAGCTTTGTTATCCCCTTCTTGGTGACAACAGCATTACTCCCCTAACCCAGACCTTGGGTCTCAGCCTACTTCCTTCTTGTCATCCTTCACAGGCAGCTCTATGAGAGTTGTGATACTGTAGATGGCCTTGAGGGTCTCCCCACTACAACAGCCTAGGAGTAAAAAGTAAGATTACAACGTAATTTCACTCTGATTCACAATTGAAAAAGTATAAAGCTTCTTTCCTAATACGTTATCTAAAATATATATATATACACGTCTTTTTTTAATTTCCTTACAGCACTTACTGCTAATTGAAATTCCTTATATATTTGTTGTCTGGCTTTTTGTCAATTTCTGTCATTGGAACATAAGCTCTTTGGTGTCAAGAATATTGTCTGTTTTGTTTACTACCTAACCAGTAAGTGTCCCGTAACTATTAAATGGATGAATTAATTACTCTGGATTAATCAGGGTCAGGATAGGCCCTCTGCATACCTAGGAACCCAGATCTCTGACCGCATTGTGAAATGCTATTTTCATCTTCACTTGCTCCATCTTTCCTTGGGCACAGGTGCAGCCATTGCCTCTGACGTCAACATACTGCCAAGACATGGGTGCTTCCTTTGCTATCAAAGCCCTCAGTGTCACCTTCCACCCCTATCTGCCCAAACCACACTGCACCAAGGAGCCTGTTGAGCTGGGCCCAAGCCTGCCTTTCCAACCCCGATAACATACCAGTGTGGAGATGCCTGGCCATGCTCCCCACTGAAGAGGAAGCAGTTGCTTTCCCCTACCCTTTCTATTACCCACATCCCAAAACAAGGCTGCCTAGAACTTCCAGATATTTTTTGTAAAAATAACCTTTTAGCCTTTGCAGTCAACTCTCTTGCCTAGGAATCTGGCATTAGTCCAGCTCAGTAAGAAGCACAGCTCAGTAACAAGCACAGTGCTATACCCAGACATCGGTATTAGACTAAGCTCACATGCGTGTGTTTTTCTCAATCTTTTATCGACCAAGATCCCTCAATTTCTCTTATAGTCCCTAGGATAGCCTCTGCCACTGCCTGTCCCCATAGCATGATTGACGTGTCTGAATTCTCCTATGGGCACAGTTAGAGCAGCAGCCAGAATGGCCACAACACAAGGAGTTTGGATTTTTACCCTGTGGGTGAAAATGAACAAATGGAGGCCTTGGATAAGGAGATTATCTTGGAGAACCAGTGCCTTAGAGATAGATATTTATTATCAATATGTAGAATTAGACATGGTAGAAGACTCTAGGCAGCCTTTGGTCATTGTAATTCACCCCTCAAAGGTCCCGACTGAACAGAATTCTACTTCCTTCCCATATTTCTGAGTCAGTGGTCCTCTCTGAATATTGCTGGCTTTATGCTTTCTGGGTACATGGTAGGTATGATGATGATGATTATTTTTTTTGAGACAGAGTCTCACTCAGCTGCCCAGGCTGGAGTGTAGTGGCATGATCTCAGCTCACTGCAACCACTGTCTCATGGGTTCAAGCGATTCTCCCATCTCATCCTCCCAAGTAGCTGGGATTACAAGCATCTGCCATCATGCCCCGCTAATTTTTGTATTTTGGTAGATAGAGGATTTCACCATGTTGGCCAGGCTGGTCTTGAACTCCTGACCTCAGGTGATTCACCCACCTTGGCCACCCAAAGCTAGGATTACAGGCATGAGCCACCACACCTGGCCGATTATTAATTTTGTGTGTCAACATGAGCAGGTTATGGGGTACCCAGATATTTGATTAAGCATTTCTGTATGTGTCTGTGAGGATGTTTCTGGACGAGATTAGTATTTGAATTTGTGGACTAAGTAAAGCAAATTGGCTATCCCAGTGTGGGTGGTGTCATTCAACCCACTGAAAACCTGAATCAAAAAAAAAGGCTGAGTAAAAAATAAGTTTTTTTTCTTTGCCTGACTTCTTCCAGCTGAGACATGAATCTTCTCCTACCCTCAGACTTGGACTCAGACTGGAACTTACGCTATTGGGTCTCCTGGTTCTCAGGCTGTCAGACTCAAAGTAGAACTGTGCAATCAGCTCTGGATCTCCAGCTTACTGACTGCAGAATTGCAGGTCTTGGGACTGCTTAACCACTATGATTGAGTCATTCCTTATAGTAAATTTGTGTGTGTGTGTGTGTGTGTGTGTGTGTGTGAGAGAGAGAGATCTCCTAATAGTTCTTTTTCTTTGGAAAACCTGGATTAACACATGGGATTTCACTCCATGGCCTTCTGTGGATGGGTGGGGTCAGATGACCAGTTGTGGCCAATGAATTGTGGTCATATCACTTCTGCAGAGCGTTTACATGCAGGTGTGAGACACTTCAAGATACTGAGGGTTGGGGTTGTTGCTACAGCACAGCCTGGTCTATCCTGACCAATGCATTTTCTTCTCTCCTTCTCTTTTTTCCTTCACAAGTAATTGATAACTTCCAGGAGACCCTCAACACCTTCTTTTCTGGCAGGAGGTTATGGAAGCTTTGGAGCCAGGAAGAATTCTGAAAAAATCACTAGGGCAACATTTCAAATTAGACAGTCATATGGCTACATCTTCACCTCTGCAATCACAGAAGGTTGGAATCATACAACCGTACATTTAAATAGCACTGATGACCTCTAAAAATATTTTCTTTCAGTATTATATGGAAGGGGACATCAGTCTTCCCTCTTTTCACCAGCCTGACTTATTAGTTCCTCTCTGGGAGTGGTGCAGGTATGGGGAGAATCAGTGATCTGGTCAGCATTTCAAGACATTCACGGACCAGGTTTTAAAGGTATCTGCACACATTCCCACTCATTCTGCCTTGTATTCCTTACCTTCTTTTCTCAGTGCATTAAGCAGAGTTAGACAAGGCCTGATCCTTACGGTGGGGTGTCCTCTCATCCATCTTCTGAACTCCACAAGGCTGTATGGGTCCCTAGGAACCATCAGGGGTT
This sequence comes from Aotus nancymaae, assembly GCF_030222135.1. NCBI lineage: Eukaryota > Metazoa > Chordata > Mammalia > Primates > Aotidae > Aotus > Aotus nancymaae. The sequence goes on along the minus strand of NW_026988431.1, from coordinate 44,529,778 downwards.
GGGACCTTTCCTAGTCTATCTTTTCCTCTGTCTCTGTCTTTCCTTCTTAGGCTCCCAGAATTTGGATTTAGAGGTACATGGTGGGGTGACAGAAAGCCCCGGTTAGGCCACTGGCTTTTTACCTGAGCTTATTTTGATGTTGTCACCAAGTATGATTCATTGTATTGTGTCAACTTAGCTAAACTATGCTCCCCAGATTTCCCTTCCCTATGTACTTCTGAATCTATGAGGGCCTAGAGAGATGTTCTGTGCAAGATTAGATGGTAGAATGAAGCATCCCTTCATCCTTTGCACACTCAGGAGGTGGGCACAGGGACACCAGGTGCTATCGCAGCTCAGGTTATTGAGACTTACTGAGGTCTGGTGGGGCCACTAGGCCTGCACTCCTCCAGCTTCCACATGATCAGCTTCTCTGACTCCTGAGTCTGGTGCTTGTTTAGCACTGTGATAAGCATCTGTTTCTCCTGCAGGCCTCCCTGTCATCAAAGTTGGAGGTCTGCAGGCATTGGAAAACAAACTGGGTTCCAGCCCGTCCTTGTGGGTTCCAGTACATTCTTGCTTCCCCACTTCATCCCTTCTTGACACCATATATCCTTTTGACAGATTCCCTTAATTTTTTGAGCACTTCCTTATTTTCTGGCACAAGATGTTTCAGGTTCATCTTGTACTTTAACTGCTTCAGCCCTGGAATCAGCATTTTTTTCCAAGGAGCCCTCACTCCTTTTAGTGTGAATGACATTTAAAAACCAAGATCTGGATACTAGGTTCCTGATTGCTATTGGTTAGTACTGTCTCTAGATTCTTTTAGTAGACAGAACTAGGAAATATCTATCTGTCTGTGTACCTAGATTATTCTAATTCCAGTGCAACAGATAAGATTCTTTTTTTGTCTTCACTCATTTTATACTTGTATCTGCCTTCTCCCACAGTGAGAACCCTGGCTCCCAACACATCATGTATGTACTTGTTTGCTTAGTTCTACAATACACAAAATAGTTTTAGAGTTGCTATAACTATGGTCAAGAAAAAACAAACCTACTAAACAGAGTTTGAGTTTTTTCTATTACTTTCTTTTTGACCTACGATATTTAGCCAAAGTATTGTATTCAAATGTTACTTGGATTCTTCTTTTTCTTCCATGTAGATGTGCTACTCATTTGAAAAATAGTTAATTGGTTTCTGTTTGCATTCAATTTGCATTTTTTTCTCATACTTGTTTAATTTTATTTTTGAATGTATAGAGCATTCATATGGTTTTAAAATAAAATCTATACAAAATATATACTCATAGAAGTATCAATTCCTCTTCTAGTCCTTTTATTCATTCCTACCCACCATCTATGGATAATCAATATATTAATTTCTAGTATATACTTCCTATGTTTTTGTTTAGTTTTGTTTAGAGATGGAATCTCACTCTGTTGCCCACATTGGAGTGCAGTGGCACGATCTTGGCTCACTGCAACCTCCGCCTCCCGGGTTCAAGTACTTCTTTTGCCTCAGCCTCCTGAGTAGCTGAGATTATAGGTGTGCACCACCACGTCCAGCTAATTTTTGTATTTTTAGTAGAGACGGGGTTTCATCATGTTAGTCAGGCTAGTCTGGAACTCCTGACCTCATGATCTGCCCGCCTTGGCCTCCCAAAGTGCTGGGATTACAGGTGTGAGCCACTGCTCTTGGCTGTTGTTGTTTTTTAAATGGAAGCTTTACTGAGACACACACATTTTTGTGTTGTACTCTAAGCTACCCTGACCTCAATGATCCACCCGTCTTGGCTTCTCAAAGTGCTGAGATTACAGTGAGATTACAGGTGTGAGCCACCGTGCCCGACCATTCCTATGTTTTTTTTGTTCTTGTTGTTGTTTTAAGAAATAAGCTTTCACTGGGCGCGGTGGCTCACGCCTATAATTCCAGCACTTTGGGAGGCCGAGGCGGGTGGATCACGAGGTCAAGAGATCGAGACCATCCTGGTCAACATGGTGAAACCCCGTCTCTACTAAAAATACAAAAATTAGCTGGGCATGGTGGCGCATGCCTGTAGTCCCAGCTACTCAGGAGGCTAAGGCAGGAGAATTGCTTGAACTCAGGAGGCGGAGGTTGCAGTGAGCCGAGATCGCACCATTGCACTCCAGCCTGGGTAACAAGAGCAAAACTCCGTTTCAAAAAAAAAAAAAAGAAATAAGCTTTCTTCAGAAGCAGGCTGAGGTAATCTGTGAAAATGGTTCGCTATTCACTTGATCTGGAGAACCCCACCAAACCATGCAAATCAAGAGGTTCCAATCTTCGTGTTCACTTTAAGAACACACATGAAACTGCCCAGGCCATCAAGGGTGTACATATACGAAAAGTCACGAAGTATCTGAAAGATGTCACTTCACAGAAACAGTGCGTACCATTCCAACGTTAGAATGGTAGAGTTGGCAGGTGTGCCCAGGCCAAGCAGTGGGGCTAGACACAAGGTTGGTGGTCCAAAAAGAGTGCTGAATTTTTGCTGCACATTCTTAAAAATGCAGAGTAATGTTGAACGTAAAGGTTTAGATGTAGATTCTCTGGTCATTGAGCATATCCAAGTGAACAAAGCACCAAGATGTGCTGCTGGACCTACAGAGCTCATGGTTGGATTAACCCATACAAGAGCTCTCCCTGCCACACTGAGATGATCCTTACTGAAAAGGAACAGATTGTTCCTAAATCAGAAGAGGAGGTTGCCCAGAAGAAGAAGAAAACCAGAAGAAACTGAAGAAATGAACACTTATGGCACAGGAGTAAATTCAGCATTAAAATAAATGCAACTAAAGGGGAAAAAAAAAAAAAGAAATAAGCTTTCTTATTCATGTGGCATACCATATATTCTCTTTTGTATTTTGTTTTTTTAATTGATCACATACCCTGAAAATCACCTCATATCAGTTCTTGGAGCTCTCCTAATTCATTTCCCTGGCTGCATAGGACTCCGTTGTGTTGCTATCATAGTTTATTAAACCAGTCTCCATGCCAGGAATTTTAGGTTGTTTATATACTTTTTCAATTCCAAGTAATGCTGTGTAGGTATTTTTGTATTGTTAGAGGTAATAGCAGGCTGGACACAGAGACCATGCAGTAATTAAAATAGGGGAGATTTAATATAAAATTATTAAGCTATGATAGAATAGTATAAAGATGTAAAGAGAACTCTAAAGTTGGGCTGGCAAATTTCTTTACAATGGGACAGAAAGTGAATATGTTAGTCTTTCTAGGCCATATTTTCTCTGTCATAACCATTCAGTGCTGTATAGACAACACATAAATAAATGGACCTGGCTGAGTTCCAATAACATTTTATTTACAAAACAGGTAGGAAGTTAGGTTTGACCAGAAAACTATAGGGTTTGACTTCATTTGCCAACTGCTGCTCTAAAGAATGGGCCGGCCAGGCATGGTGGTTCATGCCTGTAATCACAGCACTTTGGGAGGCTGAGGTGGGCAAACACCTGAGGTCAGGAGTTTGAGACCAGCCTGGCCAACATGGCGAAAGCCCATCTCTACTAAAAATACAAAAGTTAGCTAGGTGCAGTGGGAGGCACCTGTAATCTCAGCTACTCGGGAGGCTGAAGTAGGAGAATCACTTGAACCCTGGAGGTGGATGTTGCAGTGAGCCAAAATTGTGCCACCGTACTCCAGCCTGGGTGACAGAGCCAGATTCCATCTCAAAAAAAAAAAAAAAAAAAGTCCTAGGGCCGAGGGAGAATGCTCTAATGCTCTAGGCAGCACAGATCTGGAAAGGAAATCCCCACCTTCCTAATGAGGTTAAACCTAGTTGAAGGTGTGGTTGCAGCCTACTGGATAGCCCACCTTTTGCTGAGTTCCCTAGGCCAAAGTTTGCCATAGCAGAAAACAAACATCAGGTACACAGGTACATAGAGATTGGTCAGGGACTTACCTGGAGCCACTTAGTGTAGCCACCAGGAGGCAAGCTGGTCACTAGGCCTAGGCTGGGAACTGGAGGTTGCTGAGGGACCAAGCACTCAGGTATCACCTGGTTCTACCACTGTCCTAGTGCCTTCACTCCCACCACAGCCATTGCAACCCAGTGACAGGCTGTGCAAGAGAGCAAGTAAAAGCAAAATGCAGCTTACTAGAACCAGAAATTGCCCCCATTTCTCCTCCAGTGTCCCTCCAGTGCCCTCTACTGACCAAGGTTAACATCGTGCTCTCTATTAAGGAGAAATGCTTCAAGAGTCCAGTTCATTATCCCAGAGCAGGTACTGAAGGGTAAATTTGAATTTGAAGTCTCCTAGGGTGAATTCTTAAAAGTCGAATTTGTGAATCAAAGGGTAAAAAAATGTTTTTCTAGGTTTTGATGAATTTATTTCAGTGGGGTTGTATCATTCTGCATTGCCACAAACAATCTATGAGAATACCATGTGTTATTTTACAGCTTCATTGATGGCATTGCCACTTTTTGTCACTATGACTGTTACGAGATCTTACCTCATTCTAGTTTTTTTGTTTGTTCGTGTTTGAGACAGAGTCTTGTTCCATTGTCAGGCTGGAGTGCGGTGGTGCAATCTCGGCTCACTGCAACCTTCGCCTCCCAGGTTCAAGCAATTCTCCTGCTTCAGCCCCCACTGGTAGCTGGGATTATAAGTGTGCACCACCATGCCTGGCTAATTTTTGTATTTTTAGTAGAGATGAGATTTCGCCATGTTGGCCAGGCTGATCTTGAACTCCTGACCTCAGAACCAAAGGCTGGGATTACAGGCGCGAGCCACCTGGGCTGGCTTCATTGTAGTTTTAATTTACATTTCTTCTACTATTTGTAAAGTTGAACATCTTTTCATATGCTAAGAGTCTTGTCTTGTGATAAACTGTTCGTATCTTTCATCCACTTCCCTGCAGGGTTACAAAATAAGTTCTTAAACTAGCTTACAGCAGGAAAAAAGTCAGGTGAGCTAGAACTGCAAATTACTTGTTAAGGAATAGCTTTGTAGACTCTTATTGTTTTTCCTAAGTTGGACACCAAAGTTTTATCTAAGTTCAGTTTATTTCAGTATTTACTGAAACCTTCCTGTGGGCCAGGCACCAGACCTGCAGAGGAAGACACAATCCTTGCTATTAGAGTTTAGTAAGAAAACAGACATATAAAATCATTTGGGAGATAGTAGAATATAGTGATTAAAATATGGATTGGGATATATGTGTGGACTTGGGTCCAAATTCTGACATTGCTGTTTCAACCACTAGCTGTGTAACATTGGATGAGTCATTTCTATCTTTGTGCCTTAGTTTCTTAAGGAAGAGATAGTAATATATATCATAGAAATATTATAAGAACTACATGAGATATTATATGAAAACAACTGCATACTGCTTGGCATATAGTAAACATACCACAAATGTTAGCTAATAATAATAATAAATTAAAATGAAATAATGAGTAGTGACAAAATGATAGAGGAATTTATGGAGCACCATGATTGCATATATAAGCTCATTTCATGTTAGCTGAATTTAAATATATTATAACTAAGACATCAAAAATGTTTAAACCATATGCAGTTGTTCAGTTTAATAAGAGAATCTATCAAATTTTTTTCATATAATTTTCTTAGGTATCGATAAAATACTTAACAGAAAAACCTCAAATACTGAAACAACTTATCTGACATTCTGATTTGTTAACTATATAAATAAGGTATGAGTAAAAAATACAAGACTGTAGAATTTATATATTATTATCATCCATTGACAGTTTTAAAGAACTCAAAGATATACTTCAAGCAGGGAATTACAGTTCAATTGATTGATTCATTTACTAATTTTCTTTCGGTCTCTGTTTATTACCTAATATATACTTAGAAACAAAAGTTGAATTCAAAGGTTACATTTAATGTAAAATATAAAATATAAAATGTTTAAATATATTTAATAAAAATGCTGAATTCACTATGACACAATGTAGTCTACCTCCTCTACTTCAACAGTCAGCAAAAATTTCCTAGGAATCATAATCTTGAATATTCCAAACGTGCAGCTATGTACACAGTCATAAGAAAAAAACAGTTGTTTTATTTTACCTTATTACAAATACTCCAGATATACCAGTGAGGGAAATTAACAAAGTACAGAAAAACAAAAATGAATAAAAGCCACATATAATCCTATCACTTGGCAATAAACTGTATTTGGGTTGTACCATAGTAAAACAAGTATTTATTGACCTCCTACTATATGCAGGTTTATTAGTTTGTTTTCACACCACTATAAAACTACTACCTAGTAATGGGTAACTTATAAAGAAAATAAATTTAATTGACTCACAGTTCTGCATGGCTAGGGATGCCTCAGGAAACTTACAAGGGCAGAAGGGAAGCAGGCACATCTTACATGGTGGCAGGCAACAGAGACAGAGAAACAGAGAGGAGAGAGAGGGGAGGAGAGAGAGAGAAGAACTGTTAAACATTTATAAAACTATCAGATCTCATGAAAACTCATTATCATGAGAACAGCATTGGTGAACTACCCTCATGATCCAATCACCTCCCACCAGGTCCTGCCCTCGACACATGGGATTATGGGAATAACAACTGAGATGAGATTTGGGTGAGGACACAAGTCAAACCTTATCAGCAGGTCTAGTTTTTTGTTTGTTTGTTTGTTTGTTTCTTTTGAGACAGTCTTGCTCTGTCACCCAGGCTAAAATGCAATGGCATGATCTTGGCTCACTGCAACTTCTGCCTCCTGGGTTCAAGCCTCCTCCATTCTCCTGTCTCAGCCTCCCATGTAGCTGGGATTACAGGTGTGCACCACCATCCCTGGATAATCTTTTGTATTTTTAGTAGAGACAGGGTTTTACTATGTTGGCCAGGCTGGTCTTGAACTCCTAACCTTAGATGATCTGCCCATCTCATCCTCCCAAAGTGTTGGGATTACATGTGTGAGCCACCATGCCCAGCCAGCAGGTCTAGCCTTAAACTCTGGAACTGCATGTGCCAGAGGGAGGTAGGAAGCAACTCTATCCTGTTAGACTCTTGTCTCCTGAAGGAGTGACGACCCCTGCTCTCTGGGCTGGAGACTTGGTCTGTAAAATCTGCTCTAAAGTGTCGAGCTACATTCCACATGAAATAGTTGTGTGTGTGATGATGATGTTCTGGCAATCCAGATGGCAATGAGCAGCACTATGTTGAACACAGACTCTAAATTCTAAAAGCATGTATGCAATAACTTTTTCTAGTGGTTTTCATCTTTAATTGGGCAAGGAAAGCTAATGCTCATGGAAATTTTGACAGAACTTAAAGCCCTGCTTGGTATTAAAGAAAAAAATGTCCAGGACCAAACTCATAAGACACAAATTATCAAGTGATTATTCTTGTGTAAAAAGTGATCTTCTTTACTAAAGCATTTCCTGCAATCACTTTTTAATTCTACTACATTAACTGAACAGGGGCTACTGTGAGTTATTTTCAGTTGAGTTTCACAAATATACTGAAATTTTCTATTTAATTTACCAGAAACGTATTTAAAGTATAAAATTTCAAGAGCGTATTAACTGTATACACCTCTAAATATCTCAAAATATGGCTCTTGCTTGGAACTGTGGAGGACTCCAGCTCCATGATTTAACCATACATTGTTTCTATTAACATTCGTTCCATTAGAATGCAACTCAATAGATGGGGCTTCCAAACTTTGCTAAAACTGCATTGGTTTGCAGAATAGCTGTAGTTGTGTTAAGATGCATATCTTCCATAATAGCTTCTAATATTAAACTTTAAAGATCTTAAATTGATTTAGGTATCTTATTGGGTTCTCAGATAGGTCTTTCTTGTCATCTTTTCTCCTGTGGCTGCCTGTCATTATTGGTATCAAAACCATCTCAGGGACTTCTTCAAATATCAGAATAAAAGAAAATACCTAGTCCAAAATGTGCCTGTCATCTTGCAGACTCATTCTCTGAGAACATTTTTGTGTGTGTTTATATTTAATTAAAAAAGAGGCATAGTGCTCGGCAATTGCCATTTTGACATATTCTATTTAAGGATTGATTGCATTTTCTAATATTTGTGAATGATATTAATATTCAAAAAAGAATCACAAGGGACCATCTGGAGTTGGACAGAAAGCAAGCGTTCAATAAATGACTCAGAAAGACTGCCCAACAGTTGTATATGTTGCTGGTGAGAATGTAAATTGGTAGAACCTTTCTGGAAAGCAATTTTGCAATCTATGATTTGATTTATTAATTCCATCTGAGAATTTATCATCAGGAAATAATAAGAGATGCAAAGATATTTGCGTAGAGATGCTGATCATGTTAATTGGTAAAATGATGGACATTAGGAGAAACCTAAAGCCCCTCCATACAGGATTGGTTAAATAAATGTATTTCCTCCATATGATGGTGTGACTGCTTGCTGGTTGCTCAATCTCCAGTCTCCTCTTCTTTGTTGTTAACAAGACTCTATGTTATTGCAGCCAGCAATGTGCTTATTAATAATACTATATTTCAAAGCTTTCCTTTCAGACAAAGATGACAAATGAGATAAGAGCAGAAGTCCTTGGGTGGGACTCCGAAGTGCCTGGATCACAGATATGATGGCTGAAACTCCAGCAGTCACATTTGGGGACCATGAGAGAAAAGCCAGGAGAATTGTAATGACTGCAATTCTGACATCCTTGAACTGCTGTAACAAAGCCAACAACTGCCTCCTTCCAGTTGTCTCATTATATGAGAAAAAAATAGTAAACCAATACATACTATGCTAGTCAAACTCTGTTAACAGTGGCCAAACACAATTCCTAACTGACAAAGATGAAATATTTTACCATTTAAAATTCTAAAAAATAGAATATAATATTAAATGAGAAAGTCAGAATATAAAACTCTATATGTGGTATGTCTATTTTGTTCCTAAATTATACATATATATTATACATATATGAATACAGCTATGTAATACATTAAAATGTTAATAGTACCTGTTTCAGGACTGTGGGTTATTTCTTATGATGATGATTTATGCTTTTTTATATTTTTAAATTTTTCAACATTGAGAATTTTTTAAAACTTTTTTTTTTTTTTTTTTTTTGAGATGGAGTCTTGCTCTGTCACCAGGCTGGAGTGCAGTGGCACAATCTCGGCTCACTGCAACCTCTGACTCCCTGGTTCAAGCGATTCTCCTGCCTCAGTCTCCCGAGTAGCTGGGATTACAGGCACTTGCCATCATGCCCAGCTAATTTTTATATTTTTAATAGAGACAGGGTTTCACCACGTTGGCCAGGATGGTCTTGATCTCTTGACCTCGTGATCCACCTGCCTCAGCCTCCCAAAGTGCTGGGATCACAGGTGTGAGCCACCATGCCAGGCCTAAAAACTGTTTTTAAGATTGCCTGATATATACACATGACTGGTGGGTAGGTAAATTGGTTATATCTACACTTTTTGTAATGCAATTGGTCAACATAGATTAAAAGTTTTTATAGTTTTTATACTCTATAGCTCTCTATTTTCACTCTGAGACATCTATCTTGGTAAAATGAGACCCAAACAAAGAATTATGCACAATGATGTTTACTATAATATTATGTATAATACCGAAGAAATGAAAACAACATTAGAAAAGAAGTTAAATAATGATATATCCATCTTATTTTACAAATACGTAGAAGTCACGATTAAACCAAGAGAGATAACATTTTGGAACTAGGTTTAGAGTTATTTACATATTTTCAAATTCCCACACTCACCGAGGCACTGATGGACATAAGTGGAACGGAGGGGTACCCCCAATCTAGAAGATATTTCTACCCTCAGCTGGAATTAGATTTCTATCTAAATCCACAGCAAGGAAATACCTTGCTGGGAAAGATGGAATAATTTTCTTTTTTTTTTTTTGAGATAGAGTTTTGCTCTGTTTCCCAGGATGCAGTGCAGTGGTATGATCTCAGCTCACTGCAACCTCTGCCTCCCAGGTTCAAGAGATTCTTCTGCCTCAGCCTCCTGAGTAGCTACCATACCTGACTAATTTTTGTATTTTTAGTAGAGACAAGGTTTTGCCATGTTGGCCAGGCTGGTCTCGAATTCCTGACCTCAGGTGATCTGCCCACCTCGGCATCCCAAAATGCTGGGATTACAGGCATGAGCCACTGGACCCTGCTGACAGAGAATTTTCTAAATTATGTTAATATGTTAAGGGCCAATCCTAGAGGAGTCAATTCTTCAAGTTCTTTCTCTCCACCATAGAAATGAGACCTTGAGATTGCCTGTCTAGGTAAGAGGAAGATACGATGTACTGGGCAGGGAGTCTTGGAGTGCACCTCTTCCTGCTCAGAGGAAGCAGCAGCTGCCCTTTGTGCTCCACATCATATGCTCTTGGCTTGTTGTATGGTGCTGTGGAGCCTAAGTAGAGGCTTCCATTCATGATGATAGGCTGCAGTAGGGCCCACCTTTCATCTCTCCATTTCTCTGCAGTCACTTGGGGGAGTAGACTGGATACCTCAACCAATGAAAGATGAGAATCAGTGGATAAACCTCTCAGCCTCCCATCCTTTGGAAGAACCATTCTGAGGTGCATTCTACCCAACGTCTGCAGAAGCTGCCCAGTAGGATCGAGTCATAGTTGCCCAATGGCAACTAGTGCAACAACGCACTTTGTTTTAGCTTTTCCTTCTTTCCCATTTCTTCCCTGTTCTTACTTCTGCACTTCTGTTGCCTGGAATCACCTTCCAAATAAACAACTGCCTCCCAATCCTTACCTTGGTCTCTGACAGATGGAGTGTGGGAAAAAAGAAAAGGCAGAGAAGTATGGACTCTCTTTTGCCCCAGTTTGGAAGCTCAAAAACATTGAGTAGTAACTCCTTTCACTTGGTATATTTGACCAACATTTTTGAAGAAAAAAAAAAGAATATAGCAGAGTACATATGTAGAAAGGGGAGGGGAAGTACTATCTCATGAAAAACTTCTGTTTGAGAAGAGTGTGTCAGTTTGTGAGTACAGGATCACAATATATGATGTATTTCTTCCCATGGGTTATGGTATAAAAGCTGGAAGGCCTTTTTTTGGTATCAGAGGATACTAGGCTGGGTGTGGTGGCTCACACCTGTAATCCCAGCACTTTGGGAGGCTGAGGTGGGCGGATCACCTGAGGTCAGGAGTTTGAGACCAGCCTGGCCAACATGGTGAAACCCCATCTCTACTAAAAATACAAAAAATAGCCAGGTGTGGTGGCACATGCCTGTGATCCCAGCTACTTGGGGGGCTAAGGCAGGAGGATCACTTGAACCCAGGAGGTAGAGGTTGCAGTGAACAGACATCATGTCACTGTACTCCAGCCTGGGTGACAGAGCAAGAATCTGCCTCAAAAAGAAAAAAAAAAAAAAAAAAACAGCTGCAGTGGCTCACACCTGTAATCCCAGAAGGATGGGAGGCTGAGGTGGGTGGAACACCTGAGGTTAGGAGTTCGAGGCCAGCCTGGCCAACATGGTAAAACCCTGTCTTTACCAAAAAATACAAAAATTAGCCTGAATCCAGGAGGTGGAAGTTGCAGTGAGTTGAGTTTGTGACACTGCACTCCAACCTGGGGACAGAGTGAGACTCAGTCTCAAAAAAAAAAAAAGAGGATACTACATGAGTACAAGAAATCCCTGCTGTGCTGCAACAAAATCACTTAAATATTTAAGAGAAAATTTTAATGACATGGAAAACTACTTGTGAACTGTTATCGAGATTGGGACTTGAAGTAATGGGAAACAATTTTAAAATACTAAATATAGTATAACTTCAACTATGTGAGAGAAAAACTATGAAGTAAAAAACCAGTCATTCACTCATTTCCAGCTTTATCCAATAGGTAAATTCCAAAAACACCGTAAGCAATTTAAAGGTACCTAAATTAAAACAGGTGTTCTCATATAAAATAAGGGAAAAGCAGGAGATGCATTTTTAAAGGTTGCAAAATAGTTAACTATTTTTTCTGGCCTTTCAAATTAATATGAACAATAATTCATGATTCGTCTTGGGGAGAAAGGTGAGCCAAAAATATCATGTTCATTCATGAAGCAAACAAACAAAAGGAGACTGCTGATACCTAGTGAACCACAGGCAATGATGAGCCAATCAGCAGCTGTGTTCCTCTGTCTCCCCTAGGAGAAGTAATCTTCCTTTAGAAGGCAGCCATGTGCATTCTCAGCACTAAAATCTTGGTCACCTAGAAAGGATTGTTCTGAGGGTGTTCTCACGAGCATGCCCTGGTAAGTGCTTTGACTGACAACCTCCCAGTGGACTCCAAGGTTGAGAGTCTTCTGTTACTCACAAAGCCAGAGGCCTGCCTGAGCTACTGACATTCTAGTCACTGCTGCATTTCACAATCTCCATAAGGACCAGGACTCTGCAGCTCTTGTTCCACAGTGCCCGGTACTGTGTTTTCTATGCAGAAAAAAACTTTTGTTGGATGAAAAAGGGAAAGTGAAGGGAGCACCTGTTCACAGATCCTAATCTTAGGAACATCAGGGCCCCAGGGAGGAAGAGGAGGCTGAGTGATGGTCCGGCTTCACGTGGCTGCAACAGCTGTATACCTTCCAGCATTGGCTGCAGCCTCCAGGGCACTTCAGACATTGCAGTTTCCAAGGATTCTGCTGCCATCACCCATTTAGAAGTCAATTCTGTATGTCTGCTTTGAAAAAGGTGTTAATGTTTTCACTGCTTTATTGAAAAAGCATGTAAGTTAATTGTTAATACGTTGAGTGGAAGGCATATACGACAAAATGATAATCATGTTTTCTTCTAGATAATGGGGTTATAGGAGGCAGCAAAATTACTGGGAATTTTAGCTCCTGTTTTGGGCCAAGCCTTGAACCAACTTTCTGTATACTAGAACTATATTTTATTCTTGCATTAACCAATGAAACCGGTACTATTATCCTTATGTCACAGGAGGAAAATGTTTAATATTAATATAGTTAATAGTTATTGAGCAAAAACTACGTACCAAAAATAATGCTGAAAGCTTTACATGTATAATCTCACTTGCTTCTCACCACAACCCTATGAAAAAAGTATATTTATCTTCCCATTTTACAGGTAGGGAAAAGTAGGGCTTTAGAAAGGTGACTTGAGAGGAAAGAGTCAACACAGCAAGTCTGGTGGCTTAGTCCTTACTCTCTCCAAAGGAACCATGATTGGCCCTTGGTCAACCCTTAGGAATGTGGTCCTGAGAGAGTTCTTCATGTTATGATTGATAATTTTGTTATATACATCTGATCAATGGACCCTGTCTTACTTGTCAAATTGCTTTTCACTAATGTGAAGATTGATGATGTGCACCTCGTTTCCTTGTTGGGTCCTGGATTTTGATTGCCATGGTGGATTGTGTAGCAGGATGTTCCCATGCTAACAGCCTCTGTAGAAAGAACTTGGACCATGAGACTCAGAGAGTCTTCCCTGGGCAGAGACATTTCACACATGTCTCTGAATTTCCCTGCCAGAGAGATCACTCTTGTGCGGCCTTGGATGCAAAAGAACTGTGAAAGCCTGTGCCTGACCTCTCTGGATTCTAAAGATGCACATCTTTTTCCTGATGCTTTTGCTCTGTATCCTTTGCTAGAGAAAATCCTAGTGCAAACTGCTACTGAATCTTGTGAATTCTTCACTGAAGAAAAATACTATCCAAGACCATGCAACTATAAGGTGGTAGAAATAGAATTCAGGGGCAGGCAGCCTAGCTTCTAGCCTGTTCTCCTAATTATCTACTACCAACTAACTAGCACACGATAGACATTGTACTCAAAATCAGTGCTTTTAACATTATTATTTCTTAACTACCTTTACTTTCTAAATCTTTGATGAGCACGTAATATTTGATAATCAAAGAGAGAAAAAATTTGAAAATATCCCTGGTTAAGAGAGAGAAACAAGAGGATCCAGGAAAAGAAACAGACTAAAAGAAGGTACACTGGAGTGGTACAATATAGTGAAGTGAAGGAGCAAGTTTAAAGATCAGGCAGTTTTATAGGATAAAATCCTCCCAATATTTGGGTAGGCAACGATTTATTAGATAGGACACATATAGTATGAATCATAAGATGAAAAACTGGTAAATTTGACCTCATCAACATTAAAATGTCTGCTCTGTTAAGACACTGCTAAGAAACTTAAAAGGCAACTCACATATTGAAAAACATGCGTAATAAATGTATCTGATGAAAGACTGATATCCAGTGTACATAAAGAATTCTCACAAGAAAAGATTAGAAACAAGCAAAATATTTGAACAGATATTTTATAAAAGAATATCTAGAAATAGAAAATAAGCATGAAACAGAGTCTCAATATAATTAATGGTTAGGAAAATATGAATTAAAACCACAATGCGATATGACTACACACCTGCCAAAATGGGTCAAATTAAAGACTGACAATGTGGAGCAACTGGAACTCTCATGCATTTCTGTTAGAAATTCAATCTGCTTGGAAAACAGTTTGTAGTTTCTTAAACATACATAAGCCGTATAATGTAGTGCTTCCACTCCTATTTACCTAAGAGCAGTGAAAATATATGTTTACCCAAATATTTATGTATTAATATTCACAGCTGGGTGTGAATATTATGCCTGTAATCCCAGCACTTTGGGAGGTCGAGGCAGGCAGATCAGGAGTTCCAGACCAGCCTGGGCAACACAGTGAAATCCCATCTCTATAAAAAATACAAAAATTTTGACAGGCATGGTGGCATGTGCCTCTAGTCCCAGCTACTGGGGGAACTGAGGCGGGAGGATTCCTTGAGCCTGGGAGATTGAGGCTGTGGTGAGGCAAGATCCCACCTGCTGCACTCCAGTCTGGGTTACAGGGCAAGACCCTGTCTCAACAACAACAAAATGTTCATCGCAGCTTTGTTCATAATAGCTGAAACTTGAAAACAACCCAAATATGTGTCAGCAGGTGAATGGATAAGGAAATTCTGACTGGTCAATTCAATGGAATACTACTCAGCAATAAAAGGGAACAAAGGTGTATGTACAACATAGATGAATCTTAAGAACATTATGTTGGGCAAAAGAAGTCAGGTGCAAAAGAATGTCTAGTGTATGACTTTATTTATATACAATTTTTTTGGTTGCCTTGGGCTGGAGGAGGAGAGGATTGATTGCAAGGGGGCATGAGATGAAGTTTTGGGGTGATGGAAATGTTCTATATCTTAATTGTGGTGGTGGTTACATGAGCATATACATTTGTCAAAACTTATCAAAGTATATGCTTAAAATGAATGAGTGTTTTTGAATGTATCATACCTTAATGTTGTTGATGTTAAAAAAATAAGGGGCTAGGGGTGGTGACTCACGTCTGTAATCCCAGCACTTTGGGAGGCCAAGGCAGGCAGATCACCTGAGGTCAGGAGCTCAAGATCAGCCTGCCCAATGTGGTGAAACTGTGTCTCTATTAAAAATACAAAAATTAGCTGGGAGTGGTGGGGCATGCCTGTAATCCCTGCTACTCAGGAGGCTGAGGTAGGAGAATTGCTTGAAACTGGGAGGCAGAGGTTGCAGTGGGCTGAGATCGTGCCATTGCACTCCAGCCTGGGTGACAGAATGACACTCGGTCTCAAAAAAAAAAAGAAAAGAAAAAGAAGTTGTATTGAAAGGGGAATTGTCAATTCTCTCAAATGTTACAGAAAGGCAAGGAGAAGGTAACGGGAAAAAGGCCATTGATCTATCAGTTGAGGGTGACTAGGAGTTTCAAGATTATAAAACTAATAGACATGGTATTCAGAAATCAGATTTTTGGGAGGAATACTTGGAAGGTAGAACAATTTTGGCTGCTTTTGATCCATGGAACACCGGAGGCTGGCTGACACAGGCATATGCTAACCATGTAACAATAACTCTCAACCTGTGGAAATCCAAAACCCAGAAATCCAATGAAGCAATCAATTGTATTGTTTATTACAGATATCTTGCAACCTCAAGTAGAGGAATGTAAAGATTCCCTTCATCACTAGAAGTTTTTCTTCTTGAAGCAAACATTAATTATATTTTTCAGCCTTCTTAAGATTCTCCTACCAATTCTCAGTAGAAGGCCTTCTTCCTACTAACCTGAGAAGGCTCCCTCTCACATTGGCATAAGATTCCTCATCTAGGTTCTTCATCATCCACACCAGGAAGATGGATCCTGCGGCACTTAATATTTCCCTGCTACACAACAGATCTACCAGCACCAGCACTGAAAGTTGTATTTGTCAGTATTTACAGTTATCCCCTTACCACCCACTCCTTCCCCTTCCCTTTACCAGGCACTCCAATTCCAAAGGCTGTTCTCCAGCATCTTTTCAATGCCAAAGCTGTCAAACTTCTCAAGCAAGTCAAACCCTTCAGTCACTATTTCTTAATCATATTTTCCCACAGCCTGGCTTCCTCCCCTCCCCCAAGAACCTCCTTCATGCCAAATCTAGTAGGATTCTGTAGACATGCTCTCCCTAAACTTTCTATAATATTTGACACAGAATGTCCTTCCTGGCTTCTGAGAAACTTTCTTCCCATTTTCCATGCTAGACTTCTGCCTTTCCTTTCTTTTCTTCAACTGAGTCTTCCAGCCAATCAGTTGGGATATTCCCTTAAACATTTCCTCTACCCAGCCCTCTCTCACTGCAACAATTCTCAAATGCTAAAGTGTGTATGACTTGCCTGGGAATCCTGTTAAAAAGCAGATATGGATTCAAAAGGTCTGTAGTGGGGCCTGACATCTTGCATTCCTAACAAGACACCGATGCTGCCAGTCTAGGGACAAGCTAAGTAGCAAGGTCTCAGAGAACAGAGCCTATATCCAGATTCGAACACTTTCGAGTTCACCAACTCCAAACGTGACTAGTCCAACATGAAATGCTCATAAGTCACAATCTAAGCATCACAGAGATGAATGTTCAGTGAGGATTACCCATAACTTTATTATATAATTTTTAAGGGAAAGCAGTTTTCCTCAATATATTAGAGATTGATAGGAAATACAAGCTCCAAACGTGGCAGATAATTGGAGGGCTTGTTTTCCATTAGAAGCAGATGGAATGAGAAGGAGAAATTACATGAGGAGAATTTTGCCGAATCCTCAGTCATGTGAAGCTGGATAGTTCTTAGAATATTCACTGTTCACTGAGTGACAAGAAAAGATTCAGTCAGTCTCAATTCCAAATAAACCAAACATGTATTGCCTCACATATGATTGTCCAATTGCATCCACCTCCTTCCTTTGTGCTCTTGAGCTGGCATTTGATTTCAGATTCCTCCTCCCAGACTGATTCAGCGAAGCCAGTAATTCAACCTCCATGGGATGTCAATGATCACCCAGGAAGATAACAGCCTTGGTCCTTCTGTACCATGACGCTTTGAAAGCCCGGTTTCTTTTGTCTCCTTTCCTCCTGTTTATTACAAAGATTCTCCCTAAAGTTGGAGAATTCATTCAATAGCATGATTTGGGCCTGGTGATTATAAGATGTCTCAGCTTCACTTTGTTATTTAATAAAAATAACAAAAATAATTTTTAAAAAGAGGTCACTTGTTGTATTTGGTACTTCAGTAATAGATGGATGCTGAATTTCAAATCTTCCATGAGTCCACTAAAATTCTGCTCCAATGAATATCAAGTGGCATTAGAACACAGAATATTTGGAAGCAATTTCTTGATAAAAGGCTTTACCTACTGAGGATATTATTTCAGGCAACCAGAAAATAAAGACTGAATTATAAAGCAATTTGTGTCAAGATGCAAGTAATAGCTCCTGGAATAGCAAATAAATGCTGTATTATCACTGCTACTGAAGTGAGTCAAAATTAATTCGCAGTGAACCATTTTCCCAAAGATGGAAAGAATCTGTGGGTTTACTATCATGAACAGCCAACAGAAGTTAGCATTTTTCAAATACTAAATGCAAATCTTCAAGTAATTAAATAAGGTAAGAAGAGGCTAGGAAAAGGAAATTTTCCTTTAGAGTTCATTGAGCAACACCTCACACCTCTTTGAGTTATCTGATGGGGAATAATTAATTGAGGACAGAGATGAAGTCAGCCTTGATCTTACAGTAAAAATGGAATACTTTTCTTTGTCCCAATATTCCAAGCAATTCATCCTAGGAGACTTTCCAGGCTTCGGGGACACTGTTTGAAGCCCATGATGAAAGGGAAATGTATCTGTTGATCACTAAATCTCTGCTTGAGTCACACAATGACAAATCTGCATTTTCATATTCAAGCATAAAAGCTGTGATGATTCAAGTATTGTCCCATCCATACTTCCTGTCACCACCAATTGAATCCCCAAGGGAGGCAACGTGGCATAGGGGAAGGCATGGGAAGTGAAGTAAAGTACACCAGGTTTCAAGTCCTGGCTAGGCCATTTGCTAACCATGTGATTCTAAATCATTCCCTTGGCCCCTTACAGATTCAGTTGACACAGATGTTGTTAATATTACCTTATCCTTAGAATGATGAGGGTTTAACAAGTTAACACACATGAAACACTTAGCCCAGTCCATAAAGGGTTGCTGCTGTTACCAGCACCACTTCACCACTTCGTAATCACCCTGTGAAAGTCTATCACGTGCTCTATTATCTGTGGAATAAAGTCCAGTGTAGACTGATGGGCAAGAACCTCCAGATTTGTTCCCATTCCACCTCAAACTAGTTAACTCACTTGGAGTATCCTTTGGGCTTTCTTATTTATTCATCCACTCATTCAATCTTTTATTGATTTGTTAAATATTTATTAACTACCAATTATGAAAGAGGTATCAGAATATGTGCTGGGGTTCAAAAGGTAAATAAGACACAAAAATGCTACCCTAAAAGCAGGTATATCATGTGATGGGAAAGCCTCTATAAAAGACATAAAGTGCTATGAGAACACAAAGGAAGAAGCATTTAATTCAGACTTTTTCTCTTTGTTCTCAAGATCCTCCTCTATCTCTATTATATAAATCTTACTCAACTGTCAAAACCAAACATTTCCAAGCATTGACTCCTACAGGCATTTATTGTGTGCTTACTGAATGCTTAGCCCATTAGAAAGTGTGTTTTCACAACTCTGAATTGCTGCTCATTTGTTACCTATCAGATATTCTCCTGCATTCTCAATTATGCTATTATGTGTCTCTGTTTCCCAACTTGGTTTTTCATTCATTGAAATCAAGGATTTGGTCTTAGATCAATGCTCATAGTTACTAACAAAGTAGAAGCAAATACAGTAGATGATCAATAAATTTTTGTATATTACTTTTAAGTTTCAATGCCAAATTAAGTTTGAGGTTCAAACGAAATACCTCAGAATAGTTATATAAACTAAACTGATTGAAAATGATGTGTAACATGGGATAGTATCAGTGGATACTTGAACAAAAAAGGAGGAATGGATTCTGGGTAGAAAATCAACTAACCTGGCCCTGCACAGTGGCTGGCACTTGTAATCCCAGCACTTTGGGAGGCTGAGGCAGGTGGATCACCTGAGGGCAGGAGTTCAAGACCAGCCTGGCCAAGATGATGAAACCCTGTCTCTACTAAAAACAAAAAAATTATCAGGGTGTGGTGGTGGGCACCTGTAATCTCAGCTACTCAGGAGGCTGAGACAGGAGAATCACTTAAACCCAGGGGGGTGGAGGTTGCAGTGAGCTGAGGTTGCGCCAATGTACTCCAGTTGTGTGACAAGAGCAAGACTCTGTCTCAAAAAAAAAAAAAAAAAAAAGAAAAGAAAAGAAAACGAAAACCAACAAACTCAGCCACATCTCTGCTATGGTATGTTATATATAACAGGATTGTGTACCAGTATTTGACACTGAGAATGTTTTGTCTCAGTATACATAAATAAGATATGGTAATTAGAATGACATTCACATTATTACATTTTCATCCTGAAAGGACTTATACATATTTTCCAGGGGAAATGCGATTATCATTTAAATCCTTGACCAGTTTTCTATACATTGAAGTGAAACCATTCCAATATTTGCTTTGTACTTCCATTTTTATTTTACCAAATTAATTTTCGCTGAGATTAGTTCTCCTTTGTGTAAAATTTCCAACAAATATTTGACTCACCATTCAAGTTATTGTCCATGTGAAACTTTACTCATTTTATTTTTGCTACTTTGAATTTTCTTTTGCCACCCTCATTTTTAATAATTCCAATTTTATCTGGGTCAAATTGGACAGAGACATATAAAATGCTACGTAAAAGGTCTCATTTCTGGAAACTTATATTGTGCTGAAGATTTCTATGAGTCTAATTTTTCATGTCAATTTTTAGTTTTCAGTATCACCAAAAAGATATTATTCTCCAATCAGGTTTGTGCTTTTGTGATATATTTTATTTGTGAGCAACATTAGCCATCATCAGTCAATTATTTCTCAAAAGTCTACTGTTTCCTAGTGATCTGGTCAAACTGTCCTTGGGTTAAAACAGCAGAGTCAAATGGCATGTCAATGGAGAAGAAACATAATGTCCCTCTGCTTCAGAAGTCCCACATTAGAGATGCAGCAGTTTTTCTTTTCTACTATTATAATACAAACACCCTCTGGAAGAATAAAATGTTAAAATATCAGTTGGTGAGAGGCAAGTAATTAAGAGTATGTACTCTGAAGGAATGCCTGGATTGAAATCCCATCTCTATCACTTACTAGCTGTGTGACTTTTGATGGCTTAATTTATTAATTTGTGCCTCAGTGTCCTTATCCGTAAAATAAAATTGATGTGAGGATTAAATGAGTTAATAAACTCGGAAGAGTGCTTGGCACACAACGACTATTCAATAAAAGTTAGGTTCCATTATTACCACTTGAATAATTGTTTCAGTAGCTTCCAAATATACCATACAATTTCATATCTTTGTTCAGCTATGCCTCAATTTCTTCTTCTGAAAAATGGGGCTATTAATAAATCTCCCTCATAGGGTTGTTATAAAATCTGAATATGTAATACAAGTGCTTGTAATAATGTCTGGCCCAGGTTTAAGTGCTATCATAAGTGCTGTGTTAGCTGCTATCATTATTTTCACCATAGGGTGAGTGAGTTTACAGTTTCCTTCTAAGGGCCTAAGAGCTAGTTTCCATAATGAATGTTACAGAGACAACACAAAGACCCAGGGCTAAAGCATGCTACTGATGAGAATAAAACTAAGTTAAAAAGCGAAAGGAGACCGTGCAGCCGTTTAAAATAATAACACACAAAAAATATACGCCTCATGAAGAAGGAATTTTTGTCCTTTTTGTTCTCTATTATATACCCAACACCTAGAATAGTGCCTAGAACATCTTAGGCAGTCTATATAGATTTGTAAAATGAATGAATAAATGAACGAAGATGAAGACATGTGGCAACATTGAAAGTATTTCTTATATGGTATTAAGTAAACAAAGCAATATATAAAATTGTATCACATTATCATCAATATATGCAAATAGTGAGGACTAAAAAGTAATGTGTATAACTAAAAATAGTTGTGTTATTCTATCTGCTACATTGTTATACTGTCTTTTTATAAAGTAAAACAAAGAAGGCAAAGGTTAAAAGTTCTTAAAGAAAAACTACAGCCATGTAATAACTTGATATAACTTGGAGCACCATATTCAGATCCTTTTAAAGTTGATTCTGAGAAATCTAACTATGATCATATAGAAAAAAAATTGGACTTAAACCAATTAATTGGAATCCTTAATTAGTGGGATTACTTTTCAAATTTCTGATTTCAAGAGAATGGTACACAGGCGTGATACGTGTTTAACGCACACAGACATAAACACACACACTTTCTTTTACATTATATCTTGAGCTGATTATCCATTTAACCTAATCTCCTAGACCCTCTATACCCACTGTACATCACAATGAGTATTTATGTTCATAATGATCTTTCTGGGACACTGCAAGGACTTTGATCATCAAAGATTCAATTATATTAAACACCCTACACTTCCTAAGGCAGGAAAGAGGCTAATGCATTTTAGAAAGATTTTTCTATGGAAAGATTTGAACAAAAGGTGTTAGGTTAATTTCTGGTTAACTAGAAATTTAATTAATCAGAATGACAAGTCCCCTGAACATTCCCATTAAGTGAGGGTTGACTGTACTTTGATTTCTGAAATCATTGTCCAGCTTCTTCCTATTAATAATTCCTGGTGGAAAAGATATAATTCTAGAGTCAAACTGTTAGGGAAGATCTTATTGTTCTCAGTCTAAAAGACAAAGAGACAACAGGCAGAAAAAAAAATCATCTTCTTGAATGGTTCTCTACGTTTGACTTTGACCCTTAGATATGCTACATGAAAGAATTAGCCCATTTAGAGAGAAAACAATAGTTTGGGGTCTTACGCTTTCTATTTAAGGTGATATTGATGTTATAATTCTCATTTGAGAAAGTGTATATTCACCATTTAAAATTATTTTTGTTTCCCAGATTAATGGTCATTCTAGAATAGAAAATTGAATGAAGACTCTTATTTCATTTGCAAAAGCTTATTGAAGCACATATTTATGAAATTAGACATGGAGAAGTGAACCACCACCACCTGCTCAACCACAACGGAGAATTTTTATTTATGAGATAAAAGAAGAAAAATTAATATGCATGTGGAAATTCCTCTACCTTCTTCAACCCTGCTGGTGTCTCTTAGGAAGGAGTCTGGGTCTTTTGTGACGATAATTGCCTAATGGGCAAAGTTAAAAATCCCAGGGTGCCAAGTGCTCCATGAGAGGAGAGGCCTTGTGGACTAGATTTTATGCCTTTTTGAATATTAGTTTTTAGTTTATTAAACCTATGTACAATTGAAAAGGCATTTTATATGCTAAAGAGCATATAAGCAACCTGCAGCCCCTCTGACTGCCCCTTTTCCCATCCATCCAACAGTAGGCTTCCTCACAGGGTGCTGGGTTCTGAAAAGGCAAACCACAGTGCCCAAGAGCTTATTAAGTCTGTGCTTGCATCATGTTTTCTGGGATGGCCAAATCAAGTCACACGACAGTCAGCGTGGGAGGGGACTATATAGGGCAGGAATGCTGAGAACGGTGGTTCATTGGAGACTGTTAGCAAAATAATCTCCAACACATGTTGAAACCTCATTTTGTTGAGGCAGAGTCTTGCTCTGTTGCCCAGGCTGGAGTGCAGTGGTGCGATCTTGGCTCACTCCAATCTCCACCTCTCAGGTTCAGGTGTTTCTCCTGCCTCAGCCACCCGAGTAGTAGCTGGGATTACAGGTGTCCAGCACCACGCCCAGCTAATTTTTGTATATTTAGTAGAGATGGGGGTTTCTCCATGTTGGCCAGGCTGGTCTTGAACTCCTGACCTCAGGTGACCCACCTGCCTTGGCCTCCCGAAGTGCTGGGATTACAAATGTGAGCCACCACACTGTATGTTTTTGGTAATAATTTCCATCCTCCTAACTCAAAGATGAAATTCTGCAGAGCTGTGTATTTTTATGGTCCCATTTCATCTTCATTGAAGCCTTCTGAAGAATTCCAAGAGATTCGCCATTCATAATGTGCAGCATAAGCTCTTAGTGTCCACTTTGCTCATCTTTCCATCTGCATCTGAGCAGCAGTCTCCCTGTATTCGTTTTCAATTGTTGCCATACAAAGTGGCACACATTTGGCATCTTTTAAAAGACCACCATTGATTATCTGTAGGTCAGAAGTCCAGTGGGTTCAGCTGAGCACTCCACTGAGTGCCAAGCTAAAATCACAGTGTCAGCTAACCTGGATTTTTTTATCTGGAAGCTCTGGGGGAGAATCTGCCTCAAGGGTCATTTAGATCCTTGGCAGAATTCAGTTCCAGAGCTGGAGGATGGAGGTCCCTGTTTCCTCGCAGGCTGTTGACCAGCCATTATTCTCAGCGTCTAGAGGCTGATCATGTTCTTTGGCTCTTGGCCAACGGTGGTGTATTAAATCCTTCTAGTGCTTCATATCTATCTGACCTCTCCTTCTACCTCATCTCTCCTGCTTTCTCCTCTAACACATCTCTCTGCCTTTCTCTTCTATGTTTAAGGGCTCAGATGATTACTTGGGCCCACCCAGATAATCCAGGATAATCTCCTTATTAGTAACCTTAATGCAATTTGCAAAGTTCCCTTGTAGTAATACATAGATTAGTGGTTGACTGAATAAACAAGGTACAAGAATTTTGGGAGGATACCTTTAGAATTCTGCCTACCATACTTCCCACATCTTTCTCTTTCCTGTCTTAAACTTCCCACAAAAATTTCTCTAAAATCCAGCCCTAGGTGGTGGAATAAAAATGTTTCTTCCCTCTTTTCTCTAAAAATACTCCTAAACCACAAGAAGAATAAACCAAAACACAAACTCAATTATTTTTATTAAACTAAAAAAAACCTTTTATACCACTAGTATATAGATAGAGAAAGCAGATGGAAGAATTGTAAATTATTTAGCAGAGAGGAGGAAATTCAAACTTGGTGCTGATAAGAAGCCAGATTGCCTCATAGAAGTCTAAGAAAGGCTTAGGATTCAAGGTACTAAGGGTGAAAAACCCTGCAGTTACCCATGTTTGGTGTTTACCAGTGAAAACCCCAGCTTATATCTCTTTTTCTTTTAATGTCTATTTATGGACATTTGAATTTGACATTTAATAATTATATATTTATGAGGTACACAGTGATTTTTCAATACAATAATGTATAGTTATCAGATCAGAGTAATTAGCATATCCATCATATCCATCATAAAAAATATTTATCGGCTGGAGGCAGTGGCTCACACCTGTAATCCTAGCGCACTGGAAGGCTGATGTGGTAGGATTGCTTGAGTCCAGTAGATCAAGGCTGCAATGAGCCATGACTGTGCCACTGCACCCCAGCCTGGGCAGCAGAGCAAGACCCTGTCTAAAAAAAATTATCATTTGTTTTAGGAGCATTCAATATCCTCCTTCTACCTATTTAAACCAATGTCATATGTTATTGTTAACCATAGTCATCCTACAGTAGTATAGAACACTAGAACTTCTTCTTCCTATCTAATTATAATTTTTTTTTTTTTTTGAGACAGAGTCTTGCTCTGTTGCCCAGGCTGGAATGCAGTGGTGTGATCTCAGCTTACTGCAACCTCTACCTCCCCAGTCCAAGCAATTCTTCTGCTTCAGCCTCCCAAGTAGCTGAGACTACAGGCATGTGTGCCACCGCGCCCAGGTAATTTCTGTATTTTTTGTGGAGACATGGTTTCTTCATGTTGGCCAGGCTAGTCTTGAACTCCTAGCTTCAAGTGATCCACCCACCTTGGCCTCCCAAGGTGTTGAAATTACAGGCATGAGCCACTGCATCTAGCCCTAGTTATAATTTTGTATCCTTTACATCTCTCCCTATTCCCCTCTTCCCCTTATTCTTCCCAGTCTCTAGTATTCTCTGTTCTACTTTTTACTCTTATGAGATCAACTTATTTTAGCTTCTGCATATGAGGGAGAACAAGTGGTGTTTAACTTTCTGTTCCTGGCTTATTTCACTTAACACAATGTCCTCTAGTTCCATTCATGTTGTAGTGAGTAACAGGATTTCATTCTTTTTTAGGGCTGGATAGTATTCCATTGGGTATATATGCCATACCTGAAAGATTCATCTGTTATTGGACACCTAGGCTGATTCCATGTTTCGGTTATTGTGAATAATGCTGCAGTAAACATGAGAGTGCAGCTGTCTCTCTGCTATAATGATTTTCTTTCCTTTGGATAAATGCCTAGTAGTGAGATTGATGAATCATTTGTGGTTCTATTTGTAATTTCTGAGGAATCTCCATACTGTTCTCCACTGTTACTATACAATTTCACATTCCTACCAACAGTGTATAAGAATTCTCATTTCTCTGCATCCTCATCCCAGCTCATCTCCTGACTCATCCATAGGAAGCCCACTGGTAGTCATGCCTCGCTCATGCACACAAAGGCTCCAGTTAGCTTTATAACAGTAAATATAATAATATAAACAGAGTGCCAAGGATCACTAGACATCTGTAAAGGCTAAGACCAAAACCAACCAACCACACACACACAAAGAATCCAGAGGAAATAGAGACAATGCAGGAGCAGAAGAAAACTCAAAAGAAATTATAATGAATATTCTCAGAGAGATATAAGAAAGCCCTGGGTACATAAGAAGAGTAGGTTATAAAAAGTAGTAATTAGGTTGGGCGCAGTGGCTCACACCTATAATCTCAGCACTTTGAGAGGCCAAGGTGGGCAGGTCACTGGAAGTCAGGAGTTCGAGACCAGCCTGGCCAACATGATGAAACCCCATCTCTACTTAAAATACAAAAATTAGCCAGGCATTGTGGTGGCTGCCTGTAATCCCAGTTACTTGGGAGGCTGAGGCAGGAGAATCATTTGAACCCAGGAGGTGGAGTTGCAGAGAACCAAGATCACACCACTGCACTCCAGTCTGGGCAACGGATAAGATTCCATCTCAAAAAATAAAAACAAATAAAAAATAAAAAGTAGTAATCAGAAAATAAGAACCTTTTATAGGTAAAAAAATTAATAGAAAAGAAAAAAGTTAATATATGGCTTAAAAGATGAAGTCTAGGATACTTCCCTGAAAATGGCCGAAATGGTACAACAGGAAAGAGAGGACAAGATCATTCAAAGATCATTCTAAAGTGCCCAATATCTGAATAATAGAAGTTTCAGAAAGAGAAAAAAATGAGGAAAGGAGCGGTATTATTGAAAGAAGAATACATATTTTTTAGACTTAAGGGCTAGAAGAATCCTACATGTGTCCAGCACAATGAATGAAAAAAAGACCCATACTGATGAACATTATTGTGAAATTTCAGAAAGCCAGGAAAAAGAAAAGTTTCAGAAAAAAATAGCCCACATTCGAACAATCAGGAATCAGAATATTATTGGTCCTGGCAGCAGCAGGAGTGGAAGCTCACAAAGAGTACAGCAATGCCTTCAAATTACTGAGGGAAAAATAATTTTCAACCTAGAATTCTGCACCCAGACTATCAATCAACTCCAAGGACAGAATAAAGAAATTATTAGACTTGCAGATTTCAAAAACAAAACTCTCTTGTTCACCCTTTCTCAGAGTGTTATTGGAGTGTGTCTCCACTCCACCCCCCAACCCCGTGCAGTGGGTAGAGAAGTAAAACTAGGAAAAAGGGATCCAGGAAACAGGAAATGCAGCAAAGAAGAAATGAACATTTCCAAAATGCTGGCAAGAGGGGCTGCAGGACTTCAGCTGGGCACCGGATCTGAAGAGTGACCAGTCCAACCTAGAGCTGAACAGACGGCTCTTGAAAGAAATTCTTCATTAAAAACCAAAATCAAAGCAAAACAAAACAAAACAGGGAAATGATAGACTTTCTGACAGATTTGACTGCGTAGAAAACAGCAAAAACAGAGGTATTTTATGGAATGGTTATAGTGTATAGGAAGAGATCAACCTTTTAAAAAATAACATGATTTTTTAACCTCAGGGAAAAAGCAGTAAAATAAAAGAAATGCAATCTTAGTACATGACTTGGGTCAAGAGCCAACAATAAAAATAAAAACGCTGCAAGCAACTTTAATAAAAATGGAGATATAATAATAATTATTATTTTTTGAGATGGAGTCTCATTCCGTTGCCCAGGCCAGAGTTCAGCGGCACGATCTCGGCTCACTGCAACCTCCACCTCCCAGGTTCAAGTGATTCTCCTGCCTCAGCTTCCCAAGTAGCTGGAACTGCAGGCACGTGCCACCATGGCCAGTAGCCTAGGCTACTGCACTCTAGCCTAGGCGACAGAGTGAGACTCTGTCTCAAAAAAAAAAAAAAAAAACTTAAAATATAACTACCTGAATTATAAATATAAATCTTAGCAGCTATAAGGTCTAGAGGCAAAGCCCTTAGGAATAAAAGTGAGACTTCAGTCCTGACTTTCAGACCGAATGACTGGTCAAACAGGCCATTTGTTTGTTTGTTTAACTTTTTATAATGGAAGATTTTAAGATATATAAAAAGTATTTGATCAACTTCTTTGTACTCAGCTTCAGTAGTTATCAACTCATGGCCAATCTTGTTTTATCTAAATTCTCCCTTCTTGCCCCACACTGGATTATTCAAAGCAAATACCAGAGATCATATAATTCATCTTTAAGTCTTTTAATATGTATCTCTAAAAGATGAGATTCTTTTTTTAGCAAACAAACCAAATGTTAGTATTACTCCAAAATTTTAATAATAATTCTTTAGTATTATCAAATATTAGAGTCAGAGTCAAAATTGCCCTGATTTTTTTCTTTATATTTTTGTGCAGATCAGGAACTAAGCAAGATCCATACATTGCACTTCACTGATAGATATGCCTGAGGTATCATTTGTATAGTAAAAGCAGGATATTTTGTTCTTTCCTTTTATTTACCAGTTTTCAGAATAAGATCTGGAGTCCCAGATCCTCAAAAGGTGGGCAGTCTCTTCATCCGCTATGGTCCTGATGTAAAATCACATGGTTGGACTAGGTAGCAGCTGAGCTTCTTCCACCTCTATGATTCTCATATTTTGTCTCCATCATTCTTTGGAATTGCGCAAGCTTTTATATACAGGTGGTCTTTTCTTGAACCACTTCCTCCCTTTTAAGTATTCTTTCTCCTCTTCTCTGCCTAGCTAACTCCATTCTGTAAAGCCCAGCTAGAATGTCTCCTCATGCACCATGCATTGAAGGGAACAAATGTTAACTGGGTGCTCATCATGTTCCACTTCCCACCTCTACTCACACCGCTCACTCAGCTGTTTGTTCTCCTCCCAGAGCACCTTGTAATCACTTTTCTTGGAGTCCTTACATTGTTGTATCTTAATTATTGGATCACGTATCTGTTTCCTATGATGATATGCTGGTTCCCTTTGTCAGTGAGATCAAAAATAAAACATGGGTCTTATTGATGTGCTCAGTGAGATAAAAAACAAAATGTGGGTCTTATTGGAATGAGCCAATGTTGCCTTCACTTCCGAGATATAATGATGACTTTTCAGAACTGATCATGTTGGTCAACTCCTAAAGGCCTCTTGACCTTTTGTTATCTCCATTCAACTTCCTATCTATAGGATGCTAAATGTGCTTGGGTTCAGTGTCGAATTGCCTGTAGGACTGATCTTTGAATCCACGCATCTTCATATAAATGGTAGCCATTACCTCCCAGCAGTTATCAGCCTCTAAAACAGGTGCAGCATAAAATGTGACACTTAGAATATAACTGGGAACACAACATTTTGGAGGAGTCAACAGCACTAAACCTAAGGGAAGCGGGACTACTTTTTCTCATTGTGTGTGTTTGCTTCTGCCATTTGCTCTTGGGTCATAACATTTCAGAGCATAGGTTGCCAGGCAAGTGACAAAAGAAAGAATGAATTGATAGTTTATCTCACAAACAGAATCTACCAAGAGTAGCAGTGTAGAAAGCACCACAGAAGGGTTCTAGTGCTCTCCAGAGCTTCTCCAGAATGAAGCTAGTCCTCTTTGACTTCTACCTTGCTCTGTAAAAAACCAGCAACAAAGGCTTCAAAATGATTTGACCAGGATGAGTGTGATGTTTTAAGCAGATGTGTGCTTCTACAACCCCTCCTCCACCACACACACAGTGAAAGATGGTCCCAGCATTCATTTTGAAGTGTTCCATAAAAGTACCTTGGAAATTCTTTTGACTATAGTTTAAAACAGTAACATTCCTGTGACCCACAGAAAGTTAGCTACTTTAGGGTCCTATAAATATTACAATGTCATGACGTTCAGGAAAAAAAGATGGTTATCAACAGTGCAAAGAGTTCTTGATTTATCCAAGTTAGGACAATTCTTACTCCTCATCTTTGTATATGTGGCCTAATAGTTCCAAGAGATATATAACACCGAAATGCCATTGCCGTCGATAGTGTGAAGTTGATGTCTCCTGCTTTTGGGAGCCACATGAGCATTATGATTCAATGAATATTTTTGCCCAGGATCCTTAAATGTGTTCTGGACCCTCTGGGAAATTATTTCCAGCTTTACAGAGTGCTCCCCAGAACCAATGCAGAGTAAGCTGAGTGGCAGCCACAGAAGTTTCATAGTCTCAGTGTAGGAATCAGGGGCTGCTTCAGTCCTCTTCTCTCTCTAGCCCCTTCCCTACAAAACAAAACAAAACAAACGACCACCTCCTCACACTCCCCAAACAACCAAACCTATAGCTTTTTTGTCTTTTTTTTAAAGCAATGCTTTAACTGTATTAGAGGCTGGGTGTGGTGGCTCACTCCTGTAATCTCAGCACTTTGGGAGGCCGAGGAGGGTGGATCACGAGGTCAGCAGTTTGAGACCAGCCTGACCAACATGGTGAAACCCTGTTCTACTAAAAATACAAAAATTAGCTGGGCATGGTGGCACATGCCTGTAGTACCAGCTACTCAGGAGGCTGAGGCAGGAGAATCGCTTGAACCTGAGAGGCGAAGGTTTCGGTGAGCCGAGATCTTGCCACTGAACTCCAGGCTGGGTGACAGAGCGAGACTCTGTCTCAAAAAAAAAAAAAAAAAAAAAAAAAAGAATGCATTAGAGATGACTTAAAATTTATGTAATAGGTTGATATCAATTCAGTCCTGTACTCACTCCTACCCATCCCCACACCAGTCAAAAGACATTGTAACCTAGGGTTAAGGATCTGAGCACTCCATTCCCCAACTGGGAACCATGACTCCACACTACTCTAGGACGGAGCCTGCACACTGCAGACACTATCTTGTTTAACTCTTCCTATAGCAGTCATTATCATTATATTTTCCAGAGGTGATGAGGCTTTTGGGGTTGAACTCACATTATCTAAATTCTCAAGGGACTCACAGAAACACCAGACTGCCAATTTGTTAATTTCACTCAGAATAAAAACTCTCAGGAGGCTGAGGGTCAGTACATCCTCTCCCTTCTGAAACAAAGCACGTGGAGGAAGCCAGGGCACTCACAGAAGGCTGCTTATGCTGTGTCATAGCCAAAGGAACCAAAGGCTCTTTATGAAGAGGAGAATAAGTCAGAGAGCCAGCCGGTGTGCACTCCCCACAGGGCCTGTGGCCAGCCTCCCAGGAAGAGGTTGCTCACCCTCCAATGTTCTATCTTTGAATGTGGATACTCCTATTCTCAGATCAACTCATTCAATGACATCAGTAACTGAGGGCAAGAATTCTAGATTCTGGGAATAGAAACTGACCCACGTTATTCAGCAGCTTCCTGTTTAGTTAGGGAGCCTGAGTGCGAACAATCACTATCTGGAGGAACGGGCAAATCCATTCATTGGTTATAGAGTGTTTCTCAAAGTGGGATCCATGGGTGCATCCTCTGGGGTAGGATACTTCACTATGAAAACTTTTCCTGTGTGTTTTCATTTCTATTGTAATATAAAAATTGAGTATGAGAAGATGCTGTTTCCTATGGATGGCCACCTTATAAGTGAGAGTTGCAGAAGAACTGAATTGTATACAAGATAGCAGGGCAGGACAAATACCGAGAGTTCTCTTTAAAGACAGTATGATTGTCACACGATGAGAAGCAATTTAGTTTCAGGTACTACATTAAATTAATGTTGTTAAGTTGAACTTGATCAGGTTTGCAATTTTGTCTGTAATTTATTTGTTTCTTTTTTTGGTTTGCAATAACGTAAGAGCTTATGGGTATAAGGTATTTGTAAACAGTTTTATATACATTTGAAAAACATTATTAAAAAGCAATATATATCGACCCTGGGTCTCATCAGAAAGTTTTTATTTTTGAAGGGAGTGCATATGATATTAAAATTTGAGAAACACTGGGTACAGCTGGCTTTAATTGCATTTTAAGCATGATTACCTTGATTAGATCCTTCACCAGCAATGCATTTGGGTTACCCATCTGTATGGATAAATTATCCCTTTTGTATTGAGTTTTACTTATTCACATCTGAGGAAGCTATATCATAAATTCCTATATACTGACTATGCCACAAAAGTCATGGCCATTTCACACATGGTTATCTCTCTTCCTTCTGCTCTTCTTTCTTTCAACACATACACGCACTGTGTTGGGGCCTAAATTTCATGGATACACATATGGAAGGGGTAGGAAGGATCCCCGCTTTCACGGAACTTACAGGCCAGAACAATGTCTTCCAAATAACCCTGCTGATAAGCAGTGCATGGGGACTTGTTATAACATATTTCCAGGCCCCTCCTTAAACTGATTCTCCAGGGAAGGTCAAAAAAACTGTAAATTTAATAAACATCCCAGGTGAGGGTTATCATGAGAATTTTTATGAACTTTTCTGGTAGATTCCACTTCTTTAAGTCTGGGGTTGAATCCAGGACCTAACCATGACATTAAGGTAAGGAGAATGGCAGCAAAGCATGTTAAGCGGGAATGAGATCATCATATTCACATCTGAGAAAGGAGTCACCCTCCCACTATGGATAATGGATTAGTAAGGGGGAAAATGAGAGCCCTGAGACTAGTTAGGAAGCTGCAGGGCTACTGAAGATGGGAGATAATAATGGCAACCTGGACTAGAATAGTGGCAGTGGGACTCGAAATAGGTGAAGGGATTTGAGAAGCATTTAGGAAGAGAATCTACAGGACCTACTGGTGGATTGATGTGGGCGCTGAAGGAGAAAGAAGCATCAAGGTTGACTCCCAAATCTCTGGGCTCAGCCTTCGAAGCAGATGGAGAGGACTTTTGCTGGGATAGAAAGAGAAGAAGAAAAAAGGCTCTGGAGCATGGAGAGGGTAAATCATGAGTTTAGCTTTAGAAAATTTGAGATTAAAGTGCCATAGGTACACCTAAGTGGAGAGAGATGTTCACCATGAAGTTGTATATATGAACTAGCTGAGGAGAGGCACTTGGGATGGGTATTTTCATCTGGGAACCATCAGATAAAAGAATCATTGATGATATGACCATGGATGAGATTGCCCAGTGAGGGTGCATGTGGAGAAACGTGAGAATGCCTGAGGCAAGGAGAACTCTGAGGAACACATGAAAAAAACCAAGATGCTGGAGGAATCATGGCCACTACGGTTGCTGTTTGCAGTGGTCTAGGGAGGAAGAAGTTGACACACCTGGTAACGGCTGTTGTCAGCCTTACACATCCCGGGATTCACACGGTGCTGTGGAGAAGAGGTTGTTCACAATATAAACAGGTATCCAGCAATGAGGACCTGCCCGTTCCAATGGAAAATCCTTATAAAGAACCACTTAAGTAGTGTACCTTGTGTGGAAAGTGTGTAGATTATAAGAAGGTACAGCTTTTGTCCCAGTTTGTTTCTCCATTTACTGGATGCATTTATGGAAGGCACACTACAGGTCTTTGTGGGAAGAAACAGAAAGAAATCATAAAAGCAATTAAGAGAGCTCAAATATTGGGGTTTATGCCAGTTACATACAAGGATCCTGCCTATCTCAAGGACCCTAAAGTTTGTAATATCAGATATCGGGAATAAATTCTATCACGTTACCACCCATAAACTTACCTTACAATACAAAAAAAAAAAAACAACCAAGATGCTAAATGGAGACATAAATAGGGAGGGCGTAACTAGAGAGGTAGGAAAAAAAACCAGAAAAGTCAGAAGTCACTGAATCCCAAGGAAAGTATTGTTTCAAAGGGATGAAATGGCCGGCACTATGGAATACCGCTGAGGGGTCAAACAAGATAAGAGTTGAGAAGTGTCCATTGGACTTAACAAGTAAGTTATTGAAGACTTGATGGGAGCAATTTCACTGACACAACCAAGGCAGATATCAGTGTGTGGAGGGAGAGGTGAGAGAGGGGAGGCAGTAAGCGGGGTCAGAGGGGAGTGTGGGGGGTACTCTTTCAGGAAGTTTTTCTGCGGAGGGGAGGAGAGAATGATAAATAGAGGGATGGAGAGACTGAGGGTGGGAGAGACTTGAGCATGTTCAATGCTATGGGGAGGAAAATGCAGAGAAGGAATACCTGTAGGTACAGAAGAAGGGGCACTGCTAAGAAAATAGTGTCTGGAAGCCAGGCGGGGAGACGAAAGAGAGCACTGGGGAAGGAACTAGCCTTAGATGGAAGGCGGTACGGCTCTTCCTTTGAGGTGGGAGAACCTGGGGGAGGGAAAGGTAGGAGGAAGGTGCTTTGAGTCTGAGCTGCAGTGGGGTGGGTCATAGACTCACAGGCTTGAGGAGAGTGGGGCACAGGAGAGTTGACGAACATAACACAGCATGGCCCTCTGCTGGCACCAAGGCCTTCTCAGGCAACTCCCTATGAAATAACAGACTTGGTGGTGTGATCCTCCTCAGTGGCTTCGGCTCACTGAGTAGACTCAGAAAAGGTGAGTGACTAGACTCATATAGGGTGGAGCATTTCACAGAGGAGTCTGACAGAAGAACGATGTATAAAGAAGTTGAAGATGTTGATAAGAGCACCACTGAGGTGATGAGGGAAGGAAGGGAAGACGAGCAGTGGTTGATGAGTGCAGGGTGAGACAGAGAGACAGACAGGACGGGAGGTGTAATGAGGTTAAGGAACTGATGTCTGTGTATGTTTGTGGGGTATTACGAGGAAGGAACTGGAAGGAGAGGGGTCTGATCAGAAAGAAGGATGCCTGAACTTGTGATTCCACTGCCTTTCACCATGTGCTTTGTGGCCATGAGATGGGTGGCGGAAGTGGAGTCAAGAAGATCATTTGAGAAGAAGCATGTTAGTTAAAGCAATGGTTAGCTGCTGTAAGAAAAAAAGCCTTCCAAAATCTCAATAACTTACCACAGCCAAAGTTGATTTTTAACTCCTGTAACAGGCTGATGTGGGTATTCTTCATTGACAGCTCTTTTCCAGGTAGTGATTAGAGAACCCATCGTCCTTTCACCTGTGTCTCTGATGTCCTCTATGAATGGGTCCCCAGGCCACCCTGAGAGTCTCCACTGTAGTCAGCAGAAAGGGGAAAAGGCATGTGCATTATGTGTGAAAGGTTTCTGTGGCCTAAGCCAGAAGGTGGTCCATATAGCGTATGCTCATATTCCATTGGCTGGAACTCAGTCACATGGCCACAGGCAAGTTTCAGGGAGGCCAGAAATGAGGCACAGCAAGCAGACTGGTGACCAACCAGAAGACTTTGTGACAGAGGTAGGAGTGTTAGGCAGTCACCATTTGGATGTGAAGCCACCCAGAATGAATGAAGGCTGAAGGTGGAAATAAAGCCCTGTCTGGGTCAAACATACTTTAGTGAGAGAGAGAGCAAAGACGTGGCTGATAGAGACAGCAAAGTGGGCAAGAGAGCAATGGCGAGAGGCCCAAAGGGACCAGGTGGCTTTGTCTTCCCTGAGGGTGGAGGATGATGGTGTGGAAGTGACAATGTGAACCTCAGGAGACAAAACTCTTCTTCCAAACTCGAAGGACTCGGAAGATTGGTATCTTCCCTGAGCAGGGGAGGCAGGGGTGGCTACAGCCTGTGGGCAAGTAACATCCTTCAGAGGGAGGCTGGTGTCAGGGCCAAGGAACAGAATCATTAGGGAAGCGGCTGAGGATGTGGGGGATTTTGTTAACTGTGGATCAGGTTTGCAGAGGGCTGGGCAGAGAGAGGCAGGAAAGGAGTATGAGGGAGAAGCCAGAGCAGGATGGAAAGAAGAGACATGGCAAGAAGAAATCACCTCTGAGTAGTGAGCCGGGATTCTCAGAGCATGGAGCAAGCTGGATTTAGCTGGCCACAGTTGCCAAAAGAATTGATGTCTGCCATTCCTGGTGACTGGAAGCACTCAAGTCACTTGGCTACGGCCTGGGAAGGTTATTCTTCCAACAGAATTCAAGACTCTGGTAGGACAGAAGATGCCAGTCCCTCTGGAAGAAGTCAGCAAAGTTGTGGCTTTGATTGGGAAGGGACAGAACAGAGACTCAGGGTTGAAGACTGAGGCAAAAGGAAACCTCCTGGAATGGAACTGGCCAAAGGGGATGGGAGGCGCAGGGCTGGGGTGGGAAGGTTCTTGTGCTCTGCTTAGAGGGCTCCACGTGAATGCCTGGCACAGGGCAGGCACACTGGTTGACTTGAATTCCAATGTAAAATCAGATCATTTGAGAGGAGTGGAAAGCTACTAAGCAATTGGTCTTTGTTGATGGGTTAAGAGATAAGAAAGCTCTGAGAACACACTTGAGATATGAAAACTGCACATTCACGTCTCAAAAGCAGAGTAGCAAGCAGATCACACTGGCTTGCTATGTGATACATGACGGGGTAGTTCAGTTTGAGCAAAAAACATCCTGTTAGTTGTAGAGCCAAAGAAGTCAAAGCTGTAAAGACCATATGATCTGTGGCAGCAGTTTCTCTTCAAAAACGGGTTTTATAAGTAATCAGTGTAGGAGGCCTCCTCGGGTAATGCATGAATCTTTCCAAATGTTGTTAACTGTCATGAAAGGATGCCAACTTTATTCTACGTTAGCTCTTATTCTGTTATCCTAATACAAGTGAAGGAACTATAGTAACAGTTATGATTAGTGGGATACTTTAAAATTCCACACCCACAAATGAAACATTTCCTTTTCCTGTTTCACAGTGATATCCCCTAATGTATACCAGATATCCAGTGGAATGCATGTGAACCACAAATTGCAGTAATAGATAAAGAGAGTTAGAGAGCAAGAGGAGAGACAATGTATCAAAATTTGTATTTCATAACATGAATTATATTCTCTCATTTTTTTCTGATTTCTGAGCTTTAACTGAGATTCCAGGATGAATCATCCTGCGTTTTTTTTTTTTTTTAACTTTTAAGTTCAGTAGTACATGTGCAGGTTTGTGACATATGTAAATTCATGTCATGGGGGTTTATTGGACAGATTATTTTACCAGCCAAGAATTAGGCCTAGTACCCATTCATTATTTTTCCTGATCCTCTCCCTCGTCCCATCCTCTACCCTCCAATAGGCCCCAATGTGTGCTGTTCCCCTCTGTGTGTCCATGTCATTTACCTCCCACTTATAAGTAAGAACATGCAGTATTTGGTTTTCTGTTCCTGCATTTGTTTGCAGACGATAATCGCCTCTAGCTCCATCCATGTCCCTACGAAGGACATGATCTCATTCTTTTTCATGGCTGCACAGTATTTCATGGTGTATATGTACCACATTTTCATTATGCAGGCTATCATTGATGGGCATATCAAATTCCATTTGATATGGAATCAAAGATATCACTGATTTCATACATTTTCTATTGTGAATAGTGCTGCAATGAACATATGTGTGCATGTGTCTTTATAATAGAATGAATTATATTCCTTTGTTTTCCCTCTTTTATTTTTTGAGATGGAGTCTTGCTCTGTTGCCAGGCTGGAGTACAGTGGTACAATCTCCACTCACTGCAACCTCTGACTCCCTGGTGCAAATGATTCTCCTGCCTCAGCCTCCCAAGTAGCTGGGATTACAGGCACATGCCACCACACTCAGCTTATTTTTGTAGTTTTAGAAGAGATGGGGTTTCAACATGTTGGCCAGGATGGTCTTGATCTCCTGCCTCTCCTGCCCTTATGATCTGCCTGCCTTGGCCTCCCAAAGTGCTGGGATTACAGGCATGAGCCACTGTGCCTAGCCTTTTCCTCATTTTTTTTTTTTTTTTTTTTAAACGGAGTTTCGCTCTTGTTACCCAGGCTGGAGTGCAATGGCGCGATCTCGGCTCACTGCAACCTCCGCCTCCTGGGTTCAGGCAATTCTCCTGCCTCAGCCTCCTGAGTAGCTGGGATTACAGGCACGCGCCACCGTGCCCAGCTAATTTTTTGTATTTTTAGTAGAGACGGGGTTTCACCATGTTGACCAGGATGGTCTCGATCTCTTGACCTCGTGATCCACCCGCCTCAGCCTCCCAAAGTGCTGGGATTACAGGCGTGAGCCACCGCGCCCGGCCTTTTTTTTTAAACAGTAGTGCTTATTGCATTGAGATGAGCAGAGTATGTTAAGAGATACCAGAAACTCATGGCTCCATTTCCATAATACTGCTATCACTGATAGAGTTTGATCTTGAAGTAGTTTTATTACTTAGCAGGTACACACAAACCTCAAAAAGAGGTGGCTTTGTCTTGAAAAATTAAAGGAATAAAAGGAACTTCAGAGTACCTCACTACTTTTGAACTAATTTATATAAATAACTGCCTATACCTTATAGTGAGGGTGCGTTTGACCTTTAGGGAAAGATCTTTTTTATAGGGCAATTGATTTTTGCCATTCCTTGGAGCATTTACTTAAGAAAGGTTTTCCTGTAATCAAGCCTGCCTGGGAAAGACATTATTTCTAACGAACGCCAGTTCTTCTATCAAAATCGTATGGTCTAAAATCTATGCATAGGGAGTGCCGTGATACTTTCTTATGATAGAGAGGCATCATGACTTGAATGGATAATTTCAGATTAGGCTGCACAAAAATTGTATGGAGACATTGTGATCTGAAAAGAGTTTTTCCTACCATAAATTGTTTTGACAGTTCTACTATCCAGTGCGTGTCTCTCGATGTTGCAAAATGAAATTTATAAAAGAACATAGACCCTTCTTCTTTCTGACTTGACTAGAGATATTCTGGGGAAGAGAGACCTTAACAAGGCTTGGAGGAAAGTCATCAACAAAATGTTTATTATTCTCTCAACTTCCTTTCTTCAAAGTATTATAATTGAGGTCATTATAAATATTTGAAAGCAATACTTTTCTCTGTATGCTATACCCATGTATTAGGGTCCTCTTAGAGGGACAGAACTAATAAGATATATATATATATGGATATATAGGCTATATAAATATATATATGTATAAAGGGGAGTTTATTAAGTATTAACTTACATGATCACAAAGTCCCACAATAGACTCTCTGCAAGCTAAGGAGCAAGGAGAGCCAGTCCGAGTCCCACAGCTGAAGAACTTGGAATCTGGCATTTGAAGGCAGGAAGCGTCCAACACAGGAGAAAGATGTAGGCTGGGAAGCTAGGCCTGTCTCTCCTCTTCACGTTTTTCTGCCTGCTTTATATTCGCTGGCAGCTGATTAGACTGTGCCTACTAGATTAAGGGTGGGTCTGCCTCTCCCAGCCCACCAATTCAAATGTTAATCTCTTTTGGCAACACCCTCATAGACACACCCAGGATCAATACTTTGTATCCCTCAATCCAATCAAGTTGACACAGTATTAACCATCACAACCCTGGACCAGAAGACATTTATACAAATAAAACAGCATCTCACATCTCTTCAGTGAAGTTCCATGAAGCTGGTTCCAAATAACAATGAATAAATAATGCTTATCTAGGTCCTGCAGATATGGCTAAAGAGCAAAAATTGATTTGTCCATCAGTTCTGTTATGTACTGACACTAACACCCTCACATTTTTGAAGTTGACTTATTTTAAGAGAAAATGGTTTAGAAGATGCAAGGAATATCAAAGAAAACCCCATTTATATATATTGATTTTGTTGTAACATTAATTTGATAACTTTCCTATTGCATTTCAACAGTGGTGAAATAATTGTGTTAGTGTGACTTGGTGAAAACATTATAGATATATAAATAAAGTTTATCATTTCTATTTCAGAGTCAGAGAAAGATTTGGGATTTGAAAATCAACTGCAATGATGTTGACATGCGTTAGAAATCAATTCTCAACCATGGCAATTCAGACTACTTATTCATGATATCAAAAGAATAAATATGAATCTTGACCAAGTTGTAAGAATCACCTTTCAAATCCTCCTGCCTTTCAAAGGACAGGATTTCTCTCTATTGAAGATATACATTTGAAGTAATAAGGTTTTAATTGTAGTACTTTCTTTAAGTATCTGCTTTAAGGCATCGAATTTAAGTTCAGATTATTCCTGAAATTTATTTAAAATGTATATATATTAATGGACCAGACAGCTGTCAACTTACATTTCTTCAATTACTGAGTTCTGAGACAGCGATCTCACTATGTTTATCTTTATATCCCTGATTCTATGCATGGTGTTGTGCGTATAGCAGGTCTTCCATAAAAGTTTGTTGGAGATAGAGTAAATGAATGACTGAATGAGGCTTTAGGGTTAGGAGCAATTCTGTACTATGTCATTTCCCTTCCATTATGATTCATCCTGAAGCTGTCTGCAGCCTCTTTGGTCAGAAGCAATTGATTTTCACATTTATATTCTGGTGTGGACGCAGCCCTGGGCTTTTAAATTTCTTCAACAGGAGGAACATTAGCACACATCACATCCTATTATGGTTTGCTGAGTGTATTTATCTCTCTTAGAAGATTCTGAACTCCGTACCTTTTCCAGTTTTACATTCCTGGTGGCTAATGTGGCATGTGACACGTGGTAGATCTTCAGCAAATACTCCATGAATGAACTAGAAGCCTTCTGGGATTGAATCCTTGTCTTCTGTAGCTTGACCTTGGGGAACTCACTGCACCCCTATGGGTCACACTTTCCTCACCATAAAATGAACACTTATCATTCTGTGACTCCTGCTTAACAGACTAGAAAGTAATACTTGGCTGCACAGTAGTAACAAAAATTGGGTAAACTTTTGGGAAATTTTCTACCATGCAAACTTTATTAGGAAGAAGAAAGGGAAAGGAAGTAGCATTGACTATATGACTTAAGTGATTAACTGTGCAGCCACTCTGTGAGATGGGATGGTAACATTTCCATTATAATAATGTTATTTTATAGGTGAGATATACTACATGTTATTTTACACATATGAAAAATTAGCTTCAGGGAGTTATACAACTTGCCTAAGATCCCATAGTTAGTGAATGATTGGGCCAGGATTCAAATCCAGTTCTGCTGACTTCACAGTCCATATATTTTCCTTTATGCATATGTTCTACCTGCTTAAATTTTGACTTTTTTTTTTGAACAAAAAGGAACCAGGCCAGGTGCATTGGTTCATGCCTATAATCCCAGCACTTTGGGAGGCTGAGATGGTGAGTCACTTGAGGAGATCAGCCTGGCCAACATGGTGAAACCCCATCTCTACTAAAAATACAAATAATCAGCCAGATGTGGTAGCGGGTGCCTGTAATCTCAGCTACTCAGGAGGCTAAGGTAGGAGAATTCCTGGAACCTGGGAGGCGGAGGCTGCAATGAGCCAGAGACTCCATCTCAAAAAAAAAGGGAACCAGTTTGCCCTGAGGGTGGGATGTTTTCATCATGTGTTTCTTCCTTTTACAATTTGAGTCAAGCAAAAATTTGAGTGATTCTTGCCGAAACTGTATTTCCTAATTTTATTTCATCTGTTTAAGTTCCATGAGAGAAGTAGAAACTGAGGGCATATCAAAATAAGGGAAAGAGGCTGTGGGGCAAATCATAAGCAAGATGGCTCCACCAAGTAGACAGTAACGTGAGGACTGGGGGGCAAGAGGAGAAAGTGACAGGGAAGGCCTGGTGGGGGCGGAGCGAGGACAACGAAGCTAAAGGAGCAGCTCATGTGAAAAGAAAGATATTCTGGATTGACACAGGATGTAAAAGTTTGTGTGGTTTCACAGGAAACATTCCATAAGGATCTCTGTAATCTGT
This sequence comes from Aotus nancymaae, assembly GCF_030222135.1. Classification (NCBI taxonomy): domain Eukaryota; kingdom Metazoa; phylum Chordata; class Mammalia; order Primates; family Aotidae; genus Aotus; species Aotus nancymaae. The sequence goes on along the minus strand of NW_026988431.1, from coordinate 44,488,330 downwards.
GAGCTGTTAGATGGCTAGATACCACAGCATACAGTGTGATGGGCCCAGGCCACTGCAATAGAATTTATATCTCTGATCTAATACCACTGTTTGTTTGTTTGCTTGTTTTTAGTGATAGGATCTTGCTCTGTTACCTAGGCTGGAGTGCAGTGGCATGATCATGGCTCACTGTAGCCTCGAACTCCTGGGCTCCAGCAATCCTCTTGCCTCAACCTCTCAAGTAGCTAGAACTACAGGTGTGCACCACCACACCTGACTAATTTTTTAAAAAGTTATTTTTTTTGTAGAGACAAGGTCTTGCTATGTTGCCTAAACTAATCTCGAACTTTTGACCTCAAGCGATCCTCCCACCACAGCTTCCAAAGGCATTGGGATTACAGGCATGAGTCACCATGCCTGGCCTGTCACAGTTTTAAGAACTATTCTTTAAACTTTTCATTGCTTGATTTTGTTTAATGAGTTTACTTTCAACGCAATATTTTTAAGTGCTGTAGAATTAACAATGCCAGAGATCTGTTGGTTAGTGAGATCAAACTGCTCTTACACAATCATAGGCAAAGTGTGGGATGCATTTGTATCTCTATAGGAAATTTGAAGCAAGTTGATAGTCTCTTTCACAGGAAACAGAAATGGTTCTATGTAATGCCCAATTTTGTTTTCAATGCCTTAGTTTTTCTCAAAAGTTACTCATTAATTCACTATCTTCAGGTTCTAAAGAAGGCTTTATTCCAATGGAAGTTTTAAAAACCTAAATTTGATGGGAAGAATGGGAGAGAGAAGCTCCTATAAAATGTGTATATTCAAGAAGCCAGGTGGCTGAGAGTCAGCTAGCTAACATTGGTAAGTGATGATTGGCCCAGCCTGGGACAAACCAAATTAAGCTAGAGAAATTTTTATTTTTTACGCTTTACAAAGGAACATTCATTATTAAGATGAAGCTTGTCCAACCAGTGGCCTGCAGGTCGCATGTGACCCAGGACAGTTTTGAATGCAGCACTATACAAATTCGTAAACTTTCTTAAAACATTACGAGATTTTTTTTTTTTTTTTTTTTTAGCTTATCAGCTATCATTAGTGTTAGTGTATTTTATATGTGGCCTAAGACAATTCTTCTTCCAACGTGGCCCACAGAAGCCAAAAATTTGGATACCACAAAGTACATTGTGGTTTCTAACACCATTCTCCAATAAAAGGAACCGGGGCTTCTTGAAGAAATGAGTGATTCTAAGACTGGGGCAGGAAATGTACAAGTTGAGCCTAAAGCATCTTCTAGTGCCAGGAAGTAAGGAAGTACTCAAAGAAGAAACCAAACCGGACCATTGTTAGGGTACATCAAAGGGACACTGGAGCCAACTGAAAGGGCCCCCAATGGGCACATAAAGAAGGTAGAATTCAGTTATAACCTGAAGTACTAAATAAATATGCATGTTCATACTGATATAAATAATTACAAAAATAAAAAGACAAATCTCTTGTACAGAAGAATTTCAAATAATTTATGCTTTGCTTGGCCTTCAAGAAGGACGAACATAATACCCCACTCCTTAAGTCTGGGCTTCGCAGAGTGACTTTCTTCCAAAGAGCAAAGTATGGAAAAGGGATGGCAGGAGAACAGTGACTTTACAGTGGGAAAGCTGACGAACACAGTACATGGCCTTGATATGACTTAAGGAAAATGGGACTCCATCACTGCAGTTTTTCTCCCCAAAACCCATATTCAGTACAATCATGAGAAGAACATCAGACAAATCCCAATACAAAGCATTCTACAAAATACCTGACCAGTACTCCTCAAAGCTGTCAGGGACATAAAAAACAATGAAAGTCGAAGAAACTGCAATAGTGTAGAGGGGTCCAAGGCGACATGACACCGAAATTAAGTGTGACATCTTGGATGAAATTGTAGAACAGAAAAAAACTTTGATTAAAAACTAAGGAAATCCGACTACACTATAAACTTTAATTGATTATCATGCAGTTGGCTGGGCATGGTGGCTTAGGCCTATTGTAATCCCAGCACTTTGGGAGGCCAAGACAGGAGGATCAATTAAGTCCATGAGTTCAAGACCAGCCTGGGCAACACAGTGAGACTTCCATCTCAAAAAAAAATGTATCAATATTGGTTAATTAATTTTAACAAATGTACCATATTAAGATAAGATGTTAATAATAGGGAAATTAGTAAGTGGGAAAAAAAGAACATTAGTGTTTTTTTCTAAGAGGTAGTGGTAGAAGGTGGGATTAACAATGGAATAAGGAGGAAATTAATGCTAAAAGGATCTTTCACATTTTATTTAGCATAATTTCATTCTGTTTGAAATCTCTTATGTTGACAATGTTTACAATTTATGTGATTAAGAAAGTAAATTAACAAATAAATTTTCTAGATTTGTTCAGAAGTATTTGATAGATAGCTTCAGAAATGATCTGAAGACATGGGATATTTTCCCAGACATAAGGAGGTAAGACACATTTGTCATGAACTGCAATCAAATCTGGGGCATTACTAACGTGGAATATTTGTGGAACGTCCACAGGGTCTCAATGCTTTGTATAGGTGTGGTGGCTAGTCCTCAAATATGGCTTCCATCAATTTCTCCCCTCCCTGAATGTGCATGCTGCTCCTCACATCAAGAGGTGGAACTTATTTGCCCTCCTCTTGAATCTGGGCTCCCTTTATCGCTGACTTTAATCCATAGAAGATGGTAGAAGTAATATTCTGAAATTCCAGAAAAAGGCTTTAAAGGGAGTTTTCAAGCTGGGAGAAGCCCAAGCCACACGGGGAGGGCATGTGGAGTAGAACTGAGTTTCTTTGGGTGAGCCACCAGGCACCAGCCAGCACCAACATCCAACCATGTGAGTGAGCTAATTTGTACTCCAGCCCAGTTGATCCTTCAGATGGAATGCACCCCTCACTGACATCACATGGAGCCTAAGAATCATTCAGCTGAGCCCAGTCAACTCACAGTATCATGAGTGATTATAAAATGTTGTCTCAAGCCACTATGCTTTGGTTTAGTTTCACATACAATAATATAATTGAAACAACTGGCATAATATTTTACTCCATGTAATGGACTGAATTGTGATCCCCTCAAATTCATATATTGAAGTCCTAATGCCCAGTGTTAGAAGGTGACTGTATTTGGAGATAGAGCCTTTAAAGAGGTAATTAAGGTTACATGAGGTTATAAGGATAGGGCCCTACTTATAAAAAGAGGGAGAGATACCAGGGATGTGCATGCAGAGAAAGGGTCCAGTGAGGACATGGTGGGAAGGCATCCATCTGCAAGCCAAGGAGAGAGGCCTCAGGAGAAACCAAACCTGACACTACCTTGATCTTGGACTTTCAGCATCCACAACTGTGAGACAAATTTCTGTTGTTTAAACCATCCAGTTTGCAGTATTTTGTTGTGGCAGCCCTAGTAAACCAATATTAGGCTGGTGCAAAAGTAATTGTGGTTTTGCCACTACTTTTATTGATTTTAATCATTACTTTTAATGATTTTAACATATTCCATAGAGTTCATTTACATAAGTATCTCATTCTTCTTGGAGGTCTCACTAGTACTTTATATATGGTTGGAGGTTGGGTACATTAAAGGGGAAGAGAAAGTAGTGATTACTATCCACCTTTTACAAATGAGGATCCAGAGTCATGAACAGAGGTGTTCTGGCCCCAAATCCAATGGCTTTTCTTCTACACTACATTGCTAACTACTAAGGATTCTCTGTCATTTGTGAGTTGGGTCATGATACTACTTTTCTGCCTAGAAGAGATGAGAAAGAGCGAGAGTTTAGCAACCCAGCAGGCCTTGCCCATGGAACCACGTCTATGGATTTGGGCTGAATATCTTCCTCCATGCTTGGGAGAAATGTACAGTGGCTGAAAAAGATTCCAGCTGTTTCCTACAGACAAACCTTTAGATGATTTAGAGGCCTGGAATGTCCTTCCTTTCTTCTCTTTCTCTTCCTTCTTTCCTTCCTTCTTTCCTCTTTCTTTTTCTTTGGTTTAATAATATTTACCATAACATTTTAAGAATATTAAAGTGTTTCAAGCAAAAAGAGAAAAAAATTGCCCCTTTCATCCTTTCCATACATTTATTCCAACCCTTTAGAAGTAGTAGTTTGATGAGTATTTAGGGGTGTGTGTGCATGTGTGTATACGTGTATGTGTAGATGTGTGTGTACATGTGTGCATACATATGCATTTGCTTCCAGGCACCTAGTAATGTTCCTTTCCTTGGGAATGGCCCAACATACACACAGAGAGAGATCTCTGGAGACTCTGAAAAATATTCTATATATTTCCTATCGTTCTTGAACATGTGGACTGATCCAGAAATGGACAAATGACCCAAGTCAAGACAATCAGATTCTCTCTCCTACAGAGTATCAGAGGGGCTGGGAGCTAGGCACTGAGCCACTTCAATGGTAGTGCTCAGAAGAGAAGATGTTTGTAATGCTGCCACCAAGGCCTAGATGTTGCTCTGGGTCTTTTCCTTTCCTTTTCTAAATCTTGATAGTCTAAAATTTGTCATTAATTTATGAGCTAGCTCAGTACTCATCCCAAAAACTACTTTACTTTTTGCTCAAGCTAATCAAAACTAGTTTTTCTCACTTGCAATCACAAAGTCTTAATGTATATACACATAAACACTGAATGTTCCTAAAATGGGATCATAGAATTTATGTTCTCAAATTTCTTTTCCCCCCACTGTACTATGTATCAATGATATAATTCTACACCAGTGCATAACAGATTTACTCTAGTCTTTTTAGAAACTGTACAGTATTTTGTGTATGTATGTGCTATAATAGCACACTTATCCAGCCCCTTTTTCACAGGTTATTTCCAGTTATTGCCATGAAAAACAATGCTGAGTACAGAAAGGGATTATGGGAAGCTGGAGAAGACATGACTCCTTTCTGCTGCTGTACTCCTAACTCCAATCACATATCCAGCCTCTTTATGAAGCTCTGTAAAAGTTCCAGCAAAGAGAATTTTGTACTCTGTGGACTGGGGAAGCCAGCTGGGGAATCCTCTCCACCCACAGTCCCCCCCCCTGGGAGCTTTGCATAAAGCAAGGAATCCTGTGAAGACCTTGATCTCGGAGATCAGCGGCCCTCAATCCCACATCAGTGTGTCACATCTCCCTGGCTCCCGGGAGACCTAGAAAAAGTTGGCCCAGTGGGCAGAGTCCTCCCTGCTCCCAAGACTGGGAGAGTACAGGATGATGAGAGTACAGGTGACCCCGAGGGGCCTGCAGCCTGCTAGCTTCTTCACTGCAGCCTTTTGGGAGAAAGGACTGCACCATCTTCCAACGCTTGTGGGAACGCTGTCTCGAAAACCACTGCAGCAGCCAGTCATGAGCTGAGGAAGCAGACAAGAGCAATGGACAGAGCCGTAAGATGGTCTGACAAAGAAAAGAAGGCCACTCAGGTCAACCAGAACACATGTCCAGTAAAATCACACTGAGGAGACACATACAACATTGACCACAGAAGGAGTACTCAGGAGATGTAAGTAATCAAACACACACACACACACTCACTCTCTCTCTCTCTTTCTCTCTCTCTTTCTGGAGCTAAATGTGATTTTCCATCTAAACAATTCAGCAGATAAATTGAAGGAGATTTACTAATTGGTAAATCAAGTTGTAGAATTATCTCAAAATATAGATCAAAAATTAAAGAGAAGAAAATCCTTAGGGAAGGGGTAAAAGACTTGGAGGTGCATCAAAGGTATCAAACTAACAAATAGTAGAAAAGCAATGGCAACAAAAGCCAAGATAGACAAATGGGATCTAATTAAACTTAAGAGCTTCTGCACAGCAAAAGAAACAGTCATTAAAGTGAACCAGCAACCAACAGAATGGGAAAAAATTTTTATAAGCTACCCATCTGACAAAGGATTAATATCCAGAATCTACAAAGAACTAAAACAAATTTACAAGAAAAAACAAATCACCCCATCAAAAAGTGGGCAAAGGATATGAATAGGCACTTTTCAAAAGAAGGCATTTATGCGGCCAACAAACATATGAAGAAATGCTCATCACTGGTCATTAGAGAAATGCAAATCAAAACCACATTGAGATACCATCTCATGCCAGTTAGAATGCAGATCATTAAAAAATCAGGAGACAACAGATGCTGGAGAGGATGTGGAGAAATAGGAACACTTTCACACTGCTGGTGGGAGTGTAAATTAGTTCAACCATTGTGGAAGACAGTGTGGTGATTCCTCAAGGACCTAAAAATAGAAATTCCATTTGACCCAGCAATCCCATTACTGGGTATATATCCAAAGAATTATAAATCATTCTATTATAAAGACACATGCACATATATGTTCATTGCAGCTCTGTTTACAATAGCAAAGACTTGGAACCAACCCAAATGTCCATCAAGGATAGACTGGATGAAGAAAATGTGGCATATATACACCATGGAATACTATGTAGCAGTAAAAAACGATAAGTTCATGTCCTTTGCAGGGACATGGATGAATCTGGAAACCATCACTCTCAGCAAACTGACACAAGAACAGAAAACCAAACACCACATGTTCTCACTCATAAGTGGGTATTGAAGAATGAGAACACATGGACACAGGGAAGGGAACATCACACACTGGGGTCTGTTGCGGGGTGGGGTGCCCGGGAAGTGATAGCAAGGGGCGGGGAGGTTGGGGAGGGATAACATTAGAAGAAATATCTAATGTAGGTAATGGGGATGGAGGCAGTAAACTACCATGGCATGTGTATACCTATGTAACAATCCTGCAAGATCTTAACATGTATCCCAGAATTTAAAGTATAATAAAAATAAATAAATAAAATTAAAATTAAAATTAAAAAAAAGAGAGAAGTAGTTCCCAAAGAGGTAAAGGAACAGATGGAGGAGAGGCGATAATTAAACAAATTAGAAGAACATTTCCCTGCAATGAAGAAAAACCTGAGTCTGCAAATTGAAAGAGCTCACCAAGCTCCAGGAATGATTGATGAGAAAACATACACATTTAGGCATGCTAAAATCCTTGAATTCTAAAGATAAAGAGAAAATCTTACATGCTTCTAGAACAGAGGGGAAAACACTACCTACAATAGAAAAAGAATAATATTGCTACCAGCCACATAGATGAGTAACAGAAAGAGCAGCAGCCCAAGAACCCCATCATTGGCAAGCTCTCGTTCACCCGACTGAGCCGGCACAGCTGTTTATGGACATGGCAGAATTCAGAGCATATATATCTCTTGTAACCCACAACCCCCAGCATGGCATAAAACAGCATTTCTCAACTTTTTTTTTTTTTTTTAAGAGGAAATCTTGCTCTGTTGCCAGCCTGGAGTGCGGTGGCGAGATCTGGGCTCACTGCAACCTCAGACTCCTGGGTTCAAGCGATTCTCCTGCCTCAGCCTCCAGAATAGCTGGGACTACAGTCACGCGCCACCACGCCCAGCTGATTTTTGTGTTTTTAGAAGAGATGGGGTTTCACCATGTTGGCCAGGATGGTCTTGATCTCTTGACCTTGTGATCTGCCCACCTCGGCCTCCCGAAGTGCTGGGATTACAGGCATGAGCCACCGCACCCAGCCACATTTCTCAACTTTCATGTGCATTTAATCATTTGAGGATCTTGTAAAAATGTAGATTACAATTCAGCAGGTCTAGGAGGAAGATCAGAGATTCTGCATGTCTAAAAAATTCCCAGGTGCTGCCCAAGCTGCTGGTGCATGGACCACTGGCGTGGACTCTCAGGGTGATCCTTTGGGTTCCAAGCTTGGCTCTACCTCTTTCTGGACATGTGAACTTATCTTTAAGTTTTCTATGCTTCAGTTTCTTCATCTGCCTGACAGAGTTGTAAAGATTAAATAACACATGTATAGTTCTTCAACTGTGCCTGGCACAAAGTAAGGATTTGATAAATATTGGCTGTTAACCTAATGGTAGACTCTCTGGGAATTTGTAATATAGGTGTTAAACAAGAGGTTTTAGAACAGAAGCAGCACGCTGCAAAGGCAATTGTACCATTGGAAATTGAAGTATTAGATGGTGTCTGCAAATCTCAGACACTAAGGAGTGGAGGGGGCTGGACACCAGGACTGCTGAGGCCTCGTCTGGGGAACACTGAGGGGAAAGGGAGGAAACAAATGTATTCAGGACTATTTTGGAATTCATCTAGTAGGAATAATTACTGGCTTATTTTCAGATAGTAGAGAAAAATGTCTATGAGTATAGGATTTGAGAAGGTATCTGTTGACAGGATATAAAAGAATACCAGAATTTCCATATTACCACAAGAAAATAAAATGGACTGAACAGAAAATTTGTCAAACAGCAAGAAAAGGTAAAGTCAAATATTAATCTTAAGAATCTTGCAAGAAAAATCTAAGAAGTTGAAAGTCAACTCTAGGGGCAAAGGAGACCTTCTTGAATAATCTTGCTAACCCAGACACTGCCCCCACTTCCCAGGCCGATTTGATTATATAAAAATGGCAAATTGGGGGAAATATACATAAACATAGATAATAATGAGAAAGACTAGTTTGCTGATCATTAAATATATTTCTTTTTCTGAAAAGAGACACACTCCCTTCCCCCATCACATTTTTATAGCTTTATTGATGTATGATCAATATACAACAAACCACACATATCTAAATTGTACAATTTGATGAGTGCTGACATATACACCTATGAAACTATCACCACAATCAAGATAAAGAATGTAACTCTCACCCCCAAAGGTTTCTTGGTCCTCTTGTGTAATCCATTCTTCTCTCTCCACCCCATCCCCATGGGGCTCACATATACACTACATTTGTAGACCTTCCTGCAGGGTATGGCCAAGCACCTACATGCTGCATAAAGATATGTGAGTGGAAGTGAGAGCATTCCTCCAGACCTGGCCCAAGAAACCTTCTGGATTCCCCTATCTGCTGGCTGCATGATGACAGCCCAAGATGACCTAAGGAGCCACTGTTGAAGATGGCAGAGCCCCCAGCAGCCTGGGTCTTTGAGTAACTGTGTAGAGCAGATATCCCTATCCCATTGTCAATAAACCTCTATTCTGTTAAGTCACTGAGATTTTGGGTGTTTGTATGGCAATGTAATACTACCTTAGCTAATACAATAATATTCACAGAGCTCTTACAAATGGACAAGAAATGATCAATCCAACAGAAAAAGATTAAAAAGAGTCAGTTCATAGAAGATCAAATCCAAATTATAAGTACATGAAACATATGAAAAATGCTCACATACTAGTAGGTATGAAAATTCAATAAAGTAACACAGACTAGCAACCATTAAATAGACTAACAAGACTTATTGGGACTTATTGGCAGGGGTGAAAGGGAAAGGATCTTCAAACAGTGGTGATGAAAATGTGAGTTACTACAGACTTTTTGAAAAATTAATCTGGCGATATATAGTAAAATGAAAAATATTAATGCTCTGCTTTAGCAAATCTACTCCTGGAAACCTAACCCATGGAAATAAAGGATAAAGGATAAAAGGTATCTTTGCAAGACCATGTTTATTACAGATTGTGAGCACAACAGAAACAACTAAAACACAGCTGGAAACAAAGGGAGTACATATTAGTAAAGGAATGGCTGAATAAATGGTAAAATATCCACTTCAAGGAAAGTTACGCTGCAAATTTGAAAAAATAAATTAGAATTAAATCATATTACAAGAATTTTCGTGAAGTTTTGTTGAGTAAGAAAAGGAAATGCAGAAAAGTGCATATAACACAAATGCGTTTTCATTTAACAATGACCAAAACCTTCCTGTATATGTATATGTATATATGTGTACGTGAGCGTGTTTGTGTGTGTTCATGTGTATGTGTGTGTATTTAAGAGTAACAAAAGACATTAAAACATGATTTTACCTAATGTGGTTGGGGGCAGGTAAAGTGGGATGAATTTTGGTTCCTTATAATGTCTACATCCAAATTTCCAGGACCTGTGAATATCAATTTAAATTGCAAAAGGGACTTTGCAGTGTGATTATGTTAAGGATCTTAAATAGGGGGATCACCCTGAATTATCCAGTGGGGACAGAACTGTAAGAAAACAAATTTCTGTTTGAAGCCACTACACTTGTGGCAGCTTTTTATAGCGTCAAAAGGAAACTAATACAGGGCTGATATTGGTAGAGGATGTGTTAGGCAAAAATCCAAGATGACTCTCTACCCTTGTACAATACCTCCCCTTGAGTGTGGGTGGAACTTGTGAATGTGATGAGCTATCACGCCTGTGATTATCTTATGTGGCAAGAGTAAATTTTTGCAGATGTAATTAAGGTTTGACTCTGAGATTATCAAAAGGGAGATTATCCTGAGTGAAACAAGTCTAATCAAGTGATCCCTGAGATCAGATCTGAGAAGTGGCAGAGACTCTTGCTCCTGCTGGCACTGAAGAAACTATTCACCATGAGTTCTTCAGTTAGCCAGTATGGAGTGAATTCTGCCAATGACCACATGAGTTTAGAAGAGGACCCCTGAGCCTCAGATGGGCCTACAGCTCCAGATGACACCTTGACTGCAGCTTTGTGAGACACTGAGCAGACGACATAGCTAAGCCATGCCTAGACACATGACCCAAGGAAACTGTGAGATAATTAATGGATACTGTTTTCAGCTCCTGAGCTAATACAGAGAGTGAAAAGATAAAACAATGGGGAGATCAAGGGAAAGAAAAGAACCACTGCACAAAAAATAAGATTGATTATATTTATAGTTATATAAAACTGTATAGATGTGTATGAAGTAAAAATAAATATTTTAAAAGTGAAAAAGAAATCTAATACACATTTGAAAATTTAAAGAACGACTGTAGACTGAATTTAGAAGACTTTGGAGGAGTTGTGTCTGAGAAAGAAGGTAAAGGTATTCATGCTGCTGTAATGTGTGATATGGGGAAAGAGGGAAAGACAGAGGGGGAAAGGATTTTCAGAAGTTTAGCTGCGAGCTATAAGTAAAATTCCCTTTGGTGCATATTTTGAAGGTTTCAGTGTAGTTTTCATCATATTCCATGATTTGGGGATTCAAAAATAGATCCAAGATGGCCAAATAGGAACAGCTCTGGAGTGCAGTTCCCAGGGAGAACAACGCAGAGGGTGAGTGAACACAGCATTTCCAAATGAGTTATTGCTGCCCACAGACCAGAAGATTCCCGGACTAAAAAGCATCATGAGTTTCCAGCACACTGTTTCACCTAGAGCCGCAGGTCTCCGCACAAAAATTCACACAAATCTGGGTGGCCGTTTCAACTGGTGCCTGGAAGGCCTGGGAGACAGAGCCGCCCATTCAACTGAAAAAAAGGGGGCTGAACCAGGGAGCCAGGTGATCTGGCTCATTGGGTCCCACCCCCACAAAGATTAGCAATCTGAAACGCTCTGAACTGAGAGTTTCGCAGCAAGTGCAGCCAGACCCGGGACAGTCCAGCTCTGCGAGGGGAAGGGTGCCAGCCATTACCAAGGCAGTCCACCAGTACCAAGTAAGTCTGCCATACCAAGGCAGTTCTAACTGTACCTCTATAAACAAAATCACAAGGAAGTTCACACAGCAGCTGGGCAGAGCCCACAGCAGTTCAGCAAAGCCTCTGCTGGCAGACTGTGACTAGGCTACCTCCTCGCTGGGCAGGCCATCTCTGAACAAAAGGCAGCAGCATGTCAGGAACTTACAAATAAAGCCCACCTTCCCAGGACAGAGCACCTGAGAAAAAAGGCAGTTATGCATTCTGCTGCAGCAGACTTTAATGTACCTGCCTATTAGCTCTGAATGGAACAACAGAGCTCCCAGCTCACCACTTAAGCTCCTATAAGGGACAGACTATCTCCTCAAGCAGGTCCCCGACGCCCATATATCCAAACAGACACCTCATACAGAAGAGCTCAGGCTGACATCTGGCAGGTACCCTTCTGAGACAAAGATAATAGAAGAAGAAACCAGCAGCAATCCTTACTGTTCTGCAGCCCCCGCAGGTGATCCCCAGGGTCTGGAGTGGACCTCCAGCAGTCATGCAGCAGAGGGGCCTGACTGTTAGAAGGAAAACTAAAAAACAGAAAGAAATAACTTCAACATCAACAAAAAGGACATCCACTCAGACACCCCATCCGAAAGTCACCAACTACAAAGACCACAGGTAGATAAATCCACAAAGATGGGAAGAAACCAGCCAAAAAGGATGAAAATACCAAAAAACAGAATGCCTCTCCTCCTCCAAGGGATCAGAACTCCTCACCAGCAAGGGAACAAAGCTGGATGGAGAGTCTGATGAATCAACAGAAATAGGCTTCAGAAGGTGGGTAATAACAAACTTCTCTGAGCTAAAAGAACATGTTCTAACCCAATGCAAAGAAACTAAGAACCTTGAAAAAAGGTTAGATAAAATGCTAACGAGAATAAACAGTTTACAGAAGAGTATAAATGACATGATGGAGCTGAAAAACACAACACAAGAACTTTGTGAAGCATATACAAGTTTCAATCACCGAATTGACCAAGCAGAAGAAAAGATATCAGAGATTCAAGATCAACTCAATGAAATAAAATGAGAAGGCAAGAATAGAGGAAAAAAAGTGAAAAGAAATGAACAAAGCTTCCAAGAAATATGGGACTATGTGAAAAGACATAATCTACATTTGATAGGTGTACCTGAATGTGACAGAGAGAATGAATCCGAGCTGGAAAACACTCTTCAGGATATTGTCCAGGAGAACTTCCCCAACTTAGCAAGGCAAGCCAACATTCAAGTCCAGGAAATACAGAGAACACCACAAAGATATTCCTCAAGAAGAGCAACCCCAAGGCACATAATCGTCAGATTCACCAGGGTTGAAATGAAGGAAAATATGCTAAGCACAGCCAGAGAGAAAGGTCAGGTTACCCACGAAGGTAAGCCCATCAGACTCACAGCAGATCTCTCGGCAGAAACCCTAAAAGCCAGAAGACAGTGGGGGCCAATATTCAACATCCTTAAAGAAAAGAACTTTCAACCCAGAATTTCATATCCAGCCAAACTAAGCTTCATAAGTGAAGGAGAAATAAAATCCTTTGTGGACAAGCAATTGCTGAGATTTCAACACCACCAGGCCTGCCTTACAAAAGCTCCTGAAAGAAGCACTAAACATAGAAAGGAACAACCAGTACCAGCCACTCCAAAAATGTACCAAATGGTAAAGACCATTGACATAATGAAGAAACTGCATCAACTAATGTGCAAAACAACCCGCTAGCATCATAATGGCAGGATCAAATTCACATATAACAATATTAACCTTAAAAGTGGGCTAAATGCCCAAATCAAAAGACACAGAGTGGCAAACTGGATAAAAAGTCAAAACTCACCAGTGTGCTGTATTTAGGAAACCCATCTCATGTGCACAGGACACACATAGGCTCAACATAAAGGGATGGAAGAAGATTTACCAAGCAAATGGAGAGCAAAAAAAAAACAGGAGTTGCAATCCTAGTCTCTGATAAAATAGACTTTAAACCAACAAAGATGAAAAGAGACAGAGAAGGGCATTACATAATGGTAAAAGGATCAATGCAACAAGAAGAGCTAAGGATCCTAAATATATACACACCCAATACAGGAGCACCCAGATACATAAAGCAAATTCTTAACAACCTACCAAGAGACTTAGACTCACACACAATAATAGTGGAAGACATTAATACTCCACTGTCAGTATTAGACAGATCAACGAGACAGAAAATTAACAAGCATATCTAGGACTTAAACTCAGATTTGGACCAAGCAAACCTAATAGACATTTACAGTACTCTCCACCCCAAATCCACAGAATATACATTCTTCTCAGTACCACATCACACCTACTCTAAAACTGACCACATAATCGGAAGTAAACACTCCTCAGCAAATGCAAAAGAACAGAAATCATAACAGTCTCTCAGACCACAGTGCAATCAAATCAGAACTCAGGATTAAGAAACTAACTCAGAACTGCAGAACTTCATGGAAACTAAACAACTGGCTCTTGAATGTTGACTGGATAAACAATGAAATGAAGGCAGAAATAAAGATGTTCTTCAAAACCAACGAGAACAAAGACACAATGTACCAGAATCTCTGGGATGCATTTAAAGCAGTGTCTAGAGAGAAATTTATAGCAATAAATGCCCACATGACAAGCAAGGAAAGATCTAAAATCGACACCCTATCATCAAAATTGCAAGAGCTAGAGGAGCAAGATCAAAAACGCTCAAAAGCTAGCAGAGGACAAGAAATAACTAAGATCAGAACAGAACTGAAGGAGACAGAGACACAAAAAACTCTTCAAAAAATCAATAAATCCAGAAGCTGGTTTTAAAAGATCAACAAAATAGACTGCTAGCCAGATTAATAAAAAAGAAAAGCAAGAAGAATCAAATAGATTCAATAAAAAACAATAAAGGGGATATCACTACCTATCCACAGAAATACAAACTACCATCAGAGATTACTACAAACAACTCTATGCACATAAACCAGTAAACCTGGAAGAAATGGATAAATTTCTGGACACCTGCACCCTCCCAAGCCTAAACCAGGAAGAAGTAGAAACCCTGAATAGATTAATGACAAGAGCTGAAGTTGAGACAACAATTAAAAGCCTACCAACCAAAAAAAGCCCAGGTCCAGATGGGTTCACAGCCGAATTCTACCAGATGTACAAAGAGGAGCTGGTACCACTCCTTCTGAAACTATTCCAAACAATCCAAAAAGAGGGAATCCTTCTCAAATCATTTTATGAGATCAACATAATCCTGATACCAAAACCCAGCAGAGACTCAACAAAAAAAACTTTAGGCCAAATTCCATGATGAACATCGAAGCAAAAATCTTCAATAAAATACGAGCAAACCAAATACGACAGCACATCAAAAAGCTTATCCATCATGATCAAGTAGGCTTCATCCCAGGGATGTAAGGTTGGTTCAACATACACAAGTCTATAAACATAATCCACCACATAAACAGAACCAAAGACAAAAACCACATGATTATCTCAATTGATGCAGAGAAGGCCTTTGACAAAATTCAACAGTCCTTTATGCTAAAAACTCTCAATAAATTAGGTATCAGTGGAATGTATCTCAAAATAATAAAAGCTATTTATTACAAACTCACAGCCAGTATCATACTGAATGGGCAAAAACTGGAAGCATTCCCTTTGAAATCCAGCACTAGACAAGGATGCCCTCTCACCAATCCTATTCAGTATAGGATTGGAAGTTCTATCCAGAGCAATCAGGCAAGAAAAAGAAATAAAGTGTATTCAATTAGGAAAGGAGGAAGTCAAATTGTCTCTATTTGCAGACAACATGATTGTATATCTAGAAGACCCCATCATCTCAGCCCAAAATCTCCTTACTGATAAGCAACTTCAGCAAAGTCTCAGGATACAAAATCAATGTGCAGAAATCACAAGCATTCCTATACACTAATAACAGACTAAAAGAGAGCCAAATCAGGAGCGAACTCCCATTCACAATTGCTACAAAGAGAATAAAATACGTAGGAATACAACAAAGGATGTAAAGGACCTCTTCAAGGAGAACTACAAACCACTGCTCAAGGAAATAAGAGAGGACACAAACAGATGGAAAAACATTCCATGCTCATGGTTAGGAAGAATCAATGTTGTGAAAATGGCCATTCTGCCCAAAGTAATTTATAGATTCAATGCTATCCCCATCAAGCTACCTATGACCCTCTTCACAGAACTGGAAAAAACCACCTTAAACTTCATAGGGAACCAAAAGAGAGCCCGCATAGCCAAGTCAATTCTAAGCAAAAAGAACAAAGCTGGAGGCATCACACTACCTGACTTCAAACTATACTACAGTATGGTACTGGTGCCAAAACAGAGATATAGACAGAACCGAGGCCTCAGAGGCAACACCACACATCTACAACCATCTGATCTTTGGCAAACCTGACAAAAACAAGCAGTGGGGAAAAGATCCCCTGTTTAATAAATGGTGTTGGGAAAACTGGCTAGCCATGTGCAGAAAACAGAAACTGGACCCCTTCCTGACACCTTACACTAAAATTAACTCCAGATGGATTAAAGACTTAAATATAAAGCCTAACACCATAAAAACGCTAAAAGAAATCCCAGGCAAAACCATTCAGGACATAGGCATAGGCAAGGACTTCATGACTAAAACACCAAAAGCAATGGCAATGAAAGCCAAAATAGACAAATGGGACCTAATTAAACTCCAGGGCTTCTGTACAGCAAAAGAAACAATCATTAGAGTGAACCAGCAACCAACAGATTGGGAAAAAATTTTTGCAATCTACCTGTCTGATAAAGGGCTAATATCCAGAATCTACAAAGAACTAAAACAAATTTACAAGAAAAAAAAACAAACAAACTCATTCAAAAGTGGGCAAAGTATATGAACAGGCACTTTTCAAAAGAAGACATAGATGAGGCCAACAAACATATGAAAAAATGCTCATCATCGCTGGTCATTAGAGAAATGCAAATCAAAACTACATTGAGATACCATCTCATGCCAGTTAGAATGGTGATCATTAAAAAATCTGGAGACAACAGATGCTGGAGAGGATGTGGAGAAATAGGAACATTTTCACACTGTTGGTGGGAGTGCAAATTAGTTCAACCATTGTGGAAGATAGTGTAGTGATTCTTCAAGGACCTAGAAATAGAAATTCCATTTCACCCAGCAATCCCATTACTGGGTATATATCCAAAGGATTATAAATCATTCTATTATAAAGACACATGCACACGTGTGTTCATTGCAGCACTGTTTACAATAGCAAAGACCTGGAACCAACCCAAATGCCCATCGATGATAGACTGGACAGGGAAAATGTGGCACATATACACCATGGAATACTATGCAGCCAAAAAAAAGATGAGTTCCTGTCCTTTGTAGGGACATGGATGTACCTGGAAACCATCATTCTCAGCAAACTGACAGAAGAACAGAAAATCAAACACCACATGTTCTGACTCATAGGTGAGTGTTGACCAATGAGAACACATGGACACAGGGAGGGAGCATCACACACTGGGGTCTGTTGGGGAGGACTAGGGGAGGGACACATGGGGAAGGGAGGCTGGGGAGGGATAACATGGGGAGAAATGCCAGATATAGGTGACGAGGGGGATGGAGGCAGCAAGCCACATTGCCATGTATGTAACTATGCAACAATCCTGCATGATCTGCACATGTACCCCAGAACCTAAAGTACAATAAATAAATAAATATATATATATATATATAATAAAATTCTAAAAATAAAAATTAAAAAAAAGAAAAGATTTGGGGATTCACTGGTATTTCCTTTGGATATAAGACAACGCTGAGACAGTCCAGGAAGTAGCTCTTTATTCTACAGATGATACGTGGAGCCATCTTATGTGAGTGTATCAACAGGATAGATTCTCACAAGTAGAATTGCTGAGTCCAAGAATATGCACATTAAATTTTGATTAAATCTTTATATTTTCAATCTTGGTTTTCATAAAAAGCCTGTACCAATCTATAGTCCCCTCTACATAGGGAATGAGAGAGCCCATTTTCCTATGGCTTGCTGCAGTATTATAAATACTTATACTATTGCTTATTATAAATATTAAAGATTTTTTCCTATTGGGCAAAAAAATGGTAGGAGTACATTTTTCTGATATGCACCAGCCATTGTATTATTTCTCTAAATTGCCTGTTCATAGCCTTCCAGCCTGAAATGGTTGTTGTCAAACTAAAGGCCAATCATCTTCTGTGGGACACAGCAATAGAAAAACCTTCCCCTTCCAGCAGTATCACCGTGGAGCAATGAAGGACTAAGTATCACACCATCTAAGCTATTCTGTTACTCTCAGAAAGCTGCTTTGGGAAAAAATTGTCGTGAGTAAAACAGTAAAAATATTCCTGCCTACTAATGTATGTGATGCAACACAAACGAATCATTAAAATCATTGTCAGAATAGCTCTCATTTAAATATATAAAAGTCAGCAGGGAATTTTTTTTCAGGGTTTGCTACAATAATCTACATTGACTTAATGACTTGTCTCTTACATGGTTCTAAAAGCTTTGCCAAATTTATCTTGTTCACCTGGCTTGCTCTGCTAACTTTAAAAGGAGCTGGATCTACATTGTTGAAACTTCCTAGGGTAATATTTAGTTATCTTTTTCTTAAGAATCACTGGATAAACCAACAAGGATAGCTTGTTCATTTATTCAAAAAATATTTAGCGCCGATTATGCACTAGGCATCCTGTAAGACTGAGGATATAGTGCTGGACATAAATGACATGTATCCTGCCTTCACCGATTTACAATTTACTGGGAGAAGTCAGCTAGGTAAACCAACCATTATTATATGGTGTAACAGTTGAGGAAGTTCATTAAAACCTGAAAGACAATGGGAGGTGTCTGGTTTGGGGTGGGTACAGGGAAGCGTGCTCCAAGCTCAGAATTACAACATAATCACATAATATTTCCTATGCATGCACATCCTGGCATGGAATCAGTGACAAACTCTAGTGGAAATTTTAAGAACCTCAATATAACAGTGTCAGGATTGTTTTCAAAGTTTCTATTTCACCAGAATCTCTGCCCTGTCAGGGTTTTACTAGGGCAGTTGGAAGCTCTTGCCTGCCCTATAATCATTCATTTGACAT
Organism: Aotus nancymaae; assembly: GCF_030222135.1. Taxonomy (NCBI): domain Eukaryota; kingdom Metazoa; phylum Chordata; class Mammalia; order Primates; family Aotidae; genus Aotus; species Aotus nancymaae. The sequence continues at coordinate 44,469,640 of NW_026988431.1, read as the reverse complement.
TTATAGAGCATCTTCTCCATGCCAGTTTATGTGCTGGACACTGCGAATACCTAGCTGCATCAAACACCATTGCTGCCCTCAAGGGTCAATAGTCTCATTAGCGGGTGTGGAGGAGATAGAAAAATAAATAACTATAATTCAACATAAGGACTGTAGAAGAGGAAGTATGCATATTACAAGGTAAGAATGAAGGACGGAATGAACTCACTCCGTCAGGGAGTTTGGGAAGAACTCACAGATCTTGATGAGTAGCTCTCTACCAGGACATCAAATTGGGAAAGGGTCTGTGTTTAGTTTTTTGACAGAAGGAACACAAAGGCTGAAAAAGGAAAAAAGGTAAGCAGGAAAAGTTAACAATATGGCTGTGGCTGGAGAATAAGGTGTATGGCAGGCAGTAGAGAGACACAGGAAGATAAGCAGTAATCTCTTGGTAAGGGTCCTGGCTGGGTTTGTGATGACAGAGCAATAATGCTCGGAGTGTTTTCACCAAGAGGGGATGGGTTAATGTGTTACACAGGATGTGTCATGGCAACCAGGCATCTATGCAAAGGGCACTTATTTTCAGAGCCCACTCCAAAGAATAAGTAATCATTCAAGCCAAAAGAAGTTTAATCTGCTCTTCCCTACCCCCTCGCCAATTATAGCTCCAAATAATGCAGATCCAAGAGGGACAGTGCATACCCCAGAAGTTCCTGAGATTTGCCCAAGAGCAACCATTCCTGAGGCTAACTTTCAGAAGCTAAAGATTATCTGCAAAAGTCATAAAAATCAGAGGTAAAAGTGAGCATTCCTGCACAGGAACCTAAAAATCAAATAGTGAGAAGCATACAGAAGAATGCAGTTAGAGGTTACTACCAGTCTCTTAGCGAGATTCAACTAGAGACAAATATAGCAACCTATTATATATCCCCCTGTGGGTAGCTGGATGTAGCCATGTGTATATAATAAACTTTGTAGAGTTCTCATTTCAAAGTGTGGCTTCAGTCATCATCTTTGTCATCTTCATAAATTCCCTAGCTATACAACTCCTCTGGATATTGTTTTATATGTAGATTCCTGAGCAGACAGCTAAGAGTCTAGTGTTCAGAGTGGACAAAACCAGGAAACAAGGCCCCCGTCCAGACTGCTGTCTGGATGTGTTGTCTGCCATACCAGTTTAATGTGCTTGGACTTTTTCCTGTAGGCCAGAAATTCCTTATCTCTGCAGTAAATACTCTACACAAATACTGATCCTCTCAGACTTTGGGATAACCAGGTAGGACTTGGTACAGTCATAGCCCTGGAGTATTATCTGTCAGTCACAAATAATCTCTTTCATTTAGCTCAATATGTGACTAAAAATGGTTACTGTCTCCTGTGTATTGATAGGTGAAAAGACCAGGAAGCACTCTTGCAATGGTGAGCCGTCACGAACTCTAGCAATTCCATCACCCTGAAACATAGTCACCCCCAAATTTAAAGCTTTGGATGTTCCTTTGCACCAAGGAAATATGCATGTAGAAGAGAAGACCTGGGACCTCCACACTGGGATAATGAAGGCAGATTATCAGGGAGGATTGAGAGCAGAGAGGTGAAGTCATCATTAAATTACCCTTTGAGATGCAATTACATGAAAGATAGTGAATAGCTGCTATCCATCTCTTCTCAGAAATGAAATGGAACTGTGTTTAAACTGTAGCCTAAGGAATTCATGTTAGATACAAGGATGCAACAGAACCAATTTCATGCTCCCAAGACATGTGTGTTTATAGTATGTGAGGCCTACTTGTGTACCTATCATAGTCTGCTTTGATTTGAATTCATTGTGTATTATCTGCCATGCTCATTCATGTTTATAGCCACAATACCAACACAGTGCCTCACACGGAGTAGGCTCTCATGAATATGTGTTGCATTGCATTAACTTGCTAAGTGATGGTGGTCAGGAAAGACAGGCTAGTGTTCTCTGAAAGTTATTAAATACGGAACAGGTTTTCTCACTTGAAATGTCTTAGGAATCATGGACCAAGAAGCATGATGTGTTCTCTTACTCATTTTTATTTCTCACATCTCTGTCTCCCAAGTTCTAAACTGAGGAATTTATATTCCCTTCCATGGAGATGGTTGACTTGCTGAAGTTTCAAGAGCAAAATGGTATCTATTATGTTCCTTTGAGCTTAAATCTATGAGATGTCCTTTGTATAGATACATTCTATAGTTGAAGATTTCCCATCCTGTTGGCTACACGTTTTGAGTACATTGTGCTGTACCTGATTACTCAGTTGCAAGCTTTTCACATTCTTGTGCTGCTATCTTGCTCCCTTCCTGACTACACGTCTACCTGAGTTGGACACAGGCCCAATAATGTGTTCTTTTATCTGCTGTATGTACTTTCCTTATCTTGAAATAGGAAGAGGAAAAACGAGAAAACATTGTCTTTGCTACTTGTCTGAATTTAAACAATCTTATAACTTTACTAGGACTTAAAAAAAAAGGAGTCATTGGTGATCAATAAAACTGTAATTTGTATTATAATGCCACAAGTCTTAAAAACCCACTACATTAGCGTCCTGGCAAGGAGCAGATGGCACACTCCAGGAATAACCGAGGAGTTTAATGAGGGGATGGTTTCACAAAAATGGGGCAGAGTCATGTGAGCCAACAAACAACAGTGAAGCACCTAGGAATGAGCCCCAATGGGGAGCTATGCTATCCATAGAATTGAAAGGGCAAAATGAAGGACCGGATGGAAGCCAAGCCCTGGGAGAGGGGCTTCCTGGCAGGAGCTGTGGTCTTAAGTAGAGGAACACAATGGTCAAAGCCTGATGACAGATAATTAACCTATTCCTCCCTCCTCGCACCCTTGAATGTCTCGATGGTGGCACCTGTTGGCCAAACCCAATAGAAGGTCTGCAGTTATCTGCCTCCTAGGATGCAGAAAATGCGGGGAAAGGGTAAAGACTATTTTTAAAGGGTCAAAAAATACACAGCCAGTCACTGTATCAGTCATGGTACAGGACAACCCAAACATGGCAACCCCTACTTAGAATAATTCAAAGGTCATCTACAAAGCATCTATTGACAATAGTGTACATTACATAAGGGAACACAAGGGATAGTGCAGTAACCTGGAGTCAGTAGAAGTGAGGCTATTTCCAATCAGCCCCAAAGAGACAAGGGGAGAATGCTGTTACCAGAACTTGGAACGAGAGTATGTAGGGGAAGCTGCCTTGAGAGAAACACTAAGCTTTGTAACCAGCCTACCCTGACCTCCTTCTCATGCCTTCTAGGCTCCCACAGGAGATTTCTATTGGTCAAAGCAAACTGGAGGCCAGAAGGCAAGGGGGTCCAAGTGACCTGTCCATATAAATCAGCACCCTCCTCCTCTGCCCCAGTGAAGAACAAAGTAAAGAAGAGTAACAAGTGAATCTGGAGGAACCAAAGATATCTGGCATGCCAGCTTACAACTAAGTCACTAACATTTCCCTCCTTTCCTCCCTTTCTTTCCTTTCTTCCAACAAACTTGATTAACCTTTGTTCCAAGCACCGTGCTAGATACGCTCACATAAATTATTTTCTTAACTCTTAAAACCTCTTTCTAAGGCAGGGGATGATATTTTTCCCTTAGCAAGCATCCTCTGCTGCCTTGATCTCTCAGTGATTTTCAGCTGTTTTAACACAAGAGCTCTTAAAAAAATAAAACCTCTCTGGAAACTTAATATGTGAATCTGATAAACCAATATTTCTCAGCAGAAATTTTAAAATATAAATGTATATTTCCTTATTAGTAGGTTAACCAAGAACAACAGTAACAATATTTTTGATAAATGCAAATTTGAAATCCATTTTGCTGTCCTAGGTTGGCCTGGCGTCAGCAACCACAGACGGTGACAGTCTCCCTGAAACAGACTTTGACAACCGTTGATATAAGTGACCGGGAAAACATGAAGCTTTAACTTTTCACATCTACGATTCCTCAGCAAAGCCTTCTTTTTTTTTTCAGTAATCAAAATTTGATTACTAAAACACATGAGATGTAACTGACAGCTATACTTTTCTGGTCACCTGTTCAGGAAATATCTCATCCCTCTGAAAACTCAGCCTTTACACCTCAGTTATCGAACACTTTGGAGCAGCTTAGCCCAGGAAATGAAGGCTCTTGTTAAAAACACAGAGATTTAGGAAGCCAGGATGTGATTAACCATGTGGCCTTTTGCCAAATGAGCAGTTAACAACCAGGGCCAGGAAAACAAGTGCCGATTAGTAATCCCGGGGCTTACAAAAGCGGTTTAGACCCAATCCTAACAATCCACTGTGACAGACCAGAAAATTCCTAGCCCATTGTAGCTGGAACCATGCTGCCTTAGAAAAAGTATTAGTCTAATCAAAATTTATTCATCAGGGGTTCTACATGTTTTTTTAAAAAATCTTTGTATGATTATTTACATTTAAATTTAGCACACTGAATATCTTATAGATGTTCTCTATAAAATATAAAATTAAACTTTGGACCTACTCTATTTTTTATTTTTGTAGATTTGGAAGGTAGGTGTGCAGGCTCGTTACATGGATATATTGTGTAATGGTGAGGTTTGGGCTTCTAGTGTACCCATCACCCAAATAGTGAACATTGTACCCAATAGGTAATTTTTCAACCCTCACCCTCCTCCCACCTACTCTACTTTCGGAGGCCCCAGTGAGCCAAAACCAACGTCTTCATAAATTACCCAGCCTCAGTCATTCCTTTATAGCAATGCAAAATGGCCAAACACATCCCCTCCTACCTAGTTCCAACCAACAGAGGCAAAGGATGGCCAACTACTCTTCTGTGGTCTTCCAAAGTCATCTCTGTCCACAGAGTAATGGGAAGTTCCTTACACTCCTGCAGCACCAAAGGAAGTGTGTGTGTCGGGGGGGAACCAGGCAAATTAACAGTGACTGAATGATTGCAGATAGAAGTTAGAATCCAAGGAAAGTAGGAGACTGTGACTGGAGAACACCACGAAGGCCAAACATGGTGTTTCACGTAGAAAGAACAGTGCCAAAATATTGCTAAGATGATAAAATCAAATGAAAGCTCTGTCTCTCTGGATCTTCACTTGAGAGAAGAACTTTAACCTTTTCCTTAGGAAGGAAACAGAAGTGATTTCTCTAATCTCACAGAATTCTACGCTGTTAACATTGGACAGTCACCCACTGGTCACCTAGTCCAGGCTGTCACGCCTTCCAAAACTGCCTTGGCAGCTGGCTGTTTGGCATCTCCCCAAGCACTCATGGGGATGGATGCTCATTACTTGGTGAAGCAGTTAATTACTTTCTGGGCAGTCCTGATTTTTAGATTTGTCCTTGACATGCAATTGTCATTTGCTTCCCTGTAGCTTTAATTTATTGGTCCCAGTTTTAATTTCAGGTGCTTCATGAGTAGATACTTTCCTTTTCTCAAATGAAGGGCCTTCCAATTCTTCAATGCTCTTTTTGAATTTCTATGAAGAATTTTTTCTTTGAAATTAAATATCTCAGCTCTTCAACCTTCCCTGCAGTGACATGGCTCTGGGACTTCTCACCATGCTGGTCTCTATCTCTCAGTTGGTCCTGCAAGCATGAGGCACCCAGAGCAGGACACGGCATTCTTTCTACAGGCTGAGCAGCATGGAGAACACTGGAACAATCCCTCTCTGGAATTGGACACTGATGCTTCAACCACTAGAGCCCAAGACTGCATTCGTCTCTGCAGCATGATGAGGCTATAACCCCATCTTCTGGGATTTTAGTGTACTACCACTTAGCTCTGTTTTCTTCTTGTGGTTTTGCATGGTACACATGAAATGTATCCTGAATTCTCCTTCTTTTATGTTCAGGGTTAAATTTCACCCAATTTCTTACCCCTGGGAAATTTCTCATTAACAAGTATCATGATTTCTGCTTCTACTTCCTTAACTGAAGTATTAGTTCAGTTTAGTTTGGTGATATTTATCGCATCACATGTCAGGAATTGTATTATGTGCTAAGATGGAGTAAGGGGATGCATATGAATTAGAGCACAATTCCTACCCTAGGGCAGATTGCTGGCTGGAGGCAGAAGACACCCACACAAACACTGTTACGGTGTGACATAGGAAGAGCTGTGCCACATAAGCATAGTGACTGTGGGGGCCCAGATGGGGAACTCTTGGTCCAAGGTAGACATTCAGGGAAGGAGTTCCAGAAATAGAAGTATTTTGAACAGTAAGAACGAAGGGATATCAAGAAGAATGTGGAAAGACAGAAGAAAAAGAAGAGGAAAGAACAGCCAAGGAGGCAGGAGCACCACGGCGTGCGTGAGAAGCCACAGGCTATGTGGCAGTGCCAGAGCATCATCAGAAAACGAGGGGCAAAGTCATGAAAACGGTACTTGCAAGCCTAGGGCTTGACTCCACAGGCAATGGGGAACCTTGAAATGTTTCAAGAAGATGTAGCAGGGGGAAGGGGGAGTAATTGGATTTGCATTTATCACTCTGGTCTCTGTAGAAAGAATATATTTTGATGTGGCAAACCTGGAGGCAGGCAGATGGGTTGGGAATACTTAGGAGTCTAATGTGTTATTTCAAGTAAGAGATGTTGAGGACCTTAATGAAGACAGTGGTAGTTCACACAGTATAACAGATGCAGTTGGAGGCCTTGGTTGTGGAAAGCTGTGAATGGCAGAGAGCAACAGTAACAGTCAAAGTCCAGATTAACTCCTAGAGATCTAGATCAAAAGGCTAGGAGGATGGTGATAAAACTAGCTGAGAGGGTGGAGGAGATGTGTGGAGAATCATGAGTTCAAGTTTAGACATGTGGAACTTGAACTGCTTACTCAACATCCAAGTATAACATCCAGCAAATAACTGGATTTATAAATCTGACTGTCACAGGAGAAACCAGGCTGAGAGGTGAAGATCTTCAGTTCCAGAGTGGAAGTTAAGATCATGAGAAGAGATGAGCTGGAACAAGGAAAATATGTAGAGGAATAGCCAGGAGGCCAGTGTAACCATGAGACATACGGTTATTTCAGACAGATTTTACAAACAAGTTCAGCATGATTTCCTTGGTTGATAGAGCCAAATTAGACTTTGTCCCCAACATTTAAAAGTCAGGAAATTTTACCTGAAAATGAAGATTTCCAGATTCTCTTAAGACCAGGAGCTCTGGCCTCACTGGGCTTGCATTTTCCATAGCAACATTCCACCAGAGCTGAGTAGCAGTTTCCTTTTTTGAATGAGATACCTATTTTCCAATTCTTTATTGTCTCCGCTGTCTTAATCACACTAAGACCAATTCAACTTCTATTAAGCATTACACTGGTGCTGCTACTTTTTATAGCTGTTTCATTTTTAAAAAAATATTGTTTGCCCAGCTTGATAGGCATTTGAGTTTTTAATTCTTGGCATAAAAGGTGAGCAAAGTTAAGAGGACCACATTAGGGAGATGAAGAAGTATGGTCAGAGAAATTGGAAGAAACCAGGAAATAAATATTCTAGTTGTCAAGAAAGTTCAAGAATGAGAAGTTCAATAGTGTTATGTACTAGAGAGAGGTTCAGCAAGGTAAGAATTGAAGTGCCTTTTTGGTTTATCAATATTAACAACATTGGAGATCTTTAGAGAATCATTTTTAGCACAGGGATGGAGGTTGGAAGTGAGATCTCAGGGATATGAGGAGTGAATAGGAGATGAGCAAATGGAGACATGTTAATTTTCCTCTCCAGAAATTTTGACTAGAAAGGGAGGAACATATCTTGGCGTAGTCCGAGGCATTGGAAAGTAAACAGAATCAAAAGAGATTGTTCTTATTTAGAAGGAAGGTTTTGAGTATATTTATGGATTGCATGCAAAGAGCCAATAGAAAGGAAAAATGAATGATATACGAGAGAAGTGATAATTTCTAAAGGGAGGTGTCAGAGATGGGAGGGAATTAGAACAAAGGTACAGATGAACGGTCCACCTTTGACCAAAAGAGAGGAACTCTTTATCTCCATAAATGGTGGAGAAGAGAAAACCATGGGAAGAGGCGAGTTTGTAGGATCAAGTAGTTTATGTTCAATCACTTTTCTTGATAAAATAGAGGAAGAGTATCTACTGAATATGGGAACTATGTATTGGAGTGAAAGATCTCAGGGAGAATGAGGGAGGGTTGGCAGAGTTCCTGGGTGCAGAAGGGAGCGGAGGCTCATGGAAGACCATCACCAGGACTGTTGAATGGCCCCAAAGACCCAACTGAGGCTGGAGGTTGGGAATTCTCAGTGACACTGATCTGCATGGTTGAGTGATTTTCTCTAGCTCCATATGTCTAAGAAACAAAGTCAGGTACGTAGCACATTTACTATAGCACATGGGAACACTCCCATTATGGGTGGTAAATATGACTAAAAACACATAGTGAAAAAGCATGCATCACCGTCCTCAACCTTTAACGTTACATCTGCTGTAACCTTAAAGGCATTAATGTGCTAGAGACCATAGCTGAGCTCTCGGTGTCACCTTTCATACGTTCCTCAAGTTTTAGCAGCAGGAGGAAGATGATACTTGGTCAAGAAGCTCTCACCAGTTTTCTAGTTTTCAGCTGTTAAAAGTGCTAATTCTGGTCCAGGGCAAGTTAATCATGCCTCAGGCAGTCCACAGCATAAGGCAGAGGTAGAGTCCAAAGCCTATCCCAGCCTTGAATTGCGAAGGTGCTATCAAGAAAGTCAGAGAAAAGACAGCAGTAAGAATTAAGAGATAAGACGGAGGTGGGGTTAAAAACCAGGGACAGAGTGAACACAAAGAAAACTAACTACTATGTAGAAAAGACTGGGAGAAAATAAGAAAAGACAGAAACAAGAGGGAGGGAGAGATTTGCAAGAGAAGGAACCATGAAAAAAGAAAAAAGAGTGAGGAATAAAGGAAGAAAGAGAAGCAACCGACAAGCCTGGCTGGGAATCAGAAGCCTCCCCTCCATCTGCCTTGGGAGTTGGGGGTCTGGGGTCCCACCTGTCTATTTCTCCCTGTTGGGAGACACACATAGGCACTCCTTCCCTCCAACCTGCTGCTGACAGTCCAGGCCTTTTTGTTTTAAACAATCTATGCCAATTAAATGAAAAGTGGTGCTCAAGAGAAGCCACAAGAATTCATATTCCTTCTTTTTTAAATGATTTAACCTTCATGTGAACACAATAAGGCACCACTAAGCATCAAGACTAGGCCTATTTTGCTGATAAAAACAAAAGTGAGCAAGCTGAGAGGTTTAAGACTTTCTTCAACCAGTGATCGGGGCCCCCCCCCAACCTATGCTGTGTTCCTGAAAATGAAGAAAAAAATCTCTAAATAAAGTTTTATTTATTTCGTCATTCTGCAAAATAACCTTCTCTGAGTATGAAAGTATCAAGCCCTTGCAGCACACTCCCCATCCTCCAGGAGCACTCTGACAAGTAAAGTGAGAACAGTGTGTGGCTGGAAGTTTTAGGTTATGCTGATGTCAGCATGTTCCTTAGCTGGGGGCTATTAGCACCCCCTAAATATCCCCGAGGTGTTACTCCAGGATTTTTTTGATGTCATTTTGTCTTTTGTTCTTGTTGTTGTTTTTTAAATGGCAGCTTTACTGAGACCCATTCCAGATTTTGTGCAGTATTCTAAGCTACCCCATCACCATCTGCCAACTGGACTGCTTCCTTAATTCCTTTGATTGTAGAAATTCTAGAGTCCCCAACTGTGTCATGGGTCCCCAAGACCATCCCAGGTTTGGTGTTCACCAGAAGGACTCGCAGGACTCAGCTAATAGGTCACATGCCTGTGACTCATTGCAGTGAAATGATACAAAGAAAAGTCAGCAAAGGAAAAAGGCACAAGTCAGGAGGAAGGTGAAGCTACATAGGACAGAACTAAGTGGTTACATAAACACATATGGAAACGTGAAGTCGGGAGGAAACCAGGCACATGCTTCCAAGAGCCTTTTCCCAGCAGACTCACACAAGACATGTTGAATTCTTCCTGCCATGAATTGTGACAACACATGTGAAAATATTATCTACAAGGGAGGCTCCTTAACGATTCAGCACCCATGGTTTTTTCTGGTAGCTGGTCACATTGGCACCCTCTGCCCAGCACATACTGAATTTCAGACTCCTAGAAGGAAAGCAGGGGTTCGGCAGAAATCATATTGTTTGCATAGACAATAAATCGCATTCCTATGTCCTTTCCACGAATCATCACACTTAATATTCGTGATGTGATTTACTGTGAAATGAACTAAGTTGAAGCTTCCGGCCCCTCTGTTGCACAGATACCTTTCAGGGACCTCAGAAAGACCCTAGCCACGAATTTACACAGTGCCTATGGAAATTTTGCAAATGTAAAATAAGTTTACCTGAATTAGTTAACCTTACAAAAAACAGAAATCATATTGTTTGCATAGATACCAGCCAAGGGTCAACATTGCAAGCAGCCTCAGGCCTGCTATTGTTCATTCTTTTCTGCATGCCAACATTATTAAGATATTGATTGATTACAACAAATTTACCTTGCATTGCTGCCTTAGATCTCTTATCACTAATTAAAATATAAGGTATTATATGTATGTATGTATTTAATTACCTACTTGTTTATTTTCTGCCTCTCCCACTAGAATGTAAGCTCATGAGGACAAGGACTTTGTCATATTCACAGCTGTATCTTTAGCACCTCAAACAAGGCCTCATCTACTACGGGCACTCAACAAATACTGATTGAAGGGATGAAAGAACAGAGTAGCAGCTCAGCCTAGGATAGAGTCAGATACGATTTTCTTTTTTAAATACTCGGCAAATACAAGTCCCTCATGGGTGGCCACGACTATCAGATCAAACAACACCTGAGCCACGCTCTTCACAGGCAGTATTGTCACAGAGATTCCTGGTCTGTCGTACTTCTAAAGTTGGCCTCTGGAGATCTCACCTGCAGCTGTACGAAGAAGGCAACATCAGGATGGTCTGTATCTGCACATTCCCTTCCCTTTCTCTTATTAAAAATAAACGTTGTGCTGGTGAGTTTTTCCTGTGTTCCTCCCCACTCTCGGAAACAGTTCTAAAGTCCAGATTAAGTATTTCCTAAGGGGAGAAAAAACTATATTCCTTTTGAAGAATGACCATCTGTGCAGCCTTGGAGAAACCCTAGAGGACTCATGAATGGAAAAGGATCTCCGGGCCAAAAATCAGTTCTCACTTAATGTCTTCTCTGGCTATTGCTCTGGCAGTTGAATGAAGTCAGGTTTTCATCTTATGTAATATGATGGGACAATTCAACTTCCACTGAGTGTAGCAAACATCCCTAGAGCCACATAGGACAGAACTAAGTGGTTACGTAAACACATATGGAAACGTAAAAATTTTAAACAGAGGCTAAGCACTCTGAGGGACATGTTACCCCCAGGGGAAATTAACAGTTAGATCAACAAACAGAGCTCTCCTCTAAACCGCACATAGATTTCATACAGTTTATGGCCACACTACTGGAGGAGAAAATGACTTTATGTACACATTTTTCAAGACTTACTCTGAGAAGGAGAAAATAGGCAACACCTTTTTATCTCAGGCTATCACGAGATAGAAAAAGAAATACAGTCATGGATGACCAAGGGGCATACTAGTTGGGGTCAGAACAAACAATGTATTAGTCAGGGATTCTGCAGGAAACAGCACACTCGGAAAAAAGTATTGAAAGGAATTTAATTAAGCAACTAGCTACAAAGGTATGGGCAGGTTAAGGGAACCAACAAAGGATGGTGAGGCCTCCAGGGACTAACAGCAGCAGGAAACCTATTTTACTTTTAGGCCTGAAGGGAGCAGAGGGTGGAAGTTGTGTTATCGAAACCAGCACAATCCATAGTCCTAGGAGAGAATCCACCCGATAGGAGCTACAGCTATGTGCAGACCGAGCCCAAACCATAAGGAAATTGGAGGGAGTACATATGGAGATGGGGGTAATGAATATAAGTGGCCCAAACTCTCTTTCCTCCTACCTATCAATTTCTTGCTGATGTTTCTCACTGGCCAGACCCCACAGGAAACCACCAGGGGCAAGGAAATCTGTGTAAGACAGAGCACAGGGGTCAGCTTCCTGAAGCACAGCAAGTTAGAGAAGGGCAGAGAATGGGCAGACAAGGAACAGAGGGCAAGCGGACAAAAGTCAGCACAATAATGCCTACTAGCCTTTCCACCACTCAACTGCAGATGAGGGTTGACATTTGTTGGATGTTCGAGGCGCAGTCCTATGTCCTTTACACGAATCATCCCGCTTAATACTTGTAATGTGATTTACTGTGAAATGAACTAAATTGAAGCTTCAGTCTCCTCTATTGCACAGACAACTTTCAGGGACCTCAGAAGGACCTTAGCCATGAATTTACACAGTGCTTGTGGAAATTTTACAAATGTAAGATAAGTTTACCTGAATTAATTAACATGACTATCTCTTTCCAATTAGACTTCGCTGCTATGTTTCCCTTCCCGTCAGGTGGCATTGAGTGCATGTGGGAAATTTTTGGATATGGCTAACGTGATGTTGAGGTGGCATTACACTTAAGTTGGGTTTAGTGAGAGATTTTTAGGTGGTTTTCAATCACACCAGTGTAGAAACAGCATCCAGAAATACTCCATCTGTCTACTGTGCTGATTCATCATGGAACCAAGCTTCATGGCCAGGGGTTGTGGGATGAAAGTGAGCTACAGCATGTAATACTGGACGTGCAGCTACGGAGGAGACACGAGATTTGAAAAGCTCAAGTAAGAAGCTAGCCTCTGGAATCCTTCTAATCACAGAATGTGTAAAATTATAGGGGGAGGATGTAATTCTCATTGATGCCTAGACAATATGGAAGTTCTTTTCTTCACAAAAATACACCACAAAATTCAGGGCATATTGTAACAGCATTGTCCTTTTTTTCTCTTTCTTTGATGACAATCGTGTGAAATAGAATAGAATTTCTGTGCCTGGAGGGCTTATACTAATATCAGCGCTGCTTTTATGCAAATCATCACAAATTCTACATTTTATCATGTATTTTGTGGGCCACCAAAGTAAAACTGAGAAAAAGATATATGTAAGTATATTCTAAAGTAATGTAATAATAGCAAATATTTATTAGCATGTACTAGGTCTGGCATTGTACTAAGCACATTCTAGATATTAACTCATTTAATCTTCACAGCAACTCTTTGAGGTAGGTGCTATTGTTATTCTCCTCCTGTCTTTTCTGTTTTTTGTTTTTTAGTTTTTTTTGAGACTGAGTCTCCCTATATTGCTCAGGCTGGAGTGCAGTGGCACGATCTTGGCTCACTGCAATCTCCGCCTCCCAGGTTCAAGCAATTCTCCTGCCACAGCCTCCCGAGTAGCTGGGATTACAGGCATCCACCACCACGCCCAGCTAATTTTTGTATTTTTAGTAGAGACAAGGTTTCACCACGTTGGCCACGCTGGTCTCGAACTCCTGACCTCAAATTACCCACCCACCCTGGCTTTCCAAAGTGCTGGGATTACAGGCGTGAGCCACTGCACCCGGCCCTGTCTTTTATTTTCAAAAGGCTATAAGTCATTATTGGGATCAGAATTTGAGGTGAGAAAGGAGTACTTCTGGGGGAAGCATGAGCAAAGAGGACTTTTCTCAGGATGAAGTCCCAGGGACTGGAACAGACCTCCATGCCTGAGCCCAAGGGGACACCATGGCATGCCAAGGATGACCAAGAATAAGACATGGTATGGAAATCACTGACTGCAGACTTCAAGGAAACAGGCTGAGACAGTGAGGCATTTCAGCAATTAGTAGACTATTTAGCAGGATGGGGGCCTGAAATTATCGTTAAATTGATTTACGAAAATTAATTAATTTTGTTTGCATTTCTGAGTTTGAGGAATGAGACTTGTATTTGCTATCTAAGTTTAACTCTGTGAAAATGGAACCAAAGGAATTATACACCCTGGCTTCAACTCCTTCAAAATCTGAAATAGCTAATAAAAAGAATATTGGTTTGAGGGCCAAAAATAACTGGCTTTGAATTCCAGCTCTGCTATTTATTAACTAAGTGACCTTGAAAAATGTATAAAATTCCTCTGAGAGTTTCTTCAACTGTAAAATGGAACAATAGTGACTTAATAGTGTCATTGTAGGAATTAGCTTGGTGACTTTGAAACTCCTGACCCGCTCCTTCGTAACAGCCATTTAAATATCGGTTTTCATTATAAATGCAAATAAAATCTAAACACATTTTCTGGAAGAAAGTGTTGCTGAAACACAAATTACATAGTACCGTTTCGATACCACTAGCTAATATGCTTCATGAAGAAACCCAGCTGGAATTTAAAAAAAATTTTTGAACTCACCCAACATTTTTTCCTCTGCTTCTAAAACTGGAAACCAAGGAGGTAACACGTACCCATCTGTGCACCCACACCCTTTTGAGTATGAAATTTAAATAAAAGCCTTCTCAGTCTGTTTATACAGTACTCCTTGGCTTTGAGGCAGATAGATCTGCTTCAATTAGAACCTAATCCTGCTCACCTCATACTTGCAATGCTCTCACTAAAACTAGTGAGAGAAACAATAGTCCATCTAATTAAATTATGCTAAAGCCTGAATTCAATCCATCTGTGTATTGAGAAGTAAGATTCTGAATATTGATTATTCTTCCTTGAATGAAAACTTCACTAGCTGCTCCCCATTCTCTCCCCAATAAGGAATGATGCTTTAACTACCATATCAGCTTTTATTCTAAAACAAATTAAATAGTCCCAGTTCTAGAAAAAAAAAAAAAGAATGTTATTGTTTCCCCTTCTCCCTTCACTCTCCATTTCTGGCTTCTGGAACTTTTCTCTCTGTCCTTACCCCACCCATCTCATCTCAGGCGGCCACTTTCCGCTGGCTGCCCACTGTGGCTTTCCGTTCCTTGGTGGCACCCTGGGCTACTGGTGTCTCTCTCTTTCCTCTCTGCCTGCCATCTTTCTTCTCCTAACAATCCCTTAGGAAAGGTCTGGCTCTGTCTAGGACCTCACCCTGAGCAACACCAGGCATCTCTACTTTCCTCTGCCTGCCCAGAAATTACACAAAAGGTGTATATGGAAATCTAAGTGAACTGATGTCCTGCTTCTAATCTATTTGGGATGATTTGGTGACCCATATAGAATCTGAACCCCAATCCAGCTATCCATGAAGGTGTTCAATAAACGGACTCCATTCTACTCTGTGCAAAAGGGTAAAGGCCTACCCCTTGCTGTAATCAACTAAGGAAGAAGAGCTGGGCCGATAAATTAAATTCACGATTAAGTGATTAAAGCAGTCACCTGCAACCTTGACTTTACCATAAAATAATTCAGAAAGCTGTTAATAATATTGAAGCCCTAGCCCCACTCCATCTGATTTAATTGATCTGGTGTTTGGCTCAGGATGTGTATTTTTTTGTGTGGTTAAAAAAAAAATACTACACAGAAAACTTACCATCTTCACCATTTTTAATTGCACAGCTCAGTAGTGTTAAGTATATTCACATGTTGTGAAACAAATCTCCAGAACTTTTTCATCTTGCAAACCTGAAACTCTATACCCATTAAACCACAACTCCTCATTTCCCCCTCCTTGCAGCCCCCGGTAAGTACCATTCTACTTTCTGTTTCTATAAATTTGACTACTTTAGATATTCTTATAAGTGGAATCCTATAGTATTTGTCTTTTTTGTTTCTGGCTTATTTCACTTAGCATAATATCTTCAAGTTCATCCATGCTGTAGCATGTGACAGAATTTCCTTCCTTTTAAAAGCTAAGTGATATCCCCTTATATGTACCTACCACATTTTGTTTATCCATTTATCTGTCAGTGGACATTTAGGTTGCTTCCATATCTTGGCCATGGTGAATAGTGGTGCTGCTATGAACATTGGTATGCACTGTTGCTGAACATAATTTTCCTAGATATTGAAGGGTTTATTTCTGAGCTCTGTATTCTATTCCATTGGTCTCCATGTCTGTCTTTATGCCAATTTCACATGGTTTTAAGTACTGTAACTTTGTAACACATTTTGAAATAACATATTACAAAGTGTGTGTCCTTTAGAGTGTGATTCCTCTAACTTGATTTTCAAAATTTGGGGTCTCTTGAGATGCCACGTGAATTTTCAGATGTATTTTTCTGTTTCTGCAAAAAAAAATGCTGTGGGAATTTTGATAGGCATTGCATTGAATTTGTAGATTGCTTTGAGTAATATGGACATCTGAACAATATTAAGTCCCCAAGTCTATGAACATGAGATGTCTTTGCATTTATTTGTGTCTTCTTTAATTTCTTTCAGCAATGATTTATAGTTTTTAGTATACAAGTCTTTCATGTCCTTGGTTAGGTTTATTGCAAAGAATTTTTATTGGCCGGGCACAGTGGCTCATGCCTGTAATCCCAGCACTTTGTGAGGCCGAGGCAGGCAGATCATGAGTTCAAAAGTTCAAGACCAGCCTGACCAACATGGTAAGACCCACCTGACCAACATGGTAAGACCCTGTTTCTACTAAAAATACAAAAATTAGATTTTGTATCCTGCAATTTAGCTGAATTCATTTATTAGTTCTAATAGACTGTCTTGTGTGTGAATGGAATTTTTAGGGTTTTTATATATTAAATCATGTCATCTGTGAACAGATAATTTTACTCCTTTCCTATTTGGATGCCTTTTCTTTTTCTCATCTAATTGCTCTGACTTGGACCTCAGCACTATGTTAACTAGAAGGAGTGAGAGCAGCCATTTTTGCCTTGATCCTGATCCTGATCCTGATCTTAGAGAAATGGGAATTTTAAAAAGTTCCTTGTTCCAGATCTTAAAGGAATGAGAATTTTAAAAAAGCTTTTCAAGTGATTCTAATTTGAATCCAGGCTTGAGAATTACTGGGTTAGGGATCCATTTTCTTCATCCCAAAAAAGCTGAAGCAGAGAAAATCAGGAAGGTACCTTGGACCCCAAAGTGAAAGCTATGAAGGTAGGCTTCAATATAATGCTTTTACTAGACCTGGTCATCATCCCAAACCACTGGGCCTAGAGCATACAAGAAAGTTTCTGATACTGGTGACTAAGTGTTCATTGATTCTCAACAGAGCTGGAGAGGATAAACCTGAGCATCAGGGGTTAACTCTTCTGATTGCTGCAGTTGGCGAGGGGATGCAAACAACAAGGGTAGGTTTTCAGAATCAAAGAGACACAAATATTAGAAGAGGTAGTGGACCAAAAAAAAAATATTACTCCCCAGCATTCATTCTACTTCTAGTAACCAGCTCTGATTCCCGTTTGTAGAGCTCATCTTCCCCCATCTGCTGTCCAGGTAGCTCTGATGGAGCTGATGGAGCTGCCTTTTACTGAGGGTGGCATGAGACTAAGGAACGGCCCATCAGACCTTGTGTTCCTCCTTCAGAGCCACTGGGACTGGAGGGAGCTTTTCTTCAGATTTCTGAAGCAAAAGCAAACTCTCTTTCTCTGTGCCTTGAATCTGAGGGGATGAAGAGTCTGAAGCTATTGTCACCACCAAACCACAAAGTTTGAGATAGAGGTGAACACAGTAAATGGCTGAGCAAAGATGGAGTAATAATAAATCTAGATTACTCCTTCTTTTTTTTTTTCTGTCTGCATCTGTGGTTTGAAGTAGATGACTACTTTTGAACCCTGAAGCTAGCACTACCCCTGATCTTTTCAGTTACATAAGCACAAACAATTCCCTTCATGCCTAAGTCAGTCTGGGTTGGCATTTCTGTTACTTGCAATCAAAAATCCTAGCTGACTGAGAAAATAAGACAGATATAAAAAGAAAATAACAGTAAGCATTCAGACAGCCAGAATCCAGGCCAGCAGTCCCAGGCATGAACTCTCAGCAACCAGAGAATGGCCCCTTGATATTGGGGCCCTTGAACAGAACCTAATCCCTGGCTGAGGTCAGCCAGCAACTCAAAAAGTTGGCCCACTCTGCTGACCTTGCAAGAATTGCTGTAGTTCCCAAACCCTTCACATGTAACAGTCTCGCAGGCTACTCTTCCTTTTCTTTTCCACCATCCCTCAGGCTTCTAGCGCCAACTCTTTTCCTCCCATCAACATTGCTTTGAGGAAGAGAACTAGTTAATTTGTTCACTCTAAGGTTTACATGACTCATATGTTCTATTTGTTAAAATACCTATGTTTCCAAAGGGCACAAAGTATCCCAATGATGAATAAATTTTAGTGATGGAATGTTTTAGACACATGAGAGTAGTTACTTATATAAAATTTCAAATTGCCTTAGTTCATTGCACTGTCTTTGAAGTCTAATTCATTGCAAACAAATAAATTTGTCCATGTCTATATAGCTCTGTATGACACAATGATACAGAACTTTATTAATCATTAGAGAATACAAGAAGCCTCAGATTTTCCCTTCCTCCTATGCAGAAAAGTGCCCTCAAACACATCAAGGAAGCATCATCACCATCATCAATATTTATTAAACATTTATTATGTGTTTAGTATTGTAGGCATTGTTCTAAGCACTTTACATACATCATCTGATTGAATCCTTGCTGCTACTCTATGAAGTGCCACATCATGAATCTCATATTGCAGCTGAAGAAATTAAAGTGTAGAGAAGTTAAGCAACTTTTTCAAGGTGACATAGGTGCTAAGTTGAAGAAAACAATGGAGCAAAAAAAGGTATTAGAGGCACCAAGGTGGAGCTGGCCTCTAGGGCTCTTGATAGGTCCTCAGGAGAAACAGCCAGGTATCTAATGAAATCATTGGCTGAAAATGTTATATATTTGAGTTACATAATTCGAGAGCCAATTAGAATGTCCAACGTTCAATTAAAATGAGAGAGAAAAGAGAATCAGTCAGAGTATCAGAAATAAAACTAGATCATACATCTGCTACTTTCCAGTCTGAGCTCTTTGCATTCATTTATCATTCATTCTTTCATTTATTTGGCATCAACATTTATGAACATAGAAAATGTTCTTTTACTACATATGGAAAATGTTGGCGTTCCCTACGTTAAAAAAAAGTACAGGCACGCCTCATTTTATTGTGCTTTGCTTTGTTGTGCTTTACTGATATTTCATTTTTCATAAATTGAAGATTTGCGGCAACCTTGCCTTGAGAAAACCTGTTGGTGCCATTTTTCCAACAACATGTGCTCACATACAAATGATAAGAGCGTGAAACAGCCTTATTGCTGTTTAGTGGTCTGGATAGAAGATCAAACCAGCCACAACATTCCCTTTAAGCCAAAACCTAATCCAGAGCAAAATCCTAACTCTATTTAATTCTGTGGACGCTGAGAGAGGTGAGGAAGTTGCAGAAGAAAAGATAAAAGCTGGCAGAGGCTGGTTCATGAGGTTTAAGGAAAGAAGACATTTCCAGAACATAAAAGTGCAATGTGAAGCAGCAACTGTTAATGTAGAAGCTACAGCAAGTTATCCAGAAAGATCTAGCTATGATCACTGATGAAGGTAGCTACATAAAATAACAGATTTTTACTGTAAATGAAACAGCCTTCTGTTGGGAAAAAAAAAAAAAAGCCATGTAGGGCTTTCATAGCTAGAGAGGAAAAGTCAAGGCCTGGCTTCAAAGATTCAAAGGGCAGACAGGGCAAGGTGGCTCACACCTGTAATCCCAGCACTTTGGGAGGCTGAGGCAGGTAGATCACTTGCGGTCAGGAGCTTGAGACCAGCCTGGCCAAAATGGTGAAACCTGTCTCTACTAAAAATACAAGAATTAGCCAGGCATGGTGGTATGCACTTGTAATCTTAGCTACTTGGGAGGCTGAGGCAGGAGAATCACTTGAACCTGGGAGGCAGAGGTTGCGGTGAGCCAAGATCACGACACTGCACTCCAGCCTGGGCAACAGAATGGGAAGACTCATCTCAGAGGGAAAAAAAAAAAAGCTTGTCTTCAAAGGGCAGGCAGACTCTCTTGTAAGGGCCTAATGTAGCTGATGACTTTAAGTTGAAGCCTGTGCTCATTTACCATTTTGAAAATCCTAGGACCCTTAAGAATTACACAAAATCTAGTCTGCCTGTGCTCCATAAATGAAACAAAGCCAGGACGATAGCACATCTGTTTATTGCATGATTTACTGAATATTTTAAGCCCACTGTTCAGACCTACTGCTCAGAAAAAATATTTCTTTCAAAATATTACTGCTCATTTGTAATACACCTAGTCATCCCAGAGTTCTGATGGAGATATAGAGGAGATTAATGTTCTCATGTCTGCTAACACAATATCCATTCTGGCACCCATAAATCAAGGAGTAATTTTGACTTTCAAATCTTATTATTTAAGGAAAACATTCCATAAGGCTATAGCTGCTATAGATAGTGATTCCTCTGATGGATGTGGGCACAGTAAATTGAAACCCTTCTGAAAAGGATTTCCCATTCTAGATTCCATTAAGAACATTCATGATTCACGGGAGGAGGTCAAAATATTAATATAGAAGTTTGGAAGAAGTTGATTCCAAACCTCATGAATGACTTTGAGAGATTTAAGATGTTAGTGGAGGAAATAACCACAGATGTGATGAAAACAGCAAGAAAGATTTAGAAGTAGAGCCTGAAGATGAAGCTGAATTGCTGCAATCTCCTGATAAAACTTTAAGGATGGGATGAGTAGCTGCTTCTTACGAATGAGGAAAAAAAAAAAAAGTGGTTTCTTGAGGTGGAATCTACTCCTGGTGAAGATGCTGCAAACATTGTTGAAATGACAACAAAGCATTTAGAATATTCCAAACTCAGTCGAGAAAGCAGTGGCAGGATTTGAAAGGACTGATTGCAGTTTTGAAGGGGAGTAAAATGCGGTCAAATAACATTGCATGCTACAGAGAAATCTTTTGGGAAAGGAAGAGTCAATGGATGTGACAAATTTCATTACTGTCTCATTTTAAGAAATTGTCGCAGCCACTCCACCTTCAGCAACACCACCCTGATCAGTCAGCAGCCATCAACATTGAAGCAAGCCCCTCTACCAGCAAAAAGATGATGACTTGCTAAAGGCTCTAATGATCATTAGCATTTTTTAGCAATAAAGTGTTTTTATTTATGGTTTGTACATCTTTTTAGACAATGCGATTGCATACTTTATAGACTACAATATAGTATAAACATTACTTTTATATGCACTGGGAAGCCAAAAAATTTGTGTGACCTGCTATATTGTGATATTTGCTTTATTGTGGTATTCTGGAACCAAACTTGCAATATCTTCGAGGTATGCCTCTATAAATATATAGGCAAAATAAATAAAGCTCTTTGTTCTCAAAAAACAGTAGCGTTGGGGGAAAGGAGTTAAATCATTAGCATAATATATGATAATAGGCTAATCAGCCATTTAGAAAGGGTGGAACCATCTCTGCCTAGAGGTACCAAGAAGACTTCACAGAGAAGAAAGAGCAAAAGCTTTCAAAGGAAACCAAAGCAGGGAGGAGCAAATCCAGGAGGAAGAAACCGCACAGGTGACAGAACACAGGGGTATGAGAAGGCGAGGCTAGGAAGATGGGTAGTCTTGATCATGAGAACTTTTTTATACCAGGTTGAGGAATGATTATTTCTTTGGGTCTTGGGTGTTCTTGGTCAAATTTGCAATTATAAACAAATCAATTTTTTTTAATTCTGTAGAGAAGAGGTTAGAGCTGGGTAGGAGTGCTAGGTGGGGTATTTTCTTAATAGACTTTAGTTTTTAAGAGCAATTTTAGGTTCACAGCAAAACTCAGAGGAAGGTACAGAGATTCCCCATCTACCCTCTTTCCCAACACATTTATAGCCTCCCCGATTATCAGTATTTGGGTGGGGGATTTTCAGCACGGCAGTGGCCAGGTCAGGTTTGCTCTGGGTCAGGGTAGGAGTTGCAGGGGGGAAGGTGAGGGAGTGAGGGGAGCTGGTGGTGGTGATGCCTCTCAGGAGCTGAGGGGAGATGGGTGGAGCTGTAGGGAGTCAGGTTCAGAGGCTCTTTGTGTTAATCAGAGGAGTGCTCCTGAGTGCCTGAGCTGAGGCACAGCTGTGAAGATGGGGAGCAGGGATGCATTTGAGAGATTTAGGAACTAAACTCACAGAGATCAGTTACTGATCAGGCATGAGTGAAGGAAAAAGAAATGGTGTGTCTACTTCCCTGGTTTCTGAGCTGGGAGACCAGGTGGCTGGTAAAGGCTGCTGCTGCCTCTTTTCTGAAATTAATACATTCAAGTTATAGACAGTTCAATAATATAGAAGCAGATGAAATAATAAGCAAAAGTTCCCTTCGGCTTTTCCTCCTTCCCACTCAATGCCATTCCCCAAGGCATAGCCACTGTTAACATTTTGGTGTATTCCTCCAGATGTTTCTCCATGCCTATACTGAACTCAATTAATTTTTCAAACACAAAGAGTACTTCTACTGCAAAGACACCCTACCAAATCTTTGAAATTTCTAAAGAGGATGTTTGCACTTGACCATGAGTATCACAATGTTGGGCAAAGTTTCAGGCCAGGGGATAGTTTCAGCAATGACACTTCTTCCAGGAACCATACCTCTGAGAGTTCATCTGGGGTTATATCATAGATTTAGCCCTGTTCAGTGCAGTCATTCATAGGACCAAAAAATTGCTACACAATGCCCAAGTGTAACACCAGTAATTCAACTGATAAATCTTCTTTATTATCAATTCTCCTATAATACAGGTGCATTCATGTCCCAAACATAATCATAAAATATATTTTCTTGGTATTCAATGCCCTGGAAATGCCAACATAATTGTGTCTGTATGTACATCAGCTTTTAGTTGGAAAATTAGCTATGGAAAATTGACTCTCTCCTCTGACCTGGATAATATTACTCCTACAAATTAAAAATAAGGCAAATGTCATAAGGATGTGAAGAGATAACTGTGATGAGATAAAAAACTGCAGTTGAATGAGATCTTACACACACACTCACAATACATTAAAGCCACTCAAATTTTCAAAGAGAAAAATGTCTGCCTTTTTTTCTGGAGCTAAACTAAATCATACTGTATACACTAAATTATAAGTATTCCTATAGGGAATTCACTGGTTGGGAGTTACTACCAAGGACTATAATGGAATAAAATAGCCCCAGTTAAGAGCTCTAAATCTTTCTAAAGTTATATATTTCAGAGACAACCTGTATGAAAAGATATATTAGAATGGTAACTAACCACTAGGATATTGAGCAAGAAATTGTCAAAAATTTAAGTCTTATGTTTAATGTTTAAAATTTTGGTATAAAAATTTATACCAGGCCGGGCGTGGTGGCTCACGCCTGTAATCCCAGCACTTTGGGAGGCCGAGGTGGGCGGATCACTTGAGGTCGGGAGATCGAGATCAGCCTGACCAACATGGAGAAACCCCATCTCTACTAAAAATACAAAATTAGCCGGGCGTGGTGGCACATGCCTGTAATCCCAGCTACTGGGGAGGCTGAGGCAGGAGAATCACTTAAACCCAGGAGGTGGAGGTTGCAGTGAGCCGAGATCGCACCATTGCACTCCAGCCTGGGCAACAAGAGCAAAACTGTCTCAAAAAAAAAAAAAATTATACCAAATTTTTGGTATATTGGTATTAAAAAAACAGAAGCCAATGAAATAATAAGCAAAAGTTCCCTTCTGCTTTTCCTCCTTCACACTCAATGCCATTCCCCAAGGCAAAGACGCTGTTAACATTTCAGTGTTAACATTTTGGAACTAATATGTAGCAAGCATTAATTCTTGGTCCAGCAGTTTTCTTAAAACATCCTTGATATTTTAACTGTTTCTGGTGAGGCATCTCTCCGGTTCAGAAAGTAATTATAATTTAAATAAAAATTATTATAATAAAGAATAGTTAACATTTATTAAGCATTTATTCTATACTAAGCACTATTTTGAGGTGTTTGTATTATTCTTATTCCATTTCATCTTCACAGCACATTATTAGCACTCATTCTGAACATATGACTACTCCTGACTTTTAGAATTTTTAGAGACTCAAGATCTGCTTGTTTAGGGTGTTGTTTGGAGGTGACAAAAGATTCAATGGTTTCAAAAACTTTTGTGCAAGGAGGGAATTCTGGGAAGATGGCAAAGTAGGAAGCACCAGGAACTTGAGGCTTGAGTAGGCTGTTTTCCCCTCACAGTGTAATCAAAGCCGTCAGTAAATTCGGACTGGACAGAGCCCACCGAGATTCCGCCTCTCTGGGCAGGGCATCTCTGAAAGAAAGGCAGCATCCCAAGTCAGGGGCTTATAGATAAAACTCCCATCTCCCTGGGACAGAGCACTTGGGGGAAGGGGTGGCTGTGGGCACATCTTCAGCAGACTTAAATATTCCTACCTGCCATCTCTGAAGACAGCAGTGGACCTCCCAGCACAGTGCTCAAGCTCTGCTAAGGGACAGACTGCCTCCTCAAGTGGGTCCCTGACCCCTGTGCCTCCTCATGGGGAAATACCTCCTGGCAGGAGTTGACAGACACCTCATACTAGAGAGCTTGGGCTAGCATCGGTCAGGTGCCCATCTGGGACGAAGCTTCCAGAGGAAAGAACAGGCAGCAATCTTTGCTGTTTTGCAGCCTCCGCTGGTGATACCCAGGCAAACAGAGTCTGGAGGAGACCTCCAGCAAACTCCAGCAGACCTGCAGAAGAGGGGCCTGATGTTAGAAGGAAAACTAACAATCAGGAAGTGATAGCATCAAATCAACAAAAAGGATGACCACTCAAAAAACCCATCTGAAGGTCACCAACATCAAAGACCAAAGGTAGACAAATCCACGAAGATGAGGAAAAAACAGTGCAAAAGGCTGAAAATTCCAAAAACCGAATGCCTCTTCTCCTCCAAAGGATCACAGCTCCTCACCAGCAAGGGAACAAAATTGAACAGAGAATGAGTTTGATGAATTGACAGAAGTAGGCTCCAGAGAGTCATAACAAACTCCTCTGAGCTAAAGGAACATGTTCTAATCCAATGCAAGGAAGCTAAGAACCTTGATAAAAGGTTATAGGAACCGCTAACTAGAATAACCAGGTTAGAGAACCTAAATGACCTGATGGAGCTGAAAAACACAGCATGAGAACTTCGTGAAACATACACAAGTATAGCCAAATTGATCAAGTGGAAGAAAGGATATCAGAGATTGAAGATCAACTTAATGAAATAAAGCATGAAGGCAAGATTAGAGAAAAAAGAATGAAAAGGAACAAACAAAGCCTCCAAGTAATATGGGACTATGTGAAGAGATCAAACCTACATTTAATTGGTGTACCTGAAAGCGACGAGGAGAATGAAACCAAGTTGGAAAACATACTTCAGGATATTATCCAGGAGAACTTCCCCAACCTAGCAAGATAGGCAAACATCCAGAGAACACCACAAACATACTCCTTGAGAAGAGCAACCCCAAGACACATAATTTTCAGATTCACCAAGGTTGAAATGAAGGAAAAAGTGTTAAGGGCAGCCAGAGAGAAAGGCTGGGTTACCTGAAAAGAAAAACTCATCAGACTAATAGTGGCTCTCTCTGCAGAAACCCTAGAAGCCAGAAGAGAGTGGGGGCCAACATTCAACATTCTTAAAGAAAATAATTTTCAATCCAGAATTTCATATCCAGCCAAACTAAACTTCATAAGTGAAGAAGAAATAAAATCCTTTACAGACAAGCAAATGCTGAGGGATTTTGTCACCATCAGGCCTGCCTTACAAGAGCTCCTGAAGGAAGCACTAAATATGGAAAGAAAAAAAAACAGTACCATCCACTGCAAAACCATACAAAGATGTATTAGTTTAAAAAATAAAAATGAAAATAATAACAAATAGTAAAACCTGGGAAAGGGAAAGAATCTGATTTCCAGAGTTACTGCATTAGATTTAAATGTCTGGTTTTCAATAAAAAAATTTTAAGGCATACACAAAGAAACAAGAAATATGGCTCATTCAAAGGAAAAAATAAACAAAACAGCCCCTGAAACAGACATGATGGTGGCTGGGCACACTGTCTCACACCTGTAATCCCAGGACTTTGGAAGGCTGAGGCAGGCAGATCACTTGAGGCCAGGAGTTCAAGACCAGCCTGGTCAACATGGTGAAACCCCATCACTACTAAAAATACAAAAGCCAGGAGTGGTGGTGCATGCCTATAGTCCCAGCTACCTGGGAGGCTGAAACACAAAAATCCCTTGAACCTGGGAGGTGGAAGTTGCAGTGAGCTGAGCTCATGCCACTGTATTCCAGCCTGGGTGACAGAGTAAGACTCTGTCTCAAAAAAAAAAAAAAAAAAAAAAAAAAAAAGATGGTAGAACTAGTTGACAAAAACCTTTAAAATTACTGTCTTAAAGATGCTCAAATAACTAAAGGGAGATATGGAGAAAGTCAAGAAGACAATGTTTGAACAAAGTGGAAACAGCTGTAAAGAAATAGAAAACCTACAAAGAAACCACTAAGAAATTCTGGAGCTGAAATGAACAATAAATGAAATAAAAAATTCACTAGAAGGATTCAAAGGTGGATTTGAGCAGGCTGAAGAAAGAGTCTATGAACCTGAACATAGAACAACAGAAATGATCATGTCTGAGAAACAGAAAGAAAAAAGATTGACAAAAAGCGAACAGAGCTTAAGGGACCCGTTGAACACCAACATACTGTGAAAGTCCCAGAAGAAGAAAAGGAGAAAGGGGAAGAGGGAACAGATAAAGAAATAATGACTGAAAACTTTCCAAATTTGATAAAGATTATAAATATAAATGCCAAAGAGATCAAATAACTCCCAAGTAAAATAAACTGAAAGAGACTTACACAGAGACAGATTATAATCAAACTTTCAAATGGCAAAGAGGGACTCATGAAAACAGAAAGAGAGAAATGATTCATCATATACAAGAAATCTTCAATAAGATTATCAGCAGATTTCTCATCAGAAGCTTTGGAACTAAAAGGCTGATATATTCAAAGTTCTAAAAGAAAAAAAATAACTGTCAACCAAGACTCCTATATCTGACAAAACTGTCCTTCAAAGTGAAAGAAACATTAAGATACTCCCAGATAAAACAAAAACTGGGGGAGTTTGTCATCACTAGCCCTGCCCTGTAAGACATGTTCAAGGGAGTCAGGCAGGATGAAATAAAAGGATACTAGATAGTAACTCACAATCTTATAAAGAAATAAGGATCTCAATAAAGGTACACACACGTACAATTATAAAAGTCAAAATTATCATACGAACAATTTGTAACACTATCTTTTGTTTTCTACATGGTTTAAGAGACTAACACATTGAAAAAAATTTTATTAGCTTAAAATGTAGAATTTTGGTAACTTTTGTTTGTAACTCCACATTCTATTTTCTACATAATTTAAGAAACTAATATATTTTAAATGATTGCTAGAATATATTTTGGTACACACAATAGAAAAACATGTAATTTTGTGACATCAACAACTAAAAGAGGTAGGGATGGGGCTGTAAAAACAGTAGGTTTTTTCTTTGTTATTCAAGTTAAGTTGGTATAAGTTCAAATTAGAGTGTTATAACTTTACTGTGTTAAATGTAATTCCTACAGTAACTATAAAGAAAATAGTTATAGAATATACACCAAAGAAAATGACAAAATAATTTAAATATTTCACTACAAAAAAACAATGAAACATATGGTTTCAATGAAACAATAATGTAGGAAATGAACAAAAACCCTATAAGGCATATTGAAAACAAATAGTCAAATAACAAAACTAAGTTCTTTCTTAGCAGTGATTAATTTAAATGTAAATAGATTAAACTCTCCAATTGAAAGAAAAATTGGCAGAATAGATTAAAAAACACATAAACTGTATGCTGTTTAAAAGAGGCTCACTTTAGATCAAATAGATTGAAAAAGACACAGATTGAAAGTGAAAATATTTAAGAAGATATTTTGTGCAAATAGTAACCAAAAGAGAGCAGAAGCAGTGATAGTAACATCAGACAGAATAGGTTTTAAATACAAAAACATTGCAAGGGTCAAAGAAGGATATTACATTTTAATAAAAGGTTCAAATACAGCAAGGAAAGATAACAATTATAAACCTTTATACATACCTAAAAATAGACTGTTAAAAATATGAAGTAAAACCTAATGCAACCAAATGGAGAAATAGACAGTTCTACCATAGTCAGAGACTTCAATACCCCACTCTCAATGATGGATAGAACAACCAGGTAGAAAAATAAGGAAGTAGAGGACTTAAACAACACAATATACCAACTAGATGAAACAGACATATATAGAACAGTTTACCCCCAAACAGCATATATATTCTTCTCAAGTGCACATGTGACATTTTCCTGGATAGAACATATATTAGGCCACCAGTAAAGTCTCAATAGAATTGAAAAGATAGATGTTGGGCAAAATATCTTCACTGACCACAACGGATAAAGTTAGAAATAACCAAAAAAGGTGGAAATTCAAATATTTGTGGAAATTAAACACAATACTCTTAAACAATCAATAGATCGAAGATGAAATCACAAGGGAAATTAGGAGGTACTTAGAGAAAAATAAAAATAAAATACAACATATCAAAACTTACAGGACACATTGAAAAGAGGAAAATTTATAGCTAAACAGTAGTCTCCTCTTATTCATGAAGGGTGCATTCCAAGGTCCCCAGTGAATGCCTAAAACCTCAGCTAATATCCTATATCTACTATGTTTTTTCCTATACATATATAGCTATGATAGTTTAATTTGTAAATTAGGCATAGTAAAAGATACACAATGAAATAGAATAATTAAGCAATATATTGCCATAAAAGTTATACAAATGTGGTTTCTCTCTCAAAATATCTTATTGTACTATACCCACCTATTTTCAGGCCTGTGAGTAACTGAAATTAAGGAAAGTAAAACCAGAGACAAGAGGTCACTACCATAAATGCTTACATTAAAAACGAAGAACAATCTCAAATCAGCAATCTCACTTGACAAGTTAAGGAACTAGAAAAAAAGGAATGAACTAAACCCAAAGCTAGCAGAAGGATGATGATAATGAAGATTAGAGCAGAGATGAATAGAAAACAATAGAGAAAATCAGTAAAACCTATGTTGGTTCTTTGAAGAGATTAACAAAATTGACAAATCTTTAGTTAGATGAACTAAGGAAAAAATGAGAAGACTTAAATTACTAAAATCAGAAATGAAAGTGGGAACATCACTACTTATTTTACAGAAATAAAAAGGATCATGAATACAGTATTATAAATTATTGTGTGCCAACAAATTAGGTAACCTAGAAGAAAGAAATAGGTAAGTTCCTAGAAACACAAAACCTACTGTATTAGTCAGGGTTCTCTAGAGGGACAGGACTAACAGAATAGATGTATATATGAACGGGAGTTTATTAAGGAGTACTGACTTACACAATCACAAGGCCACATCCCACAGTAGGCCATCTACAAGCTAAGGAGCAAGGAAGCCAGTCTGAGTCCCAAAACCTCAAAAGCAGGGAAGGTGACAGTGCAGCCTTCACTTTGTGGCCAAAGGCCTGAGAGCTCCTGGCAAACAACTGGTGTAAGTCCAACGATCTAAAAGCTGAAGAACTTGGAGTCTGATGTTTGAGGGCAGGAAGCATCCAGCACGGAAGAAAGATAAAAGCTGGAAAACTCAGCCAGTCTGGTTCTTCCATGTTCCTCTGTCGGCTTTTATCTCCGTCGTGGCGTCAGCTGATTAGATGGTGCCCACCCAGACTGAAGGTGGGTCTGCCTCTTCCAGTCCACTGACTCAAATGTTAATCTCCCTTGGCAACACCCTCACAGACACACCCAGAAACAGTACTTTGCATCCTTCAGTCCACTCAAGTTGACACTCAATGTTAACCCTCACACCTACCAAGACTAAATCATAAAAAAAAAAAATAGAAAATTTGACTAGACTTATGACCAGTAAGGAGATTAAATCAGGAATCAAAAATCTCCTGACAAAGAAAAGTCCTGGACCTGATGGCTTCACTGATAAATTCTATCAAACATTTAGAGAAGAACTAGTATTAACTCTTCCCAAACTTTTTCCAAGAAATGAAGAGGAAGAAACACACCCTAACTCATTCTAAGAAGCCAGCAGTACCCTGTTACAAAAGCCAAGCAAAGACACTGCAAGAAAATTACAGACTAATATCCCTTATGAACACCGATGCAAAATTTCTTAGCAAATTGTAGAAGACTGAATTCAGCAGCATATTAAAAGGATTATACATCATAACCAAATGAGATTTATTCCTGGAATGCAAGGATGATTCAATGTATGAAAATCACCAAATGCAACACACCATATTAGCAGAATGAAAGAAAAACCTACATGATCATCTCAAATGATTCAGAAAAATCATTTGACAAAATTCAACATCCTTTCATTAAAAAAAGAAACACTCAACAAACTAGGAAGAAAAAGCAACCACTTCAACATAATAAAAGCTGTATTTTAAAATCACAGCAAACATCATACTCAATGGTGAAAAATTGAAAGTTTTTCCTCTAATGAAGCAGGATGCCAACTTTCACCACTTATACACAGTACTGCATGTTCTAGCAAGAGCAATTAGGCAAGAAAAAAGAAATAAAAGGCATCCAAATTGGGAAGAAAGAAGAAGATAAAGTATATGCAAGGAAGCCCTGTCCAAATCAAGCATTTGGAACTGCTTCCTGGCTGAGAGTAAATTGCCTACGTTGGTTACTGTATAAAGTCAAACTTTAGCACCTGGTTCCACCCCTGACAAACAGAAAATCTACACTCAGAAACATTACCCTGGCACATCTTGGACTAGTCGTTGCTAGGATAGGGTGTCCAATGTGGATGCAGATGAGAATTGCTTCCGGATCTCAAATTAAGGAAAGGGTATGTATTAATATTTCCTGGGGAGTTGCAGTGAGTGGCTGTGGATGTATGTATGAGCAACAGCACATGTATCTTCAGTGAGATCTTACCCAATAGTTATTAAAAGTTGAATTCATTGCTGTCAAAACAATTAGACAGACCAAACAACCAAAACAACCATGTATGTATACCCATTGGAATCCTCACAAAGATGTCTTATTAAGTGAAAAATCCTAGATACAGAAGGGTTTGCGTGGCATTTTGCCATTGGCTTAGAATGCAAGTGGTGGAAGGAGGACATATTTACATCTATGCTCAGATGATCAGAGAATATAACAGGAAAGTTTCATAAGAAATTACCTTAGGGGACAGTGCCTGGGAGACTGAAGGTCAGAAATAAAAGAAGACTTGATTTCACTGTTTACTCCTTTACAATTTTTGAATTTCTAAAGCCATGTGTATGTATTAACTATTTCAGATAGATAGGTGACAGATGGATAGATAAATAGCATAGCTAGCAGGATTTCTTATATCTGCTCCCTCCATATCTATTTTGTTAACCTTGCTTATGTCCTGAGGGGCTGACCTTTGGTTTCCTGTTGTGTTTGGTCAATGGGAGCCCCAGCAGCAGATCAGAGGAGAGGAAAGGGGACGAGTCAGGTCAAGGTGTTTATTCTCTCATCTTCCTCTCTGTGGGGTTATGGTGGACTCTGGGAGTCAACAAAAGGGCATGGTTCTTGGCAGGTGGCCCTCTCCACACTGCTTCTCTATCTATAGGTTCTGATAGAATCCCTATCAGAATTCTATGGTGGACTCTAGAAGTCAACAGAAGGGCCCTCCCCAACCCCCTTCAGTTCTGATAAGGATTCTATCATCCATCATAGTTTTCCTAAACCCCTACCACATCTTTGTAAATTATCTCTTTATTAAACTCTCCTTTTCAGATTATATTTCAGTGAGCCAAAGGTTTCTGTTGGGACCCTAAGAGACAAACAAACAGAGAAATGAGACAGATGGGGTGCGGGGAATGGGAGAGAGGTAACAAAAAGAGAATGAACTTGAAGGGGGTAATGTAGAAGTGTTGCATCACCAGAGGCACCGCATTCTAGAGTTGAGCCCTCAGCATTACAAGCTCATTGACATGTTTTTGCTAGGGCTTAGAGGATGGGTCTCTTTCTACTAAGGTCACAAGAGACTGAAGAATTATGATGAAGATTATTATTATTAATTTAGAGATGGGGTCACACTATGTTGCCCAAACCTCAAATTATCCTCCTGCCTCAGCCTCCTAAAATGCTGGGATTCCAGGCATGAGCCACTGCACCTGACTGAAGAATTAATCAGAATTCCAGTTTACTTATTTAGAGCAAAAACCAGAACTTCCAAAGGGAATACTAGAGTGTCTCCTGAATCATCACAAAAATAAAAACTTAGGTGTGGCATGAAGTTAGTGGTAGGTAGACATTGCCTTATAAATATTATGCCCTCAGCAGAATCCCAGAATGCACCAAGCTGCCTCATGGAGATTATTTAATGTAATAATTTTTCAAACAAGTAGGGGATAACTCCCCCCCAGAATTTCAAACATGTGAAGGCTTTAAAAATATCTCCACATTCCTGAAAGATATCAAAATAATCCCTTGGGAGTTATTTCCTTCCTTAGCTGCTTTCCTTAACCCACTGGAAATCACCGTCTGTGATGAGAACTGTTCCTGGTGACAGTGTTCCTTACCTGTATCTGTACGGGCAGAGAAGAGGTCCAGAAGCACAAATCATGTCCAATCTATTCATTTGAAGAAGGAAAAAAATGAAAGCCAAGGAGGAAAGTTAACTTGAATGTGGTCATGGTAAGTTAGTGCTAGGAACTACCCAGGTATCTTGATGATGATGCTTCTTCGAAACATATTGAATGTTTATAATAGAACAATTATTGAAGGAAGCATCTCTTAAATTATAATTCTTTGGCAAGCAATGCTCCCTGTATGTAACAGTATATATAACAGCTATGTTAAATTGACTTGAATATCCTGTTTTTCTATTATAAAAAAGACGTTGATTCATATTTAAAGAGGTTATTCATTTGCATGAGAAAATAACTAGAGAGTTGTATGCTGAGTGGTGACATTTAAAGATAATCTAATTCTTTTATTTAGATATAACTCACATATAGTAAAATCTCCTTTTTTAGGTATACAGTTCAAGAATTTTTGACAAATGTTTTCAGGTACATAATCCTGCCACAATCATCACTGAACAAAATTCCTTCATGCCCCTCAGTAGTCAATACCCTCCCCCAACTTTCAGCCCTTGACAACCTTTGATCTAATTTTTGTTCTTGATCTAAGTTTTGCCTTTTTCAGATGCCATATAAATGAAATCACTTACGGCCTTTTGAGTCTGACTTATTCCACTTGGCAAAAACCATTTAAGATTTCTTCATTTTGGTGCACGTGTTAGCAGTTCGTTCCTTTTTTCTCCTGAGTAGCGTGCCACTGTATAGATGTATCACCATTTGTCTATCCATTCAGCAGTTGATGAATATTTGGGTTGTTTCCATTTTGGGTAATTATGAATAAAACCACTATTAACATTTGTGTACAAATATTTATATGGGCACTTGCTTTCATTTCTCTTTGGTAAATATCTGCAGTAGGATTACTAGGTCATATTTAAGTATGTGTTTAACTTTTAAAGACACTGTAAAACTGTATCCCAAAGTAGCTGTGCCATATTGCATTCACACCAATATTCTAAAGGGTTCCAATTGCTCTGCATCCTCACCAGAATTTGGTGTTGTCAATCATTTGTTTGTTTTCTAAATTTTAGTCATTTTCATAGGCAGGTTGTGGTATCTCACTGCAGTTCTAACTAATGATATTGAGCATCCTTTCATGGGCTTCTTTGCTACCCATGTCTCTTCTGAAGAAATATCTTTCAAATATTTTTCCCATTTTAAATTAGGGTATTCATTTCTTATTGTTATAAATTTAGAGATTTCTTTCTTTTTCTTTATTATACTTTAAGTTCTGGGGCACATGTGCAGATCTTGCAGGACTGTTACATAGGTATACACATGCCATTGTGGTTTGCTGCCTCCATCCCCTTGTCACTTACATTAGGTATTTCTCCTAATGTTATCCCTCCCCAACTTCCCCTAGCCTCCCACCCCCCAACAGACTCCAGTGTGTGAAGCTCCCCTCCCTATGTCCCTGTGTTATCATTGTTCAATACCCACTTATGAGTGAGAACATGTGGTGTTTGGTTTTCTGTTCTTGTGTCAATTTGCTGAGAGTGATGGTTTCCAGATTCATCCACGT
The DNA here is from genome assembly GCF_030222135.1 of Aotus nancymaae. NCBI lineage: Eukaryota > Metazoa > Chordata > Mammalia > Primates > Aotidae > Aotus > Aotus nancymaae. Next base: position 44,435,527 of record NW_026988431.1, on the reverse strand, counting down.
CCCTGCAAAAGACATGAACTCATCGTTTTTTATGGCTGCATAGTATTCCATGGTGTATATGTGCCACGTTTTCTTTAACCAGTCTATTCTTGATGGGCATTTGGGTTGGTTCCAGGTCTTTGCTACTGTAAACAGTGCAGCAATGAACATACATGTGCATGTGTCTTTTTAATACAACAGTTTATAATCCTTTGAGTATATACCTAGTAATGGGATTGCTGGGTCAAATGGTATTTCTATTTCTAGATCCTTGAGGAATTGCTACACTGTCTTCCACAATGGTTGCACTAATTTACACTCCCACCAACAGTGCAAAAGTGTTCCTATTTCTCCACATCCTCTCCAGTATCTGTGGTCTCTAGATTTTTCAATGATTGCCATTCTAACTGGCATGAGATAGTATCTCAATGTGGTTTTGATTTGCATTTCTCTAATGACTGGTGATGATGAGCGTTTTTTCATGTTTGTCGGCCGCATAAATGTCGTCTTTTGAAAAGTGCCTGTTCATATCCTTCACCCACTTTTTGATGGGGTTGTTTTTTTCTTGTATATTTGTTTTCATTCTTTGTAGATTCTGGATATTAGCCCTTTGTCAGATGGGTAGCTTGCAAACATTTTTTCCCATTCTGTTGGTTGCCAGTTCACTTTAATGATTGTTTCTTTTGCTGCACAGAAGCTCTTAAGTTTAGTTAGATCCCATTTGTCTATTTTGGCTTTTGTTACCATTGCTTTTGGTGTTTTAGTCATGAAGTCCTTGCCTATGCCTATGTCCTGAATGGTATTGCCTAGGTTTTCTTTTATGGTATTAGGTCTTATATTTAAGTCTTTAATCCATCTGGAGTTAATTTTTGTATAAGGTGTAAGGAATGGGTCCAGTTTCAGCTTTCTGCACATAGTTAGCCAGTTTTTCCAACACCATTTATTAGACAAGGCATCATTTCCCTATTGCTTGTTTTTGTCAGGTTTGTCAAAGATCAGATGGTTGTAGGTGTGTGGCATTACTTCCGAGGCCTCTGTGCTGTTCCATTGGTCTACATCTGTTTTGGTACCAGTACCATGCTGTTTTGATTACTGTAGCCTTATAGTATAGTTTGAAGTCAGGTAATATGCTGACTCCAGCTTTGTTCTTTTTGCTTAGGATTGTCTTGGCTATGCGGGCTCTTTTTTGATTCCATAAGAAGTTTAAGATGTTTTTTTTCCAGTTCTGTGAAGAAGGTCAATCTTTATGTAAGTCCTTTATCAGATATATTTTTTTCACATATTTTCACTCCATCTGTGGCTTGTTTTTTTTTTTTCATTATTTACAGTGTTTTTCAAAGAACAGAAAATTTTAATTTATCAATTTGTTTTTAATTTTATGGTTCATACTCTTTTTGTCTAAGAAATCTGTACCAAAAGAAACAAAGACTTTATGTTTTCTTCTAGAAGTTTTATATTTTAGGCTTTACTCTTAGATCTACAATACATATCTAATAAATTTTGCATATGGTATGGTTTTCCTTTTAAAATCTCTTTGTTAAAATAATCTTTTTCATAACGATAAAAGATTTCTTGTGTAATTAATATGACAATGTCATCAGCTAGCTTAGTTTTCATCCCAGTAGAAGTGAAGGCATAGAGTGAAGCTTAGTTCTCCTCCATAAGGACCCTAGGTTTGTTGAATTTACATCTATTCTCAGTAGTGCCTATGGCTTGGTACCCAGGCATTATACATCACTTAAATACACAATGTCATGTCTGATCTGCCTTGCTGGTAATTTTCAGCACATGGCAAGTCAAAGAGTTTTGGTTCCCAACTATGGTAATTCCATAGACAGACTCAACCTAGAAATTTTGCCTTGTTTTATTAGTGCTTAATAAAACTGTCTCGGCCATCAGGTTTAAAATATTTAGTTTTAATACTTCACTGCCCTAGAGACTAGCCTATATTTTACTAAAAGAAAGTATTATTTTTCTAAGATACACAGATATGCACTTCATTAAGGATTTTCATCTTCTCAGAGGTAGGCAAGGTATTTATTCTTGATAATTAAACTGAAGGAGGAGAAAGCATGCATATCTAGAACAGTTATGATAGAAGATATTTGAAAAATTAATTCATGTGTGTTCTCCCTTCTCTATATGTCTGATTCTTGTGTATCTCCGCTGGGGGTCAGAGGTAGAAAGAGTCAGATCTAAGCAGGACACGCATTGCTGCCTGCCAGTTTGCTAAAGGTCATCATAGTCTGGGAAAGTAAAAAGGAGGAAGGCACCCGGTAGTAAGAAGGGAGTGTATTGGGAAACTAAGCTGGAGCTGGAGTGGAAGTCAAGTCCTAGATGATTGCACCCAGTTGTGCTGCTATCCAGTCCTTCTTGGGACCAGCTAGTGAGTCCCACCACTGACAGAAGCCATTGACCAACAGCAGGGTTGCTTATCTGTGCTCCAGGACCCAGTTCAGCCCTCTCTACTCCTTCTGCTTCCCTCCATGAAGTCAATCCCAGGACATTCAGCAGCCTGGAACTCTTATGGTTCCTCCAGGAGAGGAGGGTGGGGCCCTGAACACCTGTAGTGACAGCATGAAAGGGGAATACTCATCCCTGAGGAAGGAAGGACCAACAAGACCAGCTTGATTGAAAGTTCCCACTGGGCCAGGCGCGGTGACTCATGCCTGTAATCCTAGCACTTTGGGAGACTGAGGCAGGTGAATCATGAGGTCAGGAGTTTCAGACCAACCTGGCTAACATAGTGAAACCCTGTCTCTACTAAAAATACAGAAAATTAGCCGGGCGTGGTGGCAGGCACCCATAATTCCAGCTACTTGGGAGGCTGAGGCAGGAAAATTGCTTGAACCTGGGAGGCGGAGGTTGCAGTGAGCCAAGATTGTGCCATTGCACTCCAGCATGGGCAATAAGAGTAAAAACTCCATCTCAAAAAATAAATAAATAAAGTTTCCACTAAGCTAGGGCAGTGTTGGCCACAGAGACCCAGTGACTGGGGACAGTTGATGCCAACACATATATGTACCTCACATGGGGTCTGAGTAGCTACCACCTGTCCTTCACTAAATGGCCATCACAGTCAGTTTCACCTAGTACACTGGACCAAGAGTCAGATGGTGGGGAAAGCTGAAAATCAATGCCTCCAGTAAGTTTTCTTTAGAATGCACATAAACAGGCAAAAGACAAAACGGGTAAAAGACAAAGAAAACTTTGAAAACAGAGAACTATACTTGACTGCCAGAAAGGAGAATGGTGACAGCTGGAGAAAAACTGAACAATAAATTTGGGTACTACTGGGCAGTTCAAGGCTTTATTGGTGGGGGAAAAATTGCTTCCTTCTCAAATTTGCAGACTGTCTTCCAATGATTTGACATGCATCTCTCAATATCACTTTTAAGTTTTCAGGAGACATAATCTGGTTGATTTAGATGTCTATTCCTAATCAAAGTAGGATAGAGAGGGTGGGGTCATATCATTCAAATGTGGCTGGCATGGAGTTTATATCTGTGGTGTGTGCCTGTAGTCCCAGCTACTTGGGAGGTTGAGGCAGTAGAATCACTTGAGCCTAGGAGTTTGAGACTGGCCTGAAAATATAGTGAGACTCTGTCTTAAAACAAAAGTTGGTAATCACCAAATCAAACTGCCCCAAAATTTACTATTTTAGCACATCTACCCTAAGTTATATCAATGAGGGAAATTATTATCTGTCTCCCTGTGCTAGGAATGTGGATTGCCTATTATTGTTAAAGGAAGTGTCTTAAACTATGCCTTCTTTCTTTACCTCTTTGGTTAAATAACGTTTTCTTCCTTTACGTAATAGCTCAGACATTCTTCCTGGTGAAGGTTAAATGTCAACATAACCTTAATGTGAGATACCAACGAGAAACCCAGACAAATCCGAAGGTCTCACACTAGATCTTATTTGACAGATGGCATGGGCAGCAACTCTCCTCCACCCCTTAGTTCCTCTCTGTGACTTCTGTGTCAGAAGCACAACTCTTGTACTTACTCTAAACGTCTCTACAACCATCATCAGCCCTAAAAACCCCTGCACTGAATTCTCCCTCTCAGTCCAAACCCACTGTGGGTTCATCTGTATTCCAAGAGAACTTTGTTTTCTTTCTCTTCCTTTCCCTCAATCCTTTTAATCCTCCAGTTCAAGCAATTAGCTCTACAAATATTAGCTGCAATCAAGGTCTAACACATGTGGTAATTTTCTCTCTAATAAATCAATCAATTCTTTCTATGGAGTGTTTTTTTCCCTTACAGTCATTAGAAAATTACAATGCTACTTGAGGATCACCAGCAACTTGAATTAGTCAAGGAACGTCAATCAAATTTGCCAGATTATGCTTTAAAGATGAGAAAAAATGGGGTAGATTTACAAAGCCCTCTTGTCTTAGAATAGGAAGCTTGATAGACCCTTGTTGAATCTCTTTTAGAGAGGCCTTGGAGTATAATGATGCCTTTGGAGCAAAATCAAAATCAGTACTACCAGTGACAAATCAGACAAAATATAGAACCTCTCATTAAATAATCTAAAAATTAATAATTGGAATAATCAGCCATACAGTATCCCTGGGCAATGCAATATTCCATAATAGTTAACACATTAGCACAGCAAAGAAAAAAGACATAATCTAGCAAATGGCCAAATTTTAGTTCTATAACTTATTTTTTTTTTCTTTAAATAGGAATTAAAGGAGTCAAACTGTGTTTCTCAGAGCTGTCTTTTGCATTGTGGGTAGGACTCTCTAGGAAGTAGGGAAGAGGGGAGCCCAGTGACAGCTCCTTGACCATCCACCCTTCCAGTATAGCAGCTCAATTTTTGTCTTATTTCACATAAGAGTTCTGTTGAGGCAACAGGTTTTCTGCTTAAAAATGATTTGAGAATCACCTATCTAGCCCAGACCACTCTTTTCATAAATATGTCAAATTAATGCCAGAGAAGGAATTTTTTTTTTCCTGAGATGAAGTGTCACTCTGTTGACCAAGATCTCAGCTCACTGCAACCTCCAGCCCCTGGGTTCAAGTGATTCTCCTGCCTCAGTGTCCCTAGTAGCTGGGACTACAGGCACACGCCACCACACCCGGCTAATATTTTTGTATTTTTAGTAGAGACGGGGTTTCACTATGTTGGCCAGGCTGCTCTTGAACTCTGACCTCGTGATCTGCCCACTTTGACCTCCCAAAGTGCTGGGATTACAGGTGTGAGCCACCATAACGAGCCAGGAATTCTTAATTTAGTGATAGAGCAGGAAACAGATCCTGTACAGAATCTTCCCATGCCATGCCATACTGTCTCTTATACTTGGGGAACAAATTAGGTGGGAATTTGCATGCCTCTGGAATGGGGCTTCCTTTTTTTTCCTTTTGTTTTCAAATGGTTACAAGGAAAAATTGATGCAGCCAAGTTAGTATGAGAAGAGGCACAAATCCTACACTGGAAGAGTCTGCAATTGTGCTCCTTTCTCTACAAACTTTGTAGTCACTCTGAAGAATTATATCATTATCCAGCACCTGAAAGGGGTCACAGGAGGGGGAGGCCTACTTCAAGTTTCTTATGTCACCAAATGTATTCCTATTAAGATTGAGAGAAGTAAAGATTTCAGCAGGATACTTGGTGAAAACTTGCTGACATTAATGACTCAAATTCTCAGAGAGACTGCAAGGAAAATGGTGTCATCACTGTCATTCAAGACATTTAAGATGAAATTTCAAAAGAAGGCTGTCAAGCATAATGACTGCCAGGTTCCATTATATCATTCTCAGCGGGTGGATCACACACACTACTACGCAGCCTGTGGGTGGCTGATGCTGAAGTTTGAAAGGAAGCTGCCTGGAGAAGAGGCGGGGGTGGGTCTGCCTCACATGAACAGTATACAGCACCATTGATATTCACATGGTGATTTGGAGGTAAATCTATGAATTGGGGCCTGGTCTTTAGTTAGGGAAAAGCTGAAACCTAGTGCTGAAAAAATGTAGGAAAGCTTGAGCTGTAAATGATAGTGCCAATTTATTAATTTGCTACGAGCATATTCCTCTCCAGCGACCCAGATGCTCATGTCTGTGTGCATTCCAGCACTGAGATACCTGCAAAGCCTAGTTTGTAATCAGAAGGTAGCTATGTGAGAAGGAGGTAAGGGCAGTGGCTTCCGACTTTGGCTGCACAATGCAATCACCTGGGGTAATCCGATGCTAAGGCCATACTCTAAAATCAGATAAATCTGAATCTCAGGGATGAGGACACAGACATCAGTACTTTTGAAATCTTCTCAAGTGATTTTAATGAGCAGCAAAACTGAGAACCACTGTGTCAGAGCAAAGGGTAAGGGTTCAGGCCTCAAAGGGTGAGCCTCACCCTTTCTACTCAGGGATCTTGTGTGTCATAGACCAGTGGGGTTTGGTTTGGTTTTGTTTTAAATCATGAGCAGACATAGGTTTGTCAGTTTCTAAATGTGTCAAATAAAATCATTAAAAATTCAACTACCATTATCTCATTAAAGAAAGAAAATTTTTACAATAAAAATTAGGAAGGGCCTAATTTCAGGATATAAGAGTAACTCAATATTTTGTATTTATTTTTCTCATGTCTCTACAGACGAGTGAACATATCACTACAGGCTGATGCAAACTTAAGACCTGATATGATCTAATTGCTCTCTACATCCATAATCAAGGCTTTCCTCCTTGGACAGCTTTGGATACATTTGGCTGAGTTTGGGTTAATTAAACCACTGTCCTATGCTAACTATCCTTCTCTTGCCATATCCTTTATGTAGCGGTTAATAGTATTCAGTTGTAGGTAATTTATTTGCCTAGGCTTTGGAAATGTTCTGTCTCTTCCAATTATAGAATATGTTGATTTAGTAAGCTCAATTCTGCTTAGACTCTTTCTTTTTTCTTTTCTGAGTCTCGCTTTGTCACCAGGCTGCAGTGCAGTAGCGTGATCTTGGCTCACTGCAACCTCTGCCTCCCAGGTTCAAGCAATTCTCCTGCCTCAGCCGCCTGAGTAGCCGGGACTACAGGTGTGCACCACCACGCCCAGCTAATTTTTGTATTTTTAGTAGAGACAGGGATTCACCATGTTAGCCAGAATGATCTCAATCTCTTGATCTCGTGATCCACCCGCCTCAGCCTCCCAAAGTGCTGGGATTACAGGCATGTAATCCAAATAAACTGTGCTGGGATTACAGGCATGAGCCACCTCGCCTGGCTTAGACATCTTAAACTAAGTTTTCTAGGGTGACTGTGGCACATGTATGCCCAGATAACCACTTATTGGGGGCACTGGCACCCACTTGTTTTGCTAGTGGACCTTGATAGCAATTATTCTAAATCCCATGGAGAATTCATTGGAGGGCCAAATAAACTGTGATGAGTTACTTATTCTGTGTCAAGTTACACAAAATAAAAAGACTTACTAGTATTGTAAACTTTGAGTGCCTCTTTGGAATCTTCTATATGCCCAGTTCTTCTGTGGCCATGTTTTACATCGGCCCTCTCCTCTGCTGAAGGTACACTGGCATTCTGGAATGAGTTCTATACTTACTTGTCTGTCCTTGATGAGACTGGCTGTTGCGACTCCTAGGAGAGGAGAGCGGTGAGAAGTTTACCAGTACTCCAAGTCTGTACCTCCAAGTTTCCTTCAAAGTGTGCATAACGTAGAAACTCATTTATGTTGAAAATAGTGTGAAGTAAGTCTTCACTTACTAATGTACTCTAAGCTGTCATGCTTAAAGGTGGATCAAAAGAATAGAAGCTAGCATAAACATGTGCTTTTGGCCAACTGCAAAAGTTCTATTTACAGATGTCCTTGTTCTTCAAACACTCAAGATGTGTAACTAATAATGGGCTAGCCTGTTACTCCCAGACCAACCCAACCCAAACTGGAGCGTTTGCATCTTTCAAGGTCAGGAGCTTTGCTTAGAATAGAACATCAACCTCAGAAGTAGAAGACCTGGATTTGAATTCCACCTCCACTATTCTCTTCAACAGATGCTTAAACTCTCTGAGCCTCAATTTCCTCTTATATAAGATAGGAGTAACTTCTTCTTCTTTCTTCTTTCTTATTCCTTCTTCCCTCCTCCTCCTCCTTCTTCTTCTCCTCATCCCTCCTCTTCTATTACTAGTTTTCTTCTTCTTCCTCTTTCTCTTCTTTATTCCTCCTCCTCTTCATAACTTTATGATAATTATAATAATTATATAAGATAATTTAGGTAGAATACTTCACAAGTTGCCAGACATACTAAGTTCTTACTAAACATTAACTTTGTAGGTCAGAGCTCAGGACAATAACATGGCATATAATAAACATTCACTAGACAGACACACACACACACACATACACACACACACACACACATACACACACAGAGAGAGAGAGAGAGAGAGAGAGAGAGAGTCCTGTGTCTGTAGAAGGAGGAATTTCATTGGAAATGCAGAGTTAAAAAGCTATTACTGAATTCTGAACTTTAGTTGCCAGGTCTTGACCATTTAACCAAATCTACCTGCTACTTAATCTTGCTCATAACTGCCTCTTATCTCCCTAATGGATTACCGTTGCTGAGACCTGTGCATTTTTATGATGAATCCACAGTCACCTATCTGACCACAATCCCTCCTTTCATCAATATGCCCTTATCTTTACAGATCGTATTCTTTGGACCCAGAAACACATTCCCTTGCTATTATCCTAAAGCAGATAAACTTGTTAAAGGAAAGTATTTAGAAGAGTCTGTATGCCAAGAAAAATTTGAAGCAAATTCTCTATTGATACATCTGGTATAAACCATGGATCTGGGAGAAATTAAGTTGGAAGGATAAGGACCCATTGTTGGTCTAGAGCACTTAATATTCACGTAGGATCCAATTCTGTTTAATATTTTTATCCTGCTGTAATTAAAAATTTTTGACATAGTTATCAGTACATGTACATATGTTCTCCCTACCTCTGCTAAAGATCCTTCTCCCACCACCAGAAACAGTAACAAACAACAAAAATAAAAACATCAATAAATGAACTTCTCAAGTTGCTGAAAATTTACTATCAGATTCAAGCCTGTTTCAGAAAGTTTCACCTCACCCAATCAGACAAAAGGCTGAGGAAGGGAAACATTTATCAAGTTACACTGAGGACTCCATCTGTTATCTTAGACCTTTGTTACCAAGTGACACAGAGGAGATACTTGAAGGCAGTTTGAAAGACTTTTGTTTTATAGATTCTTAGTCCAAAGATTTCCAATTAGGGAGAAGCCGCAGCAGAAAAGGAGAAAAACCAAGTACGAGTGATGAAGAGACCTTCATCTACTGACATTTAACCTGGCGAGAACCGTCGATGGTGAAGTTGCCTTTTCAGCTGGGATCTGTCCGTTCAGCTTCTGTAATAAATGCAGTCACAGGGGCAGTCCCTTCCCATTGCTCACAAAGGTCTTGTGTTTAAACCTCACCCTCACAGAGGCTGTTTCTCATCATGCCAAGCCAACAGAAGAAAATCATTTTTTGCATGGCTGGAGTGTTAAGCTTTGCATGTGCCCTCGGAGTTGTGACAGCCTTGGGGACACCGCTGTGGATCAAAGCCACTGTCCTCTGCAAAACAGGAGCACTGCTCGTCAATGCCTCAGGGCAGGAGCTGGACAAGTTTATGGGCGAAATGCAGTACGGGCTTTTCCACGGAGAGGGCGTGAGGCAGTGTGGGTTAGGAGCAAGGCCCTTTCGGTTCTCATGTAAGTAGCAGTTGCATGTGAATTATTTAATACTTCAGGCAGACAATTCCAGGTGTTGCGAGGAATTATATTTAAGAGTTTTGCCCTGTTTACTGCAGGACTTTTTAAACTGGTGTGAACCGTGTGAAAAAAAAACCTAAGGCTCTGAGCAATTTCTTCTTCCGAATTTTTACTATTTGTTTTCATTAATTAATACTTGCTTTTTATTATGCTAACAGAGTTCATTGTTACATAATTCAGGTGTTTGGAAAGATTAGCAATTAAGATTCTTAAGTGTTAATATTTATGTAAGAAATTATGGAGTTTTTAAAAAGTGAACTTGGGTAAGTAGGAAAGCTGTAAAAAATGATCTTTATGCCTTTTGTTCTTTATAGAGACACGGTCCTGGGCGCCTTACTTAACCCTACCTCCTTTGTCACCTTTTTCATCATTTCATTTCCTGCTCCCCACTTCCTTCCATTATTCCTTCTAAGACCTTTGCTGCTGCTAAATATTCAGTTTTCATTTTTAACCAATTTGGACTCATTTGGCTGTAGAAATTTAAAATGATCTTCTGTGCTAACTGGGAAAGAAATAGATGCCTATTTAGTATAGAAAATTTTAACCTGATTGACCTGCAAATCATGTAGAAAATGAGAGAGATTTTCTTGTCGTGATTTTTGTGAAATGGAAGTGTTAACCACAGTATTTATAACCTGTTTATCTTAAGAAGAGAATTTTTTAAAATTACCATGTGAATAGGCAACTCATTAAATGAAAATTAATAAGACGTCATTTGTTATATCTCCTACAACACACATTCAGAAGTTATTATTATTTCGGAAGGGTTGGTTTGGAACAATCTAAGAAGACACAGTCAGTAAATTACTGCATAAATCACTCTTCAGGAAAGGAGGTTACCAATTGAAGCATTTAAAATGAATTATTATTTCGCACAGGTTTTTTCCCCTTCTAGTATAGGTAGAAGGCTAAATTAATTGAATTTATTATTAACAGATGCAGTGCCTAATTAAATTTCAGTGCTGGTCTATTTATATTTCTGTAACATTCCTTCTATCTTCTCAGCAGTCATTGGACACCACCCTTCAGCTCACATAGGTTACTAAGTGATATGAATTTTCACAGGGCTCCAGAAAATTTCCAAGAATTAGTCATCAGCTTTTTAATTGATGAAGTGGATACCAGTTCTTTTCACTGAATGGCTTTTATGCATTAAGGTAATGGGGCTGTTAGAGTTGCTTAGTTTTCCTGGGGAAGGGGGAGAAAGGAAACAAAACAGAGTGTCATGCGATATGCAACTGTATTAAACAGCCGAAAAGGAAAAAAGATGAGAGATGATTTAACCATGAGTCACCGGCAGCCAATGTGTGAGTAAAGCTTCTCACAGATGAATTTAGACAAAAGCAGAGAGAGTACTGTCGAATTTTCTGGAGCCTTTACATTCTCTACAGTGAAATGAAGATAAACATAGGATATGTTTCAAAACAATAATAAGACGTTTTCTGAACACTTACTACATACTAAGCACTTGGTCCACTTTGTCTCATTTATCCTCACACAGCCACATTCTTCTGGGGTTGAGTGAATGACTTTTGCAGTTGTGCCCTATGCTGGTTCTGTCTAGGATGAAGTTGTTCTAATTGGGCGCCCCTCCCTTCGCTTTCTGTGAGGACTCACAGAACTGGTGGGGTTTAAACAGTACCCTCACTTATCTCACAGAATTGCATTAGTTCCCAGACACCCCTAACCTTCTCCCCCAGCCTAGTGAAGAAAATCTTCCATTTACTTGTTTGTTCTGACAACTCCCTCTACATACAGTAGACTATATATATTAAGCGTAAGGTATATACTATACATGTTGAAATCTCATCCATTTTGGTGAGGCCCAGCAAAGAATACTTACAGTATAGCTTTTTTTCCCCCTAAGCATAAAGGTATATTTTTCAATGCAGCATGAGAGAGAGTTAGGAAAATGAAAAAAAATAAATCCAATGGACTCCCCAAAGAGCATAATATTCATTTAAATAAACACCCCTCTCAGTGTTAAAACTTCCTAATCAACATGCCTTTGGGACACGTTGCACCCTCAAAGTTTATACTCCCATTGCAATGCAGCTTCACAGTTCGCATTTTTTCCATTCAAAATGTCATTATCCTGTCAAGGATATTTCATCAACGTTTGCTTGGATGAGAATCCTCCGATGTTGTTCCTGATAGAAATGTATAAGCCCTGTTCATATAAATGAATACAAGGTCAAACCTCGTTTTCTCAGTAGTGGCTTCCTTGGAGCAAAAATCAAGGACCTCCAGAGATCTCAGGAGGATAACTCTCCTGTTTCTTCCAGAGCTCAACTTATAATTAGCACACAATTCATTTCCCAGAATGTCCTCTTTCTTACTGTGCCTTTAGAAAGTTATTAAGCAAACTTTTGAATTTGCAGAATCTTACCGGTGTAGGAGGAATGAAAAAGGTAACTGATTAAGCTAACAATCACTTCGTGGCCAGTTTTCTTCATGTTGTCATGTTATCACCAGTTAAAAGGTATATTTCAATTCTGTTAGGTGGATAAACACTATTTTGCTTACCTAAACTTTTCATTTAGATCAGCATTGCCCAATAAAAATATACTACAAGTCACAAATGCAAGTCACATACGTAATTCTAAACGTCATCATAGCCACATTAAGAAACAAAAGTAAAAACAAACAGATGAAATTAATGATATTTTTTAAAACCCAAGATATCCAAAGTATTATCATTTTAACATATAATCAATAAAAATTTATTGAGACGTTTTACATTCTTTTTCTTGATGCTGCCTTTGAAATCTAGAGTGTATTTTACATTTACATTATATCTGATTCAGTCTAGCCACATTTCACGTGCTTTTTGTGGTTTCAAGGAGCAGAGAGTTTAATAGGCAAGAAAGAAAAGAGAAAGCAGAAGGAAGAGGCTCCCCCATACAGAGACAGAGGGAAGGGGGCTCCAAAGCTGAAAGAGGAGGTCCCCAAGTGCTGTGGACACCAGCCAGGTATATATGCAGAGGCTGGAGGAGGCGATGTCTGATTTGCATAGGGTCACGTGCTCATTTTTATGGCTACTGTATTGGTCAGTACAGATTTAGATGGAGATTTGATCTGAACAAGTTGCCCATTACAGTGTTCATATTTTAAGTGAATTTTTCCTGAGTTCTGCTGTACAAGTCCATGTGTGTTATTTTCATGTACAATGCATTTTTAAAACCCAGATAAACATGAGAATAAAGAATGGACCAGAAAAATAGTTTGGCAATGTAGTCATGTTTGTTCCTATTAAATGTTCCCTATTGACCACTCTAGCTCTTTTAATTATAACAAGAATCTGCCCTGCCAGCATGCACAGTTACGCTGGGAAAACTTCTGCCTCATTTACTCTGGCTGATTCTCATCCACTTATGGGTCAGTGGTTCATTTTCTAGAGGTCACCAGCATTCATACCTAGCACACAATTTCATTCATTGTAATGAAGGAATGTTTTCCTTTCAAAGAAACACAACTGGTGGGCTTAATTTTTCTTGATATGTCACCTGTAAAATTTTAATGATGATGTTTAAACTCTAAATGTAGCCATCAAGACAAAAACTGCCAATTTTGAGTTCTGTGTGTGTGTGTGTGGTGGGGGGGTTCTGTTTCAGTGATTTGAAAGACTGCAGAATATCATCAAAATATGATACCCAAGAATCATATGGTATCAATCATTCCTAGATATACTGATCTATTCATTGCCAAGACAGTTCAATGAGCTGGTAAAAACATATGGAATTATTTTCTTAAAATGTGAAAAATAAAATTTAACCGATCATGTATCACAGCTTGCAACTTTAGTCATACTTTGAAAAGCATTTTAATTTGAACCTCATGATTGAAAATTCATAAAAAGCTGAACAGAAATTAGTTCATTTCATATTTTAGAAAAGCAGAATTTCTTTACTAAATGAAGCATTTGACCCAGATTGGAGATAAATGTTGAAACTACTTCTGTGAGCAAGCAGGTGGCTTCTCAAACACATGTTGGGATGAAATAGCTGGGGCTCAGGGGCTCAGTGCCTGTCACTAAGAGTTGGTGTACTCTATCTCCATGGTCTCCTCCAAGTGTGACTCTTGTCTCCTGCTGACCTGACCTGCCCCTGCTCCTGAGTAGCTGGGACCACAGGCATGTGCCACCACACCTGGCTAACTTTTAAAAAAAAAAAATTTGTTGAGATGGGGTTGCCCAGGCAGGTCTCAAACTCCTGGGCTCAAGCAATCCTCCTGCATTGACCTCCCAAAGTGCTGGGATTATAGGCATGAGCCACTGTGCCTGGCCTCTCCAAGGGTATTCTTTACCCAGAAGAGGAACTTGGCAGAAATTATCCTCCAATTGGTAAGGAATATGGGGAAATTGACTTTGAGAAAAAGGAACTTCTGGTTCTGCCTGCCTACTCTAGAAAAAGAATTACTGTTTCTCCCTTTCCCTAATAACTGTCTTTCTATATTTATATAAAAGATTGCAGAATCAACATTGTTCAAGAATTATAATTTTGCATGTATACACATGTGCACATGCACACCCATATACCTTCCTTCCCTTTAAATCATCCCACACCCTAATAGTAGTAAAATCATTGACCCGCGCCTACCTGGGAGAGGAAGAGGAGTCTGACAGGGCAGGTCCTAAGTGGCACTCCTGGAACTTAACCCTGGTGTAACTTTACCTATTGGAGGATGACTCCACAACTGTTCTCACAATTTGCTGCTCTGCTTTCTTTACTAATTGCTGTAGGTGACTCATCTTCCTCAAGGACTTTCATACTTCTCAGAAGGAAAAAATATGGGGTGAGTCTCTGCCACTCACAAAAGATTAGACCTTGAGAATGACAAAAGTCTATTAGTATATAGTCATTAATATTGAATTGCTTTTACAATATTATGATATTGATAGAATGATATTGATAAAAGGAATATTCAAATAAATAGAATTTCAGCTGCCCATTTATTGGGTGCCTCATAGGTGCCAGGCATTTTGTATGTATTATCTACAACCCTTACATGGGGGATGTTATAATGCTGTTTCTCTTGAAGACATATGGAAACTGGAAACAGAGAGGTCACAACAATTTTCCAAAGTCACATAGCTAGTAGGTAGCAGACTTGGGATTCCAATTCACATGCATATGATAGGTCATGCTCTTTCCTCTGCTACATTTTGCACCCTTAGAATATGAAAAAAGGATACAAAGAGATAAAATATGTAAGATTATCCTTCAGTTTCACCATCTATTTTAAGAATAGTATTGAAACCTCACAAAAGCTGGTTCTCATGTATCCATCTGAGAGTACTTGGCCTTATGACTTGAATTCATTCATTGCCTTTTTATTTCACATTTTAGTGACCCCGATGTCTAAATCTTAATCTTTGATCCTTGCAAGGGAAAACAGCCAAGTCAAGCCTGTTTAATAATATTGGTTAAGGAAGGCACATGCTTATGGTCAATCTTTGGGTTATGTAATTATATTACCTTAATGCTTGCAGTTTAGGTATAAGGCAGAGAGATCCGATCATATGTGTGATTAGCTAATTTAAGATCCCTGCCAACTAAAATCTTCATGGTATGATCTTCAAGGTTAGCTACTTTGACCACAGCAATGATTTTACCACAGCAATTAACAAAATAGCAGACTCTTTCCTGAGGTGACATGAACAGTTTTGTAACAGAGTCAAGGAACAAAAGAAAAGCAGGCACATAGAATTTGATTCATTTCAAAAACTAGTATTGTATTAAGAGCCAAGGGGACAGAATTGTAGCATCAATTAAAATCTTGTTTGAGGCCAGGCATGGTGGGTCACGCCTGTAATGGCAGCACTTTGGGAGGCCGAGGCGGGAGGATCACCTGAGGTCAGAAGTTCAAGACCAACCTGACCAACATGATGAAACCTCATCTCTACTAAAAACACAAAATTAGCCAGGCATGGTGGCACATGCCTGTAATCCCAGCTATTCAGAAGGCTGAGGCAGGAGAATCACTTGAACCCGGGAGGCAGAGGTTGCAGTGAGCTGAGATCGTGCCATTGTACTCCAGCCTGGGCAACAAGAGTGAAATTTCATTTCAAGAAAAAAAAATCTTGTTTGAAAAAAATAAAAGTTCGTTTTTAATCTCTGAAATATATTAGGGGTTTCATAACGTTATAGGTATATTTTTAAAAAACAAAACTCATATACATTAAACTGACAAATTTACCTCTCATCATGCAGCTAAACACAATTGTCTATGGTGAGATACACTCTTATTAGAGGTATGATAGAACTGACTCATAGCAAACTTTGTATCTGGTACACTAATTTATGCAGGGTTCATATTTTGCTCCCTCTCAGCATGTTATAACTGTGGCAAAGCCATTCTCAGGAGTTATTACCCCAAACATAATCATACCCCTGTGGATTAGGAGCAGTTAAATGGGTTCTGTTATCAGAGACACATATGTGCCACAGCAGCTGTCCTCCCTAAGCCACCATGGGTGATTAAGACTCACTGATGGGGCTGCCTCTGAATAGGCTTGAGTGAGGTGAATACACTTCAGCTGAGAGAAATCCAGGTAAGGGGCTGAGAAAATCAGATTTTGAATAGTTTTATCATAACATCAGGTCTCCTTCTTTTAAGTGCTGGGGTCACAGATTTAATTCAACCTGACCACACAGGCTTCAGAAGCCTGGCTTAATACCTGAGTGTGAGATTATGGGTGATATTAGATAAGATGAATGCATTGAGCTGATGTCAGAGAATGTCTTTTACTGGATTTTCATAATGACTGGCTGCAGATGGACTGAGGGGAAAGCCATGTCAAGAGCATTTCTGTAAGAAGAAAGAAATCTTCCCTCTTATTCTCTTTCAAGAAAATGAATAGCTGAGCACCAAGAGGCCAAATACTTTTTTTTAAAAAAAACACATCCTTTTATGTAGAGAAGGACAAGTTGAGACGAAAAACAGGACCTCTGAAACTGCCTTTATAGCTTTAATCTAGGAAGAAATTGTTGCACCATTGCTGACATCATTATCAGAGGCTGCCTTAGTTCTGAGAGCTTCACAGATGGCCTTTTCTGCATTTTACATCTGGCCAGATGAAGGCAAAAAGGGTTAATGAAACCAAAACTATTAGATCAGTGGTCCATAACTCTGGCTGCACTTTAGAATCATCTAGGGAGTCCCTAAAACTACTGATGCTGAGGCTCCATCCCAGACCAATTGAATCAGGATCTCTGGGGGCAGGACCTGAGCATTGGAATGCTTTAAAAGTTCCTCAGGGGACTCTAATGTGCAGCCAAGGCTGAGAATGACTGAGGTGGATGGTGGCCAAGACACGTGAGGCCAAGTGTTAGAAGCCCATACTGTTAGGGAAGGGGGAAGCCACGAGGAGGAAGGCAGGGGGAAGGAGCAGTATTTAGCATCTCTTCCACACAGTTAGGCAGTTTTCTGAACAAAAGTTAAACTGGGATCTTTGGCTTCCACTTTCATGAAGGGTCTTATGCCTTGTCCACAGCCACCTGGCCTCAGGCCAATGAGTAATCTGATTGATGAATCTGCAGTAAGAAACTGAGCATACTTGGCTGTCAGCCCTAGTGGCTTCCCCTGTTTCCAAATCTGCCCACCAGTTACAGGAGTCTGCTCACCAACTGGTCGGATTAAAGGAGTCAGCTCAGCTCTGTCCTTGGCAGGGAGGTCTTCAGCTGTCTGACCCTGTCTGTGACTGCATGGGTGAGGCTGCCTAATTTGGGGAACTCAATGGAAGATCTAAGCTATGTTCTCTAATAGTTTTATCAGAAATAAAGTTAACTTTTGACCTCCATCTGCCTGTCTCCTGTGGAAGGGCTGTGCTCCTTCCAAATAGACTTTCAGGGGTTCTCCTTAGAGGTGTGTTATCAGTCCAAAGATCGTTTTAGACCAGCCATTACAGAGGATGTCCAAGGAATTGCACAAGGGAAATAAAAGCAAGAATGAGAGCAATATATCAGACAGTGAGGAAAGTATGTAACTGGCTTCAAATAAGTAATTAACCATAAATCCAAAGTTCCAGCATTATTTATAGCAATAGTCACCCACCTGGTCAGGAAAAAAGGTAAAAGACTGAGCTACAGGATAGAAAGTTTGCCTGAATTCCATGTACTCCAAGGACTCCTGTGGAGTATTCCTTGGTCCCAATGCAGAGACATGTACTCTGACCACCCGTGGGCCAAATCCCTCTCACCCACCCTCAATGATTCCTCCTGGGATTTTCACCACACTGAGTTCTTACATTCCCCACTCTTCTCAGAGGAAACACAATTCTTCTG
This sequence comes from Aotus nancymaae, assembly GCF_030222135.1. Lineage (NCBI taxonomy): Eukaryota > Metazoa > Chordata > Mammalia > Primates > Aotidae > Aotus > Aotus nancymaae. The sequence continues at coordinate 44,417,478 of NW_026988431.1, read as the reverse complement.
CTCTTCTCACGATGTTAAAAAATATTTAGGCAATTACTTAAAATTTACAGAGATCTTCTGCATAAATGATCTCACTTGTGTTTCTTGTAAGCTCTGTGATTTATTTCTTTTATTGTCTATGCTGATGGTTAAGGAAACTGAGACATAGAGATCAACATAGTAAATGGCAAAACCAGATTCATCTGACTTTCCTAACTCCAAAAGCCACGCTCCGTCCAACCCGCCATGCTGCTGCTCAGTTAATGCCTGGCTGTCTCTCTTCCCACCAGCACCTCCACCCATTGTGCTTGGTGGTACACAGTATTCCAACTGCCCGAGGCTCCTGAATGCCATTAAATATAGACTTATGTTGAATTTACTAGGATTTTTAAGATTTGTAGGATAAGAGATATGACTGTTAGACTGGAATCAGTAATAGATAAACGGGTAACAAAGTTTCAGAACAAAATATAATAGAAAACCCCAGCAGACAGAAGTAAAACAAATGTTAAGGCAACTGAAATGAAAACCATACATTTAGAAATATCAAATAAAACATAGACTAATGGCAGACAATAAAGGAACATAATTAGCAGTTAGTAAAAACACTTTTTATCCAGTAACCTTTTTTTTTATTATTGAGACAGAGTCTCACTTTATCATCCAGGCTGGAATGCAGTGGTGCAAGCTCTGCTCACTGCAAATTCTGCCTCCTGGGCTCAAGCAATTCATCTGCCTCAGCTGCCTGAGTAGCTAGGACTACATGCGTCCGTCACTGTGCCCGGCTAATTTTTGTATTTTTAGTAGAGACGAGGTTTCACCATGTTGGGCCAGGCTGGTCTTGAACTCCTGACCTCAGGTGATCCACCTGCCTCGGCCTCCCAAAGTGCTAAGGTTACAGGCGTGAGCCCCCACACCTGGCTGTAACCTATTGAAAATAACATTACTTGACATGTGAGACAAATTATTTGTAAGTTAGAGTATATGTGCCTTCAATGCTTCCACCCCTCCCTCCCCTAAAAAGATCACTGAGAGCCCACGGTGTGCCTAAATCTTCTGGTAGCCTCTGAGAATGTGAAAGGAATTAGAGGATACTTGTTCAACAACCCAGAATCTAGCAGAAGTGTTTTGAAATGACCAGTCACTTGGGAGAGCTGTACTAGCATATTATCCAGGATGGGCTTGGTTATGTTTTAACAAGCAAGTTTAAACTTTATAGGTTTGAAACAACGAAGATGTGTTTCTTGCTTGTGATTCATATTTCTTGGAGATTGGCTAGAGCTTCATTCCAGGATACGGCCACCATTTGGAATGTTGACAGCTACTGTAACAGAGAAAGTGGAGGCTCTCACAATGGCAATTAAATTCTCTGACCTGGAACTGACACATGCCACCTTCACTTACATTTTATTGGCCAAGGCTTGTTACACAGCCACATCTAACTTCAGAGAGGTCAAGCTGAGCAAATCCTACCGTGAGCTATAGATGGGTGAGCAGCCCTCATTATCATCACAATTATTGTATTTGTTATGAAAGCTCCAGGAAGGAGAGGTACTCTCTGTGAGGAATAGGCACAGGAAATTCAGAGGAAAGTTCTTAAAGATGAGGTAAATTTCACTAGATGGCATTGAAGAAACATTCCAAGTAAATGAACAGCTTAGGCAAATGTGCAAAGAGCCTATTGTGGCCCTAGTAAAGAATAAGCGTCAGAGTGTGGAGGAGGGAAAAAGTAAGGCTGGAGAGGAAGGCAGGAACCAGAACATGACAGACCCTGTTCATTTTCAGGCAGTTAAGTTCATCTTGCGGACGACGTGAAGCCATTTAAGAAAGGCAAGCAGCTACGTGACGGGACAGACGATGGATTGGAAGAAAATCAAAAGAGAAGTGGGGACTTTTCGGAAGCCTCCTCCAATATTTGAGGGTCTAAATCAAATCACTGGCAGAGAAATAGAAAGGAAGGGAAATATCTGCAAAATATTCAAAACAGAAACCAACAGAACTCGATGACAGAAGATGAGCCCAGGTTTCTGCTGGATGGACAGTTGTTAGGTTCTCTGAGATAAGGAATACAGAAGGAAAAAGTTGAGAGGGAGTATGAAATGATTTTTGGTCATGTTTAATTTGATCACTTGTGGAACATCAACCAGAGACGTCCATCAGTTATACCAATTTACAGGTTTTGAGAGAGGCCTGGGGTAGAGGTAGAGAGGTGGGAGGCAGCATTAGAGGCCGTAGTTGGAACCATAACTGAAGGTGGTATTTCCCAGGGAGGGGAGTTGAACAAGAAGGTAGACAAAGGTGTGCCCTAGAAAACACTAATATGAATGGGCAGAGAGGGGAGGCTTGCCAAGGAGATGGAGTGGAGAGTCAGTGAGGTGAAACCTTAGGAAAACAGACCTTCACCAAGGAAAACCGTCAGCACGCCTAAATGCCAGAGATGTCAAATGAGAGACACTGAAGATGGTCCTTTGAATGTTACAGCCAGAACACCACAGGGGACCTTTTCCAAAGCAGTCTTGATGAAGTAGTGGGGAAGGGAGGTCCCTGAAAGAGCTAAGGAGGGACTGGGAGATGAGGATGCCGAGATAGGGGTTGCAGGTATAAAAGGGACAAACTGCGGTCAGGAACTAGCCAGAGGATTTCTAAGACCAGGCTGTGGGTGGGGTGGGGTGGGGTGTGTGTACAGTGGGAAGACTTTGAGTATAATTCTGTACTAAGAAAATGGAGCAGTAGGGAGGAAAAGGCGGAAGAAAAATGGGAGGGTAAATAATGAAGTAGAAAGTTCCCTGCAAAGATGAGAAAGGATGAGTCTCAGAGCACAGGGAGAAAGCCCAGCCTTGGAGAAGAGAAAACTTTTCTTCCCTTAAGAATAACGGGAAGGTTGGGCATGCACCGTGGAGAAGGTGCAGACGGGTGGTCATGGGGTTCTGTCGAGCTGAGGGCATTCCGTGATAGCCTCACCTTTCTCTGTGAAATGAAAGAGTTTAGTTTACAAGATATTTTTGAGCACTTTGTAAGCCAGGTTCATACACTAAAAGAAATGGAGGTGGAGTGTGATAGATGCTTAAGAGTAGGGGAGGTGTGGAATATCTGACAAGGGACAGGGAGGAAAAATCTAGAAAAGGCATTGCAGATTGGGGGCCCATAGATTAGAGGCTCAGGGGTCTCCTCATTTGAGCAGGAGAGTAAGGGCGGGGAGGCAAGGATCACAGCCCCAAAATAGAGCGCCCCACCAAATGACTGCAGGAGGGCAGCTTTCCCATGAGAGCATCCCCATCACTGTTTTCACTCCAAGTCATTAACTTACGACTTACTCGGCTCTGTTTCATAATAGCAGACTCGAGTTCGAGTAAAATGAGGGTATGACAGCCTCTGTCTGCACGCCAGGGCATGCAGCATGGATTTCCTGTTTTGTTTTCTCTCTCCTGTGACTTAGATGCTTTCTGTTCTGCTACTAGGAAAGAGAACCCAGTGACTGGTTTTTTCTAGCTCCCTGTTTCTGACTAGGTATCTTGTCAGAAATCTCTGCTTTCCAGACTTCGTGGAGAGGGAATCAAGCTTTGAATCAGGGTTGAAAAAGTAGAGCTTAATATATGTATTACAAAATGGCACTCATGTTCCTGAGGTACCTTGTATCTATACCACGACTGGCATTCTTTTAGAAAGCACAATTACCCAAGTAATTCCTTTCCTGGGAATTCACCCAGAAAGGTTATTCCCACTTATCCCCCATCTCCAAAAGAAAAAAGAAAAAGGTATGTGCTTAGAGATGTTCCTGGAAGCATGAGCTGTAATACTGAAACGATACAAGATGACCTAACAGATTGCAGGGCATCCGTTTGGCAGAAAACTCATGCAGTTATCTAAATGATAGTTATGAAGACAATGTGTGTAACACAGAAAATGCTTATATTCTCAGTGAAAAGAACAGAAGGTGATCTCAAAACTGCATTGTGATAATAGTAATATAGGAAATGTAAGGCGAACAAAGATTTCAAAGGAATAAAAAGAAAAATTTTGTTTTTATATTGGTAAGAGTATGGGTGAAATTCCAATTTTAATTTTATTGTTACAATGTTGTTCATAAAAAAAGACATAGACAGTTATCCATAGACAGTTGGGCTTTAGGACAAACAGAAACAGGGTAAGAAGAAAACCCATCTTCCTTCAATCCTCCTTCTCTGCTAACAAAAAAGAGCTTTGTCATGCTCAGGTGTGCAATCAATTCTTTTTCCATATCGGGAACTTTAAACCCACTATTAAACAGGAGTCAGTTTCCATGTAACGTGCTGACAATCCCCCAAGTATGTTGGATTAATTCTTTTTTTTTGATAAGGCAATTTTAAATTCCATTTCAATTGCCAACCAGGGTCCTTCAACTTCTAAAAACCAAGTAAAACGAAACAAAAACATACTGGGTCCTGTCATCCCCTCTCACTACTACTATTTTATCTCCATTGCACTGAATTCCTCCCAAAACTCTTTCCACTCAGCTTTGTTTTCAGTTGGGTTTATTAAGGCATAATTTACATACAGTAAAATTCATCCTTCTTAGATTTAGAGGTCTATGAATTTTGACTAATGCATATTGACCTATAACGACCACCACGACCAAGATACAGAACACGTCCAGCACTCTCAAGTTTCCCCGTCCCGTTTTCGTCCATCTCCTCCCCTATCCCCAACCCCTTGGCAATGACTCATCTGTTTTCTGTCCTTATTTTGCTTCTTCCAGAATGTCATATATAAGGAATCATGCAGCATGCAGCCTCTTGAGTCTGATTTCTTTGAGTTACCATAGTGCATTTCACAGCTATCTGTGTTATTGTGAGTAACAGTATCTTTTTATTGCTAACTAGTATTTTATCACATGGATGGGCCACAGCTTGTTTATCCATTCACCTGTCAATGGATATCGTTTCCAGTTTTTGGCAAATATGAATAAACATTTGCATATGGATTTTTGTGTGGACACATGTTTTTAACTTTCTTAGGTAAATACCTAGCAATGGGATTCCTGGTTTACATGTTAAATCTATGTTCAGCTTTCTAAGTTCTGAAACAATTGGATATCTATATACAAAAATACAAAATTAACCTTGACTCAGACTTGTACCATATACAAAAAATAACCTCAAATAGATCACAAATGTAAATGTAAATCTAGAACTAAAAACTTCAAGAAGAAAAACACAGAAAATGTTTGTGACCTTGCATTCAGCAAATACTTCTTAGATTTGACATTTGAAACATGATACATAAAAAAATCTCGATAAATTGGAGTTCATAAAAATAAGAACTATTCTTCAAAAGACACTGATAAGAGAATGAAAATACAAGCCACAGATGGAGAAAATATTTGTGAATTTCTTATCTGATAAAGGGTTTGTATCCAGCATGCATAAAGACTTTTCAAAACTCGGTAATAAACAATTCAATAAGGAATGCACAAAAGATATGAACACATCATCAAAAATGACCTATGGAAGACAAATAAGCTCACAAAAAGATGCTCAACATCACTGGACACTTGGGAAATGCAAATTAAAACAACACGGAGATAAACTACATATCTGTTAAATGGCTACCACTTAAAAAACCTGCCAAGTGCCAGCCAGAATGTGAAACGACTAGGACTCTTGTACATTGCTAGCGGGAAGGTGAACAGTACAGCCACTTTGGAAAACACTTTGCAGTTTCTTATGGAGTTACAAATATGGAGCTGGGAATAGAGGATGGGTTGACTGCAAAGGGGCAAAATTTCCTAGTGGGGGTAGGAGGAGTTTTTAGAATGGGGGAATTGTTCTATATCTTGATTACTTTGGGAATTACACAACTGTATGCATTTGTCAAAACTCACAGAGCTGTACACTAAAAAGGGATATTTTTATGCTCTGCTAATTTTACTTTAATCTTAAAAATAGGAAGAAAAAAAATAAAATCAATGCCAGTGTGTGACTTTGGGCAAGTTACTTAACTTCTCTGTGCCTTGGTTGTTTGAAATCTATACATTGAAGATAAAATAATACCTTCCCCATGTTGTTAGAATTAAATGTGCTAATTCGTGTTATATACATAAAGTACTTGGCTGGGCGCAGTGACTCATGCCTGTAATCCCAGCACTGTGGGAGGCTGAGACAGGTGGATCACTTGAAACCAGGAGTTCAAGACCAGCCTGGTTAACATGGTAAAATCCAGTCTCTTCTAAAAATACAAAAATTAGCTGGGCGTGGTGGTACATGCTTATAATCCCAGCTACTCAAGAGGCTGAGGTGGGAAGATCCCTTGAACCCCAGAGGTGGAGGCTGCAGTGGACTCCACTCACTTCCTGGGTGACAGAGCACAACTCCATCTCAAAAAAAATAAAGTACTTGAAACATAGCAAATGTTTTATAATTATTGGTTGTTTTTTTTCTTATTGTTATTACTTGCATTTGCTCTTTGAAGAAGTTTGGTGATAATGGAGAGAAAAGAAGGGCAATTAGGGGTCCAGGATGGTTTAAGGATGAGGAGACCTAGACACATTGACTCATAGAGTGAAGAAATCAGAGATAAAAGAATGAAAGAGAGGGAGGATAATTCTGAATGCACAGGGAGTTAAGTTACTAATGTGGCATTGGCTGTGTGTTTTAATAAATAACTCCCTTTCAGTTGTCAATAGCTAATCAAGTACTTTCTGGAGACCGGAAGTGACTTGCTGGATCAATGACAACTCCTTCACAGATCAAAATGTTCAAATCCTTTCTCTGTGCTGTAATCCTAAATCTAAAAGAACAGAAAGACCAAGCAAGTCTACCTCCTAGAGACACAATATCCAACATTATTGAAGTGAAGCCTCTCAGTATTTGTTTGAATGGTCTGCTCTCAGCTTCAACCAAGGAAAAGTCATATTAGTGTTGGTCAGAAAACAGAAGGGTGTTACCAGAGTTCTGGCTGGTCATTACAGACTCAGGGATTTTTGATTAAAAAGGAAGAAGAAAAAGAAGAAACCTGATAAAGTGTAAATTTAGCATGCAGGGATTAGTGTCCTGCTGGGTGATGTTCTCACAAGAGTGAGAATTTCAGAGATTTCATAAGAATTAAACTGCTCCACATGATCATTTATTTTAGCTTCTGGCTTCTCCAAGTGGTAAATCAGTGCAACTTCTTTCTGTGTTTGTTTCAATTCGGCAACAATCCTCAACTTTCAGACAGGCTTAACCTAGCCACCCTATCAGAGATGATGAAGTAGCCATCTTTTTAACAGGTGGGGAGATGAATGGAATCAGAGTTGTTTTTTTTTTTTAGTAACCACTAGTAAAAACCAAGTCAATAGCTGACTGAGTGTAAGGTAGGCTCCAGAAGCCAGGTTATTGTAGTACAGATGAACATTGACTTATGATGATGTTACTTCCAATAAACCCATCAAAAGCTGAAATATCGTTAAATTGAAAATACACCAAATCGCCCAACGTGGTGGGTCATGCCTGTAATCTCAGCACTCTGGGAGGCCAAGGCGGGTGGATCATGAGGTCAGGAGATCAAGACCAGCCTGGCCAACATGGTGAAACCCTGTCTCTACTAAAAATACAAAAATTAGCAGGGCGTGGTGGCGGGCGCCTGTAATCCCAGCTACTCAGGAGGCTAAGGTAGGAGAATCACTTGAGTCCAGGAGGCAGAGGTTGCAGTGAGCCGAGATCACACTCCAGCCTGGGCAACAGAATGAGACTCCATCTCAAAAAACAAACAAACAAACAAAAAAACACCTAATCAATTGAACATCATGGCTTAGCTTAGCCTATGTTAAATGTGCTCAGGACACACATTGCCTACAGCTGAGCCAAATCACCTGGCAACACAGGACACTGTAAAGTACCGGTTGTTGACCCTCATGATGCTGTGACTGACTGGGAGCTGCGCTTGGTGCAGCATTGAGAGTATCTTATTGGATATCACTAGCCTGGGAAAAGATCAAAATTCAAAATTCCAAGTGCGGTTTCTACTGAACGCTTATAACTTTCAGATCATCATAATGTTGAAATGTCCATCCTTCCTATGAAACCAGCTACACTGCCAGAAGTATTAAGACTGTTACGCTGCTGGAAGATGGGGCAGCATGGACAAGTTCAAGTACTGACAACAGGAGGTCAACATCTGTGACCTTTAACACCCACGTTGCCACTACCACCGTCTTCCAAACAGAGCTCATGATACAGTTTGGATGACACCCCTGCCCAAATCTCACGTTGAATTGTAATCTTCAGTGTTGGAAGTGGTGCCTGGTGGGAGGTGAAAGGACCATGGGGGCACAGTTCTCATGAATAGTATATCACTGCCCCCTTTAATACTGTATAGTAAGTGAGTTCTCATGAAATCTGGTTGTTTAAAGTATGTGGCACCTCCCCTCTCTCTCTTTCTCCTGCTCTGGCCATGCAAAGTGTTGGCTCCCACTTTGCCTTCCACCATGATTGTTAAGTTCCCAGAGGCCTCCCTAGAAACTGATGCCGCCATGCTTCCTGTACAGCCTGCAGAACTGTAAGCCAATTCAACCTCCTCTCTCTATAAATTATCCAGTCTCAGGCTGGGTGCAGTAGCTCATGCCTGTAATCTTAGCACTGTGGGAGGCTGAGGTAGGCAGATCATTTGAGGTCAGGAGTTCGAGACCAGCCTGGCCAACATGGTGAAACGCTGTCTCTACTAAATATATAAAAATTAGCCAGGCATAGTGGTGGGTGCCTGTAATCCCAGGTACTCAGGAGGCTGAGGCAGAAGAATCACTTGAACCTGGGAGGCAGAGGTTGCAGTGAGCTGAGATGGAGCCACTGCACTCCAGCCTGGGCAATGGAATGAGACCCTGTCTCAAAAAAAAAAAAAAAATTTACGCAGTCTCAGGTATTTCTTTACAGTAATGAGAGAATGGACTAATACAGCTGAGCAGTTTTATCTTTTTTTAAAAAACGTTTTAGGTTTGGGGGTACCTGTGAAAGTTTGTTACATAGGTAAACTCTTGTCATGAGGGTTTGTTGTATAGACTCTTTCTGCTCTTTTCCTTCCTCCAAACCTCCACCCTCGAGAAGACCCTAGTGTCTGCTGTTTCCTTCTTTGTGTTCATAAGTTCTCATCATTTAGCTCCCACTTGTAAGTGAGAATATGCAGTATTTGGTTTTCTGTTCCTGTGTTAGTTTGCTAAGGATATAGCCTCCAGCTCCATCCATCTTCTCGTAAAATACATGATCTCATTCATTTTTATGGCTGCATAGTATTTCATGGTATATATATGCGCCACCTTTTCTTTATCCAATCTGTCATTGATGGGCATTTAGGCTGATTCCATGTCTTCACTATTGTGAACAGTGCTGCAATGAACATTTGTGTGCATGTAGAATGATTTCTGTTCTTCTGGGTAGGTACCTAGTAATGGGATTGCTGGGTCAAATGGTCATTCTGCTTTTAGCTCTTTGCAGAATCACCATACTGCTTTCCACAGTGGTTGAATTAATTTACACTCCCACCAGCACTGTGTAAGTGTTCCCTTTCCTCTGCAACCTTGCCAGCATCTGCTATTTTTTGACTTTTTAATAATAGTCATTCTAACTGGTGAGATGGTATTTCATTACGGTTTTGATTTGCATTTCTCTAATGATCAGTGATGTTGAGCTTTTTTTCATGTTTGTTGGCCACGTCTTCTTTTGAAAAGTGTCTGCTCATGTTCTTTGCCCCCTTTTTAATGGGGTTGCTTTTCTCTTATAAATTAAAGTTCCTCATAGATGCTGGGTATTAGACCTTTGTCAGATGCATAGTTTGCAAATATTTTCTCCAATTTTTTAAGTTGTCTGTTTACTCTGTTGAGAGTTTCTTTTTACCATGTAGAAGCTCTTAATTTTAATGAGATCCCATTTGTCAATTTTTGCTTTTGTTCCAATTGCTTTTCGTGTCTTTGTCATGAAATCTTTGCCAGGTTCTATGTCCAGAATGGTATTGCCTAGGTTGTCTTCCAGGGTTTTTGTAGTTTTGGGTTTTACATTTAAATCTTTAATCCATCTTGAGTTGATTCCTGTATACAGTGTAAGGAATGGGTCCAGTTTCAATCTTCTGCATATGGCTAGCCAGTTATCCCAGCACTATTTATTCAGTAGGGAGTATTTCCTCCACTGCTTGTTTTTGTCAGCTTTGTTGAGGATCAGCTGGTTGTAGGTACAGAGCCTTATTTCTGGGCTCTCTATTCTATTTGATTGGTCTATGTGCCTGTTTTAGTACCAGTACCATTCTGTTTTGGTTATTGTAGCCCTATAGCATATTTCAAAGTTGGGTAACCTGATGCCTCCAGCTTTGTTCTTTTTGCTTAGAATTATCTTGGCCATTTGGGTTCTTTTTGGTTCCATATGAAGTTTAAAATAGTTTTTTTCCTAGTTATGTGAAGAATGTCATTGGTAGTTTGATAGGAGTAACACTGAATCTATACATTGCTCTGGGCAGTATGGCCATTTTAATGATACTGATTCTTCCTATCAGTGAGCATGGGATGTTTTTCCATTTGTTTGGGTCTTCTCCGATTTCTTCAAGCAGTGTTTTGTAATTCTCATTGTAGAGATTGTTCACCTCTTTGCTTAGCTGTATTCCTAGGTATTGTATTCTTTCTGTGGTAATTGTGAATGGAGTTGTCTTTCTGATTTGGCTTTCAGCTTGGCTGTTGTTGGTGTATAGGAATGCTAGTGATTTTGTGTGTCCTGAGAATTTGCTGACGTTGTTTAACAGTTGAAGGAGCTTTTGGGCCAAGACTATATGGTTTTTAGATATAAAAGTTTGTTCTCTGCAAACAGATATAGTTCGGCTTCCTCTCTTCCTACTTGGATGCCTTTCTTTCTCTTGCCTGATTTCCCTGGCCAGGACTTCCAATACAATGTTGAATAGGCATGGTGAGAGAGGGCATTCTTGTCTTGTGCCAGTTTTCAAGGGGAATTCTTCCAGCTTTTGCCCATTCAGCATGATGTTGGTGGTTTGCCATATATGGCTATTATTTTGAGGTTATGTTCCTTCAATACCTAGTCTACTGACAGTTTTTAACATGAAGCAGTGTCGAATTTTATCAAAAGCCTTTTCTGTATATATTGAGATAGTCATGTGGGTTTTGTCTGTAGTTCTGTTTATGTGATGAATCACATTCATTGATTTGCTAATGTTGAACCAACCTTGCATTCCAGGGATGAAGCCTACTTGACTCTGGTGGTTTCGCTTTTTGATGTGCTGCTGGATTCAGTTTGCAAGTATTTTGTTGAGGATTTTTGCATGATGTTCATCATGGATATTGGCTTGAAGTTTCTTTTTTTGTTATCTCTGCCAGGTTTTGGTATCAAGATGATGCTGGCCTCCTAGAATGAGTTGGGGAGGAGTCCCTCCTCCTCAATTTTTTTGGAATAGGTTCTATAGGAATGGTACCAGGCCTTCTGTATACATCTGGTAGAATTTGGCTGTGAAACCATTAGGTCCTGGGATTTTTTTCATTGGAGAGTATTTATTACTAATTCCCTAAATAGATCAATAATGATCTTAGAAGTGGAATCAGTTTTTTCCTGGTCCAGTGTTGGGAAGGTGTATGTATCCAGAAATTTATTTAGCTTTTCTAGGTTTTTCTAGTTTGTGTGCATAGAGGTGTTCATAGTTTCTGATGGTTATTTTTATTTCCATGAGGTCAGTGGTAACATTCTCTTCATCATTTCTAATTGTGTTTATTTGCATCTTCTCTCTTTTCTTCTTTATTAGGCTAGCTAGTGGGCTATATTATTAATTTTTTCAAAAAACCAGTTCCAAGATTTGCTGATCTTTTGAATGGTTTCTTGGGTCTCAATCCTTCAGTTCAGCTCCGATTTTGGTTATTTCATGTCTTGTGCTAGCTTTGGGGTTGACTTGTTTTTGCTTCTCTAATTCTTTCAGTTGTGATGTTAGGTTGTTAATTTTAGATCTAACTTTTTGATGTGAATATTTAGTGCTATAAATTTACCTCTTAACACTGCTTTAGCTGTGTAACAGAGATTCTGGTATGTTGTATCTTTCTTCTCATTAGTTTCAAAAAACTTCTTGATTTCTGCATTAATTTCATTATTTATCCAAAGTCATTCAGGAACATATTGTTTAATTTCCATGTAATTGCATGGTTTTGAGCAATTTTCTTAGTCTTGACTTCTATATTTATTACACTGTGGTCTGAGGGTGTGTTTGATATGATTTTGGTTCTTTTGCATTTGCTGAGGATTGTTTTATGTCCAGTTATGTGGCTGATTTTACAGTATGTGCCATGTGGTGATGAGAAAACTGTATATTCTGTTGGTTTTGGGTGGAGAGTTCTGTAGAGGTCTATCAGATCCATTTGGTCCAATGTTGAGTTCAGATCCTGAATATCTTTACTAATTTTCTGCCTCAATGATCTAATTCTGTCAGTGAAGAGCTGAAGTCTCCCACTACTATTGTGTGGAAGAATCTGGGTTTTTCTGTGTTGGCTGCATACATATTTAGGATAGTTAGATCTTCTTGCTGAATTGAATGCTTTACCATTATGTAATGCCCTTCTTTGCCTTTTTTTTATCTTTGTTGGTTTGAAATCTTTTTTGTCTGAAATTAGGATTGCAATCTCTGCCTTTTTCTGTTTTATGTTTGCTCGGTAGATTTTCCTCTATCCCTTTATTTTGGGCCTATGGGTGGGTGTCTTTACATATCTTATCTTTATCTATCCGTCCAGCCAGCCATTCATCCATATCATTTCTTACCAATAATGACTTTTAAAAGTGCAACCACAACATCATTAACATAACCAATAAAATCAATAATAAAATATCATCTAATACCCAGTCCATGTCCAATTTTCCCTATCTCAAAATTGTCTTTTTGTAAACAGTTTGTTCAAATCACAAACCAGATTCAGAAACAGAAGCCATACATTACATTTTATTAATACATCTCTTAAATTTCTTTTAATCTATAACACTCATAGGAATTTTTATGTTTTCATTTATCCTTCCAATTTTTTAAAAAAAGTATGTATTCATTGAATAGAAAATGCTTGCAGAAAAGTAAAAAAAGAAAAATTTAAGTATAGTACAAAAAGGTACATAGTGACTGTTCCTCAGTCTCCCTTCCCAGAAGCAATGCTGCCACTTTTATAGAAATAGTCTCTGCCTAGACACACATGCCAGTCCCCAAGGCTGCTGTAACAAGATGGTTAAGTATGAGAACATGAATTCAAATTCCTGTTATGCCACTTACTAAATATAAATCTTGGGGATGGTACCTGGCCTCTGTGCCTCAGTTTTTGAAAATAGTACTTATCTCATAGGGCTGTTGAGAGAACTAAATCAGATAATTGCTTACATTATTATTAATATTTGTTATTATACACATTCTCTTTTGGCTTTTTTTGCAAATAGCAGAATGATGCACATCCGTCTTCATTTATTTGGCTCATTTTTTCATCTCACATCACATTTTGATGAATAATTCCATCCATGCTGTTATAGATTTGCTTCATTCTTTGTAATCATTGACTAATATTTCATTGTATGAATATGCTACTGCTAAACATGTAAGTTATTTTCAACCTATTCTTATTATCAAACAATGCTACAACGAATATGCTTGTAATACTTTATTGGATTCATGTGCAAAAATATTCATAGGATAAAATCCTCGAAGTTAAACTGCTGAGCTAAAGGATGTGTGCATTTTAATGCTTTATAGATATTGCCCAGCTGCCTCAAAGGAGGTTATACCAATTTATACTCCCAAGAAAAATGCACAAGCATCCCCATTTCCCTATACCCTAGCTAACACAGGATATTGCCAAATGTTTTCATCTTTGTAAACACGATGTGTTGAAAATGGTATCTCACAATTTTAATGTGCATTTCTCTGATTATGATAAGATAAAGGAAATGTAGTGCAACTAAACCTCAGTTTGCAAATGACCTGGCCATGACTCCTGAGTGAGGACGCTGGTAAACACCATCAGGATCCAAACACCTCTGTATTTATGAAGAGGGTACTCCCTATTGGATAGCACTAAGCTTATTTCATGTATGTACATGTGTAGTTAGTTAGTTACATCCAGCAGTGGTGAAGGGCTTATCCTGAACCAAACAAACTTTCTCTCCTACCCACTTCCAGCATCTGGTTGGGAGTAGCATGTTATGGCCATGAGGCGTGCATTTGTACAGACCACCACTTACTCCTCCTTGAAACATTTTTTTTTCCATTGGCTCCCTGAAAAGTTCTTCCCCTAGATCTTCATGGGTGATTTCCTTCTCAACATTCAGGTGTGAATTCACGTCACTTTCCTGACCACCCCCATCCACTCAGAGATCACCCAAAATCCCATTACCTATTTTATTACTCCATCACATGTGTCACTATCTGAAACTATCTTATTGTTGATGCGGGATATTTTCTTGACCCCTTCACAGGCTCGCACAGGAGTGCCCCATGTACTCAGCCTGCCCCACTCAACCCCTTGCAGGAGGGAGCATACGCATGAATGAGTGCAGGAACCGGCTGGCTGCTTTAGTGCTGGAGCAAACTCCATGCAGGCCCTGCAGTGGCATCCAGGTGGGGGTGCCTGCAACCCCAGGGCCTCAGAGGGTGTGTCACAATGCTCTCTTAGCTCTGCCATCTGCGGACAGCAATGTGTTATCAGCTCACTGGGCCCTTTGCTTCATCACGTGGGCTGGCTGCCCTCTGCCAGTGAGGGCAAAGGGCCAGTGTGACAGTCTTTTTGAGTACCCACACTTTGTGCATCCTGAATTTCTTGTCTGGTGCCCAAGAGGAATGAGGTCACACAGACAAATTGAAGGATGGTGAATGTGGAGAATTTTATTGAGCAATGAAAGTGGCTCTCAGCAGAAAAGGAAGCTGAAAAGGTAACGGGAAGGGCAGGTCACTCTCCCCTGAAGTCAAGTCACCTCTCTCTAATGTCCAGACACCATCTCTGAAGTCAACTTGCCTCTCTCTAATGTCCAGCCACTTCTCATGTCTACTGGTTAAGTTTGGGGTGTTTATAGGCACAGGATGGGGGTGGGTGTGGAGCGGGTCATAGGTAATTTTGGAAAAGGCAACATTCTGTTGGTAAAAAGACATTATTCAGAAAAAACCAATTGGGAAAAAGCGGGCACACAGGGATAGAAGTTCTCACTTTGGGCAGTGGGTTTCAGGCTTTTCAGCTCAAAAGTGAGGTTTTGCCAGGGACCTGCCCCTGTTTGCCTAGAATTCCTAGGCCTCTGTCACTGTTACCACTGGATAACATTTCTTCTACAAAGTTCAGGGGCTTAAAACAAAAATTTACTAATTCAGCTGGACAGTTCTTGAGAGGGGGCCTCACCTAACTGTTGCAGTTACATAGCAGCTGGGTTGGAGTCTTCTTTTCTGGGGTAGACATCCAGGACAGCTTCTTCCCTCTTGTGTCTGGTGCCTCAGTGCCCCTCCAGGCAGGCTTTCTCTCCAGCAGAGTAGCCTGGACTTCTTGGCAGCTCAAGCTTCCAAGAGAAATAAAAAGCAGAGACTGATGGTTCTCTTATCAAACAGGCCTGAAACTAGCACAGTGTACTTCTGCTGCCATATTCAGGAGGTCAAAGCAGTCCAAGGCTAGTCCAAGTTCAAGGGCACTGGGAGAAAAATTCTACCTCTTAAATGGGAAGTGGCATGTGTGTGAAAGGGGGAAAAGCATTGTGTCCATCTTTGGAAATAAGCTACTGCGTGGTCTAGTGGTCTGTCTTCTCCCTTTAGGTTATAAGCTCTGTGAGACAACAGGGACTTTGCCCATCTTGTTTCATGGCTCTACTTCCAGCACCTAGAATCCCTAGCACATAGTAGGTGCTCAGTAAATAAATTAAGCACTTGATACATGTTTGGTGAACTAAAATGAACTGAATTAAACTTCTCCAGACTGGTTCTTCCAGATTTGCTGATGCCTCATCAGACAAGAGAAACCCTAAAATGTACGGCTTCGCTTTCTCTACAAACAAGAAAAACTTGACCTGAACACAAAATCTAGAAATAGATTTGGCGTGTTTTCTACGTGGAAATATTTCTCATAGTACCAGAAATTATTTCCCCACAGCTTTGTGCTACATTAAAATATTGAAGTTGACTGAAAATATCTTCATTCTTTAATCTTGGTGTGGACTAGAAACAATTTTTTTGGTAACAAAGTAAATATGAAAACTTCCTGATGTTTGAACTCCCCAGATATCTCCACACTTAAAATATCATTGCAAGTTAAGATAGATTTTTTTAAATGACTACTGAGAAAGGTCATTAAAAGCTTGATCATCAAAATGTATAGGTTTGGGTTATAAAGCCAGCACTTAATTGTTTAAATCATTACATATGACCAAGTACAGAAAATAAATTACCTCAAATCTCCTCTTTGCCAATTCTTACTGGTGAACCCTATAAGATGATCCTATCTTTAAACCTTTTTGTAAACCCCTTATAAGTTACTGAGAATGTATTCATCAGAAGGATTTTAGTGATGTTTGAAATTTAAAAAGGAGAGAGATTTAATTTTTAAAATTATACTTGCAGACTACTGCTAATGAAATTTCCTCTGACCCTAGTTTTGTCTTATCTTCAGTCTTTCCAGATTTGCTCAAAGTGATCCCAGTGAGCATCCACGTCAATGTCATTCTCTTCTCTGCCATCTTTATTGTGTTAACCATGGTGGGGGCAGCCTTCTTCATGTACAACGCTTTTGGAAAACCCTTTGAAACTCTGCATGGCCCCCTAGGGTTGTATCTTTTGAGCTTCATTTCAGGTAAGTACAAAATTCTACCTCTGAAGGCAAATGTACTTTTCAATATATCAAAAAGATGGTCTACCTAAATATAAAGTTATAGTCATAATACATATGCATGGATGCACACTGTAGGATTATACATGATAACAAAAAGTGTGGAAATACCACAATTCAACAGTAGGGAATTCATAGATACTTTATGGAAGTCTATAAAGTATGATGCTGACATTAAATTATATTTTTGAAGATGTAATCAAGAGGATAACTGCTGTCTCAAAAAGTGGAAAAAGCAGAGGTAAACTTACATAAACATTATAAACCTAATTTGATATTTATAAAATATAGAGAATAGACATATAAAATACATATATACATATATGTATATAGAGGCTATATATGTATATATGAGAGAGAGAGAGAGAGAGAGAGAGAATAGACTCCAATCTGTTGGTTGTGGTTGTCTCTGACCATGACACTATGGGTGACTTTTATTTCTGCTCATGCTTATCAGTATTTCTAAGTGTTCAATAATGTGGCATTATTTATACATAATAAAAATAAATAAGTGCCATCAAAAAAGAGTAAAGGGCCAGTGTTCCACCCACATATGAGCAGCCATATTCAAGCCTGTAGGTACTTTGTGTATGCTAGGTATATCTAGACAAGGATAAACTCTAAAGCTGGAAAATAGTTCATCAATAAACATGTGCTACTCAGTAGCCAGGGCTGATGGAAAAGAATATAAAGTCCAGTCAGTGCCAAAGGCTGCTTACTATCGGCAAGTGGAAGAAGGAAAAAGAGCGGAAAATGACAAATGTGTATATAATTCATACACGGCCGTTCTATAGGCGATCTCTGATTTTACCCCATTCTACATTTGCAAAAAGATTCAACACTTGGTCAGATTCCTAGGAGGCAAGTGATTTTACTGATGGTTTCATGGAGAGATACAGAAAGATAACAACTCACACCAGCAATCAATGTGATGAAAATCTCTATCTAACTGTTTTTTCTCCTGAAGTTGCCCTTTGGCCGCCAGCCACCAGGTACCGGGCTAAAGGCACTTTCTTGCTCTTGACATTGCTCCCTTCTCCCGTACAATTCAACTCCAGCCACAAACATGTATAGGTCTCTCTCTATATAAAACAAAGCCCTGTAGTTAGCAGGTCACTCGCAGTGTGGCCTCTGTTCACTGTTACTTGCACGTGCTGCTTAGGATCTCACCCCATCCACATCCTGCTGATCACATTTTTCACCCAACCAAAGTAGATCTCTCGCCAGTGGAGATTCTGCTAATATTTTCTTGGTATTTGTCACAAGTATATAATACACTTTTCAACTGTACAGATGATTACCCTATAAGGGCAGAGTCTAAGTCTTTCCCATCTTTGTATCTCTGGCAAAAGCATTCAGCATGCTGTACACAGTGGACAATTCAATATGTATTTGCAGATTTGAAATAGCAAGCCCAGAAAGGAGATATTAACTTGGTCACCTAGACAGAACAGGTTTTAGCAATCAGAATTCATATGAGATGGAATTGGCAGAACAGGAACTTTGAAGCAATAGAACATGAGCCAGTGAGGAGTGAGATGGAATATCATAAATGCAGACCAAGGGCTTTGCAACCAGGACAGAAGAGCAAGAGCACAGGCTCGGGGTGTGGGCAGACAGAATGAGAAGAGGATGCAGTCACATGTGAAGGTCCAGATGAGAAGAGAGAGTTGGGATTACTTCTGCTCAGCAAACATCCCAAACCAAACTGGTGGATGCTGGTGGTGTGCTGTTTTAGTGATGACCATCACACATGATTTTAACAGAAGGAATAAAATGTAAAGCAGTGGTTCTCAAACTGGAGTCTCCAGATGAACAGCATCTGCATCATCTGGAAACCTGATAGAACAGCAAAGTCTCAGGCTCTACCCGACCTACTGAATCAGAAACTTGGGGGTCTCGGGGAGGATGGCCGTCTGTATTTTAACAAGCCCTTCAGGAGATTCTGAGGCTGGGTCAAGTTTGAGCTACAGGGAATTGATTCAGCAGGTGGTGGCAGACTGACTAACAAAAAGGGGACCCTGAGGTAACTCAGAGACGGTAACGTCGGAAAGCAGCCACCCTAGGGCTTGGGGGACCCAACGAAAGAGTTTGGCATTGCCCATCGGGCATGGTGGCTCACGCCTGTGATCTCAACACTTTGGCAGGCCGAGGCAGGTGGATCATAAAGTCAGGAGTTCGAGACCAGCCTGACCAACATAGTGAAACCCCAGCTCTACTAAAAATACAAAAATTAGCTGGGCATGGTGATGTCCACCTGTAATCCCAGCTACTCAGGAGGCTGAGGCAGGAGAATTGCTTGAACCTGGGAGGTGGAGGTTGCAGTGAGCTGAGATCGCACCACTGCACTCCAGCCTGGGGGACAAAGCGAGATTCCATCTCAAAAAAAAAAAAAAAAAAAAAAAAGTTTGGCATTGCCAGAACCTAGAAGCTTGAGGAAAGGCCCAAGAGCATTGAGTCTCAGACCTTGAGGACTTGGCCCTGGACACCTTGAGGGGTTTCTGTGAGCGTGGAAAAGGGCTGGAAACTCCCAGTTGCTGCCACCAGCGAGAACTACAAGTGAAGTGGAAGGCATGGGACCTCCTCCCTTTCCTTTTCTCGTCTTGTCTTCCTTCTCCCTCTGGTGCTCACGTTTGGCAGAAAGCAGCTGACAAGGCAGAACTAGTTTGGGGAGTCTTGACCCAGCATCATAAAGCAGAGAAGAGCAAAGCTGGAGTGAAGGTGAGACGCAACAGCTTATTAGCAGCACGGCCGGCTAGCACTCCAGCTGCTGAATGAAATTCTGAAGAACAGCCCATTTGGAAGACAAATTATTTGACAGTTCTGACAGACGACCAAACTAACAACATTTGAAAAGCAAGATGACTCAGAGAATATAGAATTTAATCCAAATGCCAGATCTTATCTCTGCCTTTGGCCAGCTCTAATGCAAGGAGAATCTGAGCACACAAATATATGCAGGAATGATCAGGCCCTGTGCTGCATTCTATTCTGTCTCACCCACCTTCGAATTTGTTGTAAAAGCATGGGCTCGGCTGGGCAAGGCAGCTCACATCTGTAATTCCAGCACTCTGGGAGGCCGGGGTGGGTGGATCACAAGGTCAAGAGATCGAGACCACCTTGCCCAACATGGTGAAACCCCATCTCTACTAAAAACACACAAATTAGCCAAGTGTGGTGGCACACGCTTATAGTCCCAGCTACTCAGGAGGCTGAGGCAGGAGAATCGTTTGAACCCAGGAGGTGGAGGTTGCAGTGAGCCAAGATCACGCCATTGTACTCCAGCCTGAGCAACAGAGCGAGACTCTGTCTCAAAAAAAAAAGCATGGGCTCAGTAAAGGTTTGTAAATCAGGGAAGGAAGAGAAGGGGAGAAAGGAAGGGAAGGAGCCTGCTCCAGATCTGTGTCTTGCAGAGGATAAAGGCCCAGTGTTTTTAGATCATCCAGTGTTTTTTTTCTTAGCCCCCACTATTTATTTTTAAATATCAAAACGTTCAATAACTGAATAAAAACTGTTATGACCCTCAAACTGTTATGTTTGAGGGTCAGATGGACTGACAGTTTGTGACCTCTGGGGATAAACAGGTCACTTTGGAATCACAGATTTCCTCATTCCCCCTAAATCTCATATGGTACCCAGAAGCCCTTGGAACTTTTGAAATGTGTATTCACAGTTGTAATGTTCATGCAGACCCTGGCTCTAAGCCCCAGTGGTGTAAGGGTAGGGTTTTGTAGCCCTTATCCCAAACATTCTAAATGTGAGCCAATGTATCACATACTCAGGCCAGAGACTGCATTAGGGGTCCTTTATTTCAGGTACGAGTTACATTCCATTAAGAGACCCCAGAGGTCAGCTGTCTTCCGCTGACTGGTTCTCCTCCCTTGCTTCTCTCGCCAGTCTGTGCGGCCCCGATGGCCATGCTCATCATCAGCAGAGAAGAAAAATGGTTTCCTCCTTGGACCTCTTTTCTCTTTTTCTTTACCCCACGCACATCCAGGTTCCCTAAGCTTCCCCCATCCTGGTGCTGAAGTCATTCTACAGTCATTTCTTCAACTGCCTACTTCCCTGCTGGATGGGCACCCAAGGCTTGGCATCCTGAGGCATGTAGAAGGGGGAAAGGAAAAGGAAGGGAAAAGAAGTCCTCCTGACTGTCTATCTGGAACTTTCCATACTACCCAGAGTACTGCCATGGGCATCTCCTTATGTCTCCCAATGTGCATGCCAGATTCTGGAGGTAGAAAAGGAAAGAAAGTAACATCACAGACCAGGCCAGCAATGGCTTCATTCACACAGTCACTCATACTTATGGCTTCATATTCTGTCGCCTCCCGAACCAGACGTCTCTTCCACTCTCATAGCCTCCAGTTTAGCTCATTTTCCTCAGCATTCTCCATGTAATATTTCTGACCATTATCATTGTTGCATGAAACCCATGCAAGTCAGCCAATTTGCTGTTTCTCATCTTGTCATTTATAAACTGATGCTGAGAAGTCTTTTTCCCAAGGCAGGATTTCAGGAATACCTTCATCACCCCCCATGGTTCATTTTGGGCAGTGATTCTCTTTGACTGTACATTAGAATCATCTGAAGACTTTTCTAAAACTACTGCTCTCAGGTCCCACACCACATTAATTAAATTATAGTCTCTGGGGGTAGGGCTTGGGCACTAATGTTTTACTTTAACCTCTCTGGAGTCATTTTAATTTGTAGCCAGTGCTAAGGGTTGCGACATAGGTTCACAAATTTCATGTATTTGTCAAACACTGACTGAACCCACTATGTGCCAGCCATTATAATAGGCACTGGTGATCCCATAGTCAATCAGGCACACAGTGCTGTCTTCACGGAGCTTGCGGTCTAGTGGGAAAGTCATGTCATTCTTTCAAAAGTGTACATCAATAATTAAGTGATTACAGATTGCAATAATTACAATAAGGGTAATAAACAGGTTGCTATAATATGCAATAGTATTGCCTTTCAGCAGCCATTTCTTAAAGAGGTAAATTATCTATCAGACATCTTTTAAAAATCTCATCCAATTTCAAAAGTGTACTTTTGAAATTTAATAAATAATTAAGTGATTACAGTTTGCAGTAATTACAATGAGGGTGATAAACAAGTTGCTATGAAAGAGAATGATAGCAGGGATCTGGCTTTGATATGGTGGTCAGGGAAGGCTGAGTTCTAAAGCTAAGAAGGAACTGAGGACCTTCACAGAACATCCCAAATAGAAGAGAAAGCGCAATGAAGACTCTAGGGAAAGAGGTCTGCTTGTTGTAGGAACCAAAAGAAGACCAATGTGACTAGGGGCTGCGCCGTGAGGAGAAAATGGCACAAGGGAAAAATGAGATTAGAGAGATCAGTTGATACCAGTTAATGTTGGACCTTAAACATTAACCGTGGTGAGTCTTTTAGAATTGATTCTAATTGCAATGCAAAGCTTTTGAAAGATTTAAAAAAGATGTCTGATAGCTGATTTACCTCTTTAAGAAATGTCTGCTGAAAGACAATGCTATTGCGTTGGAGATGGAAAAAGATGAATGCATTCTAAAAACATTCTGAAAGTACATTCAAAATGTTTTGCAGGTAGCTTATGCAACTAATAAATAGTGGCATTATAGGTAAGACAAGAGGAGCAGGCTTGCAGTTTAGGGCAAGAAAGGGGTAGGGAGAAGAGCTCAGCCCTAAAAATCACGTGTTCCATTTGGGGCACGTCAAGTCTGAGATGCTATGAGACCACCAAGTGGACATGTCAAGTAAATAGTCAGTTACATGAATGTGGACTTCAGTGAAGAGGTCTAGAAGAAAGACATAAATTGGGGCATTATTAGGATATAGATATTATATAAAGCAATACAATTGGATGAGATCACCTAGGGAGAGAATGTACATAGGGAAAATTTGGCCTAGGACCAATCCCTGAAGAACTCTGGCAGTTAATTTTTGTATTCAGGAGGAGGAGGAGCCAGCAAAAGATACTGAGTAGGAATGTCCAAAGGGAAAGGGGAAAAAGGAAAACTGGGAGATTATGCGTGTCCCAGAAGGAATGTCTCACCCCTTTTTCCCTATTCTGCCTTCTCCTGCCTGCAGCTCTACTACAGGCGCCGCCTTTTCACAAAGGTAGGATTTCCCAAGGTAGGATTTTAGTAATACCTCTTCACAAAGGTGGTCACCTGTAACAGAGGTGCAGGCACGAGAAGGCAGAATAGGGAAAAGTGGGTGAAAAAAACTTGCCCCAAGATTTATAATACAGCGAGAGAGAGAGAAGTTAAGGAGGTAGAGGAAGAGAGAAAACCAAACCAGAGGCAGCTGAGTACAGAAGCAATTGGACTCACAGTTTTTAGTTGTAGCACTGATACTTGAGTGGGGGACTTTTATATATTCCATTCTGGGTGTTTCCCAGTTGATGGGAGAGAGTCTTACCTAGATCTGCATGTAAAAGAGAGTAGGCCAGCTGGCAGACTTGACACGGATCAGTGGCAGAATATCCAAGTAGCTCTGTGAATACTCTCTGAGAATGACGTGAAAGGCATCGGCTCAGGCCTTTTGGGTGATAAAAAACTACCAAAATGTGGACTTACTGCAAATTGTGTTTGTTACCATTTGCAATGATTATAATTATTCTCTTATATATACCATTTCTTACATGTAGCTTCTCTTATACACAGCGTCGTGAGTTATGCCTTCTCTTACACATAGCATCTGCTATGAGTTATACCAAGCAAGACAAACAAAATTGCTGCCTTTCTTTAAAAAGAGGATTCTCCTAGTATGAGCCTAATTAATTATGATAATTACAGCTACAGCGTGGAACATAAGCACATTCATATACCCAAAGACAAGAAAATAAAGAACAGTACAAAAATAGAAGAACACTTAACATTATATATCAGTTTCAGTATTAATAATACCCTGGCCTCTGAAATATGTCTACGGCACATTATTTTGCAATTGGTGATTTTAAAAATCTGCATCTTATCTCTACTTCAATCCTTATGGAGGAGCTGTTTGTTGTTCAGGAGTTCAAGACAGACATATAGGGATATCCAGTCATCAAAGCCACAGAGCCTGAGGAAGGACAAAGGATTGGTGGCAGGAAAACCCAGCAATGAAACTATTCTGCTAGTTTTTCAGCATACAACTTAGAAAAGATACCACAGAAGGAAAAGAGAAGTAATGTTAGACAGCCAATGTCAGCAATGGGCAAAGAATTTCATTTTCACATGCAGGGCAGTGGCTGAATGGGCAGTGTTGTGAGGAATCACACTCCAGGTCATTCATGTCCACGGTGTGGTAGGAGGACTGTGTTTCATTTACTTTATACACGGCCCAGCCATTACCTTGTGCAAGGAAATGCTTCATCATTTTCTATCACAGTTGCAAAGAGATTCCTGCCCTACTCAGAATGTATGTCTTCCCTTCTGTTTCATTTAGAGTCACAACCCAAGTCCTTGCTGTGACCTCCAAAGCACCACTTGATGTATCTACTTCAGAAACACACAGGCAGCTCAGCTGTTTCTATTCCTTACCTACCTCCCCTCTTCACTCAAACCACCTACTTCCTTTACATTCACCCTTTCTTCAGCATGAAATAATCTTCCTGCAAGTATCTATCTTCTCACTCCCTCACTTCTCTCAAGATGCACTTAAATGTTATCTTTCCTATGAGGACTCCCCTGGCCATCCCTCCCCAGCCTTTCTATCGCCTTCCCTGCTTTGTTTTACTCTCCTTAGTATATATCACATTCTGATAAACTATTGAATATACTTATCTAGTTATTGCCTCTCTCTATTGTCTCCATCGCTGAGAGCTCTGTGAAGAAAGGGATTCTTGTCTGTTTCATTTAGTGCTGTACCCCCAGTTCCCACAACAGTGCAACAGGCACTCAATAAATAGTTGTTGAATAAATGAACAAAAGTAGCTGCATATTTTCTAGGAATAAATGACATTCTTATTTTTGAAAATAAATTCTAATGAGATAAACATGGTATTTTTAGACCATTTCTTCTTGCACTAATCATCCTTCTCAATAACATAACATTTGTAAAACTTAGGTTAGATACGGGCTCTTCAACTTTCCCATACAGAAGATAAAGTGAACAGGCTAGACCCAATGCCGTTATTCCTTTATCTACATCTACCCTTTGGAAACACATGACCAAATTGCTTGCCATTGCAATCTCAAAATCTACTCTATGGTATTAACTCACTTTACTTGTCCCTCTGTCCCTTTCTAGATGGTAGCAATCGCTCTCTGGAGCAGTGTAGAGTCAGAACAACTCCTATTTGTGGAAGAAATCATTGCTGGTGACCTTACTTTCAATTACCAACTTTCTACTGACATTTGCATAATTTTAGAGAAAACGAACACCTGCACTTGTAAAGTTGTGGCTTTCCCGCTCCCATTTATCATCTCTTAATATTCCTTGAAAAGGAAATTATCCATTTATCATTCTATATTGGCAGCAGAATGTCCCTTATATTTTTCACCTATACAACAGTGGAAGATGATGTGCTGAAAGCTTTCTGAAAATGTCGGTCATTACTTTAAATGGAATTGAAATTCCAATTTATTATTTCCCATAATATGATCTTACTGATAATAGGATAACATTTCAGAGATTTCTTCCCCTTCGAGGACCCAAACCCGTAAGTCCTCTGGACTCCCACAGATCCTGGCAGGGTGTTCCACTCATAAAAGCATAGGTACCCTCAGGGTCATGCAGGGATGAAGAAGCAACTCTCATTGGCTGTGTCCTGCATTCCCCATATAGTAAGGACTGGAGGAGACCAGTGCTCAGTTCTTCATTCTCAGACAGCTGTCAGAGGAGAGTCATGAATGTGCAGTGTCTAGCACATTACCAACGTTCGTTAATTGACTGATCATTCATGGTGTGACACCCCTATAACTCAGCTATCCTATTCAGTCAGAAATTAACTCAGTAATCAAAGTCATTAAAAGGAAGAAAAAAAATCCTACGGCTCCAGCCAGATGGTAGGGAAATCAGACAGATGAAAGGAAAATGGCTGTAGGTCATCGAGTAAGACACTGGGCAGCAAAACCTGGGCCTTGTGCCTGGTTATATTCCGAAGTACAGCTCAAGCGAGGTTTGGCAGGCTTTCCAAAGTCCTGGTTTATTCTAACCTTTCTTGGGAGCAGGAGCAGTGTTGGTCAGATGGACAGACACGTGAGAAATCTGTCCAAATGGCACCATATGAATTTGAGCTCTTGGTATACATGGATAAGTGGGAAAAAGAGGAGAAAGACATGCAGGACTGATCCTACCATTTGTGAAGTCTTGGGCAAGAGTATCAATGAAAACTCACTTCTCTTTCCCTGCCTGGCTCCACTGGACATGCTAAAGAGCCTCAGGCATGTGTATGTGGACACTGCACCATGGATCCAAGCTCTGACCATTGTCTCTTGAAACAGCTATTCCTCACCCATCCTCTGACCCTGGGAGGACTAACCCAGGAGAAATGACCCATAGGTCTTGAAAATGGGCTTAGGGCTATTTACAAAGTTAATTCCAGGGTCCCGAAAACGTGAGTCAGGCACGCGAGGCAGGCATATTCCATTGACTTCAAGGATTCCTCATGCTGTGGAAAGGGACCTCTCCAGAAGAGAGACAGAGCAGAACCCTCTAAATGTGGGGCCCAAAGCAGGAGCCCCTCTCGCTGGATTCAAAGGGTCATATTGGAAGTGCGTAGGCTGAGTCCTCTTCTCACATCACTCATATCCCTTACACACTTCCATTCATAGCCTCAGCAGCCACGCCACAAAGAGAAACTCTTCATGTGTGCCTTTCGGTTCATAAATCATAAATAATTACCCTTGATCCCATGTCTTTTTTAGAGCCATGGACAGAGAGAAGCAAAAATATCCCAAGTTCACACTGAGTTGCCTCCTTTCATATCTCTTAGCAGTCACTGAAAGGTTATGAGACTCAGGCTGGGTTTCTAACCTCTGGCCCTGAAATGACAAAGTTGATCTCGCGGTCAACCCTAGAATCCAGAGCAAAATCACACTGTCGTCTCTACTCTTAGACGGCACACTTTGTTTTGGGGGCTCGTGTGCTTGAAACATGAGCTACGGCAAAAGGCTTTGAGTCTTATGTCACCCCAAGTAACTTTTACTTTAGGAATTTGAAATACAGCCTCGCTGTGATACTGTCTCCTTAACAAAGTAGTACCTTTAAAATATTTAACGACTTGAAAAGGAAACTGAGCTTGAATTTTCCTTTCAGGCGCTCAGGAAATACTGTTTCACTTCTGTCTGAAATTCACCATCTCCGCAGACAAAGAAGGCTCTTATGGTAAAAGCAATGGCATTTTCTCCACAATTTTCGAATAAAAGATAAAGAGAAAACAGCACTGCAGCCTTTTTGTTAGGATCTAACAATAAAGCAATAATACGGTTTTGCCAGGGGAGAGCTCTGGTTTTAAGCTCAGAATACAAAAATAGGCTGACAAAATTGTACAAAGGAATATTCTCAGCTACCACTC
Source organism: Aotus nancymaae (assembly GCF_030222135.1). Lineage (NCBI taxonomy): Eukaryota > Metazoa > Chordata > Mammalia > Primates > Aotidae > Aotus > Aotus nancymaae. The sequence continues at coordinate 44,390,182 of NW_026988431.1, read as the reverse complement.
TGAGGCTGGTAGAAAGTGAAGTTTCAAGAAAATTATATTATTTGATTATCTGATGATGATTAAGCTGACGGGCCAGTCCTATGTGAAATTCTAAAGTAAAAGAAATGTGATGTCACCTTTTCTGCTCACCTCTCCCCTCCTTCCTTGCCCGCAATCTCTACCTCTACCCTAAACCTAGCCTGAACATCAGGAAAGGAATGGGTGCTGTCACTTGCACCGTAGCTCCTCCTGCCTGCAATGCTCTCCCCACACTGTCCAGCCTCCCTCTGCTCAGCTAACTTTTCCTACAGCTCCTTCTGGCTACTTCTAAGGAACCTTCCATAATGCTCCCCACCCTCTCAGTAACAGCCCCTCTACTCCCCCTAGATTACCGGCACTGTAATTGGTTAGCAATTGATTTTATGTCCTCTGCCCAATTATACACTGTGAGAGCAGAAACCATGTGTATTTTCTTTAATGTTTAAATCTCCACAACTATCCCCATGATTGCCACATAAGTCTAATTGAATAAATGAATGAATGAGTGAATTAATAAATAGAAACTCAAGCCATTATGTTGCCACTCCTAGGATATTTGGATTAACTTTAATTGAAGAGCAAAAAGCATTTACCTGTCCTAAAGGAGATATAAACTTAGTGGGAGACTATTTGGAGAAAAAAAAAAAAGACACTGTAATATGTTCTTTTGTGTTGCCTACCCTGATGTTTTCAGGTGTTCCTGATATGGGGTGGGATGAGAATTTGAAATAAAATTGCCTAATTTGACATCATAATCGGAGGAATCAGGATTTGAAACCAAACTGGTTTGACCTAAATCAAATTATATCATATATATATATATATATAAAATATAATAAATTATAAGGACTTGCAAGAAAAAAGGAATCCATAAACACCATAGGAATAGCTACCGATCAGTAGCATTTATATGTGTCGATTGCAATGCCAAATGCAAATCATGCTTCACCTATATTAACCACCTTTTATAGATGAAGAAATTGAGATCTGAAGATTAAAATTGCCTAATTTTACATAGTAAGTAAAGGAATCAGGGTTTGAACCCAAATTGGTTTCACCTAAGGCAGAAAACCATCCCAGCAAGTCTCCTATTAACTGGAACCCTATTGTGGTGGCTTGGGGTGTAACAGTAGCTATGGAAGCGCTGTGGAGTCCTGGCCATCCAGTGTGCTCCTGATTTGGTCCCTCCTATCACCTGCTTCTGCTCCCTGTGCCATCCACCCATCCAGAGGTCTCCCTTTGTCCATCTTCAGGGGAGATACCAGAGTTTCCAGCTTCCAGTCAGTATGGAGTGCCCCTGCCCTACAGCAATGTCATCCAAATCACAGCTGCATCTGTTAAGATGAGATTAGGCTACCAATGAGTGATAGATGAGGGGGAAAAATAACAATAGCGTACTAAACAAAACAAATGTTTATTTCTCTCCCACGTAAAAATCTAGAGGTTGAAGTCCAGGGCTGGTTCAGTGGCTCCAGGGATCTGGGATTTAGACTCCTTCTTGTTTTTCCACAGCATACAGCTTCCATTTCTGGGGCCACATTGGTCCAAAATATATGCTGGAGCTCCAGCCATTGCATCCATATTTCAGCCACAGGAAGGAGGAAGTGGGAAAGAAAGGACAGGCCCCTAGTACCTGTATAGCTCAAGAAGACTTTTCCACCCATACATCCCAACCACTCTCAGCTGAACAATGTCATCTTTATTCAAGACAGTCACATGGGTAGCTAAAAATCTGAATTCTGTTATAAACAAAGAGAACAGAGATATGTGCCACCTCAACACCTCATCCATAGCTGCCTTTGCTCAGGTTTTTCTTTGTGCAGCTGTGCCCAAGTGAAAGCCTAAGGAGCCGTGGTAACCCTTCTGAAGGGAGGCCTGGGGCCTTTCACAAGAGGCCGCATGACTGGCATTTATCCTTCATGGCCTGTGAAGTACAGAGAAATATTTTCTCTTGAAGCTACATCATAGCAGTGGCTGCTTTGTAGCCTGATTCCACCATTATGCCTTTAAAGTGCCAGCAATTCAGCCTTCACATCATGCAAAGAGGAATATCTCCCAGTCTTTGTAAGATCAGCTTGATTCTAACCACCTCCTTTCCCCTACTGCACTTCTGAGCACACACACAAATCTTCACTCAGAGCAGAGCCATAACCCAGGCACTATCACCTATAGATCGAAAAATCAGGCTCATAATTACAAATATGCACGTATTTTTTTGTGTAAGAATGTAAGTGGAGATGATGGTAAGAGATTTCCTTGGTTTACACATTGACCCTCTTCCCTGTATCTTACAATCAGGAAATAGTTGTCACAACACGTTGTTTCTTCTGTTGCAGGCTCCTGCGGCTGTCTTGTCATGATACTGTTTGCCTCTGAAGTGAAAATCCACCATCTCTCAGAAAAAATTGCAAATTATAAAGAAGAGACTTATGTCTACAAAACGCAAAGTGAAAAATATGCCATCTCATTCTGGGTCATTTTCATTTGCTTTTTTGTTCATTTTCTGAATGGGCTCCTAATACGACTTGCTGGCTTTCAATTCCCTTTTGCAAAATCTAAAGACTCAGAAACAACTAATGTAGCTGCAGATCTAATGTACTGAAAGGCAGACCTCTCTATAATTTTACAAGTAAGGGAGTAGACTTGGTCACTTTTAGACATAGTTAATTTTGTACATATTATGTAAAATTTAGTCTGCATACATTAAAGCATCAGGACCCTCTGTTACAATGTTTACAAACTATGTACTAAGGATACAGGCTGGAAAGTAAGGGAAGCAGAAGGAAGGGTTTGAAAAGTTGTTTCACCGGGTGGGAAACTGCTTGACACAGGTAGTCAAAGGCAGTTGACTAGAATCGACAGATTGTTACTCCATATATATGTATGCGTATATATGTCAAAGTGCAAGATGCCTTTCCATCAAAAAGGAATCAAAAGGCACACAGAATGTATTTTAATAAAAGCAAATACTGTTTCTGATATATCCACACATTTGTTGCCACAGATTTCAGAAAACTGAGCTGGAATCGCTTTCCTATAATGGCAGTGTATTAAATGAACATCTATAAAATATATCAACACACTTTTTTTTTTAAAGTTTGTTTGAAGCATAGCCTTAGGCCAGGTGTGGTGACTCACACCTGTAAGCCCAGCACTTTGGGAGACCAAGGTGGGAAGATCATTTGAGTTCAGGAGTTTGAGACCAGCCTGGGCAATATAGTGAGACTTTGTCTCTAGAAACATTTAAAAATAAAATAAATATAAAATATAGGTTTTAAAAAAGCATAGTCTTATTAACCATGTCTGTTGGTCAAAATTTACAAACTCTGAAAGAAAGAAAGCAGAAAGAACCAAGCTAAGGGTATTTTTCCTCCTGTGCCCGAGTCCCAGTTACATTCATGACAGTACTTTCAATGAACATAATTGTTGGGACCACTGAGGAATCATGAAAAATGATCTCTACTAGTGCACTTGATGAAAATGACTCACTGGGGGCTGTTTTTGTTTTTTTTTTTCTAGCTATAGTGTCTCGAGTACTAATATGCAATTGTGAAAATTATATTAAATCTGGGATTACGATGGTATCACTGTGTCATCTTGATCTTGGTCTGGCTGTCACAAAGCATGACCCAGGTCGATTTTTTCTTCTCTGAATTACCCATCAGATTGATCTACAGCTGACTAAAGGCCACAGCTGAGCCTGGAACTGGTTCCTTCACACTCAACCTGCCATCCTCCGGAAAGCACCAAGGAAAAAGCAGAGAATGACAGCAAACAGACCACCAGGCCTCTGGCCACAGGTGCTGGGTACTAAGCAACCCGCATATAATGAGCTTGAAAGTGCTCCTTAAAACACCTTTTCCCTTTTGGAACTATTTACAAGGAAGAAGCAACTGTATACCTGAGAAATAACTTGCTCTGGGGTCAATTTGCTGTTCACTAGCAGACATCAGAACACACCCTGAGTTTCCAGATGCTGGTTTTTCCCCTTAACTCAGGAAATACACCTGGAGAATTTCTAGAAGACTACAATTCAGTCTAGCCACAAAGGGGATTTTTTTGGGTAACAGGCTAGAGCCCAGTTCTGTAAGTCTTCAGCCGAAATGGTCTAGTACAGAAGCACTGGAAATGGAAAGTGGGATGAGAGGACAAGGACTATGTCCCTCGTGGGCAGCTGGCTGGAGGTCCCCAAGGCCAGGTATCCGCCGCACACTCATGTGATCCCTCTCTGTCTTCTTGGAGTTTTGAAAAACTCCTTCAAATGCCAGGCTTTTCTCTTTAGAAAACAAGTCTCCAATTGTTCTCTGTTATGTACAAAGAGAAAGAAAACCTGCAGCGGCTGCTGCAAAAACTAATGAGGACCTAAGAGGCAAACCCATCATGCTCCCTGGATGGGAAGGAGACGCAGGGCTGTGACAGACACTCAAAAGGTCCCTGCAAAGCACACCACACACAAAATAAAGCAGGAAACAACCTGGGCACCAGCAGTGCACCAGAGTCTCCCTCTCTTCTTGCAGATGAAACGCATAGTCCCCAGGGCCTATGGGGAGTCCTTAGGAGAGGGTTCTGGCTAGGACACTTGATGGTGGCTCCTGCTTGGTGGGAATCAAAGGCCCTGGGAATGACATTCGTTTTGCTGGGACTAGCCCTCCCTCTCTAGGTGGCAGCCAGGCTTCTCACAAGGTCATGGGGCCCCCTGCTGGCCCTGGGGAGGCGAACCTGTTTCATTGTCTCAGATACCCTCATATCTGAGAACATCAGTGCTGATGATCTGCCAGAAAGAACGGCAAGAACAATGTATGAACTCCACCCGGGGTCCGTCCAGGTGGACCCAGCCAAGGCAAGACATGTTAACCAGAATAGGAGCAGGCCTCAGAATAAAGCGAAAACAGGTGCAGATGGTGCATTAGAATGAAGAGGAGGGGCACTCCTATCTGGGTGCCTTACAATTTCCAACAGTCTTTTGCTCTTGTTGTCCCATCTGGTCCTCCAGGGAAGCTGCTTCATGTCACACTACAGGTATTCAGGGCCCTCAATGTGACCAGAGTCTCATACATTTATACAATCAAGGCAAGGGACAGTGGTATTCTTCTCCTCTCCCTCTGCCCCTTTACTGGGTAAAAGGCCAGGAGAGGGAGACCACCGCCCCTTCTTAACCCTGGTGGAGACAGAGGGTGCACACCGGCAGTGGTAGGCTGCACCAGCTCCAAGGTAAGCATGGCTTGCCGCTAGAATGGATATTTGTCCCAACCATTTACCTAGAGAAATCTGAATGGGAACCAAGGGGTAGACTCCAGAGGGTGGAAAGTGGGGCAGGGGTTGGGGGAGGATTAACCTCCCTCTCAGTTTTTCTCACCCTCTCTCCTTCCAATAAGATCTAGTGTAGTTAAAACAGTGCAGCTGTTATAATAGAAATGCTGCTTTGAGACCAGTCCCAAGCCCGGCCCTGTTGCTCTAACTGCCTTGCTGCCCCTGGTCCCTTCTACTTAGATATCCTGGGGCCTGTGCTAGCTCAGTGCTTGATGTCTGCTCAAGTGATGTGCCCATTCTCAAGCCCCTTCAGTGTGGCCGTTCGTCCCGGCTCAGGGTTGATGGCTGATGGGAAGCGGCAAAAGAGCTTTCTTGGAGAATGGGGTCTTGTTAGCTAGGCTAGGCTAAATTAGGCTAAGCTACAGCAACAATCACCAAAATCAGCAGCTTTACAGAGAAAGTTTATTTACCACTCTTGTACTCTAGTGCAGGGCAGGAAGCCCACCCCTGTTATGTAGCCTTCCATCTGGATCTCACATATTCCAAGGCTGCATGCAGCACCAGAAGAAGAGAGAGCTGGAGGTTTGCCTGGGACGTTTTTCAGGGCCAGGCCTGTAAGTGGCACAGGTTACTTCAACAACATCTCATTGGTATATCTACGCTCACCTGGCCCCAACTCCAAAGGAGGCTGGGAAATGTAGTTTTAGCTGTTTAACTGCACAACAAAGAAGAGGAAACTGGTGAAGAGCACACAGAATGTCCATGGGGGAAAGGGTGACTGCAGAAGAGCAGGGCAAAGGGAGCAGCTATATGGCAGCAAATGAAAGTCTATAGAGCTGATTCTCCTGGGGCCTCCGGCCTGGGATGTGCGCAGACACTGGCCTTCCTTATATTAAGGCACACTATTCACTACACTTGGCTAAATAGAAAGATGGCAAATTTAAGTGCAAATCAGTCAGCCGTGGCATCCTGGAATCCACACCTCTGGGTTAGCTATGCTACACTTTTGTGCACAGGCAAAGTTCCTGATAAATTGGAACCTGAGGAGAGTGCAACAACAGGGTGGCAGATGGTGTGCCCTGAAATTGCACGTTTCTGGTAGGGCACTGGCTGGAATCACTTGAGGGGCCCAAGCCTCCTCCTCCATGCACCCTCTTACAAACCATACCAGAGGAGAGAGAACAGGACTGGCAGGAACTCCCAAGTCTCAATTCTCCACAATCGGGTTTGTGGCCGACAGAGGGAATGGTGGACGTTTGCTAAGTGAGGGGCACATCTACTTGTAACTCATTCTGTCCACTACTTTCAGAGCAGGTCAGAATCCCTCAGACCAAGATTCAAGCAAAGAAACAATCTCTTAAGACACTTGCCTTTTGACAGCACCGTAGCTGTCCTCCACCTCACCTCTACCCTGGGATCTCTACAACCATTGCCTGATACTGCCCATTAGGACTGGCAGGGGAGGCTCTGGAGATTCCTGACGTGGGTCTTTGGACTTTCCAAATAGCCTAGTAAATCCCAGCTCTGGGCTGTGACACCCGTGGGTGTGTCTGGTTGCCTAAGTGGGAATTTATCAGTAAGTCTGTAAATCAAAATATAATTTATCGCTCATGCATGGCTAAAAAAAAAAAATGTATAATTTAATTTGGCTTACATCAGTATTTATAGGAGCAAGAGGGCTTTTCCTGAGGGGGGATTCCCCAAAACTGTCCATCATGATTGGTTAGGAAAAAAAAAGAAAGAAAGAAAAATGTGATTCTGTATCCTATACATTAATATAATAGAGGAGTCTTCACACACAGTTTCTTGCCTTATAATGATGGACCAAATTGTCTTCCCAATTTCTTTCTTTTTTTTTTGAGATGGAGTCTCACTCTGTAGCCCAGGCTAGAGTGCACTGACATGATCTCAGCTCACTGCAGCCCCTCCTGGTTCCCAGTTCAAGCAATTCTCCTGTCTCAGCCTCCCGAATAGCTGGGATTACAGGCACGCACTACTATGCCCAGCTAATCTTTGTATATTTAGTAGAGACAGGGTTTCACTATGTTAGCCAGGCTGGTCTTGAACTCCTGACCTCACGATCCACCTGCCTTGGTCCCCCAAAGTGCTGGAATTACGGGAATAAGCCACAGCACCCAGCCTGTCTTCCCAATTTCTAACTCATTTTATTGCTTTCTAAAATCAAAGAAAGACATTTTCCATAGCATTTAATTTTTTTATGTGCATCTCGTTCTTCAATACATCAGTTTAGTGGGACTTCCTTAAATTCAAACAAAAACACTTTAGATAGCTTCTAGTGATTAGACAAAGTGGTTTTATTACTATTTCTAGGGGTCTCTTCTATTCTAACATGGGTTTTCATCCTTTCCCTGGTCTTCCCTCACCCACATTATAGCAGACCTATAGCCAAACCCACACATATATAAGGAATAGGGCAAACCAACTGGCCTGAGCTGAGATTATTCTGATCAAATTTGCAAACTGACATTTCTCTGTAAGACACTGACATCAAGCCACCTTATCCCTCTCACCTTACCCCCAGCTATTCTGTGACTCACAATACATTCTTTCGCTCAGGAGACATGTGCAATGTCTTTGCCACACAAATCTAGAGAGACTCACTTATACCATGGCATACTCGTCCCTCATTTTCTGGAGACTCAATATCAATTCACGAAGATTCAATTGCTGAACTCAAAGTGACACCTCCCTCTTCCAGCCTCATGAGTGTCGTTTTGCTCATGACATAGTCCTGTAGCACAGCCACAGGGCGTCCTGATTCTGAAGGATTCTTAGAAACATTTCCTTCTGGTCTCAGTATCAGGATTAGCTGTTCTTCTGCCAAAGAAGGTTTTGTTTTTGTTGTTAAGTGTTTGTCTTCATGGGTCGTATCATCACTCACTATGGATTAGTCACTGCAAAGCCTCAGGTGACACATCTGTGGCTCACCTGTGGCAGTATCTAGAATTTCATGGGTGCATTTTGTGTACTGGGAACTAGCTTTATTCCTGGCTCAGTTGGGTTCTGATGCTTCTTATTCCATTTTTTTCTTACTCATCTATCTTTTTAACTCCTAATTTATTGGCATCACTACACCTTTGTAAGTTGCTTTAAGATTTTTAGAACAAGGTGGGATACAAATTTTACAAATCCAAATCTCATCATACAGTACTAAAGCTACATGAGAAGAAGAAATGTAAATAAATTATGACCCAGTTGTTTTGTCCCCTGCTAAATCCTGGTCTGTAGAACAATGCCTAACATGTGCTGAGGACTTACAAACTGTTTCTTGAATGACCGTGGGCCAATTTCAATCCTCCTTTCTGTTCCAGAGACCTGACTGCTTCCAATCTCAGCTGAGGTTCCCATACTCAGTCAGCTTCCTGCCATTACCATTTTCCTTAGGTTCCATCTAACTCTAAATCTGATGAAGTTTTCACACTTTCCTTTGAAAGAGGCGATTATTTTGAGTCATAAGATCTATTGTCCTGCCATATCTTCCTGATCCTTTGCCAGGAACTGTCCATTGCACTCAAGAGAAGATGCTGATGCTTGTTCTAATGAATGAATCAAATGACTCATAAGATACTAATTAAGCTTCAACTGTGTGTCCTGCTTGAAAGAAAAGTACAGGCCATAGCCCCTGTTCTTAGAACTCAAATCAGTTTCCAAAAATCACAGAAATTATACTGTACGAAAGTACAGCTTGTTTTCTCAGTAAGTAAATTCAAGTTAAAGCAGCCTGATGAAGTGGAAAGGGCACTACGTTTAAGCCCACACGCTTCCTCTCACCAGGTCTGTGATTCTGGGGTGTTACCGAACAGTTCCTGAACTTTGTTTACCTATCAGAAACTAATTAAATGTCTCCAAACTGCCCTCATATATGCTCATAAATCACCACCACACTAGCCTTAATTTCCAATTTTTGATGGCTCTTCCAAGCCCCTCCAAGTAGAGAACCAAGGCATTGCTCCCCAGCCCTGCCCACTCCCCAAGTGCCTCTCCTTCCATTTTGGGAATTTCTAAATCCTCCTGGGTCCCCAGGAACAAGACTGTCATCCTAGTTTCCACACTAACACAGCTCACAGCTGACCTGCTCCTGAGGCTTCTGTGAGAAGACTGCTTGGCTGAGACAAAGGATTTGTCCACTGAGGGACGCTCTGCAACCCAGGGCTCTCGAATGCGCTGAGGCCTGCGGTAGAGTGTGGTTTGGGTAGAGAACAGCCCCTCGCACTGCTGTGGCACTCCCAGTCTTCATGCCCCTAACCACCCTGCTTCTGTCTGAGATGCTCTTCTGCTTGCTCTCCCTCTTGTCCCAGGTCCCTCTTTTCTCCTCTCCAGGTACCTAGCTACCACATTTCCTTCTGTGACCAAAAAGGAGAAGCCTCATGCCCATCAGCTCTCATTAATGTCTTATCAATGCATCCAGAAGGGTCCCCAGCCCACATTGTGGAGACTCGGGATTCAATCCACATCTGGATTATCCACTACATGAAAGAGGATCCACCCAAAAGATCTCTGCAGGGCCAATGATTCCAAGGAAACCTGTGCCTTCTTGGGCGCACTGAACCACCACACGGTGTAGCTCACTGTAGGAACATTCATTTCGGATGCACTGTGGTGAGCAGAGGGCACCAGGGCTCACCAGAACCAGGTGGGCATTTGCAACTCCGTTTTGTACATGGTCCCACCACTCGGACCAAAGAGACAAGAAGATGAGCAGTCAGTATGTCAAGCCTCACTATGCGCGACTCATCATTAAGCTTTCTGTCTCACTTTTTTTATCTTAGTATGCCTTCCCATTTTTTCTTTAAGCAGTAAAAGGTTTATATCATATTTTTAAAATGGCTTGAGAAATTGGAAGTTTCTCTGTAGGGCACCTTGAGGGCTTTCCAAATCTGCTCCCTGCTCAGAAGTTCAAAGCTATATCTGCAGTAGCTCATGAGTCGCAAATACTCCAGATTCTAAGTCAAATTAATCGCTGCTTTCAGCTGAAGTATCATCCTGATACCTAGGGAGGACTGTGTTGATTTAGCAAGCTGATAGAGCCGAGGAAGGCACAGGCAATGCTGATTTAAATCCATCCAACTGTGGAGAGATGCTTGGTGTTCTGATGAAGGCTAACTCTGGCAGCAGCACAGAGGATGCAAGCGCAGATCCCAGAAAGGGGGGCCTTCTGCGTGTCAGAGTTTATCCAGCAGATCACTGAAGGGAAATGACATACTCTGATTTGCGTTACAGAACAGCATGCTGGGGCCTGTCGAGGAGGGATAGGAACAGAACCTGGTCAACCAGTGAGAACATTTTACAGAAACTCACCCGAAAGATTATGAGAGTTGGACTCAGTAGATGGACGCAGAAATGTGCATCATGCAAATGTGTCGTCAAGATTTGGTAATGGATCAGATGTGAGGAGTGAGGAACAGACTCTTTACTGTGTTCAAAGTCAAGCTCTGTTCTGGATCGAGTCTATTCTGCAGTAGCTCAATATTAAGTTGGTGTAAAAGTAACTGGTTTTTGCCATTACATTTAATGCCAAAACCCGCAATTACTTTTGCAGCAACCTAATAAAATCTGTCTTGCTGTTTTAAATCAGTGTCCAATGGGAAAAAAATTCTATTATGCACAGACAAGCCACCCAAATGTTACAAGTGGATGAGGGGTGAGAATACTGAAGGCAGAACTAATGCCTCAGAAGTGGGGCCCAAAGTTCAGTGAGGCAATTGGAGATTTCACGCAAGAGTTCAAAACGCTTGGATGATGCCTCAGTGGGCTCGGAGCAATAGCCAGGTGAATGCGTAAGGAGCCAGGTCTTCTGCCTTCAAACCCAGTGCAGCTGTGCTTGCTTGTGCAGCACACAGTGTGATGTGGCTGTCTACATTCGCGAGGATGCCCCTCTGTGGACAAGCACACAAGCAAACCAGGTAGTCCCCTGCATCACGCCATGTTAAGCAGAGGTGCGGGGGGTTGAAAAGTCTTCACTTTCTTCAGAAAACCAACTTCCTCCTCTCTTTCCCAATGTATATAATTTCTTTTTCAGGGAAAAATGTATTTTAATATGTAATAGAATTAAGGCTACACAGTCACTCTAGAAGAGGTAGAGATCTACAAATTCACAACTTTTTACAGTGTCAATGATTGCTGTTGGAGTCTTTTTGAATGACTAATTTTGATCCGAGAAAGAGAATGGAAATGAGGAAGAAACCACAATTTACCTTTCACCTTGAGGGGGTGAAAAGGGCACAGATTTCTAAGACTAAAGCACCAAATATTAAATTTGGTCAATTTTGCCAATAATAAAATTGCTTAAGGCTCTTGTAAGAAAGAGAAATTACTCTTAACAAATTTAAGCAAAGAAGTGGAATGTATTGAAGGAATAAGGTATTTCTCAGAGTATGAGGACTTCTGACCTCTAGGAGTTGGGAATGAAGACTCTAGTACCTCAGGTACGTGGGTGGTCTCTCTACAGACCTCAGCCACTAGTAGGACTCTGTCATCATTATATGACCCTTGAGTCAAAAGGCCATTATTCTCAAAAGAAATAATCAAGCTCGTTAAGGATAAGATTCCATGCCTGAACCAATGAGCTATGGCCAAGGCTGGGGTCCTGTGCAGATCCCTGGGGCTCCCTCTGTGAGAAAGACACTGGTCAGATTAGGGGAAAGTACACAGCACACTGGAGCACCCCCCCACCCTATTCTTCACCCCTTAAAACCCCAAGTCTCCAAGACTCTTTGAATCCTCACAATGATCACATAAGGTAGGCTAAGCAAGGATTCTGCTGTGATGCAATGATGCCTTCTTCAGGGGGAGGAAGATGAGGGCTACAAAAGTTAGTCAACTTACCCAAGGTTGCAGGTAGACTAAGTAAGACAGGCAGGACTTATCCACATCTCGTGGGCTGTAAAACCAAGTATGTGAATGTGGGTGTGGAGACACAAGTGACTGAACGAGTAGAAATACATGAGCAATATATGAGTGGGTGTCTACATCAGCAGCACTGGGACTGAATGAATGTGGTTACCTGGGCTCCTAAACCAAGCCGTTGACAAGAAGGCAGGGAGAAGAGGAGAGGCACCAGCATACAGATGGAAGAAAGGGAAAGGCAAGAAATAGGCTCAGATCAAGAGGAAGTTTCCTGGAGTCCGCAGGTCAACACAACCGTAAGGCATCCAAGGCACAGGCTATCCGTGGCTCCCCACCAGGTATCTTCCCTTTCCTATGCAGTAAGAATGTTCTTAGTAGAATGGATGGCTGTCCAACCGAAAGCTACATTTCCAACCTCCCTTGCAACTAGCGGCCACATGATCCTGGCCTAAGGGATGTGAGCAAAAGTGACATGTACGACTTTCGTGTCATGACCTTATAGAGCATGTCCTTTCTCTCTTTCTCCTTCCTATACTCTGAAATGCAGAGTTAATGGCAGGAAACAAAGCAGCCATATTGGACCATGAGACGCAAGACAAGTATGAGATGGCAGAGGCACAGAATGTAAGGAGCCTGGAAGCCTCGTAATTGAGAAACCATCACACCAATCCCGTCCACCCAGACTTACTTTCGAGTCTAAGAAATAATTTCATAGCAGTCATAGTAAAGAAATAATAAAATGCCATATATCATTCATGGTGTCATAGTAAACTTCCCATAATTGCTAAATGCTTTCACGATTAATATACCAGCTAGAAATACAAAATAAAAAGTAGGTATAATTGGCCAGGTGTGGTGGCTCACGCCTGTAATCCCAGCACTTTGGGAGGTCAAGGCAGGTGGATCACGAGATCAAGAGATTGAGACCATCCTGGCCAACATGGTGAAACCCGTCTCTACTAAAAATACAAAAATTAGCCAGGCATGGTGGCACACACCTGTAGTCCTAGCTACTCAGGAGGCCGAGGCAGGAGCATCGCTTGAACCCAGGAGGCAGAGGTTGCAGTGAGCCAAGATTGCACCATTGCGCTCCAGCCTGGGCAACAAAGTGAGACTCTGTTTTAAAAAAAAAAAAGTAAGTATAATTTATTAGGGAATAGTATTTTATCTGCTCTTTATTTATATATGTAAAAATTAAAAGTTACTATATATCAATAATAAAATTATTAATAATGTATACTCCACCAATTCAAATTTTTAAATGCTTAAAACTTTTGACACAACCTTTCCTTTTCAGGAAATTTTTTCTCATAGGGAAACTTGTTCCCAGGTATTTTATAAACCCAGCTATGATGACTGTAATGATATATTTTTGGCACTTATGTGAGCTTTTTCATGAACAAAATTTCTTTAAAGTGTAAATTTTTAATCACTGGTTATGAACATTAACTATTTTAAACTTTTTGTTATGGAAAATTTCAAATATATACATGATTACTGAAAGTAGTATCATGAACTTCAGGTCCACCCATTATGCGTATTCAACTACCAATTCCTGGACAATTTTGTTTCAGCCATGTGGCCTCATTGACTTCCAACCCACCCCATCTGGAGTATCAGAGGCAAATCTCAGACATCACATCATTTCATCCATAAGTATTTTAGTATGTCTCTCAGGACTCTCTTTTGAAAACATGATCACAATACCATTATCACAGGTAAACATAAATAATTCCTTACTATCAAAATGCAGGGTTTAAGTTTCCCCAATTATCTCGTATTTTTTTTTTTACAGGATCCAAATAAATTCCATACATTGCAATAAATCGATATGTCTCTTTCAGTGTATAAGTTACCGGGACTTTTGTGGGAAAGAGGAACATGCTTCTAGCTTGTTTAAGTCACTGTTCCTTGGGATCTCTGTGTCACAACAGCAACATCCTAAGCCCACAACCACTGCAGTCCCCAGCTCTCAGGGCAAGCTCATGGTTCATCACCCTGGCTCCCAGGCCTGGGCTGACCCAGAGCAAGAACAGGAGGGCTGAAGTTCAGCATCCTCTCCTATCTGTGGCCAACACACTCCCCAGTCCTTTCCAAGATTCGGCAGCGGTACCAGATTCCCTCTAGAAGCAGCCCAGGCCCGGTTTGCCTGCAGCCTGGAATTTCTCAGGTTGAGAAGAAGCTACGTTGAGAATTAGTCAATTTTTAAAATAAAACTACAGGGACATAGGAGATGGTCTAACTCAGGGGTCGGCAAACTTTCTGTACAGGGCCAGATAGTAAATATTTCAGGCCTGGCAGGCCATACAGTCTCTCTCCCAGCATTTCAACTCTGCGGTTGAGTATGGAAGCAATCAGACCACATGTAAACAAGTGAGTGTGGCTGTGCTTTCACAAATCTTTGTTTATGGACACAAATTTGAATTTCATATTTTGTGAAATATATTACATAATTACATATTGCTACGCTATGAAATAGAATATTTTATGTTATTAATTCTTCTTTCGATTTTTTTCCAACTATTTAAAAATGTAAAATCTACTCTTAACTTGCAGGCTATACATAAATAGATAGTAGAACAGATTTGGCCTATGGGCCACAATTTGCCCTGATCTAACCCAATCTCCTCATCTGTGGCTGAGAATTAAACTGAGGACCAGAGAGGTGAATCAATTCATCCAAAGTCACACAGCAAATTGATGAGAAAGGTCAATATTAGAAACCAAGTCTTCATTCCTTAACATTTACAAAGGAACACCTTAATGCAAGAACAATATACTCATTAACCATTTGAAAGGCCACAGAGAGCCTGAGCTTACACCCCAAGCCATGTGGATATAGAATGACAATAGAGAGCCTGACTGTAGTGCTCGTCTCCTAGTAACCACAGCCTCCCTGATGAAAGATTGCTCTGACTTGTTATTTATAACTGATTTCCCAATAGGGAGAGTGAGTGATTTGATTATATTTAGTTACAAGAGCCAGGGAAATCCTAATCTACCATCTTAGCATATTCACAAACCTTAGAGCCGCAGCTGCCAGGAGATGGGAGAAAGCAAAGAAAGCTGCAATGTACAGTGTTGTCCCTGTTACCAACAACAAGGGTCACATATAGCAATTACTGACTGCCTGACACAAATAACAGATGGTGTGAGGGGCGATGGGAAGAAAGGCATGCATTCCTATTTATACTCCATGGAGGCAGTGATGAGGAGAAACCTTTCTGCACCTTGTTCATTACTCTACTCGGAGCATCTGTTAATTTTGCCTCCCTTTTTGACTTTGTCAGCACGAGTATGCTTCTGACTTGTAGAGTTACGCTCCTGAGAATGAACTCTGCTGCCTCATAAGGGCCTTCTTGGTTCCACAGAAAACTGGATGACTTGAACTTCAGAGAGGGAACACAAAGCATTAGAAAACCACAAACAGCCTATAAATAGAAGAGGTCTCGTTGGCCTCTTCTAAGAGTCAAGAGATTCCAGGTGGTGTTAGGTAGAATTAACAAATTAAGCCAGTATCAGAGAGGGTAAGCCAAGAAGGGGTTATCCAGAGATTATCTAGTGCTGTCCAACTCCGTATTTTACCTCCTGGGGCCCAGAGAGGTAAGTGAGTTACAAAAGATCACACAGCAGATTTCGATGAACACAGATCTTGTTACTCACTGCCTCATAACATTTCTGATACCTGAGCAGCTTCTAAAACAGGGCAGAAATATCTCAAAGCAGGCAAATGGACAGATGTGAAACGCCAACACGATGAATCAATGCAGAGCCTTTGCTTCCTTCTGTCCACAAATTTAAATAGACAATTATGTGTCATTGCACAATTATACAAAAATAGGAGAAGAGGTGGCATTTGTTAAAAGAATAAGGAACAAAAAGAGACCGGAGGGTCACAAGTCGGTGGAGGCATCCAATGGATGCCTGAGACACGCTGCTTGTAGAATGCAGTTCTTAGGGTTAGTGACTCGGCTGGGGCTCTGCAAGTGCACACGGGATGTCTGTTCTTCGGAAGAAGGAAATGAGAAATCACTCAGGAATGTTATACAGTGTGTCTGAAGCAATGGTTGTCTTTTCCCTCATCCTGATTCATGATGTAATAGGGTTTGGGGTGTATTTTTAATTATATGCATACATACAGATACATGTTTTAAGTGAACAGCTACATATTGATGATAAAATAATCTGTCATTATTTTGGGAGCAAATCCAACACTGCCCTTTCAATTTTCCACCAAGTGCTTTTCCCCATAACGCCTCATGTACCCTTTAGGCATACAAGATAGTAATGAGGGCAAGGCAACAAGGACTAGAAGAGAGGCTTCAGAAGCGCTGAGCAAGCAGATGAACCGACCTGAGATGCAGAACGGGGTTTTGTTTTTTTTTTAGACAGAGTCTTGCTCTGTCACCCAGGCTGGAGTACAGTGGTATGATCTCGGCTCACTGCAGCTCCGCCTCCCAGGTTCAAGCAATTCTTCTGCCACAGCCTCCCTAGTAGCTGGGACTACAGGCACCTGCCACCATGCCTGACTAATTTTTTGGCATTTTTTTTTTTTTTTTTTAGTAGAGACAGGGTTTCACCATATTGGCCAGGCTGGTCTCTAACTCCTGACCTTGTGATCCACCTACCTCAGCCTCTCAAAGTGCTGGGATTACAGGTGGGAACCACCGCGCCCAGCCGCAGGACAGCTTTTATACAGAAGAAAGTAGTAGAGGAAAATAAAGCAGCTGACAGTATTCCAGGGGTGCCTGGCTGACCATCTGTTGGGTACATGGGAGGAGGAGGTTGACTAGATGGCTTCTGGGATCCCTGCAGCAGTGACAGTCTGATTCAACAGGAGAAGACCACATGTATTTTCAGAAATAGCTCTTACATTATGTTTATGCTTTATGGCAAAGAGGTCTAGTCTTGGTGTTCACACTTTGTAAGAGTACAGTGAGCCTTCTTTTAAAATATATTTACAAGTGAGCATCCATTTCTCAGTCTGGTAACAGCTTTTCCAGTTTCTACTGGAGATCCATTCTTCCTTGCCCTCAGTCGGGGGTCTAAATTATCCCCCGGCTCTAAGAGTGAGCACATAAGCCAGGCCTGGCCAATTAGTGCTTCACATTGCCCTGGTCACAGAGATTGGGCCAAAGACTCCATGACAATCAATCCTGGGATTTTGCTGAATTTTCTGATAGGAAATAGGGGTATGCTTGCTGGAGTGGTTTAACTCATACAAGTAAGCCTGGAGCTGCCACCTTTCCTATGATGGGAGAGCTTTCCTAAAAATGAAGCCCACACAGAAGCAAGCAAGCCCAGTGATGGGGAGAGACTAGGTTCCAACAGTGTCATTTGAGCATGTTCAATCATATCTAAACTGAGTTTTTCCTTTGAAATCAAATGAGACACTAAATTCCCTTTTTACTTAAACCAGTTTAAACTGAGTTTGGTCTTTACAGACAAGAGTCCTGGTTAAATAAGAAAGACAAAATAAAATGAAAGACAGACCCTAAAATAATAACCCATCTTGTTTGCATAGTCCTTTTCAGTTAGCAGAGAACTTCCAGCCCCCTGAAAGTTTTATAGCGACCCCAAGAGGCCAGCCACGCAGGAATTGTCCTGATTTTGAAGATAAACAGCTAAAAAGTAATTGAATTCTTGCTATGTGCCACTGTTCTAAATGCTTTTCAGGTATTAATGACTCTTCAAAGTGGCCTAGTGAAAGAGTTAATATTGTTATCTCCATTTTACAAGACTAGAAACTGAGGCAAAAGAGGTGAAATGGTTGGTCCAAAATCCCTGCCAGTAAGTAGATGTGATGGACACATGGCTAGGGCGACCCCACCCCAATACCACCCAGTGATGCTTCTGTGGAATCCTCTCCCCTGAGCATGGGCAGGACTTGTGCTTGTTCCTTGCCAGTGGAATATGGCAAAGGTGATGAGACGTCACTCCCATGGTTACATACGGCAAAGGTGAAGGGATTCTGCAGATGTAACTACGATCCTTAATCAGTTTGACTTTGAGTTAATCAAAAGGGAGATTATCCTGAGTGGATCTGACCTCATCAAGTGAGTTCTTTGTAAGAACACAGAGGTGGCTGGGCGCGGTGGCTCATGCCTGTAATCCTAGCACTTTGGGAGGCCAACATGGGTGGATCACCTGAGGTCAAGAGTTCGGGAACAGCCTATACAACACAGTGAAACCCCGTTTTTAATAAAAATACAAAAATAGCTGGGCGTGGTGGCACGTGCCTGTAATCCCAGCTACTCTGGAGGCTGAGGCAGGAGAATCACTTGAACTCTGGAGGTGGAGGTTGCAGTGAGCCAAGATCGCACCACTTCACTCCAGCCTGCCTAAGAGAGTAAAACTCTGTCTCGAAAACAAAAAAAAAAGCACAGGTTTCCTCAGGATCAGAGACTTCAAGCAGCAGAGATTCCCTCTTTCCTGCTGGTCTTAAAGAAACAAGTTCTACAATCACAAGAAAATGAGTTCTGCCAAGAACCTTGTGAGCTTAGGAAAGGATCCCACATCTACACGTGACTGCAGACCTGGCCAGCACTTTCACTGCTGCCTTATGAGCTGAGGACCCAGCTAAGCCATGCCCGGACTCCTGGCCCATGGAAGCTGTGAGATAACCAATGGGAGGTGTTAAGCTGCCAAGCCTGTGGTGGTTTAATACACACAATGGACAACTAACACAGAAGAGGTGCAGAGATTCCCACCCAGTGTGACTCCAGGAGCTCTGTGACAAGTGCTGGTGATCAGGTTCTTTTGGACACCAAAGGAGAGGGGTATTTTACCACACCGACCAGTTTCCCAGTCCCCCAACATTAGGTGTCCTACAATTCTGCTCAATCTGACACTAACTACCCATTAGCGTCACACTCCCCAGGTGTGAGGGCCCAGTCCCACAGCCTGCCCTCACTTCAGATGCCAGTTGCAAGGATCGTGTCACCTGTACCTGTGACAGACTGACTGCAAATCAGGGGTTCCCGTGACTCGCTGATCATTTGCTAATTTGCTAGGTTGGCTCACAGAACTCAGAAATTCACCTTATTTATGCTTACTAGTTTATTATAAAGGATGCAAATAAATAGCCAGATGAAAATGTACACAAGGTAATGTCTGGGAGGGTCCTGAGTGCAAGAGCCTCTGTCCCTGGTGGAGTTGGGATGCAACACCCTCCCAGCATTGGATGTGTTTGCCAACTTGGAAGTCCCCTAAACCCTGTTTAAGGGCCTTCATGGAGGTTTCATTACGTAGCCATTATTGATTAAGTCATCAGCCATTGGCGATTAACTCATCTCCACCCCTTCTTTCTTCCCCACAGGCTGGGGGGTGAGCTAAAAGCTCCAAACGTCTAATCAAGGCTTGGTCTTTCTGGGGACCAGACCCTGTTCTGAAGCTGCTTAGGGGGCCACCAAGAGTCACCTCATTAGAATAAAAGATGTTTCCATCACCTTCATCACTCAGGAAATTCCAAGGTTTTAGGAACCAAGGAGAAAGACCAAATACAGATTTCCTGTTCTACCACACAGGTCTTTAAGGCCTTTGAAGACGACTGGGGCCCATACTAGGGGACCAACCAAAGACCAGTGACCGAGGAACCAAGTTGGGACCAATGCCTGTGCTGTGTCACTTCACTTCAGCACTTGTGAGTTCCAACTGTATCCCCGACTCATGCTGCCACCCCTAAAATACATAAAGGCATACAAAATAAGTTTTTCCTCCAGAAAATATAGTGTTTAAGGGAGACAAGAAAATGTTGATTAAAGGTTAAGAGTTTTTACATAAGTCATTTACATCATGAATCTATGAGATAAGTCAAAGGAGTGCGGAAAGTGAAGCTCAGAGACTCCGAGTGACTTCTCCAAGGTTACACAGTCACGGAGGAGGTGCTGGGATTTGACCCTGGGTCTGACCTCCATACTCTTTTTGCTCCCCATACCACCAAAGAACAAAGGGGGAATATATCAGCCATCTTCTAGTTTCCAGTGGATTGGCAGAATTCTTTTAGGAAGGGATATAATCAGGAAATTTCCATCTCCATAGAAAGTAGTACTAAAGAAAATGCATGGT
This sequence comes from Aotus nancymaae, assembly GCF_030222135.1. Lineage (NCBI taxonomy): Eukaryota > Metazoa > Chordata > Mammalia > Primates > Aotidae > Aotus > Aotus nancymaae. The sequence continues at coordinate 44,369,980 of NW_026988431.1, read as the reverse complement.
AATTAAACCATAAAGGATTTAACTTAATCCTAAGGAAGAGCTTTCCAGGGATAAGGTTAATTAAACGCTAACGAGATTTTGTTTAAAAAAAATTAAATGCCTCGAAAATTCTGCTTCCAGATTTCTGTTTGTGAAACATCACATGAAAACAGCAAGAAGAAAGGTTGGGGATGATCTTGCAAGCTAGTCAAAAAGCTTGCAAGCCCAAGGTTTTCAACTCTGACTATAAGGCTGACTTGAGTAAATAATTGTAAAGATCAGTCAGCGCTTTCTAGGAGACTATAGCAAATGTTAATAGCATTAAATTTTACATATTAATTTCCAGGTTTGAAATTCATACTATCTTTTCTCATATTAGTATATTTTTTTTAATTATCGACAAAGAAAGTAAATAGACTCGCTGCAGATTTCTGCACTCACGCAGTACATTTCCTTTACAGATGGAAGATTTTGGACCTTCCACTACCCCCGACTGCCCCATTGCGGGGCCAGAGAAACTCTCCTTCTCCACCACGGCCCCTGCTTTGTAATTTTGCTTTCTTGTTGCTGCGGCAGACCCCTGGCTGCCTGGCATCCCATATTCAGTCTCAATTCTTTGCTGCATCAGGAGCAGTCTTGGGAAAAGAGCTTTAGGTGACTTCATATGCTGTAAGGAAGGAGCAAGGGCATAAAAATAGAAGAGGGAAATCTGAGATTCCACATATTTCTGTACCCTCCTCCTTGCTCCCCCGTCTCCAGACCTGGTTCAGGATCCTCCAACCCCGTCTCTGCTTCCCACCCTCTTTCTTACACCCAGGCTTCCTCCTCTAAGTCTTTTAACAAAATGCCCAAGAGAATGGTGGTTTCCCCTGGACGTCGCTGAATTGCATTCTTAACACTTCGTGCATTCCAGAGACCAGCCCTTCCCATATGAAGGACCTAACTGAAAAGAGAGAGAAAGGCAGGGAAGGAAAGACATCACTTTATTTATTGAAAAGAGTGGAATCGTGAATTCCACCCTGGGATAAAATAAATAAGATGGGCTGGGAACGAGATGATCACGAACAATGTTGAAACCTGGTAATTTGTATCAAATTTCTTTAAAATGACTGTATTATCTGATTCAGTCATTTCCCCTCTAAGGATTAAGTCTAAATCATGTAATTTCTTATTTTTTTCTATACTGCAGGTGCCCAATAAATATTAATACTGATGCCACCATTAAAATTATAAAATCATAAAAAGAAAAACAGTAGTGAAGTGCCTTTTTTTAAAGAAGAAAGGAGTTTTTATGGTTAGCAAAGATATGGGAAGATAAATCTAAGCAAATAGATTGATATACGAGGCTCATAGAAGTCTCAATATGGTAAAGATATGAAATTATCCCCATTTCATAGATGAATAAACTGAGGCATAGATCAAATAAACTGTCTGAGGTGATACAGCAAGTAAGAGAGGAAGCTAAGAGGTGAAACCAAGATTCAAAACTAAGCAGTCTGGGCCCCGAGGCCATGCTCTTAACAGCCTGCTCTCTTGCCCACTCCCCACACTCCCACAGTTCCACATCATTTTCCTCGCTGTGTGTCTATTTCTTGCATTACGAGGAGCAGGAACCTCGTCTGATTTACCTTGGGACCTCTAAGTCCCTGGTATGTAGGGAACAGTCAAAATATGTTTATCGAACTCAACAGGATGGTTTATTGGTAAGTTATCTAATCATTGGGATTTACACTTCTACCTTTGCAGAATTTTCTGTAAATCAGGGCACAGATGTAGCCAAAAATACACAGATTCAATAATGAGTCTTAAAAAAAATAGTTTGCTTAGCTGCTCCCTTTTTCTGGTTTTGGGTTGTTAAATAATTTAAATGGCAGATCCAGAATTTATTTTTTAATATAACTTTTTAAATAGGAAATTCCAGAGCATTTCTCATTATATTATTTGAGAGCAAGAATCATGTAATTTCTTTTTTCTACACTGTGGGTGCCTAATAAATATTAATACTGATGCCACCATTAAAATTATAAAACTATAAGCAGAAAACAGTAGTGAAGTCCCTTTTTTTAAAGAAGAAAGGAGTTTTTATGGTTAGTGAAGGGAAATAAAAAGTGATTTATTTAGGCCTCTTATGTTTATAATAAAAATAGTAAATCTGATGGACATTTATGAGACCTGAGGATATGAAATGGCTATACCACCACCAAAAATTAGTTTAAGAAACTGGTGGTGAAGCTCCCGTAAGCAAGACTGTGGACACCTAAATCCACCTCTGGTTTATTTAGTGCCTTGCTATGTTTCAAGGTCTCTGTAATATTGTAAATAACCAGTACCCTCAACCCTGACCTCTCCAGTCACAATAAATCCAGATAGCCTATTTGTCTTGACCTCTTAGCATTCCCTGGATTTCATATAACTCATGATTAGAAATGTTTACAAAGAAAATGACCTCCTGGCTAAAGAAGTTCATTTTATATTCAACCAAGTCAGAAGGAGCAAGAAAACTTTTACTGGTAAACAGTACTGTTTTTTATAAACACCATTATATTAGGGTTCACCAGAGAAATGGAACCAATAGGCAAGATATATATGTGTGTGTACACACACACACACACACACACACACACACACACACACACACACTGGCTCATGCAATTGTGAGGGCTGGCAAGTCTGAAGACTGCCAGGCAGACCTGCAGTCTGGAGTTCCAGGGAAGAGGCAATGTTTCAGTCTTGAGTCCAGAGGCTGTCTGGAGCATTCCTTCTTCATTGGGGGACCATTTTAAAGCCTTCAACTGATTAGATAAGGTCCACCCACATTATGAAAGGTAATCGGCTTTATTCAAAGTCAACAGATATAAATGTTAATCACATCTTTTAAAAAACACCTTCATAGCAACATCTAGATTGGTGTTTAGATGGGTACCATGTAGGTATCTCAGCTTAGCCAAGTTGACACATAAAATTAATCATCACGACCATCAGTAGTCTTTATTACACCTGGTACTGCAGTTATAACTCACTAACCCAACAAGAAGAGATATAATGATATAACTTTTGGATTTCTTCCTGAAACAAATCAGACCACTGTGCAAGATTTCTGTGTACTAAACTCTACAGCAAACGTAAGTTGGCCAGTGTCTTTTTTGGCCTATATATTATCCAACGGTAGTTGATAAAGTTCTCTGATGTCAGCAGGATGGTTTTTACCCACTTTGGCTATGTATTTCTGTTCCAAAAACACTTCCAAGAAGGCATCACAGCATAAAAAACTATCAAATTTCACCATCAGCATCGTATCTCTCACAAATTAAATTATCTCAATTGCTTTGATACAGATAATTGCAATCCCTTTGTTTATGAATCTGTCAGATTAAACATTCATGGCCCCTATACAGTAAAAAAAAAAAAACACAAAAAGTATTCCACCTCTAATGAAAGTTTAATCACGATCTGATAGCAGGGGCTTACGGTGAGCTCAGAGCAGCAATTGTGTGGAGTGATCTGTTCGCTGGTCAATAGTAGGGGTAGCACACTTCATCTAGCCGTCTGTGCCAGCCATCTTGCTTGCTTCTCCACAGCCAGACCTCTCTCTCCCATCATAAGAACTTCCTCTTTTCAGTTCCTTGCATTATCCAAATGAATACGGAGGTCTCGGGCCAGGAACAAAGCTCCGAACAGCTGGATTTAGAGGAGATCTCAAGGAAAATTTCATTCCTTGACAAATGGAGGCAAATCTTTAGTTACCACAGGTAAGATGTTCTCATTTTCTCATTTCTTCAGAAACAAAAGGATTTTTGGTGTTTAAGTAATCAACTTACAGGCTGGCAACGTGAGAAATTTCCATTATACGTTTACCTTTAAAATGCTTCAGGCATAACTATTTGTGGACAGAGACTTCCCTAGCAAGGTTGGGGTTTGGGAGGTTTGTGGATGTGAGTGTGAAGAGAGTGAGTAACTTACTTGATGTTTTCTCTTTCATTTAAAGGTTGGAAACCAATAATACAACCCCTCAGGTAATTACTTTTCTCAAAGCCGATGTGTTCTCCTTTAGTTGCTTCTTCAAACAATCACATTAGCAGCATAATCTGCATTTATTCTTTGCACATAATGTCATTCAGGCACTGGCATTTAATGCATGAAAACATAAAACTAGAAAGCCTGTCGATTTTTTTTCTTGTGCTTTTTTATAGATGTATCTTTCTACTTCTAAGAGCTATGTTTTTATCATTAAGAGCATCATATGGTTATTATTTTAGAAAAAAGGTAATATTAAAATCTAAAGTTCCTATATTTGTGAAATAACAGTGGATTCTGACAACCAAGTGCTTCTGTGTCCCTGAAGAAAAGCAGTTTTGAAAATAGTTTTATTCAGCTTGTAAAAAATTGTTTTCCTTTACCATATCAAATAAGAGAAAGATGACTGAATTCTGGTGCTAAAAAGGTATTTTAAAATCTGATATACAATATAAGATGAAAGATGTTCATGCCTCATGTAAATTGAAAAGGTTAGAAGGTAATGGACTTTGTATTTCAGGTATTACTTCAATCACTGAGCAAACAGCACAAAATATTACGGTGGTTTACCTGGCACTAGTATATATGATCAAACAATTGAATCATTAATATTTTAACTATAATGCTAAAGCATCTTGCTCCAAATAGCCTATGATCAAAAGTCTTATTTATGCTAAAACGCTCTTAACCATAGTCTAAATTAGAATCAGAGCAATAACGCTTCTATCTTACTCTTGGAAGTATTAAATGGAGATATCTATCATTTGTGGGGATAGAACATTCAAAAGATAAAACAATCTTTAAAAGAAAAAAAAGTCAAATTATGCCCTACCCAAGGTGAGGAAAACCCATTGGCACAAATGTAAAGATTTTCCATTTGATTTACAAATTGCATCTTAGCTGATCAGTAGTCTGTGACTTGGATGCTGTGCTTCTGAGATAAGAGTCTTTGCCTCTAGGAATAGAGAAAAACTAAAAAGGCAGTTTCCCCCATGTTTCAGCCACCAACAGGACAGATTTGTTTCATGACATTAGTATATAAACTAAGTAAATTTGAAGAAGAGTTGATGTTAACTTACAGTGACATGTCATGAGAATCAGTCAAGAAAAGTGAAAATAATTTTTTTTAAAGGTAGAGGGTAGTTTTTTTTTTTAAGGAAAAAGAACTATTATACTCATTTGTTGGGGAGTAGGAATCTGAAAGAATTAAAAAGAGATAACCTGCCTTCATTTATTGGCCAGTTAACAATGCAATGAGAAATACTTTGTGTAGACTGGAAAGATTCGTTCTAAGTTTGTAAAATGTTGTTTTCTCAAAACAAGAGACAGTGACATTTACATTCTTCTCTAAACATAATTTCAACTCAAGGTCCTGATGGCATTAATTATGTTTCCATAGTTACATTTAACCTCTCCGAGTCACACAGACCTTATGAGAAACCCCTTTGACACAGACACTGGGATGGTTCTGTCGCTTTTGTTGCTATTTATCACAATTTTTAGACATCTTTCAAAGTGAGACGACATTTTCTGAACACTGGTATTTCAGAGAGAGAGAAAGAGAAAATTTAAAACAAGGTCATCACCAGCTCTGTTTGCTTTGTCTTTTGGGTGGTGGTATTTGTACAGAATCATGAATGTAACCATACATCTGCTGATGAAAATGAAGATACAACAGGAATACCTCAGCCCAAGGGACAAGGACATTTGCCATCAAGTGGCCTTTGTTCTATTCCCAACCCCTCTATCATCTCTTCAAAATTGGGCGGCTTTCCTATCTCCCTAACAATGACCACGGTAAGTATAGCTTGTCAATTAAACATGAAATGAAACGTAATCTTCCCAAAACAACAAGGCTGGGGAATCTTATCTGCTGTCATGTGAGAGTATTACTGAAGATAAGACTACAGACGGTTGTTATTGGTAAAAGGAGAATATAATTAAAATGACTTATTTATGGTATTCTTCAAGGACATTGGTGGTGGTACAGCCCTTTCCTCCCAAACTCGGAGGCTCTATTTATTCACTTCCTCAATTTGACAGTGAAATTTGAGAGAGTGAGTTACATTAAAATAACTCACTATAGAAGGTAGGATAGGACAGACTGTCTGAGACAGTGTAGATGTGTAAGAAAGTACCCAGCCTGGACATGTGCAGGAGGGAGAGGGCTGGGGGAACCTGCCAGACCCTGTCCTGGGTAAGAAGCTAATCGCATGAAATAAACAGCTTTCTGGGGCTGCCAATGAATACGCAGATTTGGAAAGAACATGACATTGCAGGATCCAAATCACCAGGATCTGTAAGCTATTGGTCCTAGGCACCATTTGCTCAATTTAAGATTTCCCCAGAGTAGGGGCAAGGGGCTGAGGCAGAGATCCAGCCAGGAGGCAAAACTAGAGGCATCGCATTGGGTCAAAGAGGCCATAACTGGAAGCAATGCCTTGGCAAATGTCCAAAAGGACCAGCTGTCATGGTCAAAAAGATGCCACTGGAAACTGGGGAAGCAGAGGCCAGGGTCAAGCCAAGGTAAAAGTACCAGAGAAGCTAAGAGGTCCCTCTCATTGGCTTGCCCTCCAAAGTAGCCCTTTGAATCAGAAACAAAACTCAGGGCTTCGCAAGACAATTTCCCCATCACTGCCCTATCTCCTACACCTCCACATTACATTCTAGAAGCTCAGGCAGAGAGCTCTACCCAAGGCCTTAAGACTGAGAGTTGGAAGAGGCACTTCCTTCCTGAGGACGTGCTGCCACACATGCGTGATTGCAGAAACAGCCCAGGACCAGCCTAGGCATCTGGGCAAAGGCCAGCAACACTGGCCCTGCAGTCAGGCCTGCCATGTACATCAAGTCGCACAGTTTGTGCACTTCACACAAGACACCAGCTGAGAGGATGAGTGGGGACTAAAACCCTTTGGGGGAAACCACATGAAGCCTAACACAGAGTCTCCATCAGTTTTTTGAGCACGAAGGCTGGTGGCCCCGACTGCAGTATTTCCAGCTCTCAATTTAACCTTTACTTAAGCTCTCTGAGACAGGACACAATCAGATGCAGCAACCACAGCCCCTGGATTTTTTTTTAATCATACAAATCCTCCCAGGCTTCATTGGACAACTTTCTCCACTGTCGCACGTGCAGTACAGATGCCCTGGGAGGCCTCACTTGCTTTTTCTCGTTGTCGAAAATCTGTCTGCCTCCGCTGAGCATGTGGCTCAGACCGCCTGGAATCCCAGCACTTTGAAAGGCCGAGGCGGGTGGATCGCTTGAGGCCAGGAGTTCAAGACCAGACTGGCCAACATGACGAAACCCCACCTCTACTAAAAATACAAAAATTAGCCAGGCACGGTGGCACATGCCTGTAGTCCCAGCTACTCAGGAGGCTGAGGCAGGAGAACTGCTTGAACCCAGGAGGTGGAAGTTGCAGTGAGCAGAGATCCCGCAAATACACTCCAGCCTAGGTGACACAGCAAGACTCTGTCTCAAAAAATACAAAGTACAAAAGGAAGAAGGAAAGAGAAGAAAAGAGAAAAAGGAAAGTAAAGGAAGAAAAGAAAGAAAAAGGTAGAGAAAGAAAGAGAATAAAGAGAAAGAAGAAAAAAAGAAAAGAAATCTATCTGCCTCAATCCACCTTGCTTCCCTCTTTTTGCTCAAATGCCTGAAGTCACAGGAAGATGGGCAGGTCCACAGAGCTCCTGGAACACTGCACTTGACTCAGTGGCCTTGAAGCCTCTTGGTGGAACCTTAAGTTTTGCCTTATACAGATAGTTCATCGCTGCCTTTTCAAGCAATGAAGACAGATAACATGTAATCCTGCCAGGGCCCCCAGGCCTCAGTGATTCTGCTGCCTACACTGTGAAATAGACCAGAAGTTAGAGCAACTATTTGCATTTTACTTGACAAGGAAATGTTTTTAATGAAAAAGTTTAATAAAAATATATTTTTGGCTTCTGCAATGAATTTCTTTGGAGAATGTTATTTTAAAATTTACACATATCTGAAAAATAGGCTACCTTTTATGTGAAAATGAGAGAATTATGATTCTATATTGATACTTGCCTGTAAAAGAAGTAAATTCCAGAAGGTTCCTAAAACACAACAGTGGGTACAAGGGAGACGTGGATGGGAGAGTGTCTTCACCACATACCTTTTCCTTTCTCTGGATTTTGAACCACGTGAATATACTATTTTTTAAACACACGCACAAATTTTCAAAACAGAAAAAGCATTCACAGATGTTTGCTAAATCTCCTAGTCTTTCTCTGTATTAGGGAGGTTAAAAACTCTGAGTCTGGATATTCCCAGTTATTTACAATCACAAACATGATACAACCGGGGGCTGCCCATGACTATGCCAAGGGTAGTGTTCTCCTTTGGAAAAGGCTGGAAGACAAAAGATTTAGAAATGAAGTTGATGGAGTGTTAAGAAAGTCCCAGAAATAGAGATAACTGATTTTTCTTAAAAAAAAAAAAAAAAGAATTTGGATTTATTCCCATTATATGGGCCAGATGATCATGTGTCCTTTAAATAGCAGTAGCATTAATTAAACACATCCTGGGAATTCAGGATGATGAGCTTGGGATTCTAAATATGCTTGTTCTAAGGAAGCAGGTTGGAAGTTTGACCAATTCTAATCTATGCTTCAGCAGTGCAGCCACCTGGCAAATTGTCAGAGCTATTGAATCCTAATGCTCACTCCAGAAGGCCTTTTGTTGTCATTCTGCTGTTCTTTTCTCTGTTTGGATTAGGAATGCATGGCATTTCCTGACACTGGCACACACCGTCTCTTTGCTGGGAATCTTCTCTGAAAGTGGGGGTTGGGTAAAGCACTCTATGCACCTTCGCCTTCCTTAGCTCTCCTGTTTCTTACCTTTTGCTGCCCTCTTTCCAATACTACAGCCTTCTTCCTTCACCCAACCTGACATCTTTGAATGTGTGTGGAGAAGCAAACTCTGGCCAAGGTGAAATCGTGGGAAAGGTGAGCATCACCTCTAGGCTCTTCCACCAGCCTCACCTAATGGTCTTCCTTTTCTCCAGTGGCAGTTTCTCCCCGTCTCCCACTCCCAATCCCTTTTCTGGACTCAGCCTTGAACACATTTCTGTAGCTGCAATATCATCCAGAAGTATCACAGCAACAATGTAATACTAAGAGACCAAAATATTCTGGAGACACTCAAATAAATGAATCTCTAAAAGGCGACAATAGGCAGGGTGTGCTTTTTGGGAGAAGGAAGCACAGCCTGGCATCCCCCCATAAGGTCTAGCTCATAGATGGGCCTTGATAGGTACAAATTAATTCAGTGCCTCTGGATAATCTACTAGTGCACCTCAGGCTAGAGTAGGGGTGTCCTTTGTGTACCCTCCAGACGCATGGTCCACCCTTTCCAGCCTACTCTCTGCCCAGTAGCGGGGCGGACCTGTAGAGAGGCTGACCTCCATCAACAGGGCACCCTGCTCCTCTGGCTTCCTGTTGAATCTGAGCAATGGGGAGCCTGAAAGGAAACTAAAGGGAGGGAAGGGAAGTGAAGGAAGTCAGGTTGCTCGTGGCTCCCTCTCCTCTCACAGCGGTCCTCTCCCCAGCTCTCTCTTCTTTCTGGTTCAAGTCACCATTCCTTTGCGTGCTCCTTCAGGGCTAGGGGTCATAATGACTTCCCACTGTTGCTGGGACACTACATTACCCACAGTGGTGTCCCTACACCCAACCCACATCTTTATAAATAGTCTCTGTCTTAAATGTTCCTCAAATTAATTATCTGACTTGAGAATGCCATCTGTTTCCTGCTGGGACACTGGCTGCTACAAGTTGAAAGGCTTGCATTTGAGTCTGGGCACTACCATTAACTACATATGTGACCTTGCAAGTGCCACTTAGCTGTTCTGGGCCTCTAGTCTTTTCACTGTAAAATGAAAGAGTCAAATTAGAATTTTAAAAATTCAACAAATACTTATTTTGAGCCTACTGCATACCAGGCACTATACCAGATGCTAAGAAATTGATGGCAGACATGATAGAACCAAGAGTTTCCTACTCTATTCGTCGGTCTAGGATAGAAATGTCTTCTTAGAACTCACTAATTCTGAAAGCTCTGATTCCATGATGGTCTAGTAATTCACAAGGCAAGAAGAGATTTAGGGAAGGAGCTTCAAAGAGGATTGGTCTACCTCAAATTAGGGGTGGGCAGGTGGTCACAGGAAAGCTCTAAACCCAGGGACAAAGTGCAAGGCAGTCAGGGTAAAAAGATTAAACCTGTTGGAAAGAATGAATGAGGGCCTCTATCTTTGAATGTGTGTGTGATAAATGATGATCACCGTCACTGTCATCATAGCAATCAAATGGAACGAAGTGCCAGGAAAGAAAGGAATTCTTCACAAATATAGAATACTAGCAAAGCACAAAGAGAAAACTATAAACCATGCTTGATTGTATTAATAATCATGGCAGCCACTTATTAGGACCATTTACCATCTGCTTCTAGTTACTAGACAGCACAACAGCACATGTAGTTATGTGTCAGGTTAATCTCAGTCTAAATAGTATTTGATATTTGAAAGTAAATGTTACACAAGTTAAGTCGGGTCATGTTCGTCACACTGGCCAGTGGGGCCTGGCCAGAGAGACCCGCAGCCCCTCCGTTCTCCAGCCTCCTCAGAGGGACAGCTGGAGAGAGAAGCTTTCTAGTTGGAGGTGGGAACTGGCAACAGAAACACAAGTGTGGTTTGCCTTGCAGAACTTTTTAAATTGAAGTTAAATTCTAAGCCTTCTTAGTTTCAACGGTCTTAATCTTCTGCATTTCTACACGGCTTTTCCTCTCTTACTGATGCCAGTCTCTGGTCTTCTTCCATCTGTGTTAGGACTTTCTTCCATACAGCACAAGATGTTCCTGGGTAGACAGGCTGTGTTTTCACAAAGGTAGTAACACCCTACACTCACTTAGAACTTACGGTTCCCAAAGTCCTTTTCCATGCTTCTCTTTCAGTTAGAGCCAGGATGTGGACCAAGCAAGGGTCACCCCATTTCTGGTTAAGTAAATTAAGTCTTAGCGAGTTTCAGTAATTTGTCCAAGTTCACATGGTCAGTAAGGAGCAGAACTGGGGCTTCCCTGCCCTTGAGTTGGGAGCAGTCTTTCTGTACTGTGCAATCTTCAATGTCAGGGAGATATTTTCCATTAGTTTTCAATGCCTGTCCTAGGGATGTTCAGGGTCGAGGGCCCTCCTTGGCCATAGCACATACCAAGTCTGTCTTCCAGAGCAGCCTCTGTGCCTCTTCGCTGCCTCTCCTTGATGTGCTGTTGCTTGGAGACAGAGAACGCACGGTTTTTCTTCAAGTGGGTCCTTGCTCACACTGAAATGCACCTGCACCTTTTCTTGGTACAAACAATCTTTTCTTTTGAGGGTGGAAGTAGAGATGGCCAGGAAATAAATTCTAACCTTAAACCAGCCCCTGGGCCAATCATAGGAAGAATGTTACAGTTGCATGCTTCTCCCACATCTTTCCTTTTATAAAACCAGTAGGGCCTGCTCTCGGGTCCTGCTCCATGCACAGCTGGGAAGAGGCACCTTGGCTCTGGGCCCAGTGAGCTCCATGCTCCATTTGTCCACACTCTGAATGGCTGCAAGTACCTGAATATGATATTCAAAGTCATCCAGGATCAGGCTCAGGATACTTTCCAATCTGAGCTTCTACTCATCTTTCCACCCCTTGGCGCGCGCGCACACACACACACACACACACACACACACACACAGTTCCAGTCACACCGAACTCTTACTCCTCATCCCAGGACACCCCAGGTACTGATGTGTGCGTGTTTGCAGATCTTTCTCTCTTTCCAGCCTCCCCACTGTTACAGGTAATAGGCTGGTGTGTGGCGTGTTCCAGAGTGTGGATGTGTCTCTCTGCTGTAACAAGGGATGCTTCTAGGGATACGGCATTAAGTAACATATTATGTATCATTGAGTTACCTAGTGAGAAAGGGATCCCCTTCTCTACTCTGACAGATCAGAGAGACGGACAGTACAGTAAAGGGCAGTACACATTCACACCTCTTTAATACTTCTGACCTTCCTTTTAAATTAGTAAGAGTACAAGGCCCAATCAGAGCTTTCACAGGCAGCAGTTTCTAGCTGTAATTTATGTTGTTTTATTTTCATATTTTTAGCATGTGTGGCAAATGATTTTGATTCCTCTTTAGTTTATATAAAGTATCCTTCTTAAATATTTTCTAAGTTACAAAATGCATCCCAAGCTAGTGAAGAGTATTAACTAGATAGATTTTACCTCTCTGCCACCTCCACCAGAACAGGTGCTGGTATCCATGGCTGAGAGACCCATAGATGTTTCACATCATAGGACCTTTGTGCAGGCAACCCCCAATACCAGCCAGGAGCCTGGTAGACTTGCTGGTGGCTAGATCCAGAAGACAGACAACAATCACTACAGCTCAGCTTTCGGGAAGCCACATCCATAGAAAAAGGGAGCGAGCACTACATCAAGGGAACGCCCCGTGGGACAAAAGAATCTGAATCACAGCCTTCACTCCTAGATCTTCCTTCTGACAGAGTCTACCCAAATGAGAAGAAACCAGAAAACCAACTATGGTAATAAGACAAAACAAGGTTTTTTGACATGCCCCCCCCCAAAAAAAAAATCACACTAGCTCACCAGCAATGAACCCAAACAGAATAAATCCCTGATTTACCTGAAAAACGATTCAGGAGATTAGTTATTAAGCTAATCAGGGAGACACCAGAGAAAGGTGAAGCCCAATGTAGGAAGTCAAAAAAAGAATTGTACAAGAAGTGAAGGGAGAAATATTCAAGGAATAGATAACATAAATGAAAAACAACCAAAACTTCAGGAAACAATGGGTCCACTTACAGCAATGCAAAACACTCTGGAAAGTCTCAGCAACAGAATTGAACAAGTAGAAGAAAGAAATTCAGAGCTCGAAGACGAGGTCTTCAAATTAACCCAATCCAACAAAGACAAAGAAAAAGGAATCCGAAAATATGAACAAAGCGTCCAGGAAGTCTGGGATTGTGTTAAATGACCAAACCTAAGAATAATCGGCATCTCTGAGGAAGAAGAGAAATCTAAAAGTTTGGAAAACATGCTTGGGGGAATAATTGAAGATAACGTCCCCAGCCTTACTAGAGGGGAAGGCTCTCATTTCTTTCCCCTCTTTTCAAACATAGACATCCAAATGTAAGAACCACAAAGAACAACTGGGAAATTCATCGTGAAAAGATGATCACCTAGGCACATTGTCATCAGGTTGTCTAAAGTTAAGATGAAGGAAAGAATCTTAAGAGCTGTGAGACAAGGCCAGGTGGTTTCACACCTATAATCCCAGCACTCCGGGAGGCCGAGGTGAGCAGATCACCTGAGGCCAGGAGTTCAAAAGCGGTCTGGCCAATATGGCAAAACCTCGTCTCTACCAAAAACACAAAAATGAGCTGGGTATGGTGGCACACGCCTGTAATCCCAGCTACTCAGGAGGCTGAGGCAGGAGAATCACTTGAACCCAGAGGTGGAAGTTGCAGTGAGCCAAGATCATGCCACTGTACTCCAGCCTGGGCAGCAGAGTGAGACTCCACCTCAAAACAAAACCAAACAAAAAGAGCTTTGAGACCAAAACACCAGGTAACCTATAAAGGAAAACCTATCAGATTAACAGTAGATTTCTCAGCAGAAATCCCACAAGCTAGAAGAGATTGGGGCCCTATCTTCAGCCTCTTCAAGTATTAATAAGATAATAATTGGTACACAAAAATGATAGAAAACATAAAGATGGCACATACATGATTAAAGATAGGTGTTAAGAGAACGGGTAACCCAGCTATGTCGACTAGCTGGGTGAACAAAGGCAAATACTCTCACCTCTTTGTGCTTCAGTTCCCTCATCCAGACAAAAGCTGGATAATGGCACCTACTTCATAAAATTAAATGAAGGGAATAAATGGGAAGCATTTATCCCAGTGCCTGGTACATAGAAAATGCTCAGTAAATGCTAGATGCCGTTGACCAGCCTCGTTCAAATGCTAGTTCTTCCAGGAAGCCCTCCTGAGTGCTTCAATCAGTTCTCTCTCCTGCCGCCGTTTACTTAAGGAGAGTCACATGTTCTGTCTTGTACACAGCTGTGGGGTATTAGACTTTTACATAACTATATCCCACACAGGACCTAGTACGTGCTAAATGATCAATCAGTCTTTGATTACGAATAGATTCCCTTTTTTTCCCATACATTTGGTTTATAAAAATCTTGTTCCCATCTTTCTGGGAAGCTCTAAAAGATCGTCTTGAATCTCAGCGTGCTGCAGAGTATTTAGGAAAACCTCAAAGACCCTGAGACAGAGAGAATGCTTGTTTCATATCATTAAAATTGCGACTGTACTAGGCTAGATACATGAGGTCCTGCCTGTTCCCTTTTTGTGGAGTGAGAGACAAAAACCCAAAGATGGGAGAGGCACGGGTGACAGTCACAGTTATGGGGCAAGAGCTGTAGACACAGAGCAGCTGCGGTGAACTACAAGGTAGATGGCTGGCAAAGGAAGGTGAGACGCGAGGGACAAATGTTGTCTAGGCATCTTCTGCCCAGGACTTCACACAATTAAAACTGAGGACTAGAGTAATATGTAAGCCTGAATGCAGAAGGGACGAGGCCCACCTCCTTGGTTTCACCATGAGGAATATGTCTCGGAAAAATTATCTTTGGTTGAATCAATTCTATCCCCTTTTCAGAAGCTGCAGCAGATTCTGTTTGGAAACACAGTCCGTGTCTTCAGCTATAACTGGAAAAAGGCCTATTTCAGATTCCACGATCCTTTTTCTGAACTAGCTTTCACTCTGGAAGTGGGAAAGGTAATGGCCAGTTTATAATTTTAAAAAATCTTAATCCCATGTTACTTATCCATGTACCCTCTCTGTCTACATCCATGTAAATTCATGTTATTATAATCATATGTAGAAATATATTTATAATATAAAGTTTAACCTTAAATGATAACAGACTATTTAAAATTACCTTGTAACACATCTAAAAATCTGATATGGGCTGGGCACGGTGGCTCACGTCTGTAATCCCAGCACTTTGGGAGGCTGAGGTGGGTAGATCACCTGAAGTCAGGAGTTCAAGACCAGCCTGGCCAACATGGTAAAACCCCGTCTCTACTAAAAATACAAAAATTAGCTGGGTATGGTGGCACATGTTTGTAATCCCAAGTACTCGGGAGGTTGAGGTAGGAGAATAGCTTGAACCTGGAAGGCAGAGGTTGCAGTGAGACAAGGTCAGGCCACTGCACTCCAGCCTGGAAGACAGAGTGAGAGTCCATCTCAAAAAAAAAAAAAAAAAAAAAAAAAAAACTGATATGAAGCAGGGACATGGTGAAGGCAGGATGGAGGACATACATCCCCAGTCACCAGCACACAGGTCTCCACAAAGATGCTGGACATTGCAGAATCCAGCCCAGCCATAGCACCAGCCGTGGCCGCAGAAAGGAGTGCAACAAATATAGCATGGTGTCCCTTTGCAAAGCTCCAGGGAATACCAGAAGGGAAAAGCCCGCAGAGAAGAATCGATAACATTAATTTCCAAGAGTTCTCTTTTGTAATGTTGGCCCATGTGGTTCCCCTACACTTGTAAAGTCGCTCCGTCTCACACCTCGTCATTCATCCTCATTTCAGGGAGGGGCCCGAAGCATTCAGATGGCTGTGCAAGGATCCATCATCAAATACTTGTTGTTTACCAGGAAAGGAAAAGACTGTAACCTTGGCAGGTAACAGGACTGTGAAAAGTACTTGAATTATCCATTTCACTAGAATCTTTATATACTAAATAATCATAACTGAAAAATTCAGGTTGTCTCAGGAAGGAAATCTGCCTCCTAAGACAGAAATGGCCCTGTTTGTCCCAGAGAGGCTGGATTTCGCCACTGGGAAGGGCTTTGCTGGAGTCATTCTGAATGTTCAGTTGCAGAGATCATGTTGACAGGTTTTATGCTCTACTGCAGACCACCCTGTCAGGTAGAATTAAGCACCAGGTCTCAGGTGGGCCTGCTTGTTCGTATTTGATGGGAAGCGCTAACCTAACAATTAGGAGGAATAAAGGGGTGATATAAACAACCTGATAAATGATCAAACCTCCTATTTAACCAGGCTGGTAAGGTATGATGTTTAGTTTTTGCCTATTTTTAAAGATCAGCTCAAGTTTATTCAAATTACTTTATTCTTAGAAGCTAACAAGCCCCTATCATGTGCAAAGCCCTATGCTAGATATTAGAGGAAATATAAATACTCTAACCTCAGGCAGGTGAAGTTATTACCCCCCAAAGAGGCACTAAATGTATAATATATTCTCAGATTGTGAACTGCCAGGTTCCCTAGAAGCAGAGCCCATGACGGGGATTTTTGACGCAAGTGATTTATAAAGCAAATGCCCTCAGGAGAACACTGTAAGGGAGTGAGGGAACCAGGACAGGGAAGGAGAAGCTGAGGAAGACCGTGGTTTCCAGCAACATCAGTCTGATTTCACTGGGAGCTCGGCATACGGATTGCCCTGCAGAGCCAGCCCCGTCTTCAGATGAGGGAGCAGGCCTTCTGTACCTCTTACTCCAATCAGGCACTGGCTGTGGGCCATTCTTAGGGAGGAGGCATAACTCCTGGTCACTTCTGGGCAAGGTGGCTTCAATCCTTCAGAGAAAGTAGAAAAGTGGGAGCCACTGGCCACAGTACCCAAAGCAGCTGGGGATGAGTCCATCTCCCGAGTAAAATGGATTACAGGGAATTCCAATGGAACACACACATTTGTCACATAAATGTAAGGCACGTAGCACAGCACTGCACCTGGCCTGTGGCAAATATTAAATAAATGTGAATAAGTAACTACATCTGCAGGCATGCTGCATGAAGCCTTCCTGAGCCCCCAGTCACAAGGTCTCTACTTCCCGTTTTTTCTCATAGACTCTGTTATTCTCATTCTATCTTGCAATAGGGTTTTGGAGTATTAGGCTCCCTGTTACTTTTTTTTTTTTTTTTTCTGAGACAGAGTCTTGTTCTGTTGTCCAGGCTGGAGTGCAATGGTGCAATGTCAGCTCACTGCAACCTCTGCCTCCCGAGTTCAAACCATTTTCCTGCCTCAGCCTCCTGAGTAGCTGGGACTACAGGTGTTCACCACCATGCCCGGCTAATTTTTGTATTTTCAGGAGAGATATGGTTTCGCCATGTTGCCCAGGCTGGTCTTGAACTCCTGACCTCAAGTATCCATCTGCCTCAGCCTCCCAAGGTACTGGGATTACAGGCATGAGCCACCATGGCTGGCCTTTTGTTATTTCTGTACCTCCACAGAGCTAGATAGATTGTATAAATCATTGCTGAGTTAATTAATCCTTATCCATGTTTCTTTAGAGAGACTACAGTTCTTAATGTTAAATATTTAGGAAATAAGCAGCGTAAAGGTCTCCCACTGTGTAAAGACTGGCTCCTACTTCTTGGGAAGACTGGATAGATCCTGAGTGTGTTCAGCGCAGTATAAAATTCAAGGGCAGGAACTCGGGAGCCAGGTGAGCTGGGTGTAAATCACTGCTCTCTGACTTTGAAGATGAATGACCAGGAACAAATTACTTCTCATATCTTTGTCTCACTTTCCTGACCTCCAAAATGGGAGTAATACTAGTGTCTACATTACAGGGCTGTTGTGGGATAGGTGTGAAGTGCATACACAGTGCTGAGGCTCAGTGAGTGCCGGGTCAGTGTAACCTACAGACCAATAGGGGAGATCCGCGGTGGCCATCGGATGGTGCATAGGATGTGATTAGGCAGAAAGGACAGATGTGGACGCTAAAAGCAGAAGTGCATGAGAAAAGACATGGAGATGGAGTGCCTGTTCAGAGGACCGGTCCCTCTGGGGAAGAGGGTTTGCAAAATGGAAACCTGCAGATAACGCTACAAGGATTGTTGTGACTGAGCTTGAAACAGGCCTTTTTTATCAGCTGACGAGTCTGGATTGATTCCTGCTTGAGTTCAGGAGAAAAGATAGTGTTGGGATTCCTGGGGGTCATATTGCACAGGGTAAGACTGGCTGAGGTCATAGCAGAAAGGAAAAGGCCCTCAGTGACATTCTCACATTGTAGGTCAACACCCTCTGCTGCCCATATTCGGAAGAGAACACAAAATTGAAGGCCACAGCACATGGCTAGGTGATGTTCTTTACAATGGTTTCCTACCCCTGCTTCTGCATTGTAGCTTACGTGAAATAAGCAAGAAGGAACAGGACCAAGCCCTGGCTGCGGCACTTGCTGGCATCCTGTGGGCTGCAGGAGCAGCTCAGAAGGCCACCATCTGTCTTGTTTCTGAGGAGACTTATGTTGCCTCGACTCCAGACTACTCCGTGGACAATTTCACTAAGCGAGTAAGTGAAATATGGTAATAACAGTCCTCCCTGTCCTGCCAGATGAAAGGCCAACGAATCCTGAGCATGTAATAGATTTACCATGGATATGCAGGTGGGGCCCCATCCATGCTCCTGATGTGAGTGGAGGAAAATACCAAGGGCTATAAGTGATCCAAGCAGACAAAGCAGGGAGTCCAGTTGTAAATTCCTCCTTCCGGAATTCACCCTGAACAAGAGTATCTCCCATCGGAAATCATCACAAAGTATATTTCCATATCCACAGTCTGAAAGACAGCTAAATTTCACCTATTAGACAAAAATCTCTTTCTAGTTTTACTGCTCAAGATATTACATGATTTCAACCTGAGGAATGCTGGTGATGCTGGTGGCTACCCAGTCTCATCGTATATGTTTCGCATGGCCCTCTGTAAGATAATATGTCAGTTTTTTGTAATGTGATTATGCAATGAAACAAAAATCTCACTTGTGGCAAAACAGTGAGTTGACATCTCTTAGATGTAACTTTCATCTTCCTTTTCATTTTTATCTTCTGTTCCTGATTTATAGCTCCAGCTGTTTGAATTTTTAGAGAAAGAAGCTGCTGAGAAATTCATCTATGATCACCTACAATGTGTAAGTGTCTAAGTGTTAATTCCTTTATGTTGCCTGATCTTACAGGGATCTTCTTCCTTTGATAAAGTCTATTTCCAATGATGCCTGTTAAGAAAACCAGGTCATTTTGAGGGCTAAGAAGGGCAGAATGAGAGAACAAAAAAGATCTGCCTCTTCCTCCTCACAACCTAGAAAGAGGCCAGATCACACACAGACCCACCCACAAATGCCTCTTTTTCTTCGGTTAATCAAGACCAGAGAATAATACATTAGAGTATGTAACCAATATTTCTTTTGCAGCAAGAGAGAATGTTAAAGCAGTCTTGTGTCATCTAATGAATGAAAAATAAAAATGGTGAAAAAATAAAATAAGGTTCTTATCTAAGCTGTCAAAGCATTCACATTGACTCCACATAATTGGCTTCTGGCCTTAAAAAGGTGGTCCTGTTTCACCTCGTCTATCAGCACCTTCCGTACAATGTCCTCCACTGCAACAATTCTTCCTCACCCCCAGAGTGGACAGGGGACAAAGAAGGGTGCAGTGATGGTAGAAAATGAAAGGTACATTTTTAAGAATCCTCTATGGAGAAAAGAATAAAAGCTGATTTTCTGAAAAATCAGAAATATACAATGTGAAAGCAGAGGGCAATTAGCAAGATAACCATGAAGTGATACAACTGTTCATAGTATGGAGCAGGGAAAGCTGATCTCACAGGTCTGTTGTTAACTTGTATGGTAGACAGAGGACTAGTCCCCCTAAAGAGGTCCAAACTCTATATCCGGGACTTGTGAATACATTACATTACATGGCAAAGGGGAATTAAGGTTGCTACTCAGCTGACTTTAAAATAGGGGAAAAGTCCTGGATGACCCAGGTGGGCCATGTGGAATCACAAGGGTCATTAATACGGAAGAGAAAGCAAAAGAGGAAGTCAGAGAGAAGCGATAGGAGAAGAGCGCCCCCTGTTGTTGCTGGCTTGGATCCGCTTCGATGACCGAAGAGCAGAGCCACGAACTAAGGAATATGGGGCAGGGCCTTTAGAAACTGATGAGGACTACGAAACAGATTTTTCTCTAGCATTGCTAAAAGAAAAGCTGTCCTGCTGACATCGTGATTTTTAGCTCATTAAGACCCATTTCAGACTTCTGACTTGTAGAACTATAAGATCATAAATCTGTATTGTTTAAGCTATTACATTTACGGTAATTTGTTACAGCAGCAATATGAACCTAGTAAAACTAGTATGATAGATTTGAAGTACCTGACATGAAATATTGAGCTAGAAGCCTGCTTAGGGATTCTTCGTTGTGGGCAGGAGACACTGAATGGGGTTACACAGATACAGAGTATCCATTTAAGAAATGACCCTTTTAGCAAAAAGAGGCAAATCCCTCCCCTGGCCACCCCGTCTTCCATCTCCTCAACTCAAATCTGGGAGAATCTGATTCAATAAATAGGAAGAACCTGCCCCGCCCCCCCCCGGCCCCACCCATATCTGCAAGAAATTCTTAAATTTAGCCATGGTTGAGATCAGAGGATCAGAGCTGAAGCTATATACAAGCTTCCCCAGTCAAGACTAACAGTTGAGCTGGAATAATGAAGGCCCTGTACAGAAGTGGGCTCTGAAACATAAGTGGGCTTGACACGAGAGCTAAACATTACCTTAGCCACACTGGGCAAGTGCAGGTGCCATTTCCTGAGTGAGGGGGACTTGATGGTATATATATTCCTTTCAAGGACCTCCCCAAGACAGGGTTGCACATTGTGATTAGCACCCCATCCAGAACTTTACCAAACCCCCCTCACTATCAAAATGCATCAATCCTGTGTCTCATTCTATTTGGCAGAGATCTCAAGCTAGAAGTCTGAGGGCTACATGTGAGCTGCAGATCTTTTGTTATGAGTTGAACTGTGTCCCCCAAAAATGATACGTTGGAGTTCTAACCTCCTTTCCCGGTACCTGTGAATATGGACCTTATTGAAAATAAGGTCTTTTAGATGTGATCAAGTTAAGATGAGGTCGTACTCAATTCTGTTGGGCCCTAATCCAGTGGCTGGTATCTTTATAAGAAAAGGAAAAACTTGAACACAGACACACAGGAAGAACACCATGTGATAACGGAAGCAGAGATCAGAGTGATGCTTCTACAAGCTAAGGAAGGCCAGCAAGCACCAGAAACCAGGAAGATGCAAGGAAGGATCCTCCCTGAGGGCCTTCAGAGAGAGCATGGCCCTACCTTGATTTCAGACTTCTAGCTTCCCAAACTGTGACAGACTACATTCCTATTGTTTTAAACCATTTGGTTTTCTGTAGTCTTTCATGGCAGCCCCAGGATACAAACACACCTGTCTATAATTAGCCTACAGTGTTGCTTTTTACAAATCTGAATCAGTGAATGTCAGAAGCAATCAGGAAATTCCATATAAAAACCTACATTTTTGGTTTTTATCAAAAAATCAGAAAATCTGGCCACACAGGACCTATATTCTTGCATGTCCTCAATTAGCTGACATGAGGCAGCTACCCTCATTAGACAAGTTTTCATAGACTGAATGATGTCCACATCCTAATCCCAGAAACATATTAATACAGTAGTCCCTCTTTTTTTTTTTTTTTTTTTTTTTTCCTGAGATGGAGTTTCGCTCTTGTTACCCAGGCTGGAGTGCAACGGCGCGATCTCGGCTCACCGCAACCTCCGCCTCCTGTTCAGGCAATTCTCCTGCCTCAGCCTCCTGAGTAGCTGGGATTACAGGCAAGCGCCACTATTCCCAGCTAATTTTTTGTATTTTTAGTAGAGACGGGGTTTCACCATGTTGACCGGGATGGTCTCGATCTCTTGACCTCATGATCCACCCGCCTCGGCCTCCCAAAGTGCTGGGATTACAGGCTTGAGCCACTGCGCCCGGCCACAGTAGTCCCTCTTTATCCTTGGTTTTGCTTTCGGCTGATTCCATTACCCTGGTCAACCAGGGTCCAAAAATACTAAATAGAAAATTCCAGAAATAAGCAATTCATAAGTTTTAAATTGCATGCTATTCTGAGCACTGTGATGAAATATCTTGCCATCTCAATCCATCCCACCCAGGATGTGAATAATTCCTATGTCCAGTGGGTCCACACTGTGGAGGCTCCACACCCGTTAGTCACACAGTGACAGTCATGTCGTGGCATTACAATGCCTATGTTCAAGTAACCCTCATTTTACTTAATAATGGCACCCAAACACAAGAATAATGCTGCCAGTATATTGCTATAAATGTTCTACACTATTATTGTTATTAATTACTGTGCCTAATGTAAAACTTTTTCAAAAGTATGTATATATAGAAAAAAACATCGTATATACAGGATTTGGTACTATCCATGGTTTCAGGCATCCACTGGATAATGGAATTTATCCCTCATGGATAAGGGAGACTACTATATGTCACCTAACTGATTGAAGGATGTGCAGATGATCAAGTTAAAGATCTGAGAGGGGGTAGGGGACATTATCCTGGATTATCCAGATGGGCCCAGTTAATTTAAAGGGTCTTTATAAGGGAAAGGGGGAGGCAGGAGAGTCAGAGAGATGTGACCAGGGAAGCAGAGGGAGAAAGTTATGTGATGTGGGGCCACTAGCCAAGGAATGAGGAGGGCTTCTAGAAGCTGGAAAAAGAAAAGAAACAGAATCACCCCAAAAGCTTCCAGAAGGAATACAGGTTTGTGAGCACTTTGATTTTAGCACAGTGAGACCCATGTTGGACTTTTAACCTCCAGAACTGTGAGATAATAAATTCATGTTGTTTTAAGCCACCAAAGTTGTGGCACTTTGTTACAGCTGCAATAAGGAATCTATATGTAAAAGAATCCCTGTCTGCATTAGGCCCCACCCCTTCCCATTTCTCCTACTCATTTCAGTTCCTGTCTGGCTCCTATGGCACTAGAATTTATTCTCCTATCTGAGGGCCCTGCCCGCTGTCAGGTCGCATACAGCAAAATGGATGAATTAATCCACACAGGGAAAAGCATATGCCTTTTAGCAAAAGTCTTCCTAAAGAAGACTTCAAAGATGTTTTAACTCCGCACCTAGAAAGCCAGCCAGAGAAGTTACTCTACTTGTCAGCAAGCAGCGTGTTGACATCAAGCTAAAATAAAGCCAACTAATGAGAGGCTCTGAATGTTTATTAGATAGTTTAGATTTGATCCTAGAGATTGCAAGGCACCTTAAAATTCTAAGCAGAAAAGAAACCTGTCCAAGAAAAGAGACAGGGAGAAGTGCATTCGAGAGGGCCACATACTAATTTTGCTGTGGATCTAGCATGTTCCAAGAACCAAGGAAGGTTCGATGAATTAATTACTTCATTTAACTTTTGCAATGAACCTGGAGAAAAGGTTCTCTTTATCTATGATTGTGGATTAGATTGAAACTCAAAGAAGTTAGTAAGTAGGAGTTAGGAAGCAGTAGAACCAAGGTGTATAACTCCAAAGTGGTTTCTACAAAGCCTCTCTGCTCCCCCTCAGTTTAATGGGGTAATGAGGAAGGACACGAGGAGAGAAGAGGCTGGAAAAGGAGAGGCAGGGCAGGGCAACCAAGAGCAGCAGTGAGGTGGGCCAGAAAGGATACACTACGCCTTGGCCAAGGTTCGAAGAGAATCACACGCTAGAAGTGCAGGACAGAAAGATAAGGTGAAGGCCAAGAGAACGATAGCACCACTGACAGATAGGAAGCAGGGAAACAATAAATTTGAGAGTAGGAAGCTCGATCCTTTCAGCAGCCAGGGGGAAAAATATTCTCCCAGCCGCTGGGTGTAGTGGCTCATGCCTGTAATTCCAGCACTTTGGGAGGCCTAGGTGGGTAGGTAGATCATGAGGTCAAGAAATCAAGACCATCCTGGCTAACATGGTGAAACCCCATCTCTACTAGAAATACAAAAATTAGCTGGGCGTGGTAGCACACACCTGTAGTCCCAGGTACGCAGGAGGCTGAGGCAGGAGAATCACCTGAACCCAGGAGGCAGAGGTTGCAGTGAGCCGAGATCGTGCAACTCACTGCGCTCCAGCCTGGCGACAGAGCAAGATTCCGTCTCAAAAAAAATAAATAAATAAAACTCAGCCTGTAAATTCTTAAATTCATACCCACAGATATAAGTGTCTGTATTGCTTTTAGACAAAAATGCTTTTGTTTTCCAAACAGTTCAGAGGGGAAGGAAGCCATGGTGTCATCCTGTTTCTGTACAGCCTGATCTTCTCCAGAACATTTGAAAGGTAAATTCTAAAGATGTTTGCACAGGTATTTTCTATATATAGAAAATATATGATTGGGATCACATAAACAATGTACTCCTGTATTGAAAATCTCCATATTGGAAACATGAATGCAATGGTTTTTTTTCTAGTGGATTCTCTTTTGTTGACACGTCCTTTCCTATAGTTGGCTTGACCATCTTAATGGGCAAGTGGATGTCATCAGTCAAGTCTGAATCTGTTCTTATAGTACCCTAGTAGTTTCCTCCTTCTTGTGGCTGTAAATATTGGCGCATAACACCAAAGCTTGTTAGTACAAGTTTCATAAATATATTTAGATTCACAATAAGGTATATCCTCAAATACGTATTTTGTCTCTATGATATGCAAAGCTCTGTTCTTGGCACTATGGGAGGTACAAAGAAGAGAAGTACATCCTGCAGAGTCCAGGCTGGGAAAGGCAAAGCGCGCACACAGAGAGGCCGGGCAAATCCCAGGAGGTACCTGATTTGCCAAGTGAGATGTATAGAGAATGAATCTCAGTGGGCTCCAGAGGAGGAAGAGGCCTCCGCAGACAGGGTGGGCAGGGAAGGCTTCAGGAAAGAAATGGACTTTCTTCTGAACCTTGAAAGAAAGGTAACCTTTGGAGAGCCAGAAATAGACAGAGGGCTCTCAGGAGGGAAGAATGACAAGCCCTGCAGCAGTGGGCCTGAAACTTGTTTTCTATATGCCACCATCACATTTTTATGGTGCGTGGTGTTATTCACTTAACTTTAAAAAAAGTTAATACACATTTAAATATCAATCTCTTCCTAAACGTTCATATTCTTTAAATCATGTACCATGCTAAAGATAAAATACATTGAGATAAATACATCACTATTACAATTCTAAAATGTTCATGTCTATACCACCTAAAATCATACCACCCTTTGAGAACATTATCCTGAGTTGTATCTGATGCCACCATGGTACTCACCACGCTCGACTTAGTCTTTAAGTCTCATTCACAGAAAGACAGAAGCTCCAGTCCCATGAATAGATTTGTTCAAGAACACATATAGTTCACCTACTAGTACACAGCACTTCTCCCTGAGTGACAGCAGAAGCCACATGACCCTGACCTTATATTGTCAAGGGTGAGACCACGGCCCCTGACAACCACGGAAGCTGCCTTTCTGCAGCCAAGAAATGGGCTCAGCCAAGAAATGGGCTCAGGCAAGAAATGGGCTCAGGCAAGAAATGGCCAGTGGTGGCCAGTTTTCCATCTGGACAATCTATTGAGCTCTGCCTTCGACCAGCACTCTGGTGTGGTCATGTGTCACCACCCTGAGCCAAGTGCATTCCTTGTCACATAGAACAAAGAACTTCTTCACTGAACCCAGAATCCACCCAGAGCGCACACACAGGGATTCTAACACTTGAGACATCTGCACCTTCTTCGTTACCACTGATTACTCACTTCCCCCAGCTGCATCTACCTCTGCAACCCCAGTCCTAGAGGCTTTCCCTGTGAGAGATGGAAAAGTTCAAGTGAGCAACAGTGACTAGGAGAGCCCATGTTACTGCTGCTTTGTGTTTTGGGGGAAAAGAAGCTACAGGCTCCCGGTGCAATCATTGTCTCTGACTGGATGCCGATGGCTTCTCCCATCCTGCAGGCTTCAAATGGACCTAGATGTCACCACCACTCAGCTGCTACAACCAAATGCTGGAGGCTTCCTGTGCAGGCAGGTGAGCTGGAAGACTCTGCTTTCTATTGTACAATCTGAATTAGTCAAATGCCACATGCAGAGTTTGAAAAAGGAAAAAAGAAAATCAATCTGAATTAGGCTTGTTTTCTAATTAAATATATTCTCTTCTTAAGTAAAGAGCAATCCAGTTATCTTTGAAAGAATATGAAGACACTACCCTGGGTTGCATCAAAATCTACCACCCAATTTTCTTAACAGTCCTCCCTAGTTTACCTCCGAGAGCCCTGCATCCCTGAGATCCTAGCAACAGTAGAAAATATCTTGACAAGACCCACCAGGAATCCCTAATCACGGAAAGAAAAGTGCTATAAAAAATCTTAGCTTCATGCTTCTTAAATCGCAACCGTGGAAATCAACATTTAAAAGTACTATAAAGGGAGGAAGGGCAGGAAGATCAGAGTCAGGTACAGAGGGAGTTTTCTTAAGTTTTAAGAAAAAAGCTCATAAATGATTATTTTAATTCTACCAAATATTTAGAACATATTTTTCCTGAATTATATATCCTGTGATTTAATTCTTTTCAGTAAAAATAATGATTTTTAATAGCAAAAAAATTAAGCTATTATTTCATTGCTACGTAAAATGTAAATATCTGTAAAATATGCTATGTAGGCAGTTCTGAACATGATTTTAACGGGAAGAGCAAGTCCCCATGTCTTCAATGGCTGTGAGAAAGGAAAGTCCCAGGAAACATTACATGGAGTCCTGACTCGCAGTGACATCGGCTATTTGCAGTGGGGTAAGGACGCCTCGGAAGATGACGGACTCTCACAGGTGAGTGTGTTCTAGTCCTCAACCACACAAACACAACGCCAATATTTTCACAGTTTAAAAGTCTGTCTATTAAGGCAATTCAAACCTGAGCCTGCTTTCTCCCTCACTGTCTGACTGTGTACCCTCCTCCCACCACACACAGGCATTCAGGAGAACTCCTACAGATGGAAGTATCCCAGGCCACTTGCTTCATATTTTATTTTACATATTTTTATGTACATAAAATATAGGTCATAAAAGTAATAAATTTTAAAGCAATATTTGAAATATACAGACATCCCTGTTTAACAAGGTTGACAAACATATTTATACACACACACAGGTAAAGTCCCCTGTCATCCTCATGCAGCTACACATCCCCTCTGCAGAAGTAAATACTGTTACCAGTTGATGGGTGTCCTACCAATCCTTCATTTATGCAAATGAATGCACACAGCCTACCTATTGCTCAAAGCTTAAAAAAAACCCACTGGAAAACCAGGGGTGGCCCTACTTTTGAAACTCCTGTCAAAAAGCTTTCCAGTTCAGGGGATTTATAACCTCTGACGACCAGAAAGTAAAATGTCCTGTTGAAAAGCACAACCAGGGAATTAAGTAAGATGTGATACTGCAAAAACAAAGAGAAGAAGAGTAAGAAAGCAAACATACCTACCCCAAACCACAAATCGAAGCTGCGTCTGTGGTATTTCACAAAAATTTCACCCTAAAACCCAGGGAAGATGAGGCAGCTTCTATAACAAGTAACACTTCTCTGGAATGGCCTTGAAACCAGTTCAGATGTCATTCAACTTGATGGAGGATGTAACCCCCCACAAGCCTTCCAACCACCTCTTCCAAACACCAGCAGCAAACAAAGCTTCACGGCTCAGCAACTGTCCCGTCCTCCAGCTCTCCTGGTTCCTGCTCAAAATGCCTTTCGTGTATATAGGGCTTCATCTGTCTCTCTTTCTACTATTGTCTCCAGCTACTATGTCATTCATGACATCAGCATCTTGCAACACATACATATGTCTGATGCCATCAAAAAATGGTGTCTGACTATAACAGAATTGATATATTTGTGTACAAGTGTGCGTTAAAAGTTTGCTTATTATTCCTTGAGTTTGTATTCTTTGTTCATCATAGAAAAATGTGAAGTGATAGACAAGGTAAAAGAAGTAAAACGAATTTCATTACCCAGAGGTCAATCTTTTCAAGAATGTTTTTCAGAAATTCTTTTTTTTTTTTTTCTCATATCTCTGTGTGTGTGTGTGTGTGTGTGTGTGTGTGTGTGTGTGTGTGTTTTAATAGAGACAGAGGTCTCACTGTGTTGCCCAGGCTGGTCTGGAACTTCTGGGTTCAAGCAATTCTCCTACCTCAGCCTCTCAAAGTGCTAAGATTACAGGTGTGAGGCACTGTGCCCAGCTGTATCCATGTCTTATTCTACTCTTCTGAAACCCGCTTTTCTCATTTAACACAAATACCTCATTTAATATTAAATATGAGGATATGACCCTCCATTTATTTATTTTTGAGACAGAATTCACTCTGTTGTCCAGGCTGGAGTGCAGTGGTACCATCTCAGCTCACTGCAACCTCAGCCTCCCAGGTTAAAGTGATTCTCCTGCCTCAGCCTCATGAGTGGCTGGCATTACAGGTGCATAGCACCATGTCCAACTAATTTTTATATTTCCAGTACAGACAGGATTTTTGCCATTTTGGCCAGGCTGGTCTCAAACTCCTGACCTCAAGTGATCCATCCACCTCGGCCTTCCAAAGTGCTGGGATTACAGGCGTGAGCCACTGCCTGGACTCACATTATATTTAGAGGATGCAGAGCTCTATTGTGTGGATGTGAAAGACTGCACTTTGAATACACCCTGGACAGGGAACTGATTATTGTTATGAAGTTCCTAATCACTTTTTCCAGATAATTTGGGAATTCATCTTAAAATCTGACTCATATAATGAAGAATAAAACTAAACCAGAAATAGAGCATTTATAGATTTCATTTTACATATTTTTCTTTTCTTTCAACCATGTGTGGTCACTTGGTGTCCATGGTCTAGCATTTTATAGCATAAGAACCGAGTAATACTCCAAGACTTGGTTTGAAAACAGAGTGATACACTGGAAGCAAGTTTCAAATGGTGGCGACACAGAAATACAATAATGATTTTAATATTTTGTCTATTATTACAAAAGCTCCTTTATAAGATTATTTCACTAGATCCTCACTATAAACTAGAAAAATTTAAAACAGTGTTTCTCCTATTTCAGTCATTTGAGTAGGTAATTCAGAAGCTTTTTCATGCCTCTCTGCTACCCCTGCTATTATTTGCTTAATGTTTTTCTTTCAATCAACTCACTTAAAATGTGGTTCTAACCTTTTCTGCAGCAGTAATAGAAGCCATGGGCTTGATGTGCTAACTGCTTTTTTTCCCTAATATATATTTAATTAAACATTTGTTTTTTAAAATTCACTCCTTGTGCCATCCACTTTCATGTCACATGCTGCCAATGGGGACACACACACACACACACACACACACACACACACACACGGGGACCCGGTGTAAAGGTGAGGAAATTCCATGCCATTCACAGGGGTGTAACCTGCACCAGTTTTACCCTCTCTGCTCCTGTTTCCTCACCGACAACACAGGTGCATTCATTCCACACGCACCTGCCCTGCAACCTGATCAGATTAAGGATTAATATGAAGATCAGAGGAAATCATGGATGCTGAAGCTCACTGGAAGCCCAGAATGTTCTACAGACATATAAGACCTTATAATGGATGATAACAAGGCATAATGTTGCGGCACTTTATTCAGCTATGTTCGCTCAGCACAGCTAAATGCTAACTGAATACTAATTGTAAGGCTCTTTGTCCAGATACAAAGATAAGTCATACTTGACCATATATACACTGATTGCTATAGGAAGGACACACGCATTAAAAGCTAGATAGCAGTGATGTCAACCCTGGCAGCACATTGAAGTCACCTGGAAATCTTTTCCAACTCTCAATGCCCAGGTCATCCCCCAGAACAGCGTTAGGTTTATAAGCACGGGACCCATGTAGCCTAACAAGGCCCTGCACTTGGAGGGCTCCACACTTGGTTTAGTGCTCTAGTGTCTGATGTCACTGTCTTGAAATTGTTAATTTTTGAACGAGGGCCCTCACAATTTTATTTTGCACTGGGCCTCAAATTACATGGCCAACACTGCCCAAAGACTCTGCTTCATTTGGTCTGGGAAGCATCTGGGCAACTGAAGTGGGTTTTTTTTTTTCTCTCTGAGATGGAGTCTCGCATTGTCACCTGGGCTGGAGTGCAACGGCACAATCTTGGCTCACTGCAACCTCCGCCTCCCGAGTTCAAGCGATTCTCCTGCCTCAGACTCCCAGATAGCTGGGATTACAGGTGCCTACCACCATGCCCAGCTAATTTTTTTGTATTTTTAGTAGAGACGGGGTTTCACTATGTCAGCCAGGCTGGTCTCGAATGCCTGACCTCATGATCCATCCACCTCGGCCTCCCAAAGTGTTGGGGATTACAGGCGTGAGCCACCATGCCCAGCCTGCAACTGAAGTTTTTAAAGCCATAGGTGATTCTAAAGTGCAACCAGGATTAGAAACCTCTGTTCCAAAGCAGGGCTTCTCAACCTCTGCACTACTGAAATTGTGAACTGGTTAATTCTTTGTTGTGGGGAGCTGTCCTGTCCACTGTAGGCTACTGAGCAGCATTCCTGGCCTCTACTCACTAGATACCAGCAGCACTGGCCCAGTGTAACAATAAGTGTCTCCAGACATTTCAAAATGCCCCCCTGAGGAGCAGAAGTGACCATAGTTGAGAACCACCCCTTTAGAGGAAGGAGGAAAAAATCTCTTCAGGCTTAGCTGATTAAATCCGTGGTGTGCAGGATTGGGCAAGCAGCTATTTCAACTGAACTTACAAGAAAGAGTATATCTTCTTTCAATCAGTATTACAAAGGTCAACAGCTTTCGGTTCCTTTTTAACATTTGCAAGGCTTTGGAAACAAGTTGCAGGCTTTACCTTAAATCAAAATTAAACAGGTGTTTGTGAAATAGCTACCAAGTTGTTGTGAGAAAAGGGACTGTATGAGAGAATATGCCACCGCAGAGAGAGTCAAGAATTCACGGGGATCCAGCACTGCTGTTTTTTCTGGATCACATTTATTTCTACACAAGTCTGCTCAGAGCAACAGAACTGCTAAATCATGCTCTGAAGAAAATTACCTGCAAAGCCTAAAATATCAACCAATGATAAAGTGGATGTTTGCTGGGACCTTAAAGTCAGTCAAGAGACCACAGCACAAGTTAAAAAAATAAGAGTTTTCCTGCCAGGAAGAGGGCAAAACATAGCAGACAACAGGAGCACCATCCGATGCCTGCTCACAGACTGGAAGGAGGGCAAAGGATGGAAACTGCCCAGGCTAGCTTTAAAATCTGCATAGACATTAGACTGCAATGCTTCCGTCTTTTTGAAAAGTGACTAACGTGGCTTTTCATCCTTCTTTCTTGTACTCAGTCTTCTCTCCCCAGAGAGACGCCTGTGAATCCTGCCCTCAGTGAAAATTGCCTGAAATTGTGCACTAATGGCTTGAAACCTTGAGGATGTTTATTATGTTGTCTCTGTCATGCACTTGAAGTTTGGTTTTTTGAAAAAAAAAAAAAAAAAAAAAGAGCAAATACAGACTGGCAGTTAGTTTTCTGACTTGAACTCCTGGCATGTATGAATATGTTAGATATATGCATTTCAAGTTGATTTTATATGAAGGTGCTTTTTTATATCAGCTTATTATACAGGAAACATATATGAAGTCTACTTATAGTCAAGTTTATTTATTCTTATATACTTAAGTATATTTATATTCAAGTATATAGTAAGGTTATTTATTCATTGTGCTAATAATCTTTGCATGTAGCACCTATCGTGTGCCTGGCCCTTTATGGGTCATTTATTTAATCCCCATTTCCTCTCCAAGTTGTGATCACTATTACTTTAAGTCCAAGGTCTATTGCTTGGTCATTCATTTTAGAGATGAGAAAGGCCAGGCTGAGGTATGGGGACTTGCCCAAAGCTAGCAGCTAGGCAAGTGTCAGAGCCAGAGATATGAACTGAGTTCTATCTACATTCAATGATCACATTCTGTCCACTGGGCCATGCTGCCTGCCATTATCATCTTCGCTTATTTTCTGATAAAGTGCTAACTATATAAATGCCAGTTCTTGGAATTATATTCTATCATCAGCACTTTTATCATCTATTATATCTATTTATAGATATAGTCTATAATATCTATTATAGGTATACTCATGTTGGTAACATTTAAATGGTAGCAAATCACAGCATGACGGTTTTGTTCAACAAGCTGGAACTTTATCCACTGACTTCTAGGATAGAGTGGTTGTTGGTTTGTGTTGATGGTGAACTGCCCCCACTTTACCTCCTGGTTTGGGAGATCACGTTTGTCAGGTGTATGGAAATCCTTAACCCTGGGAGACCAAGCTCAGTGGTGCTCAGAGACATGCTAACCAGAAGACCATTTGACTGTATTATCCCCAGAAGTCTAATATTTCACAACATCCTAGCATAGAACTGAAATACTGCGCAGAACAGAAGTTTGCTCAAGAAAGAACGTGATGCACTCCTGGGACAGTGCTCTAAGTATCACTGGATTGAAGACCGCTGCAGCCACTACCTTTTCCTTTCTGCTCCAAACCATGGTGATTCTGTATGAGACCCGTGAAAATGCCAGCTAGATATATAAGTGCTTTGTGGATATTTAGTAGCTCCTGCCTATGTTAGGTGCGACAAATCTGAAAATTATTTTTATGTTCTGATAATAAAAACCTAATATAAGAAAGAGTTCTTAGTTCAGAAGAAAACCAGTGTGCAGCCTGACAGCTAGATTCTGCTGTCAAGGTGAAATGCATCCTGTAATGCTGCTCCGTCTTCCCTAAGTAAATCTCTTATTACTCTGTGATAAAATTGCAGAGATTGCAAAAACACGTCTTTCAGTCCCAATGTCAGAGCCCAGTGGGTGAGACTTAAAAAAAAAAGGTGGTGTTCTCATTAGATGACATGACAAGCCCCCAAGAGTCCACCAGATTGATGGTTCCTGCAGAACGCAGCCAGCTACCCACAAGATGAGGCACTATTTTGAAGCCTCCCTGTCACTTTTCTATTTGAAGGTACAGATTTGAGTGTGAGGTTCCAATACCTAAGTGAGAACATAAAGCAGTTTGAGTCTAACACCATCTGGAAAGCCTTGGGAGGTTCACATTATCTTCACACCTGCCACTGAGAAGAAAAATCCACTCTGATGTTTCAGGGACTGAAGCCATTTAGGTCTTGCCAGAATTACTCCTACGGCAGCCCTGGCAGCACATGCCACTACCTCAGTCATACCTTCTTCCTCATTTATGTTTTCCCTTTAGAGAGTCTGATAGGAAGAAACCCAACCATGGAAGTACCCAATGAAGCTATATCCACTGCACTCTGCCACTAAGTCACTGAGGTAGCACCCTGCAAACACGAACTAATTTGTCTTTACAACATACCTGCAAACTCAGTGAGAGAAGTTACATCAAGTCTGTATTCCAGGTGGCAGAGATGAGAGCCAGACCATTAACAGTTATGCACAGGAATTGTCACCAGGAATCAGCAAAGAAAGCATAACGTTTCGAACACCTTTCTCCTGTTCAGATTACCAGCCTGGGGCCTTGGGACTTGCAATATCAAGCTCATTATGCAAAGGCATGTTCTAAGCGTCATTGTTCTAGACAGCATAAAAAAAGAATTACATGGTCTCAATTCTTGCACTCTGATGTGTGGAATTTGTCCAGCCTCCTTGCTGTCCTTATAATTTTACATTGGCTTAAATGATATATGTTATGAAAAGCTTGATTGCTGCAAGTAATGCTGAAAATACTGGGCTTATTACACAATGAGTGAACTTAAAGAGAAAGGTATTTTATTTATAGCTCCACTGTATCACAATTTAATTTCCTTTTTACCATGGCAACATGAAGCAACATGCACAAATTCAGCATTGATGGAATCTTACCAATAAAACATATTCAGAATCCTGCTTTTGGGGAGTAGCTGGTAAACTGTTTCTATCCAAAAGCAATACAAATGCTTAAAACCAAAAATGCCAGTCAAACTGCTTATACGGTGTGCCAAGAAGAAAGGGGGATGTAATCTCTGGCTGGATTCAGTTGGAAGGTGCTTTGCTTTGTTTTTGCAGGACTCACTTTAAACCAGATGTGTTCTCAACTGTAATCTTAAGGCTCGCCTCTTAAAGTTAATACTCCAAGTGCAGCGACAGTCACGCATGACATTTCCTGTTTCATCAGAATCTGTCAGGGCAAGCGAGGCTCTGCCTGCTCAGTGGGAGAGCTCTGTATGGTCACTTTGCGGGGTACAAGGTGGTTGCATTTTGACTACTTCATTTTCTTCCTACTAGAGCAAAATCTTGAGTAGCTTTGAGCTCAGGAAAGAAAACTGTTGTATTGTTACATAAAGTAACAACAGTGTGTCAGTCAGTACTATTGGCAGAGTGTGTTTATCTGTGAATAAACACAGGTGAATTTCACCTACACTGCAGATATTCTGTGAAACAGTATCATCTATGTGTATATTCTATCACACCTGCCCAGACTAATTTACAGGGAATTTCATTAGATTAAAACGGACCAGAATGTCCACTTGAAGTTCCAATGGAATCACATTTTATGACAAACAGCTCTCAATCTCCTAGTTTATTCAAGATTTTCAATCTCGATAATTCCATGGCTTCCTGCCTAACATATTTTGATTACATATAATCTTAATACATAAGGGTGCCATAGGAAGAAGGCCTAAGAAAGAAAGTGCTTATTTTATAACTAATGAAAAATCACCAAGTTATTTGGAAATTAGTGGCGGATATCTGGAACCAAACATATGCCACTGCTTCTGTGACACGTCTTCACTGTTTTATTTCTGATGTAGCCAGTGGGCAGACTTGCCCCACGTTTGATATGTGAAACACTCACATTATACTCAGCCCGGAGGTGCTAACTCCAGTAAATCCTGTACTCACTATGCGCATGAGTAAATCCTGCATCTGTTATGAACATGTCCCGACTCGGGTGCTAGGTTTCCAGCCTTTGTTGAACTACCAGCTGGGGTCATTTCTTTTCAGAATAGCAGAACTTTTCTGTGGTAGCTAAAAGTGAAACACTTAAACACAAAAGCATCTCTGATTTCACCCACTCACCCACAGCTGAAGAATTTAAACTAAAGGAAACAAAGAGATTTGAATAGAATTATTGAGAAATCAAAATGTCAAATTATTAGCCTTTACTACTTGGGTTGACAAAACACGTGATAATTTTTCAAAGCTGGATTTCCACAAAACAGAATTTGTTCCTGAACAAACAGTACAACTCTGAGGACTGAGAAGAAAAGAAACAGAATGCAACATTGGCTGCTTCAGTTATGGGAAGAAGGGCGAAGCTGAGGGGCCTAGGTATTCTCTTTGGCATCACAGGGAAATCACGGGTTTGTCCATGTCACTCATGTTTATCTCTCTAAGTTGAAATAATTTTTAACATTTTTAAAAACGGTTCCAATAACGTTTTTTTCTTTTCTTTTTTTTGAGACGGATTTTCGCTCTTGTTACCCAGGCTGGAGTGCAATGGCGCGATCTTGGCTCACTGCAACCTCCGCCTCCTGGGTTCGGGCAATTCTCCTGCCTCAGCCTCCTGAGTAGCTGGGATTACAGGCACGTGCCACTATGCCCAGCTAATTTTTTGTATTTTTAGTAGAGACGGGGTTTCACCATGTTGACCAAGATGGTCTCGATCTCTTGACCTCGTGATCCACCCATCTCGGCCTCCCAAAGTGCTGGGATTACAGGCGTGAGCCACCGCGCCCGGCCTCCAATAACTTTTGATGAAAATCTTTTAAAAATATGTGCTTCCCTGCCTGTGTAGACAAACTGAAGCTATCACCAATAGAGATGCACTGGAAGTGTGCAGGACTGCTCTCCTTTCACCATGTCCCCTTCCCTGCTCCTACCCTCCAAGTGCTGGTTTTGTAAATCTAATTCACTAGCTGTAAGAATTAAAGGCCAGGACAGGTACAGTAATTCCAATATTTTGGAGGCCAAGGCAGGTAGATTGCTTGTTTACAGGAGTTTGAGACCAGCCTGGGCAACATGGCAAGATACTGTCTCTACAAAAAATACAAAAATTAGCTGGGCATGATGGTGTACACCTGTAGTCCCAGCTAATCCAGGGGCTGAGTTGGGAGGATCACTTGAGCCTAAGAGGTCAAGGCTGCAGTGAGCTGAGGTCACACCACTGCATTATAGCCTGGGTGACAGAGCAAGATTCTGTCTCAAAAAAAAAAAAAAAAAAAAAAAAAAAAAAAAAAAAAAAAAAACAAGGCTAAATTGATTGACAGGTACTTAGAAAAAACAGATAAGCTGCTGTCTAGGAACATCTTCACAATTGATCTGCATGGTAACCTGTAGACATATGTGTATATATGTGGTGTGTGTGTGTGTTTTGCTCATTTTCCACAAGCTATATTATATATCATAAATATCCTTTTTTCTATATTATAAATAGTTGATGTTGCCAGAAGTCTTACCACCACCTGCTGAATGAATTATTGCCCTATCTTGGGAACGGGGGCAGATATGCTAGTCAATGACAAAGACAGAATTAGAGTTCTCTTATTCCACCACTACATTCCTATTTTAGTTTATCTATGTATTCTCTTTTTTTTTTTCTTTTTCTGAGACGGAGTCTCACTCCATAGCCTAGGCTGGAGTGCAGTGGTGCAATTTCAGCTCACTGCAACCTCCACCTCCCGCGTCCTGGTTCAAGCAATTCTCCTGCTTCAGCCTCCCAAGTAGCTGGGATTACAGGAACGCAACACCATACCCAGCTAATTTTTGCAATTTTAGTAGAGATGGGGTTTCACCATGTTGGCCAGGTTGGTCTTGAACTCCTGACCTCATGATCCACCCGCCTCGGCCTCCCAAAGTGCTGGGATTACAGACGTAAGCCACAGCACCCAGCCTATCTATTTATTCTTTACCTCACCCCAAAACCAAACTGAAGTTGTTTCACCTCCTCCATGAGGCCACCAAAAAAATTTTAATCCATTAAGATAAAAATGGCAGCATCACTATACCACATCATTCATAAACACAAATTCATTCATGAGGAAGCCTTCATTTCAAATCTTACTCTAGGTACAGTGCCCTGCACAGCCACAAGTGCAACAAGAAACCTCAGAGCTGCTTTTTGATCACAATCATGTATCGGCATGTGTGACAATGTGACAAAATCTCCATATTTCTCTGCATTTCCCTTCCCCCTTCCAGGTAGGCAGCATGCTGAAGACTCCCAAATTACCTATTTGGCTGTGCAACATCAATGGAAATTACAGCATCCTTTTTTGCACAAACAGGCAGCTCTTATCAGACTGGAAAATGGAACGTCGCTTTGATCTGTACTTTTACAGTGGCCAGCCCTCACAAAAAAAGCCTGTGCATCTTACAATAGGTGAGCATTTCAGACTCCAAGCGTTATGGACTTTAATGTGCTCAAAGAGATGTGGCTGCCGACGTGGAACAACTGTGTGGATATCCATGCTAGCTCTGCAGGAAAATGCTTAGGCTCCGTTTCTGAAATGAAGCCCACACACCAATCCCATGGACCTAAACCCAAGCATTGCAACGTGGGAGTTCTAAACCTGCTTTACTTAGGTGCGGGCGGCGGGGGTGGCGGTTAGAGATAGCACAGAGGAACCAACAACTTTTAGGTAAGAGAAAAAACAAAAGGTGTGGAGCCAAATTTCCAAAAAGCATTCTCCAGGGCCTTTTATCTTTGAGCATGAGGTATATAATACCTGAGGACATAACTGGGAAAACCCGTGGGAGCATTGGCTGACGCTGTCTCACGACCAGACATCAGATGATCATCCAATGACATAAGCAACCAAACTGATAGTACATGTCTGTTCAAATGAATGCAAAACACATTTTTGAGGACCTACTGTGTGCCAGGCACAGGGCTAGACACTGGGAAAACAATGATGAATATGGCACGAGTCTGCGTGGTGGCTCCTCTGTAGTCACCTAGACTGGTTTCTTTTATTCAAAAAAAAGTTCCGTAAACCTTTAGGGAGGTTCCAGTCCAACAGGAGAAACATAACTAAACAGATCATTTCATTTATGACTGAAAGGACTTATTTTTAAACTCCTGATGGAAAAAGACTAACCTTAAAATGTCTTTAAACACTGACCCCCTGGACGAGGTATTAACATTGGACAGACTGGGAGTTTGTATCTGTAGCCTTAGCAGCATTTATGGAGCATTGCTATGTCTGGCTTTGCACCACAAGCCCAGCGTTAAGTAATCTTCCATTATTATCATTCTATGTGGAAAAGCATCTAGTGACTATTTTATCTGTGCAGCTTCTAATTATTTCTCTTTAATTATGAGAAATACATATTAGCCCATTTAACTTAGTATAACATTGACAATATGTTCCTTACAATATATTGTTTCTAGTTCAACTTTCTTCTTTGAGTAAAGCAACATTTTTCATTCACTCACAAGAATCATCCACATTCTGTTCTGGGCATTGTGTTGAAAGCCTCTAAGACAGGAATTCTAGAAAAAAGAAAAAAAAAAAAAAGAAAGCCTCACAGACCCATAACATTCCCAATAATCACATAAAATAAGTACTAGATTTCTATTTTTATGAAGTGGAGACTCTGGTGCCCAATAAATAGTTACTAATTGAATAAATGAGGTTTACCAATAGATGCTAAGTACCTTTTTTTTTTTTTTGAGACAAGAGTCTTGCTCTGCTGCCCAGGCTGGAGTGCAATGCGGTGATCTTAGCTCACTGCAATCTCCACCTCCTGGGTTCAAGCAATTCTCCTGCCTCAGCCTCCCAAAGTGCTGGGATTACAGGCATGAGTCACCGTGCCCAGCTGCTAAGTACCTTCTTAAGTGTCACCTGGCAATATGAGATAAACTCAAGCCCTGAACCCAGTTCTTGCCTTTTATCTTAGATAAAATGCCTTGCCCTCCATCCAAAAATGCAAATGTATTCTGAGAAACATTGAGAAGTGGGGTTTTTTTTTTTTTTTTTGGTGGCAGTGTCTCACTCTGCTCCCTCTGTCATGTAGGCTAGAGTCCTCACTGCAACTTCCACCTCCCAAGTTCAAGTACTTCTCATGCCTCAGCCTCCCGCGTATCTGGAATTACAGGTGCCCGCTGCTATATGCAGCTAATTTTTTTGTATTTTTAGTAGAGACAGGGTTTCACCATGCTGGCCACGCCAGTCTCGATCTCCTGACCTCAGATGATCCACCCACCTCAGCCTCCCAAAGTGCTGGGATCACAGGCATGAGCCAACACGCCTGGCCTTTTTCCTTTTTTTTTCCTGATAATACCTATACCTGGTTCTAGGTGTCACATCATGGTATCGGAAGGTATGTTACACAACATATCAACAGTTTCGTCCCAATATGCACAACAACTCAGGTTACCACTGACTCATTCCGTACGGGGCATTTCAGCACACCACCTGCTTGAATATCCCTCTGCTTAACCAGCTGTAGGAGCACAGCCTGCCGAGCCTGACTCCTGCCCACCCACCCTTCTGTCCTTCCTTAGTGGTTTCCTCTAGAATGGTGCTCATAGGCTTGGGTCTAAATGCTGGCTGTTCCTTCTTCAGATACTCACTCTCATCACTGGGAAAGAGACCAACAGGAGGATAAACATGGACCAAGACGACGGTTTTCTCCAGTGGAGATGGCAATCAGAACCAAGTGGAGCGAGGCCACCATCGACTGGAATGGGACCGTTCCTTTTTTCTAAAGGGAAAACTAGGCCGTGCAATGAAGTCTGAAGTGTCAGAACTGCTGGGATGCAAAAGCCTAATGTGGGGGAGACCATTTGTGTATTTCTCATTCATGAGCCCCACCAAAAAAAATATCATTAGCAGTTTTTTCATCTTTTAAGTCTCTGGTAAATCCCTTGCTGTCACTGTTGTAGGAGAAATGCTGGCCCTACACTAGGGTCGGAATCGTGGCTCCTCCATAGTCATAGACTGTTTCTTTCTTTTATTCAAAAGAGAAGATGTAGCCTCTTTCTTGTATGTTTTTCCAAAGTTGTCTTTGGTGTAACTCTCCACAAGGATTATGGAAGCAGGCTCCTAGCTTTCATTTGGGGATGAAGTCATTGGTAATACATCATCGGATTTTAGTTGTGGCAAGAACTCAAGCCTTCTCAAAGACTTCCTGGTATGCACAGCATTCCTTTCCAAGGACACAGTTCATATGCCCATGTTAGCAAGTTCTTGTCATTAAAATAGTAAATGGGCTTCTTGGGGCTTGAGCAGGGGCTATTCCTGGTGAGCTGGAAGCTATAGCAGTTGACATGTGGGTTCCAGTAGGCACAAGGAGACATTCTTTTTATTAGTGCTATATTTGTTTCTTTTCTTCAACACTGGATATAAATACACAAACAGATACACTGAGAAAAATTCTGATTTCTACATTAAATTATGTATAAAAATAAAATCTCTTATCTCATCATCCAAAAGGGAAAACAATTCTTTTTAGAATATAATCTTTCCCTGTCCTGTTAAATACCTATGGTCTTTCTGAAGAGATACTGAGTAGACATATATTTCTTCTAAAAGAAGTACATGAGAGGCCAGGCACGGTGGCTCACGCCTGTAATCCCAGCACTTTGGGAGGCTGAGGTGGGTGAATCATGAGGTCAAGAGTTCAGGACAAGCCTGACCCACATGGTGAAACCCCATCTCTACTAAAAAGAAAAAAAAAATGCAAAAATTAACCGGGCAGTATGTGCCTATAATCCCAGCTACTCAGGAGGCTGAGGCAGGAGAATCACTTGAACCCAGGAGGTGGAGGTTGCAGTGAGCTGAGATCATGCCATTGCACTCCAGCCTGGGTGACAGAACAAGACTTTGTCTCAAAAAAAAAAAAAAAGTACACGAGAATAATGCAGATACTCCCACCCATCCCACTAAACTGCCACCTTACAGACTTAGGGCTCTGTATTCACAATCCAAAGGTTAATTTCCAAAGAACAATCTTTCTGCACTCATTCAAATTAATTTATTAAATGCATTTGCATTTGGCTCAAAGAATAATGTTTTAACTTAAGGACTATGCAGAAAATGAAACTTCAAGGTGAATAATAAATTACGTCAGAAGAGAAAGGCAATTTGGCTTGGACCGTGGATTATAATATCTTTATCATTGGTGTTTTCATTTGGGGATTTTAAACACACTGGACAAATGAGTGTATCCCCACAGACTCTGGTCTTACGTAGTCTTAAACTTACTTATATTGTGCTTTTCCTGAGGTCCAGATCTGCTTTTTGTTTTATGGACACTGCATTGTTTCTTACTCAATGTTTCCTTCGGAGTCGAATGCTAGAGCGTTAAAAACCACGCCAAGTGCATTAGTAAGGAACTGCTCAGCTGCAAGTAAGAGATCTCACTGAAAGTCTCAAACAATAAAGATATTCTGTTTAACAAGAACTGTCTAGCTAGGGGATGCGTGACTCAGATCAATCATGATTCATCCTCTGAGACTGAGCACAGGGCACCTGGTATTAACAAAATCAGGGTTCTTTAGAAGGGAGCAAAGCAGGATGACTGTCAGGTAGTATATTGGTCCTTACAAAAGTCACTTTTTCAACTGACCTCATTCTTGTATCCATTGTATGTTCCTTCCCTTATTTCTCCTTTTTATTTTTAATTTGTTTATAATTCATGTTAGTTTGCCATATTTTATATGGTGTTGGAATTTGGGTTAAATTATTCCTGGAACAAGCTTAAAAATAACTAAAATTATGGAGGAAATCTTAAGTACCTATGTTTTAGATGTAAAAGTTTAATAATCTTAACAAATATATTACTTTGTATGTCAATGTTCAGTGAAAGTAAGTTCTTATCTTATAAACAGGGTACCCAGTAATATTTTATGTTCTTCTTTAGAGTGGGGACATATTATTTAAAAGTAACTAGAAATTTCTCAGAGCCATTAGTTCACTCTTAAACTTTGTTTTGAGAAAAATGACTGCTTTTTTCAGCTTCTCAAATATAAAGCAGGAGAAAGCTGTTTGCTTGAAGACGGAGATATTAATTTTTCTGAATAGTCATTGAAACTGACTGTATCTTTAAGGGGAAAGAACCCTTGAGGAGATGGCAACTATTTTCCTCTTTCAAATATCAACTTAGACTGGAACATTCCCCCGAATTATTGTTTGCTTTTAGAGAAGATGTGTGAATCATTTTTCCAAGAATATTCTCACCAATGTCACAAGACCAGGTAGGAGCAGGCTAGGGTAGGGGAGGCCTGAGATTCCCTTCCCTTCACACTGTGGAAATAACCATGATGTACAGTGGCACAATTTCGACTCACTGCAACCTCCACCTCCCGGGTTCTAGCAATTCTCGTGCCACAGCTTCCTGAGTAGCTGGGACTACAGGTGCGTGCCACCACATCTGCTAATTTTTTTGTAGTTTTTGGCAGAAATTGGGTTTCACCATGTTGGCCAGGCTGGTCTTGAACTCATGAGCTCAAGTGATCCACCTGCTCGGCCTCCCAAAGTGCTGGGATTACAGGCGTGACCCACCATGCTCAGCCATTCAGTGTTTTTTTTAACATGCCCTATGTGTCAGGCACTATGCTGAATGCTGGGGAAAATCAGCACAGTGAGCAAAATCAGATGTGGCACCCCCCTCTTTTCTTATGAAACTTAGGCTCTCTGAGAATATGGCAATTAATCAAAAAAACACTTTAAAAAAAGATAAATGAGAACTGAGGGAAGAGATTTTGGGTGTGTCAATCTTATAATAAAGAAGTGAAAGAAGAGGAAAGAGCATCTCTGAGGAGGAGATGGTTAGCTGACGTAAGAAGGCTGCGTAGAGATAACGGGGTGAGGGGAAGAGGGGCGAGCAGATGTGAAGCCGCGTGGTGAATGCGCCTGAGGAACAGAAAAGCCTGTGGGGCTGGAGAGCGGTTGAGAAGCAGCCGGGGCAAAGGTGGGGCCACCGCTCCAAGGCAGTGTGGATTATGAGGTTTGAGAAACCTTGGAAAGGTTTTCAGTGGCCTGGTAAGATTTGCATTTTGAACGCATGCCTCAGTGTGGAACGTGGATTGGAGACAGCTCCATGCGGAGATGAGGTAGGCAGCTGTAACAGTGGTGTGGACAAGAGATGGTCAGAACAGAGCGGGGGCAATTCAAGCAGATCGAAGCAGGCCTCTCAGGAGACACCCCTTGGTAGGTAATGGAGAAGGCTGAAAAAGGCTGCATGGGGAGGGCGATGAGGAAGAAAGAGAGAAGGATCAAGAATGACTTCTAGGTCTCTGATTTGATAACTGGATGAAAGGTTGTGCCTTCACGGAACTTGCAAACACTCAAAGCACACCAGATTTTGAGGGCAAGAAATCACATGTCCAGTCTTAGCCATGAAATGTTCAAGTAGAAAGGCAGACTAATGGATCAGAAATAAGGATCTGGAAATCAGTGAGAAGTTTGGACCAGAGAAATAAATACCTCTGGGAGTCACTAAGGGCAAGTAACGTGGTGGCCTGGGATAAGACTGCCCAAGGAGAGTATGAAGCAAGAAGAGAGCTGGGCCCGATGCTGAGCCCTGAGGGACTCCCAGTGTCAGCAGTCAGGCAGCGTGCGACCAGCCTGGAAAGGAGGCTCAGTAGAAACAGCCAGAGACAGAGGAAAATGAGAATTGAACTGTGTCTAGAAACCATGCCCTGTATGTGAGGGCAGGCATTTCTTCTGTCAATCATTGTGGGAGCTGGAAGGAGTAGGCCTAAGAGGAGAGAAGAAAGACTCTCCCCACCCTAATGCCCCTGCCAGAGTTGGGGGCCTTGCCCAGCGCCTGGACACAGCCAAGTGGCAGAGAACTGCAAGTTATCAGAAGTCCAAGGGGCTTCTCAAAGGGGAGACACGATCAGGAGAAGTAAAATTTTAGGTTTTCCTGCATTGTAATTCCTTTGTGTTTGAATTAAGATGTTAAACATTCTAACCCTGTGCTTTGGGATATTAAGAGAGGGATCTGTTTCTCATGTAGAGACACTTTCTAACACCTGGAGAAGCCAGTCTTGTGAAGGAAAGAGGTCTCTTGAGAAGCCCAGAGCAATAGAACAGGACAGAATGATGAACTAAAGGACATAGTGTGAAGGAAATGATACAAGCAAAAAAGAAAGCGCAACAGAGAAAACCAAATGAGACTCAAGACGGCAGCAAGAAAAGCCCAGTCTCAGAGGATGCAATTCTAGGTGAGTTCAGAACTTAAGTAAGGAATTAAGATAAATCCGTTTCTATCAGCCTTGATATTTATACAAAAATGCTTCCCCTAATCTCATGAAGATAAGTGGTAAATGCACTAAAAAAAACTCGTTTTGACATAAAAACAAAAAGTATTATTTTGGGTTGTCAGGAGCTATCTGAATAAAAGATACTTTTAGTCAATGACTCTTTATGTTAAAATCAACCAGAGAGGATCTAGTTTGAATGAATTTAACCTATTATTTTCAGGATAGCCAGTTTAACTTTAACTCTTCTGAATGTATTTCTAGCCCCTCTCCTTCCAAGAAGGACTTAA
This sequence comes from Aotus nancymaae, assembly GCF_030222135.1. Taxonomy (NCBI): domain Eukaryota; kingdom Metazoa; phylum Chordata; class Mammalia; order Primates; family Aotidae; genus Aotus; species Aotus nancymaae. Next base: position 44,325,541 of record NW_026988431.1, on the reverse strand, counting down.
GGTGGCTGAAAACTGGCAAACTTTCTGGAGAACTTTTATTGTGTTTTATATTAGTGATTGAATCCAACAAAACACACACACACACACACACACACGCACACACTTTTTGTTACTGTCCACAAGGTGGTGCTATGAGAGTGACTTTCAATTTCATAACATATAATTATCAAAGTAAATGTGGGTAATTTAATCACATGCATATACATGGGCACACACGCCTACAAACCTTAAATATTTATACAAATCGATATAATGGATATTTCGTTTTTGTGATGCCTAGGATTGGTGTCACTAAGCATAGTGTGTAGGAATGCTGTGACCTAGGAGTTATCCCCTCTTCCACTTCAATGCAGTAGCAAAACCTGTACATGGTATTATAATAGCTTCAAAATAGCTCCATTTGCACTGCTGTCTCCATGATACAGGTACCACTATCTTTCACCTAGACTATTACAATAGCTGTCCAACTGCTCTCCTCACCGTCTCTCTTGTCTCCTTCCAATCCCTTTTTCCACACAGCACCACACAGCAATTAATTATCTTCCAAAAAAATTCAAGCCTGATGAACTATAGTAGAGTAATTCATGTTATGATCATTTCTATGCACTTAGGGCAAAAATGCCAAAATCTTCACACGACTTACAAGAGCCTGCAAAGTTTAGCCCCTGCTTCATCTCCTGCCAGACTCCTCTCATGCCACTCTCCTCTCACCACCATGCTCCACCCAAGCCAAGCTTGTCCCCACTTCAGGGGTTTTTTCCTGCTGTCCCTGCTGCCCACAACAATCTTCATCCCCATCTCTTCCTTCAGATCAGCTTAAAAACCACTTCCTCAGTGGTGCCACCTCTGACACCATCCCCCATCTAAATGAGGTCTCCTGGTTCATCTCTCTTAGCACCTTGTTCTTTTCCTTTATATCACTGAGTGATATGGCTGTGTCCCTACCCAAATCTCATCTTGAATTGTAGCTCCCATAAATCCCCAAGTGTTGTGGGAGGGACCCTCTGGGAGGTAATTGAATCACAGGGGTGGGTTTTCCCGTGCTGTTCTCATGACAGTGAATAAGTCTCACAAGATCTGAGGGTTTTACAAAGGGCAGTTCCTCTGCACACACTCTCTTGCCTGCCACCCCGTAAGACATGTCTTTGCTCTTCCTTCACCTTCTGCCATGATTGTGAAGCCCCCGCAGCCATGTGGAACTCTAAGTCCATTATACCTCCTTTTCTTTATAAATTACTCAGATGCAGGTATTTCTTCATAGTAGTATGAAAATGGACTAATATACCCAGGTTTACAATTATATCCTTATTTGTATGTTAAATATCTAACTACCCACTAGTCAGTGGTTCTCAAACTTTTTTTAATCTCAGGATCCCTTTAAGCACCTAAAAATTAAGAACCCCAAAGAGCTTTTATTTATCTGGGTTACACCTGTTAGTATTTATCCAATCAGAAATTAAAACTGAAAAAAATTTTAAATATTTATCTATTCATTTAAAATAACAATAAAACCTTTTATATTTTTACCTAAAATAGTATTTTATGGAAAACAACTATATTTTTCAAGGAAAGAATAGTAAAAAGCATGGCATTATTTTACATTTCCGTACATTTGTTTAGTGGCCAGCTTAATATGGGACAGTGATATTCTCATATCTGCCTCTGCATTCAATCTGTTGTGATATGTTGTTTAGGTTGAAATATATGAAGAAAAGTTAACTTCACATAGATATTTAGTCAAAAAAGGGAGGAGCAATCTTAATAGCTTTGTGGTTATTCTTTGATACTACACCAAAACTCTACAAGGGGTAACAGCTTAAGGGTTAGTCGCAAAGTGGAACCTGAAACTATATCAATGAACCTTTCAAATCTGTTTCATTAAACTCCACTGGTGTATCTTACCCTTTGAATGGATCTTCCCCATGCATTGGTCATTTGAAACATATTGATTCAATGAATTATGAGGATTATTAAAATCATATTTTATAATATAATATCAAAAAACTCACAGTAGTTACTATCACCACCAATCACATCAGAAAAGCTTTTAAGTATTAGAAAGCTGTCATTAAAATGTGTTACAGGACAGGTAAGTAAGAAAAACAGACTTCATTCTGGGAAAAATCACATTCTGGTGTTTCTTCTTCTTGTTCCTCAGTTATCTCACCCACTGTGTTTGCAAATTTTTTAGGAGCAAAATCTAGTTTTCACATGAAATTTCATGCAGAATCCTAACATGCACAACAGATAGACACAAAGTTGATGTGTATAAAGCAGAGTCTGGGCCCATGGTTCTGCCCACTTTGTCTCCTTTCTCATTCACGGTGCTGCCTTAGATGCCTTCCTTGAATCCACACCTTCCTGCAGAAACTATTTTTGAAAACCCCTGACAGTCCTGCCTGTGGAATTAGTTCCATTTATTTTGGTAGCAGAAACCCAATTCGAACTGGCTTAAACAAAAAGAGCATTCGCAGACTTATATAACTGACAAGTCTAGGTGTGGTCCTGGCTTTCCACAGATGGACTGAGGAGTTCCAACATTGTGATTGGGGCCTGGTCTGTCTTCAGTCTCTCTGTTCTGCAATTTGTTTTCTTTCTGAGGCAAGTATCCCTTCCTACCAGCAAGATGGCCATGCCTACTAACCAAACCCTACACTTTCATTCTCTCTTCTCAGCCTCCCCTACAGAAAAAGCAGTTATTTCCCGACTATGTTACCAAGGCTCAGAGTCACATGGACATGTCTGCATCCATTTCTGTGACTGGGGAAACATAATGCTCTGTTTGGCCAGTCTCCAGTCATCTCAGCATCCTGAAACTGGGGATGGATTTAGCTTTATCCAAATCATATTAACAGAGAGCAGAAACAACACTTCCTCAAGGACAATCAGTGAGTTGTTACAAGTGACTGGATATTGGGCTGACAAGAAATGTTCACTGTACCTGCCTTGACTTTTGTGCCCTGATTAAGCTCTCCTCCTGCCCTCTTATCCCACCAAATATTTGACCACACCTCAATGTGAGCACTCCTGGTCCTGCTTTGATTTCTCATGCCCAGTACTATGGAGTCATGTATAGATGATGATGATGCCTGCAAGGCAGAGCTAAGGCTCAGGCAGAGCCTGGAGCAGGCAACAGGCAAGTGAGAGTCTAGCTGCAAGAGCCGAGACCCAAATTCCAAACCAGAAGCAAGCTGTAAGAGGCACAGGAGCAAATGTAAACAGGGCTAGGAAGTCAGCCAGGCGGAAACCATGCAGATGTCTGAAGCCCCACATAGAAGTTTCTGGGTTTGTGGTGCTGCCCCAGCCAGACCCACTTGCTTTAAGATTGCTCGCCCCTACTATAGAAAATACCACAGCCTCAGGATTAAAATCAGACACTGATTTTCTTAGAAGTGTATCAGAGTAGAAAAAAAAGGGAATGCTCAGCAGGCAGTGGCTAGGTGACCACACCACCCCAGTTCCTCAACCCATTAACATGTTTTGCAGCGTGGGGGAAGGGTTGCACAATCTAGTAAAAGTGAAGAGAATGGAAATATTGTGGTCATAGTTTAGAACATGTTGAAAGGCTATTTGTACCTATTTAAACTACCCGACAGTGTGTGAGAGTTTTCCATTGTTCCACATTGTTGCCTGCATCTTCACTATTATGGTAGGTATATTGTATCACATTGTGATACAACACATTGTGGCTTCAATTTGCATTTCTCTGGTGACTAATAAATTTGAGCACCTTTTCATATGTTTTTGGCCATTTTGCTCTCTTTGTGAAAGTGTCTGTTCAGGTCATGTGCCTGTTTTTCTACTGGACTGTCTTGGATTTTTTTTTTTTTTTTAAATAGAGATAGGGCCTCACTATGTTGCCCACGCTGGGTTTAAACTCCAAGACTGAAGCAATTCTGTTGTCTCAGTCTCTCTCTTGTGTTTTTTTTTTTTTTTTTTTTTTGACTTGTAAGAGTTATTTGCTCATTCTGATATAAATACATGTATTGCAAATATCTTCCTCCACTCTGTGGACTTTTCACTCTGTTAATGGCATCTTTTGACAAACAGATGTCCTTATTTCCATGTAAATTTGTGCAACCTCTTTGAAAAACTGTGATGAATATATACACTCTGTGACCCAGCAATTACACTTCTAGGCTGAATCTACCTAGCTAAAATGCATATTTATGCTTACTAAATTAAGACAGGTTTAAGTATGGCAACACTACTCTCCAAAGCTAAAAACTGGAAATATCCCGGATGTCCATCATTAGTAGAACAGATAAACAGTGGAGTTCCACATAATAGAACACTATACAGCAATGAGAATGCATGTTGCTACATGCAACAACATGGATGGATCTTACAAACAAAATAAAGGGTAAGAAGCTAGACAAGAAATAGCACATGCTATATGGTGCCATTTATATATAATTTTAAAAATGCTAAACTAATTTCTGGTGATAAAGGTCAGGAGAGTGATTACCTTTGGGGATAGTGACTAGGAGAGGTACAAGGGGCTTTGTGAGGTGCTAGTAATGCTATATTTCTAAGTCTGGGTGCTGGCTACATAGTTGCGTTCACTTTGCAAAAATTCATCAAAAGTATACATTTAAAATTTGTTATTTCTATATATATTCTAGTTGGTAAGAAGATTTTTCTGAAATAGGGCATTTGAGGATCAATGAGATGGCATTTTGGGTCCAAAAATAAGCACTAAATTTTATTTCTCAGTTTATTTCTGAGAAAGAAGGCAAGACAATTCAATGGGGAAAGAATAGTCTTTTCTTCAAATGGTGGTGGAACAACTAGATATTCTCATGCAAAAGAATGAAGTTGGACTCCTACCTCACAGCATACACAAAATCTAACTCAAAGTGTATCATAGACTTAAATGTAAAAGCTAAAACCATAAAATCCTTAGAAGAAAATACAGGAGTAAATCTTTGTGATTTGAGATTAGGCAATGATTCTTAGATACAATATCAAAAGCGTAAGCAATAAAAAAGATAAGTTGGATTTAATCAAAGTAAAAAAACTTAACATGCTTCAAAGGATGCTATCAAGAAAAGACAATCAACAGACCTCAGAGAAAATATTTGCAAATCATTTATCTGATAAGACTTGTATCTAGAATAAAGAACTGATAACTCAATAATAAAAGGACGACCCAATTTAAAAATGTGAAATTATTTGAATATACATTTCTCCAAGGAAGATAAACAAATGTATAAATAAGCACATGAAAGATCATCAACATCATTAGCTGTGAAACAAGTTTACTAATGATCAATCCCAAGGGATGACTGCCATGGAATGGAGGACACCAAAGATCATTCCCAAGCCAAAGGTTTGTAATCTTATAACTTTTCCTAATATTTCCCTAATATTTTGCCAGCCACCCCAAGTGAATCCCAACATCAAGAAGCCTGGATTCACTGAGAGCCAGTCTCCCAAGGCTCAGGAAAGCTGCCTGGGGTGCATGAAGACTTGACTGCTTCCCCAGTTTGCACTGCAGCTGAGCTACCTTGAAAAGCAGCCCACCTTGGGCTATATACTTCAGAGGAATATGAATTATGAGGCTAAAACATTGAAGGACATCTTGTTTCTAGGGGAGGGAAACAAAGCCCAAGCTGTCCCAGACAGTTACTCCCTATCTCAAGATGTTAAATTTCCTAGTAGGGATAGGAACAAAGCCCAGGGTATTTTAGGCAGTCCCTCCCCATCTCAGGGTGTTGCATTCCCAGAACATTCGCCAGTTATTCTGAGAACTACAAGCAAGAGGCATGGGAGAGGCTGGGTTGGCCAAGAGACCATCAAGCATCAGCCATTAAAGAACTACAAATCAAGGCCAGATGGAGACCATCAAGCATCAGCCATTAAAAAACTGCAAATCAAAACCACATGAGATACCAATTCACACCCTCTAAGAGGACTATAATCAAAAGGACATGTTAAATCGAATTAAGTTTGTCCTAAAGCTGCCTCCATAGGTATTTTAAGTTTGGACTAAAAGTTTCTCCATGCACAGTGAAACATAAACTAACTTGATGTGTAAACAGACTGTAACCTACTCTTGTAACAAGTAGCTGAGTCTCAACCAATCACAGCAGCCAAGTTTCAGCCAATCATGAGTGGCCGACTGTTTAAGCTATTTTTAAATAAGGCACATGCTAAGTTGTAACCAATCCAGTTGTTTCTATACCTCATTTCTGTTTTCTGTACATCACTATTCTTTTTCGGTCCATAAATGTTATCTGACCATGCAGTTGGAGTTGTTCTGAACCTATTCTGGTTATGGGGACTGCCTGGTTTGTGAATCATTTCTTGCTCAGTTAAACTCTGTTAAATGTAATTTGCCTAAAGTTTTTCCTTTTAACAGATTGGTGTCAGAAGTGGGATCTGAGGTAGAGCTTTCAGTAACTCCCAGGAACAGCAAGTGACCAAGTGAGGCACCCACCAGGCCTAACTGAGGATTATAGTTAAGTTCTCAGATTCCAAAGCTCCACAGCCTTGTGTTTTGAGCTGAGTTTTGTGTGAGCAAATTTTTGATCCTGTTTGTATGTTGATTCTGGAATCATGAATAAAAGTCAGTTAAGTTCTTTAAGTTAAATTTGTTGGAATTTTGTCTTTTAACACTTTGGGTGAACCAGATGAGACCTAACTTCTGAGACCCCTTGTGGAATGCAGGAGAAGCACCGCTGACCTCTTTTGAGGTCACATGTCTTCTTCATGTAGTCTCAAATGTTGTGAGTTCCTCTAAGGTTGAGCTCTGTTATTTTCTCATTAAGCACTCCATTCAATTTTTGGCTTTTGAATCCATGGTTTTGTACTGTGAGGAGGCATATAAACTTTTGGGGTTTGCAGTGACTGGAAAGTCACTGGAAAAACTGTCCTAGGTCCAGAGTTGGATTAGATTTGATAGTTAACTGAACTGAACTCAAGAGACCTCAGGTAACTGACTGGATTAGACAGAAACTAAATTGAGTTGAGCATCAAATTGATTGTCACGATTCAAGGTGTCTGAGATGACACCATTTGGGACTCCAGCTAATTTTATGTATCAATATTTATGAGCCCAGATTGTGCGCATTTTGAAAGAATGGGTTAACTTCACTAGAAACAACTCAAAATTAAAGTGGCCACATATTAGTCCATTCTCATGCTGCTATAAAGAACTGCCCAAGACTGGGTAATTTATAAATAAAAGAGGTTTAACTGACTCACAGTTCTGTAGGGTTGGGGGAGCCTCAAAAAACTTACAATCATGGCAGAAGGGGAAGCAAACATATCTTTTACGTAGCAGCAGCAAGGAGAGGTGCAAAGCAAATGGGGAAAGCCCCTTATAAAACCATCAGATCTCATGAGAACAAACTCACTATCATGAGAAAAGCATGGGGAACCGCCTCCATGATCTAATCACCTCCCAGAAGATCCCTCTCCCAACACGTGGGGACTACAATTCTAATTACAATTCAAGATGAGAATTGGGTGGGGACACAGAGCCAGACCCTATCAGGCCACAATGGGAAAGTTTCAATTTGAATCCAGTTGTTTATTTGCAAGGGACATTAGAAAAGAAGGAATCAAAAACTGAGCAAAAACAAGGAGATGCAGTATTTAACTGGTATGTAAAGCCATCTAAAAGATTAAATACATCAACATTTGCTTTCCTAAAAAAAAATTGCAAAAGGCAGATAAAAAGCTTAAATAACAACTAAGAATGTAATGAAAAAGGACTGTACTCTGGTTTAACCCTAGAGCGGCTTTTTCTCTCCATCTATCTTTACTTCAGTATTTTGAGTCCATTAACCTTCTTGTTCAATTACCTTTTCATTCTGGGGATAATAGAAAAAGGGGAAGTTAGTAGGGAATAGGCTTTTTTTGCAAGTTCCATATGCTGTGGAAAGCCCATTAAATTTTAGTCAAACTTAACATCTGTCAGTAAGTAAACTAACATCTTATGAAATTCTTTTTTCTTCTTCCAAACCCCATCTAAAACACTACAGTCTGGGTGTGATGGTTCACACCTCTAATCCCAATGTATTGGGAGGCTAAGACAGGAGGATCACTTGAGGCCAGGAGTTTGAGACCAGCCTGAGCAACATAGCAAGATGCGGTCTCTACAAAAAAAAAAACTTATTTTTTAATTAGTAGGCATGATGGCACATACCTGTAGTCCAAGCTATTTTGAAGGCTAAGGTGGGAGGATCATTTGAGCCAAGGAGTTCAAGACTGCTGTGTGATCATGCACTGCACTCCAGCCTGGGTGAGAAAGTGAGACCCTATCTCAAAAATAAAATAAATAAAACACTGCAACTTACTTAACAGTGATACTCCACTACTTCTACTGGATGACAGTGAAGATGATAACTATGTACATGTAATATTAGAATCAGTGGCCCCTCGTGTTGATTTACAAGATACCCCACTGGATAATCCTGAATAAATACTTTCTATGAATGGGCCTTATGCCAAATACTCAGAAGGAAAATATCCGGCAGGAAATGCTGTTACGACTCAAACCGTATAGCAAGTTTTACCTGTTTAAGGTGTTTTTTCTTGGCCATTATGTCTTAACTGGGCCTTTATCTATATCCTCCTTTCTTGGTCTGGGCAAATGATGGTATTTAGACCTGATGTCTCAGCTCTGTGCTTTTGAGTTGGAAATTTTCTATCTTGTTTACTAAGCATTTTGGAAATGCAAATTTGAGTTATAACTTTTTAATAGTTGCCCCTGCACAGTGGCTGATGCCTGGAATCCCAGCACTTTGGGAGACCAGGGCAGGTAGACTGTTTGAGACCAGGAGTTCAAGACCAGCCTGGGTAACACAGCAAGACCCTGTCTCTATTTTTTAAATATTTTTTAAAATTTTAATAATTATGAAAAATGGGATAAGTAGAGCAGATAGTGATAGGGTTAAAACAAAGGCTAAATCTACCAAAGATTGGACAGAACAGAGGGACCCCTGCTGGTTTGCCAACATTACAAGATCCCAAATCAATTCACTCTATTTACCCCAGTTTGGAGAAAATTTTAAAGCCAGAAGGCAGAAATTACAATGAACAACCTAGCTAGCAATTGCTTAGGGTAATGATCAAGCAGGTCAGTAAAGGCCAAAGGTCCCTTGATTTAACCCCTTGATGGAATAGGATAAAAGCTGTTAGATGAACTTGTCATAGTTTCAAAATTCTTTTTTAGTAACTTAAAGTCTTAAAGTCATAATAAATTAAGAGAAATTCACAAAATGTCTGGGTTATTTCTAAGTAGGTTAAAATGCTAAAACATTAATTTTTAAGCATAAGTTTAATTTTATATACTTTGGCATCTTGTTTTTATACATTATAGAAAAGCTAAATATATTTGGGTATGTTAATAAACAAAAATTGTGGGGGTTTTTTTTTTTTTTTTTTTGAGACAGAGTCTGGCTCTGTTGCCAGGCGCCAGGCTGGAGTGCAGTGGTGCTATCTCGGCTCACCACAACCTCAGCCTCCCGCATTCAAGCAATTCTCCTGCCTCAGCCTCCCGAGTAGCTGGGACTACAGGCGTGCGCCACCACGCCCAGCTAATTTTTTTATTTTTAGTAGAGACGGGGTTTCACTATGTTGGCCAGGATGGTCTCGATCTGTTGACCTCGTGATCCACCCACCTCAGCCTCCCAGAGTGCTGGGATTATAGGTGTGAGCCACCGCGCCCGGCCCGAGTATTAGCCTCTTAATAGGAAGTTGTAAAAGGTTTTTTAGGTAATTGGCCCATGGAACAATAGTACTGTGTTTTATTAAGATAATTTCCTGTTCTTCATGTTGTCTTCCATTAGATCTTTAATTACTTAAGAAAATTGAGTCTTCTTAATATTAAAAGAGCTGTTTTTTTGTCCAAAATGATGTAAACTTCTATATTTGCCTTTGAAATCTTTGACAGTCACTTTGCAGATTTTTAGGCTAAGTCGGACAGTACTGAAATTGTTGACATCTGCAATTTGAATGAACTTTGTAAGATTGATCCAATTCAACTTATATATAACTTATCTAATAAACAGGGCTATGTACCTGAATTGGAGAAACAAAATTGCTGTTTTGAAGAATGTAAATCCAATGCTAATCGTGAACTCATGGCAAGCATAGATGGTCACCTGATACTTCCCGAGTCTTTCAAACTCCCATTATAAAAATCTCTGCACACCATGACTTATCATGGAAAAGAAAAAATGATTAAAATTATAAAAATGTGGTATGGTGACTGCTCTAAACTTGCCAAAATGGTTTATGACCAATGTTTGTTTTGTCAAACTCATATTCCTGGGGAGACAATCAAAACTTAAGGTACGTTTCTGCTACCTGATGGGCCATTTGACCATTTATAGAGAGATTTCATTCAATTGCCATTTCAACACGTGTTTTTCTGGCTATACAGAAGCATTCCCATGCAGGAAAGCTGCTGTGATAACAGTAGCTTAAAAGTTATTAGAAAGTTTGTTTCTTTCATGGCGCATCCCTGGAGAAATCTCCAGCAATAGAGGTATTTGTATTACTGGACAAGTTGTAAAATAGTTAAATAAGGTATTACAGACACAATAACATTAGGCAGAGCAAAGTGAATTGACTGGATTGGCTTGGTCAAAGACATTGCAGATTAATAGCAATAAGATCCACTTCCACTGAAAAAATAAGTTGACCCCTTATGAAATAGTTACTGGAAGGCCTATATCCCTAATAATAAAACCTCATGTATCTTTTGCTCTTCTAAATTCTGACTAAATGCTGCAAGGTTGTAATGCATTATGCCAATGTATATTTTCACTCAGTAAAGGAAGCTTTTTGTGATCCACCACTGAGGACAATCAAACCTTTCATAGTCTAGAACCTGGAGACTGGATCTTACGGAAACAACTTCAGACAAAGACTACCTTTGAACCTCATTGAAAGGGATCATACCACGTTCTTAGAGTCCACACTGCAGCAAAATCTCTGGACCTCAAAACTTGGGTCCATAATCTCAAAACTCAGAAGGGCTTCTCCAATTTCTTAGAACTGTCCCATTGAAGACCTTAAGGTAAAGCTAACGAGGAAATTTACCCCTTAGAAGCAGATGACATCCTAGATGTGGACAGCCTTCCCAAGATCCCAGATCAAGACTTCTCTACCATCATGAAACTCTTACTTCTCTTAACGTTTCCTTGCTTATGCCTATCTCTTTCACTTGACAGGATCATGCTGAAATTAAAATTTCATGATTAGTGTCTTCCAGGGGCTACTTGATGAAGTGTTAGATCCGTCATGCCAAACATAGATCTTGACATGACCAAGAGATCCTTTAGTTCTCCTCGTGGGTAACTCCAGCAACATTCCTGACAGGACTGCTGTTGAAATTGTACTAATGGTAAGATTTCTAGGCCCACTTTTTCTCACTCCCTATTTTAATTTAACCCAGTAATGTAATACAAAAAACAAACCAATGAGCATATCACAAGACAGGTTTGCATCAAAAGCCCAAATGGAGTTTCTTGCAAACTGACATTATGTGCCCAGGTACTATAGTAGTAACACTGATTCAGACCCTTGGGTAGAAACTGCTAATTCCAACATTCCAAATAATGTGTCCATGAACAAGAGAACTGGAAAAGGAAGCTTGTGTCACCCATGGGGTATACTTTTATTTGTGGAGAATTTCATGGCCAACCTTACGTGTAGGCAATCTAATGCTTTGATGGATGGAAGATGAAGGCCAACATCAGCTAGGTATTTTAATGATATCCTTGTTGCTCCATAATCAGTCAAAAACAGAACATTGGTCCACTATTCAACCTACATCATAAAGAGAACATTGCCAAGAAACATTAACCATTCTGAAGGGACATTATTTGCTAGGTTCTTTCCCTCATAATTGGCTCTATAGCAGATTCTACTGAAAAGCTACAGCTGTACAACAAACTTCTTTAAATCATCTTGCTAAAATTGTACTAGATAATAGAATTGCTTTAGACTGCCTACTGGCTGAACAGGCAGAAATCTGTGCAGTTGCTCATACTTCTTGTTGCGTATGTATTAATACATTAGGTATCAAAGAGACTCAGTTGCATAGGAGCAACAAACAGACTGCTTGGTCAAAATGGGTAGACCCCTCATCTGGCTCATTCTTTGATCTACTCAATTTTAGTTAGTGTAGTTCAACTGGCCCCTTCCTCTCCCAGAGGACACTCAAGTTCACTATACTCTTTATCCTTCCTCTCCTTAGTGGTTGACCATAATGGGCATGAGATGTGCTACAGGTAGTATGCAGTTTCAAGAACTAATCAGACTTGGCCAGGCAGAAAGACAGGGAAACCCTGATGGACAAAATCAAAGTGGCAGGTAAGCAACCACTTGACTGCTACTCAAAAGCAAGATGGATTCACTAACTAAGCAATTTAAAACCACAGAGAGACAAGAGGTTTACAAATGGGCTAGCTAAGCAAACTCAACTGTCACTCTAGAAAATAAAATAGGCCTTCTCATTGTTGTTTGAAGGATAGTCCCAGAATACAAGCAGTGCTGGATCTCAGATGAGGTATGTGCGAGTACATACAATGAGACATTTCTGAGTTGTGAATCCAGTTCAGAGTAACATCAGTTATGTTATACTCCAGGGCATAAACTTTCAGGGTAATAAAAAGACAAAAAATTGTTATGTACACATCGCTATAATCTTTGCTTGAAGTTACTTGTAGCAGCCCCAGCTATTGCCGTGTAAAATTAAAAGCCAATTTGTAATTTCTTCCATAGAGCAAAAATTTTCCATTTTAAAAAAGAAATGGTACACCATGGAAAACACTGTGTTCCGTGAAGTGACCCAGGTCACCTTGTCCTGAATACTCAAGTGGAGGCTGCTAGTACAAGGGAAAAGATGAAAGAGCCAAGAATTTAATAGATCCAAGGACTAAGGACATAAGGTCTGATGAATCTCCTTGTTCTGCCATCAATGTGATACTCCTTTACGGGAACGATCAAAGAAATTTTTGTGAACAGCAGTGATTCTAATCTACTGGCCACACCCAGGCTGGGTGGCTTTTCTGTTGCCCACTACCCACCCCACCCCCCCAGCTCTTCTCTCCAGAAATCCTCGGAGAGCTTCTTAATAGTTTTGTTTACACGGAGTTTGTCACTATGTAAATAACTCTGAAACCTTTCCTGTCTCTTCCTTTTTCTGTGCTCCTCCTTTTCATAAACTGCCTTGGGAGCCATCCTTTGTTCTAAGAAGCAAATTTAATCAGTCCTTTGGTGTTGATAGAAAGGTATCTTTTGGTGAGCTAATCGAACAGTTCCTTTTTTTGATGGAAAAAATAGAGAATAAAGCAGGAGAGAGAGAGAGAGAGTGTGTGTGTGTGTGTGTGTGTGTGCACGCGCACGCGCACATGTCAGAAAGAGAGAGAATCTCCAAAGTCTCAAAACAGACTGGTAAGGGGCAAGCTGCTCAGAGAGCTGAACTGATAAGACTGCAGCCTAGGAAATATACACATTTTATAGAAAGCCATAGCAGATACCTGTTCAGTCAGAAAAACTGACTTCTTGTAATAAGTCTGGCTTATTATTTTGTGTGAGACGAAAATAATATTTCCTCTCTGCCTTCAGCTTTCTCATTTTTAAATAACTTCAGCCTCCAATCTATTTGCAAAAAGTGTTAGAACGATAGCAATACTTTTAAAGTACTTTAGTCTCCTTCAGATAATAATGAAATAATCATCAAAAAAAGAAAAAATGATCAAATTTTAGTGGAAGTCTAATGGTTAAGAGTTTGGCATCTATTTTTTTTAATTTCAATCAATATAGAAGTTTATTTTGGCAAGGTTAAGGACGTGCCTGGGAGACAGGTCTGTGCCTTTCTCCAAAGATGATTTTTAGGGCTTCTATATTTAAAAGGGAAAAGCATGGTGTGGTCATGTTACTGAATCCACATGTTGCAAGAGAAATGGAACAGGTAGGAGAATAGTTGTTTAGGTATTCATAACATGTTCAGTAAATCAGCACTTTACATAAGATAAGGTGAACATAGAGTGGTTACCTGTGGAGATAGTTACAGGTAAAAGGTTAAATATCTGCTTAGGAATAAAAGGCAAGGCAGTTTCTTGCATTACTCAGCTTTCAGCTTCCTTTTTCCTTTTGGCATAGTGAATTGGGGTCCCAAGTTTTTTTTTCACACTTTTCCCCACTTTTATTTTTAAAATCTTTCAGAGTAAGCAATTTTGGACGGAAATGAGTCTCTGGCCTTGGATTTTGTCTGATCTCTCATGGCTAAGAGAGTTTACTCATAGAAGAATAGGTTCCACATTGTTAGGAAAGCTCATTTTTAGCAGGTTGTGAAGTCTCACATCCTATGAAGAAAAAATAGGAGGCACAGAAGAAAATAACAAACAAAAATGGGCAACAATCCTGAAAAACTGATATAGGCTATGATACTCTGAAGTCCATACATCGATAGGCAGGTATGAAGGTGGTTTATGTATAGGTTATTGTTACTTTTCTCTAAAGTTTAAGATGTCTAGCTTCAGTTTGCAGGGTTTTAAGAAAAGCACAGCTTAATTTTTAGTAATTTCAAATCAGAAAAATTGGAGAAAAAAGAAGAAAGAAGAAAAAAACTGAAAACATTATTTTGGAGACTTGTAACCAGGAAAAATTTTAGAATTCTGTCCAAATTGTAGAAAACAATAAAAAATTGGAGGGATGGGAGGGCAAGATGCTTGCTAGTCACAGCCAAGCAGAAACAGCTCCCACCAAGGGAGTGAGAGAACTGGTGGGCTCCTAATAGATCTTCAAAGGGAAGGCAACGAGAGTGGACAGAGGGAAGACACAGAAGCTGGGCTGAAGCAGGAGAAAGCTGAGAACCCTACATGGGGCTACGGTGCTCCTGGACTCAATTCTATCCCCCAGTGGCACCAGGGAAACAGATGAGTTGAACTGGCAAAAAGCAACCTGCTCTCACCAAGGGCCTCTGGAACCCTGGCAAGAGAAGAATCCTTGACCACCATGGACACTTGAGTTGGCAGGGAGAGCTACTTAGAGAAATGGTAGAGGTAGCAAGACAGCTGATGTGGAGCCCAGAGGGTTTGGTGTTGGAGCATCTCTAGTGGAGCATGCCCAGGACGGCCATCCCCCTAGGCTTCACTTGTTCCCAGAGGAGACTCTAGCCCTAGGGAAACTGTGAGACCTGAACTCTGCAAAGTGGTCTTGCACAGCAGACAAGGCTCATTCAACCTGAACACCCCTTGGTCTGCCCACCTTTTATACTCAAATTATACAAAATCATCTATCGAATGTGCCTTTACCATTAGCCTCATCTCCATAACTATATTTATGTGCACAGGCCAAGAAGCCATCATATCCAGCTGACACTGAATAAGGATCAAAACCCTAAAACTCTCACTCAGCTTCAAACTAGACCCAGTGTTACTGGTGGAGGGTCTTCACTACAAGTCATCCATGTTCTCGGCATTTTGAACAAAGAATTGGACAAAACACACAAACAAAGCCAGGAAAGAATGAAGCAATGAAAGCAGAGATGTATTGAAATGCAAGTACTCTCAACAGAATGGGAGCAGGCTTGAGCAAGTGGCTCAAAAGCTCAGGTTACAGAATTTTTCATGTCTTAACACCCTCTAGAGGTTTCCCATTGGCTACTTGGTTTATGCCCTATGTAAATGAAGTAGTGGCCCGCAACCAGTCTGATTGGTTACAGAAGGCAACCAATCAGAGGTTAAAGTGAAGTTACAAAGTTACACCCTATGCAAACATCTGATAGGTTGCAGGAGGGGATCAATTAGAGGCTAAAGTAAATTTACAAAGTTATACTCCTATGCAAATAAAGACTAAGCCTATGACCAATCTGATTGGTTGTGGGAGAGGATCAATCAGAGGTACTTTCAACTTTTCATCTGCCACACAGAAAGTTGGGGGCATGGATAGCAAAGGGAGCAGGCTGTAGTCCTTTTGTTACTTGGGTATGGAAAGTTGGGGTTTTCCTTTTGACTTGGTTCTAGGAAGTCAGTGTGAATTGGTCTTAGGTTCCCTGCTTCCAGATTCTATTCTCCTGTCTCACCAGGGCCCCTGTTTGCAGGGCAGTCTTGGGTGCCGTGGGGGCCTACACCATAGATTCTGCTCTGGCAGGATCATGACTGACCAGCAGAGAGCTCCAGTGGGGCATCCCCGTGGCCTCGCACCAGCCCACAAGCTCCCTCCCAACACTGCAGCTTCCCCCAGGTCCATGGCAACTTCCGCATCACTTTACTAGCAGGTGTCTGTGCCAGTGGGTTTTGCTTGTCTTGCCCTGCCAGGTGAGGGAATATAGTCCACTCGCCCTCCCTCCTGTTGACTGCCATTGCAGATGGAGCTTTGGCAGGCACAGAGCCAGCCAGCCCCACCCTTGTGCTAACACTGTGCAGAGAACAGTGGATCCTCCTCCACCCTGAGGACACTCCTGCTTACAGGGCACAGAGAAATCATCCAGACTTGCGCCCTCCAGTGCTCCATCCCCAAGCCAACACCACATCCAACGTGATCATGCACTCAGTCACCAGCAGGGGTCCCCCACCTCCCTCCCAGCTGCATTGCTTCCACCACTGTGGTGAACGCCAGCAGGGAGGCAGGCACCCTGGCACTCACTGGCACTCTACCACAGCCACCACTACCACTGCTGCTGGCATGTGTGAACAAGGATGAACTGGCTCCTAATAGATCTTCAAAGGGAAGGCAACGAGAGTGGACAGAGGGAAGACACAGAAGAAGAAGAACCCATAATCACTACACTATGAAATGCTTTGGCTGACACTACCCATTGGATTTTAGTGACCAGCGGTCTGGGAATACCCCAGTGCCACCCCCTGCACCCCACTCCCTACCAGTTCAGTGGATTCCTAAGCTTGAGGAGCCAGAGAATAAAGTTGGTGCCCAATACAAGTCCCCCAGAGTTAAAGCATGCACTCTAGGAATTGGGAGCTGAGCACTGGCACCCTAAAACCTCCCAGAAATGAAGCCAGCTAGCTGAATCTACCTTCTACCACAATCAAACCCACAAGGTCAAATAGAATAAAAGAAAAAAAATATCCCAAGGTCAGCAACCTCAAAGATTGTGGGAAGATAAGCCCACAGAGATGAGAAAGAATCAGTGCAAGAACCCTGACAACTCCAAAAGCCAGAGTGTCAACTTTCCTCCCAATGACTGCATCACCTCTCCAGCAAGTGTTCTGAACCAGGCTGATATGGCTGAAATGACAGAAAATAGAATTCAGAATATGTACAGAAATGAAGATCACTGGGCTACAGAACTATGCTGAAACCCAGTCCAAGGAAGCTAAAAATCATGATAAAACAATTCAAGAAATGACAGACAAAATAGCCAGTAGAGAAAAGAATGAAACTGACCTGACAGAACTAAAAAACACACTACAAGAATTTCATAATGCAACCACAAATATTAATAGCAGAATAGACTGAGCAGAGGAAACAATCTCAGAACTTGAAGCTGACTTTCTGAAATAAGACAGTCAGACAAGAATACAGAAGAAATAAAAAGGAACAAACAGAACCTCTGATAAATACAGGATTATACACAGAGACCAAATCTATGACACATAGGTGTCCCTGAAAGCAGCAAGAAGAATGGAAGCAACTTGAAAAATATATTTCAGGATATCCTCTGTCAGAACTTCCCCAACATAGCTAAAGAGGCCAGCATTCAAACTCAGGAAATGCCGAGAACCCCAGTAAGATATTTTATGAGAAACTCACCCCCAAGACACATAATCATCAGATTCTCCAAGGTCAAAATGAAAGAAAAAATGTTAGAGGCAGCTAGAAAGAAAGGTCAAGTCACCTACAAAGGGAAGCCCATCAGACTAACAGTGGAGCTCTCAGCAGAAACCCTACAAGCCAGAAGAGATTGGGGGGCCAATATTCAACATTCTTAAAGAAAATAGATTCTAACCTAGAATTTCATATCCAGCCAAACTAAGCTTCACAAGAAAAGGATAAATAAGATCCTTTCAGACAAGCAAATGCTGAGGAAATTCATTACCACCTGCCTTACAAGAGCTTCTAAAGGAAGCACTAAATATGGGGGGGAAATACTATTACCATTACCAGCCACTACAAAAACACAGCAAAGTACACAGTCCAGTGACACTATGAAGCAATCACATAAACAAGTCTGCAAAATAACCAGCTAACATCATGATGACAGAATCAAATCTACACGTATCAATACTACCTGGGATGTAAATGTGCCCAATTAAAAGGCACAGAGTGGCAAGCTAGACAAAGAACAAAGAAGAAAGCCCCATTGGTATCTGTCTTCAAGAAACCTATCTCACATGCAGTGACACACAAGGCTCAAAATAAAGATATTGAGAAAAATCTACCAGGCAAATGGGAAGCAGAAAAAAAAGAGGTGGGGTGGTGGGGTGGTTAATATTAGGTGTCAACTCGATTGCACTGAAGGATGCCTAGATGGCTGGTAGAGTACTGTATTGGGGTGTGTCTACGAGGGTGTTGCCAAAGGAGATTGACATTTGAGTCAGTAGACTGAGAGAGAAGACCCACCCTCAATGTGGATGGAGACCACCCAATCAGCTGCCAGTGCAGCTAGAACAAAGCAGGTGGGAAAAGGTGGAATAACATTGCTTGCTGAGTCTTCTGGCTTCCTTCTTTTTCCTATACTGGATGTTTCCTTTTGTTCCTCCTGCCCTTGGACATCAGACTCCAAGTTCTTTGGCCACTGGACTCAGGAATTTGCACCAGTGGTTTGACAGGGACTGTAGGGCCTTCAGCCACAGACTGAAGGCTGCACTGTTGGCTTCACTGGATTTGAGGCTTTCAGACTCAGACTGAGCCACTACTGGATTTTCTCTTCCCCAACTTGCAGATGGCCTATCATAGGACGTTATCTTGTGTGAGCCATTGCCTTTCATATATATATATATATATATATATATATCCTATTAGTTCTGTCCCTCTGGAGAACACTGACTAACAAACATGGGTTGCAATCGTAGTTTCAGACAAACAGACTTTAAACCAACAAAGATAAAAAAAGACAAAGAATGGCATTCCATAATGATAAAGGGTTCAATGCAACCAGAAGATCTAACTATCCTAAATATATATGCACCCAACACAGGAGCACCCAGATTAATAGAGCAAGTTCTTAGAGACCTTCAAAGAGACTTAGACTCCCACACAGTAATAGTGGGAGACTTTAACACCCCACAGACAATATTAGACAGATAATCAAGACATAAAACTAATAAAGATACTCAGGACCTGAACTCAGCACTGGATCAAAGGGACCTGACAGACATCTGCAGAACTCTCCACCCAAAAACAGGATATACATTTTTCTCTTTGCCACATGACATGTACTCTAAAATTGATCACATATTCACAAGCAAGACACTCCTCAGCAAATACAAAAGAACTGAAATCAAAACAATCTCAGACCACAGCACAATCAAATTGCAAACCAAGACTAAAAAAATCACTCAAAACCATACGATTACATGAAAATTTGAATAACCTGCTCCTGAATGACTCCTGGATAAACAATGAAATAAAGGCAGAAATCAAGAAGTTCTTTGAAACAGATGAGAACAAAGATAACAACATACCAGAATCTCTGAGATACAGTTAAGACAGCGTTAAGAGGGACATTTATAGCACTAAATGCCCACATCAAAAAGTTAGAAAAATATCAAGTTAACAACGTAACATCACAACCAAAAGAACTAGAGAACCAAGAGCAAACAAACCCCAAAGCTAGCAGAGGACAAGAAATAACCCAAATAAGAGGTGAACTGAAGGACTGAGACATACACAAAAAGAAAAACTTTAAAAATATCCAGGAACTGGTTTTCTGAAAAAATAAAGTAGGCTGCTAGCTAGACTAATCAAAAAGATTAGAGACAAGATTCAAATAAATGCAATCAGAAATGTCAAGGGGGATGTTACCACTGACTCCACAGAAAAACAAGTAACCATCAGAGAATATTATAAACACCTCTATGTGCATAAACTAGAAAATCTAGAAAAAAACTGATAAATCCCTGGACCCATACACCATTCTGAGACTGAACTAGGAAGAATTGAAACCCTGAATAGGCCAATAACAAGCTCTGAAATCGAGTCAGTAATAATAATTATAATAAATAGCCTACCAACCAAAAAAAGGCCAGAGGCTAGGCACAGTGGCTCAAGCCTGTAATCCCAGCACTTTAGGAGCCGAGGCAAGTGGATCATTTGAGGTCAGGAGTTCAAGACCATCCTGGCCAATATGGTGAAACCCCCTCTCCACTAAAAAAACAAAAGTTAGCTGCGTGTGGTGGCACATGCCTGTAATCCCAGCTACTCAGGAGGCTGAGGCATAAGAATTGCTTGAACCCAGGAGGCAGAGGTTGCAGTTAGCTGAGATTATACCACTTCAGGCCAATATCCTGATGAACATCAATGAAAAATCCTCAACAAAATACTGGCCAACCAAATCCAGCAGCACATCAAAAATCTCATCCACCACAATCAAGTTATCCCTAGGATGCAAGGTGCAAGGTTGGTTCAACATATGTAAATCAAAAAATATGATTTGTCACATACAGAGACCTAAAGACAAAAACCATATGATTATTTCAATAGATGCAGAAAAGGCTTTTGATAAAATTCAACACTGCTTCATATTAAAAACTCTCAGTAAAATAGGTATTGAAGGAATATACCACAAAATAATAAGAGCCATGTATGGCAAACACACAGCAAACATCATACTGAATGGGCAAAAGCTGGAAGCATTCCCCTTGAAACCTAGCACAAGACAAGAATTCCCTCTCTCACCACTCCTATTCAGCATAGAATTGGAAGTCCTGGCCAGGGCAATCAGTCAAGAAAAAGAAATAAGGTGTATTCAAATAGGAAGAGAGGACGTCAAACTATCCCTGTTTCCAGATGACATGATCCTGTATCTAGAAAACCTCACAGTTTCAGCCCAAAAGCTCCTTAAGCTGATAAACAACTTCAGCAAAGTCTCAGGATACAACATAAATATTCAAAAATCACTAACACTCTTAGACACCAGCAACAGCAAAGCCCACAGCCAAATCAGGAATGCAGTCCTATTCACAATTGGTACACACACACATACACACCCCTAGGAATACAGCTAACCAGGGAGGTGAAAGATCTCTACAAGGAGAGCTACAAAACACTGCTCAAAGAAATCTGAGATGACAAAAATAAATGGAAAAACATTCCATGCTCATGAATAGGAAATCTCAATATCATTAAAATGGCCATACTGCCCAAAGCAATTTATAGATTCAATGCTATTTTTATTAAACTACCATTGACATTCCTCATGGAACTAGAAAAAAAACTATTCAAAAATTTATAGGGAACCAAAAAAGAACCCAAATAGCCAAGGCAATCCTAAGCAAAAAAGAACATAGCTGGAAGCATCACATTACCTGACTTCAAAATATACTACAGGGCCACAGTAAACAAAACAGCATGGTACTGGCACAAAATAGCCCAGAAATAACGCCACACACCTACAACTATGTGATCTTTGACAAACCTGACAAAAACAAGCAATGAGGAAAGGATTCCCTATTCAATAAATGGTGCTGGGATAATTGGGTAGCCATATACAGAAGATTGAAACTGGATCCCTTCCTTATACCATATACAAAAATTAACTCAAGGTGGATTAAAGACTTAAATGTAAAAACACCAAATTATAAAAACCCTGGAAGACAACATAGCCAATACCATTCTGAACATAGCAACAGGCAAAGATTTCATGGTGGAGATACCAAAAGCAATTGCTACAAAAGCAGGAATTGACAGATGGGCTCTAATTAAACTAAAGAGCTTCTGCACAACAAAAGAAACTATCAACAGAGTGAAGAGACAACCTACAGAATGGGAGAAACTTTTTGCAAACTGTGCATCTGACAAAGGTCTAATATCCAGCATCTATAAAAAATTTATACAAATTTACAAGAAAAAAACCACTCTATTAATAAAGTGGGCAAAAGGCCACTGAATCCCTTCCTTATACCATACACAAAAATTATTAGAGGTGGCTCATGCCTGTAATCCCAGCACTTTGGGAGGCCTAGGTGGGCTGATCACTTGAGGTCAGGAGTTCGAGACCAGCCTGGCCAATATGGTGAAACCCCATCTCTATTAAAATACAAAAATTACCTGGGTGTGGTGGTGGGCACCTGCAATCCCAGCTACTCAGGAGCCTGAGGCAGGAGAATCATGTGAACCCAGGAGGCAGACGCTGCAGTGAGCCAAGATCACACCACTGCACTCCAGCCTGGGCAACAAGAGTGAAACACCATCTCAAAAAAAGAAAAAAAGGGCAAAGTACATGAACATACACTTTTCAGAAGAAGACATACATGCAGCCAACAAGCATATGACAAAAAGCTCAACGTCACTGATCACTGGATAAATGCAAATCAAAACCATAATGAGATAGCATCTTACACCAGTCAGAATGGCTATTACTAACAAGTCAAAAAATAGCAGATGCTGGCAAGGTTGCAGAAAAAAGAGAACAGTTACACACTGTTGGTGGGAGTGTAAATTAATTCAACTACTGTAAAAAGCAGTGTGGTGATTCCTTGAAGACCTAAAAACAGAAATGCCATTCAACCCAGCAATCCCCTATACATTTAGGTATATACCCAGTATTGAGTATATACCCAGTATTGAGTATATACCCAGTATTGAGTATATACCCAGTATTGGGTATATACCTAAGGGACTATAAATCATTATTTTATAAAGATACATGAATGTGTACATTCATTGCAAAGACATGAAATCAACCTAAATGCTCATCAATGGTAGACAGGATAAAGAAAATGTGGTACATGTACACCATAGAATACTACACAGCTATGAAAAAGAATGAGATCATGTCCTTTGCAGAAACATGGATGAAGCTGGAGGCCATTATCCTAAGCAAACCAATGTGGGAACAGAAAACCAAATACTGCATGTTCTCACTTATAAGTGAGAGCTAAATGATGAAAACACATGGACACATAGAGGGGAATAACACACACTGGGGCCTATCGAGGGTGGAGCATGGGAGAAAGAGCTTCAGGAAAAATCATTAATGGGTACTAGGCTTAACACCCAAGTGACAAAATAATCTGTACAACAAACCCCCGTGACAGAAGTTTACCTATAGTAAACCTGCACATGTACCCCTGAACTTAAACAAAAAAAAGAACAAAAATTGAAAAACATTAGACAAAGTTAGAATCTAATAACAGTTGTATTATAGTTTATTTTGAAACATAATTTTTCTCTCTCCAATTCTCCAATTTTATAAAATTATAGCAGGACCAATTTATTTGTAGAATAAGTTTTAGTCCTAGGGCCAGGCACAGTGGTTCACACCTGTAACCCCAGCACTTTGGGAAGCTGAGGTGGGTGGATCACATGAGTGAGTTCAGGATCAGCCTGGCCAACAAGGCAAAACCCCATCTCTATTAAAAAAGTAAAAGACGAGGAAGAAGAAGAAGGAGCAGAAGAAGGAGGAGGAGGAGGAGGAAGAGGAGGAGAAGAATAGAAGAAACAACAATTTTTTAAAAGCTTTAGTTTAATCCTATTACACTTGGTTTGATTATTGCATAAATGCAACAAGAATAATTTTTTGCCATATATGCTCTTTTAAAAAAATAGATTTGCTGGAAGTTTTTCATAAGGAATCTAAGATTAGACCTTTATAAAAACTTCAAGCCCAGCCAAGAATTTATCTGTGCCTGCAGATATCTGTGTGAATCAGGTGAATTCCTCTTTTCAAAGTCACAAGAAAACTTGGGGTTCCTAGGCCTGTTAGTGACATTCTTTACTTATCACAAGTCAGGACTCTATAAAGGACGAAGTATGGGACCAGTTTTTCCAAAGGGATTTTATTGGCTCTATACATCAGTCTCATTTTCTTAAGACGATTTTGAAAATAATATATTTTATTCCAGTTAATGCCTTGGTAAAATCACCAGTGTCTCCAATGATGAGAATATGGCATATATTTTTAAGCATAGTATATCCACACACATTAAAGACATCATATCTAAGAGAAGAGACAGAGTTTCCTAAAGTTAGTTTGTGTCCATGCTTTGCCAATTGCTATATCTTTCCTCCTCATGTTCATTTCTGCAGCAGTAAAAATTTTTTAATTATCAAATTTCAAAAGTGATTATTTTACACATGCAAATACCTTGCCATAAATTGGAAGTTTTAAAAGATTAAGTATTTTTAATGTGATCCAACAAGGCTGCCCATAAAATGATAGAATTGTGTTAACAGGCAAATAATCACCTAAAATTAAGTTTACTATTAAGTTACAACATGGTATACCTTTGTGTGCAGTTCAGAACTGCAGGAAACGGCTTTTCTTTTAAATACCACAAAATGGAATTTAATGCAAGATAGCAGAGAGGTTCGGCCTTGTAAAAAAGGCCACCGTCCATACTGACTGGGGCAGTCTTTCTCCCAGTGCTCCTGTACCTAAACACTCTGTCACCTGCTCATCTCACCTCAACCTGAGCCCCACAATACCCCAGGAACCTCTCATCCCTTCCTTTTGGCAACCAGGAACTGGCAAGCACTCACTACAACCTTAGTATTAAGTAAAGTTTTTCCAGGGGCCCTCTGCTGCGACAGAGGAGGTTAAGACTTAAGATTAGGAAGTCTCATACTAACATCAAGTACTTTACATGCTTCTTTAATGACTGATTTAAAATCCCACTTGAAAATGACTTCAGTATCTAATAGTGTAATGGAAATTTACATACTAGCCGGAGAAAAAATCCCAAAGAAAGCACGTGCCGAATTTCCCAGCTGACTCACCTCCATCACTATATTTTTTAGCTCATAATCATAATAATATTAAATCAATTGCATTTAAATGTATGTTAGGTTTGCAACATGCTTTTTCATGTATCAGCTATTGTAAGCTTCACAGTGATCCTCAAGGTGGATTTAGTAGCCTCTTTTCTAGTAAGGAAAGAGATTCAGAGAAGGTAAACAAGCTGCCTGAATGAAGTCTTATATCTACGAAAGTACAAAGCCAGGACTTGAGCAGGGAGTTCTGGTTGCATCCAGGGCTCCTTCCATCCTTCCCTCTGCTTCCACCTGTATGCTGCATTAGTGCGAGTTATGCAGCTCACAGGCCTAAAGCAGCAGGGTGAGAAGACTGGAGGGCTGAGGAGAGGCCAGCCCACCTTCTTGAAGGGCTCTTAGAGCCCTTAGATCATCAGGATGTTGCCAAAGTTCCCAAACCACTCAGTCTGAGTCTTGAGGGATGACAGGAGGGCTAACCTCAAAGCCAAGCACTATTCCGCCATCTCTCTGATCCCAAGCAGCACCCTTCAAGAGTCTGAGGCAGAATAACAGTTTTAGAGGCTTTCTGAAAAGGCTCCAGGGCCCTTTGGTTTCCTCAAGCCAAAACTGAATGCTGCAACAGCAGGCCATTGGCCCTTGTTTGCATCATATGCATTCATTTATTTGTTCGTTTGTTCACTGTCCCTCCTAAGATATAAGCTCCATGAGGGCAGGAATTGTGTCTGTTTTGTTCACTGATAAATCTCAGGGCTTAATACAGTGCCTGGCACTTTGTAAGCACCAAATAAAAATATGTTTAATAATACCCAGATCCTATAAGGTTGCTTAATTTTGCCTAAATCATATCTCACCACTACATGCCAGAATTCTCAGAAGAAAAGGAAATGTGATGGAAGAGAGGAGCCCAGAAGGAATTTCTCTCTGTGCTAGGAGCCTTCCTGAGATACAGGGAAACAGTAGCTCACTACCAAAAACCATCTTTCAAAATAGTCACTGAAAAAGGAGGAGGGTTGATTATAGTATAACTTAGTATTTGTTTGTTTAAAAGTCCCTAGATAGTCTATTGAGACAAAACTGTCAATTTTGATATTAAAGCAAACGTGTATATTTTATAACTGAGATCCCTAAAGGAAACAAACTATAGATACTGATTACAACAGCTGGTCTAAGTACTTAGTAAACAACAAAGAAGTTCTCCATTGAAATATTGCACGGCTTTAAACAAATAAAACCCAAGTCTTGGGGATCTGGGAATGGAGTCTGGTGCTGCCTGCACATAGGACTTGGCTCCGTGATGTCTCAATTTACCCAGCAGCTGTGAAGGGAGGGAGGAAGGGAGGGAGGGAGGGAGGGAGGGAGGGAGGGAGGGAAGGAGTGCCTTAAGGAAGGAAAAAGAAAGGAGGGAAGGAAGGGCAGAGATGATGGGGTTGAGAAGGTGTTTTAAGTGATGGACAAAGTAGTTTTTGTTTTTTACCTAATATTTAAACACAAAAGAATCAACTCAGATTTCAAAGGTGTTTGATAAGTACAAAAAAATTGATACCAGAAGTTTTATGTCAGTAACATTTAGAAAATATACTGTTCAGTATGATCCAGTTTTAAGTACACAGTGTGGTATAGTTTATTGACTTAGAACATGCTTTCAAGCATTTCCCTGGTAGGCAAAGACCTAAATTTCCCTCAGAGCAGACCTCTGTCACGCCTGGTCACTTGAGGCAGTGGTGTTCTGGAACTGGTTCAACTCACCGTGAGGTCACAACATAAAATTACACCAAGGTCTTGATCTGGCACAGACTCAACACGAAGTCCTTGAGAATTTGAGAAGGGCTATCGATGCCCCTGCCGTGCCATGCCTCAGTCATTCATGTTTTGGGAATCTATGACTGTAAGCTGAAGCATGAAGCACCTCTGTAATATTTCAGAGGGTACCAAAGCCATGCGTTCCATAGTAGAGTGGTCTTCAAGAGCAACACTGAGAAGCAATGGGTAGAAAAGGAACAACCACAGTTCTGGTGCTGCTCCTGTTTGGCATTTAAAAGCAGGACCAAACCACTCTAACTCCAGTAAGCCCCTGGAGTTTTTCAACAAATGCAGGAGGTGAGGGGCATCTTGTAGAACATTAATTCAAGAGGGAAAGACTAGGGTTATTGTGAACAAGTGAGTTTGGTTGCTCAAGTAATTACATGATATACAGAAAACGTTTTTTTTTTTTTGAGCGGAGTCTCGCACTGTCGCCCAGGCTGGAGTGCAGTGGTGTGATCTTGGCTCACTGCAACCTCCGCCTCCCAGGTTCAAGTGATTCTCTTGCCTTAGCCTCCCAAGTAGCTGGGATTACAGATGCCCACCATCATGCCCAGCTAATTTTTTGTATTTTTAGTAAAGGTGGGGTTTCACTATGTTAGCCAGGCTGGTCTCAAACTCCTGACCTCGTGATCTGCCTGCCTTGGCCTCCCAAAGTGCTAGGATTACAGACATAAGCCACTGTGCCTGGCCTGAACATTTTATATGTATATATAGATAAAATACATTCAAATATTAAGAATATCACTAGATGGTGGTATTGTGGATGAGTTTCTTATTTATGATTATTTGCTACAGTTACTTTTAAAAAGTAAAGCCTAAGCCTATATATAATATCAAAAACATTCAAGTCCCAATGGCAGGAAGGGAGTTGCTCACACATCCAAAGGTTTTCCCCATTAGGGCAAGTGGACCCCACCCTTGAATCCAGACCATTCTCTCGCCTGGGCTCCAGGGCCCGTCCCACTCAAGGTTCACTGGAGATTGGCAGCTCTGGGGTTCGGCTGTGCACAGACCCCGGGGCTGAGGAAGGTGATGGGCTGAATGTCACCAGGCTCAGTAGAATGGGGAAGAGAAACACAATCACAGACAAGACCCCCAGACAAATGCAGGCGGCACCATGAAGGTCACTGACCCCAGCTGCTTCCAGCAAGTCCCTGGAACTGCATCAGGAGAGTGTGACTGTAGCTGATCTTTTATATTTTTCTCAAATTTCGTTAACATTGTGCTTTTACAATTAAAACATAAAAAGCAAAGACAAGATTGGTCTACAGGTATACATAAGATTTCCTCTGACCATTATTCAAAGTAGGGATTCTTCAGTCAATGTGACTTTAGTGACGCTCTTTCTTGTTTGATCTCTAAAGGGGAATGTTTTGTGGGAATGAGGTGGGGGAGGAAGACATTTCTCCTAACATCAAGTTGACTCTAGGGAGCCACATCTCCAACTCCTGAAAGCCACGAGGAACGCCTGATGCCTGTGGCTCTATCCCTCTCCCACTCTCCCATGCCAATGACTAGCTCCTTTGTGACAGAGGCAAGAGCAGAAACCACTGAACCACAGACTTTAATAACTCTCTCTACATGCTAGCATAGGATCAGTGAAATCTAAATTGAAATGTGTGGTTGAATGGCTTTCTGAAAATGTCCTGTACCTTTAACTCTCTGCAGAAGTTAAAACCTCCTTCCAAGAAAGGGTGAAAAAGTACTCTTGTGGATGGCTATTGTCCACCTCTCCTTTTTCACAGTGATAACTCAGAGGAGAATGGATTTCTGTTGCTGATGGATAGGAAATGGGATTTGAGGAAACAGGATATGACACAGAAAGTGGAATCTGAGAGGCAAAGGCTTATATATTTCTCCTTTAATAGGGAGAGCAACTATATGGAGAAGTAAACGGGGGAGTGAAGTGAGGAAGGAGGGAGAGGCAATGGGACGGTACACCTGAAACTCTATCAACTAGATGGGTGTCCCATAGAAACTCAGAAATATGCTTCAAAGGCATGTCTCTCTGTAACCTAGTATCCCAGCAGTCAGGGGAATGCACTTGACTGCTCCACCTCAGGACACTCCTCTAACATGCCATTTACAATCTGCCTCAGGACAATTCATCCCAAAGAGAAAGAACTTGCCCATCAGCTCCTGTCTGTAAGACCCACTCCATGAGGTGCTGCTTGTCCTACACTTCTGGGCATGTATGTGGGCATTAAGTAGGGGCTCTCCAGCTTCCTGTGTCTCAGCATCAACAGGGAAGCCCCAGGATGGAAGGCAAGAGGTCCGAGGCACAGGGCAGGAAGCTGGGTGCTGTCTGATGTGCCTGCATGAGGTTGGTTGCAGCCATGCATAGCCAGTCACCACTGCAGCCACTGGAACTGGAGACAGGTGAAACAGGCCTAAAATGTGTCTGCTAGAGTGAGATGTATGAAAACGTTACAGAGGTAAGTGGCAAACAAGATTAGTAAAGCGATGTAAGGATTGGTGGAGAATGAATTCTTTGTCATTATGAAGCAACTATGTCTGACCGATGGTGGTGTACAAATGGTTGGGACCCATGGTGTAAAGCAACGTCCAGGGAGTTGGTGGTTTAATTCCAAATGACAGGGAGGCAGTCAGCACTTTAGTAAGGAGTGTACAAAAATAAGGAATTTGTGGCAAGTCAAATATCTACAGCCTGTTTCCAAATGGAAATACCAATTTAGGCTCAGATTTGCCTCACTGGTCACTTAATATATAACGATCATATTAAAAAATGATCTATGTTGAAAGGGTTCAAGGGGAGCCTAACCGAGATGTACTTGTCAGGATTCTGCGATCTTACTGGATGGTTTCATTTTTAAAATTCAGCTTAGAGTTCATGTTTCACCTTCAAAGCAAATCTAAACTATGGCAGGTGTGTGAAATGATCCCGCCTCTCACAAATTTACCAGGCCGGCTCTTTTCCAATCAGCACTGAGCTTTATAAATGTTGGGCATTATAATGAGAGGAGTCAGAAACCAAGGAAAGAGGAGCTCTGGTTCTTGACCTCAGAAAAGTTACGACTACCCAGTTTCTGAGATCAGAAAGTACATAGCAGTATAGACACATGAAACAAAGCAAAATGACACCAATTATATCAAAAAAGAACACACACACACAAATACAGCATATGGGATTCATCAGAAAATATTTCTTTAGAAAGTCTTTTGAGCAACATTTATTAAAAAGGAAGAATATGTGGTTTTATAGAATACAGATGGGAGAAAACATTCCAGGTGATGTAATATTACACTTAACTTCACCAACAGAAAGGTGTAAGGTACATGGATGTGCTTTGGTCAAGGAATAGGCTGAGGCAGACATTCAGGCCACAGTGACTCAGTGGGATTGGTGCGCAGGTGCACGCCTCCACTTGTGTTTAAGTTCATACTTGACTCTGAGCCACTATTGTCTGTAGAAGGTGTAACTGCCCTGCTGATGCTGTAGAGACACACTGGTACCCAGAGAAAGAAAGAAAACCAGAGCTGTCCACCTTGCAGACAGACAAAGGGGAGCTAGGGTTCAGCACGGCTCAACGTGGCGTGCATGCTGGTGCCCAGAGGGAGAATAACGCTACTGACCACTGTAAGGTAGAGCCAGTTGCCTTGAAGGTGGGCAGGGGAAAGCCAGGAACTGGCTTGTGCCCAGAGGGAAAGAGTTAAGCTGCTGACACTGTAAAGGAGAGTTGGCCTTGCATGCTGGCCATGCAGCTGTGTGTGGGAGCCAGCTGCTGAGAGGAGCAGACAGCCGAGATAAAGACGGACAATGCGAGTAAGCTGCTGATCAAAGAGCTGATGAATAAAATTACATTTCACCTGCCTCTGGCCCCACAACTATTCTTTCAGCTATCTGCTGAAAAGACTCCTGAGGTCCAAGGGAAGTGGGTGGATGGGCAGATAGCTGAAAGACCCATTCCGTGCTGCTTGAATGGGTCCCAGTGGAAATGTGGGAGGCAGTGGATGGGTCTGCTGTGAGTGTAAAGAAGGTTCTGAAGCATCTGGAAGTTCACAGCACCAAGGACTTTGCTGGCAGAGTCAGATGAGCATTTGTGACTGTGCTGTGGGATGTGCATGTTCAGTCCTTATGGGACACAGCACAGAGAGGAGGAAGAACATTTGCTGCAGGCTCACCCCGTGATCTACTAGAAAATAGACATGAACAGCTGTGGGGCCCCAAGGGTGAGCCCAAGGATCCCCTATCATGGTGGAACACATTTCCTATGGTACCTGTGTCCCCGCTAAGTTGCAGGAGTCAAGCAAGTAATGTTGGTAGTCACATACAGACTCAGTGTAAGTCATTCGGGAGAAGGACATCATTGCGCAACCCAGTCCTGCCTGAGCATTCCAGTTCACAGACTGCCTGCTGCAGTCAGACACAAGTGTCAAGTCTTTTCTGTTTGATAAGAGACTGGCCAAGATTCCCAGCTTCTGGGGGGCACCAGATGACCAGATCAACATGGGGACTTGCAATCCACTGGTCCCTGCGCCCAGATAAGTTTCCAGGCAAGGCTGCATAGATAGCTATGAAAGCTGGTCAGTGAAACTAAAACCTGTGTCTCTGCATCTTGGCAACAGCCATTTGGCTCTCCACTTATGCATTGTGTATGCCTCTCCCATGCTTGAAAACATTCTGGGGGTGGATGTTCCACATGGCTTAGCAACTGTATCATCTGTCACAGATTTCCTGGACCACTTGACAACGGAACTGGGACAGTCCACTGAGAGTCAGGAACTGTTTGCCTTCCTGGGAGGGCAACAATGGACTTTCACAGCGTTGCCACTGAGCTGCATGTATAGTCCCACCATATCTCATGGTCTTGTTAATGATGTTATGTTAACCTGATTCTCTTGGATAGTTGGAAGCAGCAACACTCCCCTTGTCTGGCATTGGATGGTGAGGCTGAGACAGCCAAACAGGCTATTCAGTAGGCACAAACCCTATAGGCAGTTAACCAGGGGTGCCCATTTAAACTGGACATGCATGTAACCACAGATACTTTTGGCTAGAGCCTATAGCGATGCATGGAGCACTTGGGAGCACCAGTGGGCTTTTAGTCCCAACTGTGGAGGGGAGCTGAGCTCTGGTGTTCATTAATAAAGAAGCAGTTAGTAACTGCACATGCTGCCCTTCAAGCTCGTAAGAGTGTAGCAGGACAGGTTACAGTCGTTGTGCAGATGACTTACCCAACAGCAGGATGGGTGCATTCATAGGTAATGACCCCCTGGACTGGGACGGCACAGACATCCACTTAAGCAAAGTGGGGTGCCTACTTGGAACAGTAGAGTACACGGAGTACAAGTCCCTTAGCAGCAGAGTTACAAGAAGTCTTGGGACCTGTAGCCCTAATGCAGGATAAGGCCATGGGGCCTGAGGCATCCCAGACCTTGTGCCATCACCGTTTAAGGAAGGGCACCCTCCCATTCCTGAAGGGACATGGTACACAGATGGGTCTAGCCAGGGTGCTACTGCTGCCTGGACTGTTGTCACAGTCCAACCTAGAACTGATACCATATGGTTTGAAACCAGGTGTAGGCAAAGTAGTTAATAAGGTGAACTCAAGGCAGTGTGAATAGTCATCACCAAGGAGGTGACACCTATGGTAATCTGCACTAACAGCAGGGCAGTTTATCGAAGCTTATGTATGTAATGGGCCTGTGTGCCCAGAGCCTATATATAAGGCCTGCATATCAGGCCCGTGTGCCTAGGCATATGTGTCAAGCCTGTGTATATGTATCGGGCCTGCATGCCCAAAGCTTATGTGTCAGGCTTATATGTCAAGTCTATGTGTATGTATCAGGTCTGTGTGCCCAAAGCTTATATGTTGGACCTGTGTCCGGGGCCTATGTGCCAAAGCTGTGTATCGGGCCTGCACGCCCAAAGCTATGTCAAACCTGTGTGTCCAAAACCTATGTCTCCCTCAGCCTAGGGGGTGGAATGTAAGGTACATGGATGTGCTTTGGTCAAGGAATAGGCCAAGGCCATGGCAGACATCCAGGACAGCGTGACTCAGCAGGATTGGTACACAGGCGCACACCTCCACTTGTTATATAACCTGTTTGCGTAAGTTCATACTTGGCCCTGAGCCACTATTTTCTGTAGAAGGTCTAACTGCTCTGCTGATGCTGTACAGGTGTGCTGGCACCCAGAGAAAGAAAGAACCAGAGCTGTCAGTCTTGCAGACAAACAGAGGGGAGCCAGGGCTCGACATGGCACATGCGCTGGTGGCCAGAGAGAAAGTAACTACTGACCACTGTAAGGGAGAGCTGGTTACCTTGAAGGTGGGCAGGGGGAAGCCAGGAACTGGCTTGGGCCCAAAGGGAAAGAGTCCAGCTGCCAACACTATGAGGGAGAGTTGGCTTTGCAACTGCGTGTGGAAGCCAGTTGCTGAGAGGAGCCACAGAGCTGGAGCAGACACCGAGATAAAGATGGACAGTGCGAGTAAGCTGCTGCTCAGAGAGCTGCTGAATAAAACTACATTTCACCTACCTATGGCCCTGAGTGTTCTTTCAGCTATCTTCTCATCAACCCACTTCCCCTGGACCTCAGCAGTGGCAGACCCTAACCCTGAGTGTGACATTTGGCATGGTCACGGGCCTGGACCTGACAACAAGTTTTTGTTTTGTTTTGTTTTCTGAGACAGTCTTGCTCTGTCACCCAAGCTGGAGTACAGTGGTGCAATCTTGGCTCACTGGAGTCTCCACCTCCTGAGTTCAAGCAATTCTCATGCCTCAGCCTCCCGAGTAGCTGGGATTACAGGCATGCACCACCACACCCAGCTAATTTGTGTATTTTTAGTAGAGACGGGGCTTCACCATGTTGGCAATACTGGTCTCAAACTCCTGAGCTCAAGTGATCCTCCTGCCTTAGCCTCCCCAAAGTGCTGGGATTACAGGTGTGAGCCACCATGCCCAGTCTATCACCATACTGCTTGAAAACTAAGAAATGCATATCTGGAGCAGGGAATGAAGTATCAGGAACATTGGATTTCTTACCCAAAGAAAAGTGAGAGTATTGAAGCTTTTATTTTTAAAAGTAGACAATTCATGTTTTAGTCTAAGGAAAACTAGAAATACAAATAAAAAGAAAAGGAAAGGAAGAGGGAAGGAAGAAAAAGAAGAGGGAGGGGAGGTTAGGAAGAAGTGAAACTCCTGCAATCCCAGGACCCAGAAACACCAGGCTGATTACCAAAGCTCTATAAGCCTTTCTACACCTGTATACGCTGGGTTTCTATTTGGTGTGTTTTGATTTTTTAAACAAAAATTATACTCTTTTATAATCATTCTTTACTAGAAAATATAAGTGTAGTAATCTTCAGTTGGGTTTGGAGAGGCATATGGAGTTCTATATTCAAAAATCACCTGAAACAGTACCAACTATATGGGTATCCCACAGAAATTCAAAAAGCTGCTTCAGAGGCTATGTCTCTCTATAAGCTAGTGCCCCAGCCTTGAAATGCATTTTAAAGGGGGTTATTCCCCCTTTCCTTCCTAATTTCAGAATATGGCCTGGAAGTCTGTTTCCTTCCCTTTCCCACCAGGCATTCCCATGCACAGTACTTGCTTCTCTAACTATGTGCTTTCTTAGAAATTCCAGGGGCTAATTTTGAAACAAACCAGATACAGAGATTCAGCTGTGGAATCTTGCTGCTTAGGAGAAGTTACAAACAATCGGTCTACCACCTCACCAGGGCCAAATCAAGCTGATGCCAGCTGGACCTCCAGATGGGTGACTACTCAAGCATTAGAAAGAGACACATAGACCTGCACCCTCCTGCACCACTCCCGCATGCTTTTCATACCAAGTTTTTCTTCTTAAACCACTTCATTCAGCCCAAAAGGTGAGATGGTTCCTTTGAGGCTCAAGCCCAGCCAGTCTCCCATCTGCTGATATTTGAATAAAAGCTGCTTTCCTTTTACCACAGCTCACCTTCCTGTGCTTTGACTTCCAAGTGGTGAGCAACTGAACTTGAGTCATTACAAATGTGGTGCCCCGTGTGAGGAGCTGTGTGTTTCATGTAGCCTAGACTGTGCCTGGTTTCTACTGGAGGAGGCAACAGCTGCTCGAAAGTATCAGCAATTCACAGCTAGCTGACTCCATGGATGGGGACTTCAGGGACCTCCCAGCAGGTGCTGAGGACACTTTTGCCCCTAGGATTTCCCTTCTGTCCCCATCACAGCATCAACTGCCCACAATGCTTTGCTAGTACAAGGAAAGTGGCATTTGGGAAACAGAGACTTGGACTAGGTAAGTCAACTGGAGTGTGAATGGGGTTCCTCTGTCTCTCTCTTTGGGGTCATTGTGCCATCTAGACCTAGCATAGGTCAACTGTGGTGCTATATGGGCCTTTGTGCCATCTGGACCTAGTACAGGAGGTAATTTTGTGGTGCTGTCCGGGTTTCAGACAAGATTTCAGGACTCTTCTCTAGTTTCCTCTTTCAGGGATCAGTTTAGACGGCTCCATCTGCATTCGATCTGTGTTTGTATCTGTTTGGTGTTACCCCTCCCTCTGAAGGTACTCTGGGATGGTCTTCATAGTACCAGGTTCATCTGATTGTCAGAAGCAGCAAGAGACTGCTTCTCTCCTCACTAAGGGAGAAACAGTTTCCAATACCCTGGCCCTGATTTTGCCATCCTCTTTGGGATTCCAGAGTGCTCTCTATGTCTGAGCTAAGCTTTGTAGGGGGGAAAAGCATGTGAATTCTTTTCTGGACTCCAGATGGTTACATTTTATAGCCTGTTTTGTATACATTTTAAACTGATGGGCAAATTACAGTAAGAAAAGTTCAGAGCTCAAATTCAGAGCTCATTTAACCTGCAACTGTAAAGTTCAGCAGAATCTTCTGAAGCGCTCTTTTCTTTTCTGCCTGCTTTGAATCTGCTGTTACTAAACTGCTGGTGTTGAGGTAGGACTCATCACTTATGGTCTAACTGAAATGTAAACATTTGAAACTCCTTTAAAACTGAAAAGTAAAGGCCAGGATGGGAGGATCGCTTGAGCCTAAGAGTTCAAGACCAGCCTGGACAATATAAGGAGACCCCATCTCCACAAAATAAATTAGCCAAGAGTGGTGGTGCATGCCTTTGAACCCAGCTACTTAGGGGGCTGAGGTGGGAGGATCTCTTGAGCCCAGGAGATTGAGGCTGCAGTGAGCCATCAGCACACCACTGCTCTCCAGCCTATGAGACAGAGTGAGACCCCATCTAAACAAAACAAAGCACTACTAGTGTGGCATGGATGTTCTGTCGAGCTACAAAAGAAAAACAACTAATAAAAATGCATGTAAAAAGGCTTTAAAAACAAAACAAAACAAAAAAACCCCAAATTTTGGTCTACAGCTTTCCTTACCTTACCCAATAGGGCAAAAAAAATTTAGCCATTTTAGCCAATTTAGTAAACAGATTTCAATTTTGACAGAAAAATAATCCTTATCCAGAGATCTTATGTAAAATCTTAACTTTATATTGCTATCTTACAGCTAGAATTTCAGGGCGAAACTATTGGATATTTGTGGATGTGTATAGATGTTTAGATATGATTATGTGATGTATATGTATTATGTTTTGAGTTGTATCTTGCATGCTACCAAATGGCTTATAATACTCATAAATTAAGTCAAAATGCACTTCAAGTTCACACGAATTTATCAATCTTTAATAAACTGGCTTTAAAATCATTGGTAAAATAAAAATAAAAATGTCTTCAGAATTATCAGTATACATTTTTGTTTAGGTAGATAAGTTTTATATTTGCCTCTGTTAGATATTTTAAGGTGTCAGGGTTTGGCACAAAGGTTGTAAAACTATAAACCCAGACAAAAACAGAGTAATCTTTGTGTAGCTTTTTTAAACCAATAAGACTAATTTAATGTTGTTGGTTCAATAAAAACAGCTAAATATTCCAAGTTATTGTCAAAACGCCCATGTGTTTAAGATTCTTACTTAGGTGAACATCTGATGTTCACAGACTTTAAAAAATGTTTAATAAGGAAATAACTTTAAATTATGAATAGCTTCATGTAATATCTCAGTTTTCAGATGTAAACTATTAAAAATGAAAAATCAAGTATATATAAATGGGATAAATGCTTGTAGGTGAACTTTTTGTGCAATTAAAAAATTTTTAATTGTTTTAAATTGAATAATAAATGTGCATTGTATGTCAGACATTTACAATTAAGAAAGGGTTATGATATGGGGAAACCTTTCTAAAAATTATGGCATGATTTTATCTGTAAAATGGTAACATCTGAAAAACAGTTCAAGATTTCTTGCTTCCTAAATTTTCACTAAAATTTAAGGTTACTAAGAATAAAATTTTTTGTTAATATGAAATTCTATAAATAATCTTATTTTAAAAATAGATGTATATAATTTGAATGTTATTTAAAAATTATTTATAAAAGAAATTTTAAAAGCCAGTAAATAGAAATATTTAAAATTATAAATTTTTTAATTAAAAATTTTTTTAATGTATGTGAAAAAAATATTATATGGTAAATTTTTGTCCTAAAATGACTGATTTTTAAAAGATGGAAGATGAAAATTCAAAAAAATCCAAGCATGACATAGATGGTCTACATAGTGATAAAACTCAGAAAGAGAAATTGATAAAATAAATTTTGTATATGATTAAGCTAGCTATAATTAAAAGGAAATTATTTATAGTAATCTTTCTAAATATTGGTCCCCTGTGTTAAAATAGGGTTTCATTAAGGTATGAATTTACTTTTAATGAAATTATAAGATATTTTGCTTTTTAATACCATAATCTGTTTCTTTTAAAACTTCTCAGATTCATAGCTCAGAAGTTCAACTTTTATTGTGTCTTGCTGCTTTTATCTCTTTCTCCCCTTGAAAAAGCCTGAGACAACTTTTTCCTTCTGGTTCCAACTGCCTATTAGCATCATGCCTGATGCTAAAATGTTTTATCTTAAAGATCTAAGAAAGTCATGTTTTCCTCTAGTATAACTTAATTCTATATTCTTGGCTTTTCTTAATATGTCTAATGTTTTAGTGCATGTAATCAAGAAACTTCTCATGCAGTTACTAAGAGCCATGTATTCCCCTGCTATACTCATAATTTTGAATATACACTTTCTGTGTCTGATTAAATTCAAGCACTTTTTTCATGACTCTCAATGGGCTTTCCATAAGAAAAAGCAGTCACACTGCAAAAGGTTTTTCTTTGCCTTTTGGTAACTAGCTTAAGAAACAACATTTTATATTTAATCGAGATAATTCCTATGTTATCTTTATTAGGTTTTTGATTGCTTAGAAAAACAGATTTAAAGAGGTTAAGGTTTTTATATCCATATAACCTTCTATATTGCCTTTAAAGTCTTTTGATAATCACTTTGGTTAAATGAGTAACCATTGTTTTCCAATAACCTATCGTTCTGTTTTGATCAAATGTTTTGCATCCTTTAACATCTTTGACAAATGCCCTCAAAATCACATTTTAAATCTCTGACTTATTGCTGTGGTTTATCAAAGCTATAAAAATTAATCACCACTGGCCAGGCATGGTGGTTTACACCTGTAATCCCAGCACTTGGGGAGGTAAAGGAAGGAGGATCACTTGAGCCCAGGATTTTGGGAACAGCCTGGGCAACAAAGTGAGATCCTGTCTCTATAAAAACAAAGTACAAAAATTAGCTGGGTGTGGTGGCTTGTGCCTATAGTCCTGGGTACTTGAGAGGCTGAGGCAGAAGGACCACTTGACTCCCAGAGGTCAAGGCTGTGGTGAGCCACAATTGCATTACTGTACTCTTGCCTGGGCAACAGGGCAAGACCCTGCCTCAAAAAGAAAAAAAATAATAATCAGTGAAACGTTGTAAAATCTTTTTAAAGCTTCTTTAAAAAGCTTTAAAAAGCTTCAGGTCATGGACTTCAGTGTCACCACCTACAGCCCCTTGAAAAGGTTGTTATCTGGTACTATTAACTAATCCTTGTGCCGTTAAGTTACAGGGTTTTGACTCCTGGGTACAAATATCTCATCTAAATAAGGCGCAATATTCTTGCCAATATCTGACATCAAACTCAAGTTAACCAAAGTCTCATCTTTAGACTCAGACAAAGGTGACAACGTAAACTACTTTCATGAGACACAGGGACAGGCCAATATTCAAAAACATTAATGTCTATTTAATAATTTTGTCTCTGTCTAAATTAATAGAATTTATCTTATACCATATTAAATAATTTATATTTTTAGCTACCTGTGAGCTTCTTTTTCTGTCATTCTCAGAACTAAGCAAGGCTTATGACTTTTTGTTTGAAATGTTGCTAATTCTTTATGTTTTATTTTACCTCCGGAATTTGAAAGTATTCAGTCCCTCTAGGCCCAGGGACTATTTCAGAAGACCATGGGCATATGAGATTGTAAGGGCTGGATTTTGAGGGATGCAATTAATTCAGACCTTCCAAATCAAGGATGGACACACAGATGCCTTAACAGCTAATCAAAATGTTTGTGTTTTATTTAACTAATTGCTACAAGCCAAGATTATGGTAGCTCAGTGCATAACATTTACAGATAAGCCCCAATTTTATAATCTTGTTTTATCTTTCGTCTTTGGTTCTTACGTTGCTTAAAAGAGGTTTTAAGAGTTAATACATGCCTGCCTCCATCCATTCCCATCTGGCCCAAAATGCTTAATTGGCTGTAAGTCTTTTGACTCTAAGTCCTTGGCCATAGGAGTCCCACAAGGGACATGACGAACCTGGCATATTACCCTGGCATCAATATGGGAACAAAATAAAAGACTGGCCATTTATATTGCCTCTGGCATACCTTGACCAAATAAAAGGGGAAATATAAACAAGAAGTGATAAGCCCTCCAACATACTAAATGGAACCTCTTCTTGGCCAAAGGAGATCCCCCCAAAAACCTGAAAAGCTAGTTTAGGTTTGGACAGAAAGCAGGGGGCTGGACACACCTCATTATACCCTCCCCATCTGGAATTCAGACACAACTGACCAACATTAAAGTATAGATCATAAAACTGACAAAACAGACTCTTTGTAAAATAAGATACCAAATTATAAACAGGACCCGAGACCACGCCAGCCAAGAGTTAAGCTGCACGCTCCCACACTTCAAAAGTTCAGTTACGTTCTAGCTGCCACAAGGTTTTTCTATTTCATGAGCAGCCAAATGAGTACTAGACTCACGACAAACTAACTGACCGCTACTCCCTCTTCACCAGCCGTAACTACAGCTTTAACTAGACAACAGCTGATTTTAGTACATTTCTCCTGATAAAAAGGCCACCAACCATGGACAAGTGCTGGCTGGTTTACAGAAATTGCACACTCCTGTGTCTGTGTGTACATACAGGGTCTAATTACAATACATTTATATGTTAAGTCTCTATGCCAAAATAAACAAGGGTCAAATGTTACATACACATTTGTTTAATACACGTGTCAGGACCAACTTTATGAATATTCATAGCCCCTCCTATAGCCTGTTAAATATGTATATTTAGCCAACCTGTTGTCATAACCCCACAGAAACTCCAGGTATAACTGACAATGGGAACTATATGCTGTGTATTAAGACTAAATGCTGTGTATACTTCCTGCACAACTCTGGAAATATACCCTCAGCCCTACAAGGCATGCACAAGCAAACTAGGGCTACGTACAATCTTGTAACATACTGAAATCAATGGTTCCACTCATAATTTGGATTAGGCCCCTGCTAGTAAAAAAAAAAAAAAAGTTGCTCATAATTGCAGCCATGATTTTAAAAATAAGTTTATTCCTACTGTGGACTATATTGCTATTACACAGTCACCATGATGCTCCAACAAATATCTTCTGTATTTTTCTGAAGTTTTCAAAAATTTTCCAACGTCAGAGACTCAGAAAAGTTTTCAATTACAAGTGAATAGGTTTTCTTCTGTTGCCCCCTGGCTGTGCCCCTTTTTCAGCAGGAAGTAGTCAAATTGGCATCTTCTACTTTCCATAAAAACGGAATATAATTTCACAGTGGGGAGCTGTAACCAAGTGTCTAAGCCTCAAAATACATGTTAAAGTTTTTTTCCCTTTTCCTTCCTAATCTCAGAACATAGCCTCGAAATGTACTTTAAAACTCTTTGCTTCCCTCCCTTTCCCACCAGGCACTCCTGTGCAGAGTGCTTGCTTAGAAATTCTAGGGGCTAATTTTAAAGCAAACCAGAGATACTCAACTGCAGAATCCTCCCACTTAGAGGAAGTTATGAACAATGAATTCACCACCACCATGCCAAAGTCAAGATGAGCCAACCAGACCTCCAGATGGGCAATTCTTCAAGATAACCATCAGAAAAAGGCACACAGACCCGTACCCACCTGCATCACTCGTCCATGTTTCTCACACCAAGTTTTCCTTCATAAACCCCTTCACTCAGCCCAAACAGCTGAGATGATTCCTTTGAGGCTTGACCCCAACCATTCTCCCATCTGCTAGCATTTGAATAAAAGCTGCTTTCCTTTTACCATGCCTCGCTTCTTGTGCTTTGATATCTGAGTGGTAAACAGCCAAACGAGTCAGTTACCTCTCTATAGCCCCAAATCCAGTTCACCACCACAGCGAGCCATGTGACTGGTGGGAGTGTCATAATCCTGGAGTGTACCATGGAGTGTACCATGGAGTGGAAGGTTAAGAATAAACCTGCATGTGTGATTTTTTTTTTTTTTTTTTGAGACAGAGCCTGGCTTTGTCACCCAGACTGGAGTATACAGTGGCACAATCTTGGCTCACTGCAATCTCCACCTCCTGGGTTCAAGCAGTTCTCCTTCCTCAGCCTCCTGAGTAGCTGCGACTACAGGTGCACACTACCACATCTGGCTAATTTTTGCATTGTTAGTAGAGATGGGGTTTCACCATGTTGGCCAGGCTGGTCTCAAACTCCTGACCTCAAGTGATTTGTCCTCCTCGGTCTCCCAAAGTGCTAGGATTACAGGCGTGAGCTGCCACACTCATCCTACATATGTGATCTTTATTGAAAAACATACTGTGAAATCAAAACTGACCAAGAAAATACGGATCATATGTTCGTTACAACTGTTTATAAGAAGACAGCTTTCTAACTGGGCTCAACTGGTTTTTCATCTAGACATTGTACATACTCCTCCCCTCCCTCACCTCCACCTACTTCTTTTGCACTCTCTGGAAAGAGAAGTTAAAATTCATAAGGCATTTTAACACAGTTACCAACACAGGGTTTTCTCTACCAATACACTCAACCATCAGATAATCCAAGACAGAAGAATTCTAACCAAATTTCTTTTGTTATGATTTAAAAATACTTACAAATATATTTAGTGAAACTTTCTGACCTTTGATTTCTGGAGTAGGGGAGTCTCTCAAGAATGGAAAATTTTATTTTATGACTTATATAATTATGAAGCTCTTTCCTTCAGTACATTGCGTTTTTCCAACAGTTATAAAAGGAGTCATTCAATAGACAAGAACTTGATAGGACATTATTTAAAAACAATTGGACTATTTTCAAAAAGCATTTTTTATTTTCCATTTTGATTTAAAATAAATTTATATACTAATAGATTATATGCACCTGTAGAAGAATCTTGAAACTAAAATCGAGAATTCCCCACAAAGCCTAAATAGATTTCCCTTGCATCACAGAATAGAACAGTATCAGAATAGTTGCTACAAAACTCCTCTTTTCTCATATTCATTATAAAATAGGAGATGTGTCCATTGGACAGAAAAAGCTTAGATTTTATGAAATCAAGATGGCATCCAAATCCAGGGCATGCTGGGTAGTGCAGGCTCCAGAGGGGTTAGACCTCACTGGAGTCGTCCTGTCCATTTGCCCATTGAACACTGCAATACCATCCTGACACCAGGGCTCTTCTCTCAGTCCTTTCATCTCTTTGTTGTCCTAGTCCACAGAAATTTCTGCACAGCAGAAGAACCGCTGACTCTGAAACTCTGCTCCTTTCTTTCTTCTTCAGTTGAAGAAATTAAAACACTCTGACATGTCTTTGCTAATCTTTGCCGACTTACTCCTACACATACTTCAAAAATCAGGTCAGATGCTTCCTCTTCCAGAAATCCCTCTCTGACAAACCATTCCCCTATTGTTCCACCAAACTGACTCAATAATACCTGTGCTGACAGATTATTCCAGCCAGATACTTCTTCATGTAAAGGCTTCAGAGTCTGCAAAATAAATCACTATTTAATAAACTATATATTTAACACTCCTTATGTTGACTTTACTTAACCCAGCACAAATATGTCCAAAGTAGACTCTATAGTGATTTTAAAATTCTCATTCACTGTGAAAGAATAATAGTTATGCCCAAATATTCATTTCCCTTCTTCTATAGTAGTATAGTAGTATTAAGAGTTTTCATCTGTACACACAGCCTCCCAGAATACATTTCCCAGGCTCCTGTGCAGGAAAGTGTAGCTACATAACTCAGTCCTGGCCAACTGTATGTGAGCAGAAGGCAGCAGTGCAAACACCAAGCTGGGTTCTTAAAGGGAAAGGGTGAATGATCAGTGTTTAACAAATGGTACCAAACATGCTCAATAAATGTTAACTTAAAAAAAAAATAGGTACGACTAGAACCCAGAGGGCAACCTGAATAGTTATCAGAGAATAGGTAGGCTGGAAGGGATAGTCTATGATCAAATCAAAGATTTTTGGGTTTCATCCTAAAACCTAAGGAAAACTCCAAAAAAATATTTAAGCAGGAGGCTGACATAGCCGGATAGATTTCT
Organism: Aotus nancymaae; assembly: GCF_030222135.1. NCBI lineage: Eukaryota > Metazoa > Chordata > Mammalia > Primates > Aotidae > Aotus > Aotus nancymaae. The sequence continues at coordinate 44,282,119 of NW_026988431.1, read as the reverse complement.
CCCTTAGCTCAATCTGGCAGCAGAGTAGCACATGGATCAAAAGATTCAGGCCCTATCTCCAAATGAACCAGAGTAGCTTTGCACAACCGCTAGATAAATATGTTTTGTGAAATCTGGAGGTGAAAATGGGGTAGAGCAAGTAGTATAAACAGATGATCTACCTGATAATAACAATTTGCAACTGTCTGATGGGGGCTCACCACCTTGTCTCTGTGTAGAAAGAAAAGCATATTATCGCTTTTGTCATTAGAAATCTACAATAACCTAAGTTGCTACAAAAAAAATTCCTTGGTCAAAGGACCAAAAATATCACTTTCCACATAGGATTAAACTATTACAGAAGGGTGCCCCGTGAGCAGGTGTAAATTCACTAAAGCTCTTCTCAAGATGAAATCTGACCTATCTTAGTCTGCTTTTTCCATGTGAGTGTATCAGGAAAATCCTCAGGACTTTGCCCATTTGTTGACATCCTTTAGAAGACCCAAGAGTATTCAACAAAACACTGGGAGCAGATGCTGCTGGGGATATCCTCCAGAAAATCTCCACCTGGAGCTGGACTGACCAGCCCTTTCCGTGACATGATCGTCCTTATTTCAGAAATGAGGGGTACCTATACAATTGTGATCCTTTTGCTTAAAGAATATCAAGTATACCCAGTAATGGGATTGCTGGGTCAAATGGAATTTCTATTTCTAGGTCCTTGAGGAATCGCCACACTGTCTTCCACAATGGTTGAACTAATTTACACTCCCACCAACAGTGTAAAAGTGTTCCTATTTCTCCACATCCTCTGCAGCATCTGTTGTCTCCAGATTTTTTAATGATCGCCATTCTAACTGGCGTGAGATGGTATCTCAATGTAGTTTTGATTTGCATTTCTCTAACGACCAGTGATGATGAGCATTTTTTCATATGTTTGTTGGCCTCATGTAATCCAAAGGATTATAAATCGTTCTACTATAAGGACACATGCACACAAATGTTCATTGCAGCACAGTTTACAATAGCAAAGACCTGGAACCAACCCAAGTGCCCATCGATGATAGAATGAACAGGGAAAATGTGGCACATATACACCATGGAATATTATGCAGCCATCAAAAACGATGAGTTCACGTCCTTTGTAGGGACATGGATGAACCTGGAAACCATCATTCTCGGCAAACTGACCCAAGAACAGAAAATCAAACACCGCATGTTCTCACTCATAGGCGGGTGTTGAACAATGAGAACACATGGACACAGGGAGGGGAGCACTATACACTGGGGTCTGTCGGGGGGAAATAGGGGAGGGACAGTGGGGGGTGGAGAGTTGGGGAGAAATAGCATGGGGAGAAATGCCAGATATAGGTGAAGGGGAGGAAGGCAGCAAATCACACTGCCACGTGTGTACCTATGCAACAATCTTGCATGTTCTTCACATGTACCCCAAAACCTAAAATGCAATTAAAAAAATAATAAGAAGAATACCAAGTAAGTTTTGCATACTCTCCTGTAAACTGTCAGCATATCTGCACTGAGGGAAAACGAGTAACATATGCAAATCCTTGCTGGAAGGTTAGGGGAGGGCTTTCCTTCCCAAATAAAGTAAAATAAAAATCACTGTGAACCAAGAGTTAATTTATTGATGGGTAGAGTATAAGCAGCTTTACCAAAAGTCTGGAAGCTCCCCTGGGGAAGAGCAAAAGCACTAGAATACTACCTCCATTTTCTGAAAGGGTAGCCAGTCAGGTCTGCAGACCCTCAGCCACAAAGGCATAAGTGACTCCTTGGTTGTCTGCCCCAATCACCAAGGGAGCAAAACCAGCCTTCAAGGCCTTACCCCCTTCAGGAAATTGAAGAGTCTCATCTTCAAGCAGGGAATGGAAATGGGGCTGGTGATATATGAATATTCTTGAGATACGACATTGGAGATGCAAAACCCTTTGGCCTGTCTTTGTCTCTTGATGCCCAACAATGTATGTTCTGTTGTGATTAAATGGCAAATCATAAGTAGCTCTAGTTCCTAGGGGGTATGAGAAAATGTGGGGAGCAGCCGCTCCCCATGTCCTAGGGCCAGGAGCTTGGACAACGGTAGATCTGGAAACTCTCTACTGGCCTCACCACTCCTAAGAGAGCTGTGGTCAAAGGAAATGGTAAACACCAGCAACCATTCTGAAGAACCTCAATCCAGAGGGCAAGACACAGCACCTGCACAGCAGAAGGTATGTCTGAGGCCAGAGAAAAAAACTAACCAGAAGATCACTAAAGCTGTCTGAAGTCAACAGGGATATGGGATCATGAAATGGAGGAGAAGAGGGCTAGACAGAGACAGGGCTGGATTTGGATGTCAAGTAGGAATGATCCAAGAATATAGACTAAAGATACTGAATTGTCATGAGACGCTGCCCTTTGACAAAGATGAGAATGTAATTGGCTTGCTTTCATAAACAGGGCCTCATAGAAACAGCCTTCCACCCATACCTACTGGCAGATGCTTGGGTACACAATAAGCACCCTGAACCAAATCCCTGTCTCATGTAGAGAAGTCCCAGCACTAAGCAGGACTCCTCTCCCACTCCACGGCAGCCTGAGCCTTCAGGAGTCTTTGGGTCTGACATCACTGGCCTAGGGAGCAGAGGTCTCACTCAGTGTAAAATCCCTAGGCAGGACTGTCTCAGTTTCTTCTGCTGTTATAACAAAATAATTTAGACTAGGTAATTTATAAATAATAGAAACTTTTTTCTCACAACTCTGGAGATCAGAAAGTTCAACATCAAAGTGACAGTAGATTCGGTGTCTGGTAAGGGTTCGCTTTCTGCTTTCAGCCTGTAATCTCAGTAATTTGGGAGGCCGAGGCAGGTGGATCACCTGAGATCAGGAATTCGATACCAGCCTGGCCAACGTGGTAAAACCCCATCTCTACTAAAAATACAAAAATTAGCCAGCCAGGTGAAGTGGTAGGCACCTGTAATCCCAGTTACTCGGGAGGTTGAGGCAGGAGAATTGCTTGAACCTGGGAGGCAGAGGTTGCAATGAGCTGAGATCACACTATTGCACTCTAGCCTAGGCGACAAGAGTGAAACTCCATCTCAAAAAAAAAAGCCACAATCTCCCTGTGTCCTCACATAGAAGAGAGGCATTAACTGTCCTCAAGTGGCAGAAAGACAAAAAATGGGATGAACTCATTCCCTCAAGCCTTGTATAAGGGTATGCCTCCCATTCATGAGGGTAGAGTCCTCGTGACCTAATCATTTCCCAAAGGCCCCACCTCTTAATATTATCACCTTGGAACTAAGTTCCAATTATGAATTCTAAAGGGACACAGCAAGGATCCTAAGAGAAAGAGGCTTTAATGCTCAGTCTAGTAGAAAAACAATGTTATCTATTTTTAAAATGTAGCCATAACAACATAATACTGAATGGCAAGAGGCCTACTATTTGGGCATTCAATTAAAATGTGCCTATGTGTCCCAAATTCTCTTTGGATTATACGTTTAAAAAATAACGATCAGGCACAGATGAAAATTACATGAAACACACCAGGAGACACACGCAACCTTAGAATTCTGTCTCTGAAGAGGGTACATTCACTTATTGCAGGTCCACCTCCAATCTCCTAGTCCCCTTTTATCTGAAAGGATAACGTTTCATATGGGAATTCACAGTTAAGACTCTGAATTACTGGAGACTGGGCCTTGTCTGCTTATTAGCAGGGGCAACCTCCTGCTGTGTCACAGGCATGGCTAACGTCCCATTACGGCTTCTCCATTACTTAGCTCTAATTATTCTAAATTAGTGTTTTCCCATGGCACATCAAAATGGAGGAGCAAAGCCTCTTCTCTCTCTTTGAAGATCTCATCTATTCCTCACCCTCGAAACATTCCAGAGACAGGTAGCCTAGCTACCCAGGACTCTAATTGCTTCTGACAAAACAGACCATTAGAGTAGCCTTTCAGAGATGGGGAACAATAAAAATGAGACAAATTCTGTTGATTCAAACACACCTTTGTTGTGAGCCTACTAAACCTTTCAATGATTTCTGCATTTGAAAAGCAGAAATTGTTCATTTGCAGACTGGAGGAAGCTTCAAGATTATTGCTCAGTGTCAACAACTAGAACAGAAAAATGCCCAGAGTATGCATATGTAGATTCATCCCATCTCAGAGTTATCTCTGAGGAATTCATGATTCATTATACAATACTGCCACTGTACTGAAGTTAATTACGTACATGCGTTATCTCTTCTACTAGATTGGAACGTCTGAGAGAACAGAGACAATACTTAGTGTTTCTTCCCTTCTAGGAACAAGCTGGAGAATATAACCATGCATACACACACTCACACTGTATGTCCAAAGCCCGGCACAGAACATTTCCTATTATTGTAATGAGTTGAGTAGTGCTCTTCAACCATCAAAAACAAAAACAAATAGTGTCTTCAAAAATTTAATAACAAAAGCAAGACATACGACCGTCAATACAGATTGCACCCAATATTTTCAAATATAGCTATATATTGATGCATACAAAGGAGATAGGTAGATAACACCAGAATGTTAATGATACTTATTGAATGGTAGAATCATTTTTAATAAGGTTGTATATCTAAATTGTGAAATGGACTACTGCATAATTTCCAAGCTGCCAAAAGCATCTAAGTTTGCAGCATGTGCTTAAGAGTTTAAAGGAGAAAAGGGAGAATAAGATGGACATTATTACATTCTGTGTTTCCTGAATCTCCAAGATTTGCTGCCTTCTGAATGTGACTGAATAGACTGTACGGGAAAGACTTCCCTCTTCCACAGTCATCACAAAGCAACTACAGATGATTCTGGGTTTCTATCAGCAGATCCCCAAAGCCCTGCTACTGGGAAGGTGATGAGCTGGGAGAAGAGTGTTAGGCTTGCATACCTGGGACTAGCACATATGGAGCCTCTATGCAAATTACAGAAAATTATGCAAATTACAGATGAGTGTCACAAGGCCCCTTCCTTGCTAGGCCTTAGGCTTGGTGACTTTCTCCTTCGTCTTGCACTGTAGCATCTTTGTACAGGGCACAAATTGCCATCCTCTGCTTCAGCCTGACCAGATAACAGGTAAATAAATACGTAATATCACTAGATCTTTGTCAAATCTCCTCCATAGGGGTTCTACCATTTTGTCTTCCCACCAGCAATGTGAGAGTTTCAATTCCCCCAGTCTTGTCAACAGTGGTCAAACTTTTGAATTTTTGACAGTTTTACGTATCAACAGAGTGAGTTGTTTTTTATTTTTATTCTTTTGTCTTGAGTTTTGTTTTTAGCCATCTTAAAGGGTGGTTGTTTTGTTCCCCACATCACTAATGCTTGAAGGAGGTGTCCTTTTCATTCATCTTTGCCACTTTGAGGCCATTGTGCCCCACTCTCCTGAATCCCCACCTCCAAATCTCATGTATAACCAGTCTCCATCATCTACTAACCCATCGCAAACCCTCAGTCTCTCCCTCTCACCTCTGTTTTGCCTGGCATTTCTCATATTTTGAATTAAACTACGCATTTTCTTTATGAGCATAAGCTCTTTGCCATTCTTTTTCTGTGAATTCTTTGTTTGTATCGCTTGTCCATTTTTTAAATCAGCCTGTTTATTCTCAAAGGGCAAATTATCCCAGGGAGAATTTTGCAATAGCAAAGAGAACGCCAATTAGAAATTCTGAATGCTAAAAGTAATTTTTCCGTGTATTTAAACACCAGCAAATATTTTCTGCTCTTCTCAATACTCATCCCTAGAACTTGTCATTAGCTGGAAAGAAAAGCAAACTTGAGCAACCAAAGTAGAAGTTAGTGATGCAAATTCTTTTAAACATTAAATATTTTCCAAATCAATAAATCGAATTTTTAAGACACATTGAAATAAACCAATGCATAACGTCTTCTCAGATTTAATAGCTAATAGTCTTGTTAAAACAGATATTATGAAAGATTTATTTTAATGCGAGTAAAATCATTTACTTCATCTTAAAATGTTTAATATTTTCTATTTTTTATTAGTAAAAATAAAAGTATATGCTAGCTATTGTGCCAATTAGTTTTAGCCTTTCTCTTTTATAAATTGAAAAGGTTTGATTATAATGTCCAAGGAAATAAAATTGCAAATTATGCTAAATTCAAATACAATTATTCTTCAAGACAGAATACCAGGGTTTCTATGTGCTCCCACATTTAATTATGAGTACCATGCCTTATCAAACAAGTAGCTTTCACAGTAAAATAGCATAATGTTAGCAAAAATTGCATTGTATTATTATAGATTTTTTAAATAGCATATTAGTTTTTATAATTTACCATATTAGTTAGGGTTCTATCAATGAAACAGAAGATGGGATTTGTTACAGGAACTGGATCTCCCGCAACTGTGGGAGCTGGTTAACAGTTTCTGCAAAGCTCTTGTCTTCCAGTCTCATGCTGGAGAGGCAAACAAGAGGGACAGGCAGCAAAGTGAGGGACAGCAGAAACAAGCTGGAACCCACAGGCACAATCCGGAGCTCACAAAGCCAGCTGAAACCTGTGTCAGTTCCTGCTGCCTCTGACCTTAATGGCATAGGTGTCCTGCAGAAGCCAGGTTCTTCAGTCATGTAGCTAAACACACATACATGCCCAGGAATCAGAAAAACTAAAGAAGGATCCAGGGAAAGGTGCCGCAATTGCAGATGCAGTTGCCGCCTCTCGCCACAGGTAAATGACAACCCTACATAATGGCTGCTGCTTCACTTCCATTCTTCAAATCCCCCAAGAGTCAATCCTGTGGTGCACCTGAACAGAAACATAGGAAAGGGAAGTCTAGGCACTGTATTTCAGCCTGGCCAATCTGACACATTTCGAAGCCACAGCAGCCTACCTCTTGTCAACCTGGCGCCCATATGTATGGTAAATGCATATATTAGTCTGTTTTCACACTGCTAAAAAAACTACCTGAACCTTCTTAATTTATAAAGAAAACAGATTTAATTGACTCACGGTTCCACATGGCTGGGGAGGCCTCAGGAAATTTACAGTCACAGTGGAAGGCAAAGGAAAAGCAAGCCCTTTATTCACAAGGAGGCAGGAGGTGGTGGGTAGAAAGCACCGCACTTTTAAATCATCAGATCTCACAAGAACGCTATCGTGAGAACAGCAAGGGGGAAGGCCGCCGCCATAATGCAATCACTTCCCACAAGGCCCTTCCTTCAACATGTGAAGGTAATTCAACACGAGATTTGGGTGGGAACACAAGAGCCAAACCGTATCAGTGCATTTGACAGTGATCATAAGCATAGACCCTGAGAATGACGCCGTATGGTAGGTGCATCTGAGTATTTGTTTGGAATTCTGAGCTAAGGAATTCAGGAATGGCCAATCAGGAGAGTCATTTCTTATCTATAAGGAACACCTGAGCCCCTGGATGGTCCTGTGGAACACCTGCTGTACAGGAGAATCAAGGCCTTTTGTTTTGCGTTAACAGTAAGGTTGCCAGGTGGAGATTGTTAGGGGGAGTGCTAAGTGAAAATGCTTTGTAAGCTACATGCTTTCTGCGAAACGGCTGCAGTGCTCTTGCCCATCCTGCCGCTGCTGGACTACTCTATATGTACATTTCCCCACTAATAAAGCCCTATGTCTCGCTTGCTGGCTCTAGGTCTCTTCATGGACCTCTTGAACCTGGTGCCATCTCTATTGAAGCTAATAGGGGTCTAACGTGACACCATACACGTCCTTAAGCCATGTATCTCCAAATAAAGACAAAAACAAAGCCATACTTTGCCTACATACCTGACACACAAATCCTACTTTGCCTAAACACACAAATCCAGGAGTGAATGCAAAGTCCTTTTGTTTTTCTTGGGTAATGTTCCTTTTTCTCATGGCATATTCACACTCCCTCTTAGCTATCCTGTAACCCACCAAGAACGTTAAATACTTTGAACACATTTTATGTTAGATGACAAAAGGATAATAAGGGAGAAAAAACTGAAACATATTCTGTTAATAGGTACCAAAATGAGAAACACCCATAAGTATTACATTTTTGCAACTGGGCATGTGCTTATAGTCCTCACCTTTCATAGCTGAGTTGCCCTCAGCAAATGCCTCAGCTAATCCTTACCAGGTGGAGTAGATAAACCAATTCTGTCAGGTTCAGGTAATTTAAATAGTAACATTGCTGCTTTTATAATCAATTCTATCAGGTCCAGGTAATTTAAATAATAACACTGCTGCTTTTGTAATCTGGCTTGCAGTTTATTTCCCAGTGGTTTTTATAATATCCCTTGAAATGTGTAGAGTTCAAAGAGTTTAGTGCCATCACTGTGGCAAAACTCCTTTCACTCCCATCTACTTCTTATATCAACCAAAAGAAAAATGGGAAAGTAATTGTTCAGCCTTGTCTCATTCTAGAAATAATATCCACCCAATAACTAAATGAGTTGAAAAAATTATATTACTAAAAATTTATTTCCAACATAAGTTTAATGTTTGTTTAGTGTGTGTTTATCAAAATTTGTAGTAGATTTGTTATTTTGATCAATTGTACACAAAACCTATCTAAATTATGATTTTAACAGAGCCTTATGGTCACAAGAAATAAAACTAATTATAAAATTTTTATTTACACACATACATTTGTTGCAGAAAATACAATAGGACAATCAAAAGACTTCCAAGCATAAACATTTATTACATTACAATAAAATTCTATGGGGTAGTGGAATGAAAATGTGAGTTCAAAGAGAAAAAGTAAAAAAAAAAAAAGTCCTACTTTAAATATTACATAAGAGCATTTATATTAAAGAAAAACTTCATGTGCTTTTAAAATAAGGATAGCAGGTGTAAAATTATTGTGGTATTTACATTCTACTGGATATATTTAAAAGATCAATATATCAGGGTTTTTTTCTTTTTTTTCTTCTTTTTTTTTTTTTATAGAGATGGAGTTTCACCATGTTGCCCACACTGTCTTGAACTCCTGGCCTCAAGCTATCCACCCACCTCAGCATCCCAAAGTGCTGGGATTACAGACATGAACCACCACACTGGCCCCAATGTAGCAGTTTTAATTTAAAATGTTAATAACTACTACATGCCAGAAATTACATCCTTTACAATTATACTATATAAATCTGTAAGAAAAATTTTAGATATCAACTGAAAGGTGTTCAGTGGGTACACAGTTTTCAAAAAATGTTTGCTTAGGTGTATCCAAGCAAAAAAAATGTCAATTGACACTTTCTGAGCTCTTAGTGCTCACCACTGTATTCAGCTTTTCTCACAATTTAATACTTTGGGTAACTACTGTGTGAGGTAGATGTTATTCTTATTTTACAGAAGAGGAAACCAGGGTATAAGAGGTACACTGTCACCGGTAATTTACTTTTAAATATTTTAACATAGGCTGTGTTATCAATGTGGGTGTTAGTTTAGACTATACCCTTGTGACAGTCATTTCCCTAATCAGGAATATACACCCCAGGGGTGGGTTGCTGGCCCCACTCCAGAAGGACTACTATAAGCTCCTCAGCTATTTTTATCTCTAGCCAGCCCTTCAAGTTTTTTCATTAGCATAATGAATATTAAAATGACTTTCCATTGATAAAAATTAATAGTTTCCTCAACATATATGGGTGATTAAAATAAAGAACCTACTTGGAATATAAGAATATTTAACCCTTATCAATGGAATATAAGAAATTTAACCCTTATCAATGACCCCCCAGCTTGATTCATAAAAGGTCCTGGGTCCACCTGCTGATTCCGGAGGATTCTTGGTTGTCTGACTCCAACCACATGGTTCACAGACTCCTGCCACTAGAATAGAGTTGTCTTTTGTTTTGTTTTGTACCTGCTTACTAGCAAACATCTTATGTGTAGCAGAATTCAGCCTGAGAACTCTATTCCTGAAACTCAGTAGCAAAGTTGCAGCAATTCCTGTATTATGATCCCCACTACCCCAGATATTGAAGAGTGTCCAGGATCTCCCAGGAGCAGTGTGTGCTTTGTCAACCTGGCTTACATATATTGGCACAAAAGGTTAAGAAACCTGCTCAAGGTCACACACCTCGATAGTGACAAAGCTGGGGTTGGAACCCCAGGGCTGTCTGCCCCTAAAACCTACCCTCCTAATGACCCTGTTCCGCAGCCTGGCATGGAATTTATGAAAGGCAATAATTTCAGGGTCACAGGAATGGAATAAGGGGTCAGAGAGCAAGCTACATGACAGTCTCCACATGCCTCCTTCCAGGCAAGTCTGAGGTTTGGTTGAGCTTTTCTTCAGAAAAAACAAACTTTCAAGAAGTGTTAACTGAGTACTGCTAAATTGGAAATTCTTTAACTCAGAAGTGGGCCTACTTACTATTCAACTGTGCAGATGACCACAGATACGGAAAGTGTGGCTCTAGAGGCGAAACGCTAATTCTCGAGGTGTTGCAAATGGCAATTAAGCAATATAGTTGCTGTGACTTAGTCTTTCTAAGCTGCCTTTCTCTCTGTCATTGGAGGTCAGGCCCTAACAGGAAGAACTGTAACCAGTTTGCTGAGGAGTCTGCTCTTGCTAGTACTACATGCATGAAATTGTTTTGTGTTTTGTTTTTATCACTGTACCCTAACTGTCAAATGTTGACTCTTCTTTCTCCACTGGTACATCTTGGACAGATCTTACTTTCTAGTTATCAAAAGTTATTTTAAATGTCCATGCAGTTGATACCTCCCACCTATGTTTTACGCAAAGCTTTTTCCCTTCCAAATCCAGCCAGGCTATGACTGTGGGGCTTGACACAGGGAGAAGTGGTGTTCTGCTCTCTCTCCTACTCCTGACTTGGGAGTAGGTAGGGTTTCCTGACTTGGGAGATCTGGCATCTGGCCACCTAGTCCAGCCCCCACCTCCTGTCCTTAGCAGTCCTGCCCAGAGCCTCTTGCTTCTGGGTCCCCTCACCTAGTGGGCAGCTCTCTGGACCTTCTGGAAACCCTCACATCCATATCTCACCAGTCAGTGGTGTCTACCCCACTGCCATCCTGTCTCAGTTCCATCATCTCTCTCCAGTTCTCCCTGCCCTGCTCAGGTAGGTGGAGGGCAGTTCAACAAGCTCACTGCCCAAGTCCATGTCCAATCAGGGAACTATGACTATAATGGGCTGAATGGTGGCCCCTCAAGATGCCCAGGTCCTAATCTCTGAAACCTGTGAATATATTACTTTACATGATTAAAAAAAAAAAAGATTTTACAGATGTAGTTAAATTAAGGATTTTGAAATTGGGAGATTATCTGGGTAGGCCCAGTGTAATCACATGGGTCCTTAAGAGAAGGAAGAAAGAGGGTCAAAGTTAGGAGAAGGCCATGTGACCCCACTGGAATCCCTTCCCTTGGCTTTGGTGTTGGGTAGGAAGAGCTTCAGCACTCTCACCCCCATCAGCTGATGGCTCACAACTCCCAACACTGCTTTCTCTACTGAACCCCCATGACTACCCCCATCCCCATCCCTTCTGCAAGCTGCCTTTGGCCTATACAGATGGGAAGAGTATGGGGGTGATGGCTGGGATTGGCTAAGCCAATCCACATTTTATTGGTCCGGGAGGAAGGTGACTGGTCTCAATTTTTAGAGGATCCTTGGCATCTTTCTCTGCAGAACGTGAGAAATATAAGACTCCTTTGCCTTCAGCTTTGGGCCCTGGCCATTAATTCCCAGGCCAAGGAAAAGCCCCACTCAGTATTCTGTTACTCCGATCTGGAAGCATGAGAGGGCAGTATGTTTTTCCTGAGACATCTGTTGTTCTACAGGGTTAGATCTGACTCTCCTCATTCCATATCTGGGTACCCTTTATAGGAATTTAAGACTTTTCATTTAGAGAAAATATTAACTCATTTCTTTGTAATCTGATTCTAATGGATCAACAATAAAGCCTACCCCCTTTTTTTTTTCACGCATCCAATACCTTGCCTTCATCTTACTTCCAATCCACAACAATTAAATCCAACAATTAGAAACAAGATCACTGAAAGCTATTCAATGCATTTGCTTGGTGAAATTCATTCTATTACTAAAGGGGTCTCCTAGGGCTCCCCACTCACCCTCTACCCTTTGCTGAGTGGTGTTATTACTTAGGATGCATTCGACTGCAAATAATAAACAAAAGAAAACAAAAAACCTGCCAAACAGTAGCATCCATCAATAGGGAAGTGGTTAAATAGAGGTGGCTGTGTGCAGTGGCTCATGCCTATAATCCCAGAACTGTGGGAGGCCGAGGTGAGTGGACCACATGAAGTCAGGTGTTCAAGCCCAGCCTGGCCAACATGGTGAAACCCCTCCTCTACTAAAAATACAATTGGTAGGGCATGGTGGCGCATGCCTGTAATCCTAGCTATTTGGGAGGCTGAGGCAGGAGAATCAGTTGAACCTGGGAGGTGGAGGTTGCAGTGAGCCGAAATAGCACCACTGCACTCCAGCCTGGGTGACAGAGCAAGATTCCATCTCAAAAATAAATAAATAAAATAAATAGATATACATCCACATAATGGAAAATTACTTAGCTGATAAAAAGGCATGAGGATGTTACATACTGATGTGGAAACACCTCTAGGACATAATGTTAGGTGAGAAAAATAACTCGTAGAACAATACACATAATGTTGCCATTTCTGTAAGAAAGGGAAAAGGTGCTTATTTGCTAATATTTGTCCATAAAACACTGAAAGACCACAAAAGCAACTCTTACAGTTGTTGGTAAAAAAGGTGGAAGACAGTGAAGGCAGGATGAATGAGGACAGGTATAGGAATCAAAGTTCTCAATGGATACTCTTACATTGTTTTCATATATAGCCAGGTGAATGCATTACCTATCAATGCTTTTCATCTTTTAAAAAATGTGGTTATGTAAGATGTTACTATTTAGAGTATTCGTGTAAAGGTTCTGTGAAAATTCTGCATACTACTTTTTGCAGTGTTTTTACAAGTAAAATTATTTCCAAATGAAAAGTTTTAAAAGAGTTTTCAAAATAAATCTTAGAGATAGTGTTAGACGTGTAACAAATAAGACATAAAAAAATCATCTAAATATCAATTATGTACTTACTGAGAGAGGAAATAGACAAGGGGATGTGGGGACAGGACAGTAGAAAGGGAAGTGGCTAAGAGAATCAGAGAAGGACTAATTAAAAAAAAAAAAGAAAGAAAGCTGGTATCCTCCACCCCATTTTCAAAGGTCCCATGTACTTTTCCCCATATTGTTATTAATATAAAGAAAACTCCACTACTACCGGTAAATCAGTGGTTCTTGACACCATCCTGGGACAACCTTGCGGTCCAAGCACTGCTTCTTGCTGGATGCTTTTCCTCCCTCCCCCATGCTGCCACGCGGTGCAGGGGCACAGGCTCAGAAGGAAAGACCAGAGCGCTTGCAGCAGGGTTTCATTTGTGCCCTTTCAGTTGAAAGCACTTACCACAGGCTGCAGCGACCGGCAGGATTCACACACTTCCCTCCACAGGAGAAAGCACGCGAATTAAATCCTCACGCTGCAGGTCAACAAAAATAAAAGCCTTTACTGCGGGGAATGTGTTTACCAACCCCAGTTCCTGGGAACCAGAGCCTCAGAATCTGGTTACCACAGTGCAGGAGAAATCGCTGGGAGGCTTATTGAGGGAAGCCTGCGGTGTAGCTCGCCCAAAGCAAGCCATCTCCTGCTTGCTTTCAGGCTGCCGCCTCAACACTCTCAAAAAGTTCTCCATATTCACAGAGATTGTGCAACCCGAGGTCCTAGTCTAAAAGAGTCTAAAGGAGTCCCCAGGAGGGTTATTGTGAAAATAATGTCAGCATCCAGATGGTAGGAACAACAGTTTTAAAAAGTTTACTACACCTTGTATTCAGGTCTATTTCTTTAGCCCTAACACTCCAAGCAATCACGCAGTTTTAATTTGGGGTCAGTTTTCCAAAGCAAATTTGCTAAGGCTCTATTTTCTTCTTCAAGAATAAGGTGGCAAAGATGGGTTGTATGAGCGGGACCTGGAGAGACTGCACCAGCTCTACACTAATAATAACTTGTGCAATAATGCAATGACGTACCAGTTTTTACTGAGCATTTAAGTGCTTTGCATGCTTGACCTTTTTGTTTGTTTGTTTGTTGAGCTGAGTCTCGCTCTGTGGCCCAGGCTGGAGTGCAGTGGCCTGACCTCCTCTCACTCCTCCTCCCGGGTTCCAGAGATTCTCCTGCCTCTGCCTTCCAAGCAGCAGGGACTACAGGCGCCCACCACCACACCTGGTTAATTTTTTGTATTTTTACTGGAGACGAGGTTTCACCGTGTTAGCCAAGATGGTCTCGATCTCCTGACCTCGTGATCTGCCCGCCTCAGCATCCCAAAGTGCTGGGATTGCAGGCGTGAGCCACCGCACCCGGCCGCATACTTGAACTTTTAAAATCTTCATCGCAATTATATAAAGTACTTTTATTTCTGATGAAATGAGAAAAAAGCTGAGATTTAAAGGGTGTAAGTCATTTGCCTAAGACCACTCAGCCACAGTATTTCATCAAATCTAAGATGCCACTATTATTTCATATATCATTAAAAAAGAAAAACATGCTGCTAATTAAACAATGATGTAATATCAACTGCAAGACAATTCCCAAGTCAGAGGCATTAAATGTGTAGATTCTGAAGTGCAATTGTGAGTGGTAGAACTACTCTGCTGTTTACAGGGCATTTCCACAGTCATTGTCAAATTTCTTCTCAGAAAAACCCTGTAAGTTATAAAGCAGGCATAATTATCCCATTTTTAGGTGAGGACATAGGTTCAGAGTAGGTAAGCAATTTGCACAAAGTCACAGAGCTTACATGCACTTATGACTCAAACACAAAAATTCTGGCACTTAAGACAGCGCTTCCTATATCAATCATGCAGCTTCCCCTCACCTTAAGAAATGTCTTAGGCGGTCGGGGCATGGTGGCTCACACTTGTAATCTCAGCACTTTGGAAGGCCAGGGTGAGGAGAGAGTGTTGATCGAGGCCAGGAGTTCAAGACCAGCCTGGTCAACATAGGGAGCCCTCATCTCTTATTAAAGAAAGAAGGGGCTGGGCGCAGTAGCTCATGCCTGTAATCCCAGCAGTTTGGGAGGCCAAGGTGAATGGATCACTTGAGGTCAGAAGTTCAAGACCACCCTTACCAACATGGTGACACCCCATTTCTACTAAAAATACAAAAATCGGCCAGAAATGGTGGCCCATGCCTGTAGTCCCAGCTACTGGGAAGGCGGAGGCAGAAAAATTGCTTGAACCTGGGAGGTGGAGGTTGCAGTGACTCAGGATTGTGCCATTGCACTCCACTCCAGCCTGTGTGACAGAGCAAGACTCTGTCTCAAAAAAAAAAGAAGAAAAGAAAAGAGAATTTAGAAATGCCTTGGTGACCAGGCATGGGAGATCAATGCCTGTAATCCTAGCACCTTGGGAGGCCGAGGCACGCAGATCACTTGAGGTCAGGAGTTCGAGACCAGCCTGGGCAACAAGGCGAAACCCCGTCTCTACTAGAAATATAAAAATTAGCTGGGAATGGTTGCACAACCCTCTAATCCCAGCTACTTGGAAGGCTGAGACACAAAAATTGCTTGAACCTGGGAGGCAGAGGTTGGAGTGAGCTGAGATGGCACCACTGCACCTCAGCCTGGGGGACAGAGCGAGACTTTGTCTCAAAATAAATAAATAAATAAAAATAAAAATGCCTTGCTATTCTTATTTATCAATGGAATTATTTGAACAAGCATAGAGGACAGGCAGCAGGAGACCGCTTATACTTACAACCATGACAATATTATCCTGCTGAGCTCTTTGGTTGTGAGTGAAATGCTGCCCCTTATTCAGTTTAATTCATGAAACACTTACTGAATTATGCTATGAGCTAACACACACTGTGTCAGGCAGGAGACTGGGGCTACTTTAGTTTACAAATTTTACTGTGAAAACTTTCAAGGATACAGAAAGATTGAAAGAATAATATACAGTGAACCCTCATATACCTCCGTCTGTGTCGCACTCACTAACCTTTTGCCGTGTTTGCTCCTACCATGTGCATGTTGGTAATCTCAGTGAGCATAAGTTGCAGCGGTTATAACACTCTACCTTAAATATTTCAATATTTATCTTCTAAAAACAAAAATAATTTTTTACGTAAGCATAGTACCATTATACTTGTGGACGTCAGTTCTGTGTGTCAGCCTGGCTACACTACAGTCCCCTTATTGAAACACTAATTTAGGTGGACTTTAATCACATCTAATCTGTAGGGATAATTTAAGTCCATAGTCACTTGATTTTAAGGGAGATTATCCTGGATAATCTGGGTGGGCCCGATACACTCAGCTGAAAGGCCCAAGAACAAAGCTAAGACTTCCTGAAAGAAGAAGAAATTCCACCTGTAGATAGCAGCTTCACCCTGTGCCCAAGAGTCCCAGCCTACCCTTCCTGACAGCCTGCCCTAGGGATTTCAGACTTGCCTAGCCAGCGGCCATAATCACACATGCCAATTCCTTGTAATATATTTCCTTATATCTCCTACTTGTTCTGTTTCTCTAATTAAAATCTGATTGACACGATACCTACAAAAATTAACATTATGCCAATAGTATCTTCCTTTTTTGATTATTTTTAACCTAAGGTCATGGGATGGGCTTGAAGGGTTGGAAAAAAACCTGAAACTGAATGTAGTGTTTGAAATGTTTGTACACTTTGTTAATTTTTCTGGAGAAAAAAAAAAATCTAGCTTTCATCAAGTCCTCAAAATGTGCATTACCTCCTAAATGATCAAGAGCCACTGCATTAAATACATCTTTCTAGCTCCATAAACCTGACAGCAGTGGTAACAGAAAAAGGCCAACTGACTTTAAGGGAGGCCTGGGTGAATCCCTGGGACAGGTGGTGGGGAAAACAGCCAGCAACCCTGCAGTCGTTCCAGAATTTCATTCTCGTTAGTTCATAGTGACATAGGTATTTACAGTATATTGCCAATCTCTTAAAGACAAGGACAGAGGGAGTAAGTCCCTGCAAGTTTCATTGTTAGTGGCTACAGGCACAAAGCAACTTAAATTTAGCCATCCTTATGGAGGCAAAGAACCACAGTAAGGTTTTGCATTTAATCTTAATGACCTCATATTGTAAATAAATATTTGGCACAAAAGGCTGAAGAATAATCCTTTGGCCAATATCCTTCTTGCCAAGATTAAAATGTAAAAGGCAGTGAAATGGCTGCTATCCAGAGTGGGAAGGAGGGGAGCAGCTGTTGACTGACCAAGTTAGAAGGTGCCAATTAATATCAGTTAAGACTTCAGAGAGAAGAAAAACCTTTTTAAAGTTTCTTTTTTTTTTTTTTAACAAAAATAGTACATTCTCAAGGACTGATATTTTTTCCTATTTTGAGTTTTATTAAATCCCTGAAAGAGAGCAGTTTTATAAATGCAGGCACTCCTCCTATTTACAAAAATCTTACTTGTAAGCAGCCATATTATATATGCCCTTCTTGTCACACATCAGATACCGCCCATGACAAGGCAGAGCAGAATCCCGCTGGAAGTATTCCCCTCTCTCACTGGGGTTCGGGGGTGGGGCAAGTGACCTTCCCTGTGTTGGCTAAACTCAGCCCAGCCCCTGAGCTAATCCTTGTCTGAGCAGGAATAGCCAGCAGCTCCAGGTACACTGTCATATGGGGCCTGGGGTTGCTCACAGGGGCATAAAGCTAATGTCCAGTGTCACCGGGACTGCCCTGTGCCCAGAGGTAACCGCCCAGCTGTGTTCTTCTTCCAGTGAGCTGGCCAGTTCCGGAGCTCAGCTTCTGCCTTTTGTTTCCTTACTTATAACTTGATTTTCTACCTGCGACTGCAACCCTCTTCCACACCTAAGTTAATTCCACAACAAGGGGTAGTAGCATGTTTGAACTAAGAAGGAAACTCCATTCCAGAACTTCACATGCATTTATTTACACCAGTCTTCATGATCAGGGTTAGAGAAGAGTTAGCGAGTTTCCTGAATTCTCAGATCAAAGGTTTAATGTTATAGCAGTTCATTTGTACAGCTATAACAAAGTACCTAACACTGGTTGATTGATTGATTGATTGATTCTTTCCTTTTTTATCTTATTGTAGACTGGTTAATTTTAAAAGAACAGAAATTTATTTCTCACAGTTCTGCAGAATGGGAAGTCCAAGATGAAGCTGCCGGCAGGCTTGGTGTCTGGTAACGGCCCTGGTCTCGGCCTCAAGATTGTGCCTTTTTCCAGCATTCTTCAGAGTTGACAAATGCTGTGTCCTCATATGGTAGAAGGGCAGAGGGCAAAAAAGGGGCCCAGCATTCTCTCCAGCTTGTTCACAAGATCACAAACCCCACGAAGGCACAGCCCTGATGACTTAGTCATCTCCTAAAGGCCCCACATCTTTTTTTTTTTAATGGGTATATAGTAAGCACATATATTTATGTGGGGTATGTGTGATGTTTTGATACAGGCATACAATATGTAATAATCATATCGGGGTAATTGGGGTATCCATCACCTGGAGCATTTATCATTTCTTTGTGTTAGGAACATTTCAATTACACTCTTTTAGTTATTTTAAATCTATAATACATTATTATTGAGCGTACTCACCCTGTTGTGCTGTCAAATATAAGGCCCCACCTTTTACCACCATCACACTGGAGATGAAGTTTCAACATTGAGTTTTACTTTATTTTACTTTATTTTATTTTTTGAGACAGAGTCTTGCTCTGTTGTTCAGGCTGGAGTACAGTGGTGCAATCTCAGCTCACTGCAACCTCTGCCTCCCAGGTTCAAGCAATTCTCCTGCCTCAGCCTCCTGAGTGGCTGGGACTACAGGTGCACACCACCACGCCTGGCTAGTTCTTTTTGTATTTTAGTAGAGAGGGCTTTCACCATGTTGCCCAGGCTGGTCACGAATGCCTCAGCTCAGGCAATCCACCCATTTCAGCCTCCCAAAGTGCTGAGATTACAAGCATGAGCCACTACACTCAGTCTTCAACATTTAAAAATATGATGTTTAGTTACACTAATGTGGCAAATAGGGATCATCACCTGTGCCAGCACCAATGGACCAGTCGTGGCTGCCTAGAGTGCAATGTGGAGCATCATGAGGTCACACCATGTGACCTCAGCAAAAGGAGTGCCAGGATCAATTAGCAATGCCAACTGTGGGTGTAGGAGTGAGGAGAGGCACAGGGCATGCAGTGCCTTGCTGGCCCTGGGCCTGGAAGCTGACTATCAGGAGGAAAGCTGTGTCTTATCGGATACAGTCAGGTTCAGAAAGTCATAAGCGGAAAGGCTTTCAGGAGCCAAGCAGGTACCATGAAAGAACAAAGCAGGCCCCAGGGGAAGGGGGTGCCTCTATGTGTGGAGGGCATATGGCTAGTAGAGTATTTTTGGCAGGAAGTAATAGAAAAACCCAACTCAACTGGTTTGAATGATAGAGATCTGCATTACTTTACCTGATGAGGCTTTGAGAGGCAGGGTGACCCAGATGTGCTGTGGTGAGGTTCCAGCTCTATTTCCCACTCTTCTTTCAATTTTCCCCTCCTCCGTGTGAACAGCCCATCACCACCATCTGATAGTAACGGATTTAGGAACCCAGCTGGTGTTCCCAGGGCTGGTCTAGAGATGGGCATATGATCCAATCTGGCCTAGACTTCAGAAAATGCCTTACTTCATGGTTGAAGCAGAGGTTTTCTTTTCCTGTCTGTGGGTATGAACAAGAAAACTTATGACCCCATCACTACTGTCATCTTGCAACCACAGGGAGAAGTCAGCTTGAGGACGCTCCACGTGGAGGAGGGGAAAGCTGAAAGAAGAGTGGGAAATAGAGCTAGACCCCTCACCAAAGCATATCTGGCTTCCCTTGTCTCTTGAAGTGCAACATGTGCTATGATCAAGAAGTGTTTCATCTGGAAGCTCTAGGAAAAGATGTGTTTTCCTTCGTTTCCCAGCTTCTAAAGGCCCTCTGCATTCCTTAGCTTGTGATGTCTTCCCCCATCTTCAAAGCTGGCAATGTTGCCACTCAGAGCAACATTTCATAATCATATCTCCTTCTGACTACAACTGGGAAAGGATTTCTGCTTTTACAGATCTCTGTGATTAGATTGGACCACCAATAAGGAATAATGTCTCTATCTCAAAGCCTTTAACCAAATCACATTGGCAAAGTTCCTTTGCCAGTAAGATAATGTATTCACAAATTTCAGGGACTTAGGACTTGGACAGCTCTGGGCGGGTGTTATTCTGCCTACCATACCACCTCACGGTTCCTTCAGGCCCACATCCACACTTTGGGGTTGTATATTTCCAAACTCTAGATAGAGGTCAAGAAAGTCAGGTCAAAAAGTATTTCCACAAGAATAAAAAGAAAAAACTAAGTGGATTCAGCAATGTGTTCCATTTGATGGATAATAGTCTCTCCCTGGATTAAATAATAACTATTCAAAAGGGCCCACAGGTTAACTTTAGCCAAAAGAAGGCTGAACAAAGCTCAAATTAAACTGCGTAAATTCCGTGAAGTCTTTGGAGAGTTTGCTGTATAAGAGGAAGGTCACAGGTGATACCGTATTTCTTATAACCCCAAGGACACAATAACTTTTATGTCAAACTGGAAATAAAATAAAATGCTGGCTTGTGAAAATTTGTCAGATCAAGAAGAACATCTTGACTGGACAATGAGAAAATATATAACTCTTCAGTCACCTCCTCGATCCTTTTAACTCTGGGGATTGCCATTGAATAGCTAACCCAGTCATGGAAATTAACTTATCCAGTCAAAAGGAAATTGCCTGCCTAAGGATGAATACAGAGGATCTGGCTACAACTAAAAACTCTTGCTCTCTTAGCTTGGCTACTCAAGAGAAAAGGAAAGGGAAGTGTGAAAACATCAAATAGAAGAAGCAGTAATGAGTTTTGCCAGCTACCTTTTTCTTCAATAGTGAGCAGCTGCCAGGAATGAACATAAGGAGTCAGGGCTCAGCAGACATGGATTGTAGCCCCCACTGGGGCATTAACTGGTTGTTAAGACTTTGGTCAAAGGCCTTAACCTTTTTGGGGACCATATTTCCTTGTCCTTTTTTTAAAAAATTCTAAAACTATTGACATGCATTTTTTAAGATGTGTTAAGAAAATTTATAATACTCCCACCTCATAACACACACACACACACACACACACACACACACACACACACACACCTCTACCTCCTCTTATCCCACCTCCCAAGGGTGAATATTGCCTCAATACCTTTCCCCATATTCCTACATAAAGATTTGATTTTTTTGTTCTTAGAAAAACCGAATTATACTATGTTCAAGACTCCACAATTTTTTTATTCAACTTACTATGATGATCCTCTAGAACAATTCATACAGATCTAATTCATTTCTACACACTAATTTAAATTGGAATTATGAATACACCAAATTATATTTATACCAAAATATATCCTATTGATATACAGTTCAGTTGTATCAATTTTGTTTTGTTTTGCTACACAAAAATGTGCAACAAGCATCTTGATTATGTATTTTTATGTTCTACAGCTTTCATTTCTGAAGAATATACTCCTTAAAATAAGATTTGGGGCAAAAATATCTATTTTTAAAAGTTTTAATAAATATTGCTATACTATCTCCCTAAGAACAGTAATAATTTTCAGTCCTACCTTCAATATGTGAGGAGGTTGTTTTCCCTCTCGCCATTAGTACTGTATGTCATTAATCTGTTTAGTTTTTGCCACTTGATAAGGAAAAAATAGTATCTTGTGTTAATTTGCAATTTTGAATGCTAGTAAGGTTGTTCATCTCACTTGTTAGTAAACTTTAGTTGGTAATTTAGGCTTTTACTCTGGACAGACACTATTCTCATGAGAAAAATGGAGACATATTTTGGACTAAATCTCTAGCAAAATCACTGTAACTGTTATCTGGAATACCAGGTCAGCCAGAAACCAGTCAATGCCTGAAAACAGTCTGTAGCTTGACTGTTGTATAATAACACCTCAACCCCATTTTAAGGAACACCTCCAAAAAACTTCTGGAGAAGTCTAAATTGCAAACAATGACCACCACCACAGAGGCAGGAGTGATGGATGCCAAGTTCAACATAAGTTTGTCTTTGACACCAAGGCACTGACAAACCAGGAATGATGGCAAAGCTAATAGTGACTTCCTGAAGCACCGGATTGAGAAGCATTCTGAGGATCAGGGCTCGGCAGAAAAAGAGACTGAGTAGCAGTGTGCTTGGGGGCATGCGAATATCAAGGAGCAATATCCCAGGTGAGGGCCCTGATTGGAATTGACACCTGGGCTCAAAGGTTCCCAGAGCTCTTTGATCTGGGTAGGAGGAAAGACTCATCCCTCATCCCTGCCATAGCTTCCTCCTGAGGCCACACAGGACCAGGGGCGTCCTCCTCCTCTCTCTTCCCCAGCCCTCCCTTTCTTTGACTCTGTTTCATTTTATCCAGAATTCACCTGAATAAAAACATTATTGAAAATGGAGAGAATACAGAGATTTTCCACATTGTAAATCCACTGGGAATGGCCAGACAGGGATGGTAAGGGAGAAATTAAATGACATTTGAAAATCTGCAGACAAGAGAAATTGTAGGCAAAATGTCAGACATAAAATCTCCAGCTCTCTTCACAGAATTAGCATTCAAATCACAAAAGACAAAACAAAACAAAAAACTCTCACTGCCAAAGCTTAGAATGCCTGCATTTCAGCTCCATCCAGGAATGGTGCACATTTTCTCTCCCAAAATGTGAGCTGGCCAGGCACTTCTCTGCCTCCTCCCATCTCCCCTTGACTGTACCTCCTTTATCAGGACATCGCCTGACCCCTAGTGGTGGAATAGCCTGCAGCTGCACCAGATGAGCTTGTCAAAATACTAATTTGCTGACAGGTAGCAGCATTTCCTTAAAAAAATGAATATATGTACATTACCACAGTAGAAAATGGGTTTCTGACTTTAAGAAGATCTTCAAAAAGGTAAACTTCAGAGAAGTTAACAGAGATGCCTAAACACCAAAGAACACAGCAATCCTTGTCACATGACAGGAATACATGACATTTTTCCTGGATTAGTAAAAGCCTTGACATCCCAGGTTCAAACGATCTCCTGCCTCTGCCTCCCGAGTAGCTGGGACTACAGGTGCGTGCCTCCACCACACACAGCTATTTAAAAATTTTTTTTTTTTTGTACAGACAGAGGTCTTGCTATGTTGTCCAAGCTAGTCTTGAACTCCTGGACTCAAGCGATCCTCCTGCCACAGCCTCCCAAAGTGCTGGGATTTTAGGCATGAACCACTGCACCCAGCTAGGCCTATCTTTAAAAATGAGTAAAGATCCTCTGGTCCTGCTCATGTCTGTCTTTCTTTCTTTTCTTTCTTTCTTTTTAAAAAAGAGTAAAGCATTGAATCCAAGATAACAAAGTGACAATGTGTCTACAATTCATCTAAACCCACCTTGCTCAAGACTTCATGAAGTAGAAAAGCCTAGAAACCAGGTGTTCACAGTCCTATAAAGTTCATGTGCCTTAGATTGATGCCACAGAAATTAGTTTTAAATGGTGGTCAAAGGAAATGGGGAAAAATGCATTTGTGAAATATTTTAGTCTATTTCATGAAGCATTAAGCAATGGATGAAAAGAAGTTGAAACTGAGACAAATGATCTTAAATGAGCTACAACCTTGGTCTATCCAGAGTTTGCCTGCAAACCCCACCCTGCCCTTGTCAGAATGACTCAGACTTGGGTGGGCTGAGCCTCAAAGGGGAAGGTCTCCGAAGCCACAGTTGAAGGACTCTAGCACAGGCCAGGTTCCCCAGGTCCCCCTTCCATATTCCCCCAAAATGGCCTCAAGTCCAGATTGCTCTCAAAAGTAGGGTGACTCTCACTTTTAAAAAGGGCAAAAGATCTGAAGAGACACTTCACCAAAGAAAGTATACAAATGACAAATAAATACAGTAATCTCACCTCAACTACAGAACACATGTTCCAAGACCCCCAGTGGATATATGAAACCATGGATAGTACAGAACCCTATGTATACTATGTTTTTTCTACCTAATAATCAAGATAGCTCCAAAGTGGCTAATGGGTGGGTGGTATATACAATGTGGAGACACTGGACAAAGGGATGGTTCACATCTTGGGTGGGACAGAGCAGGACAGAATGAGATTTTGTCATGCCACTCAGGACAACACACGATTTAAACCTTATGAATTGTTTATTTCTGGAATTTTTCATTTAATATTTTCAGACCTTGGTTGACTATGGGTAACTGAAGCTGCAGAAAGCAAAACCTTGGATAAGGGGGAGACTACCGTTTATGCAAAGATGTGCCACATCATTTGCCATTAGGGAACTGCAACACGATAAATAAAAGTTGTATTGGTCAACTTTATTGGATAATCGGTATTCATGAGCCTATACTGATATAAAAAAATGACTGAATACATAAATAAATTTGTAAGAATAGACAAATCTCCCATGCAGAATAATTCCGATTGATTTATTATGTAAATACTTCTCATTAGAGAAGTTAGAGCCCAGCTTCGCACTCCTTAAGTGTGGGCTGTAACTCTTTGGACTTTCTTCCGAAAGGTATAGTGTGAAAAATGCAGGGGGTGGTGGTAGGGGGAGAGTAACATTAGACAGAGCATGGTGGCTCACGCCTGTAAACCCAACACTTTGGGAGGCCGAGGTGGGTGAACAACTTGAGCTCAGGAGTTTAAGACCAGCCTGGGCAATACAAAGAAACTTTGTCTCTATCAAAAATACAAAAATTAGCCAGGCGTGGTGGCATATGCCTGTGGTCTCGGCTACTTGGGAGGCTGAGGTAGGAGGATTGCTGGAGCAGAGGAAGTCAAGGCTGTAGTGAGCCAAGATCGCACCACTGCACTCCAGCCTGGGTGACAGAGTGATACCCTGTCTCAAAAAAAAAAAAAATAATAAGGAGAAACCTGACAAACATTACTCAGCCATGTGATCAATGCTAACATTAGCAGTGATAGGCATGGTGATATCTTGCTCTGTGGTCTTCCTCTTCAAAACCAATAACCCCAGTCTAATCATGAGAAAAACATCGGACAAATTCCAATTGAGGGACATTCTACAAAATATCTGACCGGTACTACTCAAAACTGTCAATGTCATCAAAAACAAGGAAGGTATAAGACACTGTCATGGCCAACAGGAACCTAAGGAAACATAACAACTAATTATAATGTGGTATCCTTGATGGAACCCTGTAAAAGAAAAAGCTCATTACACAAAAACTAAGAAAACCTGAATAAAGTATGAACATGAGTTCATAATAACACGTTAATATTGGTTTATTAATTGTGACAAATGTACCATACCAATGTAAGATACTAATAACAGGAGAAGTTAGGTGTGGAGTATATGGGAACTCTCTATTCTATCTTTGCAGTTTTTCCATAAATCCAAAAGTATTCTACAATTAAAAGTTGATTTAAAAGGTAGGATCAGTAACTTTCTTATTTGCCCAGGATGCTCTGGGTTTTGGCACTGACAGTCTGGCATCCCAAGAAACCCTTCAGGGCAAAACAGGATGGTTGGTCATCCTATGATACTCAGTCCCCCTCTACCAACAGAGATTCCTGTGAGACGCTAAGAATGTATTAATAAACTATCCTAGCTTTCCCTTTCTGTGGCTTTTGATTATTCGTTGCCTAATTTATTTTAGGCCTAGGACATTTGCCATTGCAATTTCCCATAACTAACCTAAAAACAGCAAGGCACAAAAAGTGGGTATTTCTTTGTAGTGGAAATATCCATGATGAGAAAAGAAAACTTTCTCAGACATAATCAAGATAGCATCTCAACATTTTCCATGCAAATAGTCCTGTAGCTCGACAAAGCCTGAGGAATTCATAGAAACATGGTTATGACAGCTTTGATGGGTCCTTACAACATGAGACATTACATGATTTCAGCAGAGAATCACCTGCATACACAAAACAAGTCAGCTCCACTATCTGGCCTCCTCTGGGAAACTGAGGCACAGTATTGCCAAAGCTGACTTGGGGATGGTTCAGCTGGACACCTGCCCAGGACACTGATCCATAGTGCTAAACTGCCACAAAAGCACTAAAATGTTGGTGGAAACATAATGTAGGGAAAAAAAGAATTTTCCATACTTCTAGGGAGGTCAATGTACATGGCTGAAAGGAATACAAATGTTACTCACCTCTAAATTTTTGCTAAACAGAAACAGAGCTATATGTGACAGGAAAATCATCCCACAGATGATGTGGCAGTGGCTTATCTAACAAATGCTTAGTTCAACTTATACACAAATGTACTTAGGAACTACCTTTCAAAATTAGACCACCTGTAAATAAGGAAGCATCTGCAATTGATAAGCCACCAGGTTGAGAGGGTGTGGAAACACCCCCTCCCCATTCCCCACCCAAGCAGCAAATTCCAGAGGTGATCCTGTAAACTATCTTCTCAAGAAGTGTGAGTCCAATTAACCCAAGGCCTTTAGCTCTACTGAGATGGCTATGAAGGTTTGGGACTACAGGGTCCTTCTACTCTGCCCCTCCTACACACAGAACCCAACACTTCCTCCAAATAAACCCAGAGTAAATTTCAAACACATATAGGTTTTGAAGAATAGACAAATTATTCACCTGCCAGAGGCATCCACTAGTTAGATCCATTCCAGGCCAGGGAGGGCACTGCGTTGAGGGCAAAGGGCTAAGGCTTTAAGGATCCTGAGCTTAAATCCTGCCTGGGGCAGTTACAAATTATATAACTTTCAGCAGAATCTTGACCTGTGGGTCCCCAGATTTCCCATCTGTAAAAATAAGAATAATTTTATTCATCAGATTCTTTTCTATTGTGTTTGTTAAGCTATTGCAATAATCTGGCTTATAGTTGGATCTGCATTCCCTCCATAGCTTGCACTACTCAAGGAGACCGTCAGTATACTCCTCAAATTTGTAACAGGATGTCCCTGCTGACCAGCACCCTCCTACTCTCTGTAGCTGATCTCTCCTTACACTGAGAGAGAAAGGAAGCAGCCAGAAGGCAGCTCCACCAGCCCCTGTCGTCACATTAACCAGCCTCCCTGCATCTGTACCTGGTCTTCCACACGCCCTCCTTCTGGACAAACTCCATCTCTTTTGACCAGTGCTCTGTGGCCCTCAACTCTGACCTTCTCAGGAATGGGGATCCACTGATTATCCCCTCTCAGTTAAACAGTGAGTCTGCTACTTGCCCATTAGACTATAGGCTTGCCCAAGGATCTCATGTTAAAAAAGAATATTCTTCCTTAGCCCCACACTGGGTTGTGCTCTGTATATCAATCTTCTCACCTAGCCAAACTTCATGTAAGCCATATCTATCCCACCACTGCCAATTCTTTACCTCCTGCCTTTCAACCCCAGCAGTCTGGCCACCATCCTACCACTCCCCTGAAAGTCTCCAAGGTGACTGCTGTCTTAGTATGCTTGGGCTACTGTAACAAAATATCATAGACTTAAATAACAGACATTAATTTTTCGCAATTCTGAGCCTGGAAAGTCCAAGGTCAAGGTGTTGGCCTATTCAGTGACTGGTGAGGTCTCTCTTCCTGGCTTGCAGACAGTCACCTTCTCCCTGTGTCCTTAACATGGCAGAGAGAGAATTCTGGTCTCTCTTTCTCTGCTTATAAGGACACTAATCCCATCACGGGGACTCTACCTCCATGACCTCATCTAAGCCTAACTATCTCCCAAAAGCCCCACTTCCAAATACTATCACATCGGGGGTTAGGGCTTCAACATATGAATTTGGGGAGGGCGGGCCATAAATAATCAGTTCATAGCACTGGCCTTGCTTTCCCTGGCCTCTCAGCCTCTGACACCCTTGATTACTCCCTTCCCTGGGCTCCCATGGCCTGGGAGATCTGGATGTCCCCCTACCTCGCTGGCCCTGAAATCACGGCCCTTCTCAAAATTCAGTCCTAGGCTCTCCTATCTTCTCTACCCAGACACTGTGAGTGACCCCATCCTCTCCTAATTTCAGTTGTGTCTATACACCACGGATGTCAAAGCTCTAACTTCAGGGCCTCCTGCAGACCCCTATATCCCACTGTCTATAAGTATCTCCACTTAAGGAGAATTAGTTAGAATTAAATTAATAGACAAGGTATTAATTTGTCTGAGGCATTGTATTAGTTTGCTAGGGCTATCATAACAAAATACCGGAGTCTGGGTGGTTTACACAACAGAAACTTATTTCCTCACATTTCAGAGGCTAGAAATCCAAGATCAAGGTGTTGACAGGTGTGGTTTCTTCTGCGGCCTCTCTGCTTGGCTTGCAGATGGCTTCCTTCTGGCTGTGTGTTCAATGGTCTTTCTTCTGTGTGCACACATCTCTGATGTCTCTCTGTGTGTTTAAATGTCCTCTACTCATAAGGATACCAGTCAGATTAGATGAAAGCTCACTCTAACAGCCTCATTTTATCTTAAACGCCTCTTTTAAGGCCCTATCTCTAAATATAGTCACATTCTGAGGGATGAGAGTTAGGCTTCAACATATGAATTTGAGAGGACATAATTCAGCCCACAACAAGCATCTAGTTGGCATGTCAACTTCAGATGTGTGTGGGAGTCCCAAAGGCACTTCAGCATAAACATGTTCATGATCATCATCATTATCTCCTTCCTCACTCTCAGACCTTATCCTCTGCCTCTGGGCCCTTCCCAGGGTATGGCACCCATTTGGCTTACTACTTCCCATGGTCAATCCATCACAGGCATGCCATGCCTCTGAAATATGATAATTTATCTCCATCCCTTCTGCAACAAACTTGGTCAAAGCCACCATCCAATCCCCTCTGGATTGGCACAATGGCCTCCTACTTTGTCTCTCTTCCTGAGTCTTGCCTACCTCCAACCCATTCTTCACATGGCAGTCAGAGTGAACCTTCTCAAATGCAGTTCTGATCCATGTTAAAATCTTGCTTAAACCTCTCAACAGCTCCCCACTGCCTTAGAATAAAGCAGGCACTCTTCAGTAAGGCTTAAAAGGACCTCCTTGAACTAGGCCCTGCTTACCCCCACAACTCTGAATTTCTTTCAGTTCTTTAAATGAACCACTTTCTTCTTTCTGGGGCCTTTCTACGTGGTCTTTGCTCTTACTGAGAGACCCTGCACCCTTCTCCCTGCTAACTCTTACTTTCTGTTCAGTTCTTAGTTTAACCGCCCTCCCTGATCTCCCCACCAGTGAGATCAGGTGCCTCACTTTGTACTGCACTGAATGTTTAATTATGTGTCTCTTTCACTATGAATCGTAATTACAGGAAACATGTCTGTGTTGCTCTTCCCCCAGTGCATAGCAATGTGTTTAAACTATAATCCTCAATACCATTGAATGAAAGAATGAGTGATGCAGTATAGAATATGGCAAAAATAATGGACTCAGTGAGAGAGAACCCAGGACTTTGTCTCAACTCTGCCATTAACTAGCTCTATTACAATGTGTATAGGCCAAGATGAAAATAAGATTGGGCTAGAGGCTATCTCTCTAAGTCTCTCTTGATTCTAACTGACTATAATTCTTCATCTCCAATCCCAGGTAAAATACATTGTGCCTGCATATGGAAGGAAGAGACCTTTGACTGCTATTGATTCAAACAGAATGCCAACAGCTTAACAAAAATATAAGAGGCCCAGAAAAGGCCAGTAGAAGACAGAAGTAATAAAAAAAAGACTGCTCGATGATACTAAAAGTCTTCTAAATCAAGATGATTAAATAAATCCTTCTTGACAACAACCCAAAGA
Source organism: Aotus nancymaae (assembly GCF_030222135.1). Classification (NCBI taxonomy): domain Eukaryota; kingdom Metazoa; phylum Chordata; class Mammalia; order Primates; family Aotidae; genus Aotus; species Aotus nancymaae. The sequence goes on along the minus strand of NW_026988431.1, from coordinate 44,252,322 downwards.
GAAAACAGACAACCAAATGCAATGACCTTTAGCCTCCACTCCCCATCCTGTGTTTCTCTCTCCTGCTCTGTCACCCTCCCTATCCAAACTCAGAGACTCCCATTCTTAATAAGGTGTGTGTGTGGAGTAGTGGTGGGATGGGAAAGGTCTGTTAGATTATGATGATTATGAATCGAGTCCCCAAACTTCCTCTTAGCTTCAGGGGGATCGTAGTCTATTCCAAAAAGGAAAACAAAATTTGTTCAAGTAATTTAAAAGTTCCTCCCCAGTTTGCAAGAACCAGGACGGGGAGAAGCTGGTGAATAAATTTAATTGAGAAGTCACATCTAGGCCCTGGAGAGAGTAAAGAGCTGGGTGCAGCTTCAAGCTGAGGGCCACCCACCACCTGCATCATGGTAAGAATCTTGCTTCCACTCCCTGACCCACCCAAGTCTAAAATATCTCACTATCTAGGTTGGCTTCCTATTAGATACCTCTGGGAGCTAATTTATATGCCAATAATGGCACTCAGAATTTACATATAAAAACCACCTCGTAGCTGTAGAAAACTAGTCAGACAGGCCTGTGTCCAAATCCCAGCTCTGCTGTTGATGGGCTTGGAGATGTTCATCCAGCCATTGTTCTCCTGCACCTCAGCTGCTGTGAGTATAAAGCAGACACAGGGCAGATGGCCCAAATCCTCTACAGTTGGATGGGGCAGGGACGATTCCTGCCTTCCAAAGGTGGTTCCTCCAGGTGCTGAAGGGCCAGGCCATCGCTCTGGCATCCCTCCAGGCTCTCTGCCGTTTCCTGCCTAGGGGTGGCCACGCTCATTGCTAGGAAAGCGCTAGCGCCCACCCACAAGGATTGGGGGACCGATTCTGCTCGTACTACATGTAAATCAAGCTCCTGGCTATTTCCCGGTTCTTCAAGCAGAACCCCAGAGAACTCACCTTCTCTGAATCCTGTGGGTGCACGACCAAGGGGGACCCGGCCCTGTCCCTGATTTCCGGAGAGTTAGTGCTGCTGGGCAACCTGACCCACGAAGCTGTATTCAACAACCACGGCAAGGACCTGCAGGGTGACGGCTGCCTGCTGATGCTGGCCTGGCTGCTGACGGCCTATGCCAGAGCTGGGAGTCCTCCTTGCACTGCGAGGCCACCGAGCTGCCCTTCTGGCCCTGGACCACCATGGAGGTGGGCATCCAGCTGGTGTGCGAGCTGAGCATGCGCCACTGGATCTCCCGTGAGCCCCCTCGGCCCCTCCAGCGCCCTCTTCCTCCTCATCCTCTGCGCCTGAGCCAGTGCCGCCCACCCGAAGACATGCTCTCCACCCAGAGCCTGCACTGGCGCCTCCCAACAGCGGTGCCCTCGGAGCTGTGGCTCCCGCTGGCCCGCCTGCTGGTGAAGGGCGTGGAGGCGTCGTGGAGATCCAGGCCTCCCCGACAGTGGCCTGCTCGAGCGCCAAGGCCAGCCGGGCCGCGCCAAGCTCACTCTGGGACCCCACCTGATGCGCAGGGACTTCAAGGGCCGTCTGTCAATGCAGACAGACCGCTGAGCCGTGGCGTGCCCAGGGAGAAGGTGGAGAAGCAGCCCGCTAAGGTCCTCCTGGAGTTCTGCGTGACCGAGGCCAAGCACAGCCGCGGCCACCTCACCTACAAGCTGCGAGAGGGGCAGTCGCCTCCCTACTCTGACCAGGCCTGCGCGGAGGAGCCGCCCTCGCGTCACAGCCAGCCCTGGGCCTGGCTTTTGGAGGATGGATATGGCCCTGCGTTCCGGGGGTTGGGCAGGGAGGCTGGATTCTAGGAGAGCTGCTTCCGGATTGAATTGGGAGTGTCAGGGAGCCTGGGACGTGATAGGAGAGACCAAAAGCCTTGGCCAGTGCTTTCCAGGTGTATCACTCCAGTTTCCCGCAGGCAAGCCACACCCTGACGCTGTGTTCAGAGGCCCCAGAAGAGAGGGGTTGTCCTTGCCTCCAACCACCCACGGGTGTCACTGGCCAAAGCTCATGAAGGGAGCAGGCCGTTGAGTGGCCACTTGCCATGAGTTTCTGCGGGGAATGAGCACTTGGGCATCACGTACTGTTACATTTCAGCCCAGGCATCATGGTGGGCAGGCACAGTGGGTTCTCACCCCTCCGCCACATGGGTCACCAAAACACTGCAGACCAAGCGAGGAGACCCCCATGGCCCATGACAGGAAGGCATCGTGAAGTTTTCTAAATTTTTTAGGTTTTTTTTTTTAATGCTGTATTTTTACTTACTGCTTTAAGCATATGTGACACTTGGATTTTATTCCTCTCTTTGTGATGGTTTTTCTCCTAAGGGCTTTTTTTTTTTCTTTTGGCAATGCCTTCCCCTATGAAAGCATGCTGTTTGCTGGTTTGGGGACAGCCAGTCCTTCTGATGCATCTGGTTTCTTTAGCTGCTGTGATGGTTAATAGTGAGTGCCAACTTGATTGGACTGAAGGATGCAAAGTATTGTTCCTGGGTGTGTCTGTGAGGGTGTTGCCAAAGATGAACATTTGAGTCAGTGGGCTGGGAGAGGCAGACCCAGCCTTAATCTAGGTGGGCACCATCTAATCAGCTGCCAGTGCGGCTAGGATAAAGCAGGCAGAGGAACATGGAAGTCCCACTAGACTGGCCTACATCTTTCTCCCATGCTGGATGCTTCCAGCCCTCAAATATCAGACTCCAGGTTCTTCAGTTTTTGGACTCTTGGACCTTCGGTCACGGACTAAAGACTGCACTGTCGGCTTCCGTATTTTTGAGGTTTGGGGACTTGGACTGGCTTCCTTGCTCCTCAGCTTGCAGATGGCCTATAGTGGGACTTCATCTTGTGATTGTATGAATAAATACTCCTTGAGAAACTCTCCTTTATATATACATCTATTCTGTTAGTTCTGTCCCTCTAGATAACCCTGACTAATACAGTTGCCATCAGCATGTGGCGTCTGGCCACACTGAATTCTGGGTTTGGGTTTAGGATGTGTTGGGACCAGGATCATGGGTCACAGTTTTGTGAGGATAGAAAGAGTCCTGGCAGTTATGGCTTCACAGTAGAGGTGTTAGGCACACAGGCCCCCGTTAAACAGTGGACACATTAAAAAAAAAAAAAAGTCACATCTAGATCTTTGTCAGTCACCAAAAATAGGAGGTCCATGTGCCACACACCTGAAGAAGCTTGGCAGTCTACCTTTTTCTCGCTTTATTTCCCCTCCTCCATTTAGTTTAGAAGAAGCAATTCCTTCATTTATTTCATTTGTATGCTTGGTGCCTGTAACACCAAAGAATAAATATGACTACAGCAGAAATGTGTGTTTATAAGTGAGGAAAACTTCAGTGGTCTGTCAATGTATTTACCTAATAGGGTAAGCTGGCTTAGCTACAGATTTGCAAAAGTTATGTAGAAATAATATAAAGACAACATGGAGGAGTGCCACTCAACACAGGCGCCATGGTGTGGTTTGCCAGGCGTGGTGCAGTGCAGTGGTTAAAAAGGTGAACAAAATAGTCTTGTTCTTCAGGAGCTCAGTCTACTGCAGTCTCTTCAGGAGGTCTGGGTTCAACCTTGGTTGGACAAGGTGGGTGGATCACCTGAGGTCAGGAGTTCCAGTTCAGTCAGGCCAACATGGCAAAACTGGAATCACTGGGGACCTTAAAACACACACACACACACACACACTGATGTGCTGTTGGTGAGACTATAAAATGATGTAACTACTATGGAAAACAATCTGGTAGTTTCTCAAAAAAATTAAAAATAGAATTATCACATGATCTAGCAATTCCAATTCTGGATACATACCCAGAAGAATTGAAAGCATGGTCTCAAAGAACTATTTGTAAACCTGTGTTCCTACAGCACTATTCACAATAGCCAAAAGGTGAAAGCATCCCAAGTGGCCATCAGTGGATGAAGAGATAAACAATGTGGCATATACATACAATGGAATATTGATCAGCCAAATTCTAGCACCTGCTACAATGTGAATGAACCTTGAGGTCATTGTGCTAACTGAAATAGAACAAGACAAACACTGTATGATTCCACTTATATCAAGTAGTTACAGTAGTCAAAATAGTATAGAGACATAAAGTAGAATAGTGGTTATCAGGGCTTGGGATGGGGGAAATGGGGAGTTATTGTTTAATGGTTACAGAGTTTCAATTCTAAAAAGCATTCTGGAGAAGAATGGTGATGGTAGCACCACAATGTCAACATGATTAATGCTACTTAAAAATTAAGATGGTAAATTTCATGTTCTGTATTTTTTTAAATATAGAGTTTTAACTTTTTAAATAAATAATTAAACACACACACACTCTGATACCTGGGTCCCACTCCCAAGAGAGTCTGATTTAATTGGCCTCGGTGCAATGTGCATATGGGGTTTTTAAAACCTTCCAAGAGAGTCTAATGTGCAGCCTAGTGTTACAACCACTGCTATAGACTGTAAAAATCATGTATCTACCTACAGAGAAAGAACTAAATCTGGAGTTAGAATACCTGCGTTCTTCTTCACTTAAAGCCATGTGAGTGCTTAAAACTTTGTTGAGTCTCAGTTTAGCCCTATATGTATAAATTGACATAGCATGCCCACCCCATGGTGGTGTTGCTAGGATTCATTTGAGTTCTATATGAAACAATTTTATACTTTAACAATTATACTTTAGCAATTATAAGCCATTATTAGGTGAAAGTAAATAACAAGTACAAGAGAGTGCTTTTCTCACTGCCATTCTGATGCCTTTGACTCCCCAAGGTGAAACTAACCCTTTTCTTCTTCCCTCAAAAGTCGTATAGAACTTTGTTAGCATCATTATTGAGCACCAACTCTGAATCAAAGTTATCTCTATATCTTTCAGCCACCACACAGATCTTGGTTCCAGAAAGCAAAGCCATGACTGATTCATCACCCCAGGCCTCAGTGCCTAGCGCACAGTGGGCATTCAATAAACATTTGCTCAATCTGGTTGAATTGAATTATTAAACAGCATGGAAACCTGATGCATTCAGTGTGTTTCAAACAATATGCCCCTGTTATCAGCAGCCTCACTACCCCAAAGACAAGCTTTATTTCTATAGATATTAAGATGCATATGCACAGAGCAAGAATGGTGGCCCCAAAAATAAAGAGATGCTGTAATACATACATGCGATCACAGTCCAAAGGCCCTACTGTTCCCAACTCCCAAGCCACTCAACCACACCCTTCTACTTTGGTGCAGATATTGGTGCCGTTATTATGAACCTGAGGAGTTGGCCAATATGAGACTAAAATAACGGCACATTTTTGCATAAGGTAAAGATTCTTGAGTCTTTAGGTGATATTAAAGCAATGAGCTAGGCCAGTGCTCCCAACACACAAGACCACACAATGTTAAACAATATTTAGTTATCCCTCTCTTAATCAAGGCATTGGTTGAAGAATATAAGAGCTCAGAAGGAGCTCAGAAGGAGCAAACCCAGGTGTGTAAGAAACACAGGTAATGTATAATTTCATGTGGCCCTCCATAAACTCCAGCCAGGAAAAGCAATTTGGGAAGAGATGGGGGAAATAAATTACTATTTCTTGAGTGACGGTTATATGGTAGGCCCTTTATTATCTCATTACTTTCTCACAACACCTATATTAGACAGTAATATATTCAGCTACAAATAACGGAAACACTAACTTGAAGGGACTTGAAGAAAAAGAACTTATTTTTCTCACATATATTTTAAAAAGTCTGGCTGGACATGGTGGCTCACACCTATAATTCCAGCACTTTGAAAGGACGAGGTGGGTGGATCACCTGAGGACAGGAGTTCGAGTCCAGCCAGGCCAACGTGGCAAAACCCCGTCTGTAACAACAAATACAAAAATTAGCTGGGCATGGTGGTACATGCCTGTAGTCGCAGCTACTCAGGAGGCTGAGGCAGGAGGATCACTTGAATCCAGAAAATCAAGGTGGCAGAGAACTGTGATCATGCCACTGCACTCCAACCTGGGCAACAGAGTGAGACCCTGTCTCAAACAAAAAAAAATTATTCTTTTTAATCTGAAGGTAGGAGCTGCTAGCCTTGGCTCTGGACTCTTTTGGCCTTTTCCTTCTGTCTACTGCCTCTTAGTCACAAGATGGGAGCACTAGCTCTTTTCTTTTTTTTTTTTTTTTTGAGACAGAGTCTCACTCTGTCACCCAGGTTGGAGTGCAGTGGCATGAGCTTGGCTCACTGCAACCTCTACCTCCTGGGTTCAAGCGATTCTCCTGCCTCAGCCTCCCAAGTAGCTGGGGCTACAGGCACACACCACCACGCCCAGCTAATTTTTGTATTTTTTTAGTAGAAACAGAGTTTCACCATATTGGACAGGCTGGTCTCGAACTCTTGACCTCATGATCTCCCCACCTCGGCCTCCCAAAGTGCTGAGATTACAAGCGTGAGCCCGTGCCTAGCCTTGTGCAAGACAAGAAAAAGGGGAAGGGGCTGCACCACTGCACGTGTTCTTCCTTCCCTTTTATAAATGAAGAAAGCAAATGCTTTCCCAGAAAGGCACTTCCACTGATTTCTGCTTTTGTTCTTCTCTAAAGGCTAAAATGGGGATTCTTGTGCAAGTGACTTAGTGACTGATGCTTTCTGTAAAACTTTTAAGGGAGTAAAGAGAGAAGTGCTGGGCGGAGGACAGAAGCTAGGCAAAGATGTGGGTTCGGCCGAACTCTTAGCTTAGCCTGATCCCACTACAGAGCTATCCTATACTGAGGCAATGGGTTCTGGCAAATCCCCATGCCGATCAGTCCTTGGCTGCAGGCTGTGTAGGTGTGTTACATAGCCTCCTAGTCATTTCCAAACAAGAAGGCTCCCTCAGCTGAGGGCAATTCATAGCAGCCGAGGGATGAGCATACTGTCCCCGTAAAGAAGAGCCACACAGGCCAGCAACAGCATCTTTTATAATCTCAAGGTCCAAAACTAGGTCACATGGCTGCCTCTGGGTACAACAATGTTGGGAAAGTAAACATTTGGCTTTTCAACCTCTCAGTGGAATATGAATGACTCTCAATGTTGACTGGATGTCCAATGAACAGTGTCTTCCAAAACCACTCCCAAGATCGGCTTCTTATTTGTTAAGGAGGAAAATCTTTCCCCTGCTTTCTATGTTTTCTTTCCTGTAAATGCAGTTCCACTAGAACAGTAGTTATCAAACTTTTTGATCTCAGGACCTAAACTCTCAAACATTATTTATGATCCGGAAAAAGTTTCTGTTTATCTGGGTTTTATCTATGGCTATTTACCACATTAGAAGTTAAAATGGAAAAATTTTAAATATTTATTTGTTAATTCATTTAAAAATAAGAAATCCATTAAATATTAACATATTTTTATAAAAACAAATATATTTTCCAAAATTAAAAAAAGAGCACAGTTGTCTTATATTTTTAAAACTTTAATGTCTGGCTTAATCAAAGACAGATTTTCATAGCTGCTTCCACATTCACTTTGTTTTCTAAAATATTGTTTTGATTGAAGTATATGAAGCAAATCCAGCCTCACACAAATATACAGTTGGAAAAGGGAGGAATATTTTAAAACTTTCAGATAATTATGGATATTATGGTTTGATGCACATCAAAACTCAACAAGTGATAGTTTCTTAAAGGTTAATTGTAATATTGATATGAAACCATATCAATGGTTACATTTAAATCCTCTAATCTATCTTGCAGTTTAAACAGCTCTTTGTAACATTAGGCATTGAATATCTGGAAAGTTTTGGTTCACTGACACAAGCAGATCTTCCAAATGTTACGATATTTCATTTTTATTCTACAGTATGCAAAAACTGCATTCATTAATATCCCCACCAATATCCTCAGGAACATCTTTAAGTATTGGAAAGCTGTCAAGCCTATGGTGGTGGATATAAGTTTTGTAAAATTTGAATTTTTGCTTGTAAGCACAAATTTTATTATTAGCAACAGATACTGTCAGTTGTTTACCTTGAAGGGACAGTAACTTTGTTAAGGAAAACGTCAGGCAAATGCCCAAGTTTGAATAATTACGGTTCGTTGGTCAATCATTCTTTCAAGTAAAATGGTGCCTGGAGGGACAATCTAGTTCAGCTCCCAAGTCACACAACAGCACTAGTGCATTTTTCCTCTGAACAATCGCTGTGTTCTATGATGCAGAAGAAAGACACTCAGCAGTGGAATAAAATTAACAGTGTTCATCAAGCATATTCCTCAATAAAACTCTGGTTTTTTGCTTTTTTTCCTGAGTATATGGCGGTAAAGAAAACAATAACTAGTCCAGTTTGTTGTGCCTTGGTTCACAGCAAGGCACAAGCAGTTTTACCCATCTTTGTTTTTGTACCATCAATGCAAATGTCAACACAATGAAAAAGGCAAATTTAACATCTTAGCATTATTATAAATACTATTTTGAACTTGCTGAAAGGAGGTGAAAGGGTCTTGGGGACCTCTCCCAGTGGTCTCAGTACTTTTAAGAACATTTTAAGAACCTTTGTAAGATTCACTTCAACTACCTGCCTATTAATTGGCTTCCAAAGAGAAGAGGAAGCTAAACTATTCATGCCCCTCTCTTTCGCAATCTCAACAATCAGAATTCCTTTTCCCTCCCCTCTAGAAAAGTAAATTAGGGTTCCTATCGGTACTGAAAATCCTTTCAGTTTATTATCATTTACAATACCTTGCTAATAGTTTTTTAAATCACAAAGTCTAAAGCTGCTTAATTAAAGCAGTCACCTGGGCCAGGAGGGGATGCCTGATCCACTCTTAGCAATTGGATGCTCTTCTCTGGGAATCTGACACAGATATAAGTCAATCTTGTCCCCCAAAACAGTAGATACTTGCCTTAGAGTTGCCTAACCAATAGGTCTAGGGAAGTAGTCCCTCCTGGAGCAGAGAAGTTCTGCCCTGGGGCAGTTGCCTTCTTGGCACTGTGTCTCCATCTTCTGGAACCAGCATCAGAATTCAATTTTGACCATCCAACCCCATGCTAGGTAGTTACGGTGAAACTGTTGAGCAAAGGGCATTTCCCCCCCTGTGTGAACAAGAGACCCAAGCTGAAAAATCAGACCATCTTTCCTCTAATCTGCATCTTGAGCTATGCAACTTGGAGGCTGAAAATGAATGATCATTCATTCTAAAAGCAGCCCCAAAGAGGCTGTCTGGTAGCTCTTGCCATCTAATTCCTAGTTCTGTCATAGACCATAGTTCATTCACTTTTATTACTGTTCTTTGAGACATTCCATATCCACCCAATAAAATCCCTTTTGCTAACATCAGCCAAAATCTGTTTCTGTGGCTTGCACCAAATGACTCTAATTGATATAGCCCCAAAGACAAGTTGCATGTTCTATCCTAGAAGGCACAAACTGCTTACAATTCCCCAAATGACAATTTTTCAGGCTTGAAAATGTTAAGATCCACCAGGCACCCATTATATTTCTTTGAGTCTCAGGATCTAGGATCTAGGGTTTGCGCATGTTTTCACTGCTTCTGCATTCATTTCCTTACCGCCTACCATCAGGCCACAGTGGGAAGTCTTTCCACAGCCATTTCCTGAGGAAGCCATGTTATTTCTGAGACCTGAGATAAAACTTTTTAATTATTATTTGATAGGCCGGGTGCAGTGGCTCATGTCGGTAATTCCAACACTTTGGGAGGCTTTAGCAGGAGGACTGCATGAGCCCAGGAGTTCAAAACCAGCCAGGCCAAAATAATGAGACTCTGTCTCAAAAATATAAAAAAAAAGAAAGAAAGAAAGAAGAAAAGAATAATAATTATTATTTGATAGAGGAAACATGGTTTGCTGGATTTTCATATCATGCTTTTAGCACAGGGTATGCTGGGAAAATGAGAATTTATGCATTGACGCCACGGAAGACTGAGGCCAAATAAATCCACTAGGTTATTTAAGTATCATGGAAAGCACCAGTCAGAGAAGCCTGAGATGTGACACTCCCGTTAAATTATTATTCTGATTGTGCCAGCCAGTCTTTGTGTATATAATGTCTCTGATGACCCTCCACAGTCAGCATTATTAAGCTTCTTATAACTGAACAGAGATTGCAAATATACTATATGAAGTTCAAGGCCAGGAGCCTATATGCTGGGGTCACAAACTCAGATAGGTAAAGGATCAGGCATGTAGCAAAATAAAAATGGCAGACTGGTGGGATCAGTGACCAAACTGAAGAGCTCATGCCTCATTTTAAGGGAGGAGGCCAATACTCCACTCCTCAGACAGTCAGAAGCTGCCAATTAAAAGGAATTGTGGGCTGGATTTGACCTGTGGGCACCCAGTTTATAATCACTGGTCTAAAAGGTATCTGGAAAGAACAAACACAACACTGCATTTATTCAACTAAACTCCAGGTGTATTTGTGCCTTGTCAACACTTTCCCTCATTCAATGCTCATAGTAGCCCCACCACATGGGTTTAAGTACCTAATTTTTCACTTGTAAGAAAAATAAGGTTCAGACATCTTAAATGCCTACCTGCTATGGTCTGGCTGTTTCTCCACCCAAATCTCATCTTTAACTGTATTTCCCATAATCCCCACTTGTCATGGGAGGGATCCAGTGGGAGGTAACTGAATCATGGGGGCAGTTACCTCCACGCTGTTCTCATGATAATGAGTGAGTTCTCATGAGATCTGATGGTTTTATAAGGGCCTTTCCCCCTGCTTCACTCTGCACTTCTCCTTGCTGCCGTCATGTGAAGAAGTACATATTTGCTTCCCCTTCCGCCATGATTGTAAGTTTTCTGAGGCCTCCCCAGCCCTGTGGAACTGAGTCAACTAAACCTCTTTCCTTTTTAAATTACCCAGTCTTGAATGTGTCATTAGCAGTGCAAAAACAGACTAATACACTACCCGATGTTACATAGCCAATAAGTGATTTTACATGACTTTATTCTCAGGTGTGTCTAAAGCCCTTGTTTTTTCCATCATAAACCAATGGCCTAAATGTCTACATTGTACAAGTTGATTTTTTTCGGCCTAGAAAACTTTTTAAAAAGTTTAAATTCATGAAAAACATTCAATTATCAAAAATTGTCACACAAAAATCTGGATTTCCAGCTTTGGGGGAAGATAAAATATTGAGTTCTCTAGCAACTCTGTAAATGGTGGATTATCTGTCAGTCTTGGATGTACAATTCCCATTGGCACAGCCACAGAAGCTGGGAGGTGGCTTTCCCCCATCAGCGGGGCCAGGCTTGCCCTGTCACATCCTACTGACTCACATCAGCCAGTTTCATGCCTGACTTTACTTGCCTAGCCCTCGTGGATCTTTCAGTTTGTCCCCTTCTTGCCTCTGTCCAGCATGTGTTTTCATCCTAGACAAAAGGAAGCTATTGCATTATCTTTTAGCATCCCTGGACAGAATGTCTGGGAACTGTTATGGAGCATATACCGTCAAACGAAGTACAGAAAATTTTCCAGTGGGGTCTGTCTGAATTGTGTGCCTGCAGCAATATTTAGAATTTGAATACTACATTAATCAAGGTATTTAAAATCAGTATGTTTTTCCCTTTTGCTTTCTGAACAAAAAGGAATATACATCTTTATTCAGGCTTTAGTCTTACAAATAGCCATTTATTGCAAGCCTCACTGAGGGAGGCACAGAACTAAACTGGCAGCACACATGACTTTTTTGAACTTGAAGCCAAGTCAGAAATCTGCCACTCTAGCACTTGTCAACTTCGAGCAAGCAAAACCAATATCCTGTCTGTTCACCAATCACAGATTCTAAAAGCTAACAAAGTCACCTCAAATCATGTCTAATATCCCAAGGTTGAGCTTTAAAGTACCAAGGATCATTTTGATCTGCACAAAATGTGCGTTTTGGGCTTATAGGCAAAAAGAAAGAAAGAAAAAAAATATATATATATACACACACACATACACACATAAATACACAGACACACATATATAAAAACATACAAATGTTATCAAATGAAATAATTCACTAATGACTGGTTTTGTCTCATTTTTCCAAAGTCTTTCTTGACTAATCCAATCTCACCCTTACACCACTTCTTCTCAACGGTCATGTATTCAGTCTGCATTATGTTATTTTATACGTGTGGATGTGTCAGCTCTTAGAATTGAATTGCGGAAACTAAGTGCTGAAGGGAACTTAAGGAATCATTTAATCTAAGCCTTTCATTTTATGGATGAAGAAACTGAAACCCAGAAAACTTAAATGATTGCCCAAGGTCACAAAGACAGCTGAGAAAGGGCACATTTGACCCCATTCCATGGTCTTTACAATCCATGTGCATCTGTTTATTATGTATCCTCCCAAATATACTCTGAAAATGGAGTGGCCTGGTTATTATGTCTGTAATTTACTTTTAAATACATTAGCTCAGATAATGTGACATAAATGTATGTGTTTGTTAGTCTTTATACTCCAGGGACAGTTGGTTGCCCTAATCAAGAATTCACAGCTAGCATTTAATCAAAATGCCACACGCCAGAGAGGACTATCACAAGGCTTTAGCTACCTTCAATCAACAACAGAGGCTCTGCTAATTATAATAAATGCTATTAATAGGGTTTTATAGGTGAAATTAGTGACTTGTTAATTAGCATAATGGATACTATAAATGGATTGCCATTGGTGAAACTGGTACAGTTCAAAATAAAATGTTTTTAGAGATACTCTCCATCTTATCACAATTAGAGTGAGTCCTTCACCTTTGCCTGTAAGAATGGCACCCAGGGCTAGAATAACAATTGATTCTATGTCCAGTCCTATTTCAGAGGATTCTGGTTGGGCAGTACAACTATAGAGTTAGCTGAATCTTGCCTCCAGTTGGGGTAACTGCCTCGATGAATCCTTTATATGTGGTATGGTTAGATCCCCTAAAGAAAAGAGGTCTGGGACTTCCCAAGATTATAGAACAGGTTTGATGAACTGTTCCTGAGCTGACTTTTTAATACATGCTTATTTAATAAATGTCTATATGTATGTAGAATTTGGCTGACAATTCACTTTTAATATAAACTACTTGTGGTGAGATTGTCAAGAAGTGTTCACTGTCACTTACCTCTAAGATCGATGGCTACTGACAACTATCAGAAAGATTCTAATAGTTGTGAATTACTATTATGAGTTTAATTGTGTCCCTGAAAAATTTGCATGTTGAAGTCCTAACTCCCAGTACCTCAGAATGTGATCCTATTTGGAAACAGAATCTTTGCAGAGATAATCAAGTTAAAATGAGGTCGTTTTCAGAGACAGTGACACAGGAAGAATACCAGGTGAACATGAAGGCAGAGGCGGGCTGATGTGTTTACAAGTCAAGGAACACAAAGATTGCTGGCAAACCATCAGGAGCAAGGGGAGAGGCAGGGAGCAGATTTCCTTCTCACAGCCCTTCGAAGGAGCCAACCTTTGCCAACACCATGACCTGGACTTCCAGCATCCAGAACTGCAAGGCAACCGTAGCACTGCTGTTCTAAGTCACCCACTTTGTGGTACTTTTTTACGGTATTCCCAGCAAACTAATACAATAAACAAATCGGCTGAGGTCTGTTTGTAAAATAGCTTCAATAATTGTTTGAACTGATATGTCCAGTATCACAACAGTCACAAATAAGTACTAACTGTGTAATTCCCAAACATTTAACTGCATAAAATTGTACCTGTGCTTAAAAATTTATCCAACAAACTTCAGAATGGAAGGATGAGGCCAACACTACCTGACCCCACGGTCAATGCCCCAAACACATCTTTAGTCAATTCCACTGTGTTCATTGCCTCACTACGAGAAGAGAAAATGTAAGCCAAAGGGAGCCAGGGACATCTCAACAGGGTGTTAGCAAGGACTCATAAGGGCTGGGCTTGTGGAAATGATTTGGGGAAAACTTTAAGGAAACAGAACTTTGCTCTTAATTGGATGCTGCAAGAAGCAGGGGTGAGTCCGTTACTGGATATGTTAGTGATTCTCATCTAAAAAGGCAGAAAGAACAAAGTAAAGTTAAAGCTGTAAATGGTAAAGAAGCCACTGCCATTTATATTAGCCAAGAAAGGGAGGTGTTCTGCGGTCTGGACAACGTACTTCTTTGTATATGCGCTCAGATAGGATTATGGTGTTGTCTTGTTTTATCTTGCTCCATTAGTCACAGTTTGGTCCTGCGTTATGCTGGTATTCTGTGAATTCGGTGATGTTCAACAGGAAAACACTAAGGTCTTAGCTGTGAGTTCCAGGTCAGCTTTTCTCTTTCTCGCCACAGAGCAATCTTAACATCCCTACCAGTAGGACAACTGGATATCATGCATGCCCAGATGGGATGCAAGGAGAAGTATACCACATCACCATGAAAGTACCCTTGTTAAAAAAGAAAAAAGTGGAATCTGAATCTAACGAAAACGTCAGCACTGTCCAACACAAATATAAGCTACATATGTAATTAAAAATTTTTCAGTAACCACATTTAAAAAGTAAAAATGAAGAGGTGAAATTAATTTTTAAATATATTTGTAGGTAATACATCCAAAATATTTTAATATATAATCAATATAAAAATATTAATACAAGATTCTATTCTTTTCATAGTCTGAATTCTGGTTGTATATTTTACACTTGTAGCACATTTCAATTCATACTAACCACATTTGAAGTGCTCAGTACATGTGACTAGGGGCTACCATACAAGCAGTACAGATCTATACCTAACTCCCAGTTTAGTGGAAACATGAGAGAGAGAGGAACGCTTATCTCCATCAAAGGATACAATTAGCTTAATCTAAAATTTGTGAAATTCTACGTGAAGGACTTAGTTTCTCCAACAAATAAATGATAAGGAAGAATAAAAGGAAGGAGAAATTTTTATAGATTAAAAGCTTTTTTTTTTCTGAGACGGAGTTTCACTCTTGCCACCCAGTTTTGCTCTGTAGTGGCACAATCTTGGCTCAGTGCAACTGAGGATCAAGCGATTCTCCTGCCTCAGCCTCCCGAGTACTTGGGATTACAAGCACCCACCACCAAGCCCAGCTAACTTTTGTATTTTTAGTAGAGATAGGGTTTCACCATGTTGGTCAGGCTGGTCTCAAACTCCTGACTTCAGGTGATCCACCTGCCTCAGCCTTTCAAAGTGCTGGGATTATAAGCATGAGCTACCTCGCCTGGCCAAAAGATTCTTAAGGGTCATATTAACCAAATATGTTTGAATCTTGATTTGAAAACATAAACTGTAAAAAGATATTTTTATAGTCAGTTGGAGAAAACAAATACCAGAGACTGTCTTTTAGATGATTTTTAAAAGTTATTGTTGTATTGTTGGATGTGATAATACTGTTGTTGTAGTTATATTAAAGCAAAAAGTCCTTATCTGTTAAAGACATATGCTGAAATATTTATACGTAAAATAAGCATATCATGGTGTTTGTTTGAATATTTCTGTAATAAAAAGCTTAAAAATAAGCGTGGTAAGAGGAAAAACAATCCATCTTTATGTTTTTTCTCTTAACCGTAGTAAAGTTTCACTACACATCTCAAAACCTATCATACTACACTTTATGTGTGGCTTGCTGTATGTCAATTAAACCTGAATAAAGCTGTTTAATAAAACAATCTATTATAGGACCACGCATACTTGGGAATCCCGTATGGATGATAAGTTTTCACATGTATTATTGCAATTAATGAGGAAGACAATTTGTTACAACTTTTCTATTGTAAGTGACAGACCCCAATTATTTCTGGCCTGAGAAACCAAAATGGAGGGAGGATTAATATCAGGTCTGGTCTTTTGAGCTAATAAATCAGCCTGAAACTATTTCATAGATGCTGCCAGAGGACACACAACTTCTGAATCAGATACAAAGAACTGTGTTACTCATGGTACAACAATGATGGCACAACATGATAAGCATCAACGTATTTACATTGATTCCCTTGAACCCATTGATGGCAGCGTTGGACTCTCCGGAGTGGCCCCCGGAAAGACACTGCCTGTGGCAGGGGAGGCACAGCCAAGGCTGTGTGCTCTGCAGGGCCAGCAGGAGCCAGGAACAAGAAGGAGCCCCACCCTCTACTAAGTTGGCAGGGCAGGAACCCCACATTCCTGGGCACAGCTGCAGCTGCCTAGCCACGGTTCCAGACCCAGGCATCCCTGCACTCTAGGGGGTCCAGGAAGCCCCCCTGCCCCTGCTGGCTTGCAAAAGCCTGCTACTGCTCCCTGGCCTTCCCCCACTCCCGGTGCCTGCTCCAATTTCAGAGCAAAGTTGAAGCTGAGCCCAGGCGCGATTTCGACCCACCTGGGTGTGCATGCACTGGAGGGAGCGCTGACATGCCAGCATTCCCCCTTCCCCTCCCATCGCCTTGGCCCCCTCTGAAACTGTGGGTACCAACGAGCTCAGGGAGACCAAGGGGTGCGGAGGGTGGCTCCATGTGGGCCTGTAGACGCCCCTTGGCACAAACATCCTGGGTGCCATGGATGACACGTTGATGGTGGGAGACAGGTTCCTGGGCAGGAAAGGGACAGATCCCTGGTGAAACCCCATCTTTAAGCCAGGGACAGCCTGAAGCCTAGGGGCTGGGCTGCCAGTTCCAGGTAGAGTTCAAGGCCCGGAGTGAGAACTTGTAGTTTTTCCGGGCTGCCCATGGCAGCCCATGGACCAATCAGCATGCACTTCCTCCCTTCTGGGCCCATAAAAAAGCCAGACTCACATAGACAACAGGACTACCAGCTGCGGAAAGGAGCTACCCACTGCAGGTCTCCTCTGAGCTGTTCTGTTGCTCAGTGAAGCTCCTTTCCAACTTGCTCACCCTCCAGTTGTCCAGTATCTCATTCTTCCTGGACGTGGGACAAGAACTCAGGACCTGCTGAATGGCAGGACTGAAAGTGGTGTGACACAAACAGGGCTAAAACACGAACCCCTGCTCGCCACACTGTGGGCAATGAGAACGAGGAAAGAGCAGCAGCCCTTTGGGGAGCCCAGATTTAGGGCAGCCCTGAGCAGGGCTTGGACACCTTCTTTGGGCTCTATGGTTCCTGGCATCTCCAAGCTACTGGGCACCACCAAGCTCCCCTCATCCAGATGCAGGTGCCGCAGCCAAAGGTGTGCAGTACATCTGGTCCAGCCGCAGCCTCACACAGAGCTGGCACCCGTGCTAGTGCCTGGAAGTGCCCACCCCACCACAGCAGCCAGCATGCCTAGCTGTGCATAGTGACCTGACCCCACACTCATTCACCCACACACCCCTCACTGCTCCGTGCTTGGCTTGCCCTTGGCAGGTATGGGATCCAGGCTGGTAGCACAAGCTGAGCACAGCCTGCCAGGCTGAGTGGGTGGAATGAGCCCAGAGGACACAAGCAATACTCAGGCAGAAGGCACTGCCAGGCACAGAGGTTTCCAGCTGGCAAAGTGGCAGCCCAAGGATGCTGTGACACCATGTCCTTCCAGGGTGGCACAATATAGCTCAGATGGATGCTTTGCACATAGTTATATTTACATTGCAACCAAAGAACACTGAGCTTAGGAAATCCATCACTTTTCTAGCAAGCAATTATCTCCTGGGTCACTTCCACTTTCCTGATCTGTGGTCAAGGGTAGACTGCTGTAGTTAGCCAGGGTCAGAGCAGCTTTGTACAGTTGCACAAATAGAAGGAACCTATGATCCTTCTATTCCTCTCACTTGAAATAAGCATTCTCTCTAAAACTCAAAGCTGTATGATCCCTTAAAATCAAGATCAATACGTCCATCATAAACTCCAAATTCTTTCCATAAAATCAAAGATTTTGCATTTGTTTGAAGTAACCCCAACTTGCCATTTAATTTCCCCAATGGGGTATAAGTGCCGAGAAGCCAGAGGTCACGTCTTTCCTTAAAACACATAATAGGCTGGGTGTGGTGACTCATGCCTGTAATCCCAGGATTTGGGAGGCTGAAGCAGAAGGATCACTTGAACCCAGGAGTTCGATACCAATGTGGGCAAAATAGCCAGACCTTGTCTCTACAAAAAATTAAAAAATAGCCTAGTGTGGTGGCACGGGTGTCTATGGTACCAGCTACTCAAGAGGCAGAGGCAAGAGAATCGCTTAAGCCCAGGAGTTCGAGGTTACGGTGAGCTATGCATCATGCCACTGCGCTCCATCCCGGGCTACTGAGTGAGACCGTCTCAAAAAACAACCAACCACACATAATAGACAACTTTTGTAGTATCTGGTCAGTCCTACACTGCTCCTGTCAGAATTCCTCCCACCCACCCAGAAGGGTTGACACGCGGCAACCATGTTTGCAGCCAGTGAGCCTGTCTGTGTGGCCTTAGCTTAATGGATTGGGAATAATGACCTGACCTAAACTGTCCAATCAGATTCTCTCTCCTGAGATTTGGGCTTAAATCTGAGATTTGGCAGTGCCTCACCCCTCAGGAGAGGCAGCTGAAACACAGGATGATAAACTCAAAATCTGCAGACTGGCTACTTGTGACCTTGTGCTCTGGAAAGCAGTTAAGAGCTAGTTCGCAGAAAGGGGAAGGGTTAAATAGACTCTATGACAAATAATCGGAGAGAATAAGTTGCCTGTTTCCTGGAGGTTTGCAGCTTCTGATTCTGGGGGTCTCAGACCTGTGGGCACTGCCCACCCTTGTTTTCCATGAGCCCCCCTCAAGTAGTCTGAAATAAGTTTTCCATGAGACCCCCTGAAGTCTGAAAACAGTGCAACTAGTCCAAGGCTGGGCATACTGTAAACATTTTCACACTTGATGAATGTCCCAATAAGGTAAATGGTTTGCATCTTATTACTCAACGCTATGGCACTCATTACACGGTAGATCAGCTATTCATTTGCCAGAGTTATTTATGTCTTTGCTGTGGAGGCAGTGAAACGGGCTGGAGGAGGGAAGGCTGGTTAGGTGGTGGAAGGCAGAGTTCCCAGGTGACTTGTGTAGGCCCTTGGTGAAGGCAGGGGCAGCAGGGATGGCGTGGTGGGCCAGGTGTGCAGGATACGCTGAATTAGGCTGAGCTGGAGGGAGGTTGACAGAACGACATCTCCTGGAGTCCAAGCCAGGCAAATGGGGCAATAACAGGGCCACTCACCAAGTCGGAGAAGACAGAAGGGGAAGGAGCAGCTTTTCTACTTTTTTTTTGGAATTTCTATAGCACAGACAGCTGGAGGAACCAATTTTAAAAATCACCTGCTTTCCATTACGGAGTCAGATTCTCCCTTATTACCATCTCTTTTCTTAGACTCAATGACAGTCGGTTATTGGATTTTTAATCTGACAAAATTAATGTCAAAGGAAAGGAATGTATTATTTGAGGCCTCAAGGTTATGGCAATTTTGCTGTTTCTCAGTGATCCACACTCTGTGTTGGGTTGGGCTGGTACGGATGAGGCTCTCTGGGGGAATCTTAAGTCAAACCTAGAGATGTGGGGATGGAGAATAGAGAGATTATTCCAGAGTCTCTCCCCTCTGCCTTTCTTCACTTCTCACTAAGGGATGGAGATCTAAGAACAAACAGTCCTGGGAGAAATGTTGTGTATGCAACTCTGCCTCCATAGTGGGTTCAGAAAGGAGGCCAGTGGGGATCCAAAGATGGTTCCTAAAGAAGAGAGGACAGAAGACTCCCCAAGGTAGAAAAGTTTCAGGAGCTCTGTACCTTCGCGTATATGCTCCCCTGTCTCTGAACTGCAGTCTTCACCCCCTCCTTTGGCTGTGACATTCCTACTCTTGCTTTTTCTTGATGTCTTCCTCACACTTGCCCAGGAAGTGCTAAACTTCACCCTCCTCTCTTTTCCCAACTCTATTGTGGTGTTTATCACACTGTATTAGATTTTGAAAATGATGTCTGGCAGGACCACCAAATGGTTAAGAGCACGGTCACTGGAGTTAAAACAGCCTGGATCCAAATCATGGTTCTGCCACTCACCAGTGTGATAACCTGCTTTCTGCCAGCTAAAATTAACTCTCCCTTTCCCAGACTAAAACCTGGGTCAGGCTGACACTGGGCACCCAGGAATGCGTTTGTTGATAAGAGGCCGAGTGAAGTGGTGTCAGCAGAGCCTGGAAATGCAGGTGCAGGGAGCGCCCAGAGCCCCCATTATCTGTAAGTCGTATGCCTTTCATGACAGCTTTACCCCTCACACCTGCCACTGCTTTATTTCTTATGTATCAGTTTATCTTTTAACTTTTTGCTTACTCTGCTTTTGTAAAAACTTCACTTCAGCTAGGTTCCCCCTCCCTGTCAAAACTAGTGTATAAAAGACCACCTAACTTTTTCTTTGGGGCCAAAAAAATTTTCGGCTTTAGCCACTCTCGGTCGCCAGCTCAATAAAGAACTCATAATTCAATCTCAAAGTGTGGCACATTCCTTGACTCGCTCAGGTACGACAACAGCATATGACCTAGGACAAGGGATTAAACTTCCTCTTGGAGGTTTGTTCATCTATAAAAGGGGATTCATAGAGCACAAGCCTTACAAGGTTCTCATAAGGATTAAATGCAATGTGCTTGAAAGAGTGTCTGATACCCAGGGAGCACTGTGTAAGGGTTTTATAATTAATGTGATTCCCCTACTGGGCTACTATCTCTCCAAAAAGTCGGGCCTGGGCTTGATGTTATTCGTGGCCTCCAAATGTGACAGTATTGACAGAATATACCTTTGCACTTGGCCAGCTGACCAGTGGCCACAACCTGGCTCATAGCCTTCAACTCTACTTGACCCAGGAAGCCTCCATGGGAGCATCAGATCCTCCAACCCACCTATTTCTTTTTTTCCGGGGTCTCCAAGTTCTACTCACACACTTTGGGTTACCCTTTTTACAATACTAATTTCAGCAAGTCACCTCTCAGACCCACAGACCTGACTGAAGCTCCCAGGTCCTTTCCACGGCAGTATAATGCCCACCTTTTCTGGCTGGCTAGTCTTTATATATCACCCATTTTGGCACCAACCCTGCAGCTAAATAAATCTTTCACTAAAATAACCCCAGAAAGGCAAGGGCAACACACTGTTTTAAAAAATAATACCAGAAACACATGAATAAATTCTCATTGTACAAACAAAAAAGAACAAGAGAAGGAAAAAGAAACTCCAGAAATATAGAAAGTATGTATGCTTTCCACACTCTGTATCTGTTCACATTCCCCTCCCCGGAGGCAGCTGCTGCCATCAGTTCAGTGTCTTCTTCCAGACCTTTCTGTGCTCTTGTAAGCATAGTCATTTTGCCTCACATGGTATTTTTTACAGAAATGGAATCATTTTGGAGTTTTTGGCTGAAGTATGGTTTTTTTTTTGTTGTTGTTGTTTTAGTTTTTCTTTGAGACAGAGTCTCACTCTGTTGCCCAGGCTGGAGTGCAATGGCACAATTTCTGTTCACTGCAACCTCCACCTCCTGGGTTCAAGCGATTCTCCCTGCCTCAGCCTCCCAAGTAGCTTGGACTACAGGTGCACACCACCACGCCCAGCTAATTTTTGTATTTTTTAGTAGAGACAGGGTTTCACTACGTTGGCTAGGTTGGTCTCAAACTCCTGATCTCAGGCAATCTGCCAGCCTCGGCTTCCCAAAGTGCTGGGATTACAGGCATGAGCCACCGTGCCTGGCCACAGTGGCTTTTTTCATGTAATAATTTGTCTTGGAGGCCTTTTCTAAATTGCAGAGGGTTTTATAGGATGGTTTTTCATAGTCCTTTAACTGATGGACACTGAGGTTGTTTCCAAACTAAATGATGATTTCATTTTAGCACATCTTCTATCACATTAAATTATCATCTGAAAAATACGGATTTAAATAAAAATAAGAAAGAAGAACATGAATTCTGGTTTTGTTGGTGTTCAGTGTTTTTGTTTCTATAGGTGTAGATAATAAAAATCATATTCCTGTATTTGTTTCCATATATTTAAATAGCATTATACTTAAAAATCATTTTACATATAAGCCTTGTGACCTGGGCCAGGTGTATTAGTTGTATATTGCTGTGTAACAAATGATCCCAGAACTTCATGGCTTAAAACAGCAAACACTGAAGCCAGGTGCAGTGGCACACACCTGTATTCCCAGCAACTTGGAAGGCTGAGGCAGGAGGATTACTTGAGCCTGGGAGTTCCAGGCTGCAATGCGCCATAACTATGTCTGAGAATGGCCACTGGACTATAGCCTGGGCAACATAGCAAGACCCTGTCTCTAGAAATAAAGATTAAAATAAAAACAACACACATTCATTATCTCAGAGTTTCTGTGTGTCAGGTCAGCTGAGTCCTCTAGGTCACGATGTCACAAGCATAATCACTTGTGAGCTAGGGTTGCAATCATCATAACACTCGGCTGGGAGAATCCACTTCCAAACTCACTCACTATTGGCAAGCCCAGGGTTCTCGCTGGCTGTTGGCCACAGACATCAGTTCCTTGTCATGTGGGCCTTTTTATAGAGCTACTCCCAACATGGTAGCTGGCTTCATTCACAGAGAGGGCTTAGAGAAGGTTGTAGACTGAATACTTCTGTCTCCTCAAAATTCACATATTGAAACTGTACTCCCTAATGTAATGGTGTTAGCAGGTGGGGTCTTTGGGAGGTAATTAGGATTAGAGGAGGTTACGAGGGTGGAGCCCTCACGAAGAAGATTGGTATCCTTAGAAGAATCCTTAGAGAACTTGCTTCCTACTCTGCTGTGTGAGGACTGAGTGAGAAGGCTGTTATCTATGAACCAGGAAGCAGGCCATTGCTAGACAACTGTGGTACCTTGACCTTGGTCTTCCCACCTCCACAACTGTAAGAAATAAATGTCTGTTATTTAAGTCACCTAGTTTATGATATTTTGTTATAGCAGCTCAAGCTAAGACAGTAAGCAAGAGGAACGGAGGGACAGTAAGGTAGCATTCATGGTCTTTTTTAACCTAATCTCGGAAGTGACATTCTATCACTTTGACCATATTCTGTTCATTTAAAGCAAGATCAGCCCTCATTCACAGGGAAAGTGTTACGATACACATTGGGCGACACCAGGAGGAGGGATCCCTGGGAGCCTTCTTAATGACTACTTCCTACAACTCACTTGGCCTCTCTGTACCTCAGTTTTGTCATCTATAAACATCAACCCTATAAAAGACATTGTGAGAATCTAAGATGCTTGGAACATTCCCTAGTACAGAGTGAGCATGAGAGAAAATTAGTGTGGATACAAAAATAATGCAAATACATAGACCTATTCTTAGTACACAGTACTAAGTCCACGGTGCTCGTTTAAGAAATGCTTGAATTAGGAGTACTTGACTATAGGAGTCTGAGGCCAGCCTGGGCAACAGTGAGGCCCCTTCTCTACAAAAAATAAAAAAGTAGCAAGGCATGGTAGCACGTGCCTATAGTCCCAGCTACTCAGGAGGATCCTTGGAGCCTGCGAGGTCGAGGCTGCAGTCAGCCATGATCCAGCCACTGCACTAATCCTAGACAACAGAGTGAGACCATATCTTTTAAAAAAAACTTGAATTAAGTGACCCACAATTACTCAAAAGAAGTTTGAGCATTTGGAAATTACCCCAGAAACAGATGAAGTTAAAAGTTCTACTATAATTACCAGGGGGCCTTACATCACCTCCAGATTTCCCACAAGCTTCCCCTGATGAGGAATTTCCATGCAGCAAGCTCCAGTGCATACTTGAGTCATCTCTAAATAGCCAACCACAATTTGCTCTGCAAATGTACCCCATTTGCCTGATTGCAGAAGTTGCCTGATTTGTAAAACCACACAATTTGTAAGTTACAGAAAAAAGGGCAAGAGCTTGTCTGCCTAGCTGGAGCATTTCTCATTGTGCTCAGCAGTTTAGTAAGATTAGGAACTCACCTGTGAGGTGGTTTTTTTTTTTTTTAACACTTACCCTGCTATTTTAGGGAAAGAAAAGGCTACTCAGTATACCCCCAGTCTTTCATGCTTAGCACAGAGCAGATGGGTTAAGGAGAGGTGTCCTGCTTGACATATACAATCTAGGATTCAGTGGGTGGGCAAATGAGGCCAACCTCTCATACAGCAGATGTGGTAAATGAGTCATGAATCAGAAGGTAACAAAAGGCTGGACCCTGCTCCCCCAGGCCACAGTCATTCACTAAACAGGCCCAGAAACAGCAGCAACACTCACAGCAACTCAACTCAGCACACATTTTGAGTGCACGCTAAGTCGACCTCTGAGCTGACTGCCCTCTGAAAGAAGAGGCTCTAGCTCATAGTGCAAAGGTCACCTTTCTTTGTTTCAAAAACCACAAGGAAGGAGGAAGAAGAAAGGCGGACTGGAAAGACCAGCCTGGTCACTGATGTGGCTCACGTAGCTGCCCTGTCCACTCTCCTCCCCTACCTGCAGCAACTGCCCAGTTTTTTTGTTTTGCTTTTGTTTTTTAATTACCCTGATTGACTTAATCAGGTGTGCAATGATGTGAAGGAGGAATAAAGAAGACATTTCTCTATAACAGGGGAGGCATCTGCCAGGGTAAGAGTGGATGGGTTTGTTGTATTTTCAGAAAAATAAACCAAATTCTCTCTGCAGAGAATTGCTTTTCCTGTTCTTTATTTCAACATCTTCCAAACCAAATTTCTTTCTAAATGACCGGGGCCTATCTAGCTGGAACATTGAAAGCTCATGTCAATGGGGCAAGGGTGAGGACTCCAGTGTCCCAATGGGAGTTAGTAAGAAGTGCTGGGAATGAGGGTCATCACACAGAGAGGCCGGAAGTGGAAGGAAAGAAAATACATTCCAGTAATAAATTCCAAATGCTTTGATTTTAAACTAAGAATGAAAACTATTACATTTTCTCCAGTAACAGTAAAAGTGTGGGTGATTTTTGTGTCATCACTTATGTTTTGTGTCATAAAAAGGTGAAAATGAAATAAATAGAATATGATTTAATTTTTCTCTCAAGACCAGCTAAGGAAAGAGTTTATGTAAAGTTTGCCCACAAAATTCAGCACTTTATTATAGGCTGAACAACTGTTTTCTATCTCTGTTGAGTGTGCTAATCTTAACTCTTTAACCAGTCTATAAGTAGGAGTCAGGCATAATTCAGAAGAAGGGCTCTGAGCAGGTTCCCACATTCTCAGCTGTGAGCTCTTGAGCAGAGTAATCCATGTCTCACTTTGCTCAACTGTAAAATGGGGATAACAGTAGTATTCATCATATAGAGTTATGAGAAATACTTAAAACTATCAATGCCCAACATACAGTGGGCACTCAATAAACATTAGTTATTATTTTATGCTCCCCACCTATCCAAAAACTCAGGTTCAGCCATGAGCTTTCAAAAACCTACAAAACCTAGTGTTGTTACTTATGTGTTCTTTAAAAAAACAAAACCTTACAGTGGTTGACCCCTATCATTGAGGTAAATGTCTTATTAAGCCAGTTGAGGCTCCCCTTGTGCTAACCCCACACCCCTACACTCCCATTATGTCCCCTCCAAGTCCCAATGCAATCCCAGAATCCCTCCTTTCACTCTGTACTTTTCAGCTCCTGCTAAAATGCTTTCCCACCTCGTGGTCCCTGAAATCCTTCCTCTCCCAGGGTTATTGGGCCTTGCTCTCTTGCTAGAATGTAAACTGCATAAGAACCATTCTCAGAGCTCCAACAGTAGCAGGCACGTGATAAATGCTCCGGAAACATTTACTGAATGATTGAATATCTATACCTAGTAAGTTTTTTTCAAGATTTATATGAAATTCCATCAATTCCATGCATTTAGTCTTTCTATGGAAGCCCTTTGTAAGATTAAACTTTATTTCTTCTGGGCTCTAACGCCATATTTCTTTGACAAATTTTATTCATTCATATTAAGCATCAAATAATAGTTTTAAAAGATAACTAATGTTTAAACAGTGCTTATGATGGGCAAGGTTGATTTTTTTGTTTGTTTGTTTTGAGATGGAGTCTCTGCGTGGTTTTAAGAGCTTGACATATATCAAACTCATTTACTCCTCACTGCCCCCCCCATAAGATAGGTATTGTTCTTATTCCACTTTTACAGTTGGAGGAAACCATTTTTCACTCACTCCTAACAGTTGGTCCTTACCTCTGTGCCTCCTACAAATATCCGCCACCTAGGGTAACCCTTTCCCCAATTCCAGAGTCACCGGCGCAAGCAAAGTTTGCAGAAAAACAATTTAACTCGGAGCACACAGTTAACATTTGAACATGCGGTTCACTCCGGGCTACCCTGTCCTGGCTAGCGCTTCTGATGGGCGCGCAGGCTGGCCTATGCCGCGCAACAAAGACTCGGACTTCTGCCGGCTCTCTACCAAGAGGACTCAGCGCCTTATACTGGAGGCTCACTCACTGTCTTCAGAGACCTCACGACCCAACCCACGTTTATGGCATTCCTACATGATCTCGAACTCTCAGCCAACGCTGTCCATGAAATGCCTCCTCCTCCTGCTATACAAGCCAGGGGCGCTCAATTCAATGAAGCCTCCTTCAGGTCCGTTGGGAAAGGAATAAAGGGAGCTTCCTTCCTTCCCACCGCCCCTCCTTTACTCAAACCCACCGTTAACTGTACAAAACTAGGTCCTGTGCCCACTGCAGACCCAACTCGAGCCCCTCGCCCTGCTCCCACCCAATGCTTCTCGTCCTGACTCCGAACACAGAACCCGGGAAGCAGCGTCGCCCTCCTCTCTTGCGCGCTGGTGAGTCAACCCCAAGAGACACCTCTCGGTTTTTTCCGACCAATGCAGGGGCGCCCGCGCCCCGCCCCTGCCCGCCCGCGTCCGGTCCCACCCACCATCCACGCTCCCGCCCTGCCAGAAGTTGCCCTTCCCGTCTGAGCCGAGGGACGGGTAGGCCAGGCACCCCGGGGTGTGGCCAAAGGACTTCGGCGACGCCTTCCCGAGGGTGGCCCCCTCCCCAATCTGGAAAACACAACCCCGGCGATCTAGGCATGCTCACTGGCGCAGGCCCGGCCCGCAGCCCGAGCTGGAAGCGCCGGCGGTAGGCGGCCCTCTGCGCTGCCAGCTGGAGCCGGGCGGAGCCAGCGCCCCGGCGCAGGGTGGCTCTGCCAGTCCCCGCGCGCCTGGGCGGCCGCACACGTGTCCAGGCGTCACGTCCGCGCGCGCCCCCGGGGCTTGCGTCAGCGGCCGCTCCAGAAGCGGGTGGGCGAGGGCTCTTTGCGCACCGCTGGGGTTCGGGGCCCGGGACGCCGCGCCGGGAGAAGGGCACCACGCGGGGGCCGACGCGGAGGGGTGTTCGGAACTCCAGGGGGCTGCGGAGTGCACCGGCGCGGTCCAACCCTCCGCCTGCCGGGCGCCAAGCGTCTCCGCCGCGCGGACCTGGGCTGGGCGCCGTGGCGTTGCCTCCGAGCTCTCTGCCCGCGGGGCGCGCACCGCCTTGACCTGGGCGGCCCCGCGGCAGGCAGGCGCCCGCAGTTCCATGGTTGGTTCGGAGCGCGATGAGCCGCCCGTCCTCAACCGGCCCCAGCGCTAATAAACCGTGCAGCAAGCAGCCGCCGCCGCAGCCCCAGCACACTCCGTCACCGGCTGCGCCCCCGGCCGCCGCCACCATCTCGGCTGCGGGCCCCGGCTCGTCCGCGGTGCCCGCCGCGGCGGCGGTGATCTCGGGCCCCGGCGGTGGCGGCGGGGCCGGCCCGGTGTCCCCGCAGCACCACGAGCTGACCTCGCTCTTCGAGTGTCCAGTCTGCTTTGACTATGTCCTGCCTCCTATCCTGCAGTGCCAGGCTGGGCACCTGGTGTGTAACCAATGCCGCCAGAAGTTGAGCTGCTGCCCGACGTGCAGGGGCGCCCTGACGCCCAGCATCAGGAACCTGGCTATGGAGAAGGTGGCCTCAGCAGTCCTGTTTCCCTGTAAGGTAAGTCCAGGGACAGCCCGCGCACCTCCGCCGGTGACCTCGGGGGCTCCGGTATTCTCCAGCCCATTCGCAGGCCCAGAGAGGCGGTCAGCATCTCTCCAAAAAAAAAAAAAAAAAAATGTTTACACTTCCTCCACCCTCCCTCAAGCCCACTTTGGGAGTAGCTCTGGGTTGACATTTACCGAGTACTGACCCCAGATTAATTGGCATTCGCTGGTCATTAGAACATTTTAGCTCACCCGCCCCAATGCCCAAGTCCTCTGCAGATGTGTATTCGGGTACGCTCGGTAGGGATGAACCGCACCAGTAAAACTTGGACGGAGAAACTGTGGGGATTGAGGAGGGAGGAAAACAGGCAAGCTAAACACACCCTTTACCAGCACTCGGCTTGGCTGAATTGATACTGGAGTCCTGCACCCCGCACCTACCTTCTGCGCACCCCGACACGTGGGAGCTCTCGAGAGTGTAGCCAAAAAAAGGACCCCTACAGCCTGTTTTCCTCCAGCTACAAGAAAACCCTGCAAGCCACGCCTTTTTCTCTCCTAGCCTTCCAAGGACTGGGAAGGACTGAGGAGTTGTGGCTGCGTTTTTGTATTAAGTGGGGTGAAAACAGTCAATCAAGAAATTAACAAGGGCACTCTAGAACTGTTGTTAGAGTTGTTTAAAGCTCATCACTTCATTTTTTATTTAATGTAAAAAGTTTTCAGTGCCCTTGCGAAAAATGCAAACCACTAAGATAAAAAGTAAAATGAAAGGCCAGGACCTCTCCCGTCCTTTCCCACCATTGTTAGGTTTAATGTGTATCTTTTAAAACTATATATATACACATACACCCTCGCAGCTAAATATAGAATCATAGATGTCAGTCAGGGAGGTTTTTTTAATACCCACACAGAGATACAAGTTTTTCTCCAGAAATGGCATCTGCAACTTGCTGTTTTTAAATTCATATTATCACACATATTTCTCTATGTCTGAAACCCAGTCGACTTCATTGTATTTTAAATGGCTGCATGGTATTGCATTGTGTGGTCATGTTATAACATTTGTTTATCTGCAGCTATTGTGTGGAAACCTTCAGGAGCAATTTCACAGACATACTTGTCTACATCATTAAAATCTGGAAAGTTCATTTTCTGAAATTAGAAGTGGAAATAATGTCATTAATACTTTCCAGTTTTTTTGTACAAGTAACTTGCTCTGCCTCTTGGGTCATTTAGGCTGTCTTGCATTTCTCCTTGGTGCTGCTTATTTATAGGACAAAAGCTCATTTTTAAATTAAAAATAATCCACCAGAGAATTCAGGCTTGGGACTCAGGTCAGTAAAATGAGTGATTTAATTTGGTCTGCTGCCTTGCCGCAAATCAAGTTTAAAATAGCATATTTGAATAAGGGTTTGAATCAGTGTTTGGACTGTGGTGTTTCAGGCAACCTTAATAAATTGCTTTCAACCTCTCCTCATATAATGCTCACTAATGCACTCAGCCCAGTTTCTCAAAGTTTAAAGTATTTGCATAGTTGTCTTAGGGTTATGAAAAAGGTGACAAACCAGTGGTTGGAAAAGGTTTGGTGGTAGTTAACATAGAGTGGCTATTTGATGTCTGAGATATATTGTAGGGGTGGGGGATGCCCCACAGGATTTCTGGGGAGTCATTTTCTCACCCCTTTACTTTCCCTTAAACCTGCAGTGGCTAATAGAAGAAATGGCTTTAGGTGAGTTATAGTTCACAAATGAGCATTTGGTATTAGTCAGTAATCCATAATTTGTTTTTAAAACGCAACCTCATAATAGAATCATGCTGTTCCCAAGAGAAGGGGAAGGAAACAGTTATACTATATGGAGCATGAAGTTTCACTTTCAGGATCTAGAACTCTGGTTCCTATGAAAGCATATGTTCTTTCCTAACGTGTGACAGGCTAGTGAAATCAATCTTGAAGAGTAGTTCTGGGAATCGGGGGTTCTCAGCCTTTCTGTACATGTCAAGTGATTTTCTGAGTATAAGAATGCACTTGGGCAAAGCCATTACTTTGCAAGCTGAAATGTAAAAGAGTCAGCCATTCTCCTACAGACCAGGAACCAAGCTTAGAATGTGATCTTGGGGATGCTTTTGTGTGTGTATGTGTGTGAGTTGTATAAAGCTGGAGTGTGTGTGCCTCACCTTTGGTTGATCAATAATCGAAACTATTGGCAGGGCAGCTCAGCCAGTTAGTCTGGAAAAACCAGACTTGAATGTATACATAGGCCCAGTGACCAACCAAGATGCTTAGCTGTAGAGGATGAGAAACAACAGTCAGTGGTAAGGCCTGTATCAAACTTAAAACAAAGTAGGTCTGTTTTCCTAGCCCTTTGGCCTACAGTTTGAGGCTCCTAGAAATTAGGGGGACTGCCTTTTCACCGTCCCCACCTGCTCTCAGAATCTCTCATGGGCTGGCTCATGTGAAAAAAAACAATGTTGAATAAAGTACCAGAGCCCACATCTCAAGAGCTGCCTGGCACTGCCACTGTTTGCCTGAAAGACCACCTCTTGGGGCCTTGATTTCCTCGTCTGTAAATGAGAGATAAGACTGCTTGACTTCTGAGAACCTGTAGCTTCTAGCGTTCCATGAAAAGAAGAGAGCCTATCTGGATGTTGTTACTGGATGGTCTCTGTCTGCCAGCTGCTTCATAGGGGTCAGCTTTTATTAGTTTGCCTTTTTTTTTTTTTTTTTTTTTTGCAGATGAGGAAACTCATGCCTACAGAGTGGTTAAGTGTGAAGTGACTTGTCAAATCACACAGCTAGTAAGTGGACCAGTCCATGCACCTGCATCTCAAAGGCACAGATCTTTTGTCCTACGCCTTACTATGTAGGGATTTCGAATCTGAGTGTATACTCCAACATTCTGAATCATAACTTAAGGTTGACACCAGTAACAAAACCATCTGGTTCGATGAGTTCACCAGATGGGCCTCTGATGGGACCATCCCAAAATGACAACATACATACTCACTATGAAATTCATTGGCAGGAATTTTGTAGGGCATGTAGGGTAGGAAGATGGGGGGGCCTACAAAGCTAGTATTTTGTGGAATATCATCACATCTTTAGACTGCTTCAGTTAGCCAAAAAATGGATGTATTGCCAAATAGCTACCCTACTTAGGTGTAGGGTAACTAATTAAAGCCTAGAGTTCAGCCAGCAGCTTTGATAACAGGGAACCAGGTGCATTATTTTAGTTCAGATCTTTGGGTGGTGTCTCATGCCTGTAATCCCAGCACTTTGGGAGGCTGAGGCAGGCAGATCACCTGACGTCAGGAGTTTGAGACCAGCCTGGACAACAT
Organism: Aotus nancymaae; assembly: GCF_030222135.1. Taxonomy (NCBI): domain Eukaryota; kingdom Metazoa; phylum Chordata; class Mammalia; order Primates; family Aotidae; genus Aotus; species Aotus nancymaae. The sequence continues at coordinate 44,221,229 of NW_026988431.1, read as the reverse complement.
GGTAAAACCTCGTCTCTACTAAAAATACAAAAATTAGCCAGGCGTGGTGGTGGGCACCTGTAATCCCAGCTACTCAGGAGGCTGAAGCAGGAGAATCACTTGAACCCAGGAGGCGGAAGTTGCAGTTAGGGCCTAACAGAGTTCTGAGACGTGCCACTGCACTCCAACCTAGGTGATTGAACAAGACTCTATCTCAAAAACAAAAAAAAAAGGAATGTCTAATAATGTATGGCTTTCTTCCACTTAGAGTATTTATTTAATTCATTCTATGGCTTGTTCCATGCCTGAAAACTTTTGACATCCTGTTCTCAGACTTAAACTCACCCCTTCAGTGTGTGGGTTTAGGGGGAGAAGTGAAGGTTGACACATTCGTGTCAATGACTTAGTCTCTACTTTACCACCCAACGGCGTATTTTGGTATCAGCCAAGTATTTCTCTCCCCAACTATGAGAAATGCTAATCCACTCCGGCCCTCTTACACTGTGATACTTTTTCTTTGTCCTCGCTGAAAGTTTCTAGTAGCATATCTCCAAATCATTATGGAATTTGAAATCCTCAGCCAGACAAGTCTTCCCTGTGGTTGAATTGTGACAATGTCTGTGTTCCTAAAAAATAAATAAATACATAAATCAAACCAAGTCAGATGAGACAAAATGGTTGACAGTTGAAAAGTCCGTGGCCTCCTCTAGGCCAGTGGAGACAAAGTTTCTAAATGGGAGCAGAGCCAGGTAATGCAGGGGAGAGAGGCATGTGACGCATGCATGGCCTCAGGGTCAGGGAGACCTGGAGGAGCGGTGGAGACAGTGGAGAGCCAGGGAACAGGTGCCACCTCCCAAGAGGCAGCCTTTACTCAGTTCTGGCTGATTGGCTGGGGTGGGGATGTGGGTGCAGGCATATCAGACCTTTAGATTTTTTCAAGAAAAGCCAGAAATCTGGATTTTATTTCTTTAAGAGATGACATCTCACTATGTTGCCTGGGCTGGTCTTGAATTCCTGAGCTCAAGTGATCCTCCCATCTCGGCCTCCAAAAGTGCTGGGATGATAAGTGCGAGCCACCGTGCCCGACTTGGATTTTGTTTTTTATGTTAAATATCACAATTCTTTTTCCAGCATTGGCTGACTTCACATTTACGGCCAGCACTTGCAGGCCAAACCAACTATGTCTCCAGGCCAAATTCCAGCTGCCAGCATGCCGCCTCTGGTCTCATTCTCTTGTAGACGCATTCCTTGAGCCTGGAAGTTGCCATTTAACTCTTGCCATACGTGAACTTTGGGAATCTATTAGGCCCTAACTGTTGGTGATTTTGTAACTTGTCTTTATCTTTATTTTGCCAGGAGAATGTTATTTTCTGGCCACCAGGAAACCTCAGATGATGTCCTTGTGACTAGATGTTTGACTCTATACAGATCAGTTTCTTTTTTGCACCTGAGGGTCTTTAAGACAAGAGATTGGACTAAATGATCATCCCAAGGTTCTTTCTTACCCTAAAATTTTAAAATCTAGAAAGTGGTCCTAGTGAAAAGAACACAAGCAGGAAACAGAAGACTTGGGTTCTCGTCCTGGCTTTGTGTGACTTTGGTCCAGTCACATACTTCCCTGACCCTGTTTGTTCATCTATTAAAAAGAATGGAGACAACACCTAGCTGGTGGGTGCTCGGAAATCAGATTAGAAGTGCTGTTGAGGGCTTTTGCTTCACCCTATGGAATGGAAGATGGGTGGTATCAGGGTGCTTGGAAGGGTGTGATGGGGGGATCACCTGGAAGCACAAGCCGATTAGCCAAAAATACTTTCAAAAACTTCTTCCTAACCCTCAGAATTCTTCTAAGATTAAAACTATTTACTTTGGAAATTGTCCCTGAAGTCCTCACTACTGCCTGACATGGACAAGGTTGGCCCATAAAAACACAGTAAACTGGCAAGGACCAGAGTCCACATATATTAACTCCAGGGCTCAAGATTTTAAAGAACAAAACTGATAATACACCTTTCATCGTATTTCACTCCTGGTATAAAGCAGAAGCATTAGAATACTATATGGCAGTACTAAAGCTTAATGGTGATTCTACACATAATTGGCCAAAGATTTTTCACAAGTCAACACGACCTGGAACTGGAATAAATCATTATCAGTGGAAGTTGAGCCTTAGTATAACCAGAACAGAGGCTTACCAAAAGTTACAGCAGGTGTGGCCTATAAAATACTAGCCCAAGATTGGATTAGACTCTCCCGTTCTGTGTAGATTGGATTAGACTCTCCCGTTCTGTGTTAGAGCTGTTTTTTGAAGCCCCATAAAAAGTGCTGTATACATGACTATAGTAAGTCCTCACTATAAAATGTCTTAAGCATCAGACTTTTGCTTCTGACGAAATTTGCGAGGCGTGGCAGTTCTTACTCAAACCCATAAGGTCCTCACTCCTTGAAAGGGGCACATAGCAGGTACACATTTGCTGAACTGTGTACCAGTGCCAGCATTTAGAGCCACTGTGTATTGTTGGCGAGTTTTTCAGGACATGATCATACACAGGGTATTTGAATGTGGTTCCACTCTGGACTTCCTGAAAAGGAAAATAAGAAAGTCTTCCTGATCAGATGTATCTTTATTTTAAGCATTGGGGTATCCTTTTAAGGCTTTTGAGGGATACTGAAAATGCTCTACAGAATTTCATCAACTTTGCCCGACATTGGGAAACTGTTGTTTTCCTCATTTCCAGTTTGGTAAAGATTTTAGGTCATGATTTTTAGACTGTGTAGCATCTATAGAATAAAGGGTTATCCTCTTCTTGGTTTTTGCCCACAGGTGATAAAGAGATGGATGAAAAATGTTCCTGGTCAGGTGCAGTGGCTCATGCCTGTAATCCCTGTATTTTGGGAGGCCAAGTCAGGAGAATCGCTTGAATCCAGGAGTTCGAGACCAGCCTGGGCAACATGGTGAAACCTGGTCTCTACTAAAAATATAAAAATTAGCTGGGCGTGGTGGCTCATATCTATATTCCCAGCTACTCAGAGGGCTGAGGTGGGGGGATCACTTGAACCCAGGAGATCGAGGCTGCAGTGAGCCGAAATCTCATCAATGCTCTCCAGCCTGGGTAACAGAGTGAGACCCTGTCTCAAAAAAAAAGAAAAGAAAAATATTCTTTTGTTAAATATGCAGGCCTATGCACTGCTTTAAAAATTTTGAATCAACAAAGATAGTATCTTTGGGTCCCTTTTACCCCCAGGATCCCTCTTACTCTGGCAGTTTTGAGGGCAGCCCCAGTCTGGCCTCCTGGTCCAAACCCCAACTCCAGCCCCACTGTGACTGGCTGGTGACCTCAAAGCCTCAAGGTTGCTGTGAGGACGAAACACAGTAATAATTCATATGCAAAGTGCCTCACACAGCCCAGGCACTAAATAAATGTGCACAGTTAGAAGCTGACGGAAACCAAATAGCCGATGTCTGAGGCCAGGTTCATGCATAAACTTGAAAAAGAGAAAAAGGCATCGTTCTTATTTTTTCTCATAGATTTTCCCAGTGTGCCTCTCTTTCCTACTCTTATCATGTAGCATTTTCATAGAGCTGTGTAAGTTGACCTGTGCATTGGTTTTTCAGTGATGAGGCTTTTTTTTTTTTCATTTCTTTAAATCTTTTGAGGGGGCTGGTTAGATTAAGCAGCATTTGAAATTATATGTATTATATTTTGTGTATTTTTACATATTTTGTTTTCTAAAGTTATAATTATTTTTAAATGTAAAACAGTATAAAATTAAAATCTATAATCTCTGTCACCTAAAGATAACCACTATACCATTTTGCATACATCCTTGCAAACTTATTTCTACATCAACGGAGTTTTCTGTAAAGAAAAAAAAAAAGGCAGGTGAGATGGTGATATGGTTGGATCTGTGTCCCCACCAAATCTCATAATCAGTTGTCATCCCCAATGTTGGCAGTGGGGCCTGGTGGGAGGCGGTTGTATCTTGGGGGTGGATTTCTCATGAATAGCTTAGCCCCATCCTCTTGGTGCTGTTCTCATGACAGTAAGTCTCATGAGATCTGGTTGTTTAAAAAGTGTAAAGCGCCTCTCCTGCCCTTGCTCCGCTCCCACCATGTGAGATGCCTCACTCCTGCTTTGCCTTCCACCATTATTGGAAGCTTTCTGAGGCCTCCCAGGAGCAGAAGACGCTGTGCTTCCTGTACAGCCTGCAGAACTGTGAGCCAATTATTAAACCTCTTTTCTTTATAAATTACTCAGTTTCAAGTATTTCTTTATAGCAATGGGAGAATGGACCAATATAGATGGGGAATCCTGTTGTCCACACCGTTTCATAATCTGCTTCTTCATCTAACACATCGTGACTGCTTTTCTACAGTGATCAAAATTCCTTAGGATCACATTTAATGACCTAATATTGCACTTCTGTAACAGTACCAGAGTTATTTAATCATGATCCTATTTGTGGTCATTTAAGTTCTGTTTTCTTACTGAAACTTTTTTAAAAAAACACTGCTATAACCAATCTTTGTACACACACAAAAAAAACAGTTATTTCCTAAAGATAATTTCCTTGAAGTTGGATGGTATAACCCAAGGGTATCTGCAGAAATCTAAATGGTTTTTTTTTTTTTTTTTTTTTGGAGACAGGGTCTCGCTCTGACATCCAAGCTGGAGTGCAGTAGCATAATCAAAGCTCACTGAAGCCTCAACTTCCTGGGTTCAGGTGATCTTCTCACCTCAGCCTTCTGAGTTGGGATTACAGGACATACTATCATGCTTGGCTAATTTTTGTATTGTTTGTAAAAACAGGGTTTCACCACATTGCCCAGGCTGGTCTCGAACTCCTGAGCTCAAGTGATTCTGCCTCAGCCTCCTGAAGTGGCAGGATTACAGGCATGAGCCACCACACCCAGCCTGAGAAATCAAAGCTTTTTGATAGTAGAACCAAATTGTTTTCTCCCTTAGAATCATTTACAGTTGAGTGTCCATTTCTTCCCAGCAGCACCGACACTGGGTGTTAGCGTTTGGTGTTCTTAATGCTGCAGCCTGCTTTTCCTCCCTGGTGCAGTGTCAGGCCGGAATTGGCCGCTGTTGACCTAACCACTAACTTTACATCATACTCACTCTGGCCTTGGAATCTCCCGCAGTTCCAGGCCCTCTCTTTCCCACAACCCATCTGCCTAGCCAGTTCTTGCCTCTGCTCACCCCTCTCTTTCTGAAACTCTGAGTCTAGTGGTGGAGACAGATGTGCCAGTGGGGCAGAGCCTTTCTGAAGTACTAGGAGCTAGGAGTCTGAAGACCTCGCTGCCGTGGTGGCACCAGCTGCATGCTGAAGGATGCGCAGCGGTTTGCCCGTGAAGAAAGAAGGGGTGGAAGCTCATAAGGAGGCTGCGTGGGAGGCCAGCAGAGTTGTTTGTGAAGGATGTTGCTCGCCTTGCTTATAGGTGGCCCGAGCTAGGCTCCCACGCTCATGCATTTTATAAGTTCGGGGACAGAAGCTCCAGTCTGGACTAATTACATATACAGTGTCTTTTTCACTACAACCTCTTGCCTATTCTGTGCCCGTCTGAGGAACAGTGATCCCTCTTCCCATTCTAGACTCAAGGAGTGGCTTTTGCAGGGATGCCAGTGGTACCAGAGCCCTCTTATTAGGGTTGCCAAGTCAAAGACAGAATGCCCAGTTATGAATTTCAGATAAACAACAAATAACTTGTGGGGCCAGAGAGGAGTAATAAATATTCCAAATATTGCCTGAGAGATACTGGGCATCTTGTATTTTTATCTGATAATCTTTTTTTAAAAAAAGATATTGAGATGCGCTCACTCTGTCACCCAGGCTGGAGTGCAGTGGTGCGATCTTGGCTCACTGCAACCTCCGCCTCCCGGGTTTAAGTGATTCTCGTGCCTCAGCCTCCTGGTAGCTGGGACTTCAGGCTCATGCCACCACGCCTGGCTAATTTTTATATTTTTAGTAGAGACGGGATTTTGCCATGTTGGCCAGGCTGTTCTAGAACTCCTGACCTCAGGTGATCCGCCTGCCTTGGCCTCCCAAAGTGCTAGGATTACAGGTGTAAGTCACTGTACCAAACCTATTTGATAATCTTACAACCCTACCACTTAAGTCTTTGGTGAATTCCATTGGTTTCATTGAGAAATAAAGACTGCTGAGGGGAATAGAGCTGTTTGAAGAACTGTCAGGGCAGTTGAGTGGTTGTGCAGGTGGGAACCTGGCATGGAAGGGTGAGGGCAGACGGAAAGGGTGGGTGTGGTACTGGTCACACAGCAGGGAGCCTTTCACTCGGCTCTTTTAGGTGCTTTGTTTGCTTGAACATGCACTTTGAAGGGACCTCACAAAACTGGTTCTCCAGGACAAAGTATGGTTACCTGCTAATTGTGGCTATGGACAGATGAGAAAAGTCAACTTTTGTTTAAAGTTTCTAAGACTAAAACTAAACCCCTGCCAGCCCAGGGAGTCTTTGTAAGGTTAAACACACCCTCCCTCGATAGCAGGATGTTCTCAGATTTCTGCGGTAATAATTATGCCAGGCCAGTTGTGGTGGCTCACGCCCGTAATCCCAACACTTCGAGAGGCTGACATGGGAGATGATTTGAGGCCAGGAGTTGGAGATCAGCCTGAGCACACAGCAGGACCCTCTCTTTTTAAACAGAAAGAAAAAGTGTGCCAAAGTCTTCCCAAGACACCTCTTAGTAAGAAAGCTAAAAGGGGGTTTGTTGACTTTCTGTTAGGCAAAACAGACAGATTTTTGGGCCCAGGATTTTAATTAGAATTGCCTTCCCCAGAAGAAATGTAGTAAGTTTACAGTGTTTCTTTAATGTCACCACCGTTCGGTGACACTGACAGTTCTAGTGCTGAGTAATAGTGCCTTCTCATATCACTGTCTATAAAACCGTTACTGCACTATTGGTTGATTACCTTTTTAATTTTTTTTTAGAGACAAAGTCCTGCTCTGTCACTCAGGCTGGAGTGCAGTGGTGTGATCTCAGCTTCACTACAACTTCCGCCTCCCGGGTTCAAGCAATTCTGCCTCACCCTCCCGAGTAGCTGGGACTACAGGCGCGCACCACCACACCCAGCTAATTTTTTTTGGATTGTAGTAGAGATGGGGTTTCACCATGTTGCCCAGGCTGGACTTGAACTCTGAGCTCAGGCAATCCGTCCGCCTCAGTCTCCCCAAGTGCTAGGATTACAGGTGTGAGTCACCACGCCTGTCCTGATTACCTCTTTACGCCGCCTCACAGCACAGTTCAGGAATTTACCATTCCAGTTAAGTGCAAATGCGCTAAGGTTCTTAGTGGAAGGATGCTAGACAGATGCAGGTTGAGTATTATAAATAAGTCACAAGAACTGATTTCACTATCTCCTGCCTCCCAAGCCTGAACATGATTAACTTGAGGAGTCCACAACTCTTCCACTGTTAGCAGTAGTCAAAGTCGTAGACAGTTTTATAGACCCACTCATAGGTGACTTGGTAGGCTCAAAGTCACACAGGACACTAAGTACTTGCATTGCAATCACAGCTACTCTACCATTGTTGTAAACATATTTTAAGCAAGAGGGACATACAGCCATCAAAAGGACAGCGGTGCTGATGTTTTCCAGTCTAGATCTCAGAAGAGCTATAAACCTTCTCACTGCCAGGCATGGTGGCTCACACCTATAATCCCAGCATTCTGGGAGACCAAGGTGGGAGGATTGCTTGATGCCAGGAGTTCATGACTACCCTGGCTAACAAAGCAAGACCCATTGTTTTAATTAAAAAAAAAAAATTAAAACCTTCTCACTCCAAATAGTTATGTAAATAAAATATGTGAAACACCTTTATCAAAAATGAGAAAACCATAGTACCTGAAATCGAAAACAAACATTTCTTCCTACATGATCTCAAGGTCTATTGAATTTTTTTAAATTCTAAGTTCCACAGTAAAACTTCTAATTAAAGTAAACTTAACATGGTGGAAAACATTCCATCTTCCGCAGATAAATCTAACATTTGTTCATTTATCAACAAATACTGCATGGGCAAGAAGCAATCAATCAGTACACCAATAAGCAAAATTAACACACCCGTAAATTAACTGGAAAATAACCTGTGATCATTCAGTGGTCTTTGTGGGGCAGATAAACATTTTAAATCACAAAACAGCTAGCTTGAATTGCTAGAAATTCTTTTAAAAGTTTGACTGATGGTTAAAATGTAACTTACCATGATGTGGATCTATGCTAGCTTTAGCTGCCAGCTCCATTTGCATAAGTCCTAATTATCTGCTAATCATACATAATAAATTATACTGTGAGGAATTCATCCTTCCAGTTGAGCTCATATAGCTCTTCTTCCCACTTCCAGGTTCACCTCCCAAAAGAAAAAGGGACTTGGATAAATTTTATTCCTGGTGCCCATCTTTCAAATTGGCCTGGAGCAAAGTGGAGTTTACCTTGGACCACTGCGGGTGTTAATAATGACACTACATGCCAAGACCACAGACTTGTCAGGGACCGGGAAACCTTTAGAAGGATCAGAGGACAGTGGAGAATGCATTGTCTTAGGGGCTGAAGAAGTGTTGGTTATTATGACAATTCATTTCTCATTGCAAAGTTGTATTGGTTCACTACAGTCTCAAAGAGGCTCTAGTAAAAGAAAAACTACCAACTTCAGTTGCATTTACATGTACTTATGTAGTTAAAGGTATATATTCTTTTAAAACAAACACTATTATGATAAAACTTAATTCAACCAATTCCGCATAAGCCATTTCTATCCCATAAAGGATAAATATGCTAACTCAGTCCCTGGATATTCTTTAATATGTTTTTATGTATTTATTTTTGAGACAGGATGTCTGTCATTCTGTTGCCCAGGCTGGAGTGCAGTGGCACAATCATGGCTTACTGTGCCTCAACCTCCCAGGCCCAAGCAATCCTCTCACCTTAGCCCCCAAGTAGCCGAGACTACACGTGTGCACCACAAGGCCTGGTGGTGGTTGTTGTTTTTTAACTTTTTATAGAGACGGGAGTCTCCCTGTGTCACCCAGGCTGGTCTCAAACTCCTGGGCTCAAGCAGTCCCTTCATCTCAGCCTCCCAAAGTGCTGGTATTAAAGGCGTGAGCCACCTTGCCTGGCCATGTTTTTATTTTGATATGATTTCAAACTTACACAGCAGTTGCAATAATAGCATAAAAAATTCCCTCATGGCCTTTTTCCAGATTCACCAGTTACTCCCTTTTTGCTCCAGCTGCATTATCATTTGTGCTGTTTCTGCTCATACATATATTTTTTAATGATTTGAGTATAAATTACAGGCATCTTGTCCCTTTACCCCTAAATACATCACTATGTTTCATCTAAAATTATTTTCTTATATAATCATAGCACAGTTACCAAAATAGGGAAATTTGACACATAGCAGATCCTATTATCTAATCCACAGTCCATATTCAAATTACAGCTTTTGCCCCAATGTCCTTTGTAGGAATTTTGGTTTCTCATTCTAGGGTTATGCATTGCACTTAGCCATCAGTGTGCATTCTGTGATCATTACAACTTATTTAGATTGAAGGAAAGCACCATTTGCTTTTGTTTACTCCAAGATAAAGTCGTTTCTTGGATTTAATTCAAAAGTTTAAGAGCATCAACAACAAAATATCGATTATGGTTTATTTTTCTTGAGACATTCTCATTTGAGGTGCTGGCAGGTATTTTGCTAATAAATTTCAGCTGTTTCCTAGGAGGTACACCGGTCTAGGCAGTGTGGTTACCTCACAGTTCCCAAAAGAGGCGTGCTTCTGCTGTGGAGCACATGCTCCTCCCTCCCATTGAGTAGACTGTTGATTGTTGGGTTCAGTACATCATTCTTGAATTGCATGGAATCAGATTTAATTAAATAGGTTGTGACTTGTTCTAAACCAGTCACAGCATTCATGACCCTCACTAGCACCCTACTAAGAAGGCTTATTTTGCTTGTATGCTCATTTCATAAGTAAACTCAGTGTGACTGTGTTTATTAGGTAAATAACAGGTGTCTTGTGTTTGACTGTGTTCTGACATATCTCATTGTGTGTATTTGTGTATGAAGGGGTTTCTATGCTGAAAAGGGAGAAACCCTGCCTAAATTCCAACTTAAATACAACCTTCAAACCCCACACCCAGGAAAAGAATGGGAACTATTTGCTGCTTTCTGCAAAGACCTAAAAAATGAGGGTCCTGATTACACATTGCATCTTAATGGCAGAACACATTTGCACAAGACTTTTGATCCACCGCAACATGAAAACTTTCTAAAGAGAAGTCAGAAATGGGATTTCAACATCTCTTTATTTCTCATTCTGCTGGGCCATCATCTACCTCCTTTTTTTTTTTTTTTTTTTTTTTGAGACAGCATTTCGCTCTTGTTGCCTAGGCTGGAGTGCAATGGCATGACCTCGGCTCACTGCAACCTCTGCCTCCCAGGTTCAAGCGATTCTCCTGCCTTAGCCTCCCAAGTAGCTGGGACTACGGGCACCCCACCACACCCGGCTAATTTTTTTTTTTTTGTATTTTTAGTAGTGACAGAGTTTTACCACATTGGCCAGGCTGGTCTCGAACTCCTGATCTCAGGTGATCCACCCAACTTAGCCTCCCAAAGTGCTGGGATTACAGGTGTGAACCATCGTGCCGGCCCTACCTCCCTATTTTCTTCTTTAGTTTTCAGGGGGTGTGTGTGTGTGTGTGTGTTCTTTAGAGAGGTTTACTTAAAACCTCTTTCCCCCCTGGGGAAAATGAGCAGATATTTCCCTATGGAGAAATCTCATTTATAGCTGTGGGCTTGTCCCAGGAGACACAGGCAGCCCTCTGTGAACCAGCCCAGGTGCCTTCTCTCAATAACAAGAGGGTACAGCTAAGAACCAGACATCTAAAGGAAAGCCCTTCCCAGCTCAAACGCACGAGTCCTTGACCTTTTCACATTTTGTGGGCCAAGCCCTAGCCAGAGTGTGAAAAGTGAACCTCAGGACTTTCTTGCCAGATGCCAGAGAAGTCGGGGGTGGGGGAGGCCCTAATAGCTGGTTCCTGGTTTGTGAGATGCTGCTGCCTTATTCCTGAGGGAGTGGTGCTTTCAGGGCTGTTTTTCTCTCCTTGCAAACCTGCAAACCGAAGAAGTTAATATTAGAACCCGCTTCCAAAAAGAGTATATTTGTGAACTTTGGATTTTATGTGTGTTAGGTTGTGGGCCAGGGGTGTGAAGACAGATGTAAATTATTTGTTTCTTTTTCTCAAAATACTGAGTCTTTGACTCCTGAGCTGTTGTGTGCAGTAAAAGAACCCTGGAGGGGCACCCTAGGAATGCAGGGCTCTGCTCCTGGTAAGGCCACAAATGACCACAGGGCCCTGACCGGTCAGCCATACTCTGGGAGCATCCAGCTTCTAGTCTGTAAAACGGATAGAATGGGCTCCCTGGTCTGACTCCACGCTTTGCAAGCGATCATGTTCTGTTGTGTGGCAGGGCTGGCATTCCTGAGTTGCCCTGCTAGTGCTCATTGGGTGCGGCAGTGACCCACTGGACCTGCTTGCTGGCAGGAGCCCCTCCTGCAACTGTGATTGTGGCTGCCTGGAAGCCAGGGTTTGTCATTATTAAGAATTAGAATGACTGGTTCTCATCAGAATCAGTGGTTCTCAACTGGGGCCATTTTGCCCCCTAGGAGACATTTGGCCATGCCTGGAGACCTGGAGACATTTCTGGTTGTCACAGCTGAGGGGCAGGGGGTGGTTACTATTGGCATCTAATGAATAGAGACCAGGGATGCTGCTAAACATCCTACAGTACATGGCACAGCCCCCATCACAAAGAATTATCAGGTCCAAAATGTTAGTAGCGCCACTGTCGAGAAACTAAATATAAATGCTATTGTCAGGAAAGTCAATGACCTGCCTTCTCCTTTAGGTTTGTTTGTTTTTTGGTTTTTGGTTGTTTTTTTTTTGAGACGGAGTCTTGCTCTGTTGCCCAGGCTGCAGTGCAGTGGCATGATCTCAGCTCACTACAACCTCCACCTTCTGGGTTCAAGTGATTCTCCTGCCTCAGCCTCCCAAGTAGCTGGGATCACAGGTGCATGCCACCACACCCGGCTAATATTTTATTTTATTTTATTTTATTTTATTTTATTTTTTGAGACGGAGTTTCGCTCTTGATACCCAGGCTGGAGCGCAATGGCGCGATCTTGGCTCACCGCAATCTCCGCCTCCTGGGTTCAGGCAATTCTCCTGCCTCAGCCTCCTGAGTAGCTGGGATTACAGGCACGCGCCACCGTGCCCAGCTAATTTTTTGTATTAGTAGAGACGGGGTTTCACCATGTTGACCAGGATGGTCTCGATCTCTTGACCTCGTGATCCACCCGCCTCGGCCTCCCAAAGTGTATTTTATATTTTTTATTAGAGATGGGGTTTCACCATATTGGCCAGGCTGGTCTTGAACTCCTGACCTCAAGTGATCCACCTGCCTCAGCTTCCCAAAGTGCTGGGATTATAGGCGTGAGCCACTGCACCCAACCTCCTTTAGGTTTTATTCCCACTGTTTCCTCCTCTCGCCCTGTGCTAGAACCAGATGGAACAACTCCATCCACAATCCACTTGTTTACAGTAAAGCTTTCCTTACCCTGTTCTCCTAACCCTGTCCCACCTTGAAATCACCTGTTGCCCTCCTGGTCTTCCTTTACACAGTTGTTAAATTTATTACATGGTCTTTCTCAACTGGAAACACCACAAGGGCAGGAGCCACAGCTGATTCCTTCTTGTGCTCTCGAATAGCGGTTCTCAGCCCTGGAAACCCTTAGAAACCCTTGGAGCTCTTCAAGAAAACACAAGCCCAAGGCCAGGGGCCAGTGAGACTTGGGTTTGCTGCTCAGAAGCACCTAGACAGTTTCATATACAGTCTTGGGGAATTCACAAACTCCTAAAGTCCTCTCTCAGATCCCTGGATGAGAGCCCCTGATGAAAGTGACAAACACCCATGGTGCTCTGAAATGTCATTTCAGAACAATGCCGAGACTGCTGTAAGTATGAAATGTGGCGTGTGTGTGTGTGTGTGTGTGTGTGTGTGTGTGTGTGTGTAGGGGGTTAAAATTTAGACTTTAGTCATCATAAAAGTGGTACGAGGGGTTATGAAGATGTGAACCTTACCCGTGACGGAAAGAGAAGGAATAGATTGCCCTCAAAGTTCTGCTTGTTTAGGAAAAGCAGAGCAAGCACCTAAGGCTTTCAAACTATTTATTTAAGTTAATAGAGGATGTAGCAAGATCCTTATAAAAAAACATGAGATCATTGTCCACACGAATGCAAAGTAATGCCTTTTCTGTTTGTGCAGTTTGGGGAGGTTCCCTGTTCTCTGGATTTGGGTGGAGAGAAGTGTTGACAATGTGACTTGTAAGGCAAACCAAGTAATTCAGAGTATAAATACTCCTACTTGAGTGGGAAAAGTTAGAAAATCATTGCCAGATGATAAAATATTTGTTGTAAATGTCGAGTTCATCATGAACGAGAAGTGGTTTGGGGCTTTGGGCAGAGGTACAGAGGGTACCTTTCTGTGTGCCTTTGACCAAAGTTCATCTCATTCTTGGGATTATTCCTGTGTGGCTGTGATGAACAGTTCGTTTTGAAACATCTTCAGATATTCAGGGCTTGTTTTAGCCAGAGAATCTGCCAGGCTCTGGGCCTAGTTCTTGCTATTTTTATTGTGTGTGTGTGTGTGTGTGTGTGTGGTTTTTTTTAAACTCTGGGCAGAAGTGTCTCACCCGTCACTCACAGAAGAACATTAAGAGGCTCTGTATTCCTAGCCGCACCCTAGATTTAAAACACAGTTAATAGGGATTTGTTTTTCAGGCCTTATAAAGTAAGGAACACAAAGTATAAATATACATGGATAAATAAATTTGTTTCTCCTGAGTGAGTTCTTTTACATTCAGGCTTTAAAAATTAGTTCAGAGTTTTAAAAGATAAACAATTCCTATGGACAAAGTAAGTAAGAGTGAAACATTTCTGCCAGTTTCTGTTGCAGATTATAATCCGCTTAGGTATGGGGAAGTGGAGGTCGGAAGATGAGCTACATTTCTTTCTTCAAGCCACTCTCCTTCCCGATTAGGAGAGACTAATCCCCCTAAGAGTGGAGGCTGTCATCTTTGCTTCAGAATCCTCTGAGTGACTGTAGCTTAGCATCTTGTATGGAGAAGGCGCACAGTGCATAGTGTCTATCTGCTTGTGAGTAGTGATAAATTCATCTATAAAGGTTCCAATTTGACTGACTTCAAGTTTAAAAGGGGGGTTATTCCATAAAGCAGGGTAGAGCAAAGCAAAAACAGCAGTGGTGTTTTTTTTTTAAAAGCAACTGGACATAGCATCTTAAAAAAATGACCTGGCCCTGCCCTTATTTGGTGCCTTCCTGTCTCAGTGGAGCAGGGGAATCCAGGTGTGGTAAGTCAGGCAGTTCCCCTGCCACTCTCTGCTCCAGGGGTATAAGGCTGACACCTAGTTTCACTTGAAAAGGTGATTCAGGTTCCTTAATTCTTTACAGAACAACAGCTTAGTACTCAGGGCAGGTGTCTACTTGTGAGCTGATCCTCCATCTGGTATCTAGGAATTAACACTGTCATCTTGTGAGAGTCAGGAGCAGAAGTCCAATTCCTCTTGGTGTGGTCTTTTGCCACATCCATTAGGAATGTCATCCCAATCGCAAGGGAGAAAAAGGTTTTGTTCTCCTACCCTATTAAGGCAGTGTCTGAGGGGCAGACTGATCATATCAGCAAATTCGTCTAGTTCTGCTTCCTCCCAGACCTGTTGTGAGGACCTGACATACCTGGCCATGAAGTCATGTGCACTTACTTGAACTTGAGGAAGTGATGGGGGTCAGCAAGCTTTGAGAGGAAGGTTAGGCCCTTCTCATTTTAACCCCCCCTGGCCAGAACCAGACTGACTGGCAGTCTTCATAGTTAAGTAGCTCTTAGATGTGATTTCCTTCCACCCAGAAAATATGGACAAAGACCTCCCAGAGGGAAGGTCAAAAGGTTACAGTGGGGTAATATTTTAGAAGCATGAAGGGGTCTCCAGGCCTCCGCTGCCCTAGGCTGGTCATGCCAGCAGTAAAGAGCAAGAAGCAAAGGGCAGCCTTCCCCATGGCCAGCCTGCCAGTCACCAGTTTGAGCCAGGAAGCAGTGGAGAGGGACAACAAAATTATACTGTTTCCACTATTGTCTTTATGCGAAAACTAATCTGGAGATAATATAATATTCCTTGCCCAACCCCATCCCCAGCCCCAAGCAATTAAATTCTTTTAAAAACAGCTTCACAGAAAATATGGGGAAGGCCAGATTTTACAGGGCTTGCTCAACAATTTTGAGATGTGCAACGTAAAAGAATTTAGTTCTCGTCCTTTTGACAGTGGAACAGGGGCATGGAAAACAGCCTATTTCTGGTTCAGGAAATACCTTTGATTTTATGCGTGACAACACTGATGATGAAGAGAGACTGAGACCTTTAATCTTGAATATTTCACTCGTTTTGAGCAAAAGTAGTTAAGAACACAGTTTAAGCCCAGGAAAACAGAGTAGTTAAGTACTTATAGAGGGTTGCACCGATAGAAGTTTTGAGAAGGCCCCATGGCTCAATGCATTTCTTTCTCTGCAGTATGCCACCACGGGCTGTTCCCTGACCCTGCACCATACAGAGAAGCCAGAACATGAAGACATCTGTGAATACCGTCCCTACTCCTGCCCTTGTCCTGGTGCTTCCTGCAAGTGGCAGGGGTCCCTGGAAGCTGTGATGTCCCATCTCATGCACGCCCACAAGAGCATTACCACCCTTCAGGGAGAAGACATCGTCTTTCTAGCTACAGACATTAACTTGCCAGGGGCTGTCGACTGGGTGATGATGCAGTCATGTTTCGGCCATCATTTCATGCTGGTGCTGGAGAAACAGGAGAAATACGAAGGCCACCAGCAGTTTTTTGCCATCGTCTTGCTCATTGGCACCCGCAAGCAAGCCGAGAACTTTGCCTACAGACTGGAGTTGAACGGGAACCGGCGGAGACTGACCTGGGAGGCCACACCCCGGTCCATTCACGATGGTGTGGCTGCGGCCATCATGAACAGTGACTGCCTTGTTTTCGACACAGCCATAGCACATCTTTTTGCAGATAATGGGAACCTTGGAATCAACGTGACTATTTCTACATGTTGTCCATGATGTGGCTTTCGTAAACCATCCAAATTATGTGGGCATAGTGCTCTATGTTTAATAAAGGTTTTTATAAAGGTTTTATTCCATATGTCTTCACAAGTCAGGACCCACAGTTACCCATGTTTTGTTTGAACAGCAGTTTCCCATCTGGCATTGACTCGACAAAGTTCATTAACCTGGGATGAATGGGGTTGGCCTGTTGGTGATTTAGAGGCTGTTCTGTGATCTAAAACAACTCTCTTATTAAACTTTATGTACTTCCTAAACAACACTTGACAGGCTGTTGCACAGGGCTTCTGTAGATCAGTGTGTCAGGAATGGGAGGCCCCTTCCTGCCTGCCTTCCTATATTGGTCCCTTGTCATTGACAAAAGCACAGTGACTGTCAGCAGATTCCTTTACTTTTGTTTGTGGGAGGTAGGAATTATTTTAATGCATTTTAAACAGTGTTTTTCAAATTGGATGGCTAATAGACATCGAATCACCCAGAGTGCTTATCTTAAAATTGCAGATTTAGGGAGCCTGCCAATTTAACAGTCTCATCTGGTGATTATTTTCAACAGCAATGTTTGAAAATTACTGGGCTAAATTGTGGGAAAGGGTCCAGATTTTAAAGGTGCTTTAAGGTTGCCCTCTGCTGATACTGTTTGTCTTTCTACTGTTTCATTCCCTAACCTCCCCCGACCCTCAAATTAAAACTAGAACTACAGATCCACATGAACACACGCCTGAGATCTGGTCACTCACTTGTGTTTTGGGTGGATTGCCTAGAAAGCAAGTCATATGGCCATTGATAGTTCTCATGTAATTAGTTTTGCTCACCACTAGAACAGGGGACCCGTTTACACATGGCTTCCCTCAGAAGCCCTACTCAATAGTAGCTGGTGTGAAAGACTAGATCAGTAGATTGGAAAAGCTTTATAACCTGTGTGTCATATGCTTGCTATTTAAAGGTGTGTGTTGGTTTTGTTTTTCTGCCACATTCACTAGTTTTTTAATAAATATTTTCCAAAAATGGATGTTGTGCTTTATTTCCCTGATTGAATAATGGGTATTTATTGAGCATCTACTGTGTGCAAGTGCAGTGAACCTTTACCACTGCATCTGGGGTTGGAACTTTCACTGTTTTCACTGAGGAAACAGTCATTGGGCCAAGGTCATGACATGGGTCCGTGACAGCACTGGGGTCCAGGCTCACACGTCTGAACCACTGCCTGTCGGTGGTACAGATCTCCTCCCAGGGCTGTCGTTTCTGTCTGACAGCATCAGCAGCTGTGCAAAAAGAGGATTGCTCCTGCTTTACCGAGTGAGAAGGAAGACACTTGACATCCAGCGTGCTGGGGTTGATGCAAGGTGACCCACTCCCTCAGTCCCAGCCCTATACTCCCAAAAGAATTCAGAGATTAGGGCCAAATGCTTAGTGAGGATTGACGACTGCTTACCTCAGTGTCCCAATTTCTTTTCTTTTCTTTTTTTTTTTTTTAAGACAGAGGTTGGAGTGCAATGGTGTGATCTCAGCTGACTGCAACCTTGCCTCTGGGTTCAAATGATTCTCCTGCCTCAGCCTCCCAAGTAACTGGGACTACAGGCCCATGCCACCACACCCGGCTAATTTTTGTATTTGTAGTAGAGATGAGGTTTCACCATACTGGCCAGACTGGTCTCAAACTCCTGACCTCAAGTGATCCACCTGCCTCAGCCTCCCAAAGTGCTGGGATTAAGGCGTGAGCCACCATGCCCAGCCATCAGTGTCCCAATTTCATTAGCATACTACCAAGTGGAGGTGATGGCTTTGGAGTTGATTTTGTTTTTTAAGTGAGATACAGTGTTGAGTTTTTAGCCGGCATAGGGTTCTGGCATTTAAGGAATTACTAAAGTAACCTCTTCTAGGCTGTTCTTCAAATAACAGTGAAAAACGGTTGCCTGTACAAAAGTAGGGGTTTACAACTTTTGTGGTGAATGAATGAAAACCATAATTCTTACACTAAGAAAGTCGTATTTCAAGCCAGTATACAGAAGGATCTGTGAAGGTGAAACTAGGATCTAGGAGCAGGTGAACTTTGACCCTCAGGACCAGAGCCAGTCCAGATATGGCCTCCAGGGCCCTCTCGGCACCCACTCAAAGTGCAGTGTGCATACACTAGCCAAGCTTGGCAGCATCACTTCATGTCCACGTCTCACCCGCTTATTACATGTGATAGAGGAAATAGGACTGATTGGTTAACAGTGCACAAAAGGCAAAGCTATAAACAAAAGACATGAAGGAGGAGAAAGTGGACACAAGTTATTCCAAAAGCACAAAAAGAATTTTAAAGTGATGGGCCAGCAGCCACACGGTGCCTTAGTGGCAGCACCGGTTCTAGAATTCAGGCTTCTTGATTCCTCATTCAAACTTGGTTCTAGAAATTAACAAACGAAAAGGTTGTAGGCGACGCAACTCTGAACTTTTATTTTCCGCAATTATTTAGTTCCCTTTCATCTCTGTCACTGAAAATCTGTAAACTTAACCTTTACTCTTGACTTTCTTGAAACTGTGCATATTCTACCAGAAAACAAAAATCCCCAGGTTGTTCCCTGTTTTAACAGGAAGTGAAAACAGCAAAAAAGATTATGTAAATGGAAATGCCTTTTTATACAGTTTCAATTGCAAATGCAATTTAAAACAGGATGAGTACATTCCTTGGCTCCTTGCTTAAAAAAAAAAAGAAAAGCAATGATAGGCATTTGTCAAAACTCATCACACGGTCCACTTAAGTACTATATTTTTAAAAATAAAATAAGAATTTTTTCTCTTTCCTGTTCTAGTTCAATATTCTAGTTTGATAAAAATCTGGTGATTAAATGATGGTAGATTAAGCCTGTGTCTTAGGATGCATGAGTCTAAAGAAAAAAGGGTTCTCAAAATACCTTGGGAGAAAATGTTAACAGTCATTAATTCTGGGTGCCTAAACTTGGGTGTATGTTATATTATTAGTTGCATTGTTTTATATTTTTAATTTTTTTTAAACAACCAACCAACCTTGAGATCAGGGGTTCCCAATGTTCTTGTAAGGAGGAACTGGTCTTGGTTTCCCTGAATCTGGAAGATTCAAAGGATTGACACAGTGGAGTTCTTAGAGGGAACTGTCCAGGGGGTTATGGGATACTTCTGACAAGAGGCGTTGAAGCATCAACCATCTTGGAACTCTGCCAACTAGAACCTTGGACTCAACTGACACATCCAAACTAATGGCCAGGTGTCTCTTTCAGCAGCATCAAGCAACTCCTTATAATACCACCCAAAGTAATTTTCCTGAAAAAATTTCCTTGTATCTAACTTCATTCAGGTTCTTGGGGCTTGCCAAGTAGCCAGCAATGTGACCTTAACTTGGTCAGTTGACCTCTCTGGTCCTAAGTGTCCTAATCTGCAACATTTGAAGGTTTATTTTCTAAATGTGTTGTACCCTAGTGAGTCAAGGAATGTGCCACACTCTGAGATTGAATTGAGTCCTTCACCGAGCCGGTGACCGAGAGTGGCTAACGCCCAAAATTCTCTTGGCCCCGAAGAAAAAGTTAGGTGGTCTTTTATACGCTAGTTTTAACAGGGAGGGGGAACCTAGCTGAAGTGAAGTTTTTACAAAAGCAGAGTAAGCAGAAAGTTAAAAGATAAACTGATAGATAAGAAATAAAGCAGTGGCAGGTGTGAGGGGTAAAGCTGTCATGAAAGGCATATGACTTACAGATAATGGGGGCTCTGGGCGCTCCCTGCACCTGCATTTCCAGGCTCTGCTGACACCACTTCACTCGGCCTCTTATCAACAAATGCATTCCTGGGTGCCCAGTGTCAGCCTGACCCAGCTTCATACTATAGTTACATACTCAATGGGGAGAAAATAACTAAAAGGAAGAAGCCAAGATGGAGTCTGTCTGGCTCAAGAAGCTAACATAAAGCCTGAACAGTGTTTAGTCTGGGAAAGGGAGAGTTGGTTTTAGCTAGCAGAAAGCAGGTTATCACAAATGTATTTACTTTAGTACTAATTTCTGTGAGACAATGAAGCTATTCAATGTTCGGTTGAGGTATGTAAATCATTCCTGCCAGCCTTTGTACAAGGTGGTTCTAGGATCACTGTGGCCCAGCATGTGTCTGTCTATCAGCGTTGGCAGGTGAGTCATGCTCCAGCTGCCTCTCAGATTCCCACAGTTTAGAACTTGGGGTGGTGCCCGGGGAGCGAGACAAGTTTTGCTTTGTGGATCTGGCTTGAGAGGCCTGTGGCCTTGACCCTTCCTGATTCATGCAGGCTGTGCTTGAAAGTAAATTTCACTGATCTGCCAAGAGCGCTTAAAGGGAGACATCTAATTCCCTGTATTGTTAAACCTTCTACTAATTTGAAGCTTAAAATCTCTTATTTGTGAATGAATACTGTAAATGTGCCTTGGAGTCTTCAAATGACAAGACAGAAAGAACTATGGATCCCATTGACACCAACACCCACCACCACTACCATTTTACAGAATAAACAAATGAGACCTACAGAGGGGAAAGCACTGGCCCAAAACTACACTGCTGATTAGAGTTTTCTATGATGATGACGTGGTGTCTTCAGTATTGAGTAAAAGGGAAAAAATTACAAAACAGTTTAAAGTACAAGCCAATATTTTACAGCTAAGGGAAGCTGCTCCCAGTCTTGATTCCACATTTCCATTGCCACCATCTGGGCCAGAACCATCTGGGCCAGAACCACTGCTCCTAACTGCTTGTCCTCCTTCCTCCTGCCTGCTCCAATCTATTCTCAGATAGGCAACCAGAAGGCTCTTTCGACACAAGAATCATCAGTGTCACAGCTCTTCAATATTCTCTTGCGGTGCGCCTTATTCTTTTCCTTCATGGCACCACAATTGCAATTACATATTTTTTTTTTGTTCGGCGCCTGCCTCCCCTTGACAGCCTCCCGGGTAATAGAGGCAATGAAGTCCCTGGCACCTAGGCACCCAATTAATATCTGAATGAATAAATAACTACTAACACGCTAGTGTGAGAGCAGCATTAAAGTCAACGCTTTAAGATTTAAGGTTTTCTGTTTTTGTATCAAAAGTCACTGGGGAAATCATGCAAGTACGCAGGGAACAGAGATGGGGAGATAATCTAACAATCCGGAGACGGGAAGAAACAAAGGGTTTCTCTGCCCCTGTCACCCTCTAGGAAAGGTCACAAATAAGAGTTTGAAGGTTCTGTGCCTTGAAATTTCTTATGTCATCGAGTCACCTGACATTCAGATCAAAGGCCAACTCTGCTCTATGTTTGATGATCCTTGCAGCAAGCACAGATCAAAGTTTCCGTGACCTGCAGTGAATTGGATTACAAGATTAGATCAATTTGCAAAGTCCGCCAAGATGACAGCAGTTGCCATCCATCAGGTAGCTATTGTGTGGAAAGTGCTTTGTCTGTATTAACCCATTTAATCCTCTCAATAAAATAAGAAGTGTTTATTATCCCCATTTTGGAGTTGAAGAAATGAAGGCTCAGAGAGATTAATTTGCCTACACTCACACAGCTAGTAAGAAAGAATTGGGATACGAACCTATTGCGGAG
Source organism: Aotus nancymaae (assembly GCF_030222135.1). NCBI lineage: Eukaryota > Metazoa > Chordata > Mammalia > Primates > Aotidae > Aotus > Aotus nancymaae. The sequence continues at coordinate 44,199,470 of NW_026988431.1, read as the reverse complement.
TCCATGCCCCTTCGCCATATCACGTGATCCATCATTATTCTTGTTTGGCTTTCACCTATTTTGACCACCGGCAGAAATATTGCTTATTTGTAATAAGTAAAGATGAACAAGATGGCGGGGTGCAGGATGCTTGGTGAATACAGAATATACCACCTGTGCTTTGGGACTGCCTTCCCCATTGTCACGGCATGATAGAAGGGGATGGAGACCTAGAAATCGTTCAGACCCTCACTAGTTAGTGTGGTCCATGAACCAGCAACATCAGTATCACCTGGGAACTTGCTAGAAATGCAGCATCTCAGGCTCTACCCCAGACCTCCTGACCAGAATCCACATTTTAACACAGGATGTACTGGTCAGACCAAAGGTTATCACCCCATACGTCCTTCAGAATCATGTGGGGAATTTTAAAGAATGCCAGGACCTAAGTTAGAATTCTTGGCAATAAGGCTGAGCTTCTGTGTGCTTTTTAAAGCTTCCCAGAAGGGACCAGCATGCAGTCAGGGTTGAGAACCTCTGACCCAGTCCAACCTCACTGCCTTATTGTCTCTTATATTTCTCATACGCGGCTGAAACAAGTGAAGTGGCCTGTCAATACTGTAGATTGAATACCCAGGGAAGGCTGAGGAATGCAAGTGAATGTAAAAACCACCTGGAGGAAAGCATTGCAGTAAGAGAGGAACAGCAAGTGCAGAGGCCTGAGGCAGAACCAGCAGGAAAAATGCTTTGAGGTGAGGCAAGTAAGGAGCTAGAGCCTTGCCCTGTGAGGCCAGCTAGGGGCCTGGGTTTCTTTCCAGGTACAGTGGGAGGCCACTGGAGAGTTTCAAGGAGCATGGATGATGGGATTTGGGTTTTTCAAACTAGCTCTAGCTGCTCGATTAAAAAAAAAAAGATTGTAAAGGGCAGGAATGGAAGCATTTTGCAAGTTATTGCATTTCACCCAGTGAAAGATGATTATGGCTTGGACAGAGTGGGCAAAGCTGGAGATGAACAGAAATGGGCAGATTTGGGCTATGTTTCCAAGATAGAGTTAACAGGAGTTGCTAAAAGGTTGAATGGGTGGGAGAGGAGTGATGATTATAGGAATAAGGAAAAGAGAGAATCAAGGATGATCACTCCTAGGCTTTCATCCTGAGTAAATGGGTAAGAAGTTCCATGTATTGGGCAGAGACTAGAAGGAGCCAGCATAGGGCAGAAATCCAGAGACACCTGGCTGAAGACATCAACCAGATAGTTGTTTGTAAGAGCTTGGAGCTCTGAGGAAAGGCCAGGATGGAAACATCAAAACCTGTGCACCATCACTGTATGTATGGTGTCTAAGCTGTGGTAAAACACCATACATAGAGAAGACCCGGGGTTTGGGCAATGGAGGGAGGTGCATACAGACAGAAAAGAGGATGTGACTCAGGCCTATCTCCTGGGACTGCCAACCTTTTGAGAGATGGTGTTAGAGGAATTTCTCTTCCTGGGTGCACGAGGGGCGTGGTTTCAAGCGCAGGAATTTCCCAGCTTCCCACCTCAGGCGGCTAGGGCTCTTTGTGCACCTCCTCTAGCCTGGCCAGGTAAAGTTTTTTGTCTATCTTCCTGCATGAGGGCAAGCAAGGTAGGGCTTTTGTCCCCCAAACTCCCAGCTGAGGGCTTTTGAAGGAGGGGACTCTGCTACTCAGGGTTGTAAAACAAGTAGCCAATCCGGTAACGGAGTCAAAGATCAATCAATCCAGAGGAAGTTTGAAAGAACTCCTCTCATTGGACGAGAATATGAATGGGGAGGGAATAACTCGAGAAATACAACTTCAGCCTCCCCTGCCGAAACGGATTCCCACTCTGGGTCCCCTCTCATAACAGTGTGGGAGCTGCCTTTTCTCTCTCTCTGTCTAATAAATCGCCCTTCCGCAAAGCTCTTAGGGTCCATGATTTTTATTCTGAACGTCTGGGGCCCATTTCCCAATTCTTTGGGGTTAGAGAGGCCAAGAGCCTCTGGTAACGGTTCCCGTTTCTGTGGGGGTCTAGCGTTAGGATTCCTGGTTCCCGACACCCACACAAGGTCAGACACGTAGAAGGTGATGAGTGAATATCAGAGCTCAGCAGTATCCTTTCTGCCTGATCCCTAATTCTAATCTATACTTTAACCCATCCTCATACTAGCTAAATTTCAGAACCCTGCCCACAATTAAAACTACTTCTTCTAGAGAATTTGCCCTGCCCATAGTTCTTGGAACACCCCATGAAAACCCCCCACTAATTCACACACCCACAAACTCGTAATGCAAGCCACAGCTGATAGGACTTTACCCAGACCAGCGGTTCATTGGCTGAGCAGCCACCAGTCAGATCCTCTTGAGAGAGTCAAAGACAGTCAGCGGTAGGCACCAGAGACACACAGCCCTGAAAAGTCAGCACACTAGCAAAGGAAGCCGTGATGTGGGAGCAAGAGGCCCCGAGGGGTGGAGGGAGTAGCCACCGCTGCCGACCCTCCCAGGTCCTGATCGTGCTCCAGGAAGCTCAGCCACACACTCCATTTCCTGCTTTGAGGCATCTTGGAGATGACCTGCTGCGCCTTCACAATTAATTATTCTAATCCTTGTTCAATTTTAGACCATATTTATTCACTCTCACCATCAAAATTAAAGAAAGTAACACACAAAGTTCCTCCCTCCTTCTAATTTTGTTTAATTTTATGATTATTGCCATCAAGATGTATAACTTTTCTTTTTTGAGACAAAGTCCCACTGTTTCCCAGGCTGGGGTGCAGCGGCACAATCTCGGCTCACTACAACCTCTGCCTCCCGCGTTCAAGCGATTTTCCTGCCTCAGCCTCTGAGTAGCTGGAATTACAGGCATATGCCAACACGCCCGGCTAATTTTTGCATTTGTAGTAGAGACAGGGTTTCTCCGTGTTGGCTAGGGTGGTCTCGAACTTCTGACCTCAAGTAATCCGCCTGACTCATCCTCCCCAATTGCTAAAATTACAGGCATGAGCCATTGCACCCAGCCAAGATGTATAACTTTTAAAAAACATTTTATCATGTAAATTTGCAAAAGGAAGGAGAATACTGTAATGAAGTTGGTGTGTTATCACCAACTTCAACAATTATCAACTCTCGGCCAGTGGTGCTTCCTCTATATCCTCACCTACAACCACATGTGGACTTCTTTGAATCAAACCTCAGGCATCATATCATTTCATCTGTATATGTTTCAGTATAGAATATCTAAAGATCAGGCCTTTAAAACCTATTGCCAATACTGTTTTTACATCTGTAAAAATAATAAATTTTAATATAATCAAATATCCAGTCAGAGGTCACATTTCTCTGGATGATATACAGTCTGTTTGAACTGGGATACATACATAAGATCCTTACATTGCTACTGATAAAATGCTTATGTCTCTTTTAATCTACAGATTCTCTCTCCATCTCTTTTCCTTTCTTGAAATTATTTATTGAAGAACCCAGGGTTCCCAAAGCAGAGTTTCCTATAGTCTCATTGCAGCCCCAGAATATCATCTGATCAGATTCAGACTGGATTTTTCTTTTTGCAAGACTGCTTCAAATCAACCAGGGAACTGTCGGGGGAAAAAAAAAAGAAGGCTGCTTCCTAGATGATGGTGGTGATATGTACGTCTATAACACAAAGGACAATGCCTGTTGCTCTCTTCCTCTTATTCTATCTCTTTTAGTGATATTAACAGCCATTGATGGCTCATATTCACTTATTAGGAATTACGGAATGATCAATCAAATCTATCATTCCTTCTTTATTAGCTAGAAAACTTCTATAGTGACAAACTTCCTCTTTTCAACTACTTGTTTACCCTAAGGTACATTTTACAGGGGAAAGATAACATAAATGCCTGATTATTTTTCTTTATCAGTTTTCAAAACAATGAGGTTTTTAGCATCCTTCAAAAATAAATGAAATAACATTTAAAAATATGTATCAGGCAAGCTGAGTGTGGTGGCTCACGCCTACAATCCTAGCACTTTGGGAGGCCGAGGCGGGCAGATCACCTGAGGTCAGGAGTTCAAGACCAGCCTGGCCAACATGGTGAAACACCGTCTCTACTAAAAATACAAAAATTAGCCAGGTGTGGTGGTGCATGCCTGTAATCCCAGCTACTGAGGAGGCTGAGGCAGAAGAATCACTTGAACCCAGAGGCAGAGGTTGCAGTGAGCCAAGAATGTGCCACTGCACTCCAGCCTGGGTGACACAGCAAGACTCCATCTCAAAAACTAAAATAAAAATTATTATGTCTCTCTCAAAAAAGAATATCATTATGAATTCATGGATTTAAACTTGTTTATATATTTCAATTCATTGCCACTATTAATCCTTGCTGATATTCATACCATTCCATCTTGGCCTGACAAATGCTTATTCAGCTTTGTTTCTAAGTGCTTTTGACATGACCACAAATAGTCTTTGATGTTCCAGGCTCGACTTGTTCCTCCCCTGCCCTCAAAATATAATCGACGATGTCTTCAAGGAACCTTGATTTCTTTAGTGTGAAACAATGATTCAAGACCACAGCCTAGGCAGGAGGGGCCCCCTTTATTCAAACTTGAGCCGGTTTGAATGCATTTTCTGCCTTGTAGCTGAATAGACGTTGACTGGAATTCTCAATGTTTCCACAAAAATAAGTTTCAAAGAAGCAAATCTAGTCACACGAATCTAATTTAAAATCTCCCCTTTTTTTGGCCAAGGGTGCCAAAATAATTCAATGGAGAAAGAATAATTTCTCCATTCTGAATAATAAATGGTGCTGGGACAACTGGATATTCACATGCAAAAGAATGAAGTTGGAGCCCTGCCTCGTGTGAGTGTGTGTGTGTGTGTGTGTGTGTGTGTGTAATGTAAATTTATATGACAGACACTGTCTTTTGTGTTATAGATGTACGCACATCACCACCATCAACTATGAAGCAGTCAGGGTTTCTTTCCCAATAGTTTCCTGGTTGGTTTGAAGCAGTCTTGTAAAAAGAAAAATCCAGTCTGAATCTGATCAGATGATATTCTGGGGCTGCAATGAGACTATAGGAAACTCTGCTATGGGGAACCTGGGTTCTTCAATAAATAATTTCAAGAAAGGAAAAGAGATGGAAGGAGAATCTATAGATTAAAGGAAACATAATGTTTCTATTATATATTACATATTATATATTCATTCATTCATTTATCCAACACACATATATACATACTGCTTCCTTACCCTATGCCAGGTACTGTTCCATACACAAAGGATGGAACAGAAATTCTAGCCCCCACCTGGGCACAGTGGCTCATACCTGTAATCTCAGCATTCTGGGCAGCTGAGGCTGGCAGGTCACTTGAAGCCAGGAGTTTGAGACCAGCCTAGCCAACATGGTGAAACCCAGTCTCGAATAAAACTACAAAAAAAAAAAAAAAAAAAAAAACTACAAAAAAAATTAGCCGAGTGTGGTGGCGCATGCCTGTAGTCCCAGCTACTCAGGAGGCTGAGGCACAAGCATTGCTTGAACCCAGGAGGTGGAGGTTGCAGTGAGTCGAGATTTCACCACTGTACTCTAGCCTGGGTGACGGAGTGAGACCCTGTCTTAAAAACAAAACAAAACAAAAAACCTCTAGCCTTTGTGTTGCTTACATTCTCACGGAGGGAAGAAGGCAATAAACAAAATATATGCAAAGATTTTATAGAGTATAATACATTGAAAATAGTCAAGGCTATGAAGAAAAGCAAAGCAGGGAAAAGGGGTGCTCATTAGGGGAATAGAGGAGAGGAGGGACTGCAATTATAAACAGGGTGATTTTGAGCAAATGCTTGACAGAGATGAGGGAACGAAACATACAGATAATTGGAGGAAAAACATTCTAGGCAGGAGAGATAGCAAATGCAAAGGCCCTGAGGTGTGCGTGTCTCATGTGTTCGAGGAATAACCAGGGAGCAGAGTCAGAAGGAGGAACGTAGGAGATGAAGTGAGAAAGTGCGAGAAGAAACAAACTCTTGCTATTTTACTGGAGCAGAGCACAGTGCTGTGTTTACAAATAAGAAGAGCAGAAATTATTCTGGATGGTGAATCCATGAGGGGAACATATGCAGCTTGCCTGGTTTCAAGATAAGGACCATAATCAGTGGCACACAGGAGCTGGCACATACCAACTTGCAACAGTCAAATGTTTAGGAATCTTGAGAGCCAGTTGATAAACACAGTTATTATTAAAAATTAAATTCTAGATTTCTAATTTAATAATTTATACTAAAAACAAAGGGAGTAAATATTTACATCTTCCCAACTATTTTACTTCATTTTAGGGGCTTTATTGTTATTTATGTCGTTGTAACTGCATGGTGCAAACATTATGAAAGGTATGTGACTGTGTGACTGTTCATTCACCCCCAGCTCCTCGTTCACTGATGTCACATTGGTAGCTTGAAATAGGCCACGGTAGCAATACTTAGAAAGTGGCAGAGGCGACACATTGGGGCTTGATTTATTATTTGGTGTTTAGACTTAAGAAAATGATGAAAATGTTAGTAATAGAGTTTTAACTTAAAAGGGTGTCATACTTGGAACCGTTACATTGCACATAGAAAAAAAAGTTGAAGAAATATTTTTCTAGCAGTCAAAAACTATTGCCCAAATCAACAAAAAAGTCACTCACATCATTGATGACACTGATGAACCAGTGACATTTTGACAAACATCTGAAAGTTAAGGTTCCTTCATTTTAATTTTACTGGCATCAACTGTAGAGAGCCAGAGTAGCCCGCCCGCTCTGGGGGAATCAGCAGCAAGGCTGCTGTGAACTTTGGGTGAACTCCAGAGAAGTGAAACCATAATAGGGGAATGTGTACGTCTTGGAGAAGAGCAGAGAGGCCTAGAAAAAGATATCAGCTCTCACTGACCTTGCTGCAAGATCGTTGTTAGCTGATGCATGTTAACTAAAGTGTGAGAATTATATCACAGGCTGTTCTAAGCAACTCCACCCTCCCTCTGCTATGTGCTTTGCAAATATATAAAATAAAGTACTCCGAGGCAGGTCAGGGCCGAAGGGACTGACACCATCAGCTTTTTGGACCGCCTGGTCCAGCTTTATATATGTCTGTCTGTATGTCTTGCCGTTCCCTCTTAGGTCTTTGAACCCTCGTGCAGCTCGGGATGCAGCACACGCCAGAATCAACCAGCATACTTGTTTGTCAATATCAACCACAGGTTGGCTACAGACGCAAGCAGAAAGCAATGAAAACATTCTGAGGGAATCAATAGGCTAAATGGAATTTACAGGTTAGAATACTGTAAAATTTCTTATTTGTACATTGTGCGCAACAATTCCTTTATATCAGTAAGATTTATCTGAAACTTGCGTGTGTTAAAACAAAACAAACATTTAATTTTTGGAGCGCCAATTGTTAAACATTTACAGGCACACCTCTGGCTACAATCTGATCAAATCCAATTTTACGTATCTTAGGGCACAGACAGATAGAGAGAGAAGCCTCTCAAGGCAATGAAGCAATTAAAAGGAATGGAGTTATTTCAAAATCATTTTGCTCTAGAATTCAGAGTCAGCCAGGCTGGAGACCAAGAATTCCTGTGTGTTTATATTTATGATACCTTCTATTTACAGTCGGTGATCCTAGCTCTCCATTTATGGTAGTGATACAGTTTCCTTGTCAAGTAAACTTGTTTAAAGTACCAAAAAAGACAATTTCAAGAAAAATGTTAAGTAAATGATAATACAGGAAATACACAGGAGTGGCAAAAATTCAAATGATGGCCTGCAATATCCACACTGGGAAACACTAGCTCAGTGATTACAAACTCAGGCTGGCCAGGCGCATTGGCTCGCGCCTGTAATCCCAGCACTTTGGGAGCCCAAGGCTGGATCACCTGAGGTCAGGAGTTCGAGACCACCCTGGCCAACATGGTGAAAACCCATCTCTACCAAAAATACAAAAATGATCTGGGCGTGGTGGCATGCACCTGTAATTCCAGCTACTCGGGATGCTGAGGCAGGAGCATCACTTGAACTCAGGAGGCGGAGGCTGCAGTGAGTCGAGAACGTGCCACTGCACTCCAGCCTGGGCAATAGAGCAAGACTTCCCCTCAAAAACAAAAACAAAGAAACCCTCGGGCTTTCAAGCCATATCTGGGCTCAAATTCAGACACTCCTAATTACCGCTACCTTTGTGAATTCATTGGCCTCAGCGTCCTTATCCATAGAACAAGGATGCTGCCAACTCCACAGGGTTGCAATGAGTCATCCGATCCACGGAAGCCCAGGGTCTGGCATAAACGGGAGCTGACAAGAGGGGCTCCAGGGAGGAGCCTCATCTGGGGCCTGGCCTCCTCAGCCCAAAGCAGGCAATGCCTTCAGCTTCCTCCCTGATGCGTGTAAAACATAATTCACAAGCATACACACCCAGCAGCAGCAGGCACTGCTCCCTGACTCAGCGTTCTCCCCTGAGGCCCTAAGTGCTTCCCTCTCCTATCTACTGGAGTAGCAGGTTCTTAGGGGTTCCTTAAACCTCAACAGTTCGCTCAGTGTTAAGTCCCTGATTCTGCTGGGCACTCTGGATATAAAGAGGAAAATGCTTCTCCCCTGCCCCAGAGAGCTTTCCCTGGCTAGTGTAGGACATAAGCTGGTAAACAGAGCACCTGATGATGACTACGGGATTGGCATGGTCCCCGAGCAGAGCTCCCATTGCTCTTCTCTCTCTTAGGCTTTTTTTTTTTTTTTTTTTAGATGAAGTCTCTCTCTTGTCACCCAGGCTGGAGTGCAATGCATGATTTCGGCTCACTGCAACCTCCACCTCCCAGGTTCAAGCAATTCTCCTGCCTCAGCCTCCCTAGCAGCTGGGATTACAGGTTCCCACCACCACACTAGGCTAATTTTTTGTATTTTTAGTACAGACGAGATTTCACCATGTTGGCCAGGCTGGTCTCGAACTCCTGACCTCAAGTGATTTACCTGCCTCAGCCTCTGAAAGAGCTGGGATTCCAGGTGTGAGCCACCATGCCCAGCCTCTGTTAGGCTCTTTTGTTTGCAAGGAATGGAGATTTGGCCAAGGCCTCAAGTGACAGGCCTCTATTGTAATAACAACAGTACTGCGACATCGGAGACATTTGTGCTGGAGAGGCTGCTCTGGCTCCTGGATCCCTGCTCCATGCCTCACCACCTGCTCTGGGCCCTGGCAGGCTGACCGCTATGTTTTATAACCACCTAACAGCCTCGTCCTTTGGCCTCCAATTGGATTGGCCTTTGGGGGTCATGGACAAGAGATCAGAACGAGGAGAAGACTTGAGAGTATGTATCCTTTCCACCCTTGCCCTGTAGGGCCAGGCTGGCCCAGCTGCACTCTTGTCCAGACCCCCACAGTTCCTGCCCTGTCACCCTGTCTTGAGGCTGCTGGGTGTCTCATAACTACTTCCTCCCTTCGCCTCATCAGGCCTAGGCGTGCTAAAGACTTCTCAGCCAGTAATAGCCTGGGGCGTTCCACCATCCCTGGTCCCTTCATACCAGGGATGTTTTCATACCTTTGAAAACAGTCTCTCACCCGCTCCTCAGTTACCCAATTTGGGTGTCCTGGCCAAACCCAGCCTGCTACCTGCTTATGGAGGGCTTCATAGCACCAGGCCCTCCTCCACATCTCATGTCCATTAACGCATTCAAGCATCACAGCAACCCTATGAAGCAGACACCAGTAATAGCCCAGTTTACAAGCGAGGAAACTGAGGCCCAAAATGCTCAGTTACTTACTCAAGTTTACATGGTGGGAAATAGCGGGGTCAGGCAGTGTCTCCGCTGACCCTCCTCCCTGTTAGGATATATATGGGAATAGGAAAGGGCGTGTCTATTTTCGCTTCCTGGAGCACAGGACCAGCCACACCAGCAGGTTTCTGGCACTCTGGAGTGTAGTTCAGACACGGAAAGCTCACCCAGGCCCCACTGGGGTCCGAAGCCTCACTATCTCCCAGCCACTGGTGTTGCCGCTTGTGTGTGACTCAGCCACATTCCGTCTGCTTCTCAGCAGGGCGCAGTGGCTCCCACCTGTCATCCCAACATTTTGAGAGGCTGAGGTAGGGATTACTTGAGGCCAGAAGTTCAAGACCAGCCTGGGCAACATAGCGAGACCCTGTCTCTACAAAACAAAAGTAACTGAGCTTAGTGGTGTGTGCCTATAGTTCCAGCTACTCAGGAGGTGGAAGGATCACATGTGTCCAGGAGTCCAAGGCTGCAGTGAGCTATGATCATGCCACTGAACTTCCAGCCTGGGTGACAGAGCAAAAACCCATCTCTATATTTAAAAAAAATTAATTAATTAATATCTAAAAAGTCACTGGCTTGTGCCTGAGTCAGGAGGTGCATGGTTACCCAATGGGCATGGGGGTCGATAAAAGACACCAGCAGACCCACTACAGGATTGTTCCATGGCAAAGTAAACAGACACACACAAGCAGGTGATTGTACAGCCTGCAACCAGGCAGAGGTAGACACATTCTCATGGGAGGTAGGGGAGTGGATATACCCTCCCCGTCCCTCCCAACTGTTCTGGAAGCTCTGGCTGCATGCTGGCTCTCCCTAGTAGCAAGAAACTGATGCAAAACAACCCTTCCACATTACCATGAGACCAGATGAGGCAAGACTCAGTTTCCCAGGAGCACCCCAGCAGACTGGAGCCCCTGGCCTACCCCAAGTCCATTCCTACAGGCGTCCGCTGGCCAGCAGCTACAGCTAGGATGAGAGGGCCACCTAGGGCAGAAGGACAAACCAGACCGTCAACACAAAAGGAGTCACCGAGGGCCCCTTCGCTGACCTCTCGGAGTGGAACAGGCACCCGGGTCTTGACAGACGCCTCTACAGCTCATTCCTAAGGCACCCTCCGCTCCAGTCTCCTTGAACTTCCCACAGTTCACAAACATACCGAGTTCTTTCATTACTCTGCGTCTCTGCCCAGACCCGTCTCTCAGCCCAGAAGGTCTTTTCCTGCCTTGTTCCTGCAAACTACTTCCTAGTCATCCTTTAAAAGACGCTCCTGAGGAAACCCCCTAGATAGCCCAAGCCAGATCAGCTGTCCCGTCTCCTGCGTTCTTCCTTCTTGGTTCTCTGGAACAGCATTCACCTTGTGGTGCACCTGGTTTTCCTTTTCTTCTTCTTCTTTTTTTTTTTAGCTGTCTATCCTCTCTCTCTCTTAAACCAAGAACTCCTCAAGAGCAAGGCCTGTGTCTGATTCCTTTTTATATTTGGGGGCCCTTCCCCAGACCAGGAACGTGCTAGATGTTCCCCAAGCAAGTGTTAAACAACTAGATAGATGAAGAGCAAGAATCATCATCAGAAAACAGCAAATGGGGTGGTGGCTGCTGTTTCCCCAAAGCGCACAGAGCCTGAGACAAAGCTTAGATGGGGTTTGTTTAGGAAAGGCTGGGCGTGGCGGCTGGCCTCTGGTACACCTAACAACACTTACTCTCTGATTTGTCACTACCCCCAACAATCTGGGAAGCCCTTCCCCATCTCCTCCTGACTCTGGTGGCACACCTATATGAAAATCTGCTATGGTTGCTGTCTTTGTCCTTTCGTGGTAAATTAGATTTTCTTGAAGAGTCAAAGATCAAAGGCGAGATGAGAGATTAAGGTTTATTTTCTTATGTGAGTCATAGCCTGGATCACCAAACAGAGTTCACCAAATGTTTTGAGCAGCGATGACATGACTGAGACAAGATTAGGGAGTTCTGGTGTGATGTTTAATTAAAACTCTTCATCTGATCAAGGGCACTGTCACTGTTGGTGACAATGTAAATTACCCATCACCCAGAAATTCTGCCTTTGGCAATTTATCCTAAGACACTAATAAAGAATGTGGGCTTACTCTTAGCTACACGAATATTCACCAGACTGCTCTTTAAAAAAAGCAAAAATTTAGAAACAGCTGAAATTCCCAAAAGAAAGGGATGAATTAATGAAAAAAAAAAAAAGATTGATGTAGGGCTGGGCACTGTGGCTCACACCTGTAATCCCAGAACTTTGGGAAGCTGAGGCGGGTGGATCACCTGAGCTCAGGCTTTCAAGACCAGCCTAGGCAACATGGCAAAACCTGGTCTGTACCAAAAATACAAAAAAATTAGCAGGGCATGGTGGTGCATGCATGTGGTTCCAGCTACTCAGGAGGCCAAGGTCAGCGGATGAGGCCAAAGTTGCAGTGAGTCAGATCACACCACTGCACTCCAACCTGGGTGACAGAGTGAGACACCGTCTCAAAAACATTTTTTAAAAGTTAGGTGTTCCATGATGCCATAAATGTAAACACTATATATATGTACACATGCACACACATATTTATATATCCTACTATGACATAAAGTTAAAGAATCTGTAGTATTCCCCAGGTTAATATTGGATGGATGGGATTATGAATATTTTTGATGTTCTTTTTGCATGATTTTCCCATTATGAGCATGTGCTGTTTTTACATTACAGAAAAATAATGAAAGAAAATTCACTGGTTCGGGGTGCAGTTTAGAATCCCACTGCTCAGGCATAAAGTGAGCATAATTTTCAATTTAGTCCAAAAGACATTATCCAGCTTCTCCAGCGGATGCACAGCACTGCAAACTGCCGGGGACACAAAGGTGAAGATGGGGTACCGGCCCTGCCCCTGAGGGACTCCTGCTGAGTGAGTCTGCATATACCTCAACAGAAACGCACTGGACATCTCAGGGAAGCCTAGAATTTGAAGCACTCCTGGGCCTCCCAGAGACTAGATGTTACATTAATGTGCTTTGTAAGGCAGCACTATACTAGTGGAAGCTTCCAAATGCCTCCCATCGGAGGACCTGATTCACAGGAGAAGCTAAGTGCGCTCCCGAGAGCTGGTGTGTGGAGTGAACAGCATGTGAGGAAATGGTTATATGACATCTTTATAGCAGGCACATACAGGCAGGATTTTTTAAATGCTGCAGCTATCCTTCCAGTAGGAATACTCATATGATAGAGTAATAATACTTCCCTACTGTAGAAGAATGCTACAAGACACTATATTAAAGGAAGACATTTCACTTACTTTGATACTAAACATCTATCTCCTTGTCTGAATTTCATGTGTTGATTTTCTTCATTTCAATTGCATATTGCCCCCCAGTGTTCATCTATATTATTACATCCTGTTGTAATAGGTTGAACTTGGAGAGGAGAGGTCTGGGGGAAATTGATGTACTGGGCATGAGGATAGAACTGTCAAAAACACACAAACAACAGACACTTAACTGGTGAAACATAATCAGCGGTACTATTTTTTTCTGTAACGATAAAAAATGTTCTTGTTCTGGGTCAGAATAACGACAGCTAATATTTATTTATTATGTGCCAGGCACAATGCCAAGAATATCACAAGTATTAAATCATTTAATACTTGGTAATCCCAGCACTTTGGGAAGCCAAGGCAGGAGGATCACTAGATCAGGAGTTCAAGACCAGCCTGGCCAACATGGTGAAACCCTGTCTGTACTAAAGAGACAAAAAAAAAAATTAGCCTGGCATGGTGGCATGTACCTGTAATCCTAGCTACTTGGGAGGCTGAGGCAGGAGAATCACTTGAACCCGGGAGGCAGAGGTTGCAGTGAGCCGAGATTGTGCCATTGCACTCCAGCTTTGGCGACAGAATGAGACTCTGTCTCAAAACATAAAAGAAAAAAAATCATTTAGCCCGATAGAAGAAAGAAGACATAGTGGTTCATAGATCAGTAGGGTGATTATAGTTTAGAATAACCTATTGTATATTTCAAAGCAGCTAAGAGAATAATTCAAATGTTTTCAGCAAAAAGAACGAACAAGTACTTAAGGTGGTGGCTATCCCATTTACACTGATATGTTCTTAACAAGTTATATGAATGTATCCAATTATCGCATGTGCCCCCCAAATATGTACATCTATTATGTATCAATAAAAAATAAAATTCAAAAAAATGTCATCCAACAATCCAAAGAGTGGAGAACTATTAGCTGCTCTGCACATGTGCAGCGCTTCACCGTCACAACAAACAAAGCAACATCAGGGAACAGAGTGGCTAACGGACTACAGAGCAACATGCCTAACTTCTGTGTGGCCTCCGCAGTGCACACCTCACCTGTGACTCTCCATCTGTGAGAACTGACCATTGCCATGGCAGGAAACACAGAGGATGTGAAAGACTACTACCAGAAATGGATGGAAGAGCAGGCTCCGAGCCTGGTTGACAGAACAAAGACTGCAGCTCAACAAGGAAAAACACCTCCAACTCTGTTCTCCGCTCCTCCTCCTGCAGGGGCGATGATCCAACCTCCCCCTCGTCTCTTCCTGTTCCTCAGCAGGTATGATGCCCGCATCCCATCTAGGGGCCCCCTCCTCCTGGGATGATGCCAGTGGTATGGACTCCTGGAACGAGGCTGCCCGTGGGAGCGGATATGACTTGCCTCTGTGTCCCCACCCAGATCTCATCTTGGGTTGTAATAATCTTCACTTGCCATAGCAGGGGCCCAGTGGGAGGTAACTGAATCAGGGGGATGGGTTTTTCCCATGCTGTTCTCATGATAGTGAGTGAGTCTCATGAGATCTGACGGTTTTATAAAGGGGAGTTCCACTGCACAAGCTCTCTCTTGCCGCCACGTCAGACATAACTTTGCTCTTCCTTTGTCTTCCACCATGATTGTGAGGCCTCCTCAGTCATGTGGAACTGTGAGTCCATTAAATCTCTTTCCTTTATAAATTATCCAGTCTCAAGCATTCTTTATTCGCATCACGAGAACAGACTAATACAGGAGGCCACAAGCCAATGATGTCTGGGCCCCAATGATAAGTCCTCCCACAATGGTGCTCACTTGGCCCAGATGACTCGACCAGACAGCTGCGAATAGAGGGGAGGCCTCTTTAGATCAGTTTTATATTACGTGTTCTGCTTCACCAGGAGATCGCAGTACTGTGACTCTGAGTGTTTTCTTAACAGCACGACAAAGAAGACTTGCTCCTCCCTCCTCTTAAAGAGAGATAGTATTAGAGGGGAGAAGTGGAATCAAAAAAGTGCAGTTTTCATTTGTATTGTGAAACGTGAAAATAAAGTTATCAACTCTTTTACTTAGAAAAGAAAAGAAAAGCAAAATCAAGGGGTGCATGATGAACAGAGAGAAGAATATTAGAATGAAGAACACACACAGATGGCAGGGTCAGTGCTCTGTACTGCTGTTACAGTAACTGTTGTTAATAATATCTGGATGGGGTGCTTTCACATTACCCTCAAAAGTAAACCATTTCCTTCCCTTTTTAAAAAAACAGCTTAATATTGAGATATATAGTTCGCATACCATACAATTCACCCACTTGAAGTGTACACCTCAGTAGCGTTTAGCACGTTCACAGAGATGTGTAAGAATGCCACAATCGAGACATAGGAACGCATTTACACTGTTGGTGGGAGTGTAAATTAATTCAACCATTGTGGAAGACAGTGTGGTGATTCCTCAAGGGTCTAGAAATAAAAATACCACTTGACCCAGCAATCACATTACTGGGTATATAGCCAAAGGATTATAAATAATTATATTATAAAGACACATGCACATATATGTTCATTGCAGCTCTGTTCACAATAACAAAGACTTGGAACCAACCCAAATGCCCATCAATGATCGACTGTATAAAGAAAATGTAGCACATATACACCATGGAATACTATGCAGCCATAAAAAAGGATGCATTCATGTCCTTTGCAGGGACATGGATGAAACCGGAAACCATCATTCTCAGCAAACTAACACAAGAACAGAAAACCAAACACTGCTTGATCTCATAAAATCATGGATCCACAGAGATTTGCAGAAGAGCGATTTATTAGAGAGAGAGAGAGAGAACAGCTCCCATGCTGTTGTTGAAGGGGAACCCAGAGCGTTTAGTATGTTCACAGGACAGCCTTTCAGACTCCAACCTCCTGGGTCCAGATATCCATGAGGCAAACTTCTTCCCGGCTCTTTCCCCTAAGATATTTCCTACACGTGAGGCTATTACCCTTCTTGCTAGGACTTTGAGGCTCTTGGGGTGGCAGTCCAGGGACCTTTCAACTCCTAAGTGAGAGTTGAACAATGAGAACACATGGATACAGGGAGGGGAACATCACACAATGGGGCCTGTCAGGGGTCAGGGACTAGGGTAGGGATAGCATTAGGAGAAATACCTAATGTAGATGACAGGGTGATGGATGCAGCAAACCACCATGGCACATGTATAACTATGTAACAAACCTGAACGTTCTGCACATGTACCCCAGAACTTAAAGTATAATTAAAAACAAGAATGCCACAATCAACTTTAGATTATCACCCCTAAAAGAAATCATAGGTCCATTACCAGTCACCCCCCATTTCCCCAAATTCCACTGATTCTGGAAAATCATGAATGTACTTTCTTTATAGATTTGCCTGTTTTGCCTATTCTATATTTCAGACAAATAGAATCACACAATACATACACGGTCCTTTGTGACTGGCTGCTTCCTTTAACATAATGTCTTCAAGGTTCATCCATGTTGTAGCATATAGAAGTAATTCATTTATTTTTATCACCAAGTAATATTCCATTGTAAGAATTACTACATTTTAATTATTCATTTATCAGTGGATGAATGTTTGGATTGTTTCTACTTTTTAACTATTACAAATAATGCTGATACAAACATTCATGTACAAGTTTTTGTGTGGACATATGTCTTCATTTCTCCTTGGTGGAACTGGAGCAGAATTGCTGGGCCATATGGCAACTCCATGTTTAACATACTGAGGAACTTCCAGTCTGTTTTCCCAAAGCAGCTGTGCCATTTTCCATTTCCTCAATAGGGTACGAGAGTTCCAGTTTTTCTGCATTCTTCCCAATACTTGTCATTGTCTTTGTGGCTACAGCCATCTCAGCGAGTGTGAAGTAGTACCTCACTGTTTTGTTTTGCATGTCCCTGATGGCTAACGATGTTGAGCATCTTTTTGTGTAATATCACTTCTTAGGAGGGACATGAATGAAGCTGGAAGCCATCATTCTCAGCAAACTAACACAGGAACAGAAAACCAAACACCACATGTTCTCACTCATAAGTAGGAGTTGAACGACTTGGACACAGTGAGGGGAACACCACACACCAGGGCCTGTTGGGGGAGGGAGAGCATTAGGACAAACACTAATGCATGAGGGGCTTAAAACCTAGATGACAGGTTGACAGGTGCAGCAAACCACCCTGACACATGTATACCTGTGTAACAAACCTGCACATTCTGCACATGTATCCCAGAACTTAAAGTAAAATAAAAATTTTAAAAAGTATCAAAAAAAGTCCCTTCTTTTTGATACTGGTGATACAGTAGTCACACAGGCCACACTGCTATAAACTGCTTTTTCTTTTGTTAGCATTCTAAACATCTCAGGTAAAACTGTGTGTAAGAAACAATAAAAGAGATGGAGTTGAAAATTTTGAAGACGGCAAGTCATTAATTCACTTATTTGAGCCCCTGTTAGAGACAAGAGATGGTGCTGGGAGCAGGGCAGATAGCCACAAAGGGACATAGCCTCATGTGTAGGAAATGTCTTTGAGGAAGGAGCCGGGAAGAAGTTTGCCTCACAGAAACTACTGCCTCTGCCCTTCTTGCTAGGACTTTGAGGAACTTGGGGTGGCAGTTCAGGGACCCATGACCGTGGTGCCCTCAGGCTTATGCCTATGAGGACCTCCCACAGTATAAATGCATACGGCCAGTTCCCTCAGTCCGTTGTGCTAGGTTATGTCCTAACAGAGCCAGAGTCTATCAGTGGGTACTGGAGGCTATAGGACATTTTGTTTTTTGTCACCCGCAATTTCCCATTCCAACTGAGTGGTGCCAGAATCTGATGATACACAATTTGTCTTGCCTGGGATCGGCTCTCTGTACAGCAGAACTTCTCCATCTAGAATACCATAGTCAGATCTGATATGAGGCTCAAATAGTTAATTACAGGCCCCACAACCCTAGGGTACATTCCTAGAATGGAAAGTGGGGTCGGGGAGAAGGCCTGGGTCCCAAGGGCATTGTTCCAGTCTCAGCCATGCGGCCATGGCCATCCGTTACCTTCTTTAAGACGGTTGTGCTTAGATGCCCTTCTCAAGCAGTTTGTCCTCCTGGGGCAGTTTTATGGTCAGGCCCACGTTAATTAAACTCTTGCGGGGGAATACTGGCACCCATTGCCCAAACGTCACTGGCCTAGTTCTTCAAGGATGCGCCGGTACAGGGCCACTAAGCCCAGCAGTCCCCATGTCCTTAAGGTGGCCAAAAAGGACATTAGACAGTGAGGGTGTGCCATGACGCCAGAAAGCGCGATTAAACCTGGCACATAGCGGGGGGGGGGGGAGGCAGAAAATGATCATGCATCTAGGCCACAAGGAAACCTGCAAGGTGCTATAACTGGGGGATGCCCCAGGGCTAGCAGTTGCAAGGAATAACCAGGGATGTGGGCATTCCTGTGCTCAATTTCAGATGGGTGCTGCTCTTCCCAAGGCAGAATCACCCTTAAAGTATTATATCCTGGATAACTGGGACCAATTTGACCCACAATCTTTGAAAAAGAAGTGGCTCAATTTTTTCTGCCAAACAGCGTGGCTGTGATACCCTCTGCCGAGTTGAGAAACCCGGCTTCCTGAGAGAAGTATAAATTATAACAACCTCTACAATTAGACCTTTTCTGTAAGAGAGAAGGTAGGTCCTCGATGTGCAAGTTTTCTTTTCTCTAAGGAATAATCAGCTATGTAAGGCCTGTACCCTATACCCTACTGGCCCCTCCTCAGGACCAACCCCATATCCAGGACTCCTTGTGGCTCCTCCCTCCACCGATGCTGACCAGGTCTCCTCAGCTCCTGTAACCCAAGAGGAGTCAGGGAAGGCTAAAATGGCCAAGGCATCTCAGGCTAAAGGGTGCCCCAACTCTGCCCCCTATAGGCAGTAGGAGGAGAATTTGGCCCAACCAAAGTATATACTCTCTTTTCACTTTCTGACTTAAAGCAAATCAAGGTGGACTTAGGAAAATTTTCAGATGACGTGGACAAGTACATAGATGTTCTGCAGGGCCTGGGTCAGTCCTTTGAATTAGATTGGAAAGATATCATGTTATTGCTTAGTCAGACCCTAACCAGCAATGAGAGAGGGGCTGCTCTAGCAGTGGCTCAAGAGTTTGGGGACCCCTGGTACCTTAGTCAAGTACATGACCAAATGATGCCAGAGGAGAAGGATAGATTCCCCACAGGTAGACAGGCAGTCCCTAGCATGGACCCTGGCTGGGATCCTGACTCAGAACATGGGGACTGGAGTTGTAGGCACCTATTGACCTGCATACTTCAGGGATTAGGCGAACTAGGAAAAAGCCCATGAACTACGCAATGTTATCCACCATAACTCAGGGAAAGGAAGAAAACCCAACAGGCTTCCTTGAACGGTTATGGGAGGCCTTAAGAAGGTATACTCCCCTGTTACCAGGCTCCATCGAGGGTCAGCTAATACTAAAAGACAAATTTATTATGCAATCAGCAGCAGACATTAGGAGAAAGCTCCAGAAGAATCATTACTAAATCCAGCAACCTCCATGTTCTATAATAGAGACCAGGAGGAACAGGCTGAAAGGGACAGGAGGGACAAGAAAAAGGCTGCAGCCCTAGTCATGGCCTTCAGGCAAGCAGACCAAAGGGGCTCAGAAGAGGGAAAGGCTTGGGTTAGCCTCCAGTCTGGCAGAGCTCACTACCACTGCGGCCTACCAGGACACTTTAAGAAAGATTGTCCCCAGAAGAAAGGACCACTTCCTCGTCCTTGCCCACTATGCCAAGGGGATCACTGGAAGGCATATTGTCCCAGGGGATGAAGGTTCCCAGGGCCTAAGGTGGCTAACCAGATAACCCAACAGCAGGACTGAGAATGCCTGGGCAAGCGCCAGCATAAGCCATCACCCTCACCGAGCTCTGGGTGAAACTAACCATAGAGGGCCAGGAGGTCGATCTTCTCTTGGACATTAGTGTGGCCTTCTCAGTTTTGCTCTCCTGTCCTGGACGGTTGTCCTCCAAGTCTGTAATTATCCAGGGAATCCCAGGACAAGCAGTCTCCCAACATTTCTCCCAGCCCCTAAGCTGTAACTTGGGAGATGTGCTCTTCTCTCATGCCTTCCTCATCATACCAAAAAGTCCCACTCCCTTACTAGGGCAGGACCTGTTAACCAGAGCAGGAACCATTATCTACATGAACGTCAGGAAGGAAATCCCTCTCTGCCCATTATTTGAAGAAGGAATTAATCCCAAGGTTTGGGCAATGGAGGGACAATTTGGGCGGGGAAAGAATGCCTGCCCAATTTGAATAAGGCTAAGAGACCCAACCTCTTTTCCTTACCTAAGACAGCACCCACTAAGACCGGAAGCCAAACAGGGGCTGCAGGATATTGTAAGGAACTTAAAAGCTCAGGGTCTAATGAGGTCCTGTAACAGCCCTTGTAATACTCCACTTTTAGGAGCACAGAAACCTAAGGGGCAATGGAGGCTAGTGCAAGACCTCAGGCTTATTAATGAAGCTGTGATCCCTTTATACCCAGCTGCACCCAACCCATACACCTTGCTCTGTCAAATATCAGGAGAGGCACAATGGTTTACAGTCCTGGACCTTAAGGATGCCTTTTTCTGTGTTCCATTACATCCTGACTCCCAGTTTCTGTTTGCCTTTGAAGATCCTTTAGACCAGAATTCTCAGCTCACCTGGATGGTGTTACTCCAGGGCTTTTGAGACAGCCCCCACCTGTTTGGCCAGGCTCTAGCTCAGGACCTTAGTCATTTTTCACATCCAGGTACTCTGGTTCTTCAATTATGGATGACTTACTTTTAACTGCTAACCCAGAAACCCAGTGTCAGCAGGCCACCCAGGACCTCCGAAACTCTCTAGCCACCTGTGGATATACGGACCAAACCAAAAGCCCCACTTTGTCGCCCCTACGGATTGGCCGACATCTCATAACTCTCCTTATCCGCGGCTTACTGCCTAATTACACTTAACAGCTCTCCTCTTCTCCCTCTGATATTATCAACCCCTCAAATCATATGGGGCTTATAGGTCCCTTGGTCACCAATCTACAAATTCCATCTACCTCACACTTCACTTATGTGAAGTCTACTAACAACTCCAGTGCTTCCCTATGCCAAAACTGGGCTGCCTTACCCCCAGGCCTCAACTGCCTAGCACCAGGCTTATTCTTTGTGGCACCTCAGCTTACCGCTGCCTGAACAATACCCCTGGGGAAATATGCCTCCTCTCCTTCCTAGTGCCCCCTCCAATAATGATTTGCACCAACTCTCAGGTGCAAAGTCTTGTCTAGCCAAGGCCATGCCATACTCAAACCCCAATTATTCCTCTCATAGTGGGGGCTGGAATAACAGAAGCGCTTGGCACTGGCATTGGAGGAATTACTATCTCTGCTCAGTTTTACTGTGAGCTATCTCAGGAGTTAAATGATGGCATGGAAAAGCTTGCTGATTCTCTGGTAACTCTGCAGATGCAGCTTAACTCTTTAGCTGCTGTGGCTCTTCAAAAGAGAAGCGCCCTGGATCTGCCAACAGCAGAGAGAGGAAGAACCTGTCTCTTTTTAGAAGAACGCTGCTTCTTTGTAAATCAATCAGGTATTGTCTTAAACAACGTTAAAGAACTCAGGGACCGAATCAAACGCAGGGCTAAAGACCTTCAAGAAATAGGATCATGGAGCTTGTTTAGCAACTGGCTGTCCTGGCACTACCCTCTGCTAGGCCTGTTTGTAACTATTCTATTATTGCTGGCCTTTGGGTCTCTCATCTTGAATCTTCTTGTCAAATTATTCTAGAATTGAGGCCATGAGCCTACAAATGGTCCAGCAAATGGAACCCCGGATGTCCTTGGCTCATGAGTTCTATCATGGACCTCTGAATCGATCTGCACTCCTGGAAGGCTCCCCTCTGGAGGAAACCTCAACCGCAGGGCCCCTTCTACACCGCAGTTCAGCAGGAAGCAGTTACAGAGTGATCAACACCCGTGTCCCAACAACAGCTGGACTTTCCTGTTCAGAGGGGGAACGGAGGGACGGTGTTAAAGAAACTCCTCTTCCCAGGTCCACTAGGGGAGGCGTTTCAAATGCAGGAATTTCCCAGCTCCCTGTGGCTGTTTGAGCACCACCGCCACGCCTCCATCTGGAGACCACAGGGGTTTCAAACAGTTTCCCAGTTCCCGGGGCTCTTTGAGCAGTGACTCCACACGGGCCAGGTAAAATTCTTTGTCTGATTTTCCCATGTGTGGGAAAGCCAGGTGAGGCTCTTTTGTCCCAAATTCCTGCTGAAAGCGCTGGGAGGAGGGGGCTCTGTAACTCAGGGATGTAGAACAAGTAGCCAATCTGGTATCAGAGTCAAAGATCAATCACTCCAGAGGAAGTTTGAAAGAATTCCTCTCATTGGACAAAAACATGAATGGGGAGGGAATAACTCAAGGGTTAAAACTTCAGCTGCTCCTTACCTGAACGGATTTCCCACTCTGGGTTCCCCTCCCACAACAGCGTGGGAGCTGTTTTTTTCCTCTCTCTCTCAATCTCTCTGTCTGTCTAATAAATCACTCTTCTGCAAAAGATTGGGTCCATGATTTTATTCGAACAGTAAACGCACCACGCCTCCAGGGCCCCCTTCCCCATTCTTCCTTCCCCATTCTTCAGGGTTAGAGGGGCCAAGAATGTACAGTCTGGGTACAACCCCGGTAATAACAGGTGGAGATAAGCTTATTTAGGGAAAAGGTGTGGATTTACAAGAGAAGAGAACTCAGGGATGAGGATGAGTCGCTGCAATATGTAAGGTTTCACAGAAGAAGATTAGCCAAGCAGAAGGGCTAAGGAGGGAGACTAAAGAGGTAAGATGAAAACTGAGAGTTATTCAAGCCAAGAGATGAGACGTGACATGACGTATGTTTCAAGGAGAGAGGGATCCACAATACTGGAAGCTGCCAAGAGGAGATGTACAACATGATGACCAAAACATCTCCATCAGATTCAGCACCAGAGATGTTATGGTGACCTTAGCAGCAGTGGATGTGGCTGAACAGTGGGAGCTGAAATCAGCCTGGAGCGAGGTGAGCACTGCGGGGGAGGTGAGAAAACAGATAATACAAGTGGTCAACTTCATCAAATCTGACGTGTCAGTAAAGGGCAGGGAGAGGGAAGTAGCAGCAAGGAGATGTCTGGTCAACGGAGGGCTGCATTTCAGATGGCAAGATGAGGCGTGTTGAATGTAGATTTGAAGGATCCACTCTACTGGTAAGAACAGGAAGATGAAGACACAGAGACAGCATAGCTCAGTGACAAACAGCTCAGCTGCTGGAGCTAGACCATTTGGGTTCAATTCTGTTTTCTCCACCTGCTGCCTGTGGGACTTAGGGCAGGGTATTTGGTCTCTCTCTGACTTTGTTTCCTCATCTGTAAAATGAAAAAATGGAACTATTGTTATAAAGTTAAACAAGAGAAGGTATTGAAAGGGCTGAGGTGTGGATGGAGCCACTTTGCTGGTGTAGGATTCCAGAGCCACACCAATTTTCCCCCCTCACCTGAGCTTTGCTCTTAGAGACATTCATTGTTCTCTTTTAATTTCTCACCACAAGTGGACAGTTCCTGACTTAAAGGGGTTTGCAATGGACTAAACATCTGTGCCCTCCCAAAATTCGTATGTTGAAATCCTAACCCCCACTATGATGGTATTAGGAGGTAGGATCTTTAGAAGGTAATTAAGCCATGAGGGTAGAGTTCTCATGAATGGGATTAGTGTCCTTACAAAAGGAACCCCAGAGAGCTTTCTCACTGTCTTTGCATCATGTGAGATAAAATGAGAAGAAAGCAGCCTGCAACCTGCAAGAGGGCCCTCATCAGAACCTGATCATGCTGGCACCCTGATTTATTTCCCACAGCCCCCAGAATTATAAGAAATAAACTTCCATTGTTTATCCGCCATCCAGTCTATGGTAGTTTATTATAGCAGTGTATTAGTTTGTTCTCACACTGCTAATAAAGACGTACCCAAGACTGGGTAGTTTACAAAGAAAAAGAGGGGCCGGGCGTGGTGGCTCAAGCCTGTAATCCCAGCACGTTGGGAGGCCGAGGTGGGTGGATCACGAGGTCAAGAGATCGAGACTATCCTGGTCAACATGGTGAAACCCCGTCTCTACTAAAAATACAAAAAATTAGCTGGGCATAGTGGCGCGTGCCTGTAATCCCAGCTACTCAGGAGGCTGAGGCAGGAGAATTGCCTGAACCCAGGAGGCGGAGGTTGCAGTGAGCCGAGATCGCGCCATTGCACTCCAGCCTGGGTAACAAGAGCGAAACTCCATCTCAAAAAAAAAAAAAAAAAAGAAAAAGAGGCTTAATGGACTCACAGCTCCACATGGCTGGGGAGGCCTCATAATCATGGCAGAAGGCGAGGGAAGAGCAAAGGCACGTCTTACATGGCAGCAGGCAAGAGAGCAAGTGCAGGGGAACTCTCATTTATGAAACCATCAGATATTGTGCGACATATTCATTGTCATGAGAACAGTATGAGGGAAACGGCCCCCATGATTCAATTATCTCTACCTGGCCCCACCTTTGACATGTGGGGATTATTACAATTCAAGGTAAAATTTGGGTGGGTATACAGCCAAACAATATCATTCTACTCCTGGCCCCTCCCAAATCTCATGCCTTCATGTTTTAAAACCAACCATGACTTCCCAACAGTCCCTCAAAGTCTTAACTCATTTCAGCATTAACTCAAAAGTCCACAGTCCAAAGTCTCATCTGAGACAAGGCAAGTCCCTTCACCTATGAGCCCGTAAAATCAAAAGCAAATTAGTTACTTCCTAAATACAACGGAGGTACAGGCATTGGGTAAATACAGCCATTCCAAATGGGAGAAATTGGCCAAAACGAAGGGGTGCAGTGGCTCATGCCTGTAATCCTAGTACTCTGGGAGACCGAGGCAGAAGGATCACTTGAGCTCAAGAGTTCAAGAGCAACCTGGGCAATATAGTGAGACCTCATCTCTACAAAAAACTTTTTAAAAATAAAAAAATTAGCCAGGTATGGTAGTGCATGCCTGTGGTCCCACCTACTCAGGAGGCTGAGGCAGGAAGATCGCTTAAACCCAGGAGGTTGAGGCTGCAATGAACTATGAATGTGCCACTGTACTCTTGCCTGGGTGACAAAGTGAGACACTGTTTCAATAAATAAATAGAAGCACCACTTTTTAGAGGAAAAGCCTCTCAAGTCTTCTTCAGATTTAAGGTCTTCCATTTCATCAGGGCATTCTGGATGGGTAGTTTTAAGGGAAGGGCCTTTCTGACTCAGCCTGGGTGTCCCAAAGACTTCAGCACCAGAAAGAGTCACTTTTTCAGTCCAGGCAGTGTCAGCTACTTGTCTGAAACAGCATCTAACTGCCCAGAAGCCACCCTGACCCTCTCTAGAACATGCTTCCCCATAAAACTAGTAGAGTTTGAACCAACAGTTACTTATCTTCAAGTGAGATCCAATTCCCTGAATGCTTCAGGGACAGGACTGGGTGGCAGCCACAGTCCCACCTGACCTTCTCTTCTCCTGCCTAGGTCTCTTGGCTTTTCTAGCTATTCAGATTCCTTGCCTGAACTTTTGATACAATGATTGGAGTGACCCTCAGTATCTAACATCAAGACACGTACCAAGTTTTCTCTTGAAACTGCATCTCCAACTCATTTCCACTAGACTAGATTTCTATGCTTGAGAAAACAAGAACCACATGGGACAAGTCACCTGCTGCTTGGGACATGACCTCCCTGGGCCTTGCCTCTGTCCCTGCTAGTGCCACATTTCTTGTTTCCTTCACACTTGGGATCCTTCCTGTTTTTCCAGTTGTGTCCCCTAATATCCCACTTGGGAATGATTTTGATAACAAGGAGTTAAGGATCACCTCTCCCCCTTGCCTGCTAAATGCAACTGAAATTGGAAACAACCCAAACTCAGCTAAGTTGCAGATGCCAATCATCAAAAATAAAACCTATAGATTCCATCCATTTTTAGCAATTCTCTCAGAAGACATAATTTTTTTCTTTTCTTTTTTTGTTTTTGTTTTGTTTTTGAGAAGGAGTTTCGCTCTTATTGCCCAGGCTCACTGCAACCTCCACCTCCTAGGTTCAAGCAATTCTCCTGCCTCAGCCTCCTAAGTAACTGGAATTACAGGCATGCACCACCATGCCCGGCTAATTTTGTATTTTCAGTAGAGACAGGATTTCTCCATATTGGTCAGGCTGGTTGCGAACTCCTGACCTCAGGTGATCTGTCACCTCCGCCTCCCAAAGTGCTGGGATTACAGGCATGGGCCATCGCACCCAGCCTGACATAATTATTTTCAAATTGATCTTTCCTTGTTTTTAATTCCATTCTATAGCTAATACGGGAATTCAGTCACGTAAAAAATTCAGTCTCGCCGGGCGCAGTGGCTCACCCCTGTAATCCCAGCACTTTGGGAGGCCGAGGTGGGTGGATCACGAGGTCAAGAGATCAAGACCATCCTGGTCAACATGGTGAAATCCCGTCTCTACTAAAAATACAAAACATTAGCTGGGCATAGTGGCGCATGCCTGTAGTCCCAGCTACTCAGGAGGCTGAGGCAGGAGAATTGCCTGAACCCAGGAGGCGGAGGTTGCGGTGAGCCAAGATCGTGCCATTGCACTCCAGCCTGGGTAACAAGAGTGAAACTCCGTCTCAAAAAAAAAAAAAAAAAAAAATTCAGTCTCTTAATATTAAAAAAGAGAATCAAATAAATCATGCTCCATCTTGCCTGAAAAATCAAGACCTACCTATATTCATAAAATTCTCACAAAGTGTGAATTATAAGTTATAAAAAGCTATAAAAATATACTGCACACATCTTTGTGATGTAAGCACACAGTGAAATCTGCTAATCAGTGATGCTTCAAGTGAGGAGATTTAACTGGCTTTCCAAGATATTCTACTGGGATTAACAAGAAAGAAAGAAAGCAGGTATTAAATCAAAAGTGAAGTGAATATATTCATCTATGTTAAGGAGTTTACCTAGACTACAGTGATCCCCTCAATAATACAATGGTGAAGGATTCTAGTATCCTGCAGCTGAAAATGCAGAGTTCAGTTATATTATTGTTAAACACATTCCTTTTCATCAACTCATAGAAGCAAATCCAATACAAGCTAGTTGAGCACAAGATACGGTGTTCTTAAAGTCCGATCCTTGAAACAGTTACATCAGCATCATTTGGAAAATTGTTAGAAACAAAAATTCTCAGATCTGTCCCAGACATACTGAATCAAAAATCCAGGGAAGGACAGGTGCGGTGGCTCACACCTGTAATCCAGCACATTGAGAGGCCAAGGCAGGAGAATCACTTGAGGCCAGGAGTTTGAGACTAGCCTGGGCAACAACTTACGAAGACCCCCATCTCTCAAAAAATAAAAAATAAAAAAATTACCCAGGCATGGTGGTATGCCCCTGTAGTCCTAGCTACTCAGGAGGCTGAGGTAGGAGAATCGCTTGAGCCCAGGAGTTCAAGGTTATAGTGAGCTATGAAAGTGCCATTGCACTCCAGCATGGGCAACAGAGCAAGACCTTATCTCAAAAAAAAAAAAAAAAAAAAAAAACATCTGGGCGGGGGCTAACACTCAGCAATCTACATTTTAATAAGCCTTCGACATAATTCTGATGCATGCTCTAGTTTGACAACCACCACTTGAATTCATCTTCCTTTAACACAGAGAACTATCAGGTGTCCCTCCTCATGTGTGAAGCCGTATTGGTGTCTCTCCTGAGCTGGGCTTGTCGCATTAGCCCATTGTGGGAATGAGATATCATTCTTTACCTCTTTTAACCAGGGTCCATAATGGAGACTGCTAAGTGTTCCCCAGGGTCTGTTCTACTCTTCTTCCTACCATTACAGTCACTGGCCACCCCCACACGCTGTCACAACTTTTAAAACGCTTATTAATATTTAAGGCAATTTTTAAAAATACGCAAACGACGCTGGCGCCTGATTTTGTAAACAAAGTTTCACTGGAGGTTCCAGCAAGCATCTGTCCACTCAAAAACCAAACTCCAGCACTCAAAAACCAAACTCCAGCATCCGCTATATCAAGTGGCACTGTGGGTGTCCCTCGCTAGAAGCCAATTCCTCCACCCCACTTTAAAAAAAAAAAAAGACTGGGAGATGAAGAAAGAAAAGATGGTTTCGCTGCAGGCTGCCAGGGGCCTCAGAGACGCTGGAAAGCAGGGACAGAAAGAAGCTTGCGGTGGCCCCCGCCCGACCCCGCACCGCATTCCACAGGGCTAACCGGGTCCTGCCGCTTTAAATCCGAGAGGCTCGGGGGCGCGGGGCAGGCAGTTGCCCCGGGAGACTGACGCACAACAGCCGCGCGCGCCCGCGGGAGCCCCTGGGGGCGGCAGCCACGCAGCTGGCTGTAATCCCGCCTCCCGCCCGCCATGACTCACTTGCGCTCGCCTAGCGGCTTCGGAGACCCGAGGGAGGAGAAAGACCAGAAGGAATCAGAGGAGGGGTTAGAGGAGGAGGAGGTGGAGGAGGAGGAAAAGGAGGAAGTGGAAGAAGTGGAGGAAGAGGAGGAGGAAGAAGGGGAGGAGTTGGTGGGGGAAGAGCAGGAGTTGGAGGCCCCAGAGACGTTCAGGGATGAGTACCTCTGGAAGGTCATGGACATTGGTGACTACGACGAGGACTTCGCAGACGTGCGTTCCCGCTTGGCCAGCATCGTCAGCCCTAGCCTGAGCTCGATGCCCGAGCCCAGCCACTGCGCGACCAGCACCGAAAAGCCCAGCGCGAGGCTCCCCTCCAGCGCTTCCTCCCATAAAAGTACCGCCCCTGGCCCACCCCTTCCTCGAGGGCTTTCTAGTCCCCAGGGGGCTTCTGGTCCACCCACTCCTGTGCCTTCGTGGACCTGCGTTTCATGCCTCATTTTAAATGCATGCACCAATCCACACACTTAATCTCTCACGCTCTTGTCAGAGACACTGAACTCGGCTGAGCTATTGTGATGATGCAAGATTTAGGATATAAACGAAATACTGTAAAAGTTGAACTTGGGCATTGCTGTATGGAGTGCTCATTTGTTTGTTTGTTTATTTTGTTTTTTGAGGCTCAGTCTCGCTCTGTCGCCCAGGCTGAAGTGCAGTGGGCTCAAGCCTCCCACCGCAGCCTCCCGAGTAGCTGGAACTACAGGCACACACCACCACGCCTGGCTAATTTGTTGTTTGTCGTTGGTTGTTGTTGTTGTTGTTGAGACAGGGTCTCTTGTTGCCCAGGCTACTGGGAGTGCTCATTTTTATAACACTTGCGCGTGCGTTCACACCACGACATCTCTCCCTCTCTCCCCTCCCCTACCTCTCTCTCCCCTTCTCCTCTCCCCTCCCCCACCCCGCCCCTCCCTCCACCACACACACTCGTGTTATTTCCAGAGAAGTGCCTTAAGGGTGCTGTACTACTAAAACAGTTCTGCAAAAAAACACAACTCTCTTTTGTGTTTAACATCCTGTACTGAAGCCACTCTAGTCACTTCCTTGGAAAAAGAAGGAAGAGAAGTCATTTAGAGTAGGTTTCTCAAGCTCTAGTGTTGACATTTTGGTCTGAATAATTCTTTGTTGAGGAGGATTGGGGACTTTCCTGTGAGTTATAGGATGTTGAGCAGCACCCCTGTCCTCTACCCTTGCTGTGCTCGAAGTACACATCCTTGCGATGATCAAAAGTGGCTCCAGACATTGCCATGTGTTCCTGGGGGGCAAAATTGCCCTTTTGATTTAGAGGGAGTAGCTAATTTTTAAATGTTTCATTCATTCAACAGGTTTCCCTAAAATATTTCAGACGTTTAGGAAAGACATGTCTGAAATGAAGATAGATAGGTAAGAAAATGTTTTCAAATTTCATATTTTTTGAACCCAATGATGTTTACCTTATGCACAAACATGTTAGGAAGTAAAGTAAAATAATCCAGGGCATTTAAGACTTACTTATTCAAAAAAAGTTGTTTTTTTTTTTTTAAATATACACTGGCAGACACTTTGGAAGAGATAATGGTTCCTACCTATCCCCAGCTTCTAGCTCTAGAGATTACATGTCCACTTATCGATGTAACATGAAAGAATAAATATATGTGCCAGGTGTACAGCTGTAAGTGCTTGAGAGTTTAGAACATAGGCTTTTATTGGCTAAATGCAACAGTGATCAGGGACACCTTTTGTGAAAGGGAAATAATGGCCTTTCCTTTTTCCTCTCTCTCCTTTTTCTTGTTATTGCTATTAGTCTTCAAGCACTTTGACTGTAATAACAAAAATCTGGAACATCTTTGTAAATATTCCCTGAAATCTCACACCAAACCTAAGTCCATGATCTTGAATTACTAGTTAACCTAACTTTGCTTTTGTAAACAATTTTTAAATTCTTACGTTTAAGGAGAATTGTTCTGTTCCACTTACATGTTTTAAGTTTAATTTAATTTGTAATAAAGATAATGTATTCGAGTGATTTAAAAAAATCAAACTATACAAAGGTATAAAAGTGAAAATCTCCATGCCTTTCTTCACCCCTAGTCCAACTTACCTTCAGCTTTGTTTTCATTATAATTTTAAATAACATTTTCATTTCTTGGTTTATCAATTTCTGACCTATGTATTGAATTCCCACCTCTCCACTTTGGTAGTTACATTATTTTTAGTTTTTCTAACATTTATGACTTCAGGATATTTAAACTTCTTGATTGATCAATTTTAGTATCATTGACTATTATGAAAAATTAACATATTTATGCACTTCCTCCTTCCATCTCTCCTCTCCTTTTTTCTCAACAAACTACATATGATACATAAATTATATTAAAATGTAATATATTTACATAAATTTACTTTGCCAAGCTTTATTATGCTTGTATTATGGTTTGTTAATTATAATTAAAGTGCTCTGGGTATAGGTTGATTCTAAAAATTAAAAACCAATAAACAAGACTCATACTTCCACGTTAACAAACCAATAATATGATTGAATCCATGGACAAGAAAATATAATCCTATGTCTGTAAAACTTGTTAAACTTTTTGCTGGGCTCGGTAGCTGACGCCTGTAATCCCAGCACTTTGGGAGACTAAGGAGGGCGGATCATGAGGTCAGAAATTGAAGACCAGCCTGGCCAACATAGTGAAATCCCGTCTCTACTAAAAATACAAAAATTAGCCAGGCATGGGGGCGCGTGCCTGTAGTTTCAGCTACTCAGGAGGCTGAAGCAGGAGAATTGCTTGAACCCAAGAGATGGAGGTTGCAGTGAGCTGAGATCGCGCCACTGCACTCCAGCCTGGAGACAGAATGAGACTTCGTCTCAAAAAGGTAAATAAATAAAAATTTAAAAAATAAACTTTTTGCCTCTCCGTCGTTCTGTCTAGTTTTTCTGGGTTAGCTCACCAGCCACACTTTCTTGGTTCCCATTTGCCTTCTTTCTTTTTCCTTTTCCTTTTGCTGGAGAAACTCCTCAGGTGAATTTTTTATATAGGTCTCATGGAATAGTCAAATTTCTGAGTTCTTGCCTATCTAGAAATTTCATTTTGTCCTCATACTTTGTTAATAATAAAACCTGGCATAAAAGAAGCGATTTGAAACCATTTTCCCTCAGAGCTCTGAAGACATTGCTTCATTGCCTCCTAGTAGCCAATACGGCTTCACCAGTCTTATCCTCAGACCATTCTGATATATGATTACTTTCTCCCCTTTTCTTCCTTTCTTTAGAGCTCCTCCTAGATGCTGTTGAACCTCTTAGGTAGATCCTCCATCTTTAATAACGTTTCCTTTGCATTTTCAGTATCTTCCAGATTTTTGATGTTTTTTGCATACAGCCCTTGTACAGAATTTTTTTATTGGGGGATTCATACTTACAATTTCCCAGAACCAGTGCTTGTTCTCTGATTGTTGCTGTTCAAAATAATTTGGTTCTTTTTTGTATTTTGTTTTGTTTTTATCTCTTTGAGGGTACTGTTTTAATATATTAAAGTTCTCCTTTGTTCTTTGTATTATTTTTTCAAAGTCAATTGTTCTGTTTATTTCTCTTGCTTTTTCTCTTCAGTGTTATTGATTTTTCTTAAGTGACTGATAATCCTTCGTTGCCCATTTATATTTATAAATGAATGGCTGGTAAGTAGCTAGAATGGAATCCTTCCCTAGCTTAGTAGTTCTGTTTTCTGACGGACCTTGCACGGGAGAGTCCGTTATGATTTTTGTGCAGGTGGGTGGGGCATAACAGCGTCACTTCCTGTGGAGTGTCTGGGCAGGGAGGAGTCAAGCTGGGTAATCCTACTATTATAGAGTTAGGACAAGGACGCTTCAGTGTATGGTTATTTGTTTGTTTTTGATATAAAGCCTTGCTCTATCTCCCAAGCTGGAGTGCAATGGCATGATCATGGCTCACTGCAGCCTCTACCTCCTGGGCTCAAGCCATCCTCCTGCCTCAGCCTCCCAAATAGCGGGGGCTACAGGCACAGAACACAACACCTGACTAATTTGTTAATTTTTTTGTAATGACAGTGTCTCACCATGCTGCCCAGGCCAGTCTCGAACTCCTGTGCTCAAGCTATCCTCCCACCTCATCCCCCCAAAAAAGATCTGATGCAAACACACTGTGTTTAAGTTTACTGAAAATAATGGAAGAAAATATTTCAAAGAAAATAGAATCAGCATTTTCTATGTGCCTTAATTATTTGATTTTTAAATATTCTATATTTAGAAGACCTGCTGATAACTATATAGGTCTACTCAAACCTAACATTTTGGCCTAAATTTCAGAAATATGAATCAGAATTTGTCTTCAGGAATTCCAGTATCAGTACAAATAGAAGAAAGCTGGCTTCGAGATTTGTCTGATAAAGCGCAATCAAGTGAGTAGTTTGACTTCTTAGCTTTTGCTGGGAGGAAGGATTGCCAATTGGAAATAGCACAGGTGTAGAAGGCCAGTAGAGCCAGATTTGAATCCTGGCCCCAACACATACTAACCTTGTGATGTTGGGCAAGTTGCTTACCCTCTTTCAGTCTTATTTTCTTCATCTCTTGGTAATAGTCATACTGTCACAGGATTCTTATGAAGATCAAAACAAAATTAAATATTTTCAGTATTCAATAAACGGCAGCAATTATGTTCACATCAAGAAATAATCTGCCATTGTATTTTTGATACATATCTTTAT
Source organism: Aotus nancymaae (assembly GCF_030222135.1). Lineage (NCBI taxonomy): Eukaryota > Metazoa > Chordata > Mammalia > Primates > Aotidae > Aotus > Aotus nancymaae. Next base: position 44,166,232 of record NW_026988431.1, on the reverse strand, counting down.
TTTTTTATTATAAAAGTAACATATGCACTTTTTAAATGTCAAACCACTGACAAGTAGATAATGTAATAATTAAAACTTTAACTTTTCTAGTGTATTGCCTTTCAGCTTTATATTCACATTTTATGTTATGTCATTTATTCATCAGATGCTTACTGAGCCCCTACCGTTTGCCAAGCACCTATCATAGGCCTAGCCTGAAATAGGGAATCGGCAGTGAAAAAAAACAAACAAATCCCCCGTCTCAGTGGTATTTTAAAGTGTGGGAAGTGGAGGTGATGGTAAGAGCAATGCTATATAGAATAAATCAGTAAATATATAAAACATTAGATGATGTAAGTGCCAAGGAGAAAAGTAAAGCAGGGAAGGGGCTGGAAAGTGTCGAGGGTTGGGGGTGGGGTGCAAGCTTATACGGGTGCCCGGAGAAATCTTTCCTGAGAACCTGAGGTATCTGAGCAAAGACCTACAGGAGGGGAGAGAATGAGCCAGGACAGCCTCACGGGAAAGGTGTTCCGTAGCAAGTGCCTCTTTCTAGAACAAGAGGCCAGTGTGGCTGCAGTAGAGCAAGCAAGCCTGGAGGAGAATCTTAGGGGATGAGGTTAGAGAGATCTGAGGACCAGATCTTTCTTACTGGGAGCAAGGTGGGAAGTTGCTGGAGAATTTGTGCAAAGAAGTGATACAATCCAGTTGGTATTTTTAATGACTGCTGGCTGCTGAGAAAATATGAGGGCAAGAACCTGGAGATTGAGTCCAGAACACTCCACTGTTAAGTTGGGGACGTGAGGAAGAAATTAAAGAAGAGCATCCAGTGAGGTAGAAGAAAAACCAGGAAGTGTCCTATATACCAATAAAGTTTCAAGGAGGCAGGAATGATCAACAGGTTCAAATGGTACTCAGAGGTTAGGAAGATGAGGGCTGAGAACTAACTACTAGATCTAGCATGTGGAAGTCATTGGTGATGTGGGTAAGACCAGCATCAGTGTAACTACGGGGATAAAAGCCTGATTGGAGCGGGCTCAAAAGACAGTAAAATGAGTGTAGAATAGAAATGGAATCATACTCCACAGCCCCATTACTAAGCTTTTAATGGCACAATGGTGTAACTAAAACATCAACACAGTCTTACTTTTAAAAAGTCAAAAGATACAAATCAAACAATAGTTTCTTTTGACCATTACCCTCAATTTTAGGTGTCACCACTATTATCATGTTGGTGTGTATCTTTCCAAATCCTTTCCTAAGCTTTTACCTCCCTATAAAAGTATAGTAGCGTGGCCCCTTTTGTTTGCTGTTGTTATTTACATGAATGGTAGCACGCTGAATATATTATTCTAGTTGCTTTTTCACTTAATATGCCTTGAAAATTTTTACCAGTAAATACAGGTAAAAATTCTTTGTAATTGTCATGTAATAGTACATAGTATAGATGTACAATTATTTATTTAAAGATTCCCCAACTGATGGGTAAAGTTTCTCCTAGATATTCACTTCCACAGTGTTACAGTAATCTGCCTCCTCTCTGTTTACACACCCAAATATTGCTCTAAGACAGATGCCAAGAAAGTGGTATTGTTGAGCAAATAGTTACACATTTTAATCATCACCTTCCTAAAGAGCTGACCCAATGTACGCTTCCATCAAAAGGGTTTTGAGACTACCCTTTTCCTACCCTTTCCCATATTTTATATTGTCATTCTTTTAAATTTTTGACAGTCTGGTAGGTGGAAATGATTACTATATTTCTTAATTATTCTGATTATTGCCGAGGTTGAACATCCTGATACCAATATATATTTTTTGATCACCTGAATATCTTCTTTGAGTTAAGCAAAAGTGTTCATATCTTTTGCCCATTTCTCCACTGGGTTGTCTTTTCTTTCTTTATGTTTATCTTTTGGCAGCTCTTTACATCTCGGTAATACTTCTTTGAATGTCGTATATGTTGCAGATTGCTCCTCTGAGTTTGTCTTTACATTTGCTTGTGGTCATTTTTTGTTATATATAATTTTAAATTTGATGTAAGTAAATCTTTTCCTTGTGATTCTCACATTTTGTGGTTTAAAAAGTATTTCCCTAATTCAAGGTTATATGTATATTTTCCTACATTTTTGTCTAAAACTTCTAGAATTTTACTATTTCCCTTTAGCACCTTAATCAATATGGACTTTATTTCTGTGAATGGCTTAAGAAAATAGCCATTCTTTTTTCTCCCCAACATTTGTCCGCATACTACTCCTTAAGCAGTCCAATCCTTCCATCTGCTTTGAAATGGTGTCTTTATCCTATACGAAATTATCAAATATATATTGCATATACATTTCATGTGTGTACATATTAAGAAGTGGGGCCTTTTCCATAAGGAAAAACAGGTTTCTCCTTCAAAGGGAGTCTGGTACCTTCTCTGTTTTCTTTAAGGAACCCCAGGCTATTATAAACCATTTTAGTTTCGAAGAAAAAAATTTTGCTCAAAAAAAGGGACAAGATTCTAGAATAGAAAAGAAAAAAACTTGAAGGCCTTTTAAATACAAACACACACATACACAAACACACACACACACATATTTTGGATGTTAGCTGATTTTAACCATTGAGCTCCTTTAAAAAAATTTTTTTTTTTAATCTCATCACTGTATTTCAGCTAGGACAAATTGCTCTTATTTCAGAAGTATTAAGTATCAAACCAGAAAGGGCTTGATTTAGGAACCAAAACCCAGGCTGTTGCAGTGGAAGAAGAAGGCAGAACCTTGGCTATGGAACTGCAGCATGGGGCAACAACCACGGCTTTCATTTGGCCTGGCTGGCAAAAAGGTGTCCTCGTTATGTAAATAAATCCCCTTAGGTGGTCAAGATAAAAAATCTTTCCTTTTTTTTTTTCCCCCTTTTGCTGGCCATTTTTCTCCCCCAACCATGCCACCTTTTTTTCCCTCCCAGTGGGAAATTAGCCACTTCAGAGGCCTCATTCCCCATAACTTGGAACTTTCTTTTGGATTTGATCCAAGTCAGATAGAGTTGGTCAAACCCAACGGGAAAAAGCAAGAAACAAAAACAAACAACAACAAAAAAAACAGTAAGCAAAGCAATTACCGCACAGCTTACATGATTACTGAGTACCCTAGTGGTGAGGACAAAGTAAGACCAGCTGGTTGTTAATTCTACCTTTAGCCAAGACAAACCCCAATTCAGTTACTTACCTAGGGAGAAGACTGCTGTCTATCATCCAAGGAGCAGGGGAAAAAAATCTCATCTTTCCTGTTGGAAGCAAGCTCAAACTCTATAAGAGAGTTACCTCCCTTCCATTGTCGTAGAAGCGGGAAAAAATTGCCTTCCTTGTGTTGGAAGCAAGTAAAACTTCAAAAAATAAGACGTTGTAGAGCAAAATAAACTTTAGATCAGGAATTCTCTGGAGAGGGTGCTTCCAGGCCTCAGCAAATTATCCTATTGGTTTGAGCCATAAAGATAGCTCAAGCTAGTACCAAGCACTGATAGATTTGTCAAATGTCAAAGGAAGCTCCACTCAGAATCCCTCTGTGGTTACCAAAATGTAAACCCTGAAAATCTGAGACGGGTCTCAGTTAATTTAGAAAGTTTGTTTTAGCAAGGTTGAGGATGTGCACCTGTGAAACGTCCTCAGGGGATCCTGGTGACATGTGCCCAAGGTGGTAGGACCACAGTTTGGTTTTATACATTTTAGGGATACATGAGACATCAACCAACATACATAAGATGAACATTGTTTTCGTCTGGAAAGGCAGGACAACTCAAAGCAGGGAGATGGCTTCCAGGTCATAGGTTGATAAGAGACAAATGGCTGCATTCTTTTGAGTTTCTGTTTAGCCTCTCCAAAGGAGGCAATCAGGTATGCCTTTATCTCGGTGAGCAGAGGGGTGACATTGAATAGAATGGGAGGCAGGTTTGCCCTAAGTGGTTCCCAGCTTGACTTTCCCCCTTAGCTTAGTGATTCTGGCGCCACAAGATATTTTTCTTTCACGTAAGCGACCCAGTTTAGGGTATTTTGTTACAGCAGCCCAGATGAACTAAGACATTAGTGTATCATGGACATCTTTCCATATCAGGAATGACTGACCTAATTCTTTGAAATTACTCCATGATATTTCCTCATATACAGTTACTGTGACTTATGTAATGCTAGACATATCAGGGTTGTTCTTGTCTTTTGTTTTTTTGAGCTCTTCCCTATAACAAATAATGCATTAATGAAAATCTTTGTGCATTAATTTTTTTAAATATCTGTGCTGGCATTTCTGTTAGATAAGGATGCCTAAAACATCTTTAAAATTTTTTCAGATGATCCACATTGCCCCCTACCTCCCCAAAATAGATCAACTTCTTTTAAAATTTTTAAATTATTTATTTACTTACTTTTTGAGATAAGGTCTTGCTCTGCCACCCAGGCTTGAGTGCAGAGGCGTGATCTCAGCTCACTGCAGCCTCAACATCCCACTCAAGCAATCCTCCCACCTCAGCCCCCAGTAGCTGGGACCACAGGCATGCACCACCACAACCGGCTAAATTTTTTAAAGTTTTTCACAGAGACAGAGTCTCAGTATTTTGCCAAGGCTGGTCTCAAACTCCTGAACTCAAGTAATCCTCCCACCTTGGCCTCCCAGAGTTCTGGGATTACAGGCATGAGCAACCACGCCTAGCCTAGATCAACTTCTGAAGCCTATCTGTTTACAACAGCAGCCCTAGCAGCCCTTGCTGTCCTGGCATTGCTGAGAAAATGAGTCCCTTGCATTTTAATAGCCTCTTCCCTTTGCCTCTGTCCCATTATAGGTTGCTCTGATTGGTTTTTCATCATCACAATCCTGTCTGCTTTAAATCTTCTAGACATTTACTCAAAGTTGCTGATTTGTGGATGGCCTTCTTCCCCATTTCCAGTGCTGCTCTGGAATCTACAGATAGAGTAATCCTGGTGGTTTACTTCACTGTCTTGAACTATAACCCTCAGCACCCTCCTACCTGAAAAATCTCACCAAGGATAACAGACATAAAGTAGATTGATGGTACTTAAAAGAAGCAGAAAACAAAAGGGTACGCAAAGCATGGTTAGAACCGAGGAAAATATTCATCTGTGTAGCACAATAGTCCCCTTTTATCTATCATTTCATTTTCTGTGGTTTCAGCTGCCTGCAGTCTGAAAAGGGAAATTTCAGAAATAATCAACACATACGTTGTAAATTGCATGAGCAGAGTGATGAAATCTCTCACCATTCCACTCTGTCCTGCCTGGGACATGAATCATCTCTTTGTCTGCTGGAGTCACTTCACAGCCTTCTGATGATCAGATTGACTGTAGTGGTATTACAGGGCTGTGTTCAAGTAACCCTTAGTTTCTTTTTATTTTATTTTACTTATTTATTTATTTTGAGACAGACTCTCACTCAGTAGCCCACGTAGGAGTGCAATGACATGATCTCGGCTCACTGCAACCTCTGCCTCCCTGGTTCTACAGGTGCCCACCACCACACCTGGCCAATTTTTGTATTTTTAGTAGACACAGGGTTTCGCCATGTTGCCCAGGCTGGTCTGGAACTCCTGACCCCAAGTGATCCACCCACCTTGGCCTCCAAAAGTGCTGGGATTACAGGCATGAGCCACTCAGTTTCTTAATAATGGCCCCAAAGCTCAAGAGAAGTGATGTTGGCAATTTGGATATGCCAAAGAAAATTTATAAAGTGTGTCCTTTAAGTGAAAAGGTAAAAGTTATTGACTTCATTAAAAAAAGAAAAAAATAGTATGCTGAGGTTGCTAAGACACATGGTAAGGATGAATCATCTATCTGCAAAATTGTGAAGGAAAAAGAAATTTGTGCATAGTAGGGTTTGGTACTACCTGAACTTTCAGGCATCCACTCAGGATCCTGGAATGTTTCCCCTGCAGATCAAGGGGGACGGCTGTATTCTAGGGCTAGAAAGGAAGGGGAAACATTTTAACTGTGATACACTGAATGCTCACTTTCCTCTGTTCTTCCTTGTCGTTGACAAAATGCTATTTGGGAAAAGGGGCAAAAGATTAAAAGATAAAAGAAACATAGTAAGGGTGCTTACTTTTCCAAGAGATGTACTTTCTTTTACATTCAGCTTCTTTTCTACTTTGTCAGATTGATGACAAATGTACACTGTTTTCACAGGGAAGGAAACTGAACCTGAGTCTCTGGCATCTAAGTTAAGAGGTAAATACATGTTTGGCGTCATCTCCTTTTGCTGGCAAAGGTAAACCACCAGTAGGGAACCACCTTAACTCACACAGAGCCCGTCTGCTTTGAAAAATGACTCGCCTATGAACATGTGTCAGAAGGTGGTGAAAATGTCGGGGTTCCGGGCATCTGAACAGTGTGTGTGTGCTGGGCTAGGAGGATGATGGTGGGTGTGAATCTTCAGATTACAGAAGTGGAATGCACTGCACAAAGGCTTTAAACATTTCTCATGAATCTATTCTTTCTCTTCAGAAAAATTGGTAATTGATCCAGAAGAGCCAAAACTAAATATTTTATATGAGCTGGAGGTAAGAAATGTTTATCATACTAACTAGTATGCTGTTCTCATAGTAAAAATAGTTTATTTGATCTTCAGTTATTTCCCCCCACCACCCTTTTCTCTTTTTAAATTTAGTTTAAGGAAGACTTCATAACACTGTTTGAGCCTTCTCTGAGAACATTACCCAGCATCGGACCACCATCCATTCTGGCATACAAAGAAGAGTGGTCCAATCTAGGCCTTAACTTCAAAGTGACTTTAATTCATGTTTTTTTATTATTACTCTTTTAAAATGACATGAAAAATACATAATGATTTGCACAATAGACAGTGAACATACTCTACAGGGAAAAAAAAAATGCCAAAGAGCTCAGTTACTTAGAATAATACTTAGAGTGACTGTGTTCGTTGCCCGGCGCTGCTATAACAAGTACCACAAACTAGGTGGCTTATGATAACAGAAACTTACTGTCTCGTAGTTCTGGAGGCTAGAAGTTCGAAATCAGTGTTTTGGCAGGGCCGACCTATGGGGCGAATCCTTCCTTCCCTCTTCCCAGCTTGTGGTGGTGGCAGCAGTCCTTGGCATTCCGTGGCTTGCCGCTGCATCACTCCAGTCTCTGTCTCAGTTGTCACACCATTCTCTCTGTGTGTCTGGGTCCAAATGTCCCTCTTTTCTAAAGACACCAAGTCATATTGGATTTGGGCCCATTCGAATGACCTCATCTTAACTTGATTACATTTGCACAGACTGTATTTCTCAATAAGGTCACATTCACAGGTACCAGGAGTTAGGACTTCAATATATCTTTTTGGGAGACACAATTCAACCCATATGAGTGGCCGCAAAGCCTAGAAACAGGCCAGACACGGTGGCTCACACCTGTAATCTTTGCACTTTGGGACGCTGAGACAGATCACTTGAGACCAGCCTGGGTGACAGAGAGAGACCTTGTCTTTTAAAAAAAATTATTATTTTATTATTATTAATTGTTGAGACAGGGTCTTGCTGTGTCACCCAGGCTGGAGTGTAAGTGGCACGATTATGGTTCACTACAGCCTCAACCTCCTGGGCTTAAGCAATCCTCTCACCTCAGCTTCCCAAGTAGCTGGGACCACAGGTGTGCACCACTATGCCTAGCTAATTTTTAAAGTATTTTGTAGAGATGGGTCTCACTATGTTGCCCAGGCTTATTATTAAAAGAAGAAGAAGAGAGAAGAAGAGAGAAGGAGAAGGAGGAGGAGGAGGAGGAGGCCTGGAAACAAGGGTGACTATTTGCCATATTTGATCATGTGAAGTGACCGATTAATGCCTGTACTTGAAGGGCAAGAGAAAGGATACCTCAAGTAACTCCAGGAAGATGGTGCACCACCACACTGCCGCTAGAGTGGTGAGGAACTGACTGGTGGAATGACTGTTTCCAAACCTGGACTGGGTGCCACGGCCATGTGGAAAGAATTGCTTATTCCCCAGATCTGAAAACCCTTGATGACTTCTTGGGCATAGTAAAAGTGCAGGTTTATTCTTTAACAATGAGGGGCATGAATCATGTAAGGCAACACATCACGGATGCCTGTGTAGAGATTATGGAAATGCTGAACAGATGCACTGATGTGGTGTTCATTGCCATTCTGTACAGCACCTTGAGCCATGCAGTCTAATGAGGAGAAACATTAAATATATCATGTAATATAGTGTCTATAAACATTTACTTCTTATTTTTACCCAGGTTTCTAAACTTTATGGTCACTCAACAGACTCTTCAGGCTGAAATTCTTTTTTCTTTTTATTTATTTATTTAAAAGATGTGGTCTCACTATATTGTCCAGTGTGGGCTGAACTCCTGTGCTCAAGCAATACTCCTACCTTGGCCTCTCAAAGTGCTGGGATTACAGGCATGACCCATGAAGCCCACCCCAGAAATTCTTTATTTAAATGTAGCACCTTCCTTTTTCTGCACCACAAAGGCTTGTATCTAGGGATGTCCCTGAGGTTATACTCTCCCCCCGCAACACCCAGAGATGGGTCTGACCATGGGGAAGGCCTTGAGGCCCCTCCCGAAAGATGTCCCTGAACTGGCACTTGGATGAGGCAGGCTCCTCCTGCTCCCCAGCAGGTCTTTCAGGTCTAGTGTTGATGCCCATCTAGCTTAGGGGTAGCAGCAGCTGGCTTGCCCAGCTCTTCTCTCTAGCCACGCCCCCTTCAGGTGCAGATCCCTACTCCCCTCATGGTCTGTTTTTTTTGAGATGGAGTCTCACTCTGTCACCCAGGCTGGAGTGCCAGAATGCAGTGGTGCAATCTCAGCTCACTGCACCCTCCACCTCCTGGGTTCAAGCGATCCTCCCATCTCAGCCTCCCTAGTAGCTGGGACTACAGTCATGTACCACCATGCCTGGCTAATTTTTGAATTTTTAGCAAAGACAGGGTTCACCATGTTGGTCAGACTGGTCTCAAATTCTTGACCTCAGGTGATCCGCCTGTCTCAGCCTCCCAAAATGCTAGGATTACAGGTGTGAGCCACCGCGCCCAGCCTTTCTTATGGTCTTTTGAAGCATCTCCACCTTGCTTCACCCCCAAGTGGGGGTGAAAGGACGATGGACTGAGGAGTTCACTACCAAGTCCCTTGTATGGAGCAGGTTGCGAATGGCGTGGCATTGCCCAGCTCTCTTTCTGCCCTACTCCATCATTTGATAGCTATCCTAGATTCTCCTCCATCATCTCTCTAGCGCAAGACTTCCCTCTCCAAGCATTCTGCTTTTCGCAATGTGCAGTACTTACTATTGGGTAGGTTCAGTGGCCTGAATATGTTGGACATTACTCTGGGGTAGTGGATCCCTGGCTGCACTGGCCACCTTAGTCACACTTTAGCCCTATGTTGGGCATTTTTGCCAGTCTCGGAGAATGGTTTCCGTGGCAAATACAGATGCCGTGGTGGTGTTAACGATCTGCAAGTCATGATCTGGGTCTCCTCCTGGAGGCCTGTCCTAAGGCTTGGCTGCTCACCTGCTCAGGAGCCTGTGCAGTCACAGACATGACCTCAGGCCATTGACAGGGCTGTGGTGTATCAGCTCCACATTGAGTCAGCTGAGCCCCTAACTCCCAATTTCTCCCATATTTTGCCTCCCCTCCTCCTCCGTGTCCTGAATTACCTTCACAATACAATCAAAATTCAGAACTCCAACCTAGGCTCCCCTGGAGATAGGACTCTCATTTATTTTAGAAAGTTGGTCATTGTACATGGTGGCCTACCAGTAATGTCAAGGCTTTTTCTTACCCGGCACTTCTTGAAAGAGTTACCGATGTTCAAATACCTTAGACCATTTGTATAAAGTCCAGTGTGTTATCCTTGGCTCTTGCATCTAGGTACACACTACACATTTCCCTCCCCAACAAGGGACTCTGGTATCCACAGTGAATTCATTTCTTCAACTTTCTTCTTATACAAGGGAGGCATTCCGAGGACCACATACTTCCTAATGTGTTCAGCTCTGCTCTGAGGACTTCCAACAGACAGAGCCCTGAAAAACACCACCTCAGGCTCCTCAAGCCTCACCAGCCCTTAAATGGAAGTGACACCACATACTGGCACATGTCATCACCGCTGCCGTTCCATTCACCAGCTATGCGCAGGGCCATGCTCTTGCTGCTCTGAGCCTTTGTGGAGACTTCTTTAATTTTTTCCTCTCTCTCTGAAGGATGAAGAGGAGGAGACATCACTGGAATGTGAATTTTGTGGAAGTGATCTAAGAGCATTTTTTTCTAATGTGGATATTTGCTCTGAAGCAAAAGGCCATGTAAGTTCTAAGGCAGGTTTACTGTGAAAATAATGTTATCTTTAAACATATGTAGTATTTTCTCTTGCATCTTTCCCCACATTGTCATTTTTAAAAGTTAGGCTGGACATGCTGGCTCACACCTGTAATCCTAGCACTTTGAGAAGCCGTGCTGGGCGAATTGCCTGAGTCCAGGAGTTGGAGACCAGCCTGGGCAACACGGTGAAACTCTATCTCTACTAAAATACAAAAATTAGCCAGCCGTGGTGGCATGCGCCTGTAGTCCCAGCTACCAGAGAGGCTGAGGCAGGAGAACTGCTTGAACCCAGGAGGCAGAGGTTGGAGTGAGCCGGATTGTGGCACTGCACTTCAGCCTGGGTGACAGAGTGAGACTCTGTCTCCCAAAAAAGTTATGTGTGAGCTGTCAGGGAAATGCAAATCGCAAGCACAATGAGATACCACTTCATACCCACTAGGATGGGTATGATTTAAAAGACAGATAATAACAAGTGTTGATAAAGATGTAGAGAAATTAGAACCCACATGTACTGCTGAGGGGGAATACAAACTGGTGCATCACTTTGGAAAACAGTCTAGCAGTTCCTTGAACGTTTCAACATACAGTAACCATATGACCCAGCAATTCTGTTCCTAGGTTTATACCCAAGAAAACTGGCAACATATGTCCATACAAAAACTTGTACAAAAATGTTCACAGCAGCATGACTCTTAATAGCCAAAATATAGAAACAACCTGACTGTCCATCAGTGGATGAATGGTGAATGAAATGCGGTATATCCATACCGTGAAATATTATTCAGCCATAAAAAGAAATATGAAGTACTGAAACATGTTACCATATGGATTAACCCTGAAAACATTATGCTAAGTGAAACAAGCCAGTCTTTCACTTAGCATGTTGTATGGTTCCATTTTATAAACTGTACAGAACAGTCACATTGAGAGAGACAGAATGTAAATTAGTGGTTGCCAGGGACTGTGAAGAAGAAAGGAGAGGAAGCGACTGTGAGAATGGGTTTCAGATTCTAAAATTGATTGTGGTGATAATTGTACAACTCTGTGAATATATTACAACTAATGAATTGTACTTTTTAAATGGGTGACTTGTATGGTATGTGAATTATGTCGTAATAGAGCTATTACTAGAATAAAAAGTTATGATAGATTGTTGTCCAAATCTTAGTTATTTGTATCCTCTCTAATCGTCTTCATCTAGGACTGATGAGATGAAAGTAACTTCTATGTTTTCCAGGCCTCCTGTTGTATTGCTTTCCAAAATCTGATTGACTATATCTATGAGGAGCAAATAAAAATCAAACCCCCTAAGGCTGAATTAATTGCTATTAACCCTCATGCCGCCTATGGCAGTGAGGTCGACAGATTCAAGGCAAAAGAAAAAGCCATGCAAAGGTAACACTGAGCCTTTGATACTGAAACTCAGACAGGCCAGCTTAATCAGAGCACCTTTTGCAAATGAACCTACCTCATTTTTTCAAGATATATAATTTTAAAGACGTATTCCCTAGATTCACAAGGAATAACAGATCAAATTGACAAGGGATAGCATTTAAGCAGCTGAATTTTGTAGTAGACTGTTTTAAGCTTCAACCACATTTCAGATTTATGCCTGATATTTTTTGATTTTATAGGAAACAGGAGCGACGGATGGCCAGACATTTTGCAATAATATCAAGGGAACAGACTCATTTCTCTGAAGAAGGTGAGCTCATCAATGCTGATCTTACAGACCAGCTGTACAACATCAGAAAGCTCAGATGTTTAACCAAAGATGAAATGGGTCTATTTAAAAAATAGTATTGGCTGGGTGTAGTGGTTCATGCCTGTAATCCCAACACTTTGGGATGCCAAGATGGGAGGATCACTTAAGTCCAAAAGTTTGAGAACAGTCTGGGTAACATAGTGAGATCCCATCTCTATATAAAAAATAATAATAATTAGTAGTATTGAAAAGTTTTTGGTTCCAAGTACAGTATAGCCTGCATCAGTCAAAATGGCTCAGAAAAGCTAGTGTTTCCAGCCATCTGGCCTTTGGAGTTTTCACTCTTCATCTCATTGTTAGTATTCATTGAAATAAATTAGCAACACCTATAGAGCACTTTACAGATAATCACAAAGAGCTTTCAAGACTCATATTTTATTAAGCATACTTTCCATTTTGTTTGCAAGCTTGGATATGGAAAATCTGTCAAAAATGAGTCTGCTTATTTTGTTCATCTATTAGTCGTGTAAGCCGGCTGGCCAGTATCACTGTAGTACTGGTACAGTTGAAGAAACTCTGAGTTTAGAATCAGAAGTCCTGGATTTGTATCCTTGCTTTTCTCCTCACAGGCTGTCTGATACAGGGTAAATGATTTAATCTTCCTAGGCATTAGGCTCCTCCTGATACTTAAAAGATACTTAAGATGGGAGCTAAGCTATGAGGATGCAAAGGCATAAGAATGATACAGTGGACTTTGGGGATTTGCGGGTAAAGGGTGGGAGGGTGGTGAGGGATAAAAGACTACACATCACTGCTCAGGTGATAAGTGTGCCTCAATCTCAGAAATCACCACTAAAGAACTTATTCACATAACCAAACACCACCTGTTCCCCAAAATCCTATTGAAATAAAATAAAAATAAAAGTTGAACTGCCAAAAAAAAAAACAAAAAGAAAAACAAAGATGCTCAGAGAAGATATATTTTTATTTTTTTTGTGTGACTAAATCCCTAATATAAGGTGTCTTGATATTCAGCTGTTTAGAGTGTCAGTTCTACAGGAACTAAAAGCCAGAAAGTTCCACTTAACGAAAATTGTCTTTTTTTTTTTTTTGAGACAGTCTCACTCTGTCACCCAGGCTGAAGTGTAGTGGCGCGATCTTGGCTCAATGCAACCTCTGTCTCCCAGGTTCAAGCGATTCTCCTGCCTCAGCCTCCCGAGCAGCTGGGATTACAGGCACACGCCACCATGCTCAGCTAATGTTTGTATTTTTGGTAGAGATGGGGTTTCACCATGTTGGCCAGGCTGGTCTCAAACGCCTGACCTCAAGTAATCCGCCCGCCTTGGCTTCCCAAAGTACTGGGATTACAGGCGTGTGCCACTGAGCCTGGCCTCATTTTTCTTCTTTTAACAAAGGAATGTTCTCGTTTTTTAACAAAAGAAGCCCCTCACTAATTTAACGAAGGCTGACATTTTTCTTTCTTTCCTCCTCTTCATATGTAAAATGGGAATAATAGCATTTTTAAAGATGATGAAAAATTCAGATATAAAAATGTCTTATGAATCAGTGCATTCATATTGGGGTTTGAAATTTCATTTTAGAAAAGAGGCTTTAGAAAATTTAAAACATATATGTGTTTCTATGTGATTCTTTTCCCATTAGATTCAAAGCGCTTAAAAACAATTTCTTATCAACTTTCTGTGGATATTCCAGAAAAACCGATAATTGATGACATAATATTTGATTTTCAACTGAAAAACAGTAACATGTCCATCATTTGTTGTGATTCTCGGATGGCATGTGGAAAGGTAATGAACTTGTAATTTTTTTACTTGCTATTTAAAAAAAAAAATCAGTTTTACCTAAAATTATAAAATCTTTCATGAAACTTGGCTACATGACGCATGTAACTGGTTGTTAAAAAGAATTAGCACAGGCTTGGCCTTTTAACTTTTACTAGACTTTGTAACAATGTCTTATGTTTGTATTAAGGGCTTTTTTACTTTAAAATGTAAGTGTTGCATATTAAAGAACATTTGGTAGAAAATTAAAAGGAAGGGAAGAAAATTACCAAAAGTTCCCAATCACTTCTTCCAGAACATTAATATTTCAATATTTTCTAGACTTACACTGCCCACTATGGTAGCAATACTACATTGAGCTATTTAGATTTAAATTAAATTAAAAATGTAATTCCTCAGTTACACTAGCCATCCCACAAGTCTTAGATAGCGACATGTAATTAGTGGCTACTGTACCACAGTGAAGACAGAGAACACTTTTCTTGTAATCAAGTTATATTAGCACTGTTCTAGATGGCTTCCCTTGCATACGTTTTTGTTAACATATTTATAATTGTATCATATATATAATTTTAATCTCTTTTTTAGCTTAATTATAGAAACAAATTTTCCAAGACTAGGTACAGTGGCTCACATCTGTAATCCCAGCACTTTGGGAGGCCAAAGTGGGTAGATTGCTGGAGTCCAGAAGTTCAAGACCAGCCTGAACAACAAGACAGAACCCCGCCTCTACAAAATATAGAAAAATTAGTTGTGCATGTTTGCACGCACCTGCAGTTTCAGCTACTTAGGGGGCTGAGGCGGAAGGATCCCTTGAGCTTGGGGGCAGAGGTTGCAGTGAACTGAGATTGCACCACTGCACTCCAGCCTGGGTGACAGAGCAAGACCCTGTCTCAATTTTTTAAAAATGCATGATATTATATAGTTTACATTATTTTAATAGCTACGTAATTTTTCATGTAGTTTAACCCATTTTTCTGTTCTTGGACATACTGATTCTTAACAATTTTTTTGCTATACTAAGTAGCATTTCTTTAAATATCCTTGTATGTAAGTACATTTCTATATAAGTATAGTTCCTCAGAATAGATTTCCCAACATTAAATTAGTGAGACCTGGTTTGTTTCTCTTGGGAAGTACAGAATTTAAGGGGTAAACCAGGCAAACTGGCTTGCACCTGTAATCCCAGCTATTTAGGAGGCTAAGGTGGAAGATAACTTGAGGCCAGGAGTTTGAAACCAGCCTGAGCAGCATAGCGAAACCCCATCTCTAAAAAAAAATTTTTGGCTGGGTGTGGTGGCTCACGCCTGTAATCCTAAAACTTTGGGAGGCCGAGGCGGGTGGATTGCTGGAGCTCAGGAGTTTGAGAGCAGCCTGGGCAACATAGTGAAACCCCATCTCTACTAAAATACAAAAAATTAGCCAGGTGAGGCAGCACGTACCTGTAATCCCAGCTACTTGGGAGGCTGAGACAGGAGAATTGCCTGAACCTGGGAGGCAGAGGTTGCAGCGAGCCAAGATCACACCAATTCACTCCAGCCAGGGTGACAGAGTAGGACTCTGTCTCAAAAAAAACTATTTTTATTTTTATTTGTTGTTGTTGTTGTTGTTTTTAGCGCAATATGTAACATTTGGATAGCAAAAAAAATTATTTTTAATGAATTAGCTGGGCATGGTGGCACATGCCTATAGGCCCACCTATTTGGGAGGTTGAGGCAGGAGGATCACCTGAGCTGAGAGTTTGAGACTGCAGTGAGCTATCATCATGTACTCCAGCCTGGGTGACAGAGCAAGACCCCATCTCAAAACAAACAAAAAAAAAAAGAAAGAAAGAAAAGAAAGTAAGGGTGTCAGTAAACCCAGGTGCCTGACAGAAGTAAATCCAAACTATCTTTGGAGGAAGGTCACTAATTCAACCTTCAAATCACATCTAAAAATTATTTTTCAAGTTCAGTTATAGCACACAGTAAAAATTAAACAAGAACACAAGAAAACTTAACACTACAAGAAAAGACTTGAAAAGACTTTGGAAAATGAAGAAGTCTAACTGTGTTAATGAAAATAAAAGATCAGCTGAAGCTATATGAAGGGAACAAAAAACTGTAAAGTAAAACTGTAAAGTGATGTAGCAGATTTGAAAAGAAAAAAATGAACTGAAATGAAAAATAGAACAATTGAAAATAAAAATTTAAAAGATGAGAGTTAAAAGCAGGTTAAACTAAAGAAAGCACTAATGTCCAGGAAGAAAGGCTGAAAAGAAAAAATATCAAAATTCATTATGGGGATTTAAAAAAAGATAAGTAACGCAAGAGAGAGTGTATGACACAAAAATAAAATGAAAGGTCTAAAGTGCATTTATTCAAAATACCAGAAGACAAGAAAAAAAGATAATCAGGAATAGGCAATATTTTAAAAGATAATGGATGATAATTGTTCAAAACTGATAAAAGAGACCAATCCACAGGTTTAAGAATCCCAGTGATTTCAAGCAGTATGAGAAAGAAAAAATGGAGAAAACCAAAGACAGAAAGAAAGAAGAAAGAAAAAGAGAGAAATAAATAAAGAAAGAAAGAAAGAGAAAGAGATCTTAGAAGTAGCAGAGGGAATAAAAGTTCAGGGTTCAGGTTACATTCAAAAGAAAACAGACTAGCAGATGACCTCCCAACAGCCAACAATAGAGGCTCAAAGGCAATGGAATTCCTTAAGTGTGGTGAAAGAAAACAATGGCCAATCTAGAATTCTATACCCAGTTAAAATATATTTCAAGAAACTGTAAGATAGGTCAGATGCAGTGGCTCACACCTGTAATCCCAGCACTCTGGGAGACCAAAGCAGGCAGATCACCTGAGATAGGGAGTTTGAGACCAGTGTGGCCAACATAGTGAAACCCCATTTCTACTAAAAATACAAAGATTAGCCAGGTGTGGTGGCACACACCTGTAATCCCATCTACTTGAGAGGTTGAGGCAGGAAAATCAGTTGAACCCAGGAGGTGGAGGTTGCAATGACCCAAGATCATACCACTGCATACCAGCCTGGGCAATAGAGTAAGACTCTGTCTCAAAACAAAAAAAAAAAAAAAAAAGAAAGAAAAATGAAAGTGTAGGATAAAGATAAGAGGATCACTTTATAAGAAGATAAAGATGATCTCTTTTTAATTAATAAAATTTCAATCTACCAGGAAGATACAGCATTATAAAATATGTTGTCCTTATTAGCACGGCCTCAAAAATATATGAAGCAAAATTTCACAGAAGTAAAAGGAGAAATAAAGAAAACCATATTCATAATGAGATAGTTTAGCCTACTTTTTTTTTTTTTTTTGAGACAGAGTCTTGCTCTGTTGCCCTGGCTGGAGTGCAGTGGCATGATCTCAGCTCACTGCAACCTCTGCTTCCCAGGTTCAAGTGATTCTCCTGCTTCAGCCTCTCAAGTAGCTGGGATTACAGGTATGTAATCCCACTAGCCACCACACACAGCTAACTTTTGTACGTTTAGTGAAGACAGGGTTTTACCATGTTGGCAAGGCTAGTCTTGAACTTCTGACCTCAGGTGATCCACCTGCCTCGGCCTCCCAAAGTACTGGGATTATGGGTGTGAGCCACTGTGCCTACCTCTTTCAGTAATTGACTACTAGAGCAAAAACAAAAAACAAAAAACAAAAAAACAAGGAAGGGGGTGCAATCCATTTAACAAATTTGACCTAATGTTCATGGATAGGCAGAGGAAATATTTTAAGGATGACATTCTTAGAATGATCTAGAGATCCAGTACAATCTCAGATTCTAACAAGATTGCATATGTGTGTGTATTGGGGGAAGGGAAGTCTCGACAAGTTGATTCTAAAATGTATGTGGAAATATAGAGAACCTAGAGTAACCAAAGCACTCTTGAAGAAGAAGAGGCTGAGGAGAGGAGAATGTGTTCTACCAGATATTAAGACCTATTACAAAATATAGTAATTAAGAGAGTACAGTATTGTGGCAGGATAAACAAGGAAATCCATATACATAATAGAGTCCAGAAACAGACTCATGCATGCATGAATATCTGATTTATGACAGCAATGGCACTGCACTTTGTGCTGGGGCTGAGTTTTATCTGCTTTTGTTTTGTTCTTATAGTAACGTGTATAAAGTAAAAAAAAAAAAAAAAAAAAAAAAAAAAAATTCAAATAGACATGTAATGTCAGATTTCTACAAGGAGGATTTTTTTTTTTTTTCACCAGAAGGATTTTTATCAAGTTATACTTACAAGGGTTAGGGACAGTCTATACATAATTGTTAAGGATTGCCTCCTGTTGTTGAGCAGGGCCAAAATTTAAATTAAGAAATGATTTGCATCACTGTCTAGTAACCCGCTGATGTGCAGTGTTGTATCTGAAACAAGTGTCTTTTCTTTTCTGTTGTGTGTAGGTTGTGAGGAATGAGCTCCTAGAGAAGCACTACAAACATGGGAGCAAGTTTCTGACTTCATTTCCAGATGGGACAGCACAAATATTGTATCCTCTTTCAACAAGCTATTTTTATTAGCTTTATTACTTTAAAAAAACAGGAAGTTAAAGAAAGAAAATATATGACCGGGCGCAGTGGCTCATACCTGTAATGCCAGCACTTTGGAAGGCCGAGGCAGGCAGATCACTTGAGCTCAGGAGGTTGAGACCAGCCTGGGCAACATGGCAAAACTCCACCGCCATAAAATAGTTGGGCGTGGTGGCACATGCTTGTAGTCCTAGCTACTCGGGAGACTTGAAGTAGGGGGATCACCTGGGCTCAGGAGGTGGCAGCTGCAGTGAGCTGAGATTGTGCCACTGCACTCCAGCATGGGCAACAAAGTGGGACCCTGCCTCAAAAAACAACAACAACAACAACAACAAAAACAGAAAAATATAAAGATCCAGTGTAACTGAAAAATAGAAATTTTAATTAAAAAGACAAATAAATAGAAAGATAAAGGAAAACTATAAAGAAACTATATTGGCTGAGCATGGTAGCACACACTTATAATTCCAGCACTTTGGGAGGCCGAGGTAGGAGGATTACTGGAGTCCAGGAGTTTAAGCTCAGCCTGAGCAGCATAGTGAGATCCTATCTCTACAAAAAATAAAAAAATTAGCCAGATGTGGTGGTACATACCTGCAGTCCCAGGTACTTAGGATGATGAGGTGAAAAGATTGCTTGAGCCCGGGAGGTCAAGGCTGCAGGGAGCCATGATCATGCCAGTGCACTCCAGCCTAAATGACAGAGCAAGACCAAGAAAGAGGAAGGAAGGAAGGAAGGAAGGAAGGAAGGAAGGAAGGAAGGAAGGAGGGAGGGAGGGACGGAGGGACGGACAGACGGAGGGAGGGAGGGAAGGAAGGAGAGGGAAAGAAAAAGAAAGGAAGGAAGGAAGGAAAGAAGGAAGGAAAGGAAAAAAGCAAGCAAGCAGGCAGGCAAATACTACCCTCAAATTCTACCACCCAGAGAAAAGCTGTTAGCATTTTATTACTACTGTTTTTTTAAGACAGGGTCTCACTGTGAGGCCTAGGTTAGAGTATAGTAGCACGATTATGACCCACTGCAACCTCAACCCCAGGGGCTCAAGCAGTCCTCCCACCTCAGCATCCTAAGTAGATGGGACCACAGGCATGCACCACTACACCTGGCCGATTTTTTTAATTTTTGGTAGAGATAGGGTCTCTCTATGCTGCCCAGGCTGGTCTTGAATTCCTGGGTGCAAGCAATCCTCTCTCCTCAGCCTCCCAAATGGCTGGGATTACAGGTGTGAGCTACTGCATATCTGGCCAGCATTTAAAAACATGGTTTTTTGGTTATTCTAAACACACTTCCTATGAAGTAGCCCTGCTCCCCAAGGAGCAGAAAAAAAAAATAATAAAAATATGTGGTTTTGTTTGTTTGTTTGTTTGTTTTTTGAGACGGAGTCTTACCCTGGCTGTAGTGCAGTGGTGGGATCTTGGCTCACTGCAACTTCCACTTCCCAGGTTCAAGCAATTTTCCTGCCTCAGCCTCCCAAGTAGCTGGGATTACAGGCACACACCGCCACACCCAGCTAATTTTTGTATTTTTAGTAGAGACACGGTTTCGATACATTGCCCAGACTGGTCTTGAACTCTTGACTTCAGGTAATCTGCTCGCCTCAGCCTCCCAAAGTGCTGGGATTATCCCTCCCAAAGTGCTGAGATACTATATATATACATACATATAAACTGATTCTTTAACTGTTTATTCATATTTTCTGATTCCTTTACATGATATTATACGCTGTTATGAATATATGATATGCAATAAAGATACAACATCATTTTCCCCCCAAAAAAATCCACTTTTATACCTGAATTGAAACTTAGAAACACCATTTTATACCTGAATTGAACATCATTTTACAACCTGTTTATACCTTAATTGAAACTTAGCAACACCATTTTATAACCACATAGTACTTCATTATATAGATGTACTACAATTCATTTAACCTGTTAGGTGATTTCACAATTTTTGCTATTATACACAACAGCTAAATAAACAGCTTTGGGCATACTTTGTGGCATAGTTGCCACTTATTTCCTTGAATTAAATACCCAGGGTTTGAGGCTGGGCATGGTGACTCATGCCTATAATCCTAGCACTTTGAGAGGCCACAGTGGGCAGACTGCTTGAGCTCAGGAGTTTGAGGTCAGCCTGGGCAACAGAATGAAAGCCTGTGTCTACAAAAAAATACAAAAAATTAGCCAGGTATGGTGGTGCACACCTGTAGTTCCAACTACCTGGAAGGCTGAGGTAGGAGGATTGCCTAAGCCAGAGAGGTTGAGGCTGCGGTGAGTGCAGTGAGCTGTGATCATGCCACCGCACTCCAGCCTGGGCAACAGAGCAAGATCCTGTCTCAAAAAATTAATTTAACATATAGGGGTAGAAATTCCGGATGAATAATTTGGACATTTTAAAGCTTTGATAGATGTTGCCATCCCTCCATCCCAGAAAATGTATACCAGTTTGCACACCCATGAGTGGTAGACAATTTTTAATACCAAAATTCCATATCCATTTCATGGAACAGTAAGTTATTGATCACTTGGATTTTCTGACTGATGGCTATGTCATTCATTTAATATTTAAACTTTTTGAGCTTTTCAGATCTTCATAATATCTGATGAAAGTAAAAACAAGAAACCAAAAAATGAGGAAGCCTTTTCATGAACTGAGAGCCTCCCCTCGTAGAAGAAAGTCATTTTTAGACATCATTTCCTAAGTGTTTACTCAAACCCCAATAATAAACCAGAAAAATGACTTTTGAAGCATAGGAAGCATAATGAAGTTTTAGTTCCCTAGGCCTATGAGAGTGTGTAGGTTTTGTTTTAATTACATCAATAAATTTTAAATAATTTACCTGACCTAAAACATTTTTCTAAGTTTTTAGAGACAGAGTCCTGCTATGTCACCTAGGCTGGCCTCAAACTCCTGGGCTCAAGTGATCTTCCCACCTCAGTCTCCCAAGCAGCTGGGACTACAGGCTGTGGCTATATAAAAACCATATAAAAATATATGGTTTTCCAACTTTTATTATTAATCATTTCATGCCCTGACTTTATTTTATTCTTCTTAACTCTCTTGAAGGCTGTGGCTGATTTGCAAAATGATTTAGAATCAATCTTGTGTTTATTTCTGGACTTCTAATCAGCCTGGCTATGGAAATAAGTATTCATAGTTAGTGAATTATCCTTAGTATATTTTATTATTTTTGATGCTATTGAAAATGGAACTGCTTTCTTAATCTCATTTTTAGAATGTCCACTGCTAGAATGTAGAAATACAATTTATTTTTGCATATTGATCTTGTAGCTTACGACCCAGCTGTACTCATTTATTGGTTTTAATACATTAGGAATTCCTTAGGATTTTCTATATATGAGAACATGTCATCTGCTAATAGATACAATGTTACTTCCCTTTTCAATCTGGATGCTTTTCATTTCCCTTTTTTCCTTAAACTTCCATGGCTAGAACATCTATTAATAGTGCAATGTTGAATAGAAGTAGTAAGAGTAGATATTTTTGTTTAGCTTCTGATCTTAAGAAGAAAGCACTGATTCTTTCACCATTAAGTATGGTTTTAATTGTGGGTTTTTTTAATAAAAAAATTAAAATTCTAAAGATTAAAAAAAATCATTTTGTAGAAACAGGGTCTTACTATATTGCTCAAGCTGGTCTTGAACTCCTGGGCTTCAACAATCCTTCTGCATTGGCCTCCCTGAGTGCTGGGATTACAGGCGTGAGCCACCATGCCCAGCCCAGCTGTGGACTTTTTGTAGATACTCTTTATCAGGTTGAGGACATTCATTTCTATTTGAAATCCATTGAGTCTTCTTACTATTAAGAGGGTTGAAGCTTGTCAAATGCTTTTTCTGTGTCTATTAAGATGACCATGTGTTTTTTGCTCTTTATTCTATTAGTATGGTATATTACATTAATTTATTTTCAGATGTTAAACCAACTTTGCATACCTGGGGTAAACCCTACTTCATCATGGTGCATAATCCTTTTTATATTGTGACAGTTCATTTGCAAGTTTTTTTGTTGAAGATTACTGCATTCTGATCCACACACAAACCATAAATTTTTTGTGTGTATTTATATAGTGCCTCCCATTTTCAGAATGCTTTATGATTTCCGAGTGCTCTCTCATAAATTAAATTTGTTCCCAGAATAGTCAAGGAGCATTAGAACAATTTACCTGACCTTATACAATCTCAGCTATCCATCTGGAAACCTAGCCATCATTCGAGTGCCCAACAAGGTAAATGGTTTCACCTGTATAGTCCAAGAAGATACGCTCACTAACCCTCCTATCCTGGCCGTACTGGATCCCTCTGGCAGAAGTTCCTGCTATCATCCCAATGGAAATGTCTGGTAAGCTTCTAGGTTCTTTTCGTGGTTTTAGTTCTGAGAAAGTTTGTGTTTTCTTTTTAAATATTAAGAATAGGTTTAATAAGATTTATTTAAGTTAGTGGCCTTTAGATGGTAATGTTCAATTCAGAGACATTTTTGGTTTACACCATTCCATATGCTTCTCAATGGAAAAATCCCAAGCAACTATAAAAATAAAGCTCATCATATTCTTTCTGTACATGGTAAGAATATATGAACCATATAATTACAACATAGAAAAAAACTTGATACATGATACGGTAACTCTAGGGATTTGGGATATTAACTGAGGCAGTCTCTAGAGTCTGTGCCCTGATGATGTTATTCCGCTTCATCTATGGAAACAACTTGTCAATAGACAGTTGCTATACTATGTTGTTATTGTTTGAGATACATTCCTAACTAGTAAGCTTCCTATAGCCACAACCAAGAACAATAACATACAAACAAAAGCTCCAGAGACATTAAGATCCGGTCCCAATGTAATCTACTATGTACATACTCTGTGACTTCATATTGTTTCATTTAGCCTGACAAAGTGAAATTTTGGTTCTATGTTCAAATACAATCTAAACTTTTTGAACTTTTCAAAAAGAGGTCTTTTCCTTTAAATTATATACAGGTATGACAGTCTCATCTCGGGAAACTGCCAGTAATTGGTGATGTTTATATACTGCTAGTCCTTGAGAAAGTTAGGATACTGAGCTATTTGTGTTTTTCATCCACAGCAGTAGTCAATTCATTACCACCATGTATACTGGAAAATTTATACTTATCTTTCAGGATTCTATAGCAATTCTATGTTACCTTTGATGGACTGCTATATTAATTGTCACCAATACTCATTGGTTTCTAGACTGGAAACCAATACGTTCTCCCAGATTGGTTTTATGAAACCCCTGCCCTGTGAACTGAACTCCCAGGCACCCTGACATGGCTCCTTGATACGCTCATAGCCCTCTCTCTGCCTCTTGTGTAGTAAGTCCATTTCCCTTACCGGACTAACATTCCTTGAAAACACATCCTGAATCTTTGCTACTACATAGCTGTGTATCTGTACCTAGTGTGGACTCAAAGAATGTTTACTAAATAAACAAGGGACTGATTTATCCAGATAATTTTAGCCAAATATTATTTTCATCCACATTTCAAGATAAAACTATAAATCTTTCCTTCCCAGACAAAATAAGATAATCACCTTAGTTTCTCATTTGTGCTTTTGTTATTAGATTACTACCACTGATCAATACTGAGGACATGAGATGTTAGTTAGGGGTCCTCATGGCCAAGTCATCTAGTTTTTAAAAAGTAATTTATTATCAAATTAAGTCAACTTTCTGAGTACCCAGAACTGTATCTGTTGTCTGTCCTCGAGGTGGGGATGGTAAGAGGGTATGAGAAAGAGATAACTGAATAGAATGGCACGGTGATTAGTGCTACCAGATCTCAGATGGCGATGGGCTAAATGTGATGTAGTAAAATGCAAGGCATTCACAGTCTGAAGAGATCGGGTTGCCCAGTGGGCCTAAGGTCCACCTTTGCTCTGTCACAGACCTGTTCTCCACTGCAGTGATTGGAGAGGTGTTCCCTGAGCCTCTGCCCCCACAGGCAGCCATGATGGGAGGACTCCTGGAAGGACACCTGGCTCCTAGTTGGGCATTGCCAGGAAACAGCTCTCCTGTACTGAGGTCAACACAGTCTTCCCCAGAATTTACAGCCACAGGTCTTTATTTTGGTGTGGTGAAAATCTAAGCACTGGTATTTCCTCCTCTTTCAGGATTAATCTACTCTTCTGTATCTCATTTTCTTCGGACTAAACCTTCCCTGCTCCCTCTTCATCCTTCCAGATTCTTTCACCCCAGTTTGGTGCTTTGGATCCATTTTAGTTCATCAGTGTGACTCATATTGGATAGAGTACTTCGAGTTAGTGTAGAATTTAGTCATAGTATTATCACTCCTAAGATTACCCGAAGTTTCTACCACTCATGCTATTCGCTGGCATAAACCATTACTCCCCTTAGCAAGTGACAGGGATAATTCTAGTATTTAATTACAGCGTTACTGTTTATGATTTTTAAATTTCCTTCCTGCCCAGGGTGTACATCAATATCTTGGGAGGTCAATATTCAGATCAAGCCGGCAACAGAATAAGGGCTTGGAATTGGTCAAGTTCCATCACTTCCCCACCCTTTGTTTCATTTAAACCTATCTTTCTGGCTTTGAACCATTATATTGGAGTCCGAATCCTAGAACAAGACAAGATTTCTG
This sequence comes from Aotus nancymaae, assembly GCF_030222135.1. Taxonomy (NCBI): domain Eukaryota; kingdom Metazoa; phylum Chordata; class Mammalia; order Primates; family Aotidae; genus Aotus; species Aotus nancymaae. Next base: position 44,141,234 of record NW_026988431.1, on the reverse strand, counting down.
TAACTTTTCTAGCAATGGGCCAACAGGCAAGAATCAGTGTTGGAACCAAAGTGAAGGTAGGTACATTTTAAAAAACAGTTTAAAACATTTAGAATAATAATAAGAGTAAAATAACTTTTGTTAGTATTATTACTGATAGATTACATAGTGCATAATCTACTGTCCACTAGAATTTTGGAATTCAATGGAAAAACCTGCAGTGAAAGCTTCATGTGGAATTGAGGCAGCCTTATTGTTTCTTACTCTGAAATTCCTTTTAGTTCAGACTTAAATTCAAGTAACACTTATTGAGTGTTTGCTTTGTGCCTGAGTAGTGCTACTTTGGGGGTTTCGTTTAAAGATTTCGTATTGTGTTTGTTTTTCTCCCTGCCATAGTAGAAAGCCTTGGGCTGGGTCAGGACACTTGAGTTTGAATCATGTTCAAGACCAAACATAAGCCTCGTCTCCTTGGAGACACTTCCCAGATCTCCTAGTCCGTCACCCAGTCAGCCTCAACCACATCCTTCTCTGGGTTTTCTGTGTACTTGCCTCCATCCCTGCGCTTGCTGAACAGTGCTGCCTTTCCTACTGATGGCAAACTCCTGAAAGAAAGAATCTCTATCCTATTGACTTCTTTCCCAAGGCACAGCCCTGAGTACACTCTCAGTGACCGGCCATAATGCACGTTGATTAAGAACATGGAATTCAGGTTGCAGATTCTCTGTAGTTTCAGACCTCAGCTCTGCCACTTGCCTGACTGAACTTGAACTTCAGTTCCTTATCCATAAAATGGAATAATGATTCCAACCTTACAGATTGCTGTGAAGATCTGATGAGAATGCAAAGTACTAACGGTGGTGCTTGGCACTAAATAAAGTAATATAGATGTATAGATGGATATAAATAGAGGTTGATGTATAGCTATATACATAAATAACACATATCGTGTGTCACTTCAAACAAGGCCCTTAAACTCTGAGGACCTTTGTTTCCTTGATTTTCTTTTTTTTTTTGTTTTTTTCTCAGACAGACTCTTGCTCTGTCACCCAGGCTGGAGTGCAGTGGTGTGATCTCAGCTCACTGCAACCTCTGCCTCCCGGGTTCAAGGAATTCTTTCAGCCTCAGCCTCCCAAGTAGCTGGGACTATAGGCGCCTGCCACCACACCTGGCTAATTTTTGTATTTTTAGTAGAGAGGGGGTTTCACCATGTTGGCCAGACTGGTCTCGAACTCTTAACCTCAGTGATCCACCTGCCTCGACCTCCCAAAGTGCTGGGATTATAGGTGTGAGCCACCACGCCCGGCCTGTTTCATCTATTATTTATTTATTTATTTATTTATTTATTTATTTATTTATTTATTTTGAGGTGGAGTTTCACTCTGTAGTTCAGGTTGGAGTGCAGTGGTGCGATCTCGGCTCATTGCAACTTCCACCTCCTGGATTCAAGCAATTCTCCTGTCTCAGTTCTCCTGTCTCGGCCTCCCAAGTAGCTGGGACTACAGGTGCGCACCACCACACCAGTCCTGTTTCATTGATTTTTAAAGGAAGACATAGCTTCAAAGGTGCCTTCAACTTTTCAGTGTGAGGAAATAGAATCTCAGTAATCAACACAGAAAGGAATATCTCAAGACCAACAAACAAAGGGGAGATTTCAGATTCAGGCAACACAGAGCGAGGGTCTACAATGTACAGTTACTTTCAGTAAGTCTGGCAACTGCAGTCAAATGTTTAGGCTCCAGACAAACTTCTTTCTTGGTTAGAAATCTGCAGCATAGCCTCCTTTGGTTACATTACATTCATAGTAAATACACTCTTGCCTAAAACATAAAAATACTTCTCTCTCCTCTCTCTTTCCCCCCACTTCTTTCCCCCACCCCCCACCTCCCTTCCTCTTCTCACTTAGAAATTAATTTTAATCAAAAAAGAGTTATTTTGATGCAAAAGGAAGAGTTCATTATTAAAATTTTTTACTTTTCTCATTGTTCTCACAATCACCCTTTAGGTTTTTTTTTTTTTTAATTACAAGAGTGACTTGTGAATATATTTTTATATTTAAAGATTTCAACATACGGAAATATAATTTTTTTTAAAAAAATGAGATTCCCTTCATTTCTTCTTCTATTCTAACTCCCTTCCCCAAAGCAATCACCACCCAAAATTTAGTGTGTATCTTTCTCCTTACTACGTACTTATAAATTATTTTATACATTTTTTAAAAATTGAGATGGACTCTCACTCTGTTGCCCAGCCTGGAGTGCAGTGGCACAATCTCAGCTCACAACAACCTCTGCCTCCTGGGTTCAAGCGATTCTCCTGCCTAAGCCTCTTGAGTACATGGGGGTACAGGTGTGCACCACCACACTCAGCTAATTTTTGTATTTCTAGTAAGACGAGGTTTCACCATGTTGGCCAGGCTGGTCTAAGACTCCTAACTTCAGGTGATCCACCTGCCTGGGCCTCCCAAAGTATTGTGATTATAGGTGTCAGTCACCATGCCCAGCCTATTTTATACATCTTTTTAAAAAATAAAAATTAGATAATATATAGATTGTATTGTTGGGGGGGGCTCCTATTTGATTTTGTTTCCCACTTAATGAGTATTGAAGATTTTTTGGTGTCTACATTTTGAAGAATATTGGAAGTCTATTTTATTTTTTAAATTGCTACATATTTCATACATACTGTAGTTAATTTATATGAAATTTAATGACTTCTCAGTGGCAATAGACAAAGATGATCTCTTCTCCTGGATTCATTTCTTCCCTTGCTTCCAAGAGACTACTCTCCCCTGATTTTCCTTGTACCTCACAGGCGGTTTCTTCTCATTTTTCTGGCCTGATTACTCTTCACCTCCCCTTTTTCTAATATTGGAGGAACCCAGAGCTTGTCCTCAGGCTGACTTTTCTGTATACTCTCTCCCAGATGATCTCATTGAGTTCCACATTCTTAAATATCATCCACATGCTGATAGCCCTTTAATTTGTATCTCCAGGTAGATCTCATATGAACCCAAAACTTGCAAGTCTCTGATTCCACTTCAATATATCCATTTGGATTTTTAAGAAGGCATTAAAAATTTAACACAGGCCAGGCACGGTGGCTCATGCCTGTAATCCCAACACTTTGGGAGGCCATGGCGGGAGCATTACTTGAGCCCAGGAGTTTGACACCAGCTTGGGCAACATAGGGAGAAAGTTTTCTTATTAGAGCCATCATTGACTTAATCTGTAAAAAGTTTTCTGTCATTGTATGAGATTTGGGTTTAAAGATTCTGGCCTATTCTTTGTTCTTTGTCCATCTCACATGCTTTCCTTCCTCGATTCCTTCCTTTCTATGGAAGGAAGAGTGAAATGCAGAAATGAAACTGTAAGTTTTTGCATCTTTTGCAGGTAAGTGGTCACTCAGCTTGCAGAGGGTTCTTTCATTTAACCTGCCCCACAGAGGCTAAATGCCCCTCCTAGGCTGGCCCTGAAGCTATAGACTGAAAACACCTCGGGTAAGACTGTCCTAGCAAATCCATTCAGGTTTCTGCAGCTACAAGGAGACAACACCAGCTTTGAACCATCAAAAGCTGTGAGGGAGTGGGGAGAGGAGAGGCCAAAGAGGGGTAATGGAGAGGTTAATTTGGAAAGGCCTCCTGGAGGTAGGGCACATTTAGCAGCAGTAAAGAGAGTTGTAGTTTTTCCCAGTCCTAACTTCTCTTCGGAAAACTGACCTCCTCAGTGCCTTCCTGGTGAGCACCCAGCCTTCAGACCAGCACTTGTCCTACCTCCCGCACTGGGCACTGTCCAGGCAAGGGACTGTGTCTGAGGCATCTTTGTGATCCCCTCAGTAGGTGCTGGTTAATTCACTTGAATAAATTATAAGCTTTTGAAGGTATCCAGATTCCATTTGGTATCTCAAGTCTTCACAGGGTTTCAGCTCTTTTCTCATTCAGATTAGAATAAGACCACCACCCCTGCTTACAGATGAATTAGAGCGGACCCTCATCAGGGAATCCAACCCCACATTAGTGCCATGGCTCGGCTCCTCCCACCGCCCCAGTTCCACTCCTGGACTGACTTTCCTTCTCTTTCTCTTTGCTGAAAAGCTACCAAACCCTGAGGAGATTCCAATCCTCCGATACGTGAGTGGAGATGACCTCTTTCTGCTGGCCAGTTTAATAAAGATCCGTCGCCTGTTTCACAAACTGGAAGGATGTGTGAATTTTCCCTCAAGCCAGGTTTGGGAAAAATTAAAGCCACCCTCCTACCTTTCTTCACTTTCTCTAAAACTAATTGCCCTCTGTCACAGTTCTGGTATAAGGCAAGATATAATGAAGACAATAACAAATATAATAAGTGAAGAAATTTAATTAAGAATGATGATGCTTTCATTTGTTTTGTTGAGTTTTTATGGGTGGAAGGGTCAGGAGCTTGCTGGCTGATATTGAGTGTAGGTGGGAGGATCGGGAGTGTGATGGCTAATATTGAGTGTCAATTTGATTGGACTGAAGGATGCAAAGTATTGTTCTGGGTGTATCTGTGAGGGTGTGGCCAAAGGAGATTAACGTTTGCGTCAGTGGCCTAGGAGAGGCAGACCCACCCTCAACCTGGATGGGCACCATCTAATCAGCTGCCAGCACAACTAGGATAAACCAGGCAGCAGGCAGAACGAGCAGACTTGCTGAGTCTTCCAGCTTTCAACTTTCGCCCGTTCCGGATGCTTCCTGCCCTCAAACATCTGACTCAAAATTCTTCAGCTTTTGGACTCTTGGACCTGCACCAGTGGTTTGCCAGGGGCTCTCAGGTCTCAGTCACAGAGCAAAGGCTGCACTGTCGGCTTCCCTACTTTTGAGGTTTTGGGACTCAGACTGTCTTCCTTGCTCCTCAGCTTGCCAAAGGCCCAGTTTGAGACTTCACCTTGTGATTGTGTGAGTCAATTCTCCTTAATAAGCTCCCCTTCATATATACATCTATCCTATTAGTTCTGTCCTTCTAGAGAACCCTGACTAATACAGGGCGGATTCAAAAAAAGTGTACAAAATGACCAAAATACCAAGGAATATACTATATTACCAATTTAGAACACATTCTGAGCATTACTGGTTTACAATCTTTTTTTTTTTCAGAGATGGGGTCTCACTGTTGAAGCAATATCATTTTCTGGGGTGATACCCAAGTTTCGTTGCCTCATGCCAGGAAAATTAAGCACACAGACACACACAAGGAGTGAATTTAAAAGCAGAGGTTTAGGCTGGGCGCAGTGGCTCACACCTGTAATCCCAGCACTTCGGGAGGCTGAGGTGGGCGGATCACAAGGTCAGGAGTTCAAGTCCACCCTGGCCAATATGGTGAAACCCTATCTCTACTAAAAATACAAAAATTAGCTGGGCGTGGTGGCGCATGCCTGTAGTCCCAGCTACTCGAATCACTTAAACCCAGGAGGTGGAGGTTGCAGTGAGCCAAGATTGGGCCACTGCACTCCAGCCTGGGCAACAGAGTGAGACTCTGTCTCAAAAAAAATAAATAAATAGAAAGAAAGAAAGAAAGGAAGAAAAAAAGAGCAGAGGTTTAATAGGCAAAAGAAAGAGAAACATGAGTGGAGAAGCCTGAATGGGACTTCTGGCACCGGATTTTATAGACAGGCTTGAGGAGGCAGTGTGTGATTTACATAGGGCACATTGGATTGGTTGGATCAGGTGTGACCTTTGCATAATGCACAGGGAAACTGGCTGCCCCACTCTAATCTTATTATGTAAATGGGATCTTTGCCTGGCTGCTTCTTAGTCTACACGTGGCTAGCATAGAGAAGGGAAGATGGAGCCACCATTTTGAACATGCCTAGTCCCAGGGAGCCTTTTCCCATTGGCACAGCTACCAGCATTCACCCATGCAAGCTTCCAGTTTGCTTGTCTATGTTTGCAGCTCAATTTTACAGGCCGCTCTTTGTTACAAAAGAAAATGTTTTGGGGGCTGCTTTTCATTAAAAGGAAAACCTTACAGGACGTCATTACCCTCATTATTTGCCTAAATAATTCCTTTTTAACTCCTATATCACTGTGTTGCCCAGGCTGGTCTTGAACTCCTGGGTGCAAGCAATCCTCCTAACATGGCCTCCCAAAGTGCTGAGATTACAGATGAGCCACTGCACCCAGCATAATAACACAAGAATGCCTTTTATCATTATCATTATTATTATTATTCTGAGACAGGGATTTGCTGTGGCACCCAGATTGGAGTGCAGTGGCTCAATCTCAGCCCACTGCAGCTTTGACCTCCTGAGCTCAAGTGATCCTACCACCTCAGCCAGTTGAATGATAGGGTTGCTTCAGAACAGAAAGCAAAGTTGAGAGTTGGAGGTGGAGGACCCTTAAGACATAGAAGGGTGCCAGAACTCTGTAGCTCCTGCACTTTCTGAGACTTACTTCTCAACTCTCTGTTCTTTGGGAGAGGGTGAAATGTAGTTTCGGGGACACGCCTTACACTGAATTCCAAATTTGGTGCTAGTGTATAATAAGAGGAATTAGGCCTACCCACCTTTCAAGACTTAGTGTCAAATTATATTGTTTCCTTGCTAAGAGCGACCTGGGGAAATACAAGAGGGAATGGAAAAGAAAGGAGTAAGTGGAAGGATAGAGTATTCCAGGGAGGCTGAGCTGCTGGGAGTTGGGGACCTAGTTCTTGCTGTTAATCCATTAACTTCTCTTTCTTTCTTTTCCTGATTTTAGTTAGCCTTCTTTCTAGGAATTTTGTTAATACTGAGGATTCCGTTTTATTTTTTATTTTCACTCTTGCCATTTCCCACTGCTATCCTTGTGAAAAAGAGCTTCCTAGATTCACATCTTAATCTACATTAAAGTCTTTCTCTTTTTCTTTTTTCATTTTTGCCTTTAGCCTCTTCCTATTCATTGATGAGTAAACTTTTAGTTTCTATCAAGTGAGATAGATAGTAGAATAATTGAGCTAAAATGTATCAGAATAGCGCTAAAAATTTGCATATAAGGACACATCCCAACAAAGCCCTAAGTGAAATCTGTTTTGGTACATCATTAAAAACCACTTTTGGGGTGCTGAGCCCATAGTAAATACTGAACAAGGCCTTGACTGGTTGAGATTAAGCAGGATAACGGGACGTCTTTCATCATGTTGCTTCACGTCTAATGCCAGAATGTTATTTGAATTTTTTTGTTTTAAAGAGGGAGGTTTCACCATGTTTGCCAAGCTGGTCTCGAACTGCTGGCCTCAAGTGATCCACCCACCTCGGCCTCAAAGTGCTGGGATTACAGGCGTGAGCCACTGTGCCTGGCCTATCTGAATTATATTTACTTTATCAAATGATAATTTATGACATGTAAATAAGAGTGTGAGAGAAAAATAAAAATGTCAGGACTCCAAACTCATTATGCCAAAGGAAAAAGTCAAGCTTGAGAACTAAGTCACACAAAACTGCTCTCTATTTTGTTCCTAATTAGATAGCTACAAAGAGAAAAGGCTACATACTTCCCTCAAAATTTACTCAAAAGGAAATTCTTTTTTCTTTCTTTCTTTCTTTTTTTTTTTTTGAGATGGAGTCTTGCTCTGTCGCCCAGGCTGGAGTGCAGTGGCTCAATCTCGACGCACTGCAACCTCCGCCTCCCGGGTTCAAGCAAATCTCCTGCCTCAGCCTCCCAAGTAGCTGGGACTACAGGTGCCTATCACCACACCCAGCTAATTTTTGTATTTTCAGTAGAGACAGGGTTTCACCGTATTGGCCAGGCTGGTCTCGAACTTCTGACCTCATGATCTGCAAGCCAGAGCCTCCCAAAGTGCTGGGATTACAGGTGTACGCCAGGCCATCAAAAGGAAATTCTTTTTGGGTCCCAAGATCTTTACCCTAAAACAGCTTCACTGAATGTCACCCTGACAATGTAAATTAACAGCTTCTCATCACAGGCATAGGAAAAAGTCATCCCTCTGCTCACCTGAGACAGATGCACATTTGACTGCTTCCTCTACTCTCTATCATATGTAAAAATGCAGATCCACAAGCATGAGATGAATGCATAACTGACTATTCCTCTATCCCCTCCTTTCCCATGTAAAATGTAGATTCAGTGAATGCTGATCAAAGACTCAAAATATACAACCGTTTGGCCCTTTTATTCCTTCCTCTTTTTTTCTCCCTCTTTTTTTCCTTCCTCTTTCCCCTACTATTTGCTCTTTCCCCTTTAAATATTGAAATCTCAGGCCTGATGCACTGGCTGATGCTTGTAATTCCAGGACTTTGGGAGGCTGAGGCCAGTGGATCCAGCCTGGGTGACACAGTCAGACTTGGTCTCGAATAAATAAATAAATATTGAAATTTCACACCTTATTTGGAAAAAGAATGGGTCATTGATGCTTTTTGTGGTTTTGTGCTCCTTTTCTCCAGGCACATCCACAATCTTGGCAAATAAACCTCTAAAATGATTGAGACTCACTTCAGCCACTTAATTTGGTTTACATTTTCTTTGATTTACAGTTCTTTGATTTATAAGAAATTCACATTGCTTCTTTTAAAAATTATTAAAAATGAAAATATTCCCAAGTTGAAAACATATCTCTATCTATCATCTATCTATCTATCAATGTCATATTTCAAGGCAGCTAGACTTATTTAAGGGAACTGAATAATTCAAAAAAAATGACAAATCGTTTTATTTTTGAGACAGAGTCTCACTGTGTCACACAAGCTGGAGTACAGTGACACAGTCTCGACTCACTGCAACCTCCGTCTCCTGTGTTTATGAGATTCTTGTGCCTCAGCCTCCCAAGTAGCTGGGATTACAGGCACATGTCACCACGCATGGCTAATTTTTGTATTTTTAGTAAAGACAGAGTTTCTCCATGTTGCCCAGCCTGGTCTCGAACTCCTGGCCTGAAGTGATCCACCCAACTTGGTTGCCCAAAGTGGTAAGATGACAGGTGTGAGCCACAGCACCAGGCCAGATAGCCATCATTAATATTGTGCTCAATCTCTTTCCAGTCCTTTCTCTCTCTCCGTGTGTGTGTATGTGTGTTAAATTTCATGCAGGGGAATTAGTCATTGCCAATAATAATTTTGAAAGATAGGAAGTAAAAAAACTCTATTAAAAACTGCAAAATAAGCCAACAAACTTAAATGCACATTGTTTGTTAGTAAACTGTAAACAAATATCCTGTGAAACTGTTAGGATTTTCATTTTCACAGTAAATTTAGTACTAGTTTATTTAAAAAATAATTAATTTTTTTTTTAGACAAAGTCTCGCTCTTGTCCCTCAGGCTGGAGTGCAGTGGCACAATCTCAGCTCACTGCAACCTCCACCTCCCAGGTTCAAGTGATTCTCCTACCTCAGCCTCCCAAGTTGCTGGGACTACAGGCACCTGCCACCATGCCTGGCTAATTTTTGTATTTTTAGTAGAGTCGGGGATTTCACCATGTTGGCCAGACATCACATCTGTAATAACAGCACATTAGAGGCTAAGGCAGGAGGATCACTTAAAGCCAGGAGTTCAAGACCAGCCTGTGCAACATAGACAAATACTGTCTCTAAAAAAATAAAAATAAATTGGTTGGGGTGGAGATAGGTTTGTCATTCCCCATCCTCCAAGTTTATTAAGGTATAATCAATAAAATTGTATGTATTTACAGTATACAACCTGATAATTTTATATATATACAACCTGATAATCTTTTATATATTTTATATATATATATTAAAAATATATATATATATATAGTGAAATGATTACCACAATCAAGTTAGTTAATATGGACATCACTTCACAGTTAAAATTTTTTTGTATGGTGAAAACATTGAAGATCTACTCTCTTAGCAAATCTCAAGTATTTAATACTGTATTATTAACTATAGTTATCATGTGTGCATTAAATCCCTATAACTTACTTATAACTGAAAGTTTGTACTTTTTGACCAACATCTTTCTCATTTCACCCACTCCTAAACACCTGGCAACCACCGTTCTACTATTTCTATGACTTGGACTTTTTCAGATTGCTCAAATATATGATCATATTTCAGATCATACAGTATTTGTCTTTTCTGTCTGAACTGTTTCACTTAGCATAATGCCTTCAAGGTTCATCCATACTGTCACAAATGGTTTAAGACTTTCCTTTTTTAATTGCTGAGTAACATTCCACTGTATCAGTATATACCACATTTTATTTATCTGTTCATCTGTCAAAGAACACAAGTTGATTTCATACCTTGGGTATTGTGCATAATGCTGCAATGAATATGGGGGTGCAGATATCTCTTCAGGATACTGATTTCATTCCCTTTTGATATGTACCTGGAAGTGGGATTGCTGGATTATATGACAGTTTTAATTTAATTTCTGAAGAACCTCAATACCATTTGCCATAATGGTTGTACCAATTCACATTTCTACCAAGAGTGCACGAGGGTTCCCTTTTCTCCACATCCTCATCAATAGCTGTCTTTTGTCATTTTGTTAATACTCATCGTAATGAGTGGGGTGACATCTCATTGTGGTTTTGATTTGCGTTTACTTGATCTTTAGTGACATGGAGCACTATTTTTCTGTACTTGGCTATTTGTATGTCTTCTTTGGAGAAATGTCTGTTAAGGTTCTTTGCCCATTTTTAATGAGATTGTTTTGGGTTTTGTTGTTGTCGTTATTGAGGTGTGTGAGCTCCTTATATGTTTTAGATGCTTGCCTCTCAGCAGATATATGGTTTGCAGATATTTCTCCCATTCTGTAGCTTGCCTTGTTGGTTGTTTCCTTTGCTGGTAGAAACATTTTAATGTAGTTCCACTTGTTTATTTTTGCTTTTGTTGTCTGTGCTATTGGTGTCATATCCAAAAATCGTTGCCAAAACCAATGTCAAGGAGATTTTTCCCTATGTTTTCTTACAGGAGTTTGATATTCTCAGGTCTTACATTAAAACTTTTAATGTAATTCAAGTTAATTTTTGTGAGTGGTGTAAGATAGGGATCGTATTTCTCAAACTCCTGGCCTCAAACAATCTGCCAACCTTGGCCTCCCAAAGTGTTGGGATTACAGGCGTGAACCACCACACTCGGCCCATTGTATATTCTTAATGCTCTTTTCAAATATCAGTTGACTATGTATGAATGGGTTTATTTCCAGGCGCTCGGTTCTATTCCATTGGTCTCTGTGTCTCTTTTTATATAAATTACATTTTGATTACTATAGCTTCCTCCTTGTATACCAGAAAGTATGATGCCTCAGCTTTGTTCTTTTAACTCAAGTTTGCTTTAGATATTCAGTCTTTTTTGGTTCCTTATGAATTTTAGAACTGCTTATTTTCTATTTCTGTGGAAAATATCATCAGCATTTTGATAATATTGAATCTACAGATCTCTTTGGAAGCTAAGAACATTTTAAGAATATTAATTCTTCCAATCCATGAACATGTGACATCTTTCCATTTATGTATGTGTTCCTCAATTTCTTTTTTTTTTTTTTTTGAGATGGAGTCTCACTCTGTCACCCAGGCTGAAGTACAGTTGCGCGATCTTGGCTTATTGCAACCTTTGCCTCCCGAGTTCAAGCAATTCTCTGCCTTAGTCCCCACAGTTCCTGGGATTACAGGAGCCCACCACCATGCCCAGCTAATGCCTCAATTTCTTTCATCAATATCTTATAGTTTTCAGATTTTTCATCTCCTTTGTTAAATTATTCCTATTTTATTGTTTTTGATGCTATTGTAAATGGTAAATTAAACAATACATTCCTAACTAACAAATGGGCCAAAGAAGAAATCACAAGGGAAAGTAGAAAATATATTCAGATAAATGAAAACAGAACACAATATACCAGAACACAGGACACAGCTAAAGCAGTGCTCAATAGAAAATTTGTAGATGTAAAGACTTATATTAAAAAAGAAAAACATCTCAAGTAATGTGATGCCTGTGTGGCTGTTCTTTTTAGTTAGGATTTCTTTGGCTATTTGGGCTCTTTTTTGTTCCATATAAATTTTAAAATAGTTTTTTCTAATTCTGTGAAAAATGACATTGGTAATTTGATAGGAATTGCATTGAATCTGTAGATTGCTTTGGACAGTATAGACATTTTAATGATACTGATTCTTCTAATCCATAAGCATGAAATATTTTTTCCATTTGTTTGTGTCATGTATAATTTCTTTCAGCAGTGTTTTTTAGTTCTTGTAGAGATCTTTCCTCTCCTTAGATGTATTACTAAGTATTTTTGTGTTGGGTGTGTGTGTAGCTATTGTAAATAGAATTGCATTCTTGATCTGATTATCAGCAAGAATGTTATTGGTGTATAGAAATGCCACTGATTTTTGAGCATTGTTTTTTTTATATCCTGAAAGTTTACTGAAGTCATTTATCAGGTCTAGGTGTCTTTTCATGGAATCATTGGAATTTTCTTTGTGTAGAATCATGTCATCAACAAAGAGAGATAATTTGACTTCCTCTTTTCCTGTTTGAATGCCTTTTATATCTTTCTCTTGCCTGATTGCTCTGGCTAGAACATCCAGTACTATGTTAAATAGGAGGAGTGAGGGCGAACATCCTTATCTTGTTCCAGTTCTTAGAGGGAATGTGTCCAACTTTTGCCCATCTGGTATGAGTCTCAGTCTCATCCAGGCTGGCATGCAGTGGCAGATCTTGGCTCACTGCAAACTCTGCCTACTAGGCTCAAGTGATCTTCCCACCTCACCCTTCTGAGTAGCTGGACTACAAGCACATGTCACGATGCCTGGTTAATTTTTTGTATCTTTAGTAGAGATGGGGTTTCACCATATTGCCTAGGCTGGTCTTAAACTCCCGGACTCAAGCAATCCGTTGACCCCAGCCTCCCAAAGTGCTGGGATTACAGGTGTGATCCACTGTACTTAACCTGAATTGCATGTGTTGAAACATCCTTGCATCCCATGGATAAAGCCCACTTGATTGTAGTGAATTTTCTTTTTGATGTGCTGCTGGATTCAATTTGCTAGTATTTTGTCAGGGATTTTTCTGTTTTTCAGGAATAGTGCCTGTAGTTTTCTTTTTTGCTGTGTATTTGCCAGATTTTGGTATCAGGATGACACTGGTTAAAAAAAAAAATGATACTTGTTTCACAGAATGAGTTAGGGAGGAATCCCTCCTTTTTTCTTATAGTTTCAGTAGGATTAGTACCAGCTCTTTGTATATCTAGTAGAGTTCAGGCATGATTCCATCTGGTCCAGGGCTGTTTTTGGTTGGTAGGTTTTGTTACTGATTCAATTTTGTAATTCATTATTAGTCTGCTCAGTGTTTCAATTTCTTCAGGGTTCAATCTAGGAAGGTTGTGTGCTTCCAGAGAATTACCCATTTCCTCTAGATTTTCTGGTTTGTGCAGATAGAGATGTACATAATAGTCTCTGAGAATCTTCCTGTGGGACTGGTTATAATATCTATCACCTTTGTCATTTCTGACTGTGCTTATTTATATCTTCTCCTTTTTTTTTCTTTCATAATGTAGCTGGTGGTCTATCAATCTCATTTATCCTTTCAAAAAAACCAACTTTTCATTTTGTTAATCTTTGAATGGTTTTTCAGGGTCTCAATTTCACTTAGTTCTGCTCTGATTTTAGTTATTACTTTTCTTCTGCTAGCTTTGGGTTTAGTTTGTTCTTGTTTTTCTAGTTCTTTTAGGTGTGACATTAGGTTTTTAATCTGAGATCTTCCTATCATCTTGATGTAGGTTAGTGCTATAAACTTTCCTCTTCACACTGCTTTTCCTGCATTCCAGAAGTTTCAGTATATGTCTCTATTTTCATTTGTTTCAAATATTTTTTTGATTTCTGCCTTAATTTTGTGGTTTACCAAAGTCATTCAGGAGTAAATTGTTCCATTTCTATGTATGTGTGTGGTTTTGAGAATTCATCTTGGTATTGATTTCTATTTTTATTCCACTGTGGTCCAAGAAGATGCTTGGTATTATTTCGATTTTTTAAAATTTATTGTGATTTGCTTTGTGACTGAGCATGTGGTTAGAGTATGTTCTTTGTGCATATGAGAATGTATATGCTATGGTTCTTGGGAGCACTATTTTTTTTTTTTTCTTGAGACAGGGTCTCACTCTGTCACCCAGGCTGGAGTGCAGTGGCACGATCAGGGTTCTCTGCGGCCTCAGTCTCCTGGGCTCAAGTGATCTTCCTGCCTCAGCCCCTACCCCAAACCTAAGTAGCTGGGACTACAGGTGTGTGCTGCCATTCCTGGCTTATTTTTTATATTTGACTTCCTCTTTTCCTGTTTGAATGCCTTTTATATCTTTCTCTTGCCTGATTGCTCTGGCTAGGACATCCAGTACTATGTTAAATAGGAGGAGTGAGAGCGAACATCCTTATCTTATCAATATGGTGAGACAGAGTTTCACCATATTGCCCAAGCTAGTCTCAAACTCCTGGGCTCAAGTGATATGCCCACCTTGGCCTCACAAAGTGCTGGGATTACAGATGTGAGCCACTGTGCCTGATGGGAGTACGATTCTTTTTATTTTTTTGTTTTTTTTTTTTTTAAATATGGGGTTTCACCATGATGGCCAGGCTGACCTCAGGTGATCCACCCACCTCAGCCTCCCAAAGTGCTAGGATTACAGGAGTGAGCCATCGTGCCCGGCCGGGAGTACTATTCTATTCTTAGAGCCCAAAAGAAACAACCTGGCTGGTCACAGTGTCTTATGCCTATAATCACAGCACACTGGGAGGCTAAAGTGAGAGAATTGCTCGATCCCAGGAGTTTAAGACCAGCCTGGGCAACATAGGAAGACCCTGTCTCTAAAAAAATAAATAAATAAAAATAAACAACCCAAATGCCTACCAACTGATGAAATGTGCTATACTCATATATGGAAATATTATTTTGCAATTAAAAAATGAAGTGTTAGTAAATGAAACATTGGCGAACCTTGAAAATACACTAAGTAGAAGAAGCCAGACACAAAATTCTACATATTATATGATTTAATTTATACGAATTGTTCAGAATAGGCGAATCTGTAGATATAGAATATAGATTTGAGATTTCTTAAGGCTACAGGGATGCCAGGATAGGAAAGTGATAACCAAAGGGCACAGGCTTTCATTTTTGAGTTATAAACATATTCTAAAATTGACTATGGTAATTGGAGGGGCTTGTTTTAGGTAGGACAAAAATGTTCTAAAATTAGGTGGCAGTGATGGTTACGCAAACCTGTGAATATACTTAAAAACATCAAATTGCGTACTTAAAATGGGTGAATTAGCATGTGAGGCATGTGAATTACATTTCAATGAAAAAATTCTAAAATGATCAGGCACGGTGGCTCACACCTTTAATCCCAACACTTCAGGACATTGAGGCAAGAGAATCGCTGCAGCGGAAGAGTTCAAGAACAGCCTAGGCAACATAGTGAGGCCCTGTCTCTATTTTTTAAAATTTCAGAATATTTTTCACTATTATTTTTCAAATATTTTTTTCTGATTCCTGCCTCCTCTAAGATTCTAATTATCTGTAAGTTATAGCTCAGACTGCTGTCTACAGGTCACTGATAGTCTGCTGATTTTTCAGTCTTTCTTCCATTTGCATAGTTTCTTTTATTCTCTTCAAGTTCACAAATCTTTTTATCAGTATCTAATCTTCTGTTAAGCCTCAGTGAATTATTCATATAAAAGAATGTATTTTAAATTCTAGAACTTTCACTTGGTTCTTTTTTTATTCAATTTCTCTTATTCTATTCCTATTTTTCTTTAAATATCTGACCACATATATATAAACTTTTACAATCCTTGTCTGCTAATTCCATCATCTTTGTCACTTCTGGTTGGTTTCTTTTTTAAATTAAAGTTAATTTTTCAAAATGTTTAAAATAGAGACAGGGTTTCGCCATGTTGGTCCACCTACCTCGGCCTCCCAAAGTGCTGGGATTACAGGCATGAGTCACCACGTAGCCTCTGGGTTGGTTTCTATTTACTGATTTTTCTTCTGTCTAAGGTTCATATTTTCTGCTTTTATGTTTCGTCATTTTTTTACTGGATTAACACTGCAAATTCTACATTGAGGAGTGTCAAATTCTGTTATTTTTGTCAATGGATCTACAACTTTATTCTGTGAGGCTATTGGGTTACTTCTGGATCACTACGAGGCTTTCAAAGTGAAAAAGTTTTAAAATCATAAAGGAAAACTTTCTCGGCTGGGTGTGGCTCACACCTGTAATCCCAGCACTTTGGAAGGCTAAGGCAAGAGGATTGTTTGAGCTCAGGAGCTGGAAACTAGTCTGAGCAACACAGCAAGATTGCATCTGTATTTCTAATTTAAAAATAAAAAAGTAAAAAATGCTTTAAAAATTATTTATATTGTTTCCCTACTCACACTGTACTTCTGATATCAAATGTGTGTGTTGAGGGAGGAAGGGTTCCCACAGTAACTAGCTGAGTGTCCTAACATTCCATTTATTTCTATTAATAACACTATCTACCTGGAGTAAGTGTCAGATCCCACCAAGTTAAGTATTCAGTTCCACAAGACCGTTCCCACTTACACCAGTTGCAGGTCCTGGACCACCCATACTTTTGACCAATCAGACACAAATCGGGGTTCCCATAACCCTCTTCTCAAGTTCAATAATTTGCTAGAATGGTTCACAAACTCAGGGATACACTTTACTTAAAATTTTCTGGTTTATTACAAAGTATACAATTCAGGAACCGCCAGACAGAAGAGATGCATAAGGCAAAGTATACCTAGCTCGTGGGATTTCAGCAATACTCAAAGAAACTCCTGTGCAGATTTGTGGAGTTCTTTCTCTGCATAGCTCCCTCCTCTAGAGCTGTCTGTCCTGTAGATTCCAAATCACCTTCTTAAACTCCAATCTGCTTCTTCAACTCAGTGAGATGACTGTACTCTGCTTGGGATTCCCCTCTATGTACCTTAGTCTAAAAAGTGCCCCCTTGGCCAGGCTCAGTTGCTCACACCTGTAATCCCAGCACTTTGGGAGGACAAAGTAGATCACTTGAGGCCAGGAATTTGAGACTAGCTTGGGCAACATAGCAAGACCCTGTCTTTACAAAAATTAGGCCATTATCAGAAACCAACCCTGGCCAGGCACAGAGGCTCACGCCTATAATCCCAGCACTTTGGAAGGCCAAGGCAGGAGGAATGCTTGATCTTAGGAGCTCAAGACCAGCCTGGGCAACATAGCAAGACCTCGCCTCTATTAAAAATAAAAAAAATTAGCTGGGTGATGGCACACACCTGTAGTCCTGACTACATGGGAGGCTGAGGCAAGAGGATCACTTGAACCTAGGAGATCAAGGCTACAGTGAGCTATGATCAAACCACTGCACTCCAGCCTGGGTGACAGAGAAAGACTTTGTCACAAAAATTTTAAAAAATTAAAAAGAAACCAACCCTGGCAACACCTTAATCTTGGACTTCGGGCTGTCAGAACTGTGAGAAAATAAGTTTCTGTTGTTTAAGCCACCCAATCAGTGGTATTTTGTTATGACAGCCCTAGCTAACTAATACAGCCTCCAAGGAGAAAACGCAAGATTTTGTGTAGTTCCTTTGTTTTTCTCTTGGGGATCAAGGCCCTGAACTGCCTGTTGTCCAATTTCCGAGAGTAGTTGTTTCACATATTTTGTCTACTTCTAGTTATTTGTATCAGGAAGGTGAGTCAGGTCCCAATTACTTCAACAAATCCTTTTGCAATGTGGTGTTTTTTTATCTTTTAACTAAATGAGTTTCAGAAACTTCTGAGAAGGGAAAAAGAATGGGGAATTGCAACTCTATCATAAGGGACCCTTGAGAAATCTGCAGTCACTGCTTATTATTTTCCCAGAGAAGGACAAGTGCCTCATGCTATCTTGGCTGGGGTGGGAGGGAGCATCCTATGTACTGTATACCAGGCAGCCCATATGCCTTGCTAGAGTTCAGCAAGATAAGATGTCTAGGTCCTATTCATGCTTGTATTGAATGAGAATATGGAGGTTCTCATTCAGTCCACAAGGGTAATCAGTTTAACTTCTATCATACAATTTTCCTTGGAATGAGGAAAATTCATCCCCTAAGTGAATATCTAGGATCAGTGTCCTTCCTGATACTCACAGGACATACAGTGTATTGTCCCTAAAGATCAAAGTCAGGATTGAGTGGTCCACAAAAGACATGGATGGCTTCTCAGAAAAACAAGAAGGAATAATCACACTAAACCACTAGGCTTTTTAATTGCAATGAATCTCATATTCTCAGGGCAGGAAAAAGGTTCCTTAGCCAATGAGCAGAAAATAGATACCAAAAAAATTTAAATGATACCCGAAGTTTAAAAGCTAAATTGTAGAAATGAAACTAGATTTAAGAAGGGTAATTCTAATAGAGTACAGGTTTCGGCATGACACTGAACTCTAAAGTGAAATTCAAAGGATACAAAGGAATGTAATCACAAAAGTTGACATTAATTTTCAAATTGAATATATTACTTATAAATTATTAATCCAAGGAATGTGATGCTGAGAGTGCCCAGAATGCTTTTGTTAGAACCTCTACTTCTTTATCCTCTTCTCTGCCCACCAATCCTCAGTGCAGACAGATTCACCCCTAAAAGCCAGATCTGATCTTACGGTTCATCAGCTCAGAGACTCTCCTTGGCTACTATCCATAGAATGCAGTCCAATTCCTCACCTCAGCTAATGCCCACAGCCTGTTTTCCAGCATATCTCCCTCCACCCCACTGATATAAACTATGGTCCAGCCCGCTTCCCTATAGGAATTATCACAAAAAAACCTATGCCTCTGCTTTCTCACCCTTGAAGTGCTGCTCCTCCTGTGCACTGCCCATTTATGGAAAATTATATACTGAAGGATCTAGAACCAATGTCCCCTCCTGCTCCTATAGCTCTCATGAAGCTTATCGATTTTGCTGTAGCATTTTTGTGATTCTCTTCTCTGCTATACCGTATGCACCCTGAATGCAGGAATTGTGCCACACAACTTCACAACTTTTACTGCCCCACCCCCAATCCCTCCAGAAATGCTCTCAAGAAGCTAAATGGAAACAATATTCTGGAGAAGTTGGAAAATTAAATAGGATTGACTTTCGAACTAAATTTGCTTGGTCCTCAGTTCAGATTCCAAAGCTATTTCCCACCCCTCAGACAGCCTAAGTAAAGGTGAAAGCCCAGAGGATTAACACAAGTTATTTTCACTGTCGTAAGACATTTCTGAAATCTACTGGTCTGGAATGTTAATCACCTCTTACCATCCAACTCATTAATACAAATGCTTTGAAAGAAAAAAAACAAAGGATACGAAAACCAGTCTTTTTTTTGGTCACATTTCAAAGTTGCTTCTTACCACAGCTTCACATTCCCACAAAGTTCAAAGAAAACAGGAAGTGCCCTAGAAAACACTGTGAACCCTCTCTGTGTCCTCTGGAGTAGTCCACTAGCCACTTCAAACCCCAAAAATAGTTCTTTAGCTTTTTTCTCTAATCAAAAGAAGAAAAGATCTAATAAGAGCTATTTCCCTTTGTTGGTTTGTTATCCTTGACAATCTTTCCCACTAAAATGTCTATCACCTTGAATTTAGCCTTTTATTTTATTATTGGAATGAAAGGCTTCCTTTGTTTTAAGCATAAATATGGAAAAACTACCCACAAAGGCAAAGGAGACCGCTTGAAATGACACTAAGCCCCCTTAATAGTTTTCAGCCTTTCAGGGTGGCTAGGAAACAAGCACTGCCCTCTCTCCATCTGGGGACTGATTACGATCAGACTCTTCCACCCCAGGTCCCAGCTAGAGATAGTAGTTAAGAACAGGATCCATTACAGGACCAAAGAGGCCATTCTGCAGGAGCCTGGAGAGTAAAACCCCATGTGAGACCCACTGTCTTAATTATGTTCATTCAGTCAATGTTTATAGAACCACCATTTTAGCCTTCCCCAACACTGTTTTCAGCATGTTTGTCATTACTTTGTATAGCATTTAATTAATTTTTTGGTATTGTAGCTTTGTGTATTATTTTAAAACTCACATCTTCATTTCCCATCTTCCCACATGTGTATTCCAGATACAAAGTTCCTGAAACACATCTTCTGTTACTGCAATAATCCTTAAGCGTAAGGCTGTACTGCAGATTACATAGAAAACTTACAAAAATTTGAAGATGACTCTATAATGTATTTCTTAAGATGCTGTCCACACATATAAAACCCCCACACCCATGGGGAATAAGATGCAGTGGAATAGGGGTTACATGCAGCCTCAGGAGAAACACATTTCCTGAGCATCCATTTTGCTTAAAGATTTAGGGAGTTAAGAGAGAGAGATCCAAGATGGCCAGTTAGGAGGAACTCAGGATTGCAGCTCCGAGAGAAAGTGCAGAGGGTGAGCGGATGCCACATTTCCAGACGGATTTTTACTGCCCACAGACCAGGAGATTCACAGGCGGAGGAGCCCCACGGGTCGCCAGCGCCACTGGTTTGACCGGCGCGGCCGCTTGACCTGCGCTGGGGCAGTGGCTCCCTGTGCAGAGTGAGCGAGACTGAGTCCCCTCTAAGCCAGCATGGGGAGCTGAAACGGGGAGTCAAGCCAGGAGATTCCCGGGCAAAAACGCGCCATGGGAAACACAACTGAACCCAGGACGGTCCAGCTCTGTGGAGGAGGGGTGTCCTCCATTACGGAAATACCCTGCAGTTCCCCAGGGCAATTTGCAGTAACCAAGGCAACCCGCCACCACAGAGACTCCATCACTACAGGGGCGGGCCAACATAGCGGAAGCAGTTCTAACTACACCCATATAAACAGCACTGCAGGGAAGTTCACACGGAAGCTGGGCGGAGCCCACAGCAGCTCAGCGAAGCCTCTGCAGGCTGCGTGTGACTAGGCTGCCACCTTGTGGGCAGGGAAAACGGCAGCAAGACAGCGGAAAATCATAAAGCCCTAACTCCCTGGGACAGAACACCTGGGGGGAAGAAAGGGGGTTTATGAGTTCTGCAGACTTAAAATTACCAAAAGCAGAGAGACAGCAACTACAAAGTCGATAGGTGGATAAATCCACAAAGATGGGAAGAAACCAGCGCAAAAAGGATGAAAACACCGGAAACCAGAACACCTCTCCTCCTACAAGGGAGCACAACTCCTCACCAGCAAGGGAACAAGACTGGATGGAGAATGAGTGTGATGAAATGACAGAATCAGCTTTCAGAAAGTGGATAATAAGAAACTTCCGTGAGCTAAAAGAATATGTTCTAACCCAATGCAAAGAAACTAAGAACCTTGAAAAAAGACTTGACGAAATGCTAACGAGAATGGACAACTTAGAGAGGAATATGAGTGAATTGATGGGGCTGAAAAACACAACACGAGAACTTCGCGAAGCATGCACAAGTTTCAACAGCCGAATTGACCAAGCAGAAGAAAGGATATCAGAGGTCGAAGATCAACTCAATGAAATAAAACAAGAAGGCAAGATTAGAGAAAACAGGGTAAAAAGGAATGAACAAAGTCAACAAGAAATATGGGACTATGTGAAAAGACCTAATCTACGTTTGATAGGTATACCTGAATGTGATGAAGAGAATGCATCCAAGCTGGAAAATACTCTTCAGGATATTATCCAGGAAAACTTCCCCAACCTAGCAAGGCAGGCCAAAATTCAAGTCCAGGAAATACAGAGAACACCACAAAGATATTCCTCTAGAAGAGCAACCCCAAGGCACATAATCGTCAGATTCACCAGGGTTGAAATGAAGGAGAAAATACTAAGGGCAGCCAGAGAGAAAGGTCGGGTTACCCACAAAGGGAAGCCCATCAGACTCACAGCAGAAACCCTACAGGCCAGAAGAGAGTGGGGGCTGATATTCAACATCCTTAAAGAAAAGAACTTTCAACCCAGAATTTCATATCCAGCCAAACTAAGCTTCATAAGTGAAGGAAAAATAAAATCCTTTGTGAACAAGCAAGTACTCAGAGATTTCATCACCACCAGACCAGCTTTACAAGAGCTCCTGAAGGAGACACTACACATAGAAAAGAACAACCAGTACCAGCCACTCCAAAAACACACGAAATGGTAAAGAGCATCAACACAATGAAGAATCTGCATCAACCAATGGGCAAAACAGCCAGCTAGCATCAAAATGACAGGATCAAATTCACACATAACAATATTAACCCTAAATGTAAACAGACTAAATGCCCCAATCAAAAGACACAGACTGGCAAGTTGGATAAAAAGCCAAAACCTATCAGTGTGCTGTATCCAGGAAACCCACCTCACATGCAAGGATACACAAAGGCTCAAAATAAAAGGATGGAGGAAGATTTACCAAGCAAATGGAGAGCAAAAAAAAGCAGGAGTTGCAATTCTCATCTCTGATAAAATAGACGTTAAAGCAACAAACATCAAAAGAGACAAAGAAGGACATTACATAATGGTAAAAGGATCAATGCAACAAGAAGAGCTAACGATCCTAAATATATATGCACCTAATACAGGAGCACCCAAATACATAAGGCAAGTTCTTAAAGACTTACAAAGAGACCTAGACTCCCACACAATAATAGTGGGAGACTTCAACACACCATTGTCAATATTAGACAGATCAACGAGACAGAAAATTAACAAGGATATCCAGGACTTGAACTCAGACCTGGAACAAGCAAACCTAATAGACATTTACAGAACTCTCCACCCCAAATCCACAGAATATACATTCTTTTCAGCACCACATCACACCTACTCTAAAATTGACCACATAATTGGAAGTAAATCACTCCTCAGCAAATGCAAAAGAATGGAAACCATAACAAACAGTCTATCAGACCACAGTGCAATCAAGTTAGAACTCAGAATTCAGAAGCCAACCCAGAACCACACAGCCTCATGGAAAATGAACAACTTTCTCCTGAATGTTGACTGGATAAACAATGAAATGAAGGCAGAAATAAAGATGTTCTTCAAAACCAACGAGAACGAAGACACCACATACCAGAATCTCTGGGACACATTTAAAGCAGTCTCTAGAGGAAAATATATAGCAATAAGTGCCCACATGAGAAGAAAGGAGAGATCTAAAATTGACACCCTATCATCAAAATTGAAAGAGCTAGAGGAGCAAGATCAAAAAAACTCAAAACCTAGCAGAAGACAAGAAATAACTAAGATCAAAGCAGAATTGAAGGAGATAGAGACACGAAAAACCCTACAAAAAATCAATAAATCCAGGAGCTGGTTTTTTGAAAAGATCAACAAAATAGACTGACCACTAGCCAGACTAATAAAGAAGAAAAGAGAGAATAACCAAATAGATGCAATAAAAAATGATAAAGGGGATATCACCACAGATTCCACAGAAATTCAATCCATCATCAGAGATTATTACAAACAACTCTATGCACATAAACTAGAAAACCTGGAAGAAATGGATAAATTCCTGGACAGTTGCCTCCTCCCAAGCCTAAACCAGGAAGAAGTCAAAACCCTGAATAGACCAATAACAAGGTCTGAAGTCAAGGCAGCAATTAAGAGCCTACCACCCAAAAAAAGCCCAGGTCCAGATGGGTTCACAGCCGAATTCTACCAGACATACAAAGAGGAACTGGTACCATTCCTACTGAAACTATTCCAAATAATCCAAAAAGAGGGAATCCTTCCCAAATCATTTTATGAGACCAACATCCTCCTGATACCAAAACCCAGCAGAGACTCAACAAGAAAAGAAAACTACAGGCCAATATCCATGATGAACATAGATGCAAAAATCTTCAATAAAATACTGGCAAGCCGATTACAACAGCACATCAAAAAGCTTATCCACCATGATCAAGTAGGATTCATCCCGGGGATGCAAGGCTGGTTCAATATACGCAAGTCTATAAATGTAATTCACCACATAAACAGAACCAAAGACAAAAACCACATGATTATCTCAACTGATGCAGAGAAGGCTTTCGACAAAATTCAACAGCCCTTTATGCTAAAAACCCTCAATAAACTAGGTATTGACGGAACGTATCTCAAAATAATAAAAGCTATTTACGACAAACCAACAGCCGATATCATACTGAATGGTCAAAAACTGGAAGCATTCCCTTTGCAATCTGGCACTAGACAAGGATGCCCTCTCTTACCACTCCTATTCAATATAGTACTGGAAGTTCTAGCCAGAGCAATCAGGCAAGAAAAAGAAATAAAGGGTATTCAATTAGGAAAGGAGGAAGTCAAATTGTCTCTATTTGCAGATGACATGATTGTATATCTAGAAGACCCCATCATCTCAGCCCAAAATCTGAAACTGATAAGCAACTTCAGCAAAGTCTCAGGATACAAAATCAATGTGCAAAAATCACAAGCATTTCTATACACCAATAACAGACTCAAAGAGAGCCAAATGAAGAACGAACTGCCATTCACAATTGCTACAAAGAGAATAAAATACCTAGGAATACAACTAACAAGGAACGTAAAGGACCTCTTCAAGGAGAACTACAAACCACTGCTCAACGAAATAAGAGAGGACACAAACAGATGGAGAAACATTCCATGTTCATGGTTAGGAAGAATCAATATCGTGAAAATGGCCATACTGCCCAAAGTAATTTACAGATTCAATGCTATCCCCATCAAGCCACCAATGACCTTCTTCACAGAACTGGAAAAAACCACCTTAAACTTCATATGGAACCAAAAGAGAGCCCGCATAACCAAGTCAATTCTAAGCAAAAAGAACAAAGCGGGAGGCATCAAACTACCAGACATCAAACTATACTACAAGGCTACAGTAATCAAAACAGCATGGTACTGGTACCAAAACAGAGATATAGACCAATGGAACAGAACAGAGGCCTCAGAGGCAACACAACATATCTACAACCATCCAATCTTTGACAAACCTGATAAAAACAAGCAATGGGGAAAGGATTCCCTGTTCAATAAGTGGTGCTGGGAAAACTGGCTAGCCATATGCAGAAAGCAGAAACTGGACCCCTTCCTGACACCTTACACTAAAATTGACTCCAGATGGATTAAAGACTTAAACATAAGACCTAACACCATAAAAACCCTAGAAGAAAACCTAGGCAAAACCATTCAGGACATAGGCGTGGCAAGGACTTTATGACAAAAACACCAAAAGCATTGGCAACAAAAGCCAAAATAGACAAATGGGACCTAATCAAACTCCACAGCTTCTGCATGGCGAAAGAAACATTCAATAGAGTGAATCGGCAACCAACAGAATGGGAAAAAATTTTTGCAGCCTACCCGTCTGACAAAGGGCTGATATCCAAAATTTACAATGAGCTAAAACAGATTTACAAGAAAAAAACAAACAAGCCCATTCAAAAATGGGCGAAGGATATGAACAGATACTTTACAAAAGAAGGCATACATGAGGCTAACAAGCATATGAAAAAATGCTCATCATCACTGGTCGTTAGAGAAATGCAAATCAAAACTACATTGAGATACCATCTCACGCCAGTTAGAATGGCGATCATTAAAAAATCTGGAGACAACAGATGCTGGAGAGGATGTGGAGAAATAGGAACACTTTTACACTGTTGGTGGGAGTGTAAATTAGTTCAACCATTGTGGAAGACAGTGTGGCGATTCCTCAAGGACCTAGAAATAGAAATTCCATTTGACCCAGCAATCCCATTACTGGGCATATATCCAAAGGATTATAAATCGTGCTACTATAAGGACACATGCACACAAATGTTCATTGCAGCACAGTTTACAATAGCAAAGACCTGGAACCAACCCAAATGCCCATCAATGATAGACTGGACAGGAAAAATGTGGCACATATACACCATGGAATATTATGCAGCCATCAAAAACGATGAGTTCGCATCCTTTGTAGGGACATGGATGAACCTGGAAACCATCATTCTCAGCAAACTGACACAAGAACACAAAATCAAACATCGCATGTTCTCACTCATAGATGGGTATTGAACAATGGGAACACATGAACACAGGGAGGGGAACACTATACACTGGGGTCTGTTGCGGGGGAGTGGGGGGACAGCGGGGGGGTGGGGAGTTGGGGAGAGATAGCATGGGGAGAAATGCCAGATATAGGTGAAGGGGAGGAAGGCAGCAAATCACACTGCCACGTTTGCACCTATGCAACAACCTTGCATGTTTTTCACATGTACCCCCAAACCTAAAATGCAATTAAAAAAAAAAAAAGATTTAGGGAGTTAAAAACAATAAAATAAATTTTTTAAATTATACCTAACAACAACCAATTTGAAATAAAATGATTCTTGGCATGAATTTTAAAAATGAGACATCAACAAAATTGTGTTTTGTAATGGGCCACATAAGGCCATGTCCCCATGCAGGTTAGTGCTTCACCAAAGTTGAGATCTAGTTGAACACAGCATTTTACCATATGAAAGCTGCAGGAACATTGAAAGAACACATGATCCAATCTGCAGCTGAGAGGCAGGTATGATGTTCTTTGCTTTTGATTTTTTGAGATGGTCTTGCTCTGTCACCCAGGCTGGAGTGTAGTGGCACAATCTCAGTTCACTGCAACCTCAGCCTCCTAAGTTCAAGCAATTCTCCTGCCTTAGCCTCCCAAGTAGCTGAGACTACAGGCGTGCACCATTACGCCCAGCTAATTTTTGTATTTTTAGTAGAGACGGGGTTTCACCATGTTGGCCAGGCTGGTCTTGAATTCCTGACCTCAGGTGATCCACCCACCTCAGCCTCCCAAAGTGCTGGGATTACAGGCATGAACCACTGCGTCCGGCTGGGTGTGCTGTTTTTAAACTTACGTGAGGTAACCACCTTGACTAGGACACACAGCTGGTAATCTCTGTATATGTTCGCAATTCTTCTAATCACGTAATCAGTGAACAGGATAAGTGGTCTGAAGAACTGCAATTTATAAACCTGCTTTTGGAGAAGGATCTCTCCAAGTGAGGAAACAGGCCCAGTCAATCTGAAGCCTGAATTTAGTTCTATTAGAATAAGAAATTATTATGTAAACTGGCTTTCTGGTGTTTCTTGCACATACATACACCTGCCTTTTTTAGTTTATTTGAAAAATTTCAGCCCATCTTAGCTAAAGTAAGCATAATGTGAAGTGAAATTGAGATTAAATTTGTAAGATTGCTTTGTTACTGTCTTCTCTCTTCCCACCTAGAGAAATTTCCAACAAAGTCCTCTGCTGTTATTCTGCTTTCCCCAAGCCCCACCAAGGGTGTAGGGTTTGTTTGTTTTGTTTTGTTGCCATAAGCTATATAACCAGGGCAAGATACTTAACCAAGAGAGGCCCTTTTTTAATTTGAAAATTGAAGTAATGAAGTAGATCTCAACACCAAATTTCTATACATCTGTATAAAACACAATTTTACTGGAAGAAGCACATTTATGTGTTACCTGTTACTTACATACATTATATATTTTAATATCTTAAAAAGCAATTTTACCCCTAGATTTTATGAGCTGTTAAAAGATAAAATTTAGCAGCATTTTCTAATACAGTTTTTAAAACGCTAATACGCTTTTCAAAAAGCTTAGGGGAAAATGTCAACAGCACACTCTCTTTCAAACAGATCTGCTCTTAGCAACTCAAGAGTAATAAAGGAGCTGTAATTGTTTTTTTCCTCTTGTAAGAGTTGCTAGTACACAGAGCACAGGATGGCCAGTGGCCCTAGGGAGTGTTGGCAGCAATCTCCCTAGGCCCTAATATTTTTCTTTCTTTTTTTTTTTTTTGACTATTAGAAAAGTTTATTTAACAAAAAGTCTAATATGAAAATGTACATGACCTAATTTTTACATCATAGTAAAATAGGCCCTATGGAGAGAGGACATGGATTTCTCCGCTGAACAGCCATTATTTATACTCGTTCCAAGGCTTCTAACATGATGATACTATTTCCTCATATTACCACCATTCCAATATTGTTCTGTTGTCCGCTAGTTGCCATCTCCACACATTCATCTATCACAAGATTCATAAAGGGATCAAATCTCCACAATATTCCTTGGACATGTCTGCCACCATTTAATTTCAATGATAACTTCTTGTCCATAAATTTTTTCAACTCGGGAGGGTGAGCTTTGCTCCTGATGGCTACTCCGCGGGCACACAGAGGCCTTGGAACGGAATGCCCTATTTTTCTTTCTTAACTAAGCAATCAAGTGCTGGCACCATCCATTCTAGACAACTCTCAAACAGGTTAAATAGCTAAGTACTTGATCTGAGCAGCCTATAACCACAAAGCAATAGTCTTGTCTTAAACAATTTTAATCCTGAATGAGAAGGTTGGGCAGAAGGGGTCAATAAAGGAAAACGAGGTTAATAGATGACAAAACATTCAGGAGGGAGTAGGTATCAAGTGAGAAAGTTCCAAGATAGCAAATGTGACAAAAGTTGGACCAGAGTACTTTTCTGGGACTTTAATCTATGCTCTCTTTCCTCCCCTCCCCTCCTCATTATCCCCTCTTCTCAACGCCTCCCCCTCCTCCAATTCTCTATGCTAATTATGGTGAGGTTCATAAGAGAAAATGAGGCCAGTTTAGATTTCTGATACTTTCATTTGAATCCCTGAAGCCAGTTCTACATTGGACTTTCTTAGTTACATGAACTAATTAATCCTTCTAGAGGGGTTGGTGGGGATAAAATAGTAGACTGGGTTTCCCTGGCAATTTAAACAGTTGTGTTATGGTTAATTACTCTAATAAAGCTAAATATGTAAATTTTTCTCTATTCAGAATTACAAGAACTTAAACAGACTTTTAATGTGAAAATCAAAATCAGTTGTCACTATAAGAACAATGTAGGCATGCTATTGCCTGGTTTGCTCTGAGAAAATCTGGCAATTCAAACCAGTTATTTTATATTATACTCAAAGATTTAATATTTCCTTTTAAAAGAAATTCATACAAAAGGGTGTGAAGTAATAACTCAACAAGAAAGAATATGGTGCATTTAAGACTGGGACAATTATGTCAGTGCTTTCTTAGAAACATAATCTCCCTCTCATATCATTCTTTTTATCTACTGAGTTCCCATTTTACTGAATTCATGTTATGAAGTCCTTCTATACATGTGATGCATCTAGGATGAGTTGTGAATCTTCTGCATTCTGCTCTATGGCATGGTGGTACTTAGTGTAGACCAGCAGATCCCAATCTTTTCTGGTACCAGGGACTGCTTTTGTGGAAGACAATTTTTCCATCAACAGACAGGGGGTTGAGGGGATGGTTTCGGGATGAAACTGTTTCACCTCAGATCATCAGGCATTAGGATTATCGGAAGAAGCGCACAAGCCAGATCCCTTGCAGGCGCAGTTCACAATAGGATTTGGGCTCCTATAAGAATCTAATGCCACCTCTGATCTGACGGGAGGAGGAGCTCAGGAGGTAATGCTTGCTAGCCTGCCACTCACCTCCTGGTGTGCGGCGGGGTTCCTAACAGGCCACAGACCACTCCCAGTCCATGACCTAAAAATTAGGGACTTGTGTAGACCATAGACAGCATTATTTTGAAGCTTGTTTGAAATGGAAATTACCAGGCACCATTTCAGATCAACCAAATCAGAACTTTTAGGAATAGGATCCAGTTATTCTTAAGCACATGAAAAATTTAAAACCACCACTGTTTGTCTGCATGCTTTCTTTCTTTTTTATTTTGCTCATGCTTAACACGGCAACAGAAGACAGTCTATTAGTTTTGATATAGATTGGATGACTTTACAGCTTTCTACTGTATCTGACACCAGTTTATATTTTTCTTCAAGATACAGTTTTGAGCTGGGCCTATCTCTTATTATTTTTTTTTCTTTTTTTGAGACAGGGTCTTGCTCTGTCAGCTGCGGTGGTGTAATCTTGACTCACTGCAGCCTCAACCTCCTGGGCTTAAGCGATATTCTCATCTCAGCCTCCCAAGTAGCTGAGCCTACAGTTGCATGCCACCATGCCTGGCTAATTTTTTATTTTTCTTTAAGAAAGAGAATTTCACCATGTTGCCCAGGCTGGTCTTGAACTCCTGGGCTCAAGCAGTCCACCCATCGTGGCCTCCCAGCCATGAGCCACAGCACCTGGCATATGGATCTATTTGTTTCTATTTGCTTTTCTGAAGCCTAAGGAAAAAGGAGCCAGCTGACTTAAAAAAATATATATCTGATCTTTGCTCTTTCTTCTGAGATTATTAAATTGCCTATACTAGTTAATACAGAGAGAACACTCATTTTGTTTCTCTCCAGATTTAAAGATGTTAGTGTGAATATTTCAGGAATTCTGCAGGTTGGGGGTAAAGATGGACAGTGATATAAACTGTTCCACTTTGCTCCACTCCAGCACAGAATACATCAGTTGACAGAGCTGTTGACAGTTCAGCAGCACTGAAGCACAAGTAGACCGTAAGGCTTGAGAAGTAGTGTAAGGTCCAAGAATGTGATAAGACTTGCATGCCAGACTTGATAGTGGGTAGTGAACACTGGTAGGGTTAAGAAGCCATTAGAAAGTAATGACCATCATTTTTATAATGCAAAGTTTTGTAAGTATGGTTACCATATGCTCTAGTATAGATTTAATTGCACAGAGTAGGAATTCCTTTCAAATCAGCTTAATAAAAGTTTATTTTCACAATGCTACAGAGGTAAGTCCCCAAGCTTTACAATCCTCTTTTGTTTCTCTCAAAAAGATTTCTTAAAAAAAAAAAAAAAAAGTCTTTAGAATACCACACCATGTTTAAAATCCTGTAAACTATTTTTGAAATCTAAATTAAATTCTGACAATGATAAAATGTTTGCCAGCCAATCAAAGTCCCAAACTAATTAACATTCAAAGTAAGAAAGAATCATCATTGGGATCTCATTATATTTTGATAGCTGTAAAGGCTGATTGGCTCCTGTCATTAATAGTGTTAGTACCACAAGCAAATTATACCACTTATATTCTAGAAAAAGATATAAGCATATTTGTCTTGCACATCTTACACACTGAGATATAAAGCCATGTTTTACCAACTTTTTTTTATTAATGTACCAAATAATTTCTTCCACAATGGCAACTGTGGTTAAAACAAAAACCCCATAGCATTAGCCAACCTGCTGGCATGTTCTATGGTCTAATTAATAATAGTGCACAGACATTTATAAACTACACAGCCACAGTAATTTATGAGTAACTAATAAATTTTGAAACATTGGGAATATAACAAAACTATATTCTAAATAGTTTACTTTCCCTTTTTCCTTATATTATTTTTATATTCATTCCCACTCATTTTTTCACTAGACTCTATTAAATTCAAGATTTAAATATGGCTAAGCATAAGACAAAAGAGATGAGTGTCAACAAAACAGCTGAATTTTATCAGTGTCTAAGCCACTTAAAGCTATTCTCCAAAAGACAACTTATTCAACCCAAGGCAAACATAGAGAAAGTTGGATTTGAATCTCTATATTTTCAACTGTCAGGTCCACAGGAAAATCCAAGGCCCAAGTTTTGAATGTCATGAAGTTAACTGTGGCAATAGTGGAATGTCCATTACTGAAGATGAACCCCTAGACACACTTAGCAAGACATTCAACTTGCAGAAGGTAGGGAGTTGGGAGTGGTACACAATCTGATAACAAGGTTTTTAAGCTCTAGTCAAAGATAAAACAATATTATGTCTGAATAACAATCTCTGAGGAACTTGAATAACAATCTCTAAGGACTCTTGTCACTATATGAAGAACATAGGTTAATGGTTCAACACTCTAATAATTCAACACTCTTAATTAAAAGGAGAACCATTTAATCAATTTTCTGCAGTGAATTATAAGACTAACTTCCTAGCATCTGGAGATTACATTATGTTCCACCTTGAAGCTGTAACAATCAGGACCATTACCTGACATGCATTCAACAAATATTCAAACAAAGTATAAGGTTAATTGTTATAGAAAGTTAGGTTTTCTAACACCTAAGTGTTAGGTGGACTCAATGTTGAACCTTTTTGAGTGCCAACATGACACT
This sequence comes from Aotus nancymaae, assembly GCF_030222135.1. Taxonomy (NCBI): domain Eukaryota; kingdom Metazoa; phylum Chordata; class Mammalia; order Primates; family Aotidae; genus Aotus; species Aotus nancymaae. Next base: position 44,109,300 of record NW_026988431.1, on the reverse strand, counting down.
AAGGAAACGCTCATTAGAACATTTCAGATTTCAGATTTGGGATGCTCAACTGTTAAGTATAATGTAAATATTCCAAACTTCAAAAAAAAATATGAAATCTGAAACACTTCTTGTCCCAAGCATTTTTGGAAAAGGGACACTCAACCTTTACCTCATAACTTTTCCCTAAATCACTTTTGGCTCTACCACTTCTAATCGTATATGGAAGCTGAAGTATGTTATGATTTCTGTTACAAGACTATTTTTCTACATTCTGGCTCTATTTCTGCTAAATTATTCTTACAGTCTTTATCAATTTAAGTTTAAAAGAAAAAAAACAACTACCTTTTTAGAACTCTGAAACGGTATTTAAAAATTACATTTAAAAAATTTTAAGTTTTGTTCATCATATACAATAAAATTCTGATATATGGTGTTAGACAAATTATCAGTCAGGTAATTTCTGTTCACCTAATATCAATGCTGTAAAGAGGTTCAAGTGAACGTTCTTCTGAGGGATGAGTTTCAATGATCCTAAAGATGGTAAATGAGCCCATTATTTGTATGTGAATCTAAAGTGAATCTTATAAAATTATCCATAAATCAAAAACAAAAGTTTCAGCAGACAATTGTTAAATATAATGTTAACAGGTACATTGAGCAATAAATTGAAACTTTTAAATTTAACTCATATCTGCTTAGTTTTTTTATTTAGTTAAGTATAAAGGCCCAGTTAATCAACTCATTAGATTGGTCAAGGCATGACACTTGAACTACACAAGACGATTTAAAAAGCAGTTGGATTTTTTAGTAGTTCTCTGGTAATCACACACACATACACACATACATACAAATTTGTAGAGTACTCTGAATATAGGATTTCCCCCATAATCTTGCATAATGTACTGTTCACAATCTGCTGCATTTTGTAAACTATATAAACTGGACATGGCCAAATTAGAGATGTCTGATAAACTCTTATAAAGTATTTGGGAACTTCAGCTGGAATCCCAAGGATCAATTTTAAACTATAAAAAACAAATATTCATATAAAAGCACAACAGATTTAACAGACATCTTTGGGAAAAAAATCAAATCATAACTCAATTTTCTACTTTTTCAAATACAACTAAGAAAAAAAGTTGTAAGAAGTAATATCTACCTTAACAAAAACACATTAACTGGGTGAATTTGGGGGGGGAAAAAAGCTATCCAGCATTATTGCACTCCACGAATGTGCAGAATTCCAAAATATGCCAGCACTGAAAAACTATCTTGCATTGAGGTTTTCCAAGAGGTACAACGAGCCTGCCAAGAAAGCATCTGGTCTGTACCAACAGCTTGCTGTCTTCAGTACAGACCTTCATAATGTCAGTCACGCTGCTCTTGCAAAAATCCCTTAATGCCTGAAAGATATATAGAAAAAAGAGTATTTTATTTCAAAAATCACTCATAAAAACCCTTCAGAAAGTCAATTCATTGATCAGAAAGGAACTGAGAACAACCCTGCCAAGCAAAAGTTAACTAATACCTCTCTGTGTTCACACATTTGCCTATAAATTTTTTATCATGAGTGTGTTCAAAGAATTTGCATACTCTCAGGAACTAATTATTTGAAGGTAAGGATAGGATAAGTATACACACCTCTAGCATAATAGATCAACTCTGGCCATTAGGAATTTAGAGTAAAGAAAATAAGGTTACAGATCCAGTTATTAAGCCTTGAAGGTAAAACTACTAACAACCTGACTTTATTTCGGCAGGTCCAAACTCTCTTCATACACTTCAACATTTTAATGAAGAACACATCCCTCTGTTTAATCTTAAATTGGAAACTCAAGTGATAATATATGTAATATTTACTAACTTGCTGATTCATAAGGATTAACAGAAACCTATACATAGTTATATTTTTAAACAACTTACGAAAGAGTTTTCAGTGCTGATAGGTGGTGCTATGATCGATGGTGTGGGATTGAATCCATATGCACATTGAGCTTCATTTCGTTGTCAAGAATTTGAACAAGTTGTTGCATGGATGGAAGGTGACCAGATTCCAGCTTAGACCATACAGGTACATCTATAAAAATAAATGGCACCACCCCCCAAAAAATTAAGGATTTTTTTATAATATGCATTCATTCCACAAATATTTATCGTCTATATACAGAACTGGGGATACAAAAGTGAGAAAAAAGTACACTGCTTGCTCTTAGGGAATTTACATTCTAGTAGGAGGAATGTCGAAAGAAGTACACAAACAGCTACAAAATTACAATTGTGTACTTAGAATTAAAAGTGGAAGGCACTACTGTACTAGGAGGGACATATACACAAGGCTGTCCCTGACTAGTCAGAGAAATAATATCATTTAAATTGAGACCTAAAAGATAAAAAATTACTATGACAGAGTGGGGATTCATTTGAATAGAAAACTTTTGAGGGAGAGAGAACAGAAATGTAAAGGCAGAAAGGAGCTTGGCACATGAAAAGTAAGAGAAAATCAGCATAGCTGAAAGAAATATAGAAGAAGAACGATATAAGGGAGGGTGGGAAGGTGGAAAGGATTAGACTGGGGCTAATAAACTGTAAAGGGACAGAAGGTAAACATTTTGGGCTGGGGATGATAACCAGTCTCTGCCACAGCTATTCAACTCTTGTAGCCTGAACGCAGCTGTAGGCAATATATAAACAAATGGACATGGTTGCATTCTAATAATGCTTTATTTACAAAACAAGCAGCAGAGGATATGGCTCATAGGACCATAGCTTTATAATCACTAAACTAAATCATGCAGAGCCTTTTGGCCACATTAAATGTTCTGGTCTTTATCTTGAGAACAAAGTTTAAATGCAAGATACAATTTGCATTTAAAAAGCTTTTGTTTAGAACAGATATTGGCAAGTTTTTCTGTAAGAAGGCAGATGGTAAATATTTTATGCTTTATGAACCAAGAGACAATAATCAAGATTATGTGCATACTTATAAATTTCTATGAAGTTTGCACTGATACAACTCAAAACTTTAGTTATAAATACAGAAGTTTGAATTTCATATAATTTCCATGTGTAACAAAATATTAGTTTTATTTTTTTAACCAAAAAGTGTCAAAAACATTGTTAGCTCATAGGCCGTATTTGCCAACCCCTGGTTTAGAGAATGTAAAAGAGAGTAACAAGTTAATTGTGGCCTGGACTAGGGTGGTGGCAGTGAAGATGAACAGAAGGTAGATTTTTGAAAAATTTAGGAGTTGGAATTGAGAACAGTTGGTAATCCATTAAATATGGAAACTAGGGGAGATGGTGATGTTATCATAGGTCTCTGGGCAACTGAGTAGACAAATGATGGTGTCATAAAATAAATGAGAAATGTCAAAGGGGGAGCAGAAGAGTGTACAGGCATTATCAGTAGGAGAAGTAAGTAAGAGTTTATTTTACAGTAGGTTTAAGATTCTTGAGCACAGCATTTTAGGAGAGAGATTAAGAGATACACATTCAGGGATCATCATACAGATGTTATTTTAAAGCCATGGAAGTAGATAAGGTTCACAGAGACAATCTGACCTAAGAAGAGGACCAACTCATCAAGGAATTCTAAAATGTGAAGTTCAAGTAGAGGTAAAGAGATTAAGTTGAGGGAGCAAGTTAAAAAAATTAAGTTAAAATTTTCTAAATTCTCTCTCCTAAATTTTCAATTTCTTTTAAATAAGCTTCATATAAACACTAAAGAAGTTTCTCTTATTATAAAAAATAAAAAAGCTTGATGTTCATTATAAATCATTTAAAATCTATCACAAAATGCAAACTATTCAGAACCTACCATTTAAAGTTATCTCAAATGCACCTGTTGACATACACTGGTTCTCAATCATGTTGCTCAAGAAGAAAACCATCATACATGCATAGACCTAAAAGAAAATATAATTAAGTACAGCAGGCAAAGTCACTTTTGGTAAATGTTCTTTTTAATCTACTTAAAAAGTTCCCATAAAAACTATTACTGCTATTCCATATGTTCAGATAACGTAAAGCAATATTAATTTGCAACTCTATACATACTGAAGCACTTACAGATGATATTCATAATGTACATGGAATTTCTAAGAGATTTCATAATAGCCTTAATAAGTTAAACAAAAGAATACATGCATAAGAAGAGTTAACTTTACCATTTTTATAATATATCAATTCATAAGGCCGGGCATGGTGGCTCACGCCTGTAATCCCAGCACTTTGGGAGGCCAAAGCAGGTGGATCATGAGGTCAGGAGATCAAGACCATCCTGGCTAACACAGTGAAACCCCATCTCTACTAAAAATACAAAAAAATTAGCCAGGCATGGTGGCACGCGCCTGTAGCACCAGCAACTCGGGAGGCTGAGGCCAGAGAATTGTCTGAACCTGGTAGGCGGAGGTTGCAGTGAGTCGAGATCACACCACTGCACTCCAGCCTGGGCCACAGAGTGAGACTCCGTCTCAAATATATATATATGTACACACACACACACACACACACACACACACACACACACACACATCCATATAAATTCATAAGAGACTAGTGATGCAAAATTAGCAACTCCAATACAAACTGTGTATGTTTCAAACAAACCATTTTAAGTCAAACTAAGAAAGAAGTAGGTTAGAAAGCACAGGCATGTTAAAGTATAATCATTCACCTTTCAAAGCAAACCTATACTCTCTCCCAAAAGTGACTAGGTATTCCTTATTGGACAGAAAAGTTTTAATTTAACGAAACCACTGGACTAAGAGTAGGATGCTGTGAGAATGCCAATTCACAGCAAGCTGTTTCAGAAAAATAAATCAAATGTTCACAGCAGCTGAGAAAGAGCTTTCCCTACTACCTCACAGGAGCTAGGTGGGGTTTGTTTTTATAGGAATTACTGTACCATTTGGGAATGTTAAGTCTATTTTCCTGTGAACAATACACAAGGAAATGCCATAAAACCTACAAGGTAGAGATATACTTCAATTAGAGATAGCACTTGAAGATATTTATGTTAAGTAGTTTTGTCTGTTACTGGAAAGAAATGGTTCCCTAAGAAAAAGAAGTACAGCTATGCAGGAGTCTGCTAAAGGTATTTGGCCTAGAATTAAACAACAAGAAAAATCTAATCCATGAGAAAAATACAAATTAGACCCATTTTAGACAGGATGGTGAGCCCTCCAGAAAAAAAATGATTTTAACTAAAATAAAATAAGAGTAATCTAGAAAAAATGTATGTAGCAACAAGACCCTACGAAAACAAAGGAAAGAGAAACAGCACAAAGATCTTGAGTATATTTACATTGTTTCTTTCAGGCAATTAAAACAGACCCATGAACAGAAGAGGCAAAGGACAAAGAACTTGAAAAGAGGAGTTTTGATAAGAACAAGTTAATGGAAATACCCTTTTTAAGGTGAATCAACCCACTAATACCACATTAGTTGGTATAAAAGTCCTACATTATGTATATATTATGTTTTGCTGGATATGAATTGACCTAACTAATATAATCAAAATCAGATAACAAATTATTTTGTGCCCTGGTAATACTAAAGTAATACCTCCCTATCCCCCCAAAATAAAAAGGTTAAGCCCTAATCACTCATAATATATCATATGGAAAAAAGGTAAAGGGAGGTTAAGTGACTTGCCCAGAGATAAAACTGGTATAAATTAAAATAATACGTGTTAACAGGTGAATCAATAACAAGTATTCAAAATAAGAAAATCCATTAGAATATTTCATTGACAACCTAAAAACCTAGTTACCAAAGCTATTAAGTTACATACCTTATTTTCTTGGCCCCACTGCCAGATGCTAGGAGCTTGCATGCCAAAGAAAGCAAAAGGATCCTTGCCAACAATTATTAAGCCTATTAATACTAGTTTGAAGACTGACAGGAAAGATGCTATGTGTCTATCAAAAGAAAAGAAAGAAAATCATCAGAAGCCACAATTTCTAATCTACTTTAAAATTTAGTAATTCAAGTGTATGCAAAGACTTTTCTAGACACCAAATCTAAAAGTTACTTATAGAAAAAGCAATTAAAGTTTATTGCGCAGTTTTAAAACAAAAATATTTAATATATTTAAAATCAACTGAAAAATTAAACTATAAAATTATATAGAATTGGTCTTTAAAAACTATTATTTTATGAAACAGAATTTAATACCATTGACTTTCTATAAAAATTGAGGATAGTTATTCTATTTCCACAATTAAAAATATGTAAGAAAACACATCTTTAGAAGGGTTGCCATCTCTGAAATGACCCTATTCCTTCTTACAGGAAAAGCCTTCTATATTTGGGTTAAATAAACTTGTTATATATAAAATAGCATTCTCTGTATATTATAACCAACTAAGTAATTACAGTAACTAAGGACAGCTAATTAAACCAATTCACAAATATTTAAAAGTCAAATAAATTCTTTTCCTTTAAAGTTATTAAAATTTCTTACCTATATATTGGTTGAGGGAGGTAATTCTCTCCTTCAATGCGGATGTCTGGGTACCGCTGGCTAATAACCCGCATGTACTCCTCAAATACCCGCCTATAACCTCAGGAAACACTGCAGAAAAATAAGTGTTTCCATTAAGTCATTTAGAATATATCTAGATTTATTTTGTAGTTAGACAAAGCCTAAAAATTATCAAAGTTACAAATTTTTCTCAAAACCAGTCACAAATTAATAATTGAATCAGGATGATAAATACATGGAGTTTTTTTTTTTAATATATTTCACATATTTCAGTTACCGCACCCTCAAATGAATCCTTCCATTAAGACATTAAACTTTGTATTTGCCAGTATGTGGCCTAATTATTTTTTAAGTTAAAAAAAGAAGAACATTAAACTTTATAGATTTGGGTTACTGTTGGACAACAGCAAATACCCATCCACATTCAGCATATTTTTTTTTCTTTCTTTCTTTCTTTTTTTTTTTTTTGAGATGGAGTTTCGCTCTTGTTTGCAGGCTGGAGTGCAATGGCGCAATCTCGGCTCACCGCAACCTCCGCCTCCTGGGTTCAGGCAATTCTCCTGCCTCAGCCTCCTGAGTAGCTGGGATTACAGGCACGCGCCACTATGCCCAGCTAATTTTTTGTATTTTTAGTAGAGACGGGGTTTCACCATGTTGACCAGGATGGTCTCGATTTCTTGACCTCGTGATCCACCCGCCTCGGCCTCCCAAAGTGCTGGGATTACAGGCGTCAGCCACCGCGCCCGGCCCCACATACAGCATATTTTGAGCTCTCACACAGATTTGGCCTCTTTGGAGGAGTATCAATTACTTGTATAAACAGTGAAATGAAATGAAAACAATTCTTATTCATCTGAACTGGAGACTTTCAAATTTGTGACACACGACTTGAAAAAAAAAAATCAAAGCCTAAGAGAATGAAACTCTGTTTCTTATTCCCATTCTGCCCCTAACTAGGCAAACTTGTTTGCCCAAACACAACAAAAGGAACTTAGACTAAACTCTTAGATCCCTTCTAACTCTAAAATTTGATTCTACTTTGCAAAAGAAAACAAAGATTAGGAACATAATTTTCAACAATATGTACAGATAATCCTTATCATTACTCTGGAGATTAAGCTAAGCCAACAGTATCCAATCTTCTCTATTAAAGTCTCTAAGCAACTCACTTTCAGATATGCATTGCCCCAGCAAAAAAAAAAAAAAAAAAAAAAAAAGGAAATAAGCCTCCAGAGTGCACATGAGAAAAAAGAAGATGGTACCATTATATCAACAGAAGAGCTTACAAATGCAGGTAATATTGTTAAACACTAAAGTTCATTAAATTCTAAGTGAAGATAAATACTGTAAGGTTCCACTTGGTACAGATGTAGCAGGCTCAGTAATTAAGTTACAGTAAAACCTAAGGTGCCAGCTTTGTCAATCAAGGAAAAAAACTGGTAACCACCACTACCAATCCAAAGGAACAACATGGACAGGGTAAAAATATCTGACAAGGTAAAAATATCTGACAGGGTAAAACTGTAAAAAACATTAGTAGATCTAAATTTAAGAAAACCTGCAGGGTTTTTTTGGGGGGGCGGGGGCAGTAAGTGAGAAACTCACCAGTCTTGCTTTACAGTGAATATTTCCTTTACATTTAGAATGAATGTCTCTTACAAGTCTAAATATTTTGCAGAGATACAAATCTCTATATTTAAATGAATTTATGAATCTCCAAATATTATCCTTAACATTCACCTAATGCTTTATTATTACCATTGTTGTACTTTTTATTCTTTCTAACCACACGGGCTTTTCTGAGTTCAAACTGCTAATACAATTTCCAATTTACAGAAAAGTTACAATAGTATAAAGATCTGTCATAAACCACCTAGATTCACCACCTGTTAATATTCTGCCACAGGCTGGGCCTGTAATCCCAGCACTTTAGGAGGCCAAGGCAGGCGGATCACCTGAGGTCGGGTGTTCAAGACCAGCCTGGCCAAGATGGTGAAACCTGGTCTCTTAAAAAAAAAAAAAATTCTGCCATAATTGCTTTCTTATTTTATAAATCTTTTCTTTACATCAAAAAGCAAAGGAAAATATAAAAAAAGTTTAATATTGCTTTTGTTTTATAAAAATAATCTAGATAACCTATAATTCTTTTTTAAAATTTTATTATTTTTTTTTATTGCATTTAGGTTTTGGGGTACATGTGAAAAACATGCAAGGTTGTTGCATAGGTGCATACGTGGCAGTGTGATTTGCTGCCTCCCTCCCCTTCACCTATATCTGGCATTTCTCCCCATGCTATCCCTCCCCAACTCCCCACCTCCCCGCTGTCCCCCCCCAACAGACCCCCATGTATAGTGCTCCCCTCCCTGTGTCCATGTGTTCTCCTTGTTCAACACCCGCCTATGAGTGAGAACATGTGGTGTTTGATTTTGTGTTCTTGTGTCAGTTTGCTGAGAATGATGGTTTCCAGGTTCATCCATGTCCCTACAAAGGACGTGAACTCCTCGTTTTTAATGGCTGCATAATATTCCATGGTGTATATGTGCCACATTTTTCCTGTCCAGTCTATCATCGATGGGCATTTGGGTTGGTTCCAGGTCTTTGCTATTGTAAACTGTGCTGCAATGAACATTCGTGTGCATGTGTCCTTATAGTAGAACGATTTATAATTCTTTGGATATATACCCAGTAATGGGATTGCTGGGCCAAATGGAATTTCTATTTCTAGGTCCTTGAGGAATCGCCACACTGTTTTCCACAGTGGTTGAACTGATTTACACTCCCACCAACAGTGTAAAAGTGTTCCTATTTCTCCACATCCTCTCCAGCATCTGTTGTCTCCAGATTTTTTAATGATCGCCATTCTAACTGGCGTGAGATGGTATCTCAATGTAGTTTTGATTTGCATTTCTCTAATGACCAGTGATGATGAGCATTTTTTCATATGTTTGTTGGCCTCATGTATGTCTTCTTTTGTAAAGATAACCTATAATTCTATCTTAAAATCAAGAAATGCTACCTGATATCAATGCCCAAGTTTGCACTGGTGTTTACAATGGAGTTGATTATCTAAAATAACTGTATCTAACTTTTAATGTAGTAATTTGAGAACTAGAGATTTGGTTAACTTAGTCAAAATTCGTTATTTTTATAGATGAAGGGGGAAAAAATGAAATCCAGAGAGATAAAGTGACTTTTCCCAAGTTATGCATCCAATGTACTATTTCACTCACTCAAATATTTACTGAATGTCTATTACATGGCAAGCACTGTATTAGGCAGTGAGTATTTAGTGGTGAGTAACACAGATACCATCCAGTGCCAGGGCTGGGACCAGAACATAGTCTTTGTGATTTGGGGTCCTAGGCCCTTTCCACTAGAACCCAAATTCAATAATTAGATTAGATGATTCAAGAGCTATCCTTCCTATGTCCAGAAAGTAAGTTCCCTTTGTCCACAATGCCATCATCAGGTACCCCATACAATTGGCCTCCTGGGTTCTTCCATGATGAAGATATAGCGATTCTTCTGAGAGGACCAAGTTTGTGAGCCCCAAGAAGTCCCTTAAGGGTAAGAGACTCAACTAGAGATGTGCATATGCGGAGGCTGAGTTATCAGTCAGATTTCCCCAGTCACCCACTTCTCTGGCTACTGTGTTTAGAAGCATAAATCTACTTCACTCATCTGGCCCTAAATCTTCAGTTAAATCTTAGAACTTTGTGTGAAACTTCAAATAGAATTAGTTAATCATCTTAGATTCCACAAAGGACTTTAAAACTGAACTTTTCTTACTTCTGAAAAATAAAGTGGTTTATAAGACAGCCATAACATACTTTTACACAAGTTTACTTATGCATATTCCTCCTTATATTTGCCTCCAGACTTGTGAAGAAAAACCAAGAAACTTTTTTCCTATATCATTGCTTTTCCTAAAATAATTTTTCTGTCATGAAGCAGCAATCACCACTACCAACAGATGTTTTCCAAAATGTAGTAATACACAAAATGTAACATACCAAGGTGAACAAATGTTAAAGGCATACATGGTAAAGAGCTAGTAACCATCACCTCTACCACCTCACCCAGTTCTTTCAAATTATTCCACTCTTTCTGGGTCAGTGAGTAAAACTGCCTCTCTCAGTACACCTCCAAATAAATATATGAACATACTAAAATTGTTGCATCATTTTTAGTATGATGTCTATCCTTCTGCCCCTGGAATAAATGTCCTTAGGAATTAAACCAAACTCCTAAAAAGAAATCTGAAGTCCTATTACTTTGCAAATCCCTTTCTAGTAATACAGACATACCCTACTATACGGAGTCAACCATTGCTCTTTTAACAAGAGCTTAAGTCCTATTACTTTGCAAATCCCTTTCTAGTAATACAGAGATACCTTACTATACAGAGTCAACTGTTGCTCTTTTAACAAGAGCTAATTAAATTACTTAAAGATGCAGGTAAATCACCATTTATTAAACACCTTTATCAAGTCACTTTTATTGAGTGGCTGCTACAATATAAATCTGTTAATAAAAATACTTCCCAGAGTAAAGAGATAAAATTGTTTCCCCAGGAAGAATATTTCTTGGGTGGGTGCAGTGGGTTAACCCTGTAACCCTAGCACTTTGGGAGGCCCAGGCGGGTGTATCACAAGCCCAGGAGCTTGAAACCAGCCTGGGCAATATGGTGAAACCCCATCTCTACAAAAATTAGCCAGGAATAGTGATGGGCACCTTAGTCCCAGATACTGAAGAGACTGAAATGGGAGAATCACTTGAGTCTAGGAGGTGGAGGTTGCAGTGAGCCCAAATTGTGCTACTGCACTCCAGCCTGGGAAACAGAGTGAGACCCTGTCTCAAATAAATACAGTCAAAAGCATTACAAAAAAAGAAAAGAAAAGAAAAAAGATTTCCTGAAATGTTATGCAAAAGGTATAGGAAGACCAAAAAGTAGTGACCATAAGAATAACACACACACAAAATGAAGAGAATAAAAACAGATTAATTGAATTTTGGGTTTATCAAATCATAAATAGTATAAGAGTAATACAACATTAGTGAATCACTTTAGGGAGAAAAACATCTCATCGAGATGAAATAATGAAGGTAAGAATTAAGCAGAAATTCTAGAATGCCAATTAATGTCAAAAGAGTGTTAAAAATTGAGTGAATTGTTTCTGAGATAGGGTCTCACACTGTTGCCAAGGCTGGAGGGCAATGGCACAATCACATCTCACTGCAGCTTCAAACTCCTGGGCTCAAGCAATCCTTCCACCTCAGCCTCCTCAGTAGCTGGTACTACAGGCATGTGCCACCATGGCCAGCTATTTTTTAATTTTTTGTAGAGATGAGCTCTCACTATGTTGCCCACGGTGGATTCAAACTCCTGGCCTCAAGTGATCCTCCTAAATTTGTTTAAAAAAATTTTTTTTTAGTATTTCCATAATTACTAAATGAGAGAAAAGATTTAAGACTAGTTATAAGAAACACAGGTTGGAGAGAGATGAGAGGAAAAACAGGAATACAGATTGAGTGAAACAAGTGCAGTTTGAATATAATATTCCTTACATACCCAGCCTGCTTCTCTCATAACAGTCCTCCAACTCAGCTCCATTATTTGCTTTTTCTATTACAACTGGACTTACCACCACATGCCCATAGTTGCCTTTCAACTATTATAATAACTGGTACGCTGCTTTCCACCTATCCTTCCTCCAATCAATTCAACTGCCTGAGTGTAGATTCCATCGTAATATTCACCTGTGTAAAAATACTTCTCCTTTCGGCTGGGTGCAGTGGCTCATGCCTGTAATCTCAGCACTTTGGGAGGCTGAGGCTGGTGTACTGCTTGAGCTCAGGAGTTCGAAACCAGCCTGAGTAACATGGAGAAACCCCATCTCTACAAGAAATACGAAAATTAGCTGTGCATGGTGGTATGCACCTGTAGTCCCAGCTACTTGGGAGGATTGCTTGAGCCTGGGAGGCAGAAGCTATAGTGAACCAAGATTGTGCCACTGCACTCCAGCCTGGATGACCGAGTGAGAACAAAAACAAAAAAGAACAACAACAACAAAAACAACATTTCTCACTTCCATAGTCCTCAGATCACTAAACTTAAACTTCTAGCTTGATAACAATCTATGGCCAGGTGCAGTGGCTCACGCCTCTAATTCCAGCACTTTGGGAGGCTGAGGCAGGCAGATCACCTGAGGTCAGGAGTTCGAGACCAGCCTGGCCAACATGGTGAAACCCCACCTCTACTAAAAAAAATGCAAAAATTAGCCAGGCGCGGTGGCAGGCGCCTGTAATCCCACCTACTTGGGAGGCTGAGGCAGGAGAATTGCTTGAACCCGGGAGGTGGAGACTGCAGTAAGCCAAGATCGCACCATTGCACTTCAGCCTGGGTGACAGAGTAAAACTTCGTCTCAAAACAAATAAATCTATATTACTCCTTATTACCAACTTAATTACTGCCCTGAGTCTTCCAGTGAAACTGGGTTATTCAACTTCCTATCCTCAATTATGCCTTATATATTTCTGACTCCATACCTTTGCTCACAGTCACCATCTCTAAAATACTGTCCAATTTCCTATTACCTAATTCTTACTTATTCTTCAAGATCCAACCAGAATAATACATTCTCCCCAAATATATATATATATTATATTCCTTGTACCCAGTGCCTGGTACAAAGTAGACATTCAAATAGCACTTGATTAATATTGACACAGGCCCACTTTATTCAAATGACAATGAATTACAGAATCAGTTTCAACAGATGTTTTATAGAAATATTTACATAGTCTATATAATTTCAATTATTTTCTCACTTTAAGCCCTCTGTGAAACATATCATAAATTATAAATTAATAATATCCAAATGTTTCTTTTTCTTTTTTTGATGGCGTCTCGCTCTATAGCCAAGGCTGAAGTACAATGGCATGATCTCAGCTCACTGCAACCTCTGCCTCCTAGGTTTGAGTGATTCTCCTGCCTCAGCCTCCCGAGTAGCTGGAATTACAAGCATGCACCACCATGCTGGCTAATTTTTGTATTTTTAGTAGAGACAGGGTTTCACCACGTTGACCAGGCTGGTTTTGAAGTCCTGACCTCAGGTGATCTGCCCGCCTCAGCCTCCCAAAGTGTTAGGATTACAGGCGTGAGCCACCTCGCCCAGCCAATAATATCTATTTCTCATAAAAATGATTTTAAAATTCTTCCATCTTACCTACTGCATTTTTGTTTTCTTATCTCTTTCCTATACCTATCAAGGTTCATCTTAATTACCCTGGCTTCTCTAAATATTCTTCCTAGCTGAACTAATAATGAAAGAGAAACCCTGAATCCTAGTTCTAGCTCAGAACTAGATCCCACTAAATAAAAATCTTAGATAAACCTACAAAGTCTACTTTTCATATTTTCATGTGTAAGAGCCTTTCTGGCTCTAAATTCTATACTATTTCCTTCTCTCTAAAATCCTCCATTAAAAAAATAAAAACTCCACTTCTGGTCACATCTGACCTGCTTTTCTAAGCAAGAAACCTCAGGTTTATTTATTTTGACTAAGAGTTTAAATCTGACAAGCTAATTTGTAGCTTCTAAGAATTACTAGTAGGAAGGATGTGCCTCACTTGAGCTTCCTCTCACTACTCATCCCCCACCTACCTCCTAAGAATCTCCAACAGAATAGCCAGCTAACTCTAAAAGTTTTATGTATCTATTTTCTTTGTACTTGTTAGCATTCTTATTGTATAACGTTTATTATAACAGCATCTATAAGCCCAATTTATCTTTTTCTGGCATTGTGTTGTCACTACTCAAAACCGTTCAATAGCACCTTACCTTCTCTTGATCCCAAAGCCTTGGATTTTTTTTTTAATAAACCTAAAATATACTGTCTCTTGATGAATAACTGCATGTGCTTTCTCCTGGGGCCGGGGTGGCTTCACTACCATTCCTCTTTGGCATCTGGCACAAAACCAGTGACATATCCATCTGTACCTGTAACTACTGCCAGTCTTTAAGAGCAGAAGAGTCATCTTATAAAGTTCCTCACTCCAAAAAACCTGTGAATCAAATCAAGTGGCCAACACACTGTGTGTTGAGAATCTTAAGGAACCTAATGAGATAAATGCACCATCATGTTAATCAACCTGAACCTCTCAATCATCTCTGGGTCTTTTTCTCTAAAAAAAAAAAAAAAAAAAGTTCCCATCCTCTAAATAGTTTAGTGAAGAGAATGTCCCTAGAGTATTTAACTTTTGCTGCCTCAAATTTTACAATTATCTTCCTTTATTCACTTTTGTACAACTGCAAATTGTATCACATACCACTCCATGAAACAAATTTTTAAAAGTATTAAGATGTTTGTATTATGTCCACTCCCCATATTTTTTTTTTTCAGAAAAGTACCTTAAGATTATTATTACTGGGCAATGCTTTACACATATAACAAAGAAACTTGCTTTAGCAGTCATTTAAAATTTTAACAAGTATCTTTATGCTATGGTTTATGTGCTACAAAAAGCCTAGCATGAAAATAATTCTGATGCAACGCTGTTGAGAGGCAGCGCCTAATGGCAGATGAGGCTGCAAGTTCAATCACCTACTTTCTCTTGCCCTCTCTTTGACCTTTCACCATGGGATGACTCAGCAAGAAGGCAAGAAGGCCCTCACCAAATGCCTACACCTTGACAGCGGACTTCCCGGCCTCCAGAACTAAGAGAAATAAATTTTTCCTTATAAATTACCTTGTCTGTGATTTTGTTATAGCAACACCAAACTATGACAGAGTTTTATGTCTAATTCTGCTCAAAAACCTTTATATCTTCAGTCTTTTGAACTCTTTGACCTTCAAGAAGGTACAGTAAAAATGCGAATAATACCAAGAACTCTAATTAGATCTTGAAAAATAAATAAGCTGGAGTCTGTGTGTGGGAAGGGATTCTAGCTAGAGTCACAAACAATCTTGATGAAAAATATAAAGTAATCTTTTAAAAAGTCTGCTTCAGAAACATGACTTTTTGGTTCTAGAAAATATGTCTCAAGGATAAGCACAAGAGATGAACATAACCAAAAATAAACTGGGCTAATTAAAAGAATAAAAGCTAAAACAAAACAAACTTTGGAGGCTAGTACAGAATATAACAAAAGTGGCTTTTTCACTATGGGCAAAAGAAGAAGATGGACAAAATAGGCTTACCAGTTTCAACTCTTATTTCTGTTCTAACTCATCCAACAGGGGAAAAAACATTAAGATTTATCAGATACCTATGTCCTTGAACAAACTAGCTAGATAGCTATATTCTTATTCAACCCTCAAGACAATCCTGTGAAGTTCTATCATGCCCACTTTATAAATGAGCAGACTCAGAGAGATTAACCTGTTTTAGTCATATCATTAGTAGGTGGCAGATCCAGAATAAGAATCGAAATTATGTGAGACCACCCAAATTATATGAGACACTAAAATCTAATTCTCCTCAAAGAAAAAATAAGGTAAAGGGTCTTAACATTAGAAAGAATGACCAACATTAAAAAAACATATAGCCTGGTACCATGGCTCATGCCTGTAATCCCAGCACTTAGGGAGGCTGAGGCGGGCAGATCACTTAAGGTCAAGAGTTCAAGATCAGTCTGGCCAACATGACAAAACCCTGTCTCTACTAAAAATAAAAAATTAGCTGAGTGCGGTGGCAGGTACCTGGAATCCCAGCTACTCAGGAGGCTGAGGCAGGAGGATCGCTTGAGCCAGGAGGCAGAAGTGGTAGTGAGCTGAGATTGAGTCTGGATGACAGAGTGAGACTCTGTCTCAAAAAAAACCCACAAAAGCTGAAGTCCCCATGTGACAGTGAGCTGGATCCCCGCTCCAGGAGATGCTCGACTTTGCGTCCCGGACCTCGGTACCATTATTATAAAAATGTTAACAACATTTAGATACTTTAAATGTTAATAAAACTTTTTTTTAGTCTCTTTTCCTGATGAAGTTCACAATCTAATTTCAGAGAGACAAATACACAGCAAACCCTGGGGAACAATTATAAAGTAATACAGAAGCGTCCAGAGAGCAGTGTACAAATTACAAACACAAATTAAAGAGCAAGGAAAGAAAGAACTATAATTTCACTAGTATATCTTTCTATCGCACTTCTCTTAGGTCATCAATTATGTACACTCTATCCTTTCTTCCTCTATACCAGCAAAATTGAAAATAATGAAAGAAGAACCCAGTTTAATAGACTAACTGAAATGTTATGACTGTTTTTAGTTCCCAAGATGCAAACCTGAAAGATAAACCAAACACAGGTGACATCATGAATCTGTAGTGCTGAGATAACCAGGTCAAATCAACTGTAAATAATTCTGCTTAATGACACAACTATTTATCAGATGAACACCTTGTCAAAGTGTAAGAAAAGGGTACTTTTATACCTAATGAAAAGACTCTCTTGCTTGTGGTACAAATGCTAGGTTTTATACTGACCAACTATAACAAAATTAGTTAAGCTACCTTCAAAAGCAAGCACTGTAATGTGACAAAAGAGACCAATCACAAGTAAAACAGTTGGGTTCCATTTTCATTCATATAACTACTACAGGAATCTTTGATATCATTCACTCTGTTCCACATTTGTTTTCTACCAGTCAAAATTACCTTTTAAAACATTACTGAAATTCTCTAACGTAACGTAATTTTGGTACATAGCCTTTAGCAAATTCTTACTCAAATTCTGAAATCATAAAAATTCACAAAAATAAATCATACCAAACACTGACACTAACCAACAACCTAACTGCAAAATCTAGGAGAAAAATGTATTAATTATAAGGTAGACAGAAAGGTCAAGATTAAGAAAAATTACCTAAACTCTGCTTCAGGAAAATTCCTATGTGAAAGCTCATAGACCTAAGGCTCTCCCAAAGGGAGAACTGAATAGCTGGTCAACTTCAGTCAAGTAAGGTACTATCCATGCTTCCATTCCCAACTTTCTATATCCTGACAGAGGATGTTTTAAAAAGAAAGAAAACACGAAGGCTGGGCAAGGTGGCTCTCGCCTGCAATCCCAGCACTTTGGAAGGCTGAGGCAGGAGGACTGCTTGAGCCCAGGAGTTCAAGATCAGCTTGGCAATATGGCAAAACCTCTTCTCTACCAAAAAAAAAAAAAAAAAATTAGCCAGGCATGTAGTGTGTGCCTGTAGTCCCAGCTACTTGAGAGGCTGAGGTGGGAGAATGACTTGAGCCTGGGTAGTCGAGGCTACAGTGAGCAATGACTGCACCACTGCACTGTAGCCTGGGTGACAGAGTGAGACCCAGTCAAAAAAAAAGAAAAAGAAAACATCAACAGAATAAGTAATAAGGGTGTGTCAGGGTACCAGGGCAGCAAGAAGAGAATGAGCAGTAACACACAGAATTCTGGAAGTTTATAGTCCCACCTGTAGAGGCATGGAGTCCAGGCCGAAGTTACTGATGGCACAGTGTATTCAAAACTTAAGTTTTACCCTCAACAACTTAAACAAAGGAACATACCTCAAAATAGTGAAAGTCATCTATGACAAACCCATAGCCAACATCATATTGAATTGGGCAAAAGTTGAAAGCATATTCCCTAAGAACTGGAACAAAACAAGGATGTCTACTATCACCACTCCTATTCAATGTAATACTGCAAGTCCTAGGCAGAGCAATCAGGCAAGAGAAAAAAAAATGTCATCCAAATGGAAAAAAAGGAAGTCAAATTATCTGCCTTTGCTGATGACAGAATTCTAGTTTTTTTTTTTTTTTTTTTTTTCTTTTGAGACAGAGTCTCACTGTTACCCAGGCTGGAATGCAGTGGTGTGATCCTGGCTCACTGCAGCCTCTGTCTCTCCGGTTCAAGCGATTCTCTCACCTCAGCCTCCGAGTAGCTGGGATTACAGGCATGCATCACCACACCCAGCTAATTTTTGTATTTTTATTTTTAGTACAGACAGGGTTTCACCATGTTGCCCAGGTTGGTCTCAAACTCCTGATCTCAAGTGATTCTCCCGCCTTGGTCTCCCAAAAGTGCGGAGATTACAGGCGCGACCTACTGTTGATATTATTCTATACCTAGAAAACCCTACAGATTCTGCCAAAAGGCTCCTAAACCAGATAAATTACTTCAGTCAAGTTTCAGCATATGAAAATCAGTAGTAACAGATGTGATGCCGTGCGTTTTGTAGCCCTAGCTACTCCAGGGGTGAAGCCAGAGGATCGACTGAGCCCAGGACGCTGAGGTTGCAGTAAGCTGTTATTGCACCATTTAACTAATTTTGTTATAGTTTGACATTATGAAGTCTAGCAACTCCAGCCTGGGCAACAGAACAAGACCCTATTAAAAAAAAAAAAAAAAAAAAAAAAAAGGTAGCATTTCTATTCACCAATGACGTTCAAGCAGAAAACCAAAAAATGCAATCCCATTTATGATAACCACAAAAGACATAAAATACCTAGAAATATACCTAATCAAGGAGATGGAAGACTCTACAAGAAGAACTACAAAACACTGCTGAAAGAAATCACAGACGACACAAACAAATGGAAAAACATTCCATCTTCATAGATTCCAAATGTCAACATCATTAAAATGTCCAGACTGCCCAAAGTAATCCCAGCACTTTGGGAGGCAGAGGCGGGCGGATCACATGAGGTCGGGAAATCGACCAAATAGAGAAACCCCACCTCTACTAAAATTACAAAATTAGCCAGGCGTGGTGGCACATGCCTGTAATCCCAGCTACTCGGTAGGCTGAGGCAGGAGAATTGCTTGCACCTGGAAGGCGGAGGTTGCTGTCAGCAGAGATCTCGCCACAGTAAGAGCGAAACTCCATTTCAAAAAAAAAAAAAAAAAAAAAAAGTTAATGATGTTAATGGTTAAACCATTCTCCCATTTGCAATATTACATAAAAGATGATATATTCCCGGCACATAGAACACTGTACAGGGAGTTGTTTTATTTATAATTAGGAGAAATTGCAATGTTTTTAGTTTTCACCAAAAATAAAGTCTCACCATCATATTTTCTAACTCTCTTAAACATCACCTTAAACTGATGTTTTAATTATTATTTTAAGGATTTCCTTGGTCTTCAACGAGTAAGCAAACAGTTGGATAAGTAGAAAATCTAAACTTTAATATACAAATACATGAAGTTCTTAAAAGAAGGTTTTAAATGAATGATGTCCAACACCAGCATTCCAATGTATCAGGACTCTGATGATTTACTAATCTGGTTATCCTGGGATGGTCAGTTTATCCTGAGAAAATGTCATCTTTAGGGGTGTAAGATTCTCATTTCTATAATTCTACAATTTTGGTGTTTCTTCCCTAATCTTCAGGGCCTTTCAGTCCCCACCTCCAACTCCACTTACCGTATAAAATGCATCGTTGCCCTGCTTCTAATGCCTATTTGGTTAAAAACAAAATCATTTATAAGAACACTGCCGAAAACGACCGAGATCTTTCCTGCGAGTCCACAAGACAACTGAAAGGAAGAACGAGATGCCAGAGCAGGCAACTCCTGAGAGGCAGGTGAGGCGGGAATGCGAGCAAACTGTCAAAGTTTAAAAGAACAAGGTGCTCCTTTTCGGACACTTTGGAAATCGCAAACCTTCCCTCCACGCCCTCCAGCAGTCCGTCGCCCCACTCGCACACTCAACAGTGCCCCCAAGTCCAGGAGAAAAACGGCGGCTGTCACTCCCGGGTCCTCTCCAACGACCCGAATTAACCTTCACCTAGCCAGGCAGCGAGGCCGCCCGGCATAACCCCGGAAAAGAGGGCAGGAAAAGTGAAATGAGTGACAAACGCTTGGCGCTCCTCCGCCGACGCGGCGCCTACTCATCCCCATCTCCGCAGGCAGCCGGGTGGCTATGGCGTGACGCTGCCGACCGGTCCTCCGTACTAACAGGTGTCCCCCCCGTCTTTGCCTTTCAGCGTTTAACCTTCTCGTACCCTCCTTCCCCATTCCCACTGTTGTAGGAGGCAAAAAAAAAAAGTCAGCAGTTGTACTTGGAAGAAAGGAGGGCGGCCTGACCGCGAGAAGGCTGGCTGTGGAAGGGCGCCGGCACCGTTCTGCAGGACCAAAGATACAGCCAGCTAGGCCGCGAAGCCGGGGCGTCGCGTAGCCAGCGGCGCCGAGCAGAAGCGCGGCGGGGAGGCAGGGACCCAGTGCACATACTCACCAAATCTGGAACTTGAGCAGCGGCCCCGTGGCGTACTGCATCTTTAATCTCTTGCTGGGCACGCCGCCCAGGTTGGCCGAGGCCTCGCTCCGGACCACCGCCGACGCCGCCACCAGGAGAAGCAGCAGAAGCCTCATCTTAATTGAGCCAGCCGCTTCGGCAGACCTCAGAGTGATACTGCAGCCAGCCCACAGCCCAGGCGCGAGCTGCTCCCCACTGCGCAGGCGCGATTAGCCAAGGTCGGGGGAGGGGAGCAGGAATGCGCCTGCGCGGCCCGGCGCCGGCGCACACTCCTGGAAAGAAAAGCTGACCTGTTTCACCGTCCTGACTCACCACCATGTTGGTAGTGTGTCAGACTGTGCGACGGCATGAGAAGGGCAGACAGGGAGCAAAGTCGCTAGTGGGGTGTCACACGGCCTATGTCTGAGGCAGTTTTGAGTTCTGCATCCAGTTTTAGCAGTTTATCCATTTATCTGCCTAAGACACTTGGAAACATCTACTTGACAGCCCTGATTACAGTGTTGGCGGATAGAAGGGAGGAGACTCCTGACCCTCAGGATAGTAATGCTGAAATTTTTGGGGTGCCCTGTTATGGCCTTTTCATTGATCTTACAATATTGTTTTATCTTAAAAGCATATTAAACATAAGTTTTTTAAAAACCTTTGGCCGGGTGCTTTGGCTCATGCCTGTAATTCCAGCACTTTGGGAGGTCGAGATGGACAGATTTCAAGGTCAGGAGATCGAGACCATCCTGGCCAAAATGGTGAAACCCCGTCTCTACTAAAATACAAAAAAATTTAGCCGGGCGTGGTAGCGCGCACCTATAGTCCCAGCTACTTGGGAGGCTGAAGCAGGGGAATCCCTTGAACCCGGGAGGCGGAGGTTGCAGTGAGCTGAGATCGTGCCACTGCACTCCAGTCTGACGACAAAGCGAGACTCTGTTTCAAAACAAAACAAAACAAAAAACCAACAACAAACTTTGGACAATTCCAAACATATACAAAAATAGAATAACTACCTTAGCAAGCTTTAACAGTTACTAACATTTTGACAATCTTGATTTGTGTATATCTCTAAACACTACTTCCCTTCCTAGTCATAGTTGGAAGCCAGTCTCAGACATCCTATCATTTCATCTATATATATATTAACACGGTCTCACTGTTACCCAGGCTGGAGTGCAGTAGCATGATCATAGCTCACTGCAGGCTGAAACCCCTGGGTTCAAGCAATCCTGCCTCAGCTTCCAAGTAGTTGGGAATACAGGCACAGGCAACTACACCTGGCTTACAATAATTTAAGCATATACCTCTAAAAAATAACTATTATTTGAAAAAAAATGACTACAGTATCATTATCTCACCTTTAAAAAAATAGTAATTGCTTAATATTAGACAGTGTTCAAATTTATCCTGTGGTCTTAATAACTACTTATTTTCCTACTGTTCATTTGTTCAAATCAAGATCAAAATGAAATTTATACATTGTCATTGGTTGATATGTCTTTTAGGACCTGTCAAAGACTAAGACCAGAAACACACCAGCAATTGAACAATTTTGTTTATGATTAAGTGCAGCAAAAGGGATGCTATGGTTTGAATATGTCCCCCAAAAAGCATGTGTTGGAAATTTAATACCCATTGTAAAAGTGTTGGGAGGTGGCACCTAATGGGAGATGGGGCCTAATGGGAGGGCTCCACCCTCATGAATGGATTAATGCCAATTATAAAAGGGTTTAAGTCTTTGATTTCTACCTATTGCTCTTTCACTCTTGCACTCTCCTGCACATTTACCTTCTACCACTGGATGATAGAACACAAAGCCCCCATAAGATGTGGAGCCCTTGATCTTGGAATTTCCAGCGTCCAGAACTATGAAATAAATCTCTGTCTTTATTAATTACTCAATCTCAGTTATTCTGTTATAGCAGTCCAAGATGGACTAAGGCAGGAATGCACACCACGGGAAACCATGAGAAGACTCAATAAGGAGGTGTTAGGATCTGGGGCTTGATTGGATGATTTGGAAAATGGAACTGGGGTGCTGAGTGGTTCTATGGTCAGAGGTGTTCAAACCAGAGTGAGTTCATCTTGTGTGGGGACTGGGTAAAATGAGGTGGAAACCTGCAGGACTGCATTCCCAGTCTGGAGTGCAGTGGCACGATCTTAGCTCACTGCAACCTCTGCCTCCTGGATTCAAGCAATTCTCATGCCTCAGCCTCCTGAGTAGCTGGGACCACAGGCACATGCCACCATGACCAGCTAATTTTTCTATCTGTAGTAGAGAAGGGGTTTTACCATGTTGCCCAGGGTGGTCTTGAACTCCCAGTCTCAAGTGATCTGCCCACCTCAGCTTCCCAAAGTGCTGAAATTATAGGCGTGAGCCACCGTGCCCAGCCTCGCTTAGGTTTTTCTGTTACCATTCCCACCTTCAACTCCTAAACAGAATTATAGACAAGGCAATACTTGCAAGTTGAGATAGTAGACTGTCCGTGTCTGGGAGGCCATTACACAGAGGTGAGAACCCTAACCAGCAAGTTGTTTAGGCCAGCAAGCTTAAAAAGCAAGGGCCAAACCTCTGTACGAGGTAGGGGCTAGAGTAAGAGCCTACAATAAATTCTGGAACGAGGACTTTTAAAATCCAGTTATCTAAAAAACGCAGAGCTCAAATGTAAGAACAAACAAAATCATAACTAGCATCACGTTGCTTTGCACAAGCATCAAAACTAATGCTGTATGATACTGTTTTTTACTTACTAAAAATAAAAGTGAAAAAGACTAATGATGTACACCTGGTTTTATTTTGCGGTTTTAAGTTTTGGTTGCTGTGCTGGAGGGATAGTAGGATATGCCCAAGTCACCAGCCCCTCCATAAAAGTCTCAGACCCTGAAACTCAAAGGGGCTTCCCTGGACAGAGACATACCACACATTCACTGCCAGAGAGAGAAAGAGAGAGCGAGGGAACCCCTGTGTAGCGGTGGGAAATGCTGAGGAAGCCTGTGCCTGGCCTCTCTGAACTCCCTTGAGGCATATCATTTTCCCACTGCTTTTGCTCTGTAACCTTTGCTATAATGAGCCTTACTATGAATATTATTTGCTGTACCATTTTGTGAGTCCTTCTACCTAATCACTGAACTTGGGTCATTAGACCTCTGAAACAGAGGGCATGGGAGTAGTTCAGGGAGTACAGGATAGAGGAGGACCTGGTGAGCCTAGGGCCTTGGAAGAAGCTTATCAGGAAAACAAAATATATTCACTTATCAAGTTGTAATAATTGTGGGAGAAAAAAAACTGTACTCAGTTTTGGTGATATTGTGGGGAAAAGGGTCATTTTATTATACTAACTTGGGAAAATAAGTAAGTCCAGTTTTTTGGAACTATAATTTTCAACATAAACCCAAAGCCTTAAAATGTACATGAACCCTGACCCAGCAATTCCACTTCTAAATCTAACCTAGAGAAATAATAATGTATAACTAAAGACTTTAATTACAAAAATGTTCATCAGAATGTTATTTTATAAATTTATAAATCAGAAACAATCTCAGAGTCCAACACCGAGTTAAATAAATCATGGTATATTAATTTGGTGGCATTTTAACAACCATTAAAAATGACTTACAAGTTTTTATATATGTGTAAGCTATATGCAGAATAATATACAAAGAACCAAAAAGTGGTTGATTTCTGAGAGAAGAACAGGCAACAGAGCAGCTAGGGAACAGAGATGGCAGAGAAGTCATTCTTATTGCATAAGTAACTTTTGTATTTTAAAATTTTGTGCTGTTGTCATGTTACACTTATTCAAAAGTAAATAAAATAAACGTTTTATAATTCAATGAAAAATAAAGTGCTCAACATAGAGTGTTAAGAAAAAAATTGGATTATGAAACAGTAAAGTGTTACTAGATTATTTATATATATTTTTAAGTACATAAAAAGGAAGATATGGATAAAAATGTTTTGCTTGGCTATATTTCCTGCTAAACATATGGTATTTTGGTAATAAGAAAAAAAAGATAGCTGAGCATGGTGGCACACACCTGTGATCCCAGCTGCTCAGGAGGCTGAGGTGGGAGGATTGCTTGAGCCCAGGTGGTCGAGGCCACAGTGAGCCAATGACTGTACCACTGCACTCAAGCCTGGGTGACATAGCAAGATGCCATCTTTAAAAAAAAAATTTGGCCAGGCCGGTGGCACATGCCTGTAATTCCAGCACATACCAAGGAGGGGAGGATCACTTGAGTCCAGGAGTTCAAGACCAACTTGGGCAACATGGTGAAACCCTGTCTTTACAAAAAAAATATGAAAATTAGCCAGGCATGGTGGTGCACACCTGTAGTCTCAGCTACTGAGGTGGTTGAGGCAGAAGGATTGTTTGAGTAAGGGAGTTCAAAGCTGCAGTGAGCCATGATCACACCACTGCACTCCAACCTGGGTGACAGCGAAAGATCCTGTCTCAGAAAAAAAAAAAAAAAAGAATTTTTTAAAATAAATAAAAATTTGAAAAGAAAAAATAGAGAAGTAGAAAACAAAAATCTCCTCAGGTCTTAGTGGCTCCCGACTCAGAGCCAGCAGTCTTGGTGTGGTTGGCCACGATCTCTTCCTCTTCTAGGCTACAGGGGGATGTCTAGAAACAAACCAAAGAGCTTCTTGTAGGTCAGACGGAGCTGGAATTTCAGTAGCTTCTATGCATGGTTGACTTTATGGGTATGTGACCTATGTAGTCACACAGGACCCTGCAGTTGGTTTAAGGCTCTGTTGTCACAGCTTTGAAATTCTTAATAATTTTGAATAAAGAACTTCGCATTTTCATTTTGCATTGGGTGCTGCAATTATGAAGCCAGTCCTACTTATATGCCCAAGGCTGATCACTTCTCTACCACCATTAATATGACCAAACTGTCCATCTGAAATTCCTTGAAAAAGTTTTTCACTGCCAGTGTTTAAAATGCAAACGTCTGCTTGAACTTTGTGATCTAAATGTATTATTTCAATCAATAAATTATGAACCAGGTGTGGTGGCTCACACCTGTAATCCCGCACTTTGGGAGAAAGAGGAGGGAGGATCACTTGAGCCCAGGAGTTTAAGACCAGCCTGGGCAACATGATGAGACTCTATCGCTATAAAAAAAAAAAAAAAAGTTATTTTTTGAGACAGTCTTGTTCATTGCCCAGGCTGGAGTACAGTGGCACGATCTTGGTTCACTACAATCTCCGCTTCCAAGATTCAAGCGATTCTCCTGCCTCAGCCTTTCGAATAGCTGAGATTACAGATCCACACCACCATGCCCAGCTAATTTTTTTGCATTTTGTAGGAGAGATGGAGTTTCACCATGTTGGTCAAGCTGGTCTCCAACTGCTGGCCTCAAGTGATCCACCTGCCCCAGCCTCTCAAAGTGCTGGGATTACAGGCATGAACCACCGCACCTGGCCTACACATTTTTTTTTTAAAATTTAGCCAGGCATGGTGGCATGTACCTGTAGTTCCAGCTACTCAGGAGGCTGAGGTGGAAGAATTGCTGGAACCCAGGATGTTGAGGCTGTAGTGAGCCATGATCATGCCACTGCAATCTAGCCTGGATGACAAACAAAGACCTTGTTTCAAAAAAAAAAAAAAAGTATGAATGTATTATTTCAGATATGACTGGAGGAGTGGAAGAGGAGCCACAAGCTAGGGACTTCAGGTTCCCTAAATGGGGACCAGATGTCCCCGCTGAAAAGAGGGAAGAAGATGCAAAAACAAAACAGAGTGGCCACAAAGATCCTCTCCAATGAGATCACAATTCTAGGATTTGCTCTTTAGTTTCAATGTACATAGTCAAACAAAACTGACTGGAGGTAATTTTGCCCAATAGTGTAAAGGCGAAAAGCTCTACTTTGCCAGGACTGAGACTCTAAAAATACAGCTGAATTTACTTTCAAAAGGAATTTGAGTCCTAAAAGGTTTGTGGATGTATTCCCAATTACATAGTGCCTGATTTGCAACTACTCCTGGGGTAAATCCCTGGGTTACCCATTCCTGGGTTACCTGTTTTTCTCACTTCCAAGAGTACTCATTCCCAATTCTCCGACTCAATCCTCAAACAAGAAACTGAGGAGGCGTCCTGGGTGATGGCTCCCACTCAGTTGCAACGTCTCTCCCTCACTGCCCCCTTTCCTTCCCTCTTTCTCTGTTCCTTTCATGTATATCTCTTTCTCCATAATGCCTTTCTCTCTTTCTCTCCTCATTTCCAGTTTTTGTTTAATGATCTTAGAAAAATCTGTTTTCCTTCTTTCCCTCCCATTATTTTGTTTGTAAACACTGGATGACCTCAATCATGGTTAAGCTTGAGAATGGTGAAATTTATACCAGGGGAAAGAGAAGATAAGCTTATATGCTTATCATAAAGAATCAGTATCTAAAGCACAAAAAGTATCCTTGGGAATCTCCTAAAAATGATTTTCCTGTACTTTTTCCTTCATTTTAATCTGATTTTTCTAAAATAAAAAAAAGTATTCAAACTTTCAACAAGAATTTCCATTCTATTTTCTAATTTCTTATTCTTCATTAATTTTTAAATATTAAATAATTTTTAAAAGACAATTTTTGGGAGTTTTAGGTTCACAGCAAAATTAAGCAGAAAATACACATTTCCCACATACCCACTGCATGCATAGCCCCCCTTACTATCAACATCCCCCACCAGAATGTGACAGTTGTTATAAAGGATGAACCTACCTTGACACATCATAAAGTCTGTAGTTTACATTAGGGTTCACTCCTGGTGTTGTATATTCTTTGGATTTGGATACATGTTTAACGACATGTATCCATTATTACAGCATCATGCAGAATATTTTCCCTGATCTAAAATATTTTCTCTCCCCACTAATCCCTGGCAGCTGATCTTTTCATTGTCTCCATAGTTTTGTCTTTTTCAGAATATTATATAGTTGAAATCATACAGTATGAAGCCTTTTTAGATTGGCTTCTTTCAGTTAGTAACATGTATTTCAGTTTCTTCTGTCTTTTCATGGCTTGATAGCTCATTTCTTTTTAGTCCTAAATATATTCCATTATCTGGATGTCTCATGGTTTATTCACCCATTGAAGGACATCTCGGCTGCTTCCAAGTTTTGGCTATTAAAAATGTTTGCTATAAATATATGCAGGTTTTTGTGTAGACTTAAGTTTTCCAGCCCTTTAGGTAAATACTAAGGAGTGCTATGCTGGATTGTGTGTTAAAAGTCCAGTAAAAACCTATACTTTGTTTAGTAAGAAACTGCCAAACTGTCTTCCAAAAAGGCTGTACCATTTTGCATTCCCACCAGCAACAAATGAGAGTTCCTGTTGCTCCACATCCTCATTAGCATTTTTTTTTGTTCTGGCTATTCTAATAGATCTAAAGGGGAATTTGACAATTGTTTTAGTTTGTATTTCCTTGATGATGTATGATGTAGAGCATCTTTTCATGTGGTTATTTTCTATCTGTATATCATCTTTGGTGAGATGTCTGTTAAGGTCTTTGGCCCATTTTTTAATCAGACTTAACTTTATATATTAAACAACTTTTATATGCTTTTAAATAAATGTTAAAATTCATTTATTTAAAGTTTAAAATTCAACTTTAATATATAAATTGGTAGGGCGCAGTGTCTCACACCTGTAATCCCAGCACTTTAGGAGACCGAGGCAGGCGGATCACGAGGTCGGGAGTTCAAGACCAGCCTGGCCAACATGGCAAAACCTTTTCTCTACTAAACATACAAAAATTAGCCGGGTGTGGTGACATATGCCTGTAGTCCCAGCTACTTGGGAAGCTGAGGCAGCAGAATCACTTGAACCCAGGAAGTAGAGGTTGCAGTGAGCCAAGATCGTGTCATTGCACTCCAGTCTGGGTGACACAGTGAGACTGTCTCAAAAAAAAAAAAAAAAAAATATATATATATATATATATATATATATATGTATAAAGTTGTTTTCTTTCTGTGGACTTCTAAGATTTCTTTGTATATTTTGGATAATACCTCTTTATCAGATATATCTTTTGCAAATATTTTTGTGGCTTTTCATTCTCTTGAAAAATTAAGTAATTTTAAACTATTTTATTTTTAACATTTATTTGGAGACAGTTTCGTTCTTGTTGCCCAGGCTGGAGTGCAACAGCGTGGTCTCAGATCACTGAAAGCTTTGTCTCCTGGGTTCAAGCAATTCTCCTGCCCTCAGCCTCCCTAGTAGCTGGGATTACAGGCTCCCATCACCACTCCCAGCTAATTTTTTTTTTTTTTAATGGAACGCTTCACGAATTTGCGTGTTATCCTTGCGCAGGGGCCATGCTAATCTTCTCTGTATCCTTCCAATTTTAGTATATGTGCTGCCAAAGCGAGTTCTAATTTTTTTTTTAAGACAGAGTCTCAGTCTGTCACTTAGGCTGGAGTGCAATGGCACAATCTCGGCTCACTGAAACCTCAGCCTCCTGGGTTCAAGCAATTCCCTGCCTCAGCCTCCTGAGTAGCTGAGATGACAGGTGCTTGCCACCATGCCTGGCTAATTTTTGTATTTTTACAAAACACAAGTTAG
Source organism: Aotus nancymaae (assembly GCF_030222135.1). Taxonomy (NCBI): domain Eukaryota; kingdom Metazoa; phylum Chordata; class Mammalia; order Primates; family Aotidae; genus Aotus; species Aotus nancymaae. Next base: position 44,080,067 of record NW_026988431.1, on the reverse strand, counting down.
GGTTTCACCATCTTGGCCAGGCTGGTCTTGAACTCCTGACCTTGTGATCCACGCCTCAGCTTCCCAAAGTGCTGCGATTACACACATGAACCACTGTGACTGGACTTTTTTTTTTTTTTTTTTAATGAGCCCATACCCAGTTTTTGCATTTAAGGTTTTCACAGGCTTGCCTCAACACCAATGACAGTTTATAATATTCTTTCAATGGGAAAATATTCCTCTTTGCAAATAGTTGACTTATAAATAAACAAACTGCTGGAACGTGATTCATTTGCACCAATAAGAGACCACTATTACAGAACAAGTTTAGGAGGCGGGTGGGAGTAAGTGATGGCGAAAGGCTAAAGAGGGTTAATTCATGGAGTTTGACAATGAGAAAAGACAGACTGGACAACAGAGTAAGACCCTGTCTCTAAATAAATAAGTAAGTAAGTAAGTAAATAAATAAACAGCAGTAACCCAGGCTACTAAAATGGCAAGTGTTAAGTGAGTGAACATATTTTCCAGTTACGTTCTAAAATTTTGAATTCCTCATTAATTTCCCTTTGCTCAAGATCTTTAGAACCCTCTAGTGGCCACATGAGGAATTGGCTTAGGTGAACCATGTAAAAGCTTTTCATTTTTACATTCATGTAAAAAACAATTATATATATGTATATATAATAAGTTATATATGTATATAATGTATATATAACATATTATATATTTTATTTATATATAAAATATATAAACATATTAATATAAATCTAAAAATATAAAATAAATACACACACACACACACACACACACATATAAATAGGCTGGACACAGTGACTCACGCCTGTAGTCTCAGCACTTCAGGAGGATGAGATGGGTGGATTGCTTGAGCCCAGGAGTTTGAGACCAGCTTGGGCGACATGGCAAAACCCTGTCTCTATGAAAAATACAAAAATTAGCTGGGCATGGTGGTGCGTGCCTGTAGTCCCAGCTACTGGGGATGCTGGGTGGGAGGATCACCTGAGCAGTGAGCTGTGATCATATCACTGCACTCCAGCCTAGGCAACAAGGGAAGACCCTGTCTTAAAATGTATACATATATTATAAAATATATTTTTAAAAACCTTTAGAAGTGTGCTTGTCTGACTTCCAATTTAAGATCACAGACTAAAGGTTCAGAAACTGTATTAAAAACTCTGGAATACAGAAAGTAGACAGATTCAGACTGATTTACCTATCATTTCTACAACATAACAGGGGTGAAGTTTGGGGCTGGCAAAGTACTAGAGAGGTTTTCTTTTTTTTTTTTTTTTTTGAGACGGAGTTTTGCTCTTGTTACCCAGGCTGGAGTGCAATGGTGCGATCTCGGCTCACCGCAACCTCCGCCTGTTTTTCTATTTAGAGCAAACTGTTTTTCTATTTAGAGCATCCAATACCTGTTAAATCTTAGTTTTTCCCATTAAGTCTTCCCTGATTCTTTAGTTGTCCTTAACTTTTAAACAAACTGAAATTTATACATTCCATATTGGTCTGCTCAGGCTGCCATAACAAAATACCAGTCTAGATGGTTTAAACAAAGGAACTTTTTTTTCCTCACTGTTCTGGAGGTTAGAAGTCTGAGATGAGGATACCACCAGCATGGTTAGGTTCTGGTGAGGACTCTTTCTTACTTACAGCTGGCTGCATTCTTATCATGTCTTCACATGGCAGAAAGAGACACAACCAGCTCCTTGGTGTCTTTTAGTGTAAGGGCACTAATCCCATCATGAGGGCCCCAACCTCTTCACCTCATTTAAACACACTTACCTTCTAAAAGGCCCATCTCCAAATACCATTGCATTGGAGGTTAGGGCTTCCGCATTGGCGTTTTAGGCTGGCACAGTCTATCTAACTTCCTGTCCATACATTAGTTATCTATATTAGTCAGGTTTTCCAGAGAAACACACACACACACACACACACACAATCTAGAGAGAGAGAATGAGGGATCATGACCTTGGCTAACCCTAATTACCTCCCAAAGGACCCACCTCCAAATACCATCATAGTAGGGGGGTTGGGCTTCAACATATAAATTTTGGGAGGATACAAACATTCAGTCCATAACACACCCAATTCACCTATTTATTTTTAATTTTCTTTTGTGGAGACAGGGTCTCACTATGTTATCCAGTCTAGTCTCCAACTGCTGGGATCAAGTGATCCTCTCACCTCAGCCTTGCAAAGTGCTGAGTTAACAGGTGTGAACCACTGCACCTGAGCCCCAACTCACCTTTGTCATGCTAATTTCAGACTTAAGTACCCAGATGGATAAATAAATGAACATTTTAAGCAATCACATGGTGCTCCCTGACTACCAATATATGTTGCCTTCTTGGTCTACTCACCAGCATGTGTGCAATAAGCTATTTATATCTCATTATTTATTATTATTATTTTTTGAGACAGAGTCTCGCTCTGTCGCTAGGCGCCAGGCTAGGGTACAGTGGTGTGATCTCGGTTCACTGCAACCTCCACCTCCCGGGTTCAAGCAATTCTCCTGTCTCACCCTTCCAAGCAGCTGGGACTACAGGTGATCACCACTACGCCCAGCTAATTTTTGTATTTTAGTAGAGACGAGGTTTCACCATGTTGGACAGGATGGTCTCGATCTCTTGACCTTGTGATCCACCCACCTTGGCCTCCCAAAGTGCTGGGATTACAGGCATGAGCCACTGTGCCTGGCCTATATCTCATTATTTTACCCAAATGAATCGACAATGAAAAAAGTGATAATACTTAGAATAAAAACCTTTAGTCTTATAAACTTAATTCTGAGACAAGATGGAATATGCCAAAAGAGGAGAATATTAGCACCACATACCCACAGGATTATGTTAAAATGTAAACAAAGAATAAAATCATACAAAATATTATCAATATACTACATAGTATGTCCATAAAGTGATCTGTAAAATATTTATATTTTAAGCTTTCTAGGGATGAATATATTCTACAACAGAAAAAAGATCACTTTACTCTTACACATTTTCAGGAATGTATGAATACTGTAGGAAACCGTAGGCTAGGCCTATTTCTCAAACTTTGTTAACATATTGGAATAGCCTGGGAAATCTCTGAAAAATACTGATACCTGATTTCTACCACTAGATATTCTTATATAATTGGTATAAAGGGGAACTTAGGCATTAGGAATTACAAAAGTTCCCCAAGTGATTTTAATGTGCAACAGAATTTGGGAATCACTGGCCTAAGTTATCCTGAGGATAAAAAGCATCTCCACAATCTCAATGGTTTAAAAAACAAGTCTATTTCTCACTCATGCTACAAGTCCAAACTGAGTCAGAAGGGGGATTTCGTTTACCCTCCTTCTCTGCCATCTCAACCCTAGGCCTCAGGGTCCATCACAGCAGGGGAGGAGGAATAAAGAATCATGTACTAGCTTGTAAATGATTTTGTGCAGCAACAACTCACCTCACTTCCCCCTAACATTTGATTAGCTGAAGCAAGTCACTTAGTCATACCTAATTTCAAGGAGATGGGGAAGCGTAATTCTCCCACATGATCAAGAGAGAAGAACAATTAGAAACACTGGTGAGCAGAGTAATGTCTCTACCCTACCTTCCCCTTTTTTTTGAGATGGGGTCTCACTCTGTCAGCCAGGCTGGAGTGCAGTGGTGCCACCTGGGCTCCCTGCAACTTCTGCCTTCTGGGTGATCCTCCCACCTCAGCATCCCCAGTAGCTAGGATCATAGGCATGTGCCACCATGCCCAACTCATTTTTTGTATTTTTGGTAGAAACAAGGTTTTGCCATGTTGTCCCGGCCAGTCTCAAACCCTTGAGCTCAAGCCATCTGCCTTCCTCAGCCCCTCAAAGTGCTGGGATTACAGGTGTGAGCCACCGCACCCAGCCCTCTCTCTCATATTTCCGTATCAATGCTTGTTTTTTGTTTTTTTGGGACATGGTCTTGCTCTGTCACACAGGCTGGAGTGCAGTGGCATGATCTCGGCTCACTGCAATCTCTGCCTCCCAGGTTGAAGTGATTCTGTTGCCTCAGCCTCCTGAGTAGCTAGGATTATAGGGGCCCACCACCATGACCAGCTAATATTTGTATTTTTAGTAGAGATGGGGTTTCGCCATGTTGCCCAAGCTGGTCGAACTCCTGGGCTCAAGCAGTTCACCTGCTTTGGTCTCCCAATGCTGGAATTACAGGCATGAGCCACTGCACCTGGCCATTTCAGTGACTTCTGTAACATTAATGTAGATTAGTGTGAAGCTAGTTAAATCCTCTTACTTCCACACAATGTATTGTTACGTAGAGAGAGAAAGAGATGGAGAGAGAGGGAGAAAGGTACTGATACAGAAGGAGCTCCAAAAAAAAGAGTTTTGCTCTTGTTGCTCATGCTGGAGTGCAGTGGCATGATCTCAGCTCACTGCAACCTCCGCCTGTTGGGTTCAAGCAATTCTCCTGCCTCGGCCTCCCAAGTAGCTGGGAGTACAGGCATGTGCCACCATGTCTGGTAATTTTGTATTTTTAGTAGACATGGGGTTTCACCATGTTGGTCAGGCTGGTCTTGAACTCCTGCCCTCAGGTGATCTGCCCACCTCAGCCTCCCAAAGTGTTGGGATTACAGGTGTGAGCCACCATGCCCAGCCCCCAAAATATTTTAAGGGAGTACAGAATCACTATGGTGAGTATAAGCTGGGCATAGTGATGCAAGCCTGTAGTGTCAGATACTCAGGAGGCTGAGGTGAAGGATCACTTGAGTCCAAAAGTTCAAGGCCGCATTTCTGCCTGGAAGACAAAGTGAGACCCTGTCTCTAAAAACAAAAAGCAACAAAAAAACTCACACAGAACAGTGAGTATATGCCATCTTTTTTTTTTTTAAGAGTATGTATATGTATACTTGAAAACCCATATGGTATCTATCATTAGAAAGATACACAAAAAAATTGGAAAATGTGGCAGTGGAACAGACTTCCTTTCCATTGCATGCCTTTGTATTGTTTGAATTATATAAAAAAAAAAAATCCTGGGTGTATACTTCAAAATTTTTAAAAAAATGATTTTATGTTACTACATAGGATATTCTTACAAATTAGGAAGTCAAACATCCAAACAGAGAAATGGGCAAAGGAAAAGAAAAATCAATTAACTAAAGAAATACAACCATCAAACATGAAAAAGTACATAACACATCCCTAATAAAAATAAATGTATATAACAGTAACGAACTATCATTTCCCCTTTATCAATGTGGTGAACATTTGAAAGCCTTATCACTTCTGATATTGACAACAGTGTGGAAAACTTTAAATGGTGAAAGTATAAAGCTTGAGGTAGGGCGATTTGGCAATATCCATGAAAACTACGCAGGGTGCTGAATGTTACTATAGGATATATTACCTGAGGATATAGGAGTAGTGTATCACAGTAACCTAAAGCATAGTCTCTGGGATTAGACAGTCTAGGTTCAAATCCCATTTCCTAGCTTTGAGACACTGGCAAACTTCTCAATTTTAATGGCCTTAGTTTGTTTATTTATAAGAGAGTGATTATAAGAATTACTTAGTCTTGTGAGAATTAAGCAGCTTTACACATGCCTTATAGATTAAAAAAGGACATCTGAACTAAGGAACTTAGAAGCAAAGTGATTATTTAAAATGTATCTATTCATTTATATGGTATATATCACCCTCTACAAAAAAAAAATGACATTTGTCTTTCAGTATTTCAAGCTTAGCTAAAAAATTCATGTATCTCTTTTCTATATCACATATTGACATGATATAGGATATAAGATATAAATATCAATTTAATAGACTATTAAATAATTTTACACTTTGGAAAATCTTGGATAAATGGTTAAAATTAGAGATTGACATTACGTGTGGGCACAGGAACATTCTGTGCACACCAATGGGTTTAACAGAAGATGTGTCTGCACTGATTTCTGGTCATCAACTTGCTTTCTGTGAATCTTTAAATACCGAGTTCCAAATCTTCCAGCTCCTGGAGAAGGGCTGTTTCTTTTTGAATTTTCTCCAACTAGAAAAGTTTAAAACAATGAAGTTATTATGAAACAAGTACTGGATATGTAACAAAAATAATACATATACATGACATTTCTGACAATTTATCATGTTCACTAGTAAGCACAAATTTTAAAATGCAGGTTAGACGCAAATTCTAATTTGTTATCTGGTATGAATCAAGGGTAAAAAAGAACAGACACTGTCTTATTGCATCCCTCTGTGCCCAATACATTTTCAATTCTATATTTGGGTTTAAAAATGTTGAGGAAAGGAGGAGGGAAAAGGTAAACAGGGAAGTACAACTTGAGATATGCAAAGGAAGAGAATCTTTTATTTGTCTGATGTAACAAATTGCTATTATTTTCATCAGTAACAGCATAGTATGCCTCTTAAGAACACTGACTCTTTCATTCCCATGATCAATACCATATCTCCTCTATTTAAGAGTAAAGCTATTTAAAAATAAAAACATTAAAAAAAATATGGCATATGGTTTTCAAAATAAATTTTCAAAATCTATGTGCTCTTTTACCTGACTAGATACTTGTTTATAATAAATGGGGGAAGGGTGGTGGTCACAAGCCTAAATGGAAAACGAAGAAAGTACCTGATTTTTTTCGAGCTGTTTTCCAGTTGCTGCTTGTTCTTTCAGTTGTTCGATTGCTTTCAGTTTCTGCAAATATCAAATATGAGTCAAGAGGAAGGAAGTCACTTCAAATGCAAATTTCCTTATTAAGAATGTGAAACTCAAATGAGATTAATTATCTTACATTTGTATAAAAAATGGTCTGTTAAAATGCTATGATAAAACTATTTTTTAAAGTTAAATGCAAAATTGTAAATATTAAAAACATGAGATTTGGCAAAATATTTTTCTCAGGCTTTTAATTAGTGTTTTCATATATGTATGTGTCTATGTAAATGTATCAGTAATGGCACATTTCAATGCCCCACTGGAACTGGGTGATGTTTCTGGCTTTGAGAGAAATCTCAGTGAGAGCATTCTGAAAGATTTTTGGTGCAAAGTCCTGCCCAATAAAAAATGAATGAAAGAGAAATCTCATAATGCAGCTGTGAAGAGCTCTAGAGACCCTGTTTTATCCCCAGGGCTACCCCAGTACACTGGCTGCAATATCACAAGTCAATACATTTCTCTTTTTGTCTCCGTCTCTTCATCTTCAAAAGTAGGATAAATATCTGGTCCTGCTTATCTCACAGCTATCTAATGAAATACTGATTATGCCTGTAATCCCAGCACTTTGGGAGGCTGAGCAGGTAGATACCTGAGGTCAGGAGTTAGAGAACAGACGGGCCAACATGGTAAAACCCTGTCTCTACTAAAAATACAAAAATTAGCTGGGTGTGGTGGCGCATGCCTGTAATCTCAGCTATTCATGAGGCTGAGGCAATCACCTGAACCTGGGAGGCAGAAGTTGGAGTGAGCCGAGGTTGTGCCACTGAACTCCAGCTTGGGTGACAGAGTGAGACTCCATCTCAGAAAAAAAAAAAGTTTTCAGTATATTTCTATGCTAATGCATATTGATTTTTATTACTCCAAAAATCAGTAAATTGCTAAGAGCCTTCAGACATTTGTGACAAAACTAAAATCAGTACCATTACTAAGTGACAGTACTTCATAGCGAGAAAGCAACAAAGAGAATTGCTAACATAAACTTCTTAGATACCTGTCTTTAGGCATCTAAGTGCTACCTTATTTATGTAATTTTAATTTATGCCTTGCAATATGCACATCTGTTTTTCATTTAAGTTTCTCACCTTCTTTAGGTTCTTGATTTTTTTGTCTATCTCAGGATCGCCAGACATCGACTGAGAGATAGTGCTTCGTGGTGTGCTCTGTGGGGCAGGAGTAGGTGCCAAATCTGGACTCTTGTCACTTCTTGCTTCCTGCAGGAAATATTTTTTTAAATTCAGTTTTAAAAACCAACAGCATTACAGTATTTAAACCATCACAGCTTTGGTCTATAAAATACATAAACTATGTGATTTTACCTACATTTTATATAAAGAATCTGAATTAAAGGTCTCATGAAGTATGCTACATACTCCCATATTAGAAATAAAATGACCTTATCAGAGTAAACTAGGAGGTTTCTGTACCAGCCAACAAGCATTCCAAACTTTTGGATATTCTGAGATGTGCCAGTAGATGGATAGATGGATGGTTTGAACACATGAGAGGGCTTTTCTATTTAGTGTGTTTAAAGTTTCACTCTCAGAAGGCTCTCTCCAAAACTATGAAGAATATGTATGATCAAGTACATGTAATGGATTATTCTATAAGAATAAGAATCCTACAGATACTAATTTATAATCAGATCAATTCAATTCTGCAACAAAGAACCACAAAACTTTTTTCCCCTTAAAGGGATGCTATGTTGCTTCCAATATGATCAGACCTCTGATAACTTTTCTTGTCCCTCCTCACTGAAGGACCCCTGATTCTGAATCACTTTTATTTCCACCAAGGTGCTGTACAGTTTTGCCCTTGGCTTTTGTGTACAGCAGTCTCCCTTAACCATGCTTTCACTTTCTATGGTTTCAGTAACTGAGGGTCAACTGCAGCCCAAAAATATTACATGGAAAATGCCAGAAACATACAACATAAGTTTTAAGCTGTGTGATGAAATCTCTCAGCATCCTGCTGAGGGTGAGAATCATTCTTTCATCCAGCGTATCCACAGTGTATTCAGTCCCCACCTATTTTTCACTAGTAACTGTCTTGGTTATCAGATTGACTATCAGTATCAACAGTGCTTGTGTTCAAGTAACCCTTATTTAACTTAATAATGGCCCCAAAGCACAGAGTAGTGATGCTGGCAATTTGGATGCACCAAAGAGAAGCCATAAAGTGTTTCCATTAAGTGAAAAGGTGAAAGTTCTTAATACAGAATAAAAAATATTGTACATTGATTTGCTAAGATCGACAGTAAGAATAAACCTATCCATGAACTTGGGAAGAAGAAAAAAGAAATTAGTGCTAGTTTCACAGCTGCACCTCAAACTGCAAGTTACAGCCATGGTCATTCATCTCACCACACAGGCATTGTACCATCTCACATCCTTACAAAAATGGTGAATACAATACAATTAGATATTTTGAAAGACCATATTCCCATATATTGTATTACAGTCTATTGTTTTAATTGTTCTATTTTCTTATGAGTTACTGTTAATCTCTTACTATGTCTAATCTATAAAGTAAACTTTACCATAGCTATGTATGTACAGGAAAAACACAGTTTCTATGAGGTTCTGTATTAGTTGTGGTTTCAGGCACATCTCTGCCCCTCCAGGATAAAGGGAGACTACTATATATTGTTCCTTGTCCCTAGAACACCTTCCCCTACAAGTCACTGGCTGAACCCTACTTATCCTTTAAGTCTCCTGGAAAATTTCCCTATTCTAAGACTGGATAGTTGCACCTTTCCCAGGCTCCCATAATGCCCAGTATTTTTCCCTACGGTAACACCATATTCCACCATTCTCCATTAGAATTGAGCCCCTAGCATAATGCTGGTTTGCTGCACGGGCTAAATAAATAAAAAAGTAAAGGAATGACTTTTCCTTTATAATTACGACAAGATATATATTTTGGTAAGGGGAAAAGAGTTATTTATGTATTTATTTATTGGCTCCAAGAAAAGGTTTCTACTTCTTATAGAATTTCCAGTGGAATATATATAATGCCCCAGGTCTCCACAACCTTTTACTCAGAGTTCTGGGTAGGATACTCCAAACTTTTAAAGCATCCTCAGGGAACACAGAATAGGGTATCGCTTCTAGATATTCAACTCTAAAAAAGTCTGCCTAAGAATTTATAGAAAATACAGAATTGGAGTCAATTTTTCTTTTTAAAGTCATGTTGGTTTCACTTTTTTGTATACTTTAATAAACAATTCCTTACCTTCTCCATGAAAACAAATTACTGTGCACTTTGAGTATTTGAAAGAAAATATTCAGTCTCTCCTCTTAAGGAGCCTATAAGTTCTGGTAATAGGCAGTTTTATATTTTTCATAATATAAAGTTAAAGTAGAAGAGTGAATAAAAGAAGAGAGGATATTCTGCCTATCAAAATTCACTTTTTATATCAGATTTTAAAAATATAAAATTTTAGTTGTTTATAATGAGCTAAGAATATAACTCTTCTAGGAAGAAAGGTTAAATGTTATACATGTGAAAAACCTTCAAAATTAAGTGAAATGTGAAATTTATTTTTCTCCACAAACTAACCAAGAACAAGCTGCAATGTCTGCATTATTACACTTAAATTCTGGCCATTCTCTAGAAAGGACATATATATAACAAGATTAAATTCTCATGTTTCAACTCTTTTTTGGTAAAGTCAATAAACTTATAAAATTATCACCAGTTTATAAAAATACTAGTTAGATTATATACATCTGACTGCTCTATCTCTGGCTACTTACTTCACAGTCAGGACTAAGACGGCCTGGATAAGGTGAGATTCTGTCAAGGGCCATTTAGCTTTGTTCTATTACCCAGCCATTACTAACTCCAGACAGTTGTCCCCAGAATACATACTGAATAGATTATCTTGCAAGTTGAAAACCCTTTGCTATTACTGGAAAAACAACTCAAAAAGCAACTTCAAGATGAGGGATTACTGGTATCATCTTTGGTATCATCTTTAGTAAACAACGTGTATAGGTGCTTGATGATTGTACTGGCTCCTTAAAAAAACCTGACAGTTATATAACTAAGAGTTATAAAAAATCATTATTTATAATAATTATAATCATATTAAATTATATGACAATTATAAAATATTAATATAAAATATATAGATACAATTTGCATATTATATAATTATAATTTGGTATATTATTAGCATATTAATAGTTATAATTATCAATTATAATCACATGTAATTATATGTTATTATATATATAATAATTATAAAGGAATCTTAGTTCAGTATCACCGATGGTCATATTAAAAATATCTTTTGATAAAGTGGAAGACATCTTGCTTATAAAAATAGAATTCTAAGTTGAGTGGGTTTCAGAGAGGCCCTAAAACTCAGAAGGCATCTAACCTATCAAGCTGTAAGGATACTACTAATGTGTTATAATACCCAGGGCCAGCAGAGGTCCCTACCTGTACTGATGAAAGGACAAGACTGGCTTAACGCATGGAATAGATCATTTTACTTGGAATAACGTAAAGCTGACTTTAAATTAAAAGATACTTCTGGGGATGAAATATATTAACTACAGATGAGCAGAATGTTTTTTCTAAAAGTCCAGATTTTAGCAGAATATGGTTGCATAACACAATTCTACACCTTAAAATAGTAACTGCCTCCCAAAACACATAACCATCCTAGACTTGTCAAAATTCAAGAATTATCAGCAAGACTGTATTGGTGATATAGCACTCAGCTATTAAAAATCTGCCCTTTCCAGAATGGGCACAGTGGCTCACGCCTGTAATTCCAGCACTTTGAGAGGCTGAGGTGGACGGATTCTTTGAGCTCAGGAGTTTGAAACTAGCTTGGGCAATGTGGCAAAACTCAGTCTCAAAAAAACCCAAACTAAAAGCCAAATAAAACCCGCCCCTTTCCAGCCTGAAAAACATAGTGAGAACATGTCTTTACAAAAATAAAAAAATTAGTCAGGAATAGTGGTACACATGTATAGTCCTAGTTACTTGGGAAGCTGAGGCATGATTACTTGAGCTCAGGGGTTTGGGGCTGTAGTGAGCCATGATCATGTCTCTGCACTGCGGCCTGGTTAACAGAGTGAGAAAAAAAGTGTCTCAAAAAACAAAAATAGAAACAAAAAACCAAAACCCTACCCCACTGCTCTAGTCTGACATATTGGTGTTTCCCCCAAATTCATAGTTTGAGACCTAATACCCAATGTGATAGTGTTAGGAGGTGGGGCCTTTGGAAAGCAATTGAGTCATGAGGATTCCACCCTCACCAAATAGCTTTATAAAAGAGACTGAAGAGAGCTCCGCTGCTCCTTCCACCATGTGAGGACACACAAAAAGAAGTTGCCATGTATGAAGAATGGATCCTCACCAGATACCGAGTCTGCCAGCATCCCAGCTTCCAGAACTGTGAGCCATAAATTTGTGTTTATAAATTACCTAGTCTAAGGTAGCAGCCTGAATGGATTATTATGACATGTACTCTGCCTGAATTGCAAAAATGTGATCACCATAACTTCACTAACTAGACATCCCCAGCCCAGCTGATCACAATTTGTCAATTATTTACACTGTTGTGGCTTTTCAACTACAAAATAAAAAAAATTGGAAATATTCCATTATTTGGGTACTTCTGGTATTTAGATTCCCAGTTAAACAATTTCATATGGTGCTGTAATACTGAGTGCCCAAATGGCTTTCTAGTCATGTAATTTCCAGCTTCTCTTATAAACACATGGTTCAAGGAAAGCAAACTGCACCACCTCACACAAGTGCCACCAAAAGAGTCTACAGCAAGTAACATGCTATATAATACCATTAGTCTCAGGTTACAATGTCAGGTCCAGTTTCTTTTGTCACCCATCATACAGACAGGATTACTTCGAAATTCATAAGCAAACACAAAAGAAAGATAGTCTGCCTATTTAAGTCTAACTACAACTACATTTTATATAACAGCCAAGGGTTTTTGTGTTTTTTTCCTTTTTTTTGAGGCATGGTCTCACTCTGTCACTCAGGCTGGAGTGGTACAATCACGGCTCACTGCAGCCTCAACCTTCCAAGCTCAAGTGTTCCTACCATCTCAGCTTCCCAAGTAGTTGGGACTACGGGGTACACACCATCATGCCTAGCAAAAAAATTTTTTTAGAGACAGGGGTCTCACTATGTTGTCCAGGCTAGTCTTGAACTCCTGGGCTCAAGCCCAATTCTCCCACGTTGGCCTCCCAAAGTGTTGGGATACAGGGATGAGTCACCACACCTGGCCCACAATCAAGTATTTAGGACCACAATTCTTTAAACTTTAAGGCTTAAAGCTAACTTAACTGTCTTTTTTTTTTTTGGAAATGGAGTCTCACTCTGTCTTCCAGACTGGAAGGCTGGAGTGCAGTGACATGATCAAGGCTCACTGCAACCTCCACCTCACAGGTTCAAGCAATTCTCCTGCCTCAAGCCTCCCAAGTAGCTGAGATTATAGGCCCAGGTAATTTTTGGATTTTTAGTAGAGACAGGGTTTCACCATTTTGGCCAGGTTTTGAACTCCCTGGCCTCAAGTGATCCACCTGCCTCAGCCTCCCAAAGTGCTGAGATTACAGGCATAAGCCACCACACCCGGTCATAACTGACCTTTTGTTTGTTTTGTTCTGAGGAGATTAGTGCCCCCAAATACCTGCTTTGCAGCTTTCTTAGCTTCATGCTTCCTTTGATTTTTAAGAGCTGTTTTTGACAACGGCTTATCATTTCCTGATTGTGGTTTCATATTCTGAGGTGGTTCCTCTTCATGCTAATGGAAAATGAAAAATAATTTTGAAATGGAGTCCATGTTGTAAACACATACAACAACAAATAATATACTTCTGCTAATATAGGATAAACTTATTTGATCAATTTTAAGATCATTAGCAAAGATTATTTCAAAACTAATTAGTAGTGGCACACTCCACTGTCAGGACAGATTTAATTAGGGTCTTCCTACTAGTTGCTGTATCTTTCAATCATATCAGAGCTGGCAAAATTCACTTTAGTTTTGTTCAAACAACAGAATTTTTCTTAGCACTACTACAGACACATGATTCTTATGAGACTAGATATCAACAACAGGTTCTTCTGAGGTCTTTTTGATTCTGACTCCTGTCAACAGAAACTCAGTTGCCTTGCTTATTTTCTTCACACAAAGAATTACTTGCTAGATCTTTACTTGTAAAATCAGAAATTAGAAGATTAAAAATAAAAGCAAATGAAAAAACGACTAGATTACAATACATGCAATAGAAAGAAGTAACTAGATAACTATAAATCTGGGATTGACATAATAAAGAGGGCAAAAAATTACATGGCTTTTCAGATTACACAATGAAAACAATCAGTTCCATCATCAGATATTTATATAACCATGTAACAACCATAATCCACAATAGAAAAGACGGTGAATTATAGGTTCAATGTATCTCCAGAGTAGTTTTAGACAATATACAGTATGAGTGATGGCACTACAAGTCCCTATCAGATTCACGTACTTACTGATTTCTATCTATACTGCTACTATTTTAATGTTAACTGTCTCTTAAACTCTATCATAACTCAGCACATCAAAATTATCAACTCTCCATGAAGTTTCTTGAGTACTAGGTCTCAGATACGCATTTTACTTCTAAGGCCTATATGGAAACAGGCAAGACTCAAACACTTAAGATGCAGAGTAATAAATAAGAAACCATAAAGTGACCTTATCTTAGCAAATGCACTAACTATTTCAGGTCATCAGAGTTCTGGGTATGTTCACAGTCTACTTGAAACAGACTGAGTATTAAGAGAACCTGCATTTGTAGACAGCAGACAAATCTGGAGTACAAGGGTCTTTTATTTCATTTTAATCCAAACTGCATAAAACGCTACTTGAGCTATACAATATTTGCTGAACATTTGTTTTATACATAATATGAAAACTCTTTCAATAGTGGCCTCTTCTGTAGTTTGTTTTGGCTGTAAAGCTTCTGCTCAGGAGAACTTTGATTTAAAATGATGCAAGAAGAAAAGGTAAGTTACAAGTCTCTTCCACACTTATGAGCATCATATAGCCCCTGAGAGCGCTTTCACTTCAGACAAAAAAATCCACACAACTACTACAGATCATGAATTTTTTTCTGGTTTTGGTACTATGTGCTCATTATGTGTACTTTCATTCTCATTAATAAACTTTATTCAGTTATATCAATTATTATGGGACTGTTTTTGATGAACACATTTTATTTTTCTCAGCTTACTGCAACCTCCTGTTCCTGAGCTCAAGTGATTTTCCCACCTCAGCCCCCTGAGTAGCTGGGATCACAGGCAGACACCACCGTGCCCAGCTTTTTTTTTTTGTATTTTTAGTAGTGACGGGGTCTTGCCATGTTGCCCAGCCTGGTCTCAAATTCCTGGGCTCAGGTGATCCACCCACCTCACTCTCCCAAAGTACTGGGATTACAGGTGTAAGCCCCTGCACCTGGACAATGAACACATTTTAAAAGGCAAAGGTTTTTTGGAAAGCTAATAAATATTCTTTAAGGATAATTTATATATAAATTTTTACTTATAAAAATTTTTTTTCTGTGGTGGACGAACCCTGCCTTTTTTCCCCTACTGCTGTGTAACCCTCCTCCTTTGTAAAGTTATCGACTACACAGTCTTTGTTTCTAGTAATTTCTTGACAGTATTTTCTTTGTAATTTAGCTAATTTCTGGAATTGAATACACATAAAAATTTCTAATTACTGGGCATATAGCTACTTCAACTAAAAATGATTTGACAGGACCAACAATCATTACACCACATAAAAAAGCAAAAATTTAGTGGAAATCTTAAATGTTAAAAAAAATCCTGACTGGATGCGGTGGCTCATGCCTGTAATCCCAGCACTTTGGGAGACTGAGGCAGGTGATCACTTGAGGTCAGGAGTTCCAGACCAGCCTAGTCAACATGGTGAAACCCCGTCTCTACTAAAAATACAAAAATTAACCAGGAATGGTGGCAGGCGCCTGTAATCCCAGTTACTCAAAAGGCTGATGCAGGATCGCTTGAACCCGGGAGGGGGAGGTTGCAGTGAGCTGAGATCATGCCACTGCACTCCAGACTGGGTGACAGAGTGAGACTCTATTCCAAAAAAAAAAAAAAAAATCCTGATTTTAAGTTCTTACTTAATTTTATCTCCATTTTCAAAGTATTAGTTTCTGTATCAATTTATTCCCCTCACCAAAATAAACCTACTAGTTTTATGGATCAAAGAACTGGGCCATCTTGCACAGATTCAGAAAGCAGGATGGGCTGGAGTTACTTCTGTTTTTATCTGAGGTAAGGAAAATTCCAAATAGGACAAATCCGAAGTCTACTATGTACTTTCTTTTTTAATCTAAATAAATATGATAAATACAAATAAATAGTGTTATGTTTTTATATAATTTTACTTAAATAATAAAACGACAGTGTTTAAATAGAACATTTAGATGGAAAGAAGTTTCAGAGCTACATTTTGTTTAGTCCAAGAGGAAGGGTTGCTCTTTTTGTTTTGTTTTGTTTTTTTGAGACGGAGTCTCGCACTGCCATTCAGGCTGGAGTGCAGTGAATCGATCTCGGCTCACTGCGACCTCCGCCTCCTGGGTTCAAGTGATTCTCCTGCCTCAGCCTCCAGAATAGCTGGACTATAGGCACCCACTACCACACCCAGCTGATTTTTGTATTTTTAGTAGAGAAAGAGTTTCGCCATATTGGCCAGGCTGGTCTAGAACTCCTGACCTCGTGATCTGCCCACCTCAGCCTCCCAAAGTGCTGGGATTACAGGCTTGAGCCACCACGCCTGTCTGATTGTTGTTTTGTTTTTGTGAGGTGAGGAGCGGCACCAGGAAGGCAAAGGACAACAAATGCATTTTATTTGACCAAGAAGTGTTTTAAAAATTGAGAAATTTTCTGTAAGCATTCAGAATTGTTTTGTCTCAAAATTTAAACATTTTGGAAAACTGAACTTAAAATCTCCCATGGAAAGAATCAGCTATTGCTGTGTAGCTGTGGTAGCCTTTAAAGAGGGCATGATGGGCACAGGAGGGCATGATGGGCGCAGTAGCTCATGCTTGTAATCCCAGACTTTGGGAGGTTGAGAAGGGGGACCACTTGAGGTCAGGAGTTCCAAGACCAGCCTGCCAACATGGTGAAACCCCATCTCTACTAAAAATACAAAAAAATTAGCCAGGAGTGGTGGCAAGTGCCTGTAACCCCAACTATTTGGGAAGCTGAGGCAGGAGAATAGCTTGAACCCAGGAGGCGGAGGTTGCAGTGAGTTGACATCATGCCACTTTACTCCAGCCTGGATGACAAGAGGGAGACTCTGTCTCAAAAAAAAAAAAAAAGGGGTATGAGCTCTCTCATTCACCATTCTCTCCCACTCACTATTGCCTTACATTACTGGCCCAGCCCGACAGGTATCTGAATTTGAGCCTCTGATCTACAAGGCTGCTATGCCATACTCAGTTACATATCCTAGAAAATTTAATTTTATTTATTATTGTTTTTAGAGATGGGGACTCACCATGTTGCCCAGGCTGGTCTTGAATTACTGGGCTCAAGCAATCCTCCCTCCTTGGCCTCCCAAAGTGCTAGGATTACAGGCGTGAGCCACTGTGCCCAGTTTATCCCAGAACACTTAAATGCGAATTATTTTAAGTTAACTACTTTGTCAACCTAATAATATGAGCTGTTCATCATCTTCAGGAGTAAGTCCTCAATGATTCATATTCTGATCTGGTACTAAGTAACACAAGAGCATGAGAAAAAAAATCTAGAGAACTCCACACTGTGACAGACCTTTTTCTTTTATTTTTATTTTTTGTTTTTTGAGACAGAGTCTTGCTATGTTGCCCAGGCTGGAGTGCAGTGGTGCAATTTCAGCTCACTACAACCTCCGCCTCCCAGGTTCAAGCGATTTTCCTGCCTCAGCCTTCCGAGTAGCTGGGATTACGGGCATACACCACCATGTCCAGCTAATTTTTGTATTTTTAGTAGAGACGGGGTTTCATCATGTTGACCAGACTGGTCTTGAACTCCTGACCTCAAGTGATCCTCCCACCTTGGCCTCCCAAAGTGCTGGGATTACAGGTATGAACTACTGTGCCTGACCCAAAATAAACTTTTTTCTATAAAAGTAGTAAAACTCTACTTACCAGTTTGGAGTTGGTGACTGGTTTATTTCTTAAAGCTGGAGGTCTATAAGCTGTTGCAACTTTAGGTTCCTCGTTGGGTACTTCACTTGGAACTGCTTGGTAAGTTATTGTTTTTGCTGGAAATATTCCATCCAAAAATGGCTGCCAAGAAACCTGCCATAATTCTGCATTTGATGGCACATCATACTTGTGCAAGATAGCGCCAGTATAATGCCAAATTTTGTATCCATTATTAACCCGTAATCTGGGAGCACATGTGGCTGTTAAAATATGCTCACCATCTGGGCACCAAGCAAAATATGTAGAATCAGAAGCCACTGGTTTAGAAATAAGTTTGTAGTTTTTCACATCCCACACTTCCATTTGTCCTCTCAGATTTCCAAATCCAGCTAATACTAATATATGTCCATGAGGGCTATAGTAGGCTGCATTACGAGGACCAGTTCCAAAGTCAAATACAGGATCACATTTCAAGTTGAAAATTGTTGCTTTGGCAGGCATAAAACCATAAACAGCACAAAACTCAGTAGAACTAGAATTCCAAACTACATCATAAATGGGGCCATTTTTTGCTAGAGAAAGAATATAAAGCCCAAATTAGCAATAAAGAACTATATCAATATTTGTTAGCAAAAGTTACCATCATATAGTACTCATAAACACGTCAAACAGATAAAAAAAAAAAGTCAAGGAATGTTAACATTAAAATATTCTTCCATTAAATACTAGGGGGATTAATGTATAATCATGAATTTATTTAAGAACCCCTATTGAGTCTTAATTTCTTTTAAAAATTTTGGCAACATGGGTTTATAGTAATAGTTTGTTAGTATTAATAAATTTTTTTTTGGAAGGGGTAATGTGTGCAAATGGTAATCAAAATACAAACATTTATTTATTTATTTACTTTTAGAAATGGGATCTCACTTTGTGGCCCACACTGGAGTGCAGTGGCATGATCATAGCTCACTGCAGCCTCCACTTCCTAGGCTCAAGGGATCCTCCTGTCTTGGCATTCCAAAGTGCTAGGATTAAGGAAGGAGCCACTGTGCCCTATATTTTTTAAAATGCCACAAAAGGTCAGGCATGGTGGCTCAGGCCTGTAATCTGGCACTTTGGGAGGCTGAGGCGGGCAGATTACTTTTGGTAAGGAGTTTGAGACCAGCCTGGCCAAAATGGTAAAACCCTGTCTCTACTAAAAATGTGAAAATTAACTGGGCGCAGTGGCATGAGCCTGTAATCCCAGGTACTCATGAGGCTGAGGCAGGAGAATTGCTTGAACCTGGGAGGCAGAGTGAACCAGTGAGCAGAGATGGTACGACTGCACTCCAGCCTGGGCGACAGAGAAAGACTCTATCTCAAAAAAAAAAAAAAAAGCCCACAAAAAACAGCATGCTTTATCCAAAGGCAACCCTCTGTTATCTTTCTTGCATATCCTTTCAGATTTTTTTTTTGAGAAGGAGTTTCGTTCTCGTTGCCCAGGCTGGAGTGCAGTGGTGTAATCTCAGCTCACTGGTTCACTCTGCCTCCCAGGTTCAAGTGATTCTCCTGCCTCAGCCTAGTGAGTACCTGGGATTACAGGTACGTGCCATTGCACCCAGTTAATTTTTGTATTTTTAGTAGAGATGGGTTTCACCATGTTGGCCAGGATGGTCTCAAACTCCTGACCTTGTGATCAGCCCGCCTCAGCCTCCCAAAGAGCTGGGTACATTTTAATATCTGGTAGTGTCAGAACTCCAGAGAATTTCCTCTGGCCTGCTAGTCTTTTACAAAAGTTTCCAAAATATTCTTGTATGTTCATTTTTCAACACCAACCTTAGAACCAGTTTAGTTAACAAAAATCAACTGGCATTTAAATTTAGCTTTAGGTTGACAGGAGAGAAATGACACCTTTATTAAAATATTTCTTCTTAGTAAAGGTCATAGTTTGTCTCCCTGAAGTTTTAAAGTTTTCTTCCCACTGGCCCTATATATTTGTTCTTATTTTTTGCTATATATGAAATCTTTCATTTTTTTAAAGTAGCTTTTGTTTATAGTGTGATTTCATCTATATGAGCAGAGATGATTTTGTTTTCTCCTTTCAAAACTGTATATATTTTACTTCTGCTGATTAGAAATATCGACTAGGTATTTCAGAATGTTATTAAAATAAAGTGAAAAGGGGAGCCATCCTTGTTTTGCCTCTGACTTTAATGGAAATACTGGTTTTTAAAAGGTAGATTACCCTACTTACACATGTTCAAACAACAGATGAAGTGGTAACATTCTTGGATATTATTACTATTTTGAGACAGGGTCTCACTCTTTCACCCAGGCTGAAGTACAGTGACATGATCATAGCTCACTGCAGCCTCGAACTTCTGGTCTCGTGATCCTTCCACCTCAGTCTCTTGAGAAGCTGGGACTACAGGCATATGCCACCATGCCTGGCTAAGTTTTTCTATTTTTTTAGAGGTGGGGTCTCACTATGTTGATCAGGCTGGTCTCAAACTCCTGGGCTCAAGTGATCCTCCCACCTCAGCCTCCCAAATGTGTTGGAATTACAGGCATGAGCCACCATGCCCGGCCTCTTGGATATTATTAACAATTCTAAAGATAGTATTAAACATGTAAACAATTTGCTATCATAGTAAGTTCCAAAAGAGCTACTACAATGGAATTACCTCACTCAGGAAGTTCACTCCTAAAAAGCTGGCATAACTCAATTAACTAATTGGATTCTAGCAAAATAAGGTATGTTTGAGGATGATTTTAAGTTTCTTAGTTAAGATGAATTTTATCTTAAAGGTTATTAAGGTATTTTAATTCTATCTTTTGATCAATAATTTAGATTATATCATCTTTACAGCATAGCATTTTTTACTACCATTGTTTCTAATCAAAGGAAGACTGCCAGAATACTCACGTAATTGTACTACAGCACTTTCTCCATTTGTTGCGATGTAGTGCAGAGTTTGTTCTCCATAGTAGGAAGCTCCTGTCTTGTCAACATCTGTGCTAGCTATCACCAACACAGCAGTAGCTATAAAGCACAAATTAAATAGGCATTCAATCTTCTTTTATAACATAGGAATATATGGCATAAATTAACAACTGGTAAACAAAAGGAGGGATAAAATATATATAGCCTACCTTTTTTATTCCACAGCATTGTAACCTTATCAGCCTTAAAGAAACTTTTATTAGCTAAAGCTGCATGAGGTCCAGCAAAGTTGGGGTACTGATATAATCTAACAAATGAAGGTGCACCTTTACTTCCTGGAACATAGACAGCCACCTAAGATACATAGACATAAATCATTACTTAATTTTTTGAAGACTAAAAACTGAGATGGACATGTTTTTACAGCCACAAAAAGAAAAAAAGTAGGAAAAGGTTTAAATGCGTAATATTCCACATAAACAAAAACAGCAATTACCTTGTATGGTTGTGGTCCAGGTGATAATACAAAATCATTAATTTTTTGCAAATGCAATTTATTTGCAATTGTGTCTAAAAAAAAGAGTAAATGAAGTCAGATTGATGAGAGAAGCTAAAAGGAACAGGTTAAATTCTGAATACATTCTAAAAGGTTATTGTAACTATACACTAATACTACTCATTGTCATCTCATGTAGGTGAGGCACAGAAATATAGTGAAAGAAGCATGGGGTAGGGGTAAGACAAATGTAGGCTTCAATTTCTACTCAGTCATTTATTTGCAGTATGAATTTAGGCAAGTAATGAGATTATACCACCTAACTCTAGTAATTGATTTTAAGAGAACAGTGCCAGGCACATGGTAGGTTTTTGATAAACGTCAGTTATCCTCTCTTCAATCACTGCAATAAAGTGGTTTTAGAACGTATTAGATGGAAAAGATCAACCTTGGCCTGCTACTGCAGAATGTGAATATGGAAATTCTGTAACTAATGTGATAAACAGATGCATAATAATGATGACCACAACAATTGTAACAATGGCTGATATTAAGAGCTTACGCTACACTAGGCAGTCTGAATTATGCTATCATTAATAAAACTGCTATCCTAGTTAATTAGATCAAGAGCTAAAATACTTTCTTTGTTCAATTTCAGAGATCAATGGCTTTTCAAAAGCAGCACACCAAACTGTCAAAGTAGTGATCCCTCTTCATTTGCCATGCTTACAAAGAGGTGAATAATTCTAGAAAACAAGCTAGCCCCAAAACAGTGAGGTGACAGTGAGCCTCAAACACAAGAAAATGAAATGCATAACTATACTGATTGGTTGCTGCTCAAAATCAGCCTACATGCCATCTTTGGCATGTGTGAACAAAGTTACCAGTTCCTATTCTAACTGATATACTCAAAACTGTACAATCAGTAATCTTTTTGAACACAACAAGAACTGCAAACCCTTTAAAAAAAATTGTTTTCTGTAATAGCATTACTTTTTGGTATTAAGATTCTAAAAATACCATGTGGATAATGGAACAAACCAAATGAATACTTATGTGAATGTGACATTCTCAAATTATCATCCCTGGTATTCCAGAGAAACAAGATTCTTGGTGGTGACAAAAGGCAATACAAATAAGGTAGAAGAAGTTAATAAAAACCTTATAGTCTTTTTTTTTTTTGAGACGGAGTTTCACTCTCGTTACCCAGGCTGGAGTGCAATGGCGCGATCTCGGCTCACTGCAGCCTCTGCCTCCTGGGTTCAGGCAATTCTCCTGCCTCAGCCTCCCGAGCAGCTGGGATCACAGGCATACGCCACCATGTTCAGCTAATTTTTTGTATTTTTAGTAGAGACGGGGTTTCACCATGTTGACCAGGATGGTCTCGATCTCTTGACCTCGTGATCCACCTGCTTCCGCCTCCCAAAGTGCTGGGATTACAGGCATGAGCCACCGCGCCCAGCCTATAGTCTTTACTTTAAATAAAACTCTAAGTATAAAACTTTAAATAAAACTATGATTGTTACATCTTTTTAATAGAAAAAAAGGCCTAGAAACAATGATCAATCCAACAGTAATAAGAACCCCGAGAACCTAAATACCATTTTTTTGCTATACTCAATTTTTCAAGAAACCCTGTTTCCTTTTAATGCTTCCTTTAATGAGATCAAGAGCTAATACTTTTTCTTTGTTCAATTTCAGAGATCAATAGCTATTCAAAAGTAGCACACCAAAAAGGAGACAGGGTTTCCTGAAAAATTAGCCAGTTCTAGGTGTAATGGTTAGAAATGTACAAATTAATCCTAGAATGACTTGTCTTACCATATGGCAAAGAAGTCATTAAAGACTAATTGATCAAAGATGAGACAATTTGAGCATCAATAAGAAAAATAATTACAATGGATTGAAACACATATATTTTAAATCCACAGCTCATGGGGCTAAAAAATAGCCTGGGCAACATAGTGAGATCCTGTCTCTATAAATAATAAAAAATGAGCCAGGCATGGTGGTGTAAGCCTGTAGTCCCAGCTACTTGGGAGGCTGAGGCAGGAGATTTGCTTGAGCTCAGGAAGTCGAGGTTGTAGTAAGCCATGATTGTGCACAGCTTGGACAAAAGAATGAGACCTACTCTCAAAAAAAAAAGAATGGGGAAAAAGCAAATTGGTTACAATGGAGGTTGCTACAGATAGAATACATTAAAACTATAAAGGCAAGAATACTTATCCCGCCTTTTCTATGTAAATGTACCACTAGGTAACCAAATAGTAGATGGGGAAATTTTTATTTATAGAAGCAGTACAGCTAAAAAATAAGGAAGGGAGAAAAAATCAGAATATCAACAATTTGCAACCACTGATGAAATAATGCATCTAGGCATGAAACATTAATGTCAGCTAACTCCACAAAATTAAAGACAACCAGACATTACGTGCTTCTTGATAAAATAAGTGAACACCACCTTATAATGTAGTCTTACCCTCACTCACCTAAAAAACAACCTGAAGCTGACCAACTCTAGCTCCAACTTGCAATTTATAGGGGACAGACGAACGTGTTAAATTATACCATGGGATAAAAATGCAAAATTCAAACTATGGAAAAATATGCAAGACAAATAACCTTGTTTTTTAAATACTGAATTATGAAGAGTAAAAAAACAGATGGATTGGGAACCTACAGGATCAAAAGAAACATACAATGTGCAGTACCTTATTTGGATCCTGAGTTTTAAAAAAAACTGTAACATTTGCAATTAGTAGAAATTTGAACACATATGTAATAATTTGTGATAACAGTTTTGTGGCTAAGTTTAAAAAATTAAAGGCCCCAATCTTCAGAAATCTACATTGAAGTATTTACCATATTTTAAAAGTATATAAAATTATACCATGTCTGGGATTTGCTTTCACTTAGTAAGAGAGATGGTAGCTGGAGAGATGTATGGATGAGATAAGATCAGCCACAAGCTGATGGTTATTAGGACTGAAGTTTTGTGTTTAAAATTCTACATGATAAAATATCTAAAAAATTTGTGCCACAGAATTTCAATAGCAATTAAATTCAGGAAAAGATATTCAAATGTCTTAATAGCAATTACCAGATAATAAAAAATTATTGTAAAAGAAAACTTTTGTCTTATAGATTTTCACTGGATTTAGACTTACGAAGAATTATGCAAATAAATTTAACAGTAATAATTGATTATGTCAAAAAAGTTAATGAAAACTGTATACAATTACAGTAAGTAATAAAATTATGTCATAAATCTTTACATACTAAAATTGTTGTTTTCAAAGAAGTGAACTTCATTGTTAACATTTCGGGCACAAAGAGTTTCATCTTCTGACCAGGATGGACACCTATGTCAAAAAAAAAAAAAAAAAAAAAAAGTATAAAAAATAATCAGACAGAATGTAACATCACATTAACATGTTAAAGTTTGTGATAGTGCTTACTATTTAAAGAAAAACAGTTATAAATATTTGATATCAAGTCAGTTACTAATACTTTTGGTCAGTATATGTTAATAGAAAAGGCTGGGCATGGTGGCTCATGCCTGTAATCCCAGCACTTGGAGAGGCTGAGGCGGGCAGATCACCTGAGGTCAGGAGTTCAAGACCATCCTGGCCTACATGGTGAAACCCTGTCTCTACTAAAAATATAAAAATTAGGCAGGCATGGTGGCACATGCTTGTAATCCCAGCTACTCAGGAGGCTGAGGTAGGAGAATAGCTTGAACCTAAGAAGCGGAGGTTGCAGTGAGCTGAGATCATGCCACTATACTTCAGCCTGGGAGACAGAGACTCCGTCTCAAAAAAAAAAAAAAAAAAAAAAAAAATAATTGTTCCTTTCCACTTAATACTAAAGGAAAGAAATATCAAGTTTTTACTCTATTACATTCCTACATACAAAATTCTTAAAATTGTAGATTTTTGTCTGGTAAGTTATTTTGAAAATCAACACCAGGAAAACAATTATATAGTAATGACATTAAAAATACTATAAAAATTAGTACTTTAAAGCATTTATTTACCAATTTTGCATTTTTTTTTGGATGAAAGATTTCAAACATGTCCCAGTTTTCACATCATAAAGTTGTAGGTTGGGTATCCCAGCTGTGCCATCTTTAGAAGCTGCAATAAAAATTTTTTTTCAGTAATTGCCTTGTAACATTTGTAAAAAGATTCTTTTTCTTATTTATTAAGTTTGACATGGATTACTATCAAATGGGTTGGTTAAATCATGAAAGCTTGCCTCTATGTTACCAAAAAAAAAAAAAGTTACATAAAACCACTCATGATTCTCAACTGATTCTCAGTATCTCTTTTATTTACTTGGAAAAATAAGATTCATTAGAGTTCATGCCTCTTGAAAGAACAAAAACCCAGGAGGTTTGTAACCCAGTAATGACCTATTATCATTTACTTATTCAACAATATTGACATTATTAGAAAATGTTTCTTAAAATAAGCCCCTGTAACAGTTAAAATGTCTTTTTTTTTTTTTTTTTTTTGAGACGGAGTTTCGCTCTTGATACCCAGGCTGGAGTGCAATGGCGCGATCTCGGCTCACCGCAACCTCCGCCTCCTGGGTTCAGGCAATTCTCCTGCCTCAGCCTCCTGAGTAGCTGGGATTACAGGCACGCACCACTGTGCCCAGCTAATTTTTTGTATTAGTAGAGACGGGGTTTCACTATGTTGACCAGGATGGTCTCGATCTCTTGACCTCGTGATCCACCCGCCTCGGCCTCCCAAAGTGCTGGGATTACAGGCTTGAGCCACCGCGCCCGGCTAAAATGTCTTGATTTTAAAAGTCATTACTATTCTTAATCTTCAGAAATCTCTATCCAGCAGTTATTTACTTTCTGAATTTTCCCTTGAGCTTTTCCTTTTCCTTTAGCTCATAATGGATCTTTACATGAACTTACAATATACCTTGAAATTACTTTCAGTACATTATTTATTTGGAGAGTACAAGATTCACTGTTTATTGTAAATATTTACATTGTTTACTATCATAAAGACTAATTACTTTCTTATGAGGTTATAAAATTTACAACCTTTTCCCCCACTAAATTTAATTGATCCTGTCAAGGTATTTTTAAACCGAGAAAATACTTACTGGTATAAGGCTGCCACATTGCCAGAACAGTGTTTTTTGGCGAGAATTCAAGGCAAACTGCCTTTGGGAGGTCGAAGGAGTGGAGTAGTCCCTCGTTAGTGACATTGATAATATTTACTCTGGTTTCAAAAGAAATTATTTCAGCAATGAAATACTCTTTTATAGTAGTCACCACTAACCAAAACATTCATACCTCTTTTCAAATACAGATCACTCCAAAATGTTCATTTTTCATAAATATCAACTTTAACTTAATTCTAGAAAATATCCAGAAAATACCTTAACTTAAACAAAACAAAACAAAAGGCTGGGCACAGTGGCACACACCTGTAATCTCAGCACTTTGGGAGGCCAAGGTGGGTGGATCACCTGAGGTCAGGAGTTTGAGACCAGCCTGGCCAACATGGAGAAATTCTGTCTCTACTAACACTACAAAAACTAGCTGGGCACGGTGGTGAGCACCTGTAATCCCAGCTACTCAGGAGGCGGAGGCTGCAGTGAGCTGAGATCGCACCACTGCACTCCAGCCTGGGCGACAGAGTGAGACTCCATCTCAAAATAAACAAACAAACAAACAAGCATATTTTACCAAAAGGCTCCTATATAAGGCTAGTGCTGGGAAATTACATGAAATTAGAAGGCATATGGATGGTTCCACCTTCAGCTGAAAAGGAAAAAACAGTGTCTTTAAGTGAACACAAAACTAATTTACAGAGAAGCTGAGGTCTATCAAACCAAAGAAAAGGCAGAGGTGCTAGAGAAAATGGCAAAAGTATATATGTATTTTTTATTTGAGATGAAGTCTCACTCTGTCACCCAGGCTGGAGTGCAGTGGCACTATCTTAGCTCATGGCAACCTCTGCCACCAGGTTCAAGTGCTTCAGCCTCCTGAGTAGCTGGGACTACAGGCGTGTGCCATCATGCCTGGCTAATTTTTGTATTTTTATTAGAGACGGGGTTTCATCATGTTGACCAGGCTGGTCTCAAACTCCTGACCTCAGGTGATCCACCCGCCTCAGCCTTCCAATCCCCTCAGCTGGGATTACAGGTAAAAGCCATCATGCCTGGTCCACAAAAGCATACTATAAAATTTGAATAAATGGGCCAGGTATGGTGGCTCATGCCTGTAATCTCAGCACTTTGGGAGGCTAAGGTGGGATGATTGCTTAAGCCCATGAGTTCAAAACCAGCATGGGCAACACAGCAAGATCTCATCTCAATTAAAAAAAAAAATTTTGGCCGGGCGCGGTGGCTCACGCCTGTAATCCAAGCACTTTGGAGGCCAAGGCGGGCGGATCACCTGAGGTCAGGAGTTTAAGACCAGCCTGACCAACATGGTGAAACCCCGTCTTAAAAAATATATATATTAAAAAAAATTTTTTTTTTAAATAAATGGAAGGTTTATCAGTAGGGAAATCAGTAAGGAGACTTTGGATGTCTGTTACAATCTCAAGAGCAATCTTTAAAAGATATGACTCTAAGAATTATTATGGTACAGTATAAAAATGACAACTGTATAATAAAAACAGTTTCATTTTGGGATGTTTTCTATGTACCTAACTATTTTACGTATATTTTTCTCATTTAATCCTTAAACAATCTTATACATGTCATCATTTCTGTTTTACAAGTGGTTAAATTTAGGCTTAGAAAAATAAAATGATTTAATGATTTGCCCAACATGATACTATAGATAAATGCCACAGCCAAGCTTTGAAATCACTTTGGCCTGACTCACTTTTATGTACTATACACTATGGGGTGTTAAAAAAAAAAAAAGACACTCCACCATATTCCAGAAGATGCTCAAAGTAACTTTGTCCTACTCAGGTTTGAGGAAAATAACTGAGGTTTAGGTAAGCAGTACCTGACAAGAATGAAAGATTACCACATACTATTTAAACACACACACCTACATGGAACTCTTTACAACTTGCTGCAAATAACCTATTTTAGAATTACAAGGCGCTTTCTTGTTTTCTCGTTGTTGTTAACCTTTATTTTTTTTCTCTGTTTCTCAACCAGAGCCTATTTAGAACTGATGATCTTTAATAGTTATTCTTGGTTTAACGAAGGATGTTTATTTTAATGAAGAAAAATCAAAAGAATCAGTAATGGTTTCTGACTTAGTTAACCAGAAACTGAACAAAGACCGCAATCAACACATGAAATCTAACTCTATTATCCCAGAACAATATGTACTATTGTGGTCACAGCACTTTAATGAAATAAATGCTAGAACCTAGTATAGAAGATATGTATTAAAATCATGGACATGACATATGGGGACATATTAAAAAGATTCAGAGTTGAATCCAACAGAAGGCTAAGTGAGGATACGAGTGAGGCATTAACAAAAACAGACTTATTCAACAAATTCTAAGCTAGAAGAATAAGGAATACCTCAAAAAAAAAAAAAAGACAATTAAAAGAAGTACAGTATAGCCCATTTGGTAGTAAATTTCTATTGATTCACTCAAACAATACAAAGTAAAATATGGATAAAAAAAAATTTTTCTGACTTGCAACTTACTGCTGAAGACAAAAAAAGAAAAAAAAATTAAGTGCCCACAATAGGTTACACAAAAAAACAGTAAGAAATTTTGAGAACACATCCTATTTTTGAGGCTAAGATTAAAACCGTTAACATGGTAGATAAGACCCATTATAATCATAGTATTAATAATTTCAGAGGAGTAGATTGAGGCCAGGAATGGTGGCTCATGCCTGTAATCCCAGCACTTCGAAAGGCTGAAGTGAGCAGATCTCTTGAGGTCAGGAGCTTGAGACTAGCCTGATCAATATGGTGAAACACCGTCTCTACAAAAAATACAAAAATTAGTGGGACATGGTGGTATGCACCTGCAGTCCCAACTACTGGGAGGCTGAGGCAGGAAAACTGCTTGAACCTGAAGGCAGAGGTTGCAGTGAGCCAAGATCATGCCATTACACTCCAGCCTGAGTGACAGAATGAGACCCTGTTTCAAAAAAAATAAAAAATAAAAAATAAAGAGAGAGTAGTAGTAGATTCAATAATTTAAAAAAAAAAAAAAAAAAAAAAGAGGCTGAGCACAGTGGCTACTAACACCTATAATCCCAACACTTTGGGAGGCTGAGGTAGAAGGACTGCTTGGGGCCACAAGTTTGAGCTCAATCTGGTCAACACAGCAAGACCCTATCTCTATTAAAATTTTTTTTTTAAAAAAGAAAAATAATAAAAGACCAATGTTTTTAAATTATAAAAGCAGATTCTGCCAGCTACTTATAGTCATAAAAGGTGAATCAACTAATTCAACATGTTCTCTTTAGTAGACAATTTTTAAAAAACGAGTATTAATCCAGTCTCACCTGAGAGTTGAGAGACTTCTGAATACATTACCATTGTAAAGAACAACATTTAAAATTTACCTTTCAAACTAATGCATTCATTTTCTCCCTTTTGAAAAACCTAACAGTATTATATGTGGTTTAAAACAACGTAAATAACTTAAAGCCACACAACAAATATTTTGGCATTTGCCTGGTCTGTGAAATAAAATGTTGTAGTAGCTCTTGGAAAATTAAAAAGGACTGGTTTTCTTAATAAAATACAAGCATTTAATAAACATAATTTTTTTTTTTGCAAAACCAATTTTGTAAACTGATATGTAACACACTAAACATGCTTTTGAATAATATACACTTTTATATACATAAGACTAATAATAATAACTGCAGACAGTAATTTAACAGCAAAGATAAAAAGTATCTACATCTAGGATTAAATGAATAAAGAAAATTATTTTCTCAGTGTTAGTGCAGATTCAAGAAACTCCAACGAATAACTTACAGCTCCACTTAAAACAATTTCTCAGCTTCTTTAGCATTGTTTTTCATACATTAATTTTTAATTCTAAGTAACTAGATAAACAAGTCATGGCATATAAATAGAAACGAATAACTGAAGGTATTCTGTGTAATGAGAGGTAATCTCTCACTACATCATGACATTAAAAGATGGATTTTATTGAGACTCAAATATCTGTTATTCAAATAGTGCCAGTTATGTTTACATTCATGACACACAAAATATAATGTTATGTAAATGAATACTAACTTTTCTCCATTGCCCCAGGCAAACAAAGTTCCATCCTTACTAAAGGTATAGACTTTGCAATTCTTCCCAGATTCCCTGAAAATGACAAAAAAAAAAAGTTTAAATCAATAAATATTAATACTTAAAAAAATCTGATTATAAAGTCAATCATTTCACTATCAATTTAATAACTAAGAACTTGTACAAATTTCAGAAAATTCCAAAATGCTTTCCTCTACCAAAATACTTTAAAGTGCAATACTAACAATCACTGTAAAGTAAGCTGGAAAATGATTTCATACTAACAGGTCAATCTTAAGAAAAAAATAGTGGCCTTTTGAGTGAGTAAGTTTGTGTGGTAGGCCTTCCATCAATTTCTCACATGTAGTGATAGAAAGTATAACAGTAAGAACCTACTCACTTAGCTAAATGCTGATGCAGTATTCTAAACAAAAACCAATCTGTGGAAATCAGACTACTTGGCAATATTCTATCAAGTAATCAAAACTCTAAGTACTGTATCTGTCAACTGGAGACAGTTATGACTAATACATCACCCAGTGATAACACCCAAATAGAAACATGTATCTGTGTACATGCAGATGTACATTAGCGCAGTCACAACACAAGATGAGAACTTCCTGGCTAATAAATAATTTGAATTGCTAAATAACACCAAATGCATTGAGAACTGACTAATACATCCCTGTACACTATCTTTACATTAATTCATCTGCACAAATGAAGTTGACATTTGTGCTTCTGCAATCACACAATAATGACAGCTTACACTTAGTTTATAGATAACAAAACATTTTTTTTTAAGATGGAGCCTCGCTTTGTCGCCAGGCTGGAGTGCAGTGGTGCAATCTTGGCTCACTGCAACCACCGCCTACTGAGTTTAAGCGATTCTCCTGCCTCAGCCTTCCTAGTAGCTGGGACCACAGGCGCATGCCACCACGCCCAACTAATTTTTGCATTTTTAGTAGAGACAGGCTTTAACCATGTTGGTCAGGATGGTCTCAATCTCTTGACCTTGTGATCCACCCACCTCAGCCTCCCAAAGTGCTGGGATTACAGGAGTGAGCCACCGCGCCCAGTCGATAACAAAACATTTTTAAAATCTCTTTCCCATGGTGCAGTGGCTCATGCCTGCAATCCCAGCAATTTGGGAGGCCAGTGCAGGTGGATTACCTGAGGTCAGGAGTTCGAGATCAGCCTGGCCAACATGGTGAAACCCTGTCTCTACTAAAAATACAAAAATTAGCCAGGTGCAGTGGTGCGTGCTAATAATCCCAGCTACTCGGGAGGCTGAGGCAGGAGAATGGCTTCAACCCAGGAGGCAGAGGTTGCAGTGAGCCTTTGTGCCACTATCCAGCCTGGGCAAAAGCATGAGACATCACCACAAAAAAATAAAAATAAAAAACTCTTTCCTGCATAAGTCGCTATGATCAAGATGTTCCCCATCCTATACTATCCTACACTTATACAACTCATTTCTGAACGTCATGGCAGAATTTTGCAATTATCTTTGTTAAATTCCACCCAGGTTTTAGCCTATCATTCCAGCCTATTGAGGTCTACTTAAATCTCGATTTTCTCTTTTAAAACATTCGTCAGTCCTTACATTACATACAGAAGTATGTATAACTTACAGCATGTATTACATACAGAAGTATGTAATGTGTAAGTTATAAAACTGTTACTTAGCTATCATCTAAATTATTTATAAGAATGTTCAGTGAGCTCTGAACAAGATCCTATGGCTCACCAACATCCTTCTTTCAAATTAAAACTAACTCATTAATCAGTTGACTTTACTGACCTTAACCAATGACAATTCTGTCATCACACAATCCAAAGACTTTCTCATTTCCCAGATATTTTGCCAAAATTATGTTTACAGTTGTATTATTCTGATGTGTCTGGAAATTCTACCCAGAAAGGAAATGAGATAAGCTTGAAACAATCTGTTCTTAGGAAGCTCATTTTGACTCCAATAAACAATTCCGTATCTCAATGATTATAAACTGTCCTTTTAATAACTCATTCTCGAGCCATGTTTCAGACTGAAGACAAGCTTACTAAATACAGAATCCAGAATTCAATTATTTTCTTGGTCTTGGCAATTGGGAAATTTTGTCTCTTTCCTTCCGGTATAATTTTTGGAATGAAAAATTTCAAATATACACAAAAAATAGAGAAAAAGTATGATAATCCACCTATGCACTCATCATCAAGTTGAAGTAACTATTAACTCAAAGCCAATTTTGTTTATCTATTCCTCACTTTTATCTTTAATGCCATAACATTCTAACACAAAAACCAGATGTCATTATTATATTATTCTATATTTCAGGATGCATCTCTAACCAAAGGGTGTATCTTTTAAAAAACATAATCACCACCATGCTACTTCATCTCACAAAATTAACTCCTTAATATCATTAATACCCAATACTTGGATTGGATATCTGGGTTTTTTAAAAGTTCTCCAGGGTCATTCTAATGTGCAGCATTTGAGAACTACTCATGTAAAAGACTGACTGAATCCTGAGTTTAAAAAGTTTTTTTAACCTTCATAGAAGATATGTACAGCACAGTTCCTACTGTATAACTCATCAGGAGACACATATTTTTGTTCTACTCTTAGTGATACTGAGATTGTACTGGATTCAATCATGTGCCTCCTTGTATCTACCTAACTCTTCCTGCTGCCACGCTTCAACCATTCAATGAAGAGACCTCATCTTCTAATGCCACTGGTTATCTTGGAGTCTGCAAGGTTGGGGCCATATTTCCGCATGGTTCCCATCATGTACTACGGCAGCACACAGAGGAGCTTTGGCACTCAGATTCAACCCAAACAGGCTAAAAGGCTGCAGTAAATATCTCAGCCGTCTCCCCACAATAAATCGTTCTGAAGTACAAAGGTTCCACACAGCCTCTCTGGAGACATTCTGCACACATGACCAAGCAACCTGGCTTTATTTTGTGGATTTGTGGTCAGCTCAGTATACTCCCATCATATTTGCTTTCACTCCTTCCCTGCCTCACTTCCCTTTCTTCCCTACTCCTGCAGCCTTGGGATTGTACACCTTCATGAAGTGTAGCACAAAACTTTGCCATAGATTTGTTTTTTGTTTTTTTTTTTTAATAGAGATGGGCTTTCACCATATTGCCCAGACTGGTCTTGAACTCCTGGGCTCAAGTGATCCACCCACCTTGGCTTCCCAAAGTGATGGAATTACAGGCATGAGTCACTGTGCTGGGCCAGACTCAGTTTTCTAGAGTAATGCTTCTCAAATATTAATGTGCATACAGGGATGGGCATGGTGGCTTACTCACGTAATCCCAGCACTTTGCGAGGTCAAGGTGGGTGGATCACCTGAGCCCAGGAGTTCAAGAGCAGTCTGGTCAACATGGTGAAACCCCATCTCTACTAAAAATACAAAAAATTATCTGGGCATGGTAGTGGGTGTAATCCCAGCTACTCAGGAGGCTGAGGCAGAGAATCGCTTGAACCCAAGGAAGCAGAGGTTGCAGTGAACTGAGATCACACCATTGCACTCCATTGCTGGGCAACAAGAGTGAAACTCCACCTCAAAAAATAAATAAATAAATAAATAAAATAATGTGCATACAGGCCAGGTGTGGTGGCTGAGGCCTATAATCCCAGCACTTTGGGAGGCCAAGGTAAGTAGATCTCTTAAGCCCAGGGGTTGGAGACCAGCCTAGGCAACATAGTGAGATCCCATCTCTACAAAAAATACAAAAATTAGCCAGGCATGGTAGCACGCACCTGTAGTCCCAGCTACTTGGGATACTGAGGCAGGAGATCATTTGAGCCTGGGAGGTTGAGGCTGCAGTGAGCCATGATTATGCCACTGCATTCTAGCCTGGGCAGCAGAACAAGACTCTGTCTAAAAAAAAATTTGCATATAAATCATCTGAGGATCTAAAATACAGATTCTGATTCAGTAAGCTGGATAGGGCCTGAGATGCATTTCTGTACTGGCTCAGAGGTGATGCCAATATAGTTGGTCCTGGTTGGGCCCATGCTTCTATAGCAAGGTTCTAGAGAACTGGGCTTAATAAAAATAAAAATTGGTCAACAGAGTCAGATAATATCAGCTTGATTATAAAGTTCCCTATTAACAATCATCAAACAGTTCAGCTAAAGGTTTCAGCATCGTTTGATGATCATCTGCCTAGATCAATGGTGCTTAAAGTGGGATCCCCAGATTTGCAGCATCAGTGTCACCAAAGAATTTGTTAAAAATGCAACTTATTGGGCCCTATCCCTGATCTAATGAATCAGAACATCTGGAAAGAGAGCTTAAATCTGGGTTTTAACGAGCTTTTCAGATTCTGATGCTTGGTACAGTTTGAGAACCAGTGGCGTAGATCAATTTCTTGAGGATTATAAAATGGTAATTGTCTGATAAGCATCCATTCTGCATTTATTAACTGGAATTCTTCTATAAAGTTATTTTTCTCACTAAGTATTTGGTTACTCTGAGAAACAAAGAAAGGCAAGATAAATGATTGATTCCTTCCCTTTGTTTATAAATTTTCAAAATAAGGAGTGAGGCCTCCATCAACCACTGATGCTGACCAGTAAGGTTTAAATGGAGGAGGAATTTTAAAATGCAGGAGCATTTATATACTTGACATGCTTTACCCTTCTGTTCATAATTCTTAATATTACCATCTGAGGTAGGTGTGAATCTCTTCAAGTTGATTCCTATGACCCTTTAACAAAATCTCATTAGTCTTTTAGAGATTCTTTGCTTTTTGGCACAAAAGTCCCTACCTCAACTTGTATATTTTCTGTCCCAGACGTAGAGTGGACCACTTCTCTAAGAAGTGGTTTTTTTCAGTGAAGAACTGTATTTAGAAATCACAATCTGTGAGGCTGGGGTATTCACTGCTACTATGTTACTACTGCTTCCAGGCTTTTTCAGTGGACAGAACTAGGAAATGCAAATGTTTTCTGAAAATAAATAATGGGTTCATATTGATATAAGCAAGTCTATCTTTCACGCTAATGCTGAAAAATCTTGGTTCCTAATAACATTAATACAATTAATTTACTCTATCTATAGTGGATTCAAATGACAATATAAACTTTCAGTTAAAAATAAAACTATTAGGTTGGGCGAGGTGGCTCATGCCTGTAATGCCAGCACTTTGGGAGGCTGAGGCAGGTGGATCACCTGAGGTCAGGAGTTCAAGACCAGCCTGGCCAACATGGTGAAATCCTGTCTCTACTACAAATACAAAAACAATTAGCTGAGTGTGGTGGCAGGCACATGTAATCTCAGCTACTTGGGAGGTTGAGGCAGAATTGCTTGAACCCGGGAGGCAGAGATTGGAGTGAGCCGAGATCGAGCCACTGCACTCCAGCCTGGGCAACAAGAGTGAAACTCGGTCTCAAAAAAAAAAAAAAAAAGAATTTTGCAGGTCTTCCTATGGTTATGCCACCAACGTGATATAAAGCTAGGATCACTTATTTTAGTTTCCCACTTTAATTATTTTAATTTTTAAGTTTAAAACAATTATATGGTCCAAAGTCAAAACTATACCAAAGCTCATTCACAGATGTGTCCCCTGCATCCTGTAACTCTCTCCCCCTATAAATAAGCATTTTTAACTGGTTTTTGGTTTACTCATCCATTGTTTTTTCGGGAAAAAAAAAGATATCTAGTTAGCTATATACTATGTGCATATATACATCCTTCCTTTTAATATCTTTTTCATTCTGATTTCACTAAGATTACTGGAAGTGATTTGGCTATCAAATTTGCAAGTTTTTTTCATTCCTTAAGATAAAACTCTTATAAACTAAAGGTTTGTATTCAATCACACTAATGTCCACACTTTTTCTTAGTATTGCTCCCCCTACCTTATAAATAGGCTTAAGTTACTATTTTCAGATCTGAAGATCATTTTCCTTGATAGAGAACATGAATTCATCTTCAGTTAGTATTATACAATATGTACCAAGAAACATCTGTTCTTTTCCTTTCTTGTTCAAAATACACCACCAACAAAAACATTTTAGATTTACCATATGTTCCCTATAACATTACTTAACAAAATAAACCATACCTTGGAAACACTGTGCTTTCTGTAAAATGTGGTGGTCCATTCACCATGTACAGTCCTTCTGATCCCCGGACTAAAGAAATAAAATGAAAACAATAACAATTACTTTGTTAAAAAAGACTCAGTTAACACAATTTTTTTTTTAAAAAGCTTTAGTCAAAATGTGAAATCATTAAAAATTTCATTGAACTATGGAATATTAGCAACAAAAGGGCACATTTTCTTACTGTTACATAAAATCATACACTTGCTGAGAAATATGTAACTTTTTAAATAAAAACTTGAAACTTTAACTGTCACCACTGAAAGAAAGGCAGCTGTGGTGTGGTAGAGAGGACATGAACTCAGAGGCTGACTTAAGTTTATAACTGCCTGTAGAATCTTGGATACACTACCACCTCTGAATCTGTGCCCTAATCTGTAAAATGGAAATACTAGAACACAAGGTAGCTGTACGGTTTATATACAGTAACAAAAAATATAGTACATATTTAAAGTTTTTAGAACTATAAGACATTATTAATATATTCAAAATTTCTCAAACTAAAAGAACAAGTGGAATGAGACATTCATTTATTAATGCCCCAATGACAGTAACATCCTAAAAAATTAAGTGGAAACAAAGTTAAAGATGAAATAATCATCTATAGAATGAGATCATATTTCTTATTTTTATTTTTAAATTTTTAAATTTATTTCTTTGAGACAGGGTCTTGCTGTCACCCAGGCTGGGGTACAGTGGCACGATCGTGGCTCACTGCAACCTCAAACTCCTGGACTTAAGTAATGCTCTGGCCTCAGTCTCCCAAGTAGCTGGGACTACAGGCATGTGACACCATGCCTGGCGATTTTTTTTTTTTTTTTGTAGAAACAGAGTCTCACTGTTGCCCAGGCTGATCTTGAACTCCTGGGCTCAATCTTCCCTCCTCAGCTTTCCAAAGTGCTAAGATTACAGGTGTGAGCCACTGTGCCTAGCCTAGACTATATTTTTATAAATGGCTGAATTAAACGCTTCTAAAGCTGAACCAAATAAATAGATTCATTTATTTAACAAATGCTTGGTGGGAAAAAAATGAACTACCTCCCTCCTAAGCCTGTGCTGAACACTGGTGATATAATAGATAAGAAAAGCAGCCTTGTCTCTGACCTCATTGACCTTTGCAAACAGTAATCAACTAGCCAAATATACAAAATTGTATACCCGTGTTTAGTGCTACAAAGGAAAGATATATGGTACCATTGAGGGTATAATAGAAAGTTTTGACCTAAAAATGGAAAGCTAGGGAAAGCATCCTTAAGTTATTTGTATACTTAGATTTAAAGGATCAATGGCAGTTAACAAGCAAAGAGAACAGTAACAAGTGCAAAAACTCCAAGGAAAGAAAAATGACAGAGCATCGGGGGATGGAAAGAAGGCCTGTGTAGATAGAGGATGATGAAGCTGGAAAAGAAAATAGGGTTCAGGCCAGGGGTGGTGGCTCACACCTGTAATCCCAGCACTTTGGGAGGCCGAGGCAGACAGATGGCTTGAGCCCAGGAATCCAAGACCAGCCTGGGCAACATAGGGAGATGCTGTCTCTACAAAAATTAGCTGGGCATGGTAGTATATGCCTGTAGTCCCAGCTACTCAAGTAGTTGAGGCAGGATAATCAGTTGGACCTGGGAGGTCAAGGCTACAGTGAGCCATGATCATGTCACGTATCACCATGCCATGTTAATTTTTGTATTTTTTGTAGAGACAGGGTTTCACTATATTGCCTAGACTGGTCTTAAACTACTATGCTCAAGCAATCCAATCTGCCTGCCTTGGCTTACCAAAGTGTTGGGATTATGGGCGTGAGCCACCTTGCCCAAACTGACATTTTGTACTTCTAAGATGCCTTGGTAGATTTAATTAGTTTGTAGTTTCATTTTAATTTGAATAAAAGGATATATAGTTTAATTAATTGATTTACTCCTAAGCTGTGATACAAAGTTTATTAGGAAAAACACAAAATTAGGTCCATAACAGAACATAAACTATTTTAAAACTAATAAAAGCCAAAACAAATTTGAACTAAAAAACTTTTCAATACTGAAACAATTTTTTTCTACATGTAACTTTCTAACTTTTTAATTAGAAGTATCTGAATGTGAAACTACAATGTGTACTTAGCTTAATATAGCGTATTCTGAGTTTGTGTGATTCCTGGTTTTTACTGATTTCCTCCTTCAATCAAATGGGATCGGCAATATGTTCTAGTAGAAAGAAAAACCTAGAATGCAAGCAGTTTTTTTTTTCATTAAAACAACAAATAAACCCCAGAGTTTCACACAGTCACTGTGTGAAATACATTAAACATCTATATAACCTTTTCTAAGCTTACTAGCCTTTTTAGAGACTCATATACAATTTGTTGCTCTGGGCCTGAGTTAGAAAGACACAGGGCTTCAATAAACAAGGATCCTACGGCAGGGGTGTAGTCATCTTTAAAATACGATACTTTTCCCAACTTTTATGTTCACTGAACTACTCATCAGTGTAGGAAAATGACTTAATTTTCAATAAATTATCTCGGTGACTTCAACAGGTCAAGCAGATTAGACAATATGAATTTCACATAATGGACATTGTTGTTTCATGTGCCTAGCACCCAGCTCTTCTTCTTTAGGAAGTGCTCATTTTCTTTTGAGGAGTATCTGGAGTGAGAATATAATTTAGTCCTGACTACATGATTAAACGTTGACTGACACAAAAATGAACAAGGGCCAAACAAAGTCAAAGATAGCTAGCCTTAAGATTTTTGCTGAGACTATTGGCAAAAACATGTCCTTTCCTTTGGAACTGGGGAGTTAGTTGAATGTCAGTTTAAAAATGAATTTAATCTGGAGGAAAGCAAGAGCCTAGGGATGAAGAAAAACAGATTTCTGGCTGGACGCAGTGGCTCACACCTATAAACCCAGCACTTTGGGAGGCCAAGGTGGGCAGATCACCTGAGGTCAGGAGTTCGAGACCAGCCTGACCAACATGGCGAAAGCTCATCTCTACTAAAAACACAAAATTAGTTGGGAGTGGTGGCGTATGCCTATAATCCCAGCTACTTGAGAGGCTGAGGCAGGACAACTGCTTGAACCCAGGAGTGGAGGTTGCAGTGAGCCAAGATTGAGCCATTGTACTCCAGCCTGGGCAACAAGGCAACAAGAGTGAAACACCATCTCAAAAAAAAAAAACCACCAGATTTCTGAAGCCATATTTAGTATCTAGAACTAGCAGTACTGAGGCTTTCAGGTTATATGAGTTTAAAAAAATAGCCCCTTTTCACCTGCTTTGGCTTTTTTGTCATTCCCAATTAAAAGCTGGGGTTAACAAAATTTACTGGCTAATCTGCAAATTATTCACAGCTCTAAAATCCAATGAGTCTAAATTTAACAAAATATTTTGAAAGAATCTATTGTTGAATGAAGTATCTACATTGAGAATGTTTAAAAGATTAAAGTCTGTTCTAGTGAAAGAGAATGAACCACGGAGTTGAACAATCTGAATACATATAATGCTAATCCTGACAATTAGCAGTATGAATCTGATCACTTAATCTCTCTGGGCATCTAAGAATATGAAAATATGAAGAGCAGACTGAACAGACAATTTTAAACTCTTACAAAGTCCCTGATTTTAAGCACTGTAAGACAATTGTCATCCTTGGTTAATTTGACTATAAAGTGAAATTAATATCCTTCATTAATTTAGAAAAATAATCTCAACGTTATCCTTCCACGACAATCCTTCCATTGTCTTCCATGAAACCAGTCCCTGGTGCCAATTAATTTAGAAGGATAATCTAAACATTATCCTTCACCATGTTGGTCAGGCTGGACTGGTTTTATGGAAGACAGTATTTCCACAAACGGGAAGGGGATGGTTTGGGGATGAAACTGACGAAACTCTTCCACCTCAGATCATCAGGCATTAAATTCTCATAAGGAGCACGCAACCTAGATCTCTTGTTTGTGTAGTTCACAGTAGGGTTTGGGCTCCTGTAAGATTCTAATGTCCCTGCTGATCTGACAGGAGGGAGAAGCTCAAGTGGTAATGCTTGTTCTGTATCAGTCTGTGGCCTGGGGGGTTGGGGACCCCTGATTTACAGTATCTGTTGTTTACCAGGCACTGCACTAGGTACTGAGAAGACAGATATGAATAAGACCCTGACCCTGACATTGAAGGACTCACAGTCTAGGAGGGGACAAAGACAAGTGAATGTCTAATTATCCTACTTAGTAAGTGAAAAAAAGTTTCAAATATACTTGAAGTACGAAAATAACCCAGGAAGTGACTGACTCTATCTGGGTAGAGTGAGGAAAGGCTTTACAGAACAATTATATCTAAAATGAATTTTAACAGATGAAAAGAGTTTGCCAAATCAAGAAGAGGGATAGGATAATATTAGACTGAAGAAATAGGTTGTTCAAAGGGACTCAAGAGCAGTTCAGTATTGATGGAGTACAAAATAAGATGGGATGGCAAGGAAATAAATGAGTCTCAAGAGCTATTCAAGGATTATAAATGGTTATATACCCTATGTTACTCAGGATTGAATCGGCCCTGTAAGCAGTGAGGAACTACTATAGGCATTTTTAGAGGAGGGGCTATTTATCAGATTTTTAAATGTATTAATTTTTTCACTGAGTTCAAATAAGCATTCAGTATTAAAAATTGTGAATAACAAGGTACCTTTATGAACCTAAAAATAATTTATTATGTACTTTTGCCTTTTAAACAGTCTTTGCCTAGCATATTATCTAGCAGATTACAGTCAGCGTTTGATAAATGATGACTAAACTGTAGAAGACAGAGTATCAGTGGGCATGGTGCTTAATAACAAAGATTTTAAAATATAAAAATAGAAATGTTGAATGGCAAAAAGTGCAAAAATCTTATAAGTTTCCTTTCAAGGAGTGGGGTGGGAGAATGGAAGGGAATAGCCTCCCTTCTCAAATGCAGACCTTTCTCTTAATGACTTTTTTCCATCTAATAGTTAATCAGAACCAAAGCCTTCTTTTCCTTCTCAACCCTCTTTTCCTTACTTAATACTCATATGCAAAGACTCCTAGCCACAACCTAGTAAAACAACTTCCCCAGCATTGTCCAATATAAGTTTATTATCTTCTCTAACACTACACACAGTCTTCAGCTTTAAAATTCCAAGAGTCCTCTAACGCTCTACTTCTAATATGCTTATAACCATTTCAAAATCCAATGCTGCTATAATATCTCTATCATGCTCACTGCTACACCCTTTCCCAACCACACCTTCATCATTTGAAACCTGCATTACAGCTCCACTCTCCTTATTCGGTCCTACAAACCTCATTAAGGCAGGAAGAAAAGAATTTGGAAGTAAGTCCAGGTGTATTTAACGTGCATGGTCATCCTAGAGGACTAACTCTTATGTTTATCTTTGTCCGTATTGTAGAGTTAAATGACTTCACAGGGGCCCATGTAACACCAGTATTGCAGACCCAGGTGTCACAAATTCAAGTAGCACATTCTGATTTTCTGCCCCTTCTTCTACTCCTGTAGAAGATGAATCCGCAGGCAAGAATGATGGATGGGTGAAAGGGAGGGGGTATACGAAAGCCCAGAGGCGGAGTCTTCACTTCCGATTGCCACGCTATATTAAGAAAGCCAAGAGACAGTCTGGCCTTTCCGCAAGACACAAGAAAAGGCAGATCAGACTCCCCGGCTCCTCGGGTAGTTCTCAAAAGCAAAGACAAAAATAAGAAATTGGTCTGAAGAAAGAGTCCTTTGCTTGTTCAGCACTCACCTGTCAAGAGCGGCGTGGACGGCGCCATATTGTCCCGGAAAGAGAAACCCATCCACTCGGGTGAGAGTTCACGAGGGCGGCACCCGGCCCCTACACGTCTCCTCAGGCGTGGAGACAGCGAGTTGGTATTTCCGGAGCCATCAGCCTCGGGGCCAATTCACTTCCGGTTGCGGTAGAGGCGGAAAAGGCCCCCGAACGCGCACGCGCAGATTCGGGGCGACGTTTGACAGGGCTTGGGAGGGCTGAACTGGGGCCGGTGCGCTTGCTTTCGCCCTCCTTCTCCAGCGGGAGGGGTCCGCACTTCCGCGGGGCGGAGCCCACCTAGTGCTGACGTTGG
Source organism: Aotus nancymaae (assembly GCF_030222135.1). Classification (NCBI taxonomy): domain Eukaryota; kingdom Metazoa; phylum Chordata; class Mammalia; order Primates; family Aotidae; genus Aotus; species Aotus nancymaae. Next base: position 44,037,304 of record NW_026988431.1, on the reverse strand, counting down.
CAGCAGAACCCAAAGTAGATCGAGGCGGCGGGCTGCACCGTCCGGTTGTTGCGTTGCGTTTCCTTCCTCTTTCACTCCGCGCTCCCGGCTGCGGCCAAAGCGACGGCGACGGCGGCGTGAGAACGACCAGGCGGCCAGTTCTCTTCCTCCCGCGCACCCGCCTTCCTCGGCCAGTCAGTAGGCGGCCGGCGCCCAGCTAGTGCTCAGCCTCCGCGTTTGCCGCGCCCAGGCCCAGCGGCCGTAGCTAGCGCCTGGCCTGAGAACGTCGGCGCTCCGGCGGCGCGGGCACCTAGGAGCGGAGCCTCACAGCGGCTCGAGAGGAGGCAGGCGAGCGAGCCAGTCCGAGGGGTGGCCAGGGCAGGTGGTGGCGCTGCGAAGATGGTCGCCAAGCAGAGGATCCGTATGGCCAACGAGAAGCACAGCAAGAACATTACCCAGCGCGGCAACGTCGCCAAGACGTCGGTAAGGAAAGACCGGGCGCCCCTCTGCGTTCCGCAGCCGGTGCTGAGTCTGGGTCCCTGGGGCCGCGTCGCGTTTTGTCTCGGACCCGGCCGACCGTGGGCTGGTGCTGTGGAGGGGTAGGGGCCCGAGTCTATGAGCCAGCCGACTGTGGGGGCTCGGGAACGGGAGACCTGTGAAATAAGGAGGCCCGGCGACCGGGGTGCCGGCTGTGGGAGCCTGGGGTCCGAGTGGTTTCTCTGCATCTGAAATGGTGGATTTTCCCTTTTGCAGAGAAATGCCCCCGAAGAGAAGGCGTCTGTAGGACCCTGGTTATTGGCTCTCTTCATTTTTGTTGTTTGTGGCTCTGGTAAGTGTCTTGGGCGCTCCCATCAGTAGGGTCTTGGGTGAAAGGGTTTAGGATGACGTGGTGACCGGTCAGTAATGAGTCCTACCTGCGTAGTTCTCAGCCCACCTGCCGAGGACTCCTCATAATTCTGTTTCATCTGAACCAAATTATTTGTTCCACATATGCACAGAGGGTGGTGCTCCAGAAACTTCTCCCAGCTTGATTTGTACTCACTGGAGATCAGAAAGGAGGTCAGGTCCTTGTTAATGATCAAGTTGGAAGAAATGTAAGACTGAACAAAACCTCATGGAATGAGAATTTAGAATGTTTTGTAACTCCATTATCAGTCTTTGCAAAGAAACTTATAAATATGTACATATAGATGTTAGAACTTGATTTAACATATGCCAGAATCTAATGTCTTAATGTCAAAATTGAGTATATTTTATCAAGTAAAGCTTGTGCAAAGAATTGATTCACTATAGTGGAAATGTACCTGATTGGCATTTTAATGTGTGAGTCAAATGTTTTTAGCTTAATAAAAGAAACGTTTGACATATGGTAAAAAAAAAAAAAAAAAAAAAAATGGTCAGGGCAGCCTGCTGTCAGAGTAACAGACACTTGCCTTTGCAAATAGATTACAAAAAAAAGTCTTTCCTCTCTTCATTTATCATCTTAATATGCAGGCTGTTAATATTGAAGTGGTTGTTTGTTTTCCACATTCTAAAGTTACTGAGATTTCTGTTGAATGCTTCACTTTGCCTTTCTTCTGCACTTACCAATTGGAAGCTTTCCTGATAAATGGCTGAGAGCCAAGCAGTTTATATAACCTAAAGATTATTGAATTTCAGCTTTGTGAGAATGAGGAAACATGCATGTGTTATAGGCCAGGCCTTAAAAGGATGCTAAATTGTTTAAGGATAAACTAAAATAATTCTATGCTAGAAAAACCTGTTTGCTTTGGTGCTTTAAGTTCTTTATAAAATGATTACTTGGATACTTAGACATAAAATTCAGGGAAGCTAAGAAAAAAAATAACTCAGGGTCATTTCATTGTTTTGTTTATTCAGGTAGGCCTGTCTTCACTTATTATAATGAAGTTATGTCGCATTTGCTAATAAGAGTATGGTTGGATTCTTCAGCTACCTTAATAAATACGTCAGTCACCAGACCTATTTCATTCAAAGCTTATTTTAATATTTGCTCTTTCTTTTTGCAGCAATTTTCCAGATTATTCAAAGTATCAGGATGGGCATGTGAAGTGACTGACCTTAAGATGTTTCCATTCTCCTGTGAATTTTAACTTGAACTCATTCCTGATGTTTGATACCCTGGTTGAAAACAATTCAGTAAAGCATCCTGCCTCAGAATGACTTTCCTATCATGCTTCATGTGTCATTCCAAGGTTTCTTCATGAGTCATTCCAAGTTTTCTAGTCCATACCACAGTGCCTTGCAAAAAACACCACATGAATAAAGCAATAAAATTTGATTAAGATACAGTAGTGGACCCTACTTATTCAGTCAATAAAGAGTAAGTTTTTTTAATGTGGTTATTAAAACAGAATGGACAATTAGGCTAAGTCTGCATACAAAGGGTCTAGATTTTGTTAACCCTAATGTATAAATGCAGTTAGCTTAAATTACAGTTTGAAGTCTTGTGGTTTTTATATAGCTAGGCACTTTATTACTCTCTTGAACTGAAAGCACACTCCCTTATAGGATCATGTAACTGTCCTGTAATAAGGTGCTTATAAATGGAACAACTACACAGCCTAGTTTTACCACAACCTTTAGCATCTAAATATTTTTAAAAGCTTCTAAATGTCTAATATAAAAGGAGATGCTTTAGCTACAACATCTATTTTACCAATATTGTTTCCATTACACTACTGTGGATTTTACATGAGTGAGTATAGTAACCCAAGATGCCATTGAAAAAAAAAATTGATCATTTTCTAACTTATCAGTTACTGTGGTTTCACTAAAAGCTACCGTGGTGGAGTGAAGTCAGTCAGGGAAGGTTTGTTTATGTTACCTTGATTTCACCAGAATTATTTTAGTATATCCAAGGGATTTACTATGCCAAACAAAATTTTAGGGAAAAATACTACTAAAAATGGATGCCTCATAAGAACATGCTGTTGAGGCCAATGTGCCATAAGATATTTTATTTTAGCATGTTAAATAGCACTTTTAATAGCAAAAAAAGGCACATCAACTACAAAGTTATACTTATTTTGGAAATGCTTTTTCTAGATTAATGATTGAAATGCCTTTAGGGTACTAGACACATCAGCCTAAAGTGGCATCTTTAATTGAATGGATTTACTGATAAGGATCAGTCTTTAGTCTTCCCTTTGTTATATGATTTTCTAGGTTATGGTTGATCAAATTTACTTTTTACTCATGGTAAGGGTGAGGGTGATAGGGCAGGTTTTGGGTTTTCTAGTACTGTTGAAAACTGCAAGTATTGGCTCTTTGTATACTTAGCCATAACTTGGTGAAAAAAACCTGAGCGGTGTCTATGTATTAATGCATTGGAAAGAAAGCTGCTTGTGTTTGCTTTGTTAATTGTCTTTAAAATATTTCTTTAAAATAAGCTGTTTTAAGAGGAACAGAAGGGAAATCTGCTACCTAGTCTATACACAGTGTGAACCTCATAGAGGGCTTCTGATACCCTCAAACGAGAACAGTAAGGGAGCGGAGTGGTTAAGGACTTTCTGGAATAAGAAATGAATCAACTCACCTTGGGCCAGCAGGTTTTTAACTAAATTGTTATTGCCTTTCTCACCCAGTTAATCAATCTCTGTACTTGTTTCCCTTTTTGAAACAAGTATCTTGGTTAACTAATTCTGTTTTATGGTTGCGCTGAATTCATAGCAGGTGCCTTATTCTTTGCTTTGAGTCAAACCATTCCATATCAGAATTTTCCTTGTTTTTTTGTAGATAATTGGCTTTAAGTTGTCATTTTTGTTTTTTAATGTACAGTGTTCTGATACATTGACTGTTAAATTGCTATAGCTGGCAATCATTTTACATATGTAAAATTGCATTCCCTTTGTATTTCATGTGTAATTTACCAATTAAGTGCATTTTATATTCAGGTTGGATTATGCATGTTTGGGTAAACAAAAGCTGTGTCTCACTTGATTTATTCTTTAAAAATAAAGTTCCCTGAATATTTGATGCTTTTCTTCTAAAAGGAAATGATTTTACAGTTACCTGAGTGTACTTTTTATGGTTATTAGAAAATGATTTTAAAGAATGTTTAGTATTGTACTGAAAAGAAATGGTATGCAGAGGCACAGATATTAAGATTTATAACTGGAAATGGGTAGTAAGAAAAATATAGAAAGCACAATCATTTGAATATTTTTCCACTTAGGATTTCCTAATCTCCTTTTCATCCAATTCAGGCTCAAAATAAAGCACAATTCTCTGATCTCCCTTTGCCAGTTGAATTTTATAGATCATCTAATATTGAGCACAGTATAAGAATAAATACTTTATTGGGGTTGTCAACGTTACTCAGTTACTCTTTGTGGTTTTAGCTGTAACATTTCAACAAGTTGTCAATTATTGTATCTGTTGGGTTGTATACAGTATTGCTTAAAATAATTAAGTGGACTTCCAAAAGTAAGATTTCCATTGTAACAGGATACATTGTAATGGGTTTTGACTTACATTAAAGAAATGTGTATAGTCAACTGCAGGGCCATGACTCTTCTCACTGAGGTACTGGAGTTCTGTTGGTACAAGGGACAACCATGTTGAGCTGGATTATGTTCTTGGGCTCAGTGGCAGCTTCACCAACAAAACTTGTGCTTTATTATCTGTAAACTTTAGAGCAGCAGATTCTCCACGTAGAAATTGTTCTTAAGTTTGATTTGCCTTTACCTGCCTTTTTAGTTTTTAAATTTATTTTTTAAATGGAAACCCTAACTTTCCAAGAGATAGGAGTTGGTTGGCTTCAACAGCAGACTCTATGGCACTCCCTCAGAGATGCGTTTCCTGTCTAAACTTACTTAGTACCACGCTAGCTATTTGTACTACTTTATCTTCAAATTGAATTAGGACACGTGTCCTTATTTAGAAAGAGGACTAATGAACAATAAAAGGCTAGAAATTAAGGGAAAAAAATTAACTCCCTGGGCTTAGGTAATTCAAAGTAAATTAACATATATCACAGAAAGAAAGAGGGACCTGGAAAATTTAGTCCAACTGCTTCAATTCACAGATGAATAAAAATGTGCATTTTAGTCAATGATCATACATGCTAGGTATGGAACTGTAAATATATAGTCCCGACACTGAAATGTCTTTCAGTTCAGTGGTGAAGGAACAGACATAAAATGAAAGCATAACCACAATCAGAATAAGTATTTCAAAGGAAGAGTAAAACCAGGTAAATTTTTGTTTGATTTTTGTTTTGTTTTGTTTTTGCCATCATAGAGCTAATTTGGGGAGAGCAGAAATGAACCAAAGTTTCTTGCACTCTATGGTAACAATAGAAATGATTGCAAAACTTACACTCAGAACACTTCTGTTTTCATGAGCTCTTCTGCTTTCACAAAAGTTTTGAACTTTTTTTTAAATTGCCAATTCAAAGAAGAAAAAAGGAATCTCCATTTTATGAATACATGAAAAAAATAGTGACAAATTTACTATTGGTGTCACTGTACAGCACAAAAATGCAAAGCTCAGTAATGTTACCACTGTGATATATTCAAGGTTACATTTTTAAAATTATTTTGCTAGAGTTCTATTTTGTTTAAAATTCTTTCATCTGGGCCAGGCGCAGTGGCCCATCTGTAATCCCAGCACTTTGGGAGGCCAAGGTCGGTGGATCACTGAGGTCAGTAATTCAAGAACATCCTGGCCAACATGGCGAAACCCTGTCTCTACTAAAAATACAAAATTAGCTGGGTGTGATGGCTCATGCCTGTGATCTCAGCTACTTGAGAGGCTGAGGCAGGAGAGTCACTTGAACCTGGGAGGCAAAGGTTGCAGTGAGCTGAGATCGTGCCATTGCACTTCAGCCTAGACAACAAGAGCAAAACTCAGTCTCAAAAAAAAAAAAAAATCTGTGATGTTAAAATGTCTAAAATAAATGTTTTTATTTTGTTTTTAATTTAAAAAGAAATAAGAGATGCAGTCTTGCCATTTTGCCCAGGCTGTTCTTAAACTCCTGGGCTCAAGTGATCCTCCACCTCAGCCTCCCAAAGTGCTGAGTTTACAGGTAAGAGGCACTGCAGCTGGCGAAAATAAAAAATTTTAAAATAATAGTCCAGTAGTCCAAAAAATGAAGCAATGTGCCCTGCAGAAATACTTTTTATAACAAAAGTTTAATGAATATTTTCCAGTGTGCAAATTTTTTTGCAATGCAAATAGAACAAATCTATAAATTTAAATTATTAAAACTGATTACAGTATCATTACATGGACTAATAACAAATGTTTCTTTTCTAACACCATGTATTATGGAGAAAGCCTGCCCAACAAGAGAATGAGAATAATTGATTTTGAACTGGAATAATTGATTTAGGAGCTTTTATTTTACATTTGAGGACGTTATGGCCTAGAGATATTGTTCTTCCTAACACCGATAAAGCAGTGGCAGAGTAAGGATTAGAAAACTGGTTTTGTAATGATGAAATTGGAGCTCAGTATGTTGAATGCCAAGGAATTATGATGCTTTAAGCGTGTCTCTCTTTTTTTTTTTTTTTTTTAGCAATTTAAAGCACTTTTATATTAAACAAGAAAGTAATGTCTCCTTTTAACTTCGAAGATTATGTATTAATCTAATGAAACTATGAGTTCTCCATGGTGGTAAAACCTGAATGTTTATTAATCTCACATGGCTTCCCACTGCCATTGGGATGAAGTAACTCTCTTGCCTTGGTTTTCAGGAGGCTTCACAGCCTACCTTTCAGCCTTGCCCCCCCACTGCTTCCCTCCATACAACTGTTCTAACCCAGATTTTTCAGATACTTTTACTTCGGGTGGTTTTGCCCATTTTCCTGCATTACAATACTACTTAACTTTTCCAGCTTTAATTTCACTTATCCTGTAAAGCTTTCTCTTGCCATGGGAATCAGCAAGACTCTCTTTGGGACTTATAGCCCTGGACCAGTTAGCATTTAGTACGTTCACATGTTTATTAGTTTATTAGTTTTGTTTCTTATTTTCTCAGACATGGAATCCTCAAGGACAGAGGCTATGTCATTTATTACTTTCTTCATCTACTGTCATCACTCCCTTGGCTAGTACAGCGCTTCACCCACATATAGTGGGAGTTCAACATACTAATTGAGTGATAAAGTGAAAGAGATCAATGAATGCCTTATATCAGAATAATCTTTAAGAAGCAGGTCTTTTTGTAAGATCCGCTAACCCTGGTATAACAGTCATCCCAACTACTTCCAAGCCTGGTCATCTCTGCTTGATGACTGGGCTCAGCACCAGAATTCGGTTTCTTTATCCTTTAAACAAACTTATCCAGGATAGGCTTGATATTTGAAAGTACTTCAACAGTGTGATATTTGTCTTTCAGTCATATTTGAGAACCGTTCATAATGTGTCATTGAGAAAACAAAAAACCACTTTATCAAAGAAAGCTGACATTTTACCACACCGGTCAGTCCGGTTATAAGGAAAGAGTCAAACAGCCATGCTTGCTGTTAGAGCAGGTGCTTGTGGGCTGTGAGCTGCCTTCTGTCCCAGCCCCATCCTAAGGCGTAGGAAGGGACAGTGTACCCTTCTCTGTGCCAGACCCATGCAAACCAGGCAAGTATACTCCAAACCAAATCCAGCCCCTGAGGAGAAAAAGCTTGTTCTCCTCGCAAAGGAACTCCCCACAGCAAGTCCACACCATCTTGACTATCATTTAGGATGTGGTGTGGTTACCAAAGCAGGTCTCAAACATTGGGCAAAGGAGACTTCCAGCACCCTTTTGGGAAAATGTCATCCATGGAGCCACACAAAGCACCCTACTCACAGCACATTTAGCTTCTGGCACCCAGGAGGGCCAGACCAGGGGAGACCACCGAGACGCTGCAACTTTGTTTTCTGTTTGACATGTGTAGCACCAATAAACGCACAACTGCAGATCCCAAAGCACAAATGCATCCGGGACTGAGACAGATTGTAATTTAGGATAAAGCCTAAATCATAAAGGTGATTTTGCAGTGGAATTATCCACGCATGTTTCTGCCTAGCTCTAGCCCTAGTCACTAGTGCACAGTCTGCCTGTTAATTACTCATGGATTAAGTGGAGAAGAAAAGTACCACAGACAATGAAGATCCTCTGGAAAGTCATTGTTCTTGCTCAAGAATAGTATGAAGATGTTTTTCAAGGCCAGATTCCTTTCTTTTTGTAAATATCCCACTGAAATTCATCGATGTTGCCAAATATATACAGGGAAAGCTGACCCAGCAGAGTTTAGTACTCAGCCTGGTTTTGGCCAGGCTTAGTGGCTCATGCCGATAATCCCAGCAGTTGAGGAGGCCAAGGTGGGTAGATTGCTTGAGCTCAGGAATTTGAGACCAGTCTGGGCAATATGGTGAGACCCTGTCTCTACAAAAAATACAAAAATTAGCTGGGCTTGTGCCTGTGGGCTTGTAGCATGTGCCTGTGGTCCTAGCTACTCTGGAGGCTCAGGTGGGAGGATTGCTTAAGCCCTGGAGGCAGAGATTGCAGTGAGCCAAGATCACACTACTCCACTCCAGCCTGGGCAGTGGAGCCAGAACCTATCAAAAACAAAACAACAACAACAACAAAAACTTAAACAAAAACAAAAACTCAGCCTGATCTAATCTGCTACTTAGAGTGTAGGTTGGGAACCAGCAGTAACCTAGAAGCCTGATAAAAATACGGTGTCTCAGTCACCCCATCCAAGGCCCACTGAATCAGAATCTGCATTTTCACAGGATCCTTAGGTGATCTGTCTGCAAACAAAACTTTGAGAAGTATTGAAAAGGGCCCCGAGTTCTGGTTCCAGCACTGGCACTAACTAGTTCCATAGTCTTGCATCCCAAAACCTCCTTGAGCCTCATTCATTTCACTTGAGGAAAAAGAAACACCCACCTGCCTCATATAGCTGTTACCATCTAATGATGGTAAAATCACTTTGAAAAATTAGAAATACTCTATGCAAATAAGATACTACTGACTTTGTGAACTGCAAAACCAAATAGAGCTCTGATAGGGCGAAGGGACTTCCTTACTGAAAACAAAAAGAAATCATAGCCTTCATATTGATATTTGGCTTGGCTAAAAGTCACCTACCATCCTAGGATCACTAACTATTTGTAGATCTCAAATTAAGCTTTTACCTTTCCAAAGTTTTGCCTTCCGAATGGCTTCTCAAAATGTATAGTACTGTGAATCATATTCTGCGATTTAGCTTCCGCTGAAAAATGTTTTGCATGTACCAGGTTGGGATCATTTTGGTCTGAAAGTTACTCTTCCACACCAGTTAGCCCAGCTTCAGAGGCTCTTATGACACCCTTTTATTACCTTACTTCAAATTTGCCAGCACTAGGAAGTGCAGTAATTGTGCTTACAGGTAGTGCCATCCTGGACATGAAAAAGGCACTCAGCAAATATGTAGGCTCTTAAAACTTGTCTTGGAAAAGCCTTGAAATCCCCATTAGAAGAAAACAGAAAAATGTTTAGAAAAAATACATGGAATTTGGGCTGGGTGTGGTGGCTTATGCCTTTAATCCCAGCACTTTGGGAGCCAAGTTGGAGGACTGCTTGAGTGAGCCCAGGAGTTTGAGACCAGTCTGGGCAATATAGTAAGACCCTATCTCTATTTCAAAAAAAAAAAAAAACTTAGCCTAATCTGGTGGCTCATGCCTATAGTCCCAGCTACTTAGGAGGCTGAGGTTGGAAGATTGCTTGGGAGGTCAAGGCTGCAGTGAGCTGAGATCACACTACTGTACTCGAGCCTGGGTGACAAAGTAAGACTGTCTCAAATAAACAATATGGAATTTGATTTTATACCTTCCGCATTTTAAAATAAATTTAGATTTACAGAAAGGTTGCAAAGATAGCATAGAAAGTTCCCGTATATTCCTTTACTCAGCTTCCCCTAATATTAACATCTTACATAACCATGGTACATTTTTCAAAACCAAGAAATTAACAGAACAGCAATACTTTAACTAACCTAGGACTGTATTTAGATTGCACCAATATTCTACTAATGTCCCTTTTCTGTTTCTGGATCCCATCAAAGTTAACCACACTTCAATTTAGCCTTCGGTCTTTTTTTTTTTTTTTTTTTGAGAGTGTCTCTTTCTGTCACCCAGGCTGAAGTGTAGTGGTGCGATCATTGCTCACTGCAGCCTAGAACTCCTAGCCTCCAGTGATCCTCCCACCTTGGCCTCCCAAAGTCCTGGGATTTTAAGCATGAACCACTGCACCTGGCCCTCTTTTTTCATTTGTTTTTTAGTAATGAGCAAATTGTGCCTCATATCAAATATCAGATAAAAATCCAGTACACTACATTTTAAAACATTTTAATTATTAAAAGTCCAAATATACATAAAATAAATGAGATGTCTACATGACACTACCAATATGCCACAGTTGTTAAAGTTTTGTCATATTTGCTTCAAATCTCTTTTTAAAAATATAAACAAAATGTTATAGGTAGGATGAATATATCTCTTATTTGACCCCTAAAGTCAGTGTAGGCCATTTACATATTTTTCTGGTACTTTTAGAGTACATGTATAAATTTATAAATAAAACATACCCTTGTACACTTTTAAGATTTAGAGAGGTGGTATCAAACTGTACATCGTCATATGAAACATTATACTCAACATCATTTTGAAGTTTCTTCAGTGGATCTGATTCATTCATTTGAATTGCTTTATAGAGTATACTCTTTTAAATAAGCTACATTTATTTATCTGACTTTCTTATGAGGGATAATGAAGTTGTTTCCACTTGTTCACCTTTGCAATCTGGGTTGTAATGAATATGGGTATTTATATTAATATATTGTCTCCTTGTATAGCTGTATACAGAATTCCTCTAGTCTAGAATCTGGTTGTCTGGGCATGAGGTATGTACCTCTTCAAATGTATGAGATATGGTGAAATTGCTATCCAAAAGAGGGTACAAAAACATTGTTTCCACTAGCACTGTGCAAGAGCTCCTCTATCCTCAAGTGCTCACTAAAATTTCATTTTATCGGATATTAACTTGTGTCCGTCTAATAAGAAGGTAAAGTTGTCTCCCTGTTTTAATATGCATTTATCTGATTACTAGCAAGGTTGAGTAACTTTTCAAGTGCTGGCTCTGAAGCCTGGATTTGTATCTGTTTTCTGTCACTTTGTTTCTATATAACGTTGGGCAATATAAGCCTCAGTTTCCTCAACTATAAAATAAAAATTAAATGAGCTTATGTATGTGAAACACACAGAAATGAGACTGGCATCACAAGATGCCCTGGATTCATCTGAGATATTTCCCTTTCTAAACTTGGAATCAGCCATTTTCCCCAGGAGTTCTGGTTCTTTTTATCAGGATATGGTATTTAGAGATTGCAACCTGAACTCTAGGGGAGCCCATTGCAGCTGTGTCGTCACTGCTTCTAAGACTTTTAGTGAACATAACTTATCAAATATGTATTTTTAAGGGAAAATTTTTACTGTTATTCATACTGGTATAAATTTATACTGATATTTCCAATTCGAATGTAAGTCTATAAGTTTTCACTTATGTCTTTAATTTTATGTTTGTATCCCTTAAAAAAAATTTTTTTTTTTTTTCAGAGACTAAGTCTTGCTTTGTCACCCAGGCAGGTTTAGTGGAGTAGCTCACTGCAGCCTCAAACTGCTGGGCTCAAGCAATCCTCCCACATAAGCCTCCTGAGTAGCTAGGACTATAGGTACTCCCGCCACCATGGCTGGCTAATTGTTTGTATTTTATTGTAGAGACAGGGTCTCACTATGTTGACCAGGCTGGTCTGGATCTCCTGGGCTCAAGTGATCTTCCCACCTTGGCCTCCCAAAGTGCTGGGATTACAGGTGTGAACCACTTTGCCCTGCCTTCTTTCATGTCTTTCAACAATGTTTTGTAGTTTTCAGAATATAAGTTTTGTTCTTGTTAAATTTATTTCTAAGCACATTATTCTTTTTTATTCCATTGTAAGTGGAACTTTTTCCTCAATTTTATTTTCTTTTTGCTCACTGCACTGTATAGACATAGAGTTTGTTTTCATATATTGATCTTGTGCCCTGCAACCTTGTAGAGCTCATTTATTAGTGCTAATAGTTTTTTAGTGAATTCCTTTGGATTTTCCACACACAAGATTATGTGATCTGCAAATAGAGATAGCTTTACTTCTTTCCTTTCCGGTCTGAATGCCTTTTATTTCATTTTCTTGTCTAATTACCCTGGCTAGAATTACCCTCTTGTACAATATTGAATAGAAGTGGCAACAGTGGGCTGGGTACAGTGGCTCATGCCTGTAATCCCAGCATTTTGGGAAGTGGAGGTGGGCAGATTGCCTGAGGTCAGGAGTTCGAGACCAGCCTGGCCAACATGGTGAAACCCTGTCTCCACTAAACATATAAAAATTAGCCGGGCATGGTGGCGCACACTTGTAATCCCAGCTACTTGGGAGACTGAGGTGGGAGAATTGATTGTACCTAGGGGCAGAGGTTGCAGTGAGTCAAGATCACTCCAGCATGGGCTACAGCATGTGACTCCATCTCAAAAAAAAAAAAAAAAAAAATGGCAACAGTGCACATTTTGTTTTGTTCCGGATCCTAACAAGAACAAGAAAACATTCAGTCTTTTACCGTTAAATATGATGTTAGTTGTGGCTTTTGTAGATGCCTTTTTTCAGGTAGAGATTTTAGTTTGCTGGAGCTCTGTACAATTTTTACATCTATATAAGAGATCTTGGTGTAGTTTTCCTTTCTTGTTGTGTAGGTTTTCTTAGGGTAATACTGACCTCGTAGAATAAATCAGGAGTTGTTCTCTTCTCTTCTATTTCTTGGAAGAGTTTGTGAAGAATTGGCATTAATTTTTTAAATGTTTTTGTAGAATTCACCAATAAAGCCATCTGGGCCTAGGATTTTCTTTGTGGATACTTGTTTCGTTACTAATTCAATTTCTCCCCACCCACTTTAGACATAGTCTTCCTCTGTCACCTGGGCTGGAGTACAGTGGCACAATCATGGCTCAGTGCAGCCTTGACCTCCTGGGCTTAAGAAATCCTCCTTTCTCAGCCTCCTGAGTACCTGGGACTAGAGCTGTATGCCACCATGCCCAGCTAATTATTTATTTTTTGTTTTGTAGAGATGGTGCCTTGTGTTTCCCAGACTGGTCTCAAACTCTTGGGCTCAAGGGATCCTCCCACCTCAGCTTCCCAAAGTGCTGGGGTTACAGGTGTGAGCCACTGTGCCCACCCACAAATTCAGTTTCTTCACTTGTTAGAGGTCTGTTCAGATTCTTTGTTTCTTCTTGACTCAGTGTTAATAATTTGTGTCTTTTTAGAAATTTGTTCATTTTGTTTGTTATCTGGTTGGTATACAGTTGTTCACAATATTCTTTTATAATCATTTTCATTTTGGTAACATTAATAACATTTCTTCTTTCATTTGGGCTTCTCTCTTTCCCTTGGTCAAGCTAGCTAAAGATTTCTCAACTTTGTTGTTCTTTTCAAAGAATCAACTTTCAGGTTTATTCTCTCTATTGTTTTCCTGTTCTCGATTTCTTTACTTTCTATAACTCTTGGTATTCTTGGCTTGCCTGTGCTGGCATGGAAACTTTGCTTTATGAATAAGCTGAAGTGAGTGGGATTGCACCCAATATTCTCAGTAGATTATCCCCCGAGTGGGGCTGGGTAGAAGGGAGCGCCTACCTTTTGGCTATACCACCCAGAACTTAGCCTTTGTAACAGGTAGCTGGGGCAGGAGGAGAAATGGAGACATCCTGCCCTGATGGGACGATACTGCAGCCCTATAGTTGGGAGATGAGGGCAGAGGGACCCCTGTGTTCCTGGCTGTGTCTACCTGGAGTACAGTTCCCATCACACTGAATATGGAAAGGGAAGGAAATGAGTCGTGATTCAAATGCCATAGACACTTACTGTTTCTAAGTTGCTTTAGTAGGTTTTTTTTTTTGTCACCCAGTCACCCAGGCTGTAGTGCAGTCGCACAGTCTTGGTTTACTGCAACCTCCTCCTCCCAGGGTCAAGGGATTCTCCTGCCTCAGCCTCCCAAGTAGCTGGGACCACAGGCATGCACCACCACGTCCAGCTAATTTTTGAATTTTTTAGTAGAGACAGGGTTCCACCATGTTGGCCAGGCTGATCTTGAACTCCTGACCTCGTGATCCGCCTGTCTCGGGCCTCCCAAAGTGCTGGGATTACAGGCGTGAGCCACCACTCCCAGCCAATAACCTTTTTTAAAAAGGCTTTCTTTTATGCTTTTATTATGAGATAGACGATAGAGATATGGATAAATATTCATTTCTTAGATAAATTGTAGTATTGCACAGATACTCTTTTCTTTATCTTGCTTTTTCCACTTAACATATACCCTGGAAACGAAAAGCAAAAAATATATATCCTGGGCATTTGCCCATGTAAGTGTAAAGAGATATTCCTCACTTCTTTTCATAGCTTCGTGATCAGGATGTGCCATGATTTATTCAACCAGTCACTATTCATAGACATTAGTTTTACAGTCTTTTGCCATTACAAATAGAACTGGAATAAATTGCCTTATGTATTCTGTCTTTTCATATTTTTGCAAGTGTGTTTTTAGGATAAATTCTTGGAAGCAAGATTTCTGAGCCAAAGGATAAATGCAGTTCGGTATTATCAAGTTTCCTTCCATTGAGATTCTTCTGTTCTATATTCCCATCAGCAATGTAGCAGAGTGACAGTATTCCTATGTTACTTGTTATAGTGTACTATATATGATTAAGAATCATAATGTATATTCTCTAGTTTTTGGTGCCAGTTCTGTGTTTGTTTATTGGTTCAAGTTGTTAATTATGTTGTTTATGTCTAGATTCTTATCAGTGTTTTTTTTACTTTTTGAGAGAGGTTTATAGACTTGTAAATTTTTTCCAATATTTCTGTAAAATTTTTCTTTAAATATTTTGAGGCTCTGTTAGGTATATTCAAGTTTAGAGATAACTCTCAGATAGATTATTTCTTTTTTGTTATGTAACATCCATTTGAATCTCTAATAGTGCCTTTTCACTTGCAGTCTGTTTTATATGTAACCGTAAGGTTACATATAATCTTTAGTGTATACACACACACACACACACACACTCAAATACATAGTCGGCCCTCCATATCTGTGAGCGTCTGTGATTTCAACCATCCACAGACTGAAAATATTCAGAACAAAATTTCGTAAAGTTTTAAAATGCAAAACTTGAACTTGCCTTGCC
Source organism: Aotus nancymaae (assembly GCF_030222135.1). Taxonomy (NCBI): domain Eukaryota; kingdom Metazoa; phylum Chordata; class Mammalia; order Primates; family Aotidae; genus Aotus; species Aotus nancymaae. The sequence continues at coordinate 44,022,078 of NW_026988431.1, read as the reverse complement.
GAGTACTGTGTTGAATTTACACGAATGAAATGATGTGCAGGCATTGTGTTAGATGTTGTAGGTGATCCAAAGATGATTTAAAGTGTATGGGAGAATGATAGGTTATATTCAAATACTGTACCATTTTATATAAGGGACTTCTGAGCATCCACAGAGTTTTGTATTTGCCAGGTCCTGGAACCAATCTACTATGGATACCTAGGGCAACTGTATACATTCAAATATACTGAACAATACATATTCAAACATATATTGATATATTTAAATTATATAATAAATGTGTATATATATTCATCTTTCTTTTGGATGCAGTTTGTGCAGTATTTTTTTCTGCTTGTTTATGTTCAATCTATGCCCTTGTGTTGTGTCTAGTATAAATATGTGGATTATAATTATGTTTTTATGTAGTTTAAAAATACTGTTTAATTCATTTACATATATTGAAATTAGTAATGTTCTGGACTTATTTTTACTATTCTTGCCTTTCTGTTTACTGTATGTTTTAGTTTTTTTTATTTTGCTTACTTCCTTCTGTTGGACTGATTGGGATCTGGGATTTCCAGCATAGCATATTCTCTTTTCTTTTCTTGGCACATCCCCTCCCCTCCACTCCCCTTCCCTTCCCTTCCCTCTCCTCTCCAGACAGAATTTTGCTCTGTCACCCAGGCTGGAGTGCAATGGTGCAATCTCGCCTCATTGCAACCTCTGCCTCCTGGGTTCAAGTGATTCTCATGCCTCGGCCTCTGGAATAGCTGGGATTACAGTCATGTACCACTATGCCAGGCTAATTTTTGTATTTTTGTAGAAACAGAGTTTCACCATGATGGCCAGGCTGGTCTTGAACTCCTGACTTCAAGTGATCTGCCCACCTTGGCCTCCTAAAGTGCTGGGATTACAGGTGTGAGCCACTATTCCTGGCAACATTTTCTTTACTATAATGTTTACCTGTGGCTCTTCTATTTCAGAAACTGGTGGCGATCTTTTCATTAAGTTGTATTTCTTTCCTCTCTCAAACTTTAGGGGTAATTTGAGAAAGGCTTAAATTTTGTAGAAAGTAATATTGTAGAAAGTAATATGAAATTGTTTTTTCATTTATAAATCATAATTTAAGTTTACATAAAGTACAGAAAACTGTAGCTTTACCATGTAGCTTTTGGGGGGGATAATGACTTTTTATCATAATCCTTTGTATTATAAAAATAATCTATATAATGCTTAGTATCAAAAGATAGACTCTTTTGAATAAGCGCATTATTGGGAAATACACACCAAAATATTTAGGGGTAGAGACCCATGATGTATGTAACTTGCCTGCAGATAGTTCAGGATAATAGTTATATCCAGAGAGAGAGAGAGAGAGAGAGAGAGAGAGAGAGAGAGAGAGAGAGAGAGAGAGAGAGAGAAAATAATGAAGTGAATGATATAAAACGTTGAATAGGTAAATCTGGGTAACGAGTATTTGGCTGTTTTTGGTATTTTTTTTTCTTGCAGTGTTTTATAATTTTGAAATTATTTCCAAATAAAAAGTTTTAAACTCCATATTTAGCAAAGGATTACAAAAATCCTTACGTTGTGAAATTTTTCATTCACATTAAATTTTAAAAAGTGAATGAATGTTAGTATTTTTGATGATGATTGGGTGCCCCCCAGTGTTCAATTTCTGCAACTACTGGTCTTACAAATTCAAACCCAACTTCTTACAGCTGTATTTAGAAATGCCTTTTTGTTGATTTTTTGTGTGTGTGGACAACATAAGATTGTATTTGTTTTTTCTTAAGACACAGTATCACTCTGTAACATAAGATTATGAGAAAAATGTGTATAATATCAACATTTGTAAAAATAAAAATAGCCACAAGCTACTAAAATATGAAATCAGATCCATGCATTATGATATCAAATGCAGATTTCTGCTTCCCCTAGGACCCTAATCAGTACACAAACTAGTTAAAACTAGGGGTTTATACATAATCCATGGTAATTATAGGGTATAGACTTATTCAAAACACCCATATACTGAAGGTGAACTGGCCATACCAGGAAAACTAGCAACACATTTTCTCCTTTTTTCTCTAAACAGCAGATGTCTTTCATCCAAATAAATTCCTTATGACAAAAGAACAAGTAGGTTTAACACGTGCCTTAAGATAAATCAGTATCATAAGTTTTGAAATTTTAAAACGAACATCAAAAATCAGTCTGCTTTAACAAACTTTACTGATTCTGAGGATCTTTTAAGTTTTCTTCATGGATTGTGGCTATCATCCAAATTGTGCAGCAATTCTCTGAAAACCTGGAATGTAAAATGTTGAGTTCAACATAAATAGCCTCAGTGCCTTCATCATTTCCAGTGTCATTGACTGGATTTAGGCATCATCTCCAGGAACAGATGTAACCTGCTTTTCACAGTGGTTTGTCCTGGAAGCTTAACATGGTGGACCTTTAGATGTCCAGCTTTATTAGTAATGTAATGGTTGTCCACTAGTCTTGCAAGCCCAGCCATATAATGTCCAAAGTCTTTATCCAAACTTTTTTTTTTCAATTTCTTTTGACCATCAAAACATGTTTCAGCTGGGTGCGGTGGCTCACACCTGTAATCCCAACACTTCGGGAGGCCAAGGCGGGCGGACCACCTGAGGTCAGGACTTTGAGACCAGCCTGGCCGAGACAGGAGAATTGCTTGAACCTGGAAGGCAGAGGTTGCAGTAAACCGAGGTCATGCCATTGCACTCCAGCCTGGATGACAAGAGTGAAACTCTATCTCAAAAAAACAAACAAAAACCAAAAAGTTTCTAATTGTCCAATTGCCAACATGCAGATTACCTGAGCTTACGGGTCTGTTCTCCTTCTCAGATTTATTCTCATTTCAGATTCATTTTAGATTGGTTCTCATTCTTACCACCACACCTATTTTTACCTTTTTTCTTGGGCAGGGCTGGTTTCTATTTCTTTTCCTGGTGCGTGGGGCACAGCAGTCACAGGAGGGCGGTACTGTGTGTGGAGAACACTGGTGTATGTGGGAAAACATCCATTTGAGATTTCCTTATTATATTCTTCACTCTGTATTTTTCATAGTTACACGCTCTGTCTCTATTCTCTCAATGAACACTTTTTTTTAGATAGAGTCTCACTCTTGTCACCCAGGCTGGAGTGCAGTGGTGCAATCTTGGTTCACTACAACTTCCGCCTCCCAGGTTCAAGCAATTCTCCTGCCTCAGCCTCCCAAGTAGCTGGGATTACAGGCATCTGCCACCACACCTGGCTAATTTTTGCATTTTTAGTAGAGACAGGGTACCATGTTGGCCAGGCTGGTCTTGTACTTCTGACCTCAGGCGATCCACCCACCTTGGCCTCCCAAAATACTGGGATTACAGGCATAAGCCACTGTGCCTGGCTTCAATAAAAACTTTTAAACATAATCAGGTATACTTGATGAAGTCTAAAATGAATCTTTATTTCTACTTTCTTCTTGAACAAAGTACTGTAAAATACTTTGATTTCAATTATCTCTTCCATATTTTACATTAATGTCATCTAGTATTTTTGCCCTTATTATTTTTTTTATGAGCATATGCTTTTTTTTGTTTTTACATTGCTTGTCATGCCTTATTGCATCTTATTCCTTCTGGGTTCCATTTTCTTTTTCCTGAAGTACATTCCTTAATGTCCTTTCAGCAACTATCAATGACAAATTCTTTCATCTCTTTGTATGAAAATGTTAATTTGTCTTCTCTCTTGAACGAGTTGGGTATTCACTTCTAAGTTGACAATAATTTTTTCTCAGCAATCAGATGTTATTTTTTATTTTTTGTTTTTTTGGTTTTTTTAGACAGGGTCTCACTCTGCCACCCAGGCTGGAGTGCAGTGGCGTGATTATGGCTCACTGCAGGCTCAACCTTCCTGGATTCAGTAATCCTCTCACTTCAGCCTCCCTAATAGCTGGGACTACAGGTGCATGCCACCACACTTGGCTAATTTTTGTATTTTTTGTAGAGATGGGATTTTGCCAGGTTGCCCAGGCTGGTCTTGAGTCACCATGCCCACCAATCAGATTATTTCCTGGCCTCTCTATTATTACTGTTATAAAGTCAGTTATCAGTTTTATTGTCCTTCTCTTTTTTTGAGACAGAGTTCTGCTCTGTTGCCCAGGCTGGAGTGCAGTGTCATGATCTCAGCTCACAGCAGCCTCAATCCCCCTGGACTCAGTGATCCTCCGATCTCAGCCTCCGGAGTAGCTGGGACTACAGGTGTGCACCACCACACCCCGCTCATTTTTGTATTTTTAGTAGAGATGGGGTTTCACCATGTTGGCCAGGCTGGTCTCAAATTCCTGACCTCAAGTGACCTGCCTGTCTTGGCCTCCCAAAGTGCTGGGACTGCAGGTGTGAGCCACTGTGCCCAGACAGTTTATTGTCCTTTTTTGTAATATGTATTTTTTCTCATTGTCTTTAAGTTTTAGAGAGACTTAATCTTTGATTTTGGTGTTTTGAAGTTTCACTAAGGTACATGGAACAGTAGGTCTATTTTTATTTTTCCTGACTTCCAGAACATAGCGATCTTTGAATCTGGAGTTTATGTCTTTTACCAAGACTAGAAACTTTTCTGCCCTTTATCTCTTCAGATTTCTTTGTTTTTATTTCTTGGTTTTATTTTTCAGAGACAAAGTCTGTCTCTGTTACTCTGGTTGGAGTGTAGTGGCACCATCAGGGCTCACGGCAGCCTTGACCTCCCAGGCTCAGGCCGTCCTCCCACCTCAGCCTCTCAAGTAGGTAGGACTACAGGCTCGTGCCACCACTCCTGGTTCATTTAAACATTGTTTTTGTAGAGTCTGTGGGGGTCGGGGGGTGTCTCATTATGTTGCCCAGGCTGATCTTGAACTCCTGGCCTCAAATGATCAACAGATGCAAGCCACTGTGCCTAGCTCATCTCTTCAAATTTCTCTGTTTCTTTCCCTCCAGAATTCTTTCTTCTTTCTCTCCAGAATTCCTATTCCAAATACGTTTAACCTTCCCATGTTGTCTTTATGTTTCCTAATCTCTTTGTTACAATCCCTTCTTTTTATTTCAGCAATATTTTGGGTCATTTTCTTATATCTACCTCCTAGCTTGTTAATGATCTCCTTAGCTTTGTCTAATGGGTTGTTTTGCTCATCTTTTGTGGCTTTTAAATTCCAATAATTCCTTTTCACTTCTAAAATTTCTCTCTCTCTCCCTCCCTTCCCCCCTTCCCCCCTTCCCCCCTTCCTTCCCTGCTTCTTCCTTTCTTTCCTTTCAACGGGATCTTGCTTTGTTGCCCAAGCTAGAGTACAGTGGTGCAGTCTCGGTTCACTGCTATCTCCTCCTCTCAGGTTCAAGCAATTCTCCTGCCTCAGCCTCCTGATTAACTGGAATTACAGGCACCAGCCACCACACTCTGCTAATTTTTGTATTTTTAGTAGAGACAGAGTTTTGCCATGTTGGCCAGACTGGTCTCAAACTCCTGACCTCAGGTGATCCACCCGCCTTGACCTCCCAAAGTGCTGGGATTACAGGTGTGAGCCACCACTCCCGGCCCCTAATAATAAAATTTTTATACCAGATCTTGGAGGAGGTTTTTAAGACTCTGTCTTAAAAACAAATAATAATAAAATTTTTACACCAGACCTAGGGTGAAATATTAGGCTCAAGTTTTTAAAATTCAAATAAATAAATTTTATTTTCTGGACTCCAAAGTCCAGAAAAGAGAAAGATAAGCTTCCTAAGCGTCTCCCTGACGTGGTAGATACATTACATGCTTGTCCACTTTTTTACTCAAAGATCTCAATTTGGCCGTGTGTGGTGGCTCACGCCTGTAATCCCAGCACTTTCGGAAGCTGAGGCGGGCAAATCACAAGGTCAGGAGTTGAAGATTAGCCTGGCCAATGTGGTGGTGAAACCCTGTCTCTACTAAAAATCCAAAAAAAAAAAAAAAAAAAAAACGCTGGGCGTGGTGGCAGGTGCCTGTAATTCCAGTTAATCAGGAGGCTGAGGCAGGAGAATCGCTAGAACCCAGAAAGCGGAGGTTGCAGTGAGCTGAGATCATGCCATTGCAATCTAGCCTGGGCAACAAGAGCAAAAGTCTGTCTCAAAAAGACAGAGTTAGAGGGATAACATATTTTGAGGTTGGATGAAAGGCAAAAGAGATGACCTCTTCCTCTAGCAGTGGGCAAGCAGCTGGCTCTGCTTTTCACTGATTTTATGGCTTTGTGAAGCAACAACAGTGTTCCATGGAGAGGCCCTTGACTGAGGCAGTTGCTGTTACTGAGCAGGAGAGTCAGAGGCTGCTGGAAAATGTGGAAAGCATTTGTTTCCTCTAAATGTGGGAAGAAATGAAGAACTTACAAAGGAGAAAAGACTCGTCATTTTGCTCTGAATACTTGCGTAAGTAGAAATCTGAGGAGTGGAATTAATAGGTTGAAGGATACGTGCATATTATAATCAGGGTCATGTAGACCCTTAAATTAATTTCATAAAGCTTACATGGAAACAAGGTGACTTGGTAACGTGGAAATCAGTAAGTGAGAAAGGCAGGACATGAAATAATATGTGTACTGATATATACATACTAAAATGGGAAAGGAATAGGGAAAATATTTGCTTGGTGGGTTTTTTAAATTGTGATGGGATTATGTTGGTGTTTTTAAAAAATGTCTCCCTCTCTCTGTGTGTATATATGTATATTTGTTTGTTTGCTTGTTTTGAGACAAAGTCTTGCTCTGTTGCTCAGGCTGTAGAGCGGTGGTGTGATCAGCTCACTGCAGCCTCTACCTCTCTGGCTCAAGCAATCCTCCCACCTCAGCCTTTGGAGTACCTGGGACTTCGGGTACCCGCCACCATGCCCAGCTAATTTTTTTATTTTTTGTAGAGATGGGGTCTCCCCATCTTTCCTAGACTAAACTGTTTATATTTAATTACTGTTTCCATAATAATAATTTGATAATTTAGAAAAGCAAAACTAAAGAGGAAAAACGTGTTTGCTTATTGCTGTAATTATTATTTAGTTGCAAGCTTTCACATTTTACCTTTATGTATAACCCTGAAGTCTATTAAATAATATATGATGCCAGAGTACTTAGGTGATGGTAGGAAGCACTATCCTGGGGCAAGATAATTTTTGGACTTGTTAATTTGTGTTAGTTTTCTCCACATTTCGGTTCCATCGCCCTTTCAGGCATTTTGCAAGATTAAAAGCAGAAGCAACCACAATTCAAGCGTTCTCCCGACCTTTTGTAAAAGCAGGAGAAGCGAGGAAACTTGGCGTCGTGCAGGGTGGGAGAGAGCGGAGCTGCGGGTCCCCTGGGGCTGGGGGTGGCGCGGACGGGGTTGGGGGGCGACTCTTTGGAGGAGATCGCTGGTCCCTCAGCGAGGTGTGGAGGATGAGAAAGCCTTAGGACCACCCTGAGCGACGACCCTGAAGAAGTCAGTGGGGGTCGTGATAGATTCCAGGCGAGACAATTCCAGTTCCATCTCTGCTGCAACCAGCTGGGGAGAGCCCACATTACCACCCAGTTCACCCCGGGAGGGAGGGTCTGAATTAAGGTGAGAGTAAGTCCGAGTTTGTGACCTGAGATTCGTACCACAAAGCCGATAAACCCCGCCAACGAGGAGGACCGAGAACTTTTGTCCCGTGCTTGTGAGTTGAAGTCAGGTGTTTGAAATGTTTGCTCTTCTAGGAAGCCCTTACCCACATAAAGTAACTGGGTACAGCTGAGGCTCTCAACTAGCGCGTGCACTACAGTCACCCAAGACGTAATTAAAACGTGGAGTGCTGGGGACCCCATCCCCAGAGTTTCTGATTCCGTGGGCCTGGGGTGGAGCCTGAGAATGTGCATCTCTGACAGGTTCTCAAGTGAAGCTGATGCTGCAAGTTCCCGGACGGTGCTTTGACAATTGGTGAATGCTCTATGCTGTTCAGATATTTTAGCATCAAATGTTTGCACGGCTGCAGCTACCTAAAGTGGTGTGCCAGTTTTACCAAAGGTTACTTTTCCCTTAACATTGGCTTGGTTTATTTTGAGCTTTAAGAGTGGAGCATTTGGAGTGTGTTATTAATAGTTCCATTTCCAAGGCTCATTTGGAGAAAGCTGTTCCAGGGCTTTCACTTACTTTCTAGGTGACCGTAATTTTTGGAGATTTCCATGATATAATTAAAACAGTATCTTGGTCATTTGTGTGACTTCCTTCAGTTTATAAAGTTTTCACATGTTATTTGGTCATGGTATAAATATTTTAAAATACGTCTTTGGGTCTTTTTAGCAGCACTCCTGTGAGGCAGAGCGTTTGTTTTGCTTTTATGGTGTTAGTCACAGAGCTAGGCTTAACTTCACACTGTTTCCTAGTGAGTATATGTACAGGAAACATCATAGATGTTACAAAAAGGATGTGAATAATAGAGGAAAACCCAGGCAATACAAAGAAGTGTTAATTATGTGACCCTTTGAGACTTCAAGTACGGAGGCCTGCCCAGTTTGCCTCGTGGGAACCCTCCTTCCTGATAAGCCTTCAACTGGAAGGAGAAAGAGGCCTCGGCCATAAAGGAAAAACTTTCTTATAGGGATTCTGACTCCTAAAGGTCCAAATTCTGGCATTCCCTGAAGTCACAAGGTTTCTCTGAAATCAGTTAGTGACAATTGAAGGCAGCCATAAAGAGGAAAAGTTTAAAATATGCAGATGATGTGGTTCTGGAGAAGAGGAGAGAAGCATTTTGATCCAGTTTGCTTCGGCCACAGGGAAGTTCTCAAGCTAACTAGATTGGTGCGATAGTGCTTTTTATTTTATCTATACAATTTCTGTTGTGCTTGAACTTACATAGTAAAGTGCACAAATATTCAGTGTACAACTAAATGAATTATTTAACGTGTATGTGTTCACAAACATACATCGTCACACTTATTCTTGTACTCACCTTCCAGATCAAGATAATAGAGCATTCCCAATGTCTCAAAAGGCTGCCTTTTTCCTACTCCCAGTCAATACCCCCGAAGTAACAACTGCTGACTCTATTGCCATTGAATGGTTTTACCTGCTCTTGAACTTTGTATAAGTAGAATCCGTACAGTATGTACTATTTTGTGTCTGGCTTCTTTCACTCAACACTAGGTCTGTTAAATTCATCTACACTGTTGCATGTAGCAAGAGTTTGTTCTTCACCCCCACCCCAATCACCCCACTTCCCCAGCCCTAGGAAACCATTAATCCACTTTGTCTCTGTACATCTGCCTATTCTGAAATTTTCATATGAATGGAATCATATTTAATCCTTGTGACTGCCCTGTTGGCGTGTTTTCAAGGTTCATTCGTGTTGTAGCATATATTAGTACCTCATTTCCTTTTATTGCTGAAAAATACTGATATACCACATTTTATTTATCCTTTAATCGGTTGATGGACATTTGGGTTGTTCCCACCTTTTGGCAACTATGAATAAGGCTGCAATGGACATTTGTATACAAGCTTTTGTGTGGAGAGTGGAAATATGTTTTCATTTCTCTGGGGTATATATATATATATAACAGTGAAATTGCTAGATCATATGATAACTCTATATTTAAAGGTTTAGGAATTATCAAACCATTTTCCAAAGCAACTGCACCATTTTACATTCCCACCAGCAGTGTATGAGGATTCCAATTTTCCCACATCTTCACCAAAGCTTGTTATCTGTCTTTTTTAGTTCAGCAGACCTACTGGGTGCGAGTGGTATCTTACTGTGGTTTTGATGTACATTTTCCTGATGGTCAGTGCTATTGAGCATCTCTTTGTGTGCTCATTGATTATTTGTATATCTTGTTTGGAGAATGTCTCTTTAGATCATTTGCCTATTTTTGAAAAATGGATTGTTCGCCTTTTTATTATTGAATTTTAATAGTTTCTTATACATTCTAGATATGTCCCTTATTGAATATATAATTTGTCAAATTTTTATCTCATTCTATGAATTTTCTCTTCACTTTATTTTTAACTTTAATTAAATTAATTAATTAATTTAGAGACAGGGTCTTGCTCTGTTGCCGAGGCTGTAGTCCAGTGGCACAATCATAGCTCACTGCAACCTCAAATTCCTGGGCTCAAGTGAGCCTCCCGCCTTAGCCTCTCAAGTAGCTGGAACTATAGGTATGTACCACCATACCTGGCTAACAAATCTTTTCACTTTTTGATAGTGTCCTTTGATGTCTCAAATTTTAAAATTTTGGTGATGTTTACCTTCTCTAATTTTTCTTTTGTTATTTGTACTTTTGACATCATAGCTAACAAACCCAGAGTCAGAAGTTTTGTGCCTATTTGTTTTCTAAGAGTTTTATGGTTTTAGCTCTTATAGTTAGGTCTTTGTTCAATTTTTGAGTTAATTTTTGTATATATTGTAAGATAGGGATCAAATTTCATTCTTCTTCATGTGGATATCCAGTTGTCTCAGTATCATTTGTTGAAGACTATTCTTTTCCCATTGAATTGTCTTGGAACCCTTTTAAAAATCAGATGACAATCATTGTGAGAGTTTGTTTCTGGACTCACTCTCACTTCAATTCCATTGATCTATAGGTCTAGCTTTATGCCGGTACCACACTATCTTGATTACTGTAGCTTTGTTGTAAGTTTTGAAATCAGGAAGTTTAAGTTGTCCAACTCTATTCTGTTTTTTTTTTTTTTTTTTTGAGACAGAGGCTCTCTCTGTCACCCAGACTGGAGTGCAGTGGCACAATCTTGGCTCACTGCAACCTCCATCTCCCAGGTTCAGTGATTCTCCTGCCTCAGTCCCCTGAGTAGCTGAAATTATAGAGCATGCCACCATGTATAGCTAATCTTTGTATTTCTAGGAGAGATGGGGTTTCATCATGTTAGCCAGGCTGGTCTTGAACTCCTGAATTCAAGTGATCTGCCCAACTCTGCCTCCCAACTTTACTTTTTATCAAGATTGTTTTGGTTATTCTGGGTCCCTTATAATTCTATATGAATTTTTCAATTTCTACAAATAAGCCACCTGGTATTTTAACTGTGATTACCTTGAATCCATACATCAGTTTGTGGAAACATTGCTATTTTAAATTAAATATTAAATCTCCCAATCCGTGAGAATAGGATACTTTCCATTTAACTAGGTCTTCTTCAATTTCTTTCAACAGTGTTTGTGTTTTCAGAGTGTACATTTTTGTTAAATTTACTCCCAAGCATTTTATTCTTTTTGATGTACTTGTAAATGGAATTGTTTTCTCAATTTCTCAGTCTGTAGCATTTTCTACCTACAGGATCATATTGTCTGCAAATAGAGAGAGGTTTACTTCTTTCCAATCTGTATGCCTTTTACTTCTTGCCTCACTGCTCTGGTTAGAACTTTCTGTATAGTGTTTAATAGAAGTGTTAAGACTGGACATCTTTGTCTTGTTCCTGCTCTTAGGAAAACAGTATTTGTCCTTAACCTTTAAGAATGATATTAGCTGTGGGCATTTTGTCGATGTCTTTTATTAGGTTGACGAAGTTCACTTTTGTTGTTGTTTTTTGTTTATTATCAATTTTAGCTTGCTGAAGAAAGTCCACTTCTATTCCTAGTCTGCTGAGTGATTTTACCATGAAGAGCTATTGAAGTTGTAAATATTCTTGTACATTACTTTTTTGGGTACATATTAAGTACTCATTTCTGTTGTGGCTATAACAAGGACTGGAAATGCTGAGTCATAGGCTATAAATAAGTTTAGCTTTAGTGGACATTGTCAAACAAGTTTTTGTTTGTTTGTTTGTTTGTTTGTTTTGAGACAGGGGTTTGGCTCTGTCACCCAGGCTGTAGTGCAGTGGCTCGATCATGGCTCACTTCAATCTCTGCCTCTGGAGCTGGAGCCAACATCCTACCTCAGTCTCCTAAGTAGCTATGACTACAGGCACGCGCCAACATGCCTAGCTAAGTTTTGTTTCTGTAGCGACGTGGTTTCACCATGTTGTCCAAGCTGGTCTCAAACTTTTGAGCTCAGGTGATCTGCCCACCTCAGCCTCCCAAAGTGCTGGGAGTACAGGCATGAGCCACTGTGCCTGTCAGTTTTCTAAAGTGCCTGTGCTAATGAACATTCCTACCACCATCTTATGAGGACTCCAGCTGATTTTGCAGGATGCTGCTTTATGAAACTACCCACTAAGGGTGCCATCTCCTCCCCTTTGTCATAAAAAATAGGGGACGATTGTGTGCCCAGCACCATGACTCTGGTCAGTGGTTCCCATACTTTCACAAATGCAGGAGTAGCAGAGTCACTACTCCATGGGCGCTTTGGTGGGAGTGGTTAGTAGGATGGTGAAAATGAAGGGTTTTAATCTTTGCCAACATAAGATGTGAAAAATAACATTTTAATTTTCAGTTTTTTTTAACTAATGATATTGAAACAAATTTTCATAGCTTTATTGGTCCTTTGTATTCTGTAATTTTTTTGTTCATGTTTTTTGCCTTTAAAAAATACTTGATTTTTTATTGGGTTTTAAACCGTTATTAAGAAAGTCGTTGTTCTATTATCTGTAACATTTACACATTTTGATTAATATTTTCCAGAACCTTGTTTGTTTTGGTGGTTTTATTTTACGATGTAGAACTACCAGTAAGTTGCTAACTCCGTATGATTTTTGGCATTGGTGTCATGTTAAGAAAGGCCTTTCTCGTCTAGAAAGATACAAATATTCTTTTTCTTGGTATTCTTTCCTGTTTTTTTGATACAGAGACTTGCTCTGTTGCTGAGGCTGGAGTGTAGTGGCTCATCTCAGCTCAAACAATTCTCATGCCTCAGTTTCCCAAGTAGCTGGAATTACAGGCATGCACCACCACACCAGGCTAATTTTTGTATTTTTTGTAGAGATGGGGCTTCACCATGTTAGCCAGGCTGATCTCAAACTCCTGACCTCGAGTGATCTGCCTGCCTCAGCCTCCCAAAGTGGTGGGGATTTTAAGTGTGAGCCACCGTGTCTGGCTTAAACATTTATTCTTTAATGTATTTGAAATTTATTTTAATGCATGGTGTGAATTAGGGATTTTGTTTTATTTTTCTTTAATATGGAAAAAATATACAACAGTCCGTGAGTTTTCATTACCTTTAACAGGGACCCTGTTAATCTTTGCACTAAAATTGATGAAGAGATTATTGCTACAGATTTGAAAGGAGAAGTTGTACCTTTTTTCCTGAATAAATTGGTGATATTTGTGTATTGCAGGAAATTTGGAAACCATAAAAATATCTAAAACCTAAAATCAAAATGTGGTAATTATACCGGCCTCGACTTTAGCCTTGTCTCAGTGCTGGCTCCACTCCTGTGTATTACACGTGCACACTGTGGTAGTTTTCCATGACCACAATTTCATCTCTTCTTTCCTGTTGTCAGGTGAATTGGTAACCCCAGGGGCTCCTGCCAACCTCAGTTTAAGTTCCTGAGAATGTAAATAATCTTAGTTAACAAAAGAATCATGGAGTTAAAGGAGATCTTAATGATTTTTTTCTATTCATCCTTTTGACCTTGTGCAAGATGATACCAACAACATTCCAGAAAAACTTTATTGTGAGCTTTTGCATTCACCCTGGATTTCTCAGACGAAATGTAAGCTTATCCCTGTTTGTCCCTTTCTCAGATTGAACACACAGCAGCTGCTCATTATCTCTCATGGGGTATTCTTGCATATATTTCTACACTTTAGTTATATTCACAGATCAGAGAGAGGCAGAGTGTTTTCCTAGCTGTAGGACAGCAGTGGTGTCCTGAATTGATAAGGAGCATTTCTTACTGAATTCTTCTCTCTTTGTTGAAAGAATGTTATTTAGTTTGCCATTTATGAAAGCAGATGTTGAGGCAGACTACCTAGGTTTTCTTTTTGCATGACCTCAGGCAGGTCAACCACTCTTTCTGGGCTTTTAAGTTTTCTCTCAACAAAAATAAAAACGTTATTATTTCTGGCCTGGTGCAGTGGCTTGTGTCTGTAATCTCAGCACTTTGGTAGGCTGAGGCAGGTGGATCACTTGAGCCCAGGAGTTCGAGACCAGCCTGGGCAATGTGGCAAAACCCTACCTCTACAAAAAATAGAAAAAATTAGCCAGCCATGGTGGCTTGCACCTCTAGTTTCAGCTACTTGAGAGGCTGAGGTGGGAGAATCACCTGAGCCTGGGAGGTCGAGGCTACAGTAAGCCTTGATTGCAGGACTGCACATCTCAGCATGGGTGACAGAATGAGAACCTATCTCAACAAAAAAACACACACAAAAATAAATAAATAAAACATTATTTTATTAATATCCACTGTCCAATAGAACTGTTTTTATTTGTTTATTTATTTATTTATTTTGAGATGGAGTTTCCCTTTGTTGCCCAGGCTGGAGTGCAGTGGCGTGATCTCAGCTCACTGCACTCTCTACCTCCCAGGTGCAAGTGATTTTCCTGCCTCAGCCTCCTAAGTAGCTAAGATTACAGGCACAAGCCACCATGCCCGGCTAATTTTTATATTTTTAGTAGAGATGGGGTTTCACCATGTTGGCCCGCTAGTCTTGAACTCCTGACCTCAAGTGATCTGCCTGCCTCTGCCTCCCAATGTGCTGAGATTACAAGTATGAGCCACAATACCTGGCTGGTACAGGACTGTTTTTCAACCCAAGTATAAACAAAAAAAAGCATAGGGTTCTTATGTGGCACTTTGGTTTTTTGAATTAATTTTTTTTTGCATTTTTTTTATTATGACAAATATATAACAATTTAACTTTTTTCTTCTTTATTAGTCATTATCACTATTACTGTTTTAATTGACATTTAATTATACATATTTATGGGGTACAGTGTGATATTTCTGTACACGTATACAATGTGTAATGAATGACTCAGGATATTTATCATATCCATCACCTCAAACATTTATAATTTCTTTGTGTTGAGAATATTTAAACTCTGTTGTTCTAGCTGTTTGAAAATATATGATAAGTTGTTGTTTTATTTAGTCACCCTACAGTGCAATGGAAACACTAGATCTTACTCCTCCTATCTAAATATACTATCATTTCCATTATAAAAAGGAGCTACCCTTTTTCCCTGCTCTTTCTCAGCCTCTAGTAACATTCTTCTACCTCTATTTGTATGAGATCAACTGTGTTAGCTTCCACATAAGAGTGAGAACATGCAGTATTTATCTTTCTGTGCCTGACTTATTTTGCTTAACATAAAGGCCTCCAGGATTATCCATGTTGCCATGAATAATGGAATTTTATTCCTTTCTAAAAAATCACTAAGTAGTATTCCATTGTGTATATATACCACATTTTCTTTACCCATTCATCTGTTGATGGACACTTATGTGGATTCCAAATCTTGGCTATTGTGAATACTGCTGCAGTTAACATGGGAATGCAGATACCTCTTTGACATACTAATTTCCTTTTCTTTGGATAAATACGCAGTAGTGGGGTTGTTGAATCATATAGTAGTTCTACTTTTAGTTTTTTCAGAAACTGCTGTACTCTTTTCCATAATGGTTGTACTGATGTACATTCCCACCAACAGTGTATTTAAGAGTTCCCATTTCTCCTCATCCTCACCAGCATTTGTTATTTTTTAGCCACCCTCACTGGGGTGAGATAATATCTCACTGTGGTTTTGATTTGCATTTCCCTGATAATTAGTAACATTAAGCATTTTTTCATAGAGCTATGGCCATTTGTATGTCTTCTTTTGAGAAATGTTTATTCAGCCCTTTTGTTCATTTTTTTAAATTAGGATTACTTCTACTTTGCTATTAAGTTCCTTATATTTTCTGGATATTAATCCCTTGTTAGATAAATAATTTGCAAATATTTTCTCCCATTCTATGGGTTGTCTCTTCATTTTGTTGACTGTTTTCTTTGCTGTGTGGAAGTTTTTAGTTTGATACCCCATCTGTCTATTTTTGCTTTTGTTGCCTATGCTTGTGAGGTCTTCTCCATAAAAATTTTGCCTAGACCAATGTTTTGAAATTTTTCCCCTGTTTTCTTAGAATATTTTCATTGTTTGGGGCCTTATATTTAAGGCTATAATCCATTTTGTGTTAATTTTTGTCTATGGTGAGAGATACAGGAGTCCAGTTTCATTTTTCTGCCTACCATTATCTAGTTTCCCTGGCATGATTTATTGAAGAGACTGTCCTTTCTCCAATGAATGTTCTTGGTGCCTTTGTTGAAAACGAGTTGGTGGTCAATACATGAACTTATTTCTGAATTCCTTTGATCTATATGTATGTTTTTATGCCAGTACAACATTGTTTTGGTTACTGTAGCTTTGTAGTATATTTTTAAGTCGGGTAGTTTGATGCCTCTAGCTTTGTTATTTTTGCTCAGTATTGCTTTGGATATTTGAGGTCTTCTGTAACTCCATATGAATTTTAGGATTTTTTTTCTATTTCTGTGAATAATGTTACTGGTATTTTCTTAGGGATTGCACTGAATCTGTAGATAGCTTTTGGTAGTATGGTTATAGTCTTCCAATTAATGAACATGAAATATCTGTGCATTTTTTGTGTGTCCCCTTAAATTTATTTCATCAATATTCTGTAGTTTTTGTTGTAGAGGTCATGCACCTCCTTGCCCAGATCTATTCCTAGGCATTTTAATTTTTGTAGCTATTGTAAATGGGATTGCTTTCTTGATTTTTTTTTTTCTGCTAGTTCATTATTGGTGCATGGAAATAACCCTGATTTTTGCATGTTGATTTTTGTATCCTGTAACTGAATTTATCAGTTCTAAAGGTGTGGGGGTTTTTTTGTTTTTTGTTTTTTGTTTTTTGTTTTGTATATGTGTGGAGTCTTTAGGTTTTTCTATAAATAAGATCATGTCATTTGCAAAGATGGACGATTTGACTCCCTCTTTTCCAACGTGAATGCCTTCTGTGTCTTTCTCTTGACTAATTGTTCTGGCTGGGCCTCCCAGTACTATACTGAATAATAGCGATGAAAACAGGCACCTTTGTTTTGTTCCCGTTCTTAGGGGAAAGGTATTCAGCTTTTCTCCATATATGACCTTTATTATGTTTAGGTATGTTCCTTTTATGCCTAACTTATTGAAGATTTTTTATCATGAAAGGATCTTAAATTTTATCAACTTTGTTTCTTCTGCATGTATTGAAGTGATCATATTATTTTTGATTTTTTATTTTGTTGATGTGATATATCATATTTATTGATTTGCATATGTTGAACAATCCTTGCATCTGTGGGATGAATCCCTTGTGATCATGGTGAGAGGATTTGTTGTATATGTTTGCTAGAATCTTGTTGATAATTTTTGCATCTATTTTAATCAGGGATATTTGCCTGTAGTTTTCTTTTTTTGTTGTTGTGTTCTCGTCTGGTTGGCTATCCAAGTAATACTGGGCTTATAGAATGTGTTAGGAAGAATTTCCTCCCTGTCAATTTTCTGGACTAGTTTGAGAAAAATTGATTTTAGTTTTTCTTTATGCATTTGGCAGAATTCAGCAGTAAGACTCTCTAGTCCTGGACTTTTCTTTGAGAGGAGACTTTTTATTACTGATTCGGTAAAACTGATTACTCATAATTGGTCTGTTTAGGTTTTTGGTTCCTTCTTGGTTCAATCTTGTACGTGTTTAGGAATTTACCCATTTCCATTAGATTTTCCAATGTATTGGTATATAAGTGTTTGTAATAGTCTCTAACGATTTTTTGTACTTCTATGATATCAGTTGTAATGTCTCTTTTTCAGTTCTGATTTTATTTATTTGTGTTCTTTCTTCTTTTTCTCGGTTAATCTAGTTAATGGCTTGCCAGTTTGTTTATCCTTTCAAAAAATGAACTTTTTGTTTTGTTGATCTTTTGTATTTTTTAAGCCTCAATTTCATTTGTTTCTGCTCTTTGTTGATTCTTTCTTCCTACTAATTTTGGGTTTTGCTTATTCTTGCTTTTCTAGTTCTTTGAGATATATAATTAGGCGGTTTATTTGAAATCTTTCTACTTTTTTGACTTAGGCATTTACTGCTGTAAACTTTCCTTTTAATACTGCTTTTGCTATATCCTGTAAAAACACAGTATCAGAGCCTATTTTCATTTGTTTCAAGGCATTTTTAAATTGCCTTCTTAGTGTCTTTGTTGACCCATTTGTTGTTCAGGGGCATGTTTCATTTCCATGTGTTCCTAAAGTTTTGAAAGTTTCACTTGTGGTTGATTTCTAGTTTTATTCCATTGTGGTCAGAAAAGATACTTGATATGCTTTCAGTTGTTTTAAATTTGTTGAGATTTGCTTTGTAGCCTAACATGTAGTCCATCCTTGAGAATGTATTATGTGCTGATTTTTAAAAAAAGTATATTCTGCAGCTGTTGAATGAAATGTTCCATAAATGTCTGTTAGGTCCATTTGGTCTAAAGTGAAACTTAAATCCAGATTCTTTGTTGACTTTCTGTCTAGATGATCTGTCCAATGCTGAGAATGGGGTACGAACGTCCTCAACTAATACTGTAGTAGCGTCTGTCTTCCCTGGTAGATCTAATAATATTTGGTTTTTGTATCTGGGTCCTCAAATGTTGAGTGCATATAGATTTACAGTTGTTATATCCTCTTGTTGACTTGATCCTTTTATCATTATATGATGACCTTCTTTGTCTCTTTAAGCTATTTTTGACTTATCTATTTTATCTGATACAGGTATAACTATTTCCGCTTATTTTTGGTTTCTGTTTGTGTGGAATATCTTTTTCCATCCCTTCACTTTCATTCTATATGTATTTTTACAGGTGAGATGAGTTTCTGGTAGGCAATGTATTGTTGGGTCATGTTTATTAATCCATTCAGTCAGTCTATATCTTTTAAACAGAGAATTTAATTGGTTTACATTCAAGGTTATTATGGATAGATGAAGATTTACTTGTTTTATTAAAATATTTTTCTGGCCGGGCACAGTGGTTCATGCCTGTAATCCCAGCAGTTTGGTAGGCTGAGGCAGGCAGATCACAAGGTCAGGAGTTCGAGACCAGCCTGGCCAACATGATGAAACCCCGTCTCTGCTAAAAATACAAAAATCAGCTGGGTGTGGTGGTGCATGCCTGCAATCCTAGTTATTCATGAGGCTGAGGCAGGAGAATTGCTTGAACCTCGAAGGTGGAAGTTGCAGTGAGCTGAGATCACACCATTGCACTCCAGCCTGAGAAAGAGCAAGACTCTGTCTCAAAAAAAAAAAAAAAATTGTTTTCTGGTTGTTTTCTATATCCTTTGTTCCTTTCCTCCTCTCCTATTATTTATGATTGTGGTTTAGTGGTTTTCTATAGTGATAAGGTTTGATTCTTTCTCTTTCTCCTTTGTGTATCTGCTGTACCAGGGAGTTTTATACTTTCACATGTTTTCATGATGGTGATTATTGCTTTTTTACTTACAAATATAGGATTCCCTTGAGCATTTTTTGTAAGGCTAGTCTAGAGGTGATAAATTTCCTCAGTTTTCCCATGTCTGGCAAAGACTTTATTTCTCATTTCTGAAGGATAGCTTTGCTGGGTATAGTGTTCTTGACTGACAGTTTTTTTTTTCTTTTAGCACTTTGAATATATCATCCCATTCTTTTCTGGCCTGTAAGAAATCTGCTGCAAGTCCAATGGGGAGTCCCTTATATGTGACTTTTCACTTTTCTCTTGCTGTTCTTGGAATTCTCTTTGTCTTTTTGTCTTTTACTATAATGTACCCTGTGGAGGACATTTTCAGGTTGAATCTATTTGGAACTTTTGAGCTTTCTGAATCTACATGTCCATACCTCTCCCAAGACTTGGGAAATTTTCAGCTATTATTTCATTAAATAGGTTTTCTATACTTCTTTTAAAATTATACTTTAAGTTCTGGGGTACATGTGCAGAATGTGCAGGTTTTTTACATAGGTATACACATGCCATGGTGGTTTGCTGCATCCATCACTCTGTCATCAACATTAGGTATTTCTCGTAAAGTTATCCCTACCCTAGCCCCCATCCTCTGACAGTCCCTGGTGTGTGATTTTCTCTTCCCTGTGTCCATGTGTTCTCATTGTTCAACTCCCACTTATGAGTGAGAACATGCAGTGTTTGGTTTTCTGTTCTTGTGTTAGTTTGCTGAGAATGATGGTTTCCAGCTTTATCCATGTCTCTGCAAAGGACATTAACTCATTCTTTTTTATGGCTGCATAGTATTCCATGATGTGTATGTGCCACATTTTCTTTATCCAGTCTATTATTGATGGGCATTTGGGTTGGTTCCAAGTCTTTGCTATTGTGAACACTGCTGCAATAAACATATGTGTATATGTGTCTTTATAATAGAATGATTTATAATCCTTTGGGCATGTACCCAGCAGTGGGATTGCTGGGTCAAATGGTATTTCTAGTTCTAGATCCTTGAGGTATCAACACAACTGTCCAACCAGTCCCAGTGAGATGAACCAGGTACCTCAATTGGAAATGCAGAAATCAACCACCTTCTGTGTTGATCTCACTGGGAGCTGCACGCCGGAGCGGTTCCTATTTGGCCATCTTGGAAACTCCTCCACCTTCCCCCCAACCCCCTGTTGTCTACACTTTTTGTATTTCTTCTCCTTCTGGTATTCCAATAATGTGAATATTTGTTCACTTAATGTCCCGTAAGTCTTGTAGACTTTCTTCACTGTTACTCATTCCTCTTTCTTTTCCTAACTGGATAATTTCAAATGACTTATCTTCAAGTTCAGAGATTATTTTTTCTGCTTATTCAAGTCTGCTATTGAAGCTCTCTGTTTTATTTTTTTAATTAAATTTTTCAGCTGTGGAATTTGGTTCTTTTTTATGATCTTTGTTGAATTTCTCATTCATATTGTGAGTTGTTTTCTTGATTTCACTGAATTTTGTATCTGTATTTTCCTGTGTCTTGTTAAATTTCCTTAAGATCATTATTTTTGCACTCTAGCCTGACCCTGACTGACAGAGTGAGACCCCATCTTAAAAAAAAAGTCATTATTTTGAATTCATTTTCTGGAAATTCATTGATTTCCTTTTCCTTGGGGTCTATTACTAGAGTTATTATGTTCCTTTGGTGTGTCATATTTCCTTTTTCATGTTTCTTGTCTTTTTGTATTAGTGCCTATGCATCTGGTAGAACAGTCACTTCTTCCAAACGTTTGAGAGTGGCTTTTATAGAGAAAGACTTTCGCCAGCAGTTAAGTCTTAGTGTGCTGGTTGGGAAGGGTGTGGTGACTTCATTTCCAGGTAGGTGCAGTGGTATAGACTTCATTCAGCTTCTTCAGCTGTGTTCAACATCAGCAATAACTGTAGGCACCTCAGTTGTCTAGGCTGTAGAAGTTTATTGCAGAGACCATGATGGTGTAGGTTGTTGATGTCCTTAGCAGCAAGGAGTTTGGGGAGTCTTTCTATTTGCATGGGGACACAATGGAAAGACATAGCCAAGATGATCCCTTTTGATGTCAGGTCTGACATGGCCTACAAATTGCCACAGTGCTGTTGGGTTACAGGTGCAAGTGTTTGGAACAACTGTGGGTCCAGGATCCTAGGTTCAGAGTCTCACAAAATGATTCTGGGACCTGGGTCTTGGGGTACAAGTTTTCTCTCTGTGGCTGTGTTGGATGTAGGTTACTTACAGAGCCAGGATCTATGACTCTGGGATACCCCCTAGCAGTTCAGGTTCAGGGGGCCAGATTATAGCTGTGATTCTACCACTGTTGGGGGAAGGACACTGCACTGGCCCAATTCTGGGGAAGAGGTGCTCTGGAGGTTTGGGCCTGGGGAATAGGGTAAGCTACAATTTGGGAACCTGAGCCAGCAGGGCTTAGTGGCAACTTGGGTTCTAGGGGATGAGTCACCTTGTAGTGTGACGCTAGATCCTGGGATGGTGAGGTTTGGCAGTACCCCAGACTCTGTGAGGCCAGGTGCAGTGGCATCAAGTACCCCCAGAATGATGGAACACAGCAATTGTTTGGGTTCTGGGGGCCAGGGAGCAGCACAGCAATGACTCCACTCTATAGGGAAAGAAGTGTCTTAGCAGCTTTTTCCTGGATGGCACTGTGTCTCAGCTCAGCCACTGCTCCATTTCCTTGGAACATGGGGTACTATGTCAGCTCAGCTCCCGGATGTGCATCTGCTCAGTTAAGGTAAGGCACTGATTCTCTGGGGATGATACGCCACTGCAGCTCAGGCCTGGGAGTGTGACTATTCTGGGTGGCCCAGGCACCATTTCCCTGGGAAGCAGGGCACTGCCTCAGCTTAGGTACCGGGGTACATGACTGTTCCAGATGGCCATGGCATCATTTTTTGAGAGGCAATGTGCTGCTTCAACTTAGGCACCAGGGAGGTGTGGCTGTTCTGGGAAGCTAAGGCACCATTTTCCTGGGTTTCCTGGTGTTGCTTCAGCTCAAGTACAAGGGAGGAGGGTGCAGCAGTGACTGGGAGGGTTATATGAAGCAGCTCTGCCAAAGCACTGTTTAGTGGGAGGCAGTGTGCAGCTTCAGTCTGAGTCCTGTGGGGCAAGGCACAGCAGCAACTGGGAGGAGATTTTGGAGGAGCCCTGCTAATCTACCATTTTCTCAGGTGAAGCATGGCTTCAGCTCATGCCTCTAGGGATAGGGAGAAGCATCAACTGGGAAGGGCCACTAGAGCAAGTCCACCAAGGCACCATTTCACCAGGAGGTGAAAAAGCTTTAGGTCTGGCCTTGAGGGGCAGGGTACAACAGTGACTGGGCGAGGTGGATGAAATAGCTCTGCCTCAGCACCTCTTCCCCAGGAGGGTGTATGCTGTTTTAGCTCTGGTCCCTAGGTGCTGCTCACAGTAGCAGACTGTGATGGGTAGATGGAGTAGCTCCACCAAGATGCCCTTTCTCCAGGAGGGAGGGTGCTACTTCAGTTCCACCCTGAGTGGGCAGGCTCAGCTACAACTACAAGAGGTAGATAGAGGGTTCTGGCACAGTACTGTTTTCCCAGGAGGAACTGTACAGCTTTGGCCCCACAGGGAAGGGTGTAATAGCTGCTTGCTGCTCAGCTTGGGGATGTGAGGCCACCAGGTGAAGGTGGCTCAGTGGCTTAGTCTCAGAGATGAAGAGGTGCCATGGCTACTTGTACCCAGAGCAAGACACACATTTGTGTCATTTGCTCCAAGATACCATAGTGCAGTAGCCCTGAGGGCCACTAGGGGTAGGGCACAGTGTCAGCTCCTTCTCTCAGGGGATGCACAGCTGTGAGGACTCCAGGCAGCTTCCTCAGCTGGTCTTAGTGCTTGTGAGAACTGCAGGGGACTCCAATGGTGAAGACTTTCCATATCCAAGGTGTTGATAGGGGCTACTGGGATCCTCCTGCTTACCTTTTTGCCATAGGGAGAAGTTTCTCCTGGTTCTCGGCTGATGCAGCCTGAGGTATGCGGTGGTGAAGTGCCTATGCTTCCTTCTATCCTCTATGTGGCAGCCCTCAGCTTCAGTGCTCATGGGTTTCTGTCACTCCTCCAGTGTTCTCTGGTGGTATTCTTTAGTTATGTTTGTCCAAATGTAGTTGTTTGTTCATAGTTTTGGCTGTCTTTGTGCTGGGGATGAATGCTAGAGGATTTCACTGTCCTATTTTATCCCATTTTAACTATTTTTAAGGGGAAGCCTGTTTTTTTGAAAACTGTGGTAAACATAACACAAAATTTACCATTATAATCATCTTTAAGTGTATAGTTCAGTAGGATGAACTATATTCACATGGTTATGAAACAGATCTCCAAAACTTTTTCATCTTGTGAACTGAAACCCATTCAACAACTTATCTCCCCACTCCCCAGCCTCTAATAACCACCATTCTACTTTTTTTGGTGGATTTCAATACTTTAGGTATCTCATATAAGTGGAAGTATACAATGTTTGTCTTTTTGTGATTGGTTTGTTTCACGTAGATAATGCCTTTAGACTTTACCTGTAGCATGCGTCAGAATTCCCTTCCCTTTTACAGCTGAATAATATTACATTAGGCATATGTACAATATTAAGGCATCATATTCCATTGCATGTATATATTACATTTTGTTTATCCATCCATGGATAATAGGGTTGCTTACACTTTTGGGTTTTTTGAATAATTTTTGCTATAAGGAATACTTTTGTGATTTGAGGACAACATTCATTTGTATGTGCCACTTCATGGTATTCGTTCTAAGCATCTATGCAGTCTTAGAAGAAAGTCTCTCCTAGTACATTGTCTTAGGCTTTATGACCCTCTGATCACTTGTGTTACCCACAATTGTAATCCCTGTCATCCCCAAGTGTCATGGGAGGAAACTGTTGAGAGGCAATTAAATCATGGGGGTTTTCTCCTATGCTGCTTTCATGACAGTGAGTGAGTTCTCATGAGATCTTATGGTTTAATAAGTGTCAGGCATTTCCCCTGCTTGCACTCATTCTCTCTTCCACTGCCACGTGAAGAGATGTCTGCCATCATGATTGTAAGTTTCCTGAGGCCTCCACAGCCATGCAGATCTGTGAATCAACTAAATCTCTTTTCTTTATAAATTACCCAGTATTGGATATTTCTTCATAGCAGTATGAGAATGGACTATTACATGAGAACAATGCTGCAGAGAGTGGCGCTGCTATAAAGATACCTGAAAATGTGGAAGTGACTTTGGAACTGGGTGACAGACAGAGGTTGGAACAGTTCAGAGGGCTCAGAAGAAAACAGGAATATGGAAAGTTTGGAACTTCCTAGAGACTTGTTGAATGGCTTTGACCAAAATGCTGATAGTGATATGGACAATGAAGTCCAGGCTGAGGTGGTCTCAGATGGAGATGAGGAACTTTTTGGAAACTGGAGTAAAGGTCACTTTTGATATGCTTTAGCAAAGAGACTGGTGGTATTTTGCCCCTGCCCTAGAGATCTGCGAAACTTTGAACTTGAGAGAGATAAATTAGGTTATCTGGTGGAAGAAATTTCTAAGCAGCAAAGCATTCAAGAGGAAGCAGAGCATACAAGTTTGGAAAATTTGCAGCCTGGTGAAGCAATAGAAAAGAAAAACCAATTTTCTGGGGAGAAATTTAAGCCTGCTACAGAAGTTTGCTTAAGTAGTGAGGAACTCAATGTTAGTCACCAAGACAATAGGAAAAATGTCTCCAGGGCATGTCAGAGACCTTCACGACAGCCCCTCCCATCACAGGCCGAGAGGACTAGGAGGAAAAAATGGTTCTGTGGGCCAGACCCAGGGCTCCACTGCTGCTCTGTGAAGCCTTGGGACTTCATGTCCTTCATCCCAGCTATGGCTACAAGGGGCCAAAGTACAACTTGGGCCATTGCTTCACAGGGTGCAAGACCCAAGCCTTGGCATCTTCCACATGGTATTGAGCCTGTGGGTGCACAGAAGTCAAGAAGTGAAGTCTGGGGACCTCTGCTTAGATTTCAGAGGATGTATGGAAACACCTGGATGTCTAGGCAGAAGTTTGCTGGAGTAGGGAAGCCCTCATGGAGAACCTCTGCGAGGGCAGTGAGGAGGGAAAAGGTGGGGTGTGAGCCCCTACACAGAGTCCCTACTGGGGTACTGCTTAGTGGAGCTGTGAGAAGAAAACCACTGTCTTCCAGACCCTAGAATGGTAGATCCACCAACAGCTTGCACTGTGCACCTGGAAAAGCTGCAGACACCTCCTCAAGATAAGCCCACGTCTTACATCAGCATGCCCTGGATGTGAGACATGGAGTCAAAGGAGATCATTTTGGAATTTAAGGTTTAATGACTGTCCTATTGGATTTTGGACTTGCATGGGGCCTGTAGCACCTTTGTTTTGGCTAATTTCTCATATATATGTGTGTGTGTGTGTGTGTGTGTGTGTATTTGAGACAGAGTCTCACTTTGTTGCTTGGGCTGGAATACAGTGGTGCAATCTCAGCTCATTGCAACCTCTGCCTCTGGGTTCAAATGATTCTTATGCCTCAGCCTCCCAAGGAGCTGGGATTACAGGCATCTGCCACTATGCCCAGCTAATTTTTGGACTTTTAGTAGAAACAGGGTTTTACTATGTTGGCCATGCTGGTCTCGAACTCCTAACCTTAGATGATCTGCCCACATCAGCCTCCCAAAGTGCTAGGATTACAGGTATGAGCCACCATGCCTGGCCAATTTCTCCCATTTTGAATGGGTGTATTTACCCAATGCCAGTACCCCCGTTGAATCTACAAAGTAACTAACTTGCTTTTGATTTCACAAGCTCATAGGCGGAAGGGACTTGCCTTTTCTCAAATGAGACTTTGGACTTGAATTTTTGGGTTAATGCCAGAATGAGTTAAGAGTCTGGGGGACTGTTGGAAAGGAATGATTATGTTTTGAAATGCGAGAAAGACAAGATTTGGGAGGGGCTGGGGGCTGAAACATGTTTGGCTGTGTCCTCACCCTAATTTCACCTTGAATTTTAATCACTATGTCCCCACATGCCATGGGAGGGACCCAGTGGGTGGTAATGGAATCGTGAGGGCAGTTTCCTCCATGCTGTTCCCATGATAATGAGTGAGTTCTTATGAGATCTGATGGCTTTATGAGCATCTGGCATTTCCCCCTGCTGGCACTCATTCTCTCTCCTGCCACCCTGTGAAGAGGTGCCTTCTGCTATGATTGTAAGTTTCCTGAGGATTTCCTAGCCATATGGAACTGTGAATCAATTAAACTTCTTTTCTTTATAAATTATCAGTCTCGGTTATTTCTTCATAGCAGTGTGAGAACAGACTAATACAGAGCCGTTAACTATCTTTCTCAAAGTAACATTGCAACTAAGTGCTGATGCTGTTATGAACTTTGGCAGTCAGTTTCAGAGCCCATGGGTTTAAATCAACCTCTGTAATATGAAGTAGTGTGTTTGAGGATTTGAAATAAGTAAGCTTGCATACATTTGCATTTGCTTATAATATGAACTTATAAAAACTCAGAAATGCTTAAGAAAAAAAAGAAAACTTGTTAATATTAAGCCATTTACTGGCCCAGATTGTGGACCAGAATGATGAAGAATAACACTAAGCTTTTTTAATTAAAAAATTTAAAGAAGACTTACCTCTAAAAATGAGGAGTATTTTTGCATATCTTCTTCTACTTCCCTTTCTTTTGAATCCCCTATCAATCTTCAGTCAAAGTAGTATCTATTTCATGCACTTTGATCACCCGTGAAGATGTGGTTTGTTACTTTTTTTCCTCTCTGAAGAAGGGCCCTTTGTCTCTCTCTCTCTCTCTCTCTGCTCCACTGGTGTTGTACTCTAGGCTTTTCCAAGAGCAGAAACTAAAACATTGAGAGATTGCTGCTTACATGACTATACACTGAGACAAAATGAGCTCCTCTTGGATCTCCATACCTGTGACCATGGCAATTTAGAACAGAAGAAAGGTCTTGAACCCATACTATGGTATTTCATCAAATCTAAGTTGCCACTGATTGTAGGAAGGACCATTATTTTATATGTCACTAGAAACAAAAGGGAATGTTGCCAGTTAACCTATGATGCAGTGTCTTAGCTGTAAAACTTATACAGTAATTGATTATACTAACCTCTCATTGCTTATTGCTTTGACAGTTGTTCCATCTATTCTGAAGGATTTGATAAGATCTCCAAATATATTCAGGATGCATTTCATAGCATGTGGTATGTCAGTGTTTCTCAATTTTGACAAGGCACATAAATCACCTGGGTGTCTTATTAATAATGCAGGTACTGGGCCGGGAGTGGTGGCTCACACCTGTAATCCCAGCACTTTGGGAGGCAGAGGCAGGTGGATCATGAGGTCAGGAGTTTGAGACCAGCCTGATCAACATGGTGAAACCCCGTCTCTACTAAAAATACAAAAATTAATTGGGTGTGGGGGTGCGCACCTGTAGTCCCAGCTACTCAAAAGGCTGAGGCAGGAGAATAACTTGAACCTGGGAGGCGGAGGTTGTAGTGAGCCAAGACTGCACCAGTGCACTCCAGCCTGGGCGAAAGAACAAGACTCCATCTCAAAAAAAAAAAAAAAAAAAAAAAAAACTAGTTCTGACTGAGTAGATCTGGGTATGGGCCTGAAGTTCTGCATGTCCGATACATTTCCAGGTGAGGCCCATGCTGCTGGTTGCAGACCAATCATTGAGTAGCAAGGTGACAGGTGACCTTTTACATATATCTCTTTTATCAAATGTAGCTCCTCCTCATCTACTTGTGGGTGTCTTCCTTGGTTAGATCTCATAAAGTACTTGCTTGTTGCTTTACAGAAAAACATAGGATTATAGTAATCCCTCCAACAACAAATATTTCCTTTACAAATAATCAAACTTCTTTTCCACCTTTGCCTCTAGGCCTTTCTTTGTATGCCTTTTTGTTTGAACATTGAATCATACTGTAAAATTTTCGAAGACATTTTAAAGAGCAATTAAGCTCAACATATCCAATAGGGACAATGCACATGACTGAACAGAAGTGAAGGTAATATAAGCCAGGTTCAGTGGCTCACACCCGTAATCCCAGCTACTGGGAGGCTGAGGCATAAGATCAGGAGTTCGAGACCAGCCTGAGCAACATAGCAAGACCCCTGTCTCTAAAACCAAAAAAGAAAAATCAATTAAAAATAATAAAGTGAAGAGAATATAAACCGCTATGACCAAGTTCATGAGTCACAGGCAATGACAACTCTATCACAACCATTGTCTGGCAAACAGCAAACACAAAACACCGTCAGGTTATATGACTCATCCCAATTTCTCTGCAGTATTAAAGTAGGAAAACAGTAGAATTGTGAAACATTGTATACTTAAAAGAGCAAGCCAATAGGAGGGCAAGGAAAGATGTAGGAAACAAAACTATGTATTACATTCATGATATATTTATCGAATATTGACCGTAGGTAAGGCAGTACACTCTGACATAATAGTGGTGAATAAGCGGTTTCGCAGTTCCTGCCCTCAGATACCTTACAGTTCAGCAGGGAGACTGACATTACTTTGGGAGGCCGAGGTGGGCGGATCAGGAGGTCAGGAGTTCAAAACCAGCCTGGCCAACATGTTGAAACCCCATCTCTACTAAAAATACAAAAAATTAGCTGGGTCTGGTGGCAGGTCCCTGTAATCCCAGCTACTTGGGAGGCTGAGGCAGGAAAATCGCTTGAACCTGGGAGGCGGAGGTTGCAGTGAGCCAAGACCACACCATTGTACTCTAGCCTGGGCAACAGAGCGATACTCCATTTCAAAAATATATATATAGAGAGTCAATCCTCATTACTTGTGGATTCTGTATTTGTGAATTTGCCTATGGATCAGTCTACTAGGGCTGCCATAACAAAATACCACAGAATGGGCACTTGAGCAACAGAAATACATTTTCTCACAGTTCTGGGGGCTATTAACTCTAAGATTGAGGTGCTAGAAAATTTGGTTTCCAGTGAGGCCACTTATCCTGGCTTGCAGATGACTACCTTCTCACAGGAAAGAGAGAGATGGAGGCAGGGGAGAGAGACAGGAGAAGAGAGGAAGGAGGAGGGAAGGAGAGTTCTTTGGTGTCTTTCTTCTTATAAAGGGCACCAGTTCTATCAGATTAGGGCCCACTCTTTTATAAGACTTCATTTAATTGCCTTCTTAAAGGCCCTGTCTCCAAATACAGTCACACTGGGGGTTAGGGCTTTAAGATAGGAATTTTGGGAGGACACAGGTCAGTGTATAACAGCCTGCCTGCTAAAGTTTACTTGTAACTCCCAAATCAATATTTGCACCACTTTTGTGGTCATTTATAGACATGTACAGAGCAGGAAAAAATTTATATTGTCCATTGCACACGTTCCTAGCTGAGGTTGAGTAAGGTGACCCCTGACTTCTTGTTTCCATTCATATTGTAAACAGGTATTCTTTTTGTGGTCTAATGATGCCATATTTTTTTTCCTTTTTGTGCTTTTCACTGGTGATTTCATTGTTTAAAATGGCCCCAAACATCTTGTAGTCTACCAAGAATAACAATAACTGTAACTATGATTTAATGATAATTGCATGTGAAGGTATATTATAAGATTCTATGAGAAGATTCTATAGAAGCATCATAAGAGTCTATATTTAATATATTCATTCAACATATTTGCAGAGTGAAAAAATACTGCACATAGGAAAAAATAATAGATGAGGGGAAAAATTAACATTGGAGTGTCATTATGTAGTGTACAGCTCAAAGTGTGATGGTCTTTCCTCAGTCCTGCTGGGTATTGCTGATTTATTCATTTGTTTGTGTTTTGAACAAAATAAGATTCCTACAATAGTAGAAATTTCAATGCTGTGAATGTTTCAAATTTGGAATCTACACTGAAAACTATGAATGCATAACTCATAGTTTTTAGTGAAGATGGAAGGGGAAGCCAGGGGGCAGGAGGGCAGCAGCTTTTTGCTGTAGCAGATGAAGACAGCATGTTAGGCAAAATACCAGACCTTGGTAGAAAGTAATCCCAGAAATCAATTTGAAAATTAAGAAGCTTTCTCTATTCTTGGTTCCTACAAGGAAGCAAAACAAAGAAAGGCATAGGTCAGGTTTTTAAAGTTTTTGTGATAATTACCTTTTTTTCCGTTTTATTTTCTAATTAAAGAATTTGATCTCATATACATAAGAGAGGCACTGAAGTGATTATTTTTCCAGTTCCGTTAAGGGCTTGTGTTCTGATTTACAACCACCAGGTGGAGACAAAACAAAACTGAAGTATTTCTCATATTTTGCGCTTTATATTGAATTTGAGCAATTCCTTAATCTAAATCCGGACTAAGGAGCATTTTTTTTCTTTTGTCTTGTGAGTAAGCCACTGACCTCATAGGGCAAAAAACTTCATAGGTCAAAGATCACATACAAATTCAAAACAAGCACAGTTTTTTAAAGAGAGCCACAATGCGTTCAAATCAATGTTAAAATTGGGAAATGTATATTTTAAATACGTTTTTAAAAAGTAAATGTATTTTCATTCTGCTGGAGCCAGATTTTTAAAAAATACAAAAAAAAATTTCCAGGTGGCACTATGGCTAGTTAGAGAATGTGAAAGATGAAGTAGAGAAAAATAGCAGGAAAAAACAAAACAACAAGAAGAAAGAAAGAGGAAGAAAGAAAAGCAGACACAGACACCGACAGGCATACACACAGTGAAACACTGAGCGGCTGAAGCTGGCCTAGAGTGTGAGACTGACACACAGAGAGACAGCCAAGACCCATATGCCTGTTATGGAGCCAGCATGGTTTTGATCCTGCGTCTCCAAGTGTACCGAGGGTATCCGGGTCAACAGTCCCACAGAGCTCTTTAAAAGGCTGATTAACCTCCAACCATCCCCTTTCTGAACTGGGAATTGGTTCTTCTTTTATTTTCAAACTTCAAAGTTTAATTTCAGAATGAAGATTTCTCTTTCCACCAAAATGAAAGATTTTTCCCAACCCATGGAAAGGGGGTGGGAAAACCAAATCCCTTTAAAACCTCGAGTTTTAGAAGTTCCCTCTTTGTAACTTTAGAAATGCTGTCTTTGGGGGTGATACAGTTTATATTCACAGGTGGTCAGGTAGCTTTATTTCTATTGTTTTATATTTAGGGGTTTCTCATTTCATAAGAGTTGGAAGTTATTCTAGTGGCCATGTAACTGTCCTGAACCTTATTGACAATCAAACCTATTGTGTGCATGTGTGCGTGTGCTAGCAGTCACGTGCCCGTGTGCCTAATTAGAGCTCTGGGAAGATGCTCTACCATAGGAACTAAGACAAAATTTCCTCTCTG
Source organism: Aotus nancymaae (assembly GCF_030222135.1). Classification (NCBI taxonomy): domain Eukaryota; kingdom Metazoa; phylum Chordata; class Mammalia; order Primates; family Aotidae; genus Aotus; species Aotus nancymaae. The sequence continues at coordinate 43,990,401 of NW_026988431.1, read as the reverse complement.
GGAACATGAGGTAACAGCAGACCCTGCTTCCTGCCTATTAAAGGATCCAAAAGTTTCAGTCGCCATAGCTCACCACAAAGAGGAAGAAATGGCACTCGGTCTGCAGCTCACTTCTCATTATTTACCAGGAACTGCAGCAATGAAGGTAGGAGCCAGGTCCCAGTAATGAGCTGAACTTCTCCTTGAGTCTCATTGTTCAGATGAAATGTCTCACACAGTTTTTCATTGGAACTAGAAAGTAATGGAGGGTATTGAAACAAGCCTGTTTAAGAGAAACTCATGTCATAGGCACTGTGAATCATTACTAGTACCACATTTGAGACTTAGGTAAAATTATATGAAAGTTGGTAGCCTTTTGACAAAAATGTCACATTTCTTCCTATAACACTTGGGTATTTTTTTTTTTTTTTTTGACTGAGTCTTGCTCTGTTGCCAGGCTGGAGTGCGGTGGTGTGATCTTGGCTCACTGCAATCTCTTCCTCCCGGGTTCAAGCAATTCTCCTGCCTCAGCCTCCCGAGTAGCTGGGATTATAGGCATGCGCCACTACACCTAGCTAAATTTTGTATTTTTAGTAGAGATGGGGTTTCACCACGTTGGCCAGGATGGTCTCGATCTCCTGACCTTGTGATTCGCCTGCCTTGGCCTCCCAAAGTGCTGGGATTACAGGCATGAGCCACTGCGCCCGGCCTACACTTGGGGATTTTTTTAAAAATGAGAGCAAAAAAATAAAAAGCCAGCATTGTCTTGTTATTTAACAAGTATCTACTTACTTTTTAAGAGCATTAAAACAAAAATAAAATTGCCTCACTGGAAGCCAGCCGTGTGACCTTGGGCTACTCTTTCAACCTCTCTAGGTGTCTGAGTGTCAAAGGTGGAACATGCAGTCCTGGAGACATGGGAAAGATGATCCATTGAGAAGCTGGAGGAAATGTTAGAAATTTTACTTAAAATTTTCCATCTAAAATGTAAGGGAAAATGTTAAGCTCTACTAATATTTGATATATGGATTGACTGAATACAAGTATATAATTTGTAAGTGTACAAATTTGGGGGTGCATGTTCAAAAATGCTTTCCTGTTACTGGTGTATGATCCCAAAATGTATGGAGATTACTGATCTTACTACTCAAAGATTAAGCCAGATTTGATGTTTTTTCTTTTTTTCTTTTTCTTCTTTTTTAGACAGAGTCTTACTTTGTAGCCCAGGCTGAAGTGCAGTGGTGCGATCTCAGCTCACTGCAACTTCTGCCTCCCAGGTTCAAGTGATTGTCATGCTTCGGCCTCCTGAAAACCTGGGACTGCAGGAGCCTACCACCACACCTGGCTAATTTTTGTATTTTTCTGAGTAGAGACAGGGTTTCACCATGTTGGCCAGGCTGGTCTTGAACTCTGACCTCAAGTGATACGCCTGCCCCAGCTTTCCAAAGTGCTGGGATTGCAGGCGTGAGCCACCATACCCAGCCAATTCAGTGTTTTTTCTGATTGCTAGTTACAACCTGTTTGATGGGTTATACAGTTTAATGAATTTTTAAAGAGTGAAATAAAATATTAAATAATGTTATTACTCATAGTAATAATTAGGTGTCATCTGTGAAAATTTACAGATGAACACATGTGTGAGTATTGGGTTCTGATGTAAAATATATCTCCCATTGTAGTTTATCTTTTAAAAAAAAAAGGAAAGCAATGGATGAGAGCAGTGTTTCTCAAAATGTAGTCCTCAGCAGCATCACCTGGGCATTTATTAGAAATGCAAATTTTCTAGGCCCATCTAAGATTTATTGTATCAGAAACTTGGGGTTCAGTCCACAGTTCTTCAATGCTTAGATGATTTTGTTTTTGTTTTGATATAGTTCTTTTTTAATTTTAATCAACTATTTTACAACTCTAAAATTAAAATTAAAAAATAGGCCGGGCACAGTGGCTCATACTTGCAATCTTAGCAATTTGGGAGGCTGAGGCAGGTGGATCACTTGAAGTCAGGGGTTCGAAACTAGTCTGGCCAACATGGTGAAACCTCGTCTCTACTGAAAAAACAAAAAAATTAGCCAAGTGTAGTGGGAGGTGCCTGTAATCCCAGCTACTTGGGAGGCTGAGGCAGGAGAATCACTTGAACCCAGGAAGTAGAGGTTGTAGTGAGCCAAGATCACGCCACTGCACTCCAGCCTGGGTGACAGAGCTCAAAATAAAATAAAAATAAAATAATAATGAAAACATTGTATAATGAAAGTTTACCTTTATGATATCTTCTGTTAATCTCAGCACTATTTTTACCTTGTATTTTTATCTGCATTTTATGACATATTTTTGCTTTTGCTTTTTGCCATCTATTTTATTTTTTAATCCAATCAATTTGACACAGCCATTTATTTTAATGTTATTTATTTTTGTTTATCTTTATTGTGGTAAGAACACTTAAAGTGAAATCTACCCTCTTAACAGATTTTTAAGTGTGGAGTACATTACTGTTAACGATGAACAAAATATTGTACAGTGGATCTCTAAAACGTATTCATCTTTCATAACTGAAACTTTATACTTATTCCCCCTCCACCCATCCCTGGGCAACCTCATTCTACTCTGTTTCTGTGAGTTCGACTACCTTAGATACCTCATATAAATAAATCACGCAGTTCTGTACTGGGTTATTACACTTAGCACAATGTCCTCTAGTTTCATGCATGTTGTCACATATGGCAAAATTTGCTTGTTTTTTTTTTTTTTTTTTTTTTGAAAGAAAGAAAGAAAGAAAAAGAATAAAGAAGAGGAGGAAAAAAGAAGAGAAAGAGAGAGAGAGAATGGGAGTATTGCTTTCTTGCCCAGGCTAGAATGCATTTTAGTAATGGGTATTGAAAACCTCTTTTATACCGATAATTATACTTGATATAAACAGGAAGGAATAAGGGAAGAAAATAATAAACGAGCAGCCAACCAATATTTCATTTAAACCTATGAAATGCTATGCGATTACTGAGGAGTGATTTACTTCCAATTATGTAGTCACTTTTGGAATAGGTGTGAGGTGGTAATGTATGTTTTGTGTATTTGAAGTGGAGAGTTCTATAAATGTTTATTAAGTTTACTTGTTCCAGGTCTGAGTTCAAGTCCTGGATGTCCTTGTTAAGTTTCTGTCTCGTTGATCTGTAAAATCGTTAGCTCTTCTTGTTACATTGATCCTTTTGCCATTATGTAATGCCCTTCTTTGCCTCTTTTGCTCTTTGTTGCTTTAAAGTCTACTTTATCAGAGGCGAGAATTGCATCTCCTGCTTTTTATTTGTTTATTTTTACTCTCTGATTGGTTGATAAATCTTCCTCCTTCTCTTTGTTTTGAGTCTTTGTGTATCGTTGCATGTGAGATGGGTCTGGATGCAGCATACCAATGGGTTTTGGCTTTTTATCCGATTAGAATATATATAACTTTAATACTGGCATTTGATGCTAGCTGGCTGTTTTGCCCATTAGTTAGTGTAAATTTTTCGTTGTGTTAATGTTCTTTTCTTTTTTGATATATTTTTGGAAAGGCTGATATTGGTTGTTCCTTTATATGTATATGCTTCTTTCAGAAGTTCTTGTAAAGCAGGCCTGGTGGTGGTGAACTCTCTAAGTACTTGTTTGTTCGCAAAGGATTTAATTTTTCCTTCGATTATAAAGCTTAGTTTGGCTGGATAGGAAATTCTGGGTTGAAAGTCCTTTTCTTTAAGGATGTTAAATATTGGTCCCCACTCTTTTCTGGCTTGTAGGGTTTCTGCTGAGAGATCTGCTGTAAGTCTGATAGGTTTCCCTTTATGGGTAACCTGACCTTTCTCTCTGGCTGCCCTTAGTATTTTCTCCTTCATTTCAACCCTAATAAATCTGGCAATTATGTGCCTTGGGGTTGGTCTTCTTGAAGAATATCTTTGTGGTGTTCTCTGTATTACCTGGAGTTGAATATTACCCTGCCTTGCCAGGTTGGGAAAGTTTTCCTGAATGATATCCTGAAGAGTATTTTCCAACTTGGATTCATTCTCTTCATCACATTCAGGTACACCTATCAAACGTAAATTAGGTCTTTTCACATAGTCCCATATTTCCTGGAGACTTTGCTCATTCCTTTTCATCCTTTTTTCTCCAATCTTGTCTTCTCATTTCATTTCACTGAGCTGGTTCTCGACTTCTGATATCCTTTCTTCTACTTGATCAATTCGACTGTTTAAACTTGTGCATGCTTCGCGAAGTTCTTGTGTTGTGTTTTTCAGCTCCATCAATTCACTTATATTCCTCTCTAAATTGTCCATTCTCGTTAATAGTTCGTCAAACCTTTTTTCAAGGTTCTTAGTTTCTTTGCATTGGGTTAGAACAAGTTCTTTTAATTCACAGAAGTTTCTTATCACCCAGGTTTTGAAACCTGCTTCTGTTATTGGAACACACTCGTAATCTATTAAGCCTTGTTCCGTTACTGATGAGGAATTGCGATCCCCTGTAGAGGGAGAGGCATTCTGATTTTGAGTATTCTCTGCCTTTTTACGCTGATTTCTTCCCTTCATTATATATTTATCCATCTGTTGTCTTTGTAATTACCGACTTTCTAACTAGGTCTCTGACGTCCAACTTGTTGATTCCCAGCACTGAAATCTGAGCAATCCACTGCGCCGGCCAAAATAGCGGTGTTAAGATTTATGGTGCTTTTCTGCCCTGGAATCTCTGGACTCTGCACCAAAAACTGGCACGCTAAGGCACCAGCAAAACCGCCGCGCCGGCCACAAGAGTCGCCCTGGCGACACGTGGGCTCCTCTGCTGGGAATCTCCTGGTCCGTGAGCAACAAATATTCGTCTGAAAGTGTGGCGTCCTCTCGTTCTGTGCGCTTTCACTGGGAACTACGAGCCCGAGCTGCTAGTGATCAGCCATCTTGGATCTCTCTCTCAAATTTGCTTGTTTTTTAAAGACTGAATAATATTACACTGTATGTGTATGCCCCACTTTCTTTATCCATTCATCTGTTGATGGACATTAGGTTATTTCCATATCTTGGCATTGTGAAAGATGCTGCAATGAACATGGGAGTGCATGCATCTCTTCAAGATCTTGATTTCGATTCTTTTGAATATATACTCAAAAGTAGAACTGCTGGATCATGTCAACTGAAGAATAACAAAGTTCATTAATTTTATAAGGATAACTTCATTTCTCATAAAATGTTGCAACTTTACTGCATTTGTTTATTAGTTCTGACAATTCTTGTGTGTGTGTGTGTATGTGTGTGTGTGTGTGTGTGTGTGTGTGTATGGAGTTTTTGGGATTTTCTGCATATAAAATCGTGTCATCTACAGAGATAATTTTACTACTTCCTTTTTGACTTAGATGCCTTTTATTTTTTCCTCACCTGATTGCTCTGGCTAGGACTTAAGTTCTATGTTGGATAGAAATATTGATAGTAGTGCTATGAAATTCCCTTTTAGTACTGCTTTTGCTGCATCTCCTAAGTTTTGGTATGTTATGTTTCATTTTTATTGGTCTTCTGATATATTCTAATTCCCTTTTTGATTTTTTGACACAATAGTTATTTAAAAGTATATTCATTTCTATGTATTTGTGAATTTTATAATTTTTTCTTTTGTTTTTGATTTCTAGTTTTATTTCATTGAGGTTGGAGAAGACATTTGATATGACTTTAATCTTCTTAAATTTGTTGAGACTTGTTTTGTTACCCAAAATGTGTACTATCCTAGAGAATACACATGTGTACTTGAGAAGAATGTGTATTTTGCTGTTGTTGAGTGTCATGTTCTGAATATGTCAGCTGAGTCCATTTGAAATATAGTGTTTCTTTCTGCTGCTTCTTTATTGATTTTCTGTCTGGATGTTCTATCCATTATTGAAAGTTTGATATTAAAGTCTGCTGCTATTATTGTATGACTATTTCTTTCTTTAGGTTTGTCAGTGTTTGCTTTATATACTTAGATATTCTCATGTTGGGTGCATATATATTTATAATAGTATATCTTTCTGATGAATTGTTCCTTTAGTCATTATGTAGTGACCTACTTGTTCCCTTGTGACAGTTTTGGACTCAAAGTCTGTTTTGTCTGATGTAAGTATAACCATTCGTGCTCTCTTTTGGTTACCATTTGTGCAATGGTGCAAAGAAATATCTTTTTCTATCCCTTCATTTTTAGCCTTTGTGGGTCTGTGATTCTAACATGAGTCTGTTATAAACAGCATATAATTTCATTTCATTATTTTTTAATCCATTCAGCCGCTCTGTTTCTTTTAATTGTAGAATTTAATTCATTTATGTTTAAAGTAATTACTGATAGGCAAGGACTTAGTATTGATGTTTTGTTAATGTTTTCTTTTTTGTAGTTGCTTCATCCCTCTTTTCCTCTCTTGCTTTCTTTGTGATTTGTTTTTTCTTTTTGTAGTGATATTCTTTTATTTCTTTTTCTTTTATTTATCTATGATAGAATTTTCTTTGTGGTTATTATGAAGCTTACATAAAACATAATGATAACTTTCTCTTTTAAGCTGATAATTTCAATTGCATACAAAAACTGTAACTGCCTTCCACATACTTTGTTATTGATGTCATACTTTACATCTTTTTACAATATGTATCCATTAATACATTTTTTTGTATTTATTGTACTTTTTAATATTTTTGTCTTTTAACTTTAATATTGGAGCTAAAAATGACTTACATATCATGATTATACTATTAGAGTATTCTGTATTTGTCTATAAATTTACCTTTACTAATGAGCTTTATACTTTTATATGCTTTTATGTCACTGTTTAGTGTCCTTGTATTAGTTTGTTTCATACTGCTGTTAAAGACATACCTGAGACTGGGCAATTTATAAAGAAAAAGGCTTAATGGACTCACAGTTCTATGTGACTGGGGAGGCCTCACAACCATGGCAGAAGGCGAAAGTCATGTCTTACATGGCAGCAGGCAAGAGAGAATAAGGGCCAATTGAAAAGGAAAACCCCCTATAAAACCATCAGATCTCACGAGACTTATTTACCACCATGAGAATAGTATGGGGGAAACTGCCCCCATGATTTAATTATCTCCCACTGGGTCCCTCCTATAATATGTGGGAATTATGGGAGCTACAATTCCAAGATGCGATTTGGGTGGTGACACAGCCAAACCATATCAGTCCTTTTATTCCAACTGTAGGAATTCTCTTTAGTTTTTCTTATAAGGCAGATTTGGGTGGTCATAAACTCTCTTAGCTATTGTTCGCCTTGGAATGTCTTTATTTCTCCTTAATTTTTAAAGGACAGTTATGCCAGGTATAATGTTATTGGTTGACAGTTTCTTCTTTTAGCACATTGAATATATCATTTCACTCTCTTCTGGTCTGCAAGGCTTCTGCCAAGAAATCCACTGATTGTCTCATTTGACAAGGCAGGGTGTGGGGGTGGGGGGTTTGTACATAATGAGTCACTTTTCTCTTGCTGCTTTCAAAATTTCTCTTTGTGGCTGGGTGTGGTGGCTCATGCCTGCAATCCTAGCACTTTGGGAGGTCAAGGTGGGAGGATTGCTTGAGCCCAGGAGTTTGAGACCAGCCTGAGCAAATAGGAAGACCTTGTCTCTACAAAAGATACAAAAAGTTAGCCAATTGTGGTGGTGCATACCTGTAATCCCAGCTGCTCAGCAGACTGAAGTGGGAGAATCACCTGAGCCTGGGGAGGTCAAGGCTGCAGTACACCGTGCTTGTACCACTGCATTCCAGCTTGGGTGATGGAGTGAGCCTCATCTCAAGAAACAAAAACAAAATTTCTCTTTCTGCTTGATTTCACGTGTGTATGCATGTGTGTACACACATACTTGACTTTTGACAATTTGACTATAATGTGTTTTGATGCTGATTTCATAGGACTTATTCTATTTGAAGTCCTTTGAGCTTCATGAATCTGTATGTCCATTTCCTTCCTTAGATTTGAGAAGTTTAGAATCACTATTTTTTTTATAATTTTTAAATTATTATTTTTAAATGTTTAATTTTAGATTCACAGGGTATATCTGCAGGAGTTTGAGACCAGCCTGGGCAGGTTTGTTACAAGGGTATATTGTGTGATGCTGAGGTTTTGGCTTCTAATGATTCTGTTGCCCAGATAGTGAACATAGGACCAAATAGGAAGTCTTTCCGGCCTTGTTTCCCTTCCTCCCTCCATCCTTTTGGAGTTCCCAATGTCTGTTATTCTTTTTTTTTTTTATCTTAGAGAAATTTTTATTGAAGAGGCACAAGGAAAAACATTGGATTTTACAAAATAATAATCATTTAAGTAAAATCTGTGATTCATTAATGAAACTAATGAGGGAAGAATTAAAACTTCTTTACATGTAAAAAACTGTCTCTAAGACTCATAACTAACATCTATCCTACTTAAAGCTGCAATGTCTGTTATTCTTATCTTCATGTCCATGTGTATCCATTTGTAAGTGAGAACATGCAATATTTAGTTTTCTGTTTCTGCCTTAATTTGCTTATGATAATGGCTTCTAGCCACATCTATGTTGTTGCAAAGGGCATGATTTTATTCTTCTTTATGGCTGCATTTCTTTAAATAACCTTCCTTCCTTTCAAGACTCCCATAATGTGTATATTGGTTCACCACTAGATGGTATTTCATAGTTTACTGAGGCTTCCACCACTCTTTACCTTTTTTTTCTATTTGCTCATCTCAGTAATTTTAAATGACCTGCCTTTGAGTTTGCTGATTCTCTGTTCTGTTTGATCAAGTCTGCTGTTGAATGTCTAGTGAATTTTTTAGTTCAGTTATTAAATTCTTCAGCTCCAGATTTCTATCTGGTTCTTCTTTATCACTTCTATTTCTATATTACTATTTTTGTTTGGTATATGTATTGTTTTCCTGACATTTTTAAAAGTTGTCAATCTGTGTTCTCTTTGTGACTCATTGAGCTTCTTTTATTATTTCAAATTTCTTATTAGGCAATTTGTAAATCTTCATGTCTTTAGGGTCAGTTACTAGAGATTTCTTTTGTTCATTTGACTGTATAATGTTTTCCTGATTCTTTATGTTCCTTGTAGATTTGCTTTGGTTTCTAGCACATTTGAAAAAAATAGCCTCCTCTCCTATTCTTTACGTACTTGCTTTGACTGGGAAAAAATCACCAGTTATCCCAGCTAGAGATTCTGGGTTCTGAGTCTTTGTTCCTAGCTGCCTCAGAGTCTTACTCTGTTGCCAGGCTGGAGTGCAGTGGCACAATATCGGCTCATTGCAACCCTCGTGTACTGGGTTCAAGTGATTCTTTTGCCTCAGCTGGGACTACAGGAATGTGCCATCACACCCAGCTAATTTTTGAATTTTTAGTAGCAACGGGGTTTTACCATGTTGGCCAGGATGGTCTCGATCTCTTGACCTCTTGATCCACCTGCCTTGGCCTCCCAAGTGCTGGGATTACAGGAGCAAGTCACTGCACCAGGACTTTTTTTTTTTAGACAGAGTTTCACTCTTGTTGCCAAGGCTGGAGTGCAATGGTGCGATCTTGGCTCATTGCAACCTCCGCCTCCTGGGTTCAAGCAATTCTCCTGCCTCAGCCTCCCAAGTTGCTGGGATTACAGGCGTGTGCCACCATGCCTGGCTAATTTAGTATTTTTAGTCAAGATGGGATTTCATCATGTTGGTCAGGCTGGTTTCAAACTCCTGACCTCAAGTGATCCACCCGCCTCAGCCTCCCAAAGTCCTGGTATTACAGGGGTGAGCCACCACACCTGGCCCCCACCCTTTTTTGAAATATCTTATGTCAGTTCAACTCTCTGTGTGAAGTGGGTTAGAGCCTGGTTCTTTGGGAAGTACACTGAAAGGCAGGGGATGTTGGGGGCATGTTCCATTTCCTCCTCCCTCCTGTAGGAGGGACCTCAGTTCTGTGCTGTCTCTAAGCCTCTCACAGCTATGCTGGCCTTGGGAAAGTGCCTGTCCCCTTAGCTGCCCTAGGCATCGGGACTCTGCCAGTTCTTTTGGCACTTTTTGTAAGGCAAGATAGAAGCCAACTCTGTGGCTACTATACTGAAAAAAAACAGAGACCCTGGATCTTTGCCACACCATCTCCTACAGCTCCTCAAAAAGAGTCCAAATCCCTCTCATTGTTGAGCTATACAACATGGGGGAGGGGCTGATGTGAGTAAAGTGAAATTGCTCTTCTTACCCAATTCAGTGCAGCTGATCTTGATTTTATGCTTGTCTGGGGAGTACTGTAACTTCCTAACTGGATTCTAGACTTCTCATAAAGGTATTTTGTTACTTATTCTGTGTTTTTGTGGGGACCCTATTAGATATTTGTTTAACTAAGGCAGTGTTTCTAAAAGTGACCTGATCATAAGAATCACCTGGGGTGATTTTAAAATACCTCACACATCATAATTAAGCAATTCTTGGGGAGGGAAAACCAAAAAGAAATCTTATTTTTAACTAACATGCTTGGTTTGTGACTCTTGTGATCAGGTAAGTGGGAGAAACACTTTACCAAGAAATATGAAGATTAGAGAGAGTGTGTATAGATAATAACTATTTCACAGAGCAGAAAACAGTGTTATAGAGAAACCAAGTATAAGTAAGGGAAGTAAGCAATTTAAAAGAGAACTCAAAAGGCTAAGAATTATCTGAATATTTCTAAATGAAACAAAATGAACTTTCTTTCATTTTGAGTGCTGAGACTAAGAGATTCTCTTCTGTAAAGTTTGCTCTGAAATTTTCTACAGCATTTCAAGTTAAGAACATGGCAGATAAAAGTGCTAGCTGAAATGAGTCTTATATAAATCAATAATATCGATTCCTTAAGCAGGAGTTCCCAGCTCTTGGACTGAGAGAACTTGAAGCAGGCACAGAGGAGATGCTCTTAAATTCCTTCACTGCTGGATTAGGCAGATTTCAAAGATGCTGGTAGGCTAAGACCTCACTTTTAAAAGTAACTATCAGCCGGGTGTGGTGGCTCATGCCTGTAATCCAAGCACTTTGGGAGGCTGAGGCGGGCAGATCACGAGGCCAGAGTTTGAGACCAGCCTGGACAACATGGGGAAACCCTGTCTATATTAAAATATAAAAATTAGCCAGGCGTGGTGGCACACACCTGTAATTCCAGCTACTTGGGAGGCTGAGGCAAGAGAATTGCTTGAACCCAGGAGGCGGAGGTTGCAATGAGCCAAGATTGCACCATTGTACTCAAGCCTGTGTGACAAAGCAAGACTCTGTCTCAAAAAAAAAATTTTTTTTTTTAAATAAAATATAGGCTGGGTGTGGTGGCTCACGCCTGTAATCCCAGCACTTTGAGAGGCTGAGGCAGGCAGATCACGAGGTCAGGAGTTTGAGACCAGGCTAATCAACATGATGAAACACTGTCTCCACTAAAAATACAAAAGTTAGCCAGGCATGGTGGTGTGTACCTGTAGCCCAGCTACTCAGGAGTCTGAGGCAGGAGAATTGCTTGAACCCGGGAGGCGGAGGTTGCAGTGAGCCGAGATCACGCCACTCTACTCCAGCCTGGACTCCGTCTCATAAATAAATAAATAATAAAAGTAACTGCCACAACTGACTTAGTTTTCTTACTGCTGAAACTGTATTCCCAATTGATTTTAATCAAATATACATCTTTATGCTAGAAAAATTATGTCTGCCCATTATAAGAATATTCAATAAAAATGTGTATACAAATCTAAAAATCCTCTGATACCCCTTTTCTTCTGTGCCCCAGCCCAAAGGTAATCATCACTGATACTTTGGAAGATATTTTTCTGACTTTTAAGTACGTATATTAATGCATATAGACTTTAGTAAATAAAATTATTATTGATGTATTCCATAATTCTTCAGTAGACCTAGGTCCTGAATATTCATGTGTATCTTTACATATCTAGGCAGTTCTTTGGGGCATTTTAAAATCTAGGTGATTTTAAATGTTTAACATTTACCAAATGTATTTGAACACTTTAAACATTAGAATGTATTTTAACTGAATATCTACAAGAGCACAAGGCAGATAATATGTGCTTGGATTGGAAAAGACTGAAAAATGTCTCCTGAACAGATTATTACTACAAGAAATTATATAAATAATGTATTTCATTTAAAAATCTTTATAACAAGAACAATAATAAAATGAAAAATCCTTGTTTTTTTACTAAGATTAATGTAAGTCTTGAGATTAATAAAATATTTTTGTTTTGTTATAAAATGTGACATAAGGCAAACTCTTAAAATAATAGTGTTTTGGGGCCATTTTGTCTGTAGTGTAATAGCTGCAATACTGTTTTTGGGTAACAATTTTTTATGTGTTAGAATGTCAGATTTGTTGCTACACATTGTCTCATCATAGCATAATATAGAAAATCCCACTTTTTTATACAAGAACAATGTAACAGAAGACAGAAGGGCATGGACAGAGTACAAATATTTTACAATCTCTATGTATTCTTGATTTGCATGCTCTAAAAAGCCTTAATTATACCATCTTTTATAGGCCTCTGTTGATTTTTCTAGAACTTTATGGGTACTATCATTCATTTTTATGTTTAACCATTTTGCTCTTTTAATTCACACACAGATTTTGAACTATAAGACTGTTTTTCATTTCTTCTGTCAGCCTTAGATTCATGAGGAAGAGTTTGTGTGTGTTTCATAATACCATAAACATCAAATAAGAACCTCAAATATGTGTGGCAATTATGAGATAAGACACCTGGCAATGGAGCCATCTTATAGGAGAGGATGTGCATGAGACAGAGGTGTGTGCTTCCCAGTCATGTGTGCACTCAGGAAATAGTCACACATTTTTGCATGAGGCATTTTTCTCCTTCTGTTTCCTGGTATTATGGGATAGGAAGCAATCTTGGTATTCTCTGCAGCTTTATGATTTAGGACACAATCGTCATATTTAGCAAGGGAATAAATAAATACTAATAAAATTCTATGAATTTAACTTTTGGGTCTGACTTCTGATATCAGAGTCCAACTCTTGAGTCTGGGTTATTTGGCCTAGGACTCAGGCCCAAGGGAGGATATTCCTCTACTGCGCTATCTATGACTAATTCAATTAATACTGGGGGATGAGGGGGAAATATGTTACTTTCAACAAGGCTTTATAGGTTTGTTTTGTAGTCTACAGAAGCATTTATCTATATATTACCTCATTTAGCCCTTAAAAACATCCTATGAAGTAGGTATTGCCATTTTACAGATGAGGCAACTGAGGCTGAGTGGTAAAGTGATCTGTGCAAGGTCCCTAGAATTCAAATTTGTATCTGTTTGATGTCAAAGCCTGTACTTTATTCACTATGGTGGGATTCCCTATGCTTCAGTCACTTGGCAACCATCACAATTTTTGCTTTATGTACCACTGCTTTATTTCTTAAGATATATTTTTAAATGGACTCATTTGGGGGGGCATTATAAACATATTTTATTATTTTTTATTTATTTATTTTTGAGATATTCTCACTCTGTTGCCCAGGCTAGAATGCAGTGGTGTGATCTTTTCTCACTGCAATCTCTGTCTCCCAGGTTCAAGTGATTCTCTTGCCTCAGACTCCCGAGTATCTGGGACTACAGGCATGCGCCACCACACCCAGCTAATTTTTGTATTTTTAGTAGAGATGAGGTTTCAACATGTTGGCCAGCCTGGTCTCGAACTCCTGACCTCAGGTGATCTGCTTATCTCGGCCTCCCAAAGTGCTAGGATTACAGACATGAGCCACTGCTCCTGGTCGTAAGCATATTTTAAAAGGAAATTTTAGATAAGTGGTCTTTGAAGTGGAGTACAAAGACTTTAAAAAGGAAATCAGGCAAGAATAGCTTTAACGCAATAAATTTTGATATCTTCAACTTCCGTAGGTACTCTTTTTTTTTTTTTTTTTTTTTTTATTGGAGACGGAGTTTCACTCTTGTCACCCAGGCTGGAGTGCAATGGCACGATCTCGGCTTACTGCAACCTCCGCCTCCTGGGTTCAGGCAATTCTCCTGCCTCAGCCTCCTGAGTAGCTGGGATTACAGGCACGCGCCCCCATGCCCAACTAATTTTTTGTATTTTTAGTAGAGACGGGGTTTCACCATGTTGACCAGGATGGTCTTGATCTCTTGACCTCGTGATCCACCCGCCTCGGCCTCCCAAAGTGCTGGGATTACAGGAGTGAGCCACCGTGCCCGGCCCGGTACTCTTTCCTAACACTATTCTACTGAGAATGCACACTCCTTCCCCCATCTCCCATACTGTTCTTACTGTGTGACCTTGCCCTGGAGTCTAACAATCTCTGGGGTCCAAACAAATGGACAATTTGGAATATCACCTTAGGTTTTATTGACTAGGTAACAAGTCCTTTTGCAAAGCAGGAATTTCTCAATTTTTGATTTCAGCAAAATTGATGAAGGACCTAATTGAGTTTTTAGTTTGTTGATCATGAAAAATAATATCTGAAGAGCAATTACTATGTAAATTTTGTCATAGAACATAGAATCAAAGATTGATGTTGCTATAACAATACTCCCATTCTTACCCACTTAAGTCAACAAGGTTTTTCAGAACTGACATGTATAAAAAGAAAAAACAGAAATAGAATTGATCCTGGAAACAAAACTAACTCCGATTTAATTAAAAAAAAATAAAATTGATGTTTAATATGTTTTGTTCAACCATCAAGAATTTTTGTTTCTCTTTTGAGACAGAGTCTAGCTCTTTCTCCCAGGTTGGAGTGCAGTAGCACGATCTTGACTCACTGCAACCTCCGCCTCCCAGGTTGGAGTGATTCTCATGCCTCAGCCTTCAGAATAGCTGGGATTACAGGCCTGTGCCACCACACATGGCTAATTTTTGTATTTTAATAGAGAAAGTGTTTTGCCATGTTGCCCAGCTGGTACTGGCATAAAGAAGTCACAGCTATACTGGCATATAGCTCAGTGGAATAGAGTTGACAGAAATAGGGTTTACATTTACATTTAAAGGTTTTTACATTTATAGTCAATTTTTGAAAAAGTTACCAAAATTGTTCAATAGAGAAAGAATAATCTTTTCAACAAATAGTTCCTAATCAATTGGACATCCATAGGCAAAAGATAAATTCATACTGTTGTTTCATACTATATACAAAATTAACTCAAAAGGGATCAGAGACTTAAATGCAAAAACTAAATATATAAAATTTCTAGATGAGAACATAGGAGAAAATCCTCATGATGTTGGGGTAGGAAAAGATTTCTTCTTGGACTCAATGTGAACCATAAAAGAAAACTTTGATAAATTGGTCTTTGTCACATGAAAACTTTCTGCTCAAAACGAAAAGGCAAGTCACAGACTGGGAGAAGATGTCTGCAATGCTTATATCTGATGAAAGATTGTGTATAGGATATACAAAGACATTTTACAATTAGATAGTGAGAAATCAAACCACCAAAGATTTGAACAGATGTTTCACGGAAGAAGATACATAATGACTAATAAGCACATGAAAAAAATAGTCAACATTATTATAAGGGAAATGCAAATTAAAATCATGAGATACCATTACACACTCCTTTGAAGTCTAACATTAAAGGGTGACAATACCAAGTCTTAGCGGGAATGTGAAGCAACTGGAACTCTCAATGAGACTGTAAAACGTATAAATCCTTTGGAAAACATTTTGGCAGTTTTTTTTTTTTCTTGAGACGGAGTTTTGCTCTGTTGCAAGGCTGGAGTGCAATGGCGCGATCTTGGCTCACTGCACCCTCTGCCTCAGCCTCCCGAGTAGCTGGGATTACAGGCATGCGCCACCATGCCGGCTAATTTTGTATTTTTAGTAGAGATGGGGTTTCTCCGTGTTGGTCAGGCTGATCTCGAACTCCCGACCTCAGGTGATCAACTAACTCGACCTCCCCGAGTGCTGGGATTACAGGCATGAGCCACCGTACCCAGCCAATTTTGGCAGTTTTTGTAAAGTTTTTTTTTCCTTTTTTTTTTTTTTTTTGAGACAGGGTCCACTGTGATGCTCAGGCTAGAGTACAGTGGTGTGAACACAGCTGACTGCAGCCTCTACCTCCCTGGCTCAAATGATCCTCCTGCTTCAGACTCCTGTGTAGCTGGGACCATAGGTGCACACTACCATGCCTGGCTACTTTTTAAATTTTTTCTGTAGAGATGGGGTTTCTATTTGTTGTCCAGGCTAGTCTCAAACTCCTGGCCTCAAGCAATCCTCCCAACTTGGCCTCCCAAAGTGCTGAGATTACAGGTATGAGCTATTGTGCCTGTTTTTTTCTTTTCTTTTTTTTTTTTTAAGTTACCTATATGTTTACCATACAAAGCATTCCTGGGTATTTATCCAAAAGCAATGAAAAGAGTATGTCCATACAAAGATTTGTACATGAATGTTCATGTGACTTTATTCATAATAGCCCTAAATTGAAAACAACCCAAATAGTCATCATTAGTGGGTAAATTGTGGTATATTTCTACAATGAAATACCACTCAGTAATACAAATAAGTGAATTACTGATGCATACAACATGTATGACTCTCCAACAATATTGTACTGAGCTATATTAAAGCCAGGTCCAAAGATTAATTCTGCATGATTCCATTTATATGAAATTCAAGAAAAGAGAAACGTAAACTGTCAAAAAAGAAAAAAATAGCCTAAGGCAGTTGATTGATGAGACTCAACTGCACAGGGGCAGGAGGGAACTTTTGAGGTGACAGAAATATTCTTCATCTTGGCTGTGGTTGTGGTTACATGGTTGTATACTTTTTCAAAACTCACAAAACTTTATTTAAAATATGCATTTTAGTGTATAACTTACACCTCAATAAAGCTGATTAAAATATATTAAAGGGATTTTTTAAAATTTGTTTTTTGAGACAAGTCTCACTCTGTCGTCCAGGCTAGAGTGCAGTGTTGCCATCTCAGCTCACTGCAATCTCTGCCTTTCGGGTTCAAGTGATTCTCCTGCCTCAGCCTCCCGAGTAGCTGAGATTACAGGTGCCCACCACCACACTCGGCTAATTTTTGTGTTTTTAGTAGAGACGGGGTTTCATCATGTTGCCCAGGCTGGTCTCAAACTCCTGACCTCAGGTGATCCGCCTGCCTCAGCCTCCCAAAGTGCTGGGATTACAGGTGTGAGCCACCATGCTTAGCCTAAAGGGATATTTTAAATAATATTTACATGCTTTGATTAGTCTCCTTGGAGCACTGCAGTCTAACTGTTTTTTGCTTTTTTACTCACTCGCCTTTTCCCCCAGGGACAGGTAGCTTTTTAGCTAAGTGGAATAGAGGGACACAAGGGGTCCAAATAAAAGATATGTAGCCCTGTTGCATCTTATTATCAGAATATCAATATATTTGGAGGCTAGACTGGACACATTGGCTCACGCCTGTAATCCTAGTGCTTTAGAAGGTCGAGGTGGGCAGATTGCTTGAGCTCAGGAGTTCGAGACCAGCGTGAGCAACATGGAGAAACCCTTGTCTTTACAAAAAATACAAAAATCAGCCTGCGTGGTGGCATGCACCTGTAATCCCAGCTACTTGGGTAGCTGAGGTGGGAGGATTGCTTGAGCCTGGGAGGCAGAGGTTGCAGTGAGCTGAGATCCGGCCACCATACTCCAGCCTGTGTAATAGAGTAAGACCCTGACTCAAAAAAAAAAAAAAAAAAAAGAAACATACATATACATTTGAAGGGTAAAAGGAATCTGGGTTTTGGAGCTAGGGAATTGAGTTTCTATTCTAATTACATATCAAAAGAAACCCCTAGCTTTACCCTTTGTGAACCTCAGGTCTCTACTTTTCTACAGTGAAATGGCCTACCTATGACTGAGCGATTTATCTTATTCACATGATGTGAAGGTAAAGGACTCAAGAAATGTCAGCCACTCTTATTCTAAAGAAATTCTAATTTAACTAGACAAAGATGTATAGAGAAACAATTTTGATTACAGAAAAAACTCGTGCCATCTAAACAAGGACTCAAGAAATGTCAGCCACTCTTATTCTAAAGAAATTCTAATTTAACTAGACAAAGATGTATAGAGAAACAATTTTGATTACAGAAAAAACTCGTGCCATCTAAACATCCATGAGTAGGGGAGTGTCGTGATAGGGCTTATTATACAACACTATGCAGCTATTTAAAAAAATAAAGGCAATCTCTATTTTCTGTCATGGGAAAATGTCCATGATTACTGTAGATCTGCAGAAAGCAAGTTGAAGAAAAATATGTTTAGTATAATCTCATTTATGGTAAATGAAAACACAAAATGTGTATGTGTCTCAATTATGTGCAGAGAAAACTCAGCGGAATTTTACTCTGCAGAGTGGGATTGCAGATGAATAGAGGGGAGATTTTGCCTTGTTCTTTTTTTTTTAAATTAACTTATTGAAATATTTCAATGAGCATGTGCTACTTATTAAGAAAATACAGGCCGGGCGCGGTGGCTCAAGCCTGTAATCCCAGCACTTTGGGAGGCCGAGGCGGGTGGATCACGAGGTCAAGAGATCGAGACCATCCTGGTCAACATTGTGAAACCCCGTCTCTACTAATACAAAAAAATTAGCTGGGCATGGTGGCGCGTGCCTGTAATCCCAGCTACTCAGGAAGCTGAGGCAGGAGAATTGCCTGAACCCAGGAGGCGGAGGTTGCGGTGAGCCGAGATCGCGCCATTGCACTCCAGCCTGGGTAACAAGAGCGAAACTCCGTCTCAAAAAAAAAAAAAAAAAAAAAAAAAGAAAATACACATTTCTTTTCCCTTTTCCTTTATTTATTTTTTTTTGAGATGGAGTCCAGGCTGAAGTGCAGTGGCATGATCTCAGCTCACTGCAACCTCCACCTTCTGGATTCAAGCACTTCTCCTGCCTCAGCCTCCTGAGTAGCAGAGATTCCAGGCATGTGCCACTATGCCTAGCTAATTTTTGTATTTTTAGTAGAGACAGGTTACACCATGTTGGCCAGGCTGGTCTCAGACTTCTGACCTCAAGTGATCTGCCCGCCTCAGCCTCCCAAAGTGCTGAGAATACAGGGACGAGCCACTGCACCTAGCCAGAAAATACACATTTCTAACAAACAATCAGCACCCATCCTCTTGAACTGAGACTGTTCTGACTGAAATCTGTTTGGTGTTCTGTGGATGGAAACTTACCTTTCTTCATTCCAAGGAATGTGTATTGTCATGTATTGTTCTCTTTTGCCCAGCCCAGATGGCCATCTCTTGAATCACAGAACTGCCTAATGAAATCAAGTAGATGAATCAATGAATAGGAATAAATTGAGTACAGTTTCAACATAATTTGTTCCAGAAAAGGAGTTCTTTCTTCCTGTGACCTCTGGCCTATTTAAGCCCAATGGGGAGAAAAACGTGGGCAGTAGCGTCCAGTGGCCTGGAATCTAGTTCTACCACTAATCTGATCTGAGCTCTTGGGCAGGTCACAAGCTCTTTGGAGTCTCTGAACCTGTTTCCTTATCTGTCAAATGAGCCAAATACTTGCTTTCCCAAGGCTTACTAGGGTAGTTGTGAGGTTCTGAAGAGATAAAGGAGGAAAAATACACTTGAGCCTGGGAGGCCGAGGTTGCAGTGAGCTGTGATTGCACCACTGTACTCCAGCCTGGGCGACAGAGTGAGACCCTGTCTTAAACGGGGGGAAAAAAGGGAAGAAAAATAGATTTTTGTCAGGAGTGCTGTAAAATTTGGTAGTGTTATTATTTGGAGAAGGTGATTAAACCTATCTAGGTGACCTTGGATTTATCAGAGGTGCTATTTACTGGGCCTGAAAATTGCCTAGTCTTTCTCCAGAGCTTTTGGTCCAAAAGCAATGAGAAGAAAGAGCATTGCTTCAACCAGATGCCTAGAAAGAGGCGAGAAAGAAAGCAAAAGCCAATATTTACCGCATGCTAGCTGTGGGCCAGATCCCAGTTAAGTGATTTTCATATTTTTTCTTGTTCGATCCTCACAACAAGGCTATGATTTGGTCATCTCAGGCTAAGTTTAGAGATCAGAAAACTCAAGAATAAAGAATATGTAAGATAGGTGTGAACCCTCATTCATTCATTTAATGAGTACAATCATGTGCTGCGTAACAACATTTAGGTCAACTGTGGGCCGCCATCAGCAAAGTCATAGGGCAACAAATTACTCACATGTTCACAGTGATGCCCGATGTAAATACACCTGTGCTGCCGATCGTATAAAATCTAGCACATACAATTATGTATAGCAAATAATACTTGATAATAAACAATTATGGTTTATGTATTTACCATACTCTACTTTTTATCTTTTAGAGTGCAGTCCTACTTATTTAAAAAAAAAAAAAAAAAAAGTAGCTGTAAGACAGCTTCAGGCAGGCCCTTCAGCCATTATTATCCCGGAGATGACAGCTCCACACATGTTAATTGCTACTAAAGACCCCTTCCAGTGGGACAAGATGTGAAGGTGGAGGGCAAGGCTAATATGTGGGTTTGTGTCTTAGTTTTAAACAAAAAGTTTAAAAAGTTTAAAAATTAAAAAGTTCAAAAATAGAGAAAAGCTTATGTAAGAAGAGTGTAAAGAAAATATTTTTGTACACTTATAGAATGTGTGTTTTAAGCTAAGTAATATTACAAAGGAGTAAAAAGTTAAAAAAAAATTCAAGTTTATAAAGCTAAAAAGTTATAGTGGCCAGGCACTGTGGCTCACACCTGTATTCCCAGCACTTTGGAAGGCCTAGGTGGGAGGATCTCTTGAGGCCTAGAGTTCGAGACCAGCCTGAATAACACAGGGAGAGCCCTATCTTTACAAAAAAATTTTAAAATTAGCCAACCACGGTGGCATATGCCTGTAGGAAGACTGAGGTGAACCCAGGAGGTGAAGGCTGCAGTGAGCCTTGATCATACCAGTACACTCCAGCCTGAGTGACAGAGTGAGACCCTGTCTCAAAACAAAACAAAACAAAAAAACCCAATAAGTTAAGGTTAATTTATTATTAAAAGAAAATATTAAAAAAATAAGTTTAGTGTAGCATAAGTGTATAGTGTTTGTAAGGTCCACAGTGGTGCACAGTAGTGCTTTAGGCCTTTGAATTCACTCACCACTCACTCACTGACTCACCCAGAACAACTTCCGGTCCTGCAAGCTCCATTCATGCTAAGTGCCCTGTACAGGTGTACAATTTTAAATCTTTTATACTGTATCCTTACTGTACCTTTTCTATGTTTAGATACACAAATACTTACCATGTGTCACAGTATAGTATCAGTAGAGTGACATGTGTATAGTTTTATAGCCTAGCCGCAATAGCTATACAATATAACCCAAGTGTGTAGTAGACTAGGTCATCCAAATGTGTGTAAGTACACTCTGTAATGTTTGCACAATGACAAAATCACCTAATGACACATTTCTCAGAATGTATTCTTGTTGTTAAGCAATGCATTACTGTACTAGGGACCAGGAATACGACTGTGAATAAATAAGTAGAAGTCTCTACTCTCACAGAACTTACCCTCAAACAGGGCCCAGTTTGAAGTTTCGCAGCTGTCAAAGGGCAATGAGGGGATTCTTATTCCATTTTACGCCATTCAGCTTCTGTCTCTAAGTCCTGGCACCCTCTCATCCCAAGTTTCCTAGTCTCTTCACTTTAAGTCCCATATGTAGGGCCCAGAGTCCTTTCTCCTCCTCCCCCTGAAACTCCCCTCCTGGGGCTGACTTCTCCTCCTCTTAGAACTCCCTTCTGGGGGATGACATTCTTGAGTATCCTGGGGTAAAAAATTGTTGTAACCTTCTCCCCCCGACCCACCCCAGTGTGATTATCTGAGCGGAGGAAGCCTCCAGGAAAGCTACATTCCCAGATGAGTCAGCTATCATCACAGCCATTACCTAATGCTGAACTGAGACGGGTCCGGGAAGCTGAAGTCAGTGAATATAAAGCTAAGACTCACAGGTTTGGAACTCAAGGTTGCTGGAAGCAAGAGGCTGGCAGTGTTACCACAGCTATTGCCAAGTCTCCACTTGTTCGCTCTCTCCAGGGAACAGAACGGGGCGGTCTTCAAAAGTTCCATTTTACAAAAAGCTGATAGTTCTGAGAAGGGACTCTCCCTTTACAATTTTTCTCAGTGAATACTTTAGCAAGGATAGACTACTGGGGGCAGGATGGAATGGGTGGGGGAGGGGAGAAGGACAGGCAACAATGCTGGCTAAAGAATGGCAGGTAAGAGGAGTCATTAACAGGAGGGTCCCATAGACCTAGGTCCTCATGCTGACCACCTAGCTTCTTAAGCTAGTATCCCAACACTGAAACCACTTAATGAGTTCCTTATGGGAAAGACCATGAGGATGATAACAAAACTGGTCTCCACGGAGAATCAAGACATAGTTACCAAAGGCAATAGAACCCATCAGCACCAGAGTTTCTGATCTTCATTGCCTTGCTTAGAAGTATTGTTGTATGTTGGCTGGGCACAGTGGCTCACGTCTGTAATCCTAGCACTTTGGGAGGCCAGGGCGGGTGGATCACCTGAGGTCAGGAGTTTGAGACCAACCTGACCAACATGGTGAAACCCTGTCTCTACTAAAAATATAAAAATTAGCTGAGCATAGTGGTGGGTGCTTATAATCCCAGCTACTAGGGAGGCTGAGGCAGGAGAATGGCTTGAACAAAGTAGATGGAGGTTGAAGTGAGCCGAGATTGCGCCATTGCACTCTAGCCTGGGCAACAAGAGTAAAACTCCATCTCAAAAAATATATATATATATTGTTGCATGTGCTAAATGTTACCTAACCCATGCAGCCTTTCTTACTAAACTTCCTGATTCGTGGTCAGATTGTAAGGAGAGTATGTCTAGTCTCCATTTGGCAGAAAGTAAGCCCACAAAATCCATTGCTCATTTCTGTAACTCTTCACTCTCTGAATCCGTGGGGGTAATGGACCTGCTTTTCCTAGCTGCAGATGCTTCTTGTGAGCCAGCTTCTTCTCTCCCCAGATATGGGCTTCCCACCCCCATTCCCTCCCTCAAGGTACTCTTCACTTATAAGTTACTCCCAGACTCACCAGTAAACAGACAAATCTTCAGGTCACCATTTCCTATTATCAATTTTTTGGGAGTTATTTCCTGGCTTCTCCCTCAACCAACACCTAAGTCATAGAATCCTAAATCAACTCACTACATTTCCTTTGCCTTCTTCCCAGAATAAAATATCTTCCCTAATCATGCCTTATTTATTTATTTTTATTCTTTTGTAGGTACTCATTATTTTGAAAACTGGGAAATAAAAGGAAGAATTAAGCCTTTCCCTTTCTTATACAAACTCTACCACAGGGCAGCTGAATAGTTGGTAAGGGCAAGTTTCTCTCAGGAGAAGTATTTCACTAATGAGTGAGAAGGGATAATAGAATTAATAGGCTAATGGGTCTACGTAATGACTATCAGTGCTTCCAACATCACAAAATAGAGACAAACAGACTTTATATGATGGAAGTATATACCACCACTTATGAATTAATCTTGATAAAATATAAATCTGAATCTGATTAAACATCTAGAACTAATATAGGAAATACAGGGACAGAGGATTCTACAAAAGTGCAATTAGGAAAACTCAGACTTCAGAAAAAGCTATGGGGCAAATAACTGAGATTCTTGGAGAATTTCAAGGGGAAAAGAGGTATGGGGAGCCTACATATTAAGAGAGACTTTAGAGGCATGCCAACCAATTGCAATGTGTGGACCTTATTTTGATCCACATTCAAACCTTAAGAAATTTATGATAATCAGGGAAATGTGGACATTGAGTAGGTTTTTAGTGATAAGGAATTATTAATTTTGAGATGGGATAATGGTATTTTGGTTATAATTTTTCTTTAAAAAAATCCTTTTCCTTTAGAGAAAAATATGCTGAAATATACATAGATGAAGTCTATGATATCTTGGATTTCCTTCAAAATAATCCAGGGGATCGTGGATTATTTCTAAGTATTAGCACTCTCACAACCCAAGTTGCCTAGGCTCTTCACTTGAAACCCCATATGTAGATCCTTGAGCCATTTCTCCTCCTCCCCCTAGAACTTCCCTCCTGGGGCTCACATTCTCCTCCTCCTCTTAGAACTCCCTTGTCGGGGGCGGGGGGTGACATTCTTGAGTACCTTGGGGAGAGGAAATGAGTGGGAGTATAAATAATGCAAGATTGGGCATCAGTAGGTAATTGTTTAAGCTAGGCGATAAGTACATGGGAGTTCATTAGACTGTTCACTTTTGTATATGGTTGAGAAATCCACAACAAAATGATAAACAAAATTGTAACCACTGGAAGAATGCATATGGAATGTATAACTTCCCAACCAAAAGAGGAATCAAAAATGAACAAGAAACAACTGAATGAAAGCCTAGAAAAGCGAAAGAGGGGTGTGTGTGTGTGTGTGTGTGTGTGTTTGTGTGTGTGTGTGTGTGTGTGTGGCGGGGAGGGTGCTAAGAAAGCATTTTAAGGAAAAAACATGAAATAAGATGGCAGAAATACATCCAAATATACACTGATGAAATAGACATGAATTAAATTTTTCTATCAAAAGACAGATTGGGTTAAGAAATTAAAAGTTCAAGTCAGAAACAATGGTGCACACCTGTAGTCCCAGCTAGTTGGGAGACTGATGCGGAAGGATTGTTTGAATCTAGCAGTTCAAAGCCAGCCTGGGCAACATGGCAAAACTTCATCTCTATAATAGAAAAAAAATGGGAACACTTGTTCTATTTTATGGAATGAATGTTGCGTGGTTCAAAAAAGAAAATTCAGCTATATACTTTTTATAAGGGAAACTTTTTTTTTTTAAAGGAAGGTTAGAAAATGAAGAGATAGAAAACTACTAGAGTAATGAAATGATCATAAAGAGAAATTAGGAGTAAAGCAGTTCAGTAAGATAAGAAATGTATGGGATAGAATTAGCAATGATGCGATCATCAGTGACCTTGACAAGAAGAGTTTCAGTGGCGCAGTGGGAGCTAAAGCCAGACTGTGTTTGTGATGAGCTGTATGTGGAAGAGGAGAGAGCTGAAAAAGCAAGTGGAAGGAACACATTTTCAGTTAGGGGAGGTGGGCTACTTATTTATTGGCCAGTTATTTATTGAGCCTGTATAAATACTGAAGGAGAAGGCGAAGTAGAAGAAACAGGTAGAGTGGGGAAGATATTCCTGGGGAGGGAAGATGCTGAACGTGATGAGACCCCAGGTACCAGTGGAAATATTAGCAGCAGACAAAAAGAAAATGCATTATTTTATTTTATTTCTAATTTATTAATTTGTCATTACACAAACAATACATAAATGCATATTCAAAAACATCAAACATTACAGTTAAAGCTAATGCACGCCACCAAACTACTGTTAACAGTTTGGTTAGTATCCTTCCAGACCTTCTCTCTATATAATACACAAATATGTACTTGTAGAAGTACACTATACAGTATTCGTGTGTGTGTGTGTGTGTGTATGTGTAATGTGATTTAACATCAATGGTATCATATGTATTACAGGTATTGTCTTTCAGTTTTTTTGGCCCAAACTTTTAACATTGTCTCCTGGAGATCCTTCCATGTCAGACATGTAGGACTCTCTCTTTTTCATTGATACTTAATGTTTCATCATGTAGACCATATTCCATCTTGATGGGTGTTTTGGTTTTTGCAATTTCATAGTATTACAGTAGCTCCCCCCTTATTCATGGAGGATATTTTCCAAGACCCCCACTGAATGCCTGAAACCATGAATTAGTACCAAACCCTCTATGTACTATGTTTTTTTATGATCTGATAACAGAAACGACCAATGCGCAGAGAGTGTACACAGCGTGGATACACTGGACAAAGGGATGATTCCTGTTCTAGGCAGGATGGAGAGGAATAGTGAGATTTTTGTTATACTATGCAGAAAGCTGTGCAGTTGAAAACTTATGTTCATTTCTGGAATTTTTCATTTAATATTTTTGTACCATGGTTGACACTGGATGACTGAAACCTCGAAAAGTGAAACTGCAGATAACGGGGTCTACTGTACAAGCAAAGGTGCAATTGACACCATTGTACAAGCTATCTTGTTAACACATGTGTGTTTCTTTAGGGTATATTAAAAGTTGGAATTGTTAGGTCATAGGGTATGTGACTTTTAAAATTTAATGATACACAATTGCCTTTAAAAGAGACTGTGCCAATTTGTATGCTCACCAGCAATGTATTCCTGTTTTTCCACACCCTTTCGAGCTTTAGATTTGTATGCATGCTAAATATTAGTTGGATCTGAGATGGTTTCTTGTGTTTTGATGTGCACTTCCCTTATTTTGCTGAGATTGAGCATTTCTTCATCAACTATTTGTAAAGTTTTTGCTTATGTGCATTTTCACAGGGACAGGGTACATAGCTTCGAATTTCTAAAAGGGAGTAACCAAAAAGAAGACTAACTGTTAGTCTAGCTGGAATTAATTTTTGTGAAAAATCTAACTTTATATTTTTTCTAAATTATTATGCTATCCCACACTATTTGTTGAATAATCCATTTTTTCCTTAATCATTTGAAATGACACTTTTATTACTTTCTCAACATATATTTGTGTTTCTGGATTCTCAGCTCTATTAGAGATTTATTTTTGGCATCAGTCACCTGAGTTATTAACTTGGTTCACTGAATGGTAGCTGATTTTGTCAGCCAAGATAATAAGTGTGTTGCTTATGAGACAATAGACAATATAATTCATGACACATGAATCCTATTCTAGTTAACTTTGATTTAAATCAATTCCATTATCTACAACTTAAGAGTATTAAAAATGTGTAAACTTAGTTCTCAGATTAGTTCCTCTTTTTTAGGGAATACTTCACAGGCTCAATGTCAAGGTAGCAGGCTTTCCCCCTCCTTCTAAAAGTATTATTTGATGTTAAAGCTTTCTGGTGATTTAAAGTTGTTTCCTGGCAATATCAAAGCATTTTTACATGGCATGACAATATTACTGTTGATTTATATAAACCTTTCATTCAACAAATGATATCAGGTTCACAAACTATAACATACACTCTGAATAAACAATATGGCACTTTAACTTTTACACTTACACTGGCCTGAGCTCATTGGAGCACACAAATCGTGTCTCATTCATCTATCCCCAAACATCCAGTACAAGGTGCAGCTCCTAAATTGAAATAGAATTAAATTGCATGTCAACATTTTTTTCTATAAAATAAAAAAGTGAAACCCAAATTTCTTGAAAACTTCACTTTTAGGGATAACAGTCATACATGTTTCTTTTTAGTAAGAAAACGAGAATTACACACTGACCTGCTATTATTTCAGTCTCAAGTGTGGGGAAAATGTTCCCTTGCTGTCTCTGATCTTTCTTCAGGTATGACCTATCTATAGATAATGTTGCACGCCTGTGAAATGACAGCAAGAACTGTGATCTGGATAACATTTTGATTGCGCAGGAAAAAGTACTTTACAGTTGTTATGTGGAAATATTGTAGGCATGCAAAAGAATGAAGAGATGAACTCAACTTTTCTGTGGAAAAGTTGAACTGTGGCATTTGCCTTGTTTTAAAATTCAGTTGTTTTTATGATCTAAGTTAGCACACCTTTTCCTTCTCTCCAAAGGGATGTAAATATGGCTTCTGTGGACAATGGCATAGTCTGTAAACTTAAGATACTCTGGACCCATGACAGAAGACAATGGGAAAATTCCCAACTG
Organism: Aotus nancymaae; assembly: GCF_030222135.1. Lineage (NCBI taxonomy): Eukaryota > Metazoa > Chordata > Mammalia > Primates > Aotidae > Aotus > Aotus nancymaae. The sequence goes on along the minus strand of NW_026988431.1, from coordinate 43,962,750 downwards.
CCTAGTCTATCAGTTTCCCTGCTGAGAATGAAAAATAAAGCTAACTCACTCACCAACCAGGTATGTTGAACGAATTCAACAACTAAGTGGACTGTGCCAGTTCAAAATACCAGCTTCTTTCTTTGCCATCACCAATCTGAAAATCTGTCTTATTTTTCTTATTTGATGATTCCATGGGGAAAAAAAAGCAAGAGTATCTGTCAACTTTAACTTGCTTCAGAGTGCCTCACTTAGCATTTTCATCTGTGAACACAGCATGTCATACCAATTGTACTCCACAAAAGATATAGTTACAATAGCACTTTTATAAAGTAATCCTTGCAATCTATGAAGGGAAGCCATACATTTAAAGAGATCTTGCTGTAGAAATTCTGTGAACTGGTACAGAAATACATGACAAAGATGTATTCTGAAATGTTGAAAAGGAGTAAATAGGGTGCAAGTGTACATCACTAAATAATAAACTATTAGTATTGCTAGAAAATAGAAATATGGATTATTAAGATGCTTGAAGCAGAAGGAGGTAGGAGAAAAGGTCTGGTTTTGGATAGGCAGGGGACTTATTAAAAAGAAGCCTGCTGGACTGACCTATATCAAAGAACCAAAGGCTAAAGCCTAGCAAAACCTATTCTGCCTTGGGCTGTCAATACCTGCAGTGGGGCCAGGACCCATATTATCCTTACCAGGAAGCAAGGAATAGATTTTAGGAAAGGGCTTTGGAATTATCCGAATCTTAGTCACCATAAAAGGATTACATTTAGTTTACCTTTAGGGTAGAAGTGACACAGAGGCATAGTGACAGCAAAGGTTCCATTCCCCCAACCCTTTTGTTAAATTCTTCTTCCTTTAACAGGAAACAAAGACTTTCATTTCACAGATTTATGACTGCTGGGAGGAAAAGACTAGATCAAACTTTGAAGTATGAGTTAGGACTCTTTAATCTTTTCTTGGAGAGACAAGAAAATAGGCAGTCAGGTGCAGTGGTTCACACCTGTAATCCCAACACTTTGGGAGGCCAGGAGGTGGTGAGGGGGATCACTTGAGGTCAGGAGTTCAAGATCAGCCTGGCCAATATGGTGAAACCCTGTCTCTACTAAAAATACAAAAATTAGCTAGATGTGGTGGCCCATGCCTGTAATCCCAGCTACTTGGGAGGCTGAGGCAGGAGAATCACTTGAACCTGGGAGGTGGAGGTTGTAGTGAGCCGAGATTGCGCCACTGTACTTACTCCAGCCTGAGCAACACAGTGAGACTCTATCTCAAAAAAAAAAAAAAAAAAGGTTGGCCCCTAATACTGGGAATAGAATGTTCACCGTGGAGAGGAAAATGGTACCCAAGACAAGCTTCCTTTGTGAGCTTCACAAAATTGCCTATGTAATTTTGCCCTTTCTTCCTTTATTTTCTAGATTATCGTCCCTCCTATTTTTCAGCTTCTAGTTTCAGCTAACCTGCCTCCCATCTGCCAGTGGAATTGTGCACGACATCTAGCACAATTTGAGCACAATATTCCATTGCTTAAAACCACTAAATAAGTCATTTTTGCTTTCTGAATAGATGCCAAACTACTAAGTCTGTGGAGAAGTCATTGCCTGCCTGTCTCCAATGAAATTGTGGCTGCCCTAGGGGCCTTGTTTATGCTCTTAAGCTTTTGAGTGCTCTTTTCTTGTGCTTCGAAAGTCCTTCCTCCTGGCTGGCGCTTACGACCTTCAAGACTCAGGTGTCATGTTTTTGAGGAAACCTACCCTGACAAAACCATCCTTGACTATATGTAGTAACAAGTATTTCTCACAGCATTATTAGCTGGCTTATTATGTCCTCAAATTGTGAATCTTGAGGGCTGGGTTTTGTCCTTTTCATAGTATTATTGAAGAAAATTGAGCCATGTCACAAAGTGCCTGCCACTGAGCCATAAAGCTTCTTTTAAAAATGTGACTTGAAATCTTAAAAATTGTTTCCACACAATTAGTTATTTCTGGTTCTGCAAAGATAAATTTTCAACAATGGAGATATCCTGATTCTAGTCTTTATATTCCAGACATTTTTTAAAAAAAGGTCCATGAATTATAGGTTTGGAACTTGGAATCTTTCACCTATGAAAATTATTGTGAATAATTGCAGTTGTGATCCCCAATCACTGGAGGCTTGATTATAAGACGTTGCCTCAATAATTCTAATTACCATAGGATATTATAGAATTGGAAAAATTCAGCCATTTTGGACACTTAGGGGTTAAGGAAACTGTATTTAACGCCTTCCAACCCCTACTATTTGTTTTTGGTGTGGCAAGCTCTCAGATCACACAGGAACAACCTAAAATAAATTTTCTTTGGGGAAAGTTAGGTTTGAATTGCAGGCAATTACCATATGAAAAAAATTTCTACTTATAATTTACTGGCTAAAACAGAAAAGCTTATATGGGACCTTGGTCTGTGGACATTACACTGAGAGAATTAGATGGCATTCCTGTAAGACTGTGCCTCCAAACTGGGATCTCAATCAGTTAATATTTACAGCTATTTGGAGCAGGAGACTCTAAATCTCTAAGGCTGAACTGGAAGTTACTTAAGATCCTAAACAATCAGCTAGGGTAACGGTTGACAGTAGGGATAGTTTGGATTTTGAGGGAAGGAGGGGATGATGGGAAAGCAGAGGGCAGGCACTACAATAATTTTGCATTTTTGAACAATGCACCCTAAGTTGAGTATCTTCTCATGTCATTACACTGAAAAGCTTATGATTTAAGGCTCTTGATACATATTGCCAAATTACTTTCTGAAAGTACACAGGAAAGCCTGTCCTTCTGCATTAACTCCTGCTTCTTAGAACACTTATTACAATTCATTGAAAATATTAATTTGCATTTCTTAGGTTACTAGAGGTTGAACCTTTAGAAACTGCCATTTATCTCTTCTGTGAACTACTCATGTTTTCTCTCCTTTTCTATTGTTTTTAATATAAAAGTAATAACTGCTGTTACTATTTTAAACCTTAACACATTATTCATTTCCTTGGAGACTATTACTTTGTTTGTAGTGTTTTTCCAGCCCCAGAATCAAAATGGAATCTATTTTCACAAAAATCTCAACTCTAAGACTAGTTTTTCTCCACCTGTATTAAATATCACATATCACAGTTAGCACTGGAGGGGCACAACCAGCAAACCTTTTTGGTTAATTCAGTCCAACAGTGAAGTTTCACATTCCATTATCTCACCTGTAGCAGTTCTACTGGGAAGCTACCACACATCCTTAGGGTTGCTTATTCAAGCCTATGTACTTAGTTCCTTTAATTATTTCTAATGTTATTCATTAACATTTGTTCAATGTCCTGCAGCACATCTACAATAGAAAATATTTGGCAATCTCATGTACATCCCAATTTTATGCCTCTTGTTTGTGGCTAATTTTTATTTCAAATGAACACGTCTTTTAACAAGGAGATTGGCTCTCATTAACTGATTAGCTAGCTGGCTACAGATGCAGCACATGTTAATTTCTACAGGCACCTTTCTGAATTCAAGTAAAAGTTTGGTAGACAAGGATTTCCTACTTAAGTATCACTAACATAATATGAATATTGAGTACAAATATTGCTCACTATTCTTGCATTCTTTAAATTGTTTTACTTTGAAAATTTAAGAACTATCAGTAAGTCATTAATAACAGATCTTTAAGGGATATTTTGAATTGTGAAAATACAAATCTAGTCAAATTTTGAACACATATAGAGCCAAATATTTCAACAAAACTGCAGTTTAATTTCAGAAAATGTGTTAAAATATATATTTATACATCAATTTCTGACATACACTTAATGTGTTAGTATACACAAAATGATGCTTTCTTTTGAAGCTGTATTTATGAAATGTACATTTTAATTTAAATACTCAGTATACACTGCACTTAATCTGCATGTTCCATTTATTAAATACATTAAAATCTGCAATGTAACAAAACGTTTTCTGCATACGAAATTCAAAACACCATTTTAAATGAACAAAAGATGGCTCACTTTTTTTTTTTTTTTTTACAACTAGTGTATTGTACACTAGCTCAGCTCCACCAAACTACCTGTTCGTTCTCTTTTATTTGACATTGTTCACAGACTAGTACATATTACAATAAGAGTGCTGGATAAAAACATGAGGTACGAAAGTGGTTCAAAGATTATAGGTCATGCAGATCATGCTAGACAGCAAAGAAAATTGTGACTGAGAAAACACTAAATAAAAATACATAAAGAATGTGCATTATAAAAAAAAAAAAAACCAAACTCCATTACACAGCTTTGCTTCTTTGGTTACAAAGTAGGTTGAACAATTTCACAGCTTTTTATTCCCACCCGAAAAAAAAAGTCATACGAAATGTTGAAAAGCAGAGGAATCGTGGCAATTTCTCTCTTAGAAAGTAGAAACAAATGAACAAAGTTTTCTTCATCAAAATAGCCCAATTATTTATTATATCACAATAACTGGTGACTACCTGTACAGTTGCACTAATGTTCTTCATACTTACACTATACAAAATTTACATTCAAGCTGGGTCTTTACTACTGAAAATAAATACCAAAAGTAAATTGCCATTAGTGTTAGAAATATGCCAGGATTCTTTTGTTCAATTATTGCCTAAACGTTTTATCTATTAAATGCAATCCTGTCTTTCACTTCCTTTACTGATACTTATATTCAAAAAAATTAAAAAACTTCTGTGACATTGTTCATGTACATTATGAAAATAGCAGCCCTGTAATAAATAAAACACAAATAAATGAAAACCTATGTAGGCAAATGTTACTGATACTGAAAGAAAAGTGGCTCTTTAGATGAACTGTTATTTATAATGTGATAGGAAGGCTCAGGGTAAATCCATGGGTAATAGGAAACATGGGAGAGCCACCAAAACTCTTAAAGACCCCACTCATGCGCACCAGGTAAAATGCAGACTTTGCTCGCTTTAATAAACCCCATCTATTATTCTCCTTGTGTACTGGTGACATAGAACTGGACATCAACAGCGCTGCATGACATCTCAGAGAGAGGAAAAGCTCTTGTAGAATGATTGTCTAATACTGAAAAGGCCAAACACACAACCAAAGCATGGCTACTTGCTTTCGTATAAAGTGGAAAGAACACCAGTGGCACACAAGGATAGATTGCTTTCAGTTTTTTTCTTAATGAGGCTTAAGAAAGCTTTATGCTGAGGAGACATTCGGCTGCTGTGGAGGTTGCGTTGGCTGCGGAGGCTGTGCTATCACTGCTTGCTGTTGAGAAGTGCTACCAGGATTGGCCTGTTGGGTTGGGAGTTGGGATAATTGATCATTGTTTGAAAGAGATTTTAACAGTGCATTTTCTCGTTCAAGTAAAGAGTTTCTTTCAACTAATTCTTTTATTTGTTCCTTTAAAACTTCCACTTCTTCTCTTACTGCATACATCAAATGGCTTTTCACCAGATCCTGTGAAAAACAAAATTAGGAATGTCAAAAAGAATGAAAAGGTAAAGGTGGTGCTATCTGGTTCTGGCCTACTTGGTGTCTTATAAGTTTTTATGTTAGTTTTCCTGCTCTTGCCTTTAGGGTTTCTGCTTCATCTTGACTGGGCCTATGGAAGATGGGTTGGAAAAAATCCAGTTGCCAATTACAGCAGTAAGCCCAGAATTTAATCTTTTCAAAGTTTGGGACGATTTCCAAAAAATACTAGCTACCTAAATTGTCAACTATAAGCTTAGAATTAAAAAAAAAAAGTTTAAAATCACATGCTTAAAATGGTAGATCAAGAGAACAAAGAACAATATTCCAACGGAAAGCTGTCTGATGTTAACTAATCGTATTACTGCTTTAGAGATAAAGTGACCTGTAATTTCAGACTTTAAAATTTTAGGATTAAAAAAATATATTTTGAGACTAACAGTCCTGTAAGGTCTCATGCCTGTAATCACAGCACTTAGGGAGGCCAAGATGGGTAGATCACCTGAGGTCAGAAGTTTGAGACCAGCATGGCCAACATAGTGAAACACAGTCTCTACTAAAAATACAAAAATTAGCCAGTTGTGGTGGTGTGTGCTTGTGGTCCCAGCTACTGAAAGCTGAGGCAGGAGAATCACTTGAATGTGGGAGGCGGAAGTGGCAGTGAGTCAAGGTTGTGCCACTGTACTTCAGCCTGGGCGACAGAGCGAGACTATGTATCAAAATGAACCAAAAAACCCAACTTTTTTTGTAGAGACAGGGGTCTTGCTATGTTGCCCAGGTTGGTCTCAAACTCCTGGCCTCAAGTGATCCTCCCATCTCAGCTCAAGTGCTGGGATTACAGACAAAGCACTGTGCCTGGTCTACTCATAGCTTACTTACAGCCTACTTGAATCAGACCTCTAGGTATTTTTGCTTTAATACTCTTTTTGCTCTAAAGTATTTTCAATGCTGAAATATTTGGGGAACATACTGTCTTTATGTATGCCCCTGCACCAATAGCCCTTATCAATTATAATGAAATGTGAGATGTTCAACTAGGAGAAATATTTACTCAATTGGTATTTCTAGACTAAACATTCTCAATGTTCTAGCATCTTCAACTAAATCTCATTATCAAAAAACATGACTTGGTAATCTTTGGTTTAAACAAATTGTTTTCTAAAATTGATAAAAGCTAAGTGTTCCATACAACCAACAATCTATGAAATGGGAAAACTGTAAACTTTTACTTACCATTGCTTGTTCTATTTTGTTGTCAATGGCTACAACACCTCCCCCAGATGCACTGGAAAAAATTAGAGTATGTTATTAAATTATTCTAAAAAATTTTACCTCCCTTCCAACTCTTAAAAGAATGTAAAAGACATTTGTGTTTCACTTAAAACCAAATATAGTAATTTAAAATAGCTTATTAAGTCTGTTCTGACAATTTCAGTACTCAAAAGCTCTCATTTCTAAAATGAGGGTCTCAGTAAATAGATGACTTCTACAAGTCCTTTGAAGTGCCAAAATTTCTAACTTGCCTGTGATATACTTGTGCTACTTTAAAACTCCCAATTCTATTAAGACTTTCTCCTGTTTAGTGGTTTTTAAAAGGACACATTTTAAATGGGCAGTGCCTTCTCCGTATCTCTTAAACTTCTTCACTAACCAACTATATATTCTAATTGCATTTCATGTAAAAATTCCAATGTAAAATTCAGATGATGGCTTGACTTTTTTTTTCTAGTCCCTGCTCTTAATAAGACTTTTCTGCTGTAAGTTTTATACTTTAACATCTAGTTTAAAAAAAAATTTAATGGCTTCTAAAAATGATTCATAGAGCTTTTGGGCAGGATTGGTTAACAGGAAACTCAACATTTGGCTGAGTGCCGTAGCTCACGCTTGTAATCCCAGCACTTTGGGAGGCCGAGGCGGGCATATCACTTGAGGCCAGGAGATTGAGACCAGCCTGGCCAACATGGTGAAACCCTGTCTGTACCAAAAATATAAAAAAATTAGCTGGACGTGGTGGCAGGCGCCTGTAATCCCAGCTACTCGGGAAGCTGAGGGAGAAGAATCGCTTGAATCCAGGAGGCGGAGGTTGCAGTGAGCTGGGATCACACCATTGCAATCCAGTCTGGGCAACAAGAGCAAAACTCCATCTCAAAAACAAAAAACAAAAAACAAACTCAACATGCTGGCCAACCTACAAGTCTTTGATTATAGGTTACTTGCTGGCAAAAATCACCCAATAAGGTATGTGGGTTTAGATCAGTTTTTCCTGGCAATAACTGAAAAGTTATCTAGCCTGTAAGCACATCCCAAGTTCAAATACCACCTTAGCAATTGTATGATAATAACACAGAAGGCTCTTGTGAGGCTCTTGTCCTCTTTGGTGGTTTATATTCTATCATGTATTAAGTAGTACGAACAGCTGGAATTTATCTTTTTCTTTTTTTAAATTTTATTTAAAAAACAGTTATTAGGTTTTAAAATTACTCTTGTAAAGAAAAATCTGAAATTTTAGCTTATTGTATCAATACAAAAAATAATTTTTATATGTTACTAAATACTTTTCATAAAGTATACTCCACCTCAGAAGATTTCAGTGCTAAAATACCTGGAGACTACTTTACTTTAGATGGTGTGGACCCACAATGTTTTATCAGATTGAGGCTCAGAAATACTCTGTCCTATGTAGTTGTGCCTTTTATGTTGCAATCCAAGTAGAACTGGTTATAATCCTGGTTCTGCTATTCAATTCCTATATGACCATCAGCAAATCACCTATTTAATTTACCTGGATATCAATTTCCCCATCTGTAAAACAAAGGGGTTGATGTCAATGCCTTAATGAACTTTCCACTTCTAAATCCTTGAAACCCTGAATCATTACATGGAGCACTAAAGTTTGTTTATTTGAGCATTAACCACATTAATTACAGCATACTACCTTCACTTCTTGCTGCTACTATTTCTAAGATGAAAAGAGGTTTTGTATATCTAATATCTAAAAAGGATTATGGATCATTAACAAATACTTTATATGTGCTGGGCTTTAAATGACTGTAGTGAGCTGTGCAAAGTATGACTATATGTAACTATAAACTATACAACCACTATGTAAACCACAAGGCTTTAGTGTGTACTTCAGTGCCAGATACCATGTAGATATATTCACCACAAATACTAAACACATTTTGGCAAAAAAGACAGTGACAGGCATTTAGATTAGTTTGCTTGAGAATCTCAAAAATATACTTTCTGTATTTTTATTTACATGGCAAGGAAAGACCGAATTACTTAAGTCATTTCATGACTTAAATCATTTGATTCCTTCAACGCATTTGGTTTAAATAGCATACTTTAAATGCTAACTACAATACCAGTTTTATAGACTAACAAGCAGTAGAAAACAAAACCCCAAAACCCTCAAAAAAGGGTTTGCTGGGTTTTTTTTTTTTTGATAATTAAAATCAGGCAGCAAGTTTTAAAATCATTCCCATAGCTAAGAATAATTAGCATGCTATTCTTTGAATGCTAAGCTAACAAATTCTTGTCCTAAGACCTTTTTTATGACAACAGAAGAAACAGGTTTGCAAGGTAAAAATAGATTATGATGATGTATCCCTTAAAAGATATTAATATTTCAACTGTTAGGTGTTGTACTCTAACAGAATAAATCAATGTCAAATATAATTACTAATCACTATAGTGACCTTTAACTGTCTTGAAGGCTATTATATAAGAATTCTATAACCCACTGCAGTGGTCTCAAACTTTAGCATGCATCAGAATCATCTGGAGGTCTTGTTAAAACACAGATTGCTGGGCTCCACCTCAGAGTTTCTGATTCAGTAGGCATGAGGTGGAACCATGACTCTGCATTTCTAACAAGTTCCCAGATGATGTGGAATCTACTGTTTGACCATGCTTTGAGAACTGCTGGTTTACAGATGAAAATTATAGGAGGAAACATTAAGAAGCCTAATTCTATTTTTAAAACTTCTTAGCCTGATATATAAAATTCTTTATGACTTTGACCTCTGCCTTATACAGTCTGTTTTCCTCATCTATCTACCTATTGTGTTATGGTCTTATATAACTATTTGCAGTCTGTGGAACATATATTCTCTTGAGTTTCCTTGGCTTTGCAGAAAGTGCTCCCTCATCTGGAAATGCTCACAGTTCTAATTCATCTGGCTATCTTACACCTGTCCTTTAAGATGCTCTAGTGCTATCTCTTCTGTGATGCTGTTTGATTTTCTGAGGTAGAGCCAATTACTCCATCCTTTCTGGGGTCTACCAATCTTCACAAATTTTTTACAGCGCAAAAAGGCAGAATAGCAAATTCTGGCTCCTCCATATACTTGCTGTATGAACTCTTGGGAAATTATTTAACCTTTCTAGACCTCAGGTTTTTTATCTAAAATAAGGATTATATGCCATTTGTGAGGTTCAAATGAGTTTAATGCTCAGCATAGTACTTGGCACACTGAGCACTCAATACAGACAGTGATTACTTTGAGTATTATAATACTACCACTGTTGATCCTATTAGATTGAGCTCCTTGAGGGAAGTTCCATAACTTCTTCAGCTTTTCGAGTAAGTGAATCCAGTGCTTGGCACACAGTAACTCAATGTATACTGAAATTAGTATTAGATTCGAAACAATTAATGGTGATTAATTGTTAATTAGATCTGAAACAATTAATGGTTCATATGAGAAAGGCATTACAATTTTTTGACCTCAGATAAATCAGTTCTCAAAGTGTAATCCCTGAACCAGAAGCATTAGCATCACCCAGAAACGTGTTAGAAATGTAAATATTTGGACATACCCCAGAATTAATTACTCTTGGGGCGGGGCCCGTAATCTATTTTAACAAACTCTCCAGGCAATTCAGACAGAAACTAAAGTTTGAGAACCACTGCTTTAAACAGCCAGGTTTACAGTGAAGATACCAATATGGTAGTCTTAAGCAAATAAGATATTTTAAGATCCCAGAATATGGTTTAAAAACATTGGTTCAATGAGGTTATCAGATGTTTTCTATTATGTTCAAAGTGGTCATAGTGAGATTTGACTCTCTTAAAAGGAAAAAGATCAACTGAAGCAGAATCAATGATTTCCTTCCTCCACCTAATGTTATAATACTATACCTTTTCTTTTTAATTATTACATTCAGCACATTATATTTTGATAGTTAACCAGTTTCCAAACTTAAGCTCCCTAAGAAGAGCTTAAGTGCTGTCTTTACTCCCAGCACAAAGTATATAAACCCGATAACCCTGTAATGGTGGTAGTATAAATAAATCATGTATTTCAGATTAGTGTGTATATGTATATACAGTCAAACTATTAGGGTAAACTGTAATTGCTAAAGTCAAAAGGTAATTTTTAAAAATAAACTTTCTATTTACTACGATTCATTCTTTCAATAAAAATCAAACCTTTGTTGGCATTTATAGATGCATTAAAAATTGTGGATATGGAGAGAATGAACAGAAATACAGAGATGTGGAAAGTAAGAAAGACTTCTATAAGAAAATACTTATTTATTGGAATTGCTGCTCCAAAACAACTAAATGAGCTCAAATTTAGTGTTTAAATAAAGCTAATTATAATTACACTCACAGAAAAGTAAAACTCAAAGTATCAATGCTACAGTAAGACAGGGTGGCTTTCCATGCTGTTCATCTTTTAATTGACCCTAATGGGCTCCCCACCACAGCTTTTCCTTTTAGGTCTCCTTTCTCTTACCATGAGATCACTTGCAATGTTACTGAGAAAGCAAGAGGACAGATGAAGAATTTCCAACTTCACAAGTTAAAATCACTAAAGGTAATCTAACTTGATTTTTTTTTGAGATGGAGTTTCCCTCTTGTTGCCCAGGCTGGAGTGCAATGGTGCGATCTCAGCTCATGGCAACCTCCACCTCCCGGGTTCAAGCGATTCTCCTGCCTCAGCCTCCTGAGTAGTGGGGATTACAGCATGCACCACCACACCTGGCTAATTTTGTATTTTTAGTAGAGATGGGGTTTCTGCACGTTGGTCAGGCTGGTCTTGAATTCTTGACCTCAGGTGATCCGCCCATCTCAGCCTCTTAAAGTGCCAGGATTACAGGTTGAGCTGTCTCGCCTAGCCTTGATCTCATATTTTTAAAAATCTACGAGAAACCAAATTTTTTATTTATCTGTAGTAATGTGGACAGAGACATCATGGCTACTTATTTAAAATAAAAAAATTCAGCCAGGGCAACATTGTGAGAACCCATTTCTTAAAAAAAAAAAAAAAAAAAAATTAAAAGCCTGTGGTCCTAGTTACTCAGGAGGCTGCATGAGAAGATTGCTTGACCCCAGGAGTTTGGGGTTCATTACTGTACTCCAGCCTGGGTGACAGATCCAGACCTGTCTTTAGAAAAATTAGATGACTACTTCTCTTTTACAAAATGGACAGAGTTTGACTACTTTGTCTTTCTGTCTTCCCCTTGATATAAATGCTAATTAACAAATCAACAAGGTAGAGAAAAAGAACACTTAATGATTGTCTATTTTAGAACAGGCACACATTATCTTACTGAGTCCTTACAACAAGCCTGAGCAACATTCTCATTTTACAGTTGAGGAAACTGAGGTCAAGTAACTTGCTCAAAGACACAATACTAGGAACAGGATTCAAACTTGGATGTAATGTCAAAACACATGTATTTTCTTCCATAATAGTAAGACTGTGAAAAAATAATCTCTAGTGACCCAAAATAAATCCAGAGTTATGTATATTATTAAGAGCACTTTAAGTAACAAATGTAAAGTTGTGAAACCATAAGCAAGAATCCAAAGATTAAACCATGCTCAGAATATGCCATTTATCTTATCTGGCAAATTCCTAGAAGAGGTTCAGTTCTGCGAATAAAGGAGGGAACCTCTTAAAAAGGCACTTGTGCTTTATATAGCTGATACAGTTTACCTAACTGCCAAGAACGAAAATGTTCTTCTGGTTTGTTAGAAAGCTGAAGATGTCTTAAAAATTTTATGTATCTTTAATTAGAATACTGCAAAAAATAAATTAAAAAATGCCTTGCTTTACTCAAAGACCCTTCTCACTTTGCATTGAGTTACAATCACAACTATAAATGCACTAAAAGAACTCTCCAAATTACAGAATCAAATCTTTTGTAATATGAACTCCTTTGAGTTGGTAAATCTGCATATTTCATGCTCAAGCCCCCTTGCCCAAACCAACTAAAACTGATTCTTCAGAAATTCACAAGTAGAAGGAAGCTATACCTTTCTTGGGGAGCCTCAGGAATCATATACTGTTTCTAGTAAATCATCTATAACCTTTATTCCACCCACTCCCATCTCCCAAAATAGCATCATTACTACTAAAATGCATTAATTCTAACCTGGGTAACATTTTGCGTCTTCTCTAACAAATGCAGGTTTTGTTTTCTAGAAAGAAAATTTAAAAAATGCAACTCACTGATTACAAATGAATTTACAGTTCAGCAAGCTTGTGAGGTTAAATATAATTTTAAAAATCCACCACTCTTCTGTAAGAGGGGACTAAAAAAATATTTATAGCTTATTTAAGAACAAGTAACAATTTTCCTTTCAAAAGGGCCTAAATAAATAAAATTCATGTAGACAATCTCTGGCTGAATGCAAATCTCTATGGTTAAGAATAAAAGTTAGGTGAAGTTAATAATAAACTGAAAACTCAAAATGTTATTCTAATTACTGACCATCAGTTCTACCATTGCAAAACAAAATGTTTACTTTCATGATTTAAAAAAACCCCTCCAAAATGGCCCATAGAGATTATTATTAGCAGTAACACAAAATAAGTTATTTTAAAGCTATTATTCATCCTGAGCAAGCAGGTAAAATTTCTACTTACAAAACTGTGTGGTTACTTTTCTCAAGTAGCCAGTCCTGCAATAGTGTGATGAGTGCTTTTCCCAAGGAACTATTAAAAACCCAGTTAAATATTTATATAATGATTTTTATTGTTAGCATCTTCTACAAAAACCTTGTTCACCAATGCCCTCAGCATATTTTATATTTATCTTGTTAATTTTAGTCAAATTCCTAGCCAGTAAATCGCAGATTAAAAAGTATGCAATCTATATAAAGTCCGTCATCCTACCTTTGACCCCCCTTTGTCTAGAGTCAGTCATATCATCTATACTAAGAACTTTAAAGAAACCCATTTAATTAGAATTTCTTTAATACTTTGGAGTCGGAGAAGACTATGTAACTGCATGCCTAACTTTTTTTTAAATCAAAAAGTCTCTAATAATTTTCCTAAAATATAAATAAAGTACTTCTAGAAATCTGCAAGACCAGATGCCCAATAGAAAAATGGGGAGAATTCACATTGAACATTCACAAGAAAGACATGAAAAAATACTCAACATCTGACTCATAAAATAAAAATACAAATTAAAACTGTAATGTAATAGTATTTTCCAAAACAGACTTCTATCCCTTTCCCTCTCTTCTCTCCCAACCTTCCCTTAATTATTCACTCTTTGAGCCAGCAATCATGTATCTGGGAATTTATCCTCTAGATATTTTATATACATAGCAAATAATGTATTTAACAAGACTACTCATTACAACACTGTTTATAACAGCAACACTTTTGGTTAAATGAATCATTGCATAGCCATCCATTCAATTAAATAGTATGCATCTATTAAAAAACCATCAAGATACTTTTATAAGTCCTGAGATGGAAACAATGTATTCTGGAGATCTTTAAAAGAAAAGGTACAGATGTGTGCACAATATATTATCATTTACATGAAGGAAGATAATAAACACTGATTTGCTTATATACACATAAAGAAGGATATACACACATTAAGAAAGTGTGTGGAAGGATATACGTACATTAAGAAAGTGGCTGTTTGGGAAGGCAGGCAGATGTGGGACAGAGATAAAAGCAAGAGTACTTTTACTACATCTTGAAGAACAATGAAAAACATGTTCCAAAATAAAAATAACTCATGAAGTAGTTATCTTGTACAGTGTAAACTCCAAACATGAACAAATGGCAGACAGGAAAAGTAATGACAGAAAATAGGAAAGGGAGAAAGGAGGGAAGAGGTGCCAACTCCATTTTCTCTAGGAACTATTTCATTCTGCCAGATAAGGTACTATATTCAACAAACAAAACAATGATCAACGTAAGTGATATTTGTGATTTGCAAAAATCCTGTTTCTTTGTTTAGGATTCATATAATTTATATCTATGACTATGGTGTAAATAATGTTTATAGCTCCCAGTGCAGTGATTTCTGTTATTCAAAGTAAGTCTGGTAAGCAAATGGTAAAAATTTGTGGTTAACATCTATAATACAAAATGTTTGTAAACTTACATAATAAAAATGTTATATTAAAAATGTATCCCCCAAAATATATATAAAAGATTAAAATAAACATTATCTTCTTTTTCCAGATCTCTTTAACATATCCAAGTTATGCTGTTTTGGGGGTATCATTTTAATATATGGTAGTAAAATTCTGATATAATTACTTTTTCTTGTAGAGCCATTTTAAAACTAGCTGACCTAAAAATCTATTATAACATTCAAAATGTAAGAGATAAGAATTTAGTCTGGAAAAATTAAAGACTGATACAAGAGTAAAATTTGCACAGCAGTTTCACTATTACAGTCCAAATATTCCAAATAACCTAAGTTTACCTATTACTTCAAGTTAATACTTATATAAGAATATGGAATTACATTTATTTACGATAATCTGACTTTGTGCGCTAGCTAGTTGTTGTTTTTATAGAGATGGGAACTTCCTCTGATGCCCAGGCTGGAGTGTGGTGGCGTGATCATGGCTCACTGCAGCCTCAAACTCCTGGGCTCAAGTGATCCTCCTGCTTCAGTCTCAGCCATCTGAGCAGCTGGAACTACAGGTGTGCACCACTATTCCCAGCTGATTTTTAAAATCTGTTGTTTAGAAACAGGGCCTCACTGTGTTGCCCAGGTTGGTCTCTAACTCTACTAGGCTAAAGCAATCCTCCCACCTCAGCCTCCTGAGCAGCTAGGATTACAGGAACCAGTCACCCTACCTAGCATTATTTCTTATTAGACAAAATCATTATTTCTTAGTAGACTAACATTAGGCAAGGTTTGATAGGATAAAAAGATTATTTCCTTTCTCGGAGTAAGACCTAAGAAAGGGCACAAGAAAGGGATATGAAGAGGGTGGCATTTTCCCTCATACTAACGTACTTAACATTTAGAGCAGGCTCTCTTGAAAGAGATTTCATTTTACTGTTTACACAGCAGCAACAAGCTAATCTGATGACAGCATATTATTGAGGAGTGAAGAATACATACCAAGGGATGTAAGCCTAAATTAAAAATTTGACACTATAGTACCTGCTACTTTAAATTATTTCTTGGAGACTGGAAAAACAGTATAAGACTGACAGTTACCTAGACTTAGATGTACATTGGTAACTCAGAGGAAAAAAAGGGTGAGAGGGATTAGAAAATATTTGAAGTTTCAACTGAAGCACACAGAATATTGGGAGATCAGTGATACGATAAAGGAAAGGACTATCTGTGACAAAGAAAATGGTAAGGATGCCTGTGGCTTTATTCTTGGAGCAACTAGGAGTTGGTTGGTGTATTACAGAAAGGCAGCTAGATTTTGTGGAGGATGAAGTGGGGTGGGGAGTGAGTGGTAGAGGAACCTGCAAATAAAGATGAGAAAATAAATTTAAGTTTTACTTGGGGCTACTGAATTTTGAGATATGTGAAATGTAGATCCTACTGGAGAAATACAGAAAGAAGGCTGCTGGAAATAGGTATTGAGAACTCCAGTGTAATCTCTGGCTTAGAAGTCCAGATTTGAGAGTTGTAAGAATGAGGTAGGCAACTCAAACCACAGGAGAAGACAAACTTGCTTAAACAATGAAAGGACAAGTGGGGCCAAAACACTGGAGAACACTAACATGTCAAGAGTCATGGAAAAAGACGGGCTTGGGAAGAAACTATTCTTAGGAATACTACCAATTCCTTTCATCTAATGGCCTCACATTTGCCTCCTCTTTCTCAAGCATTCTACATATTATTTCTTTCTACTAAAGTCATTCTTGTTTAGACGCCTTATCTTCTCAATTCCATTTCTACAATGAGGCTTGACTAAAGTAAAAAGGAGACTATCCCCTCTGGTTTATTTATATACCAAAAGCCAAATACCAAAGAAAAGCATGTAATTTTTGCTCATCTTAATTTTGCCCATTTCTTTTCTTTATGCCCATTTCTTGAAAGTGCAGAAATGTTAAAATAGCTTTCTAGAAAAAGCATAATTCTATGGACAATATATTTGACAAAATAAAATTGTATTACACTAGTCACTAGGATTTTATGATTAGAATTTGCTCCAGGGTTATTAACTAGTTTCCAAATCTGTCCCCCAAAGTCCAAGTACAGTAATAAATAAAGGTTTTCAAGGAACCATTTCAAAATAGGGCTAAACACAGAAGAATATCATGGGATTTGTTGTTGTTGTTGAGACAAAGTCTCACTCCCTCACCCAGGCTGGAGTGCAGTGGTGCAATCTTGGCTCATGGCAACCTTGGGTTCAAGCAATTCTCCTTTCTCAGCCTCCTGAGTAGCTGGGACTACAGGTGCCTGCCACCACGCCTGGCTAATTTTTGTATTTTTAGCAGAGACGAGGTTTCACCTTGTTGGTCAGGGTGGTCTTGGAACTCCTGACCTCAGGTGATTCACCAACCTCAGCCTCCCAAAGTGCTGGTGTGAGTCACCACACTCGGCCTCATGGGGTTTTTAAAGAGGCAGTTGCTTGATTCTCATTTAGACTAAAGGGCGAGCTCGAAGCATGGTTATCATTCCATAATGAAATGAACAGAATATATATTGGGGGTGGGGGAAAGCCTAGTATTTTTAATAAATCAATGAATGTTTTGCATTTGGGATTTTTAAAAAATTATAGTGGCTTGGGTTTGAGCAAATAATTACATCTTTCTTTTTTAAAAATGTTGTTTGTAGAGGCAGGTCTCACTCTGTTGCCCATACTGGTTTCAAACTTCCGGGCTCAAGCAATCCTCCTGCCTTGGCCTCCCAAAGTGTTGGAATTATAGGTATGAGCCACTGCACCCAGCCAATAATTTTTTTTCACCTTCAATAAACATAAAGGCAACAATGAATATAGGCCCTGAAGAATTAAAGTTGTCTATGTTTCAGTTTACTGTCTCTTGTCTGAAGTACTTTTTGTTCTCTGCTTCATTCTGGGGTCAGACATTCTGGGATGCAAGATAGCTTCTTGCTCAGCAGTTGCCTATGCAAAAAGCTGAATTCACAGATAATAAAATAGCTTAAAAGGACAGGCTTTAGAATTAAGCTAGCTGACTTTTAATCCAAACTCCACTCACTTACTAGTGGGATGATCCTAGCAAGTTAACATACTGAAAACTAGTTTCCTCAACTATAAAATGGGATAGAGCTGTACATACCTTAAAGGACTGCTATAAGGATTATGAGAGACTTTACAACGTACACACTTAACAACAACCCAATTAGTTCCTTTTATCATTTGGATCAATTTGGACTTTGACACTTTATAAGGTCTACTTTCCCGGTGTATCTTGGGAAATTAAATAAGAGTTAACCTCCTGAGGCAGTGAAACATGAATAAAAATCAATTATAATTAGTATTAAGAAATAGGTTTTATATTTTTGTTTCACCCAAAATAACAAAATCCTAGTTATGCCTTAATAAATTTAGCTGAATTTTTTATTCAATTAGTTAAATGTCAAAGACTTAATGCAGCCAAAAAATATATGTTAATAAAAATTGTTTGACTTGAGATTTACATTTACAGGGCTTATTAAACATAGGATTCTTGTGGATTGAACATTAATAACGTTCTTATGGATCTTTGGGATCTTGATATTTCATTATTTAGAGTAAAATAACTTACTGTGGGAAATTTTTACAAAGGCCACTGAAATATAACTAATTTAATTCAAATAAAAAGTTCCAAAAAGGGTATTTAACTAAAAATATCCCAAGTCTTCCTTCAGTAGTCTTATATGAAAATTCAACAATAAATATTACTAAAAGCAAGTAAGAAAAGTAAGATAAAGTGTTGTTTTGCTTTTAAACAAATTATTACCCTAGCTGAGAATCACCGTTTTAGAATTACCTTATTCAAAAAGGGATTCTGGTGTAAAGTAAAAAAATAGCACTACTATAAAATCTAAAGAGTAATTAGTTTTTTTTCACTCAAGCAAAACTGTAATCAAGTAGGCATATTTTCAGAGACAAAAAATTTAACAGCCAAGTTTTTATCATTCAGTCTAGATTCACGTCCTTGAATTCTTACAGGTAATAATTCTAATAATTTGGACGTGGTGAATAACAGAATTTTACAATAGTTTGTGTGAAATCTTTTATGATGAATTCTACACTTAGATCATGACCTGAAATCTGTTAAATCAATTAGGATTCCAGAGATAAGACTGTCACTTGAGATGGAACGCTCCACCTACATTTTTCTTAGCCTTCTTCCTTTCTTGGCAACAGGCTCCACATCTCTGATTCGTCCATAAATAATTTTTTGTCTTTATCAAATGCTCCTCTAGCATTAAACCTTAAAAGCAGAAACTGTCCATTTCTAGGGTCTACTTATTATAACACAACTCTGCATATAATTGATAGTAAACATATTACTTGAAGAAAAAAATGGAATACAACTTACAATATATTATCTAATTATATTTTATAAGCTTGGTATAAACAGATGTTATATATTGGGCTAATCAAGCCAGGATAAAGATCTAAGAAATTAACCCAGCTATTTAAACTATTAGAAACTAAAGGGTGTCGCTGGAACACAGTAAAATATGGGCAAACCTTGAGAATTTTTTTCTCCCTAATAAAGGTAGGTTTTTGATGTTCCTTGCATTTGGTTGTTACCCACTGAGAAAGAAGAAAACTGCAGCAGTTTCTATATGATATAGGCAACTGATGTAAATGGAGAAATGGTTTTAAGTTTGAGGAACAGAATAGGGCTAGGCTTTATGAATTTCCAGGTTACTGCTGCCACGGCCAGTGAAACCTGGCAACTCCATGGTACCAATCATGGTGATAACTAAATCATAGAAGACTTCATGGATAATAAAGTGGATGTTAAAAACTCTTAATGATCTTAAAAACCTTGACAGAGACTTTTTTACATTAGAATCATGCATTTAAGAAGGAACTATTTGTAAAACTGGTGAAAAGCTTGATTGTATAATCATGCCTCATAAATATCTATTTATGGGTTCTCTCAGCTGATGAATCTCACTCTTCAGTCAATCAAAATTAAAGTCTAAAGGGAAGAAGTAAAAGAACCTAAAGAGTTGTGGTCAGATAAAAAAGACAATTCAAACTACCATGCCTTTAAGCATGACTCATGAATAAATGAAAGTTCTATGTAAACTAGATCCAGGAGTCTGAAGAAATTCAATTTCATTTCACTCTTTTTATATTGGTGGATCAGGTCACATATAAAGGTTTCCCATGAAGTCCTTATATCATCACTAGAATCAAAAGGAAGTACAGAAACATCCTTGTGCTAAGATATTAAGCAATGTCTACTTATTCATTTTTGAAAAAGAACTTTAAAACCAGTGACTTATGGCCATGAATTGGAAACCACATTTTTGATTATGGCAGCTATGAAAATACAGAAATAACTAGAGGATGTACCCAGTTTCAATGCTTCCATAGACTTTTTAGTGCAGCTTATATATGCTTTAAGTGATGGCAATCATCTGATTTTTCTGTTTCACATTTTAAGATTCTCTGTTTTACAGAAAGGGTTTATGGGCAGTTTAAACATACAATGGAAAAAAAAGAGACCAGGATGCAAAAGTAAGACATCACTGGAGGTGTTAAGAGGCTAGATGACAACTTGGAAGGAACACTGTAGACATGATCCAATTATAGCACAAGTGGTTAGAATAAATGACCACTATATTCCCTTCTAACTCAGTTTCATAATTCAAACTCAGAAAATAAATTCTGAGAGGTGGTATTAAATAAAAGGGCATTAGTTCTGGAGTTGTACCCAAGTTTGAATCAGAGTTCTCATCTTATTTTATTTTATAACATATAGTCTTGCTGTCTTCCAGGCTGGAGTGCAAGGGGACCATCATAGCTCTCTGCTGCCTTAAACTCCTGGATTCAAGTGATTCTTCCACCTCAGTGGGATTACAGACATGTGCCATCATGTCTAGCTAATTTATCTTTTTTGAGGGTAGAGATAGGCTTACCCAAGCTGCTCCTGAACTCCTGGCATGAAGCAATCCTCCTCTGCCTTGGACTCTCAAAGTGCTGGGATTATAGGTCTGAGTCACTGCACCAAAACTGACATATGATTTTAGATAAGCTAATATTTAGCCTCCCCAAAGGACAATAAATAATAGGACCAGGTACTGGGATTCAGTGAGATAATGCATAAGTATCTGGCACATGGTAAACACTTACTGTATTACCTATAACTTGCAGTAATAATTTACAGTGGTCAAAATCTAAATGTCATGAAATATACAAGAAACACTGACTTAGGAGTTAGATAATGTGGTTTCTATATTTGATTCTTGCCTCTAATTGTATACAATAATTTCTAACATTGTTTTCAGATACCAAATTTTGTGATGCTACATCCCAAAGGGACTTAAATGTTTGTCAGACACTGGGGATACAACGTCAAATAAACATAATTCCAGAGTTTGTGAGTTTACAGTTAGTGCAGGAGATATACAAGATGAAAGTGTGATAAGTGCTAAGAGCAAGATTCTAGAGGGTGTTATGGGGGCACATACTAAAGCTCTTGGATCAGGAAAGAATTAGTAAAGGAAGTGCTACAGTTGGTTAGAGAAGAAAAAGACAGGTACAAAGAAATGTTTCAAGTAAAAAGAACAGTAGGTGCAATTAGCCACATTAGGAAACTCAAATGACAAGGACTAGTCAGAAGGTTGTTGCATTTTCACATAAGAAAGGATAGTGCCTTGAATGCAGACAAGAGATGGATAGGCTGGCAAAACACTCAGGAGGCAGACATGCAGTACTTTGTGATTAACTGGCTATGAGAGAGCAGGGAAGTTTGAATGTAAGGAGAGATGCCTAGGCTGGAAGTAACAGGGCTGAGTACCTTAGAGCATACAGGTTACTTCCTATAGCATAAAGATGCTATGTGCACAGAAGCCATCTATATGCTCTTTTCCTGATGAAGAATGTAAGAAGACAACATTCTGAGGACTCCTTTATTTATTTATTTTTTGAGAATGAGTCTCACTGTTGCCTAGGCTGGAGTGCAGTGGTGTGATCATGGCTCACTACAGCCTTGACCTCTCAGGCCCAAGCAATCCTCCCACCTCAGCCTCCCAAGTAGCTGAGACCACAGGTTGTGTACCACCAGACCCAACAAATTATTTCAGTAGAGATAGGGTCTCCCTGTGCTGTCCAGGCTGGTCTTAAGCTCCTAGGCTCAAGTGATCTTCCCACCTCAACCTCCCAAAGTGCTGGGATTACAGACATGAGCCACCATGCCCAGCCTCCAATAATATTTAAAAGAAAAGACAGAAGGGAAGGCCTGCCAAAGGGTCTGAGAAGAAACAACCAGAGAGGTAGAAGGAAAAACAGGAGGGAATGTTATCACAGTTGTCAAAATATCAAGTATCAGTTCAAAATTCAAAGCCTATCACATATCAGTATTAGCTTTAGTTTTAATTAAATAGTTTAAAAACTATTGAAAATCTACTTATCTACCATGATTGCAACTATTAATATGTATATATATTCCAAGTCTGGAAATATGCAAACACTAAGACAGTAATTGTGTTTAAAACTTGCATTAGGTATGATTATTCTTATTCTATTTTCCAAACTTCCCAGTTTTTTTGAAAAGGCAAACGTATCACTACCATAGAAGTTGGGGTACAAATCTATTATTCAAAAAAATACTTTTAAATAGAATTCTCATACTCTTATGACCTATCAAGTTGTTTGTGCATTTTTAACCATGGTGCTAAAGAAACAGTTTATGTTTGATCTGTAGACTGTTTCAACATCCCTCAGGAGTAAACAAATTCTTACGGTTTTAAGCAGTACTATTACTGCAGATTCAACCTTTCATTATGAATACTTAAAAATAGGGAAAAGGCTGTTATAAGGTTTGGAGCTCCTCTGTGAGTAAAATTAAACCAACAAAAAGTGTATTGACAAATTCAGTACTAAAGAAAACAAAACCAAAAAACCTTATGTATCAAAAAAAAATCTGCCTGATAAATGCTTTAAAAATGGGCCAAAAAGTGGTTTCTCAATAGAATTATTCACAACTAAATTCTAATGGAAACTGTCACATAGCACTTAATATGGGTTTTACATGCAATGTATCTCATTATCCCAAGAAATATTTGCAACTCATAGCTGCTTTTTAATTAATGCTTCCTAGTGTTTTCTGTATAAATCCTAAATATTAAAGAATGAGTTCCTAAGGATACTTATACTATTCTAATAAGTACTAAGACTTTTCTAAAAAAATACCAAAATACCCATATATTTGCTTATAATCATAAGCATTAAATCTGAAAAGAATTTATTTTTTAATGTAATTAATATTGACTTTTAAGCAACCGCCAACATTTTTCGGCAAACACTTTAAAAGGTAATTTTGTAATGGAGAATGACCCATTGCTAGTTAAGTTCAAGATAAATCAAATTTATGAATTCCCATCTTCAAACAATATAAAATTCTCCTTTATCTTATCCTTTGAGTTTTTAGAGATTACTCTGCATACCAGCATACTGATACTCAGGTTCCAGTAAGATTTGAATTCTAGTTCCACCACTCGATGGCTATGTGACTTGAGCAAGTTACTTAACTTCCCTAAGTTTTCAATTTTCTTCTCTGTAGACTGAGGATATTGATAATGTCTACTAGTATATAACTTGTGAAAATTAAATGAGATAATGTGCCGAAAATATTCAGCACAGTGCCTGACACTCAGTAGCCAAAACACAACTACTCTGAAGAAAAATCCAACTGACAATTGAGCAAAGACACTGACAGAATGAAATTCCTAAGCTAAATGTGGCTTGGCTCTGATTTGTCCCATCAGTCTAATGGGCATTTAGAATAATCCAGCATTGAACAAACATCAGTGAGAGTCATAGGACCAATGTTCTCATTAGAAATTTCTTTCACAAGTCATACTTAGGTGTCTAACAAGGATTGTCCTTTAGACACAAAACTGTCACTAGAAATCTCTGGAAAAAAAAAAAATCTGACAAATGCTCTGAACCTTTCACAGAAAAGTGAACATAAAAAAATTCTACCCCAAATTCCACATGGTTCATGATCTCTTGAACCCCAGCCACTGACTACTAAATATGGATATCCTATGCTAGAGAAATTAGAAATTATTTTCCTGATCATCAAAGTTATGTAGATTATAGAAAATAAAGAAAATTTAAAAGTACATGGAATAAAAGATAATTAGTTTGTTGTAATTCCTTCCAGACTACAATTGATTGCAATCACTGGTTTAAGGGACTTAAGCTTATAGAATGTAATGAAGTCATGAAATACTGTATCAGAAACAATTTAGAATGTTATTCAAAAGGAAAAATGGGCAAGGGATAAAATATCATATCTCTAGTTAAGGATAAAGTTGGAATATATATAGTGGCCTGTTTAGTTGATATCAAACCCATACCTTCTGGCTTTTTCGGAAAATAAATAATTTTAAATAATTCTTGACTGACATGCAGGATATGTATACCACACTTTAATGAAAATATTAATTTTACAATTATATGACCTTGGACAAATAATCCACCCTCCTTTTCTCCATTTGCAAAATATGATGATTTTCAGATTAAAAGGTATAAGGTCTTATCCTGAGCTAAATTCTAACCCTCCAATGGTCCCCCTACAAAATACAGCTGTGTAAAACAAAGCAAAATAAGAAAGAACACAAAATAAAGTATTTTTTTTTTTCTAAGGAGAATACAATTCTGAGAGAAAATTAATTTTCAGGGTCTATAAAAAATGTGCAATGACTTCTAATATATCATTTTCTTTTTCTTTTTTTTTTTTTGAGACAGAGTCTTGCTCTGTTGCCCAGGCTGGAGTGCAGTGATGTGATCTTGGCTCACTGCAACCTCCACCTCCCGGTTTCAAGTGATTCTTCTGCCTCAGCCTCCCGAGTAGCTGGGATTACAGGCACCTGCCACCATGCCTGGCTAATTTTTGTATTTTTAGTAGAGACAGGTTTCACCATGTTAGCCAGGTTGTTCACGAACTCCTGATGTTAGGTGATCCACCCACCTCAGCCTCCCAAAGTGCTGGGATTATAGGTGTGAGCCACCGCACCCAGCCTAATGTATTATTTTCATGTGATATTGGCTTCTTAGGTATTTTCAATGTAAGAATTAAAAAAATTTTCTTGGCTTTATTTTAGACATTTAGAGGAAACATGTCTTTTACTAAGAAAATAAAATCCCCCAAAGCAATAAAATTAAGCTATATATTAAGAAAACTGATTTTTTTTGAAGAAAAGATGAATATATTATTTCTCAAATATCTCCTGGTATAATGTCTGGAAAGAATTTGGGGTTCTTCACTATACTGTAGGCATCTACAGCAGATGCAATAGCAATATTTTAATAATCTTATTATAATTCAGGATTTCACTTTCTTTTTTTAAATTGATGTATTTACTAAACACCACTGCAAAGATATGGCCTCCAGCCTCAAGAGACTTTGAAAGGCTTACATACTCCAAATATTTAAAATTCCAAGTTGTAACTTATATTTAATACTACACTCTTACACAATGTGCTCATTTGGTTCATAAATATTCATCTCAATACAATAACATCAGGTATAATACATAAAATCTAAGCCATTAAGTCTTACCAATTTATGACCTGATGACACTCTTGTGGACAACATTCAGTCCTTAGAAGCTAGAATAACCCTCCAACCATGTGAGGGCATCACAACTTTTAAACTTTCGGCTTTCGATCATTATTATGTCACATTCCTCCTCCGATGCTGAATTCTAAAAAAAATTCTAGCAAAGAGTTTAAGTAAATAAGTGTTTTAATCAAATAGCCTTTAAAAATCTTTTATAGCAAAATTTTATGTTTTACCATGATTATACAACTGATATTTTGTACTTAAAAAAATGTAAAATAAATTTCATATTTGATATGGAAAATTCAAACTTTAAATTTCAACACGGATTTTCAGGCCATCAGGATACTTGTTAGTAAAGAGTAAAGTAGAAATGGAACCAATTAAAGGTTTAAGATGATTCAGAAATTATGATTTAACACCATAACCTGATACAGACAGCTCTGTGGTCCTGTAGAATGGTATTAGAGTTCTATTGTTTGGTCCATATCCATGTATGTGAGTTATTTTTTTTAAATCTTATTTATTTATTTTTTTTTTTGAGAGGGAGTCTCGCTCTGTCACCCAGGCTGGAGTGCAGTGGAGCGATTTCGGCTCACTGCAACCTCCGCCTCCTAGGTTCAAGTGATTCTCCTGCCTCAGCCTCGCGAATAGCTTGGGATTACAGGTGCATGCCAATACGCCCAGCTAATTTGTGTGTGTGTGTGTGTGTTTTTAGTAAATATGGGGTTTCACCATGTTAGCCAGAATGGTCTCGATCTCCTGACTTTGTGATCTGCCCACCTCAGCCTTCCAAAGTGCTGGGAGTACAGGCCTGAGCCACCACGCCTCGCTGAGTTTCTAGACTTATAGCACGAGTGGCTGGATGAGTAACAATCCATACTGTCATTTAAGGGCATAAGACAGAATTACATTTTTATATCTAAATCTTCATCTGTCTCTACTACTTCTGATTTTGAAAATAGACAACATAATGGCAAGAATTAAATTTTATTATGTGCTTTATGTAACTGGCATAATAATGTATCCTATGTAACAGTGGTCCCTATTGCTCATCTGTATATGAGCATGGAAGAAAACTGGAGGAAGATTTAATAATGGCAAAAATCACTACATTAAAAATAGCGTTCTAAATTTATTAAACTTTACCAGAAAGCTTTCAATTGCGCATCTATTTTAATCCCTGAAGAATAATATCATTAATAACATTTTTTGTCTGATAAGAATGTACGTTTAGATTTTTAGTTGTCAGTAACCCACGGAAAAGGAAACCCATAGATTTGTGGGCACAGTTTTGCCTAAATTAACCCCCTCAATAAAACACTATAAAGGGGCAAAGGGGAAGGGGGAAAGAAAAAGGCCCTTATTGAGGATGATCAATACACACAAAGCTATAGAAAACTCAAAGACAGCATTGTAAAGGAAACTCTGCAGCTATCTCAAAAGATACTTGACCCAAATGTACAGGTTGGGTCATGCTGTTACAGATTTTTAACATTCAATGGAACTTTTCTATTAGACATGGTCACTTAAGTCTCTCACAGAGCCTGAAAAACTACTCCAATTTTTCCAATATAATCTTTCCAAATGTAATCTCACAACACATTTGACTTCAATATAAATCATACAACTTTATTTTGTCTTCTGTCAAAGCACAGCCTTATAATGTAATCACCTGGTGAAGGCAAAAATCCATATTTATGAGGATAAACAGTAAAGTTGTGGTCATTTCATTAATGTATTACCAAATGTTTTTAGAAAGTTTTAATAAAACTCTTATCTCCTATCAGCCAAAATACTATAATAATTTTTAAAATCTTTTGAAGATTTATTTTTTATGGGACAAATATGCAGTCATATTTAGTAAATACTTCCTGAAATACTTATCTACAACGCTGGTAAATCTGCTTGTCTGCAAGGCTTTGATGAAATGGTTATTTAAAAGGCCAACTGTTTAACCCTTTGTTAAAGGGCTTGCTGACAAAAAAGTCTTGTTTTGGTAAATGCTTGGAAAGTCTTTTTGGAAGTTGAAATTAAACCAGTCACATGAAGCAGATATTTTACTATGAAACTTATAGAAAAGTGTACATGACACAAATGTATGGTAAATTCAGGACTTAAGAGCTGTATACATTTTAGAAAATACAAAACTTATATATCAAAAGTTTCCTAAGCATGTATTTTCAAAATTAGTTGTTACCAAGTACAGGGTCATATTTCAAGAGTTTAAATCATTAAATTCCAACATGTGGGACATCCTTACTAAAAATCTGAAATGAAATTGGGTAACTAAAGTGGTGACAGATGAACAGCGTTAGATTAACCAGATATTCTTCAAAATTTATTTAAAATTAGAATTCTTCCTAATAATAAAAATTTAATGAGAAAACTGTGCTAATATTATCAATCATAATCTTGAGTCTCTGGCAAGATTGCTACCAAAACCAAATCCTGAATATTCCCCTCTAGTTATTTATCATTTCCTTTTGTGAGAAGGTGAATGTATATTAAAAGAAAAATACAGTGAAGAGGAGGAAGGTGGATGATTTATAATTTCCAAGTAATTACTTGAAAATTGATATGCTAAATCAAAAAGGTCTACAAGAGGTCCTAAAGGAACTTGCTTTTTGAATGAATGTGCTTAACTTAGTAGTTTAATAGAATATTTTGTTTTCAGGTTTAACCACATTTCCTTAAAAAATTCTGAAAATTCTATAAGGCTATCTACTAATATAGCCATATTTTCACCCTGCTGTTCAAAAAGTTCACTACATTGTTTGGAGAAATCCTAGCCATGATAAACCAATGCCTGGTCAGAAGGCATTGGTTTAAAAATAACTTATTTTTAAATGGAGAAAGGGAGGAAATAGGCAACCCTATATGCCCTCCAATAAATTACACAGTTATTCCATAGGTTACATATTGAAAAAAAAAAAAGCTTCAAAATATTAAAGATAAACTTACTTTAAAAATTAGTACAAAATGTACCCAATAGACTAAAACTGCTAGGAAGACAGTATGTTCCAATAAATTAACATATAAAAAGATGGGCTAGGCACAGTGGCTCAGGTCTGTAATCCCAGCACTTTGGAAAGCGAGGCAGGTATACTGCCTAAGGTTAGGAGTTCAAGACCAGCCTGACCAACATGGCGAAACCCCATCTCACAAAAAGATACAAAAATTAGCCAGCATGGTGGCGGGCACCTGTAATCCCAGCTACTTGGGAGGTTGAGGCAGGAGAATCGCTTGAACCCGGGAGGTGGATGTTGCAGTGAGCCGAGATTGTGCGCCACTGCACTCCAGCCTTGGTGACAAAGCGAGAATCTGTCTCAAAATCAAAAATGAAAAAACAAACAGAACAAAACAAAACGAAAACCACATATAAAAAGACACACAACACACAATAACAAGAAACTTCATATATCTGTGGTTGAGCCAAGATGTAATTTTAAGACACAAGTGGCTATGCTGAAGACTAAATATATATAAGCATACATATACATATACATATATAAGCATATGTACATGTATATACACATATATAAAGTGTTTGGTATTTATGCATTATATCAAATGCACCTATTGGTAGAAGAAACACAAAATACACAGCTTAAAGAATTTCATTAATACCGCTTTAAAAAATAGCTCTAAAGAAGATAGGCTATTGGTATTTTCAACATGTTTACTCTCAAATGATTTATACCCTTGATCCTTTCAAAAGGAGCAGAAATAGCTTATAAAGAAGGCAAAGGAAAAAGATATTGAAATTAAAGGTAGAGCCCCCTCTAAAGATAGAAAATCAAAGTAAGTGGAAGCCAGTTACATAAAACTCAAATATATGTATAAGGAACTGCATGCTTTGTTAACAAAAAGCTGCATATTTGGGCTGGGCACGGTGGCTCACGCCTGTAATCCAGAACTTTGGGAGGCCAGGGAACGACGGATCACTTGAGGCCAGGCATTTGAGACCAGTCTGGCCAACATGGTGAAACCCCATCTTTATTAAAAATACAAAAATTAGCAGGGCATGGTGGTGTGCACCTATAATCCCAACTACTTGGGAGGCAAGAGAATCGCTTAAATCCAGAAGGCAGAGGTTGCAGTGAGCCGAAATTGTGCCACTACACTCCAGCCTGGGTGACAGGACAAGACTCTGTCTCACAGAAAAAAAAAAAAGCACCATATTTTTGACTCAGTTTATTAGTAATAGCCAATATAAAAGAAATAGAACATTTATTTATATATTTATTTGACTGAGACAGAGTTTCACTCTGTGGCCCTGGAGTGCAGTGGGACAATCTCAGCTCACTGCAACCTCCACCTCATGGGTTTCAAGCAATTCTTGTGCGTCAGCCTCCTAAGTAGCTGTGATTACAGACAGGCATAGGCCATCACACCCGGCTAATTTTTGCATTTTTTATAGACACGAGGTTTTGCCATGTTGCCCAAACATGGAATCCTGGTAAGAAGATTGAGTTCTCTGTACTACTCTTGTAATTTTTCTGTAAATTTGAAATTATTTCAAAATAAAGATTCATTTCTCTTCTTTCTGATTAGAAAATAATATCCTCAAAATGTTCTAATCTTAAAACATTCTTAAATCTCTTCTAGCTTTAATTTCAATACCAAGCTGCAAGTCTACAGCTTCAGCTGCATCCCAAGTATTTTCACCTTGACTTTGTACCAGCTCATCAACTCATCCAAAAAACAGCTGAGAAGAAAAATCTCATCACTACTTTCTCCTTCCCAAACAAATTATTTCACTAATACTTCCTAACAGAACCAGCATTCCCTCAGTCAGTTAGTTTGGCACTCTGGAGTCAAGTTTGATGGCTCCCCTATCATGACTAATCAGTTGTAAACTCCTGTAATTCCTATCTCATCTCCATTGCCTAATTTAGGCTTCAATACCTTTCTAGAATCTCTGTCTCTAATCTAACCACTCTCCTTTCTTGTCTTCAAATATGTTATATACCCACAAAATTTAACTTTATCTTTATCATATAAGCCCAGTACTTCCATAGTGATGCACAGTATTTCACTCTAACTGGATGTTCACTTTCCCTCAGTTCTTTAATTCTGCATGGCCAAATTCTACCCACCTTTCAGTTTCCAACTCAAAAGCCCACCTCCTGAAGAAGCTTTGACCAATTCCTTCAGCTGTACTTGAGAGACATGAAGTGCTTACATTTTATAAGACAGGTATCACTTTCAATTACGTGATCATGTATTTACCGTTTTCCATATTAAGACCAAGCTCACTGAAAGTAGTTACTAAATCTTAGTCTTTCTTCTAGTATTTACCTATTACAGGAGAACAAACTTTTGCTGAGTTATATAATTGCAAATTTTCCTGATATTTTCCCTTAGCTTCATTCTTAGCTACTCTAAAAAATTGAGATTTTAAGGCTTTAGAGTCTTCTGATTGAAAAAGGTGATCTAAAACCACTTAGGACGGCAACAGGAAAATCCCTTAAATAGCAAGTATCTATAATTTGGCACAAACATATATTGTTAAAAAGACTATTTATAATATGACCAAGTATCTAATAATTTACTGAACTTCCCAAGTAGCTTTTCAGATTACTGTAGGCTTGGGTTTCTAACAGTTTTAAGTGGCTTCTTTCATCTTTCATTAAAGCCCCAATGACCTACATTCACTACACTACATACAACTGTATTTCTCTCCAACATACTACTCATTTCCACACCAACAAGAATTTGACTTGTATTTTGAGACCATCAATTTCATAACCAAGCATTGTGGCTTTTAAAAACTTTGAGGCCTGGTTTTCCCTATGGTCCTATGACTATGACTTAGACTGACGCCCATTTATATATAGTCCATGATTTCTAAGTGAAGTTAACCTTAAGTTCTTCAGTCTGCAATGTGTGAGTTATTTTTCTCCATGTTACTCTACCTCTGCTTGGCACATGGGAATGAAGAATTCACTAGTTTTTAAGACGCCTCTGAAATCATCAGCATGGTGATAACTGGTGCCTACTTATTTGTGGGGCTTCATTTACCACCACTATATATGGCAATTCTTATTTCCAAATTAGCTTATTGTCACTCATTTTCTTCTGAGGGAAGCTCCGTTGGTTTCTCTATTCAGACCAACATTTAATGCCTCTGACGTGGAATTCTTTCCTACAAGAGCGGAATAGTTTGCTAGCCTTGCATTCCTTAAGCAAATACACAGCTCTCTAAGGTTTACTGATAATCATAGCCAATAATGACAAAACAGAAGCAAAGGTGTTCAATTCCAATGCTTGTACTTACCGCTTTTCTCTTTCATTTAGGAAAGTGGGGGAAATAAAACCCCAGAGTAGGCATTTTAAATATAACTGAAACTAAATTTCACTTAAAATCAACATCCCTGGTTAACAATTAGATAGTTTAATTATGTCTCGTGATGGCAAGACCATTTCCCAGAGGATCCATTTACTCATAGTAAGCTCACTCCCGTCTGCCTGTTGAAACACCCTGGATGTCCAAGTAGAGTATAAAGAAATTCGGTTTTCTAGTTAGTTTTGTATTTAGAACAACTATTCTGTAGAAATGGAGTAAAACAGATTAGTCACCATCATTTCTTACTCTAGTTCTAGAAACGTCACCTAAAATCACAGTAGTTTTTGTGGCACCCGTCACTTACCAATACTACAAAATGCCATTAACACACATAGCTAAGTATTTTTTTCTATTATACTTAGTCAACG
The DNA here is from genome assembly GCF_030222135.1 of Aotus nancymaae. NCBI lineage: Eukaryota > Metazoa > Chordata > Mammalia > Primates > Aotidae > Aotus > Aotus nancymaae. Next base: position 43,930,612 of record NW_026988431.1, on the reverse strand, counting down.
TCCCTGAATTTACATAAGTTCTTCCAATTTCTTGATTTCTGTATTTGTTTCAGTTAAATTTATAAATGCTGTCATCCACAACAGCTATCACTTCCTTGATTTAATGTCATCTGAACATAACCATGCCCTTATGTTTCCATCTAAATCAGGGATCCAAATATGAGTTATAGAGCAATATATATATAAAGCTTTCATCTGATCCTCTAAGTACCAATCTTTACCTACCCCTCTTACCCTGGGCCTTTCCCCTTCCCTCACTTAAGAACTACAGATGAAACTATGGATGAAAACATTTATATAATGTGATACAAAAGAGTCCTGTGAGAATAGTAATTGTAGTAAGCACTGCAGAAAAGCTGGAAATTTGGAGGCCACCTTAGTTAACTAACTCTCCACACCAATAAGACCAGACTTGGTACTCACTATGTTCAATAAAGGAACAGTGCTATGTTACAGATTAAAATGGAAGACATAATGATTAAACACAATGTGGAATCCTGATCTGGATCCTGGAGCAGAAAAATGACACTTGAAAACGTCATAAAATTAAAATAAAAAACTTGGTAAAATTAAAATAAAATCTGTAGTGTAGTTAATAGTATTCTATCAATGTTAACTTTCTAACTTTGATAGTTGTACTTAGGTTATATAATATGTTAACACTAAGAGAAGCTAGGTAAAGGACATACGAGAACCCTCAGCACTATTTTTGCAACTTTAAATCTAAAATTATTTCAAATTAAAAAGTAAAATAAGGAAGGAAAGACAGGAAGAAAAAAGGAAGGAAGGAGGAAATGAAGGAAGAAAGGAAGGAAGGAAAGAGGGAGGGAAGAAGAATAAAAGGTGATAGTCATTAAAAATCTATACTCTAATTTTTAGCTTCTTGGATTATCCTCTGCTAGACATCTTGGTGGAATAGGTTGAAATATAATCAGATAATAAATTATGTAAGTACTAGGTACAAATTAGTAAGGAATATATTGGAGTTGGTCACAAAATGGTTCAGGTACATATCCTCAAGATATTTATGCATAATTACTAAGAGAGATCATTTAACCAATACCAATCTCCAACAAATAACCCACTTCAGTGATTCTTTAAAACTATATAGTCCATATCTACAACGCTGCAGAACCATACAAATGAATCTCAAAGAACGTCAAACATAATACTGGGTGAAAGAGGTCAGACACAAAATACATAGTGTATGGTCCTACATATATAAAACATAAGAAATTAGGATTAGGAGGGGAAGTGACTGATGGGGGGCATGATGATGTCATGAAATGGGCTTATAATATTCTATGTCTTGATGTGGGTGCTGGCTACATAGATGTGTTCAATTTGAGCTATATATTTACTAATGGTACACTTTTCCAATACAAATTATACTTCAATAAAAAATTATACAAGTCCTATCACCAAGCATTCAAAAACTAGATCAGCTAAGTCGTACAACCTGAGTTTTATCATTTGGGATAACAAGTACTGGTGGATGTTAACGATGGACCCAAGCTTCTTACAGATGAGCCAAGCAAAATAAATTATCTCATACAGTATCAATGGTATTTATGATATAAGCAGCTTGGTTCTAATTTATTCCTAGCTTCAAAAATAACATCTCACAGGGAACAATGATAGGAAATACTGGAAGGCTTTCCCAACACAAAATACTTGAGGCTATTTAAATAAGAACACATTTTTTATCCAATAATTTTAAAATTAGAGGTAATAAATGTAAGTGAATAATCACTGTAGAAAACAATTTAAGAGATCATCAATTATCTAGTAAACAAATTTAAGATAAACTTACTTAGATATTCATTTTAAGTTAGTAAACTATGCCTACTACTTTCCTTATTAACTTCTCTCTAAATAATGGTGCTATCATAAGGATAGACAAGCAGACTAAAGGGGATGGTGCACCTAGCAACTGCTGTCTCACTTGTTTCAACTACATTTAAGCATTTCTTAATGAAGACAAAAGCCCTGAAAGTGCTTATCAACGAGATTAAAGCCTTATAAACTACCTGATTTCTTCCTTTAGTCTAACTGAAGTTCCTTCCCTTTAGTACTCCTTTACTTTAGTGACCTGGTATTTAGAAGACAGTAAAATTGTTTGCTATAAATTCTTACCCTGAGCTTTTGTAAATAAAGGACTCTCAATGAGAACCTGCTCCCCAGTGATCATCAGAATAGGTTTCTAAACCAATTCTGCCAATTTAACAAAGCAATGCCAAGTATTAACTTTGGAAAACTGTTCTTTAGAAAATAGGAAGTCAAATTTTAAAGTTACTATTCTGAAATGCCAATAGGCTAGGATCTCACTAAAAATTAACTCCTCCATAGTAAGATAATCTCCCAGAAAGCTAACTATGGAAGCTATAGTATTTATTTTAATAAAGAGTCAACTCAAAACAGTTTGGGCTTCTGAAGAAAGGATTGGATTATGTTTGAGTTATCAGTATCTACTGTCCCTACATTTGAAGATGGTTTCAGCTGATTGATTCCCTGAGGACTCTGCAAATGGCAATAGAGAAGACAGAAACCAATGATGGCACCTACAGAAAAAGGGAAAGGAAGGCTTGAGGGTAGCTTCAATTTTAGTACATAACTGAGTAAGGCACTGGATATAAATGGAAGGAGAAAATATCTAAATATAAGCAGAGGCAGACTGCTTGGTGAAAAGTCTATTAATTTGCCAGTTCTAATTGAAATATGGAAGGAAACAAAGGAGCCATTAAAAAACTTTAAGTCAATATGAGAAAGGTATATTAGTTACTTATATTTGGATTAAAAGATATTCTGCTAAGTTGAAAGAATCCTGGGGAAAAAAGGAGATTCCCATCTGTCTAGTCAGGCAAAATCAAACTAGGGATATTCAGCAATTTAGGGCAGGTTTACTGAAAACAGGTACTTAAAAGCTGCTCCTACTGAAAATGATTTCCAACATTTCATAAATAGGAGCCTAAAATTTGTTATCTAGCAATAGCAGGATGAATCTATGCCTCAAAATAAATAGATAATTAGATGATAATGTTAGGGACTTACAGTCCCTTAAACTCCCAAATGTCTCTCTTTTTTGAGATGGAGTTTCGCTCTTGTCACCTAGATTGGAGTGCAATGACGCAATCTCAGCTCACCGCAACCTCCGCCTCCCAGGTTCAAGCAATTCTCCTGCCTTGGCCTCCCGAGCAGCTGGGATTACAGGCGCACGCCACCATATCCAGCTAATTTTTGTGTTTTTAGTACAGATGGGTTTCACCATGTTGGCAGGCTGGTCTCAAAACTCCTGACCTCAGGTGATCTACCTGTCTCAGTCTCCCAAAGTGCCAGGATTACAGTCGTGAGCCACCACGCTGGCCCATGTCTCTCTTTAATAGTAGAATCATCCCTGCAAAACACCTATTTGCCAAATTCGTAGTAAAGTAAAAAAAAAATCCTAAATGTATAATAGTAAAAAATGAACAATGTAATTTGGTGATGTCCAAAACAAACAAGGTCAGAAGTTATATTTAATATTTTTTATAGCTTAACACACACAAATCTTCAACCCCTGTTTGCAAGGAATAAATGGTCTCATGATACTTTATTAGCTGATATACCTATCAATAATTCTGTAGATATTTGCCAACTGAAAGTATAGATTATTAAAACTAATAAAGTTAGCTATAAAGATTGCTCCTCTCAATGGAAAATTTAATAAGCTAGTTTAAAAGTTAAAAGGAAGCCATTAGTCAGTTTCTATTAGGTTGGGCTTGTCACCTTAGTACCAGCAATGCCAATTTACAGTGAAGAATGGCTCTATCTGATATTTTGATTATATTTTGGCATTAACACACTACAGACAAATATCCACTAACTTCTTTGGCTCTGGACAACAGGCTCCAAGGAGAAGAGAAAATATTTTCAACCCGTGAGAAACTATAGATACAGCAACTTGCCTCATTTCTGATACCTTAAAAGTTTCTGGTATCTAAAAGAAGAAAACAGATAAGGAGTATTTAGCTGTAACAACAAATGATGTGCTGGCAACTTCTATAGTTGTTTTATTTTGAAACAAAAGAAACCTTTTAATACTAGATTCAAATTATTAAAAATATAGCTCAAACCTTTCTACATTGATAAAAATAAATCATTCATATCGACACCATGACAGCTCACAAATTAGCTATGTGAAATAAATTATCGTACATTTGAAAACTACTCTTACTACATTTCTACATACAGGGCTATTTTTCCTTTTTCTAAGGGAAACTATAAAGTATACCCCAAAGTACTCACATTCTGGCTTCATTTGGAAAACTATTTGAATGATTAAATCTTCATGTTTATTTCATGTCACAATTTACATTTATGTATTAACTTAAATGGCTAGAGAATAACTATTTAAAAATTTGTTTTATAAACATGGTACTACAAATTTTAAAACTTCCTGTTCTAAAAGTAACTCTTTAAAAACATTTCTGGAACATACCATCAAAAAGATACTGTTAGAAAATTTCCCTAGAGTGACACACACAAGCAAATCAAGCCAAAGAATTAAGACTGTTTTAGCATTTCTAGGCAATATGTATCATGTCTTAATATGACATGTACATGCATTTAGCAATACTCTTTTCTAATGAAAGAGATGGAGTTGAGTTCATGAGTGTTATACAAAACTATGCCAGAAGACACAAACGCGTTGCCAGGCAGAGTTAAAAGAATCTAACAAGCTTTGTGTGAATTTTAAAAACATTGTTTGAGCTCAACTTCTATTAATTAAACATAAAATGATGGAGTGCTAATAAATATTCAGCAAAATGATTGAACAGAGCATACACTACTTAAAACGTGTGTTAAGCAGAAAGATAAACCAAAGTATCTTTTGCCATAAAAGATCTCCAAGACTTCATTTTGTATTTTTAAGAGTTAACAATAAAATCTATATAGCATTTCTGTAAGAAAGCAAACTGTTGTAGGGGCTTACAAATCAGTAATGCAGACCTAGTGAGTTCTAGCAAACAAATCTGAAGTTAAAGTTTCTTGCCAAAAATTAGACAACAATTACTTTGATACCTTGGTCTTGTTCCTCCTCCAATTTCATAATTTGAAATAACATTTTGCTTTGAATCACTACGGCTTTTATAGAAAAAACGTAAAATGGCACAAAAATTAAAGTAACTGTAGATAGTTTATTTTATAGAATATGCATTTGCATTAAAATACACTGGGGAAGTGACTATTTCATATCAAAAATTCAACACAATATGTGAACCCTTCAAAAACATAGAAATACTTAAAGTACACAGGATGCAGAAAAAAGAAAAGTATGTTTATTTTCTATATAGATTTTCCTTTTGGTTTATTTTGCTGCTTTGTCCCATGCTAGATACCATGTGAGTCCCCCCTAAAATAACAAAGATCAGTTTTAATGACAAGAAACCAGTACAGTGCAAAGCAATTCATGCATACAGTTTTGCATGTATGCATTCCTTAGGTAAGTATTCATACCTATCCCAGAGGCTCTTTGATTCCTGAAACGTGTTCAAATGGAACGCTTGGTAGAAAGCAGTTGAAGGATTCCTGTGAGATCCGAGAATCAAATGGAAATGAGGTTGAGAATGTACAGTAAAATCACTACTTTTCAAAAGAAGATGGAATATTTTAGATTTCTAATACAGTGTAACTGCTTTAATAATAAAAAGATTAAAAAACCATGTAAGTTTGCTTAAGACAACACTTTGAAAGAAATTAAAAACTGGACAAAATCCAGCAGACCTCAACAATAATTCAGAATCACAGTTTTGAAATAAAGAGGTAATGCAGAGCAAACTAAATACTAAGTAGCATCCAATTTTGTGTGTGTGTGTGTGCATATAAATGTAACTACTAATTCATAGCCTAATCAACACTATTCTGTACCAAATGCCTTTATAAATATCTATCCTGTTTAGCAGTTTAACAAGGCTGTTCTTAGGTAGTGTATTCATATAAAGTAAGTTAAGCTATTATCTTCACAATGTAAAAACTTTTCTTAGGCTCTGTTAAAAGTAGCAAGGGTTTCATAATTAACAAAGAAGAGTTCTTTCCTGGGTTGGACTTGACATATTTCCACCTTCAAAATCCATTATTTTTATGTGTTTTTTTCTGGTCTATCCAGAATTGTTTGGCAGCTTTCTAATCCTAGCATTGGTACAGTGCCACTTTAAGGGGTAAAAGCCTATTTATCATAATTATCTTTCATTTCTACCATTCTCTAGGGCTATCATCATAGAATCTTAACTGATCGGCTTTTCTGGACTATCTCTCAGTAAGTATGATATACCTTGTATCTAGGGACTGGTTCTACGGGGAACCTCAGCACACTTCTTGGTCTCCCCCACCTCCAGCCTGTACACCTGGGAGCTAACAAAAACTTTGCAACATAACTTTTAAAATTCTTAACCCATGCTGTAGCAGAACAGCAGCAGTTAACAATATGTTTGTTTATTACGTATCACACACTATTCTAAGTGCTTTACACTCATCAACTAAATTATGACAACAGCCCTACCTAAGAGGCAGGCAACATTCTTCTTCTCATCTCATAGATGAGAAAACTGGGTCAGACAGAAGAACTTGCCTTACATCACTGAGCTAGTAGGTGGCAATCTAGTTCCAGAGTTTATGCTCTTATACCACTACACTAAACACATAACAGTGTTAAATTTTGAGCTCTTTAGATCTGTCTCTTTATCCGTTAAATGGCTGCATTACTACCTAGCCTTGAAGGATGGCTGAAGAATTGAGACTATATGTAAAGTTCCTGGCATACAGTGAATGCTCAATAGCTATTATTTTCATGTACAAAATCAGGTTCAGATACAATATGGCAATTATGGGGTACTATTAAAAGTCTTAAAAGTCTGTGCAGAATTATCAGTGCAATAAAAAAAATGACTTCCAAGATGTCAGAGAATCACCAAAGTAACTATTGATTAATTAGGAGTCTAATACGTGTATTTCTCATTGTTTGCCCTACTTCAACTCCTTGCTATTCTTTTAACCCTTTCTCCATTTTTCTCCTAACTACGTCTAAGGCAATCAAAGGCACTGATTAGACCTGCTAATAACAAGAAAAGCTTAAGAGGCTTCTCACTACTGTTTATTTAACAGCTTACATCCTCTTAAGATGTATTTGTCGGCCAGGCGCGGTGGCTCACGCCTGTAATCCCAGCACTTTGGGAGGCCGAGGCGGGTGGATCACGAGGTCAAGAGATCGAGACCATCCTGGTCAACATGGTGAAACCCCGTCTCTACTAAAAATACAAAAAATTAGCTGGGCATGGTGGCGCGTGCCTGTAATCCCAGCTACTCAGGAGGCTGAGGCAGGAGAATTGCCTGAACCCAGGAGGCGGAGGTTGCGGTGGGCCGAGATCGTGCCATTGCACTCCAGCCTGGGTAACAAGAGCGAAACTCCTTCTCAAAAAAAAAAAAAAAAAAAAAAAAAGATGTATTTGTCAGGCCACTTTTTTCACTGTACTTAGAACTATCAGTCTGCCAAATCAAATGAAAACCAACTGAACTAACTGAACATTCAACTTGGGTTTTTTTGTTGTTTCTTTTTGTTTAAAAAAAAAAACAGGCTTGCCCAGGAACATATGGGAACTAGTTTACTATCCTCAAAGGTCTGTTTGGAGACCTCTAGTTTAAATGGAGTGACTCAAAGAGGAAGGTAGTATATACAAGAGAGTAAGAGAGAGTACACTTGGAAGTTATTCTGCAAGTCTAGAATTAAAAATTCATTTAAGAGTACTTGCAATATATTTACAAGGATGATATTCTTTAAAAGAACTTCATTATCTATTATTATTTTTTTGAAGACGAGTTTTGCTGTTGTCGCCCACGCTGGAGTGCAATGGCACGATCTCAGCTCACTGCAACCTCTGCCTCCCGGGTTCAAATGATTCTCCCACCTCAGCCTCCTGAGTATCTGGGATTACAGGTGCCTGCTACTATGCCCAGCTAATTTTTTGTATTTTTAGTAGAGATGAGGTTTCACCATGTTAGCCCAGGCTGGATCTCAAACTCCTGCCCTCAGGTGATCTGCACGCTTTGGCCTCCCATAGCGCTGGGATTACAGGCATAAGCCAATACGCGTGGCCTCTTTAAAAGAACTTTAGATCCTCTGACTTTGGAAATATAAATATTTAATTTAAATCAAATTCATATTCCAAGTAAATTGGTTCCAAATGAAGTCATATGACTTAAGTTATAAAATTCCAGCAGTTTTACAAAATAGTAAAGTATTTCTCTTAAGTCAAATGTCAAAGTAAAAAAAGAACATATTTGTAGTTAGTAGTAGTAAACAAGAACCTGTGAAATAAAATACTGTATAAATGGACCTAAGTTTTTAGAACATATTAGAATACACTTAATTTGCAAAAGCTGACAATTAACAATCACTCTTTCTACATACATTCAAAGTGAAGAAGCCACAGTACATAGTTTCTATAGTACATAGCTATACAATCTATGTACTACATAAAACTTTAAACAGTCTAGATTTTAAGGATAAAAATTGAGACAGTCTTATAAGCTATGAAATTTTGTTTCTGGGATACTTCAACTGGGATGTTATCCATAAACTAAAGGATTTGTAGCAAACAGCAACAATAATTAGTCTCCACACACTGATTAACAGGTATAGATTAAGGGAGTCAAGTCTGTGAAATCACTGATCAAGGAATTAGAAGGGAAAAGAGCCAGTTGTAAATATTGAAGGGCTTGATCATCAGAGAGACTTCTATTTTGGAATGGCATAAAATTGAGGAGATTAAGAGCCCATGGAAAAGGCTGTTAATGGGATCATTTCAACGTTACAGTCTATGAAACCTGAAAGCATGAAGAGATATCTGAAATTAAAAATTTATTGGAAGGAAATGCTGACTTTTATGCAGCTGTGGTCACAAATTCTCTTCCACTCAAGAAGTAAAATTTGAAACCAGTTTTCTAACAGTTTATTTGATATTAATATAAATTACCATTCTAAATATAGAGCCAATGAAGCAATTCTAGGAAGACTGAGATGTGGTTTACACTATACTTCAGCCACCTACACAAAAATGCTGTTTTCCTATTTGTAAACATTCTTCAAAATCACTGAACAAAATATATTCCTTTATCCCTACTTTATATAGTCAACATTCCATCACATTTTCAAATATGTGCTACATCAGAAAATGACTCAATGCACGTGGCATGTCTACCTGTTTTAGCAAGATAGTGTCTTTGTAGGGTAACTAACTACACAACAGGGAGAATAAAACACAAACACTCCATACACCAAACTAAGCTACAAAAATTGTCAAAGCTTAAAGCATAAGGTACTTCAGCACTCAACAAACACCTCTTTCTCTTATCTATGCCAAAATTCAACTTCAGAGATCCCTAAATAGGAACCAAAGAAATACAATAAGCATAAAATCAACAAGCACCATCTCCAGTACTATTATCTGTGGAATTTAAATGATTAAAAATATTCTTTAGGTAAAGGGTTATAAAACAACAAATCGGTGGCTATACTATGGTAGCTCTTCCTTCCTCCTAACTTATTGTCTGCCAAGTAATAAAACAAACTTCTAACTTTGGGAATATTCAAAAGCACTGGTTTAGGGGTTAAAGGTCTGAATATGAGTCTATACTCTGTCACCCAATACCTAGGTGACTCAAACTCTAAGAGTCTCAGTTTTTTTAATCCATAAGAAAGGGGGAAGAGATCACTTTCTTACAAATTGTTGAAGAGATCAAATGAAAGTCTATATACACAGGGCCTGACACAACTGAGCTTGCTTTGTGTTTAATATAGCGTGTTAACAGTTTCCAAATTATGCTGCCTATAAATGAAATTTTAAGAGTATCTCAACATGTACCAAGTGTTCTGTCATTATCAAGGTAATATTCAGACAAACAGAATACTTAAACTTGGAGCTACGTGTACCAAAATATTTAGCACATTTCATTAGATAAGAATTCTGATTTTTGGGGCTCAGTGCTCCCAAGGTATTCCCTTAACACAGCTTTATCATAGCATTATAATTTAACATGCAACAATCACTAAAAGGATACTGAAATCGTTTCAAGATGTATTTTAACAACAGCTTCAAGAAACCTTTAACAGCAACTTACTATAAAAATCTAAATTTCTTATCATGACATTTAAGTCCTTCACTCTGGTTCCTATCAAATTAATAATACCATTTTCCAAATGATACATTCTCACTCTTTCACATCATTATACAAAGTGCCTTCTACCTCTGCATGGAAAACTATCCCCTTCTCTTCTTAGTGACTTAATCTGAATGACCATTTTAAGATTTAGTTCAAGAGTTAGCCTCAAAAGAATGTACAAGTAATAATAACGGGTTACTTCTAAGGACAGAAACTGGGTGGCTGGAGGACAGAGGTGGCAGGGAGGCTTTCAATTTTACTGTTCTATATATTTTGAGTTTTGAACTATATAAATACCTATGAAGAGAATAACTTTTAAACAGAAGTCAGTCTACTACCCTCTCAATCCCAACCTGATCTGATGTTCCAAACTGTTCCCATTAGCACCACTCCATCACCACCTACAATATACGTCAAAGTATACATCTGATCATCATTTTCAAGATGAAAATGCTTGAGATCTAGGAGGGCAGGACAGTCTCACATTTGTATCCCAGTGCTCACTACTTGCAGAGCACCATGAAAGCTGAACTGACATATTGTTTTAAATGTTTTCTTGGGCAATCAACCTACTTAATGAGTATTTGCAAACTTTATTTATTGCCACACAATAGTCAAGTGGCAGGGAAGGGGTGACAAGAAGAAAGTTTGCAATTCTCTCATGAAGCACAACTGAATCTATGGTCTCACATATATAAGGCTAGAAGGAATTTAAGGAGGAATCTTAAAATTTGACAAAGTCTCAAAAAAGAAAAACAGAGAAGTTAAATGACTTGACCAAAGAAACCAGCTAAATGATAGAAGAGCCAGAACTGGAACACAATTCCCTATACTTCTTACAACATCATGACTCCTCTGGACTAAAACATCATCTCCTTTTTTCTGACTACATAAATACCATACAATTATACTTTCATGTTAAAATGGAAGATTCTTGGTATGATTCATAGCATGTAAAGTGGTGATCTGGGAGAGCAGTTTGGACACTGAAATATTAACATTTCTGTGATATACGTTTGCCATATATATTATGTTAAAGATTGGTCAAATTGTTTGCATACATCATTTAATCCTTTAAAACTCTCCCAGCTAGGTACAATCCCCATTTTTCTTTTCGTTTTTTTTTTTTTTTTTGGAGACGGAGTTTCGCTTGTTACCCAGGCTGGAGTGCAATGGCACGATCTCGGCTCACCGCAACCTCCGCCTCCTGGGTTCAGGCAATTCTCCTGCCTCAGCCTCCTGAGTAGCTGGGATTACAGGCACGCGCCACCATGCCCAGCTAATTTTTTGTATTTTTTTAAGTAGAGACGGGGTTTCACCATGTTGACCAGGATGGTCTCGATCTCTTGACCTCGTGATCCACCCGCCTCGGCCTCCCAAAGTGCTGGGATTACAGGCTTGAGCCACCGCGCCCGGCCTTTTTTTTTTTTTTTTTTTTTTTTGAGATGGAGTTTCGCTCTTGTTAACCAGGCTGGAGTACAGTGGCACGACCTTGGCTCCCTGCAACCTCCACCTCCCAGGTTCAAGTGATTCTTCTGCTTCAGGCTCTCCAGTAGCTAGGATTACAGGAGTCCATTACCACCTGGCTAATTTTTTGTATTTTTAGTAGAGATGGTGGTTCACCATGTTGGCTAGGCTGGTCTCGAACTCCTGACCTCAGGTGATCTACCCACCTCTGCCTCCCAAAGTGCTAGGATTACAGGTGTGATTCACTGCGCTAGGCCCAATCCCCATTTTTCATAAGGGGAAACAAAAGGATCTATGCCAACTAGCTCAAGGTGAAATGCAGCAGTTAGATTTTAGCTCAGGTATGTCTGACTCCACTGTCTCTGTAATGGTCACTCATACATGTTAACACATAATTAAATATACACTATTGGTTTTATTTGATCAAAACAGATCCTCTCTCCTTTGTTTTGTCTTCAAAGACTAGGTAAAACGGTACACCAAGCAAAGATTTGTTTTGTTTAACATACAAAACCACTTGATAAAAACTAAATAGTACTCTGTTTTAGAAACTAATGGGCTTTGCACTTTGCTTTGGGAATCCTTTATTCATATTAAATGATAAACTTGTGTAATAATGAAGACGAACAGCCTAAAACTAAAAATAACATTTAAAAGTATGCCATCATTATTTGTAATAATTGACACATTAATCACAAACTCCATCTTCTACATAGCAATATTCTTTTAGTAAAAGCTTATGGGAAAAGAAGCTTCAAGTAATTTAACATTTAGACTTTACTTATTTGTCTTGCCTACTCTAATAGTAGGTATATGTTCCAGGCAAACACTAATAAAATTAATTCAGTTATCTGTGGAATTTTCACTTTACATCAAAATTAAATGTACAACTTAAAAGGATGGAAGCACTTTTTTTTAAACAAAAATTAGCTTGGATACAAAAGAATCAAACTAAGTACTAATTATTTAAGTCTAATTTGAGGCTTTAAATTTGAAAGGTAAGCAATCTAGATGAAATTTAATTCACCTGATTTAAGCATAGAAATTATGCAATACTTTCATGCAGGAAACAATCCATCAATATACTTTTAATATATTACCAAGCCAAATTTGAAGAGTATACATCAAAGTATACTTATTAAAGACATAGAATAATGTGTAAGAATGGTGCAAATTGGCTATTGTTCCTACATTTTTATAATGGAGACCCAGTTTTTGCCCTAAGCAATGCCCAATTAAGAATATAATATTGAGTAATTTGGTATGTTCAAGAATTGCTGTGGGAAAGACATATCAATGATTCAGGTATACATATTCTTTGTGGACTCAATAATTAATACAACACCATTGAAAATAGTAGCCTCAAATCACAAGCCCATTGTGATTTGAATGAAAAACTATACACTTAAATAATTTATACTAATTCAGGAATTTTGCTACACTACCCCTTAAATATGATATTTCTTACTAAAAATCTGCTCTTTCAATTAAGGAATTACTTAGGGATTATCATTCAGGCTACATTTAACCAGACAGACCTGCTTTTGTAAAGCTTCTCCTTCCTCATATTGTAAGTATTTAAAGAGTAATGCAATTAAGAAATAAACAGAATCTTCAGAAAAGGAAATACACACTGGACTAAAACAATTCTTCAAAGAAAGAATGAGAACACTGTTCCTCAGTAGGCACAAGTGTTCCTATTTCTTTTGAGACTATATTTCATGCCATTCCACTGTATTTTCTTCCGTCTTGGTTATCTGCTATCATTCTACACTTCCCTTCCCCCAACTCCTGCCATTTTAGGAAAGGAAGGTCAGAATTCTTTTATACTTTCCTAACTACCATTACTCTGTTAGGAAACAGATTTATTAGTACTTGATTGGCGGGGCTATTTGTTCATAACTGATTCTGATCTTTTTGGGTGCAGAGAAAGATAAGACTCCCATTCTTAGACCCAGTACCATATTTCACTATTTCCAAATTAGTGCTATCAGAATTCTTTTTTTTTTTTTTTTTTTACAGACAGGGTCTTGCTGTGTGGCCCAGGCTTCAGTGCAATACTATAACACTGCTCACTGTAGCCTCCAGCTCCTGGGCTCAGGCAATCCCTCTGCTTCAGCCTCCCCAAACAGCTAGGACTACAGGTGGGTGCCACCAGACCTGGCTAATTTTTAAATGTTTTGTAGAGACAGAGCCTTGCTATGTAGTCCAGGCTGGTCTCAAACTCCTGGCATCAAGCAGTCCTCTGACCCTGGTCTTCCAAAGTGCTGCTATTACAGGCATGAGCTACCGCCCCGGCCCAGGATTCTTAAATAACAAATGAATTGGTATTACATTTATTCTCAGGAAGTAGAGAACATATATACTCCTACCACCAGTTCTATATAAAATGACTTCTCATAAAGGTGATTTAGTTCAAGGGTTGTGATCTCCTAAAGAGAAACAAGTGTTACTATAATAATTACTGGAATCTGTATTATTCAGCACATACAAGGCATCATGTTTTCTATAAAAAATTTACCTATGTTTGCTCTATATGATTTAGTCCACATAAAATTTTATATAAGATGTGTCACTGTGAATATAAAAGGCCACACTTCTACAGATATAGCTCATGGTTTGGGAATTTCGGGTACTTTGGAATATCATAAGGCTTTTTGGAAATCTGTCATTTCCTTTATTTTGAGCCATGTTTATGAATAAAGTATTTTTAGTAATCTGTGTGGCACCTCTGATGAATACACCAATATCAGTTTTTATAATAAACAATGTATCACGTATGTATGATTTTACATTTTTATTACTAACTCCCCAGTAAGACCACTCTTAAAGGTGTAGATAGGCAGAAGATAGTATCCAGTATGTGATTTACACATCAACTGTAAACCTACAAGAGCCAAATTACCTTCACAATCCAACAGATAAATGTAAGCTCCCAAGAAACAGAGATTCAAGTAAGGAATTTCCATCTTTAGAGACTTCAATACAGTGAGACTTTCATGTAACAGTGGTCTAAGATCAAGATAGTTCTGCCTCCTGGTATACACTTAGAGTAAAAAAAGAAAAAAAAGCAGAATTTTGTTTAAAATATATACAAATGTACAAACAAAATGTGTATTTATAGCACATACCAGGACACACCACTTAACATTCACAATGTATAATACTTTATCAGTGGTCATTAGCAAACCACACAAATAAAACCATTAACAAGACAGAAATATCTGCACCAAACGATCCTTAGATTCAGGTTTTCCACAGTCTTTTGGACACAGATGACAGCTCACAATTGCAGCCATTCATAAGAGTTCCTGGAATGCGGCCTACAGAGTTCACATTGGTCGGCTATCTATGGAAAGTGATTTGTACTGTGTTCCTTTTCCAAAAGGGCCAGTAATATTTTGCGCCTCCTCTCATTTACAGGAGACTGTTAAGTGTGTTAAACAAGTTTTATAAAGTTCACTATAAAAGTAGCTAGACTTTAAGAACTATATTTTCAACCATCACATCCACCAGTTTACACAAAATCAATTTCAAGAGTCTCAACAACTGACCATAAACCTTTCTAATGAAAATGGCCAGAAAGACAAACTTACCGTAATTAATAATGTAGTCAATAGGCAATGCTAGTTGAGAACTTTTTGCATATACAAGCATCAGCCTTTTAAAGATGTGATAGTATTAACATGTATTACTATGAGGCCTGGTTCTTTAATTATAATTGATTTCAAAATTGAGCCAATACAGAACCTTGTATTAGGTACTGGAACCAAAATCACAAGGAAGAGTTTTCAATGTATCAACCTAAACTACCTCAATCTTTTTAATTTCCCATTTTCCTTCCTTTTCTCAAAGAAATAGACTGTATACTAAAGTCCGAAAATTTTTTTTAAAAAAGCATACATCTTATTTACAAATGTTTCCTTAGGAGCTGAAATATGTCAAACTACTTACAAAGTTTAAATCATAATTACTCAAGACCTCTCACTCTAGTTGGTTTTATTTCACATTTGAATGACTACATGTAACACTGTATGCAGATTTAAGGTGGCAACCCAAAATCACATAAAAATTAAAATTTTCAGTTACGATAGTACTGTCTCCTCAAAAGTACTCATCCCAGTAATTTAAACATATGCCTAGAAAACTGTTATTTAATTTCAAACACAAAATTTTTAAATGCCCTTTTTTTTTAACCAATGCTTTCTATTAAAAAAAAATAAAAACAAAAACAAAACAAAAAACTATTTCTACTTAATGGATTTATTCCTTCACCAGGTATGTTGAACCAGTGACAAAACAGTCAAATGTGTAAGATTACATCTTGGAAACTAGCATGTCAAGTTAAAAACCAATGAAAGACTATAACAAAAATTAGAAATGAACATTTGGTAAGCAATGTAGATTTTAAATGATTGGGGTGTGGGAGGGAAGTGTCATGTTTAAAATAGGACTGCACATTACATCAAAACCCTACAGTGAATTAACTGTTGCAATTAATAAGAACACTGATACAGTAGTATCTGTAGTTCAAATTTCACAAATTTGGAAATGAGATTGTTCAGATTACCAACTCTTAATACAGGTAAGAGGAAAAATAAATGCATTTCTGATGTCATACCCTAAAGAATACATTTCAGAGTTTGCATCTATCAACAGAACTCTCTGCTTCGTGCCTTATCATCGTATTATGCTGTAAACTCAGAGAGGTGTGAAGAGGTGTGAAAATGTGTAATCTGCATTCTTAGGGTGGGTGGGTGGGGGTGTGTGTGGTGTGTGTGGTGTGTGTGTGTGTGTGTGTGTGTGTGTGTACAGAAAGCAGGTTAGGTCAGGAAACCAGTCATCATTTCTTGAAGAGATATGGGGTAGCATACAGGATCAGAGGTAAGCAAAAGGTTATTTACCAACTTATCAGGAAAAAATTGGCTTCTGGCGGCTAGAAAGGGAAGATGCCTGTTGATTATTACCAAAGGTGAAAAAATAAACTCAATCTGTGTTACAGGTGTGTCCCTATGTGTGACAATGGGAGCAACTATAAAAGTAGAGGGATTTTTCTGAGTGGCTTTTGGAATCAGTTTACTTGGTAGTCCCATTCATGCAAAATTTCTCAATGACTAGCTAGCTGAGCTCACTTATGGACACGTGGTATTCTCTAAGAGTTCTCAAGTGAAGAAAGACTCCCCATAAGCAAGTCACCTACAAAAAAAGATGAACTTTAAATTACAAAAAGGAGAGAAGATGAATAAATTCAGTGAGCATTTTTCAAACCAACACAAGCACATAACAAAAATACAAGGCTAATTAGAAATGAGAAGTTAAGAAAAAAACGTGAAGGAACTCAGAAGAAACCATAGGAAGAGAAAGCTTTAACATATATATCATTGTATTCGTCTACATACTAATTATTCTGGAAATCCATATTAGTTTTGATCTTTTAAAAACACCTAAAATTAGCCTCTCAGTAAACAAAAACCACAGCAAAGAAATGTCTAACTGTAAAATTCCTGAAACTTTTTCTATACTTTTTAAATATAATTTTAAAACATTGCAACAAGTCAGCTTTAAAAAATTTGAAATATGTATGTCAATTTACATGTGACATTTTCTCAAAACCACTAAAAATCCTCATTAAACCATAACCAAATATCAGCTGTTGTGGTACTGGTGTAGCAATACACCAATTCTTATTTAAGACATTAAAAAAACTTCCCTAAATACAGGGAACCAATTATTGACATTTACACTATAAACTTAGTCTTAATTTCAAAAATTATAGCTTTCACTACAGTTAAAAGAGCGATCTCAACCTCCCTTTCCTATAGTAGAAAGACTGATGGAAGATAACATCTTTCCAGTACATTTTTTGCTTAACAACAAAAAATAATAATATCTTAGAGAAGTCTCTGGGAAGACTCATGACCTTGTTACCTCCTTTAATCAAAAGGCTGAACTAAGTATGATCTTCAAAGCCGGGCTTGACATTTCATCATTATGTCTCCAGCTTTCCAGATACACTGAAGGAGATTCCTTACATGGATTTTTTTTTTCACTAGAGGGCCTTCTGGTTTTCCAGAAAGGAAAACTTGTAAGTAGTTTTGTTTCAGCCTCAAAACTCACACTGACAAATCTCTCTGCCTTAAGTGTTCGAGTGTGATTGATATGTAAGAAACGGACAATTCTATGGGAGAATAACATACTAGCTATCATCATTAAATGGTAAGATTAAGCTAAAATTCACCTTTCTGAGTAAACAATGTTGCATCCCTACCCATTTTAGTGCTTTTAAACAACTGTGACGAGACCAATTCGCTCATTACACACTTTGACATCAGCATCAGCAGCCTAAATCAATTTTACCAAACACTAAGTTTTATATTTAAAAATGCTAAAGGACCTCAGTTGACAACACATCTCCCAAAGTTGCATCCTAAGCTGCAATGTTGGCCAAGCATTTCTATCAAATATTTAAAATAAAGATTTCCTTACCTGTCTTCATCACCATCAACAGGAATAGCTATGCTGAATACAGAGGTGGCCAGACTGTTCATAGGTGTTAGCTGAAGGGGGTTTGTCAGGGCATCTGCAACAGGCGGCTTCACAACAGGCTTATTTTCAGCAATGAGAGAAAGTGGTGGTTGAGGTAGGGGTTCTGATTTTCTTCTAGTATCGTCGACTTGCCCGACTAAAGGCTGGGTCTGAGTCTGAAACTGGTTTAGGTCAGACTGTGGTAGACTTGTTGGTGCACTGTGTGTTCCTTGCACTAACGGTGGCCCAACGTGCTGGATTATGTTGCTGCTCCTGCTGACTGGCGTATGGCTGCTCAGCTGTTGTGACTGGGCTAGAGGCGCGGGTACATTTGGCATAGTAACAGAAGTGGTAGACACACCAGGCACGCTTGGAGCGGGCACAGCTGCAGGCACGTTTGGAACTCCGGGCACCACGGCGTGAGGGCCACCAGGTACGGCTGACAGCGGACCACTGCCACCCATCTGCGGCGGAGGCACGGACTGGGGCTGCCCAGCCCCGGCAGAACCCATGCCCGCCTGCACCACGCCTCCCACAGCAGCCGGGGACACTCCAGCCGGCTGACACGGCGCGGCCTGCCCGCCTTGCGCTGGTCCCGGCCGGGGGGCCACCGCTTCGTTGGGCTGGGAAGACGCGCCCAGGAGCTGCGCGCCCACCGAAGAGGCATTCTGGCCGGTGCCCACGGGAAGGCTGACCGCCGTGGCGGGGCTCGCTCCGGCGCCGGTGGACGAGGGCTGCGCGGGGCTTGGCGGTTGCAGGCCGGCCACGTGCTGCTGCAGGTACTCACTCTGGCCGGAGGGCTGGACGGGCAGCAAATGTCCGGGTGGTATCTGAGGCTGAGGATACGCGAACTGCTGGGGCTGCGGCGTCGCAGAAGCGCCGACAGCCGGGCCTGGCTGCGGAGGCAGGGGCATAGCCGGCTGAGTCAGGGTTACATTCGTCGGCGGCAAAGTCTGTCCTCCGGGCCCCGTTCCCTGGGGCTGGTTTGGCTGCGAGGCTGCCATCATCGGCTGTGGCCCGGTCGCGGCTCCCGGGAACGGCGGCAGCGGAGCCGAGCTCTGAGCCACAGCCCCACCTACGGGTGGCGGCGGAGGCTGTGGCTGCCCAACGCTAAAACTCTGCGGCTGGGCCAGAGTGGGCTGGCTCATTTTCTCCGACGGGGGTAGCTGTGACACAGCAGTCAAGGAGCTGTCAGTTCCCGAGTCGGGCCCGTGCGCCCCCTGCATGGAAGCCACCACTACCACCACCGACCCTCCCGTGGCTCCCAGGCCGCTGTCCCGCTCTGCAGTCTGGTCAAAAGTATTGCTGTGTCTAATGCAATCCCCAGATCTAGTCAGGACGCTGCTGTCCGAATCCCTCTCATAGTATTCCATACACGTCCATCGGCCGCGTCGATAGGGCTCTCCGCTCCCGTGGTCCAGCTTGATCACACGAAAACGGGAACTACAAGTGGTGGGAGGCTGAGATGGGGTTGCAGTCACTGGCCCGGCGGATGAGCCCGCGACCTGGGGGCCGCCGGGTGCTCCGGAGGCGGGGGACGAAGTGGCGGCCGCCGCCAGGGTACTGGCAAGCGCCCCAGCCACGCTCCGGGTGGAAACAACTCCTCCTCCGTTGGCGGGAGCAGCCGCCGCCGCTGCCAGCTGCCCATCCAGAAGGAGGTTTGGGGAGACGGTCCCGGGAGTCTCCGCATCCCCAACATTGTTAAGTGTCTCTTCGGAGGAGCTGCGCTCGCAGACCTCCTCAGGGCCATAATCCGTGGCCCGAGAGACGTCGAAAATCTCGGAGGAGACGTCCTCTGTGCGTGACTCGTCCGGGTCGTCCAAGCTCTCGGTATCCTCAGTGATGCTGGTGGCCACCTGGGCCGTGGTGACACTGGTGATCTGGAAGCAGCTCTTCTTCTTGGCCGGCATCTTGGACATGGTGAAGAATGCTAGAAGGCAGAGAGGCACGCCGGCTCCTCTGGGTCCTGCCAGAAACCAGGGAGGGCAGAACACTGGCCCCCAAAGACAAAGTCCGAGTCTGCGCTGGGGTCTGAGGCCCGCCGCTGTAACAGTCACGGGCTGATCCAGGCGCTGGCCGCCCGGTGAGACATCCTCCTCCTCGTTTCCTTCTCTGTGTTGGTCTCTTCGGCTCTGCCCCTGTCTCAGTCCCGCGGCGGCTCCTCCTTCCTTTTCAGCTCCCGCAGCCGCGGCGCCTCAATTCAATTCCCTCAGAGGCGGCGAGAGCGCGAACCCAGGGGCGGGCCGGCTGCTTCCTCTCCCGTCTCCCAGCAGCGGTGGTCAGTCCAGCTCGGCGCTCGGCGCGGTCAGCAGGCCTTGGCTGGGGGTGGGAGTGGGAGGGCGAGGAGGAGGAGGAGGAGGAGAAGGAGGTGGAGAAGGAGGAGGAGGAGGAGGAGGAGGAGGAGAAGAAGGAGGAGGAGGAGGCGGCGGCGGCGGCGGCGGCGGCGGCGTGAGGGGCGGTGCTGCCCCGCTCGGGCTCCTCAGGCCGGTGTCGGCGTCAGCTCTGGGCCCTCGGACTGAAGCGGCGAGTCTGGAGTCGGAGATGCCTGATTCAGCCGGGAGCCGCGGGCCGGGGCTGGCTGCAGGTCCGCGGGCGGGCGGTGGGGCTGCAGCGCGGGCAGGCGGCCCTCCCTCCCCGGCTCTAGCCGGAGCTCAGTCCCAGGGACATGTCGACTGTCTCTGGCGGAAACCCGCTCTGGGGGAGGGGAAAGCCGGCTCGGTCCTCCCCTCAGAGGGGGAACCACCCCTGCGGGCGGGCGGCGACGGCGGTCTCGGCCTCTCCTCGCGGCTTCTCTCAGAGAGGGGCGGTGGCGGCGGCGGCAGACCGCTGGCTCGGGAGCGGAGGCGCCCCGGCTGTGTGAGGTAGCGGTGGTGGCTTCTTCGGCTCCTTCTCGGTGTGCCCAATTCCTAAACCCTGGAGAAACTGAAATTCAAACTGCTGAAGCGGCCGCTGCAGCTCCCTCAGCTGGGCCAAGATGGGGCTGAAATGGCCGCGCCAGGGATGCTGGGAGGAGCAGCAGCCCCGCTGCCGCCGCCGCTGCCGACTAAAATGCCGCCGCCGCCGCTGCCGCAGCCACCGCCAGCGCCGCAGCCGCCGCCGTTCCGTGACGCACCGGCGTCGTGACGTCACCGCTCCGCCTCCTCCGGTTTCCTGCAGTTTCGCGTGGAACCTGGGGGGGGGCCGTGGGCGGGGCTAAAGGTTAAAAAAGGGAGCGGTTTCTTTATTTAAAATTTTTTAAATTTAAATTTTGATCTGAAGGTTCTTTAAGAATTGACGAACTAAAGGCAATTTTAAATTCCAAGCCTAGAGAAGCTAAAAACGAGCTAATCAAATGTTTTTCTGTCGGTTTGTTCTCAGACATTGAAGACTGGAGGTCATGTGCTCGTTTCTAATGTTTAGCAAAATCTTAGTGAAACGAGGGCGATAGGAATGGGGGCTGGGGAAAACTTAGATGGGATAAAAAGAGTCCTGGAAGAACTAAATCGCTTGAAAACTTCTGAAAATAAATGTTGACCATTGTAGTCAGAGGAGTAAAATGTACAGAGAAATGGGGATGATTAAACAAGAACAGCAAGCCAGATTGAGTCAGAAAATTATCTTCCTGCCAGAAATGCTGTCTCCAACAACGCATCAAGGGATGGTTACTTGCCCAGGGTGAAGTCAGTTTTAAAAAAAGCTTTAAGGGTTACCAACATATTCCCAAATTGCCTGAATTTGCTGTGATTCCAGGATTCATTTAAACTTTTGAGACTTTTTAATTTCAGCACGAAATCAGCTTATGGGCTTTATAAACGTAGAACCTGCTGCATTATAGTTCTTTTTGTTTATTCTAGAACTGTTAGTAGCAGCCAGGGTGTATATGATTTGGATTGGGCCACGAACAACCATAACGAGTGATAAAGCACCCTTTCCTGTCCCAGTACAAAGAACAACTATGAAAAGAAAGTATTGGCAAATTTATTATCTTGTAGCTAATTCCTGGCCAAAGAAAATGGCAAGGCCATTCTTTTAAGCAGTTAAAAAAAAATGGGGATGGGTCTTAAACTTTGACATACTAAAGCAGTCATCATTTAGGTAAAATCTAAGTCTTAATGGAAATCAAGATTTCATATCTACTGCTATGAAATCTTGATCTACATTAATGCTTAGATTTTAGCAATCATATCATGATAACTTAAATCAGTAAATCATTGAACTCGGTTCTCTAATCTTTGAAGAATAGAAATACTTTCTATCCCAAAAGATGTTTTGAGAATTAAATTTGCGGAGACTTTTTTAGGTCTTTAGTTGTAATTTATAGAGCTAGGTCTTTTAACGTTAGTGGAAACCATGCCCTCCGAACCCAAGTGACTGAAGTCAGAATGTGAAATAAGACCACATAATAACATCCCTATTTCTTAAGGGGGTGGGCCAAAGTAACAGAACAAAGTGTAACGTTATGCTATTGTGGCAAAGATAACTAAGGGAATGTTTCCTTTCTAAATCTGTAATTTCAGTAATTGTTAGAGGCAGTTTTACATCAATAAATTAGAGCAAATGGTTAAACCCAATTTGAATTTATGAAAGCTTAATTTTGGATTCATTTACTAGATTGTTTAAAGTGGTTATCAATGGGTAGTGTTGATGGTGGTGCTTTTGGAAAAATGAGTATTATATGCCTGCTCATCTTTTTATATTATCTTATATAAACTTCCTGATTACTTGTTATGACACTCTTAAATCATACATTTAAAGGAAAAATCTTAAAGTGATCTGTAAAACCATTTCCCCTTAAAAGGATATATTATGAGGTGAAAGGAAAGATAAAGATAAGAAGAGATCAAGAAGTGGACAAATTTCTGGTAAGGAGGGGGCTAAAGATGTTAAAAGACATCTTAGGAAAAGCATGTGATTTATAACTTTTAAAAGTCTCATTTAGATGGTTAAGGATTTATGTTTGTGTTTAAACTAATAGTTCTCTTGAAAATATTGTTTTCCACAAGTTTAAAGGTCCTAGCTACTTTTATACATTTGCCCTTAAAATTCATTGCATCAAACTGCCATGAAGAAATAAGAATTCTGATTTTTGCAAGTCAGTTTGAAATCAATGTGGAGGACAAAAAGTGGCATAGCTATATGTAAACAAAAAAAACTGTGTAATTCATAAGTTGGTCCACAAAGGATTGAAAGCCTTTAAATAACTAAATGATAAAAAGCAGTATGTACGTGCAAGTACACATTCTCCCTGTATAGAGAGTTGTTAATAAGGAACATGGTAGCCTAACTCACTGGAATAAAGAGATCCCCTGGAGTACCAAACCTCAAGACTAAGAGTCTTAATGCAATTACCAGGCTGCATTCCTGTACCTAGAGACCATACTGGAGGCTGTGGGAATCCTCAATTACTGCTCTTAGAGCCCCCAACTTGACTGTTTCTTCTGTACCTGGTACTTTTTTCAAATACTTCAAATTGCAGTGATGCATGGGAGGTACATTTAGAAAACATAATGCAGTGGAATAAAAGCACTTAAAAACTAAGGACAGTTTCTACTGATGAAAATAAAAAACTGCTGCAGTAAGATCTTTTCATCACCTGTAAACATCATACCCCGAAATTTTACTAGGTTGTTATCTATCCATATCAGTACCAGTTGGTAAATTATTCAATAGTCAGAAAATCCTGGAATGTAAACTCTAGATACTCAAGAAAACCTGACTTTTTTTTCAATAAATGTATATTATATTTAAAATAATAATGATACATTAAACATTATGGGATAAAGAAAGTACTTTCCAAAGAAATTAAGCAACTGCCTAGGCAAAGAGAAGTAACCCTTTAGCATTAATACTATCAGTTAGACAGTGACATTTATTGAACATTCCCTGTGTTGTATATTAAGAATTGGACTACCTATATCCCAGTCAACAATTTTTTCCAGAGTTTAGAAGTAGCTTATGCTTATTTTCTGTGTTTTTGTTACCAAATTGTTATTAGTGTGGTGCAAAAGTAATTGTGGTTTTTGCTATTTGCTTGATGGCAAAAACTGCCTACTTTTGCATCAACCTAACAGAAAAATACAAAATGGAGAAATAGTTTTCAGGTTTCACAAAGCATTTGCTGGAATAAATATCAGTTGTCTAAACAGTACTTGACTTATGACTATAATTTTCCTGGGATTCCATTTCTGGGACAATATCATATTAACAAACACTTTCAGTGAGACCATTGTATGATATTACCCAAAAGGGCAAAAAAATGCAGGGAGAAAGAACTAACAAAATTCCATGAATACTTTTATAAAGAAAAATACAATTCGATTGAGATGCATAAATGCTTACTTGATAATGACGTATTTTATCGAATACTCTTTTTGAGTTTACTGTGAAACAATGTCTTTTTTTTTTTTTCAATAATGAAGATTTCCTTGACTTTCAAAGACCTTTGAAGTTCAAGCAAAATGTAGCAATTTGGTAAAAGTAAAGGGTGCATTTCAAACTGATGATAAACATAATGTCCTATTAAGACCTGTATTATATTATTAGGGAATTTAACTTAGAATGTAAGACATTAGCTCTGTGGTTTTACAATGTAGTTTAAATGCTGTAACAGAAAATCCAAACAAAATTCATTAATAAGTATATTGCTTCTGTTTTTTTTGTTTTTAAATATTATATGTGGTCACTCAGGATAAAGTTGGTTTTTTTTTTTAACTACATTTCCTAGTTGGACAAATCAAAAGTAAGCTCCAGTTTTGCTATAACATCGTTTTGTGATTGCTGACAAGTCTATTAATCCCTCAATTTCCTACCACTAAAAAGAAATAACTTTGTGGTAAAGAGGTGTTAAACTACCAAACCCAATGAAAAGGTATAAAAACGGTCACAGATGTGGCAGTGCTTTGGCATCTTCAGGAGAAAAGATAGCAACTCAATGTGATGCTATTAGCAATACCATTTGTTAATTTAAAAAAAGAAGAAAGCAGTTACTCGATATCCATGATTTTATGGAGAAGCCATATTCTGTCATAGATGAGCTATTTACAGACATTCAATGGCACATTCTTTGACAAAGTGGATCATCACTGTCTAGTCTTTCTTGTATATGAATTTGAAGTATTTATTAAAGTTGTAACATACCTGTAATTTTAAGTTGTAAAACTTTAACACTCACAAAAGAACATTGAAAGACTGCAAATTTCTAGACTTCGGGGTTCTAATTCCCTCTGTATGTTACCACTATTGGCTTATAAAATTTTTAAAAATGTGAGTATAGAAACATATAAACTGTATTTACACATGAAGGATAGCTTAAATGCTCTGGACTGATAATCTGAAGGTCATTCTAACCTGGCTGACTGAACTACTTTTAATTCGTAAACCAAAGTTTTGAAAGGTACAGATAGAATCTTGACTACCTTGCATTCCCAGTTATGTTTTAATTCCAAAATAACTAGCTCTTTAGTGACTGGAAACAAAACACTTTTAGCATTTAACTTTAGAATACTTGAAATCCTACTTTAAAGCTCAACCCATGATCCATGTTTGCATAAGGATTTGGGTGTTACTTAAAATGGTCATGTAATGAGCTGCTTCTCTGCAATTAATATTCACTCCCTTCCCCCATCCTTAATGTGGGATCTTTGAAGGAAAAGGAAGCCACCAAACTAAAGACACAGGGAAATGCAAAATCAAGGTGAAAAGTTAACCAGAGGGTTGTTTTAATTTTGGCTATCAAATCCCTAGTGAATAATAGTAACGATATTGTTTTGACACCCATTTTGTGGCCTTTACCTATTGTTAAATTGACTAGATGTGAATATATCTTCAAATGTTTAGAATTTTGATTCTTCCCCATTGCCTCTAGATTTTGATACTAATCATTTTTCTTTGCATGTTGTATACATTTACTCAGCAACTAATCTAATTCTAGATTTTTAGCTTATCCACATTTCATTTTTGTTTGTTTCATTGGTATTTCATCAGTACAATGGCTCTACCCTCCAAGGAAAAAAAAATCAGCACAATGGCTCTACCCTCCAAGGAAAAAAACATCAGCCCCTCCCACAAAAATGCATATATTCAAGAAAGATCAATTATATTGTGATGATTCAATCATGTTAAGTAATCACCACTGAATTTCTTTAACTACTCTATTCAAAATAATTTGTGTATTAATATTTCATTTGAGATACTTTATTTCTGTGAAAGAAAATTTATCATGGTAACATCAAACTTGTGTCTTGAACAAACAACTCCAAATATAATAATACCAGCTCTGGTGGCTCATGCCTGTAATCCCAGCACTTTGGGAGGCTGAGGTGGGCAGATCACCTGAGATCAGGAGTTCGAGACCAGCCTAACCAACATGGAGAAACCCTGTCTCTACGAAAAATACAAAATTAGCTGGGCATAGTGTCTCATATTTGTAATCCCAGCTACTCAGGAGGCTGAGGCAGCAGAATCACTTGAACCCGGGAGGTGGAGGTTTCAGTGAGCCGAGATTGCACCATTGCACTCCAGCTAGGGCAATAAGAGCGAAATTCCATCTTAATAATAATAATAATAATAATATTAACTCTACTTCTTCATGCATTCGGCATATATTTAGAAACCTGGCTGGGCACAGTGGCTCACACCTGTAATCCCAGCACTTTGGGAGGCCAAGGCGGGCAGATCATTTAAGGTCAAGAGTTTGAAACTAGCCTGGCCAACATGGTGAAACCCTGTCTCTACTAAAAATACAAAAATTAGCTGGGCATGGTAGTGGGTGCCTGTAATCTCAGCTGCTTGGGAGCCTGTGGCATGAGGATTGCTTGAACCTGGGAGGCGGAGGTTGCAGTGAACCAAGATCACAGCACTGCACTCCAGCCTGGGACAGAACAAGACTCCCTAAGAAACTACTATGTTGGCCTCTTTGCTGGACTTGGGGAAAACAGTTGTGAACCAGACAAGAAAAGCAAAGTCCTTGTTCAAATAGGTCTTATATTTTAGTAGGGGAAACAATCACCAAAGAAATAAGCAAAAATATGTAATTTCAAATATTCATAAGTATTAACAAAAAAATGAAACAACAATGCAAGGGAGGGAGGCAGTGTATCTTACTCAGATATCCTGCAGGTAGGCCTGAGGAAGTGTTCTTTTAGAAGGACAAGCTCATTGGGGGAGCATTTTAGGAAGGGCGACAGATGAAGACAATGGCTTTGTGCTGGAAACCAGTATGTGTTTGGGAGGGAGCTGGGGGCATCTGAGTAGGCAAGAGCCAGATCATATGGACGTTGTTGGCCAGGTGAAGGAACAGGTTTTTTATTTTAAATGTAATGAGATGCTACAGGCAGGTTATAAGCAGGGGATTAACATGATCTGATTTACATTTAAAAGGAAACCTTTAAAAAGAATCTTCTTAACCTGTAATAGTTTATAATATATTATATATTATGTTAAGAGAGATCTAAAAATATGTGGTCAAAGATAAGTTTCTTTTTGTAGGGGTATACTATTTGTGTGATACCAAAATGGAAGAAATATTTAACAATCTATATGACATTTCTTATAGAGATTTAATAACTTGGTTGCAAAATGACTAAGTTCCTGTAACAGAGAAATCTTTTTCTCAATGAAACCTTAACTTTAATTTAAAGGCAGTGATTTCGATTATTTAAGAGAAGCTTGGGCGGGCATGGTGACTCACACCTGTAATCCAGCACTTTGGGAGGCCGAGGCGGGTGGATCATGAGGTCAGGAGTTCGAGACTAGCCTGACCAACATGGTGAAACCCCGTCTCTACTAAAAATACAGTAAAAAAATTAGCCGGACATGGTGGCATGCACATGTAATCCCAGCTACTCAAGAGGCTGAGGCAGGAGTATAGCTTGAACCTGGGAGGTGGAGGTTGCAGTGAGCTCAGATTGTGCCACTGCACTCTAGCCTGGGTGACAGAGTGAGACTCCGTCTCAAAAAAAAAAAAAAGACAGAAGTTTGAAATGCCCCACTTAAAAAAAACAACTGGACAACAGTGAAAAAGAAGTCATTTTGTTTAAATGTAATTATTAAATAAGTGTGACAAAAATAGAGCTAATTTTAGGGATGCTCAGGGCTGAGACTCCTTTTTTTTCAATAAGATAAAAATCTACATAGGCAAATCTAGGGACACTTTAAAGAGTTCAAGCAGTCATAAAAGGGTCATAGAGAGAGGGACCTCCTCTGGAAGAGGTAGGTAGAAAGGTCTTGCATTTTGGTATTGGTGGATTGCTTTTCTTTTAGAAACTACGTTCTTTTCCTTGTCCAGTACAATTGAACAGTAGATGATTTCTACTCTGTTTCACAGGCTATTTCTTTATTAGCAAGGTTACAGGTCTCGAGCACCAGTAAGGACAACTGGCCTGGGCACTTTCTTCATATCTCCCTTTATCTTCTCTCAACTTCAGGCCTATATGTACAAAGGTTAAATTTGTTCTTACTCAGCTAAAATCTAAAGCAAAGCCAGCAGAGGCCATTATTACTTTCTCTAGAGGACACAAAGGTAATCTGTTTTCCTAGTTGAACATGGGAGAAGAAACACCTAGATGTTTTATACCATGAGCCTATGAACCTCCACATCTAGGTGTTTTATACCATCTAGGTATAAATTCTTTTTGCTTGGAAATTATAAACATCTAGGTATAAATTCTTCTTGCTTGGAATTTATACCACCTATTCACATTTACATTGGAGACTTAATGTAAATGTGAATAGGTGGTATAAATTCCAAGCAAAAAGAAGAAAGTTTGCTTATCTTATCCAATACTTTTGAAATATATTATTATTTGATAGCATTTGGAGTTTTATAAGATATGACAAAACATTAAGACTAAAAAAGGAAGGCTGGGCACAGTGGCTCACTCCTGTAATCCCAGCACCTTGGGAGGCTGAGGCAGGTGGATCATCTGAGGTCAGGAGTTCGAGACCAGCCTGGCCAACATGAAGAAACCCCATCTCTACTAAAAATACCAAAAATTAGCCAGGCATGGTGGCGGGCACCTGTAATCACAGCTACTTGGGAGGCTGAGGCAGAAGGATCGCTTGAACCCGGAGGCAGGGGTTGCAGTGAGCCAAGATAGTGCCATTGCACTCCAGCCTGGGCAACAAGAAGGAAACTCTGTCTCAAAAAAAAAAAAAAAAAAAAAAGGAAAGAAAAAGATAAAGAAAAGGATAGCATGTCAAAGTTATTTCGCAAATTCTTTAAGGGGTACACGTGCTCGTGTTGCATTTTTGTTAAATATCATCCTAAAACTCTTAGAGTATTTTACAACTTAATTATAAATTAAAGTTTACAAATACTGGTCATATTACTTTAAAATAGCACGTCGTTATGGGTAGAAAAATATTACCCAAATTTTATAGCCCACTTTATTAATGAACTTTGTTTCTAGCTGACTTTTTTTTTTTTCTTTTTGGAGATGGAGTCTCACTCTGTCTCCCTGCTAGAGTGCAGTGGCATGATCTTGGCTCACTGCAACCTCTACCTCCCGGGTTCAAGTGATACTCCTGCCTCAGCCTCCTGAGTAGCTGTGATTACAGGCATGCGCCACCATCCCTGCCTATTTTTTTGTATTTTTAGTAGAGATGAGGTTTCACCATGTTGGCCAGTCTGGTCTCAAACTCCTGACCTTCTAGTTGACTTCTGTTCTCAAAGGTCAAAGTCATTTTGAAAGTGAACATTTGTCATTTGTTGAAAATCTTTAAAAATGTTAAATATGGTAGAATACCAAGTAAAAAAATTAAAATTATATTATGCCTTTAAAAAAATGGCATGTATGCATAGGAAAAGAATTTGGGAGAGATAACATCAGAACTTTAATAATGGCTATCTCTAGGGGATGAGATAATAGGCATTTTTTTGCTTTATATATTTTTATATTTTCAAAATTTCTGCAATGATCACATATCATTTTTATTTAAATACATTACTTTTGTATATTTAAAAAATGTACCCACAGACTACAGGCTAAGCCAAAAATAACTTTGTAAAGGTGTTATAACAACAGACGAGATTATGGTTTTAGCTGTTGAGTTTTGATAACTGATAGTTCATAAATGCTATCCAAAGATAAATTGTCCCTTGGGAATAGTATATATTTGAATGCCTTCAAAGATAATATTAGAAATAAGGGCCGGGCGGGGTGGCTCATGCCTGTAATCCCAGCACTTTGGGAGGTCGAGGTGCGTGGATCACGAGGTCAAGAGATCGAGACCATGCTGGTCAACATGGTGAAACCCCGTCTCTACTAAAAATACAAAAAATTAGCTGGGCATGGTGGCGCGTGCCTGTAATCCCAGCTACTCAGGAGGCTGAGGCAGGAGAATTGTCTGAAGCCAGGAGGCGGCGGTTGCAGTAAGCCGAGATCGCGCCATTGCACTCCAGCCTGGGTAACAAGAACGAAACTCCGTCTCAAAAAAAAAAAAAAAAAGAAAGAAAGAAATAATTAGTGCCTTTTCAGTTGAATCGAACTAATGCAGAGAAACTTTTAAGAGTTAATTTACGAAACACAAAAGGATTTTAGAAAGGAATTACAAGGACAGAAAAATAATTCAAATATTAGAAGCAAGGTTGAAAGAGAGTGGGGTGTCAGGAAACCTTTGTTCTGTTATAGTCTCTGCAGCATTGTATCTAGCTGTGTGTCTGTGAACATGTCATGATCTCACTGGGTCTCAGTTTCTTTAAAATAACAGGGTTGACTAAACATGACTATTTTCATGCTAAGACTATGAATCTAAATTCCTCCAAACAAATTTGGATTCTTGGTTTTACATGCAGCAGTCAATATATAAATGGGTCCAGAAGATGTCTTTGCTTCAGCATTGGTAATACTCAAGTGTGCTGGTTATTGTCCGATTCCTCTCTTCTCTATCATTGATTCCTTTCTCTTCTCTATCATTTCCCTCCTCTTCTCTCCATTCTTCCATTCCAGGAATGGGGTGCTCTGGCCCTCATCACCAGGGATCCCTTGTCTTGCCTGGGTTCAGTCAATGAGAACTGCTGGCAGGAGGTCAGAGGACAGTAGAAAAAAGAACTTGGTGTATTTCTTTCCCCCTCCCTTTGAACTAGGCTGAGATTCTGGTAGTGATAGCAGCCCTCTACAACTGCATCCCCTATCAGATCCCCTCCCACTGGCTCTAACTCTCATTAGGCTGCTTCAGATCAAAGTGTAGTGATGGCATCCTAATATGCTAGCCTCTGAATGCCTCCACATTCCTTGTTTGGACACTTAACTCTGCCCAAATTTCTGTAATTGTTCTTTACATTAGTTTGTACTCAAAATCCCCTTGGAACCGTGCCTTCAGTTCCTGCTAGGACTACATCCAAGTCATTTCTGTTTTTTCTGATTCCTACAACTTTGCTCAAATTCATTGCTTCCTATCTTACTCAGAGTAAGAGTCAAGTCTGACAATAGCCTACCTGATTGGTGCTGTGCTCACTCTACTCCAGCCACAGTGATCTCCTTGCTATTCTTCTAGCTTACCAATGTACCCTCCTGCCTCAGGACCTTTGCACTTACTATACCTTCTCCTTACTCCCTAAGCTGTTTGCATAGCTAATTCTCTCATCTTCAGGTCTTGGCTCAAATGTCATCTTTTCAGTGAGGACTTCCTGACTATGCTATTTAAAACTGCAAGCCTCTCCACCTCCCGTCCCTCTCTTCAGCTTGATTTTTCTCTTTAGCACACTTATAACCTTCTAACATACTATATTATTTACTTATTTTGTTTGTTGTCTCTCTTCCCATACTAAAATGGATTATTCCAAATGGAGAGGGTTTTCATCTGTCCTGTTGATTCTTATATTCTCAGAGTGAATAATACAGCCTGGCATATACTGGATTCTAAGTAAATATTATGTAAATAAATGAATGTTCCATTTTCACAACATGCTACAACAATTGTATTCAATATTTATGAAAGTAAAGTAATAAACATGCTGAAAAGCATGGAACATTGGTACAGTGGGAAATTCCCTGCAAAGGTAGATAGTTTTGTAAGCATGTCTTTTTTAAAGGGGAAAAAAGAGAGAAACTATTTTAATTATAAGATAAAAGTTTATTTATCTTTTCATTGATGCATTTCATTTGTTGCAAAACTTTCAGAAAATATGCAAGATATGTATCGGATCATATGTAGAAGTCCTTGAGAAAATAGCATCTTTAGTATTTGGAAAGTATAAGATTAACATCTTGATCAATAATACATATTACTTTGACACTAGCCATTTAAAATCATATTTAATTCAAGGCACATTGAAATATTTTAAATATTTGCTATAATAGTTAAAATGACATTTCCTTTGCATAAAAAAATTCTAAAAACTGTAGCAACTCTAAGGATGAAAAGTTTGTTTTTTAAGTGTAGGTCTATAGATATGTCACTGTAGTAACAAAGTATTAGGAAAAGCTCTATTTTGAATTCATAGAGTCTAAATGCTATTGATTAAGGAATACTTAGATTTTTTTAAATTGTCTTTTATAGACTCCTTGGGCTTTGTTTTCTTCGACTGTTTGGTTTGGCTGCTCTCATTTACATACTTGCTCTCATTAGGGTTTGAATTTCAGAGCTGGCCTCACTCTGCAATGAGAACAAATGTCTTGCCATGTGATACTAACTTTCCATTACATCCTGAAGGATTTGCAGTCCCAGAGGCAAAGAATTTATGGTTGGTACATGAAAGATATAACCATCACATAAAATAAGCCAAATTTGCAAACATATTTTTCCTTAGTGCTAATGTAGTCTCAGGATAATGAGAACTCAGAATAATCAGCTAATGACAAGAAATGAATCATTATTAAAACACTGGTTTTTTGGCATAAAATAGCTAATGTTTCTAGCTGGTTGATAATTTTCATAGCCACCATGGTATTTGGCACATCCTAAACCACTTTTCACTAGAAGCCTTCAGACCCCTCTGAAGCAGTTCATTATAGTCTGAAACAGTTCTGAGAATCAGGGAGAATAACACACAAGTTTTGCTGATATTCTATAGCTGCATAGCCAGTATTGTGTAGCAAGTACTTAACATATCCTACAAGATTTCTCAATAATTATCCAGCCAAGTAGGAAATTAAGTAGATACAGCAGGAGAGATTCAAAAGTATTGGAAGTCAATCCCCTAGTTAGAGTTTGGTCAGAATTTCAAGCTTGTTTTATTCTTTTTTAAAAAGTAAATAAACAGGTTACTTTACACTTTAATAACAGGATCACCATTAATATTCATAATATTTACATGGCATCATATTTCTAAGGAATTGTGTATACTTCCCAGCTTCTTGTTATTACTTATTATGCTCTATGAGATGTTTTGATGGCATGTGTTGTTTTGGTTTTGGCCAAAAGTCAAAGGAAAGAAGTATTGAGAATAGCAGCCAATAACTGTGAAAACTCATCACAGATCTGTTCATGTATCTGGTCATACCCTGCACTCATATAGCACTTTATGGTTGTCATACTCTTGCCATGCATGATATCATTTGATCTTTATAACCCTGTATCTGTGTGACCTTGAGCAAATCACTCAGCCCATGGCTGTGACTCCTGCTTTGTAGGCTAGGTTTAATAGATGTCTTCTACTAAGTCCATAGGAATGCTTCAGAATTAATAATAGAGTAGTTCAATGCATTATGAACTCTGTAAAAGAAAGGTATTATTATAAATGCAAAATTATTTTATTCACCTAGCTTGGGACACTAAAATTTAGAGAGACTAAGTGAGTTGGCTCTAAGTGTTTAACCACATTGGTCCCAGGAAACACACAGAACCATGGATTAAAAGGTTGATGTTTTCTAGTTTAGATAAGAAGCATGAGATTTTATCATAAAGGACAAAATACTGCCTCATAAGTAGAGAATATTGCTTTCTAAATAATACGACCAAATATTCATTCTGAACATGAACTCATTAATTTTATTTAAGTGTGTCAAACAGTATGATTTTATTAGTTATTGATCGATAGGCTACAGATAACAATGGATGACACCCAAGTTTCTTAAAAATATATCCAGTTTGAAGGCAATTAATCCCAGAATTATTATGAATTACATAAACTGAGAAGAGAAATTGGTAATATTTCTGATCAAAATAGTATTTTCCAAATACATATATTTTCTGAATAATATTGCATAAAGTGGTCAACCTTGTCACTAACGTTTCATGTAGCTTACATATTAGAATAAAGCCTACTTAAAAACATCAGATATTTGATAAGATGTGTTAATTTTAATTAAGCTAGGTTTTGCACCAACCTAATAAATAAAGAAC
The DNA here is from genome assembly GCF_030222135.1 of Aotus nancymaae. Taxonomy (NCBI): domain Eukaryota; kingdom Metazoa; phylum Chordata; class Mammalia; order Primates; family Aotidae; genus Aotus; species Aotus nancymaae. The sequence goes on along the minus strand of NW_026988431.1, from coordinate 43,896,163 downwards.
AATAATTCAGAGGCTAGAAAATGTAATTGCATTGAGAGATGGAAAGGAATGAGTGTCTAGCAGGAGCCACACAGTGTGGTAAATACATTATAAATGTGTTTTTATTTAATCTCTACAACAGCTCTGTAGGATAAGCATTATTATCTCTAATTTAGAGATAAAGAAATTGAAACGTCAAGAAATTGAGGTCTTCCTTAAGAGTTTATAATCAGAACCACATTTGAACTGGATCTGAGTGAAACCCAGGTGTATGTTCTCTCCATTACTACACTTTATAATTTAGGAAATAATAGATCAGATGTTCCCAAACTTGTGAAGAGGAACAACATTCTAATTTTTTGTTTTGTTTTGAAATCACATAATGATGGGAGGAGGGGCCAGGAGAAAGAGGTTGAACCTGATGTGGATGAATGTGAGGGTAAGGGCCACTGATAGTGAGGGGCTGCAGGCACGCACCACCAGGCCCGCCTAATTATTTTTTAAAATTTTTTGTAGAGATGCAGTCCCTTGCTTTGTTGCCCAGGCTGGTCTCGAACTCCTGGGTTGAAGCAGTCCTCCTGCCTTGGCCTCCCAAAATGCCGGGATTACAGGCATGAGGTTCTTCACAGGGGAATGAAGTGAGCAGAAAGTAGCTGCTTGTCAAGTGAAAGAAGCAATGGACCAGTGTAGACTTTGAGGTGCACCTGTTAGGCTGCTGTGTTGGGAACTGCTGATATGGTTGGATAATGCTCTCTGATGGTCTTTCTGTTATATTAAGGAGTAGAGATTTAAAAATATTAGATAATTTTATGTTTCTATTCCTGAAAAGGGTTGGGGGTGGGTTGGTCTGTCATTCTATTTCACTTCAAATAAAGATGCATTTTTATCTGGAATGTATGTGTAACTGTCTTGGAATTAGACTCTCCAGGGCCAGACTATCTCCAAACAACAGACAAGCAAATTCCCAGGATACCAGGCTGCGGTTTGAGGTAGGCTGCTGCTATTTTCCTCTCCTAGAGAAGAGGACACTCTAGTTCTAGCCCCTCTGCAACTGACAGATCACCTTACCTCTCTGGGCCTCTGTTTTTTCCTCCTCTGAAAAATAAGGGGCTGAACTAGATAATTCCTAGGCCTCACTTTCAGTCCTTCTGTTCTGCAGTTCCATGAGAAATAGAAATCACAGCTTATCCTTTAAGCCCTCTAAAAGAAAAAAAAAACGAAAACAGTTAGCTGCCATGGTAAAACTGTCTGCTATATAAATTTTAATGTTCCAAAGGATTAAAGTCCATCAATCTTGTAGACTTGTTGGGAAGCAAGTCAGTTGGCATTTTCATACAGTTTTTAATTTCATTGTGTTTTAGCATTGTTAGAAAATTTTTCTGTAGGGCAAAATTTTGCTAGGAATTAATTCATTTTTTTAAACATCCCATTTTGAAATTTAAAGTAAATCACTTGTTTTGAGTATCTTATGTAGGTGCTTTTTAAGCCACAGATAATTTTGTGAAACATTCTAAAAGTATACTCTGCCCTCAGAGATTACTTTAGGGACAAATTACTTGTTATGTTAAACTGAATAGATGAAAATTTAAATGCTGTAATATTTAAGTTATTCAACATATACACTTTGATGATGAATACATGCTAACAGGAAACATTTTACCATAGTCTTACTTTATGCTTTTCTACTGCATAATGTTCATAAATTCATGAATGGGTGGATTATCTTGGTAAGAAAATAAAAAGACTTTTAATCGTGTGAAAATATGGATTTGTGTTCTTTTGGAGTTGTTGCTTGCTCAGCAGACATGTGTTGAGTCCTGCTAACTTGACAAGTACTGCACTACTTGCTGAGATTACAAAGATAAGTAAGATATGCTCTGTGGCTCTGGAAAAATCAGAAGCTAGTAGAAGATGCCTGTAGTTCATCTGGAAAAAGAGAGCTTATAAAGTTTTTCTACAGTATGACCTCATTTGAACATAAGGAGTGCTGTTATTATTTTCCTTATTTTACACAGGAAACTGAGTCTCATGGAGGTTAAGTTATGATGCTCAACTTGTTATTACTTGCCCAGTATCTGCTGTCCCTTAAACAAGGACTGGGACCATGTCTATCTTTTTCACTGTTTTCCAGTGCCTAGTACAGTACCTGGCACATAATAGGTGCTCCATTTGAGCACCTATTTGATGGATTAATAAATCCAAACATATTTGAGACATATTTGATGGATTAATAAATATTAGATTATTAGTAGCTCCAACAAGTATTGGATCACAGGTAAGCATTACTAGCATTAATCTTCTTACTCTTGAACTAAGTACCCTTTCACTATGCCTTGCTGCCTCTGTAATTATATACCTGTTTAGTATTAACAGGATAAATGCTTGAGGACTGGAAAAATAATTACATACTCCCTAATTTTTTAAATAAGGAAAGAGATTGCCTTTGAAAGGTAGAAGCTGAACACCCTTGGAAAAACGATAGGATAAATCATCCCCCAGAACTCAGATATCTTGATTCCCAACCACAAAAGCATTCTTTTCTTTATGAAGAAATAATTTGGTCATATGTGTCAAGCTTTCCCATTATTTAATGGTTTGGAATCATTTTAAGTTGGCCATTAGAAGTAATGGCAGTAGGTTTGAGGGTCTAGAAGTATTATATATTGTGTACTTTATCAGTAATTTGTATGACATTTATGAAGCTCAATATGGCTGATGTTAAGAGACAGGGTTATTAGCATTGCAGAACATAACAATGGAATTCAAAATGACCTTGGAAAAATTGAAAGGTGTTAATCCTAAATAGGAACACATGTGGGGAGAAAAGACAAATGCACTATAACTGCACTATGCAACTGTGGCAGGGAGGAATTTAGAACACCAAATTCAGAATGATGAAGTAGTAATAATTCTCGTATTACATTCTTCGACTATTACCGGAAAACGATGGTCAGTCTTAGTCCTACCAGTTTAAGAGATTTGTAACAAATTGTATGAGATTTAGAGGATATAGAAAATAATTGAAAGTTAGAAATTTAGGTATGTGAAAACATAGAAAAGTCTCAAAATATTTTACCTCTCATATTTTCATTCTCAGAAGCTATTCAAGGACATGCTCCATGAAAATGAGGAAGACAATGAATATAAGAGACAGGCAAAGGCAGTTCCCAGGACATAAGCAAGGGACATCTCAGGTAGCAAGTGTCCACCTGGTATCCAGGGCCATCTGTCCAGGTAATGCATATTACAAAAGGAGAGATATTTTTCAAGAAGGTGAACATAAAAGAATTCTGATGTGTTTGAATATTTTAAGAGATATTAAGAAAGATTTTAGAAATATTAAGAAAGATTTTAGAAATATTAAGAATGATTTTAAGAAATATTAAGAAATATGTGGTGACACATGCCTATAATCCAAGTTACTTGAGAGACTGAGACAGGAGGATTGCTTGAACCCAGAAGTTCTAGGCTGCAGTATGCTATGATCATGCTTGTGAATAGCCACTGCACTCTAGCCTGGGCATTATAGCAAGACCCCTATCTCAAAAGGAAGAAGGAAAAAAAGAAAAATAGAAAGAGAAGAAAGGAAGGAAAGATGAAGGAAAAGAGAAAGAAAAAAGAAAAGAAAGAAAAAATGTTAAGCATTTGATGGAGAGTTTGGGGTTAAATTAGTGATATACGCAGAGAATATTTGCTAAAACCAATAAGCAACTCCAGGGAAACAAAAGTTTGAGCCAAAATGAAAAGAAGAAGAATTATGTATACTACAGAGCTTCACTTTAAATAACATAAATACTAAGTATTAATCTAATCAAAATTTAAATATAAAGATAGTTAAGTGTATGAAAAGATGGGAAGGGGAGGGAGAGGGTGGTGAAAGAAAGCTTGTATTCCACGGTGAGAAGTCGTGGAAAATGTTTGCACTTGAAAAATCAAATTAGTAACCTAAGCAAATATAGCATTAAAAAGTTGTGGAAGTAAACATCAAAGCCCCCAATCAACAAATTAATCAAACTAACAAAACAAAATTGCTGAAAACATTGACTGTGGCTGCCTTTGGAGTGGAGAGAAATATACTGAGGGGAGGTACAAGGGACCATTATTTTTCACATCAAACCTTATTTAAAGCTTATTTAAACCATGAGCATGTATAAATTTGGTTAAGGCAAACAAAAATAAATTATTTAACTTCATAGAATATAGTTAAGGACCTAATAATCACCAAAAGTGAGGAAATTAGTTTTTTCTAAGGGTGATGACAACTGCTTGTTATATTTACAAAGTCAAGATTTTGGTTTGATGGTAAGTTCTAGTAAGGATTGTTGTATGGGAGCTTCTTAATAGATGAGGCATTCCCTTTCCTGGAGCTATAGGGGACTAGCAATCCACACTCAATAGCCTGGCATGGTTTAGGTGCAGTCATAGAGTACAGTCACGTGCATTGCCCTGTCTTATTTGGGTTCCTTAAAACTCTGTGGGCCTCTAGCAGAGGTGTGGTATGAAGACAAAGCACTGGATTTGTAGGCACACAGACCCCAGGTCAAATGCCAGCTCAGTCATATGCTATTTATGTGACGTCAGAAAATGACCCAACCCTTCTGAATCTTAATTTCCTCATCTGTAAAATGGGGCCATGTGATACCCACCTCATGTGCTAAGTCATTAAATGAACTTCTTATGTTTATAAAGTATCTGGCAGATGCTCAAAAAAATCTGTTCCCTCCTATTTAAAGTAGTAATCTCACAAATTCAGAGCAGTAATCATTTGAATCATATGATGATGATGTATATTCATCTCTGATGCAATCAGGTAGGGAATTAAAATACATCTTTAAATATCTTCTTGTTTGAACTTTTACATGATACAAAATAACCACTTTTCCTATCCTAGAAAGATATGCTTTAAAGATAATTTATTTAGTCAAATTAGATAGCTATTTTGATGTCCTGTAGACACAACTTGAGTGCTTATGTGTCACATATGGCCTACTACCATGAGAAGACTTCAGAAATGCTCAAGACCTGTAGGTGATGGAATAGTCAAAACATGCCCCATTCAGTCTCCCAAATTGCTACGTAACTCCCTTGAGACCCTGTGAATCATAGTTTATAAGCAACTATTCATAGATACACGGATTTTCCCCAGGGTGTTATTTATATGAGGCTGCTAACGATCAACTTTATTATGTATATATATTTTCTTTGCTAAGTATTAACTCTAACACCTGACTCACAAAAGTGGAGTGGGAGAAGGAAAAATCCTCTAAGTTAGAGAGACCAGAGAGGCCCCTTGCAGAGAGAGGATAGCAAAGAAAAGTCAACCTTTGAAGAAATGCCTCCCTAAGGAACAAGGACCATGTGGTCCTGTAATCCTCTGTAATCTAAGTGCCAAGACTTGGTGCCAAGAATAAATGATCCTGGTTGATGAAGAGCAATCTGCCACTTCTAAGCTTTGATCAAAGATCAGAAAACCATATCTGTGTTGCTACTTCTCACATCTGCTCATACTTTAACAGTCTAGTGCCTATAACAGGAAGTGCCTGTTTTCACATTGAAATTCTTTCATTCAGTAAAAATATTTTCATTTTAAATATTTTTAAAATATAACCAGTGAGCATCTTTACATTTTCATAATTGGCTTACAGTAAAATAGATTTCTCAGCTCTGATTTAGGCAACATTGTTTCTGCTTTGTATTATTCCATTTTCTCTACCTCAAACAGGAAAAGAATTCTTTCAATAATCAATTGAGCTCATCAGTTTCTTTAATTGAACCCCTGCCAGATTCTGGGGATACCAAGATGACTGTAACAGAGTAGCTTCCCTGAAGGAACTCAGTTTCTATTTAGGGGTGATAGTGGAGAGAGGGGAACCCAGATTTGGAAAGAGACAATGGTGATAAGAATGACAATAAAAGTATTTGCAAAGGTTAAGATAACACAAAAGATAGAAAGGCCAACCACAGAGCTTTCCAAAAAGGCTTCCACAGAAGAGATAAAGCTGTGACTTGATCTCCCAGGCCTTGTGAGAGTTTGTCATTCAGGCAGAGACATTGAAAATACTCATGAAGGACAGTGAAGAAACAGAGATTAGAACCAAACAGTATGTTTGGAGAATGGCACAAAGCTCCATGTGGTTGTGTTAAGCGGTGAATGTGGGAAGGTAGGAGGAGGTGAAAACCAACAAACAAGAGGTAGAACATTCCATAAATAGCAGGAGTGACAGGCTCCCAGATGCATTGTCAAGAGAACATGTGATGGTGAGGATTGGCTGGAGTGAGATGAGAACCTATTTAGAAGTGGTTCAGGTAAGAGATGTGGAGGTCCTGAATTATGGCAATAATATATCAAGGATGGATGATAACTAATTATAAATCATCTAAAAATGTGAAGTACCATATAAAACCATACAAAGATATTAATTATTGATATTAATTTTCTGCACGACCTTGGAGTCTGTCTCGACAACCCACTCCCAATTTGGTAAATACTTCCTGTGGCCAAGCTAAATGCACAATGCCATCTACAGTAGGTGTGTGCTACCATCACACAGTCCTCTCATGACTTTCCAGGATTTACTAGGAAGGTTATTTGTGGAACAAGCTCATCTTAGCCTCTTAAATATCATAAAATAAACTTAGATTGCCCATTTTGTTTTAAGTATCCTGCAGAAGACAATTAACTTTGCTTCCAGCACAAAAGATAATGCCAATATAACTTTGGTGAAATGTAAAATGGTGAAATTTAAGGGTATGGCCGAAGATGCCTATGATTTTATAGGTTTTTCACTTAGATGAATGAATGGATGACTTGGTCACAGCATTTTTAGCATTCCAGGATTGTGATAAAATGGAATCCAGTTCAAGTTTCTTTTAACCTTCATTTTTAGGAACCTGTGTCACATATATAAAATTTATAAGTATACACGTTTGGATTTGACAGTGATTTAACATTTTGATCAAATACCTGTGCTAAATCCATCCATGAGACAGCTGAGGAAATCTTTTCTGAAAAATGTTTTACTGTTCTTCAGTGTTCCTCAGGCAGGAAGCCACAGGAAACAATGTATTGTGCATATTTCCCTGCAGGATTGGTGTGTCATTCACTGTGGAGAATTGTGCTTTCCAGCTGCCTGTAGTTCACATTTTTATACTTGCTTTTCCCTTCAGGATAATTTGATGAAGTCAGTTCCTCAGAGATAGAAAATGTCTTTCTATTTTTTTAAGATCAGATTTGTTTCTTTTCCCAACTGAGAGATAAACTTGATTAAAAAGAAAACATATAAGTAGCCAGAATTAATTATTTTGACATATGAAATAACCACCATTGCAATATGAAATAGTCATTAGATAATTTTAATAATCTAATAGGGTAAGTGCTTTTGGTTGAATGAAAATAAGGTCTGTCAAAATTTTGGATCAGTTTAAGATGTAGTAAATTAGAACCTGGAATATGGAAATGAAAACCACCCTTTTCCAAGAGAACCTCACTATTCTTTTATTAGGTCTGATTTCTACTTTAAAGTTTTTCTACCCTGCTTTCCTCTCGCTTCCCTGTGAAACACTGTTCCCACTTACAGAAGAGAAAGAAGCAGAATAAAATGCTTTAAAATCAGAACTAATATCCTCACATTAAGCAACTATTTTTTTTTAAACACCCACACCAGTGGCTTTTCAACCCTGCCTGTATGTTAGAATCACTGGAGGAACTTTTTAAAAATGCACAGACTTCACCTCCTGAATTACTAATTTGATTACTATGAGGTGGGACCTGAGTATTCACATTTCTTAGAACCTCCCAGGCTGATTTTAATATACAGTAGAGTTGAGACCACTGGCCTCTACTGTCCTTTGCACAGGTGTCTTTTTCAACCTGCCAAACCTGATTTCTCTATCATCCAATTAAAGACTACATTTGGAATAATTGTGACAATCAAGCTCTGTGGTCTCCAAAGTGAGGGGTGCAAGATGATCTATTAGAGTGTGAGGAAAAATATGAGAAGTTTATTTTTAACCACATCCTTCAATTATATATTTTAAAAATATTTTATGGGGCACATAATATATTAGTACAATAGATTGGGGGGAGGGGAGACAGAACAGAAAATATCCTTTTTCCTACTACATAATTTTCTGCTATCAATGACAGCAGTTTCAATGTTGGCTTTTTGATGTCTACTGATTGCTGCAGACTTGTCTAGAGCTAAGTATGGAGTTTTACAAGACACATGAGCTAAGTATGCAGTTTTATAATACACTGTAGAAATGTATTCTATGACCAACCACAGAACACAGTCTCTCTTGCTGGGTCTTTGTTCTTCCCAGGGTTCCTGACACAGCTTTACCTCCTGGTCCCTTATTTTAGTAAAATTTCTTCTCGCCCTTCCAGATTCTTCTAAAATGCACAAACGCTTTTGGATACAGTAACAGGAGAGGCTTTAGTATAGAAATGCCACCAAAATATCCCCTGATGGTAAACATTTTTGAGGAATAATGACATTGTGGTCACTTTTTTTTTTTTTTTGAGATGGAGTTTCACTCTTATCAATTTCAGCTCACTTTAACCTCTGCTTCCCAGGTTCAAGTGATTCTGCTGCCTCAATCTCCCAAGTAGCTGGGATTACAGGCCTGCACCACCATACCCAAATAATTTTCTATTTTTAGTAGAGATGAGTTTTCACTATGTTGGCCAGGCTGGTCTTGAACTCCTGACGTCAGGTGATCTGCCTGCCTTGGCCCCCCAAAATGCTGGGATTACAGGCCTGAGCCACTTCGCCTGGCCCATTGTGGTTACTTTTTAAAGATATAAGAAGACTATCTTTCAGAGACTGTGATACTGTGAAATATATATTTTGTCTTTGTCCCCAATTCCTGGCATACAACTCTTAAAATTTTTAGAATCTTCAAAGTGATAAGTGTCTTTGTGTATGCTAATGAGTTAGCTAATGGCTGGCAGCCCCGTAGGTAACTTCAGGATGGGAGCTGGTCACAGGAAAAAACCAAGGTAAGGGGGGCTGAAGGTTAAATTGATCACCAGTGGCCAATTATCTAATCAAATTATGCCAATGTAACGAAGCCTCCATAAAAACCCAGAGGAAAAGGTTCTAGAAGAGTTTTCGGATAGCTGAACACATGGAGGCTCCCGGAGGGCTGTCTGCCCAGAGAGCGCATGAGAGTTCTGTACCCCTTCTCACATGCCTTGCTCTCTGCATCTGTTCATCTGTATCCTTTGTGATGTGCCCTGGTAAATGTAAGTATTTCCCTGAGTTCTGGGAACTACTCCTTTTGCAAATTAAACCCCAGGAGTGGGTAATGGGAACCCCAACTTATAGTCAGAAGCCACAGGCTTCTGGTGCACATAATATATTAGTACATTTATGGTGCACATAATATATTAGTACAATAGTTTGGGGGAAGGGGCTCAGGATTCACTTAGGAAGTGGGGGCGTGGGGCAGTCTTGAGGACTGAGCCTTCAACCTGTGGCATCTCATGCAATCTCCAGGTTGTGTCAATTGATTTGAATTAGAAGACACCCAGATGATGTCTGTTGCAGAACTGATTGCTTACTTGATGTGTGGGGAAAAACCCTCACATACCTGGTGTCAAAAGCGTGTTATGAGAGTACAGCAAGAGAAAATGAGTTTATTCCTATATCCTCAGAGAGACAAATAGTGTAATATTCATTGATGGAGTGATACAGTATCTGGAATGTGCATTAAACTAATGTGAGAGTATATTTAACTACAATAATTTTTTTTTCTGAGACATAGTCTCGCTCTGTCACCCAGGCTGGAGTTCGGTAGTGCGATCTTAGCTCACTGCAACCTCCGCCTCACCTGTTCAAGCAATTCTCCTGCCTCAGCCTCCTGAGTAGCTGGGATTACAGGTGTGCATTGCCACACCCTGCTAATTTTTGTACTTTTAGTAGAGATGGGGTTTCACCATGTTGGCCAGGCTGGTCTTGAACTCCCGACCTTGTGATCCACCTGCCTCAGCCTCCCAAAGTGCAGAAATTACAGACGTGAGCCACTGCACCCGGCCCATTAATGAAAAATTTTAAAACTACAATAATTTAAAAAAAAAAAACTAAACTAGTATGAGAAGGGAAAAATGGATGTGGTTGAATGACATGATTGGCCAGGATTTGACAATTGTCGGATCAGAGTACTGGGTACATGAAAGTCTTTATTACATTCTGCTTATTTTTTTGTATGTTCAGTTTTCATAATAAGTTTAAAAAACCTTTTGAATAATTTGTGGTTCATTTATTTAAAAAGAACCCCTCTGTCCCCCCAGCCCAAATATCAGGGTACCCCAAACCACAACTCTTGGGCTTGAATAATGTGTGAATCTATTTCAGATAGATTCAGACATTATTATAGGCTTCAGATTGGAGTGAATTCTGCTCCTTTGGAGGCTGATTTCTTCCTTCCTCTCTATCATTGACCACTTTCTTTGGTCCCAATGGCTATCTCTCAACCTGCCCACAATCTTTCTTATAGTTAGCATCCCCTCTTCTATCTTGTGCTTTCATCTGCCTTTGTGGTTTTCTTATCAAGTCATTTGTTCTGTGCCTCACTCCAAATCCCCCTCAGACATCAAATACTCAAATCTAGTCTCATTCTCAGGCCATTTTCTCCCCCTTCCACCTAGTTCTTCCAGGCAGCCTGCCTCCCACTCCTGCTTCTGTTCTGGGGGATGGTGTGCCAGCAGCACCAGAGAAGGAGCTTCCTGCTCTTCTTTTGCAAGCTGACCTGGCTCTGGCCTGAGGTCTCATCCTGGGTGCTCTGAGTTTTCCAACCTCATGTCACAATCTTCCATGAGGGGATTTCAGATACTTGCAGATTGGGAGGAGGTGACCTTTCTGCTTTTTTCTACAGGGCCCATGGAAACCACCCCATCCCCTACCCCCATCTTCCTCGTCCTGTAAAATGGAAAGTCTTGATGCAGGTTTCAGAGTTTCTGTTGGGGGACTTTCTAAGATGCCTATAAATTTTTGAGTTTTTGTACCCCCTTTTAAATGTACAAGTTCTTCTGAAAGTCCCTAAGACATTTAGCATCATAGCTGTCATCTCTAATATCTGAAGGATTTCAGGGTCTTCAGATAACGTGGATATACACCATCTCATTTGTACAATTTTTTTCTTTTGTTTGTAATGTGCACAGCACCTGATTTGCTCTTCCTGTCACTATAGTGGTGTAAAGAGCCACTCTTCTCCATTTTGATACAGGCTCCATTTCACCGTTCAAATTTTTTTTTTTTCCCATAACAACTTTCTGGTCCCCCACCCCTAGCGTGGCTAGTAGATATTGCATCACCATTTCCCTTTCCCCTACTGCTCTGTGACCTATCATGTGAACATGAGAAAAGTGTCCGTCAATGTGAACAAGCTCGAATCACAGTGTTGGCAGCTGCATTCATTTTGACCTATAGTGAGGCCTGGGTTGGAGAACCAAGGGGGAGGGGCCACAGTGGGTCAGGGAAGAAGAAACAGATACTTGTTCACTTTCCCTTCTCTATTTGCACTTCCAATTTTAGAGAGGCTAGAGGCTAATTTCCCAGTTATAACAACGGCCTTCACTTGTGTTTCAGACACTAGGAGAACTAAAGACTTTCTAGCCTCACTGGCAATCCCATGACTGAGATTAAATAGAGAAAGAGAAGAAAAAGAGGAAGAGAAGAAAAGGGGGAGAGGTAGAAGAGACAAGTAAAGAAGGAGAAGAGGACAGAATGAGAAAACATTTACTCCTTTCTTTCCTTTCTTTCTTCTTTCCTCTCTCTCTTTCTTTCTCCTTCTCTCTCTCCTTTTCCTTTCCTTTCCTTTCTTTCCTTTGTTTTCTTTTAACAGAGTCTGGCTCTGTTGCCCAGGCTGGAGTGCAGTGGCACGATCATGGCTTACTGCAGCCTTGACTTCTCACTCTCAAGAGATTCTCCACCTCAGCCTATCAAGTAGCTGGGATTATAGGTGCACAACATCATGCCCAGCTAATTTTTGTATTTTTTGTAAAGACTGGGTTTTGCCATGTGACCCAGGTTGTTTTTTAAAAAATTTGTTTCTTATATTACAAGAAAGCTGGACTATCCTGTGACTTACTATAATGCATTTTACTGGACTTCTGATGAGGTATTACAAATGTCCAATTGGCAGGTAAACTATTGCTATGCTAGGATTTATGGGCAAAATGAGGAAGTTTTTCAGATACTTTCTAAAGCAAGAAGTTCCTGATATCGAAGAGATGGTTTTGTATTGACCATATTTATCCAAGGCTACTTCACAGCACCTCAATAATCTATTTCATATAAGATGTATTTCATATCAGGTTGGTGTTTTGACACAATTTTCCAGATCATTGAAGGAAATTGCTTACAACTTTTTCTTTTGCCTAGACAGGCAAGACCACCTATATGTTGATAAATCTGTTTTGCTCTTTTTGTATAAATTGTGACAGGAGCATAAAAACAGTACTTATCTTTTATTATTGCAATGGTGATATATTCACTTAAGGAAATCTAAAAAATATAGAAAAAGTACAAAAAAAGAAAATGTTATACAAATACGTATAACAAGATTTTTAATATAAATTTTATTGTAGTATAACATACAAAAAATCACAAATTATAAGTGTGCAGCTTGACGAATGCCACAAAGCGAATACACTCATGTAACCAACAGACTAGGACAGCACTCCAGAAAGAGAACATAACACCCCAAAAGCCTCCCTCATATCCCCTCCCAGGCACTATGCTGAAAGTGTTATCATAATTCTGACTTGTAAAGGATAGATCTTCTCCCCTCAGCCCCTGGTTTTGGACGTTTTAATAAATGGAATCATACAATAGTATGTAGTGTTTTTTTTTGTCTGTCACCTCTCATCATGCTTGTGAGAGTCATTCAGTTTTTGTATATGGCTCATTTCATTTTCCTTTCTTTTTCTTTTTCTCTTTGAGACAGAGTCTCACTCTGTCACCCAGGCTGGACTACAATGGTGCAATCTTGGCTCACTGCAACCTCCGCCTCCTGACAGGCTAATTCTCCTGCCTCAGCCTCCTGAGTAGCTGAGATTACAGGTATGTATCACCACGCCTGTCTACTTTTTGTATTTTTAGTAGAGATAGAGTTTCACCAGGTTGGTCAGACTAGTCTTGAACTCCTGACCTCAAGTGATCCACCTGCCTCAGCCTCCCAAAGTGTTGGGATTACAGGCGTGAGCCACTGCGCCTGGCCTATCGCTCATTTTCGTTGTTGTATAGTATTCCATTGTATGAATATACCACAGTTTATTTAAACATTCCATTTTTGATGGACATTTGTATTGTTTGCTCATCTTAAGCCATTATAAATGGTGCTACTATTAACATCTTTATATATATCTTCTAGTGGACATGTGTACTCCTTTCTCTCCTAGGAAAGAAAGTGTTGGGTTATGTGGCGAGCATACGTTCAGCTTTAATAGATAATGCCAAACAGTTCTCCAAAGTGGCTATACCCATTTTACACTCTTGGCAGTCATGTTTAAAAGTTCTACTTGTTTCACATTCTTGTCAACACTTCATATGCACAGTCTAAAAAGGTTAAGACCATTGAAGGTAATAGTTTACTTGATATTCTTCTTTTATCTAGACAGACAAGACACATCTATTAATCTTTTCGTACAAATTCTGCAGGAGCATATAGATAATATGAGTTTGCTTTTTTTTTCTAGATACTGTAATCTCAGTAGCTGAGATTACAGGCACATGCCACCATGCCTGGTTAGTTTTTTGTATTTTTAGTAGAGATGAGGTTTCACTGTGTTGGCCAGGCTGGTCTCGAACTCCTGACCTCAGGTGATCCACCCACCTCGGCCTCCCAAAGTGATGGATTACAGGTGTGAGCCACTGGGCCCAGCCAGTATGTGTATTTTTAATTGTAATGATGATATGTTCACTTAAAGAAATGCTGGAAAATTTTGGTCACTGGTGGTTGGGTAGTGGTTTTTATTTTGTATGTTTATCAGTCACTTGGATATCCTGTTTTATAAAATGATCGTTCAAATTCATTTGCCTATTTTTCATTTGGGTTGTCTGTTTTTCATACTGACTTCGAGGAGCTTTTTTCATATTCTGGATGAGTCCTTTGCCAGATTTGTAGTGGAAATATCTTCTCCCATTCTATGGCTTGCCTTTTCACTTTTTTTTTTGAGACAGAGTTTCGCTCTTGTTACCCAGGCTGGAGTGCAATGGCGCGATCTCGGCTCACTGCAACCTTCGCCTCCTGGGTTCAGGCAATTCTCCTGCTTCAGCCTCCTGAGTAGCTGGGATTACAGGCATGCGCCACCATGCCCAGCTAATTTTTTGTATTTTTAGTAGAGACAGGGTTTCACCATGTTGACCAGGATGGTCTCGATCTCTTGACCTCGTGATCCACCCGCCTCAGCCTGCCTTTTCACTCTTAATGGTGACTTCTCATGAAATAGAAGTTCTTAATTTTAATGTAGTCCAATTTATCAATTTATTTTGTGATTAACACTTTTTTTTTGGTCCTGTTTGAGAAATCTTTGCCTATTTTAAGGCCATGGGTATTTTCTTATGTTTTATTCTAAAAGTCACATTACCTTTTATAGTTAGATCTACAATACATCTAAAACTGATTTTTATGTATAGTTTGAGGTAGAAGATCAGATTCTTTTTTCATGTGTGTATCTAATTGATCCATTATCATTTATTGAAAAGACCATTCTCTTTCCATACAATGTGAGTTTTAATGGGCTCATGGTATTTTATCATACATGTGACATTTAACAGTCAAGAGGGCATGTTAGTTGACCATTTTCTTATTTACTCTTCCTTGATATTTGACCTGAGTGATCCAAAAAATAACTATTGAAATGAGTGCTAAAAGTACTTTATTCTAAAAGAATAAGTATTAAAATGCTAAAATCAGCCAAGCATTTGTTAAAATATGGTAAAGTTCTTAGTTATAATTCTCAGTTGACTGTTAGAAGGTAGATTTTAAAAAGTGAGTTTTGACTGGAGACTTACATAAATCAATATTTGTGGGATGCTTAGGTTAATTCTAGTTAGTGGTGATGTTGACTTATTTTATTAGTTGTACATTAAGCAGATGAATAATTAAACTACTCTTTAATATTCTGAAGACCAGGTTTGGGGAAGGTAGCAAATTATTGATATTTACTTGATAAAACTTGGCTTGGGAATAAATTACACCATTGATACTTATTGTTACTAAACTACTTGCAGTCATTCACTCAGTGACTTCTTTTGAGGTAGCTTTATTTAAGATGTCCCATAATTTTAAAGACATTAGAAAAATGGAAACTTAAGAAGAGTTAATCTGACAAAGATGGCTATAATCAAAACTTAGCTAGAAAATGAGTTCTGTATACTGTAATAATGTATGCATGAACTTTATAAATGTAACATTTTTCAATGGTTAGAACAATAATTTTGTATGGTTGAATTTATTATTTATTTATTTACTTTGAGGTGGAGTTTCACTCTTGTTGCCTAGGCTGGAGTGCAATGGCGCGATCTTGGCTCACTGCAACCTCTGCCTCCCGGGTTCAAGCTATTCTCCTGCCTTAGGCTCCCAAGTAGCTGAGACTATAGATGTGAGCCACCACACCTGGCTAATTTTTGTATTTTTAGTAAAGACAATGTTTTGCCATATTGGCCAGGCTGGTCTTGAACTCCTGATCTCAAGTGATCTGCCAGCCTTGTCCTCCCAAAATGCTGGGATTGTAAGTGTGAGCCACTGCACCTGGCCTTGGTTGGATTTATTCTAATGAAAGAAGTATAAAGTGAATTTCCCAATGAAATATACATCTATTATAATATAACCTGATATTGGAGGAATTTGCTATTAGTCTTATTTTTAGCTACTAGGAAAGTGTCAGTGATATTAATTAGCCTTTGACATGGAGTTTTTCTCTCCATTAAGTATCTATATTATTATGAAGTCTAATGTATTTAATTTTTAAAAATTAATCTGATAGAATCTAATAGTTCTGCTATTTAAAATGGTTGTAATTAAAATAAGCAAGATGGGTTGTGATGAATAAACTTAATTTGTTTTGCACTTGGTTGAACAGAAATGATTATTTTTAATTTAAAAAATCTGACTAATCTGCAGTGCATAAAAATGCATTCAAATTCAAATTTAACCTTTAGTAATTAGTTTTTTCATAAAGCTTATATTAGTATATATTTATACATGTTTATCTTTACACATTAGCCATTTTTAGTTCTATTGAAATTATTTTAAGATGAATAAATGTGGTGAAATTAGACTTACTGAGACTCTTGCGCCTTCTACCTTCACATGTACAAACCAAACTATTATATCTTTTCAAAAATCCTGTTACCTTATTTATTTAATGCTTCTACTGAACAAAATGGAACTGGAAGCTAGAAATTACTACAATTAGGCTTGTGGGTTACGGAGAATGATTTAGACCAGAGTTTCCCAAAGTACGTTTTACAAAATACTGGTTCACAGGATTAAAACAGTGTTGTATTCAAACAAAACAAGACAAAAGAAAAAGCATACAGTGGTCAAATTAATTTGGGAAATAAAAGTGTATCAGGTTTTTCACTTGCTGAGATATTCAGAGCCTTAAATATGCTAATGTACATTGTGAGTGCACAAGTGGTGGTGAGGTGAGGGTGAGGAGAGTAGTATTTCCCAGACTGAGGCTTCCCAGCAACTCCAGGGCTTAGCTAGTGTTTCTGGACTATTCTTCAAGGAATGTTGGCTTATAAAAACCTGCATCAAACTTGGCAAGGTGGCACATTCCCATAGTCCCAGTTGCTGGGCAGACTGAGGCAGGAGGATCACTTGAGCCCAGGAGTTGGAGGCTGTAGTGCACTATGATTGGGTCTATGAATAGCCACTATACTCCAGCCTGGACAACATAGCAAGACCCCATTTCTTTAAAAAAACCTGTTTTGCCCTAAGATCACTAGTTCAGCATAGATTATGGCCACCCTTCCTGTAGTAGTCCATTTTCACACTGCTACAAGGAAGCACCTAGACCAGGTATGGTGTCTCATGCCTATAATCCCAGCACTCTGGGAGGCTGAGGCCAGCAGATTACTTGAGTCCAGGAGTTCGACACCAGCCTGGTCAACATGGTGAAACCCCATCTCTACCAAAAATACAAAAATTAGCCAGTCGTGGTGGTGTGTGTCTGCAGTCCCAGCTACTTGGGAGGCTGAGGTGAGATAATTGCTAGAGCCCAGGAGGCAGAGGTTGCAGTGAGTTGAGATTGTACCACTGTGCTCTAGCCTGGGTGACAGAGTGAGACCCCATCTCAAAAAAAAAACAAAAAAAAAGTTCCTGAGACTGTTTATAAAGAAAACAGGTTTAATTGGCTCATGGTTTCACAAGCTATACAGCAATTATGGCTGGGGAGGCCTCAGAAGACTTAGAATCATGGTGGAAGGCAAAGGGAAAGTAGGCAAGTCTTACATGGCTGGAGCAGGAGCAAGAGATGGGGCAGGGGAGGTACCACACACTTATAAACAATCAGATCTCTTGAGAATTCACTCACTATATGGTACCAAGGGAGTATGGTGCTAACCCATCCATGAAAACTCCGCCGCCATTATCTGATCACCTCTCACCAGACCCCACCTCCAACACTGGGGATTACAATTCAACATTATATTTGGTGGGGACACAGATCCAAACCATTATCACCTTCCAAGGCCCCAAGTCAGACCTAGACCTGAAAATATTGGTGCTTTTCTCTGCCTTTTGTTCCTGGACTGGAAAGTTACTGTACTCTTGGTTTCTATATGGAGGGAGTTTGAATCCCTTTTATATCCTTGAACTAGATCTCAATGAGCTCCTTCCTTTTCTCCACAAATATTTGAGCTCTTACTCTGCTCTCAGCATCAAGCAGTCTTGCCCTGGTTCCAGGCATCGATGGCTCCTCCTCAGTTCTCTGCCATGATTATATCACATTATCTTATGTTTTCCTTCTTTTCTCTTGCTACTCTTTAGTACCCTAGAGTAGCACTTGTCACTAACTGAAAGTATTTATTTATGCTTTTATCTGTTTGTTAATTGTCTGACTTGCCACATAATACTATAAACTCTGAGACATTAGGGACTTTGCCTCTCTTCTTCTTTATTCTCAGTGCTTACAACAGTGCTCAGTACATAGTAGGTTCCTTAAAAGACCCAGCCTCTGTGGTCAGGGAACTTGCACTCTAGAGGGAGAGAGATACAAACATGGAGTCCCATGTCTTGCCAGTTTTGCTTAAGGTAAACATATGATGCTATGGGAGGAGGAACTCTGCTTTTGTTTGTGCTGGGGGAGTGTCAGGGGTAGGCAAAGGGTGTCAAAGAAGACTTCCTACGAGCAACCTCTGAACTAAGTTTTAAAGGCCAAGTAGGGCAATGTTTTTGGCCAAGGAAACGACTCATGCAAAGGGCCAAAGTTGAGTTAGATGATTCAGATAAATACACATGGTTCAGGGAGGGCAATTGGCAGAGTAGAGGAATTGAGGCTGGGAAGTTAGGCAGAGACAGATTGTGATAGGCCTGGGAGGTTGTGCTAAGGGGTTGGGACTTTATTTTGAATTTGATGTGGAACAGTAAAATTGGGAAAATTGTAATCATGTTCAAATTAGTATTTTGTTTCTGGCATCAGCAAGGAGGGGATGAGACTACAGGTAGGGAGGGCAATTCAAAGCCTTTGAAACCAAACAGAATTACTTAGTGTTTCAGAGACCTGTCATGCACCTTCCCCTTTCTCATCTTTGCTCATAGTTATTGCTTTGGTGGAAAACACTTTTTTTTTTTTCCATCTCTACATGATCTAATGCTACCTGTTGTTTAAGGCCCAGCTTGAATAAATGAATGTAAGCACTGTGGGCCAAAAAGAACGAAGCGTATAACCTTGCATCTGTTTTTGAGAGTACGTGGGAGGACAGTATCCTGATCATTCGTTTGTTCTGGGAATTTGAGACTACATGGAACTATCAATGCTTTCTTGCTTTCTACATGCTAAACTCTATGTGAAATGCTATATTTACAAGGATTATCTATTTAATTCTTACATCCACCTATTTACTAGGTATCATTATTAGCTTTATATTTTGGATTAATCAACTGAAGCACAGTTTTGTAAATAAGTTGTTCAAAGTCAAACCATTAGTAACGATTAGAAATCTTGGAAGATTGCCCCTAGAACCATAATAGTAACATTATCTTGTAAAGAGTATTTGACTAAAACTCAATAGAGCTGGATTCTGGTTAAAAATTAATAGCAATCATATAGCCAGCTCAAACCAGTAAGACAGGTGTTATTATCCCCATTTAACAGGTAAGAATACTGTAGATTAATGGGTTTACATTAATTGTACAAGGCCACACAGCTTGGGATTTGAACCCAGGTCAACATGATTTCAAAGTCAAAGATTTTAACCACTTGGAAATGTTCCTCCTGGCAGCTATTGTACTAATTTATTTGAATGGCATATGACTTTAAACTCGGACGTATCAATTGTGTCTGTAAAATGATAGAATTGGACCAAGTGGCATCTAGGACTCTTCTGCTCTGCAGTTCATGCTCTAAGAGCATCCCAGAGCCCTTGTTAATTTCTTACCTTGTCATTCATCTTCACTGCTTTGTGTTGGATTTACTCCCTCAAATAGTGAGAGACATATAAATAAAAATTGTGACCTGGATATGTAGCTTGCAAGGTGAGCATGGAACAGAGAGCAGAGAGCTGGCTCCCAGCCAACTAGAAACTAAACAAGTAAATGAGGTGATGACAAACCTGAAGCCAAGCTCCTTACCACCAAAGTATTGGAGGAGAGCACTGGGGAAATGACCACAGGATTTCAAGGTCACTCAGAGGCCTAGTGAGAATCATGAGGGAATAATAAAACGTATGTTAACCAACTAGTGCATGTGTCAAGTGTGGTGTAGGGATAGGACTGAGAATGGAATTCAGTGAGGAAAAACCAGGACTTAGTTGATAGTCTGTAGAGACAACATTGTGTTGGAAATAAAGGCAGAAAAAAGCAGGTCAGTTGGGTGATACCTGATCAAGGCAGCTTGTCTAAAATGGAAAGATCACATGTCATTCAAGGACATTTCCTGGGAAATGTGTTTGCAGAAAACCACACTTTAGTGGACAAATAGCTGGGAAAGCTTTCAGGGGAAAAGATGCAGGTCATGTTTGTGTGGCTAATTACATCATATTTAGTTGAGGCTTTGAGGGATGCAGTTAGTAATTTGCCTTCTTAGGGTTTCATGTCAGGAAGACAAAAGCATAAAAGATGAGAAAGGGTCAGGTTTTAAGGGAGTGTAGAAAAAAAAGCTTACTTGGCACATGATAAAGAAAAAAAAAGTAGGAAAATAGAAACCTTTGTTGTGCAATCCATGTGCAATACAACTGCAATAGATCATTAGGAAGGGAGGCCCCATTCCCAAATGCTGCAGGCCTCTCTACAATTGCTTAACTGTCTCTGTCTGAAATATTGAGGCAAAGTTATAAAGAAAATGAGTTGTCACAGACCCAGAAAAATTCTTGTACTGGAATGCTTTCCAGTGTTGTAAATTTGATGAGATTCAGTTCTTTTTAGTAGGGTTAGTTTAGTCAAATTTTCAAAACTAGGACTGGTGATTAGAGATACCCATTTCATTAGCTTTCTGTCTTTTTCCATACAGAATGAGGTTCATTTAAACAAGGCACATTGAACATATATTAAAGATACAGAATACTGCCCGATTAATGTAAAAAATAAAGATTGGACACATACTGACGTGCAAATAAAGGGATAAAAAAAGAAAATGTGCACTTCTAGGGTCCCAAATGCTATGAGATGTTCTACAAATAAGACCTAACTGTGATGGTGACCTAACCCACCAAACTTCTATGTCACAGCTAAGAGTCTTTGAGGATAAAAACAGTAATAACAAAACTGCTTTAGTGTGAGTGGTGATATAATGTAAGATAGTTCTCAAGAGATAAATGTATTAATAAGGTAGAAACTTGAGACGCTTCACAGATGTTTAAGTGTTTGGGAAAAATATGAAACTTGCCTTAAGCAAAGTAACACACGTAACATAGTGCCTGATATTTAGTAGATTTGCAGTAAATCTTCCTTTTCCTCCCTTTCTCATCTCTAAAGTAGTGAACATGGGAAAAACAAGACCAAGCCTCCTGTTCCTCCAATACTGGTATTGAACTGAAGCCAGGTTGCATAAAGCCACTGTAGGGAAGAGCACTAACATTTATAGAACCAGGTCTAACCCTTTTAGGAATGGGACAAGCAAGTATGCATATAATATTTGTTGAGCACCTATTTCATTCCAGTCACTTTATATCAGATATTTCATTTATGCTTAAAACAATCCGGTTTCCATTTTGAAGATGAAGAACCAGAGAATCAAAAATTTAAAAATTTGCCCAAAGTCAAATAGCTGTGAAAGTGGCAAAGTTGCTCTCTGTCTCTGGTCCAAATTGTGCTCTTTCTTAAACTATCCAATTCTTAAAGTCATCATATAAGCCTGAAAGGACATCATGATCACTTGACTGGTTTGCCTTAGGGATGATATAGAGACATTAATTGCTTTCACCCCTACATGCCTTTAAGTAAACTATAATATTATTATTTTTCTTCTTGCAAAGATAATATCAGTTTAATCGTAGAACACTTAAACACATAGAAAAGTAAAAAGAAAAAAATAGGTCATCTAAATCTTGTCACCCAGAGATAATCAAGGTTAACATTAGATATCTCTCTAATGCTTTTTTGGTGCTTATATATTTGTAGATATTATGTCATTTATAAAATATATACCTACAAATATATACTTTATGAAGAGTTCATAATGTACATACTTGATTTGCAAACTGATTCGTGCTCATTCAAACAAATTACATATGAAGAAAGTTTTTCTAACATTATGAGAACTGAATATTATAAAAATATTTTGATAAACAATGCCATTTGCATTAATGAAAGTGCTATGATATTTATTAAATTTATTGAGCGTGCCAGAAGAGGAGTAAAACCAATAAGAATGTTAAAAGCTTTTGATACCTACTAAAATAATATTCATTATGTGAAGCCTAATAGCCTAATCTCACACAAATTTGATGTCCAATGCTAATATCAGTGCTGAAAGTAAACAAAGTCCAACTGTATCTCCTTTGAAACTGGAAGTTTTGTATACTCTCAATCAGCAATAGAGAGCACCAGAGTAACTTACTTTCAGACATTATGAGACCTCAGATTACCTATTATTATACAAGCCTGGCTGAGAGAAATAATCAGAGAATACTAAGTGACATGCCATTTATCTACTCCTCTAGGGTACTCTTAAGTTCTATCCTTGAATCAAATAAGGTCTGTACGCTATACTATGTTTAGACATCTTGATTTTA
Source organism: Aotus nancymaae (assembly GCF_030222135.1). Lineage (NCBI taxonomy): Eukaryota > Metazoa > Chordata > Mammalia > Primates > Aotidae > Aotus > Aotus nancymaae. Next base: position 43,873,775 of record NW_026988431.1, on the reverse strand, counting down.
CTGATTTGAGGATCCCTGCAAGAAGCAGGTATGTGAAATTTACTCCTACATTTACTATAGAAATGCTATTGAAGGTAGTGCTACCACACCACTTAATGCCCCCAGTAGTAAACCCTTTGAATTTGTTTTTGATTTCCATTCCAGGAAACATGTCTTGCTGAGAAACATATATGCTTCTTCCTTCATCCTAGCAGCAATTTTAGTGATTGTGATTCCTAATCTCTTCTTCCCCAACCAGGAAGCTTAGAGCCAAATTTGAGGCCAAATCAAAAAAATTATGTTAATTCTTAATATTAGCATGTTCCCATGTTACTCTTTCCTGGTGTTGTTTTCTATTTTCATTTTATTGCCTTCATTGTTACATTTGTATATAAAGGATGATTTTTTCCTCATTTCTTTTCTCTCAATTTAGAAAATGAAAGCAAACATCTTTTTTTGTTAAAGAAATGTATTTTCATTAGAAATTTCATTTCATTAGAATTTCATTTCATTAGAAATGAAAATACTGTTTCACCACCTGATTATTTTGTTCACCTCAGTTTGTGTAATCTTACAGGATTTTTGTCTTGACCCTTAAAATTTAGAAAGTAGAGCTAGCTGCAGCACTCTTTTTTTTTTTTTTTTTTTTGAGACGGAGTTTCGCTCGTTACCCAGGCTGGAGTGCAATGGCGCGATCTCGGCTCACCGCAACCTCCGCCTCCTGGGTTCAGGCAATTCTCCTGCCTCAGCCTCCTGAGTAGCTGGGATTATAGGCACGCGCCACCATGCCCAGCTAATTTTTTGTATTAGTAGAAATGGGGTTTCACCATGTTGACCAGGATGGTCTCGATCTCTTGACCTCGTGATCCACCCGCCTCGGCCTCCCAAAGTGCTGGGATTACAGGCATAAGCCACCACGCCCGGCCTGCAGCACTCTTTTTAATCTTGGCTACCCCTTAGTGAACTCTTTTGACAATGATTCTGACCTCTTTTCAGTTCAGAGAAGTTTTCTTCTATTATTTCTTTGATGATGATCGCTTCCCCTTCATCTAATCTATTCTCTCATGAAGATAATTATTTCTTGGAAAGAAGTACTTTTAAGGTGGCCAGTTCACCTTAAAATTTTCTTGCAGCTTTCCCAGTTTTAGCACAAACCAGATGGTTGGTCACCTTACACTTGACTAAGCTATTGAATCTCTGAGGACAGTGGTTTTCAAACTATTTATCATGAGAGCAGAGTTTTATATATTTTTAAATCTCCAATCCATTGTAGACTGATATTTTTGAAAATACAATAAAATAAATACAACCAAAATGAAATAAAAAAGATATAAAAGACAAGCCCAATTTTCAAAATTATTAGATTCAGCAGAATTACAATTACTCTATCAAATTGCTCTGAAGATTTTAAATAAGGACTCTTAGTTTCTATTGGTTGCTTATAAAATCTGCAGTCACCTAGTGGACCATGCTTTGAATAGTCCCACTCTAGGATTTCTCTAATCTGCTCTGATAATTCCTTGCATCTCTTCCACCCCACATTCTGCTCTCTGCAGCCTCTGCTAAATGCCTCTTTTGTTCTTACATACCCCATTACAGTAAGCTGTGTACTTCCTGAAGGGCAGGGATGGAGTTGTATTTATCTCTCTATGCCCAGCGCTCAGCACGCTGCCAGGCAAGGAGTTTGTTAGTCTGTTGTATTTATTCAGTCTTTATTGAGGCTAGAAGAAATTACAACCAAGTTTTAGTTATGGTTCTTTTGGGAAGGGTGGGACTGTGGAGACTTTGCTTATTTTTGTACTTTTCAGTATCTTCGAAGTTTTTCTAACACGTGCTAAAAATGGGAAGATTTAAGGATTATTTTAACAATTGCTATTATAGAATAAGTGACATCTACCTCATCATGGCTTGTGGTCAGTAAAAAGTAAAAAGTCCCCTTTCACAGTGTAGTTGACTTGTAGGACAGAGGCCAGTTTGTGTGAGAAAAAGAAAACAACACTGAACAATCCTTGTCATCACTGAGGAACAGGATCCTTCTTTCATCCTATTTAGATTAGGAAAGTTGTCAAGACATTAAAATGATTAATTCTGGAAGACAATCAAGGAAATTTTGTACAAAATTCCTCCTAAATATAGAGGATAGAAAGTGTTTCCTTTTCATACTGAGTCCCTTTTCAAGTGGCCTGTGATATTATGAAGTTCGTTAACTACCTTGTTTGTATTATTCAGATGCTGGAAAAACTGGATGTGATCATTTAAACCGTGAGTGATGGGGTCCTGACTTCCCTATCCAAACAATAGTACTATTTGAACTGGCAGTTAATCACAGCTTAAAAGTGACTTATCTGTAATGTACAATATGACTAATTTAGCAGCTAAGCAATTTCATTGTGATCTTGGTGTCAGTGGAATTCCTGTCACCTATCCAACAGTTAAGTCATATTGCATAACTGTGGGGTGACATCACTGTACTACAAGATTATTGGCTGTAGACAAGAAAAAAAGTTTCCTGGACTGTAAGCCTTTCCGGTATCTGAACGAACGACTTGTGCTGTTACTGCAGTACAGCCAGAGAGAAAAGTAAAAAGGGATTTATAGTGGGTGTGTCATTGGAAACCACAGTCTGTAACACATGGGGAGATTCTCCAATGTGCCTAATTATGAGCTCTCTTCCCTCTGTGTGATATTCCACAGTATCGGTCATTAAGGTGTGGGGTGAGACAGCCGATACAATGTCATTCTCTTGTAGTTAGAGTATTTTATTTCTCTAAGAACTTTATAGTCTTCCTTTTAGAAGCAATACTTTAAAAAATGCAGTCCACCATCTGCTATACACATCGAGACTGAAGAGATGGTCAGCTGGGACCCAGCTAAAAACCTTTTGTGGCTGAAAGCCTGTTTATTTCCCAGGGAACTGGTAGGACAGGTTACTCACCACATAATACATACATTTTAAGTTTATTTAATTGTATAAAATATCAAGCTTTAAAACTGCCCACAGAAATGCCTAAAAACTGGAGCTATGGCTGATTGAAATTTGAGAATATAATGGCTAACATTTATTGTTTACTATTTATTGTTTACCATCACCTCTGGCTAAAATTTATTGTTTACTATTTATGGTTTACCATCACTGTTCTGGCTAACTTTTATTGTTTAATATTTATTGTTTATCATCACTGTCCTAAGTAATTTTCATATATTCATTAAATCCTGTGAAGGAGGTACTATTATTATTCCCAGGTTAAGGATGGGGAATGGAGTCTGTGAGATCACAAAGCTGGAAAAGAGTAGAACCAGGATGTGAACCCACGTGGTTCAGCATCAGAGCACACAGTCTTAACTGTTGCCTTCCACTGTATCTTTTGTAATAATAATAACAATTATTACTGCTACTTCCATCTACTGAGTGGAAGACTGAATTATAACCATCATATCTCATCAACTTTATGAGATAGAAACTGTACTATTATTATCGCCACTTGATAGATTAGGAAAATGAGACGCATAGAAAATCAATCACACAGACAGTAGGTAATGATGCAAGGATTTAACCCCTGTCTAGATCCAGACTCCACGCTTTTAACCACTATGCTATACTGCTTTTCAATAGCTACTATTTATTGAGTACCAACTAATGTGTAATCCTCACAAATATCCTGCATTGTAGGTATTATTAGTCCTAATTCATAGATGAGAAAATGGAAGTTCCAAAAAATCAGGTAACTTGCCAGTTTCTAAGTGGCAGAGCCAGAATTCTTCCAAGTTCATCGAACACCCCATACCACACTACCTCTAAAAATTTGAAACGGCAATTCTGATGCAGTGTGATAGAATGTAAATCAGGTAAACAGCTGGTATCTCAGAAGTCACTTACTGCAAAGAGTGATAGCTTGGTCTGAGCATCCCCAAGGGTGGGGCCTGGTAAAAAGATACTGGAAGTGTCTTAAAGTCAGCAGTCACCGAAGGGTGGTGCTCTGATGGAGGGGCAGCCTTCCTTGAGCACACCCTGTTCCTCTGTGAATTCTGGGTGATTCCTTGAGTGTGGGCAGACTCCTCTCTCTCCTGTCAATTCTCTTTCTCTTTTCATTCCCCTCGATATTTCCAAAACAGCATTCCTCTGCCCTCCTTCGTTTAGTACAGAGTCTTGCACATGCTCAGTTCTCTTGCCTTGTAAGGGCTTTCTCCCCACCCCCAAGCCTCCTCTCCTTTTCTAGCACATATTCAGCCCTCTGGAATGCGGCCACCCATAAGCATGACACACATTTTCAAAGGGCTTTAGAAATGCATGTGATTAGTGAATTAAATTTTGTTAAAGGGGAAGTGTATCAGTACTGCACATATGTAACCTGTTAATTTCACAGTATGGGCATCCTGCATTCAAAAGTATAATAATTTTAAAATCTGAAATCACAATAAAAAACAAAACAGACAAAGATTGAAAAACAGTTTGAATATTACAAGAAAATTTACCCCAGAGTTTTTAAGTATAAAGAGCCCCTGTGGTTTATTTAAATTCTTATTCTATTAAAGGAAATCAAATGTATTCATTTATTCTTGGGGACATAGAGAATAAAAATATGTATGAGACATCCAGCATGTACCTAAATACTTTAAAAGTCAAGTCAAATGTTCTAAGAGTGAAACAAATGATAAGATAGGGTAGTTCCAATAAGGAAGCAAAACCCTGCAGCAAAGGATCAGGGAATCTTCTTGAAGGAGGAGAGACTTGGCTGTAACTAAGAGAACTGGTAGAATAACAATAAGTTGATATTAGAAGTTAGGAAAGGACAGCCCATACAGGGAACTGGTGTGAGACAAAAAGACAAGAATAAGGGATGAGGCCTTGAATCCTTCTCGAGGGTAAATAGCTATTAAGTAATATTAGAATATTTTATAAAAATATGCAGGGATGGTCAGTTATTTGTTTGCTTTTATACCAGAGGATAGGAAGTAGTGGAAAAACATGTCTCATTTTAAAATTTGAAAGGGGAAAAGTTTAATATATTGATGTGTTATGAATTGGCCATCCCCTGGACCCATGCATCTCCCTTTAAAGAAGATGGACGTAGACTCAGCATTATAAGCAACTCAATAGCCTCCAGAAGGTGTAAAAATTCATTCTGATATCTCTCAGTGGACAGTGTCTACTCCCGGGTCATCTGATCTTCTCAGTGACCTCAGGTGAATCATCCCATCTTCCCTGCTCTGAGTTTATATTCCCGCAAAATGACAAGGTTCTTCTATTCAGAGTCAGTAAATAATGTGTGGGAACTTCTCTCAAATGCTGTTTGTGGTCCTAATCAGTGTCTTGGGGGCATGGATTTTTATACCCAAGAATGCTGTAAGATAAATGAGTTCACTTTGGTTCTTCGCTGACAAGTGCTTTGGGATGTGGTCCCGAGGAGATCACTTCATTCACTCATTCAGACATTGAATGAGTGCCAACTGTGGTAGTCAGCCTCCAAGATGGCCCCTGATGACCCCTCTTTCCTGGTACGCATGCTGGCTATAGTGCCCTTGAACATTTGTCAGTGGTGTTCTGTGGGTCCAATAGAATATGACAAAAGTGATGGTATGTCACTTCTGAGATAGATGATTGGAGAAATTGTGGCTTCTGCCTCGTTCTCGCTTGGATCACTTTCTCTGGAGGAAGCCAGCTGCCATTTCATGAAGACATTCAGTGACCTAAAGACAGGGCCATGTGGAACTGAGGCTCTCTGCCAACAGCTGAGGAGAATCCAAGGCTTTTCTCAACAGTTCTGTGAGTAAACCAGGTTAGAAGCAGATTCAGCAGCCTCAGCCAAGTTTTTGGATGATGCAGCCCTGGCTGGCACCTTGAACTGAGCCTTGTGAAAGACCCTGCTCCTAGATTCCTGACTCTCAGAAACTGTGTGACACAATTAATGTTGGTTGCTTTAAGCTGCTAATATTTGGGGTATTTTGTTAACATAGCAACAAATAACTAACTAATAGACCTACCATTTGTCTGTTCCTGTACCAGATACTGGGAATGAATACAGCTTAAGAATTTGCCTTCTAGAAGTGAACAGTACTCAGGGGAAAAAAAATTAAAACTAAACAAACCAAAACAAGACCCAGGTGTATAAGCACCTACTTACAACACAGTACAACAAATGCTGTGAGAGAAATCCCTACAAGTGCTGTAGGAGACAGGAGATATATAATATTTGGAGAGAGAAGGGGTACAGAAAAACTTCACAAGTAGACATTGGAGATTAGTCTCTAAGAAAAATCAGGACTTTTCCAGGCAAAAAGGAGAGAATAGAATATGCAAAGACCCAGAGGTGGGAGACCCATGGTATGCCTTAGGGAATGTGTTCAATTCCATGTAGTTATGGCTAAGGATTCATATGAGGATTCCCTGCTAGGGAAGATCAATGTATCCTAAGATATGAGAAGCCATTGACAGATTTTAATAAGGAGATTGACAGAATCACATATATGTTTTAGATGGACAGCTGGTGTTGGGTCATAAGAAGGGCCTGGTAGAATTAGAGGCAAGGAAAGATGGAGGCCATGTAGAAAACTACTGTAGTTCCTCACAGTAGCTGCTCTGCTTAGAGACTAATGAGCTTCTGATGTGATTATATGACTCATTTTTTTTCACTGATCATATGTATATTTTTTCTGAGATGGAATCTCATTCTGTCACCCAGGCTGCAGTACAGTGGTGCAATCTTGGCTTACTACAACCTCTGCCTCCTGGGTTCAGCGATTCTCATGCCTCAGCTTCCCAAGTAGCTGGGATTACAGGTGTGCACACCACGTCAGGCTATTTTTGCATTTTTAGTAGAGATGGGTTTCGCCATGTTGAGCAGGCTGGTCTCGATCTCCTGACTTCAGATGATCTGCCTGCCTCGGCCTCCCAAAGTGCTGGGATTGCAAGCATGAACTACCGTGCTTGGCCAAGACATATTTATTATATTTTATTTCATATCCAGATACAATAGTTTTATTTTTGTTTTCACTTTGAAATGATTTCAGATTTATGAAAAAATTACAGGAAAAGTGCAAGGCATTCTTATATACTCTTTACCCAGCTTCCTCAAATGTTAACATGTTATATAACCACAATATAATTTTTAACATCAGGACATTGACTGGGCCCAGTGGCTCACACCTGTAATCTCAGCACTTTGGGAAGTCGAGGTGGGAGAAACACTTGAGGTCAGGAATTAAGAGATCAGCCCAAGCAACATAGGAAATGGCATTGTGGTTTACTTTTTGGTCTTTCTCTTGGATGACTCACTTTGGGAGAAGTCAGCTGCCATGTCATGAAGACACTTGAGTAGCCCTATGAGATGCCTATGTGAGCAGAAAGTGAGTCCTCCTGCCAACAATCAGCCATAACTTGCAAGACACGTATATGAGCTACCTTAGAAGAGAATCCTTGGGCCCCAGATAAGCCTTCAGGTGGCTGTAGCCCTGGCAGACATCTTGACTGCAACCTCATGAGAGATCCTGAGCTAGAACCAACCAGCTAAGGCACTGCCTGATTCCTGACCTATACACATGGGGGTGTGAGATAATGTTTAATGTGTTAAGCCACTAAGTTTTGCTATAATTTGTCATGTAGAAATTGATAATGAATTCATTCTGGCAAGTAGGAAAGAAATCATCAGAGATGTGTTCAGAAGGAATTAATACTAGGAAAGAAAGTGTACCCCCATCCCCCCAAAAACATGGATTTTTTTTTTCATGCATTTAAAAATGCATTTTAGGCTGGATGCGGTGGCTCATGCCTGTAATCCCAGCACTTTGGGAGGTCGAGGTGGGCGGGTCACCTGAGGTTGGGAGTTTGAGACCAGCCTGGCCAACATGGAGAAACCCTGTCTACTAAAACACAAAATTAGCGAGGCATGGTGGCACATGCTTGTAATCCCAGCTACTCAAGAGGCTGAGGCAGAAGAATGGCTTGAACCTGGGAGGCGGAGGTTGCGGTGAGCTGAGCTCATGCCACTGCATTCTAGCCTGGGCAACAGGAGTGAGACTCTATGTCTCAAAAAAAAAAATGCTTTTTAAAATTAGAATAAGATTCTACTTTTCATGAGATCAGCTAAAATTGAAGTCTGATAGTACCAAGTATCCCATACACTGCTGTCAGAACATAAACTGGGACAATCATTTTCAGAAAACAGTTTTCCATTATCTGGTAAAGGTGAAGTTACACGTACCACCAGATAGATTATCAACATCCTACTCTTATGTATGCACACAACAGAAATAAGTGCACATGTACATCAAAAGACATGTACGTGAATGTTCATAGCACTAGTACTCATGAAAACCCGAAATCAGAAACAAGCATCCCTTAACAGTAAAATGTATAAGAAAATTGTGGAATATTCATTCACTAGGATACTGTACATAAATGAAAATCAAGAAACTACAGCTACAGGCAATAATGTGGATGAAGCTTAAAAACAAGGTTGAGTGGAAAAGATCCCACACAAAGGAATATATATTGTATGAATCTATTTATGTAAAGTTCAAAGGGAGGCAGAGTTAAACTATTTTTTTTTTTTTTTTAGGGATGATTACTTAGGAGGTAAATCCATAAATAAAAGTAAGAAAAATAAATATCATAAATGTCAGAATAATGATTTCTTTAGGGATGAATATAGAGGTTGTGATTGGAAAGGAGCTACGAGTAGGGGCTTTCGGAGGTGTTTACAATTTATCATTTCTTTTTTTTTCTTTAAAAATCATTTCCTATCAGTCAGCCATGGTGGCTCACTCCTGTAATGTCAGCACTTTGGGAAGCTGAGGTGGGTGGATCACTTGAACCCAGGAGTTCAAGACTAGCCTGGCCGGCCGGGCGCAGTGGCTCAAGCCTGTAATCCCAGCACTTTGGGAGGCCGAGGCGGGTGGATCACGAGGTCAAGAGATCGAGACCATCCTGGTCGACATGGTGAAACCCCGTCTCTACTAATACAAAAAATTAGCTGGGCACGGTGGCACGTGCCTGTAATCCCAGCTACTCAGGAGGCTGAGGCAGGAGAATTGCCTGAACCCAGGAGGCGGAGGTTGCGGTGAGCCGAGATCACGCCATTGCACTCCAGCCTGGGTATCAAGAGCTAAACTCCATCTCAAAAAAAAAAAAAAAAAAAAAAAAAAAAGACTAGCCTGGCCAACATGGCGAAAGCCCATCTCTACTAAAAATACAAAAAGTAGCTGGGCATGGTGATACACGCCTGTAATCTAAGCTACCCAGGAAGCTGAGGTACAAAAATTGCCTGAACCTGGGAGGAGGATGTTGCAGTGAGCTGAGATTGAGCCACTGCATTCCAGCCTCGGTGACAGAGAGAGACTCTCTCAGAAAAAAAATCAAAAACAAAAGCAACAACAAAAAAATCATACCTGTTGAGGTTTAACTTACATGTAATAAAAATAATGTAACATCTTATATATATTTATTTTATATATTATATATACTTATATATAATATATAATACATCATATAATATATGTACGTAATATATAATGTAACCTGTGTATCAGTTACACAGGTGTTAACTTTACAAATGAAATTCATTGAACCATACATTTGTATTCTATGCACTGTTTGTTATATTTTACAGTTTAAAAGGTCAAAAGTAGAGTATAGCCAGGCACAGTGGTTCATGCCTGTAATCCCAGCACTTAGGGAGGCAGAGGCGGGAGGATAGCTTGAGCTCAGGAGTTCAAGACCTGACTGGGCAACAGAGCAAGATCCTGTTCTCCACAGAAAGGAAAAAGGAAAGTAGAGGATAAATATAGCATAAGATCTTGAGAATCAGACTGGATCAAAAGGTGAACAGGAACTAGCAGTTAGGGTTCTATTTGAAAGCAACTAACACGTGTTGGGACGTAAGAATTAGGGTAGCATATAATAAACTATCTCTCAGCTTATTTTTTTGGTACATCACTGGGTGGGTCAGTACACCTGCACATTTTTCACCTTGATAGGAGAAAGCAGATGGGCCCAAGAGAGGGTAGGCTTGATGGTAGCAAAATTATGAAGATGAAGCCTTAAATACCTTATCCCATTTGTGCTTGTCCCCAGCTCTGCTTCTCTACGCCTTTGGATTCTCAGCAGCCTGTGTACTTGTGTACTTATCCCCCTTCCCTTCCTGTCATCTACCCATTTCCAAAGCCAAGGCAGGTCTAAAGTCCTGCTTTGTTGACTCCTAGTTCAGTCAGGGGTGTTTCTATCATATCACACTGGCTGAAGGTATTCGTACCTTAACCTTGATCTCTGATTATGAATGAAAGGTTTTAGCTTGTATTAAGGAAATGTTCATCACCAGTAACTGGTTATTTGAGGTGTATTTTGGGTGAGGTGGGCCTTGCTGCCCCTGGGATAGTACCTTGCAAGCTCTGGTATGGTATGCCCTGGGGAGAAGGTGTCAGCTAACTTAAAAAATCACTCCAGGTGATTCAGATATGACAACCTATATCCTGTATGACGTCCTGCCTTCTCTCCACACCCTGTCTCTCAATGAGAAACATCTTTTACGGGAAGGCTACTCATAAGATAAATAGATATAGCTGTTTATTTATTCATTAAACAACTATTTCTTGAGCTCTAACTGTGTCTGGCTATGGGCTAGCACTGGTGACTCAGGGTTGAACTACAACAGGCATAGGCCATGCATGGTTTAGTGCAGGACACACATTAATCAAGTCAAGCAGATAAATGTAAAGTTACCAGTCAAGTAAGTGTCGTAAATCTGGGTTTACTCATCATAAAGACAGGTGAACTGAGAGGTAGCTTAATAATTATGATTTTCAAATATAAGATGAATAAATTATGTAGAGGAGAATAGCTAGCTATTGTACACTGTAAAAAAGACATAAAAAAGGAAGTCTGCTGTAGCATAAAGAACTTAAGGTAATGGCTACCATAGTCAGAGGACCTGCTCTGTGCCAAGCATGGTGTTATTTTAATTTTTTTTTTATTTTTGAGACTGAGTCTTGCTTTGTTGCCCAGGCTGGAGTGCAATGGTGCAGTCTTGGTTAACCATAACTTCCACCTCCTGGGCTCAAGCAATTCTCCTACGTCAGCCTCCCGAGTAGCTGGGACTACAGGCATGCACCACCACAGCCAGCTAATTTTTGTATCTTTAGTAGAGAGGGGGTTTCATGTTAGCCAGGACGGTCTCGAACTCCTGACCTCAAGTGATCCACTTGCCTGGGCCTCCCAAAGTGCTGGGATTACAGGCATTAGTCACTGCACCTGACCCAGTAATATTTTATATATAAAAATATTTAAATAAATACAAATATTTTACATGTTTTTATTTTCATGAAATAGTGATTATATATTATCATTTATTAAACATATCTATTGATAAAGGCTCACAGAACCCTATAGAGATAAAAAATCAGTACTTAGAGCTATTAGATAATCTGTTCCAGGTCATTCAACATATATATATTTAATAACAGCTTTATTGATATATAATTCACATACCATAAAATTCAACCTTTTAAAATATAAAATTCAGTGGGTTTTAGCATATTTATATACTTGTAAATTACCACTATCTAATTTTAGAACATCTTCATCACCCCCAAAGAAATCCTGTACACGTTAGCTCTTACCTTGCATTTCTCCTCACCCCTGCCAGTGCCTGGTAACCACAAATCTACTTTCTTTCTGTATGGATTTGCCTATTCTGGACATTTCACTAATGTCCAGTTTTCAAGATTCATGTTATAGTGTTTATCAATACTTCATTTCTCCTTGTTGCTGAGTAATATTCCATTGAATGAATAACCACATTTTGTTTATTCACTCATCAGCTGATGAACATTTGAGTTGTCTCCACTTTTTGGCTATAATAAGTAATGCTGTTACAAACATTTATGTACAAGTTTTTGTGTAGACATATGTTTTCAGATCTCTTGGGTTTACTTCTAGGAGAAGAAATGCTAGATCATATGGTAACTCTATGTTTAACATTTTGAGAACTGCTGAACTATTTTCCAAAGTGGCTGCATCATTTTACAATCTATCAGCAATGTATGAGGGTTCCCATTTCTATACATTCTTATTAACATTATTTAAGCTATCCTAGTGAGTGTGATGTGGTATCTCATTGTAGTTTTGATTTGCATTTCCTCACAGCTAAAATTTGTGAAATTCAGATTCAAGTTCAGGTCCAACGCCAGAGTTTTAGCCACTGTGCAGTATCATCTCTTTCATGCTCGTAGAAGTAAGGAAGAATATTTTGATAAGATTGTTACGCACTGAATTGAATTTTAATTATCATCTGGGTATTCACCTCTAGAAGCTTTTAAAAACAAGGATTTTGTTTTTGTTGTTTGGAGACAGAGTCTGGCTCTGTCGCTCAGGCTGTAGTGCAGTGGTGTGATCTAGGTTCACTGCCACCTCCACCTCTCAGGTTCAAGCAGTTCTTGTGCCTCAGCTTCCCAAGTAGCTGGGATTACAGGTGTGTGCCACCACACCCAGCTAATTTTTGTATTTTTAGTACAGATGGGGTTTTACCATGTTGGCTAGGCTGGTCTTGAACTCCTGACCTCAAATGATCTGCCTGCCTCAGTCTCCCAGTGCTAGGATTACAGGAGTGAGCCACCGCACCCAGCCTGGTTTTATTTTTAATCTAGGATATAATAGGAGTAAATTCAGTGATGTGCCAGTAAATGGTTGACAACCAATTAGGGGTGCTGCAGTGGGGTGGGGGTAGCAGGAGAAGCTCTGATTTGTAGCCATTGCTTATTACCATGATGTGAATACTCCCACCCATTACCGATTTCAAGCTACCAACTTGATGTCTGTCAGCTAGCTTGCAAAAATCCTGAAAATATAACAATCAGCTCTTGTGAACAATATGAGCCTGAGCCAGCTCCAACACACCAATTTCATAAATTCATTAAGGCACTTTTTGAATTACAAATGTCTTTGCACATAAGAGAAAATGAAATGATCACTAGTTAACAGAAGATGTAATTAAATATGTAGAAAAACCTAAAGTCATTGATGTAGAATTAAAATAAGCAATATGCAATTTCAGCAATGTGACTAGATTAGTTATATAAAAATTATTTTCTCCCACAAAAATAATTAGCTAGAAAATGTGATGATGAGGATTTCCCCATCATAGTAGCAACGAAATAATAACAGCAACAAAGCCTTACAATACCTGGACATACATTTAATAAAGAATGCACAGTTTCTTTCTTTCTTTTTTTTTTTTTGAGACAGAGTCTCGCTCTGTCACCCAGGCTGGAGTGCAGTGGCACGACCTTGGCTCACTGCAACCTCCACCTCCTGGGTTCAAGCAATTCTCTGCCTCAGCCTCCCAAGTAGCTGGGATTATAGGTGCCCGCCACCATGCCCGGTTAATTTTTGTATTAGTAGAGATAGGGTTTCACCATCTTGGCCAAGCTGGTCTTGAACTTCTGACCTTGTGATCCACCCACCTTGGCATCCCAAAGGGCTGGGATTACAGGCATTAGCTACCATGCCCAGCCAAGAATGTACAGTTTCTGTAAGAATAAACGTCGGAAATTCTTCTGAGGGGCATTTAAAAACTTTGAAAAAAAAAAAAAGGAAAGATGTATGTTGAGATCTTACAGGAAGACTCAGTATTATATAAATGTTATTTTTTCCTGAAATATTTTAGAAATCAAATGCAATCTCAATTACAATCCCCACAAGATATATTTAAAAAATCAGTAAGATGAATAGAAAGTTTGTTCATCTAAAAGAAAAAACAAAAAGTGGTAATGCTAGGAAGATTTTGAAAAATAAGACAAGAGAGAAAGCTAATTTTTAAAACAACAAGCATATGTTTCTTTTATAATAAAAAAAACAAAATACAGTTAATTGGGAAAAAAAAAACAACAAGCAGAGAGAGACAGGCCAGCTCACCTCTGGAGTGCAAGAGCATTCTTCAGCCATGTGTTCCCTTCCTTTTGTGTCCCAAATGGAATGAAAGTGTGGAGGGAGGGTGTTGAGTGACTTCCTGAGCTGTGTTTTGAAATGCATTTCTCCTTAATAACAATGTTATAAACCAGTGCTGAGGTTCCAAGGCTAGCCCAGTTCTATCATAGGTTAGGTACAGGCTTCTAAGGCATATCTTATAAGCTCAACTACCAAATTTAATATGGATCCTGAGGATATACTGTATATGTTCTAATCTCCAACTTTTGGGATGCATCCTTACAATCAGTAGGGAACTGCTTAGACAAGTAACTGTAATGAATAAATGAAGGATTTTCAGTGTGAATGTGGCATGTTATGGTATTATGTTCAATGTTTTTAATTTTTAATTCTCTTTCATCATAGAATATTTTTCTGATTTCTCATTTGCTTATTTGTGTAGCTTATAAAGACAGTTACATATTTAACTTAGCATTGTGAGAAACAAAATTGATAACAGTGCTTTAACCTCCTGAATGTATAATACTTTCTCACTTCTGAATGGATCAATTTATCAGGATATGGAGGAAATCAGCAGCTCAATTTCCACTGAGCTATATATTTTTTCAGATGTTTATCTGGAGTGAATATTTACGGGCTAGATAGAATTTCTTGAAAATAGACATGTCACATTCTTGTTTATATTGTAACATTTACTGCAAATGGCAATAAATGATCATTTAAAACTAACTTTAAAAAATGAGTTTAGGAGAGGTACAGTGGCTCATGTCTGTAATCCCAGCACTTTGGGAGGCCGATGCGCGCGGATCACTTGACATAAGGAGTTGGAGACCAGTCTGGCTAACATGGCAAAACCCCATCTCTACTAAAAAAAAAACAAAAACAAATTAGCTGGGCATGGTGGCGTATGTCTGTAATTCCAGCTTCTTGGGAGGCTGAGGCATGAGAATCACTTGAACCTAGAATGGGGAGGTTGCAGTGAGCTGAGAACTCCAATGGGTAACAGAGCAAGACTCTGTCACACGCAAACACACATCAAAGAGTTCAGAGAAGTTTAGTTTAGAACTAATTTGTAGTGTGAATACTTTGAGGTAATATTTAGATCAATTTATTATTCACTATGTTGAAAATTTATATCATGACTATTCTGAGTCCATCTCAAAGCACAAGGTTACTCTCAGTGGATAAAAACTCAGCTACAGCTGAGGTTATTGAAATGCCATGCATATAAGCATCCTGGCTCCATTTTCAATTTGCATATGTATGTGGGTAGGGTGTGTGTGTGTTTCTGCACTCGCACAAAATCCTTAAAATTACCTGGAATATTAACAAATAATATCTTCACATCCTATGTTTGTGCAATAATATGAGAGAGAGAGAAGGTTATTCTCTGAGACCTTCCAAGCACCTTGCTGATAACTAGTTTTATCCTCTGACACCACTGTTTGAGGCCACAGTAGCTTACTGACACTCAAACAGTGAGTTAGTGACAGGCTCTGCAGAGAACAGAACACTTCTCTGTCCACAGAATTCCAGGCACCAGGATGAACACATATGCACTGTAGACTTTGAGTATTTTTATATGACTCAGTATAAATGTATACATTCATAGCCTCATGAGCGCATGTCTGTAAATATGGGGTCTCAATAGCTTCATGCATTTTCCTCACTAGCCAGTGAGTTCTCTGGCATATTTAATCAATCCTCTACTATTCCTGGATGGGAAGTACTAAATTTCTGAGGTTTTAACAAATACCATGTTTCACTTAGGCAGTGTAGAAATTATCCCAGTATAAGTACATTACTATTTTTATGTTTTTAATTTTTAACTTTTATTATTTTTAAAATAACATACATAATGTATATTCATAATGGAAACATATAAAATGCAGATAAGTAAAAAGAAAAATATACCTGATCACTCCCATGTGGAGATAATAGCAACCATAATAAATGTGATGTATACCTGATTTAGGCTTTTTTTTCTATGCACTTATATACATGCATGTAATTTTTCATAAAAATAAATCATATAGATGTCTTAAAACCTTCAAACCGTGCTTTTAAAATTTAATATACCATAAATACCTTTCCATTTCCAACATAATATTTAATGGCTGCAAGCCAAGAATATTTTAGCTGCATAGGACCAGGATTTCTTTGCTCCAAAGATCTTACATTAAATTGAAACTTAATCATCCATCCCAGGGCCTGGCCTCCTGAGGATAGGTTGTACTACTGTGGCATCAAAAGGTAGCCAAGGGGCACTGTTTAAGGTAGCTGGGCATCCATGTGAGTGTGTGCATGTGTGTGTGGTACTTCACAATGTGGAATTGAGCTGGGGATAGAAAGAGGTGTGAACTACAGCCCTGGGCCAGGAACCAAAGGCCAGTGTCTGGGGTTGGATAGACCCACACTGCTGCTGAGAATTCTAAATTTAATCCCTTCTTCCAGATAATTTTGAAGCTTAAATTTATTTTTATTTTTTTTTATTTTTTTGAGACGGAGTTTTAGCTCTTGTTGTCCAGGATGGAGTGCAATGACTCGATCTCGGCTCACTGCAACCTCCGCCTCCTGGGTTCAAGCAATTCTCCTGCCTCAGCCTCCTAATAGCTGGGATTACAGGCAAGCGCCACCATGCCTGGCTAATTTTGCATTTTTAGTAGAGACGGAGTTTCTCCATGTTGGTCAGACTGGTCTCGAACTCCTGATCTCACGTGATCCACCTGCCTCAGCCTCCCAAAGTGCTGCGATTACAGGTGTGAGCCACCGCACCCAGCAATATTTTTTTTTTTTTTTTTTTTTTGAGACGGAGTCTCGCTCTTGTTACCCAGGCTGGAGTGCAATGGCGCGATCTCGGCTCACCGCAACCTCCGCCTCCTGGGTTCAGGCAATTCTCCTGCCTCAGCCTCCTGAGTAGCTGGGATTACAGGCACGCGCCACCGTGCCCAGCTAATTTTTTTGTATTAATAGAGACGGGGTTTCACCATGTTGACCAGGATGGTCTCGATCTCTCGACCTCGTGATCCACCCGCCTCGGCCTCCCAAAGTGCTGGGATTACAGGCTTGAGCCACCGCGCCCGGCCTATTTTTTTATTTAATAGTTTGCTTTCAAAACTTTAAAACATTTTGGCACATGACAGGTGTATTGTCATTTGTACTTGAGGCAGGCTCTAAAAATGTCAGGAGCAGGGATGAATACACATATTATATACTTTCTAGATACTTTTCTATATAAGTTTCTAGAATGTATAATAATTGTTTTATATAATAATTTACCTTTCTATATGAATGAAAAGGAGTATTACATGAGTGCTCACTTATTGACTGGCTAAGGTTCAATTTAATATGATATTTATTGAAACTTCACCATATACCATATTCTGCTGGGTACAGGATGAGAGGCAAAAATACATAGGCCAGACCCTTATGGGACTCTCAGTCTTCTGGGGGCCTCTGACACGTGAAGTAATTACCCCACAGAGTGATAGTGCATCAGACAAGTGTGAACATGGTACAGAGCCACAGAGAGAAAAGAATGGGCAACTCCAGGGTCAGGACCCTGGGATCAGTTAATTTACCTGGACAACTACAGCCTCACAGAAATCTTCAAAAAGCTGTATAAACCATTCCATCCAAGAGGAATTATTGTAAACCTTTGAAATAGTTGAACATTTTAAATTTTTGATAAATTTGATAAGTTGGTCATTTGACAAACTGATCATTCAGGAATTCACTTTCAGTAGATGATTTTCACTTAATCAGCAGTTTTCCTTGAGGGACTGATTTCAAGGTGCATTCATAGAAACTCCGTCCATACTGGGATTTAAAAAACACATAGGAAGGACAGGTGTGTTGGCTCAGGTCTGTAATCCCAGCACTTTGGGAGGCTGATGCAGGTGGATCCCCTGAGGTCAGGAGTTCGAGACCAGCCTGACCAACATGGTGAAACCCTGGCTCTACTAAAAATACAAAATTAACTGGGTGTGGTGGTACACATCTGTAATCCCAGATGCATGACTTCTGTTAGTACTCAGAAGAGAGGGCACCTTAATGGCTTTCTTAGGTGCATTCTCCACCATAAAAGCTTTGCTTATCAACCCAACTGGGTAGGGTTTCTTTACCCTTACACTCTTTGTTATGGACTGAATATTTATGTCTCCCCTGCCCCATCAAATTCATATGTTGAAGACCTAGTTGGGAGTCTGAGGCAGGAGAACCACTTGAACCTGGGAGGTAGATTGCAGTGAGCCAAGATTGCACCGTTGCACTCCAGCCTGGGGAAGAAGAGTGAAACTCCTTCTCAAAAACAAAACAAAACAAAAAAACACACAGGAGTTTGAATGGGAAGGAATGTGGTGAGTTGGTGAGGAAAGATATTCTGTGAAGATGGAACAGCACATGTTCCATCTTGGAGGCACAGTATGGAGTGGCACATTCTGAGAACAGTAGGTGGTTAAAAGTGCTAGAGTAGAAGGACTGAGGTGAGGAAGCAAAAGGAGATAAAATTGGAGAGAAAGACAGGGCTACAACCTGGAGGGTTTTGTGGTCCTGGGTTCCATGGAGTTTTATCCAATAGGAAATGGAAGCCATTGAAGGATTCAAAGCCAGGAAGTGAGAACATCAGATTGCATTTTAGACAGACCATGCTGGCAATGGAATGAAGTATGAATTGAAAGGGAGTAGTCTGGAAGAAGGGAGTTCACTGCTGAGAAGGCAAGCATCCACAATGGTCATGATAAGGGCAAATTCTGGATTCAGAGTGTTGAGATTCAAAACTGCTTCTATCACTTAGCAAATGTGTTTGTGGGCAGCTCTGGTTTCCTCATCTGAAAAATATAAATAATAATAGCTGTGAAGATTAAAAGAAGCAATACATATAAAGTGCTCAGGCAAGAGCCTACCGTATAGAAAGCTCTTAATACATGCTAGCTGTTGTTATTAAAATATAACATAATTATTATATTTCAGAGTTCAAAAGGAAGGTAATGATGGACGGACAGACAGTGGAGGAGGGTGTGGGAATGAGAAAGATAAGGAGTGGATTGACAGGCCTTTTTGGTGACTAGATTCAAGATAAGGAAGGAGCAATTTGGGAAGACAGGAGCAAGAACAAGTGGGATGGTGGAAGATAATGAATTTTGTTTTGGACATGGTGAGTTTTAGATACTTTTGGGTCATAAAGGTGGAGATATCCAGTGAGCAGATTGATATGTAGGCCTGCAGCTCAGTAGAGAGGTGAAGGCCACATAAGCAAAATGCCAGGGTAAGAGATTGATCAGAAATACCTGCACTGATGTACAAATGCTTTTTTACCTATTTGGCTCTTGATGCATGACTTCTGTTAGTACTCAGAAGAGAGGGCACCTTAATGGCTTTCTTAGGTGCATTCTCCACCATAAAAGCTTTGCTTATCAACCCAACTGGGTAGGGTTTCTTTACTCTTACACTCTTTGTTATGGACTGAATATTTATGTCTCCCCTGCCCCAACAAATTCATATGTTAAAGACCTAATCCCCAGTGCTATGGTATTTAGAGATGGGGCCTGTGGGAGGTGATTAGGATTAAATGAGGTCTTGAGAGTGGGCCCCTGACCCAATGGGATTACTGCCCTTATAAGAAGAGTCACTACTTTCTTTACTTGTGAATACACCAAGGGAAGGCCACATGAGCACACAGTGAGAAGAAGGCGGTTGTCTACAAGCCAGAAGAGAACCCTCAGAGAAATGACTCTGCCAGATCTTGATCTGGGTCTTCTAGCTTCCAGAACTCTGAGAAAACTTTCTGTTCTTTAAGCCATCCAGTCTGATATTTTATTATGGCAACCTAAGCTGACTAGTATATCCTTGTATAAGGGGTTCTTTGTATTTCTCCTTTGGGCTGGTCTTTTGTTTCACTCTCTTTATTAGTATGTGTTTTTTATCACTCCTTCCAGATTATAGGCAGCTTGAAGGTAGGTCTTTCCTCATGCTTATGTTAGCATTCCCTGCAGTGCCCTGTACATGGTTTTGCCCAAAGTAGATGTTCAATAAACATTTGATGACCTCAAGATAATGCAGCAATTTCTGTAAAGAAAGTCACAGATAATAAGCTTAGGGCAGGAGACTAGGCAGCATTCAAGACTTGGGCTCAAGTAGAAACAGAGAAGATATAGGATTTCAATGCAGAATTTGGAGATCTGAAAGGACAGAGGTTCTCAACAGTGATGAGTGAGAAGAGTAAAACATGTCTCCATGTAAGGCATATTATTTTTTAAGTATCGTATACTATGCAAGCCATTATGTAAAATTATGTTTTGGCTTGGCTGCTTCAAATTGACTTTAAAAAAACATATTGTTTTTGAGTTAGGGTTTGTGTAAAGCAAATGAGTTTAGAGGCTATAATTGAGAATGGGTCATGTCCTTAATAATTTTATGTATGAAAAAATATTTTTAAAAGAACAACCAATCAACTAAAAATCCAAAAATCCAACAATAGCAGCCACTGTCCCCTACCCCCTAAAAGAAATGAAATGAAACAAAACAAGCAAAACAAAAAATTTTTTGTTTATTGCACTTCAAATTCTAGTTAACTTTACTGGGAACCACTTAAAATTGACATAATGTTCTTAAGAGGAGTCTCAGGGTGATGCTGTGATTCTGTGTATTTTCTGTGGATGTCAAGTGTGATCTGGGGGTCATGGTAGGAAACAGAGAGGGACTTTGCCACAAATGTCTCAAGATATCCCTCTGTGAGGATGGAAGAAGTGGGGGAGATTTATTTATTTGTTTTCTCTGGAGCGTCTTTCATTGCCATCTTGCTAATCTCCTGAGTGCTACTGGAAACAGGGACTTTCTAGTATCATCAGTGCTAAAGCCCAACAGTACAGAGGATGAAAATGGACTAAAGTTGACTCTACCAACCTATCCACTTCTGAGAAACCTATCCGCCTAACAGCACTTGGATGAATGGATGTCACAGCCTGGAGCAAACTCTTAGACTTGTGCTTTCCAATAGCTGAGCCACTAGAACCACAATGCGCTATGAGCACTTGAAAGTTGGCCAGTCCAAATTGAGATTGAGATGTAAATGTAAAATATGCACTAGATTTCAAAAGCAGTTAAAAGAAGGTAAAATAACTCATTAATAATTGCTTATTAATTAAATGTTGAAATAATATTTTGTATATATTAAGCTAAAATATGTTATTAAAAATATATTTACTTATTCCTTTTTACATTTGGTGACCTGAAAATTTAAGATTACATATGTCAGTTACATTATACTTCTGTTGGACGGAGTCTGGGGCTTAATATCATCAATGGACAGATGTACCTCCTGGTCTTAACGGGATGCAGAGCTTACAGGAAGTTGTCTCTTCTCGTATCAATCATGCCAAGTGGTGTACAAATGCAGGTTTATTGTTTGTGTAGTAGCCCTCTGCACATCCAGGGAGTTTTTCATCTGAAGATTTCAAACATTAATTAATTTTCACTGAATAGCTGAGGAAGGCTGGTATTCTTAGTTCTGTTTTACAGATGAGAAAACCGAGGCATCAGGGAGATTTAAACGATTTGCTTAGGGCTACCTAGAGTAGGGTGGCAGAGCTCAGAACAGAAAATATGAGTCATTGTAAGTAATCACACATCTAGCCACCAAATAATGCCTCTTTTTCTCCAATCAGGTGAACTCCATCAAGGTAGGAACCATGCTTTTAAAATGTTATTAATATTTCCAACTAGTAAAATACTGAATGTGCAGTGAATATTACAGAATAATACAGTAATAGTCATTGCTATCAGATCTAATATCTTTTGGCATTAACTATTAAAGTACAAAAGTGGTAAATACATGGACTTTTTAATTGTATGCGATTTTTCAAATGCCATCTGGGAGAGGGAATCATTATTATCTCTTAGTTTGAAAGCAGACAAGTAAATCCCACATTTGAGTAGTTCACTTGTTTTTAAAATTTCATTTCCTACTTTGAAGAGAAGACATTGCAAGCAAAAGCATGTTGATCTAGATTTGGATTCCAGACTGGCAGAGGAAAGACGAAGCTTTGAAATGCTGTGATGCTGTTACTAACATTCTTCTGTCATCTTCCACTTGTGATATGGATCTCTTTTTATAAGCTCAGGCATTAGAGCTTTGGTGAGTGAATTTTCTCAAAAGAGGCTGTCTTTATCCAACTTAAATAGGGGAGGGAAGGCCATCAGAAATGCACATCAGGCTTCCTAGACAAAAGCTACATAAAGCAGTTTTTTTCCCCAGTCTTCACATTTTTTTTCTTGCATTGTGTAAGAAAGGAAGAGAGAATAAAATCTACTACAGCCTATGATTACATTCCCTTTGATTGAGCCTAATTGTCAATGTTACTCTAAGATACTGGGCCACTAAAGTCTATGAGTTTAGGAGTAGAACTGGGGAGTTATAGAAATCATTCATTCATTTACTTAATAATATGTATGTATCCTGTATTATATATTCAAAAAATATTTATCACAAAGGCATGAGTGAAAGATTTCTACATTTCCCTAATTCTGTTCCTTCTAGAAATCATTTGAATAAAATATATTTTTCAAGAATGGTTGAAGGATGTTAATTTTTGCCAATACACCCTTGTATATACAGGGGAGTATGTTCATACAATGCCCTGTTTACTTTCATTACTAATACAGTTAAGCCTGATCAGTTCTCAGTGTATCATCTTGTCCTTGTGACAGGAAATATGACTAGAGTGCTGAAAGGTTTTTAATTATACTCAAGGTTACCTCAAATAATGATAGTCTACTTGTGCGCACATGTTTTAGAGGAGAATCATAGTCTGTACATGAGACAGATTCCTGCATTTCCTTTGCTTTTTGCTTGAACCAGAAAAATGGTTCGGAGAAATTCATGCATACTTCCCTGCCATCCCCACCCAGCAATGGTGAGGCTGAAGCGTGACGTGTAAGTCAGTGTAAGGAGAGTTTCAGTACCTTTGGTATCTTTGATACTCTAGACTCAGAATGGAATAGGGGTTGGGGAGGCAGGAGTGAGTAAATGACCCCCTCAGGAAAATGCTGCAGACTCTACTTTAGAAAATCCTCTGCAATGCTGGACACGGTGGCTTACGCCTGTAATCCCAGAACTTTGGGAGGCCGAGGCGGGTGGATTACCTGAGGTCAGGAGTTCAAAACCAATCTGACCAACATATTGAAATCCTGTCTCTACTAAAAATACAAAAATTAGCTGGGCGTGGTGGCACACGTCTATAATCCCAGCTACTTGGGAGGCTGAGACAGGAGAATTGCATGAACCCGGGAGGCAGAGGTTGCAGTGAGCCGGATTGCACCATTGCACTCCAGCCTGGGTGACAGAGCATAACTGTCTCAAAAAAAAAAAAAAAAAAAAAGAAGAAGAAGAAAAAATCCTCTGTACTTGATATTTCCTATTCCTTCTAAGCTACTGAATTCCACTTTTGTGGTGTGAGGGTAGAGGGAGTAGGAAGGGTGAGTTAGCGGAGATGATATATGCATGTTTAGTCCTTTAAAAACTTTCCCCCAAATGGTCTCTGCAAATCTCATTGGTTACCATTTCCTACCATTCAGTTTGCCCAGATGTATTTATTTTCTGTTGTTGCAAAGCCATTTTAGCACCCCACCGCCAGAACAGTGTGATATTGATTCTAGCACATCTCTGTTGGCAGAGAAATCAGGAAAACTTTGAAAAACAGTGATCATTTAACTTTGCAGTATGATGGATGGTTTTGTAGGCCTTTCTGGCTGACTTTGAAGTTGAGATCTTTTACACAATTAAATCTAGTTGTTATGAATTCATGCCAATGAGAAAGCACGAAGAGTTACCTGGAGGAAAGAGGCAGTCATTGCATGGATTGATGCCTCAGAGCCCTGTAGTCTAGAATGAGGTCTATAAAATCAGACTATCTTCATTCTTTCAGTAACCGTACTAAATCTATAGTAGCTAACCTGCCAGGAAGTATTGTCTGACTGACAACTGAACAGACAGTGGGGATAATCATTCCAACCTAGATATGTATTTAGTAAAGCCTGTGCAAAATATAAAAATTTTTAAATGATGATAAATTGAAGTTGTGAGAATACAGTCATCTTTGAGCAGAATTAATGAATTGATGCCATTTCACAGCAGGAGAATTGGGGAAGGTAGGGGGAAAATAATAAACTAATGGAATTTCAGGGCATTAGAAATTCAAAAAGCAAATGTTTCCCCCTTCTGATGAGCCCTCTAAGGACAATTCCTGGAACATGGCCCACAGAAATTCTGCACAACCACAGCCCTCTCACTTCCCCAGCAGCATCAAGACACCGCCGGGGCAAGACCGTGGCACTTTCTGTCTAGGCTCTAATTCATGCCTGCAGAATAACAATCTGCTCTTGGTGCACCAAGCACAATGCAAGCCCTCTAAGCTGCCACTCATGCAGGGCCTGCTAACACTCCCAGCCCTTGTTTCTGATTCTTGGCATTGTTGGATCAGGGAGTGTGGGGAGAGTCACATACTTCCATGCTGGGAAAGGCAGGGCCCCTGGCGGCCCAGCAAGTCATCAGGCAGCCTGGGCGATAGCAGCAGCCAGATGAGCTAGAGGGCAGCTTGCACCTCTTGGCAAACTTGCCAAACGTTGAGGAATCTGGGGATTGTGGTTCCAAAAGTCTAGACTCTTTTGGAATCAGACTGAAGCATGAATTTGAGTAGGGACAAGGGATCCCCCAATTCAAAAAAAAAAAAAAATCCACCTCATTAAAAATTCTTTTGGCGTGGTGGATCTCTACAGAGTCTGATTGTAGTGCCAATGTCTTTCTAACACCCTTCAAATGACAGTGCTGACAAATTCCCAAGCAGCCATCAAATTACATGATCTTGACCTGGTTGGATAAAAAGTGATGCTAGCACAAACGTGATTGATTGAGGATTATGACAGTCAGACAGATGACACGGTGAATACTGGAAGTATTAATAGCAGCTTATTTCTAATCTATACACTGTAGGCAATAGAAGTAATATGTCAAAAACATCAAAGAATATTTTTATTATGGCAGGAAGCAAAACATTCTTAAGCTCATAATGTAGTGGTACCTCATAGGTAAGCCTCAAAGCTTTGTTTCAAAGCAAAGACTGGTGTTGATTCTCAGTCAGTTGAAAGGGTGAAAAGGGCTGCAAGACTATTTTATGATAACAATAATAGCTACAACTTTTTGAGCATTATGTTACAGGGATTTTAAATATATTAGCTAATTTAAGCCTAATGGCAGCCTTGTCAGATAGGTACCTTTGTCCCCAGTTTATATATAACTGCAAATTCTGAGACTCAGGACAGTTAGAAAGTCCTGCTTGATCCCAAAGCCAGTGCTCTTCGATTCACTGCAGTAAGCCACCTCTCTGGAGCTGAAAGGAGACACAAACCTAGGGACATGAGATAAATGGATTTTTTTTCCCTAAAGAATTGCCATTTTTCTTGATCTTGGATAGAGCTTTATCTTGAGAAGTAACTATGGTTGCTCTTCACGGACAAGATACAATAACGTCTAATACTGAGAAAAACTATGAGCATTTCCATTTCTGATTAATGAATCAAAACTGGACCAGTGAAGTCTAGCCTTTGTGACAGTTCTTTGTCTCCTCCTTGGCCAAGAATGTCTGTACACACTGAGTCAGAGTGTCAGCACTCTCTTGACTTGGCACACAACTTGACATGAGTCACTAGAAGGATTTGAAACTTAGGGTTGGAAAAAGCCACTGCTGTTGGTGCAGATAAAAATATTTGGGCGTCAACTCTTGTGTTCCTGGATATAGCTTATTCATTCATCTATTTGTTTATTCATTCAATAAATATTCTAATGTAGCCAAGAAAATATAAAATACTGGATAAAAAGTTCAATTCATAAAAAAATAATAAACAGTGAAAAGCAAGTGTCTCACCTCAATCCCCTAGTTTCTCTGTTAAGGGACAATCACTGCTGGCAGTTTCCTGGGGGATCCTTCTAGAGATATTCTAGGCATACATGTGCCTTTCCCTTGGTTTACATAAGTGTTATTGCATCCCTGCAATATCTTGGGCTCTGGTTTATGTAAAGTGATGATCAAGACTTGGGCCCTGTCCCTGAGGAGGAAATAGACACATAAACCAATTTACACCTTATGATTGACAAGTTCCCTGATTGGAGGTACTTATAGGAGTGGTGGTGGTCTGAGCAGATCAGGGTTAAAATATCAATGCGTCTTATTAGCTGTCACAAGTAAATTGTTGTTATTACTAGTGAAGTACCAGCATTTGAAAATTATTTTAAAAAATAGGATAACATGTATTCCTGTGATAATCACCCTCACTTGCATTCTAATTTGCTTATAAGTGAGACAGAAAGGTGTGGAGATCAAGCTGTTTCACTCAGAATTGTGCGTGACCCTGGCCATACCCATGGTAGGTTGTCTTGTGAATGTGATCTGGTGCATATCCCAGGGAGTTGAACATTTTATACACTCAGGGTACAAGAAGAGCATAATTTCTTCATTTTCTGGGGACCACTAGGAAGTTTGCCCTAAATAGTATATGCTTCCCATTTAGTGGGGTATGGTTCTCCTAGTTGCCTGGTTTCAAAATATCCATGCTTACAATTGAAGGGAAGTCAGGAAGTGACAGAGCCTCCCATCTGGATTGAATACAGCTTGGGACAGTAGTTTGTGCACAGTGAGGCAGATAAAACTTTGCAGATTTAGGAGACAGCTGAATCTGATGCATGTGGATGCAAGCTACTGGTAGAAAGCTTGGAGCAAATCCTTTCAATGCAGCTTGGATTTATGGGAGATTTTCAGGCGCCTGTAGGCTTTGAAGAGGGGTGTACAGTAGTATTTGATTCACAAAGAGTTCACGTTTACTTCGGTTCACCTGGATTCTTACTCCCAATTGAATTTTACCTCCAGTATGCTTGTAAACCAACTCCAGACTCGGATGCAAATTCATCTCGATGTCTGATAGTGAGTTAAAGAGAAAAAATAAAAAATGGCATAAATAAGTTTCACATGGTTTCCAATCCAAGCTATGAGCTGGCTCTGGCTCACTCAATCAGCCAGGAGCAGAAAAAGTTTTGCAAACTTCAGTGACCCTTGCAAAAAGCCTGGTCTACATCCTGCCTTCAGGAGAAAACCCAGAACCGGTTGAATGTGCCCTGTTTCGGTTTCTATGGCAGCTCGCCTTGCAGCCATCCTAGGAGAGAATGTGGCCCAAGTACATTCTCCTCTTGCTCTTCCAAATGTGCCCCTCTAAGGGGCAAGAAGGTTTGCTTTTATTATGGCGCATAAGGCAAAAATGTATGGTGGAATGAAGCACAGCTGAATTGCTGAGGGCAGGACTATAAAATATAATCTTTCCCCAAAATTTTCTGCTCAAATGGCAGCCTAGCTTGACAGCAGGGGCTCTATGCTGACTTAAATTTTTATATCATGTCAGAAAAATATAAATATAATTATCTTCCTTCATTAAAGAACCCATAGCCAAAATTTGTACAGTTAATCAAATTTCAGTTGAAAAAATACTGAAATATGTTATCACCCTTTTAAAAGTCATCTGTACAGTGCTGTGATATAGGGCGTAAGGTTTGAGCGGGATTTTTTTTTCTTCCTTCCTTCCTTTTTTTTCTTCCTTTTTCCTTTCTTTTTAAAAGTAATGTGAAGAAGAACTAGAAGTGAGTGAAATCTTGCCTTTTCACCTAGTTTTTTTTCCCCTAGCTGAGTTAAATAAAGCACAAAAAGAGTGCATTTCCCAAGTATCTTATGAGATCCTGTCAATTTGTTTCTTCCCTTTGCTTTGAAAATGACCCCTAAAGAGATAAAATTACTTGCATTGATTCTTACAGAAAAGCAGCCAAGGTTTTATTAAAAACATTGTCCTTCGTACTCTTGCATATTTTCTTTTTCTCTCTAACATGGAAGGACATCAAATACAAAAGAAACACAAATGTACAATACTGCCTCTTTCATCTTTGCTTAATTTCCAAAATCTTTCAACCCATCGCTTTACTTTTCTTTATTAAATTTAAAGCCGAGCAAGTGGAATGCTGCATTTGAATTGTGAGGGCATGGGGGACGTTGTTGAGAGACTATCTGCATTGTTTCACTCATTTGATTCTCATAAGCTCTTCTCACCCTGTATTGGGATTGGCGAAATATTTTTATACCTTGGGGAAGATGTTCAAACGAATTGGTTTCCTATAGAACTCAGAATTCTGGAATCTCAAGATCCTTGATGTGGCTGGATTATTTAATAATTAAAAAAAAGATGAAAAAGTGTCATTGATACTTGGTTGAATATACAAACTTTAAAAACAAGTTCAGAGTTTTCTCTCAAATACATACAATGTATTATAGAGTATTTCTGGGGAGAACAATCTTCTGAAATACAGATGAAAAATCATTTGATAATTAAAAAATAATTTAATGAAAAAATGTATGATCTGGATTTCTTGCTTTTAAAAATTCCCAGCCTAATAGTGTTCACTAAAACATGTCCCTGTGAAAAGTGATCTCTGAAAGCCATAGTCGTGAAGCAGACTCTGTAGCAAAATAAAGGCAAAATATCTGTGATAATAAGTTAAGTGAAAAAAATTCAAAATTTTATTTTTTTAAAAAAAGACGAAAAAGAATCACATCAAAAGAATAGCCTAGCATTACTTGTTATATTTTTCTTTTTTCTATTTTCATTCTTTCTGCAATTTGGAAAAATTACCTTTCTAACAACAATAATAGAAAGATCAGCTATAGTCCTTTTATTTTTAGTGGGTCTGATTCATCCTAGACTGCCCCGTGCTTGGAGATGCAGACCTCTAATTTTAAAAAAATATGTGCTTTAAACACAAAATAGCTTGTCAGAAACTGTAATTGTGTTAGATAAAATCTCAGCCCTAAAAGAAAACAGTACTGTACGTGCTGGGATAAGCATTTTGAAACCAAATGAATAATCGAGGTTATTAGTTCAATGATGAGCACACCTGAGTTTTGAGACGTATGACCCAATAGCATATGGTGAAATCCTGGATTCACAGAGAGTGTCTCATATTCACTAAACTCACCAGAATGAGCATTTAGTTCCTCTAAAGCAAGGTGCAATAAATCAGGGGAAAGCTGCAGATCCTGTCAGACCTGCTTGCATTCCTTTCCCTTCAGTGATTCCTTAGTTAAAGAGGGCTCATCCTTTGGGAATGTTTTAACACCCTTTGGAAACAGTGCCAAAGTCCAGGGCTTTAACAACTTGATAAAACCTTATTTTAGACTGGGCGCAGTAACTCAGGTCTGTAATCCCAGAACTTTGGGAGGCTGAGGCAGGCGGATCACCCGAGGTCAGGAGTTCAAGATCAGCCTGATCAACATGGTGAAACCCTGTCTCTACTGAAAATGCAAAATTAGCTGGGCATGGTGGTGCATGCCTGTAATCCCAACTATTCGGGAGGCTGAGGCAGGAGAGCATTGAATCCAGGAGGCAGAAATTGCACTGAGCTGAGATTGTGCCATTGTACTCCAGCCTGGGCAACAAGAGTGAAACTTGGTCTCAAAAAACAAAAAAACAAAAAACCTTATTTTATCCTGAGATGGAGAAAAATCTGCCTTTGGGAGGGGCTAAATTATCAAAGACAATGCCATGTAGCAGCAGTAAGTTAACTAGCAGATCTTGGAGAGATGAGAGCCCCTTTGAACTTGCTGGGAAGTTTAACAGCCAGAGTGCAGATTCCTGGGACCAAAAGACACGAGAGAACTAGTAAGTAGCTTTCCAGCTGGACAAAAGGCAGGAGACAGAATCCATTCGGTTGCAGATCCATGTTTAATTCTTGCACTGGGGGAGAGAGTGAATGCATAGAATTTATGGGATGGTGTTGAAAATATAATAGATGCCCAAACAAGAAGTTGGGCAGATTCATATTCCTTTTGTATTATGGACCAGAATTTAAAATGTCAGTTTGAACAGGCAATTAATTGGACTTGCTGGGATGACGAGTCATGAGCCATAAGGGAATCTGGTGATTTACTGATGCCAAGGCCAGCTCTTTTCCTGGGGACTCTCTTTGAAGTCAGGGGATGTTAGGAACACAGGGGGTGAGGAGAGGAATGGAAATTAGGGTGAGAATGGACTTTGTAGTGGTATCATTTATCCAAAACATCCAGTCCTTTTCCCCTCTTCATTCATTCAGCAAATATTTCATGACCTCTCTGTGCCTGGCACTCTGCTGGCATTTGGGATTCAAAGATGAATACAGCAGAATTCATCTCCTTAAGAGACTGGAGGTAATTTCAAGCAGTGACAAATTTCCTCTTCCTATTCTTATTAGGAGGAGCAGCCTGGAAGATGCATTGCCCTATATTTCTATAATCTTATGTTTCTAATTTAAAGACATTTCAAATTTCATACAATTTTATTCTTTTTAGTAAAAGCAGTTCATTAAATATGTAAGATGTTATTTGAAAGGCTGTTTTTTTTTTTTTAACCTGAATAAATTCATTTGTTAGAAAAGAAAATCCCCCAAGTCAGACAGAGTTTTCATTCTGATTTTGTTGTTGTTTTGGTAGAGATAAGGTCTCACTATATTGCCCTGGTTGGTCTTGAACTCCTCAACTCGGCCTCCTAAAGTGCTGGGATTAATGAGTCACTGAGCCTAGACTAATTGTTGTTTTTTAACAATATGGTTTCTATGTTGATTTCATGAGCCTCATTTTCCGTGTGTTGAAATCCATGGATTGTATTACAAAGACAATTGACATATTGGGGGGGATAAAAAGTATAAAGGCTTGTTTAAAAAAAAAACTGTTTTGCCTATCTAAACCTCTCTAAAAGGAGGGAAATAAAATTGTGTAACTTTCCAAGAAATGAAAGCCAATTAACATTTTAAAGTCACATTACACTTACAATATTTAAAACATTGTTTTCAGAAGAGACATTTCTGCTGAGTCAGCATATAAAATAGGATTCAAATACTTATTTCCTTGATAGGTTTAAATGACTTTGACTAACAATCTCAATATTTCTTGCTTTATGGAAAAATCTTAGTTTCTTCAGGATCCCATGGGGTTTGGACATGATGGTGTTGAAGGGCCTCTAATGATCCCTGCCTTGGCTATAACTAGTCCTCTCCCACACCGCAGGATTGGTCTGTGAATACGGCAGAAATGATGGTATGACTTTTCCTAGGCTAGATCACAAAAGGTATTGTGGCTCCTCTCTCTTTCTCATACACATGCACATCATTCCATCTAGGGGAAGCCAGATGCTGTGTTGGGTGGGAAGGCAATCAGGCAGCCCCATGGAGAGGCCCATGTGGCAAGACATTGAGGACTTCTGCCAATAGCTATATGGATGACCATCTTGGAAGTAGATGTTCCAGCCCTGGATAAACCTTCGGATGATTGAAGCCCCTGCTCATAGCTTGACTGTAATCCCATCAGAGACCCTGAGCCTGAGACACTCAGCTAAGTCACTCTAGGTTCCTAACCTACAGAAACTGTGTGAAATAATAAATGTTTATTGTTTTAAGCTGCTAAAGTTTGGGGTAATTTGTGATGCAACTATAGATAACTAATACAAAGTCCTTTTCAAAAGTGAGATTAATTGATTCTCTGATTCTCATACCACATTGGTAATAGCTTCCATGTGAAATATTCTTACTGGAAGCCTTGGGAAGTTTTAAATCTTTCTAGATTCCTGTACATTGCTTGCACTAATTAATACATATACCTGTGTATATCTATATATACAAAGTTAATGCATTTTTTCTAAGAATTTTTTTTGAAATTCATTTTCCATTTTAAAGACAATATATGCTTCTTAAAGAAAATGTAAGGGGGAAGTTCAAAAAAAATTACCCATAGTTCTAACACCCAAAGGCACCTATAGTTAGCACATTTGAGTGCACGTCCCTATATTTTCTTTTAGGGTATTTAAAAAAGTGGTTGTGATCATATGCTGTATAACCATATTTTCACCAAGTCAAATTCATTTCCTTTCATAACAAAAATAATGTACCTTGCTTATCGTTGTCATTCAGCTCCCTGCTCCGAGTGACAGGTTCTTAGAGAAATCAGATGCAACTATATCCTGAGTGTGCAAAAGGCTCGTGAGAGTGTCGTGTGGTTGGATCCGGGTCCTGGCAGGGATTGACCAGTGCCTGGGGGTGCCAGACACATTGAAGATGATATACATCAATAGGCAATTCCCTCTGTGCATATCCTTTTTATTTTCAGTACTAACATGTGTGTGAAGGGCCAACTTCTGTCTACCGATAACTTATATTTATATCCAAAATTTCTTAAGGGAATCAACACTCCTTTCTTCTCTGCTCTTCAGATAGGGCTGCAATCCTGGCAAAGTGGAGGCATCAGGACCCTCTCCAAGGCCCTGAGAAGGGTTCTACAAAATGTTCAGATGGTCATACATTTCTGCAAAAATAAGATAAAACGTGAATCACAATTGGTTAAGACTGCTACATCTTTCCACTCTGCCCCACCCCACAACCCAACACACATATACTTTCCTTTATGCAAGGTGGTGGTGAGTGGTCATGTGAGGGCATTTTATTGTTATAATTTTTTTTTTTAACAGAGCCTGAAAAATTGTGTAAGTTCCAGGACCTAAAAAACTGGATATACCTCTTGGTCTCTGAATTGCAAATATGTATGTAATATATTTTTAAATATAAATATATATCTGAGTGTATTTGTGTATATATATTTTAACAGCTTTTTCATTGCTTTGTACTGTAAACATAATTTATTTATTATTTTCTAGCCTTATTTGTTAAGTCAGAAGAAATTTCAGAGCCATGAGGGTTATAGAGTGAGAGGATTTCTAATGAGCTCAATGCGTTCTAAGTGGTTTTATGTGATTCCCAGGGTTATTTCATCAGAATCCATAGGTTCTTAAGAGGCGCTCCTCCCTGTGCTCACAGAACCCCGCTTATTGACTCTATAGATAGTTTTTGCAGAAAATAACTGCCTCTTTGGTTGTCCACTGTGACCCTTCAGCTAGGAAAGAACCAAATAGATTTAGCCTACTCAACTTGACACCTTTGAACAAAAAAGAATGCAGAATATATAGCACCAACCAAGTGAATGTTCAACTCTATAAAAAACTGTGCTACACTCTGACTGTTTATTCATTTTACTTGTTTTTTTTTTTTTTTTGAGATGGAGTTTCGCTCTTGTTGCCCAGGCTGGAGTGCAATGGCGCAATCTCGGCCCACCGCAACCTCCGTCTCCTGGGTTCAAGTGATTCTCCTGCAAGTAGCTGAGATTACAGGTGTGTGCCACCATGCCCAACTGATTTTGTATTTTTTTAGTAGAGACGGGGTTTCATCCTGTTGGTCAGGCTGGTCTGGAACTCCTGACCTCAAGTGATCCACCCGCGTCAGCCTCCCAAAGCGCTGGGATTACAGGTGTGAGCCACTGCGGGGCCTCATCGTACTTGTTGATCAGAGGAATTTATTCTTCTTTTAAAAAAATTTTTGAAATTTTAAAATCAAATCAATGCCTGCTGTAGCAGCCAGGAAGATATGCTCTTCAGATGTCCCTTTAGGAAGACCTGCTGTGGGACACACAGCAGAATGAGCCCCCAGCTGCCGCATCTTTGGATCTACTGTGGCATTCATGCTGAGCCACAGGCCTCTGGACTATTCCAGCCAATGACTGAACACTGCAGAGGTGCTAGGATGAGCGCTGGCCCATCCTGCCTGACACAGGACTTTGCTAATGGGCAACTTTTGCTTAGACACTCCCTATCAGTCCAGCAAATCTTTATCAGAACTGCACTGAGTTCCGAGGCTCCTCCTATCCAGCCTTTCCTTGCTCCCTCTCTCCTCACAGGTGGCAAACCTAATCTCAGTCCCAGCTCTCTCCCTGTCTATTCTTGCTTCCTCCTCCCTTTATCCTTCACAGGCTAAGCATTAAACATCAAGTAAATAAACATCAAGTTCCATCTGAGCATCTTCTTCTCTGAGCATCTGAACTGACATACATAGTAACTGTTAAAATGAGCAAATCCAGAAGGGCTTATATGAAGAAGCAACAGTTCCCCCCGTTTCCTCACATAAGGAAACACTTTCAACAGTTTCTCTTACAGCTCTTTGGCAGTTACTTCGATACTCCTAAAATAATAAGTTTATGCCATGTTTATTTTTATTTGATATATATTTTATATCTTTGTTTTATATATAAATATATGTAATATATTTATTTTCTTAAATAATATGTTTATGTCATCTTTCGTTTCTTTTTTAACCATTGAAGTATAGTGGACACACAATAAACTGCTTATATTTAATGTGGGCCATATGAGGAATTTTGACATTTATATGTACCATGATCAAGCTATTAAAAGGGGCAAGAGGAAACTATCAGGGGTGAGCATATCCATTACCCCTGAAAGTTTCCTCACACTCCTTTTAATACCCCCACCACCCCTCTCCATACTCTCCGATCTGTTTTCTGTCACTATAAGTTAGTTTTCATTTTTTTACAATTTTAAATAAATGAAATCTTATAGTATGTGCTATTTTTTTCTGGCTTCTCTTACCAGCATAATTAATTTGAGATTCAATCATGTAGTCACATGTACCTAATTCATTCTTTTTTGTTACTAAGTAATACATCTCATTGTATAGATACGGCATGATTTGTTTCTTCCTTCATCTTTTGGTGGACATTTGGGTTGTTTCCAGCATGGGGCTATCACAAATAAAGTTGCTATGAAAATTTTTATACAAGTGTTTGTATAGATTTACATTTGCTTTTCTCTTTCCTTTCTCAGTGATCATTGTTCTTTATCATGAGGTGTCCAATGTCTTGAGTGCCATTGTTTCATATATTTTATCTGGTATTTTAGTTGTTTCGGGCAGGACGGTAAATCTAATCCTTCTTACTCCATTCAACTGGAAGTGGAATTATCACATACCTCTTTAGCTAATCGTAATCTCCCTTTGAGTGATCCAGTACCACTTCATTTGTAGTGTATGAACCCCCAATGTACCTATTTGTCCCTCCCAGCCTTTGTGCTATGCTTGTCATACATTTTGCTTTTACTTGTAATAAACTCTTTAATACATTATTATTACTTTCCTGTTTCTTTAGTCAACAAGTTTAGACATCATCTGCTGATTTCTATGGTGGCTATGGATTTAACTCACTTATCTTTATCTTCCAAATCTGGCCTTTCTTTTCTCTACTTCCCATTATTAACAGTTACCTTTGTGATAACAAAAATATACTCACATCCTTACCTCTAATTCCATCAACCATTTGACAGTACCTCTTAATTCTTTGCTTTGTGAGGTGAAAGTATGAAAGCCCTTTGCCTTTTCTTCATTTCTTGATTCTTCCTGATCTCAATCAAATGCTTACTTTTAGCTTATGATGTCAAGAAAAAAGAAAACAGGGGTCCTGGCGCCGTGGCTCACACCTGTAATCCCAGCACTTTGGGAGGCCGAGGCGGGTGGATCATGAGGTCAAGAGATCGAGACCATCCTGGTCAACAAGGTGAAACCCCATCTCTACTAAAAATACAAAAAATTAGCTGGGCATGGTGGTGCGTGCCTGTAATCCCAGCTACTCAGGAGGCTGAGGCAGGAGAATTGCCTGAACCCAGGAGGCGGAGGTTGCCGTGAGCCGAGATCGCGCCATTGCACTCCAGCCTGGGTAACGAGCGAAACTCCGTCTCCAATAAAAAAAAAAAAGAAAGAAAGAAAACAAAAAACATGAACCTCATTCTGCAACTAACCATAAGTCTTCCTTTTTAGGCTGACCCTGAGGGTTGATTAAGAGTTGAAAACTGATCAGCAGTGATTATAACATTATGACTATGTAAAGATTGTTCACTACTTAGCTGCATAAGATACTATGATTATATATCTTTTTTTTTTTTTTACATAGCTTTGCAATTTTCTTGGAATTTCTAATTATTTCCTCCTCTCCATCCCCATCCTTTGCATTACTGTGATTTTTTTACAGATTAATATTCCAGTTTCTTAAAGACAGTATTAAATCTGTGGATCACTTCAGTTCATATACATATTTTTTTTCCCGACACCTGCCTTTTAAAGGTCTTGTCCCACCAACTCCAAACAGGACTCTTGTTCTCTAGATTTATTGAAAAGCTAAAATGGAAGAGACAATTAAGCCTTGTCTTCCTTCCATTTTTCTCTTGTTTGTTCTTCAGTTCCGTATTTTTCTCTTTTTTGGTTTGCTCTCTTGTTTTGTGGGAACATACCCTTGAATCACTTCTATAAGAAGGAAAGCTTACTGGGTCCTTCTATGACTTAGAATAATTTTATTCTACTCTCCAATTATATTGATAATTTGGTTGAATGTTGACTTTTTTATTTAAAATCATTTTTCTTCAGAACTTTAAAGGCAATGTTTCCTTGTCTTCTATCATCCAGTATTGCTGAGAAGTTAGATGACAATCTGATTTTTTGGAAAAAGAGGCAATTTGTTTTTTTTTGCTTAGAATATTTTTTGTATTAAAAAATCTTTGATATTCTTAAATTTCACCATTCTGTGACTGAATATGGGTCATTTTTCATTCATTTTGTCTAGTATTCTAGTATTTTTTTCTCCTTTCTTTCTTCAGTCTAGAGACTCTTGTCTTTCAGCTCTGATAAATTCCCTTTTAAAAATTTGTTTGTGTTCTCTCATTTTGTTTGTACTTTCTGGAGCTTCTATTCATTGGACATTAGCCTCCTGGAATTGTACATTACAATTTAGCCTTTCTTTCACATTTTTAATCTATTTCTATTTTTTACCTTCTTGGAGATTTCCTTGATTTTATCTTTCAATCCATTTATTAAAACTTTGCTTAAATTACCATATTTTTAATTTCTAAGAGGTCTTTCTTATTTTGGGTTATTTCTTTTTTATAGTATCCAGTTCTTGAATTATTAATATTTTTAAATTCTGTCAGAGGAGAATTCTTATAGTTAAAATATCATTTTCTAGTAAGTATTCCTTATTGTTGTTGTTTGTTTTTTGAGACAGAGTCTCACTCTGTTGCTCAGGCTGTTGTGCAGTGGCATGATCTTGGCTCACTGCAACCTCCGCCTCCTGGGTTCAAGTGATTCTCCTGCCTCAGCCTCCTGAGTAGCTGAGATTACAGGTGTGCGGCATTATGCCTGGCTAATTTTTGTATTTTTAGTAAAGATGGGGTTTCACCATGTTGGTCAGACTAGTCTTGAACTTCTGACCTTGTTATTTGCCTGCCTTGGCCTCCCAAAGTGCTGGGATTACAAGTGTGAGCGTCTGTTCCCAGCTGTAGTATGTATTTTTAAATATGCAAGTTTGTGTTTATCTTGCATGGGTAATGAGTGTGGACATGTCCATGGACATACATTTCTCAAGGGTTGGTATTTTAAAAATCTAGTAAGAGATATTATTTTTCCTTTTGGTAGACTGCAACAGTGTAAGTTGAGTTTTCAAAATACGGAATTCACATGTTCAGAATATGTACTTTCTCACTGAACTAGACCAGCTGCTGCACTGAATTAGCTTTAGAGAAATTTGTTTTTCTTCTTTCAAAAATTTGGGAGTTCTTTTCTTTTTTATTGTATATTTATATCTCGCATGTCAGTTGATGATCTGAAGCCAAGAGACCAATATTGGGTAATGTATGACTGGAGCCAAATGGGAATACTTAGTAGCTGGGACAGAAACTCTTGAAAGTGTTTAGAAACTGATGTCCTCTCAGAGCGATCCTGGGATGTGAGTGCAGTGGGAGGGGAGGGGAGAAAGGTCATTAATCTGGTAATTGACCGTTTCAGCATCTGCCCTCCTCCAGATATACTAGTTGGGTGATCTAACTGCATGGTTGTTTCGAGTTTTAAAAGTATATGCAAATTGATAAACTATGTACCAAAACAGTAGCCATGTTTATTTCTGGGTTTCAGGATATGGGGTGTTATCTTTCCTTTAAAAAAATACATATCAGTATTTCTAAACTTTCTACAATGAATATAACTTATGTAATTAGAAAATAATTTATTTTAAAAGTGTATATATGAAGTTTTCTTCTGAATCTCCACTTACTATGTTGAAAGTAGCAAAAGAAAAAAAAGGAAAAAAAAATTTAACTTTAGATCTAACGACTATACCTGAGATGAAAAGACTAAAATCTTGCAATGGAGAGGGCCAAGAATGTGATAGAGAAAGGGGAAGGAGAGTGGGCAAAAATATTGGTAAAAATATTAGTGAGGAGGATATGGAGAAGGAGGTGGGAGCAGAGAGAAGAGGCCTCAGGTATATACTCTTCTGCCCTTCTCAACGCTCACAAATGATGGAATCATGGCTTTGAATATAGTTTGGATTTGCAAATGGAATATAATTGAAATTGGACATCTGAACTTTCAGTATTACTGTGGTGGCAACTCATGAGGTAGGTTTCTTCACTGGCATAATAATTCAGAAATAAGTTATACATGTGGTTGGATGGTATGTGCATCACTGACTGTCCATTTAAACAGGCAATATTCAGATCACCCATACCACCCAAGCAGCCTCTGCTTTGAAGAGGGCTTTTGAGAGAAGGCTGGCTTCTCCCTACTGAGGATCTATTCATTTGTAAAATCAACAAATGCAATGGGACTTGTACTGAGAGTTTTACTCAGAGGCCAGAGTTTAAAATTCTGTCAGGATCGAACGGAATGTAAAAACCACATCACCACAGAATTGCATTAATGAATGATCTGGAAGATGGACTGAAAGTACAATTTTGATGTATTCTCAAGAGAATGAGAGCAAAACATTGGAATACAAAACTGACTTTTGTATTCTCTCTTTGTTAAAAGGAGGATAAATGTTATCCATTAGAAAGAGTCCATTCTTTTTGTGGAAATCCCTATAATTCAGGAATTTGCATCCATGGGCATTATTGAGAAATGCCAGTGTTTAGAAATCTTGTGCCCAGAATGGCTTGTTGGGCTATATTTTAGTATGTTTGAATCACACAATGACCAACTGGCCTAAGAGACTTACTTTAAAATTCTAAGCCTGGAGTATTTAAGAAGACTTTGAAACCAACCCCTAACTTTAAGAGAGGTCAAATTTCAGAACTGCAAAATTCAAACTACAGTCTTATATTGTATAATTGATTTAATGATTATTGCTAAAAGTGAATTAACGATACCTAACAATAAATCAAAGGACAAATTCTAACTGTGATATGCCTCTCAACATAGAACGTATCTGTCAAATTGAGTCATTTTCAAGCTTATGATGAGTGCAATGACTTGTTACATCTTGCCATACCTTTTTTAAAAAATGTATTTTTTTAAAAACAATATATATATCAGGAACTGTGGCTTTTGTTTTTCTGTATCCTGAGAGCAAGGATTGAAACCTTCCACTCTCCAGCCACTTTCCCAAAACAAATGAATATACTCAAACAGCATAATTTTTGTTGGCTTATTTTTAAGGGTGGTATCTTAACATCTTGGTATAACAAGACTTTCAGAAACATAATAACACCAGCTAATGTTTTTGTGTGCTTACAGTGTGCCAGGCAGTCTTCTAAATGCTTTACTTGTATTAATTCATTTAATCCTCATAGCAACCTGATTAGGTAACATGGTCATAATGGGTTGAATTATGTCCCTCCCCGCAAAAAAAAAAAAAAGTGTGTGTGTGTGTGTGTATGTATATATATATATTTATATATATGCTAGAATCCTAACCCCTCAATACCTCAGAATATGACCTATTTGGACATAGAACTTTTACAGAGGTAATCAAGTGAGGTTACTAGGGTAGATCAGGCACATGTAGATGGAAGATGACCAGAAGAGACATTGAGAGAAGATGCCATCTAGAAGCCAAGGAGAAAGGCCTAGAACAGATTCTTCCCTCACAGCCCCCAGAAGAAACGGACCCTGCCTACACCCTCAGATTTCTAGTCTCCAGAACTGTGAGATAAAATTCTCTGAAGCCATCTAGTTTATAATACGTTGTTACAACAGCCCTTGTAAACTAATATAAGTGTACTATTATTATTGTCCCCATTTAAAAGTTGAGGAAACTGGGGGCAGAAACGTTAAGTAACAAGACTGAAGTTTGGCCTAGTGTGGTGGCTCACGCCTGTAATCCCAGCACTTTGGGAGGCTGATGCGGGCAAACCACCTGAGGTCAGGAGTTTGAGGCCAGCCTGGCCAACCTGGTGAAAGCCTGTCTCTACTAAAAATACAAAAATTAGCTGGGCATGGTGGTGGGTGTTTTTAATCCCAGCTACTCGGGAGGCTGAGGCACAAAAATTGCTTGAACCTGGGAGGCGGAGGTTGCAGTGGGCTGAGATAGTGCCACTGAACTCTAGCCTGGATGACAGAGCAAGACTCTGTCTCAAAAAACAAACAAACAAATTGAAGTTTATGGCTAGTAAATAAGATAAAAACTCAGTCTGCTTCCAAATTCTGTCTTCTTAAATGGCTAAGGTATTTGACCTCTCTAAATTCAATTATTGTAGACATTGCTCTTGGTTCCAACTCTCCCTGTCAAACTCTTTCCACCCAGGGAGTGGATATGATAAACCATAGATTAAAGTGTACCCAAAATGAAACAAAACAAACAACGACAAAATAACATAACAACAACAACAAAATATCTGATACATATATTAAGCCCTAGTATTGGGCACTTATTATAATCAGGAACTGATATTATAAAGATAATGTTATTCTGGTCTCTGTTCAAGAGCTCATACCTTAAAAGGAGAACATGCTCCCTACTTAGGGTGAGGGAGCCCCATAGAGGTGCATGGCAGAGAGACAAGTCAATTTAACCTGGGAAGAGGCAAAGACTCTGTGATAAAGACCCCATATGGGAGATAACCTTTGCGTTGGGCCTTGATAAGTGGAGAGAATTTGATAGATGGCTAACTACTGAAATGTTTGGAAATAGTTTTGTTTTGGTGAATGTAGTTGGATGCATAGGATTAGCAGCTCTAGTTTTAAGAATATATGGTTGAAAAAGAAACACTGGAGCTATAGGCAATTGCTTGGCAAGACTACTTTCATGAAATGAGAGAAGAGCTGTAGACAGTAGATAGTTTCTGCTTTTCAAAGTAATACTCCAACGGCCATTTGGCTTAAACTTTAATAAACCTGCATGACCTAATGGAAGAAAGACTTAGGAACCTTAATTGGATTCTCAGGGGCAGTTGAATTTGTACCAGTTGAAACTGGGACCAGTAAAGTAGGCTGATTAAAGTCTTGGGATCAGGGTAATACTGAAGCCGAGATGGTAAACTTGTAGTCGTTAGGATAGGTCTGGAAACACAGCCATGTTTTGTTTGACCTTCACAGTATTATCTAACACTGAATGAGCAGCTTCCTCATAATATTAAACATTTCTGTCTTTTTCTAAAAAAATAAATAAATAAAAAGATCTGGCAATATTGGGCCTGGATTTCTACAGGGGCTTCCTTTGGTGTATTAGTCAAGGTAAGCTATCCTATGCTGTCCTAACAACAGACCCAAACCTATAATAAATCATCAGAGGAATACATTGTTTTTTATTTATGTCAAAATCTGTGTGTTAATGTAACTTAGGCAGCTTTTCTTTGGGTGATGACCCAGGAACCCAGACTTTTAATCTGTGGCATTGCTGTAATTGTTGCATAGCTCCTAAGATCTCTTGGGGTATCTTTTTCACTTCAGTAGGGGGAAAAGAGAGTGAATGATTGAGTGGGAGATTTTTCATGGAGTGGGAGATTTTTCATGGACCAGGCCTGAATGTAGCACTCATTCCTACTATACACATTCCATTGGCTAGAACTCAGTCACATGGCCCTAACTAATTATAAGGAAAGTTGGGAAATAGAGTCTAGCAGGAAGAAAAGGAAATCGAGTGTGTTAAGCACATAGCAACCACATATGTATTCTCCAGCTCACTATAGCTCCTACCCAGACTTCTTCACGAATTTAACTACTTAGCTTCTGTAGGCATTTGAGTTTTCAATCTCCAGTTTAGGTATTGAGAATTGTAGTAGAACTTACTCAAATTAGGAGTTAGACAGACCTGTTTGAAAATTGGTTGGCCACAGTATTGCTAAAGATAATAGTACCTTAAGGGAGACCAAAACATAGTTGTTTCAATGAGATAAAAGAAATACTCCCCCACTTAGAAGTTCAAGTTGATAGTGTTTCTAGAATGAAGGGCAGTTCTACCCCATAAGGTCATTCAGCTTGCATAGAAACGCAAGCTCCTTCTATCCTGTTGGTCTGCCACTCCTAAGGTGTGGTCCTGGTCCATGTGATTGGACCAGGTGGTTTACCTTCAACACTAGGAGGAAGAAGGAAACAGGAACTGGAAGGCATGACCTGGAAGTTAATCACATCCTTTCCTTCTGCTCACATTCCATTAACCAAAATATAGTCACCTGTCCCACATAGCTGCTAGGAGATCTGAAAAATGTGACCATTTGCTGAGTAGGCAAGTACTCAGCAATAATTTGGAAAATTCAGTTACTAAGAGAAGAATGAGGGTAACTATAAATAGGCCACAACCACGAACTATTTGTGTGCCTTGAAAAAAACACTTAATTTTTCTGTACCTAAGGTTCTCTGTTTGTAAGCAGGTGATAGTAATACCTTTCTATGTGTGTTAGAAATATGTTTGGATACACATAACAGAAAACCTACTTGCAGAGAATTAAATAAACAGATGTTCAGTTTTCTTATATGACAAGAAATCCGAAGGTGGGTTGTCGTTTATCAGGCTAATGATGTTTGGGAAAATACTTCAGTGAATTTTCTTTTGGCTTTTCTCTCATAATTCCAAGGTAGTTGTTCAAGCTTCAATCATCACATCCAAATTCAATTAAAGAGGAAGGCCGGGCACGGTGGCTCAGGCCTGTAATCCCAGCACTTTGGGAGGCCGAGGCGGGTGGATCACGAGATCAAGAGATCGAGACCATCCTGGTCAACAAGGTGAAACCCCATCTCTACTAAAAATACAAAAAATTAGCTGGGCATGGGGGCGCGTGCCTGTAATCCCAGCTACTCAGGAAGCTGAGGCAGGAGAATTGCCTGAACCCGGGAGGCGGAGGTTGCGGTGAGCCGAGATCGCGCCATTGCACTCCAGCCTGGGTAACAAGAGCGAAACTCCGTCTCAAAAAAAAAAAAGGAAGATGAAAGATGTGCCAGTTGTATCTTTCACATTTATCAGGAAAAGCAAACATCTTCCCACTCCCAGGCATCCAGTGAGTGATAAATACGTGATATCTCAAAAAAGTTACTTACTTATTCATTTATTCTTTTTTTGTTTTATTTTTAGTTAACATGTAATTTTACATATTTATGGGATAGAGAGTGATATTTCAATACATGTATACAATGTGTAATGATCAATCAGAGTGATTAGCATGTCTACTTTTAATCATTTTGAACCTCAGTTTTCCTATCCATTATATGGGATGCTAAGACCTATCTCATAGAATTGTTGAGACTCAATGAAATAACATTGTTGTCTAGAACACTGCCTGACATATGATAGATGCTCAGTGAAGGGAAGAACTTATTATTTGAGGCAGTGAACCTTGACAGTTCTGTGTTTGAATTCTGGCTCCAATCCACAAGACCTTGATTAAGTTGCTTACCTTCTTTGAATCTGTTTCCTCTTCTTGAAAGATGGGGCTATTAGTATCTTCTTTTTACAGAGCTGTTGTGAAGATTAAGTGGAGTTACATATATTAAGCACCTGGCTCATAGGAGGAACTCTTTCAGCATTTAAGCAGGAGCCACCCTGAATTTACTTGGGGCGAGTAGGAGAGAACAGAAGATGCTGGGCGTATGTTGCTGAGATAGCTTCTCCCAGCCCACTCATGCAAGGATGGGGCTGTGTAAACATGATGACTAAAGCAAAACTCCAACAGGGACGCATGATGGGAAAGCCAAACCCAGGTCAGGTTGATAAAGAATGCGCAAGTCCAGGGGCCAGTTCACTCTTCTGCCTGAAGCAGAGACAGTGCCAGGCGAGTTTCAACAGGGCTCTGGTTACCTGCCTAGGTGCAAGGTTAGGCCCTTCTCTATTGTACAGCATTGATGAGCTCTGATGGTCTGGGGGTGATCAGCAAACTTTGACAGGGCTCTCTGTGTCAAGCCAACAGCCAATTCTTAGGGCAGCAGAGGACCCAGGACAGGGCTCTGAAGGATATCTTCTTCAGCAGGGTGGC
This sequence comes from Aotus nancymaae, assembly GCF_030222135.1. Taxonomy (NCBI): domain Eukaryota; kingdom Metazoa; phylum Chordata; class Mammalia; order Primates; family Aotidae; genus Aotus; species Aotus nancymaae. Next base: position 43,829,704 of record NW_026988431.1, on the reverse strand, counting down.
CAAGCAGCTGTGTTGGGGCAGGAGGTCATGGCAAGCCGATGTGGGTGAGGTTAGCCTCATGAATTACAAGGAGGCTGGGAATAAAGGCTTCGTTCTTGGGGGCAAATTTGGCCAGCACTAGGAGGGCCTTTTCCCTTCATGACTCTTGGAAAAGGTTTGTTGGGGGAAGACACATTGAGGGGTGAGATTAAATAGCTCAGTATTCACCCCAACCAGTTTGCTGTCTACACTTTGTCTTTCTCTCTCCCTCCATACGTTCCTTCTTTCTTTTTCTCCCTTCCCCTCCCCTCTTCTTTCTTTCTTTCTCCTTCTTTCTTTCTTTTCCTTTCTCTCTCTCTTTCTTTCTTTCTCCTTTCTTCAGCTTTATTGAGATATGGTTTGTGTACCAACAATGTAATTCAGGGTTTTTAGTATAATGGTTTGTTCAACTATCATCAACACCTAATTCCAGAACAATTTCATCACTCAAGGAAACCCTGTATCTGATAGCAGTCATTCCCTATTCCTCTATCCCCAGCCTCTGGCAATCATTAACTACTTTATATCTCTATGGATTTGCTTATTCTGGACATTTCATGTACTTTTGTGGCTGGCTTCTTTCACTTTGGTTGAAAACTTTTGTTTTCAAGGTTTATTCATGTTGTAACATGTATCGCTGCTTTTTTCTTTTATGGTTGATGATTCCTCTTGTATGGATCTACTACGTTTATTTATCAATTTGTCAGTTGATGGACAGTTGAGCTCTTTTCATCTTTTGGCTGTTATGAATAACACTGCTAGAACATTTGTGTACAAGTTATTGTGTGAACATGTTTTCATTTCTCTTGGGTATATACCTAGGAGTAAACTGCTGGGTTATGTAGTAACTATATGTTTAACCTCTGAAGAACTGCCAGACTGTTTTCCATAGTGACTGTACCATTTTGCATTCCCACCACTGTGTATGAGAGTTCCAATTTCTCCACATCCCATTTTGCTTGTCTGCAAAAGGAATACCAAGTGTCTGAACCAATACTTGTTGTCTTTTGTATTATAGCCATCCTAGTAAGTGTGAGGTGGGACCTCATTGTGATTTTGAGAGTTGTAGTAGAAATTTGCATTTCTCTTATGACTAATGATGGTGTGATACCCCCACCTTTTTTTTTTTTTTTTGAGATGGAGTCTTACTCTGTTGCCCAGGCTGGAGTGCAGTGGCACAATCTTGGCTCACTGCACCCTCCACCTCCCAGGTATAAGCAATTCTCTTGCCTCAGCGTCCTGAGTAGCTGAGAATACAGGCATAAGCCACCACACCTGGTTAATTTTTGTATTATTAGAGACAGGGTTTCACCATGTTGGCTAGGCTGGTCTTCAACTCCTGACCTCAAGTGATCTGCCTGCCTCAGCTTCCCAAAGTGCTGGGGTTACAGCCGTGAACCACCATGCCTGGCTGCCTCCACCTTTTTTAAAGAGCAAACTGAGTGGCTCCTTCCGTGGCAAACAGCATGGAGATCAAACAGCTTTTGGGGAAGGCCCTACCATATCCCGGAATGGCTTCTGCAAAGACACAGAGCTTGTGCTCGGCAATTTAGAGAAGGGCTAAGAAGAACTGGGAAGAAGTGTCCTGAGGTAGCCGACAATTTGCTTCTGTTCTCCCAACTTTGCATTACAGAGGTTTTAGTTATCTCTCCCAGGGCCGAAGGATGGTAGCTCCAGCTGTAAGTGGAAAGTTGCTCTAAAAGCCAAGGTGGTTAATATAGTAGAACATTCAATAGTGTTAAGCAGCTCCATTTAACTTTGCTGGAAACAAGGTTTATGAACAAGGTCAAGAATTCATCAAGTGCCCTAGCAAGCCTTAGGCAGAAAAGGACTTAGCATTTAGAACTCTGGTTCCCAGCTGCTTGCTGAGTTCTCCTTTTCTATGAGCACAAACTGGTAATTAAAGACCCCGAATTGCTGGAAGTTAAGTGAGTAAAGAGTTTCCTGACCATATCCATGGAGCTAGACGAAACTGCTCCCTCCTCCTCTTGTACCTGGACACCAAGGTCATGAAGAGGCTGCCTCAAGCCCCAGGGAAAGAGAGGAAATGAGTTATTTCACTTTGTGTGCCCTGGTTTTTTAAAGCACTAAATTCACCTTTGCCTTCCTTGCCCACAATTCCCATTTCTCTCCCACAACCCTACAATAAAGCAGTAGATCTGAGATCTTATGAAATCTTGCCCGAAATGTTCTTCACAAGGAATATTCTTTGAGCTAGTTCAGGGCTCTAGGAAGGAAAAAGTCCTCTCCCTCTGCTTGGACAGATTAGAGAAAGATGGGGAAAGGTGGGAATGCCTCCATTGAGGTCTGGTAGGGAGGAACACCACAGGAAGAAGCAATACTTACTATGTTGATTGCATTTGAAGTGGGAGAACCTGGTATTTTCTGAAGAGCCACCATTTCAAACTGTTCTCATGACCCTCTGATGGTGTTTAAAAGGAGTGAGTTGAGGGGATAAAAGCTGGTTTGCAAAAGGAACACCAGGTGTCTGAATGATCTTCCCCTTTGAAATGTCTGGAATTTTCCTCTTCAAAGAACTGCTAAGTGGAATCTGGCTTTCAGATACTCTGAAAATGTCTCCAGACTTCAGCAACTTTCCCGGATTGTGTGGAGAGCACTCATGTACCTACAAAAATAATAATCTATAACATCTATTGTACTTGCTGTCTGTTTTGGGTAAATTCTCAGCCATGAGAAGTACAAGTCATGATGTGTGGAGAAGGGAGTTGGTTGTGTCTCTGACTTTGTTGGTCAAGGATGAGTACAGGTGGAAAGGGTGTCCTTAACACGGAAGGAAATGCACTCATGCACATGTTACAATTTAGAACCCAGAGATTTCCTGATGTGCTCTTGTACGACTTAGGATGAAATGTGCTTATAGTGGAAATAAAAGATGGGAGAAAGTATCCTTCTGGCATGTTCTTGAGTGGGTGGGAGGTGAGGTGGAGGAAAAGGACAAATGGTATTATAAGAATATATCTTTGTTCTAATGACTGGTATTCTGATGGAGAAATGAATAGCTCAATCCCCAAACTAGTGCTGGTGCTATACATTTTCCTAGAATCAAGAATTTGTTTTCAATCTAAATTTAAAAAATATTTTTTTCCCAAGCGTGTTGCCCAGACACCAACAACTGACTGTTCAGTGGTGGAGAAGGGACAGAAGGAGAGGCAGAACAGGCAGTGGAGAGGCTACAGTTTGTAACGTTGGTATAGTCCAGGAATCCAGAAGTCAAAGACTTTTCTGGTTATCCCTGTATTACAGTTAATTCTTTGGAATTCTTAGAAGGATTAAGATAATCTACATAAAAAGGCTTCTTCATCAAACTCACCTTGTTAATTTACTTGCTGGAGGGAATCCATAGTCTCATTAAAAGTTAATAAGTTCTTAGGCTAAAAAGTGGATAGCGTGTAACATATTTGTAACTTTTTTTTTTTTTCATATGGAGTCTTGCCCAGTCGCCCAAGCTGGAGTGCAATGGCGCAATCTCAGCTCACTGCAACCTCTGCTTCCTGGGTTCAAGTGATTCTCCTGCCTTAGCCTCCTGAGTAGCTGGGATTACAGGCAAATGCCAACATGCCTGGCTAATTTTTTGTATCTTTAGTAGAGACAGGGTTTCATTATGTTGGCCAGGCTGGTCTCGAACTCCTGACCTCATGATCTGCCTGCCTCGGCCTCCCAAAGTGCTGGGATTACAGGCATGAGCCACTGTGCCCAGCCAACATATTTGTAACATTTAGCAGAACTATGTGGGAGGTTAGAATGCTGTAACCATACTGATTCTTTAAAAATAAAATGATTTACATGCCAAGTTGATATAAAAGCATTCCCCTGCATGAATAAAAAAATAAACATGCAGTGTTCTGTGTAAGAAGCTGTGGAACTGTTTGGTAAAGATTTTTGTTTTTCACTGAGGCTACAATCATTAATGTATACATTTTCCACTGAAATCCATGCTATTTTCTTTTGGAAGTGAATTTTGAAAAATTATACAAATTTATATAGTTGCCAATTTATACTCAGAAATAATAAAAATGAATATTAAATTGCTTGTATATATTTATTATGACTATAATCAGTGACCATAATTTTAAAACCAAAAGCAGGGCACATAGTTTGCCAAACAGTCTTATCCAATCATTAATTTTGAATGCATTGCTTAAATGTCTACTGTGTCTCAGATCCTGTATTAGTTTCTGAGCATAGAACAATGAACTAGAGTCACACACAGTGATCATAGAGCAGAATATTTTTAATTGAACTGCCTCAGAAAATCTAGGTTGACTGATTGCTATAGTTATAAATCATGCCTAGTTGCATATTACTACATCTTTTGATCGAATTTAATTTCTTTCATGTGACAAAATGTCACCATTTGTACATAAATTTCCACACAAGTATAAAATAAGGTACATATACTGTGGTTTATGGGCTTTTGTTAATGTGAAGTCCCTGAAGCCTGCAATTTAGAAGTGGTTTACATTCCAGAAGTGTGTTTATAAGTCACTTGTTCAATAGTTGGTTTCCAAAGCTGATCAGCAAAAAAACCTATTTAACCTGTAAAGCAGCTGAAACCAAGCACTTGTCTTTTAATTAAAACTAACCACTAGATTTAGCAATGTGTCTAAGGTTGAGGACATTCAAAGTTCAATTCCAGGTTCTATCCATGGGCACGTTTTTCCCGGAAACAGTATGGAAATGCGAGTGGGAACATTTCGCGAATTCCAAGATAATCAAGGGAGCTACCACCTAAGCAGGGGCGGGTCCAGGCTTTGTGGTGGCCTGAAGATTAGACCACTTGGGGAGCTCTATTTAAGAAGAATAATTCACAATCATGAATACAAAATTAGATATGGAAACTTGGAAAGGGCTGGTGCAAGCTAGGACACCTGAAGTTTAAGCTTCATTGGTATCCTTGGTAAATCTGCCTCTACAGCTATGGTAGGGTCAGGCCAGGGGTAACAATGGGTGAATGGGTGGGAGATTTCTCAGAGGAAGTTGAAGTTCTGTGGGGAGCAGTTAAAGGACTAAGAGAGATAGACACAAGGACCCTAACATCGCCAATGTAGGGAGATGGGACATTCAACAGCTATGATTGTTTCCATGCCAGAGGTGGTGTTACTCTGGCCTTTAACAGTCAGAGTTAAGGGCATGTTGTTGGAGGGACAGGACCTCTGGGGTGGCAGGATGGGGCCAAAGGAGGGACATTAACAGGATCAGTGAAAGGATGGGTAAGACTGGCCCAAAAGCCAAAAGTGGAGGGATAAGGATGCGGACAGATTTGATAGCTGAGTTGGGATGGGGCACAGGGTTTAGGTTAGCTCCACATTGCTGCGATTAGTGGGTAGAAGGATCAGGTCAGCATTAGGAAAGGGGATTGTGAGGGAAGAAGGGAGGTGCATTCCACCTGCAGCAGGTGGAGGAAACAGGCCACAGATGCAGGAGTAGTAAAAAGGGGTGGAGTCCCCTTGAGTTCAGAAAGGCATGATGTAAGGGGCCATGCATAAGTCAGAAGCCATAAGTGAGGCACAGCCTATAATTATGAAGAAGGATAACACTCACCAGGCCAGAGCATGATTTGGATGCATATGAATTGAGAAAACTCAATCATTTCAGATGAATTAGAACAATGTGTTAGCAAACCCCACATGAACCTATAATCTGCAGTAGTTAGGCTTAGGATAAACTCTGGTGAGCACTCTGTGGTGACAAGAGATGAGCCCATGACCTTTAAATAAAGGCCACTGGTTTGGTTGAGAATAATTGTCTTTCCTGAGGAACAAGTGAAATGAGATTTTTGAATTCTTACACCAGAACAGCTTGAAATAAAGCCAGTGGAGAAATGTAGAGTCTGTACACGAGCACCACACAGTCATTTCCCCCTAAAACCTCTGCCCGGGAGAGACTCTGAATATGAGGCTTCTCTAATAGCTCAGCTTGGGCGACTCCTGTGGCCCTAGGAGTCTGATCAGGGAGATTTCCACAATTAATGCTCTAAGTGTTCTGGTTTTGAAAAGAATGCAGAGGCCATTCTGCCTATGCATGTATCTACAAATAGTGTCCTTTTAAAAGGCATCTATAGCATTAAGCAAAGATAAAGACTGGTGGTTATGAAATACAGGGGTGGAGTGCAAGAAACTAACCTAAAGCTAGTATGTTAGGAGTTCTGCAATGTGACTGTAAGATCAGTTGTCACATGGAAGAGTACTGAGCTGTTTTTCTTTCTCATAGAGAAGGGTGTTTCAAAGCAAGAAACAGAAAATATGAAGTATATCAGTCAGGCCCTCTGGCCAGAAAAACAAGCCGTTCCAGGTTTTTCTGACAGAGGAAATTTGACATAAAGAATTGATTACCTATGAAATAGAAGAGCAGAGAAGCAAAACATTAAATGCAGAGAGAATTCCAGAGTTTAGCAACCTTCTCTCACTTTTTTTTTCCTTTTTTTTTTTTGAGACAGAGTCTTACTCTGTCACCAGGCTAGAGTGCAGTGGCACGACCTCGGCTCACTGCAACATCCGCCTCCTGGATTCAAGCAATTTTCCTGCCTCAGCCTCCCGAGTAGTTGGGACTACAGGTGTGCACCACCACACCCAGCTAATTTTTGTATTTTTAGTAGAGATGGGGTTTCATCATGTTGGCCAGGATGGTCTTCATCTCTTGACCTCGTGATCCACTGGCCTCGGCCTCCTAAAGTGCTGGGATTACAGGCGAGAGCCACCCCACCTGTCACACCTTCTCTCAGTTTAAGACTGGAAGAACAATAGCAGGAAATGGCATTATCATAGCCCAGGGCCATTCAGTGGGGACTAGAACCATAGTAGAGACTTCTTAGTTGGAGCTGAGACCACAGAGGCAACATTACTGGTGCTTGAAAAACCACAGGGAACACAGAGAGAAACATACTCTAGCTTCTTTCTTCCTTTTACCCCCTCATTCTAGGGCTCATGACTTCCATTGGCTGTAGCTAGCTGGACCAGAGGTCCGAGCAGCCTGGGAGATGTAGTTTCTTTAAGCCAAAGCAGAGTACTGGATTCCTATGAGAACAAACTGCAGGTGGACTGCATAGCACAACAAATTTAAGTTTTGTTGCCAAACTGCCTTGGAATTATTAGCCCCTTACATGATCAACCTTGTAATAATGTCATAAGGTGACTAGAAAATATTACTGTATTATTAGTGAAATTCTTGAACTTGACCTTCATTATTTTTGATATAAAAACCTTAATGAATAGGTAATACAGGCACATAAAACAAAATTCAAAATTATGAAAGTGTAATGCCTCCAGCTTTGCAACTTTTTTTTTTTTTTTGCTTTTGCTTTGTTTTGTTTTTGCTTAGGATTGCTTTGGCTCTTTGGGCTCTTTTTCAGTTCCTCATGAATTTTAGAATACTTTTTTCTAATTCTATGAAGACTGACATTAGTAGTTTGATAGGGATAGCATTGAATCTGTAAATTGCTTTGGACAGTATGGCCATTTTTACAATATTGATTCTTCTATGAGTATGGGATGTTTTTCCATTTATTTGTGTCATCTCTGATTTCTTTCAGGAGTGTACTGTAGCTCTCCTTGTAGATATTTTTCACTTCCTTGGTTAGCTGTATTCCTAGGTATTTTATTTTCTTTGTAGCTATTGTGAGTGGGATTGTGTGATTTCACTCTCAGCCTGGATGTTGTAGATGTATAGAAATTCTACTGACATTTGTACATTGATTTTGTATCCTGGAACTTTACTAAAGTCATTCATCAATTCTACAAGCCTTTCGCGGAGTCTTAGGATTTTGTAGGAATAGGATCCTATTGTCAGCGAAGAGAGGTAGTGTGACTTCTTCCTATTCTATTTGGACACTTTTTATTTCTTTCTCTTGCCTGACTTCTCTGTCTAAGAATTCCGTTACTATGTCGAATAGGACTGGTAAGAATGGGCATCCTTGTCTTGTTCCAATTCTCAAAGGGAATGGTTCCAGCTTTTGCCCATTCAATATAATGTAAGTTTTTTATAGATGGCTCTTATAAAGCCACAGTAACCAAACAGTTTGGTACTGGTACAAAAACAGACACATAGACCAATTGAACAGAATAGAAAACTCAAAAATAAAGCCATACACCTACAACCATCTGATCTTCAACAAGGCTGAGAAAAACAAACAATGGGGAAAGGACTCCCTGTTCAATAATTGGTGCTGGGATAACTGGCTAGCTATATGCAGGAGATTGAGGCTGGACCCCAACCTTTCACCATATCCAAATATAACTCAAAATGGATTAACGGTTTAAATGTAAGGCTTCAAACTATAAAAAGCCTGGAAAACAACCCAGGAAATACCCTTCTCAATATCAGCCTTGGCAAGGAATTTTTGACTAAGTTTCCAAAAGTAGTTTCAACAAAAACAAAAATAGAAAAGTAGGACCTAATTAAACCAAAGAGCTTCTGTTTAACAAAAGAAACTATCAACAGAGCAAACAGACAACTTATATAATGGGAAAAGATATTTGCAAAGTATACATATGACAAATACCTAACATCCAGAATCTATGGGGAACTTAAACCAACAGACAATAAACAAATAATTTCATTAAAAAATGGGCAAAGGACCTGAACAGACACTTCTCAAAAGAAGGCATACACATCGCTAACAAACATAAAAAAATGCTCAGCATCACTAATCATCAGAGAAATGCAAATCAAAACCACAGTGAAATACCATCTCAATCAGAATGGCTGTTATTAAAAAGTCAAAAAACAACAGATGCGGGAGAGGTTGTGGAGAAAAGGGAAAGCTTATACACTGCTGGTGGGAATATAAATTAGTCCAGCCACTGTGAAAAGCAGTCTGGAGATTTCTCAAAGATCTTAAAACAGAGCTACCTTTAAACCCAGCAATCTCGTTACTGGGTATATACTCAAAAGAAAGTAAATCATTCTACCAAAAATACACGTGCACTCATATTTTCATCGTTATGCTGTTCACAACAGCAAAGACATGGAATCAACCCAGATGCCGATCAATTGTAGATTGGATAAAGAAAATGTGGTACATGTATACCATGGAATACTATGCAGCCATAAGAAAGAATAAAGTCATGTCCTTTGCAGTAACACAGACGGAGCTGGAGGCTATAATTGTAAGCAAATAAATGCAAGAACAGAAAACTAAATACTGCATGCTCTCACTTATAAGTGAGAGTCTGTAGACTACTAGAGGGGCATGGTGAGGTTAAAAAACTACCTATCAGGTACTGTGCTCACTACCAGGGTGACAGGATTTGTACTCCAAACCTCAGCATCATGTAATATTCCCATGTAACAAGTCTGCATATATATCCCCATATCTAAAATAAAAGTTGAAATTAAAAATTAAATTTTTAAAAGTTATGAAAGGATAATGAAAAGTCTCAGCCAGTCCTTACCCTCCCGTATAGCTATAACATATCTATATATCCATATCTTAATCTATATCCTTTTTTCTGTATACAGAAGACATACATTTTTTCTTCCACAAGTAATAGCATACCACATGTGCTGCTCTATTGATTCATTTGGGACCTACCAATTTAACTCCAGAGATATTTCTTCTCTGTAGAAATACAATGGGTGTTCCCATTGGGTCAGACATGTGCCTGTCTATAAATCATAAGACTTGCAGTCATCCAGTGTTCAACCAGCCAGGCAAAGAATTCTCCAAGGCAGTAATTCAACAGAAGCTTTATGGATTTGTCAGAATGATTCGAGGGTTTGGAATGACTCACTGGGGCTTGGGTTAAGTAATCTCGGCTTAATCATATCACTTGGAGCAAAGGTAAGTTGAAGATTTAAATCCTGGTGGCCCAGTATCTCATCTGAACACTGGTAGAGTAATTCTCAGCCCAGCAACAGTGTCAAGGTCAGAAAAGCAGCCCCAAATGCCTTGTATTATTGTACAGCAAGACACTGTCTTCATGGGTTAAAAAGAGTATGTATATATGTGTTTATGTGTATATATGCACACGTACAAATACATATATTCAATGCATATATTTGTACATACTACACATGTATGTACACATGGGAAGAAAAAGATTGGAAAATTTCTTATGTCTCTGGAGCGGACAGAGGCACCTTTATAAGCTTAGAAATGATAAAAATAATTACAAAAATAAGAAAAAGCTGAGTTGATTATAAGAACATTAATGTGTTCTGCATATAAAAACACAAGAACAATAAAAATACGAAACACTGGGAAAATACTTTTGATAAGTATGACAGAAAGAGATGACATCTTAATTATTTAATACATTCATATATGGCTGTATACTGAAGTACTATATACTGAGGTGACAGTAAGAGTCTCAGCTTTGATGGTAGACTTCCTATAATATGAACTTATCTGGGTCCCAGTTTCTCCGTCTGTAAAATGGTTATAATAGTAATACTTTTTGGAGTTTTGTGAGGTTTAAATGTGATATATATGTAAAATACTTAGAACAGTGCCTGGCACGTGATACACACTCACTAGGAGTTACCTATTATTGTTATTAGTAAAAGCAAAATTATTAAACAAATAAATCAAAAATGATCTAACAGTCAACTGCAGTTAATAAACTGTAATACAAGGAAAATGTTCAAATTTATAATTTATTCAAGAAATATATTGTTCTACTTTGGCCAGAGTAGTTAGAAAATGAATACCCAATGCTAGTGAAGATGAAGTAAAGCTAATACACTTTCTGTGGCAATAAGGTTAGAACTCTACTTTTGAAAAGAAAATTGGCAATGTATATTAAGTGTCATGCAATGTTTAAATTCTTGTTTAATTTGATAACTTTGCTACTTATAATTTTCCTTAAAGATATAATCCAAAGAGAGAACACATTATAAACTAATTTTTTTCTGCATTGTTTATGAGAAGAGCATAAAGTCCAAAGCAGCTAACATATGTACCTGTAAAATGGTTGATTACATTCTGGTACAATAATTGTATATATATGTATCAATACAAGATGATAGTTATTGGCAACAAAATGGCAATTCATATACTGTAGTTACGTAGTTTGTATTAAAAGTATAAAATTCAAAGTTATAATGACCATACAGCAACATTCTTATTATGTAATTTTGAAATTTTATATATTTTCCCATACCTAAACTCATATTAAAAGCTTGGGAGGCAATACATATAAATGAAAATTGTTGTGTTTGGGTGATGCAATTATGAGTAATCGTTTTTTTCTTTTTTTATCTTTAAAATTCTTTTAAATTACAAAAGTAATGCATGTTTATTGTTAAAAACTTGCAGAGGCATATAGAGCAGAAACTAAAAGTCCCTTATGAATCCCCTCTCCCAATTTCCTACCCTCCCATCTCTATTCCAACTCTTCAAATCTCACACTCTTCCTCAGCAATGACCACTTAGGAATATGTCCTCCTAAACACCTCTCTATGCGTTTACACATACATATATACATCTGCACATTTACAACACACATTTTTCTTACATTAATGGGATTTCTACTATTCTGCCATTTGCCTTTTTTGCTTCATTAATATATTTTCTTTGCTTTTATTCCTTGTCAGTTCAAATAGAATCATATGATTATTACATTCACGATATGGGCACACAATGATTTGTTTTATCAACCCATTATTAATGAATTTTTGTGTCGTTTTCAATTTTTTGCTATTGGAAATATTGTTACCATCCTTGTACTCTTTGTTAATATGTGTATTTCTTTAGGACATATTTTTAGAATGAAATTGCTGGGCCAAAGATTTGCCCATTCAAATTTCTAAGAGTTGCTTCCAAACCACACAGTGAGAAGACTTTATCAATTTTTATGTCCATAAAATTTTTTTAAAGAAAATATTCAAAACCAGAAGTCCCATGCAATTAACATAAGAGATCAGCAAAAGTGTCTATACCCCATTGATTTCTACACCAGAGGCAGGTAATTTAATTTAGGTCTTATTGTTTCATTTATCCTCATAAATTTGGCTAACTCATGATTTTACTATACCCCTCATTCATTTTTTACTTTAACTTTACTTTGACATTCTGGTCAGAATGCTCATTTCTAGGTTTTGTCCTAGAAATGTGTTTGAACTGCTTAGATCAACTTAGTAAATAAAGATGAGTAACTTTGTAAATAAAGCTAATTGCTACACTGTTCCTAGAGCTGCTGGGCATGGTTGTGCAGTTGTGCTCTACCAAAGGGGACTCAGTGGCACTGATATCCTGCCTGTGTTCTACTCACTAAGTCCTGTACCCTGGGTGCAGGCAGGGGAGGGCAGAGTCTGCTTGGAGGAAATAGTTTCTTTCAAAATTCATATTTAAAAAAAAGGCTTATTCAGGTCTCAGCTGCCCTGATGATTCCTAATTAAAAAGTTTTAAATTTAACTGATTCTTCACCTCTCAGTAAGATTTGCCATATTAAAAGGATGATGAAAAATTTACAATTAGCCTTAGAATTTAAGGGGTAAGTATAGTTCAAACAGTTCTGTCAGAATTTTGATATGATTAAAAAAGTTCTGGTGAGCTAAGGAGCCCAGTGAGAATGCGTATCAGTGGGAAAGGAACTCTAATTGAAAATTCAGAAGCAGTCTAATAATTTCCTTATCATTGATAGATGATCATAAAATGAACTCACGTGTATACTGCCAAATAATGAAATAAAATAGGGCTAGGATACATCTAGTTTATAATTATTATAGTTGTTGAATACTGTTCCACTGTTAAATGCCTTTTCTTTTGGCAAGCCCTAATTGAGATATATTCAAGCAGATATAATTATTGCTGTTCCATAGATGCTAAACAAGATATTCCATGTTATCTGTAATGAGGCATGAAGTAATAACAATTTCAATGGTGAGCACTTGGTAAGTTATAGATCATCTTCCAATGTAAGAAGACATCCTCACTCCACTTTGTAATGTTTAAACTAGAACACACACACTGTGCCTGTCAGCAGTGAACAATTTAGATAGAAAATACATAGAGTCGATGGACTGATATACATGGATTGGACAAGGATCTCATAAAAATCGTAACATGAGCTGATTCTATGAGCCTAAATAACATCAGGGAAACTTTAGGTTATACCTAAAGGTAGGAAGGAAGAAAGGAAAAGAAAAGGACGGACTTGCCAAGGGAAGTATTGTTACCTGATGTTTCCAAGGTAACAAAATTATCTTTTGGGGAAACTTTTATAATAAGACACATGAGTTTATGAACGTAGGCTTTAAACTTTTTTTTTTTTTTGAGAGATAGGGTCTTGCCATGTTGACCAGACTGGTTTCAAACTCCTGGGCTCAAGCAATCTTCCCACCTGAACACTCAAGTGTTCAGTGTAGTTGGGACTGCAGGCACACACCACCATGCTTGGCTATGGCTTTTTTGTTTTGTTTTTGATTTTTATTTCTGGTGATGGCAGGAATGTAAATTTTAGGAGAGTATCAGAGACTAGCTCTTGTTAAGGATTCTGAAATTCCACTAAATAATTCCTGACTCTGACAGTTGGCAGATATATTCCGGACAGGCTCTAATAAAGGTAGTCATCAGTATTTAACAAGGAGAATTATTTTGCTTTGCTTTCTGCAACTTTGGATTCACTTAGAAGGAACGTGAGGACAGGATGAGTATGGACCACAGCTCTCATGCGCCTTCTGGCAGCTCTAAAACCATCAGAGTCTAGGACCATCCCTGCCCTTGACTGAATGGGGAGTTTGGATCTACTAACGTGAAGTTACCAAGTCACAATGATATCAAATTCAGCCTGGGCCCAGCTGTTGAGTCCACGAAGGTCTCAGGCAAAATGAAAACTGGTAGGATTGGCAAGAACAGAGTATCAGGTGGGTGGGCAGCATGAGATATGTGTGCTAGAAAGAGGAGAGGGGAGGATATGCACGTCAGCAACAGCTATTCGCCACATTCTCTCAGGCTGGCAACAGCTCTGGAGCAAACCATTCTGAGTGATTGGGGCAACAGGAATTGGGCTGGTAAAGAGAAGCCACAAGTAATTCTTAAATTTTATTTAAGCCTCAGAATCAAGCCTCTTTCTCATCAAACTGCTAAACTGGGTCAGTTTACAAGTAACATTGGACTTGTCTCAATCACCTCAATAATTCCTTTCTCGTTTATGTAATACAAACTAGTGTATGCCTTCCCACCTGTCCGTAGGATGATTCCCTGTTTAACTGAATGTAGTCCATATGTTTTTATCTAGGAGATATATATCCTGAGGTCAAATCCCAAATCATGAGACACCCGTAATTTACCTTTATAAGAAGATAAAGAGCTCAATTTACAATGACAATAATAATAGTTAACATTCATGGAGTGCGTATGGTTAACTACTGAGCTGAGTGTTTGTTCACATTGCATAATTCAATACAGACAACATCCACTTTGAAGTACAGACTAGTATTTATTATCCTTATTGTAAAGTCGAGGAACCTGAGTGATAAAGAAGTTAAGGAGCTTGCCCATGGTCACATCACTAGTAAATGGCAGTTACCAAGATGTTTTGGCTCCCATAAGGAATATTGCATTCCCAAACCTAAGGAAATCCTAACCCTTAATATACTCAAGGAGCAGGCTAGATCACTTATTTATTGTAGTTTTTGTCTTCTCTTTATCCATGAATATAAACTATTTCTGAACATCACTGTGGAAGGATAGCTTTGAGTTACACACCTCCTGTGCATATGGTATACACATTAAACTGTACACATCTAGTAACAGAATAACGCGAGTGACTGGACTCAGCAGCCTCTTGGCACACTGCAGTCTCTGAGTCCCCTTTTGGGACTCCAAAAGCAGATTTAGTGCTTCTGGGAAAGCACTGTCCCTGCTCAATCACAGAGTTCAGTTGAAACACTGAGTATGTAATCCATGACACATAGTGAGGGAGGAAACCAGTATTTATCTGTGGGGCTCAGCCCCCAGTGATAAGGGACAATATGAGTGGGACTTTTTCGTTCCTCATGGTTGGCAGAGGCCCAATAAAGCTGCCATCCACTCCTCCCATGGCCAGAGGCTTAAAGGAACTTCTGAGTCTAAAAAAAAAAAAAAAGCTAGGTCACCCAACAGGTAGAGCACGGCAGGTGACAGGTGACAGGCTACACGCCCTGCTGCTGGGACTGTGATCACAGGCTGGCTCCAGTAGTCTTTTTTGCTAGGGCTGTGAATTTTTCTTTCACAGCTTAATACTTTTGGGTGGGACAGAAGTGTTAATATAGTGTAATTTTAGATCCATTTGAAGGAACTTAGTTCAGAATGCTCTCTCCCATTCTTTGGGCTAGGACGCCTGTGGGTCAGCATTTGAGATACAGTTAGATTTGATCCAGCTGAGCAGGGAGTACCTTGCAGCCAGCTAGTGATCTGGAAAGTGTTTATGACACCTTGTCAAGTGGAAACAGCAGCATATAAAACAGCAGTACACTTGAAATATGCACAGAAGGATAGATACCAGCAAGTTAACAGTGGTTATCTCTGGATGGTGGGAATATGGGGGGTTTCTCTTTCATTTTACTCTTCATTCAGATATCATTTGAGTGTTTTCCATGACTGAGGCATAACAGATTCTCAGCAAGTATTTTCTGTTGTATTTTAAAACACATATGCTATATGAACATCTGTTTCTTTTGTAATAAGAGAAGAGCTATTTTTCAAAGACTACCTCATATCTCTTATAAAAGCTTTTACCTCTTTGGAAGACAATCCAATGCACAAAAATCCTAAACTTAAAAACAAATAACCTATGATGTGACCATTCATTTTACAACTAGATTCATCACGTGCTTATTTTAAACAGAGTACTCCCTTGCCCTCCATATCTGATTTAGTTTTCAATAATTTGCCTCGGTAACAAGGGAAATGTAAATTTAAACTTTGTAAATTGGGATAAAATTATTTACACTTGTTTTGGTTTAGCTTTTTAATCCAGGTTGGAACCAATAAATGTGAAAAGTAAACTATGCTGATGGAACGCTCTTGCCCACAAAATAGAGATACACATGGAGCAGAGGCAGCCTCTTGCCCATTGGCATCTCTAACAGGCCTGGCAAGCTGGATCTGCTATAATGACTCTGCTGTTCCTGCCCCTAACCTCGCCCCTTCTCCCTCTCCAACCAGCCTTGCTCTTTTCTCTCATTCATAAGTGCCTTGGCTGTGATGGGGGGCAGTGGACAGTGAGGTGTGTGAGAAAAGGGGAATGATGCTCTGTAGCCTGGTGCATGACCAGCGTTGGTGCTCAAAGAACAGAATTAAAGAGGCTTCATTATTTTTAGAGTTAACCACAGAATTTGAGTATCTATCAGAAAAGTTTTATGTGATCCAAGAGGCTGAGGGAGCCTTGGGTAGAGTGAGGGATGTAGTTGGTGCTGAGATCCCTCATTGCTCCTGTGGGGATTGAAACTGTAAGAGGTTGAGGGATAGAAGCAAGGATCTGCCTATAACTAGGGACAGTAGAAAAGGTGAGTTGGGCCAGGACTAGTGTGGCTTTGTATGCCTGCTTGAATCCACTCTATTCAGTTCCTGTGATGTACCAGACTACGCACTAGCATGGAAGATACAAGTGTTGTGACTCTCAATTGGCTTTTGGGGCAAGGCAATGTAAGGTTTACATAGGTCACAAATCCCATAATATTGGAAGGAGTTAGCTGTGGATTGTGGGAGAAGTGTCTGCAGAAAGTCTGAGCAGACAGAGGGGACTGATAGGAGGTAAATATTTCCTGGAGTGGGTGGCATTCAAGAGGGTCAAGGACTTTGAGAGGTAGGAAAGGGGAGGGGGATATCAGTGGATGTAGTAACTTAAACAGAAGTGTGGAGCTGGGAGACATTACCTGCTCCTGTCTGGTTGGAAGGCAGGGCAGAGACAGGAGCCCGGTGACGCCATCTGTACCTGTGCAGGGAAAGTGCCAGCTACAGAACTAACAGGGTTTCTTTGTTTTAGCTATAGAAAGAGATATATGTCCATGGGGTTTTTTTTTAAGTTTGTATTTTAAAAGTGCACAGAGCAACAATTATCACTGTCTAGTTCCAGAACATTTTTCATCACCCTCAAAAGAAACTCCATCTTCATTAAGTCTCCTCTCTCCCTAGACCCTGGCAAGCACTAGTCTACTTTCTGACTCTACAGACTTACCAGTTCTGGACCTTTTACATAAATGGAATTATACAATATGTGGCCTTTTGTGTCCGGCTTCTTTCACTTAGCATAATGTTTCCAAGGCTCATCCATGTTGTAGCACATATCAGAACTTCATTCCTTTTTTTTTTCAGAGTCTCGCTTCGTTGCCAGGCTGGAGTGCAGTGGCGCGATCTTGGCTTACTGCAACCTCCGTCTCCCGGGTGTTAAGCGATTCTCCTGCCTCAGCCTCCTGAGTAGCTGGGACTACAGGCGCACACCACCACACCCAGCTAATTTTCGTATTTTTAGTAGAGACGGGGTTTCACCATGTTGGCCAGGATGGTCTCCATCTCTTGACCTTGTGATCCACCCACCTCGGCTTCCCAAAGTGCTGGGATTACAGGCATGAGCCACCCTGCCCGGCCCCTTTTTATGGTCACATTATGTTTCATTGTATGGGTATACCCATTGTATGGGTATACATTTTGTTGATCCATTCATCAGTTGATGGACATTTGAGTTGTTTTTACCTTCTGGCTATTATGAATAATGCTGCTAAAAATATTTATTTACCCATAGGCATCTTAAATAAATACACAGGAGTACCCACCTCAGTGAATGAAGTTTCAAATATTTTCTTCTTTACCAATGAATGTGGAAGTCTTTCTAGGGCTTCTCTGTGGCTCAGCTCTTGAAAACCTTCATACACTCCTTGAGGACCAGCTCGCTGTTGGCCAGCTTGCTCTTTTTGCAGGCTCTGAAGTGGATCCATTTCTGGGTTCCTGTTTGGTAGCTTCCTAATCTAATTCCCTGTACAAACAAGGTTCAGCTGCCACCTGCATTTGTCAGGCTGGGAATTATTTTACAGTGGGGATTCCAGATCTCACATGTGCACTGCTATCTATGCTCAGGGCTGTCTTGAAAGAGGCAGAATTTTCATCCTGCCACAATCAGAAGAGAACAGACTCTAAACTCTGGGCAATCTTAAACCATCAATGCATCAGAATGTTACCAAAATATTTATTTTAAAGAAGGAAACAGAGTAATTGTTTAAACACACTCACTGTATAATATTCAAAACTGTACTTTTGTTCTTTGTGGTACATTTTTGAAAAGTATCTATTTAATATGCGACCTGGAGTCCAAGACAAGTAAATTGCAGCCCGAATCCATAGATCATTTCTTCAAACTCCTTTTCTTTCTTCTAACTTTTCTTTTGATCCCCTTATTCCAAACCACAGCCTTCTCTCTCCTATTCTCCACTCAATAACTCTAGACCCTCCCCTGAAAAAGTCCCTAAATCAAAGCCTCCCTTCTTTAATCTCCCTTTCCAGACCTCATGCTCTGGTCTTTCTAGTTACCTCATCCTCTAAATCACAATTCTCCCTTTTAAAACTTTTAAAACTCATTTCCCAAACCAGCTTCATTTCCCAAATCCAGTTCCATGAAAACTATAGTTTACTTCTTGGAACTGAAAGACACACATGCACTACAATCAGTAATGGAGCTGGGACTGCTTCATGGAGTGAAGAGACCAGGATGCTCTGAACTTTGGAGGCTGTAGAGAAACGTGAGAGGTTACTGTAGACAGAAATTCAGAAATTCTAGAACCATGATTTCAGGGCCCTCTGGATAAGCCTGGGGTTGTGGGCAGCTGCCCACATTTTGCTGGACTTTGATTTTCTCATCTGGCATGTACTAAGCCTCTGGTTCACAGGAGGTGCTCAATAATAATATTTGTTGACTTGATTAAGTGGTCAAATGAAGGACTAAGACAAGGTGACCTCTAAGCTGCTTTCAGCTCTACATAAAACTCTAATAACCATGAAGTCGAAATGAAGAGGATTGGCAGAACTTTTGAAGTTTGAATTATTCAACCAATTACTTTCATTTTGTTCTTCACTTTCCTTGTGTACATGAAGTCTTTTTGTTTTTTGTCAAGGAGGAAAATGAGTTGAATTTTCCTGGGAATAGATACAAGACAGTTTACTCCCCTCTTTGGACTCCAAACTCCTTGGCTATATATCTGTCAGTAGGTAGCTAATGAAAATAACTTTGGTTCCATGGAAATAATTGTGAGGACTATGAAATCCAGGGATGTGAGCTGGGAGTACAGGACGTCCAACAACCAGGATTGTTCTAAAGTGCTCAGAATGTACTAATGAAAGTGAAATGCCATGTTTAATAAATATTTGTTGACTGATTAAAGAACATCAAATGCTGAATATGTCTCTGATAAAAATATCTTGTAGCTCTAAGTTTATACACCAAGGACCAAATGTAAATGGGCATGCTGGCTTCAATTAATGAGTAACCCTTTTCAAAAAGTTTCAAAAACTTTTTTAACTCAAAATGGGTCACAGATCAAAATGTAGAAAGTAAAACTATACAACTGTTAGAATAAAACATAAGAGAAAATATTCATAAACTTGGGCTAGGGAAGAAGTTCTTAGATAAAACACCAAAAGCATGATCCACAAAAGAAAAAATGGATATACTAATCTTCATGAAAATTTAAAACTTTGCTCTGTAAAAGACACTCTAAAGAGAATGAAAAGACAAGCTATAGACTAAGACATTTTCAGGAATTTCATATTCATAAAGAGCTTGCATCCAGAATATATAGAGAAATCTTAAAATTCAACACAAAGAAAACAAACGGCCAAGCATGGTGGCTCATGCCTGTAATCCCAGCACTTTGGGAGGCTGAGACTGGCAAGTCACTTGAGGCCAGGAGTTAGAGGACAGCCTGGACAACGTGGTGAAACTCTGTCTCTACTAAAAATACAAAAATTAGTGGGCATTGTGGCCTGTAATCCCAGTTACTCAGGAGGCTGAAGCATGAGAATGAACCGGGGAAGCAGAGGTTGCAGTGAGCCGAGATCGCACCGCTGCACTCTAGCCTAGGTGATGAGACCCTGTCTCGAAAAAAAAAAAAAAAGAAAAAGAAAAAAGGAAAGAAAGGAAAAGAAAAAGAAGAAAAACAACCCAATACAAATGAGCAAAATATTTAAACATATACTTTACAAAAAATGATATATGGATAGCAAATTACTACATGAAAAAGTACTCGAGTATATTAGTCATTAGGGAAACATAAACTAAAACCACAATGAGATACTACTATACACTTACTAAAATGGCTAAAAATAAAAACAAAACTGACATTTTCAAGTGCTGACAAGGATATGGAGCAACTGGGTTTTCATACACTGGGAATGTATGGAATGCTGATAGGAATGCAAAATGGTACAGGCACTCTGGAAAACAGTTTGGCAATTTCCTATGAAATTAAACATACACAAATCAGATGACTCAGCAGTCAAAGTCCTAGGTGCTTACCCTGGAGAAATGAAAATTCAAGTTCACACGAACACCTATATCCAAATGCTTATAGCAGCATTATTTATAATTGCCAACAATGAAAACTATTAAGATGTCCTTCAGTGGGTGGATGGATAAGCAAACCATGATCCATTCATACAATGGAATGCTACTTAATAAGGAAGGACTGTTGATAATGTACAACAATATTGATGATTTTCAGATGTATTACGCTAAGTGAAAGAAGCCAGACTCAAAAGATTACATAATATATAATTAAATTTATACGACATTCTGCAGGAGATAAAACTATAGGATGGAGTTGCCAGGAGTTGGGGGTGGGTGAGGAGTTTGACTCCAAAGGGAAAGCATCAGGGACATAGGGTGAGAGAATTGTTCTGTGTCCTGGTTATGGTGATGGTTACATGACTGTGCATTTGTTAAAATGTTCATAATTGCACACCCCCCCGCAAAGTTAGTTTATTGTATGTAAACAAGCAAAAAAAGTTCTCTAAGTGATAGAAGGGAAAATAATTAAGTCATCAGAGATCTACCATAGATTAGTTATGAGGCTTTAATTTTCTTCAGAATAATCTTGTTTTTGATGCTTACCTGATTGTACAATGGGTACAAATTAATATTTTCCTGATACTCTATTTACATAGCAGCTAGGATGACCCTTAAAGACATTCCCAAACACAGGGCAGATGTAACCCCTAGCGTTCCCAACCAAGCTATCTGACACTCAAACTCCTGTAACCTCAGAAGAATTATGACTGCTTAGCTAAACAAAGCGTTGATAATACCACACCCTGCACTTTTCACCTGAGCAAATGTCACCAACATCTCATGCATGTCATCTGCCTTGGTGAGTGTGCTGGCCTGAATGCAATCCACTAGAGTCTTCCATGTCCTCCTTACCAAACCCTTCTGACCTTGCCCCACTGACTAGATCCCACTTTGATGACAGCTGAGATGCAACCTGGGTGCTGCCCCTGGGCGGGGCTCAGCTTTGACAAGCCTGATTTAGCACTCCATTTCTTTCCCTTATAAATCCTATTTTTAACCTCAGACCATTCATTGTTTAGGAATTCAGGTCTCCTTGGGAGTCTCATGTCCTTGCCAAGCCCTCGCCAGGCTCTCCCCACTGCCATTCACCTGTCAGCCCAAGGCTACATTCTGAGGCTCTAGGTATACGAGAGAGAACTTCAGTGCTCACATCCTATATTGACCCTCTTTATGTTCTTGAATTACCACCTACTTGAAAAAGCCTCAACGTCTAAGGGGAACATCCTAGAATCTCTGCTGCCAAAAGGTTTTTTGAGTTTTAGTTGTGTTCCAAAGTTTATCGTATAAAGTCTTAGTGCTTCACTGGAGTTTGTCATATGTCTGGATAATAAATCAGTTTCAAAAAAGAAAAATGTAACTAGCAGAAGTTCTAGTTGAATTTCCAAGGCTAGTAGGATTGTGTTCTTCTTCCTCTCTCTTTCCCTTCCCCCCTGCCTCCACCAACTGCCGCAGCATATATTAAAAGCTGACGTGCCAAACTTTGCCTTCCGGCAGAAATTACCTCGGAAATGAAGCTAAGATTCCAGGGGTCCTGGCCTTGAAGAGAATCTAATCCAAGAAGACAAGCGGAACTGAGAGGCCTAGGAAGACTTAAAGTTGGAAGGAAAGAATTCACAGCTAATTTGGAGGATAAACAGAAAAGTAGTTCAGCATAATGTGAACATTTTTCCATGTGCCACAGCAAAGGAAGGTGGATTTGGGCTATTGAAGGAGGAGAATTGCCCTTTCCACCTTAGCCTTCTTTTCTCAGAGTTAGCATTCAACCACCAAAACAGCCCCAGACCAGAGGGTTGTTCCCACACTCACAATTTATGTAGCTTTACTCCATTCATAGCAGGTAGGTATCTAGCAACACTAAGGCTTCCTACCAGTTTTTTTTTTTTTTTACAATTTCATATTATTGCTCATGATTTCCTTTTGCTACTTTTATCAGCTTCGTGTCCTGGAATTTCACTTAGCCTGGCGGACCTTCCCTCTGCCACAGCTAAAAGAGAACTCAAATAGACTTTGTGTTGGGAGTGGGACATGACCCAGCCATCTGGGGTAACATATATCCCTTCTCAAACTAATTTTTCTATGATTTTTAAAATCCTTGCTTTCAAAAGAAATGTAATCCTTATGTTTCTACCTCATTTACACTCAATTTAGGAAAGCCCTCTTTTGTAAGAGCTGTGTGATGTCCAAATAGCCTCCTTGACACACATGCTCCTTTCAAGAGCCTGTAGAAGTCTTCCCAAGTCAGAACAGATGCATTCTGACTCTAAATTGAAAATCCAATTAAACACGCAATTTAGGTGGACGCCAAAAAGTTTAGCCTTGAATTTTCAGCTAACGCCTACTAGCACAAAAGTATTTGAGAGCATTGAAATTCTATAATCTAGAAAAAGAGTCTGTGTGTGCTAACAGTTCACTTCTCCAGCATCAATCATCTCTGACCCTGCAGCAAGCCCCAGCACCAGGAAGCGATGCATTCGAATTCCATAGGTCACTTTAGCATCTAGTAACAATAGCTAAGATATGGGCTCCAGAGCATACTTTCTACATTTGAATCCTGCCTTTACATCTTAAGTTATTTGTAAATATTAAATGGGTTAAAGCAGGCAAAGTTATCGTAGTGCCTGACACAGTCACTACTCAGTCCCATTACCTGTGATTACTAGGCTTTTGCACACTGCTCTTGGTTCTTACTGGGAACAATATAAGAAACTACTGTATCCACAGAAAGACATTTCTGAAACTTTTGTAAAACTACTTTTAAAGGTACGGCTCATTTTGCCTTTTAATGTCCCGTAGAGTAAATAAGCCTTTGTTAAATTAACGTTAGATTACTCAAGCTAGAAAAACAGAAATGTGTCCTCCTGATGAGCTAATAGGCTTCCTTGAACTTTAACATCATAAACACAGATGAGTGACTGGTTTTTCATTCTTATTTTATTCTTGGCTTTGACTGTCAAAAAGTTAGGGTTTATGTTTGGTTATAGTAGCAATCCTGAGTTTAGCAATAATAATAGCTTAATAACGGCTCTTATTTATGAGAAAAGTGCTAATGTTTAAGAGAATTTTGAAATATTATTGTCTGATTTTTGCACTCCAAAATAAAAATTAAAGAGGGCAATTCCTACAAATAAATATACCTGATATTCATACGCAGGAAGTTTTTGAGTCACTTGCTTTATTCCTGTCCTGGCTCTGACCTATGTTATATTCTGATATAAACAGGAGAAAAGTATACATAGTCTAATGTTACAGATTTCAACAGCTGTTAAAATCACACAGTAATTGTTCCTTCACACTGTGTAGAGTTACACCATGGTGAATTTGCTGCTCATACACAAGGAAGGAAATCGGAATCTAGGCATTGATGAGTACTCATTAAATCAGACACACACATACAAAAAAATACTTTGATCTTCTTTTGTCTTTTACTCCAGTGCCATGTAAATTATACAGCCAAGGCTTTCTGGAAGTTTCTGATTCTCCACTGCCTCATGGACACGCACATGAATATAAAGCACACGAATGACCAGATCTGTGGCTGCACCCAGCAACTGCTTACTATGTCAGACGCCCCAGTCCAGAGGACCACAAGGAGGGCACAAATTCAAATTACAGTTCTTAGAGGTTCCAGAATGGACTTTTCATTTATTATCTAAACTGGAATCGTTTTGAGAGTAAAAGAAGGCACAATTAATAATTTTTGCCAGGACTATAGGAATAAACATATACTAGACAAATTGGGATGTACAGTCACCATACCTAACGGGCTCAGATTATTATCTACCATTGCAGTTGCTGTTGGACTGAAAAGGTTGTTGAGCCAAAATATTTCTGCACCTCCCTTTCCTTATTGATGACTTAAATTTCACCATTATGAATTCATTCCTTTGGATTAGAAGTTGTCCACCAGGGATAATTTTGCCACCAGAGAATATTTGCCTAACGATATTTTTCATGGTCACAACTGGGATGGGGGCTGTCACTGGCATCTAATGGATGGAGAACATGGATGCTGCCGAACATACTACAATACCCAGAACATTATCGAGCCCAAAGTGCCTATAGTATGGACTAAGGTTTAAAAACCCTGCTTTGGATTAAGCCGTCTCTTCTGTTGCTCCCATTTAAAGATAAATGAATATTCAGAGAATGGTAAGACAAGCCATAGTCTGGGAGAAAATATTTGCAAAAGACATATCTGAGAAAATACTATAACAGTTATCCAAAATATACAAAGAACTCTTAAAACTCAACAATAAGAAAACAACATGAATTTAAAAATCGGTAAAAGACACAAACAGACACCTGACCAATGAAGATCTATAGATGAAAAATAAGCATATGAGAAGATGCCCAACATCATATGTTATTAGGGAATTGCAAATAAAAACAACGATACCATTACACACCTATTACAACAGCCAAAATCCAGAACACTGACAGCACCAAATGCTGGCATGGATGTGGAACAACAGGAACTCTCATGCATTGCTGCCGGGAATCCAAAATGATACAGCTGCTTTGGAAGACAGTCTGGCAGTTTCTTACAAAACCAAACACTTTTACCATAGATCTAGGAATTGTACTTTTTGATATTTACCCAAAGAAGTTAAAATTTATACAAGTTTTATTTATAATTGCCAAAACTTAGAAGCAACCAAGATGTCCTTCAATAGGTAAATAGAAAAATAAACTGTGGTATACTCAGGCAATGAAATATTATTCAGTACTAAAAGGAAATGAGCTATCAAGCCATGAAAAGACATGGAGGAACATTGAGTGCATATTATTAAGTGAAGGAAGCCAATGTGAAAAGGCTACATATTGTACAATTCCATCTATATCACTTGTTTGAAGAGGCAAAATGATAGAGGCAGTAAAACGAGCAATGGTTGCCAGGGGTTAGAAGGAGGAAGTGATGAATAGGCAGAGCACAGAGGGTTTTTAAGGCAGTGAGATTATTCTGTATGATACTGTAACAGTGTGTACATACCATTATACACTTGTTAAAACCCGTAGACCATACAGCACCAAGTGAACCCTAGTGTAAATGGTAGACTTTGGGTAGTAACGATGTGCCGATGGAGGTTCATTGATTCTAACAAATGTGTCACTGTGGTGCAGGATTTTTTTTTTTTTTTTTTGACATCACTGGAACATTTTATTCCTCAGGACGCAGGTGCAGGATTTTGATAGTGGGGAGGCTGTACACCTGTGTGGGGCATATGAGAACACTGTGTGTCTTTTGCTCAATATTGTTATGAACTTAAAACTGCTTTTAAAAAAGATGCATGAAGGAAACACATAAGTCCCTCATACTTCATATCAAATGATTTTATCAAATGGTGAGAGAAAGTGATAAATGCAGGGCTGCCAAGTCAAAATATTACTGTCTTCAGATTATTGCCTATGCTGACTCTTCTATAGTAGACTGGGGGTGGTCAAGAGATGAGGGAGGTGACTGCAATTACCTCGTGCTTTGAGAGAAGTTATAAAAATCATTCATTCATTTATTCATTTTACTAACCAAATTTTATTAAGCCCTGCTGTTGGCCAGAGCCTTAGGGATTTCCCAAAGCCTCCCATTTCCATAGCAGAAAACAACCTAAAGCTTGAACTATTGAAGCCTACATCCTGACCATTCTGCTGCCCTCAGAGGCCACCATTTACCATGCAGTCACTAGACCTATGCTGGCATGATCAAAACTGTGGGTATGAACCTTAAACTCAGGCTGCAGTTTCCCCATATGTGACATGACTGGTTTTACTCAATGATTATGCATTCCAGTTATTCATCTTGTGGGTAGATGCAAACTGCAGCTACCCTGAGTTTCTGAGAGTGTGTAGAATGGGCCAAGTATGTAGGCCAGAAATGCCCTACATCCTGGATCTTGAAATGAGTGGGAGAGAAGGGAGACATTTATCTAAAGAAACATTTCCCTTAGTGTCCCATGCATGCCAATGATTGGCTTCTGTACTCTTCTCATGTCCTAACCTAAACTGTAGAGTTTGTTCTGTCCCACTAACTTCAGACCTTAGAGACATACAGGGCATATCCAAGCAACCCTAGTTACACTGATGACACCAAGACGCTATGCAGATGCCTCAGAGTGAATGTTGCTACAGAAAGACAGACTAACTGCATTGATGGTGGGATTAGCATGTGCCGAACCTTGGTGAAAGCAACTTATTTTTTTGTCTCATTCCAGGCAGCTGTGATGAGATTTTTCTGAACCCCATCCCCCAAAACAGAGAGCCTGGGTTTTCCCAAAAGTAGCATAATTTTTCCGATGTAAACAGTAGATACCACCATAATCTTTTGTCAAAGATTGCTTCAGAAGAAATAATTTTTCTGTGAAATTTCAATGAAGGAAAGAAGTAGCTCAGTGAGTATGCAAGCATATAGGAGGTGTAACTCTCTGAACCTTCCATTGCAAGTATTATTCTATGCAAAATATTATTTTTTCTTTACGATGGGTAGGCGAGATTAATAATTATTTTAGATGACACCATTAAATCATTCCTCCTATCTTTACATTTCTTCTAGTTATCCTTTCATCTCCTTTTCTTTTCTTTTTTTTTTTTTTTGAGACAGAGTTTCACTTTTGTCTCCCAGGCTAGAGTGCCATGGTGCAATCTCGGCTCACTGCAACCTCCACCTCCCAGGTTCAAGCGATTCTCCTGCCTCAGCCTCCTGAGTAGCTGGGATTACAGGTGCCTGCCACCACATCCAGCTAATTTTTGTATTTTTAGTAGAGACGGGGTTTTGCCATGTTGGCCAGCCTGGTCTCGAACTCCTGACCTCAGGTGATCCACCTGCCTCAGCCTCCCAAAGTGTTGGGATTACAGATATGAGCCACCGCACCCAGCCTATCCTTTCATCTTCTAAGTCGCTATATTTCGAAGTTTTCATTTACCTTTTGTTTCTGACTTCCGTTTCTAGTGTTTCATAATTCTTTCACTGCCTCTCTTTTGGTTCAATCTGATGCCTTTCTTATTTCATTCTCTTTACTACAACATTGTCTATGTGCACTTTTGTACTTACCTCCACTGCCTTTTTGCTCCCAGTTTTAGTGTCTAATCTTCTTTATCTCGTGTGTGTGTGTGTGTTGCCACTAGTGATCATTATTTTTACCTCTGAGGATTGTTTCTTTCTTTAAAAAAAAAAAGTTAGAATGTGAACATTTTATCTGCTCATTTGTGGTATCTTTGTTTACTTTTTGAGTCTTCCAGTTTGGATCTCTCTCTCTCTCTGCCACAAATTCTGCCCTTGAGAAACCTTTTAACAACATGCCATGATGTGTGGCCCGATCTAATTAAGAGGATAGGAAAAAACCCAGATGATAAAAACACTGGGCTGAGATTATCACCGCTAATATTTTGGTTTGTTAGAGAACTTTTTCTTTTTGTTTGCGAGGTGGAGGGCTGTCTACTGCAAACATACCTCTTTATGCCTTGATGACATGTGCATAGGAGGAGTTTCTGGAACAGACTTAATAGCCTTCAGTGACCTCTGAAGGAAATTAGTCAGTGTTGCCAAAGATATCAGAGAACTAAGCAGAAGAGTAGGAATATGGAGAGTGAGCTAAGGGATTAAGAAACAAAGAAAGAAGTGGAATGTACAATTGGTTAAGGAAAGTCTGAGTATGGATAAGAAACACAGTCTATGTCTGTGAATGTCCTAGAATCTTTGTTATATCACTTCACCTCTCACTTTGATGAATTACTAGTTACTGTAGAGAAGCCACGTTACACCATCTGCATGGGTCAAGTTTCCTTTTTAAAAATCTGACCTCAGGTTCCCAACACCTAGTCTCCTAAGGAAGAATAGCAGGAACTTGAATTTGTACTTAGGAATTAACAATTTGAAATTTTCTATCTGGGACTCTGCAGATACACCTTTTTAAAAACACACAGAAATTAGGCAGTTTCTAATAGTTTTTTAAATAGGTAGGCCACTGGCTTGGGATGGAATTGTTCTTATTTGCATTATTTATTTGGAAGAGAATTTTCTTGAACAAACTAGATTGCAAACTGGCATGTAATGTAAATTTATTGAGGGTTAGAGGTGTGTCTTTTACAACCATATATCCCCGGAGAACCTACTGCAAAGCTCTGTACATTGTTAGCACATAACAAATATTCGTTGAAACAATGCACAAAGGAATAAATACCAAATTTCAGTGAAGCTGGAAGGGACCCCGAGTGATCAGCATGTGCTTCTCCATCCAGAATGAAGTAAATGGACATGGGTACGGGAAAGCTTCTTTCTTCCCGGATTCACTTTTAATATAGGAACAGCAGGGTCAGTTCCTTGTTCTTGAGGCTTCCTGGGGATTGGAACTTACAAGCCAAATTCCCAATTTACAGAGTGCTTGGAAACATTTTGACGGGGACAAACTGTGTAAGGACAAAAGTGTATCACTTATCAATCACCTTCAGCAACCAACCCGGGCGTTCAGAACAGCCCTTGTTAAGTAACCATGTAGGCAAGGCAGCACAGGAGAGTCAAACGAAATCAAATATGAAGAGACTGAAATAATGCTTTCCGAGAATTGATATTCCCAAGTTGGCCTGCAGATTTTGGCGGACACAAAGCCATTCCCTTTCCCGTAAACTCAGGGAATACTAAACCAAAAGTCTTTCTTATTTTAGTTGATTGGGTAAAGCGGGGGTTTCTGAAAGTTAAAGGAGACAAAATGAAAAGACTTCACAAGTATTGTTAGAGAATTTACAGCAGGAACCAGCAGTTTTTCCTTCCGACTTCACAGCCTGTGACTGATGACTAACCAGTGAGTAAGCAAGTATACAGTAAGTGTAAGGAAATGATAATTATTTCTTATCAGTTCTGATAATCCTATCAGTTTAATAGTAAATAAGTGTGCTGTGTGTTGGCAAGACTCTAATTCAAAGTAGTATTTCTAGAATATGGACCTTGGGATTACTTTTAGCACATTCACCACCTGTAAGCAAGACTTTGGCCCTCTTCATGGCACAGATATTTCCTGGGCAATACCTTCCAGCACACGCTATGCACTGGAGATAAAGAAATGAAGGAAGTAGCGACTGCCTTGTGGAAGGGGGGTTTCTTCGTGCCAATACAACCTAAGGGAAGCTCAGAAATTCCATCCTCAATGGCTTTTTTTCCCCTAAAAGCATAACATATACAGTAGTTCCCCCCTTATCTGTGGTTTGTTACCTTGCCATCATTGAGGACAAAAAATATCAAATGGAGAATTCCAGAAATAAACAATCTATATATATTTTAAATTGCTCACCGTTTTGCGGTGATGAAATCTCTCACCGTTCCACTCAGCCCTGCATGGGACATGAATCATCCGTTTCTTTAGGGAATCCACATCCTTGCTGTATGTGCTACCTGGCTGTGAGTCACTTAGTAGCCGTGTTGGTGATCAGATGGACTGTCATGGTATCGCAGTGCTTGTGTTCAAGTAACTCTAATTTTTCTTAATAATGACCTCAAAGTACAAGAGTAGAGATGCTGGTATATTGTTATAATTGTTCTACTTTATTATCCATTACTGTTGATTTCTTACTGTGCCTAATTTATCAATTAAACTTTATAATAGGTATTAATGTATTGAAAAACATGGTATATGTAACATTGAGTACTATTAATATCTGCAGTTTCAGGTATCCACTGGGGGTCTTGGAACCTATTCCCCACAGATAACAGGGGACTACTGTATACTGGTTGATTTAAATAGATTTCCTTCACTCACCCTGCCACCTGATTCCACCACAGCCTTTTTGACTAGACCCCGTGATTCAGACGTGATGATGTCATGGTCTCTAACATGACAGTATTTAAAGACTTCTAAATGAGTCTATAAGTTGGCAACTGCAATTTCATGTGCATTTTTTCTTGACAAATTTTGATTAGTTAATGAAGTATAGCAATATCTAATAGCTATACAATATTTATAATACCTCCTAATTCAGCCTTATATAAAAATTTAAATTAAATCTTTAACATAGCATGTTGTGGTTACTTTGAAATATTATGTGCTGAGGTAGGGCGCTGATTTGTTTACTAAGCACTGACAAATATATTATGTTTTGTTTACTCTCAGTATCACTTTATTGCTGCCTCACTTCCTTCTATTTCAGTTATGTTTTAAAATAACTGTTCTGTACTTTAGAAATAACACGTACTGCAGAAAACTTGGAAAACAAAGAAAAACTCATAAGAAACAGGAAAATAAGTTACCCCAAATCCTGTCGCATGTGGGTGGCTTCTATTATGTTTGGCAAAGCCTTATAATGTTTTTTTCATGTATCTTATGTTGCTTGACAGAAATTATATCACATTATAGTTACAGCTTTGCACCTGTTTTTCTCTTAACAACATACTGGGGGCTGTTTTCCCATGTCAGCAAAGATTCTGTTAAATGGCTGAATAGCATCAAAGAGTATTATTCTTAAACTGCTGCATGCTGCCTTGCCATAGGTCAGCAGAAATATAGCCCCAGAAGCAGTGGTTTTATCCAGACCAAGAAGCCATTCTTTGCATTCTCGGTGGAGCATCCTCCCCTTAGGAATGCGGAGCTGATGATGCCAAGTGTGTCCTTGACCTTCTGGGCAGGATGGAGAGCTCTTCTATTTTCTCAGGCTTCTTCCTGATAAGGGTGATCAAACAGCAAAATTCAAGATTTATTACTCGGGAATCTAATTTATCTGCAGTTGTTTGGAGCTTTCATTGGTGTCCTGATCCTTTTATTCATTTGCTGCCTTATTTTAGAAACTCACCAACTGAAACCAATATCAATCAACAAAACCCCAATTTGTACCCTATTTACAATTCTGAATCAGTTTCTTTTCTGTTTACTGTTTTCTTCTTATATGATTGTTCCTATAGTGGTCAATATCAATATTTCATATTTGGCTACCACTTTATTTCGGCAAAGTGCGCCTAAAACATGTTTGTTAGTTGTTTAAAAATGTAAATCCAATGGAAAATTTACCTCACAATTTGACTGTGATGTGTACATGAAGGGATGTATTTACCTATATTTATATTGTTATATATGTAATTTTTTATAATGCAAGCTTCAATTTTTAAAAACATTTTTCTCTTGAGTGTATCAGTTATATAATTCATGACGTTATTAAATCCTGTGATTTGGCATCTTAATGCATTTTTTTTTGCCCAGGCTAGAGTACAGTGGCATGATTTGGGGCTCACTGTAACTCTGCGTCCTGGGTTCAAGCAGTTCTTCTGCCTCAGCCTCCCGAGTAGCTGGGATTACAGGTGCTCACTACCATGTCTGGCTAATTTTTGTATTTTTAGTAGAGATGGGGTTTCACCATGTTGCCCAGGCTGGTCTTGAACTCCTGACCTCAGGTGATCCACCCACCTTGGCCTCCCAAAGTGCTGGGATTACAGGTGTGAGCCACCATGCCCATCAATGCATTTTAGAGTCAAGGTTTTGGAAGTCCTAGAGAAGCTTATGATAATCAAAACAATAAATTATTTCTAAACCATGACATAAAATAATAGTAATGAACAGTTATGACATTCATGCCAGGTGTGCTCTACTTAAGCACTTTTCACATTTTCTTTCAATAAACTTCCTAAAACAACTCAAAAACAGTTACTATTATAAGCCCCATTACAGTAGATGAGGGAAACACAAGTGAGAATTTCTTAAAAGCCAAATTTTTCCCTACCTTTTTCATCTAAGAAGGTCAATATGAATCTCGGTGCTAATTGCTCCCTCCTTAAAGTTAATAATGACGCTATTAATAGCAATATGAGTCATCATTCATTGGGTGCCTATCATGAGAAGCAGGTACTTTATAAATATTATTCCTAACCCTCATGTGGTAGATTGCATTTGTAACTACAATAATCTCTCCTTTCCATATGCTCCTCTGCAATGTGACCTAGCCATTCTCACATCAAGAAGAGATTTTCTTCAATCCCTCCAATCTCTACTCCCTCAATTTCTCCACCCCTCCAATATGGGTGGGCTCTATGGCTGCTTTGACCAAGAAAATACAGCAGAAGTGGCATTATGCCAGTTTCAGGACCCAAGTCTTAAGATTTTACCTGCTTCCACTTCCCATCTCACAGAATATTTGCTATGGGGACCTAGCTACTGTGTAAGAAGTGTGACTACTCTGGGACCACCATGCTGTGAGAAACCCAAGCTACATGGAAAGGCCCAAGAGTCAGGGTCAGCAAACTATACCCTGTGGGCCAAATCTAGCTCATCAGCCTGTTTTGCATGATTCGCTGGCTAAGAATGTTGGGGCAGGGCAGCCAAAAGAATAACAACAGTCTGTGATATGTAAAAAGTATATGAAACTTAAATGAAATTTTATTGAAATTGTCACACTCATTTGTTTACTTACTGTCTGTGGCTGCTTTCGTGCTACGATGGCAGAATTGAATAGCTGTGACAGACATCATATGACCCTTGAAGCCTAAAATATTCACTCTCTGGACCTTTACAGGAAAAGTCTGCCAACTCCCACCCCTAGAGGATAAGAGGGAGAGGCCAGGAAGCAGCAAGGAGCTAATACATATAAGTATATAATATACCATACATCTCACACCCTCCACTTTCAGCCAACTCAACGATGCCATGTGGAACAGATACAAATTATCCAGCTAAGCCTTTCCCAAATTCCTTATCAACAATAGCAAAAGCAAAATAAATGGCTGTTTTAAAGCATTAAGTTTTGAGTAGTTTGTTATATAGTAAGAGATAACCGAAACACCTTACGACCACCCTACAAAGGAAGATATTGTCATCCAAATATTTAGATGAGGAAATAGAAGCTCAGAAAGATTAAGTAACTCACTTAAGTTCACACAGCTGACAAATAAGGAGCTCAGATTGTAACCCAGGTCTTTTCAGTTCCTAAGCTTTACTTGTAATACAGTAGCCCCATAATATTCAGGCTTTTCTCTACTGCAATACATTTTATGCCCATGTCAGTCTTCATTAACTCAATAAATGTGTACTGACAATTGTCATCACAGATAAGCACTGCACTAAGCTTTGTGGGGAAATAAGAGATGTAATTCAGATGAAATTTGAAAATTTTACTTAATTTTCTGCTTAGTAAAGAAGACCAACGGTTATTATAATGTGATGGTGGATGAAATATTATAAATTCAACTTTGACACATTTACTCTGAAGGTGGTGGCCTACAGAATTCCATTGTAGGTAATAAAAGTTTCAGAAAAGCTATTCATTTGATCTTTGTGTCACAGTTCTAGGACTTTTTTTTTAAGGAGCAAGTCAGCAGTCGGTGAAGAGATGACTTGAAAGCTCATCCTACCTACTCACAAAGTTAGTTACATGTCAGTGTTTTACTTTGTTTTTTTTTCATTTCAGATTAACTGTCCTCTTCCATGTTCAAACCATATGTAACTGTAACTGAATGGGAGTTAAACATCTGGAAACCATTAGGATTGAATAGCAATGAAAGGCAGGAAGCACAAAACTGTGGAAAGTGATTTTGAGCGACCAGGGTAAGGAATGTAAAGAAAACTGTTGAAGGATATTCTAGGTTGTTTGCCAGTCTTTTTCTGAGGTCATTACTGGAGATGGGTCACTCTGAAGTGAAGTCTGTCAACTATGAACACAGCTAGATGAAATACACTATGGCGAAAAATGGAGGCAACTATAGGTTTAAAAGACATTTCCTTCTTTATCAAGGGCCTTACTTAAGTGTTGGCTGCTTGAGAGCCGGAATATGTCATCTTTATAATATTTGATAGTCAGTGGTTTGTTGGGACTAGCACATACCAGCTTATAATAATTGATTAAATTTTTAGGAATTTTTGTGAGCTAATTGTTGAAATCTGCCATGGTAGGAGCATTTACACCATGGAAACTGGCAGATACAGTAAGTCAGGGCTCTTTTTTAAGACAGCCAGTTTACCAACACACTACTGAGATAGAGTCAATTAAAAATGATTAGCCAGTAGTCCAAAATTCTTTAGAGTGTATGATAAACGATAAGGCATTCATTATATTTATGCTCTTCAATAATTTTTAGTGACATGAGAAACAAATCTGGAAGCAAAATTATAGCTCCAGTTTAGTCCCCCAAAATGCTAAAACATGTAGCTATATATAGAAACATTATAAGAAAGAAAATACATCAATGTCTTCACAGTGGTTATTCTTCGGGGGGTGGATTTACAGGTAACTATTGTTTCATGCACCGTATCTTTCCAGTATTCTATAAGTATTGCTTTTTTAATTAAAAAACACATTTAAAATAATGTGCCTAAGTATTAACATGTTTAAATTTTGTGTACAAGAATGACAGCGGGAGGAATAAGGAAGAAAGTTTGGAAGAGGAAGGCTTTCTCTTCCTAACTCATTCAGTTCTGTGAGAAAGGGATTGAGGAGAAACTATTATGACTTAATTGGAGTTAGGAGTTCTGCTAGGGTCACAGAGGGAATGAGTAGAGAAGCAAAAGACAAATGAGTAGAGAGAGGCAGGAAAAGTAGCAGAGGGAATACTAAAATAGGGAACAGAAATTGTATCCCTAGCAGCTTTAAGAAGCCATGTCAGAGTCATTTCACTTTTTGCGCATCAATTTTTTCCTCTCCAGACTGTGCAGACCACACTAGAAAAAAAACACACACATTTCATTTTAATCAAGATGTTCTAAGTGAACTTCCTCTTGAGGGCAGCCAGCTCTCAGGGTGGGTGTGTGGCAGCATGCGCTCACCTGGCAAAGGGAAGTGGTGCCGGTAGACTTGGATAGAGGAATGTTTGCTGGAGAGGAAGGAAGGGAATTGTGCAAGATGAAGGTAGAGGGGTGTCATTTAGTGAGGGCGCTGGAAGAAAACTGTCCTAATTATAAAAACTCAATGGTAGTATCAAAGGGATGTTTGGGGACAAAAACAGGATTCCAGCTTTGTTTTATTTTATATGTAGATAAAGAATTGCTTCTCACAGTCACATTTCTAACTTCTACCAAGGAATTTCTGAATGTGGTCTGCATGACAAGTATGACAAGATCGCTGATTGGGTGTTACAATGAGAAAATCAGGAATTTTCATTAGATTACTCTGAAACTAAATAAATTTTGTTTAGTAATGTTTTAGACACATCTCTTAAGGTCCAGATTATTTTCTAGGATCATATTCTAAAAGAGATCTTAAAAATGTAGTAGAATTTGTTTTTGAGACAGGGTTTCATTTTGTCACCCAGGCTGGAGTGCAGTGGTGCCATCCCTGCTCACGGCAGCCTCAACCTCCTGCCTCAAGCGATCTTCCTGCCTCCGCACTCCAAGTAGCTGGTACTACAGGCATGCATCACCAAGCCCAGCTCATTTTTGTATTTTTCACAGAGACGTGGCCTCACCATTTTACTCAGGCTGGTCTGAAACTCCTGAGCTGAAGTTGTCCACCTGCCTTGGCTTTCCAAGGTGCTTAGAAATCCAGGTGTGAGCCACAGCACTCAGCCTAGGAGAATTGTTATTAGTTGTTAACTCTGACACTAATGTAGTTAGAAAGAGGTGGAAACTAATAGCTCAGTACGTTACTTTATCTGTGGGTTCCAATTATCTATACAAAGTTGTTGCTTATTTCTACAATGGTTTCATGTCTATTATAGTTATTCTCACTCATCTTGAAGAAAAAAAATCCCCTGATGTGATAAATTACAATGGTTCCAACTCACATGCTTAAAATGTAATTAAAATTAAACTTTAATCTTTTTATAAAACTTTATTTAACGCATGCCATGTGTGCCTTTTTTCAAGGAGAGCTGTATTTTTTAAATGACTTTGTAAGTCAGTCTCATATACACATGATGTGGAAGCTAATTGGTTATCTCCATTTTAATTGTATTTTTGAGATATTATAAGAAAAATATCAATGTTGCACTCCACTGGATCCCTCTTCCCAAACAGACCTGGATGAGTCTAGCTTTGCCCAAGACCGTGGACTTCCTTGCTATGTGGGGCTGGGTGCTGAGGACATCGACACATCTGTAACCAAACCAGTGAACCTCAGTGGGAGCTGAGAGCCACGTCTATGGAATGAGGGCCTCTCATTCCTTTGTTCTCGATATTTCCTGGCAACGTGTACACAAGCACATGCTTTTAACAGATGGTGGAAGGCATAATTGGGATTTTTATCATAACATATCCCTCATGCTTCCACCATGTGCCAGAGAAGCAGAGATGCATGGGCTAGCTAGCTTCATCACAGCAGGACTAAAACCCCCTACTGCACTTCAAACCTCCCAAGACCCGAGTCCCTCCACGACAGACTCAACCACTCAGTTAGATGTGGTTTTCAGTCAGAAGTACAGAGCCAACTTTGGCAGACACGTTCATGTCAGATTGCTTTTAAGATCAATTGTTAATAGGAGAGAGACTAGAGCCTAGTTTATCTGGTAAGTTGAGGCATACATCTGTGCTGCAGAGCTGAGGCCTATGGGATTGGCAGAGAGCCCTAAACTTTGTACAGACAACTGTGCCTCAAAACCCGCACAGATGAAAAGGTCTCCTTTGCTTAACCCCATAGCTATGTGCTGAGCAAGTTAAAAAGAAAGCAGGATAAGTATGGCAAAGAACTTAGCCAAAGAAGCTTAAGAGGATTAATTTTGATTTTTTGCTGTTGATGTTCAAATCTAGTGTGTGCCTTCTCAGTTCAACATTGATTACCTAGGTCTGCTTTATAAAAGCGTATATAAATGGTGCATATTTTTAAGATAAAATTAATTCTTCATAATTTGTAAGTATCTAAAGAAGTACTGTTCATAATGTTCATATGACTCTTGTGCATTTATGCAGCTTGCATCATGCAAAGAATTTGAGGAGTTTTGTGAAAAGCTGGCTGGGAATATTTCACATTTTACCCAGGATGATTGAAATCGCAGGACTGTCCTTTTGGCACGTGCCTGAGCATTGTAATCAGTGACGTTTATATTTGATGGTCAGTAGCATAAAGAAGTACCTCAGAGAGCTTGAACTCTAACATGGTGGTGGTTATTGCTGGTGGTCAGGAGCTGGGAATCAGATGGTTGGGTTCAAATTTGATACTTTCTCCTACCAGCCAAGTAACTTTGATCAACACACTCGCTTCTCTAAACCTTGATTTCCTTATTTGTAAATAGGCATGAAAATATTATCATGAGATTAGTTATATCATTATAAAATATTTAAAAATATGTAAAAGAGATCGTTATAAAATATATAAAATATCATAGGATTGTGAATTTTAAATGAAGTAATATGTGAAAGTACTTAGCATAATACCCGTTGCATAATATGTGCTAAATAAACATTAGCTATTATTTATACAAAGTGATAAACAGAACTATATAATTTTCTGGTCCCACAGCAAAGTGAAAATGTGGGACCCTTTGTTCAGAAAACAAAGCAGGAAAAGAAAGTGCTGTTAAAGCTACTTTTAAAAAGCTTTTTATTCTCTTTCGTGCTCTCTATTGGCTTGTAATGGTGGTGTTGTATTTAATTACTAGATTTATTTTTTAGAGCAATTTCAGATTTACAAAAAAAAAAAAAAAAAAAGAAAGAAACAAGAAGAAAGTGGAGTTCTCATATTACCCTCTCCAGGTTTCCACTATTATTAACATCTTGCATTAGTGTGGCACATTTGTTACACTTGACAAACCAGTATTGACACATAATTACTAACTATAGTCCATAGTTTATATTAGAGTTCACTCTTAATGTGTATAGTTCTACATGTTTTGAAAAATGCATAATGTCATGTATCTACCATTACAGTATCATACAGAATAGTTTCGCTGATCTGAAATATCCTTTGATAGCTGGCTAGTCATTTGCAGAAAACTGAAATTGGATCCCTACCTTTCACCACATACAAAAATTAACTCAAGATGAATTAAAGATTTAATTGTAAGATCTTAAACCATAAAAATCCTAGAATAAAACCTTGGAAACAACATTCTGGACATAGCTTTGGGAAAGAATTTATGACTACATCCTTGAAAGTAATTGCAAGAAAAACAAAAATTGACAAGTGGGGCCTGGTTAAACTAAAGAGCTTCTGCATAGCCAGAGAAACTATCAGCAGAGTAAACAGACAACCTGCAGAATGAGAGAAAATATTCACAAACTATGCATTCAACAAAGATCTAATATCTGGAATCTATAAGGAACTTAAAGAGTTGTACAAGAAAAAAGCAAACTACTCCATTAAAAAATGGGCAAAAGACATGAACAAACACTTGTCAAAAGATGACATACAAGTCACCAACAAACACGAAAAAATGGTTATCATCACTAATCATCAGAGAAATGCAAATCAAAATCACAGTGAGTTACCATCTCACAGCAGTCAGAATAACTATCATTAAAATGTCAAAAAACAACAGATGTTGGTGAGATTGTGGAGAAAGAAAAAGCTTATACGCTGTTAATAGGAATGTAAATTAGTTCAGACACTGTGGAAAGCAGTTTGGAGATTTTTCAAAGAACTTAAAATAGAACTATCATTGATCCAGTAATCCCATTACTGAGTATGAATGCAAAATAACACAAATTATTCTACCAAAGGGACACTTGTACTTGCATGTTCATTGTAGCACTATTCACAATAGCAAACACATAGAACCAATTTAGGCGCCCATCAATGAAGGGTTGGATAAAGGAAATGTGGTACATATACACCATGGAATACTATGCAGTCATAAAATAGAACAAAATTGCCTGGCCAACATGGTGAAACCCATCTCTACTAAAAAATTTAAAAGGCCGGGCGCGGTGGTTCACACCTGTAATCCCAGCACTTTGGGAGGCCGAGGCGGGTGGATCACGAGGTCAAGAGATCGAGACCATCCTGGCCATGGTGTAAACCCATCTCTACTAAAAATACAAAAAAATTAGCCAGATGTGGTGGCATGTGCCTGTGGTCCCAGCTACTCAAGAGATTGAGGCAGAAGAATCACTTGAACCCAGGAGATGGAGGTTGCAGTGAGCTGAGATTGCGCCACTGCACTCCAGCCTGGCAACAGAGCAAGACTCCGTCTCAAAAAAAAAAAGGAATAAAATCATGTTCTTTGCAGCAACATGGATGAAGTGGAGACCATTATCCTAAGCAAATTAAAGCAGGAACAGAAAACCAGATACCACATGTTCTCACTTATAAGTGGGAACTAAACATTGAGAATTCCTGGACATAAAGGTGACAACAATAAACACTGGGACCTATTACAGAGGTGAGGAAGGGTTGAAAAACTAATAGTTAGGTACTATTCTGTATCTGGGTGACAGGATCATTTGTACTCCAAACTTCAGTATCATGCAATAGAACCAGGTAACAAACTTGCACGTGTACCTCCTGAGTCTAAAATAAAATTTGGAGCTGGGCATGGTGGATCACACCTATAATCCTGGCACTTTGGGAGGGTGAAAGGGTGGATCACCTGAGTCCAGGAGTTTGAGACCAGCCTGGGTAACACTAGTGAAACCCCATCTCTACAAAAAATACAAAATACTTAGCTGGGCATGATGAGTGCACCTGTAGTCCCAGCTACTACAGAGGCTAAGTTGGGGAAATCACTTGAGCCCAGGAGGTGGAGGTTGCAGTAAGTCAAGATTGCACCACTGCACTGCAGCCTGGGTGACAGAGTGAGACCAAAAAAAAAAAAAAAAAGGTTGAAAAATAAAAAAAGCTACCCTGTGCTTCGCCTGTGCATCCTTTCCCCACTATTTCCTCCAACCCCTGGAAGCCACTGATCTTTTATCATT
This sequence comes from Aotus nancymaae, assembly GCF_030222135.1. Taxonomy (NCBI): domain Eukaryota; kingdom Metazoa; phylum Chordata; class Mammalia; order Primates; family Aotidae; genus Aotus; species Aotus nancymaae. The sequence continues at coordinate 43,789,449 of NW_026988431.1, read as the reverse complement.
GTCTCTATAGTTTTGCCTTTTCAGATGTCATATAGTTGGAATTATATATGTTGCTTTTTCAGATTAGCTTCTTTTAATTAGCAACATGCATTTCAGCTTTCTCTTCCATGATTTTTTTATGGCTTGATAGCTTATTTTTATTGCTGAATTTCATTGTATGGATATGCCACAGTTTATTCATTCATCTACCAAAACACATCTTGGTTACTTCCAATTTTTGACAACTGTGAATAAATTTACTGTAAACATTTATGTGCAGTTTTTTTGTATGTGGGCATGTTTTTAACTCATTTTGATCTTAGCCATTCTAATAGGTATGTAGTGGTATCTTTTTTGTTTTAATCTGCAAATTTTTAATGACACATGATTGGGAACATTTTTTCATATACTATTTGCCATCTATATATCTTCTTTGCAGAGGTGTCTGTTCAGATATTTTTCTCTCTTTCTAATTGAATTGTTTGGCTTTTTTATTGTTGATATTTTTTGTTTGTTTGAGATGGAGTCTCATTCTGTTGCCAGGTTGAAGTGCAGTGGCGCAATCTCAGCTCACTGCAACCTTTGCCTCCCGGATTCAAGCAATTCTTCTGCCTCAGCCTCCCAAGTAGCTGGACTGCAGGTTCACGCCACCATGCCAAGCTAATTTTTGTGTTTTTAGTAGAGGTGGGGTTTCACCATGTTGGTCAGGATGGTCTTGATCCCTTGACCTCGTGATCTGCCCGCCTCAGCCTCCCAAAGTGTTGGGATTATAGGCGTGAGCCACCGTACCCACCCTATTGTTGAGTTTTAAGAGTTCATTGTATATCCTTTCTCAGATATATCTTTTGTAAATATTTTTATAAAAGATATATAAAAGCATATATATATAAAAGATATATAAAAGTCCTTTCTCAGATATATCTTTTGCATTTTTTTCTCAGTCTGTGCCTTGTCTTTTCATCATCTTAATGAGTTTTTCACAGAGCAGAAATTTTTTATTGTAATGAAATCTAACATCAATGTTGTCTTCTAGATGTTTTATAGTTTTACATTTAGGTTTGTGATCTATTCAAAATTAATTTTTGTATAGTATAAGGTTAGATTCTATATTCATTTTTTGCATGTGGATGTCCAATTGTTCCAGTATCATTTATTGAAAATGCTATCCTTTCCTCAGTAACTTTCCTTTGTCAAAGATCAGTTGACATTACTGTGTGGGTCTTTTTCCAGATTCTCTATTCCATTCCTGTGCTCCATGTCTATTCTTTCACCAATACCACATTGTCTTGATTACTGTAGTTTTGCAGTAACTCTTGAGGATGTATTTTGTCAGTCCTTTGACTTTGTTCTTCTTCAATATTTTGTTGGTTATTCTGGGTCTTTGGCTTCCCCATGTAAACTTCAGAATCAGTTTGTTGGTCACCACAAAGTTACTTTCTGGGCTATTTTATTGAGATTGCATTGAATCTGCAGATCAAATTGGGAAAAACTGATATTTTAACATTAAGTCTTCTTGTCCATGAACATGGAATATCTCTTCATTTACTTGTGATCTACTTTGATTTCTTTCATTAGAGTTTTGTAGTTTTCTTCAGGTACATGTGATATCTTATACATATTTTGTTAAACTTATACATAAATATTTTATGTCTTTTATTTGCTATTTAATGTTATTCTGAGTTTAAAAATTAAAATGTAACTTTTGCCATTCATCTCATATCATGCAATTCCAGTTTTACATGCAAACATAAAACATTTAAGTCATATGTAGAATCACCAGAATTACACAGTGGAAAATCTGTACAGAATGCATATTCATGAAAACAGTCCAGCTGATAAATGAGAAGTGGTGGAGATACAGGCAGTATAGTTGATCACAGAAGGATGTTAACTAACTAGAGAATAAAGAATATTTCAGTTGGAAAGGAAATAATGTTGAACTCTGGTTCAAGAAACTAGGTCCCAAAATGAAAAGTGGCCAGGGTCACATAGGTAAAAAGTGATGAGAACTCTTCTTACCTCCCAAGCAGCATTGTTGAAATTCACTATATGATATTAGTTCAGGTTTCTTATTTACTGGATTTCAGGTCTGCTGACATTCAAAATTTTATTGAACTTGACTAGATACTTCTGGGAATATTCAGATGTACACACTGTGAGTCTAAGTGGAATCCCAAAACAGTTATGACTGTCACAGATGTAGCAATTCCTTTAACCCCAAAACTTGTTGAAGGAGAGACTAAATTAAAACTAGTCACACTGACAGATTTTTAATATTATGCATCGAATCTGCTGGGAAATAAAAGAGGCCTCTTCCTTCACAGGGGAGAAAAGTGACTGGTGTGTATGTGTTCTCGGCAGTAGTTTTTGCCATCTGAGCCAGGCTCAGACAGGGAGAACATCAGATTCAGAAGAGACCTCAGAGATAAACTCATTCAGTGGCTTTTAAACTGTGTTCTAGGGATCCACACACATTTCATTACATTTGTTGTTTTACGTATTAAGTTAGAAAATGCTTACTACTCAAATGTGTTATAGATCAAAGCTTGATGTGGTGGAAATCACAGATCATGATAATCTTCAAGTGTATCATAAGGAAACGCTATATATGGTAACTTATAAAATAGGTATACTATTTTTATCTGTGCTATGTATTGGGGAGCCATACAAGACTTCATTGTATGAAAGGATTCCTTTTCACAGAAGTTAAGTTTGAAAACCATTGATCTATTCATCCCCATCCAAATAAGCCTCTAAGAACTGTTGATAGATTCATAATACATGTTCAACAAATTTCAGCCATCAGTATTTCCTACAGATAGAGAAATTGAAGCCTAGGTTGACTAAATAACTTGCCTAAACCATCCAGATATTTAGCAGCAAAGCCAGAATTGTACCTGTGTCTTGACTCCTGTATCATTTTTCTTTTCACTCTATTGCAATTGCCTCCAGATTCCATCCCCAACAAAGCAGCTAAAATGTTAAGTCTTCCAGGCACAGGCTGTATTTACTGTTCCGTTGATCTATCCCTTTTCTTAGTCCTGGACCACGCTTGGAGAGCCAGGAGGGTAAGAGAGAGAGAGAGAGAGAGAGAGAGAGACAGAGACAGAGACAGAGACAGAGAGAGATCACCAGAGGATTCACCAAGATGTTCTTATTTTGACATCTTTAACACTGAAAAGGGACAGAAAAGTGACAGTCCTGCTTTTAAATGTTTATTCCATTTGCCTTATAAAAACATTTACATGTGGAGAACATGGATCTAAATTTCGATCAAAAATGTCATCTTTCAGAGGTCCCAAAGATAGGCAATTGTTTAGATCCTAGAGGACAGGTAAGAACCCACAGCTACCATGAACGAATAATGGTGAGTTCTGACCACCATCCTCCAACTCTACAAACTGTGGCACTACATGTAAATTTAAGATATCCAGAAACCCCACTTTTGAAAACTTTGCAGCCAGTTATGCAGCGTGTTCTGAAGATATTTTCAAATCACTCCTTCTCCCTCCTTTTCCCATCCTCTATACATTGATAGATTCTTGTCTATGACTGTCTTTCTAGTCTCTGAACACCTCCAAGTTCAGGCTTAAATCAACAAATGAGTAAATGAGGAAAAAACTAAAGCCCCAAATCTCTTTACAAAGGATTAAGTGTATGATTAGAATATTACTGAAGTATCTCCATGGCAAATAATAGGAACTCAATAAACACTTGAATTAATAAATTTGTGTTTTGCATATTTTTACTGAATTTTTAAAATTTTCTACCTACATATTAAAATGATAGTTGAAAAGCACACAGATTGATACAATGAATAACTCCGTAAGCAAAGCTGCCTTTATATGGAGGTTTGGCCCATGCCCTATAACACTAGCTACTTGCTGGTGAGTTTTAGTGATGGTGATGAGTGACTTACCTGAATTCAGCCATCTTTAATCTACTCCCCCTTGGGTTAGTGTGAGACATTTTTAAGGTTGCTGGTGTGGCTTTCACTCCTTTGGCACTATGTTCTGACCTAGAGATAAAATAATTCACGGACTAAACCAAACTCAGAACCAAAACATTTTAAAAGTAGACTAGTTTAATGTGAATGCAGGAAGACCTAGACAGCCAGGCCCTTTTCTCTTGATCGCTTCCATTCCTAAGCAGCTCCTTTACCTTCTTCAAGACTCAGCTCAGGACCAACCTCCTCTAAAAAGTTTGTTCTGGTTTCTTGCTCTGTGAGTTTTGGGCCTTACCTTGTGACTGCTTCTATCAAAGAGCCTATCACTTTGTGTCTCTGCTCACTAGGCAGTTATCCCTAATGGACTGTGAACAACTAGGGGTAGGGGGTAGGAACTGTGTCTTGCATTTTTTTATTCCAAAATGTCTTCTTTTGCCAGCTATAGAGTAGATGTTCAATAAATGTTTGTTGAAATAAAAAACTGGTTCTTGCCACTAAAAATTTTAGACAATTGGTATAATATCTCAGGTTGCAATTTTCTCATGTATAATTTTAGGGATTTAGGACTTTAAGTCCCTAAAGAGTCTGTGCATCTGGAATTATATTATTATCAAAATATTCTGTAAGAATTGCTCCCCTTTTGACCTTCAAGTTCTTCTGTTTAGGAGCTCTTGAATATCTTTTGGTTCTATAGAACTGTATGTCATGCATGGTATGTTAATATTGGAGGTGGGAATGGAAAATAGCCTAGTAGTTACTAGCAAAGATGGCATTGAAGAGATTTCTTCAAAAGGAATTGTCTGAATGATTATTTTCAAAAGAAAATCATCAATTCCATATAGACCTCAAATAAGTTTTTATTTACCTTTTTAAATTCCATTTGAAGACATATCAGCTTATGGAAAGGTCTAGAAGTATTTCCTCCTCTTGACTTGGAGTTCCCAACATATCAAGTTTTAATAATATTTGACTCAGGACCACAAAACATAATTTAGCAAATATACAGTTTGTGTTCAAGACATTTGAGGAAAATAAAAAACGTGAAGAAGTAATACTAAACTTCCCCTGTTTAAATTTCTATGTTGATTCAGTGAGTGAACATTGAAAAATGTATGACTGTGAATCTAAGGATAGTAATACTTAATACAGACTCTACCATAAAACAAAACTTTGTCCAGGCTTTTATCAAAAAGATAAGGAATAACAAGTGTTAGTAAGGGTGTGGAGAAAGGGAAACATTTGTACACTGTTGGTGGGAATGTAGATTGATGCAGCAAATATGGAGGTTTCTAAAGAAACCAAAAGTAAAACTACCCTATGACCTGACAATCTCTCTTCTGGGCATATACCCAAAGGAAGTGAAATCACCGCCTCATAAAGATATCTGCACTTTCATGTTGATTGCAAAATTACTCACAATAACCAAGATAAGGAAACAACCAAAGCATCTGTCAATAGGTGAATGGAAAAACTGGTACATATAGTATGATGGAATATTATTCAGCTTTAAAAAGAAGATTCTGTTGTTTGAGACAACATGGATGAATGGAAAGGACACTATTCTAAGAGAAGTAAACCAGACCATAGGAAGAAAAATACTGCATGACCTCACTTAGATATGAAATCTTTTAAAACATTGAATAAATAGAAAAGGAGAGGATAATGGTGATTGGGGTGAGAGGACAGGGGAAATGGGCAGATGTAGGTCAAAGGGGACAAAGTTGCAGTTATATAGGATGAATTAGTGTAGAGATCTAATGAACAACATGAGGATGACAGTTAAGAATATTATATACTGGAAATTTGCTAAGAGAGATTTTAGGTACTTTTACCACCCACACACAAGTAAGTATGTGAGAGGATGGATATGTTAGTTTACTTGACTGTAGTCATCACTTCATTGTATATCAAAACATCGTGCTATACATCTTAAATATATACAATAAAGAAAGTGTTCAAACTGCCCAAGATCTAGAAGCCATCAGAGACGATTGTATATCTCACTTGCAATGAGGCCAAGTGGGAGTTCATTGTCTCATCCCATGTCTCTGTTTTGTTTTTCTGAGAATTTGGGTCTATCTGAGGCAGAGAGAAAGTGTGTGCTCTAAGGATACTAAAAGCTGGAGCTTTTGTTCTCCTAAGTAGGAAACACTCAGAAGTAGGGATGTTTGCAGGAGACAGTCCTTTCAGAACAGAGGTAAAACATTTTTCAAATTAAAAAAATAATTTGGAGGCCCATGGAAAGAAATTGCTGTTTTTAATGAACTAAGTTAGAACAGGAGGACTCTTCAACTGGTGAGAAAATAGAATTTTAAGAAAAGGGAAGAAAAATAAATGTTGTAGATATGAGGATCTTTGTTGTTAAGCAGTAGTGTGTGTGTGTGCATGTGTGTGTGTGTGTTGTTTTTTGAGCCTTACTGCTAGTTTGTAAAGATGAACTGTCCGATTATAAAGCAAACTGCAGTTTGAAATGTAAAATGACCCCATAATGAGGCCTGTATTTGCGTTTACTGCAGTCTTTCCAGGAATGTAGGCACAGGCTAATCTGTGTGTATGGGATTATGTTAGCTTCTGAGAGACTCCGGGAAAGTGTTGTCCTGTTAAAGTCATAAAGGCTCTTCTTTTTCTTCAAAGGGTATTTTTTTTTCTATGTAGAAAATCTACCAGAAAACCTTACCAAATATCAAAGGATGGCAAAAAGTGTTATCTCAGATCTTCTATTCATGTTTGGGAATTCTAATAAGCTGAATTTATGTTTTTGCTTATTTGTTTGTTTTGTTTTAAATTTTTGTGAGTACACAGTACATGTAAATATTTATAGGGTTCATGAAATATTTTGATACAGGCATACAATGCATAATAATCACATCAGGGTAAATAGGGTATCCATTGTCTTAAGCATTTATCCTTCTTTGTGTTTCAAACAATCCAATTATAGTCTTTTAGTTATTTTTAAGTGTGCAATAAATTACTGTTGATTGTAGTCACTCTGTCATGCTATCAAATACTAAATCTTAGTCATTCTATCTAATTATATTTTTGGACCCATTAACCATCCCCATTTACCCCTCAGCCCCACTTACCCCTCATCCCCACTTACCCTCATCCCCACTTAACCCTCATCCCCACTTACCCCTCATCCCCACTGCCAAACTATCCTTTCCGGCCTCTGGTAACCATCATTTTACTATCTACATGAGTTCAATTGTTTTTATTTTTAAATCCCACAGATAAGTGAGAACATGCAAAAGTTTGTCTTTCTGTGCCTGGCTTATTTCACTTAGCATAATGACCTCCATTTCCATCCATGTTGTTACAAATGACAGGATATTATTGTTTTTTATGGTGGAATTGTACTCCATCGTGTATAGGTACATCTTCTTTATTCATTCATCTGTTGAGGGATGCTTAGGTTGCCTTAAAATTTTAGCTATTGTAAACAGTGCTGCAACAAACACAGGAGTGCAGACATCTCTTCAATATAGTGATTTCCTTTCTTTTAGGTATATACCTAACAGTGCAATTGCTGGATTATATGGTAGCTCTATTTTTAGCTTTTTGAGGAACCTCCAAACTGTTCTCCATGGTGGTTGTACTAATTTACATTTCTACCAACCGTGTACAAGGGTTCCCTTTTCTCTACATCCTTGCCAACATTTGTTATTGTCTGTCTTTGAATATAAGCCATTTTAACTGAGGTAAGATGATATCTCACTGTAGTTTCAATTTGCATTTCTCTGTTGATCAGTGATGTTGAACACTTTTTCATATATCTGTTTGCCATTTGTATGTCTTCTTTTGAGAAATGTCTGTTCAGATATTTTGCCCATTTTAGAATAGGATTATTAGATTTTTTTCCCCTATAGAGTTGTTTGAACTCCCTATATATTCTGGGTATTAAGCCTTTGTTAGGGTAGCTTGCAAATATTTTCTCACATGTTGTCTTTTCACTTTGTTGATTGTTTCCTTTGCTGTATAGAAGCTTTTTAGCTTGATGGGATTTGCCATTTTTGCTTTGGTTGCCTGTGCTCATGGGGCATTACTCAAGAAATCTTTGTCCAGTTCAATGTCCAGGAGAGTTTCCCTAATTTTTTTTTAGTAGTTTCATAGTTTTAGGTCTTAGATGTAAGTCTGTAATTCATTTTGATTTGATTTATGTATAATGTGAGAGATAGGGGTCTAGTTTCATTCTTCTTGATCTGGATATTCAGTTTTCCCTGCACGTTTTTTGGAGAGACTGACCTTTCCCCAATGTATGTTCTTGGCACCTCTGTCAAAAATGAGTTAACTGTAGGTGTATAGATTTGTTTCTGGGTTCTCTATTCTGATCTGTTGGCCTATGTGTCTGTTTTATGACAGTCAGTACCATGCTGTTTTGGTTACCACAGCTCTGTAGGATTATTTGAATTCAGGGACTGTGATTGCTCCAGTTTTGTTTCTTTTGCTCAGGATGGCTTGGCTATTCTGGGTCTTTTGTGGTTCCATATAAATTTTAGGATTATTTTTTCTATTTCTGTGAAGAATGTCATTGGTATTTTGATAGGGGTTGCATTGAACCTGAAGAATGCTTTGGATGTATGGACATTTTAATAATATTGATTCTTCCAATCTATGAACATGAAATATCTTTTCATTTTTTGTGTATTCTCTTCAACTTCTTTTATCAGTGTTTTATAGTTTTCATTGTAGAGGTCTTTAACTTCTTTGGTGAAGCCAATTCTTAGGTTATCATGTTGTTTCTGAGCTCTAACAAATAATATAAGCTTGTTTACTTTGTGACAACAAAAATTTGTTTCTCTAGCTGTGTATTCATATATCAGGGCCATTGGACTTTTTTTTTTTAATAGATAAAACAGGCACAACATTTATTTTTAATTTGTGGGGCACTATTAATAAAACTAGTACATTTGTAGCACTACAATGATGTTGAAGCAGGAAATTTCCCTAAATCTTTTGTGGGCAGGAACTGGAGTGCAGGCACTGGAACTAGCTAGCTGCTTCAGCACCAGCAGAGGCAAGCTCCACTCACTCAAACCCACTGTGCTTAACCCCTTGTTGGAGGGAGCACATAGGTGAGGAGGTACAGGAACTGGGGTGAGCATTTTGGGGTGCCAGCAGGAACAAAATTTGTACTGGTTCCATGGCAGCATCTTGGGGGGTGCCCATGACCCCTGAGGCCCCAGAAGGAGTCTTACAGTCAGTGCTCTTTTAGCTTTGCCATTCATGGACAGCTTAAGTGTTAACAGCTCAGTAGAAGGTCAGTGTGACAGCCTTTTGCACCCACACCTGAGTTCTTATCTGGTGTCTAGGAGGAATGCTGCATGAATGAATTTGAAGGATGGTCAATGTGGGGGATTTTATTGCCAATGAAGGTGGCTCTCAGCAGGAAGGGAAGCTGAAGAGGGGATGGATTGGGGGAAGATAGTCTTCCTCGGGAGTCTGGCTGGAGATGGCCCAACTCCTCTCCAAAGCTGTGCCTTCAAGCTGTCCCTCTGAAGTCAAGTTGCTTCTCTCCAACTGTAGTCTCTGACATCTAGCTGCATCTCTTCTCTCTCTGCTGGCTGAGCCTGGGGTTTTTATGGGCACAGGATGGGGGGTAGGGTGGGCCATGGGTAGTTTTGGAAAAGGCAACATTCGAGTGGGAAAACAGGGATGTATGTTCTCACTTTGGGCCATGGTTCCAGGCTTGAAGGTGAGGCCCTCGCTGGGGACCCACCTTCTTCTACCCAGAGTGTCCTTGTTTCCTGTCCCTATCAATGTGAAAATTGGTTTTGATTTAAAATAATTAAATATTATTTAACAGAATCAAAAGTTTTTTATTGTTAGAAAGACTTAAAAAATAGATCCCACATTGATCTATTTTTAGGCTTGGTGGTGACAGAGCCTGGCACTTAAGGGACACTCAATATATATTTGTTGACTCATGATTGAAAAGTATCAATTTTGAGGCTAAAATGAAAACTCTACTTAGAGTATAAGAAGTTTATATAACTTAACCACTATTATGATTTTAGCTGAAAATTTCATTTTTCTTCCTTCGTTTAGATTTTCTGACCTCTGAAAAGTGGAAGACAATTTTATGTTAAAAAATATTATCTCTAGGCCAGGTGTGATGATTCATGCCTGTAATCCCAGCACTTTTAGAGGCCAAGACAGGAGGATTACTAGAGACAAGGAGTTTGAGACCAGCCTGGGCAATATAGCAAGACCCTGTCTCTACAAAATAAATAAATAAATAAATAAATAAATATATAAATAAATAAATATATAAATAAATAGCTGAGTATGGTGGCACATGCTTATAGTCCCAGTTATGCGGAGGCTGAAGTAGGAGGATCACTTGAGCTTGGAGGTCAAGGCTGCAGTGAGCTGTAATCTCTCAACTGCACTGCAGCCTGAGTGACAGAGCAAGACCCTGTCACACACACACACACACACACACAATCTCTAAAACCTCTAAAATGATGTGATATCTGGAATTAGCTTCAAAACAATGAACAAGATGAGTTACAAGTTCATCACTGTTGAAGCTGAATGATTCATACATGGGGGTGCATTATATTACTCTCTATACTTTTACATATATCTAAAACTTTGCAATACGTAAGGTTAAAAAAAGGATTTGTAAAATTGAAATGTAGTTCCTGTGTCTTTCTGAAATATTTATTTCTTATTCTGGGTCCCTTACTTAAAAGACAAATGGGGTTGGGGAGAGCATTTCCAGACTCGAAAAATTTAATAGTATTGCTTATCTCCCTAACCCTAGGCCTCCTCTTTGGGAGCTTCTGGGCAGGAATGAAGGCTTTTGGAAGCTTCCCAAGACTTATGGTTGAACTACTTACTTTTGTTCCCATTACCTTCTTTTCTGGATGGAGGAAAAGCCCTTTAGGTTCAACAATTTACAGGGGTGTGACAGGGGAGGCGGTTTTTCATTGAGAACGAGATAATGGCAGCATTCCTTGCTGGAGAAAGGAGCTGCAAGGATCTGCGTGCTATTGCCTCAGGGCACACTCCAACGACTGAAACCAGCTGTTGCTGACTGAGCTGGCTTTTAATTAATTATTTTGGTAATTGTGTTGGCAATTTTCCCTTTTCCTTAGTCTTTTAAAAAAAGCAAACACATCTAACTGTTTATGTAACTACTAGAGAAAACACAAGGCTCTTAGCAACTGACCTAGTGTACCTTGACCAAATTGTATTATATTTTGTGGGCATGGACTGTCATCTAATTTGTGAGTCTTTTTTGATCACTGATGTTTGGCTGGTAATATTTCAACAAAGGAGAGGAGATACTCGGGGGCTGTCTTTGCTCTTGGCTTGTCAGATGTTCTCACCCTGCTCCGGTATAATTGAGCCAATGTGAGTTTTAATCTTTTTTTCTGCATTAAGAAATGCTCAAATTTATATATAGAACACTGACATCCAATATATATTTAAGCAGTTCTCTCTAGGCAGCATAAAAGAAACCTAATACCTTTGTAACACTATAATGATGTAAAAATTGGTTTTGTTTGACTTAAAATGATTAAATATTTGTTAACAGAGTCAATACTTTTTTTATTGCTAGAAAGATTAAAAAAAACAAACTCTGGAGATCATTCTATCTCAAAGTTCTTACTTTATGCAGTAGAAGTTACTGATGCCTAGAAAAGCCATGTGACTTGTCCACTATCATGGTCCCTTTGAAAAAACTCAAGTTGCTTTTGCTCTCTCTGAAATGCAGCTTTACAGGGCCTGACAAGAAAATTCACTCAGCACGGCCATAGTTCAAAAGTTAGTGAGCCATAGGAGCTATGGCAGAGTAGAAAAATGAATTTGCTATCGTCTGCAGTTTTATTTTATGCAAGACACATACCATGGAGCCTCCAACTTTAGAGTTCTCAGATAGACAATGTAATGTAATGTTTCTATTACAGAAAAAAATAGAGAAAACTTAGCCATAAAAGATCTAGTTCAAAAATTCAGTTAACGTGCATTTGGGAAATCAAAAATATCCTTCTCATATTCAAAGAAAATAATTGCTGTTAAAGTCAATTTTGGGAAAGTCTGCTTTTAATAATACTTTCTTTGGAGAATAGTCACTCAAAAAAATTGAGAAAATAGATTCAGCTTCAAGTAAAATATTCTCTATCCACTATACTGATAAGACAGAAATTGGGGGCAGTGGGAGTCTTTTAGAAAAGAATCAATAAATGGAGAATATATTACCAAGTGAAATGCACCTAACATTTTATTTCTCCTGAAAGAATATTTATAAGAATTAACTTTCCTCTGTGTATGAAGTGTATATTATTTATAGCTATTTAAAGCTACTAAAAGAAAATTGAAAAAGGCAATTGAAAAGTGTTTACATTCTCTTAACCTTTTGCATTTTGACTTATTCCAGCTACTGCCACCATACATAGAACCTTTCTCATTCTAAAGGAGACACAGACCACTTTGTAGAACAAAAGTGGCTTTAAACACTTATGATCTTAGGAGAGTGGAGAAGAGAGGGGGGAGGGAAGCAAGGAGGGTAGAAGAAAGGACTCTTTTCTAACAACCTTTTAAGAGCAATATTCTTAGAAATATTTAACTCCTGTAAACTTTGCCTCACATATTTGCCAAGTGCTAAAATAAAAGAGTAAAGGAGACAGTAATAATAGTGGGCTATAAAGGTGGATGGAAGACAACAAAGATAACTCCAGGAAGGGAACAATGCCCGTGCGCTGACCCTGGGGAAGGAAGCAGGGGCATATACGTCTGGACCGTGAGTTGCAAAGCACTTGACCTTCAGTTCCTCTGTGGACGATGTAAAATAAATAGCATCCCCCTCTTCTTATTTCAATTCCAGTTAATTTAAGTGCATGAAACTTGGGAACTGGGTCATCTGTTCCCCTTACTGCTAATGAGAAATTTTGAACCGGGTTATTTCATATGTATGAGCCTGATTATCTATCAAAATGATCTCCTGAAAAAAACTGGATAGTGACATGCTGTGGATATTATTTATACATTATACTATTGACATACTGTAGTATTTTAAAGGGCCTCAGAGCTTTTTTTTTGCATGTGATCCACTGTAAGAAATACATTTTATATCACAACACACATATGCATATATGTAAATGTAAATTACTGAAATGGAAGTTTCATTTAAAAAATACTTTTCCTTACTAGGTATGATGCATTCTGATATTTTTCAATTTCACTGTATCATTTAAAAAAAATTCTGCGTTTAATCCATTACATTGATTTTACCACCCACGAAAGATTTGAGATTCAGAGTACGAGTCTGAATCACAAACATAAACAAAGCAGGGTGCTGGTTGTATTTGAGAACGATATGAAATTCAAGTATATCTTATTTGAAACAAACAAGTCTGGTAGAACCCAGAAGTTATCAAATTTGGGTTTTATTTGTCATAATATAAAACTTAAAGTTTTTCAGAATCAGGTATTTTTCCAATTAGTATGTGGCTTATGCTGTTAAAAGACGATTTGGCAGCATAGCTCTTAAATTTTAGACATTTTGCAATGAGAAGAACAGTAATTTCTCAGTTCTGGGGGGTCTTAGTATAACATTGGGGACATTGGGGCCTTAGATAAGAAAGAACATCTTCTAAATAGAGAATTGCAAGAAGATTGTTGCAGATAGACAACAATCTGGAGACAGAAAAGAGTTCTTAAAAATCACAAAATACTTACTAACACATCACACCCTTACCATTGAATTTAGTTCTCCACAGGATGGTGAATGCTTCCAAGAATCTCACAGTTAAAGCATCTTAAAGTTTTGCTTTCCAATGCCCTGCTCAATAAATGCAGGATTCCCCTCTGTGTTATTCTTTCAATTATTAAAAATATATTTATTAAACATCTACAATATGTTCAGAGATCCAGAAAGCAACAAAATTTAAAAAGCTGTCCCCAGGATGCCTACAATTAGTTAGAAGAGATAAAAGATGAGCAGCAATATCCTAAAATGGATACTCATCCCCAGTAAGTGGTGAGCTCCCTCTGTCTATTTTCTCCTGCCATAGTAACTCAGTTTCTTCTATTACTGGCTACTTCTTTATTAGACAGCTCTGGTTGTTAGAAAGTTTTTTACATTGAATTTTTCCTTCAGTGACATCAGTCCAAATTCTATTTCTGTCCTTGGTGGCCACACAGTTAAAAAAAGAAACAAATTTGGAGTAAACTCCGCTTTACCAGATATACATCAAGAGGGGAGACACGTTCCTAAGACCCCATGAAAATCAGAGTGGGATGCACCCACTGGCATCCCAGTTTGAGAAAGGGTAACTCCTGGACTGAATCCTAAAATAGAATCAGAACCATAGGCTATTTTAGTTGACAGAGACCCTTCAAAGATATTTAGTCAACTTCTATAATTCTTTAAATAGGAAAATGAGTTTGCAACCTAATCCACTGAAATATTTTCTAGGAGATGTAATTCTGATGTTAATAAGGACATCGGTGGGAAAATAGGATTCACTTTTCAGAAGTTTAATTAAGTCAACTTTGCTGCAACAGATTTTTTTACCCCTGAGGCTGATATTTGATATGGTTTAGCCCCTAAAGTAATCTTAAACATAAGACTCTGGGCTTTATGATGAAGAATTTGAGTACATAATATCCCTAAGTGAGCTGAAGTTAAGAAGAACTAGCATGAATAATAAATTGTAGTACAGGCTCTAATTTATGTAGTACATAGCTTTTCAAGCTATGGATTATTATTGTTATTATACTATATTCACTGTTCACAATGTGTGTTCACAAACCTGCTCTTTTAAAGCCTCACAATAATCTTTGAAGTAGATTTTTAAAAACATTTGTTTCACAAAAGTGAACTAAGAAAGAATTGCTCTTATACTCATGGCGAATGAGAACTGGAATAGTGTAATGATTTTCTAGTTTAACTCCTGATTTCGTAGAACCCAAGGTAGGTAAGAATTAAGCAACCTAGTAGATTTAGGACTAGAATTCAGGAATAAGGCTCTCAGGAGATCTTTTTGCCTGAGGTTCTGTACATGTTTGCCAGAATCCTGTGTGGATAATCCGTAAGTCTCATCAGATTCCTCTAAGATTCCTTTATAAATTGGACCATGTTATACCTCTTGTTATGAAAATTTGTTTTCTCACTTGGCTATAACTTGGACGTCTTTCTATGTTGATACATATGTTGCAATCTCATTGTTATTTTTGGAGGATAAAATAATTGGTACTCAGTAAGTATGCTCCAACGCATTGATACCAATTATTTGTGGCCAGTGTCAGTCTTGACTCGTCTGTGCCCATGCCATATTGGTTATTAAAGATTTTGCAAACTGATTACTAGTGCTTTCTCTGTATTCAAAAAATAAAGCAGCTGTCTCTCTCAATTCTTGAATGTAACCATATTTCTTAACAAACCTAGAGCTTGACGAAGGCTAGAACTATGTGATAAGCATGCAGATCTTCATAAGGCAAGGCAGACAGTTTGTTGTTTTTAGAGAGCAAGACTGAGGTCTTTCTATAGATGTCTAGGCCAAATGTGGAAGTTGACACTTGGCAACAACAGGTAACTTTTGTTATTTTATTTTCCACAAGAATTCTGACTGTTAGAGAACCTTCCATGGGTATTTTAATCATTTCTGCTCTTTTGAACGAATTTAAAGACATCGTAATCCTTAGTGATAGTCTCTGAGAGTTAAAGCAGGATTTCTTCCTCTGTACCGTCTTGAGTCACAATTGTACATGTGCAAACAGTTGAGCAGAATATCCTTTGATGGAGTCACCAAAATGGCTGAAAAGGACAATGATTTGATTGATGGCAAAATAAGATGTTTGTCATTTGATAGTAGAATTGGATAAGGAAATATTTTGGAATTTCCCCTCAATTTTCTCATCAAATATAGTTTTGACAGAATGAAGAATGTAAGCGTTTTTTTTTTTTTTAAACTCCTATCTTCGAGATAGAAAACTTTCACCACTCTTGTGAATTCCTAATGAATTCAGTGTTATTTAGTTTCATGTGTTGCCAACATTTATGCCTTGCAGAAAAATAAGCAACTCCATAACGTTTTAAATTAGATATTTGTGATTTTGACTTGTGTCTATCAAAATGACAGTCATAGTGCGACTTTGGACGGTTGGGATTTGTAGCACATTGGAAAATCGAAACTCTTCCTTTGCAGTAAATGTGAAACCATAATTGATGTGAGTTCCTTTTTTTTTCCTGTCATCATCAACTAACCCCCAAAATAATAATAATAATGTAACATGAGTACTGAGGAAAAGTGTCTGGTCAGGCTGGTTGAGCAGTGAATGAAGCTGATAGTGTTGGGTGGTGCAGTTGTTTTTTCCAGGGAGTCTATCATTTTAGATCTCTGACAAATGGAATTACTCTTTATTTTTCATTTACACATTGGCTCACAGCATAATACCTGCTACCATTTGATGGAAACTATTACCCAATTTAAACAAATTTACTTTAATAATCCACTTATTTCTGTAGTTATGATGTATTCAACTTATGGGCTAGAAGAAATTGAAGAAGAAACACATATATTTTCAAGGCCTAAAAGCTCCTATTATGCTATTAAGGCATAACTTGATAGGGCCTAAAAGCCCTATTTTTGTTTTATCAAGGCAAACTTTAAATTAAAAGAAAACTTATACTCATCTTAAAACAGAAAACATTCTGCTCATGGTAAGACACAGAGCAGTGTAAATTACACACATGCGTGATGACATCAGAAGTAGCTAACAACATGTCCTGACTTGAATTAATGTAGGACCAACTCTGAATGTGTTCTCATTCAAACTTCGGCATTCTGCACCAGTCTATATAATTTGGTTTGGGTTTTCTTATTTTAGGTAGTTTTATGATTATTATTATTTTAGGTACTCTTATTTAGGTACTTATTTTAGGTACAGATATTTTTATCCCCTTCCCCTCCTGCCCTTCATTCAACATGCACACAATTAAATTATAAAATTATGTATGATTGTCAAATGACAGAGAGTCTGTCTCTGGAGGTTCTGTTACACTACCCTCAATTTTCTCCTGTACCAACAAGCCTATTGACAACATCTACATATGTGCTCTTAGATACTCCTTCTTTGATCTAAGGAACTGAATCCTGTTTAAATGAAAGCAAACACCCCTAAGAGGGGTAATGTTTAAAGATTGTATCAGTCATTAACACCATAGCATAAATTGTTGAATTCAGGTAATTAGCATTTATTACAGGGCTTTTGAGGGCCTATGTCAGGCCTAGTGACCCTAAAGACATGCCCTTGAGGAGTTTTTGACTTCTGTGATTGTTTCATTTGGTAATGTTGGACAAGTTGATTCACTTTGGGGCTCAAATTTGTCATCTGTGAATTGAAGGGACTGGATTAGAGTAATGGCTTTTAAAATCTTTAGAGATTCCCAGGCTCTCCCTCTGGAAAGAAAAGGGGCTCTAACCAGTTGCAGCTCTTGGTTCACTTAATTATACCTTAGTCATTTTGAAACTTTTCTTTTGAAGATGGAGATTTTCAGCTAAAATATTAAAAATTAACAGTTCTGAAAATAACCTTTCTGGATGATTTTCAAGATTTCTTTAAAAATTGTTGCCTCCAATGACATTCCAAATTACAGAATATTTTCTGTAGTAGTCCAGTGGGACACTCTCAGGGGGCTTCTTGGCATTGGTCAGACAAAGACGTAAAGTATTTAGTCCTTTGTGTGCCAGTGTGGACGTGTAAGAGGTTAGGTTGCACCCAAGCTGAACTTGACAGTTTCTCAAATTTGCCAAAGGCTAGGCCTGGGGCTCACCAGAGCCTGGGCCACCAACTTTGTGAGGAAAAATTTCCGTCTGAGAAACTTAACAATTTCCACCAATTCTTTCACTTCAGAAATGTCATTTCTCTCTAAGAAGTGCATTTCCTGCTACTTTTCAGAAAGAAGTTTGGGGCTTCAGTAATTCCACTGGCTACATTTCAGCAGGCAAAATGTAGCTTAAAAATATGCATAAGAAAAAGGAACTTTCTACAAAATAATCTCATCTGATATGGAGAAACTTTGAATACAAATTGTAGTATGCCTTTGGCTCTTTTCCTCCAGCCCCAACTTGGAATCTTTTCTGGAGTTGTTCCAAAAAAACTCTCTTAACAATGTCAAAAGAAATGTTAGGACAGTCTTTCAACAGTCCTTTAAGATATTAGGAAGTACAAAAATCACTAACTGATTTGAACTGTCCAAAGCAGAGAAGGGCTTGTTGTTTGGCATTTTTTTATGACGTTCAGATAAAATCTCTTCTTGGATTGAGAGTACAAATGGAAAAGATTGACAGCTATCTGGAAGCTTTCAATCTTCCATTTGTACTCTCAAGGCACCTTTTCTCAAGCCTCAAACCCTATGGCCTCCTTTTTATTAGGGGCCATAGGGTTTGAGGCTTGAGAAAAGGTGCCTTAACTTCCCCCCATTAAACTCTGGACTTTAGGAGGGAAATAAAATCCAATGGGCAAATTTACAAGGCCGTCAGAGCAGCTATCCTAGTTGGGGAAAACACTTATGTTGGTAGGGAGTTGGACCTGGGAATCTTAACTCAACTGCGACAGCATGTATGGTCGGGGTTCTGAGACACAACCTCTACATTGCAGAGAAAAGATAAATATCAGTACAGAAGGAAGAGTGTCCCAGAGACTGGAGAGATGTAGGTGAGTAAAGGTAAGTAAACAGGGATGGTTAGCTTGAGGACTCAGGTAGAGATAACATGGAATTGTTCATGCCCAGCCGTCACTGATTTTTGAAACTGCTCAGCCTTGTGAGTGACTTCTCGTCAAGAAAAAGCCTAGATTTTAGGAATGTGGCGGGTGTAGATTTTATTACGTGCCATTGTCCCCAGACAGTTTTTTGTTGAAGGAGGAATTTTAAATATATCAAGTGTATTAGTACATTTTCACATTGATGATAAAGACATACCTAAGACTGGGTAATTAATATAGGAAAAGGGGATTAATCAACTTACAGTTCCACATGACTGGGGAGGCCTCACAATCATGGCAGAAGGCAAGGAGAAGTAAGTCACATCTTACATGGATGGCGGCAGACAAGAGAAGAGAGAGCTTGTACAGGGGAACTTCTCTTTTTGAAACCATCAGATCTCATGAGACTTATTCACTGTCAAGAGAACAGCATGGGAAAGACCTGCTCCCATGATTCAGTTACCTCTCACCAGGTCCCTCCCACAGCATGTGGGAATTCAACATGAGATTTGAGTGGGGACACAGCCAAACCATATCAACAGAAGACTATAGATGCCCAGTGAGTTCCAATGATAAATACTTTCCTCCAACTAGGAGGATCAGAACAAGTGTGAGGTACTTGACTAGAGTCATGGGTTGGGCACTAAGAAAAAGTCTTGCTCCAGACACCAGGCTACCCAGACAAGGACTGGCCTTTCTCTGATCTTTGTAGTCCTTCTTGGAAAGGCATCATTCATAGTGAAGGGATCGAACTTGCCTCAGACTTGGTCCTTAGTGAGGCAGTATTTATAAAACGGGTTTATTGCTAGTTGGTAAAGATGTTCAGAGGATGTACTTTGTGTCAGATGTTGTCGTTTTTTCCAGTAAGTCCAAGGTAGGCATTTGAGTGCCAGTTCTATCAGTTCTCTTTCTTTATGGCTTTTCTGCATATGAAGGCGTAAAGTGTGATGTTTTCTGTATACTTAGAATTTCTAAGAAAATAGGCTATTTTATTACAGAAAAAAGTGAAAACTACAGTATATTTGTGTTTTTAAACTAATACAATATTTTGTGTTAAATTGATTATACTGTGTATTGCACAATACTATTTTATAATTCTGCTAATGCCTAGTAATAAATCTACGACCCTGTATTGAGAGAAGACTGTTCTTGTGAAAAACCAGAAAGATAGCATCTCATAAAATGAACCTGTGCTTCCAAGTACATTATCAGTTACTTCTGGTTTTTGTGGTATCTCTAGTCAATGAAGCTGCAAAGTGAGATCATTTGGAACTTAGGGGAGGCTAGATAAGAGAGAAAGCACAACTTCAAAATACAAGACTGGTTTAATCAAGACCAAGGGACCGTGAACTGTTTGGGACTCAGAAGAAAAAAAGGAGAACTTGAAAGTGACTATAATAAATAGGCCCCAATCTGTTGTTCCAAGACTGGTTTCTACTTGATGGGAAAACTGTAGTTCCCCAAAGTAAAGACAATAAATTTGATTAAGGGATTTGCCTGGAAAAGGGAGTGTACTCTGACCTCTGGGAAAGGGTTTTGCCTCACCACATCCTATGTGTACACTGGATGAGTAATATTTATTATTGAGCCATGTGATGGAGCGACGAACAAAGGTTGTTCCTGGTCATCCTGTGTCCATCGCCACAATTGCTCCTCTTGTGGGATGTGATATATTGCTGGCCACCCTCAGCTGTTTTTGAAGCAGCAGCAATGCTATTTTGTAAATACAACTTAGAACCCCTGGGCATGTACTAAAACAGGCTTATCAAACATATTCCATGCTCACTCTCATGCTCAGTTGCAGAAGGATCTCTCAGCACTTCCCTTGCCATGGAGGCTGTGTTTTGATTGGCTGTGAATGATGTCATCATGCTGTTTACTTTTTTTAGTGAAGGCAAAGATCTGAGTGTGATGTGCATGTGCACATGGAATTAGGTAATGGGAGAAACTACCCATATTTCAAGCCATGTTGTACTCATTTACTATGAGCCTATGATATGGCAACTCAGTAACATCAGTTGTGTGTCCTTTGGTTATTTACAACTTTTGAAAGTTTCTGTTTGTCTTGGGTGCTTCTCTTGGACTATCTTTATAAGTTTAGTATTTGAGTTCTACTGTTAACAAGCTGGGTTTTTCTGCAAACATAGGGCAGTCTGCTAGGCACAATTTGAAATGAAATTTACAGATAAAATTCTACCTTGAGAAAATTTTAAGACAAGTAGGCTTTGTTTATCATTGAGAGTTGAATTGGCAGGTGTTTGCAGCTCACTTCCACAAAGAACGTGTCTGGGAAAAGAAGATATTTGACTACGTGGTATATATATAAAAAAATAGCGTGTTTCTTGAGCTTAGAGAAGATTGGATTCCTCTCTGGCATTTCTAGAGAGGTAGGAAAATGCTTGATGTTAAGTTCAAAAATAACTGATTAAACCGTAGACTTGAACGTATGCAGTACTGGTCAGTGGATGTCACTGAATAGACCAACAAATTTTCAGGAGAGATGAATCCTACCAAAATGTGTTTTGGTTGTTTTTTTCTAAGTATGATTTCACCCTGCTCTACGCCAAGTATATTCCAGAAATTTGAGTTGCACAGTCAAAATAAGAACGATAATATTTTTACAATTAGTTTTATTATAATTTGAAGGTAGAACGTCCAATAAAAAGCTAAGGACTCTAATTAAATAAAAACTAGGTGTAAGAACCCAAGAGGGCATCCTGAGGCAATGTCAGTTTTGGACATTTAGGGGTTCCTGTCCTCATTAATCCATCCACATGATAAGCCTAACAAATACGTGTTGATGCTGATGAGGGCTATTTCACATGATTTCAGCATATTCATTAGAAGCAGCTATATACCAAAACATTCCTCAAAGTTAATTCTTGGTTCATTGACAACTTTGGCTGGAACCATGGGATTTCCAGAAGTTGCATTATTGTTTCAGGCATTCAGCGTAACTCACTCACTTGCAACTGCTTTCCTGGACAGAATTCAAAATGTATGTCTAGGTCTAAGGTGAGAGAAAAATAAATAAATAAATAAACAAAATGTGTTATGCTTTTATTATAGCGCACTGATTTTCTGAAAGGCTAAATAACATTATATAGATAAATATAATTTTGAGTTCTCATTAGAATGTATATTTGACTAGAACCTATTAAACTTCTTTAGAAAAATATCTGTAGGCATTATCCAAAAATTCTCTAAAATACTTAAAATCTTGAACTTAAGAGATAAAATTGCTGTAAAATTTATTTAAATTTAGGAAGTTCTGTAAGGGGTTGTAAATCACCAAGCTGCTTTTCGCTTTGTAGAATCACAGCTTGAACAAGGCCACAGGGACCTCAGGATGATCTGTGATCCATAGCATCCACGCTGTCCTCAGACACTGCCTATGGCGGAGAACTTACCTTTCATGATAACCCTTCCAACTTTATGTGGCTTTCAGAGGAAGTTTAGTTGGTTGGCCTTGGGCAACAGATTTAACTTTTCTGGGTCTCAGTTTTTTCACTTGTCAAGGTGTTCAGCCATTTTTGAGTTCCTACTATGGGTCAAGCAATCCCAAATCCCAGATATTTTCTTTGAGGGGCTGAAGGAGGATCAAAGCAGGGTATAAATAAGCAGATAAATGAAATGAAATAATGTGCACAGAAGTTTTAGACATTAGGGGAAAAAAAAAGGTTAGCTTTCAGGGCTGGGACATAACAGTTAGAGGACACTATGGTGAGCAATTTAATAAGGTTCAAGGAATTCTGAGAACACTGAAGAGCGCTGGGAACATTAGTATTTGCTTCTTTAGCAGCTCCTTTCCCTCCAAGCTCATGAAGCTGATTTTCCTTAAAAACAGGTTAGTGGCTCTGTTCTCTGGATCAGGACTTCGCTCTAGGTTCTTCCATCCACTCCCTCCAGAGTCTCCTAGACTGTACATGCCCATGAAGGCAGGGACTCCATCTATTTTGTTCATCTTTCATCCATATCACCAAACCCAAACCTGACATGGAGCTCCCAATAAGTATTTGTTGAATAAAAAAATACATGGACCATATCCAGAAGCTAAAGGGGAGTTACTACAGGAAGTTACATAAAACGTTGACACGCTTTTCTCTTCCCTTATTAGGCCATCTGGAAACATAATTCTGGTAGCAGTGGGGACATGCGTCAAAGGGACTTGAGGTAAAAAGGCCTTGTAGAATGATATTGCAATGATTCAAGTAAGGAATGATGAGCAGGTTAAATAGAGCGATTCCAAGGATACCAGGGGGTAGCCTTGATAGCTTACTGGCCATCTGTATCCTTTATCTTCATTTGGATAAGGGTCTTGTTATTGACCATTGAAAACATCCTAACAAAAACAGCTGGAGCTATACATTTGGTAGTCACTAGGCAATGGGTGACTGCTAAAGCCAGGGATGTTACAGGGGATGCAAGGGAAGAGTAGGTTGAGAATGGAGTTCTGTGCACCTCACCTTACATTTTTGATTGCATTCAATTCCTTATTCTAGCCTATGACACAAGAGGCCCTAAAGCATCAAGATACATCTTCTGCTTAACTTCAAAGTTATTATGTGGATGAGTGAGATAATATAATGTGCTTAGCACATAGTATTAAATAAAGGCTACCTGGCATGATTATGAATAATTTCATATATAATTTATATCTAATGATGAAAATACACCAAAATATATGCTTATTTAATTTTTCTTTTTCTTGCTTTGACTCGCCCCTCACTTCTAAGCAGAATGTTCCTCCTCCTTCCCTCTCTCTCTCTCTGCCAGGGACAACTTAATCATTAGCCACAGTGTGCCCTGTGCTTAGGCTCACAGCACTTTTAGGAGCACACAAAAATGTTTTTATTTCTTTCAAAATCAGAAGAAAAAGATGAACTTTCAGGTTGAAGAAAATATTTTCATACATAATATAAGTGTATTCATCTTCATTCCAGTGTAGTAGTAAAATCTAAATTTTATTTCTTTTTTATGGAGGAAGAAGCCCACAAAAGTCAGGATGCAGACCTGCTGCCTTTCTCCTTTGAGCTGCTTTTTCTCTTTTTGTTATTCTCTCCATCTTCATCTCCTCCTTGCCCTCACCCCGCTCTTTACTATTGTAATTCCTAGTATTCTTCTACCTCTAGCATTAGTTGGCCTATCTCCATATGACTCCTTCATATTAAATAAAAAAAAAAAAACATAAAAACTAGCATTTTCCTTGCATTAGTTTTCCTTTCCTGTCTCAGCTCTTTAATTCCTCAGGTTATCAGCTTTCAGAGTGAAGACACATAATCCCTATTAGAGTGGAAGACTTAGAATCGAGGTTGAGACACACCTTCTGAAACTGCAGCCTCTTGGGAGCCTGATTCCCTGTGAAGAGCGTTGCCGCTTTGCATTTTTCACACTTGAACACAGTGAGGAAGATGAACATTAATTAGGATTATAGTGCCATGGAGGCTTACTGTGCTGTGAGAACTCACAAGAAAGAGAATGCCATTTCTTTTTTTGGATGCAATTCTGAGTGTCATGTATGTATTAGCTCTTGGGCCCAAGCCAAGATACTTTAGGGGTGATATACAATCTGTTATTTTTAGATCATATTGGATAAGGGTGTAGTCTGTTATTTTAGGTTTGTAAGAGAAGGTAGGTTTGTCTAATTTTAGATGATCAAGTTTCCTAATGTGAATCTTCCTTTAAAAAGTATTTTTGAAATGTTATCATTTATAGTTCAAGCTTAAGGAGGACTTAATGTTGGAAGCATTCCTTGGTTCAAGGGGATTTCATGCCTGGGTAATTTTCAAGTGTGATTGTTTTCTAGCTTACTTGGCTGACTTAGGATCCGTACTGCTTCTTAAATTTCACAAATAATGAGTTAAAGAAAAAAAGTATACACACCAAAAACAAACCAGTACTAAACTCTTTTCTCCAACAACCAGACTGTCCCAGGGAGATGTGTGTAAAGTAAGAAATAAAGTGGCAGAATTCCTGTTTCACAAATGACTTGAATTCTAATTATTTTTAAAATACAGATTTAAAACAAAATATTTTATGAATAACATACAGATCATTAAGACTGTAATCGTTAAACTCTAGCATATAATATAAGCCTCTAATTCACCACAAAAATTCACACTGATTACCCAGGATGATTTCCAGATGTTTACTCTCTGCTTGTAATAAAATGTTGGTAAAAATTGTAACTTAGTTGCTATTAAAAAAAAATAACAACAGCTCCACTCTGAACAGACACATGTAATGTTCACCAAGACTTTCCCCACATAGAATCACCCCCTCTCATGACAGAAATCTTTAAAAATCTCTGGCTTACTTAAACCCACTTTTAAGTAAGTGGGTTTACTTACTTGAGTAAGCCAGAGATTTTTAAAGATTTTTAAGATCACTTCACGTATATCAACTGGGTGAAAATTTCCACAGAATTCGCATAACTAGAAAATTGGTACAAGTAAATTATTGGGTTTGTATTCACAGATGTGAAGGGAATAGGAAAAAGATTAAAATGGCAGTAAAATTAAATCTTCAGGGAGAGTCAAAATATCATGGTAAAACAGGGTATGAATATTGTCTCTTTTTGTGTCAGGAATTTGAAATATAAGTTTGTGAAAATATGCGATGGATCAACTTGGAGTATGACAGTATCATGTACAGCAGCTGAAGAAGAGACTAGGAACAGAGGGTCAGGCAGGTACACAGGAAAGTAGTTCAAAGACATATCATTAGAAGTATTAAAATATATTAAAGAAGGGGATGGTAAAATAATCAAATACAGGATAATAAAGTGGAAGGGTGAGGGAAGGGGAAGGAGGTGAGATAATTTGAAAAGAGAAGAGATGAAGAGATAGAATGAGTGCACGCATGGGCGCAAGGTTCTGTAATGACCTGTTTCTCATGAAAAATGCATTATCCTAGAAAGGAGTGATTTTTCTCCTCCCTCCCACTTCTTTGATTTGTGTGTTTACAACATGATAAGCCCACTGGGATGCAGCTGAGGATTCAGAGCCTTTAGAATGATCAACCAGCCACTGCTATTCCAAAAGACATCAAATGCAACGTAATTAAATATCAATACAAGTAACATTTTTTGAGCATGCACTCTCAGAATGATGCAAGCAGCGGCCTTCCGATATACCTTAGGGTCTTGACAGAAAGCAAAAACCCAAATGAATAAAATGGTGATTTGGGGGAGAGGGACTCAAAAAAGACAAATGTAACTTAGCCCAGTAGGTCATAACTTTTTTGGGATGATAGACTTCTTTGTGAATCTGATGAAAGCCTCAGAGCTTCACCCAGGAAAACGCACATTTGTGTGTAAAATCAGAATTTTGCTTATGTCATGGAGTTCATAGATTTCCTCAAGTTCAGTTGCGGGCCCCTAGTTTAAGATCTTATAGTTAAGTGTTGAATTTAATAGATGCATAATTTTTAATAGGCTACGGTTTAAACTACATACAAATTCATTTCAGTTACAACCTTAGGAATGATTGGAATTCGTGAATTGAGCTAAAGAGGGGGGCCCAGAGGTCATCCTTCTGTGAAACCTTTAATAAAGCAACTACTTTCTCAATCCTTCAGTAGAGTTACATTTTTGGGGGTTTGTTTATAGATTTATTTACACCTTGCCATGCTCTAGAAAAATTTTGACTTATAAAAGTACATCTAATACAAAAAACAAAATAAATATTTTGGAAAATAAACATCAACCTATGTTTAGGATTGAGGAAGTTGAACTAGCAGAATTTACAGTGTCATGGTAGACATAAGTTAAAATTTTGTAACTTCCTGGTGGCTAAAGGTAAGAAGAAGTAGGCTTAATTGCCAGACTAATAACAATCCATAAAATAAAAAAAACTAATCTGGTTGTTAGATTATTGGTTAGGACACAACAGGCTGCAAGTAACAGAACACCTAACTAGGAGTGGCTTACAGGCGTTGTTAGGATGTTTTTCTAACACAGCAAGAAGTCCAGAGATAGGCAGTTGTTCAGTCATGTTATCAATGATGCAGGCTTTTTCTATCTGTCATCTCTGCTATCCTTAGGGTGTTGGTTTCCGTCATACCTGTAGCTTCATTGTTTCAAGTGAACTGCTAACTTATGGCATCATATTCATGACCAAGGCAGGGAGAAGACTAGAGAGCTCTTCTTCATCTATAGCTTTCATCAGGAAGCAATTGCCATCCTAAAAGCCCGCTTGTAGACTTCCTTCTATGTTTCATGGCCAGAACTGGATTATATGAATATCCCTGGCTACAAGAGACACTACAAAATTAGTATCTGCCATTTTGACCTTTCTAGAGAAAGGAGGGCAAAGAAAGGTCTTGGGAATGGCATTGAGTTAGTATCTTTTACAAAGGATATAAACAGTTTTTTTCTAATATTGAGCAACCTTATTCCTGGGTGTCATCAAATGAAGATACCGTGTCATACATCAGACCATGCCCTAACATCAGCCTATAGAGTAAATATAGCAGTAAGTTCATCATGTACCGTGGAGTTTCATGGTTCTCTCTGTAGGCTGATGGCTTAGACCAAGGCACAAATTGGGAGAAGGCAGGTCTACAGGAAATCCGAACAATGTATTCAAGTACACAGCCTTGTTGTGATCTAGTTTAATCCAAGGGTAACATTTAGCTTATCTAGAGTCATGTATGAACAGCAATGCCCTTGAAGCGCCTTTCCATAAATATTATTTCTCACAGCTGGACTTTGAATATGAATGGGACCACAGGGAGTTAAGGGCTGTAATCTCTAACACAAACCTACCTGGCGCACAAAAGCCTGCATTGCTGATAAGAACAGATACATAAGCTTTGACAACCAACCAGGGAGAGAGTAGGGTTAAGTGCTCCTTATAAAAATTCAGAAGCGTAACCAAGATATATACAAAAGCCTGCATTGCTGATAAGAACAGATACATAAGCTTTGACAACCAACCAGGGAGAGAGTAGGGTTAAGTGCTCCTTATAAAAATTCAGAAGCGTAACCAAGATATATACCTGTTAGACAAATGATCACTGTTGGTTTAGACTGGTGGAGGTGAGCCCCAAAAAGAGGTAATTATTCTTTCCACTATATTTCCTTAGTGTTTGTCTCTATCTCCATAATAGTACGTACAGCCCATATTTACGTAGTTTGCTGGCTATCCTCCTACTCATTTTATAGCCCCTGATCATGTGATCTTTCATATAACAGATTGGGTCTGATTTTAGAAATATTTAGAAAAAATATCCTTCTATTGAACAGTGACCAGTAGTTGCTTAGGTAATATTTGGAGGGACAACTTTGAAGAAAGACATCAATGACAATTTATTTCATTCTATTTTCAGTACTAATTATTTGACATCAAAATATTGGCAAAAAACTGCAATTACTTTTGCACCAATCTAATATCAAGAAGTATTTGAACTCTCACTGCTTGAAGACCAGATTACTGGGTGTAATAGACTAGAGGTTAAAAGCTCAAGGGAAGAAACCTATGTGCCTTCCCTTGAAGAACCTATGAACTAGTTGAACTAGAGGAACATAGAAAACTTATCTGAGAAAGAAAACAAGAACATTTATAAACACTGTTGTTTTAATAAAGGGTAATTCTACGTTTGGAAGAAAAAGGTACAATTGAATTATAATGCTTTTGTGTCCAATTCTACGTTTAGGGCATTTGCTTGATTAAAAAGGATTAAGGTTTATGACTTGCTTTATAGTTGGAGGTGTTAATAAATGAAGAGAGTTGGTGAATGGAGTTTCCCTATGTGAAATTTTTAAATGCACCTGTGAATATGTTCCTCATCATTTATACTCAAGCTACAACTTTTGCACTAATTGTTGGTTTACATTAGAAACAGAAACACGATTTGCTAATTGTTTTTATTGCTATAGACGTAAGGAGACATTTTCATTTTATTGGTGGTTTAGTAACAAATGGAAAATAACATGACACAAATTACACACTTAATTGCAGGAATAACAGGAAATGAAAGATGAATGACATGTGGCAATAACAAAAAAGCTTATTTATTCTCACAGAAAATTAAAGAATTAAGAACTGGGATGTCAGTTATCTGGGAAATATAAAATTCTGAACAAAGAATTTTACATATTATTCAGAGAGTGATTGGTGCTTTTTATATTCTTGCTATTAGATTACAAATTCTTTGAGAGCAAAGCCTGTCCTCTGGTTTTATGTTTATTCATTCAATAAACACTATGAAACTATGTGGGGGATCAAAAATAAATAAGAAATAATTTCTTTTCCTCTGTGGACCATGGTCTACTTTGGAAGAAATAATGTTTATAACAACAACAACAAAACTGTAATAGGGAATAGACTGTTCTAAATCTCACAAGGGAGAATAAAACAAGTTCCCAAGATTCTGAGAGGAAAAGAGTATCTCCAGCTGTCCCGCATCAGGAAAGGCTTCACAGCAGAGATGACATCTGAGCTGGACACTAAGGGATCAGCAGTACTTTGTCATCGGGAGATGGAAAGAAGGATGTTCTAGGGAAGAAAAATCTAAAGTGCTGATGGCAGAAAAAGCTCATATATAAAGAATAGAAAATCATCCAGTTTTCCTGGTCCACAAGAGCTCAGTGAGCAGAGAAATGAAAGATAAGGTTTAAAACATGAGTTGAGGTCATAAAAACATGGAGAGTCTGTTGGGTTTAAATTAAGGCCCTTGGATTTTGTTTGATAGATAATGAGGAGCTATTGATGGTTTTTTGAGTACCTGATAGACACTAAACATAAGTTTTTAGAGTGGATGAGGTGTCAGGTGATCCAAACCATGCTATCATTCTGTACACTCTGAAGTGCCTAACACAGTGTTAGCACATAATAACTGTACAACAATAGTTTTTAATTGGCTATAGAAAAATACATAAGCAGGAGAGCCATCAAAAAAGGCATTGAGAATGTCTGACAGCTTAGAGATAAGCCAGACACGCTCTTTTGGCACTCACTGTTCACATCTACCCCCTTCTCCACACTCTCGTGTCATAGGGGCTGGAAGGCTAACAACTACATTTCTCAGGCTCCCTTGCTGCCAAGGTTTGAGGTGAAATCCAGGAAATAAGATGCCTCCCATGAGATTTGGAGAGTGAAATGCTGGTGGAGACCATTTTTATTTCTACGCCAGTGGTAAGCCCTGGCAGAAATGCATTTTGTAGTGGACAGACTTCACAATCACTCTCTAGTGACCAGCTTCATGAATGTGAAGCAACTGTGAAATTGGCAGCAGTTTCTTGACCTCTGCGTGTTGACAATGATTTCCTGACCTCTGGTTCATAGCTTCAGGGTTATAACCTTATAACCTAACATCGGCATGATCTGTAAGTCTGACAGGACCTCTTCACGTGCATTTCTACAGCTCTTCCAATGATTTTGTAGCACCCCATTCCCTGCATTAAATTCCTTTCTACTTGAAATACCTAAACCCTTTTCTATTTCCTGCACCAAATCTTTACTGGAATAAAAGATGAGGAAACTTGCATGGCAGAGGGTGAAAGTTCTTCAGTCCCACATTGACTTGTCTTTGAATGAAAGTACTTCAAGTCCAAGGCTCTTTTATACTACAAAGGGCATCGAAGTGCCTTTCAGTCTATGTCAATGCAGGCCCTTGTCCTCCACCCTCTCCCTTACTTATCTGAAAAAACAACAACAACATTTTTTTTGGCCAATTTACAAAAATGTATATATTCATTGCAGAAAACTTCGGAAATACAGAAAATTATAAAGAAGGAAATAAAAAGCATTTGTAATTCTACTAGTGGGAGACAACTTTTTGAATCAGTAAAGATGAGGTTGAGCTGTAAGAGACCGAAAACTCAACATACAAGCAATTTACATTAAGTAGACATTTCCCAGCACAAGCAACATTGCAAAACCCTATCTCTACAACAAACAAACAAACAAACAAACAAAATCCACGAAAATTAGCCAGATGCGGTGGCATGTGCCTGTAGTCCCAGCTACTGGGAAGGCTGAGGTGTGAGGATCATCTGAGCCTGGGGGATCAAGGCTGCAGTGAGCTGTGATCATGCCACTGTGCTTCAGCCTGGGCAACAAAGCAAGATCCTGTCTCAAAAAAAAAAAAAAAAAAAAAAATTGAAGTCGAAATTTCATTCTTTGTTTCCACATAAAAAAGTTTAGGAGTAAGTAGTCCAGGGATAGTGTCTCTAAGACCATCAGGAATCCAGGCTCCTTCTCTGTTACAGTTTTGCTATTCTTGACACATATTTACACTTCATTGTCCAAGATGACTTCTTTAGCTCACTCTCTCATACTACATTCCAGCCAGGAGAAAGGGAGAAAGAAAAGTAAGAACACCTCCCTTCTCTTTAAGAAAATCACATGTGACATTTTGCTGTTTCTTTGTTCCCTGTGGTCAGACCTATTTGAAGAGAAAACTGAGAAATTCAATCTTTATTCTGAGCAGCTGTGTACTTAGGGAGAAATTGAGGTTCCCTCCTGAAGAAGAAGGTGTGAATGAACATTGGAAGATAGCACTCTCAGTCACATAACTATAACTAGCCAGTCCTTCATACAGAAGCGTGCATTTTTCTCTTTCTTGGCATCTCAGTTCCCAAAGCTACCCTCATTCCAAGTGTTAATCTTAATGTTTCTGCTGATATCATATTTTGTCACCTTGGCCTGTCGCCCTTTCCTGAAGCATTTTGCCTGGACTACTTCTATTCACATTAGTTACTTCTATTTTTATTTATTTATTTTAGAGATGGGGTCTTGCTCTGTTGTCTAGACTGGAGTGCAGTGGTGTGATCAGAGTTCACTGCAGCCTTGAAATGCTGGGCTCAAGCAATTATCTTGCCTCAGCCCAAGTAGCTAGGACTACAGATGTGCTCCACCACACCTGGCTTATTGATGATTATTACTTTTCTAGAGATGGAGTCTCACTATGTTGCCCAGGCTGATTTACAACTCCTGGTCTCAAATGATCCTCCTGCTTCAGCCTCTCAAAGTGCTGGGATTACAGGTGTCAGCCACCACACCCGGCCAGCATTAGTTATTTTAAAAATTCTCTATCAGTCCACCTGACTTTTCTCTTCTCAACTTACCTGAAATGTAACACCCCACTGAGTCCCTCAGATTAAACTTCTTTTTTTTTTTTTTTGGAGACAGTTTTGCTCCTGTTGCCCGGGCTGGAGCACAATGGTGCAATCTTGGCTCACTGCAACCCCTGCCTCCCGAATTCAAGTGATCATTCTACCTCAGCCTCTCAAGTAACTGGGATTACAGGTGCCTGCCTACAAGTGGTCATTACAGAAGTTTGATCTGGCCAGGCATGGTGACTCATGCCTGTAATCTCAGCATTTTGGGAGGCTAAGGCGGGCAGATCATTTAAGGCCAGGAGTTAGAGACCAGCCTGGCCAACATGGTGAAACCCCGTGTCTTCTAAAAATACAAAAATTTGCCAGATGTAGTGGTGCCCATCTGTAATCCCAGCTACTGGGGAGGCTGAGGCATGAGAATTGCTTGAACCCGGGAGGCGGAGGTTGCAGTGAGCCGAGATTGCGCCACTGCATTCCAGTCTGGGTGACAGAGTGAGACCGTGTCTCAAAAAAAAAAGACCGGCCGGGCGCAGTGGCTCAAGCCTGTCATCCCAGCACTTTGGGAGGCCGAGGCGGGTGGATCACGAGGTCAGGAGATCGAGACCATCCTGGTCAACATGGTGAAACCCCGTCTCTACTAATACAAAAAATTAACTTGGCATAGTGGCGCATGCCTGTAATCCCAGCTACTCAAGAGGCTGAGGCAGGAGAATTGCCTGAACCCAGGAGGCGGAGGTTGCGGTGAGCCGAGATCGCACCATTGCACTCCAGCCTGGGTATCAAGAGCGAAACTCCGTCTCAAAAAAAAAAAAAAAAAAAAACCATTTGTAAACCACCTTGACCTGTATCTAAGTCCTTTTCCAAGAAGAGCTACAGGCTGTATTGTCTCTCCTTCTCCTGACCCACCATTCTATCCTTCCTTGTAAATGTTAAGTCGTTCTTTAAACTAACACCTCCCTGAAGCATTTCCGGATTGATTGCAGCTCTCGCGCACCTCACAGGAAGTGCCAATCAATGTTCCTT
Organism: Aotus nancymaae; assembly: GCF_030222135.1. Classification (NCBI taxonomy): domain Eukaryota; kingdom Metazoa; phylum Chordata; class Mammalia; order Primates; family Aotidae; genus Aotus; species Aotus nancymaae. The sequence continues at coordinate 43,756,717 of NW_026988431.1, read as the reverse complement.
CTTGTATGCCTTACCAAGGCTGCACATTACTTTCTGTTCAGTGCAAACTGTGTTTCTTCTGATTTTTAGCCAGTATTCTTTCTAGGTCCTTTAGAGTCTGAGTTTTCTCTAACCATATTCTTCTTTTATCACTTTTTTCACTCTTGCATTAAAAGCTGCTTAGGGACTACAACCTCTGACCACAGAAATATATGCAAATAGACACTTAATACAGTCTGTTGATGAATTTCTCTCATGGCTCCTTTTAGGCTAAGCAAGACTCAATGAGCATCTTCTTGCTTCTTTCTTGGAACCTATTATGGCTCTACAACATCGCAGGCTTCCCAAAGCTTGAGGATTTGAGATGCAACCATAGACAGTCGACTTCCAATGCTACTCCCTTGGAGAGATTCCCTGGCTATAAGAGTTCCTTGCTTAAATAAGGCAGAGGTGCTTTCTTAAGGAAGTCAAAGATCGTTTCAATATCTAATCTCTGTGAGTGCAATTGGACAAGGAAAGGTGTCTTTGGGGCCTGTAGCAGTTAACAACAACCTAGGTTATGCTTCTATAGTGAAAAACAGTCAAATATTAGTGGCTTTAAACAAAAAATGCTGATTTCTTGCTTATGTTACTTGGCCCTTGTGGGTTGGTGGGAGGACTTTGACATAATAGAGTTCCTGTATCAGTGACCCTCATTGTAGAGAGAAAGAGTTCTGGGCTGTCTTGCATCACTGATTCAATATTCCAGCCGGGAAGAGACCCACATCACTTCTGCTCATTGGCTAGAACTAGTCACATGGTTCTGTCCAAACAAAGAGACAAGGAATTACAATCTACCTTGTGTTTGAAAAGAAGGGGAACTGGAAATATTTAGAGAACAGCACTAATGATGTCCACAGACCCAATTGTAATGATTAACATTCACAGACTAGTATTTGACCCAGACTAACTTGAGGCAATTGCAATCAGCATTTCTAAACCTCTTTGTATTTCAATCAAAAGAAATCACTTTCAACATTTTGCTCCTAATTACTCTGTGTCCCTCTCAAATTGTTCCTACTTCAAGGTGCAATCAGTGAAATGTTTTGAGAGCCCTGGTGCAGTTTCAGGCCTGTTACAGCTTCTTTGCTAACATCTTCACCTTGGCACTTGGGTTTTCCTTGAGTGTCCTCCCCACCCGCTTCACCAGCCTCAACCTCACTCTGCCTACCTCATCACCCTGGGAGCTGCTTGCATGCATCACTGTTTTGGTGGATGGCAGCAATACACAAGGGCACCTCATTGTTGGAAAGGAACTGCCTTCCGCCTGCCAAGGACAAATGCAGACACACAAAGCAATATCAAGCAAGACTTCACATCAAAGGGAACCCTGCCTGGGCTCGCCAAGAGCAGGCTGCCTCTGTCTTTCTCTTCAGCATTGTCAGTATTCTTAGGGCTCAAGGGGACTATGGTGTCCCTGCCAGGCTGCCTCGTTCACCCAGCACTCCTGTTCACTCTGACACCAAAAGCTCAGGGCTCTTCCTGAATCTGGGCTCAATCACTTGAACAGAGCACAATGCCAAGTGTTTAAAAATGTTAGGTTATAAAGAAGGAAAAGCTCTCAGAAATATTTACTCTATAAACTCTGTATGAGTAGGAGAACAGAATGCTTTACGTTGTTCAGCGAAGCAACACATAGAAAGTTAAGAAATCCCTGCCTAAGACCTAGAAAAGCTTACCTAATGAGGAAGGAAGAATGCTCCATGAGTGGAGATTTGGGAACATCGGAGCCAACGCTGAAATTGACACTGGCTAGCCTGGGCATTCAGACTTGACTGGAGAAGTCATATGACAAACAGAAGATCCAGAGAAACTTCAAGTTCTACTTTAGCATCAACAGAAGAATTCAGATTCTGTTGCTTTCAGGAAAAGAAGACGCTTGTTTTACAAAGAGGATGAAGGAAAAATGGAAAAGAGGGACTGGCAGGGACAAAGAAGCAGACTGAAACTTTATTTTAGAAAACAGATAAGCCTATCTGTTCTGGATGCTAAAGAACTCTTCTGGAAGGATACGCTCGTCATCAAAATACAATGGAAGTTAAAAGTTTTAAAAGTCAAATATTGTGAGAGCTTGAAAGGGGAGATGGTCTTTTCCAATTTTTTTTTTTTTTTGAGTTATAAAAATCTAAGGCTCAGGAATGTCAAGGGGCTTTTTCATAATCATACAGCTGCTTAGTGACAAAGCTGTAGCTAGAACCCTGAGCTTCTGACTTTCAGGCATGGGTTGTTAAATCACAGTGTGGTGTAATCGTGCTACGTGTGGCATGTGATCCAGGAGCACAGGTCTGCAACTTCATCAAGTACAGCATTTTTAACATGGTGACTTCAACCCTTTGACTAAGATCTTCCACTGCAGCCAACCCTACTGTACTGTTCCAACAGCTTCCCAGAATGGTAGTAATTAGAGCAAAGAAAAAAAAGAGGACCCAGAGAAAATGTAACATTTCTAGTAGTGGGAGGAGGTGGAGATAATGGATTTACATAACTTTCTACTTTCAGAGTACTTCTTCATGTGACCACCGGTTATTAACCTAGGGCCCATGGAGAGAACTCAGGTGTTCCAAGACAGGAAAAAAAAATTACATCTTTTACTAAACTCTCACTGAAATGTGTCATTACCTTCATTATGAATGTAGGTAATAAACCACAACAGTATTTGCAGTACTTGGACTTTGTCACTAATAGAAATAAATGTTTTCATATTACATTAGCTGTTGCGATATCTTGAAATATCTTTACCTTTTTTTAGCACTTTGCTATAATGGTAGTTTTTAGATCTGCTGCTAGATTTCCTTAAATAGTGCTTAATCAGCACCTACATTACTATACCACAGATTTTTATAAATGTTTTGATAACAATATTTCAATATAATTGGATTATTTTATAATTCTATGTATGTATTTTAGGCGTTTGTTAAAGGCATTATTCTGAGAAGGGATCTGTAGATTTCACCTGTCGGAAGGGTCCTTGGCATGAAGGTTAGGAACTCTAACACGTGAGGGGTGAACACATGTCAGGTGGCCAATGGCTACCCGTGTCACTAGGTCTCCTGTCCCTGCACCATCATCCTGTGGGCTCAGAATGACAGGGATGCTTGCTTGTCATTCTGGGTTGGAGAGCTTCCAATATCTCTTGCCACAGACTGTGTTTGTAATTCCAGGGTGTGCCAGCCTTTGAAAGCTGACATGAGTATATTGCAAAATGTGACAGAAAAGAATCCATGGTTTGGCATTATTATTAAAATTAAGGCTGATATGGAGTTTGTAATATTTATATTAGGAGGGCTATGTTCACACATCCATGGAAGTTGACTTTTCTACAGAAACTGGCACTTTGAAGTCCAGTCAGAAGGAAGTCAGTGTTTTCAAAGATGACAAAAACTGATTTGGCGTGGTCAATACATGTTCAGACTACTATTAAGTAAGAAAAATAAAAATTTTAAATTTTAAGTCACCATTTTTACCTCTCAAATAGGCCAAGAGTTTTAAAGATGGTAATTCTCCAGACTGATAGGGTATAATAACATGGGTATTTTACTAAACTACTCACAAGACCAAGGCTTGACATAACTTTTCTAGATGGCAAATTCGACTCTGCTTTAAGTGCTTGCCTTTCATCCAGTAATTTCACTTCTAGGAATTTATTCTACAGGTAGAATTACAAAAATATTCTTTCAAAGATATTCTTCAAAGTATTATTCATAACAGTAAAAAAAATTGGAGAAACAGCATGAATGCCAACAACAAGAGCTTGGTTAAATTATGCTACATCTGTAGGATGAACTATTATGTAGCTAACTGAAAAAAATAGCCATTCTGACAATATGTAATGATATGAGGAAGTGTACAAAGATAATGTAGACTTAAAATATGACACATAAAACTGCAAGAGTAAAATAATTCTGTTTTTTAGTTGTAAAATATTCTTCGTATTTCTTTGCAATCTTATGTACATATACCTATAGAATATGTATGTGTAAAAAACTAGAAGGAAATCTATGAAAGTGTTAGGGTAGAGGCATTTTAATGATTTTATTTACTTCTTTATGTTTTTGTATCTCCTGACGTTAGAGAAAGCAGTGAGACACTGTTTTGAAAAAGATGAGCTGGTGCCACATGGACTGATGTGTTTGCTGTGCCTTCTTGTTGCTCCAGACAAAAGTTTGTTTTGCTGGTTGCTACTGAGTGTTATTTTTCTTGTAACCTTTGCTCTCTTTCCCCACCATTGGCTTCCAGATGTCTGATTTAACCAAGTTCAGGGCGCTTTACACATGTGCATTTTCCCCTTCAGCTTGAACAGAAAATTCAGAAACTGCCTTAAGCCTGCCAGCCTGAGAGAGTTAGCACCAACGTGAATGTCAACCCAAAACCTCTTGGCCTAATAAAATATAGCTCGATGGGGGAATCTGAAGCTTTTGTAAAAACTGGGACCTGAGTTTGAGACAGGGTAATATTTAAGGAGGCATCTGCCCCTTTTTCCTCTTCATCAATGACGGCTTCTGCCTAGTTGTGCTTTCTGTATGTGTGGGCCAAGAATGGAGATAAAAAATAATTCTTCTACAGCAACTTAACCTTCTGCTGATATTTGGTAGCAAGTGATAAATCTTTAACTTTCAGTAATTATTTAGCATATAGTGTATGAATTGGCTGGAAAAAATCTGTTTGAATAGATGAAGACATGTTTTCTATGGATTTTACCTTGAAAGTGAGAAATACAAAGATAATTTTCTGTTTATGAATGTTTGTTTTAGGGTTCTACTATTTGCAGTGCCATTTAGAATTTTGGAAACATTAGAGTCTATATTCCATTCCTCCTCTCTTTCTGAAACTTGGATCAGTTTTCTCCTGGGTGAAGTTTAAAATAATAAAAACTGGGAAACCATTTACTCAATGCCTCCTGTTGCATGGCAATCTAAACAAACAGGCCCCTTTCCTCTGTTAAGAACTTCCAACAAGCTTTGTGACAAATTACAAAGCTTGTGTTTAAAAAAATGATTTCCAAGCTCCCCACCCCCAACCCCATTTTAAAGCTTCCTTTAAAAAAAATAGAGGCAAAAGATTGTAGACAAGAAACTTAATTGGCTTTTTAGTGAGTCACTTCTCATGCTACTACAGGGATTAGAAAACCCTTTTGTTTGTGGTGAGGCCAGAGGGTCTGAGCTGGACACATAAATACCAAGCCAACCAAAGCCAGACAAATAATAAGAAATAATAGTAACCATCAGGGGGTCAGTATCTTCTTTGTAGCAGACACAGTGCCATGTAAGTTATCTAATCTTATAACAAACTTCCTGTGTTGGATATCTTAAATTTGCACCCCCAGGTCCTCTCTCTACTCTTCTCCATCCTGTTCTCTGCCCAGGGAGGATGACTTATTTAGACAGCAGCAAAGGGCTTGCTTACCCAAGGGCACTGGCAGGAGAGAGGAAGTAGGAGGTAAGATCAGAGTATTTTCCTGGCCCCTTCTCTGCTGGTTCCAGCAGGTTGGCCGTGTCCCTCCACCCAGAGATACAGCTCCTGCCAGGCAGCCCTTTCCATTCAACTTCCCTCCCTGCCTTCCGAGAATGGCTCCTAGATGCTTCACTCAGGTCTATGGTGGGAAGAGCTCCCTGCTGTTGCCAGCTCCATATCAAAGTGAACTCTTAGGCAATGTCTTCTCATGCAATTTACTGGGAAATCAATCAGAGACTGACCTTGCTAGACTACCTCTAGTGTCTTGTGAACATTATTTAAATTTTAAATTATTTGTCTTTTCAAAATCATGGGCTTTGGCACCAAGTCATTTTGGCCTTGAATGTAAGCTTTGTCAACATTGAACACCTGAATAAAGTATTAACCTAGCAGAGCCTCAATTTACTAAAAATTAAAGAGTAACAGTAATATCTACCTTACATAATATTGTAAGGAGAAATCAGTGAACATACGTAAAATTTTATTACAAGGTACAGCACATAAATGTAATTTTATTCATCTTTTTTCCCCTCTTTCCTCCAACTAGGGGTCAAATTTAGCTAACATTTATTGAGTGCTTATTATATGTCATGTACTAGTTTAAGCATTTTATACATATTCATTTACTTACATCAATCCTATACACCACTATTCCCTCTTTTACAGATGGAGAAACCAAGGTACAAAGAGGTTAAGAAACTTGCCCAGTGTTTGCTAGGACATAAGATGGGGGTACTAATTTACAACTAGATGGTAAACTTTTCAAGGCAAAACCAACTGTATACCAGATTTCTCTCTTTTTTCACAAGGCCTAGCAAGATGTCTTTCATACAGTAGGTGTTCAATAAGTGCTGATTGTATTCCGGGAGCAGAGGCAATTAAGCTAGGGTTGTAATAGGGAGTCAGGAGAGCCACATGGTCAAAGTAGCAGCTGCTTTCATGAAGCAGCAGTAATGCATGCCGCTCAGAATTGAATGCAAGGCCCTGGTAACTGAGGAACGGGCCGCTGCTGGAAGATATTGCAGAGAGCAGCCAGCTATCTTGGGGAGGGGTGAGGCAGGAAAGAGAACTTGAGCTGGGAGGCCAGCAATGGTGGAAGGCTCCCCAAGTGAAGCTTGAGCTCCTCTCTCAGCCATCCTCCTGGCCCTGAGGAGACAGTAAATCTCACTCCATCCTGTGGTTATACCACTGAAGCATCTTTAAAAACACTTAGTCCCAAATGATGAGCCCTTTCCTGCTGCTTTTCTTACCTGAGCCAGCAACCTCAGAGCTTTCTGGGATTTCTGTTAAAAACACCGAGATCCCAGGACTCCTTCTCTACCAACACAACTGTCTCTCACGCCAAGCATGGGACATATGGCCGAGCATCTGGGAGGGAGAAGATGGGCCAGGAGTGCTGGCAAGCGGCACATGCTTTCATTATAATGGATGTGTCACAGTAAATCATTTTGTAAATTCCCCTCCCCTCTGTGCTGCATAGCAAAACATAAAGGAAGATGAATTATCCACAGCACCACAATGCTGGTTGAATATGCCAAAGCTTGTGCCTGAGACACTTACTGACATTTCCTTAAATATCGTTTTAATATCTTGGCCAGGTCGGGCATACCAATGGCATTACAGAGCTTGCAAATCAATACCCCAGCTGTTTTGGTTTTTTAATAAAACTGAATGTGATCTATTTTAAATGATTGCCTTCCGCCCCTCTAATTTTCTACAGGGCTTTCAGAGAGCAGGACTGTGGGCAGCCTTGGAGTCAGGACTTGGCTCTGAAAGAGTAGTTGTTCCTTTTGGGGTTGGGGGTAGAAATTCAACATTTGCTGGATGACCGTCGTCATCTTTCCTAGTCCTCTAGTCTCCCAGGTCGGGTGATCTACATGATCTACACGACCAATTTGTGGTTTGCTGCTGCTTTTTAAAAATGAATTTACTGAAATGTTGCAGAAGAATCTAAAGGGCTTAGCTTCTACAAATCAAATTGATTTCTTCATTTGGGATCAGTCCAAGTGATTCATTCATAATTTTATTAGAGATCTTTTCCTAAGGAAATTCTTTGTCTCTGATTATCATCATGAAGAAAATGAAAAGAGCTTCTACCAAGAATTTGGTCATATGCATGTGACTTTTGCCCCTTGGAAAAGTGGAATATGTAAAACCGTCATCAACAGTAACCATCTTGGTTACTGGACACCCACAGTACTCAATAACTACAAGTATTCCTCATGCAAATAGAGAGGTGGCCCTGTCACATTTGGAGTCCCAATAGGCAGAAAAGTCCAATCAAAGTACCTATAAATCAGAGTTTTATAAAGATATTAGTTGACTGCTACTTATGTGGGTCATAAATGTGACACCACAATAAACAATCCAGTCTCTTTGAGGATGTGTTTGAGGACTCTTTTATAGGCTTTGAGATATCACAGTACTTCCATCAGGAAAGTCTCATCTGCTTGTGCAGTTTATTGCTTTTATTTTCTGTAGTTTATACAAAGTATCTAAGCTTTTTTTCTTCCAATATTTTTCCTGGGCTACATTAGTGCAAGTTCATGTTTTCCCTGGGCCAGCGGGACCACAAACCAGATTAAAACAAAAAGGGAGCTGGAGCCTTGGCGAGGCCCCTGGAGAGACCGCCTCCCTCTGCCTTCCCCACTGCTGACCTCTCACAAACCAGCTTCGAAGCAACTGAAATTTCTCTCTCTTTTCTTTCTTTTTTTTTTCCTGACCACAGGCAAAATCCTGTCTCCTTGGTTCTCTGAAAGTTATCCATTCCTGAATTTTACCCTTAACCACAGCGGAGGAAAGGGAATAGCTGAGGTCAGGAAATATGGAAAGAATGTTAACAATTTACCACTAAAATATACATTAAGATTATTTTCAGCAAGTGTAATCTCCACGTTGAACTTCTAAATCTAGAATTCTCCTGTCACGTGACGATATTCACATTTATGTGTGCCCCTTTAAGCCTCAATTCATCCCTTCCTGAATGAGTTCTCTGTGAAAGGTAGGACTGAGTAAAAATACACGAGTTAAATCTCCAAGCTTCCCTCCCTAGTCAACATTTGGTTGCACTGATTACAAATGTTGAAGTGGTTAGGTGAAAGTAGCTGTCTTTTGCGTGAGCTAGTACACGAGTATCGTCAGAGATTTTAATGGGCATAAAAACAGAAGTGAAAATAGACACACAGGTAATACTTTCAATCCGACAGCTAATTCTGTTATAGAAATCCGAAATCATAAATGTTTAGATGCTGTTAAGAAGAGAAGGAATGAACCAGGGTTATCTTATATCAGGTATCATCACAGAATGTTAGCATTAGAAAGCAAGAGATTCTTTTATTTAGCGTCCTCATTTTACATAGGACACAATTAACAATAATTACTATTGCCAGTGTATATGTATTTTTTTCATTTAATTATTACAAAACACTAGAATGTGTGACTTTCATTTTGCAGAGAAGAAAAGGCACGGTGAAGTAATCTGCCCAAGGCGGAGTGGTGGAGGTAGGATTCAAAGTCACACACTCTGATTCCCATTCAAACATCAAATTAGAGGCCCTCCAATTGAACTTGTTTCTCCCGGAAACCAAGGAGTCTTTGCCCTACTTTGGGGCAAGTAGATGGCTGCTAACTGCCTGGCTTTATCCACCCCTTCTTTGTGCTGCATCTCACCCTCACGCTGGCCTCAGATTGGTTTGGAGTGACTGTCATGATCCAAGATGGATCTGCCTTCCCCAAGGGCTCGGGCCAGTGCCCCCCCAGACGCACATGCTGCACTGCATCTGTCGCTAATGGGATTTCCAGATTTCTGCCTCTTCATGAGTCCCCATTTGGCAGGCTTGCATATCTGTGAATCTAATGTCTGTGTGTAGTCGTGCTCCTCAGCTGTTCTAGTTTGGCAAATAAGTGACGATGGCTGTAGCCAGGTTAAATCTGAGGGCAGACTTACTGTAAGTTTAGTTTTCTGAGTTCAACTTTTCAGGGAATGAAGCTACCTTGAGAATGTGATGTGTGATGTGATCATGATGACCCTGGACGTGTCCTAGACTCACCTTCAGTTACTAGGCACTTCATATATTGTTTCTTTGTAGGTAAACTTTCCATAGGGGGTGTAGTCCCTCTTTCCCCCTTTTTCTCTTAAGTGACATAGTATCTGGGAGATCACTGTCTTGTTTAATTTTGTCTCTCCTATATATTACTTAGCTTAGGGCATTAAGCTTTGAAAATCAACAAATGATAATGATATATGAGAAGAATAGGCCGGGCATGGTGGCTCACACCTATAATCCCAGTACTTTGGGAGGCTGAGGCAGGTGGATCACTTGAGGTCAGGAGTTCAAGACCAGCCTGCCCAACATGGCAAAACCTCGTCTCTATTAAAAAATACAAAAATCAGGTGGGTGTGGTGGTGCATGCCTGTAGTTCCAGCTACTCAGGAGGTTGAGGCAGGAGAATCACTTGAACCCAGGAGGCAGAGGTTGCAGTGAGTTGAGATTGCACCACTGCACTCCAGCGGGGGCAACAAAGCAAGACTGTCTCAAAAAAAAAAGAAAAGAAAAAGAAAAAAGAGAAGGACTAGATTGTAGTAAAGCCTTCTTTTTAAGAAATTTGCCTGTGTAGTAGACATTTGTTATTTCATGGCTATTCACAATCCATTCTATATCTGAGTAAACCCTGCTTCCTGTTAGAGTATTATCTCCTCTCATGGCATGAGCTCTTAGTACTCAGAAAGTCCAAGCACACTACCCATTTCCCACTTCGAAAGCTGAAGGGAAAAGTTTCTGTTTCATAGGGTTGTTATGAGTATATTTGATGAGTTAATTTAGAAATAACACCTAAAACATGTGGCAACTACTAGTATTAGCTCTTTTTCTTCCTCTCCTCTTCCTCCTCCTCCTCCTTCTTCTTCTTCCTCTTATTCTTCATCCTGTTCTTGTTTGCCTTCTCATTTTTGCTGTTATTAATAGTAGTATCATCCTCTGCACAGCCAGGACAAGGGTACTTGACCTATACTTGCCACTCAGATTCCTTGGAATATTGAATGTTGTATGGTTGACACAAGGACAGAAGATATAGTTAGGTTTTTTTTTTTTTTTGAGATGGAGTTTCGCTCTTGTTACCCGGGCTGGAGTGCAATGGCACGATCTCGGCTCACCGCAACCTCCGCCTCCTGGGTTCAGGCAATTCTCCTGCCTCAGCCTCCTGAGTAGCTGGGATGACAGGCACGCGCCACCATGCCCAGCTAATTTTTTGTATTTTTAGTAGAGGCGGGGTTTCACCATGTTGACCAGGTTTTTTTTTTTTTTTTTTTATTGTGAAGTATAACACAATTAAAGAAACATGCAAAGGCTACATGAAAGATTTGCAAAGAACTGAAAGCAAATGGCCATGTAGCACGATTGTCCAGTTTATTAACCAACCAAAGCCTTCTGCATGCTCTTCACCAGTCGAAACCCTCCTCTTCCCTAAGGGATAGCTTCATGGGTTTGGGACCTGTGCAGTCATACAAGGCTCCATGCTCAGAAGGATCTCATGCTTGGTTTAATGTCTGCAGTTGCCTTCTTGAAATTTTTTATAATTTTTGAGCAAGTTGCCCTGCATTTGAATTTTGCTCTGAGGCCCACAAATTATATAGCTAATTCTGCCTTCACTCTTAAGGGGACCATTATCATGACTGTTATGAGGATGATTTTCTTGCTTTTCTTTATAATTTGACCACCTGTATGCATCTGGAGCTGTTTCCTCCTAAAGGTATGCTTTCACATACTATTCCTGCTATAAAGTCAGTCAGTCAGTCCTGTGATTCCTGCTGCATAGACCCCAGATGTTCCAGTGACTGGCTCTTTCAATATTCTCCCAATACCTTCTACTTTGCTTAGGTTTGCCAGTGTTGATTTCTGTTGCTTGCAACTGAAGGAACATAACTGGTATCGTTTTTTTTTCCTAAAAGACTCTTGATAGAGAAAAAGACAGCATGTAATAATTTGTCTTTGTTTTATTCCTTTCTGCACAAAGTCTCATGAATGTTCCATAGATGTAAGATTTATTTTAAAACTAACATCCTGACAAACTTATTTTCCAGCAGAGAAAGTTGAAACTTGAAGTCGTTAATGTAGTTACTTACATTTAGAAAAACGTTATCTTTGGGACAAGCAGTGAAGCCCAAAGTGCCTGCCAATGACATTTTTTTTTCTTCTCATAAAAGTTGCCAGAAGTTGCTAGTGGATCACCACTTTCTTGGATAACTCTTCCCCATGACGTGTGGTTGAATCGGAATCCCCAAATCGCTGGCTACACATGTATCCTCAGCCTCCTGGCCTGGGGATACATGTGTAGCCAGCGATTAGTGCAGGCATAGGTGAACAGTCCAAACAAAACCAATAACGATCATCCCAAGGAGTTTTCTACCTTGAGCTATCAGGGAAGATAATTTCAGGTCTTTGGGTTGGGGCTCAGGGTGTCAAGGTATGGGGAAACCCTCCTACAGCAAACTGAACAGCACACACACACGATGGTGACAGAAGCCATGAGGCAGTAGAAGCTCTGAGGTGTTCAGGGAGTTGGTAGTTGAGATAGTGGCACAAAAGCAGAGGCAGAGAAATGCTGGCTGCCAGACTTCTCTAGAGTCTCTGGAGTTACTGTGATGTCTTAAGGGACATTTTAGTTCTCTATGAAGGTTGGCCTGACCACTGTTAAGATGTCTTCCTCTGCTTCCTTACTTCCCTGCGCATCCTAAAATAAACTTCTGACATCTGTCTCAGACTTGATCATCAGAATTGGTGTCTATAATGAAACATATGTACAAACCTTGGAACTTACTAACTGGATGTGAGACCTAAAATGAACCCTTCTCCATGCTTAGTCAACAACCATTGTTCTTTCTAACAGTGGAGCTTGTTTATGCTCAGTCCCTGCAACTCAGGGGTAAGTGAAACAGCTCAAAGCCAGAAACATCAAATGGTAACCCAATAAAGAGGACCTAGCAAGAACTACCTGTCACACTGGAGTGCTGACCTAGTGATTCTGAAATTATTTTGCTTTTCTATCTCTACTTTCCCCATTATATTTGAGGCTTCCAGAAAGCTTCCCCTGGATTGCAGCGGGCCTCCCTGCTTGCAATATTGCTCCTCTAAAGTCCATTCTCCATGGAGCAGTCAATGCAATTTTGATCAAATAAATAATAAAGTGACTGCCTATTGCTGTCAGGATGTGGCCCCAAATTCTTAGTTCACATGTGAGGTTGTTTATGATTTGGCTCTTGTTTACCTTCCCAGCCATATTCTTCCCACTTCTCCCCACCTCTGTACCATCCCTTATATTCTCTGCTCTAGACTTGAACTCACTCTTTTGCCTACTTGCCTTTTGCACAAGTATTCTTCTACCTTGACTGCCTTCTTTCACTCCTTCCCCTTGCTTTCTCCTCCTCTTCTTTAAGACCTTAGTTTAAATGTCCCTTCCTCCAGAAAATGTCCCCTGAATCCCAAAGACCAGGGTTCACAAACATATATTCTGTAGAGTTCTCTTTTTAAAAATAAAATTGCCCTTTAGCTTGTCTGTCTTTAACTTGGCTGTAAGTTTCTTTAGGATGACTGGCACATAATTGATGCACAAATGAAGGTACAAAATTAGATGAAATAACAGAATGTTTCTACTCTTGTGGCCAGACTCCAGGGCTGTGGCGTGGGTGAACAGAGATCAGAGAATTGGACTAGTAGCTGCAGCAAAATCTGAGGCCAGGAATCCCACCCACTGATTTAACAAGACCGCTAGGAAACATGAATTACTTAAGAATTGCCATCCTGATTAGTTTAGTTTAAGGCAAGCCCCCAAACCCATCCCTGTCCTTTTCTTGCATATTTTAACTGGAGGCAAATAGCAGCTCTTCTCAAATGGTCAATACTTACATGTAAGACAACTTGCCTATTTCATAATTTCTCAAAACAAAAACAAAATCAGTCCAACCAGGATGGCTGGTGAGCTGTAGTTAGAAGCTTGGCTTGGGAATCCATTGATTAAAATTGTTTGGACTGGCAGTAGAACAAAGTGAAAATGGTTAAGCAGATTCCTTAAATTCTGCTGGAACAAGAGGAAAGATAAGAAGACCAGAAATGTCACCTCCATCCAGGCCAACGTAGAAGAGCTAATAGGTGAATGACAGTATATTTTTAATCCATTATGGAATGTTGGTTTGTTTTCTTGTTTAATGACTTCCTTTCTTTAGGAGAACCTGATACAAGCAAGCAGAACTCTGGAATGCAATATCTTGAGAGCCCTTAAGTGACAATGGGATTCTGGGAAAGTCGATTCCTGGAGCCCCAGTCTCTTCATCTGCAGAATAGAAATAATGATTACAACAGAGCCTCTCCTGCCTGCTGGGAGGCATCACAGGAGACAGTGTTTTAGAAAGTCCTCTGTATATTCGAGGTAGCATTAACACCCCCTCTCCCTGCTCCCCACCAATAAGGGCCTACAAAAGAAACAAAGCCAGGGAAAGTGAGTCAGTAAGCACTGGATTTGGGAGTTTGAGTGTTTCCAAGCAGAAGTCATGAGGTCAAACTTTGTAATACTAACAAATAGGAAGAAGCACAGGAATCCCATTTCTTTGATCAATTTATTAATTAATTTTTAAAGCAAATTCTCTCTTACCAATTGTGCTACAATATTTTTGCATCCCAGACAGTTTTATACAATGTCATGTTGTGTTTCATGTTTCTTGTTCATCAATATAAAGCAGTAAGTTGGCAAAATAGTTACAGGAACTGAGGTTCCCTTTTCTATTCAGCACAGAGTGGAGATATGGAAGGAACGTTCAGGAATATATTTCTATCTGGGTCTCAAGTAAAGGTGGCCACTGGCACCAGTTAGGGCTGGACTCAGGGTAATTATGGGGTGTGCACGCAGCTCCATCCCTTTACCATAGCAGATCTGAATGATCTACCACAGCACCTTTCCCCTCCTTAGACCTGGAGATGGCCTCAGAGCCCTTCCCAACACAGTGGTAAGTGGATCAGATCACGGTGAAATGCATTCGTCACACCATGTCTAGGCACTGATCAGAAGCCATGACTCTTCATTATCAAGCTGTTAAGCAGCTATTAGGTGATGCCCTAATGCCCTACTGAGAAAAACCAGTAACTTACGGGTTTATGTCTTATTTCATTTTTTGAGCACTTATTGGTTGCACTTAATTCAAACAAAGAAAACAGGGTAGCAGAGTTAAACGAAAATGCTTGGTTTGTAATTCCAAAGTTCTTTTCTCTTCTTCCAGCCACACGGGATATTTGATCCTTTTAATGTCTTTAACTGTTGGCTTCAAACAACTGTGAAGAAGAGCAGGAAACCTGACACTTTAGCTGGATGATGTTTATACAGATGCAGCTTCTTCCTTCACATATTTGGTTAGGAGGAGCTCAATGAGCTGGAGGCTGAATCTCAGGAATGTTTAAATAAAGTGACATTGACACAGACCCTGAGCAACATTTGCAAACCCCATTCTAACCTCACTTAGAGCTGAGGTTCTTAATCTTTATTGGACATGGATTCCTTTGGCGGACTGGTTAGGTTTATGCATCCCGCTCAGAATACTGCCTTTAGATAAAACAGTAAAAGAAAATAAATTGGGTTATGAAAAGAAAATACTTTGGGCTAAAAATGCATCTGGGTATACCTTCTCCATGCTTAGTCAACCATTGTTCTTTCTAACAGTGGAGCTTGTTTATGCTCAGTCCCTGCAACTCAGGGGTGAGTGAAACAGCTCAAAGCCAGAAACATCAAATGGTAACCCAATGAAGAGGACCTAGCAAGAACTACCTGTCACACTGGTAGTTCTTAATACAGTTATTAAACTATTTTTTAAAATCTATGACAGATTTTCGTATGTTCTTCTTATTAAACATTATACAAAAAGATCGAAGTAACTTCCATAATTTTGCAGTAGTGATCAGGGCAAATATTTTGATATATCTGGGGTAACTATAATGTTATATGAAATTATCTTGATTTCTATTGGTGAGTAAGCCACAGGTACCAATAATCCTATTGTAGTTTGTTACTATATTTAAACTGATAAGAACAGATGCTACACTTGATCTTAGCCAAAAGGCTGAGAAGTGATGTTACCATATTTAAAATATAAAACTTGCTAAATTTCAGAGAGGGGTTACTCAAAATAGTGATTCCTCCCCCATCCAACTAGGCTGTAAACCCTTTGGATTATGTCCAGGGACCCCAGTAATAAACCCTGGACAAATTTGGATGTGGAGACCTCTGCGCTATCAGCATTAACATTCCCACCACTAATTCTCCATTTAGAGAATTTCTGAGGTGGCTGGTCACAGTGTAATTCCAAAACTTTGGGAGGCGGGTGGATTGCTTGAGCTTACAAGTTCGAGACCGGCCTGGGTAACATGGTGAAATCTTGTTTCTACAAAAAAAAAAAAAAAAAAAAAACTACAAAAATTAGCTGGGCGTGGTAGTGCCTGTAATCCCAGCTACTTGGGAGGCTGAGGCAGGAGAATCGCTTGAACCCGGGAGGCGGAGGTTGCAGTGAGCCAAGATCATTCCACTGCACTCCAGCCTGGGAGACAGAGCAAGACTCCGTCTCAAAAGAGAGAGACAGAGAGAGAGAAATTCCTGAGGCAAAAGTAAAGGGTCTTATATGGATTGCTTTGTTTTGGTGTGAGACTGCCCCTTCAAAATGAGGATCTTCTTTACTTTCAGAGCTTTTTTTTCAAGGGTCACATGCAGTTTAAACACGTTCTCTAGTCTAGAAACTGCACACCCTGTGGATGTGAGGAAACGGGAGCCTACCCAGGTTAAGTGACCTGACCCACATAAATAAACAGTGGGAAAGGCCATCGACAGTTTCTATTCCTGGCAAGCTGAAAAGTTAAGGTGGCCCCCAACTCTTGCTAGGGCTGACATGAACCAGAAGTTGAACCTGGGACTACAGTCTGGGACTCTGTGGTCTAGCGGGGTTGAATTCAGTTCCCACCAGCACCAGATAAGCTTAGAAATTTTTTGCAGGCTTCGGTAGGGGAGACCCTAAAGAGTGAAATGAGCCCCTAAGCCTATCTGGTGTTGGTGAGAGCTGCTCTAACAGTGTATCATCCAAATATTTGTTAGTGCTAGATGTTCTGCTTTGTGGTCGGCTTTGTACTAGATAACAAAATCACGGATGTGTGAGAGGTGTGTGTGCTTGCAGGTGGAGCTGGGTAAGAAGAGACATTTTAGGTGGGGTGCGGTGGCTCACGCCTGAATCCCAGCACTTTGGGATGCCGAGGCAGGCGGATCACCTGTGTTTAGTATACAAAATAGAGTTTTAATTTAGTAGGAGGGATTTAAGGTTTTTGGGAAATAACATCAATCGAGGGGTAGCTGTTGGGATACTCATGATTAAAATATGATCTCTGTGCTCTGACAAGGTTGCATTTAGTATCTTATTTTTGGGATTTGGCGAGAGTATGTTTATTATACAAAAGTATAATAAAGTTCAAGACCAGCCTGGCCAACATGGTGAAACCCAATCTCAACTAAAAATACAAAAATTAGCCGGGCATGGTGGTGGGTGCTTGTAATCCCAGCTACTTGAGAGGCTGAGGCAGGAGAATCACTTGAACCTGGGAGGTGGAAGTTGCAGTGAGCCGAGATTGCGCCATTGCACACCAGCCTGGCAACAAAAGTGAAACACCGTCTCAAAAAAAAAAAAAAAGACAAGACATTTTAGAAAATATTACCACTGGAGTAATGTGCCTCTGACACAATTTAAATTCACATTGTAATTTAGCTTATATTCTCTATAAGAGCATTAAAGTTGAGTCATTATTTATTTCAATTGCAATTTCACTTCTTTATTTACTCAGAGATGATCACATAAGGGCTCCCTAGCATTACTTAGTGCTAGAAAAACAGCTCCTAAGAGTGAATCAAATTAACCACCCCTTCTGAACAATGTAGAATCCAGCACACTTTGGTTCTCTCATTTGGCATTTTGGATGATGACAGTTGCAGAATTGAACTTCTAGGCATTTTGGTTTCTCCCCAGTTTAGGAGAATGCCCAGAATGCAGAAACATGAGAAGAAAGAACAAAAGAAAGATGACTTTATAAGTCTCCTTTGAAGAGCTTCACATCTATCCAATTGCTTTCTCCCCCACTAAAAAAAATCACTTCAGTAATATACGCTCAGGTAAAAATATAAACAATATAGAAGTGAACTGAGCAGAAAGTGAAAGTCCTTCTTTGCCATCCTCCGATCCCACTTCCCTCCCCAGAAGAATCTTTCCAGACCTTTTTCCTATGTGTTTATATATGTGCGTGTATATAAATACACAAAAATACATGAATGCAAGTAAGATGCACATATTTCTTTACATAAATGGGAACATATACACTATATATATTTTCCTATTACTTGCTTTTTATTTGCTAATATTTCTTGGGGATCTCTCTGTACATATAGAGCTATCTTATTTTTTTAAATTGCTACGTATTATTCTATAGTATGTATGAATGTACTGTGTTTGTTTAAGCATTTTCCTATGAATAGACATTCAGGTTGTGTGCAAGTTGGGTTTTCTGATGTGTTTGTTTTGTTGCTATTGGAAGCAGTACTCCAAATTTATTCTACCTCCTTTGAGCTGATGAAAACCAACCCTAGATGTGTTTCTTCTCTCTCTATTTCTGCAGGAAAAAGAGTGCAGATGGGAATAGGAAAGGGAGAGAATGCGATCCCTTTTCTTCCTTCTGACCACCTTCTTCCCACCTCCTACCTCCCACTTCCTTCCTGTCCACAATATACAAAAAGAGAGCTCCCTCTGCTGGGAATGCCATTCTCTTCCTCCCGCTCACCTGGTAACTGCTTTCATCCTGCAAATTGCACCTCACTCTATCTCCCCGAGGTCCCCAGCTCACCACCTGGAAGGTCAAGGGCCTTCCTTCATGCCGCTTTGGCCCTCTCTGTGTCCGACATCACATTAAAGTTACCTGTCCATACACCTGCCCCTGAGCAGAGGGAAGGAACTCACTGCATCTCCTCAGCACCTAGCACCTGATCAGCTGTGGCAGGAGCCCAGGGGCATACCTGGTGGCCTGCACTGAAGGACCTCCAAGTGAATAAATCTTCACATAGCATGCACTTGGTTTAATTACCATTAAATCCATGTTGAAGCCAACAGCATTAGATGATGAATCACCTAGATAACATCAGAGCCTCGGACAAGGTGTGCAGACTGAGAACAGGATTTCAGAAACATTAAAATAACACACATCACGCCAGCATTTGCTGGTTTCTTCTGTGGCCTTCCCCACACTCATCAGATTGGTAGGGATCACTCTGATATTGGCACCAGGCTTCTGCTGACTGAAAAAGAGCAATACCTGTTCTGCAGGTTCTATTTTTAATTTTTATTAACATTTTTACCTGTGCCCTGCTTGATCTCTCTCAGGCAGGCTGCTCTGATACAACCGGTTTAGTTATGTCCTTTCCCGGGTGCATTTCTGCCCAGAGAGAAGGCCAAATGCACAGAAGGGGTTGGAGGGAGATCCATCTGGAGTAGCCAGTGGGTCAGACCACGGGGCTAATCCTGAAACTAGACCATCAGGTATGTTGGAGATCAGCTACTCAGTACTGGAGAAAAGAGTGGCTTGGAAGAGGTGGATCTCATGTTATGGAAAGCACAACACACAATGGTTCCCTGCTGCCACCAGCTTGCTGCTCCCTAACTCAACCTGTAGAGAAATTCTGAAGAAAACTGGCAATCAGGCAAAACTTCCCACTCTGGCTTATACAGCTGAACTCTGATATCCACACAGCCGCCCCAACAGTGAGAGAAAAGGAAGAGGGATGAGGAGAGGAGGTGGTGGAAGGAGTGGTGGGGACTGGTTCTTCTTCCCACCCTTCATTCTACAGAGAAGCACATGGACACCCAGAGAGGTGAAGGGTCTGAGCCCCTCACTGCTGATTTGGTGACAGCCCTCTGAGAATTCAGCTCTCCTCCGTGCCAGTCTCCATGCTGTTCCTCTGCTCTGCGTGTTGAATAGGTACCGTAGTTATCCACACACTCTGGTGTAATCTATGTCTAGATGAGGCTTAAATGCCTGCTCCACCTGGCTTGCCGATTTCTTATATAAAATAATGGTTTTATTTGTTGGTTCCTTTATAAATGCAAATGCCCCTGGGAGAGGCAACATAGCCTTAAAGGATTTATTAAATCTTTTCTGCAAAGTAGGTGAGCAAAGTGAATTGGGGGCTAATAAGAGCTTGGGGATAGGTGTGTGTGTGTGCACGCGCACATGAGCGTGATGACCAATTTTCCAGAGGGACTACAGATGTCAAAGGGGCTGAGTTTACTTTTTGCGTAGTAACAGGTTTGGTATGAGAGCCTTTTCTCTTGAGTGCTCGTGGTCACTCTGACCACCAGGTGAGATGTGGACTTACCATAGTTCGTAACCTGGTCTGGCTGCTTCTACAGCTGTAAACTCCCACTGACCCAGATTCTTCCTGGCAGCTTACAGGAAGATGAGTGTGCGACAACCAGCAGATTAGCTCTTTAAAGTGGAAGACTGCCAGAAAGATGTGCCAGCACTCTCCTTGGCGGCAGAGGGTGGGAGAGCCTGCCTCAGGGCGAGGTGCATCCTCAGGCTCCTAAATCACCTGCGTGTGTCCCTGCCCCCTCCTCTCCTCACAGTGGATTCCTTAGGTCTTTGCCAGCTCCAAAAGCAGGGATGCCTTCAAACCCTGACAGCTGCGCTGATCTGGTGGCTCTACCTTTAATAGCTATTTCAGGTTTCTTCTAAACCTTGTCAAGTCTCCACATTTCTACTTAGTTGGAGGAACCTAGAGTGAAAAACAGTCTATATACCGTAGCCTCCATTATCTGCAGAGGTATGTTCTGAGACCCCCAGCGGGTGCCTGAAACTGCAGATAGTACAGAACTTTATACAGACTGTATAGTTTTTTCTATACATACCTACGATAAAGTTTAATTTACACATTAGGCACAGAAAGAGATTGGCAGCAATAACTAAAAATGAAATAGAACAATCGTAACAATACACTCTAACAAAATGTATGTGTATGTGGTCTCTCTCTTTCTCAAAATATCTTATCATGCTGTCTGCAGGTAACTGAAATCTCAGAAAGCAAAACTGTGGATTACGGGGGTCGGGGAGGAACTACTGTCCTACACACACTATAGCAGCTACAAATGCTAGGAAGATTGTTTAAAGAAGCCTGCCCCACCCCAGCACTTCCTTTTCGAGTTCCCTTGTAAGGATGCATAAAGGAAAGTAATGCATCCAAAGCCCACTGAGCTCCTTGGGGAGAGGAGCTATGAATGCCCAGATTCTGTGGTTTTACACCGGCATTTAATAATACCACTGACAGCTAGACTTTCTCCTCCCTAACAGAATTTGATTGCATGAATCACCCAAAGGTCTTTTCTGTAATAGAATTTTTTAAAAAGTCAATGAAAGTGGAAAACATCATAGTCTTCCAGTAATGACTGACAACAGGCAAGGTTCTGCTAAAACTGGGGGAGAGTACATTTCCTATGGGACATGGAGAATTCTTCCTTCCTCTCTGGAAAGTCGCAAAGACTGGAGAGGTAATGGGAAGCACAAAGGCGAGTTTGACTACTGAAATTTAATAAGGCCTGACATTTCTATGCCTAATCCTCATATATATTCCATTATGGTGATTTTCAAGACAGGCCACCTAAATGAGGCTGTCTTATGCATACAAAAGGGAGGCAGAAGGCAAGGGGAAGTGGGAGCTGAACTCACTGTAAAAATAAGAGCCATCACAAATAATCCCAACAAAACTTCTGGAAAAACCAGTCCTGATTTCGATTTCTCAAGGAATTCTCCCTTTAAATCATTCTGCCAGGCTCCAGTGAAATCTTAAATCTTGTTCTTTATAGGCTCAAAACACAAAAATCCAACGTAAAACTAGACATTTTAAAACTAGGAACACAAAATGACATTGTGGAAAACCAGAAGAAAGTTTGGTAAGTCAACTCTTTCAAAAATATTTCAGTCTGCCTGGATCTCTAGACAAGGAAGGAATTCAGAACCCAGCTGCATAGCTTCTCTCTGTGGCTGGTCAGACATTCTTCAGTGGCTCTGGTGGCAAAAAAGCTAAAAGTTGCTTCAAAAAACAAGCAGCTCCCATCCGTGACTGTTAGAACTCAGAAAACCAGGCCTGTATTCACACTGGCCCAATCAGTGGAAGATTACATGTCTCATATAAGGCTGCAGTGCCATCTACCCTTGAATCGAATGAGTAATTTTGTGCTATTTTTGGATGGTGCAGTGCTTTAAAACAAAGTGATAAATTAAAATGGCCTCAGTAATGCAGCAAAAATGTTAAACTGTTTGAAGGCAAATGGAAAATGTGGCCTTAGTGTACAAAGAAGGAGCCAGCAGATGGAAAGGTTTGGAGTCTCTCAACTGAGTTAAAAAGAATGGCAGCCAGTCAGTCTGGTGAATTTGGAAACTATGCTGTGCCCAGTATTGTGCCTGGGCATGAGTAATTATTAAAGAGAAACTATTAATTTTTTTAGTTTCTAAGTCCCCAGTTAGATAATTCCTTGAGGGCGGGCACATCATTTGTTTTTCCATAATAAGACATGGGCTTGTGTAGCCAAGTTAACGTCCCACCTTCTACAGATCAATGGCCTATTTTTGGTCACTGCAGGCATCCATCAACTCTTCCCATCCCTCTTCAAGTCCAGGCCCGATTTCTCCACTTAGCGTTTAGCTAAATCCTACATCCCACACATCCTCCAAGGTCCAGCGTACACCTCCCTTTGTTTCTTCGTGATTTCAGCCTGTGCTGGTTGCTCCTTTCTCTCCTTTCCTATTGCACTTGGGGTCGGGTCACACTGGGGTTTAGATGAGCAGCGGGGAGCAGGGGACACCCCAGGAACAGTATGGGTAAAGGCAGATTGGGTGCACCTCGGTGACACTGAGAAAGGAGAAGAAAGGGAGAAAATGGAGGGAGCAAGGAGGAAGATGATAGATTCAGATCTCCCCACTCGTGAGCTCTGTAATATTGGGCAAACAATTTTCAAGTCCCGGAGCCTCAGGATTCTCCACTCTCAAAGACCTCCCACAAAGGGTTTTCATGAGTGATCACCTGTAGTATCTGAACAATAAATAAAATGAATTTGTGTTAAACTTATCTAACCTAAGACAAAATGGCACACTGGGATGAAGAGGGTAAGACCATGTGGCAGTAATGATCTTCATCATGTTTGCCTCAGCAGGAGGCATCTTAATAGCAAAATTTAGACCATCCTGGCCAACATGGTGAAATCCTGTCTCTACTAAAAATACAAAAAAAATAGCTGGGCGTGGTGGCATGCACCTGTAGTCCCAGCTACTTGGGAGGCTGAGGCAGGAGAATTGCTTGAACCCGGGAGGTGGAGGTTGCAGTGAGCCGAGGTCACGCCACTGCACTCCAGCTTGGTGCCTGGTGACAGAGTGAGACTCTGTCTCAAAAAAAAGCAAGATTTATTGAGTGCTTACTATGTGCTAGGCACGGTCCAAAGAACTTCACACCTGCTAATCCAATTACTCCTCACAACCATCCTATGAGGTCTGTAGCTTATTATCCTCATTAGTTGGGGAAGCCAAGATACCAGCCAGTCTGACTTCAGAGACACTACTCTCTTCCTTGGGACAGAGTCTTGCTCTGTCACCCAGGCTGGAGTGCAGTGGTGTGATCTCGGCTCACTGCAACCTCTACCTCCTGGGTTCAAGCGATTTTCCTGCCTCAGTCTTCCAAGTAGCTGGGATTACAGGTGCCTGCGACCACGCCTAATTTTTGTATTTTTAGTAGAGATGGGGTTTCACCATCTTGGCCAGGCTGGTCTTGAACTCCTGACCTCGTGATCCACCTGCCTTGGCCTCCCAAAGTGCTGGGATTACAGGCATAAGCCACCGCGCCTGGCCCAGAGACACTACTCTTAACCAGTACGGTATACAACACTGCTCCAGCCTCTGACCTTTGAAAGGAATCCTATGGCTTGCCTTTGCATTTACAAGTGATTTTTATTTTATTTTATTGAATAGATGATGTAGCAATGTTAAACGCAATTTAAAAAATAGTTTATGTATTTTTACTGTGACTTTCTGGTCCTTACTCATTTTTGCATGTCATTTCATAGAAGACCCTGGTTTGCCTCAAGGTATATGCAAACTTAGAGGTGACAATAGCAAAAGGAGCATTACCTTAACCTGGCCCTGGCTCACCACTCAGTAATAATGACATGCAGTTATTACCAATTAATTTCATTAAATAATAATTATTTTTGTCAATTTTTGTGTATCCCAGTTCTCCTACTTTGTGCTTTACTTTCCCAACATGAGATTTAAAAAAGTACATTTACTACTTATTAAGGAAAATATTGACATCAAATTCTCTTTGTGTCCAGGAAATACAAGGTGTCCAATGTTGGATCGGAATGATAAGAATACAGGTAATTTTCTTTTGATTACTTTTTGCTGCCCTTTTTAATATGTCACAGTGGAAAATACATAATTCACTATGTGTTAAAATTACAGCATTAATTAAAATGAGACCAGACTGCACCAAACTGCCCATGAGAAGCACTTTCTGTGGCTGCAGGATTACCAGGGCTTGTCCATAAACCACCTCCACTTGTAAAGACCCTTCAGTATCTTCCTTACCACGCCTCAGGCCATAACAAAGCCAGAATGTAGGGATACTAACATGTTGTTGGTTTGTCCAAGATTATTATCTAGTAATGGTCCAAAGAACAGAATTCAGGCATCCTGATTTGCTGCTCTCTCATTTGCTAATTATATCCGAAATGAGCCTGCTTCCTGAAATTTTCTTTCTAAAGAGATTTAATCCTACTTTGCATTAGGTTCATGGGTTCATGGCTATAGAAACCTAAATGTGCTAATCGGGTGCAGGAGTAGCAAAAATCTGGTGTACTCTTACCTTGTTCTATCTCCCTCACCTGTAGCAGACATTATTAATGGATCACAGAATTCCTCTGAGCTCAAGCTTAGCTCAAATCCTTTTCAATACAGTACTCCAGGCAGCCACCACAATAATTGGCTCCAAGGATGAATTTACTTGTTCTCCCTGGAGATGGCATATCAGTGTTGACCTTCTTCTTTGTTAGTATCTGGCCTCAGTTCTATGCCAATCATAGCTATGACCTTGCACTTCTTTCTCACTCTGCTTGAGAGAATATATTCTGAGAATGGGTACTCAGGCCAAAAGCTACTTTCATTCCAAAACAATTTCCTCAGACACAAGGGTTGAGGGAATCACAGCTAACTCATATACTTTGCATGTTCAGAAAACCTCAAATGACTGGCTCAAGCTCACACAGCTAGCTTCGTGATGGAACCAAGACCAGATCCCAGGCTGGCTGACTGCTTGCCCAGAGCTCTTGTCACCACTCTGCCTATCTGACTCTGGGCTTTATCAGACAGAACAAAGAAAATGTTCCTGGGATCTGACACTTGTAAACACTTCTCCATCACCCTGGTCATGGCAGCCTGCCAAGACAGGACTCAGGCCAAATTTAGTGGGTCCTTCAACCCAGTGACTACAGTTGAAACAATCCCCTGATATAGAAGAGGGGAGGCCAGAGGAAAATGCGCTGTTCTACAAAGAACAAAGCCTGGGATGATTCATTTTCCTGATTCCGGTGGTGAATGATTGCTGATGCCTGTCACTCATACATGGCTGTCAGCAACTTTGCAGGAATTCTCATGTAGATGCTTGTCTTGAACACATAAGTCCCATACAAAATTATGCATATATGTAAACATTTACAAATATCTCATTTTTTTTGAGGGGTTTATTCTACATGTTTTAGTTTAGTTTAGTTTTTACAGAAATGGGATAAAACGGAACACATTATTCTGCAACATGCTTTTTCCACTCAACAGTTTCTTGGATTTCTTTATCACGTTGGCCCACATAGAGTTTCTTTTTAACTGCTGCAAATGATCCATTGTGTGAATACACCATGTTTTGTTTACTTCTTTTTGTGAAGCACTCCTCCATTGATGGATATTTAGCTTGCCTCTCTAGGGTTTCACTATTCTAAAAATAGCTGCAATAAACTCATACTTTTGTCTACATATTTGACAGTTTATCTAATATAGATATCTAGAAGCTAAACTGTTGGGTTTAGGAAAATGCAAATTGTACGTTTTGAAAAATTTTTGTCAAATTGTCCATCAGTGTGGTAGTACCAGAGGGAACACTTGTTCCCCACATTCTTACTGATCTTTCATTGCTGTTTCCTTGCTAGTTAGATTGAGCACTTTTACACATGTTTTTTGATCATGCATTTTATTTCATGAATTGCCTATTTCCCTTTGCTCATTTTTCAGTTAGGTTGATTTTTAAAAAATCAATTTGTAAGAGCATCAAAATTAAAAAAAAAATAAATCCATGTTCTCATTACCTGGCTTCAACATATCTACTCATGGCCAATATATTCTCCCACCTACTTCTACCCCAGGCAAGGATTATTTTGAAGCAAATCTCCATTACATTGTTTCATTTGTTAATATTTTACTAAGTAAATGTAAAAGACTAAAACTCTTTAAAATATCTACAATTTATCATCACTTAGAAAGATAGTTCTCTTAATATCAATATTCAGTACTTATATTTTCTCCATTAGCTCTTACATTTTAAAAAATAATTGCCTTGATAGCATCAAATATTCAGCCAGTGTTTACATTTTTTCCATTGCCTCATAAATCTTTTTAAAAAATTTATTTCAATCAAGATTTAAATAAGGATCAAAAATTTTATTTTTTATTGTTACGTAACAATTGTACATATTCGTAGGCTACATGTGACATTTTGATACATGAATACAATGTGTAATGATCAAATCAGGTTATTTAGAATATCCGTGACCTCAAATATTTATCACTTCTTTGTGTTGGGAACATTGCAAATATTCTCTTCTAGTTATTCTGAAATATACAATAAATTATTGTTAACTGCAGTCACCTTGCTGTGATATCAAAAATAGTACTTATTCCTTCTATCTAACTGTATTTTTTTTTCACCCATTAGCCAACCTCTCTTCATCCCCTGCACCCTAGTCTTTCAAGACTCTGATAATCTTTCCACCCTCTACCTCCATAAGAACCACCCGTTTAGCTCCTTGACTGGATTATTTCACTTAACATAATGACTTTCAGCTCCTTCTCTGTTGTTTCAAGTGACAGGATTTTATTCTCGTTTTGTTTTGTTTTGTTTTTGAGACAGAGTCTCACTCTGTCTTTCAGGCTGGAGGACAATAGCACAATCTTGGTTCACTGCAACTTCTGCCTCCCAGGGTCAAGCAATTCTCCCGCCTCGGCCTCCCGAGTAGTTGGGATTACAGGCATGAGCCACTGTGCCTGGCCAGGATCTTATTCTTTTTATGGCTGAATAGTATTCCATTTTGTATACATGCCACATTAAAAAAATCCATTCATCCACCGATGGACACTTAGGTTGATTCCATACTTTGTCTATTGTGAATAGTTCTGCAATAAACATGGGCACGCAAATATCTCTTTAATATATTGATTTCCTTTCTTTTGGATATATACTCAGCAGTGGGATTGCTAAATCATATATTAGATCTATTTTTAGTTCTTTGAGGAACCTTTATGCTGTCTTCTAGGGTGGCTGTACTAATTCACATTCTCACCAACAGCATTGAAGAGTTCCCTTTTCTCCCCATTCTCACCAGCATATATTTTTTTTTTCTTTTTGATAACAGCTATTTTAACTGAAGTGAAATGATATCTCATTGTGGTTTTGATTTGCATTTCCTGCTAATTAGTGATGTTGAACATTTTTCATATACCTGTTTGCCATTTGTATGTTTTTTTGAGAAGTATCTATTCAGATCATTCACCCATTTAAAAAAAAAGTATATATATATATATATTTGCTATATATATATATATTTGCTATTATATATGTATATTTGCTATTATATATATATATTTGCTGTTAATTTGTTTGAGCTACTTATATATTCTGGTTATTAATCCCTTGTCAAATGAATAGTTTGCAAATATTTTCTCTCATTCTATAGGTTGTATCTTCATTCCATTGGTGGTTTCCTTGCTCTGCAAAAACTTTTTAGCTTGATGTAATCCCATTTGTCTATTTTTGCTTTGGTTGCTTCTGCTTTTGAGATCTTACCCAAGAAAATCTTGGGCCAAAACAATGTCCTGTAGAGTTTTCTCAATGTTTTCTTCTAGCAGTTTCATAGTTTCAAGTCTTACAGGTAAGTCTTTAATCCATTTTGATTTGAATTGTGTCTGGTGAGGGATTGAGGTCTAGGTTCATGTTTTGGCTTATGGATAACCAGTTTTCCCAGTACCATTCATTGAAGTGGTCGTTCATTCCCCAGTGAATGTTTGGTGCCTTGTTGAAAGTCAGTTGGCTGTAAATATGTGAATTTATTCCTGGGTTCTCTATTCTGTTCCAGTGGTCCATGTGTCTGTCTTCATGCCAGTACTATGCTGTTTTGGTTCTGTAGTATGTTTTAAATTCAGGTAGTGTGATGCCTTTAGCAAGGTCCATAGATGATTTTAATTGGTACCTTTTAAGTCTCTGATTTTATAGATTCTTTCCCTCATTTGTTGAAGAATTCTGGTTATTTTCCCTATGGAGTTTCCTACAGACTGGACTTTGCTGATTATACTCATGGTGTCATTCAACATGTTTCCAGGCCCTGTGTATTTCTTGCATACTTTTAGTTAGATCTAAGGCTTTACAGACTCAGGGCTGATGTCTTGACAAGAATACTTGAAAGATTGTGTTGTATATTTCCAAGAAGGCCACATAGTTCTGGCTGTCTCCTTGTGAAGTTAGCAGCCATTCGTGGTTGTGTTGCTGTGTTCTGTTCTCCCCAAAAACAGAAGCCATTCATTAATTCAAATACTGGAAATTAAAAAAAAAAGAACAATTAAAATAAGTGATATGATTTAGCTGTGTCCCCACCCAAAATCTCATCACGAGTTGTAATCCCCATCATCCTCACATGTCAAGGGAATGACGTGGAGGTAATTGGATCATGGGGGTGGTTTCCCCCATGCTGTTCTTGTGATAGTGAGTTAAGTTCTCTCGAGATCCGATGGTTTTATAAGCATCTGGCATTTCCCTGCTTGCACTTACTCTGTCCTGCCACCCTGTGAAGAAGGTGCCTGATTCTTTTGCCTTCCACTGTGATTTTATGCATCCTGAGGCCTCCCCAGCAATGCAGAACTGTGAGTCAGTTAAACCTCTTTCCTTTATAAATGACCCAGTCTCATGTATGTCTTTATTAGCAGTGTGAGAACGGACTAATATAATAAGATGAGAGAGTACCTATGAAGACCATAAAGAGACTTCTAAAGAGTGCCCTATGTCTGAGGGAGAGTACTCAAGGAAGAACAAACCTGGAAGGGGTAGGCTCTTCCCCAATACCGTGGTTCCAACATTGTTGGAGAAGACGAGCTTGTGGCCCACTAGATAGCAGTTAAGTTCACTGGGCTGTCCAGCCAGAGCCAGTCCACAGCTGCCAGGCCAGCAGGAAAGAACCCAGTGGGTGCAGCTGTGCTGAGTCTGGTAGGTGAGGCCTCATGTGTGCAATGGGTGGAGGGTCTGGTGTGCAATGCTCATGTTGGGCGGGCCCAGGGAAACAACATCCTGGGGTGCAGGCCAGCTGCTGCTGGAAAGCAGTGCCCAGGAGGAGTTGAGACTCCACTGTGGATGTTAATCCACATCACAAGGACCGAGGCAAGGTTCACTGGGCCCAGACTGGGGCCCCGAGGTCACTGAGGGACTGTACATTCTGGGTATGTGGCTGGGTTAGAGCACTACTGGGTGACTCACACATGTACTATTGACAGACCATGCAGCTGGAGCAAGAAAAAACAAAGGTCAATACCCTGGAAGCAGGAAGAAAAGCCCCCTTCCTCCCGCAGGTGTCCCTCCAGCGCCCTCTATTGACAAAGCTTCACATTGATCTCATTGTAAAGGAGAAATGCTTGAAGAGTCCAGTCCATTATAACAGAGCAGGTACTAAAGGGTGGTGTGGGGCTGAGAGGCAATAAATTAATAACTTGCATAATGATCAGTGGTTAGATTCATTATTCATTATGGGTTGCAAAACGGTGATACTCTACTTCTATCCATCTTCCTACATTACCTTGGAGGACTTCTAGAGGGAGAAACTTCCCACATTCCGTCTTTGGTGGCCCCAAGGCAAAATGTGTGCAAAACTTGGCTCCCACCCCACCGCCCTCTTCTTCTGTAAGTTTAGATCCTTAGGGTCTCAGTACTTTTTAAAATCTATCTTATATTTAATTCCAGGTTTGATCTGAACTCCACTTCTGGCCTCTTGGCATCTCCTTTTCCCTCTGGTCCAATGCCCAACTTCAGGTCGAAGCTATTTTCTTACCACCTCCTGAATCTTGACTGCCCATAAATGCCCTGAAGAGAATGAATGGTAAGTGGAACTCCTCATTCACATCTCATGTAATCTTTGTAAGCACATTATGAGACGGGTGTCATTGTCTGGGTTTTACAAATGGGGAACCCAACTAAGGCTTAGAGAGGTGAAGCAAGGAATGAAGAGCTGGGATTAGAGCCTGAGGCTGCTCACCTGTGAATTGTGAAAGTTGGAGGCCCAGGAGAACATGCTGCCTTCTGCAGATTCCTATTCAGGTAACATCAAACTCACATGCCTCCTGGATTCTCACCAGTTCTCTGGGTTTTGTTCCCTGAATTTCCAGGTCATTAGAAATGTTCTTCACATTGTCTCCTCCTAGTATCACCATTGAAAACTCCCCATCTCTCTTACAGAATCACTTCCTCCAGTATCCAATCCAAGTCTTTATTTTCAGGCCTGAATTTCTACTCAAACAGTTGCCTCATACTATTTAACAGCATTTACTTCCTCACAACTTAATTGCAGTTTATTTTCTCTGGTCTCAGATTATTGGGACAGACACCTAAATCCTCTCTAGTTTTGAAGATACTGGTTTTACCTCCTCCATCATCCACTCTCCTGCACTCTCCCTACACAGAGAAGGGAATGAGGATAGAGGTAAGAACGTCTCTTCCCAGAGGCAGGTATCCTACTGAGGGGTGGGGGTGGGGGGTGGGCTGTAAAGAAGGAAATAAACAACTGCCAGACCTGCACTGACATTGAAACTCTCTTTATTCTCCACTTCAGAAAACCATTAGCCAACTGTGAGGTCCTGATCATTCCAGCTGTGTAGAGACAGCTAAAAATCACAGTGAAACCTTCGTTCTCCTTTCTGCCTTCTCCAGTTCATCCTTCCTCCTTCAACAACTCACCTGCTACTTTTCCTTTTCTCTCAAGTCATTGCCTCCACCCCACAG
Organism: Aotus nancymaae; assembly: GCF_030222135.1. Classification (NCBI taxonomy): domain Eukaryota; kingdom Metazoa; phylum Chordata; class Mammalia; order Primates; family Aotidae; genus Aotus; species Aotus nancymaae. Next base: position 43,725,847 of record NW_026988431.1, on the reverse strand, counting down.
TTATGACTCCCACCTCCTGTCCATCCTGAGCCCCTTCCCTCCATTCCTTCCTCTTGGTCCACGGCCCCTCTTTTCCTCTCTTTCCTTCCTCTTACCCAAGCTTCACTGGCAAAATCAAACAACAAAAGAATGGGGAATAAGCAAACAGCTGCCTGCCCTCGCTTGGAAGTCCTGGGAAGCAGCTTCCTTCACCTCCATTGATTCCGAGTCTCTGTGCTTCGGAGTGTTTGGCCCTCGTTCAAGGCTACAGTGGCCATGGACTCATTGTGTTGAGATGAAGGTAAATTCAGGCAGTTTCCTTTTTTAGATGCAATTGTGTTTCTGGAAAAGGCTGCACATCACATAATAGGAAATCCTGAGAGTGTGAAGACTGTTTCCTGCCAGTTGAAGCATTATTGTCTTTGGCTGTTCTGACAATAGCAGAAAGCTTCGAGTAAGGTGGTGGGGCAGGGAGGGAAGAGCTGGCTGTACCGGGGAAGATGAGGAGTGAAACTGCGGAGTCGGGGAAAGTGGAGATTGTCAGGGAAGATGATGCAAACTATAAGTGAAGCAAAAAGATGTAGAACCCTACCAAAGGATGAAACCAGCCAAGAAAAAAAAAGGAACTCTGATTACTTTGGAAAAATATCTGTCAAAATGTGATCAGCTAGGGGAAGACAATGTCAGCTCAGTATGGGCTGTCTGTTATAAAAATGGTCCATGAATAAGTAGGTATCTAATGGATCCTGCTAGGGGATGGTAATGATGACAATCAGTGATGACGACAATAATGGCGATAGTGATAACTGTATTGGAGAAAACCACAGCTTCATTCAATTAAAATAGAAATGCTGTCTACTGTAGAATCTTCAGGCCTAAGAAACTGGAGGCTCTTTGGGGAATCTGTGGATAGTTCTGGAGCAGGGCCCCCCATCCTTTAAGTGCATATGAGTTTCCTGGGATCTTGTTAAAATGCAGGCTCTGATTCATAAGCAGAAAGAGCCTAAGATTCTGCATTTCTAACAAACTCCCAAGTGAGCTCTGCCAGCCATTTAATAGATACATTCTCTTTATGCACTCAGGGACTAAGGCCTCTTTTCCCTATTTCAGGTTTAATGACTTCATGTTGGGGACTTGAAATTGGCCAGTGCTATATGTGAAAATCAGGGCTTTTTTCTCCCCCCTACTTTTTTTTTCTCTTTCTTTTTAGAGAGCTGGTTTACTAGTATATCATTGGACTGGGAGAATGATCACTGTGTAGGCCAGGGACCCGTCAGGCCCATTTTGGGACTGATGCGAACCATTTATCACAAGGTTTTGTAGTTCCATTCTAACAGGGGGCCATGGTGGTGCTTGGGTCAACTGTCATTAGTGCCTGCTGAGATCCTATGTCTAATAGTCCTTCAAAGATCTGGGTGTTCTCCTTTCTCCAGTGGAGAATTACTCAGGAAATGGCTAAGGGAGTCTCTGGGGAAGACTGGGGGAAGAGCTACCACAGATATTTCATGTGGTGTGTTGCAGCATCCTTCCTCAAAGGGAACGGGTCTCCTCTTCAATCAATGAGTCCTGGATCTTAGAACTGACTCACATGTAGACACTGGGTGAGGTACTGTGATTTTTTATTGTAGCAGCTGACACCAGCCTTCTGCCCACTTGCTCTTGATTTTTTTGGTGACATAAGTCAAGCCAGGCCCTCACTGGCTGCCCATGATCTCACCCCGAGCCACACCAAGGTTTATCAGCCACCCCCAGGGATCCCTGCGGGCGAGGGCTCAGGTTGTCTTTCTCCTGTGCTTCCCATTATGACAGTTACTTCCACCTTGCTTCTGATGGTTCAGTGCCTCCACCTGGCCTTTGGCATTCCAGCGTGGTATCATTCCCATTGACTCTGAAGCCCAATCTAAGGCAACATCTCCTGCAAAAGAGCCACTGCAGAGCTTCTCAGGGACGCTGATGCCTCTCCAACTAGTGGACTCCTTATTACTTTAGTAAAGGGAGAATGCTGTTTGCTTTCACCAGGATATTGATCCTCAGTCAATAAACTCTTCCTTGTCCAGCCTTATTTTCTGTCCCTGCCAACCCTGCCTCAACACTGTGAAGATCCGTTCCCATTTGTGTTCTCCCAGTTCCTGCCAGTGCTTATTAGCCAGGTCCTGTGGCTTTCGTCCCTTGCAGGGATGCTGCTTCCCTGCCTGAACCTTACTGACACTTGACCATAACTGATCTAGCAGCAAAGGGGACAGGCAGGAGCAGATCTTCAGGACGGCAAACATTGTCTACGAAGCAAACAGTGCCCTAGGAAGGCACCTGACTCAGGGGAGGTCTTTGTCTAATCATCTCCTCTAGCAATTAAGGGCCAACTTCTGTCAGTCCAGTGGTTTCTGGGAATCTGGGGGTTCAGGTTCTCAGGAACATTACCCCGGGCTCCCCATCTTGGATATCAGGGCCCTATTCCTTTCTTATCTGGGTCCTCACTTTGCATAGGAGATATGCCAGGGCTGTGAATTCAATTTTCCTTTGTTAGTACAACACTGAAAATCAGGGCCTGGACTTGTTTTCTTGCCTGATCTGCCTTCCAGCTGCAGGAGATGAAGGTTTTCTAAATGCTGCGGTGGAAGCCTTCTGGCTTTCACACTATGCTCTCAGTTGATGGGTGGCTGATCTGAACCTGTCATTTTCTTCTTTCGCGGTTCCAATTACAGCTAAAGACAACTAACCAACACTACAGACTTCTGCTACCATATTGCTCAAGTGCCAGAGCTATTGCATAAGCTCATGTGTCTACTTCCAGAAGACTCCATCTCCATTCTCTGCAGAGGAGGATCTTACAGAACTGAACTGCAAAATGAGTATGATGAGAATCTTACAGAATCTTTCAAAACTCCTCTCAACACCAACTATGGGGTCTTGTGACCATTAGACTGGTGAGTGATCCAATTCCACAATCCCATTCCGAGGGTCTGCTTCCCAGGATCACTTCTAGCACCAGCTGTCTGAGGCTGGGTTTCTCTCCAATTAGATCCCAATGCAAGGATTTGAGTGCGAGTAGTTGATTTGCAAGGGGACTCAGGAAGCATTAGTAGAGACAGAGAAGGTAGGAAGCCAATAAAGAGCATGTTTTCAGGCAAGTGGGGCTCTGGTGCTTAGACCTACCCAGGAACTGGGCAGCCTTCCTCAGTTACTCACTGCCCGGAGGGATGAGGAAGTTGGTGTATTTATCCAGCTGCACCTCATCTGTCATTACTTAAGGGCTGCTTCTGGGGGCATTAATTTGCAGGCAGGCCAAAACAGCCCTCAGCTGAGAAAAATTACATGTTCCCGTAAGGAGCCATTGGGGTTCAGAGTGCCAAAGAGATATGGGCCTGGCATTGCCAGCCTCCACTACAACCTTGTACCATAGCCTGAGCTAAGGATCATCTTCCCTGAACCCCCAGTGGTAGTCGCTGTGAAAAAAAAAATCTACAGCACACCCAGCCCAAATGGGGACAGCACTTGGAAAGTCTCTTAGGGAAAGAGAGACAGGGCAGAGGCCGTGTAATCTTCGTGCTGGAGCTGTTGGGCGAGCGCAATGTTCAGGAAGGAGTTTCAGCTGGAGAGCTAGGAGACGCCCCTGCCCGGGGTTTCAGCTGGAGAACTAGGAGATGCCCCTACCCAGGAGGAGTGGCCTACGGGAGTTTAATCCTCAAACTACCTCCTGTGGATTAACACTGTGCTCTCCAGGTAACAACGCCTTATCCCAGTTAAGAAGATTCCTCACCGTGTGACTCTTTGGGTGAGAATTGCAGCCACACACTGTAGGAGAGTCATTTTGAGGTATGTTTTCTTTGGTAGGATCCCTCAAATTACATTGAAAATGCAGCATCAGTTTGTATTTGCATGGGATTTTCAGAGCATTTCACGTGAATCAGACCAGCTGACCCTCATAACAGCCCAGTGAGGACAGACGAGGGTGGGTATTTTTATCTTCATTTTACAGATGAGAAAATTGGACTCAGGAAGGTTAAGTGTCCTGCTCAAAGGTCACCATGCTGGGTGGTGGTGGAGGAGAGGCTCAGTCTCAGATCTTCTGACACTCTGTCATTCAGCCCTTCTTCCTAGGCCAGCATGTCTCATATGCTCTCTCCCCCACTAACTGTAAAGGAGCACCTTGGTAGCAGGAGCATATCTGGTTTATTCCGGCATCGCCAGTGCTGGCATATCCTGAGTGCTTCGTATCTGTTTGTTTAGCAAATGAATTTTTAAATCCCCCTAGAGGACTTGGGAAGCCGTGAGGCAGCAGCAGTCAACTCTTCTTTCTTGTCTCTCCTCCCAGGTACACTTGCACACAACACACACAAACACAGATACACACACACTACACACACACGCGCAGTCCTCCCCCCACACACTCTGCCCATCTCTCTCTCACACACATTCTCTCTCTTTCTCTCTCTCCACCCCCTCCCCCACACCTGAGAATCCAAGGGAACACCTGAGAAATGTAAGGAAAGGCAGCGGTCAGAGGAGCCCTAACATGTATGAGGAAAGCCGAAATGCTCCCTGGGGCCGGCTTCTGCGTTAGAAGGAGAATCGTTACCGACTCCTGGCAGCGTTAGGATAGTCCCTCTCGCTGCCCGGATTTGCTCTCCCCAGGCCAGGCTTCGCTGGAAGAGGCTGCCGTTCAGCGGGTGTGCAGTGACCGCAGAGAGCCACAAGAGGGAGCCAGTGCCGCGGGGAGCCGCCGGCCACCGAGAGGACCCCGAGGCTCAACTGAACCCACAAAAAGCATCTGGGCCGAGAGCCTGAGTGCACAAACAGAAGGCCTCGGCGAGCGGGACAGACAGACAGCACGAGAAAAACCAGAAATGTAGAGTAAAACAGAGGGGAGATCAAATTTTAATTACTCAAATTTAATATTAAAAATAAATGGGTGGAGGACTTTCCTCGTCTACTTTACACTGATCCGATTTTGGGGAGCACAAGCATATGTTATTTGCATAATTAAGAGTGAATATACATATATTTTAAACAAATTGGAAAAATGAAACAGGGAGAGCGAAGCGATAGGAAAATCTTGACGCTTTCCTGGAGGTCTGGAAAGAGGCCATGCATCCCCAGCCTTGCCTTTGTGGTGAGGCCCTGCCCCATCGTTCCTTCTTTGCTCCTTCTCTTAAGAATCCTGCGGGCCTGCTGAGGGTTGAGCACACTACCTTTAGCCTGAAATGGAACAGAAATGAATTAATAGCAGGGAGTGTCTATGTTTTGTGATGGCTCTTGGCTGACTCCATTAAGATACCGTTTTTACTCCTTTATGAAGATTAACCCTTAAATGACTGATGCCATTAATGAACCATAAGCTTCATTGTTAGAACTTTATGAGAAACAATAGTAAAACTGATTTAGTTGCCTCTTGGAAGCGTCTATTGAGAGAATTTGTTTCGTGTATCCAAGGAGGCACTGTTATAAAGCAATGAGAATGTTTTTAATTAAGCATCTTAGGCCTCATAAATCTAATTGACACTTTTCCTACAAACCACAGGAACCAACAGGATTATTATAAGCAATCCCAAAGCATTTGGCTGAGGAAATTTGCCCCCTGAGTCCATTTAGGAAAAAAAAAAATCATCAATTGTATGTCATGCCTCTTTGGGACTCCAAATGTTATTAGCTGTATTAAAATGTGTTTTATTCATTTGAATTTAGCTGTGGGTGATGCAAAGCTCTTCTGGAAATTAAGCCACCCTCAGAGGATGAAGACTCCCCACCTCCATTGGAGGCTGTGGTGCCAGGAGAAGCAGTGAGGAAGAAACAGCAAGTGGCCTTGGCGTTAGGGGCTGGAGCTGTCTGTCTGGTGGTAGAAGAGGTTGGACATCCCAGCTGCCTCTTGGATGCCCTCTTAGCTTCCCTGGTCTGAGCAGCTGATGTGGTAAGAGATGCCTGGGGCAGCCTGGGGAAGTGAAACTTTTACATAGAAAAGTTATGATCTTGCATATCATAATTACATAGAAAAGGCCACTTTTTGTGTAAAAAGCTAGAACTGAAAGACATTTGGAGGCATCTGTAGGGGAGTTGGAAAAAATTTTCATTATATTTTCCTATATACGGGTGACTATTGAATTTGTATGGAACTTCCAGAGAAAATCTTCTAACGCTTTTAATGAGAAGCTTGAGTTTGCTTCCATGGACATAATTTTTTTTTATTAGTTTTTACATTTAAAATGACTCCTTTTAACAATTCCTCAAGACTCTTTTTTTTTTTTTTTTTTTTGAGACGGAGTTTCGCTCTTGTTACCCAGGCTGGAGTGCAATGGCGCGATCTCGGCTCACCGCAACCTCCACCTCCTGGGTTCAGGCAATTCTCCTGCCTCAGCCTCCTGAGCAGCTGGGACTACAGGCGCGTGCCACCATGCCGAGCTAATTTTTGTATTTTTAGTAGAGACGGGGTTTCACCTTGTTGACCAGGATGGTCTCGATTTTTTGACCTCGTGATCCACCCGCCTCGGCCTCCCAAAGTGCTGGGATTACAGGCGTGAGCCACCGCGCCCGACCAAAACTCTTAAATGATGAGTTCTTCAAAGTTTTCGTAGTAACCATTAATGACTTTGTATCAGAAAGGGATACTAATTTTAAGACCAGCTTTACAACCATTCAAAATGTTACAACATTTGAAATTGTAACAAAAGAGAATGCAACTTTTCTTCTTGTTTCATCTACAAAGGGAATGTTGACATTTCCTATGATAAGGGAATGGATTTGGAATCCAATGGAATATTTTCAGGTTAAATATTTCAATGTAAGGGATTCTAATTTGCAGAAGGAGCATGTACCATCAGCGTGCTTGCCTTGCAGCAAATAGCCAGAAGTCTCCCAGGGACACAAGACACAGATTAGGAAGCCTGGAGGTTTTCTGTCCCCTCATTCTCTGTTGGTCACACCTTGGGTACTAGGAGCCAGACGCCTCTGGCAACTGCCTAGATCCCTGATCTAGACAGCTGTGAAGCTGCCCAGGTTGAGGGTTGGGGGACACCACATTCACTGCCTTTAACTCACCAGTGCCCAACGACCAACTCTAGCATGCCCCAGGCCTTGGAGTTTGGAAATCAGGGTGTTGGGGACATGCTGGTAACCTACTGGGACACCCCATGTGTACTGCTGCATACAGTCCATGGTTGGGAAACTCTTCTAATTTGGGCCCAAGGAGTCTTCTTCACTCACACACACACACTCAACTAGCTCCTCAGGAAGAGGAGCAGAAGGTGATCTCAAGCCACAGCTCCGTAGGTATCAGATGCCCTCTGCTGACTTTGCACCTGAGGCCATACTCTCTTGGAGCTCACTGGGGTTAGCCGCAGCTACAGAAAGCAGATGTCAGAGGCCAGGTGCGGTGGCTCACGTCTGTAATCCCAGCACTTTGGGAGGCTGAGGTGGGTGGATCACTTGAGGTCAGGAGTTCAAGAGCAGCCTGGCCAATATGGTGAAACCCTATCTCTACTAAAAATACAAAAATCAGCTGGGCCTAGTGGCACATGCCTGTAATCCTAGCTACTCCGGAGGCTGAAGCAGGAGAATTGCTTGAACCCAGGAGACGGAGGCTGCAGTGAGCTGAGATTGCGCCACTGTACTCCAGCCTGGGTGACAAAGACTCCATCTCAAAAAAGAAAAGAAAGTAGATGTCTTAGCATTACTGTTTTAGGGTATCTGTTACTACTGAGTTGTTACCAGTGACCTCTTTGCTACTCAGAGTGGAGTATCTAAGAATTGTTCCAGTTATGGTCGGAACAATAGTGTTACTAGAATAAATGTAGTCTCAGCCAAGGTGACCACTTTGAAAGGAATGACACTCATGTGGATTTTAAAGTTCTCATGTTGGAATAACCTGCATCTTCCCATCCTTATGTGTTCCTCTATGTTTGCGGGTGGAGAATTCTGCTGAATTTCAGAAGCACTGGCTTAGTGCCTTGGGGAGTCGGCATAAAGTTTGTTTTGTGAGTGGGCTGTTTCCACGTTCAGTCGGCTATAGCTTCATACCTCTCATTTGTTCATAAACCCCTGCTGTGTAAATGCTACCCCAGAATTCAGCATCTCAAAATTAACAGATATTTACTATCTCACAATTTCTCTGGGTCAGGAATCAAGTGTGGCCCAGCTGGGTGCCTCTGACTTAAGACCTCTCAAGACACTGCAGTCCAGCGATGGTTGGTGGGGCTGCCCTCTCATCTGAAGATTTGACTCAGGGAGGACTGTATTCTGGGCTCTTTCATGTGGTTGTCAGCAGGAGGTTCCTTGTGGGCTGTTGGACGGGAGACCTCAGGCCCTGGCTGGCTTTGGCTGAAGCCTTCCCTCAGTCCCTTCCCACAGGAGTCTTTCCATAGGGCAGCTTATCACATGGCAGCTGGCTTCCCTCAGAGTGAGCAAGTAAGAGAGGAAAAAGTCCCCAAGGTGAAAACTGCTACATGGGTAACCTAATCTTTTGCGTGATATCTCATTATGTCTCTCATAGTCTGTTTCTTACAAACAGGCCAATAAGTTCAGACCATATTCAAGGGGAGGAGATTTCCCAAGGGCTTGAATGCCAGAAGGCAAAGGTCACTGTTAGCCATCGCAGAAGCCACCTCTCCACCTCCCCAAACACCTGCACTTGTTCCCTTTCTCTGAGGCTGCATCTGGATTCTGAGCTGGTTTCCCCACGCCTCTAGGAAAGGAGCATTGCTTGATTCTTGCTAGCATCTCCTTCATAATCGCTCAGTCACTCCTCCATTAAACACGTCTACATTGAGGCCTACTATGCCACATTCCATGCTGGGCACTGGCAAGTCAGCAGAAAACAGGCACCATCTGTATGCACAGACTTTATTTCCTTCTGGCCTCTTACCTGGAGCCCTGTGGCTGCCGTAGTCCTCCCAGAGGACAGCCAGTGCCTGGGAGACCCACAGGATTGCCAGGTCAGAAACACCGTGCCTCTGTCTGTGGCCTCCTCCTGTGACCTCTTGCTAGGCCTCCTCCCAATAGTGCCTCCAAGGGCATGTGCTTCCCCACTAGCCTGACCACTACCCTCTCTTCAGCAGCCAAACCCCTTTTCTCCATCCTGAGAGTCTCCAGCTTAGTGCATCCCACCGTATTCTGAGTGATGACCTGTTCCTCACAGGGTAATGACTTGTGTAGTGAACCGAGACAGTACAGGAATCATTCATGTTATTATTATTATTCTACACACCTGTTCAGGCAGCTACAAAATTAGTCACATGACCACAGCATCATCCCCATGGGGCTGCATGAATGGGAACATCGATATAAGGGTTATGCTTGTTTTCTTTAACTTAATCTTCACGTTGAAGCTCTTTTCCTAAAAGGACATCTGATTTCATTATAGAAACCTAAGCTTTTTCTCATCAACACTGGTTCTTTTCTTTCAAGGCTTCTGTCTTACTGCTGTTAGAGGAAAGACCATCAGGTGACCAGGATAGTTGGGAGCCACGCCTGTCCGCAGCTCCTCACACTGCCTGGCTGTAGCCCATTTTCACTCTCTGTGATGGCAGAGGCACCCCTTTCACCACAGGGTGCTGCAGGCAGGAGGATCTGGGCCAAGATTTCATTTTCCAGCTCAGCGGGGTAGCCTGTCTGCAATGCCACATGGTAAATTGCACAACAGCTGTTTGGAAAAGACTGCTCAAAAGCCAGTGGCTGTTGACGTTGGAGTCCCTCCTTGAGTGTTGGTGGGCTTTGAGGAAGCAAGAGGTCCCTGGAAGGGCTTGCGGAGGCCTGCCCCGACCCCCTCCCACGTCCCTGATCGTTTGGCAGAGATCCCACAGGCAGCTAAACTTAGCTCAGCCACACCACCGTCAGCCCTGCTTCCTTGCCATGAGGCAGGTGTTACATGGATGTGGCTAAACTCGCCCTCTGTGTCACTGCTGTTCTGTTGTATCCCTAACTGCTGAGAATTAGGGTCAGGCCTCCTGGCTCCCTTTTTTTTTTTGTGGTACAAATAAGTGTTTGTGTTGTCCTCTTAGCCTCCCATCTGTAGCCCGATGAATAGACAATGAAGGAAGAATGCTTACTGCTGACCACAAGCCAGGGAGGAGGGGGATTGTGAGAGATGGCGGGGGGCAAAGTGAGACTGCGACTCAGTACAACAGAGGTCTGCAACTCTACCCTGAGAATGGGGGCACCCAGGAAGCCTTTCTCCCCTCATCTGCCTACAGCCGCCTGCCTCTTTGCGATGGTCCCCCACTCATCCTTTTCTGATTTTTTTTCACCCAGCCCTCCCATCCTTCCCCCTCCCCGCTCCGCCCCCACTCCCTGTCACTGTCATTTCTCCCCTACGTGTCCTCCTTGCAGGCTTTGCCTCCTCACCTGTGGAGCTTGTCTGGGAGGAAGCATCTCTCCTAGTGCTGGTCCTCTTCTCTTCCTTCTCCCACACCCATGCTCCTCCTTCCTTGAATTCCTGCCATTCTACTGCAGCTGTGGCTGGGGATGGTCAGTGGCCTCCATGTCTGTGGCAGGCAGGTTAACGGAGCTTCTGTGGATAAGAGTAACAAGCATCCACAAGCAGAATGCGGATTTTCCTTTAATGGAAGAGGGTCCCTGGCTTTAGGGCAGGGGTAGGTGAGTGTTAGATGCCTCTCCTTTCCTCCATCTTCTGCATCCAACTTCCTGGCTCCTACCAAAGGACTGTTTGTCTCCACCTGGATCTTTAAGACTTCCTGACAGGTGTGCGGTTGGGGATTGGAAATTATCAGTTAAGAAACCCCCAGGATATGGAACTCCTGCAGTTCAACAACACCTTGGACAAAGCTGCAGCCCTCCTGGAGTCTTGGTTCTTTCACTTAGGATAGGGGACTGTCGGGGCCCAGATCCTGCTGTGACTCTGTGTGACTGTGACTCGGGCGAGTTACTGAGCCCACTCACTTTGTCTTCCTCACCTGCAAAGGGGGGACAATACAACTTGCCCCATTGGGTTTTTGTTAGGGTTAGTCTAATTATTTTGTGTAAAATTCTTAAAATAATGCCAGGCACATAGTAATTGCTAAATGAATATTAGCTGTAAAATGGAAGGGTGGGGGTGGATTAATTTAGAGGCAATAAGCAATGAGAAGATTTTTATTTATTTTTTTTTTTTGAGACGGAGTTTCAAAAAGCTCTTGTTACCCAGGCTGGAGTGCAATGGCGCGATCTCAGCTCACCGCAACCTCCGCCTCCTGGGTTCAGGCAATTCTCCTGCCTCAGCCTCCTGAGTAGCTGGGATTAGAGGCACGCGCCACCATGCCCAGCTAATTTTTTGTATTAGTAGAGACGGGGTTTCACCATGTTGACCAGGATGGTCTCAATCTCTTGACCTTGTGATCCACCCGCCTCAGCCTCCCAAAGTGCTGGGATTACAGGCATGAGCCACCACGCCCGGCCCGAGATTTTTTTAAATTAAAAATTTTAAATGCTAAAATATCCAAACCCAAAATTTCCACGTACTCTAGCATTATAATAGCTTTATTCCCCTTAACTCTTTAGATTTTGCAAATTCCAGATGAGTTTATTGAAGCAGATTTTCTTTTTCTTTTTTGGTGCTCCTGCTGCACTGGTGTCCTAGGCATTTTTTAAGTTTGCCTAAGCAGTAATCCTCACTGGCTTCGGGGAAGATAGATAAAAAATTAATTACCTACCTTAAGAGGTGGCTTTGTGGCTTAGGTAAGATAAATGTGTGTGAAAAATTTCTTTTGTAGCATGCAATGTTGCTCAGTCCAGTGAGATTCAATGCCCCTGTTGATAATAGATGTTTGTTTGCAGCTTACGGTGGGCAGGATCCTAAGATGGCCCTTGAGATTCTGACCCCACCCCATGTACTTGCCCCGTATAATCCCCTCCTCTCGAGCGTAGGCAGGAACGTGAATTTGAGAGGCACAGCACCGCTCCCATGATTAGGTTACTCATCAATTGACTGTGAGTTAATGAAAAAGGGCATGATCCCGAGTGGGCCTTGACCTTTATAAGCAAGTGAAGTATTCGATGCTTTCCTCTGGCTGGGACAAAACAAACCACCGTGTTGCGGGAGTGTCTACAGAAGAAGCACCCTGGAAGGATGTGCAGGCAGGCAGCTTGCAGATGCTGAGAGCAGCCCCTGGTGACAGCCAGCAAGGAATCAGCACCCTCAGTCCTACAACCATAGGGAACTAAATGTTGCCAGTAGCCTGAGTAGCTTGGAAGAAGATATTTTCCTAGTTAATCTCCAGATGAGGACATAGCCAGTGAACACCTTAACTAATTTAGCCTTGTGAGTCCAGAGCAGAGGACCCAGCTGAAGCTGTGTGGATGCTGGACCCCAGGAACTGGAGCTAATGAATTTGTGTGGTTTTAAACCACTAAATTTGCAGTGATTTGTTATATACAATAGAAAATTGATGCTGGGTGTGGTGGCTTACGCCTGTAATCCCAGCACAATGGGAGGCTGAGGTGGGTGGATCATGAGGTCAGAAGTTCGACACCAGCTGGCCAACATGGTGAAACCCTGTCTCTACTAAAAATACAAAATTAGCCAGGCATGGTGGCACACATCTGTAGTCCCAGCTACTTGGGAGGCTGTGGCAGGAGAATTGCTTGAACGAACCTGGGAGTTGGAGGTTGCAGTGAGCCAAGATCATGCCACTGTACTCCAGTCTGGAGACAGAGTGAGACTCCATCTTAAAAAAAAAAAAAGAAAAAAAGAAAAGAAAATTGATACCCTCTTTTCTATCTTAAGACAAAATTTAAGATTAAGTTTACTTAATCAGTAATTCAGTTCCTGGTGTGGATTATTCTGGAAGGTTTGCAATATATTTGAGCTCTGTGTAGGTTCCCATTCATCATGAATCACCTCTGCTCTCTTATTTCCAGACTTGTTCTTTTGTAGCTACTTACAAGGGAGCATTTCTGCTTCAGTCTACTTCTACTCATGCTTTAAAAATACCAATGTAATGTCTTAACTATAGTATAAGAAGTAAAAGGGAAGTTATTTCTGAAATATATGTGTGTGTGTGTGTGTGTGTGTGTGTGTGTGTATATATTTCAACATGTAAGTGCCCGGGCACAATCGTACTGGAAGACGTGAAGGAGTCAGATGTTTGCAGTTGCACACTGAATAAGAGGGAAGGTCAGAGGTACACAAGTCAACTGACTCAGGATCTCAAACTCACTGTGTGATTTTTCCAGTATAGTGCACAACCCCTGGTGAAATTCTGTGCAAAACAAAGTACAACCTTTTGTGCATTTACATGCTAGTTATATTTCCAAAAATGTCAGTTAAAACCTTGCAAAAAATATTCTGTGCTCAAGCTGGGTTTTGTGTACATAGGAAGGCCTGTCATTCACATGAACATCTAGAGTGACATTCACAAGTGTCCACAATGCAGAAAAATTCTTGTTTGCAACAGGAGCCCATCCACAAAGGGCCAGGAACCCCCTTTCCTGCAATGACAAAATTCAAAGTTCTCCCCCAAATTTCCGAAATGCCCCCCAGAGAACGATGCTGCTGGCCAGATGCAGTGTGACATTGAAGTGCTATCACGACTGTGGTGCCCTCCTCCCTGCCTGCCTTCCTTGGATGCTCTCCTAGATTGATCTTCAGGGGTTGTTACATTGAGAAGAGATACACTGTTAAACATTTAAAATGCTTCCATTGCAGGTTTTTGACTTGTTTGGTAAGATGACAATATTATAATGAAATTAAAGATACAAAAACCACTAAGTGGTGATGGCAAAGGAACAATCCACCGCAGAGGGTCCCCTTGCCTTGTGCCATGGGCAGCTTCCCAGCAGAGACAGGTGTGAAGGCAAAGCTGTGAGGTTGCATGTTCGCACCAGAGTTCTGGAAGCAGGAGGAAGCCCCTGATCACAGATTTTTGTAGCTGCTACTATTGTTAGTGACAAGGTGAATCTGGTGGTTTAGACGATGTGGCTGAGCATGGTGGCTCATGCCTGTAATCCCAGCACTTTGGGAGGCCGAGGTGGGTGGATCACCTGAGGTCAAGAGTTCGAGACCAGCCTGTCCAATATGGTCTGAAACCCCATCTCTACTAAAAATACAAAAATTAGCCAGGCGTGGTGGTGCATGCCTGTAATCCCAGCTACTGGGGAGGCTGAGGCAGGAGACTTGCTTGAACCTGGGAGGCGGAGGTTGCAGTGAGCTAAGATCATGCCACTGCACTCCAACTTGGGCAACAAGAGTGAGATTCCATCTCAAAAAAATAAATAATAATAATAAAAAAGAGAAGATGTGAGGCTTCAGTGATGCTGATTTCTTCCGCTGCCCTGCAGGTGAAATGGTGAGCTGCTGTGTGCTTCTCAGAAAGCGAGAGGCCACTGCCACCCAAAATGAGGGCTCACCACTGCTGCAGGTGGGAGGACCTTGCCCACCCAGACATGAGGGGGCCTGAACAGCAAGGAAGAAAGATCCTTGGGTCCAGCCTGGGCCTCTCAAAACAGTACCAACTAGATTCTATTGGGAGAGACTGTAGAAGGAGAATGCTCAGGAATTAACCTGCTTCCAGAGGCTCCAATCACAGCAAAACCTCCAGAGGGTTTTCCTCCCGGGAATCCCAGCTTCCTACAGGCCCCTGCAGGGAAGCCGAGAATAGAACAGCTCACCAGCAAATGCAGAGGCTTCCTCAGTACACAGGGCCTCAGAATCATGAATTGGTTTTTAACTATGTGTTAGAAGAAAACTGAGCAGGAAGCCTCCCTGCTTCCTCAGAAGCAGCAGAATGAATTCATTCCCAAGATGTGCTTCCCTCCAAGACAGAGATCCTCTGAGCTTCTGTTAGTGTGGATTCTAGATCTCAGTGTGAGTTCCTGCCTGAGAGAATCTGGGGGGGCAATGTAGCTTCTGAGCTCAGTTTCTGGTGTGGATTGTTCTGGGAGGTTTACAACATGCAAGAGCTCTGTGCTGGTTCCCATTCATCATGGATCACCTCTGCTTCCTTGTTTCCAGGCTCTTTCTTGTGTAGCTACTTACAAGAGCACACTTCTGCTTTAAGCCAGAAATGGGAAGGGCCCTATTTCATTAGTTCACTGGTCAGACACAGACAACTCTCACAGCATCTCTCCGTCCAGAAAGCAAGAAGAGTAGTGTGTTGAAACTTCACTGGCAGTACTTGTGTGGCCCAGCAACAACCCTTCCCCAGCAGATGGGGATATCACAGTGATCTCTCTGCCCCCATTCACACCACCGAGGAAAGAGCAACTCTAAATGTGAACTAGAGTAAGACTAGGAGTTTCAGCTTTAGGGCCGATACAATGATCTAAAAATATTTGGTTCTATCTCCCTCCTAGAGCCACAACTTGTACTCAGGGCTATTATGTTCCTCAATTCCAAAATACACATCAAAACATTTCAACATCTTTAAAATTGAGATTTTTTTTTGTACATCTCTTAATATAACAACGTTGGGCAGCATCTCTTTTTCTTTCATAGCATACAAAATAATGATGTGTCTTATGTTAACAGTAGCATGGATTCAATGAGATACTACAAACAGACAAGGTGGCCATGGAGAGGACCTTTCCTGAAATTTAAATGAGTGAGAAGTGCACTGTGAAGAAATCTTAGGTTGCACATTTTGATAGGGTTGTCAGAGCTACAAATGATAGAAACAGGAAAATGTTTCCAGAGTGCCAAAGGCTTCCGTCTTAATCAGCTTAGCTACTATTAAAAAATACCATAGAATGAGTGGCTTAAACAACAGCCATTGATTTCTCACAGTTCTGGAGACTGGGAAGTCCAAGATCAAGGTACTAGCAGATTTAGCTCTCAGCGAGGGCTCCTTTCCTGACTTGCAAATGACCACCTTCTTCCTGTATCCTCACAGGGCAGCAAGAGAGAGGAAGTAAGTTCTTTGGTCTCTTCGTGGGCACAGATCAGGACACTTTCTAAAATGCAATTCATTTTGCTGCCCATTAGTCTCTTATAAGGGCACTAATCTCATCATGGGGGCCCCACTCTCATGCCCTCTTCTAAACCTAATTATCTCTCAAATGCCCCATCTCCAACATACGAATTTTGGAGGAACACAATTCCATCTACAGCAGACACCATTACAAGTGAGATGGTCCCTCACCTGAGTGGCAGTTTTTCTGTCAATTCTGGTTGGACGTAGTGCATGCAATGGAGTGACTCATGTCTGTGTGCATCTACTGAGGGTCATTTTTGATATTCCACAAAACATATAACCTTGGCCCTTTTCTAGTCAATACTTTTCAAGTGATTTAAATTAAGACCTTTCATTCCAACCTCCTTTTTTTTTTTTTAAGAGTTTTTTTTCCTCTTGTTGCCCAGGCTGGAGTGCAGTGGCACGATCTTGGCTTACCACAACCTCAGCCTCCTGGATTCAAGTGATTCTCCTGCCTCAGCTTCCCGAGTAGCTGGGATTACAGGCATGTGCCGCCACGCCCAGCTTTTAACACAGGTACCGTAAGACTGCTTATCTATTTATGGCTTCAAAACATGAAGGAAAAAATGTGTATCCTATGTGGAAAATAATTCCCACTGAATGAAATCAAGGTGGTATTTAAGGAAAGAAAGGAAGTTTCCATTTTGGTTCAAAGAATCCATGTTATATGTGTAGGGCGGTGGAGGAGGGTCAGGGTCATTCCTTGTTGGGGAAGGTTGTGTTCGCTATCAAGTGTGACGTGGAACAACAATGCGATAGAGTCATGAAAATGGGCGGCAAAACGGACTGCATTTTAGAAAGCGTCCTGATCTTACAATGCAATGGTTTTACTGGACTGTGGACAGAGATGAACATAAAGCAGAGTTCCCAACTTTTGGCACTAATGACACTTCGCAGATAATTCTTCATTGTGGGGGCTGTCCTGCACCTCTTAGGATCCCTGGCCTCTTTCCACTAGGAGACTTTACCCTCCCCACAATTCAAGTCATGACCATCAAGGATGTCTCCAGACATCACCAAATGGCCTCTGGGAGGCAAAATCACCGCCCCTCACCCCTGCCACCCCAAGTTAAGAACCATTGATATAAAGTATTCTATTCAATTTTTATTATCACATTTTAAGAAGGTAACAACCAAGCTAGAAAAATATTCCCTGAAAAGGGCCGTGATTACATTAAAGCATATATTGAACATGTACAACATGCAAAGCACATGTTATTAAGTAGAATTTAAAAGCAAGGTCCATGGACCTCAAGTGTCTATTAAATGCTTCTCATTCAACACGGGGTTCCATAATAATCTTCAATTATTGGAAGAGCTCTTGATTGAAGATGGACTAGACCAAGTGTATAGAAGTTACAGGAGATAGACTTTATGATACAAATGCAAAAGCTTTTCCTTTAGTTGCTTTTTTTAAAAAATAAATACTATTACATTAGCGTGCTAAGTAAAAAGAGCTCCTCCCTTTTCCCCAAACTCACTCACCAGGGGCAACCACAGGTTATAGTTTTAGGAGGTTTTCCAGACCCTTTCAGGCAAAATAGATTAATGTTGAAATGGTGGTGAATGTCCTTCCTCCCCCGGCTTCTTAAGTGTCTACTGAACCAGCGAGCTGCTTGCTTCCCTCTGCGTCTCCCCTTTCCCACATCCCACTTTGTGGAGAGTCTTTCTGCCACACTGATTCCAAGACTCAATTTTTTTATTGTGAAAATTTTCTGACTTCCACAAAAGCAGAGAGAATAATTCAAAACAAAATTCATACAACTTCTCACTATCCAGATTTAATAATTGTCAAGATTTTGCCACATGCATTTTATTTATCCTTTTTATTCTCCAAAGTATTTGAAAACAGATCTGAAACGTCACGTTATTTCACATTGACATACTTCAGTGTTTCTCGGAAACATACATAACCCTTAGACTCTTGCACTGTAAAATCAGAGGATGGAAAATGGAGGATGGAGCTGAAGAAACTGGAGGAGGAGGAGCGGGAAGGGAATGGGGAGGAGGCTGGGAAGGGGAGCAGAGAAGGAGTTGTTAACATCCGCGTGGTCAGCAGCTGGGTTGGGGAGGAGGGGAGGGTGTGAGCTCAGCTAGCTGAGAGGCTGGGGGACTGAGGTTCATTAAAACAGAGAGAAGAGACAACAGGATATTAGAAAGATTATTCAGAATTATATTTGATCATCCTTAAGTTCTTTCAAAAGACTCAAAGACTGAATTTTAAAACTCTAATTTAAAAAATATTGGAATGTTGAAAATACGACCCCACTCTGAGTTTAAACCATGTGGGACTTGACTTCAATAGACTGCATGCACATTAAATGTGTTAGTTTATCTTATAAAGAAAATTAAATGTGTTAGTTTATCTTACGAAGAAAATGGAATCTGCAGTTTGCACTCAGTATTGCAAACATCTTAGAAAGAGTGTTTTTCTACAGATCTCCTTACAGTGGTCCAAGCTCCATTCTAAGTGGACTATCTATTTGGTTTAAATTCACAGCAATCTTATGATATAGGTTATTATCCCCCTTTTATAGACGGGGAAACTATGGCTTAGAGAGGTTTCAATATCTTATCCAAGGTCAGTGCTTTTGGAGGCACAGCCAGCTTTTAAACCCAAGTCCATCTCATGGTAAAGTATGGCTCTCAACCACTCTGCCACAGGAACTTGCCATGGGCGCGATGCCCATCTGACACTGGCAGGGAGGGTCCCATGGCTCTGTACTGCTGGAAATGCCACATTCCCTTCTTGGGGTCCCACAGGGGTTTCTGTCTATAAATTCCTATAAAAATGCAGACTCTCCTTGGGAGGGTAAAACTAGCAGTGAACTCATTGCTTATGAATGTGATGAGCTGGAGGGGAATGAAGTGATTAGAAGTAGGAACTCAGACAAACCTGATCTCAGATCCTGCCCCTGCCCTTATAAGCTCTGGAACCTTGGGCAAATGGCCAAGTCTCATACATTATTCCCAGGGTTGGAGGCAGGTCAGGATGAGGGAAGATGGAATTGTTTATAAGTACTAAGAGGAGAACGCACTCCTCTTAGAGCTACAGAAAAACAGCAGTATCCACGGTAAGTTTCACCAGTGGGGCTGCTGGTGTTGGCCTTTTGTTCTCCTTATATTGGAGGCTTTGAGGAGCTTCTTCAGTCTGTGTCCAATGAAGCCTAAGTCATGGTTCCTGAAGAATGTCCCTGCTATTGATGTCACTTTTGGGGCTTAATTTTGCACCGTTGTTGAACACAGCCAGGGCCTCTGCAGTGCACAAGGAGGACCAGCCGTAGAGGTGGGACTGTCAGTGCTGGAGCTGGGACCGGCACTGGGCAAACTGGGATGCATTGGTCATGTTTCTTGCACAGTCCTGGGGTGATCGTCACAAAGTTGCCTATGTCAATGGGACACAGTTTGTGTAACTACATACCAGTCCTGAAAAGAATCATTTAAAAAAATCCTTGTGGTCGAAGTTGAAATTGTTACAGTGTGTATCCTTGGTGATTAACTCCAGGTGCCTCCACTAATGAGAAAAGGCCAGAGAAATAAATAACAATGTTATTTAGTCTCTATTTGGAGAAAAGTTTAATCTTTGTTGTCTCTAAAATAAAAAACAAAATGACTTGATCTTCATTTGGAGAATGAGGCTACTTTCTCCCCCTCAACCTTTTATTCCCTCAATATTTTCACGCAAAGGAAGAGGTGAAATAATAAAAACTGCATCTCCTCCACCTGGCTTTCAACAATTGTTCACATATTGCTGTATTTGCATTGTGTCTCAGTGCTTCCCCCATATATGTTATATTTGTTCACTCCCTCCTCTCCTTCTCTCCCTATGTATGCAAATGTGCCACATTCGAGTTCTTTCTATATTCTTGAAAATCTTTATATTTATTCT
Organism: Aotus nancymaae; assembly: GCF_030222135.1. NCBI lineage: Eukaryota > Metazoa > Chordata > Mammalia > Primates > Aotidae > Aotus > Aotus nancymaae. The sequence continues at coordinate 43,706,089 of NW_026988431.1, read as the reverse complement.
TGTTGATCTGAAAGTAAGTTGCAGACATGACACTCCACCCCTAAATGCTTACACACACATCTCCTAAGAGGAATAAGGGCATTCAATCAAATGCCTTAATTGCACTTAAGAAAATTAACAATTTCATACAGTTATCTAACATTTTTTTCCAGTTGTACCCAAGTAAATGCCTTTTATAGAAAAACAGTCACATCGCTGTCACTCAATAGTGGATTTACTTTTTGCCTATTCCCTTTCAGTCTTACTCTTTTTCAGTGCTGCTTCCTGAAATATACCCAAAACAACTTGTTAAAGCTTGAGTTTGTTGCTTACTGTGGTAAAAGAGAATGCTACCTTGGCCAGCCACGGTGGCTCACACCTGTAATCCCAGCACTTTGGGAGGCCAAGGCAGGTGGATCGCTTGAGGCCAGGAGATTGAAACCAGCCTGGCCAATATGGTGTAACCCTATCTCTACTAAAATTAAAAAATCAGCCGGGTGTGATGGCATGCACCTGTAATTCTAGCTGCTCAGAAGGCTGAGCCACAAGAGTCACTTGATCCCAGGAGGCAGAGGTTGCAGTGAGCCAAGATTGCACCACTGCCCTCCAGCCTGGGCAATAGAGCAAGACTCTGTATCAAAAAACAAAAACAAACAAACAAAAAAAGAGGATGCTACCTTGACAGAGCCTGATGGTGTCTCAGAGTAGGAAGGGCAGTTGGGACATTTATTGAGATTTTTGAAGTTTGGTTTAAGGTAGATCTTTCAATGTGAGGTGAGGGATTAGAGCAAAATTAGTTTGTAATCTGTATGTCCTGTATGAATACACCATGCTCAGTAGCCTTAGAATGAAAAGTGTTGTTTCTCTAGGCGTTGGCAATAACTCAAGGAGTTAACCTAGGCCTGGCATGCTGCTGGTCATGTAGATCTGCCCTCCTTTTTTTTAGAGAGAAAAAAGTCTTTCTCTTTTGACTCTATCCAGGGTGGAAGTGGAAGAGGAGGAGGAGGTGGGGGTGGGGAGGAGAAGGAGGAGGAGGGCGACCATGACTAATCCATCATAAGCCTCCTGGGTCACATCCACCAGCATTGAACTAAGAAGCTGCAGACGGTGTAGAAACTGCGTTATCTCCCTTTGGTTCTTTAAAGAGTGTTTCATATGCACAGCACGTGATACAGCCACTGCTCACAATATTCATGGGAATATTTGGTAGAGTTTGTAATAAGATATGTGAAACTGTGTTAAGGATCGGCTGTGAGGAACTAGCACCCATTGGCGTCATTTAGAACTTCATTTGGCTGCTGCTAATCAAAACCCTAGTGGCCCCAGTGAATTAGAAGTCTGTTTTTCCGGACTTAATATAACATGTGGAAGGTGACAGTCTTTTGTTCACAGGAAAGCGTCTTCTTATTGCCAAGGGCCTAGCTCCTTTTGTTTCTCTGCTCCATTATCCTTAGCGCTGGCTTCACTCCTCATGGTTGCCATATGATCACAAGTGGCTGCTGGAACTCCAGCAATCACGTCTGCTTTCCACGCAATGAGAACGAAAGAGAAAGAACAAAACAGCATGCCTTCTAACTGAGTCTACCCTCTTTAAGAAACTTCTTGAAAATTCCAGTGACTTTCAATTTTGTGGTCTTTTTACCTGCTCTGAATAAAACTGGGTTTCAACTAGTCAAGAAGAAGGGGAGAATGAATATTGGAGAAACCACTGATAACAGTTGCCAAATCATTCAAACCAGTTTATGTCAAAAGGGAAGGATGTATGGGAGCCCCAGAAAAGCAGGACAAGAAGTACGGTCATGCCTCACCGGAAGCAAGAACCAGGAACTAGAAGCTATTGGAAACCCAGGTGGCCACTCTGAGGTGTGTCTTTCTGGGGCTGTGTGGTTTCCCTTCCATTCTTCACTCCGCACACTCACCTCCTGCTTGTCTTTTTTTCCATCTGACTCTTTCCTTCTCTTTGCACAAGGTAAAAAATGGTCACTTTCCATCCAAAATTCATATATTCTCTGCTCAAGGAAACTGGTGTATAAAGGGCTTCTCTGAATTCTGACTCCCCAACCTTCCGGTAGGGAGGATCTGATTACCTTGCGTTGGTGAGGTGTTAACCCTGGTCTGACTCTCTGTGGTCAAAGGGCCACTATGTACAAACCTGTCTGCTAGTTTTGTGTGGGTGCGCTGGGGTAAGAGGAGTAATTCTCAAAGGAGCACTCCTCCCTTCTCTTAATAGTCATAATAGAGTAAAATGAATGTCTTTTTACAAAAACATAGATAACCAGAAAGTTAAAATTAAAAAAAAGTTCTCCCTGACAATTAGGAAATCCTCGAGGCCTTGCCAGACCCTCCACATACCATCCAAACCACATCAATGAAAGGGTAGATTAACTCCCATATCATCCTTAAGTGCTTTCTGTATCACTTTGAATCTTAAAACAAAAAGCAAAAAACAAAAACCTTGTCATTTATTTCTGAGCTGGGTGGGGATGCCCAGCTAACTAGAATATCCCATTCTCCTTTCTCTGGATTGCCAAATAAATGGGTTTACTGTCTTCCCTGGAGTCTGGAATGGTTTTTGGTCGAATAGGCTCCACATTTCCATGAGTTTTAAGATGCTGAATATCAGCCAGCTTCACCCCACCAAGTGTAATTGTTGACAGCTGTGTCTTGAAAAGGGTTTCTTTTGTGTTCATCCTGCTGAGTGAGCTGAATTGCTTCATTAACATTTAGGCCATGCTACACGTTCAAGTGCTTGTGAGGTATTTGGATTTCAGATGAGGTTTTTTTTTTTTTTAATTCTTGTTCCAAACATGACAAGCCTCCATTTTTGTAATGAGTTTTTGTATATATGGGTGCTATTGAAATTTTTGCGTCTTTGTTCATTTGTCATGCAAAGACATACAGAAATGATTGTTACATGCTGACCTAGTTATTAAGGCCTTTTATATTTGTGAAGAGCAAATTTCAAATTATTCATTAGAGTAACTATGACTGTTGGTTCTTCCCCGCCCAAGAAGACAATGTCAGCTCCAAGGGGTACTTGGTGGGGGAAGAGGGAGTACTCCCCTGCAAAAAAATTCTATAGGCTTCCCTAAGCCATCCCCAGTGAACCTACAATTAAGCAAAAAACAGTGCATTTTCCATGAAAATTCAACTTCAAGATAAGCCCCTTTTCCTACCTGTCCAGCGAGATTTGTGCTCTGAACCATTTCTCTGTAGGAACTCAGCAAGCAGAGCTAAGCAGCAAGCAGCCACTGCTCAGTTTGTGGTCCCAGGACAGGAAGAATTCCTGCAGCAGATACTAATTGCTTATGTGATAGCCATTTTTCCTTCCTAACAGAATCCCAGTTACCATGCCAGTGATGATGTGCTGTGCTAAAAGTATTTGTCTTTTCAGACTCCTTTGCAGCTAGAGGTAGCTCTTGTGACCCAAATCTTGTCAATGAAATGTAAGGAAAAGTCATTGACTGAAACCTCTAGAAAAACTTTTCAAAAGAAGCACTGCCTTGCCCTTGCCTCTTTTTCCAGTCTTCAACACTGCTGTGGTGGCTACAGGCAGAGTAGTCATCCCCTGAGGATGCGGGCAGAAAGACAGAAGGAGATTGAGTCTCTGGTGGCAGTGTGGAGAAGCTGTACCCATTCTAGGCTGCCCAGCTCTACAAGTCTGTTATCTGATTAAGCCACTAAACAGGGTTTTCTGTTATTTGTAGCCAAATACATTCTTAATTGAGACCTTCCATAAGGGCATAGATTTTTTTTTTCATTTTATTGTTGTTGGGGCCTATTCTGGTTATCTGTTAAGTACATAACAAATTACTCCAAAACTTATGGCTTAAGGCAGCAACTGTTTCACCATATCTCTTGGCTTGGTGGGTCAGGAATTCAGGCAGTGTCAGTGGGCAGTTTTTCTGCTCCCTCTGTCATTGACTGAGATCACTGGGTGGTACTCAGCTGGTGGATGGGCTGGTCTGGAGAGTCTGAGATAGCTTTACTCACATGTCTGGTGCCTTGCCAGGGAACACTACAAAATAGGGCTCAGTGGAATCTGTCAACAGGAGCACTTACGTGTGGCTTCTCTGGCATGATGATCTTAGGCTGGTCAGATATTACCTGGTAGCTCAGGGTGCTCAGAGAGAAAGAGTTCCAAAGGATTAGGAGTTTCCAGATTCTCAAACCTGGGCCTGGAAATAGGTACTGCATTGCTTCTGCTGTATTGTATTGGCCAAAGCAGTTACAGGGCTGATCTACGTTCTGGGGCGAGGAAACTTAGATCTACTCCTGATGGGAGTATTGTCAAAGAGTTTGTGGCCACCATTAATCCACCAGAGGGGCAATGGGTTACAAAATTACTTTGACAAAGTTTGATCTACAGGCCTATAATAAGACAGCTATCCCTCTGAGAGTAGACCTTGTATTCAAGTCTCTATGATTCTTGCAGGTAGACAGATAGTCTACATAGTGCCAGGAACTAGTCTAGGCACTGGGAATGGAATGACAAATGTAACTATGAAGGTCCTCTTGGGTTAAGTTTGAGGTCGTAGCAGAAGGAAAAATGGTATCCCTTCACCTTTTCAGGTTCTTTGGCCAGGGTATGAATTAACATAAGAGATATTAACAGGAGAAGAAAAAACATATTTAATTATGTCCATAAGCACAAGAGTCCCACACAACTTGAGACTCAAAGAAGGGCCAGATGATTGAAGCGTGCATAGCATCGTGAGCTATGGAAAGGAATAAGGACTGGGGGCGCCTGGGGGGTGATGGAGACAAGTTATGGGGGGGTGAGTGGAGGAAATGTATGGTAAATAAGGATTGTCTTGTAACACAGACAAGCAGTTTCTCAGGTGAAAAGGTTGTCTTTATTAGCAGCTACTTCCTGATGCAGATACTTTTACTAATGTAGGTTCCCTTTATTGATAAACATTTCTATTATAAAAGGGCAGCTTTTCAGAGCTACTCCCATGTCTGGTGTTTCTCAGGATAACTAGCTCAAAACAGGTATTAAAAGTATGTTTTGGGGTGGCATGTTCTGGTATCCTAGGGTCATATTTTGGAGTGATGTCCAGAACCCTGACAAAATTGTTACTGGACACACAAGAGGAGATTACTATTAAAGGAAATATTTGAAAATATATGGTGACCTAAGGTGGTGGCTAGGATGGTATAAAGAGCCTGGCCCACAGGAGCCTCCTAGGAGGAGTCCTGGGTTTTCATCTTCAGCTTGGTGCCAAGGTTCTGCGTGACCATGAGAACATCCAGTAATACCTTGGGGCTTCAGTTTCATTATCAGTAAAATGAAGGGACTGGATCTTCTCATCTCAGGTCTCTTCCATTGTAAAGTTTTATGGGTCTGGGCAATCACTATTTATGATTATGAAAAGAGCTGGAGTTATGATTTCTTTTCTTAACTCTTAAAAATAACAGGCTTTTTCTGTAGTCAAATTCCACTGTGCTTTCTTCCACAGACATAGTTCATTTATAGAGCAGACCTCAGGAAGAACTCTGGGTAAAGGCAATATTTTTGTGAAAATTAAATCTTCCTAGCTAATTTGATTTCCCTGACTTTCCCTGAAAACTTATTCTTTCTAAACTTTCCCTGCTGTTCTCTTCTTAAGATTATAATATAAAATGTTTCCATTCACATTAGAACATGAAAAGCAGACTCAGTATGGCCAAATGTTCCAGTGTTCATTGGGTTCCTGAACCACATGGGAATCTGAGGAGTCTTAATAACAAAGTGAGTGAGGGAGAGTCTCAGAGAGAGTAACTTAAGGTTCAGTTAAGAAAAGGGGACCCTACATAATTGACAGACAAATGCCTGCAAGTGCAATATTGAACTTGGTGATGGAAGGACCTACATGATTACTCCTTTGGGGGAATTTATTCATTTCTTTCCACCTCAAAGATTTGTAGTAAAACAATGCAGTTTAATCCCACAGAAATTTGGGAATGGTTAGTGAATTCATTAAACACCTAAGTGATTGAGAGTACTTTGGTGAGTTTTGGGGATTTGAGAGGGGGAAAAAATCTGGGTTTTTGAGGAGTGAAACTATGTATGACTCTTGCTGTGGCATCCCACAGTATTCTGGGCAAATCTATTAATTATTTTATAGTTATATTATGGATAAACAGTATTTGGGCATCTAGATGAAAAACGTACCTGTAGTACACTTTTTCTATTTTATCTTAATACAGTTTATTACCATGTAGGATTTGCAATTTGTTTTCCAAAATAAATACTACAAGACCTTCTTACAACTCTATCCTTGGGATGCATTCCAGGAGACAGCCTTATAAAGTCCTCATGCAGGGTCTTCATACAGTATGGTAGTAACTAGTATCCTCTGGATTGATTGTCACCAGAAAGACCCAAAATACACAAAATGACATTTTACAATAAATAGTGTTATATTATACTGAAGATTCACCAAATAATAATGATGTAATAATAAGAATATTTATCAATGACTGTATGCAAACAGTATATCCAGCACTGTGCTAAAAGCTTCTCCATATACAGTTTCTAATCCCCACAGTAGTACTGGACGGTCTTATTGTCTCCATCTGAAAAGACTGAAGGTTAGGTAGTCTTCACTTTGGTGAGTGATGAGGCTGTAATTCTAACACAATCCTGTCTGTTGCCAAAACCCAAGATTTTTCCACTTTTGTCTTTATCCAAATATTTCTTTGGGGGTAATGCAAACGTTGTTAGAACACCATAGGAATTTAAAAACAAACAATTTGTATTCTGTTTTCTTGGTAACAAAAGACAAGACAATTAGGCAGCAATTACATGGTTGAAACAGGATTTTTTTTCCTTTAAGATTTATGTGGTAAATAAATACCCATTGTCAAATATTTCTGGATTCAATGGAGTTATTTTTCACCTCAACAAATGTGATTCAGAGATTCATGAAAACCACAGCAGAGACTGGCTATGTCTGTCTGGTGGGTAAGAAGTTAAGATGCCCTATAATTTTATTGAGTACTGCCTCTTTGGATCCTTTAATTTTTAAATGTGTAGTATCCAGATCCCCGCCTCCTCCCCACTTGCCTTTTGAGAATATTCTTCACTTCCAAATCTCTTCTTTGTTATCCTCATACTTCTTCATTCCTCCAGGGGCTCCCTTCCTGCTCTTTACTTGCAAATGCCTCCTCTTTAAGCTTGTCTGGCTCACTACCCCTGCCAAACACCTGGAAGAAAATACCACTTTCAGGAAGGGTTACACACAATACTTCTTGTCCTAGGCCAAATTCTTGATTTTCTTCCCTTTTTTGCTAGACAGTGTTGTAGATACTTTATATCAATTCAGGGTCTCTGACATCAAGTTGTGAAGAATAGATAGTGTAAACATAAATCACCCCAATTTGCCACTTATTGGAAACTTGTATACAAATTTTAAAGAAAGGAGGATAAAATCAGTGGTGAAATGTAGTTTTTAAAAAACTATAGTTTAATTTAAAAAGAACTGACATTTTTACTTTGTTGATCTTTTAATCCATGAACATAGTACATCCCTCCATTCTTAAATTTTTAATTGCTTTCACCAGCATTTTGAATTTTTAGTAAACAAACCCAGTATATATTTTATTAGATTTATATCTAGGTATTTTTTAAGTGATTATGAATGGTATTATATTTTAAATTTTGATTTCTAGGTATTTATTAAAAATATACAGAAATACAAGTGACTTTTGCATTTTGATCTTCTATCTTGTGACTTGCTCAGCTCACTTGCTGGTTCCAAGAGTTGTTTTGTATATTTCAAAACACAGAGTTTCAAAAATTTAAATTTGAATTATATATGCTTTCTTTTTTATATTCATTATTATCAATATGAATTTAAATCCAGAGAGTACATTAAATAAGAACATGATCCATGAGGCTACCAAACATGCAACTTTCCTTTATAAAAGTGTTATTAGCAAGCAGATATGGAATCCTACATTTTCATCCGTGCACATAATAAAAATTTATACTACAGTGAATGATGGTTCAACTTACGACTTTCTGATTTTATGATAGTCCAAAAGTGATTCACATTCAGTATGCTCCTTGACTTATGATGAATTTATCTGGATGTAACCCAATTATAAATTGAGGAGCATTTGTATTTTCTAAACCTTATGTGTATTAACCGAAATGAGTGACTGAACTGAGTTTTAGTCAATTGAGATTTATTGAGTCAGAGCTTGAGGGTGTGCCTGGAAAAAACACAAGACACAGACCTCTGTGACTTGTGTTTCTCTGAAGAGGTTTTCAGGAGGCTTAGTGTTTGTACATTTTCTTAAAGGGGAAAAGGCATGTAGGAAGAGTGGGGTAGGTGGAAGAATGATTCATCTTGTCTTTGTTTTGTACCCAAGAAGATAAGCATTATCAGTGTGAAATCTAATAGACTTTAGTTTTAGGAGCTAGGCTTAGACTGCAGATCTATACAATTGACATGTCCTTGTTTTATGGGAGGATTACATCTTGAAAGGTTTTGAAGCCAGCAAATAACAATTTGTAAGGATAGTCTAGGCCTATGGCATTTTGCCTTTCTGTGGCGTTCTGGCTGATGTATAATGCTTTGACACAAGGTTGTAAAATAACAGTTATGGACTTGGAAAAAGATGGCAGTGTTGCATGACTCAGTCTCCAGACTTAACTTTCTCTTTATAATAATGAGTTTGGGGTCCTGAGGTTTTTCTTTTCCTTTATATGCATAACTCCCAAAATATATATACTCAAAGCCAACTCTCCCTTGCTTAATTTGTTGTTTTTGTTCTCCCATGTGCATTAGCTATAAATATGAAAAGAACACATGAAAATCTACTTCTATATCTAATAAAATATTATTGTTTCCTATATCAAATAAAATTATTGATAGTAAGCTGTGTTTTGCTTATTCAAATATACATTACATTGTCTGTGAGTTAATCAGTAGGTGGGAAAGACAAGACCATACAGGGAGATGAGACTGTTAAAACATGGGCTCTGAATGAAGAGACCCCCCCAAACAGGCTTTGTGTGAGCAACATGACTGTTTATTCACCAGGGTGCTGGCAGACTGAGTCCAAAAAGAGAGGCAGCGGAGGGCGGTAGGATAGGAGTTGGTTTTATGGGTTTGGGGTAGGCAGTGGATAGTTACAGAATTTACAGTTTAGGAGGAGTTTTTGCAAGCTGAGAGGGGGTCATAGGGTCTGGAGTCATGAAGTTGACCAAGGTCAGTTACAAAGTCCAATTGCCTTATCAACTGAGGGAGGAATAAGGAACAATAGAGAGTGTCTCAAAGTTAATTAGGCACTGCAGGGGTTGATCGTTCTTTCTCCTTTTGTGGTTTACCAGTTACTTCAGACTTTCTAGTTCTGGGAGGCCATCCAGAGGTGTACGTGCGGGTCACAGAGGTTACCATTGCCATCCACGGTGCAGTCAGACCTTACAGAGACTCTCTCTTGTAACTAGATTTTCTTTAGGCACACCTCCAATTAAGTGCTTTCTATATAAGAGAAAAATACACTGAATACTTTTGTTCTAGTATATAAATTGGATGATAGTGGGTAGATCATGGAGGTGCGTATATTCAGATCTACTAGTAGACCCTGAGATCTTAAAACCCATGCCAGATAAGGATCAGTCTCATTAAACCAGAGCGGTCTTTTTGGAATGCCACTATATTCGAGTGTGGTAATTCCCAAGTGCATCAAATTTTGTATAAGTGGTGAGGAAAAATTAATCATGTTTTTATTTAATATGCTATATCCAAGGTATATTATTTGTTTTAGAGCATTTATCCTTATTACATAAGAGAGCCTATTAGTTCAACAACGGAAAGAAGATGGAAAATTCAGAAAGGTGAAGTGCTTGCCTTGGGATTTTTGTTGATTTAAAAGATGTAGGGAAAAGGCCTAGAGGTGGAGTAGTACTTTTGTTAGCTTTGAGGAGCAAGAGGCTAAAAGCTGGAGTAAATGGTCTGTCAAGACAGGGCCTGGGTGAATATTCACATTTTGATTTGGGACCAGAAAGACTATACCTTGGAACTAAGAATGAACCTGAAATAAAGTATCACTCATAGACCTCTTGCAGGCTTCACACAAATAAGTCAGTGTTGCTAGAAACTCATATTCTTGGCAGAGCAAGGCAAACTGCTTTCTGAAAAAAATATAGTATCACTTTGGCCTCAAACAGTTTTCTCAATGTAATGTCTGGCACACAAACAAAGAAAACCGGGCATACAAGAAGGTAGAACAACATAAACAATAATCAGTAAAAATAACGGCAATAGAAAGAGAGTTATGGAAGCTCCAGATATTAGAGTTATCAGATACAGACATTAAAATAAATATACTGGTCAGGTGTGGTGGCTCACATCTGCAATCCCAGCACTTTGAGAGGTCTAGGTGGGAGGATCACTTGAGCCCAGGAGTTTGAGATCAGACTGGGTGACATAATGAGATTCTGTCTGTATTAAAAATTTAAAAAAAAATTTAGCTCAGTTTGTTAGCATGCACCTGTGGTCTCAGCTACTAGGGAGGTTGCGGTGAGAGAATTGCTTGAGCCTGGGAGGTCAAGGCTGCAGTAAGCTGTGATTACACCACTGCATTCCAGCCTGGGCAACAGAGTGAGATCCAGTTTCAAAAAAGAAAGAAAGAAAGAAAGGAAATAAATATGTTTCCTATGTTCAAGAAGATAAAAGACAAAATGAAAATATGGTTAGAGAATTGAAAACTTAAAATACGTATAGCCAGCTAAAAAAGCAAATAGAAATTTTAGAACTAAAAAAATACAAAAATGGGCTAGGTGCAGTGGCTCATGTCTTTAATCCCAGCACTTTGGGAGGTCAAGGTAGAAAGATCCCTTAAGGCCAGAAGTTTGAGATCAGTCTGGGCAACATAGGGAGACCCTGTCTCTGCAAATAAATAAATAAATAAAAATAATAATAAAATCAAGCCAATTATTCACAACTGAAGAAAAATTAGTGTACTGAAAACAGGTAAGAAGAAAATATGCAAAATGAAGTACAGAGACACAAAAGGATGGAGCAAAGAGAAATGAATATAAGAAACATAACACAGAAAGAAGATCTAATTTACTGATATTGTTGGATGTTTGTTTTCTTCATATTCAAATGTAATCCCCAGTGTTGGAGATGGGACCTGGTTGGAGGTGATTGGATTATGGGGGTGGTTCCTTCATGAATGATTTAGTATCATCCCCTTGGTGATAAGTGAGTTCTCACTCTGAGTTCACAGGAGATCTAGTTGTTTAAAAGTGTGTGGCGCCTTCCTCCTCTCTCCTGCTCCTGCTCTTGCTATGTGACATGCTTGCTTTCCTTCACTTTCTGCCATAATTGTAAGATTTCTGAGGCCCTCACCAGAGGCAGATCTTGGAGCCATGCTGGTATAGCCTGCAGAACTGTGAGCCAATTAAACCTCTTTTCTTCATAAATTACCCAGCCTCAGGTATTTCTTTATAGCAATGCAAGAATGGCTTCACTCATTTAGATAAATTAGAGTTAGAAATAGACAATCTGAATAAGCATAGATCTATTTAAAAGCTTGAATAATTAAAACCTTCTAGAATAGAAAGTACCAAGTCCACATGGGCTCACTGGTGAATTCTACCAAACATTTAAGAAAGAAATTATAACAACAATTCTCTGCAATCTCTTCCAGAAGATAAAACAGAGAGAATATTCCTAACTCATTCTGTGGGGCCAGCATTACTCCAATATCAAAACCAGGCAAAGACATTACAAAAAATGAAAACTACAGATCATTATCTCTCATGAACACAGATACAAAAATCCTCACCAAAATATTATCAATACAAATTCAATAATGTTCCAGGTATACAAGGCTAGTTCAACATTCAAAAATCAACTAACATACTATATCACATGAACAAGCTAAAGAAAGAGAATCACATTGTCATATCAATAGATGCAAAAAAAAGCATTTGACAAAATTAAACACCCATTCATAATAGATAGTCTCAGCAAACTAGAAATAGAGGGATACTTTCTCAATTTGGTAAAGAACATCTACAAAAAACCTACAACTAACATTATACTTAAGAGAAGATAGAAGCTTTCCTGCTACAATTAGGAACAAGCAAGGATGTCTTTTCTCACCATTGTGTCTTAACATTATACTAGAAATCCTAGCTAAGGAAATAAGACAAAAGAAATAAAAGGTATACAGATTGGGAAGGAAGAAGTAAAATTCTGTTTACAGATTACATGATTGTTTCTGTAGATAATCTGAGAGAATCCATAAAAAACTCCTGAAACTATTAAGTGATTACAGCAAGGTTTCAGAATACAAGGGTAATACCCAAATGTCAATCACTTTCCTATATACCAACAATGAACAAGTGGAATTTGAAAACTAAATCACAATATTATTTACATTAGCACCTAAGAAAAGGAAATAATTAGGTATAAATCTAATAAAATATATATACGATCTATATGAGGAAAACTATAAAGTTCTGATGAAATAAATTAAAAACTATATAAAAGGAAAGATATTCTATGTTCATGGATAGGAAGACTCAATATTGCCAAGATGTCAGTTCTTCCCAACTTGAATTACAGATTCAATGCAAATTAATCAAAATCCCAGAAATTATTTTAAGGATATTAGCAAATTATTTTAAGGATATTAAAAGACCTAGAATAGATAACACAATATTAAAGGATAAAAACAAAATCAGAACCCAATTTGAGTTACTATAAGGCTACAGTAATCAAGACAGTGTAGTATCAGTAAAAGAATGAAATAATAATAGATCAGTGTAACAGAATATAGCCCAGAAAGAGATTCACTTAAAAATAGTCAACTAATCTCTAATAATGAAGCAAAAAAATAAAATGGATAAAATATAGTCTTTTTAACAAATGGTGCTGGAACAATTGCACATCCGCAGGCAAAAAAAAAAACACAAAAAACTAGACACAAATCTTTCATCCTTCATAAAAATTAACTCAAAACGGATCATAGACCTAAATGTAAACTGCAAAACTTTAAAACTCCTATGAGATAACATAGGGAAATATCTAGATAACCTTGGGCATAGTAATGATTTTTTTACATATAACACCCAAGGCACAATCCATAAAGAAATAATTGATAAGTTTGATCTCATTGAAATTAAAAATGTCTGCTCTGCAAAAGACACTGTCAAGAGATGAGAAGAAAAGCCACAGACAAGAAGAGAACATTTGCCAAAGACTAATCTGGGAAAAAGTTGTTATCCAAAATATATGAAGAGCTCCTGTATTCAACAGTAAGAAAACAGCCTGAATAAAAATGGGCAAAAGACTTGAACAGACATTTCACCAAAGGTGTACAGATGCCAAATAAGCATATGAGAAGATGCTCAACATCATCAGTCACAGAGAATACAAATTAAAACAATGAGATACCACCACATGTAGTTAGAATGGCCAAAATCCAAAACACTGACAACACCAAATGCTGGTGAGAATGTGGAGCAACAGGAATTTTCATTTATTGCTGGTGGGAATTCAGAATGGTACAGTCACATTGGAAGACAGTTTGGCAGTTTCTTACAAAACTAAACATACTTTTACCATATGATCCAGCAATGGCATTCCTTAGTATTTACCCAAAGGAGTTGAAACCTTATGTCTACACAAAAACCTGCACATAAATGTTTATAGCAGCTTTATTCATAATTGTTAAAACTTGGAAACAACCAAGATGTCTTTCAGTAAGTTAATGGATAAACTGTGGTACACCCAGATGATGGAATATTATTCAGCGCTAAAAAGAAATGACTTAAACCATAAAAAGAGATTAAGGGAAATTAAATGCATACTGTCAAGTTAAAGAAGCCAATATGTATGGTTCCAACTGTAGAACATTCTGGAAAAGGCAAAATTATGCCAACAGTAAAAGGATCAGTGGTTGCCAGGGATTAGAGGGGAAGGGGTGGTGAATAGGTGGGGCACAGAGGTTTTTAGGTAAGTGAAAATACTCCGTATGATACTGTAACAGTGGATACATGTCATTATACATTTGTCAAAACCCTTAGAATATAAAATACCATGTGTGAACCCTAATGTAAACTATGGATTTTGGCTTGTAATGATATATCAATGTAGGCTCATCAGTTATAAAAAAATATATAGCATTCTGGTGGGGGATGTTGAAAGTTGGGAAGGTTGGGGGCAGGGAGCAGGGGTATGTAGGACATCTCTGCACCTTCCACTCAATTTTGCTGTGAATGTAAAATTGCTTTAAAAGTATTCTATTAAAAATATTTACAGAAGCATAAAATATAAAATGCCTAGAAATAACTCTGACAAAAGATGTCCAAGACCTCTATATGAAAATCATGAAGCATTATTGAGAGAAATTAAAGACCTATGTAAGTAGAAAGACATACCATGTTCATATATCGTATACTTAATATTGTGAAGATGACAATTTTTCTCCTGTAGTCCACAGATTTAATGCAAGCCTGTGATTCTAAATTTTATATGAAAATACAAAGGCTTAAGGATGCCCAAGATACTCTTGAAGAAAAGTGAGAGGATTTGCTCTCCAGGATGTGAAGACATATTAGTTCTAGTAATTAGGACAGTTTGATATGTTTTTATTTTATTCTAAAGTCACAGTTTCTAATTGTACATATTTATGGGGTGCCAAGTGATGTTTTGATATAAAAATACAATGTGGAATAAAAAATAAAGCTAAGTAACATATCTATCACCTCAAATACTTTAAACTTTTTGTGGTGAGAACTTTCAAAATTTAGCAATTTTAAAATGTACAATACACGATTATTAATTCTATTCACTATGCTATGCAATAGATATTTAAAAAACCTTATTCCTCCTGTGGAACTGAGATTTTGTTTCCTTAGATCATCATCTCCTCATTTGCCCCACTCCCAGCCACCATTCTGCTCTCTGCTTCTATGAATTTGATTTAGATTCCACATATGACTGAGAACATGCAGTATTTGCCTCCCTGTGCCTTGCTTATTTCACCTAGCATAATGTTCTCCAATTCCAACTCTGTTGTCACAAATGGCAGAATTTTCTTCTTCTTAAAGGCTGAGTAGTAGTCTGTTATTTATATATACCACATTTTCTTTATTCATTCATCTGTTGATGGACACGTAGATTGCCTCCATAACTTGGCTATTGTGAATAACAGTGCTACAATAAATGGAAGTCTAGACATCTCTTTGACAAACTGATTTCAAATCTTTTGGGTAAATACCTACAGGTGGTATTGCTGGGTCATATGGTAACTCTATTTTTATTTTTTTGAGGAACCTCCATAGAGTTTTCAATAATGACTGTACTAATTTACATTCCCACTAACAGTGTACAAATGTTCCCTTTTCTCCATATCCTTGCCAACACTTACCTTTTGTCTTTTTTTTTTTTTGAGATGGAGTCATCCAGGCTGAAGTACAGTGGTAAGATCTTGGCTCACTGCGACCTCTGTCTCCCAGGTTCAAGCAATTCTCCTGCCTCAGCCTCCTGAGTAGCTGAGATTACAGGCATGTGTCACCACACCTGGCTAATTTTTGTATTTTTAGTATAGGCAGGGTTTTACCATGTTGGTCAGGCTGGTCTTGAACTCCTGACCCATAATCTATCTGCCTACCTCGGTCTCCCAAAGTGCTGGGATTACAGGCATGAGCCACCGCACTCAGCCACCTTTTTGTTTTTTTATAATAGCCGTGCTGACAGGTATGAGATGATACCTCTCTGAGGTTTTGATTTGTATTTCCCTAATGATTTAGCAATGTTGAACATTTTTTTTTTTTGCATATCTGTTTGCCATTTGTATGTTTTCTTTTGAGAGATATCTATTCAACTTGTTTCCCCATATTTTAACTATTTTTGTTCTTGCTATGGAGTTGTTAAAGTTTCTTAAATATTTTGGATATTAACATTTTATCAGATGTATGGCTTGCAAATATTTTCTCTCAATATTTAGGTTGTTTCCTTTGCTGTGCAGAGCTTTTTAGTTTGATGCAATCCTATTTGTCTGTTTTTGCTATTGTTGCCTGTGCTTTTGGGGTTAAATCAAAAATATCATTGACCAGATTAATGTCATGTAGTTTTTTTCCCCTATGTTTTCTTCTATAAGTTTTACAGTTTGTGGTCTTACTTTTAAGTCTTTAATCCATTTTGAGGTGATTTTTTGTATATGGTGTAAGATAAGGGTCTAATTTCATTCTTCTGTCTGTGCATATCCAGTTTTCTTAACACCATTTATTAAAGAAACTAGCCTTTCTCCATTGTGAATTCTTGGCACATTTGCCAAAAATCAATAACTGTAGATGTGTGAGATCATTTCTGGGCTCTCTGTTCTGCTCCATTAGTCTATGTGTTTAGTTTTTCACCAGTACCATGCTGTTTTAATTACTATAGCTTTGTAGTATGTTTTGAAATCAGATAGTGTGATGCCTCTAGCTTTGTTCTTTTTGCTCATGATTGCCTCAGATATTCAGGTTTTTTGTGGTTCCATATGAAGTTTAGTACTTTTTTTCTATTTCTATGAAAAATGACATTGGAATCTTGATAGGGATTGCATTGAATCTATAGATTTCTTGGACAGTTTTTATATTCAGGCAAGGTAGAACAATGGAATAGAGTAGATCATTCTCAAACAAACTCACAAATGAACACGATTTATGACAAGGGTGGTACTATAGAACAGTGGGAAAAGGAGTATCTTTCCAACAAATACACTTGGGACAATTGGAAACCCATATAGAAAAAATAAAACTTGACCACTACCTTCTGTCCAATAAAACGTCCATTCCAGGAGACTAGGCTTAAATGCAAAAGGCAAAACAATAAAGCCTTGAAAGATAATATAGGACAATGTCTTCCCTCAGGGCTGGGAAATATTTTTAAAAGAGACACAAGACAAAAATCTTAAGAGTTATAAATTGGGCTTTATGAAAATTAAGAACCTCAGTTCATACAGAGACACCAATTAAGCAAATGAAAAACAAGTCTTGACTGAAGGAATATATCTCAACATATGTAACTAATAAAGTCCTCTTAACCAGGATATATAAAGAATGAGTACAAATAACTAAGAAAAAGGCAGACCTTGGGAAATTGGCCAACAGACTTGAATAAGTAATTCACAAAAGAGGATATCTACACAGCCAAGTAATATATGGGAAGTGCTTGACTTCACTAGTAACTAAGAAAATGCCAATTAAAACACCATGAAGTATCCTGACCCCACCCATCAGAATGACAAAAATCAAACTGGCTGATAATACCAACTTTTGCAGATGATAAAGAGCAAAGGGAATCCTCAGTTAGTCTTGATGAGAGTAAATTGTTTTATTTCCCTTTGGAAAGCAGTTGGTCATTACTTACTGAAGTTGAAAGTTTGTGAACCCTATGACCCATCAATTCCAAATACATGCACGAAGGCCCCCAAAGTCATATATGTACAGGATCCCGTTTATGGGCCTTCCCAGATTGCTCTGGACATTGTCAAGTCCCCAGAATTGATTTTATAATAACAAAGAAGGCTGCGCTCCCATCCTAGGAGGGGACATTTCATGCGCAGTCACTGATAAGCAAGACCTTAAGATAACTTAGTCTTCTTTGCCTTCCCGGGTTCATCCCCTGACAAAGGCGATGTCAGACTTGTACTGTGCACTAAATTCCCACAGCCCAGCGGCTCCGGCTTTTTCGGTAAAATTTTTAGGCAGAAGACGAGGTGGGTTTTTCATTTGGTAATCGCCCTTCAGAAAGGAGCTAACTTCAGGATGCCGATGGTTTTGTTTCGTAACAACGCTAGATGGAGCTCCTTCTTCTCATTCCCTTTTGACTCTCGCCAGCAGCGTGGGCCCCACAGTTTCTCACAACCCTGAGCGGGTGCCCTTGCACTCCCCGCAGGACAAGGACACCGCCGTCCACCACCCAGGAATTAAATCGTGATGTCTTTACTCTGGGGGAGGGTGGAGTGCTCCTTTCCCTCAGGACAGCTAAGAGGCTTACGGGGTGTTCTAGTCAGCTTCGTTCTTCTGCTTCTAGCACGCGTGAGATCAAATCATTTCGAAACCTACAGTTCACTGCCTTTTCCTTAGAGACCGGAGGGAAGCGGAATCCAGGAATTCCCTCTCCCGCCACTACCTTGATTATAACCTTCTAAGTAGCAAATATCTCCCCCTAGCATACAAAGAAGGACTCAATACATTTTTATTGTTCACTGGAAAAATAACATTACATCATCGTAGGGAAAGGGGAGATAATTAGCAGGAGGAATGAGTAAATGATTGGCCTGTAACCCACACGAACTGGGGTCACTCTGCTCCTGGCCGACCTAGATCTGCACCCGCGCCCCCAAAGCTTCTTGTAAATTCCTGATGGGAATAGCCTCGGCTTCAGGGTTGCCTCTGCAAGGCAACCATTCATTCTTAGGTAGAGCCTCCATTCACCAACATACACTCTGCCTTATTATTCTCATCTATTTATCTGTTCAGTTATTTATTGTCTGCACTCCACCAGACTGAGTTCCCATGGACTTCGTGTATCTAGTTCAAGGCATGGTCCTCATGCCCTGGAATAGTCCTAGGCATATGTTGGGTACTCCGTGCTTGCAGAGTGAATGGTTCTGTGATTCCAAGCTCCATCTGGATCCATTTTGTTTATAGGTCTTTTCACGCCTGTATATGCTGTCTGCATTCCACAGTTTGTCAACTTGTCTGTGGAACTCTAGCCCTTCCTTTGGTGCCCCTGACAAATCTCCCATAGAAGGTATCTTTGATGTGAAAACCTCCACTGAAAATTTGGGTAGAAAGAGGGAGCTACATAGAGGTGACCAGATAGTCTAACCCTCAACATTCATGTTTCCTGGATGTAACAGTCTCGTCTCCCTCCCCGTCACTGAGATCATCCATAATGCCCCATCCCATGGGTCCCTCTGGCACCTCAGGATCTTGCTGCCACCTCTCTCTTTTCATCTCTCTTCCATTTTTCAACTCTCTTCATACTTTTATGCTGAATAACTCAATTCAACTCTTCTAGATCCTTCTCTGGGCTCAGCTTGGCCATCTAAAGCCTATCAATGTACTAGCCAAACTAAGGAGTCATTTCCCTTAGAAAACCTAAAGTTCAGAGAAAGAACAGTGTTTCCTTATAATAGCGTCCCCTTTCCTTTACAACCAAGATGTTCATCAGTTTATCTAATTCTGTAACTTTGCCTTTCTGTTCCCCAAAATAGTTAGAATAAATACCCAGGATAGGATAAATATCCTATCCTCCAACAGTTTTAGCTAGAATAAAACTGATTTAAAAGATGACAGATGCAGACCTTGAGGTAGAAAAATAAACCCCTAAAAGTCTGGAGCATAAGGCTAAGTGTAGAAGTGGGGAGAGACAGGGAAACTTTCCCTTACTTTGCCTTGATGATCGCCTAAGACGTATGTTGTATTTATCAGCCTAAGATCTTTATTCATAGGTGGGAGGAGTTGAAAAGAGTCATCATTTCGATTCTTGAATTTCCTTTGCACCCCATAAGCCTCCTTTGGCCTTTTATATGTGTTAAGTAAAGCTAGCTGCTGAAACAGATTCACCTGGAATCTCAGAGACTAAATAAGGTTTATTTTCTGTTCACATCAGAGTCCAAGACACATTGTATGGCCTTCCATGTGAACATTCAGAGGCTCAGCCGCCTTCCACCTTGTGATTCCTCTTCCTCTGCGTCCTCTCAGTAGTGGGCAGTTAGGGAAACAGACTGTGGGAAATACATCTGCTGCTTACCCACTTGGTCTTTTACAAAGCTCTTTTGCTCACATTTTATTGTGTGAACCAATTCATTGGCATAAAGGTTGATGAGGCTGGGAAATGTAGCTCCTGACTGTCTAGGAAGAACATGGGTTTTTGGCAGTCAAATAGCTGTTTGTCACACCCTGAAGGCAAATTTTCATCTGGAGAGTAGTCTCACGTCATTGGACTTCCTACCTTTTTCTAGCATTATTTTTTATTGTTTTAATCATGAGGCTTCTCTCCATCCTGTATAAGCCCCCCAAATGCTTTCCTTTCTCTCAGACTTGTAACCCACTTAACACCTTTCTTCTCCCTGAAAAAGTTCACTTATTTATAGAGGGGCATTTATACATTGACCTGTTTCTTGACTTCAGTCTTTCTCTCGTTGGCCAAGATGGTGTCTCAGTTTCTGATTCCTCTTCATGAATGCACTGGACTCAAAGAATCCTGATTCCTCCTGCTCAGCCAGAGGCAGCATTTCCCAGCCTCGCCTATCCATTCATCCACTTATGGCTAGTTGGGCCACGTGACTAATTCTTACCAATGGAATGTGAGCAGAAGAGTTTTGGAAAGACCCACGTGGTTAGGAAGCAGATGTGGCCAGGTGTGATGGCTCACGGCTGTAATCCCAGCACTTTGGGAGGCTGAGGTGGGCAGATCACCTGAGGTCAGGAGTTTGAAACCAGCCTGACCAACATGGTGAAACTCCGTCTCTACAAAAAATACAAAAACCAGCTGGGTGTGGTGGTGCGTGCCTGTAGTCCCAGCTACTCAGGAGGCTGAGGCAGGAGAATTGCTTGAACCCAGGAGGCGGAGGTTGCAGTGAGTTGAGATCTTGCCACTGCACTCCAACCTGGGTGACAGAGCGAGACTCCATCTTAAAAAAGAGAGAGAGGGCCGGGCGCGGTGGCTCACACTTGTAATCCCAGCACTTTGGGAGGCCGAGGCGGGTGGATCACGAGGTCAAGAGATCGAGACCATCGTGGTCAACAAGGTGAAACCCTGTCCCTACTAAAAATACAAAAATTAGCTGGGCATGGTGGTGCGTGCCTGTAGTCCCAGCTACTCAGGAGGCTGAGGCGGAAGAATTGCTTGAACCCAGGAGGCGGAGGTTGCGGTGAGCCGAGATCGCACCATTGCACTCCAGCCTGGGTAACAAGAGCGAAACTCCGTCTCAAAAAAAAGAAAAAAAGAGAGAGAGAGAAGCAGATGTACCTTCTCCATAGTTACATTCCCATCTGCCAGCCACTGTGCGGAAGAAGCTGCTACGTGGAAGGGATGGGGGTCTGAATGGTTACATGGGCTATACGACCTGCATGGCCTGCTGCGCCACTTTCACGAGGACAGCTTGGGGCTTCACAGAATGGTATCAGATATACAAAAGTTAGCCTCTGACACCACCTCATCTCCTTTCTAACTTCTGCTCTCTCATCTGGCCACTGTCCCCTGGTTTTCTAGATTAACAGCTAAAAGCTTAAGGTATGAGCCTCTCAAAATTGTTTCTTTAATAAAAGACTTGAAATCGGAAAAGACTTAAAAACTCTTGAGGATGATATGGAATTATAGGCGCTGTGATAGGGAGGGAGAGAAAAATAGTTTTGTAAAAGGTACTCACCATAGCCTCTTAAGCCTTCTGCAATGATCAGTATCTGTCATTTATTGACATTACCACATAAGAACTACCACATGCTTTGATTGAATCTTTTTCTACAAACTTACAAGGTTGATTTAATGTTTGTCTTCTCTAACCTTTCGATCTCCGAATTGAGGACTATTGCTGGGAAATCTGCCAAGCTGTCTCCCTCTTCTTCCCTTACTTGGGTTAAAACATCTGCTTATTTTCCTCAGGCATCATAGTTGCATTCTTTTCTCTCCATTCCACTGGACTATAAACTGGTGTCTGAGAACATCTCTGTCTGTCTGCCACCTATCTGCCTACCTATCTAGTTCTCTGTTCATGTTCAAAGAGCTTTGAAGCAGCCTTCTTATACATATTTATAAATCCCACAGAACTTAACTGAGCCACTTGTCCATAGAAGATGCTTAATAACCATATATTTGAATAATGGATGAATTCCAGTTTTCTAAGTTTTACATTCTAACTACTCGTGTAGTTACTAAACCTAACTGGGTATCAGAATCAAGTAGGAGAATTTGTTGCTATATCAAGATTTCTGAGGTTGGGTTTTAGAAATCCTTATTTTTAACTACCACCCCAAGAGATTCTGAAGCAGCCAGCCTGTTTCCAGCCTGCAGACTGGCATTTGAAAACCGATGGGCCACGCTATCTTTCCTCACCCCAGAATCCTATAATATCTCTTCTTCCCTCCATTATCCATCCTGCCCTAGCCATCTTCTCTTAGCAACCAAAAACCAGTAACTGAATTGGTCTATCCCGAGATTCTCACCATGAGACAAAGATGTGTTCCCAATGTCTTTAGCAATTAGCTCTGCTAGACATCAAAATGTTCCCCTACCAATCAGTTCTTACCTGCAAGCAGGTGACCATTTCTACAACTCAAATACAAACCTGAGATCTATTTCCTGGATACCTTTCACCAGGTTGCTTATTTTGCCCAGTGAGAGACTCTTTCAAGTCCCCACACTGAGTTTTGCCCATAAGCTATCCTTCCTATCTACTTAGTATTTGGGAATCCCACATTCTCAGATGACCTGATTCTGCTGTTCTCTCATGCTGATCCCACCTGCAACATACTCTTCTGGGGAGCTTTTCGTAAAGAAGCTTTTAAAGTAGAACAAGTAGATTCAAGAAAATTGCCATCTGGTTTCCACGCTGCAGATGCCCACATGAGCCTTGAAAAATCTAGCTGGGGAGGAGGTGGAAGATCCTGTGGGCTGGCTGGTAAAGGAAGAAATGAGAAGGGGACATTTTTTTCCCTTAATGTTCCTACAATTGGACCTAATCACCATATATACTCTCACCTCAAATATGTCTCACCATAATTTGAGAGAGAGAAAGAATTATCACTATTAGGTGAAGAGTGTGGAACATCTAAAAGCTTAAGACAGCAACCTTATTTTTATATTCTATAGTCTGGAGACACACATTGTATGGCCACCTTCATAGCTCTTCAGAGATGCCCAAGAATGGAATTCTTATCTAATCACTCCCATTTTTTCTTTTTCCTCTCTCTTATGCTTTCTGGCCAAACTCCTGGTGTGACTAAAGGAACAAGATTTTCCAGCTATATGTAGGCATGTATATGCCACTTTAATTATATATATATATACACACACACATATACATGAAGTATGGGATTATTTTCTATATTTGCTAAAGACAAAGTAGAAGTCAGGCTATAAAAACTTAATTTGATTTCTAAAATACAGAGTTTTAGAGGTAAACAAAATCCTAGAGATTATCCAATCCAACCAGGCCTTTTGTAGGGATAAAGTTGAAACTCAGAGAGAAAAAGTGAACTGCCTAAGTACATACAGTTAGGTAGGATTCGATCGTGGTGGCCTCAGTGATGAGCCTCTCAGATCACTCCTAAAGTAGAAAGATTGTTCCTCTGCCACTGGGAGGGCAGTTGTCAGGCAGCCTTCAACTGTCAGCTTTGTTAGGGTTCGTCTCAGCAGCAGAGAGTGGCCTCACTCAGGATCAGGTGTTTCCTGGGGCAGCCCATATACAACAACTGATTGAGATCACAGTATAAAGGCCCAAGGTTTTGACCTAATGAGGAACACCTTTATGGGCCTTTTTATCTCCCGAGCTCCCTGTGGGGTTGGCTGAGGCTACCAGGCAGTCAACAGTCCTGCTTCGTGGCTTGACTTCTCCCTGTTCTTTCCTCCCACCCCCTACCCAGTGTTGATCGCAAGGACACTACTCAATAAACTTCTTCTACACTAACCTTCATCTCAGAGCGTGCTTCCCAAGGAACCCAGCCTGGAATAACCACAAAAATGAAAATTGTGTCTCCTAGCTCCTGCTAAAATGTTGGTGCTAGAAGTGTGTTTGTGTGTGTGTGTGTCTGTGGGCGTATACATGTGCCTGTGTTTGGATGACTATGTGTCTGCATGCATTCCCTGTCTCCCCATTTCCTAAGAAACTTCCCATTTGGGGAGTGGAACTGTGTCTCTTTTTTCCATCATGCACTGCCAGACTTTCGTCTCTGTAGCAAGATGGTGGTCATCTGGTCTAAACAAATGATTCATGTTGCTTAACTCAGCTTGTGCAAGATTAATAGCAACCTCACATCCTAGCTGTGAATGAATGACTCATTGAGAAAGTGAAGATCACAAGAAGAGAACTGTAAGGATTCCTGTAGTCTTCTACCTCACCCACTGACAGTGACCCCAGATAACCAGTGGATGACCAACGCCTTTCTCTCTCTCTCTCTCTTTTTTTTGCTTTGAAAATGCTTTATTCGGCAAAACTGCATACTATAAAAATGCTTTAGAAGGCAACAAGAGGAGATGTAAAGACACAAAGAAGAGTGTAGTGACACATGGCTATCAGAACACACGAAACAATCCACACTGCTTTCCCCATTTATCTAGAAAAGGAAGCTTCTAGGCTGCCTCCTCCTCAGCACATTCATTTTAGCCAGAGTAGTCCATCAGACATCATAAGAAATGCTATATCTCTTTATATTTTTCCCACCTCTACCTCCTTCATGGTTTGAAATTGCCTGTCCTCTATGAGCTAAGGCAGCCGTAGGAAAGCTGTCACTCCTTTGTGCCATCTCAGCTGCCAGCCTCCCTCCTGGTTCCTTAGCTGCCCCTTGCCTCACTCCAAACATGCTTGACCACGAGTCAAGGACAATTGCCCCCACACCCCAGCAGCTAACCCTGGGCAGTACTTCTTCCTTTTTCTTTATGCCTTTCCCATTTCACTGAGTATCATTGACTAGCTGAATGATCTCGGATAGCTTGCTTAAGTTCTCTGACCCTCAGTGTCCTCATCTGGAAATGTGAAGCATGGTACTGCCTTGCAGGGTTGTTGTGAGGGCTTAACAAGATCATGGCTTTGGCCACAGTGGACGTCCAACTCCTGCAGCTCTTCCTTACTGGCAGGGAGACTCCTGATCCAGTCTGTCTATGTTAAACTTCCTTTCTCAAACACTGTCCTGCCCTCTCCCATATACCTCTTCTTAGCAGAGGAGGAATAACATTCATAATGCTTTCTCTATTTTCTTTAGTTCAGAAGAAATGTCCAGGTTGTATGATCAACTGGAAAATAAACCTACATGTACAGTGCATTACTTCAATAAGACCAAAACTTACCCAGAATTCTGTTGTTCTTAAGGGTATCTGTATCAATTATTATGCACATGTAAAATAGCTGCACATTTAAAAAATATTCTCACAAATTTGACATTTGAAAGGGAATTATAAATGTACACCACATTTTTAGCCACTTTGCTGATTACTTAGGTATTTTCACCTCTCTCTGCCCTTGCTGTGTATTTCCCATGAACATTACATTGTACGCATATTGACACACAGACATTTTAAAGTCTCTCCGTTTTGAGCCATTCTTCCTTGAAGATTTCTCACCACCATCCCCTGTCTACTCCTCTTAAGAATGAAAATATCAGGGGGATAGGGGAGCAAATCATATAACTAAAAAGAGAGTTGCATATTTGATGAACAAATAGCATTGCTGGGTTATAGAAAAGATAAACTATTGCTTTGAAATATGTGGCCTTGTTCTAAGGCTAGAAGGCCCTGAATCTGTTTTTCAACTGAAAATAATGATGGAAAAGAAGGAAGAGGAAAATACTGAGGAATGAAACTAGAGGGAAGTATTTAAAAATTTGGTATGTATTTTTTTTTTTGAGTAAAATCATAAAGCTGAAAGTTGATAAATATGGCAAAGCAGAAAAACAGCATATTATGGAAGATTTTCCTATGGCTTTGGTAATGCCATCCACCTTATCAAACACATTTCAATACTGGGACTCTTTTATTTTTGTTTCTAAGTCATTATCATTCTGTTTTATGTTGGGGAATTTATTTACCAATAGCACAGTTTTTTTGGTTCAAATCCTATCCTCCAAGTTTCTAACAGGAACTTCGTAGGATAAATACAATAGTTTTGGCAAGATTTACATAATGAGAATATAGGACGTCTTTTTCCTATACTATAGAGTGTCAATATGTTTGCTAAGAAGAATGAACATTTATGGAATATTAAGTCTGTGCTGAACACTGTTCTAAGAACTTACACATATTAGCTCATTAATTTTTCAAGAAACTCTTGTGAGCTGGGCACTTGACTTTACAGTCGCATTACATTTTGCACATTATAGTTCTTCACTTGGCAGTAGAAGAAATTGAGGTAGTAGAAACTGATTTGGCAGGCAGCTATCTCTGCTTCTGGTTTTGACTGTGCCATGACTTGGGTCATGACCTTGAGCCTCACGGTTCTGAACTGTCAGCTTCTCATCTGTAAAATGGAGACACTCCATCAAATCATCTCAAAGAACTCTTCTTCCTAGAAAATACCCTGATTTGGGACTGCTATGTTTTGTTCCTAGGAAACTAAATTTTGGAATTCCTGAAACATTTTTTGGTATTTTTTTAAATGGAAAATGAAGACTCGGGTGATTCAAACCTCAGCATTTGTCAAGGTGCAGAATGATGTTGCCTGCAGAGTTTGTCTAGGGAATGATGAATTTATTTATTTATTTTTGCCCTATTCTGCTATCCAACATTAGAGCTTATACCTTCTGGGACACTAACTGTATTTTTTTTTAATAAGTTACTGGAGTACAGGTGATGTTTGGTTACATAAGTTCTTTAGTGGTGATTTGTGAGATTTTGGTGTACCCATCACCCATGTATACATTACACCATATTTGTAGTCCTTTATCCCTCACCCCCTCCCACTCTTCCCCCCAAGTCCCCAAGTTCCATTGTCTCATTCTTATGCCTTTGTGTCCTCATAGCTTAGTTCCCACATTATCAGTGAGAACATAAGATGTTTGGTTTTCCATTCCTGAGTTACATCACTTAGAATTAGTCTCCAACCTCATCCAGGTCAATGCAAATGCTGTTAATGCATTTCTCTTTATGGCTATCTAGTATTCCATTGTATATACATACCAGAGTTTCTGGTATATTTTACATATACGATAGTATTCCATTGTATATACATACCAGAGTTTCTTTATCCACTTGTTGATTGATGGGCATTTGGGTTGGTTCCACAATTTTGCAATTGTGAATTGTGCTGCTATAAACATGCATGTCCAAGTACCTTTTTTGAATAATGACTTTTTTTTCCCTGTTCATAGATACCCAATAGTGGGATTGTGGGATCAAATGGTAGTTCTACTTTTAGTTCTTTAGGAATCTCCACACTGTTTTCCATAGTGGATGTACTAGTTTACATTCCCACCAGCAGTGCAGCAGTGTTTCCTGATCACTGCATCCACGCCAATATCTACTGGCTTTTGAATTTTTTATTATGGCCATTCTTGCAGGAGTAAGGTGGTATCATTTTTGATTGTGATTTGCATTTCCCAGATCATTAGTGATGCTGAGCATTTTTTCATGTTTGTTGGCCACTTGTGTATCTTCTTTTGAGAATTGTCTATTCATGTCCTTAGCCCACTAAGGGCCAAGGGATTGTTTGTTTTTTTCTTCCTGATTTGTTTGAGTTCATTGTAGGTTCTGGATATTAGTCCTTTGTCAGATGTATAGATTG
This sequence comes from Aotus nancymaae, assembly GCF_030222135.1. Taxonomy (NCBI): domain Eukaryota; kingdom Metazoa; phylum Chordata; class Mammalia; order Primates; family Aotidae; genus Aotus; species Aotus nancymaae. The sequence goes on along the minus strand of NW_026988431.1, from coordinate 43,678,666 downwards.
TAAAGATTTTCTCCCACTCTGTGGGTTGTCTGTTTACTCTGCTGACTTCCTTTTGCCATGCAAAAGCTCTTTAGTTTAACTAGGTCCCAGCTATTTATCTTTGTTCTTACAGCATTTGCTTTTGGGTTCTTGGTCATGAAATCCTTGCTTAAGCCAATGTCTGGAAGGGTTTTTCCAACGTTATCTTCTAGAATTTTTATAGTTTCAGGTCTTAGGTTTAATCCCTTAATCCAGGAAATGATGAATTTATATTTCAAGCAGGAAAGAATAAGAAATTGGGGTTGAGGGAGTCAATGTTCTTCAAAAGAGAAAATATATATAAAAGCTTAGAAGAGGGTAGGATGTGGAAAATATTTCAAGGATAGGTAAGTGAGGGATACAGCGGGGAAGTTGAACACCACAACATATTTTTCCTTTGAGAAGACCATCTGCTGAAATTCTGAACATGAGAACAAAGTGGGATTTGAAGGATCTGGAATAAATGAAGTAAAAGAAATGCTAAGAAATCTTTAGACTGAGCAATTTCTAGACAAGTGAAGGGAAGTCATGTGACTTGTCCTGCTGGTCCAACCAAAGTATGTGAGTTCTTAGACAGCAAACTATGCTGAGAGCTCTCTAACTGAAAGGGTGTGATTGAAAGACCATAGTACAGAGAGCCCCACAGCAAGAGGGTAGGATGGATGTTGAGGAGTGCAGGCATTTGGCACTTAGGAACCGAAATAGGAGCAGAGTGTGGATTATATTACACAGAATATTATATTACACAGCATTTTAGATGAATAAATGATAGAACATTAAAACTCCTGAGATCTTATATGTCATTTACTTCTCCTGCTTCCTCTCACAGATGAGAACCCTGAGGCTCAGGAAAGTGAAGGGACTTTACAGAGATCAGAGTTCTTGAAATCGACATATTGAGTATGAAAAGTGGTATGAATTTTAGAAACAGATTTAACGTTCAAAAAATACTCTCCTTTACTCTCTTAAATATAGGAATACATTTTTCTTAAAGAATTCACTAAGTGGTAATCCTCAGACCCTTCAGCAATCATTTTGAAGGCTCTAGTATTAATTTATCACGTAAGCTTATCTTTATTGTTTTTATGATGCCTAATTTAGGGTGACGCTAAAAACAAAAGCTGTTCTAAAAACAAGAATTAAAGCAATAGAAAAGCACCGATTTGAAAAATCTAGCAAACACAAAACCCTCCTTAGAGGAAAGCAGCAATGATGCAAGGGCCTGAGAAACTGAAGCAAAGGAAAAGACAATCTACCCATGGTTATTTTTAGCAGTTGTAGTTTTAAAATTTTATGTGGCTAACGTAAAAAGTAGTCCATCAGAATGGAAATTGATTAATCACCAAAAAATGAAGAATAAAATGGTTTGTGTTTTCAGTGACTTAAAGAACGTTTTAATCTAGCTGCCAGATCTACAACGTAATATATTTCTTTACATCTCATGTTTTCAATAATGGCCAAATCTGCAAAGAGAAAAATAGAAAAATGCTTGGAAAGCAATTTTTTCTATAATTAGAAACTCAGATTTCAAGTGAGGCCCGAGAACCTTTCTCCAATAGCCAGTATAGAGTCTGCGACATGGGTCTAAGGGATGGAGCTGGGGCATCTTTCATTTCCTCTTCTATCTTAAATTAGACTGTCACTAACATTTGGTCCCTGCCTTTGAAAGAGGAGCCAGTTTCCATCCCTGCTTTTTGGCTCCTGATTCTTCATGAGGGCTCTTGAAATTACATGCCCCAGGCACTCTGTAAGAAGGCCAGGAATGAAGGGCTTTGGAACAGAAAAGGGACCTTTGTGTTTGCCTTAGTTCGTTCCTGCTGCTGTAACAAAATACCTGAGACTAGATAATTCATAAACTGCAGATATTTGTTTCTCATGGTTTTGAAGGCTGAAAATCCAGGATCAAGTGCCAGTAGGTTCCACTCTGAAGAGAGTCTGGTCTCTGCCTCTAAGATGGCACCCTGATGCCACATCCTCTGGAGGGAATGGACCCTGTGTCTTCACAGGACAGAAGGGATGGAAAGGCAAAAAGGGCTGAATACTGTGTACTGCCTCCTTTCATAAAGACCTTAATCCCATTCACAACCAAGAAGTCGTCATGACCTAATCTCTTCCTAAATGCCCCACCTCTTGATACTATGGCTTTGGGGGATTAAGTTTCTACATGAATTTTGGAGGAGACAAACACATTCAAACAACAGCAGCCTTCTTTTCCTTTGATTGAAGGAAGAAACTAGCCGTCCAGTGGCCTCTGGCATGCAGAGTGTATGAGCAGCATCTGTCCCTCTGGAGAGGAGAGGAGGGGAAGATGTCATGGCTGACATTCTTCTTGTCCCTTGAGGCTGCTCTCCACTGCACTGGATTTCTCCCAGTCAGGCCAAAAGCACTCAGGAGCTGACCGCAACCAGCTGAACAACCTGTCTTTGGAAGGAAGTCTCTCCTGGTGGCTTTGAGGACCCAAGTGGAATGAGTATCATAGGCAAATGCTGTAAGTTGGGATTTGGGCCATTTCAGAGAGTCAAATACCTCTTGCTCATATCCTTTTTGAGAGTACCTTTAAGTGTCATGTTACCCCATCTGGAGCTGCTCAGTGGCTCTTGGGCCCATTCAGACATAGCTATCCCTATAGTCAAACTCTTTCCTATTTGAGAAGAGGATCCAGATATACTCAAGAGTAGTTTTGCATTTGTCCTTTGCAGGGCTTACTGAGATGTCAAAATTTGGGAACTGGCCTGTAGAGTTTACAGCTAAGAGTTTTAGTAAAGATTTCTTTTTCAAATTCATCTCTCCGTCTCTACCATAGCTTTGTTCAGCTACCAGTGTTTCTCCTCTGGGTTACTGTGACTACTCTTAATTGGTCTTATTGTCTCAAAGCCCTCCTCTGCTGTACCACCTGAAGAATGTTCTGGAATCACAGATCTGCCTTCTATGCTCATAGCGTTGCACTGCCTACCCCTTGTTTTCTGCTGTGCATCAATGCCCTCTAGAATCTGACTCTCTTCATCACCTCCTGTTCCCACTCCTCACCTTACCACATGGGCCAGCCTTTCCCCATTTGATTTTCTGGCACATAGTACAGATTTGTTTCCAGATATCAGGCCTGATGTCACCTCCTGTGGGACAACTTCTCTGACTTCCTCCATCTGGGTTGAGCATCCCTGTCCTATAGACTTAACTGTGCCCACATCCATTGGCCTCATCAGAGTGTGAGCCCCTCGAGGCCAAGGGCTGTGTCTCATTCTCAAGTCCCCAGAGCCTGGTCCAGGACTTGATACTTGTAACAGCTCAACCCATGTTTGGGCAATGAATGAAGGGTGTCAGTGACGCTGACAACCAGAGAGGAAGAACTGCTTGCCAGTAGTAGCTAGATCTTGCTGCTTCTTCCATTTTCCTTTCCTCATTGAGGATGAATATGCCAAGACTCCCCATTTCCCCTCGGGAGCCAGGAGGAGGGTGAGGAGAGGGGAGCCTTTGTTCTTCCTCCAGATGGCTGAAGCTGGGATGGAGCCCAGCAGCTGTGTTTGGGTGGAAGGCGAGAGGGCAGATGGCCTGGTGTCTGTCTGCAGACAGCCTGAGAGGCCGCAGCCCTGGTGCAAGGCACTCTCTGTGGTGAACTCCACAGGGCAGTGGGGGCATAGAGCAAATGCCAGGGCAGGGCACTGTGCTAGCATTCACTGCTCAACACTAGCTGGTGTGATCTTGAGGCAGCAAAAAGAGAATCCTTTATGCATAAGACCCTCGTGTTTCTGGTTATGCTTTTAACATTTCAATCTAAACAAAGCCTTTTCTATATGAAAACTCTCTTAATTACTATCATTTAAACATTGGTTTAACACAGCAAGCCTCATTAGGTTTCAATTTTGTTTTCTGCAAATTTTGGCAGCCATTGAATTATTCACCCAACCGACGCTGGTGGTAGGGGGGCAGTTGGCAGAGGAGGGGAGTCTTCTTCATTGCTGAAAATATTTAGAACCAGAATATGACAACAGGCTTAATAATTTGTACTAGGACAGTAGTCAGTTACATGCTTAGACCCAAGGTGCTCACTGATGTCCTCCTATCATCAGGAAATTCTTTCTTTCTTTCTTTTTCAACAACAACAACAAAAAAAACAGGATCCCTGGAGGACCAGAGTGAGAACTAGAATCAACATTGCTACCACCTTTCCGACTGCCCCTTCTCTCTTGTTCCAAAGCCAGTCAGTCCAAAAGCCAAAACACAACGTCATACCTCTGTTCTGAGGATACATGGGTGGCTTCCTTAAGATGACAGTTTGTAATGAACACATTTATGAAATAATCTCCAAATCCAAGATTCTTTAATCATCTATTTTGATAATCTTTTTTTCTAATTAAACATTCAAGCTACAATGTGACTTAAATCACATTTTAGTTTCTGCACATAGTAAAATCGAGCATTTGAAAGATGTGATGTCATGGTGCTGTCATATTGCATAGGTATAAACTATCTTCTCCCCAAAATGATTTTTAGCAACTATAAGGAATCACAATCTGAGAATTCACTGGGGGCATCCTGGCGAGGAAAGTAGAATTGTCTTCTTTCCTGTCCCCTACCCCAAAATACACATTACCGCATACCAGGGGGAGGGAACCCCCAGCATTAGAATATTATTCTTTCAGGCACCTGTTAACAAAACAGAGTTGTGGCCAGAGGGTTCCTGGCTTTCCTTCTTGCACCTGACATCTTAGCGTCCCCTCCCCAAGGATTCCCGGCTGCCAGCTAGGCTTTGCCTGAACTGACCAACATGGCAGCTGGTAGCCACATGAGGTGACTAAAATAAAAATGTAAATTAAGCAAAATTAAATATATTAAATGTTCAGTGCCTCAGGCACACTAGTCACATTTCAAGTGCTCAGGAGGCACATGAGGCTCCCGGCTACTGCATAGGACAGCACACACATAGAGCATTTTCCTTATCGCAGAACATTCCATCAGACAGCGCTGCTTAAGACTAACTAAGCAATTCACTCCAGCATCAATTCAGGCTTGCTTGATTTTATGATTAAATTGACTCGTTGTTTGAATTTATTAATCAGTTCAGTTGGACTAACTGTGCACTCAGGCAGCTGTTGAGATGACAGAAGTGATTTGTTTCATAAAATGTTAATGGCAAGAGTACAAGTATGGACAATAGTAATAGCTGACATTTATTGAGCACTTAGACTTCAGGCGCTGCGCTAAGGACTTAACCTGTGTTATCTCATAATCTTGACAACAACTTTATTACTATCCCAGTTTAACAGGAGGGAAATTAATAGCAGAGGTGGAAAGGGTCTTTAGCATTAATCTCTTTGACCCTCTCAGTTGACAGAACTTAGAATCTGGAGTTGGACTGCCTGAATCCAATTGAGTGGCCTTGGGCAAGTTCAAGTAACTTAACCTCGTTGTGCCTCAGTTTCCTCATCTGTAATTGGAGAAAATAGTAGGCCCTAGCTGATATATTATGGTGAAGTTTCAACATGAACAGTTTGTGTGAAGTACTAAGAACACAGTAAGTGTTAACTGCTTTGATTATTTATTGCTGGTGAGGAAAATCCAAGGAGATTAATGCCCAAGGTCACACAGTCAATGAAAGCCCAGTACTCTTTCCATTATACAAACTCTTCTTGCATATAAGTCACATCGTGCCCTCCTTCCTTACCCCCATAAGCTTTCACTAGCTTGGCCCCTTTTATCTTAATCACTTGGCAGCAAACTGCTCGTATGATGAGTGACATCAGCACTTTTGCATTGGCACAGCCTGCAATGACTGTCCCATGGAAGCAGCCAATTTCCAGGGCTTTCTGGCTTGGTGACATGTGGAGAATAACCTAGATGATCTCTAAGGTCCTGTCACTCCCAGTGTTCTCAGATGATTTGAGCTAAGAAAGAAAAGGCAGTTTTCCCTATTACATTAAAAGAGGACACATCTTTTGACTCAGTTGTCTGGCTCTTAAGGTTTTTTGGGGCTTTTTTCTTTCTTTCTTTGTAGGAGAGAAATAGTTGAGAAAAAATAGACAGAAGAAAAGATTAGCTCACTAGACTAGCAACATCCTGGGGGTCACTTATACGGCACTTTTATTATATGGAGCCTCAGTTACCCACATGTGGGTTCGTTAGAGTGGTCCTGATGCCAGGCACTGCCTGAGATACTCTTTTTGGTTCATCCTTGCGCTGACCCAAGGTGCTCACATTAGAGTACTTGGTTTTCTTAAGAGGACATCAACTCACTGAGGGTTTATGTGATTGGATCTGTCTGTTCATTCATACCTGAAAATTTAAGGACTAAAGAGAAAAATTCTCTTTAACTTCAGCATCAGGAATGGCTGGGCAACTCTTGAGCAGCTGATTGGTTTTAATCTTGTAGACACTGAATATGTAATTCATAGAATTTTTCCAATCTTGTTGGCTGCTACAGCCGAATTTACAACCTATTTCTAGCAATACAGCATGGATTTGGAACACAAAACCTACCCCTGGTGGCTTTTTCATATTTTTTCCTATTGCTGTTACAGTTCTTCAATTATTTCCAGCACTATGCAGGATATAGGATATAAATAATAAAGGTAATTTCTGTTCTCATTTCAGGACCTGGAAAAAGTCCTGGGAATCCCAGTGTATTCAGTTTTCACTAAAGGGCTTAGGTCTTCTTATTTCTTAATTGCACAAAAATATAAATTGTGGGCACCACAGATGCTATTGTTCCCTGCGGTGTGGTGGAGTGTCACACAAAGCATGCTGTGCTCTAGGAGAGGGGTAAGACAAAAAGGTACTGGTTATAAAAAAGAAAAAGACAAAAGGGGGATCCCAAATATAAAAGGAAAGACTTAGAATTGAGGGGGTTAGCTTGTAGACATTGGAGATAAATTTGCCTGCATGACTGCTTTTCCATGAGCCAATCTTCAGCACTCATCAGCTCCATCTGGTACAGGTACCCAGAGAGGCTTTCTGCAGTGCAGTTTTAAAATCTACTTTAAGCGTTCTATGGCAGTAATTCTCAAGCTATTTGCATACAGATCACTGTAATGCTTATCAAAATTACTTTGATTCAGTAGATCTTGGATGGGGCCTGAGATGTTGCATTTCTAACAAGCTTCCAGGTGATGGAGATGCTATCGATTTAAGATCCACAGGTCTTAAATGGCAGAAGTTAGCAATTGGGGATTTCTGGATCATAGTCTTCTGGGTCTATGCCATCTTTTCCAGTCTTGTTAGTGAAGATCTCTGAGGCTTAAAGACGCATTACTTGGATTTCCATACATTGCTGATCATAATGTAAAATAGGGCAGTCACTTTGGAAAACAGCTTGCCAGTTCCTCAGAATGTTAAACATAGAGTTATCATATGACCCAGCAGTTCTACTCCTACATATATATCTAGGAGAATGAAAGCATATGTTTATGAATAAACCTGTACACAAATGCTTATAGCTGCATTAATTCATAATAGCCCAAAAGTGGGAATAGCCCAAATGTCCACCAATTGATGAATGGATAAAAATGTGGATTATCCCTACAGAGAATATTATTCAGCAATAAAAAGGAATGAATTACTGATACATGCCACAACATGGATGAATCCTGAAAACATTATGCTAAGTAAAAGAAGCTAGTCATAAACGGCCAGGTGTTGTATGATTCAATTTACATGAAATACCCAGAATAGGCAAATCTATAGAGATAGAAGGGAAATTAATGGTTGCCAGGGGCTTGGGGGAGGTAGAATGGGGAGTGACTGCTAATGGGTCCAAGGTTTCTTTTGGGGGTGATGATAATGTTGTAAAATTAGATTGTAGTGATGGTTGCACACCTCTGTAAATATCAAAAACCACAGCTGGGCACAGTGGCTCACACCTGTAATCCAAGCACTTTGGGAGGCTGAGACAGGCAGATCACCTGAGGTTGGGAGTTCGAGACCAGCCTGACCAACATGGAGAAACCCCGTGTCTACTAACAATACAAAATTAGCCGGGCATGGTGGCACATGCCTGTAATCCCAGCTACTTAGGAACCTGAGGCAGGAGAATTGCTTGGACCTGGAGGTTGCAGTGAGTTAAGATCGTGCCATTGCACTCCAGCCTGAGCAACAAGAGCGAAACTATCTCAAAAAAAAGCCATGGAATTGTACACTTTAAATGGGTGAATTTTATATGTGAATTATATCTCAAAGCTGGTAAGTCTTGTAGGGGTACAGGGGTGCCGAGTATCTCTTAAGAAAGCCCTGCATCCACCACCTTCTATCCAAGTAGTAGTTCTCTGCCATACCTGGGAGTTCATGCTTCCCCTTCTCTTTCTTGGGAAATCCAATACCTCATTATGTGCTTTCTCAGGTCTTGGTGATGTATCTATATTTAAAGCAATCTCATCCAGATTTTTTGAGTGTGCTAGAATATTGGTTTTTTAAAAAATAGGCTGTGAAACCTCAGAAAAATTTCAAAACCTAATCTAATGAAATGAGCATTTCATCTGATATTGCATCAGAGTGCACCCTCAGTACTACTGTCAGGAGCGTTGTGACAATAAGCCTGAGTCAGAAAAGTTATGGAAGCTCAGGTCAATTGACTTTTTCTCTTTTGCTTATTACACCTCATTTCCCATGTAGAGTCCATAAATATCTGCAAAACCAAACCAGCAAGAACATTACTCAAACTTTGCTTTAGGAAGAATGATAATTTTCTTTCATTTAATAAATATAGGCACTTACCTTTCTGTATCTGTTCTCAAAAAGCTGTGCTATTATTTGCGATAACTATGATTTGGAAATCTGCATCAGACCTAATGGATATCAATACCATTAATTTAAAGGTGGATTTTCTGTTAGAAATATACATTTTAAAATGTAAATAAAATTAATCATTTGTGCCTGCAATTGGAAAAATTAATCCTTACCTGATGTTTTTTTTGACAATGTTAGCTTTGCATGTGAATGGAGAAGCTAATTCCTTACAGGGTGTGATTGGCAATTGGCCAGTTGCCCTCTCCTTTCCCACATTCTGCCCACCCTTTCCCAACAGTCTCCATTGACTATGCCTGAAGTTACACAGTTAAAGGTTTGGTTATTTCAATGGCTTAGTTATTGCTCTATTGATCTTTTTAAAAAATACAAACACCCTCAGGAGAAGCATATTTAGCACTGTTGAATCACCAATACCTTGGCTAAACAGATTCCTTCTCAGATACTTTTTTCCCTGATAACTCAGAGCAGCACTCAGCAAAAAGGGAATCAGAGGCCTAGCGCATCCCCCAGGGTCATCAGTTACTTAGTTCAGAGCCTTAGTTTCTTTATTTAAAAAAAAAGAGAACAATGGGCCAGGATCAGAGGCTCATGTCTGTAATATCAGGACTTTGGGAACCTGAAGGAGAAGGATCATTTGAACCTAGGAGTTTGAGACCAGCCTGGACAACGTAGTAAGACCCTGTCTTACAAAACAATTTTTAAAAAAAATTATCTGGGTGTGGTGATGTAAACCTGTAGTCCTAGTTCTTTGGGAGGCTGAGGCAGAAGAATCACTTGAGCCCAGAAGTTCTTTAGGCCGCAGTCATGATCGTGCCATTGCACTGCAACCTGGGTGAGACAGCAAGGCTCTGTCTCAAATAAAACAAAACAAAAAACCCAATATAAAAATTTTAAATAAAATTTAAGCACATCAAATTTAACATTATATAAAAAGAACAGTACTTTATAACGAAGTCAGGTTTATAAGGGGCTTGCTCTTTGAAAACAGCCTTCTTCGTTCCTGATAGATTGTAACTCTGTATTTGTAAAGTCATAATTCTTTGTGAGAAGATGAATTGTATGCATGACTATTTTACTGTTGGTTACTATTGCATCTATCAATTTGGGGAGAAATGTATTAGAGACAAAATAAACTGGTTTTAATCCTAAAATAAAAGAAAAGAGAGAGAACAATGGTGGTGGTAACATCTGCCCTGCCATCCTCCCAGGTAGAATCACAGGTGGTGGGTCAGGTGACTCTGAGTTTGCAAACATGAAATAGAGCAGCATTTGAGGAACCTTCATGATGTGCTGGACACTGTTTAGGGATGCAAATAGATCATTTCACCGCAACTGCATGCAGATTTGAAAGGTCCTATTTTCTACATACTTCCTGTGGGAAAACACAAAATGGGTTAGATTTTTTTCCCAACCTCTTGTTATGAAACTTTTCAATCGTATATAAAAATTGAAAGAGGACTTTCACCAAGATGGCTGAATAGGAACAGCTCTGGAGCACAGTTCCCAGCGAGAGTGATGTAGAAGGTGAGTGATCTCCGCATTTCCAACTGAGGTACCATGTTCATCTCAATGGGACTGGTTGGACAGTGGGTGTAGCCCAAGGAGGGCAAACTGAGGGAGGGTGGGGTGTTGCCTCACCTGGGAAGTGCCGGAGACCAGAGAACTCCCCCTCCTACCCAAGGGAGGCCATCAGGGACTTTTCCAGACACTCTAGCACTCCAGCTCAGATTCTGCGCTTTTCCCAAGGTCTTTACAGCCCATAGACCAGGAGATTCCCACCGGTGCTGACAATACCAGCGTGGCAGGTTTCTAGCATAAAACTGGGCAGCCATTTTAGCCGGTGCCTCAGGTTTCCAGCAAAAAACTAGGCGGCCATTTTAGCCAGAGCCTGGAACACCTGTAAGACAGAACCACCCACTCCCCTGCAAAAGAAGGGGGCTGAAGGCAGGGAGCCAAGTGATCTGGCTCAGTGGGACCCACCCTTACAAAGACCAGCAAACTGAGTCCCACTGGCTTGAGATTTTCGCAGCCAGCACAGCAGTTTGAGCTCGGTGTAGGGAGGGGTGTCCATCATTACTGAGGCCTGTGTAAACAAAATCGCAAGGAAGTTTACACAGCAGCTGGGTGGAGCCTGTGGCAGCTCAGCAAGGCCTCTGCAGGCAGACTGTGACTAGACTCCCTCCTTGCTGGGCAGGGCATCTCTAAAAAAGGCAGCAGCCCATCAGGGACTTATAAATAAAGCCCCACCTTCCCGGGTCAGAGCACCTGGGAAAAGGGGTGGTTGTGAGTCCCACTTCAGCAGATTTAAATGTCCCTACCCAGCAGTTCTGAAGGGAGCACCAGAGCTCCCAGCACAGCACTTGAGCTCTGAAAAGGGACAAACTGCCTCCTCAAGTGGCTCCCTGACCCCCGTATATCCTCAGAGATACCTCATACAGGAGAGAGCGCTGGTTGACATCTAGTGGGTACCCTTCTGGGACAAACCTACCAGAAGAAGGAACAGGCAGCAATCCTTGTTGTTCTGCAGCCGCTGTGGGTGATCCCCAGGCAAGCAGGGTCTGGAGTGGACCTCCAGCAGTCCTGCAGCAGAGGGGCCAGACTATTAGAAGGAAAAGTAAAAAATGGAAAGAAATAGCTTCAACATCAACAGGAAGGACATCCACTCAGAGACTCCATCTGAAAGTCACCAACTTCAAAGACCAAAGGTAGATAAATTCACGAAGATAGGAAGAAACCACACAAAAAGGCAGAAAACACCAAAAACCAGAATGCCTCTTCTCCTCCAAGAGATCACATCTCCTCACCAACAAGAGAACAAAACTGGATGGAGAATGAGTTTGACAAATTGACGGAAGCAGCCTTCAGAAGGTGGGTAATAACAAACTTCTCTGAGCTAAAGGAGCATGTTCTAACCCAATGCAAAGAAACTAAGAACCTTGAAAAAAAAGGTTAGATGAAATCCTAACTAGAATAACCAGCTTAGAGAAGAACAAAAATGACTTGATCGTTCTGAAAAATACAGCATGAGAACTTTCCGAAGCATACACAAGTGTCAGTAGCCGAATCGACCAAGCAGAAGAAAGGATATCAGAGACTGAAGATCAACTCAATGAAATAAAATGAGAAGGCAAGATTAGAGAAAAAAAGTGAAAAGAAATGAACAAAGTGTTCAAGAAATATGGGATTATTTGAAAAGACCAAATCTACATTTGATAGGTGTACCTGAATGTGACGGGGAGAATGAAACCAAGTCGGAAAACTCTTTAAGATATTACTCAGGAGAACTTTCCCAACCTAGCAAGGCAGGCCAACATTCAAATCCAGGAAATACAGAGAATACCACAAAGATATTCCTCAAGAAGAGCAACCTCAAGGCACATAATTGTCAGATTCACCAGGGTTGAAATTAAGCAAAACATGCTAAGGGCAGCTAGAGAGAAAGGTCGCGTTAACCACAAAGGGAAGTCCCTCAGACTCACAGAGGATCTCTTGGCAGAAACCCTACAAGCCAGAAGAGACTGTGAGCCAATATTCAACATCCTTAAAGAGAAGAACTTTCAGCCCAGAATTTCATATCCAGCCAAACTAAGCTTAATACATGAAGGAAAAATAAAGTCCTTTATGGACAAGCAATTGCTGAGAGATTTTGTCACCACCAGGCCTGCCTTACAAGAGCTCCTGAAGGAAGCATTAAACATGGAAAGGAGCAACCAGTACCAGCCACTGCAAAAACGTACCAAATGGTAAAGACCATCAACACAATGAAGAAACTGCATCAACTAACGGGCAAAACAATCAGCTAGTATCAAAATGGCAGGATCAAATTCACACATAACAATATTAACCTTAAATGTAAATGGGCTAAATGCCCCAGTCAAAAGACACAGACTGGCAAATTGGATACAAAGCCAAAACCCCTTGGTGTGCTGTATTGAGGAGACCCATCTCATGCGCAAAGATACACATAGGCTTGAACTAAAGGAATGGAGGAAGATTTACCAAGAAAATGGAGAGAAAACAAAAGCAGGGGTTGCAATCCTAGTCTCTGATAAAACAGACTTTAAACCAACAAAGATCAAAAGAGACAAAGAAGGATATTACATAATGGCAAAAGGATCAATACAACAAGAAAAGCTAACTATTCTAAATACATACGCACCCAATACAGGAGCACCCAGGTATAAAAAGCAAGTTCTTAATGACCTACAAAGAGACTTAGACTCCCACACAATAATAGTGGTAGACTTTAACACTCCACTATCAATATTAGACAGATCAACAAGACAGAAAATTAATAAGGATATCCAGGACTTGAACTCAGATCTGGACCAAATGGACCTAATACACAACTACAGAACTGTCCATCCCAAATCCACAGAATATACATTCTTCTCAGCACCACATCACACTTACTCTAAAATTGACCACATAATTGGATGTAAATCACTCCTCAGCAAATGCAAAACGATGGAAATCATAACAACCAGTCTCTCAGACCACAGTACAGTCAAGTTAGAACTCAGGATTAAGAAACTCACTCAAAACTGTACAACTTCATGGAAACCGAACAACCTGCTCCTGAAAGACTACTGGATAAATAATGAAATGAAAGCAGAAATAAAGACGTTCTTCGAAACCAATGAGAACAAAGACACAACATACCAGAATCTCTGGGACACACTTAAAGCAGTGTCTAGAGGGAAACTTATAGCAATAAATGCCCACATGAGAAGCGAGGAAAGATCTAAAATTGACACCCTATTGTCACAATTAAAAGATACTTTCTGTTTATGACAAATACTCCTGATTTTCTACTCATGGGAATGATGTAAGATCTCTTTTGAAAATATATGTATCTAAGTAAAGGACATGTTAGTTTAAAGAAAAATATTAATATCCTGAGGCAAGTAAAGTGAAAGGATACTTGAATGACTACATTTGGAACATGCAATTCAATACTATTGCAAGGTGTTTATTATTATCTTCTAAAAAGCTTCTATTCCAGATTATAGTATTCCAGTGCCTTCTCTGCCTTTGATAAGGAAACCTTTGGCCCTTCAGGGAGACAAACCTTTATTTGGTGTTAAGATCATATCTTTTTCCTTGGGCATTTCTTCAAGTGCAGAGCACACAACTGAAACCAGCAATCAGAGCTGTTTAAGCTTTTTTTTTCATAGTTTTTGTTTTATCTTAGGGCTTTTAAAAACAGCCAAGTCTTTCTCTTTTCTTTTTCTTCTTTTTGAAAAAAATACATTCTCCCTGTCTGTTCATGTCAATAGTGCTTAAACACAAAAACTATCCTCCTGTTTTCTTCCTTTGGGTTCTTACCTAAATATGAAACTGTACATTTTTTTTTTTGAAGATGGTGTGGAGAATTGGCAGTTGAGTTTTTTATTAGACATAATAGGCCCAAGTAGGATGCCCCCTCCCCATGTAAAAAGCCTATTTGGTTTTCTTCTTTGAACATGTTGATGTTGGATAAAGTATCTTAATAAGTAGCATATAAGGCAAAAAGATGAAAAAAATTTTTTTAATCTCAAATAGATGGAGAAAACAATTCCAAATTTTCAGGTTTTATGAGGCTAGCATAATTCTAATATCAAAAACTGCCAAGGACATTCTATGAAAGGACTATTATAGGCCTCTATGTTTTAAGAGTGACATTACAATCCCAAACAAAATAACATTAATAAATTGAATCTATTGATAAAGAAACAAGATTATACATTATGACCAAGTGAAGTTTTACAAAACTACAAAACTGCTTTATTACTCAAAAATTGATCAAAGTAATTCACCAAATTAACAAAATAAAAGAGAAAGATCATAGTATCACCTCAATATATGCAGAAAAAGCATTTGACAAAATTCAAGTTATGCATGATAAAATCTCTTAGTAAACTAGAATAAGACAGGAAATTCCTAATCTGATAAAGAGTACCTATAAAATTCTTAAGGTTAACATTACGAAAAGGGTAAAATCTTGATGTCCTTATCCTTAAGCCAGAAATAAGACAAGAATGCCCACTATCACCTTTGGTATTAAGCATTATGTTGGAGGAACTAGCTAGTTAATTAAGGCAAGAAAAAAATATATGTAAAGCTTGGAAATGAAGAAGTGACACTACTTTTAATCACAGACAATATAGTGGCACATACATACATTTATCCAATTACCTTGCTAATTTGAATCAGATATTCAATATTGTTAGGATGTCAATTCTTTCCAAACTGACCTACAGATTCAATGAAGTTCCAATCACAATTCCGGTAGATTTTTTGTGGAAATTCACAGTATTTTTATGGAAATGCAAATGGCCTAGAATAACCAAGACAACCCTGAAGAAATATGCAAAACTGAAGGATTTACACAACCAAATTTCAAGATTTGCTATAAAGCACAGTGATTCATACAGTGTGGTACTGGCCTGAAGACAGGCAAATACACCAACAAAATGAACTAGAAAGCCTAGAAATATGCCTGCATACCTACAGTTACTTGATGGCAATAACACGAAGGCAAAAGTAGAATCTTTTCAGTAACGGTGTTATGGCAATGTATATCCACATAGAAAAAAGAACATTGCCTCTTACATCAGCCACAAAATATTATTGTGAGATTGATAGTAAAAATTGCATGTGAAGGATGAAACAATAAAGCTTCTAGAAGAAACATAGTAGAATATTTTTATAAACTTGGATTAAGCAGAGATTAAATAGGACACAAAAAGCACTAACTATAAAATGTTAATTAATTGGACATCACTAAAATTAAGAACTTCTACTCATCAAAAGTCAGACACCATTAAAGGAGTGAACAGGCACATAACAGCCTGGGAGAAAATATTAACAATGCATATATCCAACAGAAGACTTACATCCAGAATGTATAAAGTATTCCTATAAATCAATAAGAAAAAAGACTAACACCCAAATAATAAGTGAGCAAATAAATTAGGTGGTGTGGTGCCACACAAGCACCTGTACTTCTAGCTGCTCAGGAGTCAGAGGCAGGAGGATCACTTGAGCCAAGGAGTTTTAGGCTGTAGTGAGCTAGGACTGCTGCACTGGACTCCAGCCTGGGCAACAGAGTAAAATCCTGTCTCTGAAAACAAAGAAACAAGAAAGGTCAGAAGACATGAGCAGACACATGGCAAAAGAGGATATTCAAATACCTAATTGTCTAATAAACATATGGAAAAGTACTCAACATTATTACTCATAAGGGAAATAGAAATTAAAACCACAATGAGATAACACTTTATACTCATCATAATGGCTAAATTTAAAGACTGATGATACAAATTATTGGTTAAGATATCAAGCAACTGAAACTCTCATATTGATGGTGAGAGTATAAATCCCTATGGTCCTGGGAAGCTGTTTGGCATTATACAGTAATGCTAAATACATAACTATATTTTGACCGAGCAACCCCACTCTTAAGTGTATATCCAAGAGAAATGAAGCCGCTGTCTACTAGAAGACATGTACAAGAATGTTCCTAGCAGCTTTTTTCGTAATAACCAAGAATTGGGAGCAATCCAACTGTCCACCAACAGAAGAAGAGGTAAATAAATCTTGGCCTATTTATACGATGGAATACTACACAGTAATAAAAAATACACAGAATGACATGTGAATCTCACAAATGTTAAGCTTAGCAAAAGAATCTAGACAAAATAGAGTACATACTTTATGATATCATTTATCTGAAAGTCAAGAAGCGGAAGATGGTATACTTCATTTCATAGCAATTAATCTCAAATGTGCACAAAAGTTACATATCTAGAGTACATAAACATCAGAGAATCTCTGTTCTTTTAGTAGACATGATCAAAAGGATCAATTCCATTAATCCTTCTGAATGCCTGCCTTACAATCTAATCACAATTTAGCTGGGAGGACTGAGTAGGAGCACAACATTCTTGCCAAAAAAAAAAAAAAAAAAAAAAAAAGCCCGCAGCAGCACGTTACATATCAGAGCCCTGTTGTGGAATAACGTTTTCAGATAACCACTGGGTGCCCACCCCAGCCCAGGATTTTCCTGTGGCTCTTCCTCCCACTCCAGCTTGTGGGGAGTTCAGTGTACTTTATCTCAGGGTAGGAGCTACACGCAGAAAGGGAGAGAAGCTTTTTTAGGTCTAAATGCCTATAGAGCCACAGCAGGGACCAGAAAGAACATAGGACATAGGACAAAAGATTTCAAAGAACACATAATGGCTCAGAGCCAGTTTTACCCCCCTCCAAACTAGCTTTACATAATTCCTAGATTAACGGCAGAAGAGGACTGGAGGGAAGTGTAAAAAGCTGCGCCCCTGAAGAGGTGCCCCCACCATTATTGTACCTCCCCCACTCTCCTCCTCTCACTCCTGCCCTGCCTTCCCTGGGGATGGAGGGAGGAGTGAAAGAAACCCAACTAGGTTTGAGGAATCCAAGTGCAGAGTGCATCTGTTCTTGCTCTTCAGGTAGAACGGGGGGTGGTAAGCCTCCCCAGTTGATCCTCCACTAGCAGGACACAGGGGCGACCATTAAAGATGGTTCTATGGAGTGTCCCAAATGAGGGACCTAAAGCAGCCTCATAAAATTCCCACATGCTCACAAGCAGAGAGGGGAGATACACCAAAAAGTAGACAAAAAAGTGGGCTGAGAGAAGCAAAAAGAGCCACACTTGGGGAGGCCCAGAAGTCAGAAATGGGGATGGATAACACCTGTGGACCGATGCGGAGAGAAAATGCTGTGAATCTTAGCAGATGCCAGCCTCATGGATGATTACCAAGAGCCAGATGTCCTTTTCCAAAGCTGTGACATAAGCCTCTTGGAACTTAGCTACAAACTCAGGGAGAAAGAGGAACCCTGAATAGACTGAGATTAAGTTTCTGTCACCAAGCAGGATGAAAGCTAAAATGTGAATTCATTGTCAAACAAAATTGTTTCTTACACAATTGGGAGTGTGTCCAGGGGTTTCTACACCTTACGCTTTTCTAGAGTGCAAGTATTTGGGTTGTGGGTACTCATCCTGCTCTCATAAGCAGCACAACAAGGCTATATGGAGACTCTGGATTTCCCTGTGCAAAACCATTTCTACTTCTAGCTATAAGGCAGTGTGAAGCAGCAGAAGAATGGGGGAGGTGGCCTCATTCACTTTTAGAATATGTGACAAAAATTTATATATGTATGCACATTCTCAGATTTCCTCTCCAAGCTCATTCAAGTGGATTCTGCCTTTGCCTATTCAACATTAGCGATTCTAGTGCCCCCTGTGAGAGAATTCTGCCTTTGCCAGAGAGGGTCTTCTGAGGTTTTTCTACAGAAGAATTAAGAGGTCCAGGGAAAAGGCAGAAGAAGATGAAGGAAGACCCATTACAGTCTTGGTGAAAGAGAGTTGGGGGTTGAGGGGGTTGCATGTGTTCAAGGTGTGAATGAAGTAAGTAGTCGGAGAGGAAAAAGTAGCTTTACAAATCATTGCTGTAGACCAATGTGTTTACTGTGTTTGAGTAGTAAAAACTTCAGACACTTTGATATTACTTTTAGATACCTGACTGTACCACGGTTGGCTGCAGTTTCAATAGGATCACAGGGACTTCACAGTCATGTTTCTTAATAATAAGCAACAGCACACCATCCACTCTGGTGGATTTAAGCTGAACCGTCAAATGGGTTTTGAGTAGAAATGGCAGGAAAGCAGGAGAACTGGGTTTGGAGCTCTCTATGTCTAGAATGATCCTAAATCTCACCCCAGGACTTCTTTGGTAAGCATGCTGCCAGCACTGCCGCTCGGCCCACTGAGTCACAAGATTATCACAGGGCTCCTCTCGGGTCTACTTGTTTCCTTCACTAACTTTGGTTCCAAGTGTGTAATGCAGGTGCATCTGAGAGGCTAAGCCTATGTCATTTGCCTGAGATCTGGGAACATGTGTGATTGTTATTTTTCAGCTTCTGTGGTGGGTGGTGGTATAAGATATGAAAGGACGGGGGAATGTCCCCAAACATCAGATGAGGTGATGGGCAAAAAAGCCAGAAAGATGGCTCTTGTCTGTCACTGAGGTTAACTGCCTTAGTGGTTAAACTAACTAACTACCTTAGTTAAAAACCTGTGGGCAGAAGTTTGTTCTTTAGCATTTGTTTAATGCAGATTCCATGTTCCTTTCCCTGAGCTATTGAATCACAATCTATGAGAATGGGGTCCTGAAACTGTCATTTTAAAAATCAGCACTTCAAATGGTTTTTATGTACCTCAAGCTTTTATATACACCCCCCTCAACCCATAGGTATGTCTAACGATCACTCTGAAAATCACCATATGTTAAAAGCATTCACATACTGGGAAATAAAGTATAACTCTCTATAGGTGGTTGTAGAGTCTGTGAGTTTAGACTATAACAGGCATTGGGTTAGTTCCAATTTTACCCTGTATGTAGTTCTGCAATTTTAAAAAAGTTGCTTTTTCTCTGATATGGTTTGAATATATCTCCTAAAGTTCATTTTAAGCTCCAATGCAACAGTGTTGGGAAGTGGGACCTTTAAGAGGTGATTAGGTCATAAAGGCTCTATGCTCATGAATGGATTAATGTTGTTATCTAAGGAGTGGGTTCATTACCATGAGAGTGAGTTTTTTATAAAAGTGAGTACATCCTTGCTCTTTTTCTGTCTTGCTCTGTCTCACCCCCTTGCCTTTTGCCATAGTATGATGCAGCAAGAAGGCCCTCACCAGATGCCAGTACCTTGATCTTGGACTTCTCAACTTCCAAAACTGTGAGAAATAAAGTTATTTCCTCATAAATTGCCCAGTCTGTGGTATTCTATTACTGCAATACAAAACAGACTAAGACAATCTGGACCCTAGTTACATCACCTGTAAACTGGGATAACAATAATATAAACCTATATTAGTTAAGGTAGGATAGGATATGCTGCTGAAACAAACAGCTTGAAGTCTTGATGGCTTAACATAGTAAAAGTTTATCTCTTTTTAATACATTTTTTTAAGAATAGCTTTAGGTTCAAAGCAAATTTGAGTAGAAGGTACAGAGGTTTCCTAACAACCCCTGTCCTGAACTTGCATAGCCTTCCCAATTATCAACATCGCACTAGAATGGTACCTTGGTTATAATTGATAAACCTATATTAACACACCATTATCACCCAGAGTCCATAGTTTACATTAGAATTCACTTTTGCTGTAGTACATTCTATGTGTTTGGACAAATGTATAATGACATGTACCCACCACTATAGTATCATACAGAGCAGTTTCACTGCCCTAAATATCCTCTGTGCTCCACATATTTATCTTTCCCTCCTCCCTAACCACTAGCAACCACTGATCTTTTTACTGTTTCCATAGTTTTGCCTTTTCCAGAATGTCAGATTGCTGGAATTACACAGTATATAGCCTTTTTGGATTGACATTTTTTTTCACTTAATAATGTACATTTAAGCTTTCTTCATGTTTTTTCATGGCTTATATCCTTTAGCACTGAATAATATTCCATCATTTAGATGTACCGCAGTTTATCCTTTCACGTACTGAAGGACATCTTGGTTGCTTTCAAGTTTTGGCAATTATGTATAAAGTTGCTTTAAATATCCATGTACAGGTTCTTGAGTGGATATAAATTTCCAATTCCTTTGGGTAGATACCAAGCAGCATGATTTCTGGATCATATGGTAAGAGTATGTTTAGTTTTATAAGAAACTGCTAAACTGTCTTCTAATGTGGCTGTGCCATTTTGCATTCTCAGGAGCAATGAATGAGAGTTCCTGTGGCTCCATATCCTTGCCAGCATTTGGTGTTATCAGTTTTCTGGATTTTGGCCATTCTAATAGGTGTGTAGTGGTATTTAATTATTGTTTTAATTTGTGTTTTTCTAATGATATATGATGTAGATCATTTTACCATATGCTTATTTGGCAACTGTATATCTTTGGTGACATGTCTATTAAGGTCTTTGACCCATTTTGTGATTGGGTGGTTTGAGTTCTTTTGCTGAGTTTTAAGAGTTCTTTTATATTTTGGATGATAGTCTTTAACTGTATTTTGCTAGTATATTCTCCTAGTCTGAGCCTGATTTTTTTATTTTCTTGAATTGTCTTTCACCAAGCAGAAGTTTCAAATGTTAAATTATTAAAATTTAACATTTTAATAATTTAAAATGTTATCAAATTCTTTATTTCATGAATTCTGTCTTTGGTGTTGCAGAGTCATTACCAAATCCAAATTCATCTAGATTTTCACCTATATTGTCTTCTAGGAATTTTATATTTTTGCATTTTATATTTAGGTCTATAATCCATTTTCTGTTAATTTTTATAAGAGTGTAAGGTCTTTGTCTAGATTTTTTGCATGTGGATGTCCAATTGTTTCAACACTATTTGTTGAAAAGACTATCTTTCCTTCATTGCATTGCCTTTGCTGCTTTGTCAAAGATCAGTGGACTACATTTCTATGGGTCTATCTCTGGGCTCTAATGGAGATAATTGATCTGTTTGTCTACTCTTTGCTAATACCATGCTGTCTTGATCACTGTATCTTTACAGTAAGTGTTAAAGTCAGTTAGTATCATTTCTCTGAGTTTGTTCTTTTCCTTCAATATTGAATTAGCTATTTGGGATCTTTTGCTTCTCCATGTAAATTTTAGAATTAGTTGTCAATATCCACAAATTAACTTGCTGGGATTTTTATTTCAGTTGTGCTGAATCTATAGATCGAGTTGGAAATAATCAACATCAACATCTTTATAATATTGAGTTTTCCTATCTATGAACATAAAATATTTCTACAGAGCTTTGCAGTTTTTCTCATACAAATTTGCACATATCTTATTAGATTTATATCTTAGTATTTCATTTTTGGGTGTGCTAATGTAAATGGTAGTGTGTTTTTAGCTTCAAATTCCTCTTGTTCATTGTTAGTTTATAGAAAAACTATTGACTTTTGTCTATTAACCTTGTATTCAGCAAAACTGCTATGCTCATTTTTTAGTTCCAGGAGATTTTTTTGTTGATCCTCTAAATTTTCCACATAGAGAATTACATAACCTATAAACAAAGACAGTTTTATTTCTTTCTTCCTAGTCTTTATGCCTTTTATTTTCTTCTCTTTTCTTATTGTATTAGCTAGGACTTCAAGTATGATGTTGAAAAGGAGAGGTGAAAGGGTATATTCTTATCTTCTTCCTGACTTAGCAGGAATCTTTGTTTCCCAGAATTAAATATGATGTCTGCTGTGGGTTTTTGTAGATATTCCATTTTAAGTTGAGGAAGTTCTCTTCTATTTCTAGAAGAAACTGAGAGTTTTTATAAGTGAGTGTTGGATTTTGTCAAATGCTTTACCTGCATCAATTGATATGTTTGTGTGATTTTTTTTTCTTCAGTTAGTTGATGTAGTAGATTACATTAATTGATTTTCAAATGTTGAACCAGGCTTGTACATTTGGAATGAATATTTCTTGCTCGTGGCATATAATTCTTTTTATTGGATTCTATTTGCTAATATGTTATTGAGGATTTTTGAATCTATGTTCATGAGTAATACTGGTCTTTAGTTTCCTTTTTTTGTAATGTCTTTGTCTGGTCTTGGTATTAAGATAATGCTGCCCTCATAGAATAAGTTGGGAAGTAGTCCTTCTGCTTCTATTTTCTGGAAAATGTAGAACTGGATTTAATTTATTCCTTAAATTTTTGGTAGAATTTACCAGTGAACCCTTCTAAACCTGTTGCTTTCTGTTTTGGAAGGTTATTAGACAGCCTTGTTATTAGAACCCTGAACCTGTTGCTTTCTGTTTTGGAAGGTTATTAGACAGTCTTGTCAGAGAGTCTTGCTCTATTGCCCAGGCTGGAGTACAGTGGTGCCATCTCAGCTCACTGCAACCTCCGCCTCCCAGGTTCAAGCGATTCTCATGCCTCAGCCTCCCAAGTAGCTTGGATTACAGGTGTGCATCACCACACCCTGCTAATTTTTGTATTTTTAGTACAGACAGGGTTTCACCATATTGCCCAGACTGGTCTCCAACTTCTGGCCTCAGGTGATCTGCCTGCCTTGGCCTCCCAGAGTGTTAGGATTACAGGTGTGACCCACTGCACCTGGCTTGGAAGGTTATTAATTATTGATTCAAATTTTAAACATGTATGTATACATATATATACACACACATATAGTATATGTATTTATATATAAACATAAATGTGTATATGCCTATTCAGATTTTCTATTTCTTCTTGTGTATGTATTTTGGCTAATTGAGTCTTTCAGTGAGTCGGCACATTTAATCTAGGTTATCAAATTCATAGGCATAGAGTTCTTCTCATGGTACTTCCTTATTGTCCTTTTAATGTGTCCGTGAGAACTATAATAATATTCCCTCCTTCATTTTTGGATTTAGTAATTTGTATTATCTTTTTTTATTTGCTAATATGGCTAGAGGCTTCTCAATTTTATTCACTTTCTCAAAAAACAAGCTTTCAGTTTTGTTGATTTTCTCTCTTGATTTCTTCTTTTCCACTTACTTTCTGCACTATTTTTATTATTTCTTTTCTGCTTACTTTGGATTTCTATTACTTTTCTTTTTCTAGTTTCCTAAAGTGGAAGTTTAGATTATTTATTTTAGATCTTTCTTCTTTCTAATACAGGCCTTCAGTGCTATAAATTTTCCTCTAAGCACTGCTTTTGTTGCATCCCACAAATTTTGATATAAGCTGTGTTTTCATTTTCATTTACTTCAAAGTATTTTAAAATTTCTCTTGTGATTTCTTCTTTGACCCATGTGTTATTTAGAAGTATGTTGTTTAATCTCCAAGTATTTCAGCATTTTCTATCTATCTTTCTGTTACAGATTTCAAGTTTAATTCTGTTGTGTTATGAGAAGACATTGTACAAGTTATATTCTTTCATATTTGTGAAAGTGTGTTTTATGCCCCTAAATGTGGTCTCTCTTAGAAAATGTTCCATGTGAACTTGAGAAGTATGCGTATGCATACTGTACTGTTGTTAGATGATGTAGTCTACAGATGTCCTTATATCTGTTTGATTCATAGTGTTGTTGAGTTGGACTAGTCCTTACTGATTTTCTGCCTGTTTGATCTGTCCATTTCCTTTACAGATTGTTTATTATTAATGTATAGAAATGCAATTAATTTTTGTGTGTTACTTTGCTGAACTCAGTTATTAGTTCTAACAGTGTTTTTAAGAAATCTTTAAGGCTTTCTACATATAAGATTATATCATCTGTTTAATATATCAGAGATAATTTCTTATCTCTGAGATAAAATCTACCAGAGATAAAATTATCTGTTTATATCAGAGATAATTTTACTTCTTCCTTTCTAATTTGGATGCTTTTTATTTATTTTTTTCTTGCCTAATTGCTGTTGCTGAACTACCAGTACTCTGTTGACTAGAATGATAAAAGTGGGTACACTTCCTGTGTTCCTGATCTTACAGGAGAAGCTTTAACTCTTTTATCATTGAGTAGGATGTGCATTGTGAATTTTTCATATATGACTTTTATATGTTGAGGTAATTTTTCCTCCCATTCCTACATTGTGGAATGTTTTCATCATGAAAGGGTGTTGAATTTTGTCCAGTGTTTTTTCTGCATCAATTAAAATGATCATGTGACTTCTTCATTTTGTCAATGTGGTATATTACATTCCACTGGAAGTCACATCAGCCAAATGAGGAGGGACTTGCAACAGTGCTTGGGTGAGGGAACTGCAACAACAATGGCTTTCTCTTTGTCTGCATCTCTGAGATCAGAAAAGAACCAATCCATCATTTTTGAGGACAGATCCTTTTCACCCAACCTGGCTCCTGCAAGCTGTTTGCAGACTGTTATGGGAACATGTGCACAGCTGCTTGTCCCAGAGTTGAGGGATGGGGGATGGGTAACTGCTACTGTGCTAAGAGCAGAAATTGACTGAAATTAACCAGCGTTTACCATCCAAGCCTTCCCCTGAAAGTTTTAAGCCTTCAAAAGACTTCTGAGTTCCAAAACCATTACATTAGACAGATTCTGCCAGTGCAATTGGTGTTTAGGTGAAAAGACACATTCCTGGTGCTTTCTACGGTGCTATCCTGCCGTAATCCTTCTCCACAGTTCTATTAGCTTTTCCTCACATATTTCAATTTCCTGTTGTTAGGCACATACTCATTGAGGATTGCCCTGTCTTCTTGGAGACCTGACCCTTTTATCATTATGTAATGCCTCTCTTTATCCCTGATAACTTTCCTTGGTCTGTAGTCTATTCTGTCTGAAATTAATATATAGCTATTCTTGCTTTCTTTTGATTAATGTTAGTGTGTTATATCTTTCTTCAACTCTTTTTTTATTCTTAATTGTTATAGCAGTTTGTTCAAAATAATAACAGAAACTGTATATTCTTATATACATGTTTATATATAAGTGAAATGAATGGCAACATGATAAAAGGAATGTCAGAGAGGAATTACAAATATTTTGTTACTATAAGTTACTTGCACTGCAACAATATAGCGTAATTTGAAAGTAGACTTGGATTTGTTATAACTGTCTACTCCAAACTCTAGGGCAACCATAAATAAAAGTTTTAAAAAAGAAGTACAAATGATATGCTAATAAAGGAGACAAAATGCTCATTAAAACCGCAAAAGGCAGAAAAAGTGTGGAAGACAAAAATAAAAATAAATCAAGGGCAACAAATAGAAAATATCACAAATATGTTAGATGTTAATGCAATTATATCAATAACAACTGTGAATATCGATGATGTGAATACACTACCTTAGACAGTTTGGGGTGCTGTAATAAATTCCCATACATTGGGTAGCTGAAAAGCAAGAGAAATGTATTTCTCACAGTTCTGGAGGCTGTAAGTCTCAGATGAGTGCCCACATAGTTGAGTTAAGTGAGGGCCCCCTTCCAGGGTGCAGACTGCCAACTTTTTGTTGCATCCTCACATGACAGAGAGAGGGAGCACAAAGTGGGTGAAGATAGGTGGCTTTCCTGGGCAGCTCTCTTTGAACATTTGAGCTCTTTTAATTGGGTGAGTTGGAGTTATTTGCTTTCAGTTGTGATGAAGAAGAGAAAGAGAGAGAGAATACAAAAAGCACTGTAGGCTATTATAGGGCCGGGCTAGAAGGGGGTGCATAACTTATGTCTGTATTTCATCTGTCAGAAGTTTGTTGCATGACCAATCTGACTGCAAGGGAGGCTGGAAGTGCCATGAAACATGGATTTGGGAGAACACCGATGGTTTTACCTACACAATCTCATAGGATTGGTGCAAGAACTAAATGAGCAACATGTATAAAGCACCCACAAATATTTTATTCTTTTATTTAGATTTTCTTCGTTTTTGTTTTTTTTGCATTTATTTTTTCTTTTTGAGATGGAGTCTTGCTCTGTCGCTAGGCTTGAGTGCAGTGGCACGATCTCGGCACACTGCAACCTTCGCCTCCTGGGTTCAAGCGATTCTCCTGCCTCAGCTTCCTGAGTAGCTGAGACTACAGGCATATGCCACCACGCACAGCCATATTTTTAGTAGAGATGGGGTTTCACAGTGTTGGGCAGGATGGTCTCTATCTCTTGATCTTGTGATCTGCCCACCTTGGCCTCCCAAAGTGCTGGGATTACAGATGTGAGTCACCGGGCCCAGCCTGTTTTTGCATTTTTGTATGTTTTTAAGGAGGATGCCGGATGACAGAGTATTTATGGTTTCATTTCATACAAATAACATGGGTACCTGAACTGTCTATTATTGTTTCTTGCTGTGCCGCCTAGCACTGGGACTAGTGACTCTGGTGGGCCGCTGGGCTACTATTTCCACAGTGGCTTTATCTGTTCTCGGAGAAACGTGTTGAGCAAGCTCAGCACAGAAAGATTTGTTGCATATCAGCAGCACTTCCAGCTCTTTGACACTGTGGAACAGGAATTTTTGGAAACCACTGGGCAGCATGTGCTTTGCTTCTTTTTGCTCCCATAACCAATGTTGGGGGTCAAGGTCTTGCCTTCGATTTTTCTCCACACCCTGTTGTCAATGCCTCTGGGTTGCTGCTATGTGGGTACATCTGAATTTGATATGTCAGTCTGACTGGTGATGGATGAACTTCTTGTCCTTTTTTGATGATCTTGGGCTTCAATGAGGAGTCTAGGGGTAGCCATGGTGCCAAGTAGGAGATGGCTTTTACCTCGGTAGGCAACACCCAGGAAGAGAGGGGAAGATAATTATTTTTAACTTTTGATACAAAATTAATAGATCTTCATTATAGAAAAATTAAATAGTATACATAAGCAAAAGAATAAAACAAAAGTCCCCAATAAACTCAACCTCTAAAGATAATTGGTATTAAAATATGAATCTTTTTTCTTTTACAAAAATAAGATTTTATTGTGCACACCATATTAGAAGTTTTCTTTTTAAAATTATCATGGACTGTGGTATAACTCCCTCGTGTTATTATACTTTTATATATCATCCTTTTCAATAACTCTGAAGTAGTCTTACAGACGTACTGTAACAGTCAAACACTATACCAAACACTGGGCATTCGTACTATTTTAATTAATACTGTGATGAACATTTTGTGCTAAACCCTTGCACATCCTCAGCTCTTTCTTTATTAACCTGGGTTTTTTTTCTACTTCATTTAGCTCTCTGTGTTTGAGCTGGGCATACATAGCAGAGAATGTCTGGCTGGTCACGCTGGTCACTTAATCAACCATGAAGATTAGAACTGGTGGAACAGGTTGGGTTTATAGCTATAAAAACCAGCCAACCCTAGCTTTGACTTTTAAAATTATTTCCATTCCCTGGAGATTATGCCCCAGCTCAAACCTTTTCTGGCATACATAGTGCAAGAATCACTTCACGCATTATCTCATACTCTTAAGAGAATACAATGTCATCTTTGCCTGAGTCAAGAGGACGCCCTGGCAGCATGGGCTATGTTACTATTTATAAAGCGTGTTCTATACATGCTAGAGGATGCCAAATGTATTAAGTCAATGAGAGTCATTTGCACAATGCATATGGGATCAGGATAAAAAATGATTTGAAGTCCTTTTTTGGTACAGAGAATAGTTTTACGTTATGTAAAATCTACAGATCAGCTTGCAAACAGAATTTTTAAAAATCTGGCAAATGTGTTTTTATAAGGACCATTCCTCTTCTTTTGGACCTTTTTTTATACTCACCTTTGATTAAATGGGGTTCAGACAGTGGTTAGTAAAGCCCTTAAATGATTGTGCCACCTACCACTATTTTAAAAACACCTCAGCTCATTGGTTACCTACACAGGATGAAGTCCCAACCCTTTAGCACTTGCAGTTTCTGTATCCTTGCAAGGCTGGTCCCAAATCTCCCTTTGCAGCTTTGTCTCTGCCTGTCAGTCCTTTCTTAGTGACCCACTATGGATTATAACACTTTATATCATGATTGGTCTAAAATCTATCTTTCCCACTCTGTAACTTCTTTTTTTATTAACCATAATATCCTGTCCCTTTCCTCTGCCTACATCTAAGAAACTAATACCTGACATACAGTAGATAATCAATAAATGTTTGCTAGTAATAATAGCTAACCAGACAAGAATGGTTAGCATTACTATGTTCTAAGACTTTTGCTTATGTTATCTCATTTAACCCTCACAACTTTATGAGAGTGATAGTATTATTATCCCCATTTTATAGATGAGTACACTAAGGCTCAGAGGTTAATCAACTTGCCCAAGATTCTAACAATGGGTGGCAGAACTAGGATTTGAACCTAGGCAGTAGTAAAGCTCCAAAATCCTGGTTCTTAACCTACACTAAGTGAAATTCATTGCAAAATGGAAAGTATTCACCATGTAATTGGGAAAGAGACTGCATGTAGGGGAGTAGTATAGTTTGTTTGATAGATGTACAGCTCTGCAGACAGACTACTTGAGTTTAAATTCTGTTTTCACCATGAGCAGCTTTGTGAGTGTGGAAAATCTAAATTTTACTTAAATTTTCTAAGCCTTGTTTCCCCATTCACTAAGTGTGGAGAATAGCATTCCCAATCCAATAAGATCATAGTGAACATTAAATGATATAATCTTTATTAAGCTGGCAGGAAAGTGCCTAGCATATCATAAGAGCTCAATAAGTACTGTATACATGTAGATATTATTACCAGCTCAAAGACCTGGATTTATTGCTATTTGCTGTCTTGGAGTGAATATTCTAAATGCTTTGGCAAGCAGGTCATTCATTCTCCAGCCACCTGCTTCATGCGCACATCTGTGGCATGTGTATATACTGGCCACACGCGCAGGTGATACGAACATGGAATTACAAGATTCCTAAATCAGCCAGATGGCCTTCCAAAGTGCATTCTGTACCAGCCATGTTTGTTAGGGCTTTTCAGGGAATCAATAGACAGTGCTTCAGTGTCTCAACTGCTCTTGGGGACCTTCTGCTTCCAACATTCCATTAACCAAAGATTAAGGCCTCTCCTAGCCCTTAGGCAGTCATCAGAATTTAGGATTATAGAAAGGATTGGAGCTCCATCCAGAACCTAGAAAAGCACCCTCCCTTCAACTGATTCACTATGACACTAGCACCCAGCATCCAGCCTACAAACCTGGCTAAGCTTGACCTTCCGGAGACTAAACTCTCATTGGATTCTTCTCCCACCAGGAGGGAGCTGGATGGGATTTGCCCATGACCTCATATGTACTCTTATTATATTTCTAGTGGGTCCAGGCAGCTGTGGCCTGAAAACACAGCTCTGACTAGAGGAAATATGATCTCTTTTCTTTCATCACCAAAGCTCCAAGCTAAAGCTAAAGGTAAACTGAACTTCTGAAAAGGAAAAGGAGAAATCATCCAGCCCAATTCAGAAGAATGCTGGGAGAGAGAGAAAGGCAGAGTAAACAGTGTTTAAAGACAAGGCAGCAGTAGACCATGGCAATCACCACAATGGGTAAACGCAGAGCCCCCAGTCCGCTCAGATGGGGAGCCACCTCCTTCACTCCCAGCTGCAGGCAAACTCTTGCTAAACAGCCTTAAATCCAGCCTGACATTATTAGTTAGGCCTTACTGATGAGAAAGGGCTTTGGGCACATCTTAAGCTGCCTGGAGTCATGTGAGTCAGCCTTACTTTCATAGGAAGTGGTCAATGGGAGGGGAAAATAGAATCATAGATGTTAGTGTTGGAAGGAATTTACTCAGATCTGCCCCCTCATTTTGCCTGGGGAGGAACCAAGGGTTAGAGTGAGTCCACTTGCCCAACGTCACAGAGGGAATTTGGGGCAGAGTGTGACTGTTAGTCCATCATCCTATTCTGTCCCTCTCCTCCTGACACCTTCCCCCTCCTGCAGCTGGCTTGTGTGCTGCCCTTCCAACCTACCCTCTAGTCAAGCCTAACATAACGCAGGCTGCATGTTGGAGCTGTGCCACCCCTGGTGTGCTGCAGAGTAGAGAGGAGAACACATAACACCATTATATAGGAAATGTCATGGCATCTGTTTTTCCCCCAACTTGTGGAAATTAATTTCATTTTGGATCCCATATACGGGGTTAATTTTCCACCCAAAGGAGAGACTACAGAGCTCCCAAATCAAGAAAGAACTGAGGTTTACATCACTCAGCGAGCTTTTCTAAGCAAGCAGATGGAGGTGCTAAAAATGTTTCCAAACACTGGACACAGTCATCCTTTTGCTACATGTGGCTAATGCTTATCAATATTTTCTTAGCAAAAAAAAAAAGAAAAAAAAAAGAATCAATATCAGAATGCTTCTAGTAACTTTTATTGAGTATTGTTTGCCAGGTAGTTTTGTTTCAACCTCAACAACATCATTTTTTTAAAAAAGAAATAGAAGCACAAAGGGGTTAAGTAACTTGCCCAAAGCCTTGCAGTTAGTAGTCTGACTCCAGGACTTGATTCTTCATCATGCTTTTAACTCTCTTGTAAGACTGCATATAATTCTTACTTCATAGCATGGGTTTAGTCATTCTCTTCAAGTTTCTATTGGCTTCATGAAGTCTTAAGTAAAGATCCCTTCTTGTTATTATTGTTGATCAATATCTGAACCCAATATAACAGTTGAGATGCTGGTGTTCCACTGATTTGCAGTTCTCACAAAATGTTCTTTTGATAAGACTTCTTTCTGTTTAAATGTGCTGCAGGCTATGTAACCAATGTTAGCATGTTGGTGTATTTCCTTCCTGCTATTTTCTTTTTTATTTAACATGATAAAAACCACAAGGCCCTATTCAATTTCTTGACTGCTCCCTTACCATTTTTTAATGAATAAATAAATAACATTTCATTGAATAGCTCTTTCATTATATGCTTTTGATGATACATAAGTAGGGTACATAAAATCCTATGATGAGATGTTTGGGCTGTTTCAAAATTTCTTATGTCATCAACAACTGCAGTACACTATTCTTTAGTTACCAGATATATTTTATTCCAGGTTAACAGAGATTTAATTCTCTGGAGGAGGCTCAAAGCAGGGTTTGTGTCTTTATGAGTTCAGGTGGGAAGAGTTTAAGGAATGCAGCTGGATCATGAGCCAACCTAGAAGGCTCAGTAAGTTCAGTGAGCAGCATGAAAGGCCTGCATACGTCAGTAGCAGCAATAGAAGCAATTGCCACACCAACCAAGAGAATATGTACAAGAGATTTCAGAAACCCAGAAACATCACTAGGTCTCAGTGTCCCAAGTGAAGAGAAAACTCTCATATTACAGGAACACTGACTACCAATCCACATGGAAGCAGTTTTTCTGGAAGTGACATAACAATTATGTTTTCCAGATTACTCAGGGCATTCTTAGCTCTTTGTGATCAACAAAATGGATGGCCTGCATGCACATCCACACAATCCAGAAGTGACCATTTTCTGCTCATTCATGTAACAGAGGTGGGAGACCTTGGGATGATGAGGCAGAAAGGCCTGGGGTTCAGATCTCAGCTTCACCCGTTCCCGGCAATATGACTGTTAGTTAACATGACTGTTTTTCAGTTCTCTCACATGTAAAATAGGAATCCCATTTAACAGAATGAGTAAATAAGTGAATTAAAAAAAATAAAACCCACAAAAAATTACATAAATGTTAGCTCTTAGATATTTGTTAAGGCATGTAGAAATGCTATTTTATGATTTTTACCTATCTTGCAGGCTTAGAGTGGAAGTGGTTACATAAATATTTTATACTCATTTAATAGGACAGTTTGAGATTTTTAAATGGGAGGTACTGATAAATGTTTTATTTCCCCTGCTGTAGGAGTCTCAAAAGAGACTACTGTCTCCCCGCTCCTGCCCCCTCAGTTGGTCCCAGTGGTATTCGAATTCTGAGCAGCTTGCCTCCAGGAGCCTGAGCAGCTTTTCTGTTGCTAGGCACCAGGAAGGCCCCCTCTGCCTTCCTGTTGGTGATATGGGAGCCCATTTTGCCCAATTACTTATCTACAGGGTCTAGACATTTGAGCTTGGGCACTTCCATTCTGGGCAGTCATGATTGAATCTTGACATTCTCTCTCATTTCCTTGCTCATCTACACAGTAAATTCAGTTACCAAATTTTTTGGTTCCATTTTTTTCAATTGATTCTCTCCTTTCTATTCTTACTGCTGCTGTTAAATTCCATCCGCATTACCTCTTGCTTTACCTGTTGCCATCACCGATTTGGCCTTCCTGCTTCAAATTTTCCTTCTTTTAGTCCCTCCTACAGCTCACTGAAAGATTGATTATATTCCTAAAATAATTTCACATTTTTGCCTCAAAACAATTTATTGTCTCCAAATTCCTTGATATATTAAATACAAACTATTCCAACATGATAGTTAAGGCACTCTATATAACATCCATGTAGCAGAAACCAATAATTTGTTCTCTTCCTCCTCCTTAATAATAGATGTGCTTTCCTTTGCTGAATGTTAGCCAGACACATGGCTGCTCTGAACAAGGACTGCATTTCCCAGCTTCTGTTTTAGTTAGGTATAATCATGTGACTTAACTCTGCCAATGAGATGTGGGTAGAAGTGACATGTGCAACTTCTGGGAAGTGCCTTATGAAGAAGATTCCTGTCTTTTGCTCTCCTTTCTTCTTCCTGCTGCCTGGAGTGCAGAAGTGGTGGCTGCATCAGTCTTAAACTATAAAGTGAAAGCCACATGCTGAGGATGACAGAGCAATGGCATAGCAGGAGCCTATTCCCTGGCCCTGTGTGTCACTGAACCAAACTGGGGTCTGCTCACCTGGAACAGTAAGACCAAATATCCACACTGAGGTTTGCAGCGGAAGAAAGGAGGGTTTTTATTTGCAGGGCATCAAGCAAGGAGAATCAGGCAGCTCATGCTTAAGACTCAACCACTATTGGATATGGATACCATGTCCAATAGCTTTCAAGCCAGGGTTTTTGAAGGCATGGGCAAATTTCAGGAAAGCAGAAGTTATAGGCAAAACTGTAAATCAATATATGGAAGTTATACATTGGTTTGGCCTTAAAAGGCAGGACATCTTGAGGCAAGGGCTTACAAGTCATAGGTAGATTCAGAGGTTTTCTGATTTGCAATTGGTTAAGGAGGAATAGCTTTGTTAAAAAATTTGGAGTCAGCAGAAAAGAATAGTAGCTCTGGCTTGTGGATGTGACTTCCTTCAGGCCTCGGGAAGAACTTTAGAACAACAAATGGCCGTCAGAGTTCAGGCCTCAGTTCCCCCTTATCTCAGGTCTGTGTGCCAGTGCATCCATTTGATGGGGGTCTGGGTTTCTGCAAAACATCTCAGGGACGTATGTGAAGATATGTCTTTAGTTTTTATAGGGAAACAAATGTACCATGATTCTAACTTCCGTGGCTCTTGTTTTAAGCTACTATTACCTTCTTGCTTCTCAAGGTACTCTTACTTCTCAGGGCTAACTAGATACCTGGAATTTCCCTTTAAGGAACTCAAGATTTTCCTTTCTTTCCATGTATGGCCCAGCAAGCCCCTACAAGGGGGCCCTGCTCCATCTCATGTGAGCCCCACATCAGTCCTGTGTGGACTAGACTGTCTTGGGACAGCTTTTATATATGAAAAAAGACTTCTAGCTTGTTTCGTGTCATTGTATTTTTCCAAATATGTGCTTTTAGTAATAAATCTATTGAAATGTTCACATATCATAAATTTTACCCTTTAAACGTGTCATCTTCTTGTGGATTTGGTCCCCTGTCCTTTGAACCCACAGCTTTTTTGTTTATCACAGTCGGTCTTGTTTTATAATTATTGTGTATCTGTCACATTTTCTCTACTGACATCCTATAGTACCTTAAACATTTAGGAGCTCAGTATTTCATTTCTTAAGACTTGGTATATTAATTATATGTGTGAAAACATAAAAATATTGGTTAAGTTGAAATTCCAAAATGAGAAAAATTTAATTATGTTTGAGAAACCCAAACATACTTTGACTCTTGTGATTAATAGATCTTAGCAATTCTATTTTGCAAATGAGGAAACTAAAGCCCAGAAGAAACAGTATGATTTCAGTAAATTGTGCCTCATTACTAGACACTATCTAAAGATTTCCGTCATAACCAGTTTCCTGCATCCACGAGGGTCTTACTTCCCCTATAATCATTCAACGTTTCTCAAAACATGGTCTGTGAAAGACTATAGACTTAAGATCCGGATTCTGGTGCCCTATATCCTATATCTATGAATTAGAATCTCTGGGTATGGGGTTCTGAAATCTTTATTACAAATAAGCTTCTCCAGTGATTTTATACACACTGAAGTTTGAGAACCTCAGCTATACCACAATTAACAAACATTAAGCCAGAAGACCTCAGCCCTTGGCTGGGCACCAGAAACTCCCATGGAAATTGAATTGCCCTATAATTAGGACCCAAATTCTGAGGCAGCAGCTTTGGGGACCACTCTATTCCACTCTCAACTGGGACTCAACCATTCAGAGGGTTGAAATTATTGGAACTTTAGTGGACTACACATTTGGATGAAAAATTCATATTTGAAATAATCACCCAGGGCACTGAATAATATGTTCTACTAGGCCATCCTGCTGTGCAAAAAAGAAAATTGGAATACTACATTTAGGGAAGATTTTTCACAGGATTATGTTCGTTTCCAAAAAACTACCAGAAAACCTGTTGATCAAGTGAAGCAAAGCTTTTTAGCCTATTGTGGAAAAAGAAAACACCACCTTGACAAAATCTCGGTTGTGTCTCAAAAGGGGAAAGTCAGGAGAGGATATTTATAGTGTTTTAGTGCCTGGGATGGATGGCTTTTATGGCAAGTCTTGCAAGGCAGGAAACTAGGATTGCGCAGTTTATAACACAGTATCTTTGGATTGCTGGGCACAGTGGGCAGAGGGCATAGAAGTATTAATGAACAAGCTGTTACTCTTGGTAAGTTAGTCATTTCACTGGTTCTCAGTCAGCCTCTGAAAACAAGAATCTCCTGGAGCAAGTAGGTAAGTTATTTGGTGTGGTCCCAGGATTGTTGAACACAGAAGAAAAGTATGTTTGTTTCCATTCGAATTGAAATTTAAAAGTATATTTGTGCTGAAGCCTCAATTATCCCTAAAAGTCTATTTTCTGGAATTTTACTTTCTGCAAGCACTATGGTGGAAATAACATTTGTATTTTATTTAACAGTTTACAGAAAGAAAACACACACTTTGTGTTTTTTGATACAACCCGTGAGGTAGTTAAGCCAGGTGATTTAAAATGCCCAGTTTACAGGTGAAGAAATTAAAACTCAGAGAAATTATGTAATTTGCCCAAAGAGTAGAGTGTTTTAAATAGGCATTGTATCCTGGTATTCAGACTCCAATATTTATACTCTTTGTTTTTTTTTTTTTTTTTTTTTTTTGAGACGGAGTTTCGCTCTTGATACTCAGGCTGGAGCGCAATGGCGCGATCTCGGCTCACCGCAACCTCCACCTCCTGGGTTCAGGCAATTCTCCTGCCTCAGCCTCCTGAGTAGCTGGGATTACAGGCACGCGCCACCATGCCCAGCTAATTTTTTGTATTAGTAGAGACGGGGTTTCACCATGTTGACCAGGATGGTCTCGATCTCTTGACCTCGTGATCCACCCGCCTCGGCCTCCCAAAGTGCTGGGATTACAGGCTTGAGCCACCGCGCCCGGCCTATTTATACTCTTAAACAGTACCCCAAAAAGGTTTAATTATGTCACAATGCATATTGTTATTATTATTATTATTATTTTTAATGTTGTAGAATCTGAGGAGAGTTCTTTAAACTTGATTAATGTAATTCGATACAGGAATGCCAGAAGGAATTTATTATAACTTGGCAACAACTACAAACTCCCAGAATCATGGAACCTAGAGAAGAAACTATAACTGGCCAAGAGTAGAGCAATAATTAGCTAAGTATAAATCAACCAAGAAATAAGACATAAACGATGACTTCCTGAGTGCAAAAGGCACTGCGTAGCACTTTTGTCCTGGTTGCTACTAGCTTGTTAATGCAGACAACCTAGAAGCAAGTACCGCGAATTCCAAATTATAAGCTCCTACAAAGTGAAATGTGTTTTTTGAGTATGCAAAGGCCCCCAAGGCTGACCAGGAAGTTATAAAGTTTTTCAAGCAGAAATTACTGGTGGGGTCTAATGAGCCATGTCACTTCCATTAGTGAAATGAAATATGCCAAATCTCCCTTTAAATTGCAGATCCATCTAACTGGGTCTTTTCTGATAAACAAATGCCACAGTTTCCCTCTGGATTGGAAAGCACAGTCTATGATGATCTGAGAAAAAAGCCCACAAAGTCAAATAAGGGAATATATCAGGAATATAGTAGATGTAACATACATAATGAACTATCTCTTGGAAACTGAATGTCCAATCAGATTAAGTAAATATCCACCGCTGCTTGAAGAGAGAAAGAAATCGTCTCGTGTGCTTTTCTCAAGTAGGGCTCATACTCTAAATCAGGGTCTCTCAACTCTCATGTATTTTACAATCACCAGGGAAGCTTTGAAAATTCCTGATATTCAGGCCTTTCCCCCGACCAAGTGGGTTTTAAAACTCTCCAGGTGACTCCAGTGTGCTGCCTGAACTGAGAACCCTGTGTCCTAAATCAGTGGTCCTCAAAGTGCAATCCCCAGACCAGCAGCATCGCCATCACCTAGAAACTTGTTAGAAAGACAAATTCTCTGACCCCACACCAGCCCCTGTGAATTAGAAATTCTCGGGCTGGGACCTAGCATTCTGCATTTTAACAAGCCCCCTAGGTGGTGCTGGCATAGGCTAAAGCACTTTTGAGAAACACTGCCCTAAATAAAAGGGCAGTGTTCCTCCACCTGCAGCTTAAGGAAACATAAGCCTGACCTGCCCCAAACACTGCTTGAGACGTGGCTTTGTCAGAAGATGGAAGCCACTATTGACACAACACCTAGGCCTCTGGCTTTAAAGTAAACCTGTGGAGTGCCATGTTAACTATAAACTGTGGAGCTTAAAGGTGGAAGGGAACAACAGAGATCCTTGGCCCCAATTCCAGGGCTGATCTTATGGCAGGCTGGTCCCATATAATGCATCTACTAGGGACCACAGTCAACATTTATTTGGGGTTTACCTCTCAGCACAGCCTTTCTTCTGACCATAGGCCCAGATTTTTATTGATGAATCGATTCCTCTCCCACTTTTAGTCCCCTGGGTGGGTCCCATGAGTGAGGCTGTAAGGTACATGGATGTGCTTTGGTCAAGGAATAGGCCAAGACAGATATCTAGGCCTGCATGACTCAGCGAGTTTGGCAAACAGGCGCACACCTCTGCTTGTTCTATAACCTGTTTGTGTAAGCTCATACTTGGCTCTATGCCGCTATTGTCTGTAAAAGGTATAATTGCCCTGCTAACCCTGTACAGGGGCTCTTGGGGCTCAACACAGCTCAACATGGCTTAACATGGTAGGTGTAGGAGCCACAGAGCTGGAGCAAACAGCTGAGATAAAAGTAGACAGTGTGAATAAGCTGCTAAGAGAGCTGCTGCTGAATAAAACCATATTCAGCCTATGCCTCCCACCCCGAGTGTTCTTTCTGTTCATCCACCTACTCCCTGGAATTTCAGCATGAACTGGACCTGGACCCCAGGACTTGACAGAGGCCCTGCAAGTCAAGGACTGCAGCCCTGCCTTTTTCTCTACTCCATCTCCTGCCATCCTCCTAGGCAACACCGGAATCACGCTGGATGGCCATCTGATTCTTTGGCCATGAACATTCTGAGCTTCTTCATTCCCAATGACTTTCCCCTATACTCCATCTTGCCCATTCCTGCCCACAGATCTTTAAATTCATGAATTCAGTTATCCTTTCTTTGGTCTTCAGCCTTCCCTCCTTTCAGTGTCTTTGCTTGGATACTCCTGTTTCAACTCTTTTTTGACCTCACAAGCCCCTCTCATCTGTTGTCCCTTCACCTTCTTCCCCTATTGCTCCTCTTAATAAATGAATGTACCCAGTCAATGGTAGGGAATAAAGAATGCATATGTTTTGTATCTTAAAGCACTCTTCTTTTAATTGCTACTTAAAATTCATCATTTTCTGCAAATCCCTGCCACCCTGCTATGATGGATAAAGTGTCCTTTCTGCCATCAAAGGCACAGGTCCCCATATGTGTTCTGGTCCTTCTCTCTATATCCATCTTCTAAGAAACCGTATGCTGCTTATTATCTGTTCTTATTTTCTCCTACCTTTTCAATCTCATTCTCACAACCAGTTAAACAAGTGCTCACCATTCTGATCTTAAACTGGACTTTTCTCTGTATCTCTTCCATCACTATCCTTATCTTATCCTTCTGGCCCAATCTCCCCTCCCCATGAGATTTGTCTACATTTCCTTTCTCAACTGGCTCATCATTTGTTTCTTAGGACTCTTTAATCTCACTTCTGTCTCTGCCACTCTAATGTGTCCAGTGAGCTCCGTGTGGTTTAATTTATTTATTTATTTATTTATTTATTTATTTTTATGAGAGAAAGAAAGAAAGAGAAAGAAAAAGGGGGAGAGAGAACAGGATTCTTGCTCTATTGCCCGGGCTGGAATGCAATCTAAAAATAGGTGTTAAAAACCTTTTTTATGCTGATAATTGTGCTTAACAACAGAGATAGGAAGAAATAAGGGAAGAAAATAAGAAACAAACAGCCAACCAATATTTCATTTAAGTCTATGAAATGCTATGCAAATGCTGAAGAGTGATTTACTTCCAATTATGTGGTCACTTTCAAAGTAGGTGTAATGTAATATTGAGAAAAATGTATGTTCTGTGGACCTGGGGTGGAGAATTCTATAAATATTCACTAAGTTTACTTATTCCAGGTCTGAGTTCAAATCATAGATGTCCCTATTAATTTTCTATGTCGTTGATCCGTCGAATATTAACAATGTGGTGTCAAAATCTCCCGCTATTATTGTGTGGGAGTCCAGGTCTCTTTATAAGTTATTAAGAACTTGTCTTATGTATCTGGGTGCTCCTGTATTGGATGCATATATATTTATAATCATTGACTCCTGTTGTTACATTGATCCTTTTGCCATTATGCAATGTCCTTCTTTGTTTCTTTTAGTCTTTGTTACTATTAGAGTCTATTTTGTGAGAGACGAAAGTTACAACTCCTGTTTTTTTTTTTTTCTCTCCATTTAATTGGTGAATCTTCCTCCATCCCTTTGTTTTGAGTCTTTGTATGTCGTTGCTTGTGAAACAGATCTGGATACAGCGTACCGATGGGTTTTGACTTTTTATTCAATTTACCTGTCTGTGTCTTTGATTGGGGCATTTAATCCTTTTAAATTTAGAGTTAATATTAATATTTGTGAGTTCAATATTGTCATTTAATGCTACCTGGCTATTTTGTCCATTAGTTGATGTAGATTCTTCATTATAGAGATACTCTTTACGTTGTGTGGTTTAATTTAGTAGACATTCTTCAGTCCTCATTGTCATTGACTTATTAAAATTTGACACACTAATCGTCCTTCCTCTACTTCCTTAATATCTCCAACTGTTATCCCCAACTAGAAGATAAGCTTCATGAAAACAAAGGCCTTGTCTGACTCATACCTGCTATATCTGCATCCTAGAACAGTTCTGTCACTGTTCAATGAACAAATGAATCAATCAACCACGTAAATACTCATTTCATCTTAGTATATGAGGGAAAGCACAATGTGAAAAGAAGGATAATAGATGATTTTTAACCTCATATTAGGAAGTGGTCAGGAAGGTTTCTTCTGGTTTCTATGAGCTACACTCTCTGACTTTTCTTTCTACCTGTCTGTCCTCTCATTCCCAATCTCCTTTGCCATATGTTTTCCCCTTCTCTTTTCCTAGAGAATGATGAAACACATAATTCCTTAAGAATTGTTTCCACACCCTCTTCTCACACTGTATTTCCTTGCTAGTAACTTCAGCACTGCCATCAATGTCTTTACAACACTTCCTAGTTAGATGTTTCCAGCCTAGTCCTTCCTTCTGAGCTCCAGACCCATATAGCCAATATACCCCTGCCTGCCCAATGTCCAATAAGCACCTCAAAGGCAACATATCCAAAATTAAGACACAAACCAGTGCTTCCCAATCCTTCATATTTGATTCTTTTTCATGCTCTCTGTCTTAGCAAGTGACATCACATTATGCCTAGTTACTCATACCTAAAACTCATAAACATGAAGGAAAGTAAATGTGGAAAAGAACACAGTAAGGGATCTAACCTTATATTACTCTTCTTATCTTGGAATCAAGGATAATGATTTTAATCATTTCTATAATGTGATATTATCTCTCTTAGACTCCTCATTCATTTATCCTTACATACTAGATATAGGTAATCTCAATTATAGATAGTTCACATTACAATTTTCTTTTTCAAATGTTTGTTTTAGCTTAAGTTATTATTTGCCACTTTTTTTGACTCACTGGTGAGGTCTTCTCATACCTCTACTAGGTCTATAAAACACTTCTGAATACAATATTTTTATTTTATTATAAATTGACAATTTATAATTGTATATATTATGGGGTACAAAGTAATGTTATGCTTTATGAATATGATGTGGAATAATTAAATCAAGCTAATCAACATATCCATTACCTCAGATACTTACTATTTTTTCTGTTGAGAACATTTGAAGTTTACTCTTAGCAATTTTGAAAATATAAGACACTGTTATTAACTATATTCACCATATTGTGCAACAGGTCACAAAATAAAAACTCATTCCTTCTGTCTGAGATATTATATCCTGTGACCATGATCCCTTTATTGCTCCCACCCCGTAGCCTCTGTAACCACCATGCTACTCCCTGCTTGTATGAGTTTGACTGTTTCTGTTATAGATTCCACATATAACTGAGATCTTCCTGTACCTGCCTTATTTCACTTACGATAATGTTGTCCTGTTGATCCATATTGTCACATATGAGAGAATTCCTTTCATTTTAAAGGCCAAATAATATTCCATTGTATATATAAACCATATTTTCTTTATTCATTTACCTGTTGATGGACACAGATTGATTCCATAATTTGGCTATCATGAATAGTTCCATAATGAACATGAGAATACAGACATCTTTTTGACAAACTGATTTCAAATATTTTGAGTAAATATCATTTCATGCATTAAGTGGAATTACTGGATCATATGATAATTCTATATTTAGTTTTTTGAGGAACTGCCATAAAATTTTCCATAATAGCTGCACTAATTTACATTAAGAGTGTACAAGGGTTCTCTTTTCTCCACATGAACTCATTTTATTAATTGTCTTTTATTTTATATGTTGAGGTAAATAAGTTTGCTGCCATTCTGATTTCTAACACTTCTGTGACATGCTTTTTCTCGGAAAGATTTTGAACTCCTTGATTTAGTTTTAGAGATCTTATTTTATGATGATGTGCCTTGATACATACCTTTTTTCATGCATTTCTGAGACCCTTTCAATCTGGAAACTTCTGTCTTTCAGTCCTGAAAATATTTCTTATATCATTATTATGGATTATATATATATATATATATATATATATATATATATATATATATAATTTTCTTTTCACCATTTTTAAATTCTATCTTTCTGCATCTAAAGTCTTGGGTTTTTTTTGCATCATCTATTTTTCCTCTAAGTTTTGGCTTTCTGTTTAATTTTGATCTCTCCCTTTTATACCAGAGGCTTTTCTTAAAGTCTGATCATCCTTGGATATCATAATTCAGCTTAAGCCACAATGTGTACTTGGGTGGAACTTGTTGGTTGGTGGGCTTTAGTATAGGGCAACTGCGTGGCCATCTTGCTTTCTTACAGAGACCTTCTGGGTAATTTCTCTGTAGCAGTTCAGTTTCTCCAGAGAGAATCCTCTGATCTCCTGTCTGAGTATGGTCTACAAGTTTCCTTGGACTTCCTGGAGCTGATGATTGGAAGTTTCTGTGGTTGTACTTTTCAATTAGCAGACTCACTTAATTTTCTTCTAATTCTGTGCCTTGATTCCTAAATACAGCACCCTTCTAGTTCAGTCTCTCCAGGGACTCTTTTGTCTACTGCGAGGTCACCAGAGGGATAGTCTATTCGGGATAGTAGAGGGAAGTCCAAGTACTGCTTATATAGGTCTTCAATTGCAATGTTTGCAACCCTATGCTCTACTTCTGCTTTTAGGGATAATGTGTGCCTCCCATTCTGGAGCCTCTTCCAGGTCCTATGTGGTCACCCAGCTTGCTCTTCCTTGGTCTGTCTCTCTACAGGTGCTAAGATTTGACTTTCACCCACTCTGTTAAACCTCTTCCCACCTTTTCATCTGTTTTCTGTCTTATACTTGGTGGTTCAAAATCACCAAGGCTTCTTGTTTTATTTAAAATGGAGGTTTGTATTCCTTTATTTTGTTCTTTCTAGTAATTTAGGGGGTGGTTTTTGAAAGAAGAAAGGCAGATTATAACTGAGTAACTTACTAACTCATCTTGGCAAAATAAACAGAGAAAATTCATCTTAGGATGGTGGTGCTATTATTTTAAAATGTTAACTCATTTTTTATGATGTTGTGATTACATATATCAGTGAAACAATAGTGAAAGAAGAGGGAAAAAACTTGATCTCTAGAAAGGATCCAAGATCAGTCATCTGCATTTCAGTGTGGCTACATGTAAGGGCTGATGCAAATGTTTAGTATTAACAAACTAAAG
The DNA here is from genome assembly GCF_030222135.1 of Aotus nancymaae. NCBI lineage: Eukaryota > Metazoa > Chordata > Mammalia > Primates > Aotidae > Aotus > Aotus nancymaae. The sequence continues at coordinate 43,635,784 of NW_026988431.1, read as the reverse complement.
TTGCAGAGAATCAGTGCCAGAGAAACATAATATTAATGGTAATTAGAGTCAGCTCTTCATATCTTTGTGTTCTGCCTCCACAGATTCAACCAATTGCCAATTTGACCAACCACAGATTGAAAATATTTGGAAAAAAATAATTTAAAATAACAATACAACAGAAAAAAATTTAAAAACCAATATAGTATAACAACTGTTCATACAATGTTTGCATTATATTTGGTATTATAAGCAATCTATAGATGACTTAAAGTATACATGATGCTATGCATAGGTTATATGTAAATACGACACCATTTTATATAAGGAACTTGAGCATCTACAGATTTTGGTACAGGGAGGGGGTTTCATGGGGTGGGGGGAAAAGGTCCTAGAACCATTCCCCTGCAGATACCAAAGAATGACCGTATGCCTGATGTAAAAAGCACTGACACAAATTCATCTGGGCAGAAATTTTGGAATCTGATCTTAGGAGCTAACACAATCTCCTTAGAGAGAAATGGCAGTGAGTGACTAGATATTGGCATGATGGGTTTCCTGTCCTTTCCTTGACCTTCAAGTTCAGGGTGCCTTTACTAATTCCTGCACTTCTTTTGTCCATAGTATTTTATGTCTGATAGAAATCCAGCCTTGCTTGAATATAAAATTTATGTAACCTGACTCTTAGACAATGAGATGAGATGTTAGTGTCAGGCTTATGCAGTGGCGCTCAAACCTCCATTACGTGCATTGTTAGGGTGATGGGAGGTGGTAGAAATAGGAAGCAGTTGGTAACAAAAATGTAATGTTGTATTAATCCATTCTCATGCTACTAATAAAGGTGAGTCTGGGTAATTTATAAAGGAAAGAGTTTTAATTGACTCACAGTTCTGCAGGGCTGGGGAGGCCTTAGGAAAACTCCAATTATAGCAGAAGAGGAAGCAAAGATGTCTTTCTTCACATGGCAGCAGCAAGGAGAAGTGCAGAGAGAAGGTGGGGAAAAGCCCCTTATAAAACAATCAAATCTCCCGAGAACTTGCTCACTGTCATGAGAACAGCATGGAGGTAACAGCCCCAGTTACCTTCCACTGGGTCTTTCTCAGGACACTTGGGGATTATGGGAACTCCAGTTTCAGATGAGGTTTGGGTGGGGTCACAGAGCCAACATATCAAATGTGTAAACTTAAGACATCTTTGTGAGATTCTCCCTGTGACCAATATCTCCTGCCTGGCTTCCGGTGCAAAGCTACTCGGTAGTCACTGCCCATTTAAAAAAAAATCTCTGGAATTTTAAAGTTTGTCCCTAATTGTGGCAACAAAAAAAAGCTTGGTATCTCTCTAAAAGGACTTTAGAATTCATCCAAAAAATTTTTGGAGGAATGTAGGAAAGGAAGCTGGAGACTCTTACGCTTGAAATAAAACCTCTAACACAGCACTGTCCATTATGAAGACACATATGTAACTTTAAATTTTCTAGAAGGCTCATTAAAAAGAGTAAAGAGAAATTAATTTTAACAATATGAAATTAATTTTAACAGGTGAAATTAATTTTTAACAGTATACTTAATATATTCAAAGCGTTAGCATTTCAACATGTAATATCTTGGAGCTATTGGACATTTTGTGTGTGTGCTAAGTCTTGGAAATACAGCATATGCTGTACTCTTCCAGTACATGCCAATTGGAACCAGCTACATTTCAGGTGCTTAATATGGTCAGTGGCTACTCTATTGGCCATATTAAGTCATTCCATTTCAAAGGCAAGCAAAAGTTGTGACTATAATCTGTAAGCTTCAAAAGGTCAAAAATTGGTTTACCCAAACCATTCAAATGCAAAGCAAGTTTGTTTGGCAACAGGAATTGCACTGCTCAGCTGACAACATTCTGCAGCCTGCTGGACATAGGCCTTTGGGGCCACTGAATGGAAACAGGCTTTCTGCCTGAAGGACCAATTCCTATTAGCTATGAAGTCTTGGCCATTTTCCTTTCCCAAAGCATCTAGTATTTTTCCTCACTTTACAAATTAAGACTTTAATTTCCGGATTTCCAACATGTCTCATGTAGCAACTAAGATGTGTTTATGAGCCTTTTGGGAATCTCCGGAATTTACATGGAATTCCATTGATGGTGTGATGATGTGTAAAGCAGAATGAACTCCATGTGCTCTGAGGCATGGATAGGCCTGAACCCAGTTACAACTAATTTCTGCATTAATTGAGCATTTATTCAAATAGTATATTTCTTTGCCTCACAATACATTAGGTTTTGAGATTATGAATACGTTATCAAGATGATCTAATTCATTCTTGCCCTGTAGACTGGTGTTTTGGTTGGTAAATACCTAGTTGTATCTGTGTTTTCTTCATTCAGTGAGCTAGAGCTTGTTTCTCCTAAGAGAGACCTTATTGTCTTCAAGCAGGTGGGCAGGCTCCCACAGACCAGCTGGCTTCCCAGTTCGAAGACCCTTTTGCATCCTGTGAGGTACTCTCTTTCATGCTGCTCACAAATAGGTCCAAGAGGCATTCTTGAAGATTAAAATGCACACAGAAACAGCATGTATGACTTTCAGAGGATCAGCCATATCATTTTTATGTCTGCATGAAGGATGGCATCTCAAAATTTCCCAAACTGGGCCAACTCTGCAAACAAATGACCTGCATGTTACCAGGTTATCAGCTCAGGCCAAGGCAGATACTCACTGCGCCTGGCCCACCTGACTCCCAGCAGTCCTCTCTAGCAAGCTTGTCACACTTCTGATAGGTGACATTTTAGCAATCTGTTTATAAAACTGCCAAAGGAACATTTATCACGAGGTGCAAACAAAACAGCCACAGGAAAAAAATGTTTTGCACCAGGTTTCCCAGAATTCTGAAACATGTCTCCTGAACACTCTGAGATGCCTCTGACTAACCTGTGTAGTAACTATCAGAAGCAAGTATCAGTAGAGTACATGGACCAGGTTTGGTGGCTTACTCCTGTAATCCCAACATTTTGGGAGACAAAGGCAGGAGGATTGCTTGAAGCCAGGAGTTTGAGACCAGCCTGGCGACAAAGCAAAACCCCAATTTCTAAAAAAAATTAGCCAGGCATGGTGGCATCTGCCTGTAGTCCTAGCTCCTTGGGAAGCTGAGGCAGGAGGATATGCTTGAACCTAGGAGTCTGAGGCTACAGTGAGCTCTGATTGCACCACTGACTTTAGCCCAGGCAACAGATCAAGACTCTGTGTATTCGTCAGTTCCCACACTGCTAATAAAGACATAACTGAGACTGAGTAATTTAAAGAAAAAGAGGTTTAATGGACTCACAGTTCCACATGGCTGGCGAGGCCTCACAATCATGGCAAAAGGCAAAGGGGTAGAAGGGCACATCTTACATGGCTACAGGCAAGAGGGAGTTTGTGTAGGGCAACTCCCCTTTATAAAACCATCAGCTGTCATGAGACTTATTCACTGTCATGAGAACAGCATGGGAAAGACCCACCCCCATGATTCAATTACCTCCCACAGGGTCCCTCCCATGACATATGGGAATTATGGGAGCTACAATTCAAAATGAGATTTGGGTGGGGACACAGCCAAACCATATCACAAAAAACAAAACAAAATCCCATGTCCTGTAATGTACACGCATTCTGAAGTGGAGACACGCTGGGGCATCCAGTATGGCTAGGAGTGTCAGAATCCTCCACAACTGTGTTCGAGGGATCATTAAAAGAGTATGCTGATGGGACATTTTTCTGATTACAGCAGAGGTGACATGAATTCAAGAGGTCAAGGAATTGCCGAGTTAAAATACCCCTGACTGACTGTATTAGCCCCTAGCATTATATTAAAATTTGATAAGCCACCCATGATTGGAAAGCAAATAGACACTTGCTTCAACCCAATGGTGATAAATCAATCACTCACCAGGAGCAGTAGCCACTGAAACACAGACTTAAAAGTATTAGGCAGTTTTCTTTAGTGATTTACCTAGCTTGCTGTCTGCCTACTTATCTGAATCTCTTTGAAGAAATACCAGAATTAGAAGTTAATGTACTGAAGAAGCTACCACCAGAACATTATTCACTGAGAAAACCTGAAAATAATCAGAAAGATCTGGCTGCAGGCATCGATGCCAGACAAATACAGAGGCTGCTTCTCACTTCCCTGGAGGTCACAGGCCAGGCCATCCCTGACACATTTGGGAAATTAGGGAAATAAACTCTGATGGACCAAACAGTCTTGTGTTGTACCACTGAAACCCAGAAGGGTGTAGAGCTAAAAGGTGCTCTGAACACTTCAGAATGCTCCCCACACTAAACTCAGTCAAATGTGTATGGCAGGGGTGTCCAATCTTTTGACTTCCCTGGGCCACATTGGAAGAAGTAGAATTATCTTGAAGCACACATAAAATCCACTAACACTAACAATAGCCGATGAGCTAAAAAAATAAAATAAAATTGCAAAAAAAAATCTCATAATGTTTTAAGAAAGTTTACAAATTTGTGTTGAGCTGCATTCAAAAGATCTCATAATGTTTTAAGAAAGTTTATGACTTTGTGTTGGGCCGCATTCAAAGCCATCCTGGGCCCCATGTGGCCCATGGGCCGCAGGATGGACATGCTTGGTCTCTGGCCAAAGCTCAGACCTTACCTGTCATAGATCTAGCGCTGGACTAGATGCCATTCCGTCTCCCTTTGTCCCTTTTTTTGTTCTCCCCCTTCTCTCCCCTCTCCCTCCCTCCTCCTTCCCCTTGCCCAGCAGATTGAAATAGAGAATAAGGGCTGGGTCAGAGGTAGGCATTAGATGAATTTCATGGTGTCCTGCGAATGAATACAGCACAACATCCTGGCCCCCGTCAATTAAAAGGCACTTCGAGGAGCCACTTTCTGGCTGGAGTAGGAGGTGGGTAAGGGACTGAAAGTAAGTCTCACACTGAAATATTTGTTTAGGTGACTTCTTCTTTCATAGGTTGTGGGCATCTTGAAGGCAGGAGTAATGTCTTAAGATCAGCTTTTAAAACAATATGTATTTTTATTGTCTGATTGTGAAAGAAATACATACTCATAGAAAAATTGAAACACAGTTTTAAAAAATCTCATTTTACACCTAGCTTTTAGAAGTGTCTGGAACATAACAGGCACTCGATAAAATTCCGTTGGAGAGGGAAGAAGAAAGGAAAGTGACATCAAACTCCTCATTAAAATGCACATAACTCAGCAGTGGCCACGTGGGGGTGGTGAGTCAGGAGGTGCTAACGCCGCACTGTGTAGCTCAGGAGCTCAGGTTTCCTGCAGCTCTGGATGCAGCTGCTGCCACTGCCTCCAATCTCAGAAGTTTATCGGGGGTAGATGTGAATTCATCAGACAACAGGGACCTGGGATTACTTAGCCTGGAGAAAAGAAGCCTTGGAAACATTTTAAAAATTAGTATGGTAATAGTATTTCCATACACAGTCATATATGTTTCTGAGAGACATATTGAAAAATATGAATGAATCTCCTAGAGTTCCAATCCTGTTGATATTTTGGCACATTCTCTCCAAGCACGTTTTCTAGACGTTATGTTTTTGTCATTATTCTTTTCCATCGTTGGGCTCATGCTCAATACGTGAGGGGTCATGGCCCATTTGTAGTCATGAAACTTATGTGGTAGGTCTAACTAGCATGGAAAAAGACAAATTGGAAGAGCATATAAAATGCTAAAATGTACCGTGTCCAGGGTAGGCAAGCATTGTCTGATGCAACTTTTGTTTCAGTAATAAAATATGTATGGGTGTCCTGGGTCAAGATGCAGAAACAACCATTTACTATGGGTGGTGGTCAAAAGGTTTGAGAAAAAGTGTACAATATTTCTTGCTGCTTGTTCCCCTAATTTAATTTAAAAATGCTTATATATTATTGCATTTTAATGTCAATATCATAATTAGTAGTATAATACGTCATTAAGTGGATGTACTGTAACTTACATGACACTTCCCCTCTTGCTGCACACGTATTTCATTTTGCAATTATAAACTATATGGAAATTAAAAATCTTTTGACAGCTTTTTTCCACTTAAAAAACTAGATTTCAAAAAATGAAATTATTATATCAAAGGATATCATTTTCTTGTGTAACAGAGATGAAACTTAATAGGCTACATAACTGGGAAATGCGGTTTGTAAATTTCTTTCCTTTCTGTAACTGAATTTAACTAGCTCCCACTTCCCTGTTTTTCCTCATTAGCAGAAAACTTAATCTCATCACGTCAAGATAAATTAGTCCCTCTGGTTTAAAATTCTGTTTGTTCTTGGTAATCACTCCATCAATTTAGGATTCCTGCTCCTCCCTGCAGCTCTTCCAGGTGAAGCCCTCAGATGGGTGCAAATCTGGTCCAAAGTTACCTGCTGGCCTTGCTAACGTCCCCTGAGGTGTACCTGGTTCCACCAGTTCTTGGGCAATCACTCCATTCTTGTCTCATCCATTTCTGCCAGTCGTAGGCAATCCAGTCTACACACTCTGCCTTCTCCTGGCCCGACCCAAAGTCTTCTCCAGCCTACTGACCTTAGCTGCACGGCTGTTCCCCTCCTGGGAGCACAGAAGCTCTCAGCTGTTTCCCTTGACCCAGCCAGGTAGTTCAGGATTCTGTGAAGCTTGCTGCGGGTTCATCTGCTTCAATATCTCCACAGCTATCACCACTCTGACATTCAGGTGTATGGATTTTCCACAATACTTGCTCCCTTCCAGGCTTCTCCTGGGAAGCCAGGGAATAGTATCTTCTGCTGTGGGATCCTTGTAAATTTATCTGAGGAATTTTCATTCTCCTAGGTTGTGCAGGCCATGGAGTATTACAGCTTGCATCTCCCTTCAAGAAAGTCCTTGCCATTCAGATGCAAGAATGTCACTAGCTGACAGGCCCCAGCTATGTGTCTCTTCAGGTTCTTCCTCAGCTTTTGAGCTGAGGCCACACTCTTCCCAGGCAGGGCCCAGCCAACAGTTAAGCACAGAGAGGATCCTCAGGTGTTGCCGTTTCTGCCCAACACAGAACTCCCTTAAGAGGCTATCTTGGCTCCAGGGTTCCCAGGGGTGGGCAGAGACAGTCAGATTTGCATTGCAGTTGTAGGCTTTCCCTGCCCAACCGTCCCCTTTTATCACAGGTGCCCTCCTCTGACACTTATCTCACCCTATAAACTTCTTGCACTTTTAACTCCATCCCAGGGGCCCAAGTGACACAAAGCCCCTTTCCCCAGAGCACTGGGCCCTATGCCCCTTCCCAGAAACTATCCTCATTTAAACCCTGGTTGCTTTCCTCCAATTCTCCCTTTGCTGTCATTAGTCAAAGATATATTTCCCTTTGGTGAGAAAGTAGATTTGACCTCATCTCCCCTTTATATTTCCCTGCTTCCATCACTGCCAGGCACACACCTCACTGAGCATCTCTGCATGCTGGGCATGTGCTGGGGACTTTCCTTTATATTCAGTCTTTGGAACCATCATCTCCATTCTACAGATGTAGAACATTAGATTCAAAGTCCCTGAGGTCCTATGTAGATTGTTCCTGAAGGACAAGTGCAAAATGAAGCACAGAGGATCCAGCTAGTGGGAAGGAGCTCTGATTTTCTGTCTGTATTTATTTATTTTGCTTGCATTCGCCTAACCATTAGCTGGCTAGTGGTATGTAACTTACGTGACTATTAACTGTAATACTAAGAAAAAATGAATTTCTAAAGCTTCACAGAGTCAGGAGAGCTCCTGATTGAACATTCCTTCAGGGCAGCCCAGAAAGCACTGATTATAAAAGGCCTCAGGGAATTGCTAATCATCATAACTTTGATAAAACATCTAAAAAGGTGTGGTTTACATGGGACACAAAGGAGTTTAATCTGTGTTTGAGTTAATGAATGAATCTATATAGAGAGAATATAGGATATAGAAAATTTAATAACAAAGAAAAGAAGCCCAAAGTTTTTCATCTGGCCCAGTGTCTATGACTTCCACAACTATGAGATGAGGATGTTCACGATGGACTGAGATATATTAGTATTAAGTAAAACCCCAAGACATTCTCAGAAACTGATTCTTTTGTGCAGCTGACCTATCAGTTGTAGAGGAAACTCAAGGAAAACAAAGCAGACAGTCTCAGGCTGGGAGCACAGAGCTGGTATTCATGGTTTGAAGCAGGTCTCTCTGAAGCCAGGCTCTGTACACAACAGCTATTTATGGTCTAAGCAGCCCTCAGCTGGTGACATGCATCCTAGAACAGTGCCTCTTAAAATTTAATGTGCATACAGATTAAAGGGGCATCTTATTTATAAGCAGATTCTGATTCCGTAGATCTGGGTCGGGGGCCTGAGACTCTACATAGTCAGTAAGCTCTGAGGTGACACCATGGCCGCTGCTAGTTCATTGGCCACAGTCTGAGTTCCAAAGGATATAGAATATGCTCAGACAACTTCATGCTTAATGCCAGAGGCATAGACACCTGTTTGAATAATTTATTCCCCCCATCCCCTGCCCTCATTTTCAAAGATTCTTTTGGAGTTTCTTGTTAAGGAAAGTTACCAAGAAGCAAACATAAGCCCCTCATAGCCTACCGCAGTACTGTTTCTGTGAAGCCATCATCTCTCCCAACCTAAGACAAATATTTCCTAAGTAGGGGATGTATGCCCACAAAATGATTTTATTTGATAGGTAAACATGGCATTAAATGACCTTGAATCAATAAGGATATTACTTCCTTTCCAGTTCTCTTTCCATCCTCCTAAGTATGTTAAAAAGAAAGTCTCTGTTAGACTCTAGTATGTCTTTGAATGCTTGTTGCTCTCCTTGTATTAGGATGTGACTGGTTGCTAACAACAGAAAACATAACTCAAAATGCCCTAAATAAATAAAGTAGCCTAGAGGGTGGAGGGAGTGCTCAGGCTGGTTATCTCAGCTGGCTCTGGAGCCTCTAAGATACTGGCCTCACTCTTGGGCTAGAAGTAACTCTTCCAAATGGCTGTGGCAACTCCAGGCTTTGCACTCATCTCAACATTGGCCCCAGTTAACATCCAGAGGAAAAGATACGTTCTATTCTCAAAAGAGGAAGAAGCCTTCTTTTCCTAAAAGGTTCCAGAAAACTTCCTCCTCATGTTTCATCAGCACATATCAACTCATGGCCTTTCCTGGACAGTTTCAATGACCAACAGTAGCCTAAGGCCTTAGGCTTGGGCCCTTGGCAAGGGGGCTTAGTGATGGGTGGTTAGAAACAAGAATCTCTCAATTGCCTTGTCAACAAAAAGAGAACAGGCCTCTTGTTGGATGCCTTTGGGCAAGAAGCAATGGGCAAGTCAACTGGATTTAAATAATGCAAGGTGTGCTTGGGTTTTTTGTTGTTGTTATTTCAGTTGCCTTCTCTTGATGGCAAATGATACTAATTTCTATTCACAGTTGTAAAAAGAAATTTTATTTTTTATTACTTGTTTTTCAGTTTTACGATATAAGTTAATTTATTGAAAAATGTTAAATAATAGAACATGATACACAAGTGTGGCAAAAATTATGAAAGTCATAGGAAAATGAGAAGTTTGAGAAACAGTAACTACGCTGTTACTTCCTGGCTAACAGATATTTGGAACTCCTAGATAAAGAAGATCAGTTGTTTAAGAGACATCACCTGCTACTCAGTTCCTGCGGTTGTAGTCTGGTGGGTTCTCAACCTAGGCTGAATTAGAACCACATGGGAGTTTTAACAAAGCGAATGCATGGGCTCCACCCTCCAAAGACTATAGATGTTTCCCATGGGGTCTGTGTGTTAGCATTTTTTTTAAAAGCTTCATAGGCTATTCTAACATATGGCCAAGGTGAGAACCACTGTTGAGACCTTTGAGAAATCATTTTGAAATGGAAAGTTTAAGGGTAACAAGAATTTAGTTTGGCCCCATTGCTAGACTGTGTCTCCATTTTGTAACTGACCAGTTAACTTCAAAACACATTTTTCAAACTTTTTTCTCCCTTTTCTCTTTTCTCCTAGTCTCAAGATGTAACCTTGATGTAAACTGCAGAAAGTTCTTGTTTTCCTTCTTAGTCTTAAAATACTGCCTTGAAGTGTACTTTGACACTTCATATCTCTCCCTCTCCCACTATACACTTACACCTGCCCATTTATCTAACTACAAGCTTGTTACAAAGTTTCAGAAGTAATCTTGTGACAAACCAGGCATGAAGAGCTAACTGTGAAATTTCAGAGATGATCTCAAGGTGGTTAGTCTACAGCCCAGCCACTGCTGAGATGACACCAGCACATGCTCCAAGTGAACTGTAACTCAAGACGGCCACCAGAACAAGGCACCCAGACCTCACACCCAGCACCACGCCCACATACCTCTCTCTCCAAGTTCCTTTTTTAAGCCTCTCTCTCCAGCCTAAAGTTTGAAATGTTTCCTTTAAGGAATGAGCCTGGCCATTTCCCCAACTGCTGGATTTTGGAATAAAGTCACTTTCCTTTCACTGCATCTCGTCCTTGTTCATTTGGGTTTATAAGCAGTGATCAGCTGAGCTTGTGTTTGGTTACAAACTCAAAAATTATAACTTGTCTTATGTGTCTACTATCAATCCAGTTAAGAAGAATATAAAGATGTGCACTGCTGTTCAGAGACCAAAGGGACAAGGGCGTTATTATAGTAAATAGAATACATTTTGAAAATACTGTTTTCCAAGTAGTGTTCTCATAATAAATTTATAAGGAAAGTTATAAATGCAAGATGTTAATATTAGGTTATGATATCTCTCATGCATGCTTTGGAAAAAAAAGTGTGCACTAAAGCTTAAAGTATTTAAAAGCTATTTTTAAAAGTTAATGTATGTTTTCTCATATTCTTGTTAATATAAAAATATTAACCTACAGGCATGCAGCTTCAAATTTCAGATGCTCACCTGTTCCAGATTTAGCTAAGTGTTTGAAGATGAATATAGTCACTGAGATCTAGAGTTATTATTGTTTCAACATATAATCACTGTCAAATTCACGTGAAAGGTCACATATTTGTACATGGGTGATTTTATGCTGCTGATGGCATTTATAAAATAAGGTACCTTGCTCTTCACTATTCAATAGTATGATTAATGCAACAATACCAGAGTACTAAGGGGGTTGCTAATCTACCTCCGTATTTCCTCCACGTGAAAGTTTACTGGTATCTGATCTTCCTTCTGTGTCATGGGAGTGTTGACATTTTTAACCCAACTACCTTGTAGCATAAATGAATGTTAACAAAGGTACTTTGAGTTCCTATGTAAGAGCTAAGGGTGAAATGCCAAGGAAGGCTCACAACATGGAAGTAATCCCAGCAAAGACAGAATGAAACTTTGGCAATTCTGAAAGATGCCTAAAACGGCTCTGGTGCCAGACAAAGAATGAACAATTTGTTGCAGATGAATAGAAGAGAATGTGTGACTGTTATTTGCCCTATTTCCCAATCCTGCTCACATTTTTAATTCATCAAATACTTATCAAGCATCCATAAGTGCCAAGCGGAGACACTGAGGTAATGAATGCAAGCATAGAGATCTCTGTTGGAGGCCCAAGTCAGGTCAGAAGACAAGACTTTTGTCTCTAACTAGACAGTTCTTAGGGGAATGAGGTTGACATCCAGTTCAAGGAGGACTAAATGTGTCATAAATAGATGTGTTTACTTTAACAGAGGAGTCCCACTGGGGATCATAATAAGCGAGTAAATATTAGTTTGGAAGGACAAAGTTCCTTTAGAGGGTGTCAGAGTACTTTTTCTCCTGTAGTGAACTCATGTATCTGGACTACCTCTGCTCCAGCCCAAGACCTTGACTCACATTTTTTCTCCTCCCCTTGCCCTTCTGACCATCACCACTCCTCACACCGTCCCTGGCACAACCTTTGCCTACCCTCATGAAATCACCATCTGCTCCTGACTGCTTGTCCTATCCTATTCTAGGAGCCCACATCCTTGGTATGATCCTCAAAATTTATATCGTTATTACAAGCCATTAACACTGAAACTTTATTTAATATTCCAGAATCATGTCTGAATTTTACTTTTATATTTCATACTGAAAAAAAAGTTTCACCTAGGAATTTTACTTAAAGAATTAAAATGTAAGTAGGAAGATAATTCATAATTTAAGCAATTCGTATTCCTTAATGCTACTGTAATAAGTTCATATAAGATACTATGCCATGATGCACAAACACTTGGATTTTGAGCTAACAAATAATATGATTATACAGCATCGGCAACATTTCTCCTACAAAGGGAGAAGGATGTATTGTATAACCTCATTTCAAATGGGAAAGCAAGTGTCTGAGCCTGGCATCATTTTAAGTGTGAGAGCATTGGCGCTTGCTAACTAGTCAAGTTGTGTGTGTGTTTCAATAGACAGCTGCTTTTATTCCAGTCTTGCTTTTGACCGGTGTCCATTTAAACATATGTCTTAATTTGATTTTTTTCTTTGCTACTTACCAAAGACAATACTCTTGACAGCCAGTACAGAAAAGTGAGGCCTGACACGTTCTCCCTTTAATTTGTCAGTGTTGATGATTTTATGGTTAGACTTGCGTGCAGAGAAAATAAAGGGAGAAAGTCATGTAAAATAAATTATTACCTGTCAAATTCTCTTTTTTAAAATTTCACATTAGAGATTATAGCCCCAACAAATGGATTTCTTTTCCTCCCTATTTAAAAGCACTCTCTCCTGATTGATATGTAATGCTTACAGTGACCACACAGGACATGTATTGTTCGCAGCCATGTAAGCTGCCTTCACTTAAAGGGTTCAATATAAAAGCCCAGAAGGACTATTTATTTATTTAGTTGCCTTTGGTCAAAACTGAAACAGTTCCTGGGCACTTTAAAGGAATATTGATCATTCAGCCCACTATGCTATTTGCAGAAAGGCAAATGAAACCACTTTGTGCCTTTCATAAAAATCCTTTCAATTATAGTTGAAAGAGCTTTATTTACACCTGCCAATGCTGCCTTTTATGTCTCTGCCTTACTTTCTGCAGAGTTTATCTTTGTTCTATCATATCTTTTAAAAAGTGTAGGTACAGTGAATAATGATAAAACTCATGAGGAAATAGGGGACTCCACGGGGGACAATTTCAGTTCCTTTTTGAGATTGTCATTAGGGCTGTTCCCCAATACTCCTTATGCTATGGTAGGATTGCACCTCTCTGCCCACAGGAGGTTGGGAGTGGTCACAGGACTTGCTCTGACAGAGAGGTGTACATGGAAGTGATGTGCGTCACTTCCAGACAGGTTTAAGAGCCAGTGTGTAGATAGCCATATTCTCTTTTCCCACTGCCATGACAACCAGCCATGGTCCAGAGAGCAGCTTCTTCAGCCTGAGTCCCAGAGAGAAGACATAAAGCAGTGAAGCAAAGCTCCTGCTGGCAGTTGATGGACAATAGCACAATTATACACCTTTGCTGTTTCAAACCATCAAGATTTAGGGGCCAAGTCCCAAGGAAAAACTATCTTGTAAGTGCCATTTAGAAGGGAAATTTGTTTGGAGGTCACAATGACCAAATGAGAGCATTGTCTGTTATACAAATTGAGTAAATAAGTTAAAATTCTGAATTTATATAATGATTGACCCACTCCCTTCTCCCTCTCATCATTTTTATTCTTAAATAGGAGAAATCATGTGACATTTTGGGACACAAACTGCTGTTGCCACTTTCATTTTGAGATGTATTTCTTTAATGGCGATTTTATTACTAAAGAACATGTGCCCCTGAGTAAGCCACTTAATTTCTCTAGGCCTCAGTTCCCTTGCATATGGAGAAGGGAGGAATTGGAGTAGATGCACCAGACTCCCTCCCTGTGGTATCCTGCGATGTATTAGCTCATTTGGGCTTTTATAACAACATACCAGAAACCAGGTATCTGATAAACAACAGAAATTTATTTCCCATAGCTTTGGACTCTAGGAAGTGTAAAGTCAAGGCACGGGAAATTTTGGTATCTGATGAAAGCCGCTTCCTCACAGACAGCTATCTTTTCCCTGTAACCTCTCATGGCTTAAGGGTCGAGGATCACTCCAGACTGTTTTATAAGCGCACTAATCCCATACATGAGGGCCCCACTTTTGTGACCTAATCACCTCCCAAAGGGCCCACTTCCTAATATCATCACCTTGGGAGTTAGGATTTCCATACAGGAATTTTGGAGGAACATAAACACTTAGTTAAGCAATGGTATTCTATGTTTAACACATAGTTCACAGAAATTAATAGAAAATTAAGTGAAACTTAAAACTTGTATCTTTTAGCTCTTCTTCTAGTTCCTGAAGAGTGTTACTAAAGCTTATAGCAATTTTATTATATCTTCTAGGAGAGCGAAGCCTAAAGTAAAAAAAGAGAATTTTTGAAGAAATTAAAGAGTTTGGGAAAATTTTGGTTTTGGGTTTTTTGTGAGTTTTTTGTAGTTGTTGGTGGTGGTTTGTTTGTGAGATGAAGTCTCTCTCTGTTGTGCAGGCTTGAGTAAAGTGGCGTGATCTCGGCTCACTGCAACCTCCGCCTCCCGAGTTTTAGCGATTCTCCTGCCTCAGCCTCTGAAGTTGCTGGGATCACAGACGCCCATCACCATGCCCAGCTAATTTTTTGTAGTTTTTTAGTAGAGATGGGGTTTCGCCATGTTGGCCTGGCTAATCTTGAACTCCTGACCTCAGATGATCCACCTGCCTCAGCCTCCCAAAGTGCTGGGATTACAGGCGCGAGCCACTATGCCTGGCCTTGTTTTGTTTTTTAAGTGAACTTTTGATTGAAGTATACTCTGCATATGAAAAAAAAATGTGCAAATCAAAACTGAAGAGCTTGGTGAATTTTCACAAAATGAAACACACTCTTGTAACCAGCACCCAGAGCAAGAAACAACACAATCAGCACCCAGAGACCCTCCTCACACCACCCCTTGACACAAAGGTTGTCACTAGGCTGACTTTCTCTCGGCTGATGTCTAATGTCAGAAATTAGTTTTGCTACTTTTTAACTTCATTGTTGTGTACCAGATGTACTCTTGTATCTTTCTTTTTTAGTTAACAGTGTATTTATCCACGTTTTTGCATGCAATTACAGTTTCGTCCTTGTCATTGCTATATAATATTTTGCTGTATGACTTTACTACAATTCATTCATTCTACTGTGATGTTTTCAGGTTTGAGCTACTATTAGTAGTGGACACTTTAAGTCTTTTGGTTGATTTTTTTCTCCTACATTTTCAAGTTGAGGGTTCAAGAGGTAGATATCTTTAGACTTAAGTAACAGGACCTAGCTCTGTGGCAAAGATTGCATGTTGGAGTATCTTACTGGGATTGAAGGAGAGAAAGCAGTTCTGAAGTCCCAGGTAGGGAAAGGAGAGAGGAGAAAAGGAGAAAGGGAGGGAGGAAAGGAAGAAAAGGAAGAAGCAGCAGAAGCTCTGTGGAGCTAGAGTATTCAGTACTAGTAAATTCTAATCCTTCTAGCTAGGAGATGCCATTGTCCTTTTAGTTTAATCCTTTGAACCCTCAGGCTATACCGTGGGGAATTCCCTAGGAAGCATTTTTCTGGAGCACCATTGTTATGCCAATGTAGGAAGTCAGCAAAGATGGTAGATGTTTAGAAGGAAAATATTTTTTTAGACTTGATATTGAAAATTGAAGTAATTGGGTCAGGTGTGGTGACTCACACCTGTAATCCCAGCACTTTGGGAGGTTGTGGTGGGTGGATCAGTTGAGGCCAGGAGTTCGAGACCAACCTGGGCAACATGGTGAAACCCCGTCTCTACTAAAATACAAAAATTAGCCAGATGTGGTGGCACGTGCCTGTAATTCCAGCTGCTTGAGAGGCTGAGGCATAAGAATTGCTTGAACCTGGAAGGAGGTTGCCAAGATCACGCCACTGCACTCCAGGCTGGGCGACAGAGCGAAACTCCATCTCAAAAAACAAAAAAAAGAAAGAAAAAGGAAATTGAAGTAATCTTGAGCACAAATACAATATGTCAATTACTAAATGAAAGTTGCATTAAAATTCATAATGGAGAGGGAGAGGGAGAGCAATTGCCAATTCGCTTGCTCCCATTATTGATACATCTCCCCTCCCCAGTTTTGGGTGTGTAATCCTATTTAAAAATAGCAACTGA
This sequence comes from Aotus nancymaae, assembly GCF_030222135.1. Lineage (NCBI taxonomy): Eukaryota > Metazoa > Chordata > Mammalia > Primates > Aotidae > Aotus > Aotus nancymaae. Next base: position 43,619,709 of record NW_026988431.1, on the reverse strand, counting down.
TCCTTAAGCATGACTTTGCCCTTTTCTCCATAAAACCATGAAATTAGGAGAGAATAAATAAGAGATTACGTGCCTATAAGGTTGTCAGTTCAAATAGAAGTACTTGTTTTCATTACTGAATATGGGGACTTTTTTTTTTTGTCTTTGTCTCCTAGAATGCCAAAGCCTTCTGTCATACAACCCACACCATTTCACCCTGAATACCCAATATCCAGCCCCTCTCTTCAGTTGTGTTTTCCTTTATGCATGCTTTGGTGAGTTAACCCACTAGATACTGGCCAGAAGAAAGCAGTTGTTTAGATAATGTAACTTGCTGATTAAAAAAAAAAAAAAAAAAAAGCCAAGCTCTAATATTTAAAGAGGTTTATTCTGAGCCAAATCTGAGTGACCATGATGCAGGGCATAGTCCCAAGAGGTCTTGAGACCATATTTCCAAGGTGGTTGGGTTACAGCTTGGTTTTATACATTTTAGGGAGACAGAAGTTACAGCTGAAAACATAAATCAATAAATCAATACATAAAAGGTATAAACTGGCTCAGCCCGGAAAAGTGGGACATCTCAAATGTGGAGAAGGAAGGTAGTGCTTACAGGTCACTGGATTCAAAGATTTTCTGATTGGCAATTTGTTGAAAGAGTTTAGCTTTGCCTAAATGGTTGAAGTCAGCAGAAAGAAATGCTTAAGTTAAGATCAGGGGAAGGGGGGTTGTGGAAGCCAGAGTTCTGGCTATGAAGCCTCTGAATAACAGGCTGCAGAGAGAATAGATGGCAAACGTCTCTTTTCAAACCTTAAAAGTATCAGAATCTCAGGCAAATCTCTCCTGGATCAGGAAAAGATCTAGAAAGGGAAAGAGATTCTCTACAGAATGTAAATTACTCTCTCAAGAGACAGCTTTAAGGACCATTTCAAAATATGTCAATGAAATATATTTTGGGGTAAAATACTTTGATTTCCTTCAGGGCCTGCTCTCTGCCATGTGATGCTCTACCTGAGTCAGTGGGAACTTGGTTCTGTATTGCTGCAGAGAGTCTGTGCTGTCTGTCAGTCTTATGATCTCTATTTTAATATTGGCTAGTCAGTTGTGCCTAAACTCCACAGGGAGGGGGTTATAACATACCTCCCTTACGTTCATGGTCTGAACTAGCTTTTCAGGTTTCTTTGGGACTCCCTTGGCCAAGAAGGAGGCCCATTCAGTCTGTTGGGAACCTTAGATTTTTATTTTTGGTTATGTCTGCCTATTAATGTTGATCAAAAAAGCCAAACTCTGTAAAATATTTAAAGAAATGTATTCTGAGCAAAATATGAGTGACCATGACCCAGGGCACCATCCCAAAATATGTGCCCTGGGCTATCATCACTCGTATTTGGCTTAGAATAAATCTCTTTAAATATTTTACAGAGTTTGACTTTTTTTCATCAACAAACTTATTGAGTACTTTACATACATTCTCTCTAATCTTCCACACAGTTTTGGGTGTTACTATCTCTCTTTTGCAAATGAGAAAACTGAGGTTGAGTGAGGTTAAGACCTGTGGTTTATAAGACTCAGGGTCAATATTTACATATGTCCTTGTCTTTCATCTTTCCACCTGGAATATGTCTGTGCTGAGACTTATATTCTCAACCCAAAGTTATAGAGATGTATTGAATGGTACCTGGTATCCTCAGAGTACTCTTTCTTATTGGGAGGCTATTTTGCCCCTCAGCGTTTTGCAATGTCTAGAGACAACTGGAGTGAGGAAAGTACTATTAGCATCTACTGGATAGAGGTCAGGAATGATGTTAAGTATCTTCCAATGCATGGCAGCCCTACACAGCAAAGAATTACTCATCCCAGGATGTCGGTAGTGCCAAGGGTGGGAAACCTGCCTTGTGGAATGTTTGCACGTCATAATCGTGTTTATTAAGCCTAAGAGAGTGTTGAATTATATTTGAAGGTGGCAATGAGGAATAGTTGAAAATAGATCAGGAATCAGAAGGTCTGTGTTCTAGTTCCAGATCCAGGACTAACAAAACCTCAATTTCCCCATGAGTAAATCAGTGACAATAGTATCTGTTTTAACTATTTGTAATTCATCAAATTTTTATGTATTACTGTCTATGCGTGAGGCAGTACTCTAGACATGGAGTGTGCAACAAGGAAGAAAACAGGCATCATCCCTGCTTTCAAGGAGCTTAGTGGAAAGCAGAGATACGTAGAACTATGGGGTACTATGGGGTGCTCTGGTAACCTAGCAAAGAGACACCTAATTTAGTATTGTGTAGTCAGAGAAGTAATCTCTTAGTTGACAATCAGGAAAAAGAAGTTAGGCAAGCAAAGTAGAAGGAGAAAAAGTAGAGGATAGAACAGTGTTTGCAAAAGCACAGGTGAGAAAGAGCATGGAAAAATCCAGGAACTGAAAAAATATGCAGTATGACCAGACAGTAGAATGTGAAGGGAGGAAAGAGATGTGCTTAGGGAGGAGAGCAAAGGTCACCCTTTGGGGGGTTTTGTGGGTCAGCCTGAGGAGGTTGGAGGCAGAGGAGAAAAAAAATGAAAGGTTTTAAAAGCAAGGGGCTGGCTTTTCAGACTTGAGTTTTAGAAAGACCATTAGGCTGCAAGGTGGAGAATGGATTCTAGGGGCTGTTAGACCAGTTGGAAGTTTGTTACTGTTGTCTCAGCAAGAGGACATGGTGGCCCACAACTCAGGTAGAGGCAATGGGACAGATAGAAGCGAATGCATACAAAAGAAGTTCAATCAATTCTTATTGCTAAGGTGTTGACAAGGTTGACAAGATATCTCTGTCTTAGAACAGCAGAGCTTCCAGATCAAGGGATGACTGCCACCGCTGTGTCTGAAAGCTGGAAGTATCTCTAGTCTGCTCACCAGGTTGGATTCTTTAGAGTGAAGTTTTGTGGTGTCTGAAGAGCAGGACCTAGGTCACATGTCCACACTCGAGCTGCAAGGGATGTTGGTGAAGTGAGTCTCTAGCATCTCCTTGAGAATAACACCCTAAACTTGGAAAGGATGCTTCAAGAAGAAAGGCATATACACCCTACAGTAGCTATGGAGAATGATTTGCTTGAACCTATTTAGACATCAAACCTGAAAATACCTTTCAAATTAAAAATATTCTTTCTCCTAAAAACCCCACTTCTTGGAATCTATTCCCTAGAAGTAAAATTATCCATACTTAAGAACATATGTGCATTGAGATAATATGATAGCATTGTTCTTTGGGCAAAAATTCAGTAATAAAGTGAATGTCTTTCAATGAGAAAGAGTTGAGTAAATTGTGCTGCATTTATGCCACTAAATATGCACTCAATCTAAAAAAACTGAGTTGGAGTTAAACCCAGTTGGGACCGGGACTGAAAATCTGAGAGGGACATGCTGAGCCACTTTAATGAAAATCTCCTTATGTGTACATAGATCTTGATGTGTACCATCTCTCTTGGAATGAGGCGAGAGGGGGCTTCTTAGTACCACTGGCTCATCCCTCCTCCTCATTCCAACTCCTGTCCAGATTCAAATTGCTGCAAGTTTAGCTCATAAGTGCTGTTTCACTTAGGAACACACTCTACCCAAATAGGCTGGCCCATTGATGATCTCAAAGTTACCAACTTTCAGTTTACTCAGCTTCCTGTGGAAGTCTGGCTCCTGGCCTTGAATCTATTCTCCATTCCCTTTGGGCCAAGTGGGCTCTGTGACTCAGTTCCATCCTGCAGGAAGCAAAGTAGCAGAGAAGCACCTGAAATAAATTCCTGGATCGGAGCTAAAAACGCCTCTTCCTAGAATTCCTGGGTAAAAGCTTAATTGTGTAATAACAGCTTGGTGGTCTGTCTCAATCTGCTCAGGCTACCTGTAACAAAATACCATAGAGTGGGTAGTTCATACAACAGATACTTATTTCTCACGGTTCTGGTGGCTGGAAGTCTAAGATCAGTGTGCGGACAGATTCAGTACCTGGTGAGGGCCCTCTTCCCTATTTGCAGATGGTTGTCCTCCACCGTGGGGGTGGGGAGTGTGCTCTGGTTTTTTCCTGTTTTTATAGGGGCACTAATTCTATCATGGGGACTCTGCCTTTGTGGCCTCATCAAAACCGATTTACCAAAGGCTACATCTTAAATACTATCACATTGAGGAATAGGGCTTCAACATATGAATTCGGAGGACAAAAATATTTAGTACACAAATGTTTATGTCTCTGAGGCATTACAGCATGGTCATTAAGAAGACAGGCTCTGGAACCAGACCAAATCCTGGTTCTGTCACTCACCAGCCATGTGACCTTGGGCCAGTTACTTAGCCTTTGTGCGCTCCAGTCTCCTTGTATATAACATGGGCTAGGAACAGTACTATCTCATAAGGTTGTTATGAGGCTATGTTAGTTAACACGTAATATATCTATAGAGCAATGCCTCAGACACACAAAGAGCTCAATAAATATCATCATCATCATTCCCTTCTAGATCCAGATACATCTCAAATTAATCTCTTCCTAAAATACTCAACCTGCAGGTACCCCAGCAGCTTTCTTACTCTCCCAGCCTTTGGTAGAAACTCCCAGTTTTAAAAGTAAACAAAGCCGTATTTATTACACAAACAATATTACAGTAATGGGGATTTATAAAGGACATGGCTGAAATTCCTGGGGGTGGGAGAACAAGGGAGGGATTTCAGAAGTTCACTACAGCCACCCCAGTTCGGAGGGTGCTCTACCCCAGTAGCGTTCTGTACTTGCAATGTTGCTATTTTCCATTTTCTAAAGCTTTATTTAACCATTGTAATTTGTGGCTTTCTCCAAGGCTAAGTATAGAGCAAAACATAATAATGCAAACTGGCTCATGCTGCGCTGAAATGAGTAGTGTTCTCTCACCAAATCCTCTTGTGAGCTTTAATAACTTCTTTAATTTCTCTGTTATTTTCCAATATTGTATACCTATTCCAGAAGTACTCATTTTGTCTTTCCTAAACCAGCTTTCCTCTGCTGGGAAAATGACCAAATTATTCACTCCTGTCCTCCTGCCACACCTCTAGTTTTTGGTTTTTCAGCTCCCATTCTAGGGTTTACAACCCATTTAGCAGTTGTTGATCATAGCGAGAGTCTGTAATTGAGTCAGTACTGGATATGAAATGACTTTGTCAGAACAGTTCATGAGAGGGAAATCATTTTCAGGACAAGGGGAGAGAGAATGGGTAAAACTATGTATATGCATCATACTTGCTTGTGGATGATAGAGTGGACTCCAATGTAGAGTGAACTTGGGTCATTTTCTTTGATCCCGTGACACACTATTCCTTTTTCATAAAATTAAAGATTATTGTCTAACAGAAGGCAGGGAAGTTTCTTGCCTAGATTGAGTTGTGGAGACTACATTTAGACTATAAGCTCTTAGAAATAGCAAAACATGAATGCAGAGTATGTCAAGGGAAATCAGAAAATGTGAATTAAAATCTAGAGACAGAAAGAAAGGACCATGCTTAAAAAGATAGTGGGTTGGTCAGTGATTACTTACGGCTGCTCTCACAGCTTACGTGTAGTAGCCGTGTCCTTTTCTATATTCAGGTTTTCCTAGCAAAAGGAGACTATCTGGACATTTCAAAGTACCAATGTAAGAAGGGTGAGTAACTTGAGCTGAAGTTTAGGATGAAAGGAGCAGGAGAGACCTGGCTTCTTGCAGGAATGTGAGGGGCTCTGGAGTACCTTCCAGGAGAGTCCGAGATGCCCCTTTACCCACATTCCTGCCAGACCTAATTGCTTACAGTTCCTTGAGCACTCTGTGTGCTTCAGCTCCTCTGTGCCTGAAGCACCTCTCCTTACACATGCACTCACTGCACCCACCCAAACCCAATTCAAATAATGTCAAGTCTTCTCCAGCTAGTCCCTCCTCCCCTGCATTCTCATAGCCTGTCTTATCCTGCTCAGTTCTAATGATGCTCTCAAAAGCAGACCCTGAGTAAAGGATTTGAGTATGAGAATTTATTCAGGAGGGGATCCCAGGAAACACTGTGAAGGAGTAGGAAGTGAGACCGAGAACAGAGAAAAAGTCAAAAAAGAGTGCTTTAATGAGCAGATTCCTGCTGTAAGCAAAGAGGGCTCAGCCCTGTTGGGAATGCTCTGAGAGTCTGAGTGGAACATGGTCAGTGTCCTACTGAAGATCAAGGAGCTGCCACCTTCACGGGTGGTGAGTTGTCTGGAGACTGTTGAGTCTCTGGCACTCACTGAGCTGCTCTAAAGCTAGAGAATGCCTTCAGGTCAAGAAATGCTGGAAGCTATAGCCTCTAGGGGACTTCCCACCTGTGAAGGGGAAGGGGGTGGTCAAGGGGATAGGAACTTGACAAGGATATCCTGCTATAATGATTGACAGTTGTATAAACTCTTTAAAGGCAGAGAACAAACTTTACTCATCTTTATATACCCAAAGTATCCAACCTACAGCCTTATCCCAAGTAGGTGCTTAATAACAGTTAAATAAGTAAGGTTGGCTCACACTTAATACAGCTGATGAACCAATGATACATTCAACACATATATATTGAAATCTCTATCATGTGCCAGAGAGTTCTCAAACAGGCCTTGTCCCTGTCCTTGAGAAGCTGACAGTCTCACAGGAAAGACAGGCAATAAGCAAATAATTACAATGCTGGGGAACAGGTATATTGACTGACGTTGTCAATGTATGTTTCACCCCTTGATACCACCACCATGGTACAAAACCTATCATTTAATTTCAGCAGATTAGATTTTTTATTTTCAAAGAAAGAGGAGTTTATTTCTCCTATAGAGAATAGGGACAGGGCATAATATTGATGGCATTGTTTTTGGTATGATTTCTGGGTTAATAAACAAGAATTTGAAATAACCTACTCTTGACCGGAAGCCTTACTGATAACATAAACAGTTGATTAACATGTATTTTGTATGTGGTATATATTATATACCATATTCTTTTTTTTTTTTTTTTTTTTTTTTTTTTTTTTTGAGACGGAGTTTCGCTCTTGATACCCAGGCTGGAGTGCAATGGCGCGATCTCGGCTCACCGCAACCTCTGCCTCCTGGGTTCAGGCAATTCTCCTGCCTCAGCCTCCTGAGTAGCTGGGATTACAGGCACGCGCCACCGTGCCCAGCTAATTTTTTGTATTAGTAGAGACGGGGTTTCACTATGTTGACCAGGATGGTCTCGATCTCTTGACCTCGTGATCCACCCGCCTCGGCCTCCCAAAGTGCTGGGATTACAGGCTTGAGCCACCGCGCCCGGCCTACCATATTCTTAACAAATAAAATAAGCTAGAGAAAATAAAATGTTATTAAGAACACCATAAGGTAAACACATTTAATATACATTTACAGTACATTATTGTACTGTATTTATTAATACCATAAGTTTGTTATCTTTTTTTATTTTATTTATTTAATTTATTTTTATTTTTTATAGTTTATGTTATCTTTTTATAAGATGAATTATCTGTCTGAAACAGTGGGCAAACATAGCTGCAAATCTCAATCTTCAGTTCATATCAAGCAATTCAACTTTTTTGTGATGTCATGACCTCTCTGCGCTTCTCAGGGGCACTTCCAGTATCACTAGTAGCACTTTGTATGGGTCCCATGGTGTTATTCAAGGTTTACAGAATGCACTCAACATAATGAAAACTATGTGAGAACCATAAGAGATCACTTTTATACTGTGATACACAATTTACTGGAGAGGCGAATTGCTCACGTAGAGATGATTAGCATCACATGATGTTTTAAGTAGACACACGCAACACTTTTACTTGCCATGACAGGAACAGGGAATGGCGATGAAATTATGACAGTAGTATAGTATGTGCTACAATTAATTTTATGTAGTTTTAATTTAATACTGCATCTTTTTATTTGCTTACATTTCTCTTGACTAAAAATGACATCAAGTACGGTCTGTGTTTGTATGTTTTGATAAATTTTAACTTTTTATAATAGATTTATACATATTTTATAGTAATACATGACAAAATATACTAGTATCTACATATATTTTAAGCATTTATACCATGCCTAACTTTTTCTTAATTTAAAAAATATTTCTAGGCTATGTAATTCATCTGCAAGTTTCTTCAAATTGTTGTACATCTCCAAAAAATTGTCCAATATGTTTATTGAAAAAAATGTGTGTATAAGTGGACCCATGCAGTTCAAATCCATATTGTTCAAGGATCAACTGCACCTTACCGATAGAGAAGCAAAAATAAGAATTATATCCAATGTTTCCTCAGAAACCAGGCAAGCAAGTAAATTGTTGAATGTTGAGAGAAAAAACTGCCAAACTAGAATTCATTAAGCTGCAAATTATCTTTCAAAAGTGAAAGAGAAATAAAGACTTTCTCGGAGAAACAAAAAATTAAGGGACTGTTGTCAGTAGACATATCGTGCAAGAAATGTTAAAAATAAGTTCTTCAGAGAGAAGGAAAATAATGTAAGTCAGAAACTTTGACCTACATAAAGAAAAGGAGCTTCAGAGAAGAAATAAGTAACAGTAAAATACTTTTATTTTTCTTATTCTTAATTTATCTAAGTTAGTTCAACTGTTAGATAAATTAAGAATAAGAAAAATAAATAACAACAACGTGTTCAATTATATATGCAGTTATATGCCAATATATAAGTGAAATGACAGCAGTGATACAAGAGACAGGAGGGAGGAGTTACAAGTATTCTGTTATTATAAGATATTAAAATACAAAGATTAGCCAGGCATAGTGATGAATGCCTGTAGTCCCAGGTACTTAGGAGGCTGAAGCAGGAGGATTGATTGAGCCTGGGAGGTTGGTGGAGGCTGTAGTGAGCCATGATTGTACCACTGCACTCCAGCCTGGGTGACAGAATGAGACCCTTTCTCAAAAACAAACAAAAAAAGTTTTTCACACTGGGCACAGTGGCTCATGCCAGTAATCCCAGCACTTTGAGAGGCTGAGGTGGGTGGATCACCTGAGGTCGGGTGTTTGAGACCAGCCTGGCCAACATGGAGAAACCCTGTCTCTACTAAAAATACAAAATTAGCTGGGTGTGGTGGCACATGCCTGTAATCCCAGCTGCTCGGGAGGCTGAGGCAGGAGAATTACTCAAACCTGGGAGGCAGAGGTTGCAATGAGCCAAGATTGTGCCATTGCACTCCAGCCTGGGCAACAAGAGCGAAACTCCATAAAAAAAGAAAAAGTTATTCACACTATCCATGAATTGATATAGTGTTTTTGATAAAAGTATCATGTATATACTAAGAAGGGGAAAACCAGGATTATATAAAATGCTCAATTAAAGCCCTAAGAGGTAGAAAAGAGAGAAAGACAAAAATAGAAGCAAAGAACAAGAGAAATGAATAGAAAATGGTAATAAATATGGTAGATATAATCACTTTGAATGTCAATTGTGGGAATTCACTCAGGTGGTAGCAAAAATATTGAGGAAAAAATATTAGATAAAGTTAAGGTCTAAGGGTTTTTTCTACAGTTCTTGGCTGAAGGCAGCCTAAATCCCCTTTACATTTAGTTAATAAGTAAAGCAAATAGCTAGGGTACGTGGGGGAGTTTACCTAACTAACTTGTTTACTCATGTGGTCTTAAAACTAACCTTTGAGCTGGATGGCCCTCTTGGGGGGAGATCAACCTGGGATATTACATTCTAATGGTGTTTGCTTTGGGCATTGGAACCTGTCCTTTAATCTCTTCACTCTAGTGGTGTTGACCGAAGCCTTTGTCAATTAAACTTTACTAAATAAATGCAAGTCTCTCTGAATGGTGGGGGCTGGCAGCTGCTATCCTTTACAGCACTCTCCAAGGAGTCTGTAAGTAGCCACGGTCACTCAGTCAAACTGGCAAAGTATAGTATCTGTGTGTCATTGTACTTTATTCATATATTGTTGAGTCAGGGTCTGCAGGACAGACCCCCACAGGTAGTGACCCCAACAGTGGCACCCAATGTGGGGCAACCCCAACAGTGGTGCCCCTTGTAAGGTGACCCTGACAGTCAATGGTCTACATACATTAATTAAAAGACAAACATTCTCAGAGTGGATTGAAAAAAGGACCCAACTATATGCTGCCTATCAGAAACCCACTTTAAATATAAAGACACATGTAGATTAGAAGTTAATAGAAAGACATACCATGCTAATGCTAATCAAAAGAAGGAGGAGTTGCTATATTAACTTCAGAAAGAGCAGACTTGAGAGCAAGGAAAGGTATTAGGGATAAAAAAGGGCACTGCATAATGATAAAAGGGTCAATACTTAACAAAGACATAATGATCTTTAATGTGTATGTATCTAAAAACCAAGTGTCAAATAGCTGAGGCAAAAACTGATAGAATTGCAGGAGAAATAGATGAGTCTGCTATTGTAGTTGGAAACCTTAACACCCATCTATCAGAAGTGGACAGACCCAGCAGGCAGAAAATTAGTAAGGATATAGTTGAACTCAACATCACCATCAATCAACTGGATATAATTGACATCTATAGACTACAGTCATGAGTCACTTAACAACAGGAATATGTTCTGAGAAATGCATCATTAGGCAATTTCATCATTGTGAAAACATCGTAGAGTATACTTAGGCAAACATAGATGGTACAGCCTACTATACCCCTAGGTTATATGGTGTAGCCTATTATGCCTAGGCTACAAACCCATAAAACATGTTACTGTACAGAACACTGTAGGCAGTGGTAAGACAATGATAAGTATTTGTGTGTCTAAACATACCTAAACATAGAAAAGTAATGTGTTGTACTATGATATTACAACATCATTAAGTGATAGAAATTTTTTAGCTCCCTTATAATCTGATGGGACCATTGTCATATATGTGGTCTCTTGTTGACTAAAACGTCATTATGAGGTGAATGACCTCATAATCCTCTGTGGGACATAAAACACACCCTAACAAATTTAGAAGATGAGAAATTATACAACTCCTACTCTCAGATCACAATGGAATTAAACTAAAAATCAGTAACAGAAAGATAGCTGGAATCCAAAATACCTGGAGATTAAACAGTATTCTTCCAAATAATATATGGGTCAAAGAAGAAATGTTAAGAGGAAATTTTAAAGCATTTTGAACTAAATGAAAATTAAAACATCAAAATTTGTAAGATGCATCAAAAAGCAGTGCTTAAAGGAAAATTTATTGAATTGGACACATATATTAGAAAAGAATAAATATATAATAAAGCACTATAAAGAACTCTTAAAACTAAACAATAGAAAAATAACTTTATTAAAAAGTAAAGCCTGAATAGACCCCTAATCAAAGAAGATATATATGTTAATAGTCTGTTACACACACACACACACACACACATACACATACATACACATATATAAAGTGAATATATATAAAGATGGTCATCATATTTCATAAGAGAGTTGCAAATTAAAACAAGTTTTACAAGGGCCAAAATACGAAATACTGACAACACCAAATGCTGGTAAGGTTGTGGAGCAACAGGGACTCTCATTTATTGCTGGTAGGAATGCAAAATGGTACAGCCATATTGGAAGACAGTTTGGCAGTTTCTTACAAAACTAAACATATTCTTATCCAGTGATCCAACAATCACACTCCTCGGCATTTACCCAACAGAATTGGCAACTCCACACAAAAACCAGCACATGGATGTTTATAGTAGCTTTGTTCATAATTGCCAAAAATTGGAAATAACCAAAAATATATTTAATAGGTGAATGGATATAAACTGTGGTATATCCTCATGAAGAAATATTATTCAGAGCTAAAATAAGTTATCAAGTTACCAAGCCATGAAAAACATGGAGGCAACTTAAATGCGTGTTACTAAGTGAAAGAAACCAATCTGAAAAGGCTACATACTATATGATTCCAACTGTATGACATTCCAGAAAAGGAAAAACTATGGGGACAGTTAAAAGATCAGTGGTTGCCAGGGTTAAAGACGGAGGGCAATGCAGAGCACGGAGGATTTTTAGGGCACTTAAACTATTCTGAATGATACTACAGCAGTAGACACTGAAAAATATCATAGAATGTATAACACCAAGAGTGAACCCTAATGTAAACTATGGGCTTTGGGCGCTAATGATGCATCGATATAGGCTCATTGATTGTAATGAATGTACCACTGTGGTAGGAGACATCAACAGAGGGGGAGGTTGGAGAACAGGGGGATATGGCAACTCTCTGCACTTTCTGCTCAATTTTTCTATGAACCTAAAACTGCTTTAAAAAATAAATTGTATTAATTTTAAAAAATGTCATTGATTGAATTGTTAGAAACACAAACCTGTATTTTGCCAAATTAAAAAGCATTCTTTTTCTGTATCATGGTACAACTAATTAACTTTTAGGTGCCATAATTTGACATGAGAATTCATGGTGCCTTTTTACATTTATATTTAAACTAAATATAATTCAATAAAGTACTTATTATGGATTCTACTGCCACTCACTTTGACAAGTACTATTGAGAAATATTAATCTTAAAATACGTAGTTCAGAGATGCTAGATCATCTTTATTCATGAAATTATGTTCCCAGAAACAGTCTAGATTTCATTTACACAATTTGTGCTGCCCTGCATTTCATTTCCACATTTGTATTCTCTGCCTCCCTTCCTAAGCATACTAAGGGCTCACATAATGGTATATGGTTTGTAACATACATAAAGGATGTTCCTAAATTGCTTTGGATTTTAAGCTTAGAGTATATATTGGTGGGTAATTGTTAAACTTTTAAGTTTATTATTCCAAATACCAGTAATTATTGTTTTCCCAGTCTTATCTATCAACAAAAGAAATTTTATCCACAGAGAGATTAGGGAACCACATGAGCATCTTCTGCCAGACTCTGTATGAAGAGAGTAGTGAATTTAGGGGCCAGTTCTTGCCTAACTTCTCTTTAAATTCAGGGGACATTTCACTGACACTGCTGCCTTTTCCTGCAGCTTACCCTGAACACACGTATTTTTGAAGAAGTGGGATCAAGGCTTCTTGTTTTGTTTTTGTCTTTCTTCTCCCTACTTTGTCTTCATTGAGCATGTATTATGGGTATAATAAAAACATTTTTTAAAGGGGTATGATGTTTGCTTCTTCGAAAAGCTTCTAGATGAGAGCTCAAACTCAGGAATTCTTAACCGCTTTTTCTCTACTCTTCCCTTCGGCAGTCTGGGGAAGCCTATGACAGCTTCGCAGTAGTACATCACTATAGAAGGAGAAATGCCTGCTGATGTGAATAGAATGTCAGCCTGAGTCACATCGTGAACTGAGTTGGGGCGGTAAATGGATAGACAGACGCACAAAGGACAGGAACGTGGTAAAGGTTCATTATGAACCTCATGAAGCGAATGAGAAGCTTCAGGTGGAGTACCTGCTGCCTTACTTAGTACAACACATGTCCTTTCAGGTGACCAAGTCCATCTTTTTAATTATGTGAGCATTTCAATCAGGACATTTTAAACATTAAACTTCCCCACTTTCCATAAGGCTGGTTTAATTTGCAGACCCTGACAGATGACATTTCTCTCAGTGTGTCCCTCCCTGTTGGGGGTGGCACAGGACTCCAGGCCGAGCATCATCAAAGCCCTGCCAGAGGCTTATGGCTTAAGCACAGCAGAATGACCTGGCCCTGCCATTTGGTGGGGCCCCAGGGCATTTGGGGGCAAGACAGGAATTCACAATGAGAAAGTTACTTGTGGCCTCTGTTGGAGATCCTTTCAATTAAAGCTTTTAACATTTTTCACAAGCAGCCCCTAGGGATTCATTCTCATCACCAGCTTTGATGGATGGCAGGCTAACACAGCAAATGACTCACCCAGCTCCCTGCAAACACTATCAAAACCCATACATGCTTCCTTCTTCAGAAAGCCCTGTAGGCTCCTGACAGGGCCTCAAGAAGCTCTAAGAAAAGTTAATTTTACTTAAATAAATGCTGCTTTCAGCATACATTGCTCATTGCTTGATATTTTTGTCTTTGAGTCATTAAAAAATGAAGAGAACAATGTTCTGTGGTCTCTTAATAGATACCACATTCTATTCATAGACTGGGCAGCAATCTGGTATCAGGAAGCAAAACAGGCCCGATTAAAATTCCAGTCCTGCTCCTAACTGTGTGACTTTAGGCAAGTTGCTTAATTTCTCTACCCTGTTATTCCTTCATCCTGCAATGGGGCTAATAACACCTACCTCATAGTTTTCATTCTAATTCAAAGGAGGGACCTCCTCTGTACCCTCATCTGTATTGTTTCTTTTATTCATGGGTCTAATTATGAAGAACAGTATGTATGTGTGATGTATGTATGTATCTATCCATCTAGACCAACACGTATGTATACACACACAGATGAGCTAACATTTAAGACCTGAATAATTACAGATAAATATTTCAGATTTCCACTTTCTCTTGAAAATAAATCAGAAGATCTGGCAACATGAGATTGAGTTTGATTGGCAGCTGCCAATCGAGTCATGGCAGGTACACATGGTCCCACCACTTCACTTAGTTTGTGAACAGCCTATTCCCTTTGGTCATTTGACTGTGTCATTTTCTGTCTGCATCAGCCTCTATACCACAGGTTTTAATGGCAAGAACTCTTCAGAAAAGCAGAAGCAAACTCCAGTCAAATAGATTGGGGGTGGGTAGGCTGGGAGTTACTTTCAAGACAAAGGGGCCTCCTTTGTCTTTTACCTTGTTGAAGAGTTAAACTTGGAAGAGAGGAATTCAGAAAAGATGGGTCAATTTTTTTAATTAAGAATTTTTTTTGGCACAGCCCTGGTCAAGAAGGTCCTCTGTCTTTCTCCACAGTTGCACGGCTGAGCAGATGGTTTTGCTGGAGGTGGGAATAAAGCAATGGGTCCCAAACATATTTCAGCAATGACAGTGCTTCTCCGTGTGGGCACTATCCCTCCATCCCTAGGGAGTGTATTAACTTGTCAGACTTTTTTTGTTGTCACAGTGGTTGGCAGGATACCACTTGCATTTGGTGGGTAGGACTAGGGTGGCAGTGTGCAGGAAAATTCCTCACAATAAAGGATTTGCTGCATACCCCACAACTTTTGGACATCCTGCCAGGTATCTGTACATTTATAATTATCATATTAATAATTATCTAAAAATCTTATAATTATCTTAACTAAAATCCAACCCCATTATGCATACAAAGTGTTTTCAAACAGTCTTAAAAAGCACTGAATTTTCTAGGAGTTCAGGAATGGTGTAAAGTGAGGGAAGAGTGTACTTTCTTTGTTCAGAAATTTCCTAAAAGCTCATTTCCTTTTCAGAAACTAGCTGAAGCCATCACTGTTTAAGGTATTGTGGCTGACAGTCCGACCAACTGAGTCAGTCTGTCTGTGTAGATGCCTCATACAGCATGTTTTTACCTATAGTTGCAAATGTCTATTTCATGAGGGATAACATAGAGTGGGCTGCAGTGGAGAACTGTGCACCATCTACAGGACACCCCTCCAGGTTATCTGGTTCTAATTCCATGGGGAGTATGCTGTAACTTTGTGAAATATAGATAACTGGCAGCAATTTTCATCTGTAGACTTGCAAATTCTGATCTATTTAGTAAAGGTTCAATTGACGTCTCTACCCTACCATTAAAGAAGTTACTTTTGCCTTTATTTGGACATTCATTTCCATATTCTTGATCTATAAATGTGCCCATTATTTGGTTTCTCTCTTGAATAGGTTATAACATTTGCCTGGTTCCTCATTTTGAGTTAATTAAAATATATAACATATGCTCATTTTTATATCTGGGTGACAGTCATGATTTTATCTTTTTTTTAAAAATGATCTTTTAACAGTAGTCTTGTCTAGGCATTTACAAATTGAGATACATATCTTAATAAAAATGACTTTCTATTTTGTTCTCCTGTTATAACAGGATGTTATATTTATTTTTAAATGTGTCATATATAAATTTCATTCCAGTATACTAAAAGGGGTATTCAAATATTTGGTATAAAAGGGAACTTGGGACCTGACAGGGTTTAGAATCACAGATTCCACCAGAAATTCTCTGAACAAACCCACACATGTAACTGATGACCTAGGTCGTTATTTTTCCCAGTCAGACAGAAAGATCCAGAGCTCCAAGTGATTTACAACAACCACTGGGCTGTAAATTGTTTCTCACCTTCTCCCCAAGTCCAGCTTCATTTAGATAGGACAATTACAAAACAGCTATTTATGAATACCACTGACCTAAACTTCTTTTAAAAATATCTTCCCCCATCATCAAATGCCAAGACCATTCCATACGAATGGCATTGTCGTCTGGCCACCTTCAGTGATGTCAGAAATGATTCCATGAAGACACTTTATCTTATTTCCCTTTCTCTAATTCATATTTTTTTAGTCCAAGATGAGAATACCCCAGAGTGTTCATTCTCCACATCACTTACAGGAAAACCTGGTCCTGACTTGCAGCCCTGTAGTAAGTCTTAGGACGAACTATTCTAATACATTCATATGCTGCCACATTTTAGAATCCAAAAGGAATAGGATTTCGGCTGAAATATTTTTAACTCAGAAAGAAACAATAAACCAGCTCACCCATCTTGAGACCATTTCACCCCTACCTGCTAGCTGGGAATGGTCTCAGCTGACAATGATGAATGAAAGAGAAAATAGATCCACTCATGGTTGTATACTACTAAAATATCCTTATTTCAAGATATCACTATACTTTTTATTTAATAAACACATTTACCCCCCAAAAAGTACATAAAAGCTTGGCAAATAAAAATAAACTTTAGCAAATTTATAAGCCTGCCTTATATATTGCTTTATTTAGAGTATAATTCTCACATTTTTTTTTCTTCCACCTACCAAAAGGAATATGCATAATAAATGAAACTAAGCTTGGCAGGAAATCCATCGATAAGGTTAATTTAAAGTGTAGGCAGAATAGCAAATCTCCATATGACTATCAAGGGGTTTGTTCTTGTTTAAAAACCAATTGACTTCCAAACAACTAAATATGCCTTTCTGAAGAAACCAGATAGAAGGAAATCCCAGCCACCTAAACATCCACATCCTCATCATGATAATACAGCTTCTGGGAATTCATTTTTAGGGTCACTTAAAATATAAGAGCAAGACTGTTTGGCTTCACACTCTGGCTTCCTCACAAGCTTTGTAATTTGGGTTAGATACAAAAGTTCCATAAGCCTCAGTTTCCGCACCTGTAAAATAAGAAGACTATATAGTGCTATGTAACATTATATATTATACACATGGTTCTTTCAGATGACTATATTAGCTAATTCATAAAAATGTTTAGCAGTGTGTCTGGTATTATTGTAAATGTGAAATATGTGAGACTTGATTTTTTTCAATGATGTAAATTGGTGATGGGGTGAGTGCCATAACAGGAAGAGTGTCATTTTTAGAGATTAATAATTTTAAAAGAACAGCTCCTTCAAAGACAGGATCAGGAGAAGACCTGGGCAAATGGTAGGCACTTTTGGTTTATAACATGAATGAACTTTGTTCTCACTAAAGCTTTACTCTTTTCTTGGACTAAGCCCTCCACCAAAAACTATACTGGGGGATGACTCTGAGCCACAATAAAAACAAGACAAATTTCCTGTTGATTCCATTGGGAGTTATGTACATGGAACACAAAAAAATGGGAATCTTGGGAAATGAAGGTTTTAAATGTCTGCAGCAGTGAGGTGTTAATATTTGTTTTTTGGTAACTGGTAATACTATATGTTGCCATGAAGTTTCAGTCATTATAGGGCAAATGGTGTCTAAAGATAGTTGAGTCTAGGGATATCTTTTCAATAAATGAAATTTACTCAAAGCACACAGAATTTGTGCTTTTTCGGAGTGGACTAAAGGCAAGTTGCAGACTCCTGGATATAGTATGATACCATTTTTTTGTTATTTTGTTTAAAAAAAAAACAGAGGGCAAAAATATCACAAATATGTGTCTGTCTGTGTTGTGTGTGAGTGTGTGTGTGTGTGTGTGTGTGTGGTATATGTCTAAGCATAGATATTAAGTCTAGATGGAGACCCATCAAATTTTAAATGTGGTTTTACCCACAGGAAGATGAATGGTGAAGATGAAACAAATGTCAAAGAGGAGGCAATTCCTTCTTTAAATTATGTTGCTTTATAAACAGTTAACAAGCAGTATGTACTATTTCTACAGAAGGAAGAAAGGAAAGAAATAAGGAAGGGGGAGGGGTGGATTACTTAAGTTATCCTTTTGCCCCTTTTGTTTCCTCTCTAAGGTCTCTTTCAGTTCTAAAAGTTTGAATCTATGTGTTTAAAAAAAACTGTAAGTATACAAATGACTATCAAGGGTATATTCACAAAGGCAACTTTTACAGTATGTTCATTGCCAGTACAGATTTATTCCATTTAAGTCTGCTGTTTGAACTGACCCTAGAACAAAAATTGTCTTCCAAAACGTTAAACAGACAAACAAAAAAGGTTAGGAATGGTAGCTCACACCTGTAATTCCAGCACTTTGAGACCCCAAGGCAGGAGGATTGCTTGAGCTCAGGACTTCAAGACCAACCTGGACAACATAGTGAGACCTCATCTCTTCCAAAAAAAAAAAAAAAGAAAAAATTAGCTAGGTGTGATGGTGTAGTCCCAGCTTCTCAGGAGGCTGAAGTGAGAAGATTGCTTGAACCTAGGAGGTCTAGGCTGCAGTGAGCCTAGATCATGCCACTGCACTCCAGTTTGAGTTACCGAGTGAGACCCTGTCTCAAAACAACCAACCAACCAACCAAATAAACAAACAAACAAAATTATACTCAGCATAGTTTTGCTTCAGCATCTTTGAGTTTATTGATTGGAATGTGGCGATCTCTAAAAGATACAGAAGATCATATTAAACAAGTCAGAATCCATCTGCCCAAAATGCCCCCACCCTTCCCCTCTCAACCAGGTAAAGCCTTACTCAACACTATTGATTAAACTCCTAGCTGTAGAGTTCAAAAGTCATGAGTTTTTATTCTACCTTTGCTGCTTAGCTGTATTACCTTAGGCAAGCTAATTAACTTCTCAAAGCTTCAATTTCCTAATCCATAAAATGAAGAGAAGTAAATCCTGAGCAATCAGGCAAGAAGAAGAAACAAAAGGCATCCAAATCAGAAAGGAAGAAGCAAAATGATCTCTGTTTCTGGATGTCATATGTTATCTGTACAATGTCCTAAAGATACAATACACATCAAATAAATAAATACATAAAACCTTATTAGAACTAGTACACTAATTCAACAAAATTGCAGCATACAAAATCGACACACAGAAATCAGCTGCATTTCTATGTATTAACAATAAACCACCAAAAAATTAAGAAAACAATTTTATTTCTAGTAACATCAAAAAGAAAAAATACTTAGAAATAAACATAACCAAGGAGATGAAAGACTCATGTACTGAAAACTATAAAACAGTGCTGAAATAAATTAAGGAAGATACAAATAAATGAAAAGATATCCTATGTTCATGGATTGGAAGACTTAATACCCAAAGTTATCTACAGATTCAATAGAACTCCTATCAAAATCCCAATGGCATTTTTTGCAGAAATAGAAAAATTTGCCCTAAAATTCATATGGAATCTCAAGGGAACCTCAATAACCAAAACAATTTTGAAAAAGAACAAAGTTGGAGAACTCTTGCTTCCTGATTTCAAAACATTACAAAGCTTCAGTAATCAAAACAATGTGGTACTGGCAGAACACAAATAGACCAATAGAATAGAATAGTAACTCAGAAAGAAACTCTCATGTATATGGCCAAATAATCTTCAACAAGGATGCCAAGACCCCTCAATGGGGAATAAAAAATAAAATCTCTTCAACAAATGGTGTGGGAAAAAACTGGATATCCACATGCAAAAGAGTGAAGTTGGGTCCTTATCTTATACCACACACAGAAAATTAACTCAAAATGGATTAAAACCCTAAATGTAAGACCTAAAACTGTAAAATTACTAGAAGAAAACATAGGGGAAAATCTTCATGACCTTAAACTCAGCAATGATTTCTTGGATATGAAAAATGATTTCTTGGATACAACAGAAGTATAGGCAACAAAAGTGAAAATTAGGCATATAGAACTAAATCAAACAAAAATTTCTGGGCATCAAAGGACACAATTAACATAGTGAAAAGGTGACCTACAGAATGGAAGAAAATATTAGCAAATTATATATCTGATAAGGGATTAATATATAGAATTTACAAATAATTTCTATAACTCAACAATGTAATAATCAAATAACTCTTTTAGAAAACGAGCAAAGGACCTGAAGAGATGTTTTTCTAAATATAATAATATATACAAATGGCTAATATATGAAACGATGCTAGCATCACTAATTATCAGAGAAAATGCAAATCAAAAACAATGAGATATCAATTTACACTCATTTGCATAGCTGCTGTCAAAAGGCAGAAAATAACAAGTGTTGGTGAGAATATGGAGAAATTGGATTCCTTGTGCACTGTTGGAGGGAATGTGAAATGGTACAATCACTATGGAAAACAGCACGGAGGTTGTCAACAATAACTACCATCTGATACAGCAACTTCATTTCTGGAGCTATACCCAAAATAATTGAGAGCAGTATCTTGAAGAGGTATTTGCACACCCATATTCATAAGAGCATTATTCACGTAGGCCAAAAAGTGAAAGTAACCCATATATTCCATTCATTGATGGATAAATGGATAAACAAAATGTGGTATATAAAAACAGTGGAATATTATTCAGCCTTAAAAAGAAAGGAAATTCTGTTACATGCTACAACATGAATGAACTTTGAAGACATTATGCTAAGTGACATAAGCCAGTCACTCACACACAAAAATTCAGTAGGATTCCACTAATTTCTGGTATCTAAAGTAGCCAAATTCACAGAAACAAAGTAAAATGGTAGTTACCAGGGGCTCAGTGGAGATGAAAAGGGGAATTGTTGTTTAATGGATATAAAGTGTCAAATTTGCAAGGTGAAAAAGTTCTGGACATCTATTTTACAACAATGTGAATATACTTAACACTATTACGCTGTACAATTAAAAATGCTTAAGATAGTAAATCTTACATCTTTTTTACCACAACAAAAAAATAAAGGAAGTTAAATGAGTTGCATGTGAAGGACTTAAGGAGGGTGCTTGGCACATAACAAATGTACATTAAATACTAGCTAGTTGCTATTAATGGTATTATCAAATGCTACTCCTCCAAGACAATTGCTTGCCTTCCATCCTCTCCTCAGCCTGTTCGCCACAGGCACAATACATTATTTTCCAATCTGTACTTACAGTCTGTCCTGTTTCATAGCTTACACTCTTGTACTGTAAAAGGCAGGAGCAGTGGATTATTCACCATTGTGATTTCTTCTGGGTCCTACCTGGTGACATGCCTATAGCAGGTGCTCACTTTTTTAGAAGTTACATTTTTTTTTCTCTTTTCATTATAACTACTGCACATCATTAATATAGAAAATATGGACAATGGTAAAATAGAAAATGGGAAAAAATCATCCCAAATTCCACCACTTAAAGCAATCACAGTTAATATTTTATTTTTTTCAGTAAACACTTCCTGAATTAAACAGTTAAAATAAGATGCTAACTTGCCTTAAAAGGAAGGTAGGATGTGGTTGTACATTTGGAAATTATCTTTCTTGAGGATATTTCAGGGTAGGTTGAGGCACCTGGTAGCCAAGAGCTTGATGGGGAAGTTGAAATAAAGGAGACAGTATGTAACTATGATAATGCAAATATAGCTCTTTTACTCAGTATATAATGTGTACAAGTCAGAGATTATATACCTAATTAATGAGGGAACCAGCAGGATGGTAAAGCTGATTCAAAAGAGGATACACAAGATAAATACATACTTAGTAAGAGATAAGGTGATGAAACCACCAAGTTCCTAAGTTAGATATGAAGCAAAGCAAAAAACAAAGCAATATAACTATAGCCTCTATGGTTATCTAGTCTACTCAACAAAAACTATTTGCATCCTCTAGTAGACAAAATCATACACAACTTAGTTAGTTAATATCTAACTTTAGGGAAACTGGATGCAAATCAATGGCCAGTTGTGCCAGACCAAGTTCCTGCCCTGCAGTGTCACATGACCTTGGGTAGGCCTATTGGACAGCTCTCCGCTATGACATTGAAAGGCATGCAGTCATTCATCCTCTTCCCTTATTTCTGAAGTTTTGATAATTTTTCAATACTGGGAGCCTCAAGTCATTGAATAATTATTGCTAACAAATATCAAACATTTATTGTGGACCAGGATTGTGCTAAATGCTTTCCATGCAATATCTCACTGAATTCTCACCACAACCCTGAAAGTAGTACTATCATTATCTACTTTTACAGACTCTTCAATGGAAGGCTCAGAAAGGTCATTTCCCCAAACTTATATGGGTGAGAAAGTGGCAACACCAAGCCTCAGGCTCAGCTCTGTCTGCCCAGCCCTAATCATTAATACAACAGGAGTCGCTACAGTGGGCTGCAGGCACTGCAGAGATAACACAAGAGGAGGCATTAGGGTGTAGAGAAAAAAGATTAGAACTTCCATTGAGGGTGACATAAATTCCTATTCTTTATATTTGCTATTACATGTATGCTTTAAGATGTATATATTAATATATGAGGTATCTTAGTCCAGTCCTGCTATTATAACAAAATACCACAGACTGGGTATTTTTTTTTTTGAGACAAAGTTTCGCTGTTGTTGACCAGGCTAGAGTGCAATGGCATGATCTTGGCTCACTGCAACCTCAGCCTCCCAGGTTCAAGTGATTCTCCTGCCTCAGCCTCCTGATTAGCTGGGATTACAGGCATGTGCCACCACGCCCAGCTAATTTTGTATTTTTAGTAGAGACATGGTTTCTCCATGTTGGTCAGGCTGGTCTCGAACTCCTAACCTCAAGTGATCCACCCACCTCAGCCTCCCAAAGTGCTGGAATTACAGGCATGAGCCAGTGTGCCCTGCCCAAACTGGGTAATTTATAAACAATGTAAATGTATTACTTACCGTTATAGAGGCTGGGAAGTTCAAAATCCAAGTGCCAGCAGGTTCAGTGTCTGGTGAGGGCCCAGTATCTACTTCTAAGATGGTGCCTTTAATGATGTATTCTCTAGAAAAGACGAACACTGTGTCCTCACTTAGTGGAAGGGCACAAGAGCACAAAGGACCTAGTTTCCTTTAATGCTTTTATAAGGTGCTAATGCCATTTGTGAGGGAGAAGCCCTCATAGACTAATCACCTCTTAAAGGCCCTACCTCTTAATACTGTTGCATCAGAGATTAAATTTCAACATGAATTTTGGAGGGGATGTAAACATTCAAGCCACAGCACAGAGATACATGGATAAACATACATGTGACAATCAAAAAGTTTTGGAGCCTTCTGTTGTAAAGCCTTTAGTTCACTGGGGCTGTGGTTTACTCACATTTTCACATCTGCTACTTGGCATTTCTGACTCACTTCTCTAAACTTACTCATCTTGTTTTCTCAAAACATTTAAGATTTTGATATCCAGCTGTGTGGATTGAGAGCCTCACACCTCTTCCTGGCAGTGCGAGGTGGGTAGAGCATTTTCATTTCTAGAGAGATTAGGAGATGCTGGGAGGCAGCATTGTTATCCTTCTGTGCCCTGGCTGGGAAGTCCTGGGGAAGGCAAATCCGCTTTCCCATTCCTTTTTGTCCCTGGCTCTGGGCTTTGTGAGAGTTGGGGGAAGAGAGGTTTACCAGGAAATAGAGAGTGGTTTACATAACATGATTCTCAGATTTTCACACAGTGCTTTCAGAAATCACATTGGTGCGTGGCTGAAGTGATCTGAAGGTGAAAGAAGGGAAACAGCCCAGGTCCTGGCCTTGGAAAAACCAAAGAGCAATTCAGGCTTGATGCAGAGTCCACAGGAATTAAGGAGCTTTGCTTCTGAAGCAAAGTGCCAGGATTCTCCCCAGTGCCAAACAGAGAAAATGCTTGGCGTTTCTGGAGCAAAGCACTCCAAGAGTTCTGTAACATCAGTATTACTGGGCATTTTTTGAAATTACTAGTTACACTTGGTTGAATAAATGCTTCTAAATGCAATTAATGTATTATATGTTAACTTCATGGATGAGCTAAGAAAAATACTCATTATCTTGTCTCTCTAGGAGATACTACAAAGCAATATGCACACACTGAGAGGCTTTGTGTTGTTGCCACAGTTGTAGGAGACAAACAAGGAGAGACCAGAGCTCCCCAGTCTAGCTGGGGATGTCCCTTCAGCTCCTCAACACCCACACACAGACTGCTTCATGCACAGCCCTTCACCCAACTTGGAAGCCTCCATTGAGAAGCTGTGTTTGGATAAGTTGGGAAGTACAGCTTCCTGCCTGCCCCAAATGCACCCCCAAAAGCAGACGACTTTCATAGACCTCCCCAAAGGTGGATGATGGCACAAAAGTAGAGTCTGGTCCCAGGAAAAAGGAGGAAGTCTCCAGAAATAATGTGGCTTGGACTCTCAGCCTCCCACTGCAGCTCTCCTCAAACGAATCCTCACCGCATTCTTAGGAGAATGAGATCAGCTCACCAGATGATTTCCGCTGGGCCTTCCTCTTCAGGATAATAAGGAGACTCTGGAGTGGGTCATGGGTACTGAGTCTCAGCTCCTCACTGCAGAGAAGTTTTGCCATTTGCTTGGCAATTTGTTGTGCCAGGTACTGTACCTGGAAGGCTTCACCCCTTTGTTTAGTCACTAGCAGTGGCTTATACCACCTCCTTGTGAGATCTGTTGGCAGCAACATAGCATCATTTAAGGGATTGTTAGCTATGTAGAATCTCACCTGGCTCAAACCCTACTGAAACAGACTATGCATTTGAACTAGATTCTTCAGATGATTTGTAAATGCGTTAGTTATCTTGGGAAGCTCTGATTTGAACTGTTTAAGAAGTTAAACTTTATTTAACAGGTCTGACATCAAATTCCAGTTCCACCACTTGTGTAACTTCAGCAGAACCACTCAGCTAACCACTCTTGAATTCCTTTTTTTTGAGATGGAGTCTCACTCTGTCGCCCAGGCTGGCATGCAGTGGCACAATCTTGGCTCACTGCAAACTCCACCTCTAGGTTCAAGTGATTCTCCTACCTCAGCCTCCTGAGTAGCTGGGACTATAGGCACATGCCACCATACCTGGCTAATTTTTGTATTTTTAGTAGGGACAGGGTTTTACCATGTTGGCGAGGATGGTCTCAATCTCCTGACCTCATGATCCACTCCCTTGGCCTCCCAAAGTGCTGGGATTACAGACATGAGCCACTGTGCCCAGCCTCAATTCTTGACTTGCAGAAATGATGTAAAATAATAAATATTTATAATTGTTCTAAGTTACTCCATTATAGGATAATTGGTTATGGCATGATAGGTAATTAATATGCCCACTATAGTATCCAAATGTATCTACAGTCTTTCCCAATAAAATTTTCATATCTAAGATCAATCAAAAGGAATAAGAAGAAGGAAATAAAATTCTCCTTCACTGGCACTTAATAAAGCATTTCAATAGTTACAGAAAAGCATAAAACATACAGGTCCAAGATAAGAAATGTTAGCAGAGGGAACACATCCTTCCCATGTCCCCTCAGTTTTCCATAGAAGGGTTGATTAACCACTCCATTCCGGGAGGGTTCACTTAGCATTTTCTTCCAGGAGCATATTTATGTCCCTTCACATTCTTATCCCTGGGGGAGCCAACTTAACTGAATGCTGCATTTGGGAGAAGGGCCTGAGAATACTCAGCTCTGTCCGGTCCTCCCAGCTGCAGGGGGAGGTCAACTCTGCAATTTCACACATAAGCTTATGGAAATGGCCCTTGCAGGGAAGGCCTGCAGTGGTCCAGTACTTCCAAGGAATCTGTGCAGGGTCTTACATTGAGTAAAATGTTAGGACCCATGTGTTCATATGCTTAAGCCATGTCCTCCATGCCAGTTTTATCAGTAGCAAAGTGTCACTTTGATTTTTTGATTTTGAGTTTTTAATTTAAGTCTTTAATCCATCTTGAGTTAACTTTGTATATGGTGTAAGGAAGGGGACCAGTTTTAATTTTCTGCATATGTGTATCAGGTCTTTTTAAACTGTTTTCTCAGTTAATCCTAATTCATTCCTATGAGGTACATCATTGTCCCCATTATGTAAAGTAAGAAATTGAGATCCATAAATGCACATTCATTCTTTCAACAAATATTTATTGTGTGCCAATAATGTACCAGGAACTGCTCCAGACAATACATCAAAGTGATGCTTCTAGGTGAATGAGCTTGCCTGAGTCACAAAGTTGTAAGAAAGAAAGGAGCCTAGACTCAACTTCAGACTGACTCACCCTGCACTTTCCTGAGCTGCTGACTGTCACACAGCTGGGTGGTTCAGGCCAGTACAGATCAGGCACCAGGTGAAAGGTTTCATATTTCATCATTCATTCAACCCTTAGCCTTCAGGGTACGCTAGTCACATTGTGTGATTCTACCTGAATATGTCCCCAGAGTCGAGCAAGCCCTGCCTTTTCTGTCACTGTCATTTTACAGATGGGGAAACCAAGGCACATAGACGATTCTAGATCACAAAACCAGCAGGTGCCTGCCAAGCTTCAGGCTGTTTTGTGATCTCTGTGAGGACAAGATGTCCGTTTTCTGTGTAGGCCATTGCTGTATATGCTGTAGGTGTTTGAGCCAGAGCTCAAACGGCTGGGCAGTGCCTGGCAAGGCCCTCCTGAAGTAGTCAGTGACCTTAGGAACCAGGGCGGGTAGCGAGTCTCATAGCTGTGGGTTCCAAGCAGATGCCAACCCTAAGCATGTGGTGATTGTGCAGATTTGTGATTATATTTAGCTTCTATTGCATCACACACCCAACCAAACCTATTAAAACACAGTGTCTGCAGCTACAGAACTAACAATATGAAAAGACAGGGAGAAAATGGTATGTGCCAGGAGGAAGGGAGTGAGTCTTTCCTTTCCATGCTGTTTCCAGGTTTATACTGAGAACTGATATCAGATACTTAATGCTTTTTGTTTTTATTACCCAGTAGCTTCAGTGGAAATCAATACTTAATGCTTTTTGTTTTTATTACCCAGTAGCTTCAGTGGAAAGACATGGCCTGTTAATGTGGATCTCTGTCCACTGATTGCTTGGGTACATCAACACGTGAATGGCCAGCAGCCTTGATCAGGCGGGACCCCAGCCTCATATACAAAGTTTAGAACTCTGGATCTGGATGTGCATCAGAAGGACCCAGAGAACTTGTTAAAGCATGAATTGCTGAGCCTCATCCACCGAGTTTCTAATTCTTTGTCTTTCTAACGAGAGCTCACGTTATGCGGATCCTGTCCATCCAGGGACCACACTTTCAGAATCCCTACTGTCCAACAAGGTCGCTCTGTAGGTGCTAAAATGGGCCCAAATCCAAGAAATATGACTGTTGAGTGATAAAAAGCAAGGGTTGGGGGGGAGTCTGGGGAAGAGTTTCCTACTATTTGTATAGAAAATGGGTTGGCATATACATTGCAGCTTGTACATGCATTGACTATTTCTGGATGGTTAAGAAGAAAATGGTAACATAGTTGTCTCTCAGTGTATTTAAGGGATTGTTTCAAGGACCTCACATATATACCCAAATCTATGCACTCTTCAAGTCCCGCAGTTGGCCCTGCAGAACCCTCCTATACCAAAAGTCAGCCCCGTATATATGCAGATTTCTAATCTCACAAATGCTGTATTTTTGATACTCCCAGTTTGAATGAAAAAGGAACTACATCTACATATAAGTAGATCCACACAGTTCAAGGGTCTACTGTAATTGTTGCCACAGGGGAGTCAGGGGCAGGGTGCTGCTATGTTGGTTGTTTTGTGGGTCCTGCCCCAACCCCACACCTCCCCAGATCATGTTCCTGCCCTCTCTGCCCTGTTCAGAGTGTCTTCCAAAGCCTCCATGGCTCCAACTTTCACTGGGCCCCACTAATGCTCTTTCCTTCCTCGGGCTGTTACTAGTCTCTGGGGCTTCCACATCTCTTGTTTTTTCCCTTAACCCTGCACATACCTCTGTAAGCAATCCTTTCAGTAAAGTCTCTTAATTTGAAGCTTCTAGAGGTAAATCTGGTTTTCTGTTAGGATCCTGACACACAGAGGTAGGAAACTTACTATTTGCTATCTATCCTTCTGTATCATTTAAATATTTTGACACCAGGTGTGGTGGCTCACAATCTGTAACCCCAGCACTTTGGGAGGCCAAGATGGGAGGATTGCTTGAGGCAGAGTCAAGACCAGCCTGGGCCACATAAAAAGACCCTATCTCTACAAAAAGAAAAAAAAAAAAAAAAGCTAGGATGGTAGCACACACCTGTAGTCCTGGCTGTTCCAGAAGCTGAGGCAGGATTGTTTGAGGCCAGGAGTTTGAAGTTGCATGAGCTATGATCATGCCACTACACTCCAGCCTGGGTGACAGGGCAAGACCCTGTCTCTAAAAAAATACAGGCTGGGCACGGTGGCTCACACCTATAATCCCAGCACGTTGGGAGGCCGAGGCAGGTAGATCACAAGGTCAGGAGCTCAAGACCATCCTGGCCAACATGGTGAAATACCTTCTCTACTAAATATACAAAAAAATTAGCCGGGTGTGGTGGCAGGTGCCTATAATCCCAGTTACCCAGGAGGCTGAGGCAGAGAATTGCTTGAACCCAGGAGGCAGAGGTTGCAGTGAGCCAAGATTGTGCCACTGCACTCCAGCCTGGGCAAGAGAGTGAGACTCCATCTCAAAAAAATAAAATAAAAAATACAATAAATATTTTGCCATGTGCTTGTAACATCTGTTTGAAAAATATAAATAATAAAAAGTAAATAGTGGAAATGCAAATTCAATCTTGAATAATCTAAAACAGTAAGTTTCAAAGAGAATCACTGGAGAATTGGTTTTCTTCAGCACTTAATGTTCCTTCATCTTGTTTGGCTTTAGTCTGATGCCAATTAAGAGTTGTTACTTATCTTCTCATATTCCAGCCTGTCAGTTAAACAGCTGAACTGAAAGCTCCTGAAGACAAAAACCATAGCTGATGCCTCTTCGCAGTGCACATAGTGTCTAGGTAGCCAGGCCATAATATGGTGGAAAGAAATTTTTATCTTTGGTATCACACAGACTGAGTTCAAACTGCATCCATACCACTTGCTTTGATTCTGCCAGACTCCTATCCCTCCTGGGTGCATTAGGGGAATCAAAATATCACAGAAAACGTTTCTACTATTTGGGTATAGCCTCTTGAATGCCATAAACATGAAAACTTTAATGTTATTTCATGACCCTGAGAAGTAAACCATTAAACTCTTAGTGGTTTTCATGTCAGTATGTGTGCAACATCCACCCTTACCCCATGCCTGAGCTGTACCCAGTCTCTGGCTGGAGCAGGAGGGGAACAGGAGCCAGACACTGGAAGAGGCTTGTACCTAAGGCATGAAACTTAGATGACACAAAAATTGTAAATAATGATTTTGAAAGCTTAACATCTACTTAGCAAGAGTAATGATTTAAAGTGGGAAGCTGCCAGATGGTGTGCACTGTTAATAAAGCCCATCTGTGAGCCCTATCATGAATTATAAAATTGATTTGGAGAAGAACATCTCCTGCTGTTTACCCCAGGTGCCAAAAATGTCTCCTTATAGCTCGAAGGGTCAGGAATGAGGCAGGCTGAGGTGCATGTTGCTTAATAATGTATGATATTTTTACATAATAATAGAAAACAAGAAAAGAATGCTACATTTTAAGGTTATAAGATATTTGTGGCATCCAGGAGGCCATGTCAGAATTTTCCGCTTCACACACAGGCCTGCCTCCAGGAGCATGGAAGAGCCTGACGGTAGGCAGGGCCTCCATCTCCAGTGTTGGGTCTGGACAACTCCCGACCTTCTGCCCAAGGTCTGGTGGCCCCAGCTTCTGAGTCTCTTGATCCTCACCTGGGGTCCTGATGAGGGCTTCAGGTTCTCTTGCAGTAGGGGCCAGTTTGCTGCTGCTTCTCCACTTTGCCCCTGCAAAAGCTCCATCCCACTGATGTCACAGCTGCAGATACTGAGTTTTCCCATGGGGGAAGCCCTTGGTCCCTTGGGACCAGGTCAGCTTGATGACCCCCACCTGGATTTTCTAACAGAAAAGGGAACTAGACACTCAGCAAGTTACGTAAGTCTTGGAGGCCCAGTTTCTTCATCTGTAATGATACATCACAGAAGAGTTCCAGTAAAGATTGATGTAAAGTGCTCAATGGAGGCTGGTAATGGGAATAGAGTAAACCAACCCTAACCACACCCCCAGGACAGTCCGCTGGTTCTTCCCCACACACCCAGCACACTCTTTCCTTTGCTGTCTGTCTCACCTGCAGTGAATGCCCCCTTTCTACTCCCCACGAAGCCCTAAGGCAACACTTTCCCTGTGAAGTCACTTCACTATCCTCACCCACCGTGGTCTTTACTCCCCAGAAGCCCTGTAAGTATAATGTCCACATGATTAGATATTACTTTATGCTGCTCTCAGCTATTCTCCTTGTGCTTATCTTGCCTCCGATATAGATTACAAAATCCCCTGAGAGCCATGCCTTCTATGTCTTTGCACATTCTCCCATGACATGTCTTATGTAGAGTTGGGGAGACAGAGGGAGCTTAATTATTTCTATTTCTGCGTAATGTATCTTGTCCTGTATTGGCGATCCTTAACCCTCACAGTGCGTCAGAATCACCTGGAGAACTCTGCAATATGCCACTTCTCAGGCCCCCTCCAGGGATCCAGTTTCCTTTGGTCTGGAACAGAGCCCACCTATGGGTGCTTGTTCAGAAGCTCCCCAAATGATTCTAATGTGATATAATCATCACCAGCAGTAAGCACCACTGCACCATATTAACCAAGATGACTTTGTCCTCAGCTGTATGTAATTCCCCATGCCACATCCATTTGTCTTCTGGCTGCGCTTTCTCCATTTAAAAATCTAAAATTGTATCTTACAAGTTAAGTTGCAATCCTCGGCTACTTTTTGATATCATATACAAGGAATCATCTTTAGGAAACTGAAAACTTTCTGCCATTACCTCACTGGGCAAAGAGTCAAGCTGTAAAAAACCCAG
This sequence comes from Aotus nancymaae, assembly GCF_030222135.1. NCBI lineage: Eukaryota > Metazoa > Chordata > Mammalia > Primates > Aotidae > Aotus > Aotus nancymaae. The sequence goes on along the minus strand of NW_026988431.1, from coordinate 43,588,574 downwards.
CCGAGTAATTTCCTTCAAGATGAGACTCTCATTAATCAATGATCCCTTCTGCAAGCACCTGTGTGAAGCCAAGCAGTCACCATTTGTGACATTCCACTTCCTTCCCTCAAATTTATCAGACAGGAGAGCCAGCAAACAATGACCAAAGCTGTGCTTGTGTATTGGGGTCACCTATAAGTTATAAGGAGAGAAAAGGAAAAGGTGCAAAAAACAAAGATGATGAATTAATGAGGCTTCTATGGCAAAATGAGTTAATGGCAAATATGTGAAAGTAAATTAATGAGGCTTTGATGGTGTTTACAAGTTTCATTTCACTTGAATATCCCAATGAATTCAATATCTTCTGATAAACTTTGAAAAATATTATACTTTGATGACTTTCTGCTAACGACAGGAAAAGCAACCTTGAGGAATAGTATTCTTAATTGCCTCTTTTTGGTTTTCTGCAGTTTTAATTACTGGGTGAAGTAAAACCATGAGGTGAAAGGAAAGTAACCCAACAACTCACAGAACTATTCAACAGCCAAGGTGCTTTTAAGTGCAAATTTTTATAAGGTTGTTAAAACAAAGAAAAGAAGGGAACTGTGAGGAGTGTACGCTCTACTAACAAAATTGTCTTCAAATTATAATAGTTTCCAAGGTTTTCCAAGAGGTGTCAATGAGTTTTTAAATATTCTGTCAGATTAATTTTCTCCACAATCACTTTAAAAGGAGCTCTGTTTACCTGCTCAGAACCAAGAGAGCTATTATACTTTTCTATAAACCATGGAGCTGTTTTATGGAGGATCTACCGCTTCAACTTTTTCTCTGCGGTATACAGTTAAACTAGATTCTGGAATTCAGTAATTTACTTCTGCATCTACCCACTCATTCTTTTCATGTCCAAAATTTTTATTATTCATGAATCTTTGGTATTGAACAGGTTATTTTTTTACTTGGAAATCATTTCAAGACATTTTTAAAAATAAAAGTTGCCATTTTTTTCTTCTTGATAATTCAACAGAGAAGCCCACAGGGTGATACGTGCAGTATATATGCTTTTACGCATTTTAATTCCTCCCTCTAAAATATGAACAGAGGCCAAGGATCACCAACATTAGAAAAATCTTCCAATATAAAAGAAAGTGACCCCAAAGCACATATGCAGACTATGGGAATGTATATGAATGAGATAATGAAGAGAGAAGAAAATATTGAAACATTATAATTTATATCCTGTGGAGAAAAGAGAAGTTGTTTGTATCCAGTAACCAAATCGAGCCTAGGAAAAAAGAATCATTTCAATAATAAGGAAAAACTCACAGAAATCTAAACTATGAGAGCCAAGATAAAAATATCAGTGATTATTATCACTAAAAGTGAGATGAAAAAGTCAAGGGTAGAATGATACAGTCAAGAAAATCTACTCTAAGTAGAACAAAAAGAAGCAAATAAATGAAATAAAAAAGAGAAAGAAAAGTAATAACCCAGGAGGTCCAGCAGTCAGTCACCTGTAATCCAGAAAGGGAAAATGAGGGATGCGTGGGGCTGAGATGGAGGAAATTGTGGACATTTTTCAGAACTTAAGAATGTTAGTTTCAGATGGAAAGGGATGGGTCCTGGAAAGTCCATCATAGTGGTAAAAAGAAAAAAGACCCAAACTAAGGCTAATCATTTAAACATCGTAGAACACCAGGGACAAGAAAAGATCATCAAGCTTTGGTGATTATTTTAAAATGGCTTCAGCTTTCTCAGCAGCAACACTAGATAGTAGAAGACAATGGGGGCCCAGCGCAATGGTGGCTCATGCTTGTAATCCCAGCACTTTGGGAGGCTGAGGTGGCCAGATCACTTGAAGTCAGGAGTTCAAGAGCAGCCTGGCCAACATGGTGAAAACCCATCTCTACTAAAAAAATAAAAATAAAAATTAGCTGAGCATGGTGGCACATGCCTATAATCCCAGCTACTCAAGTGGCTGAGGCAGGAGAGTCACTTGAACCTGGGAGGTGGAGGTTGCTGTGAGCCGAGATTGCACCACTGCACTCCAGCCTGGGAAACAGAGTGAGACTCTGTCCCAAAAAGAAAATCAAAAAAGAATACAATGCATAAATGCTATAAAAATTCTAAGAATACTCAGAAATTTAACTCTTATCCACCCTTTCTTAGGAAAGCATCAAAGAATACAAATACCAACAAAAATAGAAAATAAACTAAGAAATACAAAGTCATTGAATGGAAGAAACAAAGGATTCTTCATAAAAGAATGGTGATAGGAAGTCCCAAAAAGTTGCTGCCTATCCTGTCAACACTTGATATTGTCAGTTTTTTGTTTTTTGTCCTGTTTTTATTCTTGTCATGTAGTTGGTGTGTACTGGCATCTCATTATGGTTTTTATTTGCATTTTTCTGATAAGTAATAGTGTTGGGCACATTTTCATTTGTTTATTGACCACTTGGACATCTTGTTTATGCCTCTTCAAGGCTTTTGCCCATCTTTTAAATGTTACTGTCTCCTTTTTCTTACTGATTTGTAAGAATTCTTGTGTATCTTTTGGATATGAGTCCTCTGTCAGGCTTGCCTCATATTCTGTTAAAGGTATGTTTTGATGAGTAGAAGCTTTATTCAAAGTGTAAATTATTAGTCTTTTCCTTTATGGTTAGTACTTTTTAATATTCTGTTAATATTGGAGTTTTCATTCCCAAGTTGAGAATATTCTGTACATACTTTTTGTAACATTTTAAAAATTTACCAATGTATTGCAATGCATTTGACATCATAATATTTCGGAAAGAACACTTTTAAAAATAGCTACATATTATTTCCATTGTATGGATGTATTATTCCTTAAAAAACTTAACACTTACTGTTGTACATCTAGATGGTTTTAGAGCACTTCTAAATAAAATTATACAATTAATAAGTGTACTATATATTAAAAACCTAAGATTTTTAAATGTAAGTTTGAGTATTTCTAATCTTCATTATCCAGTGAGTATGTCTTGAGCACCTAATGTTTCTTCTGCATTGTGCTGGATATTCTGGAGGATATAAGAGAACACATAAGGTGAGCCCTGTCTTAAGGAGCTAACAATATATTTGGTGGCCCCAAATGTCACCTGTTTAACAATGAAGGAATAATTGATAGCTCAACTAACTGTTAATAACTATATATGAAATGGGAAGAAAGTTAGGGGAAAGCAAGATGGGGTGTGCTACAACAACTGGCTTCAAGGAAGAAATGGGGCTTGAAGGGTCTTCACATGTTGGGGTTGAGTACTTTGTAGAGTGGGGACTGCATGACCAAAGGTGTGGAATCAGGAGGAGTAAGCAGGGCATATCTGAAGGGCAGAAAGGAGTTGCTCTAGATTGAAAGTCAGGGTAGATGTGGACAAGTTGAAGGAAATAAGAATGAATAAGTGGTTGGGCGTGCTGGCTCACACCTGTCATCCCAGTGCTTTGGGAGGCCGATCACGAGGTCAGGAGTTCGAGACCAGCCTGACCAACACGGTGAAACCCCATCTTTACTAAAAATACAAAAAATTAGCTGAGTGTGGTTGCAGGCGACTGTAATCCCAGCTACTCAGGAAGCTGAGGCAGGAGAATTGCTTGAACCTGGGAGGTGGAGATTGCAGTGCGCTGAGACTGTGCCACTGCACTCCAGCCTGGGCAACAGAGTGAGACTCCATCTCAAAATAAAACAAAATAAAAAGAATGGATAAGTAAGATGAAGCCACATTAATGAGGGCTTTGACATGAGGAATTTGGATTTAATCCCATAGGCAATAGGCTCACTGTAGCTGGGGGTGAGGCAGCAGGGAGCCCAGCCATTAAATGGCAGTTTTCATAACAGGCTTCAGGTGAGTGAGAGGGTAGGCGGGGTGGAGTTAGAAGACAAATTAAAATTGATAGGAACTGTCCAAAGGGCAGGTGATGTTATCTTAAACATTTACAGATAATATAATTTTTAAATAACACAGAAAATTAGATATTTACTCCATAGTCTCTTGTTTGGGTCTAAGTAATATCTTGGGTTTTTTTCAAGTGGCATTTCAAAAACTAAGTGTCTTAGCAATCATTTTTGAGGCCCACTAACAAGTGTTCTTTCTAAAAAAAAAAAACTTCTTTCAATACACAGGAATGGCTGTGATTCGGTCACTGTTTGGGAGTAAAAGGCAAATAGAATTGGTTTGTAGTGCTTTGGGGTTTTACTTACATGGAGAAGCATTAGAACATAGTGGGCTGGGTTCAAATCCCAGCTGTGCCATGTTAGAGAAGTCATTTAATCACACTAAACCTCACTTTCCTCTCCTGCAAAATGGGGATAACAATAATTAGAAAAATGCTTGGCACATAATAAATGTTAAGTATGATTAACCTGGTCTCTGAGGTGGATGTTATTTTTATAGACTCATTGATCAAAATATTGGCTACAAAGAGATAATTTATATTGGAAAAATATTGTCATTTATTATAGTGATAAACAAGGGGTTAAAGTTTGTTGTAAGAAATAAGTAACGAACAATGGGAAATTTCATCAAAACCACTAAGGACAAAGTACCATTCCTTAGCACTGCATCTATTATAACCATAGTATTATTAATAGTAATAAAGTGCTTGGTTTCTATAGAGCCTAAGAGTTGGAAACAAAGCCAAGCGACATATGTATATATTTATTTAATTGTGGGAGACCCGGCAACATTTGGCGGCAGGCGCGGTGTTCCACTCAGTGGGATGAAATGCGTGCTTCACGCCAGCTTCTTTAGAGGGACTGTTATTCATCACAGCTGTAATGTTCCCTTCAGAGAGCTCCCACCGGAATGGAAAAGGAGCACTGGCAATTTATATACAAAAGCCAACCCACGTTTGGCTTCGAGAATTCACTGGGAAACTGTATGCAGTCTGTTAGTTATTCACAGACATGCTCTGATTTCTGATGGAAGTGCTGTGGTTTCATTTTGTTATCGTCCCAGTAAAATTAGAAAGCAGCAAAGAAAAATTAAAGGACTAGCACGTACACATATTCTAGCTGACAAATTGTTATATGGCAAGTGTTCAGTGGCCGTGTAAAAATAGTCATAATTGGCACAGCCCTGTGTTTGGAGAGTGCATACTGGCCTTTGCCCCTATGCCCAGCCCTGCCCCCACCACCCCTTGATGAAGTTACATAGTTATCTTCTTCCCTAGGAACACTCAACAAGCCTGCAGAGACACACCAACACCCTGCCTCTCAAAACAGTGCCATTTATGTGAAATATATTGGGACATTTCTTAACATCTAATGAATATAAATTGCTTTACAGTTGAATCTTGATTCAAAAGGACTAATATCTACAGTTAACCTTGTAGCTAAAATAGTTCCCTACCCCTTGTTGGAATAGGTGCCTAACTCTAGGCACCAAGATTTCTTTTCAAATAATATATTATCTCACATCTACAGAAGTGTGACAATAGCAGATCTGCTATTGTAAAAGCACATTCACATCTACCATCACAGCTGATCTTCACAAGAAATGCCAGAGGGAGACAGGGCAGGTACCACAATACCCATTTTACAGATGAGGACACAGAAGTCCAGGAAGATTAGCTAATTTGCACCAAATCTCACAACTAGGAGGGGCAGTAGTGGGGCTCAAATCCAATGACCAGTAAAGGGTCCTGTCCAACGCTTTATACCACTTTCCTGTAATGGCTTTTATTTTGCAAGAGAAATAGGGCTTCATCTCCTGCAATCTTAAGTTAAATCTCACTGTATTTAAATGACAAAGAATAAAAATAAGTAGTTTCTTTTAGTCCCAGCCAGAAAAGCAAGCATGGTACTGGGTTGTTTAAGTATGGACTAGATGAGAATGTGATGCTGTCATTTTGTTGGTTGATATTTTCCCCCGTGGAATCAGTTCTGTACTCATTTTAGTTCAACCAGCATTGAATTGAACAACCACTATACAGCAACCAATATGTCCTGGCTCTTGTCCCAACAGCCCTTTGTGGAGACAGACAAGTAAACACACAACACCTCATGGTATTCTGAGCGCTGTGATCGAGAAGTACGCACCGGCTGCTAGGAGAGCCCAGGGGAGAGGGGGTGTCATAAGAAAGGCTTTCTGCTGGGGGAGACATCTAAGATTAGTTGTGAAGAATGAGTAGGAGTTCTTCAAACAAAGAAGGGTGGAAAGAAATTCCAGGCAAGTTCAGAGATGTGGAGATAGGAGACAGCAAGAATAAATACAGTTTCTGCCAATGGGCACAGTTTCTGGAGAAGGGGGAGGAGGGCCATTTTAAAGGGGAATGACGTGTAATCATAATCATCACTAATGCTCACATAGTACCTCCCAAGCACCAGGCTATATTCCAAGCACTTTACATGTACAAATGCATTTAATCCTTACAGTCACCTGGGAGGTAGGGGCAATGATCACCCCCAATTGCAACAGAGAACTGAGGCACAAACATATGAAGCAACTTAGTATTTCATGGCCTGTACTTTACACACTGTGCTATTATACTGTCTTTCAAACGTGTGTGTGTGTGTGTGCCTGTGTGTGAAAGAGAGAACATGAAAAAGCTCCAAAGACAGAAAGAAAGATGACCAAAGTTTTGGGAAACATGTAAATTTTGGAAAACATTAAACCAGCAGAGGGGCTTTCTTCTAGAGAAGAGGGCTGAGAAGGCAGCATGAAGAAAATGAACCTCAGTAATATTAAGAAGCCTGTAAGTTAAACTCAAGTAAGAATTTTCTGCTGATTAGAAGTAAGCTAAGTCAGTCGCGTGTCACCCAGGAGAGCTGCCAGCTCTGCTTCCTGCAGGTTGTGCTCCTTGGAAATGTTTTGAATTGGTCTGAATCCCACCAGGTGACTTGAGCAGGATGTGAAGCAGACACACATAAGTGTGTTGGAATGTGTAAGCTCTTTGAGTGCACATGTTAGATAAATATTAATTGAAGGCAAACCAAATTTAGTGGTATAACTAAGATGAGTAACATTAATCGAGAACACCTCTCATGTTATGCATAGGTGTTATGTTTCATGGCCAACAGGTAAAAATTCTGTAAGGAAAGTTTTGCATTTTCTATCTTCTCTTTTTTGAGGACTTCGGTATAGATAAGCTATCACTGGCTATTAAGAAGTTTCATGTTCAATTTGCAATCCACTTCTGGCAAGGTAAAAAGAACTTTGTGTTGTTAGTTTAATTACTAATCTTGTTCCCCTTTCATCTTATTTTTTCGATGCTTATTTCCTCCCCATAGTCACTATTTAAAAATAAATTATTGCACTATATGTGTCTTTGAAAACGACCACAAATTCTTTTGAAACAAGATACGGTATAATTAAATACACATGTAAAACAGATGTTACTTGGAGATTAGGTAAAAATTAGTTTCTCCCCCACCTTAGGACCTCAAAGTATCCCCATGATTTCTATAGTCCTGTAGGCCATGTCAGTTCAGCCCTGTTTATTCATTTTTTTTTCACTCATTCTTTCAACAAGTGCCTACTGACCTCCTACCAGAGCCCGGGCATTATGATAGGCAATAGCAACACAATGGGGCAAACGCAGGCAAGTTCCCGTTCCGGCAGAATTGAAATTCCAGTGAGTGAGAGGCAGACAAACAAACAAAAGTGAGGAACTCAATGCAGGAAAGGAGATTTTCAGATAGTGAAAAGTTTGATGAAGAAAGTGAAACAGAGTCCTGTGAGGTCCTGAGATGTAGTGAGTTTCCCCTGGGAGGGGGTTAGGGAAGTCCTCTCTGGAAGGTGGCTGCTGGCTGAAACCTGAATGGCCCAGCTTGGCAGCCTGCAGATCTGGAGGAGGGGTTCCTGGCAAAGGAAACCACCAGGGCCAAAGCTTTGAGGCCAGGCTGAGCTGGGCACATTTCAAAGACAAGGGAGGCCTGAGTGGCAGAGATTAGTTGCACTCAGGAGGGAAGGGGTGGCTATGGTGGATGAGCAGCCAGAAGGGGCCAGATCATACAGTGCTTTGTAACCAGGAGAAGGAGGTGGATGTTTCTTCTGAGTGCGGGTCCTAAGGGATCTGATTGCTGATTTTTAAGAGATCAGTGTTGCTGTTTTGTGGAGAAAAGATTGAACAGAAGCAGGAACGGAAACAGAACACCCATTAGGAGGTTCTTGCATTTTCCAGGGGAGAGAACAAGGCTGCTTGAACTACGAGGTACTAGACATGCAGGTAGAAGTAGGTGGAGCCAGTTTCCATTGTAGAGATACTGAGAGAGGCAAACCTCCCTCCTGAGTCCCCCACCTACTCCCTTTGATGGCTTCTGCAAGAAACTCAATTGAACCAACTGGAATTTTTGGAAATTTATGAAAGATTTGTAGGACCCTGGGGAGGGGCTCACCTTGGGGAACATGTGGGTATCTTGGATACCACCCCATTTGTTTCACTCTGCCCCTCTGGTTTTTTTTTTGAGACAGTGTTTCCCTCTTGTTGCCCAGGCTGGAGTGCAATGTCACAATCTTGGATCACTGCAACCTCCATCTCCTGGGTTCAAGCAGCTCTCCTGCCTCAGCCTCCTGAGTAGCTGAGATTACAGGCATGCACCACCACACCTGGCTAATTTTGTAGTTTTAGTAGAGACAGGGTTTCACCATCTTGGTCAGGCTGGTCTCAAACTCCTGACCTCAGGTGATCCACCTGCCTCGGCCTCCTAAAGAGCTGGGATTACAGGCGTGAGCCACCACGCCCAGCCTCACTCTGCCCTTTTTAAGGGTCCCTGGTGCTTACTCATGGCCCTCCCCTCTTTGCAAATTCTCTAACACATGTAATCCTGCCCCTACAACCAGCTTTCTCCAAGGGAGCAGTCCATCTGCATCAGTGTCAGTCTAAGGTGGTTGCAAGCATATTAACTCATATGAAAATCCACCCACATTCCATTAAATATTATTTACATGAGTTGACTTGTGGCTGACTAGATGATACAGCATTATGGTTTGCAGACATTTTATTAAGCATTTATCTTTATTTTATGATTTACTTTTCTGTTGTTGTAATCTATATATATTTTCTCAGACCTCAAACATTTTGTAGGCCATTGCAAAGCTCATGTCCCCTGTGTCTGTGGGGCCTAATGATTCATATAGCTGTGACCAGGCCTGCCTGTGTGGCCCAGCCTCACTGGCATTCTAATGAATAACATCATCTCCATCTCACTGCACAGAAGTATGAATTGTGGTGTCAGCAGGTTTCCATGACACCACCCGCACACATCTCTCCCACACTCCGCTGGTTACCAGGCCCTGGCAGTGCAGACCAGGCTTCCTGGGCTGCCTTCCTCCCTCCGGCTCGGCTCGCAGGTTCCTCTTCACTCCCACGCTCTGCTCCCCAGACCTCCGGCCCAGAAGGAGGGACCCAGAGCCTGAGGCAGGAGAAATTTCGAGGCAGAGACTGGAGTTGAAGGTGAGGCCCAGGCCAGGCTGGATAGAAAACACTACGAGAAAGGACTGAGGCCTCCACATGCTAGAATCTTGTGGAAAGAAGTGGAGGCAAAGTTGGGATGAGAGAGAGAGGAGGGAGCAGAAGTGTAGTGAGGAAGCGAGATGGGGAAACACCTGGGAAGACAGACATGCATCTGGAAGATTCTGGAAAAGGTCATTTCATCCAGCCCTGCTCCAGCAGTTTGTGTTTCCGCAGCCACACGGGCACCTGGCCTTTCCTTTCTGACGTCGTTCTCCATCCATCCAACACCTCTCAGAGATCACAAAGGGCTCTCTACACGAGACTTTTGAAACTAAGAAACAGATTTGGGCGTTGCACGTTTGCTCTGGAGCCATACTGCTTGGGCTCAAATCCCAGATCCATGGCTTCATCACCTATAGACCTTGGGCACGTTACTCCACATGCCCGTGCCTCAGTTTCCTCAGCTGTGGAGTGGAGTGGTAATAGTTCCTACTTTCACTGAGTCATTGTGAAGTTTCCTGTGAAAGGCCTAGCATACGAAAAGCACTCCATAAATGTTTAGCTGTTATTATTTCAAGGAATTGTAAGAATAATATCACTAAATTGTGGAATATCATTACTGTTTACATTTAACAAATTATATGCTTCAATTAAAAAATGCAATGGCATATAACTGTGATATTTACAGGTAATTATAGAAGTTAGGGTTTTTTTTTCTATTTAATTAAATTATAGCACTCTAGAAGTAGGATGGTTCAGTCATGGGAAGTGAGTTTAGAGTTGAATGAGAAGTATCTGTGTTATGACCATATTTATAACCTCATTTGGAAGCAATGTTAAAAGCCCAAATTTGAAGTCCTTTGTAAATGTTTATCTCCAAGCCAAATGCTTTTCTGGGTCCCCTTCCTGACTCCTGCTCCCAACCCCATTTATTTCTTAAAATGACTAGGGCAGAAAAGGGTGGGGGAGTTGGAATAGACTCTACTTCCTGTCTCTGATTTTATAATTATATTACAAGGCATAAGGCCTTTACCTCTACAGCTGGATGATTTATATGTTTATATATATTACACGCACACACACACACACACACACACACAGAGAGAGAGAGAGACAGACAGACAGAAAAAGAGACACAGAGAGAGAGAGAGAGAGAGAGACAGACAGAAAAAGAGACACACACAGAGAGAGATTCAGCTTAAGATGTCAGCATAGATCCTTTTGTAATTCATGAGCATGATGATGGGATGTCACACTCGTGTGAGATATGCCTCCCTCAAACCTTCTTCCTATAGGTTGGAACTTTGCCCACCTGACATGAAGAAAAAAAGTCAATGTAGAAGGAGAGATAATGCAAGGTTAAAACTCATTAGTCCTGTAAACAACTGAAGGCAGGCCAGTCTTTGAGAAGATGAAGGCCTACAGGTACTAGCCAAAAGAGAAGGGTGGGGAGGACAGGTAAACTTTCCCTACCTCACAATTTTGTTTTAACTCATATATGCCCAATAGAAGCTGTGTGTGATGCAAGCAAAAAATGAATGACCTTCTACCAAATGGCACTCTTCATGGCTGCAAATGTGACCGTAAATTACAGCAGTCTATAATGTGGCAGGCTCAAGAGGGACACGAAGTTAACACTGCCCCGTGGTTTCCCCTGGAAACACCGATGCCATGCATGAAGGGCTTTGTGGCTGCTAACCCAGGGAGCATTGCTTGCAGAACTTTAGAAACTGGAGCCTTGCCAGCTCTCAGGGAAGCTGAGATGAAAAGTCTATCTAGAGTACAGCAGACTGGCTGACCTTTCAAAGGCCCTTTTATCCTCGAGAGTCTGTGGTTTTGATGTAGTGTTGAGTATTTTTTAACTTTCTCTCAAGAAGAGTTTCAGTAAGTAGATGAAAAATAAGGTCCGGTTCTGCACTAATACAATAATTCCTCCATGCAGTTTTAAAGATTTTTAAAAATAGACAAGAGTTATGGTCATATAATTATCAATAATCCAAACATGATGAGAAATTTAAGTTTGTCTCCTTTGCAGTTCTAAGAGTTCAAAATTGCTATGAAGGCATATTTTGGGGGGAATACTATTTTATAAATATGGGGGACAAGTCATTGTTGCTTTGCACATAGTAGGAAGACAGCACTTTTTTTGAGTGAATGAGTTTTAAGGAAGCTTTTCATGTCTTAATGTTAATTATTTTAGAGGAGATAAAATCATTGGATAATGATAACTTTAAAAAATAGTTAATATTTATTAAATGCAGTCTATCTCAGTTATCTAGTGCTGTGTAACAGACCACAAAATTTAGTTTCTTAAGATAATATTTCATTATTTCTTAAGGTTTTATGTATTGATTGGGCTCAGCTGGGAAGTTCTTCTGCTTCACATGGTGTCTGTTGAGACTGGAATGTCCAAGATAGCTGTCTAGTGCCTCAGTTGGCCTGGATGAAAGAGTTTGGGTTTGGCTGGGCATTTCTCTCTTTCTCTCTCCAGGTGGTCTCTCCAAGACAACCTAATCTCTTTATATGGTGGCTCAGGGCTATAAGAGCCAGTGTCCCAGGAGGATAAACTCCTATTTACAACCACTTATTAAGACTCTGCTTCCATACCATTTGCTAGAATCTCAATGGCCAAAGCAAGCTACTCAGCCAAGTCCAGAGTCAATGGGAGATGGAACTACATAAGGGCTTAAATATTTGAAGGCATGGCTCATTTGGGGTCACGTCACCAGTGTAACAGTCAACCACATAAGTTACACACCACACTTTGGATTGGGCACTTTATATCCATTTGTCGTCTTTAAAAACAATAATTTAAAAATCCTATGAGGTGGATACTATTTACAATTTTCATTCTAAATAGACACAGAGAGGTTAGGTTACTTGAACGAAGTCACACTGGTAAAAAAATGGCAGAGCTGGGATTAAATCTAAGCCATCTAACCCCAGAACCTGAACTTACAAATCTGAAGACACAAACACAAGAATAAGAAATTATTAACTTCTAGAAGTAAATGATATTCCAGAAATACTTAGGTAATAATTGGTTTGAGAATTTATACATTCAATAGCAATTATAATAATTTTGTCCTGCTTTTTAAAGAGAGGTCTAAAAGCATTGTGAATCACAGAGGAAAGAGCAGTAGCTTGATCTGGGTAACAATTGTACTCTTCCTTATTCATTGAGTTACTCAATGTCTTAATTTCCTCAACTATAAAATGAGAATAGTAATACTATCTAACTTGCAAGTCTGTGATAAGGCTAAGTTAGATAACATAGTGAGCATAAAGTACCTAAAATATTCTTGATGCATAGAAGGTGTTCATGGCCATGTGTGAGAGTGCTCGGTAGACACAGCTGACCATGGTAGGACATGTGGAAAGCAGGTCTCAGGGGATTCACGATCTCCTCCATTAGCTCTCTGGAGAATGACTAGGATGCTGAGTTTAAACCACAGGATAGGCTATTACCCTACCCATGGGTGGGAATCATGGGTCAGAACAGGGTGGGAGAAATTACTAGTTTGCCACACCTCACTCTAGGAACACTGGAAAAATAGACACCATGGTTCCTGGGAGACTTACAACTCGTATCACCACAGAACTAGTCTAAGTAACCCATCCCAACTTGACCAGGCTGTATTATCTGCAAATTTAATCCTACTCTAAATATGTTTCAGGACACTTCCCAAATTTGGCATGTACTAACTCAGTAAGGATCAATTATCTAGTTCTGATCACCTTCCAGCAGAAAAACTGTTTTGATGTTAGTGAAGATGTGGTTAAAAGGGAAGATAGGGAAAGCAATTCATCATGGATAACTTTCCAAATCTTAGTTTCCATTGTCTGGTTACACCAGCTGCTGTCTGCTGGTTTTGAGGCAATTTACAGCTGGAAGTAACAGGACTCCACATTTCTTCATTTGGGGTCTGAATGATGGCTTTTTCCATGATATGATGGTCACAGTTTTATAACATGAGTTATGGCAGCTTTAAATTACAGCCACAATATTATGGGTAAAAGGATAAATCCCTCACTGCCTCCTTTTATCTCTGAAGCAGTCAGGAGAGCGGAGGAGGCCACTTACCCCAAAGCAATAAAATGAGGGTGGGAGATGTGCCTGTGTCAGAAAAGGCAGCTGGCAACATGCTTTGCTGAAATGCTCTCAGATGCAAATGCGTTATTATACAAATCTCTCTTCCCCGGTTGCAGAAGGACAAAGTGAAAGAGGATGATTGGGGAGAAACCCTCAATCTTCAGAGCAAGCCCTTTTAAGATCTACTCATTCCACGTATGCCCCTGTTAGACTATTGTCCAAACACTGCTCTCTGAGGACTCAAGGCAACTTTTCCCAAAGCTTCATTTTTGGGGTTTTTAAAGGTAGTTTTCCATAATTCATTAAATGTGTTTCTTTCTCACTATCTCACATGCTTGAGTGACTCTTGAGTGCAGCACCTCGATTCTGTGATACAGCTTCTGTTTCATTAGCTGTTAGACTCACATGTTTCTTCACCTCTTTAAATGCAGTTTCATCATCTATAAAATATACATCATGACCCCTGTGTCACAGTGTTATTGTGGGAGCGAAATGAAGTCATTTGCGCCTCCTTCCTCTCACCTTTCTCCCCCGGATGCTATCAATTCTGCATCCCACATGTCTCTGGGATGGATTCCCTTTTCGCCATTGTCTGCTGACACATCATCTGTCACCTGGACCCGGCAGGACCCTCCATCCCCCTACCACAGATACCAGAGGGATCTTTCAGAATGCACACGGACCCTCCTCCACCCAAAGCCCTTTGCTCACCCTCATTGGCTGTCGGCTACAGTCCAAACGAGCAGAACACTCAAGGCGCCGTGATCCCGCCCTGAGGCACCCCCCGGCTTTGGCTTCCACCCATCTCACTCTCCACACACAGTTTCGCACTTCACACAGCAGACAACAGCGTTTGCTTTTCCACCAAACTCTCTGTCTCTCTTTCTTGCTCTCTTTCTCAAGTCTCTTGCGTCTTTACACAAGTCACTTCCTCTGCACGGGGGCTCTAGTTCCTTTTTTCCACCCAGAACCTTCCCATGCACTCTTCAATACTCAGCACAGGAATCATCTTGTCCGTGAAGTTTCCTTCTCCATCGCCCAGGAAGAGGCGGACTCCCCTTCCTCTGCACAACACCTCCTACCTCCATGCAGTTACTTTTCAGTTCATTGTAGTACAGTCTACCCCACCTTGCTGTCAGCTGCAGCAACTCTCTTCGTAGCCTCAGGGTACTGCACAGGTCTGCAGAGAAGAATGATTCAAAATACGTTGGCCTAAATGAACTAATAAATGCAAAGTTTTCCTTTTAAATATTGACTTTCCTATCTCCCTCCCTCCTGTCTCAAGAAGTCAAACTCACTTTTAGGAACAACAACAAACTGCATGGATCAAGCTCAGCTCAAAGCAGACGGGACGGGGAGGAGCCATCATTTTCAGCACAAGCAAAATATAACGGGGACTCAAAATGATAAGACATGCAATGCTTAATTCTTATAACATTTATTTTATCAATGCTTATATCTATTTCAAAAAAGCATCTGGGGGTAGTTCATAAATATTAAAGCATCTTTAAAACATGACAAATTAAAGAAATAAAAGCCAGAACAAAAATATTTTAAAGGGAGCAGAGAGCGAGATGCCCCATGCCCCTGGGATATTAGTGGGCTCTAAGAGTTGGGCTGGGGAGGAGGAAGGAAAAATGAGAAGTGAGAGCGTCCACGAGTGGTATAGCCTTTGAGAGGGGGACAAAAGCTCCTTATGAGATGGCAGAATTGAGAATCCAAGATTGTTACAACTGTGTAGTCACATGTGCAGTGGGCAAAGCTGAGATTTTTGGTTTAAGTTTTTGTATGGAATTTGTATTTTAGGCACATTTCTTGGTCCTTGGAAGACTATTAGAAGCCTAGGTTTATTTCTGAACAAAAGCATTCCCATGTATTCTTTTCCTGGTTTAAAAATGGGTCTCTTAATTATAATTGAAAATACAATAAAAAGGGAATGTAAGCAGCATTTCCTTCCTTTGATTAGAAAACTCCTAGGACTTCTAGTCCTGGGAAGAGAAGAGGCACTTGGGAGGCTCGGGAGCCAGCTCTGTGAAAGGCTCTGACGCAGCAGCATGGCAGTGAGGACGCCTCTCAGGTCACACACCCTCTTTCCACTTGTGCCTCTGCAATGGTGTTAATCAGGTCTTCAATCTCAACGTTTCAAGGAAAAAAGAAAATTATTTGAATGGTCAGCTTTACAGTGTCTGCCAAAAAGAAATTGGAAGCTGAAGGATGACGTTGAAAAAATACACAAGAACAATAGACTTTGTAATAAAAAGAAGCAAAATACCGACGTATGCAAAAGCACAGATGAACCTCAAAAGCATCAGGCTAAGTGAAAGAAGCCAGGCACGAAAGATTACACACTACATGATTCCATTTATATGATATTCTGGAAAAGGTAAAGCTGTAGAGACAGAAATCAGATCAGGGATGGGGATGAGGGGAGGGGATTTACTAGAAAGGGGTGCAAAAGAATTTAGTGGGTGATGGAGCTGTTCTGTGTCTTGATTTTGGCATTATTACAAGACTGTTCAAGCTCATCAAACTGGCTGGGTGTGGTGGCTCACGCCTGTAATCCCAGCACTTTGGGAAGCTGAGGTGGGCAGATGACCTAAGGTCAGGAGTTCGAGGCCACCCTGGTCAACGTGGTGAAACCCCAACTCTACTAAAAATACAAAAAAAATTAGCTGGGTATGGTGGTAGGCGCCTGTAATCCCAGCTACTCAGGAGGCTGAGGCAGGTGAATCATTTGAACCTGGAAGGAGGAGGTTGCAGTGAGCTGAGATTGCACCACTGTGCTCCAGCCTGGGCAACAAGAGCAAAACTCCATCTCAAAGGGAAAAAAACCACATCAAACTGTACACCTACAGTTTTATTGTATCGAATAGTATTGTATGCAAATCATACCTTAATAAACTTCGCTTACACATCACACTCAGGACAGTCTTCCTGGATTATTTGAATCAGAGTCTGTGGAGGTGTCTGGGAAATGGCCACTTAGATTTTGCCTGTGTTATCCATTAAAGCTCTGTGGCAGATGTTGTCTGGAAAAAGAATTCTGCTGCTAAAAACACTTGGAAACCACAGGATAAGATGAATGCCAGTGAGGGGCAGCCGAGGTTTCTTAAGAGATCAGTGCCCGTCTTCACTGTTGTTTTCACGTGTATCTTACTAGGAGACAGAAACCAGAAGAGGAATAAAAAAGACTATGTGTAATTACTTGCCCTGAGTAACCCCGCAAGTGTTTTCTTTCCTTACAATTTAGTCTTGATAAGAACTCTGCACTCTCTAAATTTAGGACCAACAGTATGGAAGCCATCTATTTTTGCCAGCTTGGAAGAGTCACCTAAATGATGCCCCTCACGGTAAAGAGGTGTGAGTCAGCGACGCCTTTGTTAACCACAGACAAGTCCCTGATGCGCTTTACTGGCCCCAAAACAGCAATGATAATACAGCAATAAGAGGACTTTGGAAAGTTTTGCAAGCTGGGAAGCTTGCTGAGTAAATCATCTCCGAAGCTGCAGTTTGGAGCTGGCTCCAGGAACCAGACAGCTCACCTGAATTCAGGACTGTGTAATGCTTCCCTCTGAATGCCCTTCAGTGGGGCCAGCCTCACCCTTGCACCACCACCCCCCTTGCTCATTATTGGCTTTCGCCTGAATTCCTCATAGGTTCCTGACTGAGCTCAGAAGGTGTTAAAGTCTGTGAGAATGGTTAGAATTTGCTGACAAATATTTGGACTAAGGGTATTGATTGGAAGATGTGAAATTCTTTCTTTCCAGCCTCTGTAATCTGTGTCAAATGTTCAGATCGCCGTGTGCTCCATAGTCCTCAGAAGTCCAGGCCTCCCATGTCACCTATCCGCACCCAGACTCTCACCCCATGGTAACAGCTTCTCTCTGCTGCTAGTTCCTGGATGCTTCACCACCCTTTATTAGTTTCCTAATCCTGCCCACATTTAAGGAAATAATCTTCTCATTGCATTGCCTTCAGTCAAACCCTTTGAATGTTTCATCTGATTTCTGTTAAGATAGTGACCATCACAACTCTCTGCCCAAATCCTACAATGAGTTCTCAGTGTCCTAATGATCAAATCCAAACTCCTTTACGCCCTTCCTCCCTGACCTCATCTCCTGCCACTCTCCTCTTGTCCAGTAGGTTCCATTCTGTTTCAACTTTTTCCCATTTGGGGCCGCTTGCATCAGCTGTTCCCCCGTCTGGACTGTTCTCTATATGCTGGTGTGACTGTCTCATTCTCATTGTCATCATATCAGGTCACATGTCACCTCTTCAGAAAGGTCTTTCCTGGCTGCTTGAAGTAAAGTAGCCCTTTCCCCTAGACCATCTCCAGCCATTCCATTACCCTAGTGTGCTTTAAAAAAAAAAAAAGTTTTATCACTATCTAAAATTACATAGATTTGCAAACACATTTGTTGTCTGTCTTTGTTCCACACCAACCTAAGCTCCAAGGAGGCCAGGACTTTCTTATTTACCACTGTATGGTCAGAGTTACTGCAAAAAAGAGATGATAGCACACTCAAACTGAGTCAAAGGAGTTTAATGACGGAACCATTTAGAAAAATGAGGGCAACAAGGAATAATGCAATACTCTGGGGCTAGTAACACCGGGTCATCAGAGTGTTTGCCTGAACTCTGAGGGGACTGTCTGATGGGTGACAGCTGCTGGTAACAAACCCACAGCAACATGGCAGGGAGGCAAGTTAACTGGTCACTCTCCTCCTTCCCATTGTCCAGCCTCCAGCCAAAGGTCCCCGTTATCCAACAGGAAGTTGGAGGGCAAAAGATTCAATGCAGCCCATACTGGTCAGCCTCCTGGGACACAGCACAGGGTAAACAGCTGGGCCCCTCTCAGGAAATATGGCATCATCTTCGCTAGGCTCAAGATGAAGCTCAGCACCAGGCTTACCACTGTTTACAGCCTCAGGGGCGCCATTCATCCAGATTTGTGCAAAATGGTGGCTCTGCCTGGCAGTATGATCTCAGAGAAGGAGGCATGGAATAAATCCATGAATTTCCATCGGTTTGGCTCTGGTTTCCAGCTACTGGTTGGAGGGACATTCACTCCCTTCCTAACACAGGGCAATCAGGACGAATGAAGGTTCACTCCCCAGTGGGCTTCCTGAAAGTATTCCCAAGACATCAGCCGTGGCCCAGTACGATGGAGAGAGAGAATTCCTGTGACTGGTAGACTTGAACATTCTGTGCCAAGGACATTTCTGAAGTTGAAGAACAATCTCTATTTATGTGCAGGACGGAAACTGGAGCTTGCTTTGCATTGTGTTTGGAGGCAGAGAGGAATCAGGTAGCAGGCTGGCAACTCCTCTGATTTTTTCATGGGCTACAGAGCTCTCTAGGCTTTGTGGGGGTAGGAACAAAATCATCCATCTACAGGATTAGTGGTTGAATGGGGAAGAAGCCAAGTCATTACACACCATGCCATCAACTTTTAGCAAGGTGTAGAGTTACCATGGTGACATGTGTGGGGTAGATATATCTAAGTGGATTATTAATTAGAAATCCCCCTTGAGTGCCTACTAGATACGAGAGTGGTGAGAATTAACAGTAATGTGAAGACAGACGTCTTCCCTTTAATGATAATCAATGAGAGGAGCTATAGATGCGTGATTGAGAAGCTATTACAAGGGGACATGTTACATGACTAAGAGTGAAGTGGGAGCTACTTGTCAAAAGAGTTTGAACATAAGGCTGGAGAATAATATGATGTGATGAAAATTGCTGCCAGAACAATCTCCGCTTCCTCAGTGTAGGACAGGTTGCAAAAGGAGGTGGCCTGGGATGGCTGTGAAAATGAAGAAACTGGAACAGACAGGCAGACTGCCAGAATGTACAGCCCAGTCATCCCGGGTATGCCTGATGGCTAGGCTGTGTCATCCCATAAACACAGCTGATCTGTAAATAGCTGTGAGCTCTCTGTGGCTGTGTTTACCTAGTAAATTTAATTTTCCAACACATCTTTCTATTTGATTCATCCTATACTATTTGGATGAAATAATATCATTGCTTTCAATTACTTTGCATTACTTTTGTTACAAAAGGAAAATGAATCCCTAGCACATGTTAATTTCTGGTAGGAATTCCGGTTCCTCATAGAGGAGGCTGCTGCATACTTGGTGACTGATGACACCCTGATCCATAAAAAAAAATAATAATCATAAAATCAGTGAGTACATGTCCTCTGGGGGCCTTTTAACTTCAAGCCTGTAATGCAGAAACTTGTTCTTTCTTACCATAAACCACCCTGAGGTACCAGCTGATAATATATTAAGAAGTTTACCTTGTATGTGAAATTTGCTTTGGAAAGGAGGATCTTTCTTTATTCAACATTTATGGAGCCTTTATCACGTGCCAGGCTCTGTGTTAGGTATTGAGGATACAAAGATGGCTAAGATGTGGCAGAAGCCCTTCAAGTAGCTTACAGCTCAGGTGGAGGGGGGCAGATAGAGCAATGCTTGACAGCGAGAGAAGCTGACTGGGGTTAGGGTTGGTCAGGGAAAGGGTTGTGGATATCGCCTACTTGCCTCTCCAGACCCACAGGCAAGCTGTTCTGTGCCCTGGGGGCTGATTGCAGGCACTGCCTCAATGGGCTCCTGTGCCTGCTGCTTCTAGTCGGATCTGTCCAATGGCAAGCTGCAGCAAAGATGAGCTAGAGGAAGGAGAAGAAGGCTCGGGTGTTAATTCTTTGGAATCCCTTCTTCCAGGATCATTGCAGACTGGCTGTATCCCCTATTGAAGGATGCAGTTCCAGTCAAGTGGCCCTCTCCTCCAACTCTTTCGTCTGGGTCCTAAAAACCTTCTCTCTCCTAGTACTTTCCAGCCTTTCAGATGGTCACAGGACTACTAGCCATGGGGTTCAGTGCCATTGCTTTTTTGTTTCCTTAAACCCTGCTCTTACCTTTATAACTAGTCCCTTTAACAGTGCTCGTCAGTTACCCAGTGATAATGTGCCATGCCTTTCCTCTGGAAGCCTGATGGTCAAGGAGGCTTTCCAGGGAGAGGTGATGCCCGAACCGAGTTCGGGTAGAAAAGTGGAAAGGGTTCAGTCAGAAGCAACAAGAAAACAGCAGGGGGAAGAGATCATGGGGTTTTCCAGCAGCCGAGGCATGATCCTTGAGCCCTCCTTCTCCTTTACCTGCAACGTCCACCTGGACATCAAGCCCTATCCATACTACTTCCTCACCATCTTCCAACTGCCCACTTCTTTCCACCTTCACCGCCCTCTGGATTCCTTGCCCCTGTTACTACACCAGCTTTGCAGTCATTCTCACACCTCTGCTGACACCCCTGCACTGCTTCCTCATAAGCTTCAGGGTAAAGGTGGACTCCTCGCCAGGGTCCTCACAGACCTGCCCACTGGCCTTGGGGCCAGCCTTCTGCACTTGCTGCCGCAACTCTGCCTCATCAATCCACCTCCCCCGACTTGGTCTCTAAGCTCACTCTCCTCATCCCACAGAACAAACCTCAGGGGCTGTGTCCCATGGGAAGTGTTTGGGATCACCCACCTGCCCTCAGTGACCAGCCACCTCTCCCGTCAGGTGAGGAGGTGCAGCCACTGTTGTGTTCCTGTGGTGCCTGGTGCTTTTCTCTATTTTAGTCCTGCCCACAGGATGCTCAATGATCCCTTTGCTCCTCTGTTTTCACCCCAGACTGTGAACATCTAAAGATCAGGGACTGGATCCTAATCTTTAAATCCTGACATGCTAACAGAGCAGGGCACATCATAGGTGCCTAACTAATGTTTGCTGACTAAGGAATGAAGTGCAACTAACTCACTAGGGACAGAGTGAGCAAAGAGGAGAAAAGATCAGGACTATGAGGTGAGGATGGAGGCAAGCAGTACCTGGATGAGATCAGACCTGATCAACTGGGCTGAGGATCACAGGCATTATCCTGAGGGCAACTGGGAGCCATGGAGGGTCTTAGGTAGGAGTAAAGACCGGACCAGATGTGACTGGATGCAGCTCTCTAGCAGCATCAGTGAGTCAGAAATCAATGGAAAACCAAGATGGCAATGGGGGAGCAAGGGGAATGCCAGCCTCTGCCAAGGCAGGGCAGAGTAAGTGAAGAAAAAATGATTGCAAATGGGAAATCCTCTGAGTCCAAGAGAATATGTAGCTCCAGCATGTGGAAGACGTTCATAATATCTTGTTGAATATAATGTATAAAAGAGTATACATAATATACTTTCCCTCTTAACAAATTAAAAAGGCCAGGAGGATGTATGTTAAAATATGAGCAGTAATTTTAGGATATTAGAAATATAGGTAATTTAAGCCTGGAACCTGGAAAAAAAAAAAAAAAGGAACACAGGTAATTTTCACTTCTCTGTATTTTTTTCCTAGTCTGTTGCTTCCTTCCTTTGTTCTTTCTTCCTTCCTCTCCTCCTCCTCCTCCTCCTTTTTTTCCTCTTCTCCCTCTTCTTCCTTGATTTTTGGACTATGAACCTCTATTTGTTTTTAATAATATGTAATATATGTTTTTAGATACAAGAGGCAGCAAGAGATGGGTAAAATTCTGGTCAGGAATTTGTCCTTCTGTAAGAAACAGAGCTTCTCACTCCAGACTGAACATGCCTAATCTGAAAATTCAAAATGTGAAATTCTCCAAAACCCAAAACTTTTTGAGAACTGACATGACGCCACAAGTGGAAAATTCACACCTGACTTCACAAGACGAGTTGCAGTCAAAACACAGTCACAACTTTGCACAATTTTTCAGGCACAAAATTATTTAAAAACATTGTATAAAATTATCTCCATGTTATGTTGCGTAAGTTGTATATGAAATAGAAATAAATTTCATGTTTAGGTCTGGGTCCTATCCCCAAGATAGCTCATTATGTATATGCAAATACCCCCAAATCCAAAACAATTTGAAATCTAAAACACTCTGGTTCCAAGCATTTTCACTAAGAGTTATTCAATCTGCACTTATAAAACCTCAGCCCACAGAATATGAGAAGTCTGAAAATTTTACAAGTAGAACAAGAGTTAAGAGCACAGGCTTTGAAATCAGACCAAGGATGGTGCTGGACAAGGGCAGGTATTTTGTTTTGCTCACTTCCACAGTGTCCAGGACAGTGCCTGGCACACAGCAGATGCTCAAGAACATTTGTACAATGAATGAAATCCCGGTTCCACCACAAACTAACTGGATGACTGTGAGCACATTAGGTCATCTCTCTATGCCTTGATTACCTTTACTATAAAATGTGGAATAATTGTAGCAATTAACACAGAGATGGATGTGATAGTTACATGAGACAATACACATAATGGATTGTTTGGACTATAGTAAGCTCTCAATGAATAGTGCAAAAGTAAAAAGCCCTGGCCAATTCTAAACGAAGAATTTCCTCCTAGAATTGCATCTCTTTGCCCTTAGCATTTGAAGTACAGATGGATACTTTTTCCATCAGGCACAATGCCTAGGGCCCATGAAAATGCTTTATTTCTTTCAAAATCAGAAGCAAAAGGAATATAATAATAATGAGTATGTAATAATAAACCCAGACTGGCTTATATTCACTGTTATACCAATGTGGTTATAAAACATAATATATATTTTTTTGTTTTTGATGCAAGAAAGGCCCCATAAAAAGTTATAATGTGTTTCTGTTTCTTTCCATCATTGTATTCTTGTTATTCTAATGGATAATTTCATTCAAAACTGTATACATTAAGCTGCTACTGCAGATCAGACACTGGTCAGTACAGAACAAAATCTAAAAAAGAGTGGGAGGGGCTCTCTGGATTTGGGGTGCTCATCAGGCACAGTATTAGGTAATGGAGAGGCAAAGAAGGAGGGTGATAAAGAGATGGAATCATCCAGAGAAGAGTATTGTTTCCTCAAAAAGCTGATGATGTGGGTGACTAGGAAGTTCCCAGCACATGATCCCAGCATGATGAACTGTGTGTATCAGGAGGAAGGTGACACAGCACTGCGGCATTATATCATTTTCCCAAGTTGGGAGTGTGAAGCTAAAAAATTTTTTTTAATGACAAGACATGGAGTAATAGAGTCACGGTTTTCCTTCTTGACATTTGTAATGTATCATGTCAGAATTAATCTTGATTTTGCTGAATACCTAATATATAAGCTCTGGAAAAAAAAAAAACAGTAGTCATGTGTAAAATGTGAAGACATCAGTAGGTTTTACTACATGAGTACTCAGATAAAATTATAGCCTTTTGGGCAGAGAGGCAAATAGAAGGAAATTATCAAAATTTTGCAATAAATGTTCTGTCAACTTGGGGATGGAGTGCCATCAAAATCTAGCTATAGTTTATCTCTGAGTAATAGAATTGTGAGTTATTTTTATTTTATTTTTATTTTTGCTTCTCTCTCTATTTTTTGTTTTTACAATGAACACTTGCAAATTTTGTCTCTAAAGGTCAATATAGTTTTTTTAACTCAGCTATAAAAAATAATGTCATATATTGAGAAAATGAAAACTGGACATAAACTAAGTTTCACCAATACGAGATTGATTAAATACATTATAGTGCAGCCTTTAACAGACATTAAACATTATTATTTAGTCAGGATTTATTGATGTAAATAATATTCACAATAGAGTGTTGAATATAATGTACTAAAAGGTATAAAAAGGGTACATATGACATAATTTTTTTCTTAAAAAAATTAAAAATAACTTTTTAAGGCCAAGAAAGACATACATTAAAATATCAGTAGTAATATTGAGGTATTGGAAATAGAGGTAATTTTTACTTTTTCTTTATATCTTTCTTTCTAGTCTTCTTTACAAACAAAAACAAAACAAAATTTTAAAAACTATGTGTATGTATTGTTTTCTGAGAAACACTTCCCCAAACATTTCTCTAACCAAAATCCAATGTGATTTTGAAAGAAGGAACAACAAGAATGCCACTGCCACAAATTCAACATCTCCAAGATCTACCGTCTCTTCCCATCCAAGCCGCTTCTCCTTCCTGCTTGACTTACTGGGACCATTCTTGAGCCCACAAACCCAGGCATTTGTTTCCCAAACCAAGTTGCAGTGAGTTGCAATGACTATAATGACCACATGGCAAAAGTGAGGTTATATTTAGGATGGGCTGAGGGGCCATGTATTCCAGGCGAGGAGAAGAGCATGAACAAGGGCTGGCATTTAAGAATATGCACATCATCTTTAATCCCAGCTCTTTGGGCGGATCACCTGAGGTCAGGAGTTCGAGACCAGCCTGAGCAACATGGAGAAACCCGTCTCTACTAAAAATACAAAAATTAGCCAGGCGTGATGGTGGGCACCTGTAATTCCAGCTACTCAGGAGGCTGTGGCAGGAGAATTGTTTGAACCTGGGAGCCAGAGGTTGCAGTGAGCTGAGATCACGCCACTGCACTCCAGCCTGGATGATAAGAGCAAGACTTGGTCTCAAAAAAAAAAGAATATGCACATCGTCATTGAAAAACTGTGAGGAAACCCTAGTGGATGAGTGGAGAGTTTGTGAGGCGTATAGTAGGAGTAAGATAAAGTGGGCCACATCAGAGGGTCTTAGGGGTCTTCAGTTTATCTAGGAAGTGATGGGGCCATTGAGCTTTTGAGCAGTACAATGACTAGAGGTGATTGGAATTTTTGAAAGACTCACCTGAAGTCAGAGAGCAAAAAGATCAGTTTTACTGCTGCTGTTCATATCTGAGATGAGAAGAGCCTGGATTAAAATAGCAGCAGTTGCAGAGGAAAAAGGGACAAATGAAAGATTCCCAAAGGAAATAAAATATTTACAATTTGGATTCAATTATGTCCACCTATCAGGAGTACACCTACAGGTTTGTCCCAACTCTGGGAAGAGACACTCCCTGACCTCTCAGACATACAGCTGGCACTCTACCATCCAACAGGGGTAACGACTGTGACACTGCCCATCGAGCCATCAGGGAGGTCTTCCCGGGGTTGTCATTGCCCACGGCCACAAGCACACCCAGGCACAGCTCAGAACATCCCAGTGAGCAGGTATTATAATATATAATATATATATAAAATATATATTATAATATATAATATATATATTATATAATATATAACACGTATATATTATATTTTATATATATTATATATAACACATATATATATTATATAATATATAATACCTGCTCACTGGGATGTGTTGAGCTGTGCCTCCTACCCAATTGAAAGATGAGGAAAATCATGACCAGGAACATTGAAATGACTTGTTAAAAGTCTCACAGCTATTAAGTGGCAAAGCTAGAAGCAGGGAGGGAAATAAACTATTGAGCACCCATGGTGGAATAGGCAATGGGCCAGGTACTTATATACTTTAGTGGGATTAATCCTCACAGTAACCCTATGTGCTGTTATTATCCCCATTTTATAGATGAAGAAACTGAGGCTTATAGAGATTAAGTATCTCTCCCAAAGTAGCAAAGAGGTTCAGGATTGGAATTCATGTCTGTCTGATCCCGAAGCCCTGTGCTGTAGTTCACTGCTATACAACAAGTCATACAAGGACAGAGGAAAATGTTAAAGACCACCAAGGGCAATGATCCAGCCCCAGTCTGAATTAGAGGAGTAAATGAGCTGAGAAATTTCAATTCACTCGTCAATATGTATAAGGCTAGAGTCTGTTTTCCTGCTAATCAGCCTTGCAGTTTGGTCCAGGCCTGTCTCCTGGCAGCTTTCTCTCCCCAACACCACATACAGGCCTGCAAACAAATACTCAGTGGTGCTTGGAGTCACAGAAGGGCTCAACTTTTTTGATTGCGACAGAGAGGAACTCAGTGTTAGCAAACTGAAAGCAGAAATCCCAACTGCCAGAGAGATCTTTATGCTTTGTACGGTGTCTGTTTCCTTAAAGCCAAGCAGTCCTAACTAACCGTCTGTTGTGAGTCATCAGCAGAATGTTCTTTGGACAGACAGAGCTCAGAAGCTTCCAACAAAAAGTAAGATCGGCCCTTTGGAACTGCTTTGCTCCCTTGCGGGTTGAAACTTCTGAACAGAATGCTTTAGGGTCCAGTTTCACCGGGACCTTAAATATATTTCTTTACTGTGGAGAGATCGGTGGATGCAGAATAAACAGAGGCCTGGAAAACGCCCTGGGGGTTCCGCTCAGGCTTTTGCTAGTTTCACTCCTTTGCCGCCTTACAGAGAAGGGACAAAAACCTAAAAACCTTAACAGTTTGTTAGGACCCCACTGCTTAGGTTTACCCTGAAGTAAGACATTTGTTCCATACCTAGTTTCCTGGAAATTCCTTTCATGGTCCCACAGTCTAGCCACCCAAAAAATAAAAAACTAACCTCAGGTAAAATGTATATGAATGAATGAACCTGGCCAACCTTAGCGAAAGGTGTTGTGTCACAGCCTGTGGGGTGTTGTATTCCTGACACGCCCAGCCACGTATACTCTATCCACACTTGTCTACCCTTCTCCCATGAACCTCACAAGGAACAATCTGTAACTTCCACGAAGAAATACCATTTTTTCACAATATCATACCCCTGATTTGGCACTCATATCCATACACGGACACATGGAGAGACCAGAGAACGTTAAAACAAAAGTGTGACTTTAAAAGAACGTTGTTGGTGCTTAATATTGATGTGTATATTCCTCGCTCTCTCTCCAGCTGGTTTGTCAAGTCCCTGAGGATAGGGACCATGCCCTGTGCATCTTAGAGCCCCCACACAGAGCTTGTGGTGGGTATTCAATGAGTAGGTTAGAAGATATAGGCCGGGGGAGAGAGCAGGTCAAGAAGACAGCCAGGAGGAAGCAACGCCAAACACAAAGGAACATCTAAAACCTGAGAATAGGCCACTTCTGCAGTGCCCATGATAACGCTGAGTTGGATCTGATTTTGCTACTGAGTTCCAGTGGTACAGGCATAAAGCCCAAAGTGGTGTCAGGTGGCTGCCACAGGGAGATGAGGCAGCAGCCGGCTGGCAGCTTCTGAACTGGCCAGAGTGAAAGGGGAGATGATTCAAAGGGAATCTCACCTGTCGCTCCAAACCCTGATATGCCTTGGAAACAATTGGTGAAGCTTCAACAATTACCAGAATTCCTCAGCCCTTTGATTGTAGGTGGCACTGATCTATGACACAGCCTCTAAGTCCTGGCAGGCTTTGAGAGAGCAGAAAGGACGCTGCCTGCACAGAGATTTCTATATTTAAGATGGATGTCTCAGCCTCTGATTTGGAAACTGTCATAACCAAGCCATGAGTGCTTCTCTATGGCGTTGTTTCTTTGCAGTTGACACCCTACATTGAAAAGTCACTTTCTGTTCTTTGTTTCAAGGAGTAGCCCTTCTGGATGTTACCCATGTTTGTAGTAATGATTATAAAACAGAAGAATTGTTTAATTTATAGTTAAGCAAAGAAGCTGGGGTCACTGATCCTGGCTTCAAAATAAAGATTACTTATTTTGAAGATTACTTACATGCTTGTTGCAAAAACATGCAGCATCTTATATGATGGTTAGTGGTAAGAGAAATCCAGAATTTCTATACTGGTGGGGTTTAAGGTACCCATATGTTTGAAACTAGAGAAGGAGGCTGGAAGCTGCATTTACATGGCAACTTTCACAATATTGGGAAAAATCTCAATTTTCTATACCAAGAGTGGAGTGAGGACTAAAGTCCCTCTAACTACAACCATCATCCCTCCTAACCCTGAGTTGTCACTGCTTTTAGCTTAATCCTGCATTTCATCATGATTCTCAGTCTTTTCCCACTCCATCAAAGGAAAACCTTGTTTAGTTTAGCATTTGACTCTGAAATTTTCATTTCAACCTATGATTTATGTAACAATATGGGTTATTCTTGACTCTTCTCTTCCGAACCCACCCTCTGTGTGTTCTCCCATAGTCACAGCCTAAAATCATGACCCCATCATCTCTCTCCCAGACTGTTGTAAAGACCTCTGCCCTCCTTCTCATTCATCCTGTTGCTTAAATGGACTTTCTTAATGCATATTTGAGTATCACTCCCCTTCTTTAACAGTTCTCTGCAGTATCCAATCTGACTTCCTTAGCATTACATCTCTAGGCTTTTATGACCTGACCCTTGCCTACCATTCTTATAAAAATGAAAATAGTTCTTTCTGTTGTTGCACAGGTTAATAACGTAATGAAGGCCTTTGTAACGGGTCTCCATGATTAGGGATTACTGAACCCTCTGCAGCACTTTGTAGCTGCCCCATGATAGCTTCTGCTTCCAGGGAGCAATCTCTGGTCAAAAAATAATGACCACCATTGGAATCTGTTTAAAAAGGAACTCTCTTAGGCTTTTCCCAAGAGATTTCCAGGTCGTATGAGGGAGGGTGAGTTCAAATCAGGGCCGGTTACATATGGCATTCTTTCCCAGGTAAATATCTTTACCTTGGCAGCAGACAAAGGTTCACAAATATTTCTTAGCATTCTAAAAGTTTTGAAAAACTTAAGATGGAAATAGCCATTCTAATTACTAACAGTATTCGGAAGCTATTGATTCAAGGACAAGCCTATTAAATGACAAGAGAAAGAACTCTTTGTGGGCCCAACTGAGCCCAGAACTGCGGAGCTGTTAATTTGTGCTAAAAAATTACTGGTGTACTTTACTTTGTACTTTGCAACTGAAGCCTGCTGGGGGATGTTTACTCTTTGCGCTTTGATATCTATATTAATTTATTATTAAAGATGAATGAGGTTGGTGGCAGGCAAACTCTGACACTGAGGGAGAGACCCTCAAACTGGAAGAAGCCAGCCTTGCAAACAGGCTCAAGAAGATGAGGTTTGCCTCCTGGGCCCCAGCCTCCCCTTTTGGGGTCTTCCATGGCACCTCATCTGTGTGATATGGAGACAGGGTTAACATTATAAAGTTATCAGGCCTGGGTTCAAATCCCTTAAGATAAATGGCTTAGAGTAGGGGGTGTCAAACTAAGGCCTGAGAGCAGAATCCAGTCTGCTACCTGATTTTATAAATAAAAGTTTTGTTGGAACACAGCCATGCTTACTCACTGAGGTGTTGTCTATGACTGCTTTTGTGACCCAGAAGTAGTCAAGCAGCCACAAGAGAAATGACACAGCTCTCAACGATTAAAACATTTTTCACGTGATGTTTTACAGAAAGAGTTTGTAGATCCCTGACTTAGAGCTAGTGACTTAATCTCAATTTCTTTATCCATAGAATCCTGATAATAATATTCCAAAGTTTTTATAATAATGCTAGTAGGTGTTAAATAAAAATAAATAAGTATACTTGGAAAACTCTAGGTTAAACAAGGATGTGTGCCTTTACTACAGGCTCCCTCAGTTTTTTTTTTTTTTTTTTGAAACAGGGTCTCACTCTGTCACCCAGGCTAAGTGCAATCTCTGGGCTCAAGCAATCTTCCCACCTCCCACTGAGTAGCTGGAACTGCAGGTATGTGCCAGCAAGCTCAGCTAATTTTTTAAATTTTTTATAGACATGGGGTCTTGCTATGTTGCCCAGGCTGTTTTCAAATTCCTGGTACTGGTTTGTGACACATACTGAAGCAGTCCTCCCACCTTAGCCTCCCAAAGTGCTTGGATTACCCAGAGGGGTGAGCCACCACATCGGCCCCTCTCAGAGTCTTTAAGAAGCCAATCAGGGAATCTGGCATGCGTTTCCCAAATAAATTTAAACTTGGAACCCTAGTGTCATGGAAGAATATACAAGAGTTGTCTTCATACATACATACATGTGCTTCAGGGATACACAAAGATTTCCAAGAGATAGAGTAAAATGAACCAGTTTCCAGATCTTAATTCTATATGGATTCTTTTCATAAAAACTGACTCACCTAAGTATCAGCCTGCCTTCCCAATACCGTGGTCTTCTCCCCCTTATAAGAGAGAGTCGGGCCCCAACCTTATTCCACATCTTATCATGGGGACCTGCACCGAGATCTGATTACTCTGGATTTCCCACTTCTTTGATGATAAATCATGAAGTCCCTAGGGCCCACTGTCTTTTTGTTAAGCCCGAAGCTTTGCATTGAGGTGTTTGGGGCCTGCACAGATGCTCTGAATTCAGAATAGCTGAAGTGGTACAGGTTTGTGACATATATTCTTTAGCCTATAACTGGAATGTTTTCTGAGACTACCAAATTTTTCAAAATACATAAAAGAAAATCCTTGGATAAAAATTCTACATCATTTCTTTTAAATTTGGGGATCTTTATTCAACAAGCTAGTTAAAACATTTTATCAAGTAATATTATGAAATATTTATGTCAATTTTGATCCATCCCCACCTGATTTCAAGTTATCTTTTGAATGTTTGATCTTTTCTACTCCTATTATTAAAAAAAAAATCTTTAGTCTTATAATGAAAGATCTTAGATGTTAACTGTGCAAAAGGATATGTGACTCCTCAAAATTCTTTTATGAGGTAACTGAGCAAAAAAGTTTGGAGACTTGTCTCTTGCAAGACTAGTTTGGTCAGCACTCTCTTTAAGGAAACACCAAATTAGTCAGGTATTTGAAGAGTCCGTGAAGAAGCCTGACCCAACACACAGAACTACTTAATAACTATCTGTTATCTCTTCCTGGTCTCGTTGCCCGGCCAGTCTGATCAATACATTCATGTTCTTTCTCCTCTCTCCAAAACACCAACCTTGCTCCCAGCAGAGGGTTGATAAATTAATTTATACTAAGAGACAATTTAATTTAGAGTGCTTGCTCATAGATCACCCAGCACCAGCATGTTCACATTAGAGAGAATACAAGCCAATGGAAGAGGCAAGGCAGTACTGGGGAATTTCCCTGCTCTTGATGTCATGCCGCTGAAAGGGATCACCTATTTGTACAGCCTTTTTTTTCTTTTTTGCTGGTGATTTTTCACTGGGATGCATATGCGCTGTTTGAACCCCAAACAGAATGTTTCACAAGAGCAGCCTCATGGCTGGGCTCCCCCTCCACGGACTGTGAGGTTGAGGCTGACAGTGACTTCCAGGCCCCAGGAGCACATTCCCTCTGAATGGACCCATGGGAGCCGTCTACCAGCAACACTTCTGCGCCTTCTCCCGGCACCACCCACACTCTGCCAGCTTGTGGTATTTGGGGCTGTCTTACTTTCTCAGAAGTTAGAGAACAATCTGGAAGGCCCAATTTGGTGAGTTTTCTCTAACTTCGGAGATGAGATCAGTAAAACAATTAGCAGAGCACAAGAAATTCTGACCCATCTACCCTTTTAGGAAAGCCCTGAACAAAAATCAACCCAATTTTACAACATTCTCACCATTTACCTTCTGAACATCTTTACTGGCTTTGCACTGCCCCATATCTAGCTTCTGGTAGGAGCTGCTGCTTCCAAAAAGAAGCCCCCCATCCAGGAGGACTGCACTCAGGTAACATTCCAAACCATCATCCCCCAAAAAGCCAGGA
This sequence comes from Aotus nancymaae, assembly GCF_030222135.1. Lineage (NCBI taxonomy): Eukaryota > Metazoa > Chordata > Mammalia > Primates > Aotidae > Aotus > Aotus nancymaae. The sequence goes on along the minus strand of NW_026988431.1, from coordinate 43,556,714 downwards.
GGAGCTATTTTCTAAAAGTCTGATTCCTGAACTCAGAGTCCTTGGATACCATTATTACTCCTCCTTTAGGCTTTGTTCCTTTCGCTCTAAGACTGTGTTGAAAAAACAGCAGGTAAAACTCCGTGTTGAAGAAACAAAAAAAAAGAAAATACCTATTATTATTATTATTACTTGGCTCAAGTAATAACAATAATACTATGTATTGGTTCCAGTATCTGAAACACAGGGGTAATTGGTACATCAAGTCGGGTTTGATCCAGCAGCTCAGATAATCCACTAAAGTCCTCCCTCCTCCTTACCACAACAAAGGATCCATCCTCAGCTCCACATGATGTGGGGCTGCAGCTCACCCTGCCCCATGCCTTCCACCCCATGACTACAGCAACCGTGCACCTCACACATTCACACTCCACTGCCAGAGGAAAAGAGGCTTATCAAGTGGAAAAGGAAAAGTTTCTTTCCTAGAAGCCCTAGCCAGCATGTTGTTTCTTATTGTCTCAGATTGGCTTATGCATCCATAAACCAATCACTAGATTAAGTCAACAGGGTTCACCCCTATTGTGAGGATAGAATAAACCCCACCCAAACCATGCATAGACCCATTCCTTCCCCACCTTGAGACCAACTCCATGCTAAATAGAATACACCTGGTCACAAGCATTATGCTGACTGACCTGAACTCTGACTTTTGCCTTGCCATGTCTTTAAGATGGAGCCCCATCTTTGTGTCTCCTGACAGATGTCCTGCCTTCTGAACATCTAAACATTTCCCAACAGATCCTCTGCCTTCTGTATTGTGTCTTGAACTGTTTTCAAACAACTACAGAGCATGTATCAAGTCACGCAACTAAGTTTGGGAAAACTTTAAGACACTTTCTATTTTGTTTAATAGCATCAACTGGCATAGCAGGTTATGAAGAGTCAAAATGAGAGTTAAAACGCTGTTTGTATAAGTCTTTATCACCTTAACCATCTTTGTGTCTCCTGACAGATGCCTTGCTTTCTAAACATCTGCTTCTTTTAGACCCAGTACAGTTTGTTGATCTCAGACTATTGCCTTGATTGCCAGACCTTTTGGGTTGGAAATTAGTTTTAAGGTGGACAGTATCTAGTTCTCTCATTTCTCCCACGGGATAAATTTTCCCCTTTAACAAAGTCTCAGCATTGGCAATCTTTAGTACAGGAATGGCTGGGTGGGTAATGGGTCCACAGCCTCAGTTACTCTGACAACTTGGCATGAACAAACCATCCCGGTCTGTTCTGCAGCAGGTCTGCTGGAGTTTGCTGGAGGTCCACTCCAGACCCTGCTTGCCTGGGAATCACCAGTGGAGGCTGCAGAACAGCCAAGATTGCTGCCTGTTCCTTCCTCTGGTAGCTTCGTCCCAAAGGGGTACCCACGAGATGCAGCCAGAGTTCTCCTGTATGAGGTGTCCCCAGTCTGTTCTGAACCAACTCCCTTTGATCCCTTCCAGTTAGTTAGCTGCCTGCTTCTAGCTCCAGCCCTATGATGAAGTGAAACATTGATGAGAAACATTATCTCCACTATTACATTAAGGGCTTCTCCAATCAAGCTAGCTGTTCACTTTTCTCTCTAGGCAGCCCAATCAGAGATTAGCTCTAACCAGGGTAGAATGGGAATCAACCCAAAGTGTGGCAAAGATCTGATTTACTGTTCAAGCTCCTCTGGAGGCTTATGTAGACTCCCTTTCTTTCTTGTAGGCATATGGATTCAGGAGCCTCTGCTTTTAGCTCTAACCAGGGTAGAATGGGAATCAGCCCAAAGTGTGGCAAAGATCTGATTTACTGTTCAAGCTCCTCTGGAGGCTTATGTAGACTCGCTTTCTTTCTTGTAGGCATATGGATTCAGGAGCCTCTGCTTTCTTCCCTGCCCCCCACACCTGTGTCTACATGGCGCACCCTAGTCTGGACACCACTTCACCCTGACTTCACTCCTTGGCCACATCAGAGCTCAGCATGCCATGCTCACATTTAAGGCTTCCTCTGACCTTGGTAATGGCTCAGCCAGCCCTAGGAACAGCTTGCTTTGTTTGTGCTGCTTCTTTGAGCCACATGACTGATTTGTCATTCAAGGTGCAGGTGCTCTGCTTACCAGCCTTAAAATCTGCCTATCCTTCTCAGCCCTGATCACTGGAAATGTATGTTAAAATAGCTGAGTCCTTTCCTATCTGAGTCCATGCGTGTCCCTCGACTTTGAAAGACATCTGCCCTCCTCTGGCACCCCAGGATTCTGGCAGCTGAAATTCCCTAAACCAGCCCTCTGTCTCTTCCAATCCTACACACTTCTCTTAGGTGAACCCCCAGCCCCAGTCAGCATATTCTGCTTTCCTCCCAGGCCTCTTCTCTTTTCCCTCTTAAAAACCACAACATCTCATTAAAACATCATGGTCTACTTTTTTCTCCCATACTGCTATCCTGAAGCTGCCAGGTAGTGTGTTAAAGAAAAACATTTCACCCCTTCCACTTTATATCTGATGTCCGAGTAGTATTCTTTCCTTTTGCCATTAACATATTTTAAAATCCAGTTTTATGTTTTTCATATGCAACCCACTGCTCAAGGATGCCCGAGCAGTCTACAGAGTGCAAGCTCCAGTCATGAAAGTGGGCTCTTGAGATAGAATTCCTGGGGGTAGGCTAGCAGGAAGGGTGGTCGGAACACATTGTAAAGGACTGAGGCATTGGGGCAGGAGGGGGAGGGCCCATGGAGGACATTGTCTGCACATCGGGGTAGTCACAAATTGTGCCCTGTCCTGCCCTGTGCCTAATGCCCGTGACCAGGGCCAAGATTAGAATCAGCCGACTAGACCAGTGACCCCACTCCTAAACTTTCTCCACCTGGTGCTCTCTGGGTAGACTAGAAATATTCTCGGACTTGTCTGACCTTCTTCTGGTGTCCCACCTCCCTTCTCCCATAGTAGCCAAGATGTAAGAATCAAGGCAGAAAGTTACAGTAGCCTTGACAATAGCGGCCGCCCCCAAAGGCTGCCAACCCCAAATGACAACCATCTTCCAACATGGTTGTCAGTCAGCATGTACATAGCACCCCACACTCACAGGTTGGGGGGCTGAGAGCAGTTAGTCATTTATATCAGGACAGAGAACAAGACGAGGGCTGGGGATCCTGTTTTCAATTTTTCTTAAGATCCTGATTCACTGCTTGAAAGAAGAAACCCCAACCCCATCTCCCTCAGGTATAGGCCTCTTGCACAAGTGCAGGCTGAACCCCAAACTTAACACTAGCCCCTCCTGAGCTGTCATCCCATAGCCAATAGCTTTCCCCTCACAGAACACTCTAGGTTCCCTCTCCTGTCACAAGCCCTAGCAACAAATCAAACCCTAAACAGGTGAAGATGCCAAGTTCGCTTGAACATTCACAGGTCAATGCAATTATGAGCATCTTTGTACTTCCAACTGACTGCTTCATTATTTATGTGAAATTAAACCCATTTTGAGCACTTACAATCTGGTAAGTGTTCTACAATTGTATTTACTGATATTGCCCTGATACTGAACACCTGGGAACAGATCTAATAAATAAAGGAGGTTGCAAATCTTAGACATGATTACTTTCAAGTTAGAAAAGCGTGGATCTGAATGTGGTTTTGCCACATGCTTGAACCACTTAAATTCTCTCAGCCTCAACTTTTGCATCAGTAAAACAGGGATAATTATGCCTTCCATCTAGGGTTGTTGTAAAGACAATAAGATAAGATTTGTAAAAGGCCTAACATAACTTTTGAAAATATAGTACATCCTCAATAAATAGTAGTTAGTATCAACGTGCTACATTACAGTGGAAGTACAGAATAATCAGAAGGTACAGATAAACAGAGCAACTCTTAAAAGCTCTCTTTTTCTTCCTTTATGCATTTAACAGTATTCATGGAGCACCTACACTGTACCAGACACCATTCTAGAAGCGGAAAATACAATAGAGAACAAGACAGGTAAAGCCCCAGCTCTCCTGAAGTTTACCTGTGAATGGCAGAAAGACAATAGAGATATAATAGTTAATAAAGATGATAATTTCAGATCTCCATAAGTGGTGAGAAGAAAATTAAACAGGGTGATATGATAGACAGTGACTGGTGGGTTTTAGAAAGAACCTCTATAAAGGATCATAATTGAGGTAATACCTGACAGGAGAAGCCACAGGAGTACAGAGGGGACCAGGGAGAGGAAACAAGCGCCCAGGCCTGAGGTGGGTTCAAGCCTGGCCTGTCAGGAGAACTGAATGAGAACAATGGTTTCTGGGGTGTGGTGAGATAGAGAGGGATGAGATGAAGTTGAAGGTCTAGGCAGGGGATCTGAGTTACTATCCCAGCTCTGCTACTAGCAAGCTGTTTGGCTTTGAATAAAGATTTTAAACTCTTGACGGGGCGTGGTGGCTCATACCTGTAATCCCAGCACTTTGGGAGGCTGAGGTGGGCGGATCACCTCAGGTCGAGAGTTCAAGACCAGCCTGACCAACATGGCAAAACCCTGTCTCTACTAAAAATACAAAATTAGCTGGGCATGGTGGTGCATGCATGTGGTCCCAGCTACTTGGGAGGCTGAGCCAGGAGAATCACTTGCACCCAGTTGGCAGAGGTTACAGTGAGCCGAGATCGAACCATTGCACTCCAGCCTTGGCAACAAGAGTGGAACTCCGTTAAGAAAGAAAAAAAAAAAAAAGATTTTAAACTCTTGAAGTCTCAATTTTGCCATCTGAAAAATGAGGGGAAGGGGTTACCCTTGATCATTGTTAAGGTCCTTTCAACTCTGATTTTAATATAGACCGAAAGCACTATTATTCTTCCTATGATGACAATACTGCAGTCAAATACGACTCTCTTACAGATTGTCTAGTCTCGTTTGTGTCTTAGGAAAGAGTTACCTGTAAAAGCAATCAGGCCCCAAGACGTAAAATGCTTTATTCTGCTTATCTTGAAGTATCTTTTGGATTAGTTATGGCCAAAAGATCAGGTGGCCATAGTTCTTTTTCGGTTCCTGGCGGCAAAACACTAGTAGCTCACAGATGGTCCCAGGCACCTAGTTTTTAAAGTTTATTTTAATTGTTCTGTATTTCGTCTTGACCTTTTTTCAAGCAACTAAAGAGCATGTAGCAAGTCATACAACTGACTTTGGGAAAACTTGAAGACACTTTCTATTTTGTTTGATAGCATCGACTTGCATAGTATGTTATTCTGAATAGTCAAAACGAGTATTAAAATGCTGTTTGTAAATCTTTATCATTTTTTAAGTCCTCACAATAGTGACTTTATTAAATCAGTTGCTTTATAAAACATTACAGATGTCATAATTGTTAACAATTTACCAAACTGTAGTTAACTGGTGCGGTTTGCTGAGCATGTTTTATAAAGGAAAGGAAATGCCAAAACCCTGGTAAAGTTGTTCCATTGCTGCCTAAGAGAACAAAAGAGTTGTTCCTCAGACACTTTAAATCAGGCAAATAAAAATAGGTAGAGTTTCCCTTCCCCATCTGAAGCACTTCATCAGTAGAAATAGCCTGATAAAGAACTAGTGAGTCTTTGCACTCAAGAGATTCCACAATATGTAATGCAATAATGGAAAGGTTTACCCTCTTTTATTTATTTATTTATTTTTGAGATGGAGTCTTGCTCGGTTGCCAGGCTGGAGTACAGTGGCGCGATCTCACCTCACTGCAATCTCTGCCTCTCGGATTCAAGTGATTCCCCTGCCTCATCCTCCTGAGTAGCTGGGACTACAGGCACGTTCTACCATGCCCGGCTAATTTTTTTGTATTTTAATAGAGACAGGGTTTCACCATGTTGACCAGGATAGTCTCAATCTCCTGACCTCATGATGTGCTTGCTTCGGCCTCCCAAAGTGCTGGGACTACAGGCATGAGCCACCGCGCCTGGCCGAGATTTGCATTTTTTAGCTTCAGAGTTGGAGGATTTTGGTCATTTTAATTTTGTATGAAACCAGTGCTTTCCAGCCATAGTATCTTCACTCTGAGATAAGCAGTCTTCTTTACAACGTATTTTTAATATCCTGATGCTCAATTTTAAGACAAAGCAATTTTAATACTAGGTGCACACTGCTGCAAACTGCTTTTCTTGACAAGTTTTGAAGTAGTTCAAGGAGGTAGGTTAAGGCTGTATTACTGAATGGGGCTGGTAAACACCACACAATTTTTTTTTTGTCATGTTTCAATCTTTTGTTTTCGATTTAGTAGTGACTGATGCTATGAAATCAGATAGCAACATAATTAGGTTTGTTTTGAACTACGATTTAGTAGCAACTGAGGTTCCCAATTTTAACCCCTCTGCAGCAAGATCCAAGTTCCCTCATTTGCACATTAGCACCTAAGTGTCGAGAGGTTAAATAACCAGCACATAAGATACTGCACTTCCGGGTTGTAGCATTTGGCAGAACTGAAAGGAAAGGAAGTTGTACTATCTGTTTAAGGGATTGCGAGCAACAAAAAGATGACACCAGGAAAAGGTAAAATGTCACATGAAGTCTTCATAGTCTTGTATATATCCTCTATCATAATCACCATAATCTGCCAGATCATCTTTCATGATGGCTTTTAATCCCCCTCCAGGAATCACACCTTTCTTCTTTTTCGCTTTGCTTTGCTTTGCTTGCTTTTCTTGCTTCTGTTTTTCACTGCAAAGCACAAGCCAGTGAATTGGTAATCTTTGTCAAGTCATCAATTTCCAATGCAATATATACGTCGTGAACTGAGACGTCCAAAAAAATGGCATAATATAGTGACTTTTCATATTGTGTAATTTTATCTTTTAGTAACTTTCCAAACTCTGTGAAGTCATCTCTTGAAAATGGGTTCATAGCATCTATTCTATAAAGAGTATTATTAACACCAGATGTTTCCTTTGCTAATTTGAGGCCTGACCCTTCCTCTGATTTCTTCAGCTGCGGTTTATCTGCTGATTGTTTCTCTGGTGTTAGCACTTTAGGGTCTTCAGGTTCTTCTAACCTCTTTTTAATTTCTTCTTGCCTTTCTTCGTTTGTTCTCTTTTATCTTCTCTGCTTTTTTTCTTTTCTGAAATTTTTTACCTCTGGTTTTACTTCTGCTTCCTCTTTTTCTTCATCATCATCATCATCATCATCCCAGTTATCCTCGAGGTCCTCGTCCTCATCATCGCCCTCCCAGCGGCCCCCGCCGGCAGTGCCGCCGCCCCACGCCTTCCGCACTGGGTCTTCACGGAGAACGCGTCCCGCCCCAGGAGTCAAGAGTCCCGCCGCGCAGCCGCCGCCATCTTGAGCCGGGTGTGAGCGTGTGCGAGGGTGTGAGCGTGTGCGAGGAGGAGAGCTAGCGAGGAGTTGGTGCGGCGAAGGTGAGTAACTGGGTTTGCTCAATCTTTATCACCTTAAATGTTCAAGTCCATGCCTCTTCTCTAGGGATTTAATATGCAGTAGTTGACCCCCAAAGCAAATGCACATTTAGGAAAATGACAATTATCCAATTCCATTGGATACATAACTGTTTTAAATCCCATTTTACAGATGGGAAAACTGAGGCACAGAAGCTAAACACCAGCTAGTCAGAGACAGAGCTGGGATCTGAACCATGCTCCTGGCTCCAGGGTCTGTGCTTTAGTCACTGCACCATTTTGCCCCTCCCAGAAGCAAATTCTCCATCTGGGTTGCTATTCACAAATCTGCCTCTTTTCTTTTTTATTGTTTAGTGATTCATGAAGAGGCACCAAAACCTTTTTCTTCTTTCATTATTTTATAAATAAATGTAATTCTTTTCCTTTTTCCTGAAAATAAAAACCTACGACCAAAGCTTTATCTGAAAAAGTCTTTGACAGGTTATTGTAGAAAGGGTCTTTGATTTATTCATGCCGTCCTCATTAATGGAGAAAAAGTCTTGGTTGGCCAAATTAAGTCAATGTGTTGTTCCCCAGTCATCATCTAATTATTTTAAAAAGCACAATCCAGCACCAGAATTAAAGCAGGAATTCTCCCCATCTATTGTGAGAGCACAAGAGGCCACATGATGAACCACAAAACTAAGACTGGTGAAGTGGACTGGAGAACCTGGGAGATACATTACTCAGGTTTATGTAGAGGCTTTCGTGGCACTCTAGTTTTTCTGCATCAGGAAAACAACTGCTCTCGGCAGAGAGATGGCAGCTCCATATCTCTCTACATACCTGTGTATCTACATATCTATCTATTCACATATATGTACCCATACACACTCACACAATTTCTTTTCACTTTCCTTATTTTAACCACTAAAATACTAAGTTTTTGTGGACCCTTTCAAGTCTACATCACACATAGCAAAGAAAAGCCTACCCTTCTTATTGTCCACTTCCCAAGCAAATTCCCTAAAACAAACCAGAAACATAAAATAGAAGATGCACATAACTAAAATATATACAATGTAAGTATAAATAAAAAATAATACTTACAGGTATAGGTAGAAATTATATATATAGGTATAAATAAAAATTATATATGGACATTGTGTATGTGTGTGTATATAGAGTATTTCAGACCACAAACTTAGTGGTGTAAAATATATCACTTTACTTAGTCTCAAGAGAACAAACTTTAATACATCTTATGAGGAAACAGTCTCAGTCAAGAAGAGGTTCTTCTCCCTTCTAAGTTGCTGGGGAAGAGTTGTGTGCTCAGGTAATGGGTGGAAGGGAGTATCTGGTCTGGGTCATGATCCAATCAAGCCGGTGAAGACTGAGGCATCCTTACTGCTGTCTGGTCTTTGTTCACACAGAGAGGCGGCAAGGCTCCAGGGGTTCCACACTCTCAGAGCTGCAGCCCAGGGCACAAGCAGCTCCGTGAGGCTGTCTGGGGCCCTGAACCCTGCCGCTCCAGCATGCACATAGAGATTTCCCGGGGACTCTGGTTCTGGTTGCCACCCCTTTAAGGTTGGAGTAGAGGAACAGGAGAGTACAGAAGTTCACCATGCTCGGATCCTCTCCTTTTATCTGGCATTTTTCTTACCCTACGCCTTATCTTCTTCCCAGGTGTTTCTGTGCTTCTGTTTAGCCTGGGGGAGGGAGCAGCAGGTGGGAACCATTTCTCAGGTCACACCAGAGTTTAGCTAACCTCCCTTTGCCTCCCCTCTAATTCTCTTCCTTTCCCTATCTCTCTAACCTGTGAATCTTTGGAGGAATTAAGGGTCAAAGGGAAGACTCTCTCCTTTTCATTAGGTCTTCTTTATGCCCTGAGCCCCTCAGCACCTATGCTTTTAAAAGGCACAGCCTTTTTTTCTGCTGTAATAACTTGAAGCAAAGAGGTTGCATGCCTAAGTGATACAGTGGAGCAAAGGAAAATGGAGTGCAGAGAGACAACGGTCTTTTCATCCAATCACATGTACCCACTTGGCAGTATGTAATATATGCCAACTGTGTGTATCTTAACATGATATATACATATATGTGTTTAATACACAAGAATCCCATTTACACATATAGGCATTACTCATGTGGTTTGGGACCATGGGTTGTGGCTTATTTGTGGTAAAAAATCTATGGATGCATACTTCTATCCAATTCTTAAATATTTAATTCATAAGCATGTGTTCTTAATTTATGGATCATAAAAGAAAAAATGGAGAACTAGAATATGAAAGATAATTATCTTATAGATTACAAGGTAGATCGATTATAATTATAATATATCAGATTATAGTTAGGTTTCTCATCACCAATTGGAGAGAGAAAAGGGAGCAAGAATTTCTGACTCAGGCACTCTGTAACAATCAACTTACTCTACCCCAGCCATGCCATTTAGCTTCATTAACAATCTCATTTTCGTTATTAATAAGGATGAAAATGTGCTCAAAATACATTGCATGTATAAGATCACAGATTTCAAATAATAAAGTTGATTGAGCTGGAGATTGAAAATATTGGATTATTCATGAATAAGACATCTTAGACCATTATGCAGACAATAAAGAATTCTTAATCCTTGCACCAGATGCCACAATTCAGGATGTTTTTCTTTAGTATGAAATTACTTTCAATGTAAACTCAGACACACTTGGAAAAAGAATAGATTCTGTAAGACCTTTTCATATAAAATGTAGGTAAAATAACTTGAAAAAGAAGTAAATCAATCTTAGGCTTTATTGGTTACATCTTTAACTTACGCTACCTAGTTTAAGGCAAGAACTTAATTTTGATTTATATCTAAACATGCAAAGGGAAATATCCCTTTGCTTCATGGTGAGGAGATGGGACAAAGCAGTTTTTTTTATTACTTGTGGTTGAGGAAATAGCTGTTTAAAAAAAGATACTTCCATTCATCTGGCTGCCTGAATCTTGAGAGGACAATCCCTCTCTTCTAGTTGTTGGGCAGGCTGTTTTTGCCCCTTGATGGATAGACATATTTCCACTATTAACCCTAGATGATAAGATTCAGGGAAAACAGTGTCTCAGGGATTACTTAGGAGGTACAATAGGCAGAGGCAGAATCCTGGAGGGAAAGCCCTCAGGTAAAGGGTTGTCAAATTTAGCAAGTAAAAATACAGAAAAACCTGTAAAATGTAAATTTCAGATAAAGATCATAAGTCCCCTGTATTGCATGGGACCACCTTACCAAGGTGGAATCATGTGAACACAGGAAATGGCCACTGGGTGAGTGCCCAGCAGGAATATGGGCTTACCAACCAAAGGAATAAACAAGTGGCCTCTGGGCATTCCTGCCTCAGAAGGTAGCTTAGAATTCTACCAAATTCTATCGACAGTAGAACCAGTCTTCAAGGAGTACTAAAATGCATGTGGCAAACTGAAACGGTGGTGTTAGCACGAACCTACCTTGGAATTAGCCTGTGCTGCTTGGTGCAACATTCAAGTGAGACCAAAGTGGGACAGAAGAAGGAACAGGGGCCTGTGTACCCAGGGAGTGTCTGTCATGCCAATCTGTGCCTTGTCTCTAAGTTATCTTAGGACATAAATCTGTGCTCAGGAAGCTCATCTGTTTCTGTGCTTCTGTTTTTTCCCTTTTCGGTCGTCTTGTGCTTTCCCCTCATTTCTCAAGTTTCTTTTTGAAAATTTTAGCTTTGTCTCTGAATAATTAACTTCTAGGTCTTTAGTCTTGATCACCCTTACCAACCCGTCCTCTTTGTGCCAACCAGAGGGACTGTCTCTTTCTCTATTTTAAAATCAGATTTATTTAGATATAATTTATATATAATAAAGTTCACCAATTTTATATGTATGATCTGTGAGTTTTGACAAATGTATACAGTTGTGTAACCACCACCATCACCACAATCAAGAGTATAGAATATTTCTATCACACCAAAAAAAGTTTCTCATGTTCCTTTGCAGGTAATCTCCTTAAACACCTGGCCTCTGGTAACCACTGATTTGCTTTGGAACACTTAGTTTTACTTTTCTAGAACTTCATCTAACTGAAATTATGTTGCATGAAGTCTTTGTTGTCCAACTTCTTTTATTTAGTGTAATGCTTTTGAGATTCACTTGTGTGTATCAGTTTTTCATTCCCTTTTTACTGCTGACTAGTATTCCATCATATTGACATACCGAAATTTGTTTACCTATTCAATAATTAATTGACATTTGGATTGGTTCTAGTTTAAGGCTATTATACAGAAGGCTCCTATAACATTAAAGTAAAGAGTTTTTGTGAATATGTGTTCCTTTCTCTTGGGTAAATATCTACAAGTAGGATTGCTGGGTCATTATATCATAATCATAGTTGTATATCTAACTTATTAAAAACTACCAAACTGTTTCCCAAACTGGTTCAATCATTTTGTATTCACACCAGCAACGTCTAAGAATTTCAGTTACTTCACATTCTCACCACACTGGGTATTGTCAGTCATTTGTCAATTATGAATGCGTGCTAATATCTCATTGTGGTTTTAATTTAAATTTCCCTAATGATTAATGATGTTGATAATCTCATGTGCTTCTTGGTCATTTGTATTTCTTTTATTTATTCAAATCTTTTGTACAATTTTTAATCAGGTAGTTTGATTAGTATTTAGTTGTATATGTTCTTTATAGATTATGTATACAGACCTTTATCATCTGTATTTTGTAGATATTTTCTCCCACACCGCAGCTCATCTTTTCACTTTTAAAGAGTTTTTAATTTTGATGAAATTCAATTTATTGCTTTCATGGTTCATGCCTTTTTGTATTCTATCAAAGAAGACTGCTTAATACAAGGCCATGAAGATCTTCTCCCATAATTTCTTCCAGAACTTTTGTAGTTTTAACTCTAACTACATTATTTAACTCTATAATCCATTGTTAATTTTTGTTTAAAATGTGAAGTAAAGGTCAAGGTACTTTTTTTTGCATGCAACTACCTAGTTGATCTAGCGCCATTATTGAAAAGGCCATCCTTTCCCATATTCATATGCTTTGGCTCATTCATTGAGACAGTTGGCGATGTATATGTGAGTCTACTTCTGGACTTTCTGTTTTGCTTAATTGATCTGTATGTCTGTCCTTAGGACAATACCCCACTTTCTTGATTATTTTAGCTTTGTAGTAAATCTTGAAATCAGGTGGTGTTAGTTTTTCAGTTTTGTTTTTGCTTTTTGTTTTGGCCATTCTAGGTCCTTTGCATTTCTATATAAACTTGAGGATTAACTTGTCAATTTATTTATTCACTTTTTAATTTATTTCCTTCTTTCTTTCTTTTTCAGAGATTGAGTCTCACGATGTTGTCCATTCTCAAACACCTGGGCTCAAGCCATCCACCTAGCTCAGCCTCCTGAGTAACTGGGACACCAGGTACATGCCACCAAGCTAAGTTAAATTTGTCTATTTCTTAAAAAAAAAAAAAAAAAAAAAGCCTCCCAGAATTTTGATTGAGAGTGCATTGAATCTATGGAATCTATGGATCAATTCAAGGAGAAATGACATTGTAGCAAGAGTAAGACTTCCAAACCATGAACACAGTATATCCCTCTTTTATTAGGTCTTCGATTTTTCTCGGTGTTTTGAGTTTTCAGCGTACAGATCTTCCATGTGTTTTGTTATATAACTTACTCATAAGTGTCATGATTTTTTAATGTTAATGTAAATACTATTTTCATTTTAATTTCTAATTATGTATTCATAGCATATAGAAATAGAATTGATTTTTTCATATTGACATGTATCTTGCACAGGTGCTAATTCACTTTTTAGTTTGAGTCACTTTTTTATAGGTGCTTTGGCATTTTTTTATGTAGACAATCATGACATCTATTAATAGAGACAGTTTTCTTTCTTTCCAATCTGTATGCAAGTAATTTCTTTTTCTTTTTCTTTTTTTTGCCTGATTGCACTAGCTAGGGTCTCTAGTACAACATTGAATAGAGGTGGTGAGAGCAGACAGCCTTGCCTTATTCCTTATCTTAGGAGGAAAGTATTCAGTCATTCACCATTAAGAATTATGGTAGCTGTAGGTATGCAGGTAGATAGGTAGTTGTAGTGAATGCTCCATGTGCACTTGATAAGAATGCATATTCTGCTGTTGGATAGAACATTCTATAAATATCAATTAGGTCAAAAGAACTAAAATGCCCTTTATTGAGTTGATGACTTTCCCTATTTCTAGTTTGCTGACAGTTTGTATTATGATCCTCTGTTGATTTTTGTCAAATGATTTTGCTGCATTTGTTGAAATGATCTTATGCCTTTTTTCCCCTTATCTGTTGATATGGTGAATTGCATTGATTGATTTTTAAACATTGAACCAGCCTTGCATTTCTTTTATAATGGTCATAATGTGTTATCTTTTTATACCACTGGATTTCATTTGCTAGCATTTTGTTGATGTTTGTATATAGGAAAATTGGTCTGTAGGAATATTGTCTGTAGTTTTCCTTTCTTGTAATGTCTTTAACCAGTTTTGGTATCAGGATAATACTCATATTAAAAAATGAGTTGGGGAGTATCTCCTCCTCTTTTATTTTCTGGAATACATGACATAGAATTAGTCTTATTTCTTTAGTGTTTGATAGAATTCAGCAGGACAGACAATTAGGGCTAGGGTATTCTTTGTTGGATGGTTTGTAATCAAGAACTCAATTTCTTTAATTGTTAACACTATTCAAACTATTTCAAATTGGATGAATTGTTGTAGTTTGTGCTTTTTAAGGTATTGTTCTATTTCATTTAAGTTGTCAAACTTATGTGTGTAGAGTTTTTCCATAGTATTCCCTTATCCTTTTGGTGTCTGCAGGGTATGTAGTGATATCTCTTGTTACATTCTTGATATTGGTGATTTGTTTTTTCTCTTTTTTTTCTTTGTCAGGCTTGCTGGAGGATTGTCAAATTTTATTGATTTTTTTTTTAAAGAACTAGTTTTTGTTTCATTGATTTGCTCTATTTTTTTTCTATTTTAAATTTCATTGATTTCTGCTCTTTTCATATAGTGTCTTCTTTCTGCTTGCTTTGGATTTAATTAACTTTTTTTCTAGTTTCTTAAGCTGAAAGTTTAGAGACATTTCTTTCCTAATATCAGTCTTTAATTCTATAAATCTCTCTCTAAGCATTATTTTAGCTGATGCTGTGCTTTTATTTCATTAAATTATTTTCTAATTTATGAATTTTTCTAATTTATCTTATAAATTATTTTCTAATTTATCTTATGAATTTCTCTCTGAATCATGAGTTATTTAGCACTATGTTATTTAATTTCCAAATATTTGGGAATTTTTAGATATCTTTCTATTATACTACTTTAAAAATTTACATTTTAAAAGGCTTGATTTGTGCCCCAGAATAGTATCTATATTAGTGAATGCTCCATGTACATGTGACAAGAATGTGTATTTTGCTGTTGAGTGAAATGTGCTGTAAATATTAATTAAGTCGTTTGTTGATTATGTTATTTAAGTCTTCTATATGCTTTCTTTTTAAATTTTTTATTTTTATTAAATATAATTTAATATTATACCATCCACTCATTTAATGTGTACAATCCAGTGGATTATTAGTGTATTCACAGTTATGCATTCATCACCCAGAACATTTTTATAACTCCAAAAGGATATTTCATATTGTTTAGTAGTCACTCCCCGTTTGCTTCAATTGTGACAGCTAAACAATATGAAATTTCTTTTGGAGTTATAAAAATAGAAATAGAAATTTCTAATCTTTCTATTTCTATGGCTTTGCTAATTCTGGACATTTCATACTAATGAAATCATGCAATATGTATCGTTTTGTGCCTGGCTTCTTTGGCTTTGCATAATATTTTCAAGGTTTATCTATGTTGCAGCAATTGCTAGAACTTCATTCCTTTTTATGGCCTAATAATACTTCATCATATGTATACACAGTCCATCAAAGGTTCAAAGATTCCATATTTGTGAATTTGCCTACTTGCTAAAATTTATTTGTAATCCCAAAAATCAGCACTCATAGTGCTTTCACAGTCATTTGTGGACTTGAACAGAACAACAAAAAATTGGATTTAGCCAATGTGCATATTCTCAGCTGAGGTCCGACAAGGTGATACCCAGCTATCTTGTTTTAGCTGTCATGCTGTAAACCAGTGTCCTTTTTGTGGTCTGTTTATTGCCATGTTGTCCTAGTCCACCTAGTGTTGCTATAAAGGAATACCCAAGGCTGCGTAATTTATAAAGAAAAGAGATTTATTTGGATCATGTTTCTTCAGGCTGTACAAGAAGCATTGCACCAGCATCTGCTTCCAGTGAGGGCTTCAGGTTGCTTCCACTCATGGCAGAAGGCCAAAGGGAGCCAGCATGTGCGGAGATCACATGGTGAGAGAGGAAGCAAGAGAGAAGGTGCCAGGTTCTTCTTAACAACCAGCTCCCACAGGAACTAATAAGAGCAAGAACTCACTCATTACCATGATACCAAGCCATTCATGAGGGATCCACTCCCATAATCCAAATACCTTTCATGAGGCCCCACCTGCAATATTGGGGATCACATTTCAACATGAAGTGTGAAATAGTCAGATATCCAAGCCGTAGCACTTAATATTTTTGCTGATTTTTTTTTTTTTTGCTTTTTGCTGATGAATTCACTATTTAAAATCCTCCCCCCTCAAGTATAGTACTGAAGTGCTACCTTGTGTTGTTCAGCACAAGAAGTCTGTGGTATGCCTTACAGAGAAAATACATGTTTTAGATAAGCTTTATTGAGGCATGAGTTATAGTGCTGTTGGCTGAGTTAGATGTTAATGAATTAACAATAAATATTCAATAAGATACCTTTAAAACAAAGACAAAGCAAACTTACTGATTGGTTGGCAAAATGTTGTGTCCAGAGGCTCACAGAAACGTAACCATATATTTCGCCTAGGTGCAGTGGTTCAGTGTTCACGAAGTCAATGATTATGGTGACTTTATTTACTATCCTGCATTTTGTTGACCCATTCATCAGTTGATGGACATTTGGCTTGTTTCCACTTTTGATCTATTATCAACAGTGCTGCTATAAATATTCATATGCAGGCTTTTGTGTCTCTATATTGTGCTGTCAACTACTGAGAGAGGAATGTTGATGATTCCAAATGTTATTGTGAATCTGTGTATATCTCATTTCAGTCATTTTTGCTTTATGTATTTTGAGACTGTGTTAAGTACATACACATTTATGATTCTTACGTCTTCTCAGTGAATTGACTATTATGTTAAGTTCTTCTTTACTCCTCGTAATATTCTTTGTCTTGACTGGATGACGGATATTACAAAATGTACATTATTAATTGCTGGATTTTGTTATATTCCTTTAAATAGTGTTGGATTTTTTGATACACAGGTAAGTTACATAGAATGATTTGGACCCTTTTAAGAGTTTGCATTCCAACTCTGTTAGTGTGAGTTCAGGGGGGTCTTAGGGCTAACTTAGCCCTACTGCTCAAATAATACCCTTCTGAGGAATCTATTCAATTTCCTGTGTATTACAAGGTCTTTTTATTCTGGAGAGTGAAATATAAGCTACTTTCAAGTCTAGGAATTCTTCTGCCACACCGTTTTAGTGGCTTTTTTCCTGCATATCATGCATATACAGATATATACTCAGCCAAAAACTTGAGGATATTCCTCTACATCTCTCTCCAGAGCACTCTTGTTGGTGTTCTCTCTCTCTCTTTCTCTTTCTCTTTCTCTCTCACCCCCTTGCCCTGCCTTGCCCCCCTTCCCTCCGTCCCTTTCTCCCTCCCCCTCTCTCTCTCTCCCTTCTCTCTCTGTCTCTGGTACTATGCTGCCTTGGCTCCCCAAACTCTGATCTCTGTCTCTTCACCTCAGCATGATGGTTGGGCCATTTTGGGTTCCTCTTCCCTGTGCTGCAGCTTAGAAAGAGCCTGCAGGCAGAGACTTGGGGATATCACAGAGCTCACCTCATTTGTTTCCCTTCTATCATAGATCACAATCCTGCAGTGCATCTTGTTTAATATGTGAAGGCCATTGTTTCATATATTTTGTTTGGTTTTCTACTGTTTAAGGCAGCAGGGTAAATCTGATCCTCGTTCCTCCATCTTGACTGAAAGAGAATTCCTGAGAGTCCAGGGTGCTCTTTTTATGACAAATATAATCCAGTTGCCTTTCTATTGAAAACTTTTTAATGACTTCCTTGGGCATCAATTTCAAAAGAGTAAATAAATGAAGGAGAAAGGGATGTGTGTGTGTATCTCTGAAGATGGAAGAAGTTAAAACAAGGTCTTTAGGGAACCAGAAATAGTGATGGAGTCTAGACAATGAAAGGTGCAAACACATGATAGGGAGGTCCGGGGGTGGATTATGAATGCAGAACCAAAAACACTGGTCCAGAATCCCAGTGTCCTGGAGTCCCTCTGCTGGAATCCACATATAGCTAAAACATTATCCCACTCTGGCCATTTCAGTTACTCAGCTTCATGTCCTCTTTGCCTGTACATCCTTCATCCTGTAGAGTCTTGCCAAGAATACAGACCATGTAAATCATGTTGACTATGCTGCTAGATTTTGTGGGGGAGTTATTTGAAGGAATTAGGGAACTAAAATGGAAACATCTTTTGCCTTTAAGATTGAAAATGAGAAGATGGAAAGACAGACTATAATTGATTAAAAAGGACCCAATCAATGGTTAAAAAAAAAACAATTGGAGAAAACAGCAAAGTTTCAGCTGTCTGAGAACCAAATGGGTTCAGGAGGGAAGCCCTAAGGAGGGAAGCCATATTCTGCTTCTGGGTGAGTCTTGGGGCTGACAGAGTCATTTAAGCCATAATCAGAAAAGGAAATGGGCTCCCTGGTCTAGGTGTTTTTTGCTGCAACTGTTTACGTGCCAGAAAGCACAGCTTGGGTTTATTCTTCTCAACTTCTACCTTGGGTTTTGGGAGACACATGGGCTCCCTTGGGTTACTGAAAGGATACTGGCTAGGTGAGGCAAGAAAGATGTCAACAATTATTGAGGGAAAATATGTGAGCTGTTGTATCAGAGCCTTAAAGACCTCATCTCATAATCTTAACAGTAACCCACATTTTACAGAGGAGAAAATTGAGGCTCAGAAAGGTTACGTGCATGCTTTCAAGTTGGGGCTCTGTGCAAGCCCACCAGGCCATAAAATGAAAGAGATTATTAGGTTTTGTGGTGAGAGCAGCTCAAGCCAAGTTGGAATCTTGACTATAAGTAAACATAAAGATGGGTGACTTACACTTGTGTATGTCATAATAAATTATAAATAGAATGATTTTCTTTAGAGAGTTTAACATACTCTCAAAGTACAATTTTCAAAAAGTTAAGGACATAACTCTTGTACAAATTTAGAATGAACACATGTCAAATATGTTATTTAATTCATTAAGGAGGGAATTTGTAAGATGGTAACTCTGGTGCAAAAATATTGGAGGAACTGGGTGTTCCTTGGCAACAAGAAATAAAGAGAGAATGAGATTACTAGATAGGATACAAAACTCGTTAATGTCTTACAGGGCAATAAAATGATCTTTTAGGTTAACTTTTCTCTGAGATAGAAATCATTTGCATCTCCGCCAGACAAAAATGTCTACAAGTTAGCATGTAATTTCATGAAGTCTGAGACCTGTAAACGTTAATTAAAAAGGAATCAAACAAAGATACAATTCCCTAGATAATTGAATACTCATTGATGGATTTCTTAAACAACTCATTGCATGATATTAAAGGGTCATGGTTTCTCTCTTGGTCTTATTTCCAAATTTTGGTTGATTATTTTTCTTATCAAAACACTAGGAAATCTATCATAATAGTGTCAAGTCCTTTGACAGAAAGTGATTTCAGGTTTTATGGGATCTGGAGTTTTTTTTTACAATATTAGAGTTTCTTTGAAAAAAAATACAAAAATATTTTACTTTGCAAATCTTATAAAAATATGTCATCATGAAAACATGTAAATTTATATCCCCCAAGGGCATTGGAAGGAGTCATTTAACCAAGCGTCTATAGCTTTGAGTTAGTGTATAACTGTGTTCGTTCATTTGCATGCTGCTGATAAAGACATATCCAAGACTGGGTAATTTATAAAGAAAAAGAGGTTTAATGGACTCAGTTCCACGTGACCGCATCACCAGTGGAGGGTGTCCACATCCTTGGCATCTCGAACAAAGAATTGGACAAAATGCACAAAGCAAGGAAGGAATGAAGAGATTTATTGTAAATGAAAGTACACTCCACAGTGTGGGAGTGGCCAGAGCATGGGGGTCAGGGCCTGGATACAGAATCTTATTGAGTCCAAATACCCTCTACAGGTTTCCCCTTGGCCACTTGCTGGTCACCTCATGTAAATGAAGTGGTGGCGTGCAATCAGTCTGATGGGTTGCTTTTTGCAACCAATCAGAGGCTGAAGTGTAGTTACAAAGGTAATACTCCTGTGCAAATATCTGATTGGCTGCAAAAACCAACCAATCAGAGGTTAAGGCAAAGTTAACAAAGTTACACTTTTAGGCAAAGGAAGACTGCCGACAATCAGTCTGACTAGTTGCAGACAGTCAATTTCCCATCTGCCCTGCAGAAAATGTGGGAGTTTGCAAAGGGAGCCTCTGGTCCTTTTGTTACTTAGGTGTGGAAAGTTAGGGTTTTCCTTTCAATTTAGTTCTCAGAAGTCGGTGTGAAATGGCCTTATTTTCCCTGCCTCCACATGCTGTTCTCCTTCCTCAGCTAGGGAGGCTTCACAATCATGACAGAAGGTGAAAGGCACATCTTACATTGCGACACACAAGGGATAACGAGAGCCAAGCAAAAAAGGTTTCCCCTTATAAAACCATCAGATCTCATGAGACTTATTCACTAATGTTGGAACAGTATGGGGAAAACCACCCCCACCATTCAATTATCTTCCACCACTGGGTCCCTCCCACAACACATGGGAATTACGGGGGCTACAATTCAAGATGAGATTTGGGTGGGGACACAGACAAATCATATCAATAACCAGCCTAACTACTTATAAATTTTTGAATTATCTAATATTCTGTATTAAGATCATTCTGCTCACTGTTCCACAGGTGATTTGGTTGAATGAATTCCCTACATCCTTACAAATTGTTTTCACAATCTTATACCAGAAAATATGTGCTGGCATTAAATTTTCACTAGTTAAGAAGATATTAAAGGCTAATGTGAACTAACTAATTTGTGTTCAGTCTATATTTGACAAACTCAACTTTGTTAACAAATGTGTGTTCTTGACAGATTCTCTTCTATCCCCACTCACTGAAGAGGCTCTGCCTTCGCCTTCACCAGCTCAGTTTCTTCCCAGCCCTCAACCTTCAAAGCAAGTTCTGCCTGGTATTTACCGGACTAGTTTTCCACTTTCTGTCTCTCTTTCTCCCTCCCTCCCTCCCTCCCTTCCTCCCTTCTTCTTTTCCTTCCTCCCTTCTTCCCTTCCCCTCTTCTTCCCTTCCCCTTTCCTCCCTTCCTTCCTTCCTTCCTTCTTTTTCTTGATACAGGGTCACACTGTATTGCCCAAGCTGGCCTTGAGATCCTGGGTTCACTCCTGGGCTCAAGTGACCCTCCCCACTCAGCCTCTTGAGTAGCTGCGACAACAGGCCTATGCACTACCAGAACTGGCTTTACCTTTTTTGGATGCTGACTTGAGGTACAGGGGAAAATTAACTGAGGAAAGAAAGGAAATGCAAGCAGACTATTAGAGTGGAGAATATGTATAGAGCATTTACTGTGTCCTGGGCACTGTTCTAAGAGCTCTGAATGTATTAACCTACCAGAGGCAGGCACTGCTACTATTCTTATATTACAGAGGAGGAAACAAAATGAATAGATAACTTGCTCAGGTAAAGCCAAAACTCATGTTTCCATCTCAGAGCAAAATCACATTCTAAGAAACACGAAGAGTTTGTGTTTTTCTATGTAGGGCCTTTGAAAAATGTAGTCTAAACACAGTGTTTATATCTACTCTTATTAAAATCCTTCAGCTTTTTAAAATTCTGTAATTCCCTTTGCATTGGGTCAAATGACAAAAGTCCAACTGAAACTTTCTCAAGCCAAAAGGGGCTCTCTTGAGGCTCTTGTAACTGGGGTGTTCTTTCAGGCATGGCTGGATCCAGGGCCTTTAGGGATGCCATCAGAACTCTGAGTGTTTGTCTCCCCACTTCTTGGCTCTGCTTTCCTCTGTGTGATGGCTTTGTTCTACAGGCAGTTTCTCTCATACTGCTGAGGAAAATTGCTCCCAACAACCCCAGGCTCACACAATCCCTCCAACTAAAAATCCCAGAGTAAAATAGCCACCTCCTCTCTCCCAGTGTCCGTAGAGCATGCCATAGGGAAGGCCAGTGTTCCAGATGATGGAGACTGCTGGTTAGTCAGACTGGGTCACAGAGCAGGTGGAGAAGGTCATGGGGGAACTTCGTTTTTCCAGGACAACATGCAGTGTGAGAAGCATAGTCCCCAATAAGGAGAAAGAGCATGTTGTTACCTGCCAAAGGGGAAAGGATACCAATCAGGTGAAATCAGTAGACATCCATGACACTCTGAAACACTGCTCTCGCTCCCTGCTGACTCAAATTTTCGTCGCTTTCATGCCATTTAGAAACTATGGTCTCGCACCCCAACATCTCTGCATGAATTCTACCCAGAGCTCTCAACAGATTATATTTCTGCATTGACTCTCCTCTCCCACAGCCTCCTTCTGATTTAGACTTGCATGCCAATCATTTACATTTTAATGTGATTTTTCTCACTAATGCATGACATAGTGCATTAATGCACTAATGCAGTTTCCCCATAATATTTGAACTTGAAGCTTAAGTGAGCAATTAAAGCATTTATCCCTAGCTTAAATTAATTTTAGCATAGGCAAATAGGGAGGCCGCAACTTCCCTGCAACCTGTGAAAATCCAGCAGATGGACAATTTTTTCTATGCAAGCTGTTGTCACAGAGTTCACTGACCACACACCAGTTCATCGAGGCAGAAGAACAGAATCTGCCTGCAGCCCGTACACAGAATTCTTTCCATAAACAGTCATAGTTTCATTTAGGCCTGGGACACATGAACAGACGCTTCTGCTCAAGGAGATTTACTAGGGGCTCAAAATGTTCTTACCTTCTCTGGTTACCCAAACCAAATAGTTGACCCAACCACATTTCATCTGATATCACCATATCTGAATAGCCCTCTTATTCTTGCACAATTCTCTTTTTCTGTATACTTCCTTTCTCAGTCTCAGCAAAAAACACATTGTAACCCCTCACTCTTACTCAGTTTTGACCTCTTACTGCCTCTTCTTTTATCTGCTGCATAACTCTTTTGAATGAGAGCTGCCTACAGCAGTAAAGGAAGCAAGAATTATGTTGGCTGGTTGATGGAGTGGCATCCCAGATGCTACAAACAGTGGGAATAAATGGAAGGCGACATTTCATCTCCAGCACTGGGTGGAGGAGGCTATTATTAAATCAACTAACAGCTCATGCCTAGAGCAGCAGCTGTGAGATCTCCACTGCTGGGCCAACCTTTGGTTTTTAAATACATTCTGTCCACGGGTGGCCCAGTGTTTTCTCTAAATTGTTTCTTGTCAACATATGAGCTCACCCCTAGCCCCTGGGGGTGGCGGCAAAGCATTGCAAGGTCTATCACTACCCCGCAAGCACAAGAAAAGTGTGGTATTTCTAGTGGAGAGAAGTGCTTTATGTATGCCTGTGTTTCTTCCACATTCTTCCAGTTGAGTTGGCATTGATTCATATAACAAACTTCTTCCCCAAGGAAAAGGCTTTGCTAATATAAGAACACTAAATAATACACACATCACCCGACTTTATTTTCTTCATTCTGTTGGTGACATTGGTCCCTATGGGCCAGCAATCAATAGCAGTTTGCTATTTCTGTGCTGTAAAACACTTTGCTGTAAAATGCTGCTTTCCCCTCCTGTGTTCCTTAGGGCAACGTTTCTCTGTCAACCAGTACCATTATAGCTGGGGTCTCAAGGATAGCTGGGGCTGCCTTGCCAATAAAATTCAGGCATGTCTGGATACCTCTGGAACACTGTGGACCAACAAAAGTAGCCCATTTGGAGGTTCATTTGCATGAGGGTCCAAGAAATATATGGGAGGAAACTCCTACAAGAAGAAAGGATTCGTGTGTGTGCACAAATGTGAGTGAAGGGGTGATTTTGAGTATGATGGGGAGTGCAGGGCTTACACTGCCCCATGGATCCCCCTTCCTGCTGACCCCACCCTTAGCTTTCCCCTGTACCTTCTTCCCACAGTTCTCTGGCTAGAGTCGGGGAGGAAGGTTGAGATACAAAACAAAGGAGTGGTGTTTCACTAACAGCTCTGTGAGGCTGTAAAAGCAGAAAGATTCAATCTCCTATGGCCCATGTTACAGAGCACAACACAAATGGAAAACAGTGTGTTATCCCCATTTTATAGGGGCCAACCTGTCAGCTCAACATTGCTATCCAGAGCAGCAGAGCACCAAAGCCACCCAGCACAACCCAGTGCTATCTGAGTGGGGAAGGTAGCAGATCACAGGAAACATGTACAAAGCTGTGGAGGCAGGTTATGCTCAGGCTTCACCACGACTGCCATCTCCCTGCACTCTTTGGGAATAATTTGGCTGAGGGGCAGGGGTAGCAGGAAAGATGTATAGCTAGAGTTACTGAAATTGTGCCTACATGCTGAGTAATAAATCACTTTGTTACTATTTCTGTGACCTGTTTCCCCCAGGTTTGATGTGTGGAGATGAAATTCAGTTATGATAAAAATGCATTTATTCAGTTGTCGGTGAGGTTTTTTTCCAAAATATAATTTTGATTCTAAGTCACTCCATTTTCTAGTTCTTAGATGAGCTGACATTTGGAATTAGTCTGATTTTTTATTGGTCCCGTAATATACACTGTTTTTAAGAGTCTCCTAAAAGCATGGAAACTCAAGGAAGGCCAAGAGATTAGAATATTGGATTTGAATTACAAATACACTTTCAGTGGGACAAAGAGCAGACCATATCCTTCACCAAGCTTCTACTGGGTGTCCCTATTTTAAGACTGTAATTTGGATGACTGCAATTATTTGCATTTTTATTACTAATTGCTCTTGCCATTGGTGCAACCAGCCACTTTTGGGTGCAATTACCCCCTCATGGGAGCAATTATATATAAAAACAATTCTGCACGTGCAGCTCATTGTGACCAAACAAAAGGAGGCTGAGGAGAACAATTTGGCTCATCAAGTCCTATCTCCAACTTCATCCATAGAAACCTATGCCAGCTATAAGGTAGAACAGCAGGGACAGGAAAGTAGCACCTATCCTGGGATATGCAGGCTGGAGCAGTCCTTCTGCGGTCTACGAACATATTTTAGAGTATTAGATTGTGGGTTTATTTACTTAGAGAAAAGCAGCTCATCTTGGCCAGTTGTTGGCCTTTTGCTAAAGTGGGTTCCAAACACCAAATCAAGCCATAGAGCCCTCTAATTAAATACCCAGACTTTCAGAAAATGACAGATTTTTATGAAATTCTGTTTTTTTTACTAAGAGCACTGACACATCCATTCCACTGAATTATAACATACACACCAATCTACCTCCCCTCGTCTCTACTAGACACACCAACTTAACTGCGCCAACCCTAGGATTGGGAATGACAGTGTAATGAGCTGACACATGAGGTCTGAGCACCAGGAGCAGCAGCCCCAATTGCAGAATGCAGCAGGCATTCTACACAAACCATCTTAGGGTTTCCAGGCAGCCCACAGACCAAATTATCATATTACATCTCATTATCCATTCAAATTTTAATTAGAAATGGGAAATGGGAGTGCATCCAAGGCCACCATCAGCCTGTATATAGAGGCTGTGTACACAATTACCACATTGTGCCTCAATTTCCTACTCTGTAAAATGGGGATAATAATAGCCCCTGCCTCATAGAGTTGTGACAGTGATTAAAAGAGCCAATTCAAGAAAATACTTAGAACAGTGCCAGCACTCCAAAAATGTTAACCAGTTTTATCATTACCTACGCCATTTTGTTGCAATTATTTATTTGTAGATCTGTCTCCTCTTTGAGTTGTTAGGAAAAACTATACAAAACTGGAGA
This sequence comes from Aotus nancymaae, assembly GCF_030222135.1. Taxonomy (NCBI): domain Eukaryota; kingdom Metazoa; phylum Chordata; class Mammalia; order Primates; family Aotidae; genus Aotus; species Aotus nancymaae. The sequence continues at coordinate 43,531,212 of NW_026988431.1, read as the reverse complement.
TAATCATACAGATTTTGGCATCATAGTCAAACATTGTTTAATATACAGACCTAAAGGAAAAGTAACTTTGACTTACTATTTTTTGTTAACTAGAGGCTATATTCTGGAAAGTTCGATGTTTATTTGTGGAAGATTGATAAATTACAAATGATTTTTATCTAGAAGAGAGGCAAACTATTTTCTTCCAATCAAAAAGAATAAACCCAAAGATTTAGGGTCCTGGATGAAGCACATTACCTGTTTTGTACCAAATTTTGCCACCGTATTCCAGCATTTTCTTTTTTCCTATTGACTATTTTCCTTTGCTCCAGCTTTGCCGTTTTGCTGGTCCCCTCATTAATGAGTTATATAAATTTTTGACACACACTCACTATATATTTTTCTGAAATCCATATTTTTACTTTTTAAAATTTCTTTTATTTTTTATGTATGTATGTTTTTTTTTTTTTTTTTTTGAGAAGGAGTTTTGCTCTTGTTGCCCAGGCTGGAGTGCAATGGCGTGATCTCAGCTCACTGCAACCTCCACCTTCTGGGTTCAAACAATTCTCCTGCCTCAGCCTCCCAAGTAGCTGGGATTACAGGCACCTACCACCATGCCCAGCTAATTTTGTATTTTTAGTAGAGATAGAGTTTCTCCATGTTTGTCAGGCTGATCTTGAACTCCCGACCTCAGGTGATCTGCCTACCTCAGCCTCCCAAAGTGCTGGGTTTACAGGCATGAGCCACTGTGCCTGACCATTTTTGCTTTTTTTTTAAAAAAAGTATTTGCCAGAAGCCATGCACTCCCTGGAGGTGGAACTCTCTCACAGTTGTCTTTGTGTGCTAGTTCAGTGTTTCTCACATTTTAATGTGCAGCATCCAAATCAACTGAGTGTTACCAGCAGTGAATCCATATGGGTCTGCAGCAACCTCAGTTCTTGCCTCCTAAGAAGGAAGAATTCTACTGAGGAGGGATAAGGCAAAAGGAGAGACTGAGGCAAGTTTTAGAGCAGAAATCAAAGTTATTAATAATTAAAAAGCCTTAGAGCAGGAATGAAAGGAAGAGAGTCAAGCAGGCAACTTGAGAGGTCAAGTGTGTGGTTTGGCCTCTGACTTGAGAGTTTTATATGTTGACATACTTCCAGGGTCTTGCATAACCTCCCTGATTCTTCCCTTGGGGTGGACTGTCTGCATAGGCAGTGGCCTGCTAGCTTTTGGGAGGGAAGCATGTGCAGTGTGTTTCCTGGAGTTGTGCGCATGCTCTCTTGACATTCTTCCATTACCAGTCGAATGTCCCTAGAAGGTCTTATACCATTTAAACTCTACCATTTTGCCTCTTAATGCGTATGCATGAACTCATTTGCCCAGTTCCTGAGATCTTATCGGGAAGCTGCTGATTACGTTTCAGGCTTTTTCTATCTACTGGGAGACTGCCTTTCCCTGGCACTAGATGTGACTGACCAATTGTTATTTTGGAGAAAGAGTTAACAACTGCCTGACCATCACCTGATGGTTGCCTGACATTCCTGGTGGGGGGTGGGCAGAGCCCTCTCCTGCCTTGCATGTGCCTGACTAGCTACCTACTATAACATGAGGATTCCCTCAGTCTGGAGAGGCCTAAAATATGAAATTTCTGAAGATGCTGCTGCTTTAGTCCTGAGCAGAAAGCCTGGGCTTAGAAACTGCAGGTGTTTAGAAATGTCTGTAAACATCTACCTGTGAGGACAAATGACATGTCTTACTCCTTATTGCTACCTCCTCCAATACCTTTTATTTCCACAACTTTCGTGAGTAATACAAGGGACCTGATTTGGGTGGGGACACAATTAGTAGGGCTTGCTTATCATAATGACTTAGTTAAATGAGAGCTCAATAATAGAGTGGGGGAAGGTGGGAGGTAGTTCAATAATAGGAAAATACAGTTAGGATGTAAAATCTAAGCCACTTACTGTGGCTATGTTCCCCCCTATTGATGTCCGCATTGCAGGACTCTCAGCAGGAAGGTGTCTCACACCAGCAGCATTGCCCAACCTCATTCCCCAAAGCCTGCGTGGATCCCCTCTCAGGCAATCTTAGGCTTCAGAGAAGTGAATCATAGTTGGCCTTGTTAGAAATAAACTTTCAGTGCTGCAAAGGAAATAGCACTTGAATATAAATTTTCTCAGCAAGGTGATTTACTTCTATGAAAGGGTGTGTCTCACGGATGGAGCAATGGTGAGAGCACAGCTGAACAAGGGAGGGGAAGGGGTTCTTATCCCTGATGCAGGTAGCCCCTACTGCTGTGTCATTCCCCAATTGGCTAGGGTTGGACTGCACAGTCTAAGTTAATTCCCATTGGCTGTTTTAAAGAGAGCAGGGGTATAAGCCAGAGTGGCAGGATGAGCAGTTTCGGCAGGAAAGATGGTTATGGAACAGGTGACTAAAGTTGACTCAGGTCAGAGCAGGTGACCAGGGGTGACTCAGAATGGAACAGGTGACTAGGATGAGTTAGGACTCTAAATATGTGGGTTAGGAGGGGGATGTGCAAGGGGACGTGTGGTTTCAGTGAGAGGAATAGGTGCAGGTAACCAGGGGAACAGATGTGAACTACTGATTAGAGCTGGTGGGAAGGTTGTTTACTGTAATTAGGGGCAAGGAGACGAAGAGAATGAGGAAGTTAAACTTTAAAATGGAGAACAAAGACCAAGGAAACTGAACATACTGACATACTGATTCTTTGAAGAGAAACTTGGAGCTCACTGTATTTAACAGCCCTAAAAACACAATAGGGACTTCTAACCTAGGCAGCAGACTTAGTTTCTAGCTTCTGTTATCTCAGGGCATCCTACCTCCATGTGCCTTCATGTATGTAATATTAGCAGGCAGTTAACTCTCTACTACTAGAAAAATAAAATAATCCTGTAGTCCTTACGTGAATTTAGGCAGAATTATAATTGTCTACCCCAGTGGTTCTCAAACCTGAGGGAACATTAGCATTGGGAGCTTGTATAAAAACATACATATGCCTGGGTCTCACTTCTAGAGAGTCTGCTATAGTTAGCTTGGGCAGCACATGAATGATATTCCTCTGTGGCTAAAGAGGAGATGGCATTAGCTCATCAGCTGCACTGTCATTGCAGTAAGTGGTAAGTTGTTAGGTACTGACTTCTTCCATCATCTCCAACACATTAAGGCAAAGGTGTCTCTAGTCATCTTAGAAGCACTGCAAATTTTCAAAGAAAGTAATTTTAATTTTAATTCTCTATACTTTATAATGTGAATACGTTAGAACTACTTTTCAGGGGGAAGTGCTAGATGCTGTGAAAAGTCTCATATGAGTGGCATGAATCCTGGCCATGAGGTGCCACATGCCCAAGCACCCGCCAAAAGGAACAATGTTCTACCTGAGGCTGAAACTAATACAATCCACACATAATGGATAAAATTAGCAACTAAATGATTGTAAATATGTGATTATAAAGTTTTCTTTGGCTTTTAAATAGAATACTTTTATTATTGAAATAATATATTTCTAAAAATAAAATACTTTGGAAAGAGTTATACGAGGTAAGAATGTAAAGTTTCCATTTCGGTACGCTCTCACTCTCCATCAGCCCCCTGCTCCAAGCTCCTCCTTCCTCAAAGGGAGCTTTCATCGAGTCTAGCGCATTTTCTTCCAGAGCTCTTCTGCATGTGTACAAACGTGCTCTTATGTATGTGTGTGTATAGCTTTTACTTCTTTTTGCATCCTGTTGCTAAGTCTTCCCTACCATTCTCACTTAAATCTACCCTAATCAGGTTTTCCTTTATCCCAGACAACTTTATCACAGGCAACTTCAGCAAAGCTCCCACGGTGGTTAAGTCCTATGGAAAATCTCTAGTTGTAACAGTGGCTCACTCCTGACATCATATACTTCTGGTTTTCCTCCTACCTCCTAGATTTGCCTTCTGTCTCCTCTGCTGTGTTTTCTTTAATCCTCTCTCTGATCTTCACATTTGGAAATACCTTCCCCCAACCCTCTAGTCCTTCAAACCCTTTCCTGCTCTATCTGCACTTACTCCCTCAGTAATCTCCATTAGTCTCTTGGCTTTAAACACCATCTGTATGCTGATGACACCCAGATTTAAATTTCCAGTGTGGATAATGCTCATAAACTTTATGTTTGGTTTGGTTTTTACATGAATATTTATTTGTATGCATATATCTTTTTTGCCTTCCCAAATTTTATTTTAGGTTCAGGGATACATGTACAGGTTTGTTACATGGGTAAATTCATGTTGTAGGGATTTGGTACACAAATAATTTTGTCACTCAGATAATGAGCACAGCACTTGATAGGTAGTTTTTCAGTCCTTACTCTCCACCCACCCTTCACCCTCAAGCGGCTCCAGTATCTTTTGTTGTCTCCTTTGTGTACATGTGTACTTAACATTTAACTCCCATTTATAAATGAGAACATGCAGTATTTGATTTTTGGGTTCCTGCATTAATTCTCCTAGGATAATGGCCTCCAGCTCCATCCATGTTGCTGCAAAGAAGATGATCGCGTTCTTTGTCATGACTGCATAATATTCCAAAGTGTATATGTAGCACATTTTCTTTATCTAGTCCACTGTCTATGGGCATCTAGGTTGATTCCATGTCTTTTTTTTTTTTTTTGGTGGGGGGAGGTGGGGGGAGTTGTTTCATTAATTTGTTTTTTATTTTTTGCTTTAAATTTTTTATTTCAATAGTTTTGGGAGGAACAGGTAGTGTTTGGTTACAGGAATAAGATCTTTAGTGGTAATTTCTGAGATTTTGGTGCACACGTCTCCTGAGCAGTGTACACTGTACATGTGTAGTCTTTTATCCCTTGCCACCCCCAACCCTTTCCCTTGAGTCCCCGAAGTCCAATGTATCATTCTTATACCTTTGTGTCCTCATAGCTTAGCTCCCACATATGAGTGAGAACATGAAATATTTGGTCTTTCATTCATGAATTACTTCACTTAAACTAATAGTCTCCAATTCCACCCAGGTTGCTGTGAATGCCATTATTTCATTCCTTTTAATGACTGAGTAGTATTCCATGATGTGTATATGTGTGTGTGTGTGTGTGTGTGTGTGTGTGTGTATCACATTTTCTTTATTCACTTGTTGATTGATGGACATTTGGGCTCATTCCATATTTTTGCAATTGTAGATTGTGCTGCCATAAACATGCCTGTGTACGCATCTTTTTCGCGTAATGACTTATTTTCCTATGGCAGATACGTAGTAATAGGATTGCTGGATCTACTTTTAGTTCTTAAGAATCTCCACACTGTTTTCCATAGTGGTTGTACTAATTTACATTTCCACCAGCAGTGTAGAAGTGTTCCCTTTTCACCATATCCACGTCCACATCTATTGTTTTTTTAAATTTTTTGATTATGGCCGTTCTTATAGGAGTGAGGTGGTATGGCATTGTGGTTTTGATTTGCATTTCTCTGATAATTAGCGATACTGAGCATTTTTCCATATGCTTATGGGCCATTTGTACCTCTTCTTTTGAGAATTGCCTATTCATGTCCTTAGCCCAATTTTTGACGAGATTGTTTTTTCTTGCTGATTTGTTTGAATTCTTTGTAGATTCTGGATATTAGTCTTTTGTTGGGTGTATAGATTGTGAAGATTTTCTCTCACTCTGTGGGTTATCTGTTAACTCTGTTGTTTATTTCTTTCGCTGTGTAGAAGCTTTTTAGTTTAATTAAGTCCCATCTACTTATCTTTGTTTTTGTTTTTAGGTTCTTAGTCTTGAAGTCTTGGCCCAAGCCAATGTCTAGAAGGGTTTTTCCAATGTTATCTTCTAGAATCTTTATGGTTTCAGGTCTTAGATTTAAGTCTTTGATCCATCTTGAGTTGATTTTTTTTATAAGGTCAGAGATGAGGTTCCAGTTTTATTCTTCTGCACATAGCTTGCCAATTATCCCATCACCATTTGTTGAATAGGGTATCCTTTCCCCACTTTATGTTTCTGTTTGCTTTGTCAAAGATCAGTTAGCTGTATTAGAGTTTATTTCTGGGTTCTCTATTCTGTTCCAGTGGTCTGTGTGCCTATTTTTATACCACTACCATGCTGTTTCGGTGATTATGGCCTGATAGCATAGTTTGAAGTTAGGTAATGTGACACCTCCCAGTTTGTTCTTTTTTCTCAGTCTTGCTTTTGCTATGTGGACTCTTTTTTGGTTCCATATGAATTTTAGGACCTTTTTTTTCTAGTTCTGAGAAGAATGATGGTGCTATTTTGATGGGAATTTTATTGAATTTGTACATTGCTTTTGGCAGTACGGTCATTTTCACAGTATTGATTCTATCTATCCATGAGCATGGGATGTGTTTCTATTTGCTTGTGTTATCTATGATTTCTTTCAGCAGTGTTTTGTAGTTTTCCTTGTAGAGGTCTTTCATGTCTTTGGTTAGGTATATTCCTAAGTATTTTATTTTATTTTATTTTTTGCAGCTATTGTGAAGGGACTGAGTTCTTGATTTGATTCTTATCTTGGTCACTGTTGGTGTATAGTAGAGCTACTGATATATGTACATTAATTTTGTATCCTGAAACTTTGCTGAATTCATTTACCTGTTCTAGAAGCTTTTTGGATGAGTCTTTAGGGTTTTTTAGGTATACAGTCATATCATCAGCAAACAGCAATAATTTGATTTCCTCTTTACTGATCTGGATGCCTTTTCTTTCTTTCTCTTGTCTGATTGTTCTGGCTAGGACTACCAGTACTATGTTGAATAGACGTGGGAAAAGTGGGCATATTTGTCTTGTTCCATTCCTCAGGGGGAATGCTTTCAACTTTTCCCTGTTTGGTATAATATTGACTGTGGGTTTGTCATACATGGCTTTTACTATGTTAAGATGTGTCCCTTCTATGCCAATTTTGCTGAGGTTTTTAATGATAAATGATATTGGATTTTGTCAAATGTTTTTTCGCCATCTATTAAGATGATCATGTGATTTTTGTTTTTAAGTCTGTTTATGTGGGGTATCACATTTATTAACTTATGTTAAACCATCCCTGCGTCCCTCATATAAAACCTGCTTGATCATGGTGGATTATCTTTTTGATATGCTGTTGGATTTAGTTCACTTGCATTTTGTTGAGGATTTTTGCATCTATGTTCATCTGGGATAGTGGTCTGTAGTTTTTTTTTGTTACATCCTTCCCTTGTTTTAATATTAGGGTGATACTGGCTTCATAGAATGATTTAGGGATGAGTCCCTTTTCTCTATGTTTTGGAATAGTGTCAATAGGATTGGTACCAATTCTTCTTTGAATGTCTGATAGAATTCAGTTGTGAATCCATCTGGTCCTGGACATTTTTTGTTGGCAGTTTTTTATTACCATTTCAATCTCCCTGCTTGTTATTGGTCTGTTCAGACATTCCGTGTCTTCCTGATTTAATCTAGGAGGGTTGTATATTTCCAGGAATTTATCTGTCTCCCCTAAGTTCTAGTTTATGTGCATAAAAGTGTTCATAGTAGCCCTGAATAATTTTTTGTATTTCTGTGCTATCAGTAGTAATATCTCCCATTCTGTTTCTAATTGAGCTTATTTGGATATTCTCCCTTCTTTGTTAATCTCACTAATGGTCTATCAGTTTTATCTAACTTTTCAAAGAACCAGCTTTTTGTTTCATTTATCTCCCCCATCCCCACCCAATTTCATTTAGTTCTGCTCTAATCTTTGTTGTTTCTTCTCTTCTGCTGGGTTTGGGTTTGAATTGTTCTTATTTCTCCAGTTCCATGAGGTTTGACCTTATGTTGTCTATTTGTGCTCTTTCAGACTTTTTGATGTGGGCATTTAATGAACTTTTCTCTTAGCACTGCTTTTGCTGTATCCCAGAGGTTTTGATAGGTTGTGTCACTATTATCATTCAGTTCAAAGAATTTTTAAATTTCCATCTTTATTTCATTGCTGACCGAACATTCAGGAGCAGGTTATTTAATTTCCACATATTTGCATGGTTTTGAGGGTTCCTTGTGGAGTTGATTTCCAATTTTATCCCATTGTGGTCTGAGAGAGTACTTGATATAATTTTGATTTTCTTAAATTTACTGAGACTTGTTTTGTGGCCTACTATATGATCTGTCTTGGAGAATGTTCCATGTGCTGATGAATAGAATGTATATTTTAGGGCTGGGTGCAGTGGCTCATGCTGTAATTCTCGCACTTTGGGAAGCCAAGGTGTGTGGATTACCTGAGGTCAGGAGTTCAAGACCAACCTGGCCAACATAGTGAAACCCCATCTCCACTTGATCTTAGCCAAAAGACCGAGAAGTGATTTAAACTCCATCTCTACCAGAAAAAAACAAACAAAAAAATAGCCGGGAGTGGTGGCAGGCACCTGTTATCCCAGCTACTTGGGAGGCCAACACAGGAGAATTCCTTGAACCCAGGAGGTGGAGGTTGCAGCAGTGAGCCAGAGCTGAGATCATTCATGCCATTGCACTCCAGCCTGGGTGAAAGAAGGAGGCTCTGTCTCAAAAAAAAAACAACAAAAAAACCCCAGTATATTCTTCAGTTGGTGGGTAGACTGTTCTGTAAATATCTGTTAAGTCCATTTGTTATAGGGTACAGTTTAGGTTTAGGTTCGTTGTTTCTTTCTTGATTTTCTGTCTTGATGACCTGTCTATTGCAGTCAGTGGAGTATAGTCCCCCATTATTATTGTGCTACCATCTATCTCATTTCTTAGATATAGTAGTAATTGCTTTATAAATTTGGGAGCCCCAGTGTTCGGTGCATATATATTTAGTATTGTGATATTTGCCTGTTGGGCTAGTTCTTTTATCATTATATGATGTCCCACTTTGTCTTTTTTAAAGTTTGTTTCATCTGATATAAGAATAGCTCCTCCTGCTTGCTTTTGGTATCCATTTGCATGAAATATATTTTTCCACCTCTTTGCCTTAAGTTTATATGAGTCCTTATGTGTTAGGTGAGTCTCCTGAATATGGTAGAAACTTGGCTGGCGAATTCTTATTCATTCTGCCATTCTGTATCTTTTAAGTGGAGCATTTAGGCCATTTACATTCAATGTTAGTATTGACATGTAAGTTACTATTCTATTCATTGTGCTGTTTGTTGCCCAAATATTTTGGGTTTTTTTCATTGTGTTATTGTTATATAAGTCCTGTGAGATTTATGCTCTAAAGAGGTTCTATTTTGGTGTATTTCAAGGATTTGTTTCAAGATTTAGAGCTCCTTTTTAGTAGTTCTTGTAGTGCTGTCTTGGTAGTGCCAAATTCTCTCAGCATTTGTTTATTTGGAAAAGACTGTATCTTTCTTTCATTTATGAAGCTTAGTTTTGCTGGATACAAAATTCTTGGCTGATAATTGTTTTGTTTAAGGAGGCTAAAAATAGTTCCCCAATCCCTTCTAGCTCATAGGGTTTCTGTTGAGAAATCTGCTGCTAATCTGATAGGTTTTCCTTTACAGGTCACCTGATCCTTTTGCTTCACAGCTCTTAAGATTCTTTCCTTTGTCTTAGCTTTAGATAACCTGATGATTATGTGCCCAGGCAATGATCTTTTTGTGATGAATTTCACAGGTGTTCTTTAAGCTTCTTGTATTTGGATGTCTAGATGTGTTTTCCAAACTTTTAGATTTCTCTTCTTCCTCTGGAACACCAATTATTCTTAGGGTTGGATGTTTAACATAGTCTCAAACTTCTTGGAGACTTTGTTCATTTTAAAAAATTATTTTCTCTTTGTCTTGGATGGATTGTGTTAATTCAAAAGCCTTGTCTTGGAGCTCTGGAATTGTTTCTTCTGTTTGTTTGATTTGATTGTTGAAACTTTCCAGTGCATTTTGCATTTCACTAAATGTGTCCTTGATTTCCATAAGTTGTGATTGTTTTCTATTTATGCTATCGATTTCACTGAAGAATTTTCCTTTTGTATCCTGTATCATGTTTTTGATTTCTTTAAGTTGGATTTACCAACTTCTGGGAAGCAGAATTTTTCAGGTGCCTCTGTTATTAGCTTAATTCTGAATTCTTTTTCTGGCAATTCAGAGATTCTGTCTTGATTTGGATCCATTGCTGGTAAGCTGGTATGACCTTTTGAGGGTGTTAAAGAACCGTGTTTTGTCATACTACCAGAAGTGTGTTTCTGGTTTCTTCTCATTTGGGTAGACTATGTCAGAAGGAAGATCTGGGATTCAAGGGCTGCTCTTCAGAATCTTTTGTCCCACGGGGTGCTCCCTTGATGTGGTGTTCTTTCCCTTTCCCTAGAAATATAGCTTCCAGAGAGCTAAACTGTAGTGGTTGTTTTTGGTTGTTTTGCTCTTCTGAGTCTCACCACCCAGCAGAGCTACTGGGCTCCAGGCTGGTACTGCAGAGAGTCCTGTGACGTGATCTCTTTTCAGGTCTTGCAGGCGTGGATACCAGCACCTGCTCCAGTGGAGGTAGCAAGAGATTGAAGTGGACTCTGTGAGGGTCTTTGATTGTGTTTTTGTTTAGTGCACTGGTTTTGTGTTGGTTAACCTCTAGCCAGGAGGTGGCACTTTCAAGATTGTATCAGCTGCGGCCCTATAAGGAGGATGCTCCCTAGGGAGACCTGGTTAAGTGTTCAGGTTTCTCAGCAGTGGGCAAGGTCATAGAGCTCTCAAGAGATTATGACCTTTGTCTTCAGTTACCAGGGCAGGTAGAGAAAGACCACCAGGTGGGGACAGGGATAGACATGCCTCAGTTCAGCCTTTCCTTGGGCGGGGTTTGCTGCAGTGGCTGTGGGGAATGGGGATGTGGCTCCCAGTCCAATGGAGTTATATTCCCTGGGGGATTGTGGCTGCTTCTGCTGAGTCATACAGGTTGCCAGGGAAGTGGGGGAAAACTGGCAGTCATGGGCCTCACCCCGCTCCCACTCAACCCACAGTCCTAAAGGCTGGTCTCCTTCTCACCATGCCCCACCAACAGCACCAAGTCTATTTCCAGGCAGCCAGTGACCAGGGCTGAGAACTTGCCCCAGACCACAAGCCTTCCTGCTAAGAAAGCAAGCAGACTCACAGATTTTCATCATCTCAGGGAGCCTGCAGCAGTGATCCACTTTCTTCAAACTGTCTGTAGATTCTCTCAGCTTTTCTGTGGTAGTTCTAACAGCAAAAAAGCTCATGATGTGAGTCTCCACATGCCGCTCTGTTCATATGAGTGGGAGCTGCAAGCTAGTCCTGCCTCCTTTCCGCCATCTTAATCCTGGTTTGGGCTGATTCCACGTCTTTGTTATTGTGAATAGCACTGTGATGAACGTACATGTTCATGTGTCTTTATGGTAGAACAATATATATTCCTTTGAGTATATAACAAATAATGGGATTGCTGGGTCAAATGGTAGTTCTGTTTAAGTTCTTTGAGAAATCTCCAGATTGCTTTCCACAGTGACTGAACTAATTTGCCATTCCCACCAGCAGTGTCTAAGTGTTTCCTTTCCTCTGCACCCTTGCCAGGATGTTATTTTTAGACTTTTTATTAATAGCTATTGTGACTGATGTGAGATGGTGTCTCATTGTGGGTTTGATTTGCATTTCTCTAATGATTATTGGTGTTGAGCATTTTTTTATATGCTTGGCCATGTGTATGTATTCTTTTGAGAAGTATCTGTTCATGTTCTTTGCCCATTTTTTAATGGAGTTATTTGTTTTTTGCTTATTGATTTAAGTTCCTTACAGATTTCAGACATTGGATCTTTTTCAGATGCATAGTTTGCAAATATTTTCTCCCATTCTGTAGGTTGTCTGTTTATTCTGTTGCTAGTTTCTTTTACTGTGCAGAAGCTCTTGGTTTAATTAAGTCCCACTTATCAACTTTTTTGTTTTTGCTGCAATTGCTTTTAGAGTCTTTATCATGAAATCTTTGCCAGGGGCTATGTCCAGAATGGTATTTTCTAGGTTTTCTTCTAGGTTTTTTTTTTTTTTAGTTTTAGGTTTTACATTTAAATCATATGTCTTTGTCTAAGTATTTATGAGTTGTAAATTCTTAAAGTGGAATTACGAATGAGAATGTGGCCAGGCATGGTGGCTCATGCCTGTAATCCCAGCACTTTGGGAGACCAAAGCAGGCGAATCACTTGAGGTCAGGGGTTTGAGACCAGCTGGGCCAACATGGTAAAACCCCATCTCTGCTAAAAATACAAAAATTAGCCAGTTGTGGTGGTGCACGTTTGTAATTCCAGCTACTCAGGAGGCTGAGGCACGAGAATTGCTTGAACCTGGGAGACAGAGGTTGCAGTGAGCTGAGATCACACCACTCTACCCCAGTCTGAGTGACAGAATGAGACTCCATCTCAAAAAAATAAAAATAAATAATAATAATAATGAGAATGTTTTAGAATACCCAGGACTGCAATCAAGGTGACCTAAGTTTGATTTCTGGGAAGCAGAATTGAAAGTGACTGAATTTAGTGAATGAAAACTGAATCAATTTTATCATGAGATGGTGAGAATGAAGTATAGAAAAAGGAAACCCAATGAGCAAAAAGTATACATTGTTGTCCAGTACGCTCAGTCAGTCTAAAAATATTTATTGAATATCTGTGATAGAGCTGACACATGCAAAGGAGTGAGACACTGCCTCAGACAAACAGGAATTCAGCCCTAGAAAGGTTCTTTCTCTGAGGAGGCACTGCTAATCCATTGCTCCTTTCCATGGCCTTGATCAGATTCCATTTTCACTGAGCAACTTCAGGCTTATGCCCTGATCCTGCACATTATACATGAGTCTTTCAAGTATTTCAAAGAATGTCTCTCAATAAAACAACTACTTTCAGAATCGTAATAGCAACATTAGTGTTTACTTTGCACCTGACACCCACTAAACGCTTTACAATCTAATTTAGCCTTTGCAGTTATTCTCTGTGGTACAGAATATTTCCATTTTCTGGATGAGGAAACTGAGGCTCAGCAAGATAAGGTAAATTTTCCAAGATCACATTGCTCCACATAGTGGCAGAGTGAAGATAAGGACACAGTTCTGAGTCCAGAGCCTGTGGTCATAATCCCTGAGCTATCCTGAGTCTAGGATTCTGGCTTAGACAATTGGTTCTTCAGGGATCAGTTGAAACAAATCAGTGCTTTTCTGCTGGTCAACTTTGAGTGACGTAATAAAGCCTAATTTTTGCCTAACAAGGCTGAATAGCAGACCTTGATGCAAGGTTACACAAATTCATGGAACCATAGTGAAAGGCTTAGCTTGTGCACATCCCAAAAGGGACATCTGTCTCACTTTTGCCCTTCTAATCCCAAAAGAGATAAACAGCAACAAGGACCACGGTGTTTATGTAACAGGAAACATGGCCCATGTGTGAAAGACATTGTATTCTGCCTGAGAGGTTTTCTTCCATGTCACTGCTGCTCATTCTTTACCAGGAACCATGCTACTGGCTTCGAAGGAATAAAGGAGAATTCATCCTGAAAACCACTCTGCATCAGCACCTCTGTCAGTGAAGAGGATGCCTTTGGACCACACCCATCTTTATCCAGAAGATTTCTTCCAGAGGCCAAAACAGTGAAGAGGGCACAGATGAGGCGGGAAGACATTTTGGGAAATAAGACATAACACTATGGAAAATGTCATTAAATACCAACAAAATAATGTCAAATACATACACCTATTTGGAAAGGCAGGGAGGTAGGGGAGGAGAAAATAACAGAAGAATAACTAAAATACAGAAGACAAGTATAAACAAGCAATGAAAAATTAAGAGTGTTGGTCCTATGTGCCAGGTACTTTATATGTACTGTATTAGATGATTCTCAAAAGGGCCCAATGAGGTGGGACTCTCAGGTGACGTCTCTTTCCTGTAGTGCCTGCTGAATCAGGATTTTTCCCCACCTGGCCAACTTTACAGCACTTCCAATTTTGATGCTGGGGAGGGGAGAGGGCACCATGTACCTGAGGCTGGGTGCTACTAGAGGGATGTAGTGGACCCTGGGCTCCTTAAGGATAAAACAGCCCCAAGAAGAGGAATGAATGAGCCTAGGGAAAACAGCCAGACGAGGAAACATGCACACTGGACTATGAGTAAATAAGAAATACATTTTTGTTCATTCATTTACTTATGCATTAATTCATTCAACAGCGACTTACATAGTACTGTGTTCCAGGCACTATTCTAAGGGCTTCATAAATATTAGCTCCTTAAATACACAAAACAGCAACTCGGAATGGTGGCTCACACCTGTAATCCTAGCACTTTGGGAGGCTGAGGTGGGTGGATCATGAGGTCAGGAGATCAAGACCATCCTGGCTAACATGGTGAAACCCTGTCTCTACTAAAAATACAAAAAATCAGCCAGGCATGGTGGCCAGCACCTGTGATCCCAGCTACTCGGGAGGCTGAGGCAGGAGAATCGCTTGAACCTAGGAGGTGGAGGTTGCAGTTAGCTCAGATTGATCGCACCACTGCACTCCAGCCTGGCAACAAAGCAAGACTCCGTCTCAAAAAAAAAAAAACCTACACAAAACAGCATTGTGAGGTGCATGCTAATATTATCCCCACTTTACGGATTAGGAGACCGACACAAGAAAAAGGCTAAATAACTTCCCAAGGCTCAAATATCTTATGAGGCTATTAATCAGGAGTTTTATTCATTATAGCAGTGAGGTTACCCTAACTAATACAATGTCACTGTGCAGATATTTTCTATTCAGACTTAAAAGACTAATTTTGCCAAGGAGTTTGCAAAGCCCAGAAGAGTAGCTTTAAAGACCTTGAAAATGAGGTTCAAAGGACATCTCATATTTTGTTGTGGCTTCGTTCAAAATATTTATGGCAATGATGAGTTCATTTGAATGGTATGGGAGGGAATAATATTCCATTAATGATTTTTGATGGCATCTGTACAATTTTATCTAAAAACTCTCTTGTGAAATTCACAGTCTAAAATGAATAGGTTTATCATTTGGGTTCTGACGCCTGTGTTCTCATCTGCTAAATGAAGGGTAGAGATGAATGAGCTGGGAAGTGCCTTCTAGCATCAACATTCTAGGCTGGCTCAACATGGGAAATTTAACTTAAGGTAGGAGTAATTGCTTTTCACAAACAGTTCAAGACTTAAGGCTAAATAGAGCCTCTCACCCATCTTAACTCTGAGGTTGGAGCAGAAGTTATGAAGTGTGTGTCTAGGAATGTGAGCATATTTACAAACACCAGCTAATGTAAAAGGATTCTAACTACACTTTAATTTGGCTATCATTTTTAGAAAATCACAAATATTGTATGACTCTACCATAAATAAAATGATTAATTGAAGGGGTTTTTGGTGTTGTTTTGTTTTGTTTTGGATGCAAACTAGAGTACTGCTAGATCCTGGAAAGGTTTCTAAAAGAAAACACATCAGCTCAATTTGACTTCCTCTTCCTTCCATCATTTTCTGCACCCTTTGTTCTCTGTCCTTTGAACTCCTCCTCATTAGAGCCCCTGGCTCTCTGATTTCGGCAGTCCCACAATTTGACATTAAATTCACCTTTCCTTTTGACAGGGCCTGCTGCTTTATCTTTTCCCTTTTCTAACTTTGCAAAGATAAAATCTTATTTCTCAATGAAAACTGAGACTCAGATGCAAGGTATACCCAAGGATTGACTTAATTGTCAAAGAAAATTAGTGATGGGTCGGATTAGTGAGCTAACCCAAATCCAACTTTAAATCTGGCATAATAATCGTCCTTTTTCAAACTCAGAACCGAATCATTACTTTTTGCAGGCTTTGTGAAACTCAATCAAGCATGCAGCAGGGTATGTGAATGGCAATATTTACAAAAATCAGTCTTACCAGCCTGCATTTCACTGGCTTGAACCTAACCAAGCTGGAATAACCTCAGGTGTAACTAGAAACTAAAATACAAGCAGCAAATTTTAAGCTTCTGCTCCATTTAGGGTTAAAGTAGCAACTGCAATTAATTTTATCAATTAGGCTGAGTAGTCTTTAAAACCAGATTTGAGAATTTGATTTTACCCTTCAGATAATTGAGTTCTTATTTATTCCATAAGCTAAAGTTAGACACTAAATCTAATATTCTTTCTCTCTCTTTTCCCTCAGCTCTGTCTCCCCACCTCCTTTACCTTGGTCCTGCCACCTCCTCCTCTTTATCCCTCCCTCCCCTGTCCTCCCTCTTCTCTCTCCTTTACCTTTGGTTGATGGTGGGGGAATGTCCTCCAAGGCTCAGGCTTCTTACCATTTCTCCATTGAAGGGTCCAATCCAGTCTCATGAATTCACCTTTCTTAGCTCTATTATTTCTGTTTTGGGTCTCTAATTCTATAGTTTTACCTAAATTCCAGGTCTACATGACACATTTGCATGAATGTTGTAGCTTGTCTCCAAGAATGGTGCATCAGTTCCTTCTGTTAGTGGATTGGATCCCTTCAGCCCCTCGAATCTGGGCTGACGACGTGTGACTGTTTTAACCAGCAGGATATAGTGATGCTATGACACTTTTAAGGCTAGGTTTTTTTTTTTTAATTGCATTTCAGGTTTTGGGGTACATGTGAAGAACATGTAAGATTGTTGCATAGGTACACACATGGCAATGTGGTTTGCTGCCTTCCTCCCCATCACCTATATCTGGCATTTATCCCCATGTTGTCCCTTCCCAACTCCCCACCCCCTGCTGTCCTTCCCCTATTTCCCCCTGACAAACCTCAGTGTGTGATGCTCCCCTCCCTGTGTCCATGTGTTCTCATTGTTCAATACCCACCTATGAGTGAGAACATGCGGTGTTTGATTTTCTGTTCTTGTGTCAGTTTGCTGGGAATGATGGTTTCCAGGTTCATCCATGTCCCTACAAAAGGCATGAACTCATCGTTTCTTATGGCTGCGTAGTATTCCACGGTGTACATGTGCCACATTTTCCCTGTCCAGTCTATCAACGATGGGCATTTGGGTTGGTTCCAAGTCTTTGCTATTGTAAACAGTGCTGCAGTGAACATTCGTGTGCATGTGTCCTTACAATAGAACGATTTATAACCCTTTGGATATATACCCAGTAATGGGATTGCTGGGTCAAATGGAATTTCTATTTCTAGGTCCTTGAGGAATCGCCACACTGTCTTCCACAATGGTTGAACTAATTTACACTCCCACCAACAGTGTAAGAGTGTTCCTATTTCTCCACATCCTCTCCAGCATCTGTTGTCTCCAGATTTTTTAGTGATCGCCATTCTAACTGGCATGAGATGGCATCTCAATGTAGTTTTGATTTGCATTTCTCTAATGACCAGTGATGATGAGCATTTTTTCATATGTTTGTTGGCCTCATATATGTCTTCTTTTTTTTTTTTTTTTGAGACGGAATTTCACTCTTGTTACCCAGGCTGGAGTGCAATGGCGTGATCTCAGCTCACCGCAACCTCCGCCTCCTGGGTTCAGGCAATTCTCCTGCCTCAGCCTCCTGAGTAGCTGGGATTACAGGCACATGCCACCATGCCCAGCTAATTTTTTGTGTTTTTAGTAGAGACGGGGTTTCACCATGTTGACTAGGATGGTCTCGATCTCTTGACCTCGTGATCTACCCGCCTCAGCCTCCCAAAGTGCTGGGATTACAGGCATGAGCCACTGCGCCCGGCTTATATGTCTTCTTTTGTAAAGTGTCTGTTCATATCCTTAGCCCACTTTTGAATGGGGTTGTTTGTTTTTTTCTTGTAAGTCTGTTTTAGTTCTTTGTAGATTCTGGATATTAGCCCTTTGTCAGATGGGTAGATTGCAAAAATTTTTTCCCATTCTGTTGGTTGCCACTTCACTCCAAAGACTGTTTCTTTTGCTGTGCAGAAGCTGTGGAGTTTGATTAGGTCCCATTTGTCTATTTTGGCTTTTGTTACCAGTGATTTTGGTGTTTTAGCATGAAATCCTTGCCTCTGCCTATGTCCTGAATGGTTTTGCCTAGATTTTCTTCTAGGGTTTTTATGGTGTTAGGTCTTATGTCTTTTAATCCATCTGGAGTTAATTTTAGTGTAAGGTGTCAGGAAGGGGCCCAGTTTCTGCTTTCTGCACATGGCTAGCCAGTTTTCCCAACGCCATTTATTAAACAGGGAATCCTTTCCCTATTGCTTGTTTTTGTCAGGTTTGTCAAAGATCTGATGGTTGCAGATGTGTGGCGTTGCCTCCGAGGCCTCTGTTCTGTTCCATTGGTCTATATCTCTATTTTGGTACCAGTACCATGCTGTTTTGATTACTGTAGTCTTGTAGTATAGTTTGAAAGCAGGTAGCATGATGCCTCCAGCTTTCTTCTTTTTCCTTAGAATTGACTTGGCTATGCAGGCTCTCTTTTGGTTCCATAGGAAGTTTAAGGTGGTTTTTTCCAGTTCTGTGAAGAAAGTCATTGGTAGCTTGATGAGGATAGCGTTGAATCTGTAAATTACTTTGGGCAGTATGGCCATTTTCACGCTATTAATTCTTTGTAACCATGAGCATGGAATGTCTCTCCATCTGTTTGTGTCCTCTCTTATTTCATTGAGCAGTGCTTGTAGTTCTCCTTGAAGAGGTCCTTTACATTCTTTGTTAGTTGTATTCCTAGGTATTTTATTCTCTTTGTAGCAATTGTGAATGGCAGTTCATTCTTGATTTGGCTCTCTTTAAGTCTGTTATTGGTATATAGGAATGCTTGTGATTTTTGCACATTGATTTTGTATCCTGAGACAACATAATTGTATATTTAGAAGACCCCAGTGTCTCAGCCCAAAATCTCCTGAAACTGATAGGCTAGATTTTAAGAAACCTCGCAGCTTCCACCAGGGTCCCTTGGAACACTAATTGTGGGAGAAGCCATCCTGAGGAAAGCTAGCCATCATGAGGAAATCCAGCTACCCTGAGACCACAATGCTATAAGGAAGACCAAGTCACCAAGTCAGCAAACAAGAAAAACCCATGTGGCTTACACCTGTAATCCCAGCACTTTGGGAGGTCAAGGCAGGCAGAACGTGAGGTCAAGAGATCAAGACCATCCTGGCCAACATGGTGAAACCCTGTCTCTACTAAAAATACAAAAATTAGCTGGGCGTGGTGGCACGGGCGTGTAGTCCCAGCTACTTGAAAGGCTGAGGCAGGAGAATCACTTGAACCCAGGAGACAGAGATTGCAGTGAGCTGAGATCATGCCACTGCACTCCAGCCTGGTGACAGAGTGAGACTCTATAAAAAAAAAAAATGGAGACATAGATGCCCCACCAGTACCCAAATGTCTCAGACATCAGAGCCCAGGCATCAGACACATGAGTAAAGAAACTATAAGGTAACCCCAGCCTGGCTGTCATTTGACTGGAATCATATGAGGAACCCCAAGTGAGAACTACCTATCTGAGCTCATCAAGGCCACAGAATGGTTAGAGGTAATCATAAATGGTTGTTTCAAGCCACAACGTTCAGGGGTAGATTGTTATACAGGAATAAATAACTAGCAGAGGTGTCTAACTTTCATTCAATCACTGACTCTTTCATTTAGCAATTGTTTATTGAACATTTACTATATATGCAGCAAGTGCACTAGGAACAAGAATGAACAAGACAGACCCAACTCTACTACTTTTATGGGGTTAACAGTCTTTTAGAAAGACATTGAAATATTGATTGATCATTTCAACTTCTAATCCCTCTTCCCCTGTGCTCACTCTAAGCGGGTGACTTTTCTCATTTTTTATTGAGACTTTAGAAATAATCAGAAAAGATCTCCTTCATCAACCTAGAATGTAGACTCTTAACCTACTAGCATCTATGTAAAATTCTCCACCTTTTCTTTTGCTTCTCTGGATGAAGTGTCTCCAGAGATTGCCCCATGCACTTGATCCCATACCCTTAACAATGACTTTTCTATCTCTTTCATCAAAAAGCAAACATGCTCCAGATGATCTCAACCAGGATCCCAGCTTGAATACCATCTTTGGGCTAATGGCCCTGGAATCCTTATCACCAGCCTTGATCTATCTGAAGAACCACAGATTTTTATGTATTCAGCCTTCTACTTGACCCCTCAACTTAGATATCTGAGTAGGCATCTCAAACTTAGCATGACCCAAATAGAACTCTAGGTGTTTCACCTGCAGCCTATCCCCCTCACATTCTTTTATACCCCCATAAATGGCCTCTTCACCAATTCTGTTTCTAAAATAGATAGGTTATCCTTGATTTCTTTCTTCCCCTTACCCCCACATCCAATCTAGTAGGCAGTCCTATTAACTCTGCCTTCAAAACATCCTGAATCCACCCACTTCTCTTCAGCTGTAGCATCTCTACCCTGGTCCAAGCCACCATCCTATCACTGAATTGCTGAAATTTCAAACCTCCTAACTTGCCTGCCCCATTTCACTCTGACTCCAACCTGAGCCTCCTCTTTGTCTGGGTGGTTTACTGGAAATATCCAAAGGGCACTGAAAAGGATCTTAAAATTCTACTAGGTTTTTAAAACAGGCCTAAAGCAAGATACACTGCATGACTCATAGCAAATTGTTCTCAAATCCTTCTCCAGCCATCCATGCCCGTCTCCACGGCAGCCACTCAGAAATCTCTCCTGGCTCTTTTCCCCACCCTTTCTTGCTAAACTCCTCCGGTGTTGGCTGTTTCCCTCTCCCCTCCCCACTTCTGCTTGGGTCTTCTCTAAGGAGAGGCAATTAGCTTTTCTAGGCCTCCTTCAATTCATCTTTTATTCCAAGCAGCAACACAAAGCCAGGCTCTAAGACCTCCTTAGAAAGAAAGGGGGAGTCTGCAAACATTTGTTATACTATTCTGTTTCTTTTTCCAGTCACAAATTCTCCCTAGGGAAAACTTTACTGTTCTCTGAAATGAAGACATCATACTGTCCGGGTCACCTTCCAGACACCCCAGCATACTTCCCCCAACCCTTTCCTCCCATTGGGCTCAGCCACGCTCTGCTCTGACTTAGGTCTTGGGGGGTCAAGGGCACTGCTGAGGTTGCTGGTGAGGACCAGATTCTCTAGAGTTTCTCCTAGAAAAGTGACTTTCACACTTTTCTTTTATGACTCATTGTAAGAAAAACATTTTACACCTCAGCCAAGTACACATATGTGTACGCACACACATCTGAAGCAAAAGTTTAATATTACTTAAACTTCACCCTGATATTTTCTGTTCTATGTATGTCATTTCAAAATGGTACCAATCATCTTTTAGTGATACATACCAAAATATTTACAGATGAAATGATATGAGGTCTGGAGCTTGCTTCAAAATAATTGAAACAGATGACCAGCTGAAACAATATTGGCCGTGAGTTGATCATCATATCAAACTGGGTGATAGGCATGTGGGAGTTAGTTGTACTATTCTAATATTTTATATATTTGATATCTTTAATAATAAAATATTTAAAACAAAAGAACATTATTGGTCATGCCCCACTAAATTGATTTCAGAACCCACTAATAGGCCAAGAACTAGTTTGTAAAATACCTTCTAGAAAAATCTAGGAGCTGGGAAATTTAAAATTAGATGGCAGGGAACATAAATCTACACTAAATTTAATCTAATGCTCTTTTTACACCCCACCCCCTAACGAAGTCTACTTCTTCTTCCAGGGATAGGAGGTAGGATATTTACTGAGTTTTCTGCCACCCTCAAAGTGCAGTTTCCTGTCAGATGTCATTCTTTGCCAAAACTGAAACAAAGAGGTGATCTCTACCCACCAAGATTCAAGTCAGTTTCTCATGAACTGCAATTTTCTAGACATCAGGGATTTGTCCCTGGGGGGCACAGGGGCCAGCAACCTGGTAGATTCTATCTGTGAGCAACCTAGTCATGTTGGAAGCAAACTAAGGGATACTGTCTGTGACCAAAGTCCTGGAAAGAATCTGGTAGGATCCTGGGCTGGGCATGAAAGGATGCCCAGCATCCTTTCTCCTCCATGGCCAGGCTGTTCACCGCTTCTGGCTCATCAGTTGCTCCCTGGTGTTCTCTGAGGACCTCCATGGTCACCCCATGCTGTTCTTCTCTAATTAGTTTTATAGAAGTAAGAGCTCAGGCAACTCTTTAGTTTGTGGCCAAATAAAAGTTTGTTTGGTATCTCTTGGTCATAAGGGTCTCCTGAATGAGCCTCAACTCTTCTTCTCCAGAACTCTTCATTGCCCTGTGTTGAGTGGATGCCTCAGCCGCCTCTTGTGTCTGAAAGCACACAAGGACCATTTCTCTATTCCCTTTGCTAGGTAGCTATGAACTCTACCTAGAAATCCCACTTTGGTTTCAAACAAACAAAAAAAAAGTCTTTCCATAGCTGAAGCAAATCTGTCACAAAATATTTAATGACCAGTGATGATGAGCTTTTTTTCATGTGTTTGTTGGCTACATAAATGTCTTCTTTTGAAAAGTGTCTGTTCATATACTTTGCCCACTTTTTGATAGGGTCGTTTGTTTTTTTCTTGTAAATTTGTTTAGTTCCTTGTGGATTCTGGACATTAGCCCCTTGTCAGATGGGTAGATTGCAAAAATTTTTCCCATTGTATTGGTTGCCAATTCACTCTAATGATAGTTTCTTTTGCTGTGCAGAAGCTCTTTAGTTTAATTAGATCCCATTTGTCTATTTTGGCTTTTGTTGCCATTCCTTTTGGTGTTTTAGTCATGAAGTCTTTGCCCATGTCTATGTCCTGAATGGTATTACCTAGGTTTTCTTCTAGAGTTTTTATGGTGTTAGGCCTCATGTTTAAATCTTTAATCCATCTAGAGTTAACTCCCCTGTCTTTTATAGGGGCACCAATCCCATCATGAGAGCTCCAGCCTCATGACCTAGTTATCTCTCAAAGGCCCCATCTCCACATACCATTACACTGAGGATTTAGGCTTCAACATATAAATTTTATGGGAATACAAACAAATATTCAGTACATTGTACTTACTACTGTGCAAAGTAATTATTCCTTTTATTTGTCTTAAATTTGCAACTTTCAAGCTTCACATGAGACTCTCTTGGTGAGTCTGTGTTTATCCAGTCCCAGCTTTCCCTGCTGTATGTATTTTAATCTTTTCCCCCTCTAGGCCTTTTTCTGGACAAATGGAGGTTCTTTGCTTTCCGTATATGGAAGTCACCTCTGCTCTTCGTTAAGCCTGTTACGATTTTATTTCTTTAAATGCAATGACCAGAATAACACATGATGTTTCTAGGTTCAATAAACTGGCAAGATAGTGGTTATTTTCATTTCTGATGTCTTTTTAATGATTCATAGCATTTCATTGTTGTTTTAGTTCATCTTGTTGGGGCTGCAGAAGCAAAATAGGTAAATGTTTTCAGCTTACAACTTCCCAATCATATTCCTGGAGTATATCTTTGCTCAGAACCAAGCATCTTGTTATATTGCTCACATTAGTTTTCTCTGAATAGTTTAAATATCATTTTTTCTGTAGAGTTAAAGGTTTTTAGTTCTCATTCTAGAGAGAACAGCACAGTACAAATTGCGTGAATGTGTGTCCCTATACTGGGAAAGGCTGACCAATGAGCCAGGAAAGACCTATATATATTTTTAAAAAAATAACCAGAACTTTCGCATTTTCCCAAGAGTACTAGATATGATCTAATCTCTAATAGACTCTGTTCCTATGACTCATGACTCTAGATACATCTTTTAGCAATCAAGCTTTCTCTTAACAGGGATGATAGTATCTATCACCTGAGCAATGCAGATGAAGCAGATCTTTTTAAAGGCTTCTATGTCTTCCAAAGAAGTAGAAACAGTATTTTGATTCAGATATATTTTATGCCTATTTTCTTAAATATATTTTTGCAAAACATATATTTCTGACAGGTTTGTAGGCAAATTTGCATGTAAGCCTCGGGGTAATTGCCAGTTGGTGGTGGGGGTTGACTCTGCACAGCTCCTGACAGTACATATCTAGGCTCTCTAAGGTAATCAGTTTCACAGGCTATATAATTTGAGATGATGCCATTCATCAACCTAGCTGAGAAAGACTGCAATTCTTTCCTAGCAATTCATCTCCACAATGAAAGATTCTATTGATGAGGCTCTTTCTGGACATTCAGGCAACTTTTTTGAAGTCTTCAGTGTTTTTCACGACTTCTCCTCTCTATGATATTTGTGCTTATTCTGTCTAGTCAGCTAGCTCCTTTGTACTGACTTCTCTCAGTCCCTTTTTAGAAAACTAATAAAAGTTTCACCCACTCTTACTATTTAACACATTTCCTGTCTTATCTGTGTTTTTGTTTTATAAAATTAAGTTTAGAATCCAAGATAAATACTTCGGCGATAAGGAAAACCAAGTGTGTAGTATCCTTGTTGACTGTACTGGGCACCTTTTCTCAACCAAGGTAAACATCACACTGTCCTGAGTTGTCCTCGGCTCCCAGTACCTCATGGCAGAAAGAACAATGAACCCCTCTGCTTCCTTGGAATAAGAATAAATTGTGAAGAATAAATAATTAATTAGGATATTGCTTTAGAACTTATTTTTATAACTATTGTAGTAAATGAATATAATAAATCCATGTGTGAAGATAAACAAAATACAAACAGAATACATTTTATTTGCTTATCAAGAAGCCTATAGAGTAGGCCAGATGCAGTGGCTCACTCCTGTAATCCCAGTACTTTGAGAGGCCGAGGCAGGCAGATCATGAGGTCAAGAGAGTGAGACCATCCTGGCCAATGTGGTGAAACCCTGTCTCTACTAAAAAGATAAAAAGTAGCTGGGCATGGTGGCACTTGCCTGTAATCCCAGCTACTCAGGAGGCTGAGGCAGGAGAATCACCTGAACCTGGGAGGTGGAGGTTGCAGTGAGCCAAGATCATGCCATTGCATTCCAGCCTGGCAACAGTGAGACTCTGTCTCAAAAAAGAATCCTATAGAGTAGAATCATGTCTTACCCAGAACACTGACTCTAAAATCAATCTGTAATAAGATTACATATAATCCAATGTTCTCTTGAAAAGAATCAAACACAGTATTCCTAGCTTTGGACTTGCACCTTTTTGCAATGTGTGCAGATGGACAGAATATAATAAAGAATGCACATGCCAAATATGTTTATGTTATTTTATTTCCATGACGGTAGTTGAATTGGACTCACAATATGCACATATTATGTGACTCTACTCTAGTTCATCTCTTCTGAATAGTAGTAGTGATGATGATGATGATGATGACAATGATTATGCTAAAATTGTGCAGTGTGGCTACTGGTAGACACTAAAGCCACTGAGATCATCACAGCACTGTTCAGGTCTCCTTCCATGTTGTAGGGTCAACCTTAGCCGAGGACAAAATGGTGCCAGCTAAGTTCAAAGGTAAACTAACTTAGCATATTTCAAATGTCTTCATATAATAGCCAACTCAAACTTTTGGCACCTGTAGTCTACTTATTTAAATCTTGCTTTCCATGTAAGCAAGCCTTCTCACTTAGTAATTTCCATATCTCATCAATGGTCTGAGACAGGACTCAGCACAAGACCTGAAGAAACAACTTTCTTTGGCATTTCTTCCTGTAGCCTGCCCTTGCCATCAAACACTTCCATTGACAAGTGATGTACCCCTAGGATGGGTCTCATTTGCTGACTTTAGGCTTTACTCCATAGCTTAGTCTCTTTTGTATTTTGTGAGTGGAGATTCCCTACCCACCCTACCCTATGAAATGCCTATGAGATTGACTCAGAGTCAGTCTCCATGAGACAGAGATTAACAAATGTGAGAATTATTAATTCATCCTCCTTACTTACTCTTCATTAGATAAGACATAATAGTAATTAGGTATTAATGTTCATAATTCACATATAGAAGTCAGTTAGATTATATTATCTAGAATGCACAAACTCCAGGCTTGCCGAAAGTCTAAAGAGTATGACCATGTCACACATTCCTCAGGTGGTCATAATTCCACAAAATGGGGCTTGCTAACTGGGCTTTTTAGAACTGATACAATTTTATCAATAAAATATCACATATTGACAACCAATTTATTTAAACTCGGTACAGATATTGTGTCACAGCCTCAGCCAGTAGTCTCAGAGGAGGATCCAAAGAATTTCTGGACAATCAAAGCTCAGAGACAGTGGATCAAGTTGTCTGCAAGACCAGGTTTGACCTAAAGCCTATGGAGCTCACTGGGAGCCCAAAGTGTAAAGAGCACTGCCATTCCCAGGTTCAAAATGGGTCCTACAGGACAGAGCTTGAAATTGAACTAATGTTTAGTTAAAACAAGAGCACCCAGTCATATTTGAGGCTTGCATCAGGGTAAAGGAACCATAAATCTGGTAGAGCTTGAAAAGGACAAAGCTTTTAGCCTATGTCAGAAATAATTATGTAATGTGACTCTCTAATCTTGTAATTATCTCTACTAAATAAAATTCTCTAGAACTGGAATTATTTCTAATTTATTTCTAATTATTTCTATATCTAGAAATAGTCTGTGGTCATGAGCTTTCTATGCATGCCAAATGTGCAGTGAGGTGTCTGTGAGAGGAGAGGGAAGACAAAAGGTTATAAATCTCAGGTTTGTATCTTTTAGAGAAGACCGTCTTGGCCCTTTTCAGAATCGTGGAATATGAGCTATCACCTAGAGAGACTGCCCTAGATAGGGCACTTTTAATACATTAGGGACCCAAGAAACCAGGAAAGAAAATCTTACTTTAGGAGAGTAGGTTGCAGGTAGCCCTTGAAATAAAGAATTTCTACGGTCAATTTTGGACTCTCCCCATTTTATTAAAATGCAGTATACATGTGAACTCTTGCCTGTTTAAAAAAATTCTGAACCAGAAAATATCACAAAAAGATAGAAAGAAGGTAAAAATGAAGCCCTGCATTTTGTCAGATAATCATTCTGGTTTCTACAAACAACTGGAGAAGAAACAAATTAAAAATTACCAGTGCTTCTTAAACATTTACAAAATTCTTATTAAAAGTTTTTATCTAGTTTTTCATCCTTACTGATACCGCAAATTGAGCTGATTATTGATAATGTAATGGAACACAAACAGGGAAATATAGTCACGAATATAGAACATTTGTACCTAAAAATCCAGTCTGAAACATCATAGTTTTATACACTATGTTCATCAAAATATAATATCACATGTTATAATCTGTCAGATTTTGGAAACTAAAATGTTTTTTTCAAATATTCCTTCCTTTTCCTAGTTGAAATCTTATTTTTGAAACAATTAACACTTTACATAACTCACATAATTTGTCAGTTGTTCAGTAGGACACGAGGAGGGCAGACCCAAAATTCATACCTTAATGTCATCTATCATAATCAAAATTAGTTATTTTCTCTAGGAAATAATGTAATCAAAAATTAATTTGTGACTATTTTTAATTGATACATAGTATCTGTACACATTTATGGGGTACATGTGATATTTTGTTACATGCATAGAATGTGTAATGATCAAGTCAGGTTATTTAGGGTACCTATCACCTCAAGTATTTATCATTTTTATGTGTTAGGAATATTTCAAGTCCTTTCCTCTAACTGTTTTTGAAAGGCATAATATATTGTTGTTAACTATAATCACCCTACTCTGTTATCAAATATTAGAAACTTATTTCTTCTATCTAACTGCATGTTTTTACCCACTGACCAAACTCTATCCATCCCCCAAACCCCCATATGCCCTTCCCAGCTTCTCATAACTATCATTTAACTCTCAGTCTCCATGAGATCAACCTCTGTAGCTCCCACAGATGAGTGAGAACATGTGATTATGTGATACTTGTTTTTCTGTGCCATACTTATTTCACTTAACATAGTAACTTCCAGTTCTATCCATGTTGCTGCAAATGACATACATTTATTATTTTTATGGCCAAATAGCATTCCATTGTGTAAATATAGATAAATAAAGATATTTTCTTTATCCATTCATTTGTTGAGAGACGCTTAGGTTGATTCCGTATATAGACTATTGTGAATAGTGCTGCTATAAACATAGGGTACAGGTATCTTTTTGATACACTGATTCCTTTTCCTTTGGATAAATATCCAATAGTGGGATTGCTGGATCATATTATAGTTCTATTTTGAGTTTTTCTAATAAATCTCCATATTGTTTTTTGTAGTAGCTCTACTAATTTTTATTCCTATCACCAGTGCATAAGAATTCTTTTTCTTCATATCCTCACCAGCATGTTATTCTTTTTGTCTTTTTAATAATAGCCAATTTAACTGGGGTAAGATATCTCATTGAAATTTTAATTTGCATTTCCCTCAATAAATATGTCTTTTTAAAAAAGTGAATGATGCCGGGAAAACTGAATATCCATGATTAGGAATATTGAGTATTTTTCATATACCTGTTGACCATTTCTATGTCTTATTTTGAAAAATGTTTATTCATGTCTTTTGTCCACTTTTTAATGGGGTTGTTTGGTTTCTTACTGTTGAGTTGTTTTGAGTTCTTTGTATATTCTGGATATTAGTCTCTGATTAAATGAATAGTTTGCAAATATTTTCTCCCATTCAACAGATTTTCTCTTTATTGATTGTTTCCTTTGCTGTACAGAAGCTTTTTAGTTTAAGTTTCATTTGTCTGTTTTTGTTTTTGTTACTTGTGCTTTCAAGGTCTTAGGCATAAAGTACTCCCCTAGACCAATGTCCTGAAGTGATTCCCCTGTATTTTCTGCTAGTGGTTTTATAGTTTTGGGTCTTACACTTAAGTCTGTAACATATTTTGAGTTGATTTTTGTCTATGGTGAGAAATAGGGGAACATTCTTCTGCATATGGATATCCAGTTTTTCCGGCACCATTCACTGTTTTAAAAGACTTTTATTCAGCATCATGTTCAGACAGACAATTACATTTAGCAATCAACAGCAGGAGTAGAAAAAATCTACATTAAACCCCCCTTTTGTTGGAATGCTTTACACTTTCCACAGAACAGAAACATTAAGCCGTTATACAGTTAGTCACAACTACAGTTCTCAAGTTTTTTGCTAATACACGAGACACGAGTATTGTCTAAAACTGCGCTTGACTGAGTTCACAAATCTCTTGTAACCTGTAGCTTCCTTATCACTTCTCTAGCTTTCCTCTACTGCTAAGCTTTGTTTCCTGGCAGTAACTAAAATCTTCTGCTACTGCCATAGCTATTGCTGCTACTTCATTTAGATAAGACATAATAGATAAGACACCATAGCCACCTTGGTTTTATAGTTTGGCAAAGTATTGGCCTCCACCACCATAGGAACTAGAACTTCTGCCTCTGAAGTTTCTTCCCTCATGGATTCAAAATTTGAAGACTGTTTGTTATAATTGCCAAAATCATTGTAGCTGCCACCTCCAAAATTGCTTCCACTACTACCATTAACACTGCCTTTGCCTCCTCTATTGTTATAGCTGTCATAGGTGCCAATCCTGCCATAGCCACTGCCCTGGTTTCCATAACCCTGTCCACCACTTCTGTAGCCTCTGCTTCCTCCTGCAGAGTAACCAGGGCTTCCTCCTCCATAAGCACCAACATTATAAAATTCATTATAACCATGCCCACTGCCACCAATCCGCCACCACCACAGCTATCATTAAAGCAAACACAACAAGTTTCCTCCATGACCAAAATTGTTATTTCCAAAACCATCTTCACATCTACCACCAAAGTTTCTAGAAACACTGTGACTCTTTGGCTCCATGAAGCCATCTCTTGTTTTAAAAGGGCTTTCCTTACTTCCCCATTATATCCATTCACAGTATGGTGTTTCTGAATGACAGTCTTATCCACAGAGTGATGGTTGTCAAAGATTACAAAAAGCAAAGACCTTTTTCTTGCCACCTCAGGTAGTCATGATTTTAGTCATTTTAATTTTCCCATATTGTTCAAAATAATCTATAAGGTAATGTTTTTCAATGTCTTCTTTAATAGCACCAACAAATATCTTTCTCACAATTAAGTGGGCACCTGGTCTTTGGGAATCTTTTCTTGAGACAACTCCCTTCGTTTCCACAAGTCTTCCGTCTACTTTATGTGGCCTTGATTCATGGCTGCATCCACCTCCTCTAAACTGGTGTGTGTGACAAACCCAAAGCTCCTGGAGCACTAAGTGTTTGGATCTCTCATTACCACACATTCTGTGTGTGTTTCCCATTGCTAAGAATGGCTCCTGATACTCTGGTTAGTTGTCTTACCAAGCCTTTGATGAAGACCTTCCACAGCTGTTTGGTCTCTGTAACAGACCCTGACTTAGAGTAGCAGATGGCAGATGGCAGATGGCAGAAATAGACAGATGGCAGTGGGAAGATACTTTAATGATACTTTTTATGCAGTCAGAAAAGAGTTAGCTAACAAACATATATCTCATTTATTATTTTTTTGTTTTTATAAATGTAAGTGATACAAGTACAATTTTGTTACATGGATATATTGTGAAGTGGAGAAGTCTGGGTTTTTAGCATATCCATCACCCAAATAATGTACATTGTACCTGTTAAGTAACTTCTCATCATCTACCTTCTCACATTCTTCCACTCTTCCCAGGTTCCATTGTCTATCAGCCTATGTATATACATTAGTTAGCTTCCATTTATAAGTGAGAACACACAGTATTTGTCTTTCTGTGTCTGACTTGTTTCACTTAAGACGGTGGCCTCCAGTTGTATCCATGTTGCTGCAAAAGACATGATTTCTTTTTTATGGTTGTATAGTATTCCATTGTGTGTGTGTGTGTGTATACACACTGTATTTTCTTTATCTATTCATTCATTGATGGACACTTAAGTGATTCCACATCTTTGCTCTTGTGATTGTAATTTTGTGCTGTGATAAACATGGAAGTATAGGTATCTTTTTGATATAATGATTTATTTTTTCTTGGGTAGATACCCAGTAGTGGAATTGCTGGATTAAATGGCACTTCTATTTTCAGTTCTTGGATAAATTTCCATGCAGTTTTCCAAAGAGATTGTACTAATTTACATTCCCACCAACAGTGAATAGCATTCCCTTTTCTCTATATCCTTGTCATGTTATTTTTTGTCTTTTTAGTAATAGCCATTCTGATTGGTACAAGATGATATGTCATCATGGTTTTAATTTGCATTGCCCTGATGATTAGTGATGTTGAGCATTTTGTATATGCTGCTAGGCCATTTGTATGTCTTATTTTGAAAAATATCTATTACTATCCTTTGCCCACTACTTAATGAGATTATTTGGGGTTTTCCTTGTTATTGTTGAGTTGTCTGAGTTCCTTGTAAATTCTGAATATCAGTCCCTGTTGCATGCATAGTTTGCAAATATTTTCTCTTTTTCTGAAGGTTGTCTGATCACTTCATTGTTTCTTCTCTGCAGAAGCTTTTTAGTTTAGTTAAGTTCCATTTGTCTATTTTCTGTTTCTGTTGTTTGTGGTTTTGAAGTCACTCAAAATCTTTCCTAAACCAATGTGCTGAAGTGTTTCCCCTATATTATCTGCTAGTAGTGTTATAGTTGCAGGTCTTACATTTAAGTGTTTAATCCATTTTGAGTTGATTTTCATCTATGGTGAGAGATAGGGGTTAGAATTTCCTGGGGATCTTTCTACTTTCTTGATGTAGGTGTTTATTGCTATAAAATTCCTTCTTATCACTACTTTGGTTATATCCCATAGGTTTTAGCATGTTGTGCTTTGATTTTCATTTGTTTCCTGTTTTTTTGAACTTATTCCTTAATTTCTTCCTTGACCCAGTGGTCATTTAGGAGCATGTTTTAAAATTTCCATATATTTGTACAGTTTCCAAAGTTCCTCTTCTTACTGATTTCTAGTTTTATTCCATTGTGGTCTGAGAAGATACTTGATATGATTACAATTTTTAAAAATCTGTGGAGAATTGTTTTGTGTCCTAATATATGGCTTATCTTGGAGAATGTTCCATGTGCTAATGAAAAGAATGTGTATTCTGTAGCTGTTGGATGAAATGTAGCTGTTTGGTCCATCTGGTCTAATGTGCAGCTTAAGCTCAATGGTTATTTGTTAATTTTCTGTCTAGATGATCTATCTAATACTGAGAATGGGATGTTGAAGTCCCCAAATATTATTACATTGGAGTTTATCTCTCCCTTTAGATCCAGTATTTGCTATCTGTTTGGATGGTCTGGTACTGGGTGCATATGTGTTTAGTATAATTATATTCTCTTGCTGAGTTGATCTCATCATCATTATATAATGACCTTCTTTGTCTCTTTTTACTGTTTTTCACTTTTAAATCTGTCTTGTCTGATTTTAAATAGCTATTCCTGCTTATTTTTGGTTTCTGTTTGCATGGGTTATCTTTTTCCATCCCTTTATTTTCAGTCTATATGTGTCTTTACAGGAGAGATGAGCTTCTTGTTGGCAGCATGTAGTCGGGTCATGTTTTTTAATTCATTCAGCCACTCTACATCTTTTAAATGGACAGTTTAATTCATTTACATTCAAAGTTTTTATTGCTATGTAAGGACTATTCCTGTCATTTTATTAATTGACTTATGGTTGTTGTATATATACTTTGTTCTTTTCTTTCTCTCTTATTATTTATCATTGTAGTTTTCTGTAGTAATAACATTTGAGTTCTCTCTCTTATTTATGTGTTTGCTCTACCATTGCATTTTATACTTTTGTATGTTTTCATGAGGGATAGATATCATCTTTTGCTTCCACATGTGGGACTTCCTTAGACATTTTTTTTTTCTTTTTAAATTTTCTTTCTGTTTTTTAAGAGATAAGTGTCTCGCTATGTTCCCAGGCTAGCCTTGTACTCCTGGGCTCAAGTGATCTTCCTGGCTTGGCCTCCCTGGTAGTTGTGACTATAGGCATGCATCACCACACCTGGTCAAGTGTTTCTTATAGGACCAGTGTAGTGGTGAAGAATTCATTTAGCTTTTGCTTGTATGGAAAAGACTTTATTTCTCCTTCACTTATGAAGGATAACTTTGCTGGGTGTAATATCTTTGGCTGGCAGGCTTTTTTTTTTTTTTTTTTTTTTTTGCTTTCAGCATTTTGAATATACAATCTTATTCTCTCCTGAGCTGCAAGGTTTCTGCTAAGAAATCTACCATTGGTCTGATGAGGGTTTCCTCATAAGTAACCAGATACTTTTCTCCTGCTATTTTTAGAATTATCTCTTCATCCTTGACTTTAGACAGTTTGACTATAATGTGCTGTGGAGAAGACCACAGCACATTTTGAATTTTATCTGGAAATCTCTGAGCTTCCTATATCTAGGTGTCTAAATTTTGCTAGACTTGGGAAGTTTTCAGCTAAATTTAATTAAGTAGGTTTACTATCCCTTTTATTTTCTCTTCACCCTGTGGGACATCAAAAATTCAAATAATTTAGTTGCCTTACAGTGTTCCATATGTCCCATCATTCTTTTTTCTTTATTTTTGTCTGACTAGGTGATTTTTAAAGACCCTTTTTCAAGTTCTGAAATTATTTCTTCTGCTTTATCTAGTCTATTATTAACGAGCTTTCATATGTATTTTGTATTTCATTCAATAAATTCTTCCATTACAGATTTTATGTTTAGTTCTTTTTTATGATATCTATATGTTTAGTAAATTTCTCATTCATGTCCTGAATTTTCTGATTTCTTTGTATTGCTTTTCTGAGTTCTTTTGTGCCTCACTGAGCTTTTAAAATATTATTTTGAATCATTTCAAATTATTTGAGATTTCATAATTTCTTTTTCATTGGAATCCTTTGCTGGAGAATTATTGTGTTCCTCTGGAAGAGTCTTGTTTTTTTTTTTTTTTTCCTTTTTCATGTTTCCTGTGTCCTCATGTTGATATCTGTGCATCTGGTGTAATGGTCACTTCTTCTAATTCTTTGAATTTTCCTTTATAGCAGAGGACATTTTTCTGAAGATGTCTCTATGGCATTGATTGGGTAGGTACTTTGGCTTTGAATTAGGGTGTGTGCAATAGTGCAGTCTCCTTATGATTTCGTTGGCTATAAACAATGTCAAGAGTGTCTGTAATTCCCTCAGTGGATTAGGATGTAATTATTAATCGAGTGTGTGGTGAAGTTTTGCTGCAGACAGGTACATCATATGGACTAGCCATTGGACCCCAATGGTGGCGGCAGCATGCCAAATATGCCTGTCCTTGGCTTCTCAGGGAAGTATACACAGGCATTGTTTTTAGCAGGTCTAGGCGTGTTTTTAGCAGGTCTAGGCGAGCCAATTCTTGGGCCTCCAGGCTGCCTCCAGGTCGGTGCCAGTAGTGGCAGCAGTGGGTCAGGCTGGTGGGTGGGTCCTTGGGCCTCTGGGCAGTGGATGTAGTGTGGGCAATGACAGTAGCAATAGTGGAACAATTCTCTGGCTTCCAAGTGGTGTTGACAGTGGCTATGATAGGCTAGGTGAGCCAGTCCCCAGGCCTGAAAATGATACACAAGAGTGAGTACCACCTATGGTACTAGCAGCAGACTGGGCGGGTCTGTTTTCTGCCCCCGGCTCCCCTGGAGGAGTCGTCACATTCCAGTGGTGGTGGATGGGAAAGGAAATCCCCAGGCTCCTGAATGGTGTGCCTGGGCACTGGGGGATAGGAGCTGGGCCAAGTAGACCTGTCCTCAGGCCCCTCAGAGGTGCACGCAGGTGCTGGCTGTGGTAAGGCAGGGGTGAGGTGATCACCAGGCCTCTGGCTGAATGCTCAAGTAGGGGGAAGCTATGGCTATGCTGCAGCTCTGCTCCTGTGAACTGCAGAGTTGCCTTCAGTGGCTGCAGTCTTAAATGTATGGCTAGGGGGCATGCATATTTGGGCCCTTGGTGGCAGATTTAAGGAGGATAGCCTATCCTCAGGATGCTTTCAAAGCAGCCATGTTACTAGGAATGGGAGGGTTTTGCCAGTAGCTTGCACTTCAGCCCTAGTGACAGCAGCTAGCAGCAAGACCTGGCTGCATGCAAGATATGTCAGTAGGGCTCCATAGATATGAAGATGCAGGGGCTACTGAGCCTCCGGGCAGGATGCAGGACTCGAGTCATTTGTGGGACTCCTCTCTGAAGCAGTCCTGTCATGCAGTCTCTAGGTAGATCCCTATGTTAGTCTCAGGGCCCTCATGAGTTGAGAGGCTCTCCCATGGCTAGGATTCCAGAAGCCTGCAGTGGGAATATAGACCACTGCGGTCTATATTCACTCACTCTTTCCTCACATTGAGGAGCCTCTGCAGACTCTCAGCTGATCCTGTCCTCTCTGAGTTGACTACCTCACTCCCCTCTCCTTCCTTGCCTTGGATGTCTACTGTCACTTCTCTGTTGATATTCCAATATTCTTAGGTGATCTTTAGAAATGTGATTACTCATTATTTTGGTTCTTCTTTGTGGAGGAGGCAAGTAGCAGATGCCTCTAGTCAGCCATCTTGAAGTCCCTTCTTCTATTTAACTTGCTACTTTAATATCAAATGTTGACTCAGAGATGGGGTTTCTTTGATTTTTGTTGATCAAAATCCTTTCTAATATTAAGATTGCTAATACCTCTATCAATGACTTATTTGGATACTGCCTTAATTTCTAATATAAAATTCAATTTAGAATTATATTCCTCATAATGGCAGAGAAGCTTATATCTGACAATTCTTCCTGCAGATACAATAATAACCTTTAGACAAACTACCAAAAAAAGCTGCTATTAGAAGGTACAAAAGAACAACCAAAGTTGAGCACAGACTTCAGAGAACACGGAGGGATGAGAGCCACATTTATATAGTTTTGTCCCTAGAGGCACATTCCAGTTCAAACTATGCAGAATTGGAAGACTAAATGTTGGAATTAGTAGACAAGGACTTTGCAGTGGCTATTATAACTAATGTTTAAAAACTTAAAAGAAAAGTTGTCATGAGGATGGAATAGATGTGAAATACCACACAGAAATGGATACTATTAAAAAAAGAATGAAATGGGAATTATAAATCTGTTAACAAAATATCAGAAATTAAAAGAAAATTACATAACAGAATATTGGAAGCAGAGAAAAAAGTTTAAATAAAATTAAAGACACCAATAAAAATTATCAAATCTGAAGGATACAAATAAAACAAGTTTTAAAACAATAAAAAGCGTCTCAGTGACCCATAGGACAATATCAAGTGGTCTAACACACATGTAACTGGAGTCTCAGAAGAAGAGGAGATAGAGAATGG
The DNA here is from genome assembly GCF_030222135.1 of Aotus nancymaae. NCBI lineage: Eukaryota > Metazoa > Chordata > Mammalia > Primates > Aotidae > Aotus > Aotus nancymaae. Next base: position 43,495,212 of record NW_026988431.1, on the reverse strand, counting down.
GGCAGAAAAATATATATTTAAACAAATAAAGGTTAAAACATCAATTTAGAAATCCAAAAGTTTCAGCAGACAACAAACAGACAGATCCAAAGAAAACTCCACTTAGAAAAAAAATAAAATTGGTAGAAACTAATGATAAAGAGGAAATCTTTAAATCAGCTAGCAAAAAAAGGGCATATTACATACAGGAGATCAGTAACACAAATGGCAGCTTACTTCTCATCAAAAATAAATAAATAAATAAATAAATAAATAAATAAATAAATAAATAAATAAAGGGCAGAAGACAATATAATGGCATCTCAAAGTGTTGAAAGAAAATAAAACTGTTAAAACAGACATTTTCAGATGAAAAAAAGCCAAGATAATGTATCACTAACAGACTCGTACTACAAGAAATATTAAAGGAAGTTTTTCTGGCTGAAGGGAAGCAGCATCAAAGAGAAATTTTACTCTATAAAAAGGAAGTAAGAACACTACATATAGCAAATATTTGGATAAATATAAAAGGCTACTTTTTCTTCTCTTAAAAGACAACTGGTTGTTTTTAAAGCAAAATTGTAACATTATAACATTTATAATCTAATCTACATAAATGTAAAATACATGACAATATTAGTACAAAGAATAGGGTGGCATAAATGAAATTACAGTTAAGTCTTCACTTAACTTCAATGGGTTCTTGGAAACTAAGTGAAACAACATATAAGGAAACTAATTTTACCATAGGCTAGTTGATATAAACAAGAATTATATTCCTACAGATTATTTCTGGTAACAAAAACCTCACTAAACTTCTAATTAAAGACCCCAAACACCTCTAATATTAAACACTGGAATAAGTGTGAGCTATACATACATTTAAGAACAATTAATAAAAACAAGTCAAATATTGATGTAATTTTTGGTGAATCAGTGAGTGACAGTGGTCATACTCATGGTGGGTTGAATCCAGGAATAAATGTTTGCAAAGTTAAAATTGTAAGGAGCACCTCCTACCACCATGCATTTCAAAAACAATCACAAATATGGCAACTTGCTGAGCGCTTTTGTACCACATTGTTTATGGTTGTGCATTTGTATGATTCTCATGTAAATTTTTATTTTATAATAATTTGTATTTTTTTCCTTCATTTTCTGACCTGCTTACTGTAGTTCAGAGTCATGGGTGGCTGGAGCCTATCCCAGCAGTTCAGGGTGCAAGACAGGAACCAGACCTGGACAGGATGCCATTCTATCACAGGACACACTCACTCACAGACCCACCCGTACTCACTCAGACTGGGACCATTTAGACATGCCAGTTAACCTAACGTGCACATCTTTGGGAGGTGGGAGGAAACCAGTGTATCCAAAGAAATCCTTTGCAGACATGAGGAGATCATGCACACTCCACACAGACAGTGGCCCTGGTGAGGAGTCAGTGTTTTTCTCATCAATAGTATAACAAAATGATGTGTAATGAAACAATGTTATTTGAGGACCTGCTGTACACCATTGTAAATTCTTATATTTTGAATGAAGTGGTACAATACTAACTGTAAGTAAACTCTGATGAGTTATGATGCATATTATAATCTGTAAAGCAAGAGTAAAATACAAAGACATATCTAAAAATGGAGGAATCTAAATAGAATACCCAAATATATTTGATTCACTCAAAAGAAGGCAGAAAAGGAAGAAAGGAGGATAGGACAAATGGAAAATAATATCAAAATACAGACCTAAATCCAACAGTATTAATTATATTAAATGTAAATGAATTATACACTTCAATTAAAAGGCATAGGATATTAAGTTGCATTTTTTAAAAAAACAAAACCCAACTAGATGATCTCTACAAGAGGTAGGTTAACATCCAATATATCACTGGATATATGTTTCCTAAATTGTACATAATAAAATTGGAAATATTCCTGATTTTAAGTAAATATATTTAAGTTACAGTTTCCTCTGAGTCCCAACCCACTGAATAGATAAAATTTGGAATTTTATGGGACAATTTTGTTTCTCCTGCTGCCAATCAAATACTTGTTCACGTGTCTTCCTGCTCCCTCTATAACTACATGCATTAATATGTCATCTTTAAACTTAAGACATGATCCAAGACTTCAAACCATTTTTAAGCACATAGCATCATGGTTTGAAATTCAAATAGTCTTTAATGAGGATAGGAATCATTAGTTAAGTGAACACATCATTAGACAGAATCAGGTGTCCCACAGTGAGACACCTGCTAAGGTAGAGAGGCACTGGGCAATGGTTAGAGGGTAAGGGCACAGGCAGTCCCTTAAATCTTGCTTTAACACCTGTCTCCTCCTCTTATTGTCTGTGGAACATGACAGTTTCACAAGTTAGCTAACTTTTGGTTTCTCACCTGCTCCCTCCTCTGTTTAGGAAGACGACTAAGTGCCAAACTATGTAGGTTCAATTCAAACCATCTCCTAACTAAATAACTTTAGGCAAGTACTCACCTTCTCCATGCCTTAGCTTTCTTATTTGTAAGATGGTTGAGTAACACCAACCTTATATGATTTATGTGGATTAATTGAGTGAATATTTATAGAGCACTTAGAACAATGTCTAGTATGTAGAAAGCATTATATAAGTGTTTGCTAAATAAAATAAATACTTAATCGCTTCTCGGCCTTTTGGCTAAGATCAAGTGTAATAAAATACTTTCATTGATTTTTTTAACATTTAATTATGATGACTTAAATAAATCACCTACCATTGTGTCTGACAAATAGTGAGTAGTCAGCAGAAGTTGCCATTATTATTACAGGAGGTGATGTGGTGATCATTGCTAAACATTACCTTACTAGTAGACTTTGAATCATACACTGGGGAGAAGTCTGTTTGCTCATTAATAATGAGAGTTAATGGCCCTTATGCAATTTTTCTTCTTATAGGCCATATAATCAAGTAAAACAATGATGGTAAGGGAAAATTTGTTCAGGAAGAGATCCTCTAGGGAGTTTTTTTTTTTTAAGGGGTGGTAATATAAAGTTGTAACTGTCAGGACTGTTCAAAGCTGATGAAAATGTTACTAAAGAACTAAAGCTTTATCTTTAGAGTGGGCATAATTAATAAGGAAGAAATCAAGCTTTCAGAGCCTTTAGTCTGCACACTGACAGCAACAGTGTACCCCCCCGCCCCCACCAGCTTGTTAGAAATGAAGAATATTGGGCCCTCCCAGAATCGGAATTAGCAAGATCCTCAGGTGGTTCTTATGCAAATTTAAATTTGAGAAGCATTGTTGTAGAATATTTTTACTGTCCATGTTTTTTCCTGTAGTTTATTTTGAATATGCCATATTAATAATATTGACATTTTGGTCATATTAGGTCTTTTTTTTAAAGTGACACATTTCTTTGAGGATGTTACTAAAATTTGGCTACATTCATGATTTTAGTATATCCCAGAGACAAATTTTTCTAATCAAAAGTCACTTCTGGTTTTAAAATACAAATAAGCATGAAAAGAGTCACCATATAGCAAATGTCACTGGCATTTCTCAGGTTTATTACATGAGGGATCCATGTTTTGAAAAAATCATCTCTGAATCACCAGAGTTCAGAATTTTATCACTTTTCACTGTTCACTCTTGCTTAACCTGAAGATGAAAAATGAAAACAGGTATCTGATTCATACTTCTTCTGCTCTAATGAAGCCACAACTCACTGACTTTTAAAATAGACTGTTTGAAGACCAAATATTTTGTTTGGATGTATCTGAGGAGCTAAAATATTTCTATTGAAACTCTCTTTGAGAAAACATTCTAGATATGAAACATCTGTTTTTGTTCAGTCCTGTTAAAGACTAATATTTGCACAGGGCAGAGAGGCCCATGGTAATATTGTGTTGTTCTGAGTACAGTATTCCCATGATGCAATATTCCTGAAGGATTGAGTCAAAGTATTCACCGCATTAACGTGGCTCAGACATTCCCAACATATTTGCGAATATGTACATCTGCAAATACATTAAATGCACTTTCCCACTTCCTCTTTTTCTTTCTTTTTGGGGATAGAGGATAGGGAGAGTGTTGGTAGAGGTGGGACACAGCTATGGAAAAACCCTGAAGCTCAAAATCAGGGGTAAAGTGCCTGGAAAGAGTCAGGGGAGACAGGAATGTCAGATTTAGTATTTCTCATCAAGAGTCATTACAACCAGTGGCTGTTTCAGATGACCCTCTGGCTCAGAGTGAAGATGATCAAGACATCTGCCATTTACTTTGGTATGGGTGTGGGCGCTATCCGTCCCCACCTTTTGCAAAGCAAAATGTCAGAAAGTTCTAGCCTCTAACTGTCTTTATGTAGGGTACTGGAGCTCAAGTCCTTGTGATTAAACCTTTAGGTTTTCAACCTTGGCTGCACAGTTGGAATCAGTTGGGGAGCTTTAAAAGTTACTGATGCCCAGGTCTCACCCCCAGATATTCTGATTGAATTATTCTTGAGTATGACCTGGGCATTGACATTGTGATGACCAATGTGCAGACAGGGTCCTTTGTACCACAGCCCTTGGGTCTCCCCTCTCTCTTCCTCAGAATATACCCTCCTCTCTGATTTATGCTCCTTGAATCATTCAGTTCCTTTTCTATATCCCCAGAGTTTCCATCGCAGATCCTTTCCAAGGCTGGGTTCTTCTTCCCACAGTGTTTGAGCCCTCAGTCTCTTGGGTCTTAGAAATCATCATGGGCTGAATTGTGCTCCCCAAAATTCACACATATGTTGAATTCCTAACACCCATCCAGTACCTTAAAGATGTGACTGTATTTAGAGACAAGGCTTTTAAAGAAGTAATTAAGGTAAAATGAACTCATATGGGTGGGCCCTAATCCAATATAACAGGTGTCTTTACAAGAAGAGGACATTACGAGACAGGTAGGCACAGAGAAAAAAATCATGTATTAATACAGAGAGAAGATGGCCATCTACAAGCTAAGAAGAAAAGCCTCAGAAGAAAGCAATCTTGTTTATACCTTGATGTGAGACTTCTAGCTGCCAGAATTGGGAAGTAAATTTTGTTGTTCGAATCCCCCAGTCTGTAGTACTTGATATGGCAGCCCAAGCACACTAAGACAGAAATCTTCCCAGCACACAGGGTGCATTGTGAATCATGGTTCTCCTCTCTGCAGAGACTGAGTCTGCTGGCATATGGATTAGCCTTTAATATCTGAGAGAGTTTTTGCATAGAGAGGAACACTCACAATGATATGAACCTTAATGCCAGTGGAGTATTTAGGTATTGATATAAAACTTGATTAAATTCCTTTAAACAGCAATTGCAAACTTAATATGTCTGATTCTTTTGAATGTTTCAACACCTTAAAATACAAAATACACAAAATGCATTTTGTAGACAAAATATACAAATATAACAAAACTTATTACAACATTTAAGCTTAAACTATTCCAAACATCAAATGTCATGTGGTGAATTTATTTCTTACTTAAAGTTGTTTTATACCTTTCTAGTATTAGAGATAAGCTGATTTTGATTTCTTTCTAATGTTTCAGTAATATTAGTTGGATACCTTCTGGGTAATAATTTTTACTCAACTCCAAATTCCCTGGGGTCTGTTTTTTTATTTGTTTGTTTGTTTTTACCATTTCTTGCTTGAAACACAAAATTCAATTTTTTCTCCTAAAATGGCTTAAACATAAGACAATAGTGAGCCTCTCTTTCTTATTGTTAAACTTTGTTGTTAGGTTGCTCAAACTTTTTAAAGTCAACTCCTTTCTCTAGATTTTAGTTTGCCCCAGAACTTGGTGTTTGCTTTCTGAAATAATGTATTGTAAAGTCTCATTTGGTCAAGATTATATAATACACTACTCTATATTGGGGTAGATTGATCTGGCATATTAGGATTTTAAACAACATGTATGTTCTTATTGATATTTTATTGCCATTGCTGGAACCACCAGAGTTTCATTACCTGAGTCTATGTGCTTAGCAAACCTCTGTAGGACATTTGGGAAATTTATCACTTTGGAATACATGAACGGACCTCTTTTTTATTTGGTTATGCAGCTGACCCCTGGTGCTAATTAACAATCCAATTTTTCTATACTTTTTGTTAACTCATTAGTTAGAAGCTCATACTCCTTCATAGACTCCACTTGTTTCAATTTAATCTTACTCTATTTTTATGCTTACATCACCACATCATTAGTGCCTATCTTCTGCTTGAGCTTGAGTCATATGACAAGCAAAATACCTTCCAGTTAGTTAACCTTGGAAGATGCCATGTTCAAAGCTTCCTACCCAGTCCCTGGCTTCTTCCCATTCTTATTTCACCTAGGGGAGCAGGGAGAAGCAGTTTTGGCCACACACACAAATGGGATATTTTGTGTTGAGCTAATGAATAGAGACAGGATAGAATGTCTTCTTTCTTGGGGTGATTCTGAACCTCTTTGGAGAGGCTAAAAGCAGACACAATCAAGTGGGATTTTGTGAGATTTACCCAAGCTGAGCTGCTTTGGAGGCATATGCAACAAAGAATGGCCCAGAGTTAAAAGGAAGGTTCTCTTTTTTGTTGTTGTTGTTGTTGTTTTGTTTTGTTTTTTGGAGATAGAGTCTTGCTCTATTCCCCCAGGCTAGAATGCAGTGGCATGATGTCAGCTCACTACAACCTCTGCCTCCCAGGTTTAAGTGATTCTCATGCCTTAGCCTCCCTAGTAGCTGGGATTATAGGCGTCTGCTACCACACCTGACTAATTTTTGTATTTTTAGTAAAGACGGGGTTTCACCATGTCTCAAACTCCTGACCTCAGGTGATCCTCCTGCCTCAGCCTCCCAAAGTGCTGGGATTACAGGCATAAGCCACCTCGCCCAGCCCCCCTTGTTTATTATGATAATGATGATGATGATGACAGCTTTTTATTGTCTGTTGTACCAGAGCCTGTGGTCCTACTTTGTATATTTTATATATTATATTTTCATTTAATTTAGTCCTCAAAATAGTCTTTTGAGCTAGGTATTACTTATTCTTCTTGTATACATCAGGAAGTTGCAGCTTAGTGAGATTAGGTAATATCCAGCAAGTAGTAGCCCAGGGATTTAATACAGGAGCATCTAGCTAAATGCCAAAGGTTTTTATTTTTTACTTAAATAAGCTTTGTCATTAAAGTATATATACTGAAAAGTGCACTTATCATAAAGGTACAGCTCAAGAAATTATTATGAAGCAAATAACCTGTGTAACCACTGCTGTAAGTAGATCATGAAATAGAATATTACCAGCATCCCAGAAGCCTTCCTCATGCCCCGTCTCAATCACTAGCCCCTCTTCCCTGATGCTAGCTACTACTCTGACTTCTAGCACCAGAAGTTGTGTTTGTCTGTGTTTTCCATTTATAAAAATGAAAATCATATAGTATGCAGTCTTTTATCCCTAGCTTCTTTTATTAAACATTGTTTGGATGAGTCTTTCCTGATGTGTTGTGTATTAATATTTATTTTCATTACTGTATGGTATTCCATTGTTTGAATATAACACAATTTATTTTTTATTCTACTGTTGATAGGCATTTACACTATTATAAATAATGCTGTTTTTGAACCTCTTTTAAAGTTCTTTTCATACAAAAAATGTGAGCATGTTTTTCTGCATGTATACCTGTGGATGGAATGGATAGGTCCTAGGGTATTGCCATGTTCAGCTTTAGGAGATTTGATATATATCACATCATAGGACCTCAAGACTAGCCTGGACAACATAACATGGTGAAACTCTGTCTCTACTAAAAATAAAAAATAAAAATAAAAAAATTTTAAAAAACCAGGCATGGTAGCAGGTGCCTGTAGTCCTAGCTACTCAGGAGGCTGAGGCACGAGAATCACTTAAACCTAGGAGGCAGAAGTTTCAGTGAGCCGAGATCATGCCACTGCATTCCAGTCTGGGCAACAGAACAAGACTGTGTCTCAAAACAAAAACCAAACAAAAAAACCACCACCAACAAAACAAAACAAAAAAACCCGAAATACATATTTATCATGTCAGCAAGCACATTGTATCAACATGACTTACTGTTGATGCTAACTTTGACCCACTTTCAAAGTCATGCTTGCCTCTCTTCTCTTGCTATTTTTCCCTTTTCATATTCTATTCCTTAGCAGCAAGTCACTAAGTCCAACCTACACTCAAGAGAAAAGGAGTTAAGCTCTACCTCTGGAGGAGGGTATATGAAAGAATTTATAGGCTTATGTTAAATGACCACAGTAATTAATAAATATTTAGAAGGAGATACTTTGAGGTTATGCACATATCTCACTCATCCTAAAAGCTTCACTCACTAATTTTAGCATTCATCAGTGGATCTTGCTCATAGTAGCTATTATTGTGGTGTTCTAATAGTGATTTTCTCTTTCCCTTCTTCCTTCTATATTTAGTACTTGCAATTCTTCTGTAAGGAAGATTTGTCCCTTCTTACCCATTTATTTATTTATGTCAGTATGCAGTCATGAACATCATGAAGGTTTTATTTTTGGGCTTTATTCCAGTACTACCATTACTTAATTTGTTGCTCAAATTGTTCCAACTTTGGCCATTGGTAGCACTTTCGGTTGGTTCTTGTGTGTCTTTGATATACACCATCCTTTTTTCGTTTGTTCTTATTGAGCACTTTCTTCTTAGTCAGCTTTGTTGAGGTATAATTTATATACCATAAAATTTATTGACGTGTATGCACATGTTCAACTTTCATACTCATCACGTCAGGAGGTACATGATATCAATATAATTTTTAGTGTATTTACAGAGTTGTAAAACTAACAGGCCAAGCTAATTGTAGAATACTTCACCACCCCCGAAGAAGCATCATCTTCATTTGCAGTCACTTCCCCATTCCCAATCTCAGCCTTAGGCATTCACTAATCTAATTTCTGTCTCTATAGAGTTTTTTTTTCTCGACACTTCCTTTCTGGCACTATAAGGTGCTCCAGGCATCATATTATATTTATTCTGCCTTAGATCTAGAAACAACCATTTCTTTAAGGAGTACTGGTTTTGTCTGTTGGAAAAGGTATTTAGATTTGGGAGGCCGAAGCGAGTGGATCACCTGAGATCATGAGTTTGAAATCCTGGCATTTTTTTAACTGTATGTTTGTGAGTTTCATCCATATGTTGAAAATAGTTACCATTTTGTTTCTTCTCCCTGCTGTATAATATTCCATTGCATGAATATAACATTTATTATCCACTCTATTTTTTGTTTTGTTTTGTTTTTTTCAATGTTTAACTGCATTCATTTTTTTTATTGTATTTTAGGTTTTGGGGTACATGTGAAGAACATGCAAGATTGTTGCATAGGTACACACGTGGCAGTGTGATTTGCTGCCTTCCCCACCTTCACCTATATCTGGCATTTCTCTCCATGCTATCTCTCCCCAACTCCCCACCCCCCGCTGTCCCCTCCCCTATTTCCCCCCAACAGACCCCAGTGTGTAGTGCTCCCCTCCCTGTGTCCATGTGTTCTCATTTTTCAACACCCGCCTGAGTGAGAACATGCGGTGTTTGATTTTCTGTTCTTGTGTCAGTTCACTGAGAATGATGGTTTCCAGGTTCATCCATGTCCCTACAAAGGACACGAACTCATCGTTTTTGATGGCTGCATAATATTCCATGGTGTATATGTGCCACATTTTCCCTGTCCAGTCTATCATCGATGGGCATTTAGGTTGGTTCCAAGTCTTTGCTATTGTAAACTGTGCTGCAATGAACATTCATGTGCATGTGTCCTTACAGTAGAACAATTTATAATCCTTTGGATATATACCCAGTAATGGGATTGCTGGGTCAAATGGAATTTCTATTTCTAGGTCCTTGAGGAATCGCCACACTGTCTTCCACAATGGTTGAACTAATTTACACTCCCACCAACAGTGTAAGAGTGTTCCTATTTCTCCACATCCTCTCCAGCATCTGTTGTCTCCAGCTTTTTTAATGATCGCCATTCTAACTGGCGTGAGATGGTATGTCAATGTAGTTTTGATTTGCATTTCTCTAATGACCAGTGATGATGAGCATTTTTTCATATGTTTGTTGGCCTCATGTATGTCTTCTTTTGTAAAGTATCTGTTCGTATCCTTCACCCACTTTTAAATGGGCTTGTTTGTTTTTTTCTTGTAAATCTGCTTTAGTTCATGGTAAATTCTGGATATCAGCCCTTTGTCAGATGGGTAAACTGCAAAAATTTTTTCCCATTCTGTTGGTTGCTGATTCACTCTAATGACTGTTTCTTTTGCCGTGCAGAAGCTGTGGAGTTTGATCAGGTCCCATTTGTCTATTTTGGCTTTTGTTGTCAATGCTTTTGGTGTTTTGGTCATGAAGTCCTTGCCTATGCCTATGACCTGAATGGTTTTGCCTAGATTTTCTTCTAGGGTTTTTATGGTGTTATGTCTTATGTTTATGTCTTTAATCCATCTGGAGTTAATTTTAGTGTAAGGTGTCAGGAAGGGGTCCAGTTTCTGCTTTCTGCACATGGCTAGCCAGTTTTCCCAACGCCATTTATTAAACAGGGAATCCTTTCTCCATTGCTTGTTTTTGTCAGGTTTGTCAAAGATCGGATGGTTGTAGATATGTGGTGTTGCCTCTGAGGCCTCTGTTCTGTTCCATTGGTCTATATCTCTGTTTTGGTACCAGTACCATGCTGTTTTGATTACTGTAGCCTTGTAGTATAGTTTGAAGTCCGGTAGTGTGATGCCTCCCGCTTTGTTCTTCTTGCTTAGAATTGACTTGGCTATGTGGGCTCTCTTTTGGTTCCATATGAAGTTTAAGGTGGTTTTTTTCCAGTTCTGTGAAGAAGGTCATTGGTAGCTTGATGGGGATAGCATTGAATCTGTAAATTACTTTGGGCAGTATGGCCATTTTCATGATATTGATTCTTCCTAACCATGAACATGGAATGTTTCTCCATCTATTTGTGTCCTCTTATTTCATTGAGCAGTGGTTTGTAGTTCTTCTTGAAGAGGTCCTTTACATTCCTTGTTAGTGGTATTCCTAGGTATTTTATTCTCTTTGTAGCAGTTGTGAATGGCAGTTCGTTCTTGATTTGGCTCTCTTTAAGTCTGTTATTGGTGTATAGGAATGCTTGTGATTTTTGCACATTGATTTTGTATCCCGAGACGTTGCTGAAGTTGCTTATCCGTTTCAGGAGATTTTGGGCTGAGATGATGGGGTCTTCTAGATATACAATCATGTCATCTGCAAATAGAGACAATTTGACTTCCTCCTTTCCTATTTGAATACCCTTTCTTTTTCTTGCCTGATTGCTCTGGCTAGAACTTCCAGTACTGTTTTGAATAGGAGTGGTGAGAGAGGGCATCCTTGTCTAGTGCCAGATTTCAAAGGGCATGCTTCCAGTTTTTGCCCATTCAGTATGATATTGGCTGTTGGTTTGTCGTAAATAGCTTTTATTATTTTGAGATACGTTCCGTCAATACCTAGTTTATTGAGGGTTTTTAGCATAAAGGGCTGTTGAATTTTGTCGAAGGCCTTCTCTGCATCAATTGAGATAATCATGTGGTTTTTGTCTTTGGTTCTGTTTATGTGGTGAATTACGTTTATAGACTTGTGTATGTTGAATCAGCCTTGCATCCCTGGGATGAATCCTACTTGATCATGGTGGATAAGCTTTTTGATGTGCTGTTGCAATCGGTTTGCCAGTATTTTATTGAAGATTTTTGCATCTATGTTCATCATGGATATTGGCCTGAAGTTTTCTTTTCTTGTTGAATCTCTGCTGGGTTTTGGTATCAGGATGATGTTGGTCTCATAAAATGATTTGGGAAGGACTCCCTCTTTTTGGATTATTTGGAATAGTTTCAGGAGGAATGATACCAGCTCCTCTTTGTATGTCTGGTAGAATTTGGCTGTGAACCCATCTGGACCTGGGCTTTTTTTGGATGGTAGGCTCTTAATTGCTGCCTCAACTTCAGACCTTGTTATTGGTCTATTCAGGGTTTCGGCTTCTTCCTGGTTTAGGCTTGGGAGGAGGCAAGTGTCCAGGAATTTATCCATTTCTTCCAGGTTTACTAGTTTATGCGCATTGAGTTGTTTGTAATAATCTCTGATGATGGTTTGAATTTCTGTGGAATCTGTGGTGATATCCCCTTTATCGTTTTTTATTGCATCTATTTGATTATTCTCTCTTTTCTTTTTTATTAATCTGGCTAGTGGTCTATTTTGTTGACCTTTTCGAAAAACCAGCTCCTGGATTTATTGATTTTTTTGAAGTGTTTTTTGTGTCTCTATCTCCTTCAGTTCTGCTCTGATCTTATTTCTTGTCTTCTGCTAGGTTTTGAGTTTTTTTTGATCTTGCTCCTCTAACTCTTTCAATTTTGATGATAGGGTGTCAATTTTAGATCTCTCCTTGTCTCTTGTGGGCACTTATTGCTATATATTTTCCTCTAGAGACTGCTTTAAATGTGTCCCAGAGATTCTGGTATGTTGTGTCTTTGTTCTTGTTGGTTTCGAAGAACATCTTTATTTCTGCCTTCATTTCATTGTTTATCCAGTCAACATTCAGGAGCCAGTTCAGTTTCCATGATGCTGTGCAGTTCTGATTTAGTTTCTGAATTCTGAGTTCTAACTTGATTGCATTGTAGTCTGAGAGACTGTTTGTTATGATTTCCGTTCTTTTGCATTTGCTGAGGAGTGATTTACTTCCAATTATGTGGTCAATTTTAGAGTAGGTGTGATGTGGTACTGAGAAGAATGTATATTCTGTGGATTTGGGGTGGAGAGTTCTGTAAATGTCTATTAGGTCTGCTTGTTCCAGGTCTGAGTTCAAGTCCTGGATATCCTTGTTAATTTTCTATCTGGTTGATCTGTCTAATATTGACAATGGGGTGTTAAAGTCTCCCACTATTATTGTGTGGGAGTCTAAGTCTTTTTGTAAGTCATTAAGAACTTGCTTTATGTAGCTGGGTGCTCCTGTTTTGGGTGTGTATATATTTAGGATCGTTAGCTCTTCTTGTTGCATTGATTCTTTTACCATTATGTAATGTCCTTCTTTGTCTCTTTTGATCTTTGCTGGTTTAAAGTCTATTTTATCAGAGACGAAAATTGCAACTCCTGCTTTTTTTTTGCTCTCCATTTGCTTGGTAAATCTTCCTCTATCCCTTTATTTTGAGCCTATATATATCCTTGCATGTGAGATGAGTTTCCTGGATACAGCACACCAATGGGTTTTGGCTTTTTATCCAATTTGCCAGTCTGTGTCTTTTGATTGGGGCATTTAGTCTATTTACATTTAGGGTTAATATTGTTTTTTGTTTGTTTGTTTGTTTCTGAGACAGAGTTTTGCTCTTGTTACCCAGGCTGGAGTGCAATGGCACGATCTTGGCTCACCACGACCTCCACCTCCTGGGTTCAAGCAATTCTCCTGCCTCAGCCTCCCGAGTAGCTGGGACTACAGGCACGCGCCACCATGCCCAGCTAATTTTTGTATTTTTACTAGAGACGGGGTTTCACCTTGTTGACCAGGATGGTCTCGATCTCTTGACCTCTTGATCCACCCACCTCGGCCTCCCAAAGTGCTGGGATTATAGGCGTGAGCCACCGTGCCTGGCCTTAGGGTTACTATTGTTATGTGTGAATTTGATCCTGCCATTATGATGCTAGCTGGCTGTTTTGCCCATCAGTTGATGCAGATGCTTCATTGTGTTGATGCTCTTTACCATTTGGTATGTTTTTGGAGTGGCTGGTACTGATTGTTCCTTTCTATGTATAGTGCCTCTTTCAGGAGCTCTTGTAAGGCAGGCCTGGTGGTGATGAAATCTCTGAGTACTTGCTTGTTCGCAAAGGATTTTATTTTTCCTTCACCTATGAAGCTTAGTTTGGCTGGATATGAAATTCTGGGTTGAAAGTTCTTTTCTTTAAGGATGTTGAATATTGGCCCCCACTCTCTTCTGGCCTGTAGGGTTTCTGTTGAGAGATCTGCTGTGAGTCTTATGCACTTCCCTTTGTGGGTAACCCGACCTTTCTCTCTGGCTGTCCTTAGCATTTTCTCCTTCATTTCAACCCTGGTGAATCTGACGATTATGTGCCTTGGGGTTGCTCTTCTTGAGGAATATCTTTGTGGTGTTCTCTGTATTTCCTGGACTTGAATATTAGCCTGCCTTGCTAGGTTGGGGAAGTTTTCCTGGATAATATCCTGAAGAGTATTTTCCAGCTTGGATTCTTTCTCTTCATCACATTCAGGTACACCTATCAAACATAGATTAGGTCTTTTCACATAGTCCCATATTTCTTGTTGACTTTGTTCATTCCTTTTTACCCTTTTTTCTCTAATCTTGCCTTCTCATTTTATTTCATTGAGTTGATCTTCGACCTCTAATATCCTTTCTTCTGCTTGGTCAATTCGGCTGTTGAAACTTGTGCGGGCCGGGTGCGGTGGCTCACGCCTGTAATCCCAGCACTTTGGGAGGCTGAGGTGGGTGGATCATGAGGTCAAGAGATCGAGACCATCCTCATCAACATGGCGAAACCCCGTCTCTACTAAAAATACAAAAAATTAGCTGGGCATGGTGGCGCGTGCCTGTAATCCCAGCTACTCAGGAGGCTGAGGCAGGAGAATTGCCTGAACCCAGGAGGCCGAGGTTGCAGTGAGCCAAGATTGCGCCATTGCACTCCAGCCTGGGTAACAAGAGCAAAATTCTGTCTCAAAACAAAAAACAAAAAAACTTGTGCATGCTTCGCAAGGTTCTCGTGTTGTGTTTTTCAGCTCCATCAGTTCATTTATATTCCTCTCTAAGTTGTCCATTCTCGTTAGCAGTTTGTCAAATCTTTTTTCAAGGTTCTTGGTTTCTTTGCATTGGGTTAGAACATGTTCTTCTGGCTCACAGAAGTTTCTTATTACCCACCTTCTGAAGTCTGATTCTGTCATTTCATCACATTCATTCTCCATCCAGCCTTGTTCCCTTGCTGGTGAGGAGTTGTGATCCTTTGTAGGAGGAGAGGTGTTCTGGTTTTGGGTGTTTTCATCCTTTTTGCACTGGTTTCTTCCCATATTTGTGGATTTATCCACCTGTGGTCTTTGTAGTTGCTGACTTTCAGATTGGGTCTCTGAGTGGACATCTAGTTTGCTGATGATGAAGTTATTTCTGTTTCTTAGTTTTCCTTCTAACAGTCTGGCCCCTCTGCTGTAGGACTGCTGAGGTTCACTCCAGGCCCTGCTTGCCTGGGGTCACCTGCAGCAGCTGTAGAACAGTAAGGGTTGCTACCAGTTTCTTCTTCTGCTATCTTTGTCCCAGAAGGATGCCCGCCAAATGTCAGTCTGATCTCTCCTTTATGAGGTGACTCTTTGGATATATGGGAGTCAGGGAGCTGCTTGAGGAGATAGTCTGTCCTTTATAGGAGCTCAAGTGCTGAGCTCTGAGCTCTATTGTTCATTCAGAGCTGCTGGACAGGTACGTTTAAGTCTGCTGCAGCTGAACTCATATACCCCCTTTTTTTTCCCCAGGTGCTCTGTCCTGGGGAGTTAGGGCTTATTTAGGAATTTCCATTATGCTGCTGCCTTTTTTTCTGGGCTGCCCTGCCCAGCAAGGAGGCAGGCTAGTCACTGTCTGCCTGCAGAGGCTTTGCTGAGCTGCTGTGGGCTCCGCCCAGCTGCCATGTGAACTTCCCTGCAGTCCTGTTTATATGGGTGTAGTTAGAACTGCCTCGGCAATGGTGGCCCACCTCTGTAATGTTGGACTCTCTCTGTAATGGCGGGTTGCCTCAGCAACGGCGGGCTGCCTCAGCAAAGGCAGACTACCTCTGTAGTGGTGGAGTACCTCAGTAATGGCGGATGCCCCTCCCACACAGAGCTGGACCATCCCAGGTTCAGCTGTGCTTGCTGTGAAGCTCTCAACCCAGAGCATTTCCAGTTGCTTTTTTTCTTTTCTTTTTTTTTTTGTGGGGCTGAGACCAGCTGAGCCTGATCACCTGGCTCCCTGCCTCAGAGCCTTTTTTTTTCTTTTGTTGAATGGTCGACTCTCTCGCCTGCTGAAAAGGCGTCGGGATCTGTGTGCTTTCCCGTGCGGTGACCCACTGAGTTGGCTGAAACAGCGGCACCGAGATTCGTGGCGTTTTTTTTTTTTTTTTTTGCCCGGGAATCTCCTGGCCTGGCTCCCTGTTTCAGTCCCCTTTTTTAATCAGATGAATGGGTGACTGTGACTTCCCAGACCTCCACTCGCCAGACCCAGCCCAGTGTGTTTTGTATGGAGAACCGCCGCGCTGGGGCGCTGGCAAAACAGCTGTGCGGGCCAAAACAGCCACGTTGGCAACCTGTGGGGCTTCTCTGCCTGGGATTCTCCTGGTCTGTGGGCAATAAAAATCCATCTGGAAATGTGGCATCCACTCACCCTCTGTGCTTTCACTGGTAGCTGCAATCCTGAGCTGCTCCTAAGCGGCCATCTTGGATCTTCTTTCCCTCCGCTCTATTTTTGATAGGCATTTGGGTGTTTCCAGTTTGGAGTTATTATAAATTGTGCTGTGAACACTCTTGCAGTCTTTTAGGGAAGACATGGAAGCATTTTATACTGGATATATATCTAGGAGTGGAACTGTGAAATCTTATGATTTGTCTATGTTCAGTTATAGCAGACACTGCAAACATCATCCAAAATTATTGTACTATTTTACACTCCTAATAGCAATCAATGTATGTGTGATTCTGGTTGGTAACATGGTATTTTCTCTCTTTCTCATTTTTATCATTCTAATAGGTATATAGTGGTATTGCATTGTGGTTAAACTTGAATTGTAAAATATGCATAACAAAACTTACCATCTTAACCATTTTTAAGTGTACAGATCAGTGGAATTAATTCCATTCACATTATTATGCTACCATTACCACCATCCACATAAAAGTCTTTTCATCTTCTTAAACTGAAACTCTGTACCCATTAAACAAGAGCTCACTTCCTCCTTCCTCCACCCTTGGTACCACCATTCTATTTACTATCTCTATGACTTTAAGTATCTCATATAAGTGGAATCATATAGTATTTGTCTTTTTGTGACTGACTTATTTCACTAAGCATAATGTCCTCAAAGTTTATCCATGTCTTAACATGTGTCAGAATTTTCTTCCTTTTTAAGGCTAAATAACATTCCATTGTATGTATATACCACAGCTTGTTTATCCATTAGTCATGGACACTTGGGTTGCTTCTACCTTTTGGCTATTGGAAGTAATGCTGCTATGAACATGGGTGTGCCATATCTGTTTGAGTTCTTGCTTTCACTTCTTTTGTTTATATACCCAGAAATGAAATTTCTGGATCATATGGCAAATTTTTAAAAATTTTTTTGAGGAACTACCTATTTTCGATATTGGTTGTACCATTTTACATCCCACCAAGAGTGCACAAGGATTCCAATTTCTCCGCATCCTCACCAACACTTATTATTTTCTTTTTTTTACTAATAGCCATCCTAATGGGTATAAGATGGTACAAAAGATAATTTGCTTTTTCCTGGTGACTAACGCAGTTGAACATCTTCTCGTGTGGTTATTGATCTGTAGTCTCTTTTGTAGATTTTCCATTCAAGCCTTTGCCCACTTTTCTTACAGGTTTTCACTCTTTTTCCATTGTCCTGTAGTTTATTTACACATTTTGAGTGATTTGTATTAGTTTGTACTCACATTGCTATAAAGAACTACCTGAGACTGGATAGTTCATAAAGAAAAGAGGTTTAATTGACTCAAAGTTCCACAGGTTATACAGGTGGTGTGGCTGGGGAGGCCTCAGGAAATAAACAATCAAGGCAGAAGGTGGAGAAGCAGGCATAGTCTTCACATGGCGGAGCAGGAGAGAGTGAGTGAGTGAAGAGGGAAGTGATCTATACTTTCAAACAACAAGATCTTGTGAGAACTCTATCACAAGAACAGCAAGCGGGGAGTCCACCTATGATTCAGTCACCTCCCACAAGGGCCCCTCCCATGACATGTGGGGATTACCATTCGACATGAGATTTGGGTGGGGACACGGAGCCAAACCATATCCAGTACTTTGTCAGATGTATGTGTTGCAAATATCTTCTCTCATTCCGTGGGCTGCTTTTTCTAGTGGGATGTGGAATCAGTAGCTTACACTGTCTCTATAATTTTAAAAATCAGGCTTCAGTTCTACCTACGCCTAAGGTCTAACAGTACTTGGGTCTTTCCTATGAAACATTATTTTATTTCTTATAACTCCAGCCTCCATTAATTTTCACCATCTCTTCCCTTCCAGAGTGTCTACCATCTGATTTTGTGATCTAATGGTAATACAATTAGTTCGTATTCTTGTTTGCCCCTTACATATTCTACAGCCAGACCACATTGCTTAAGTGCTTTGCATGCACTGCTTTCCTGCCTGATTTTAAATCAGAGGGCAAGGACCTTTTTAATAAATAATATCCTTAGTACATACCAACAAGTACAGCTGTAGCAAGAGCTCAATACTTGTTATATGATTTGAAAAATGTTAATATTACAAGGAATATCTACTATCCACTAAAAGAATCAATAGCAAATAAATTGTTCAAATTAAATATTTTGTTAAAGAGGTCTTTAAAGCAGAGCCACATAAGTCATCAAGTCTAATCTCTACAACATAGAGGAATTGAAAGTGTTTCACTTTAACCTCCCCGGATTCTATCTGGAATTCCAGTTATTAACAGTCCTGAATACCACCTTCATTATCTACTTCATCTTGTTACTCACTCACTTCTAAAAATACTTACTTTTAACCTCAAGTTGGTAAAATTGGCCTACTCTCATGTTTGTTTATGCTTTTGTTCTCTGCTGGTCTCTTTGGTCAATGCACATCTATTCATATTATGAGTTTAGATCAGCCTGAAATCGTAAAGTGGGATAAAGCATCAACATGGTCTTTGATAGTCTTAGTATGTGCATAATTAGCTACCTAATGTAAGTTTCTTAGTAAGAATGGGGGTGCTTTAGATGGTGGTAGTGCTTACATTACCAAACGATTTAGACATCTATATATTTGACATTCACTTTTAAAATGCTTATAAATGCAACGCAGCCATTGTTCAATTTACACTTTTTTAAGTTCTCTATCAGGATGTTTGTGAACCCAGAAAGAATTTTCCCCAGAAATGATAGCTGAGTTTCATTGGATAAAAACAAAAGATTTTAAAAGCCTAATTTAATAGTTTTTTGGGGGAAAACAGCTACTTAATTAAATTTTATTACTTGTCTTCTGGGACTGAGATGAAGAAATATTAGACATGTAATCTCTTTGGGGGGTGTTTTGATGGATTGCCTGCATTTCTCTCACATGTCAAGATAACAAGATGGCCAGTGTTTTTACAGGCTTTGTGCCTTTACCCTTGGAATTCTACAAAAAACAAAACAACAAAAACCATCTCTCAAGTTGACGTGTAACTTTCTTGGAATGAAATGCTCAACATGTGTTTCCAGAATTCTCTTTTCTGCATCAAATCAGAAAAAAATAAGTCAAAACTCATAAGGAATTTTCTATCAGCTAGTGTGACATTTAGGGAGGTACAAGAAATCCCTGAAGCCTCTAGGGCACTATTTATTATTGCAGAAAAACCAGTAGAGCCATTTTCTATGACATGGCTAATTCAGTCATTATTACAATAGGGATGCAATAATTGTAAAGCATTTCCTCAAGAGCTTAACTCATTATGGAAAAGCACAACTGGATAAACCAGAATGCTTAGAGACCTGAGGTGGGATAGCAAAATGGATACTCTGGACAGGGCAGGGTCTGGTTGCACTTAGCAGAGGCTGATTACAGTACTTTAACCAAGTAAGGAGTTTATCCAATATAACAAGAGTCTGGGGGTAGGAAATATATGGACAGGGAAGGCACTTGAGGAAACAGGCCCCTTACCCCTCCTGCTTCACAATGCTCAGCACTTACAAATGAATGCTCCACTTTGACACTGAATCACAATCTGGACAAGAGAAAAGACAGGTTAAAAGTAGAAAGTTTATGCCAGCTGAGCAGATCTTTATAGAGATGTAGCTATCTAGAAAAAATAGCTTTCCATGAAGTAACTTTTGATCTAGTTTATTGCCCAGTGGACTAGATGACCACCCTAGCTGGAAGGGCATTTATGGAGGTATTTTAAATTATTTACTATTATCTGAAGCAAATTCATGATTCTCTTACAAGGAAGAAGAGTACATACTGGATAGACAAACCAGCAATGTCTTATCACATTTGATTAACTGAATTAAGTGCCACACTTCATATTTTAAATCTTTAGACATTTAAAAGAATGTATTTCATCCATTTCCACACAATTCAAAGTTCACCACACAGGTCATAATGAAGTTTTCTTTTGGTTATTGTTTCTCAACTTACCTGATATTTCAATAAGAAATGATAACTTATGATACAGCCACTTGATGGACAACTGCACAGTCATTAACAATGAAAAACGCGTAGCAAAAGATTTGCACAAGCACTTCACAAAAGTATCTAAATGACTAACGACAACATGAAAAATATATTCACATTTGTCATTGGAAATATGCAAATTAAATCCATAATTAAATACAATAATATACCTAACAAAATATTTAAAAGTAAAAACACACACAATATCAAGTGTTGGTGCAGATGTGGAGCAACTGAAATCCTCATTCAGAAATTATTAGAAAAATCTTCAAAACTTCCTTTTCCTGCCAAATAAAGAAGCAAATCTTGAGCAGAAAGCAGTGCTGAAGTCTGTATGTAAGCAGGAAAAATAGGGCTAGTCTGAGTGCAAATGCCAGTGGCAGCTCTGTGAGGAGCTGAACCAGATACTCCTGCATTTAGAGGGCACCACAGAGAGGATGCAAGTGCCCCCAGGTTGCTAGTACCTTGGACATATAGTAGAAGCAGATACAAACCGTTTTTGAAGAAAAGTGTCCTCAATTTAGGCCATTAGATTTCCCACAGATTAAGAGCAAGGAAATAGCATTCACAATCTTTAAGATAACCAAGTATACAAGGAGGCAAGCCCCTTTGGGTGAGACAGATTAGAAAAAACACATGACTTGTTTAGATATTGGAATTGTCAGATACAAATACAGAATACAGAATAAGTAAGAAACATTTAAAGAATGAAGTATGAAACCACAAAGATGGAGAAAGAGTATCAGGAATAACTGGGAAGATATGCATAACAATAAAATGGAACTTCTAAAATGAAAAATAGACTTTTAGAAATTAAAAAAACTCAATGTATGGGTTTAACAATAGATGAAACATAGTTGAACAGTGATCTGGAATACACAGCTGAGGAAATTAGCCAGAACAGAGCACAGAGAGGAGTAAGAAGATAAAAAAGATGAAAGAAGAGATATGCAGAACAGAAGAGGAAACAAACATACGTATTCTGAATTCTAAGACAGTAGAGAGAACTGAGAAAAAGGAATAATTGAAGACATAGTGATTGAGAATTTTACAGAAGTGATGACAGATACAAATCTATTTTTCTAAGAAAGAGAAACCCAAATGTAAACACATCATAGTGAAACTGTAGAAGAGCAAACACAAAAAGGTTCCAAAGTAGCCAGAGGAAAAGAGACAAATCATCCATAATGGTACAACAGCAATGCCAAAAACCAGGATGAAATGGAATAACATCTTCAAAGTGTCTATTTTGCATTGTAGATCCAACCCATTGTTGGAAGATGAAAGTGATATAAAGACATTTTCAGAGAAACAAAAGTTTATCAGCAAGAGACTTCTATTAAAGGAACTTCTAAGAGATGTACTTTAGAAAGAAAAATGATCATAGAGTGAAGATCTGAAATATGAAAAGGAATAGTAAAATACAAACATGTAAGTACATTATACACACATACATAAACATCTGTGTAAAATAGTGTGAACAGAGATGTCCAGATTTAAAACATTCTGAGGTCCTTGGATTGGGGGAGGTTTTAAGATACTGAACTTAAAACTTTATTATATTAAATATGCAAGGCAAAAGGGTAACACTAAAAGAATAGAAATTGATAGTATAAATTTGAAAAAAATATGGAAAAATAAAACACATACACATTTTTTAAAGGCAAGGAAGAAAAAAGCATAGAAAAAAATAAGTAATAAAATTAGTTCAAACAAGTCAAAATATATGTTAATAATTACAATGAATGTAAATGGAATAAACTTACCAATTAAAGGTTATATTGCCATATTGAAAAAAAAATCCAGCTATGTGAAGCTTATGAGACATAAAGAAAATTTAAGGACAGACAAAGGTGAAAGAAGAGTGGGGGAGATAAAAGATATATAAGGTAAACACCAATAAAAAGAGAGCTGGGATGTTACCTTAATATTTGACAAAATAAATTTTAACACAAAAAGCAGTATTGGTGATAAAGAGGGCAACTACTAAATGATAAAGAATAAATTCATCAGAAAGGAAAAAATATAACAATTAAAACTTCCATTTTCCTAATAGCCTCAAAATATAAAAAGCAAAAATTCATAGAATTTCGGAGTAAAATGGCCAAATGGAGAATTATAGGTACTCTTTTTTCTTTACTGTAAAAATCATAAATAAAGAGTGAATACATTCAAAAGATAACATTGTATTAGCTTGTGGGATTAAGGATGATTTTTCTCCATTTCCTAAACTTTACTGCTGTGATAATGTACTTTTTTCAAAAATGAAGTATGCAAGTGAAATTTTTAGATAACTAAGGGCTAATTGTGGTTTTACTAAATTTTGGGGTATTTACAGTCTATAGTTTTAGATCCTGCCCCTAATGTTTATCAGGTTGTATACATTTTATTTTATTTTATTTTTTTACATGAATAATGGAAGCACTGTGGTTTGTAGGTTGTATACATTTTAAAGATAATTTCTTGTTTGTGTTTTGCTAAAATTTCAAATGGTTTTACATGGACTCAAGTGGTTCAGACACCACTTGACTTACACATTAAAGAATGTGGCTTACTACAGTTTCTGCTGTACTAAAATAAAAGCATTCTGGAAAGAATGCATAATAATGCATTCCAAACTTAAATATGCTACTGATTGTTAATGGCAACATTAGTCTGGATATTTGTATCAACAACACAGCTACGACTTTTTAGACTTCTGCCCAGATATTACAGTTATTACCCTAGGGATAGTTACCGTCAAAAAAGTAGAGAAATATACAAATTGGCAATTCTTCTTTTTCTCACACTGATACTCCTTTGGACTTAAGTAAACCAATGTTGTTATTACTAAAGCTCAGTATTCTACCTCTATTTATACTTTCTGAAATGTGTGATAAGCAACAATTAGATGAAATAGGAAGAGATCACTGTACACAAATGGAACATAAAGCAGCATGCAAGGAAGCTGGCTCTAAAGAAAACAATCACAGGTTACTTTATCATAGTATTGAAAACCGAGACAGCAAATGGACTCTTTTTGAATATATGACCTAAAAATTGAAACTGTAAAATTTAATCTATTATACAGAATATATTTTTTCATAGTTGTGTAAATTTTACTGTTTGCAATTCTGGAAAAAATAACATGTTGGAAAAGTAAACAGTAATTTAAAATGTATTATTTAGAAAAATATAGAAAAATGGCAGGAATTCTAAATTTTTGTGACTATTTTACCCAATAAATGTGTTTTAGAATCTTTTGAGATTTGAATTCGAAAATACTGTTAGTCAAACCCTTTCACTGTTTAAAGCCAACAATAAAAGAACAGGAAAAGAATGTAGTTATTTCCAGCTCTGTGCTACAACAATTAATGACGTCTAGTAATTATATCTTAAAACCTTGGGTAAATTAATAAAAATTCAACATACTTCATTATCATCACTTTATTTTTTCTATCATTACCTTTTTGTTTACTGTTTCAATTTGTTGAATTATATTTACAATGAAAAGCACAAGCATAAATGTACAGCTTGATGAATTCTCACATAGCATATCTATGTTACAAATAATCTATTAACTTTTAAGATAATACAATGCCATGATCAAAGGACTAAAATGATCAACACCCACCACAAAAGGCAGAGTCATAAACAAGAACAATTAAGTGTAATTAGGTGGGACACACATGTACAAAAAATGAAACAATTTTGGGCTCACATTTTATACCACACAGGTATTCTGCATCTTTAGAACATGAGAAAATACACAGTCTCTGTCTGATAGGTCTCTGACTTGGGGTTCTTTTACTGTACTTTTTTTTTTTCCTCTCTCCAGCAGCTGAACATTGCAAAGGAGTCAGCAGAAAAAATATAAAATTTCAGAACCAATTAGACTTTTTAAAGCAACATTCTTGGCTTTTCTAGAGATACATTCCTTAATCCTCTTACAAATCGTGACCTTACACGATAACTTTAAAGGTGAACATCTACTTATGGATGTTTTGGTGCTTTCTTTCCCTTAAGTGGCAGATGGTTTCTTTTAACCTAAAATTGAAGTCGTTGGGGAACTCCTAATTCCACGTCTAGTCCTAGTGTCCAGAGACTACCAAAGATGATACGAATAGCTTCTCAGGCACTCTACCCACCTTTTACCTTTGTTAATACAAATATTTCCCAGAAGATCTGGGTCCCGAAATTATTTTACCCTGCAGAGCAGAAATGTTATGATGTTCATTTAGTGAACTCTTCCCTAGTTTTTAATCTTTGCATTTTCTGCGTATACTTCAAGCCACCAGTAACTTTCCCAGTTACCAAGAAACAGTTAACACAGGTTTGTTTTGTTCGGAATTTACGAGCCATTTAACCACACAAGTGATTAGCAACTTTAAGGGGGCTCTTCCAGGCAAACAATCCACAGAATGCGAGGCCCCTGGTACCCAAATGAGGCAACAATGAAAGATCGGCGAAGCTCAGCAAGGTTCCTGAGCGCCACGGACGCCAGCTCTGATTTCAGGTTTCCGGAGTGCGCCTGCGGGGCTGCCTTTATGACCGAGGCGCAAGAGGGGTCCAGGAAAGAGGGTACCCTTAGGGACCTGAAGATTACCGTGGGCGACCCTGCCACCAGCCGCCCCCACCACAAAGAAGAGGAAACGCTCCGCATCCCGTCACCAGGGCAACGCTGCAATCCGACACCTTAAGATTCCGCATCCCCGGCAGCGGATACAAGAGAAAAGCGCATCGCAGCCCGGCCGCGGGGCTTCAAGTCGTCTCCGCTACCGCTGTTCCCGGGGTGCTGAGAGCGACGCGGGAGCCACCCACTCCGCAAACCCGAGGTCCGAAGCTGAGCCATCCCTTGGAACGCCACCGCGCCCGGCCGGCGCCTCCCGCACGTGGCGGCCGTGATTGTCCCGGGGCGGTATCCCTCCGCGCCCCCGCCTCAGTCTCCCCCCGCCCTTCCCGGGACCCTCCGTGCCCGGGCGCCGCGGAAGGATCGCACGCACGCGCGCGCGCACGCCTCGCCGTGTCCGCGGAGAACGGAGGGCGCTGCGGTTAGGAACAGCAGCCGCCGCCGCCGCCGCCGCGGGCACAGCAGCTCCGCAGCCTCCCGCCGCTGGGTAATCAGCCCCGCGGGTGCGGGCGGCCGGGCGGCCGGGCGCGCTCTGAGGCTCGCCCCTCACCGCTGTACCCGCGTCCTCCCTCCTCAGCTCCTCGGGGAGGGGGGCGGTCGGTGCCTGCGCAGAGCCGCCTCCTCCCCGCCCCCGCCCCGCCTCCCCCCGTGCTGCCGCCGCCGCCGCCCGCTACCGCCGCCGCCGCCGCCGCTGCGCCTGCTGCTTCTCGCCGTCCCCGCTGCAGTGCGAAGGGCTCGAAGATGGCCGGTTGGCAGAGCTACGTGGATAACCTGATGTGCGATGGCTGCTGCCAGGAGGCCGCCATTGTCGGCTACTGCGACGCCAAATACGTTTGGGCAGCCACGGCCGGGGGCGTCTTTCAGAGCATTACGGTGAGGACCAGTGGCGGCCGGGACCCTGGTCCCTGCACCGGAGCGGGGTTGGCCGGCCGCGGGTGCGCTGCAACATGGAGGGTCGAGCCCGCAGGTGTGCGAGGCAGCAGGCGCTGAGGATGCGGCTGCTGGGCGGGCGGGGAGGCCGAGGCCCGGGGACGCCCCCTCGCCTGGGGCTGCGCTGACAGGCGGGGGGCGGCGGCCGGACTCCTCGCCGGCCCTGGCCGGGCACCCTCGGCGTTCTCAGCGTCAGTCCAGGTGCCCGGGTTGGGGGAGGGGGCACGCACCGGCCAGGGCTAGGGTAGGGGTTCCTTTTTTCCGCCTAGTGCGGTTCCCCTAAGGTTCTGTTGAAGCCATGAGGTTTACTATGCACGTCCTGAGGTGGAAGCGAGGGTCGGGGATCCGGGCTGAGGAGCGCGGGCCCCGGGTGGAGGTTCCCCAGGCTCCCTGGCCGCCTCTTGCTTCTCGGACAGCGCGCCGCCCGCGCCTCCGGCTGTGGGAGGCGGCGGCCCCGGTCCGGCCCCCGGGATTCTCGAAGCGACTTTGCGTAGGTTTGCCGGTGTCCAGGCCTCTGGGGCTTGCGAGAGATGTACGCCTACCGCGTAGGTGGATTCGTGAATCTCGACTTCAGCTCTAGCTCTATAGGTTGTTTTTTTTTTTTTTTTTTTTTTTTTTTTTTTTTTTTTTAATTCTCCAAGATGGCGAACTGCCATTGATTTCTCTCCTTCTCATATGGAGATTCATCGATGTACGGTTATCCCTAGTTACGCAACATAGCTCAAAAGAGGGGTGCTTTTCGGGGGCTTTCAATAATTGTGAAGACCTGAAGGACACTTCACTTCTCCAAGTCCCTCCCTCTTTAGTGGGGGTAGTAAAGGAACTAATACAGATTTATGCTTCACATTGCCTGATTTTTTTGAGACTTGATGGTTTTGACTTGGTTGCAATATGTTTGGGGAATATTTGCCACTAAGCCTCCAGCTTATTGTTTTGCCTATTTCTGCCCAAGGCTGTTTCTAAAATTGTGATAATTGTGTTAAATATGAGACCATTTCCTTAATTACTTAGCACCAAGCTCCCTTCCCCTTAAACCCCAACATTCAGGTACCCTCTAACGGGTGCTAGTTATTATTTACCACTTAACATGGTTTAAAGTCTAACTTTAGAACTCAGTACTTGATAATAGTACTTTAAGGTCTCGTATACCGGCAGTGGACTACAATTCTTGTAGGAAATTGGCATCTGGTCATCAACTTTTTTCCTGCGGTCCTCTTGTCTTTGTGTGTGAGTTCCCGCTGTCTGACTAGGAAGATTGCGGGAGTGTGCTTGGAAATGGCTGGGGCCTGCTATGACTCTGCAGTTCTGATGGGGGCGACGCCTTCCTTCTTATTCATGGAATGTTAGAATGCACGTTTTCTCCTTTCCGGTTCTGGTGGCTACCTCAGTTTCTTTCCCAATCTCCCTCCATTTTCTCTGTTTTACTGTTGCCTACTGCTGTAGGTGGAATCCACTTTGTATTTCCCCAGAAAGAAAACTGATTACTGAGATGAGAGGGGAAGTTGGAAGGAAACAGGAGTCGTGGCTAGAAAAATAGGAGGGAAATATGAATTGGAAAAGCACTGATGTCTAGGGATTGACATCCATAATATCATCAGGAATATTTCTAGCTATTCCAAGCAGAGAAGTGAACAATCAAAGAACAGGCTTTATTTCAGGAGACTTTGAGGCAACTTTAAATTTGATGAAACATGATTGACTGTAATGTGACTGAATATGATAGACCATCTGTGTTCAAAGAGTTGATGGCTGAATTTTTACGGTTACGTGAACACTTTCAGTTGACTTAATACAGTTTATAAGTAACTCTTAAGTTTGCACTTTGTCTAGTGTCAACTATTTAGAGTTTCTTTGTATAGACTGGTCCTAAGGTTAAGAGCTGACACTGATAACTGAAGTCAAATCAAATGATGTAAAACATGTAATCATATCGGATTAAGTAATTCTTTAGAAAAGACTGAATCTTGGTTTTACATTAGTGAAATGTGGCTCCCTCGCGGTGGTAGTATAAGCTTAGCACACAGCCTTTCCTGTTACATCAAGCCCTGAAAGGAATTAACTGCAACTTCCATTTCTTTTTTCTTTTTTCTTTTTGGTGGGGGGCAGCCAATAGAAATAGATATGATTGTAGGAAAAGACCGGGAAGGTTTCTTTACCAACGGTTTGACTCTTGGCGCGAAGAAATGCTCAGTGATCAGAGATAGTCTATACGTCGATGGTGACTGCACAATGGACATCCGGACAAAGAGTCAAGGTGGGGAGCCAACATACAATGTTGCTGTCGGCAGAGCTGGTAGAGGTAAGTAAGGTATTCTTTTGGTTAAAAGTTGCATGCCACATTACAACTTACTAAGCAGTTTCTTTTAACATTTTGATTAAAAGTTAGTCCATAATGGCTATTAAGGTGGTTTTTGTGATCTGCTCAGCATTGTGAAGCACTGCTTTAGTTTTTACCTACTCTAAGCATCTACAACCTGACCTCTTAGATCCTGATTTTGTTCTAAGAATATTCGTATCAACTCACTTTCACCTTTATTAAACTTAAAAGTCTCTTAAACTGCTTGACATGTCAAATGATAATCCTGTGGTGTTTCAGATTGTTAAGTTGTTCGAATCACTTGGTTATTTTAGTCGGTTTCAGTGCATGTTTGACTTCTGGATCTCTCTCCTTTTTTTTCTTGCTTGTATTCTAACCATTTCACTAAGCATAAAGAAGGAACAATTAACATCAGTTCATTTTTCAGTTAGGAACTTTGCTGGGGAAGAGATAAATAATTAGATGAGAATTTTGGAGTAAGTTGTCCATTCACTGAAATATTTTCAAAGATTTCGTGTCTGGGACTTAGATTTGAAAAGGAGGAAATTACATTTAGTTTGTATACTTGGTCCAAAAATTCAGGTGTCTCCAGATTGTTGTCAACATTATAGGAACTCTTAATTGCACTAAATAACTCTCCCTACTTTTTCAAAATAAACTTCTGAAATTGAGGTTTGTTATGACATCTAATTGATTTACAAATACATTTAAATGTGTTAACGCATATGAATATTTTGTAAGTAGAGTGCTTCTGTAGCCTCCTATAGCTGACTTGGCACATCTAATTTTAATAACAGCTTTACCATATGAGGGGACTTAAAGCTGCTCTGGGTTATAATTTAATGCTCTGGCTCTACCAGCTCCCTGTGATTATCCTAAAAGTTACTCTTATTCTGGTGTGAGTTGATGTTTATAAATATTTATAAGAAAATTAGATAACTTTGAAATAATGACAAATCTCTTTAAACCTTAGCTGCACTCAAAGATAAATATGCTAAAAAGAAGCGTCCAACACAAGAAACCAGAATATTTTATACCATACAGCACTACTGACATCTAGTGGTAGTGAATATAAAATTTGACATATACATATATTTTGGGTTACAGACCTTTGAACTGCATCATAGAAGAGCAATTAGAAATCGTAAACCAATTTTTTTAGACGCAATCTTAAAAAAGCCTAGTATAGTAAAGTTATCAGTAAGCACACACCTTAAATACATTTAATTTGGCCTTTTCTGAATGATACTGAATACGCTACTTAAAATTGGATCTTCATTTTCCTTTGGAAATAACAGACACATTTAGCCTCACTGGTAAAACTTAATAGTTTATACTTATCAAGCTTGTTAAAATTTGGGGAGTTTGTAAGTAAATAACTCACCAAGTTTCTTAAGTTTATATTTTTGGGGCAAGTAATGACATGTACTTGTCATATCAGCCAGAATATTTTTGCCCTAAAATAGAAGACAAATGATCACTTTTTTTTTTTCTCTAACTAGTGTAAAGATAGTTGTATAGAACTTTTGCTTGCATTGATGGGGGCTTCCAAGATACAGTCAAGTTTATTATTTTCTGTTTAGTATATTACTAGTTTGAGAGTTCTTTTTGGAGACCTAATTGAGTTCAGTGATTGGCAGTTCATGGAAAACTAACTTAATGTTAACTTATTAATCGGGGTTCTGTCTGCTAAAACTTATGTGACTTTCTTGATTAACACTTCTTTTGAAACACTTTTCTTCTTTCTCTTTCAGTCTTGGTCTTTGTAATGGGAAAAGAAGGGGTCCATGGAGGCGGATTGAATAAGAAGGCATACTCAATGGCAAAATACTTGAGAGACTCTGGGTTCTAGCTGCTAGGCAGACTGTTAAGTATTAGGGGAAAATTGCTCTTAAACTTTCCTAGCTATAAGCTTAAGTCTTAATTCTGGAAATTTTATTAGCAATGCAGGGTGATGGGGTATGAACCTGTGTCTCCTTTGTATCCCTCTGTTGGTGGGGAAAGGTGTCTTTCTTTCTGCCCTCCCCTCCTTGAATAATTCTGTTCACTTTTGTTTTGTTTCCTTGTGTACTCCAGCATTGGTTATAGTCATGGGAAAGGAAGGTGTCCACGGAGGCACACTTAACAAGAAAGCATATGAACTCGCTTTATACCTGAGGAGGTCTGATGTGTAAGCAGCCTCTCCCCATCTACCTAGCAACTGTCTTCATCAACAACCCCAATTATGGTCACAATGCTACCAAACTATAGACGGTAGCTAATTTTTCTTTACCTATTTTCTAATGTCATGATTCCTGTTTGCCCAATGGATCATTTGTATGTTAACCACTGTATGTAACCAACCTTTATCTGGCAACATAATTGCAGCACAATAATGATTTGCATGATACCTTGAAATTGGGGGGAGGGGGCATGCCAAGTTGGGCATCACTTTGTCTTAGCAATTAATGGGATATTGATTACTAAAATAAGTTAATATTAAGCAAGGTGCCGGTTGTACAATCTCTGATCAATGTCTTTTCAGCACTTTGAGCATTTACTTGGCTCATTTAGTCTTCCTTTTGTAGCGCATGGTTGGGAGGAAAAAGTGCATGCATCTTTCCTTCACTCTTCTTTTTCCCGCCCCCCCCCCCCCCCCCCCCCCGCCGCCTTTTGCCCTTGGGCATTTGGTTTGCTTCCATCTTTTTTTATGCAGTGCCTGTTTTTTTTTTTTTTTAACCAATTAATATCCTTTTTGTTGATGAGCTATTGAGAGCTGCAGTAGTTGCTTTTAGTATTGTTGTTGCACTTGAGTAGAGACAAACCTTTATTCATAGTGTCTACAGGACATATGAAGAGTGCAATGGCAAAACAAGAGCAAAAAGCACTTCCTCCCATGACCTTACAGTAACCATACTGATTGAATCCCCAGGGACATTCCATCATTGCAATAGCTCAGACTTTTGTTCCTGTCTTTTTCTTTGCACACCAGCTCTACTCTTTAGTAAAATTGTAAAAGGCTGCCATTATGGACATTAGGTATCCCAACATAACCATCTGGAGTGTGTCCAGTTTGTTCTTCATAGGACCAATTTTTATTTGCAGCTTGAGTTTTTATATAAAGTTGCATTATTGTGGACTTGGCTGTCTTGTGATGAATTTTTTTCATATGTATTCTGTGCCATACTATTGTTAAAATGAACTGTTGCTATTGTGAGATGGATTTTAACTGACCTATTAAGGGTTTCTTTCGAATGGCACTACTTTAGGGACATTCTAGTATTTGCTTCTATTGTTTGGGCCTTGTGGATAATGTACAGATTTAAAAACAAATCTTGTTGCTGATTTGTCCATTTCTTTCCCTGCACTTTGTTACATCTGGGATACAGTCTAACTCATCTGATTTAATATGCATTTAAAAAAATGCCATAACTATTAAACACCTTGTTTACAGACAGATGAAATAAATTTATTCCAACCAAATACTCTAGACTCCTGTTGTTTATATACATTTTTAGCTTATGTTAAAAGTTGATTTTTGACACAGTGGGAATACACAGAATAGGCCAAAGTCTGCTGCAGGCATAAAACTTTTAACAGCATTCGGCTGATGGCTTACTTCATTTCAAGTAATATTACAGATAAAATAAGTGCCTCAGAATTTCTTTTTGATGTTACATGTAACTTTCAGTTATTTTAGGCTCATCTTCAGACATACATGAGAAACTTGACTTACCTGCTAGAAAATAAGTATTTTCCTCTTCTTGCTGGTTTCTAGATGTGAAATCTAATAAACAGTAAAGGGAGTACCAAGAAGGGTTTCTGCACTGTTTTGGATTTTTCTGTGTTGAAATGTCATATGGCTTTAGATTTGGAGGCTGTGTTGGCAGACTGAAGTCAGCCAGCTGGGGCCCTCCCACATAAGAGCAGAAGACATTCCTTAGGCACCATATAAGATAATTGGGGTGCTTTTGCATTTTTTGGCTTTGTAATGACATGTTGACCATGGCTATCTTATAGGTTTAATTTCAGAGCCCATAAAATCCCTGATATGTATTGAAGTTTAGTAAATATGTACATTTATGGCTATTTAGATAAATCATTATTAACCAGCAACTGCCAAACAGATGCTTATAAAAGCCAGGGGTGCTCAAAAGTTAATGGGTCTCAGTAAAACTGTGGAGCTGGTTATAATGTAGATTATGGACTTTGGGTTTCCACCCTGGAGATGGAGATTCCATAAGCGCAGGAAATCCCTTTTCAGAAACAATCACTGACTGGGTCATTCTGACATTTTTAGTGGTGTATATACTGCCTTTTGAGAAACGATGGGAAAGGAATAGGAATCTGTCTTAAAATATACTATGTATAATGAAAATTTTTTTCTTTGACTAGTTGGGCATTGATTGTGAATATGGTTGTACATATAGGGATGTAAAAGTATGGAAGATAAAGGATTTGGGGCTTTTTTGGTAGTTGGACATAACCTAGAAATTGTAAAACTGTAAAAAAAACCTGGTATCAGTTTCTTGACCTGTTAGGCTAAAAGATTGGGTAAATGAAAATTTGGTGGTTGAGCTGTGATGATTTGAGATTTTACAGTAATACACATTCTCACTTGTAAAGAACTGTTAGGAAAACTAATTATAGAAACCAGTGACCAAAATTCTGAAACTCTTAATGAATTGATCTGTAAGTAGGTGAGGGGGCAGTGTGTGTGTGTTCAGAGAGGAGGTAGTGGAGTGGAAGGTGGTAAAGAGTGACTGTATCATTAAAATAGTATATAATGAAACTATTCATTGGCCCTCTACCCACAATTTCATTGGAAAAATATGGAAATATATACATGTGTGCTTTGCTTTGTACTTAGTTCTAGGAATTTAGCATATGGAAATGAAGCTACACAAATTTGTATACCAGAATGTCCCATCACACAGCATTACTTTATCAGACTTGGAAAACATCTACAAGGTTTAGCTTTTTAAGGGGTATGGTTTGAATAAAATGATTTTATGTCCATAGGACAAAATAGTCATTGAAGAATGACATGAGAATGCTTACCAATGAATGTTAATATGATATAAACATGTCAGATGATACTTCACATACATACAGTATTAATATGCATGTATTTTACATATGTATTTCTGAAGGCAGTATATCTCTGGAGTGAATGTTTCCATGTGACTGTATTTTGACTTCTGTTTTAATGTTACTTTTGTAATCAAGAAAATTTTAAATTTGTTTTTTAAATAGAAATTGGATTTTAATTGTACATACTGTCCTATTCTAAAAGCTGTATCATGAAATTACAGAACATTTCAGGTGAACATTAAGAGAACTAGCAACAGTCCTAGCCAATGCTGCTAAACGAGACACTTCATAGATTTTCTTTTGTATATATTTATATAATATATATGTATATATATATTTATATATATATATAAATTTTATTGCACTTTAGGTTCTGGGGTACATGTGCAGAACATGCAGGATTGTTGCATAGGTACATACATGGCAATGTGGTTTGCTGCCTCCATCCCCCCATCACCTATATCTGGCATTTCTCCCCATGTTATCCCTCCCCAACCTCCCTATCCCCCGCTCTCCCTCCCCTATTCCCCCGCAACAGACCCCAGTGTGTGATGCTTCCCTCCCTGTGTCCATGTGTTCTCACTGTTGACCCGCCTATGAGTGAGAACATGCAGTGTTTGATTTTCTGTTCTTGTGTCAGTTTGCTGAGAATGATGGTTTACAAAGGACACTAACTCATCGTTTCTTATGGCTGCATAGTATTCCATGGTGTATACGTGCTACATATTCCTTGTCCAGTCTATCATCAGTGGGCATTTGATTTGGTTCCAGGTCTTTACTATTGTAAACAGTGCCGCAGTGAACATATGTGTGCATGTGTCTTTATAATAGAATGATTTATAATCCTTTGGGTATATACCCAGTAATGGGATTGCTGGGTCAAATGGAATTTCCATTTCTAGGTCCTTGAGGAATCGCCACACTGTCTTTCACAATGGTTCAACTAATTTACACTCTCACCAACAGTGTAAAAGTGTTCCTATTTCTCCACATCCTCTCCCGCATCTGTTGTCTCCAAATTTTTTAATGATCGCCATTCTAACTGGCGTGAGATGGTACCTCAATGTGATTTTGATTTGCATTTCTCTAATGACCAGTGATGAGCATTTTTTTCGTATGTTTGTTGGTTGCATGTCTTCTTTTGAAAAGTGTTCATGTCCTTTGCCTGCTTTTGAATGAGTTTGTTTTTTTCTTGTAAATCTGTTTAAGTTCTTTGTAGATTCTGGATATTGGCCCTTTGTCAGATGGGTAGACTGCAAAAATGTTTTCCCATTCTGTTGGTTGCCAGTTCACTCTGATGATTGTTTCTTTTGCTGTACAGAAGCTCTGGAGTTTAATTAGATCCCATTTGTCTATTTTGGCTTTTGTTGCCAATGCTTTTGGGAACAACTAAAAGTAATAATTTGGAATTTCAAAAAAAATTTTTTTTTTCCATAAAAACTCTAACATAAAGGAACCAGGTCCTTGTTCTAAACTTTGGAGTAAAGACTGAGGGAATACAACATCTAATACGTAGTTACCCATTACTGTGACTTTTTTTTCCCCTTTTCCTATTTTAAAATATTGTTTTAGGTTTGATGTTTTTATTATTTGACAATTATTTTGAAGGCTGTTACTTACTGTGCATTTGTGTGCCAGATACTTAACTCAATGTTTTGTCCTCATACCCTAACTTGCTAAATGAAAATTTTGCAAATGACTGTAAGGTTTGAATGAAGCAACCGAGGTTCGAATGAGGCAACTGAGGCCAGTTACTGGAATAAAGAAATTTAATCGGCTCCTGGGCGAGGTTCTGCCGTCCGACAGGAGGGGCCGGAGAAGTCACGCAGACTCCTCTCAGAGGTGGGGTTTTATAAGGAGTGGAGGCGTTTGATTGACGGTGGGAGAGCAGGACGTGGACGTGACAAGCTGCTATTGGCAGGTAGGCGGGATTTCTGGCGCCCAGGGGTAGTGGGACCTGGACGGGACAAAATGCTATTGGGCAGGTTCCGGTGGGGCTTCTTTTGAATTTTGGCGGGGTTTTCCAACGGCGGACTAGGTGCTGAGTGCAAAGCCTAGTGTTGAGTGCAGATTTGAGTGCTGAGTGTAGAAAGTTACATGGCGGAGCTAGGTGCTAAGTGTGGGGCTTGGTGCTGGGCGTGGAGTGGTGACATAGTTTCTAGGCGCAGAGAGGGGTGGGCATGTCTGAGCTCCCGGCGAGGCGACTGGCCTTACAAATGACCAAGCAGGTTTAAAAAGGTTAGAGCCATACAGTTACCTCAAATTCCAAACTCTGCTTAACTAACTACCATGGTAACTAACCTTTGATGTCCTGTTTCTCAGGCATGTGGTTATTTTTTTTTTATAAAAAAAGAGGGATGAGGTATCAGTAATCATATCAGTAGAAATTATGAAGTAT
Source organism: Aotus nancymaae (assembly GCF_030222135.1). NCBI lineage: Eukaryota > Metazoa > Chordata > Mammalia > Primates > Aotidae > Aotus > Aotus nancymaae. The sequence goes on along the minus strand of NW_026988431.1, from coordinate 43,459,506 downwards.
CATTTCTACTTTGGAAAATAAACGGTTGAATTCAACGTCAACTGATATCAATAAAACTAGGGAGCTGGTTATAATACTGATCATCATCAGTTGATGTTGAATTCAACCGTTTATTTTCCAAAGTAAAAATGCCTATTTTTTTTTCCTGATTATGAAAATTTTTAAAAGGGCAACTTAGAAAGTGAAATTTTCCCTTGATACACCATAATTTACAACAGGGTACCAAAATGTACACTGTTTATTTTTTTTTTTTTGGAATAATTTTGGCAGCAGTGTAAACTTTTTTTGGTAGATTACCTAACTGCAGGTGAGTGGTCAGTTACCTTGTATAAAATTCTAAGGTGATGTGATTTTTCTGATCTCAGTCAGTCATTATCCCTTTATAGGGTGTGTGTGTGTGTGTGTGTGTGTGGCTAATATGGTAAGTAATACTGTTGAACAAACATTTACTGGATCTTAAAGTGGAAAACATGTTTATTAACATTCAAACTCCCTTCATACAAGGCCATATAAAAATTCTTAGCATTTTGATTATACATTAGTCTACATTTTCTACATAGTTACAATGATGTATAATTTAGCTTTTCATAATACATTGTTTCAATATATCATTAGTTCTGTTAAACATAAGTCACTTACTTTCAAATCCAATACTTGAACAGTTTCCTATGTACATAGTAGCAGGGCTAATTAGCATAAGATGCTATTTATTAAGAGGTATATGATCTGAGTATTAACAGTTGCTGAAGTTTGGTATTTTAATGCAGCATTTTCTTTTTGCTTTGATAACACCACAAAACCCTTAAGGATACTGAAATTTAGTAAGTAAAGTTCAGAAACATTACTTTAGCTGCTGAATGAAATCTCTACATAACACTATAGTAATTAAAATGTTAAAAAAAAAAAAAGTGTTGAAATCTGCACTAGTATAGACTACTCCTGTCAGGATAAGAGTGCTTTGGAACAGAAAGGGAAAAGACAGCTTTGGGTTTCTTTGTGCTGATAGGAAAGGCGCTGAATTAACTTGTTGGCAGGTTGGGTAAATGCCAGAACATACTCCAACTCAACTCTAGGTTAAACTTTATGGAGGTGGAAGCTGGGTTAGTTCATGCTAGGTGGCTGTAGCACTGACCTCATGTGTAAAACGCAAAACACTTAAATACTGTGATCTAGGTCTTAATTGCAAGCTATACTGAGGATTTTTTTTTTTTAATGTTTTGGCTATACTTGCATTCCGAAAGAAGAGCTGAGTTGGTGCTTGAGTTACAGCACCAGTCTATTAGTGAATGAAGTACACTCTTGCAGATGATAAATACCAGATCAAAAGTCCTGTTTCAGTAATTTGATTAAATTGTAGAATACTAAAAAATGTTATTTCTACAGAAATCTTTGAAGGGAGCAAAAAAAATCGAATTACAGTATATACCTAAATATTTTAAAGGGAAATGAACCAATCTTCTTCTGAAAGTCAAACAGTATTTGCTATGTTGTAATCCCGTTCACCATTAGACTGCAACTGGACCACTACATCATGTTCATTAATTTCATTTTCTGCATCACTGCTATCGGTATCTTCATTGTCATCTTCCTCATAGTCTGAAGATTCTGTCATGTTCTGATGTGAGCGGGATTCTGACAAAGCCCCAAAGGACTGGGCACTGACAGAAGCTAAAGGTCTAAGTAAAGGGGTGTGTTCTGTCACTTCATTTTCTTCTTGACTACTATCTGTGTCAGAGTCTGAATCACCTTGAGAAGGAACAACTTTTTGCTTGCACACTGGACAGGTTTTTTTGGTTTTAGTTAGCCAAGGGTCTACACACTTGCAGTGATAAGCTGTTGAAGCAAAATACACATCTTTAGTTAGTATGCTGTGGTTGAGAATTTTATATTTAATCTCCTGCCTTATTCTGTATGTATCATGTAGGGAAAGGAGAAGAAAGTTTATAATTTTTAAAAATATACCTACATCCTTGAATGAGACCACTACTTAGTACAGGGCCTGGCTTATGGTATGCTAATAACTATTTTCTGTCTCTTCCCCTGGAATATGGAACCTAAATATAAATTGCTATATGTAAACTCGAAGCAGTATGTAATTACTCGTACCATGGGAACAGGGAAGGATTCTCAGCTTGTCTCCATCTTCATACTCATCCAGACAAATGGCACATACATCATACTCATCTCCTGTAACAGAAAACAGAAAATATGTAAAAAGTATTTTTTCACCTTTCAAACTCTTCAGGTTAGTCTTCTTCAGTCAGTTATTGCCTTATTATCTTTGAATGATGCCTTTTTGCAGACTCAAGGATCTGCTTAAGACCTGAAGTTTCAATTTAAGTAATTAACATTTTACCTAAAATAATTAAAAATAGATGTCAAATTTGTTTACCTTATCTTCGCAAAATATGTTAATAAGAATCATAACTATATCAGTGTTTTACCTGACCAAATGCTAGTTTTGAAATATTTTATGCCACAGAACAAAATTTCACTATTAAAAATTTCAAAGTCTCTGGGTCATTTTTAAAATAAAAATGGAAACATAAGAATGTACTCAAATGTTTAACTATATTTAGCAAATAAAAACAGATTTGAAATGTGTCACACTGGGCTTCAAATCTCCAACATTTATGAAGCTCTCTGGTGCATGGCAAGTTGCTTAGTGTTTGCTATCCAGTTCTTTGTAAGTAAAGATTAACTTACCTTGTGGCCTTGTGGGTTATAAGGATGAAATGAGCAAAGGGCCAGACACATAGGTACTTAATAAAGGGTATGTACTATTAATGTTGCCTTTTTAATTAATTGTCTTACTGTGCAATTTACCACTTTTATAATCATCATAGAGGTTTATTAATTCATAGCTCTTTTTGGAGTTCTATGTTTTCTAAGTTTTTAAGGGAACTAGTAGTTTTTTAAATACAGCAGCTTTTTCAGTTAATAGTGGCTTAGACACCACTGTGAGTGCTTGAAAGCACTTTTGTGAGCTTTTTCCATTAAATTAGTATGTTAGATAAAAACTTACAAAACTGTTAGGGAACAAAAGAGAGTTAAATTCATTACCTATCCCACACGGAGGGGTAACAACCTTGGAAGACATACCAGAAATAAAACCATTATCTAGATAGGATGAACATGACACAAAAAGGTACTGATAGTTCTTATGAAACAATCCCTTTAATGTTCTAGTCATTTAAAACAGCACATTCAGGAGGAGTCTGAAATAGAAAGCTTTAATGAAAATTACTAATTTTTGTCCAGTATCTTGAATTTGGTTACTGTAGTATCTAAATTACATTCTGTAATAAATGCATGTGTGCCTATGTTAGAACCTTGTGTGTGGAATTTGGTGAGACTTACTTTGAGTCACATCACCTTGTGAAAATGCCTTCTAGACTGTGGCTCAAAGCTGTGCCAAGGCTTTAAGGCTCTTTTTATTGAGGTAGGGTGATTAGTGTGTATTATCCATGTGAGCCCAATGTGATCACAAGGGTTTTGAAAAGCGGAAGGAGGAGGGAAGAAAGTTCAGAGTCGGGCGATGTGGTTACAGATGCATGGTAAGAGAGATCAACTACTGGCTTTGAAGAAGGGTCACAAGTCAAGGAATGTGAGTGACCTTCAGAAGCTAGAAAAGGTAAGGAAATGGATTCTTTCCTGGAACCTCCAGAAAGGAACACAGTTCTGCTGACACTTTGGTTTTGGCCCCATGAGACCTGTGTCAAACTTCTGAGCTACAGATAATATATTTTTGTTGTTTTAGGGCACTAAGCTTGTGGTGATTTGTTATCACAGTAATAATAGGAAACTAATACAGGAATATTTGTCTGGTTATCTTTAACTGTATGGACTTGATGCTTTGGAGTCACTGAGCTTTCTTATCCTTTGAATTGTTTCAAGCAGTAGATTTATATTAATCTCCCATATTTTCTTGCCATAGCACTTACTTTGAAGATGACAGGTCAAGATTTTAAGGTACAGTTTGTGATCATGGACCAAACTGGAGCTTAGTACTCTGTAGAGAATTAACCTTTATGGACTTGGACTTGTGATGAAAAGGTAAAGCATACATTAGAATGTTTAGGGTTCCCATCCTGGTCCTTTTATTTATTAGCTATGTAACCTTTTGTAAAACACTTACCTTTATATTTCAGTTTTCTCAAAGGTAAAACACAAGTATTAACATAATTATGTATTAGGGATGTTGTAAGGATTAAGAGATAATACAAGTAATTTTACATGGTGTTTCATACATACAACTCTTAACCAATTTTTACCTAGTAAAACTAGCTGATAGTCGTACTTGCTTATCACATGGTAGACAGCTATGGCTAGAAGGCTATTCTCTAACCAACCATATGCTTTTGTCTCACCAGATGATCAAGTGCATGCTTAAAAAAGGCTAGCAGCAGTGGTCATTGAGCCTGTTTGTTTTACTTAGGGTAATTATATAATTTAGTTAAATATTCAGCAGTTTATAAACTGTGAGTGTAAAAGACTTCTAGTTTTATTTGAGAGCTAGGTTGAATGTATTAGAAACACTTTTAAAAAAAAAGCTAGTTGCTCCCCTTAACTCAACCCTAGATCCAAGATGGCCAAATAGGAACAGCTCTGGATTGCAGTTCCCAGTGAAAATGAAGAGGGTGAGTGATTACTGCATTTCCAAACAAATTTTTACTGCCCGCAGACTAGGAGATTCCCGGGTGGAAAAGCGCCACAGGACCCAAGCGTGGCTGTTTGATCTGGTGCAGCGGGTCTCCACGCAAAAACTCAAAGCCGGGCGCCTTTTCAACTGGCGACTGGAACGCCTGGGAGGCAGAGTTGCCCGTTCAACTGAAAAAAAGGGTACTGAAACAGGGAGCCAGGCCAGGAGATTCCCAGGCGGGAAAGTGCCACGAGCCCCCAGTGCAGCTGTTTCAGCCGGCGCAGCGGGTCTCTGCACGAAAACTCACACAAATCCAGGTGCCTTTTCAACTGGCGACTGGAAGGCCTGGGAGGCAGAGTCACCCGTTCAACTGATAAAAAGGGGACTGAAACAGAGCCAGGCCAGGAGATTCCTGGGCGGGAAAGTGCCATGAGCCCCCAGTGTGGCTGTTTCAGTCGGCACAGCGGGTCTCCACACAAAAGCTCACACAAATCTGGGCGCCTTTTCAACTGGCGACTGGAACGCCTGGGAGACAGAGTTGCCTGTGCAACTGAGAAAAAAGGGGACTGAAACAGGGGGCCAGGTGATCTGGATCGGCCAGTCCCACCCCGACAAAAGACCAGCAATCTGAAATGCTCTGGACTGAGAGTTTCACAGCAAGCACCGGTGGACCCGGACAGTCCAGCTCTGGAGGGGAAGGCATCTGTCACTACTGAGGCGGTCTGCCATTACAGAGGCAGACTGCCATTACCGAGGCAGTTCTGACTATACCCCTATAAACAAAACTGCAAGGAAGTTCACACAGCAGCTGAGCAGAGCCCATGGCAGCTCAGCAACGCCTCTGCTGGAAGACTAGGCTACCTCCTCACTAGGCAGGGCATCTCTGAAAAAAGGCAGCAGCATGACAGAAACTTATAAATAAAGCCCCACCTTCCTGGGACAGAGCACCTGGGGAAAAAAGGTGATTATGAGCTCTGCTGCAGCAGATGTAAACGTTACCTGCCCAGCAGCTCTGAATAGAACAGCGGAGCTCACAGCTCAGCACTTGAACTCCTATAAAGGACAGACTGTCTCCTCAAGCAGCTCCCTGACCCCCGTATATACAAAGAGTCACCTCATAAAGGAGAGTTCAGGCTAACATCTGGTGGGTATCCTTTTGGGACAAAGATATCAGAAGAAGAAACTGCCATCAACCCTTACTGTTCTGCAGCCACTGCAGGTGACTCCAGGCAAGCAGGGTCTGGAGTGGACCTCCAGCAGTCCTACAGCAGAGGGGCCTGACTGTTAGAAAGAAAACTAAGAAGCAGAAAGAAATAACTTCATCATCAACAAACAGGACGTCCAATCAGAGACCCCATCTGAAAGTCACCAACTACAAAGACCACAGGGAGATAAATGTACAAAGATGGGAAGAAACCAGCGTAAAAAGGATGAAAACACCAAAATCAGAACACCTCTCCTCCTCAAAGGAATCACAGCTCACCAGCAAGAGAACAAGACTGGATGGAGAATGAGTCTGAATTGACAGAAACAGGCTTCAGAAGGTGGGTAATAAGACACTTCTCTGAGCTAAAAGAACATGTTCTAACCCAATGCAAAGAAACTAAGAACATTGAAAAAAGGTTTGATGAAATGCTAATGAGAATAAACAGCTTAGAGAGGAAAATACATGGATTGATGGAGCTGAAAAACAACACAAGAACTTCGTGAAGCATACACAAGTTTCAACAGCCGAACTGACCAAGCAGAAGAAAGGATATCAGAGATTGAAGATCAACTCAATGAAATAAAATGAGAAGGCAAGATTAGATAAAAAAGAATAAAAAGAAATGAACAAAGCCTCCAAGAAATATGGGATTATGTGAAAAGATCTAATCTACGTTTGATAGGTGTACCTGAATGTGACGGAGAGAATGAATCCAGGCTGGAAAATACTCTTCAGGATATTATCCAGGAAAACTTCCCCAACCTAGCAAGGCAGGACAATATTCAAGTCCAGGAAACACAGAGAACACCACAAAGATATTCCTCAAGAAGAGCAACCCCAAGGCACATAATTGTCAGATTCACCAGGTTGAAATGAAGGAAAAAATGCTAAGGGCAGCCAAAGAGAAAGGTCGGGTTACCCACAAAGGGAAGCCCATCAGACTCACAGCAGATCTCTCAACAGAAACCCTACAGGCCAGAAGAGAGTGGGGGGCCAATATTCAACATCCTTAAATAAAAGAACTTTCAACCTAGAATTTCATATCCAGCCAAACTAAAAGTTTCATAAGCGAAGGAGAAATAAAATCCTTTACAAAAAAGCAATTGCTCAGAGATTTCATCACCACCATGCCTGCTTTACAAGAGCTCCTGAAAGAAGCACTAAACACAGGAACAACCAGTACCAGCCACTCCAAAAACATACCAAATAGTAAAGCGCATCAACACAATGAAGAAACTGCATCAACTAACAGGCAAAACAACCAGCTAGCATCAAAGTGGCAGGATCAAATTCACACATAACAATATTAACCTTAAATGTAAATGGGCTAAATGCCCCAGTCAAAAGACACAGACTGGCAAATTGGATAAAAAGACAAAACCCATTGGTGTGCTATATCCGGGAAACGCATCTCACATGCAAGGACACACATAGGCTCAAAATAAAGGGATGGAGGAAGATTTACCAAGCAGATGAAGAGCAAAAAAAGGCAGGAGTTGCAATCCTAGTCTCTGATAGACTTTAAACCAGCAAAGATCAAAAGAGACAAAGAAGGACATTACATAATGGTAAAATGATCAATGGAACAAGAAGAGCTAATGATCCTAAATATATATGCACCAAATATAGGAGCACCCAGATACATAAAGCAAGTTCTTAATGACTTACAAAGAGACTTAGGCTCCCACACAGTAATACTGGGAGACTTTAACACTCCATTGTCAATATTAGACAGATCAATAAGACAGAAAATTAACAAGGATATCCAGGACTTGAACTCAGACCTGGAACAAGCAAACCTAATAGACATTTACAGAACTCTCCACCCCAAATCCACACAATATACATTCTTCTCAGCACCACACCACACCTACTCTAAAATTGACCACATAATTGGAAGTAAATCACTCCTCAGCAAATGCAAAAGAATGGAAATTTTAACAGTCTCTCAGACCACAGTGCAATCAAGTTAGAACTGAGAACTCAGAAACTCACTCAGAACCACACAACTTCATGGAAACTGAACAACTGGCTCTTGAATGTTGACTGGATAAACAATGAAATGAAGGCAGAAATAAAGATGTTCTTCGAAACCAACGAGAACAAAGACACAATGTACCAGAATCTCTGGGATACATTTAAAGCAGTGTCTAGAGGAAAATATATAGCAATAAATGCCCACATGAGAAGCAAGGAAAGATCTAAAATCAGCACTCTATCATCAAAATTGAAAGAGTTAGAGGAGCAAGATCAAAAAAACTCAAAACCTAGCAGAAGACAAGAAATAACTAAAGACAGAGCAGAACTGAAGGAGATAGAGACACAAAAAACACTTCAAAAAAATCAATAAATCCAGGAGCTGGTTTTTTGAAAAGATCAACAAAATAGACCACTAGTCAGATTAATAAAAGATAAAAGAATAATCAAATAGATGCAATAAAAAACTATAAAGGGGATATCACCACAGATTCCACAGAAATACAAACCACCATCAGAGATTACTACAAACAACTATGCACATAAACCAGTAAACCTGGAAGAAATGGATAAATTCCTGGAATCTTGCATCGTCCCAAGCCTAAACCAGGAAGAAGTTGAAACTCTGAATAGACAATAACAAGGGCTGAAGTTGAGGCAGCAATGAATAGCCTACCAACCAAAAAGAGCCCAGGTCCAGATGGGTTCACAGCCAAATTCTACCAGACGTACAAAGAGGAGCTGGTACCACTCCTTCTGAAACTATTCCAAACAATCCAAAAAGAGGGAATCCTTCGCAAATCATTTTATGAGACCAACATCATCCTGATACCAAAACCCAGCAGAGATTCAACAAGAAAAGAAAACTTCAGGCCAATATCCATGATGAACATAGATGCAAAAATCTTCAATAAAATACTGGCAAACTGATTGCAACAGGACATAAATAAGCTTATCCATCATGATCACATAGGCTTCATCCCAGAGATGCAAGGCTGGTTCAACATACACTAGTCTATAAACGTAATTCACCACATAAACAGAACCAAAGACAAAAACCACATGATTATCTCAACAGATGCAGAGAAGGCCTTCGACAAAATTCAACAGCCTTTTATGCTAAAAACTCTCAATAAACTAGGTATTGATGGAACGTATCTCAAAATAAAAGCTATTTACGACAAACCCACAGCCAATATCATACTGAATGGGCAAAAACTGGAAGCATTCCCCTGAAATCTGGCACTAGACAAGGATGCCCTCTCTCACCACTCCCATTCAAGATAGCATTGGAAGTTCTATCCAGAGCAATCAGGCAAGAAAAAGAAATAAAGGGCATTCAGTTAGGAAATGAGGAAGTCAAATTGTCTCTGTTTGCAGATGACATAATTGTATATTTAGAAGACCCTATCATCTCAGCCCAAAATCTCCTGAAACCGATAAGCAACTTCAGCAAAGTCTCAGGATAGAAAATCAATGTGCAAAAATCACAGGCATTCCTATACACCAGTAACAGACTTAAAGAGAGCCAAATCAAGGACGAACTGCCATTCACAACTGCTACAAAGAGAATAAAATACCTAGGAATACGACTAACAAAGGATATAAAGGACCTCTTCAAGGAGAACTACAAACCACTGCTCAACGAAATAAGAGAGGACACAAACAGATGGAGAAAAATTCCATGCTCATGGTTAGGCAGAATCAATAGCATGAAAATGTCCATACTGCTCAAAGTAATTTATAGATTCAATGCTATCCCCATCAAGCTACCAATGACCTTCTTCACAGAACTGGAAAAAACCACCTTAAACTTCATATGGAACCAAAAGAGAGCCCGCATAGCCAAGTCAATTCTAAGGAAAAAGAACAAAGCAGGAGGCATCATGCTACCTGACTTCAAACTACAAGGCTACAGTAATCAAAACAGCATAGTACTGGTTACCAAAACAGAGATAAAGACCAATGGAACAGAACAGAAGCTTTGGAGGCAACGCCACACATCTACAACCATCTGATCTTTGACAAACCTGACAAAAGCAATGGGGAAAGAATTCCCCATTTAATAAATGGTGTTGGGAAAACTGGCTAGCCATGTGCAGAAAGCAGAAACTGGACCTCTTCCTGACACCTTACACTAAAATTAATTCCAGATGGATTAAAGACTTAAAACATAAGACCTAACACCATAAAAACCCTAGAAGAAAACGTAGGCAAAACCATTTAGGCAAGGACTTCATGATTAAAACACCAAAAAGCATTGGCAACAAAAGCCAAAATAGACAAATGGGATCTAATTAAACTCCAGAGTGTCTGCACAGCAAAAGAAACAATCATTAGAGTGAACTGGCAACCAACAGAATGGGAAAAATTTTTTGCAATCTATCCATCTGACAAAGGGCTAATACCCAGAATCTACAAAGAACTAAAACAGATTTACAAGAAAAAAACAAACCCATTCAATAGTGGGCAAAGGATATGAACAGACACTTTTCAAAAGAAGATATATATGAGGCCAACAAACATGAAAAAATGTTCATCATCACTGGTCATTAGAGAAATGCAAATCAAAACTACATTGAGATACCATCTCACACCAGTTAGAATGGCGATCATTAAAAAATCTGGAGACAGATGCTGGAGAGGATGTGGAGAAATAGGAACACTCTTACACTGTTGGTGGGAGTGTAAATTAGTTCAACCATTGTGGAAGACAGTGTGGCAATTCCTCAAGGACCTAGAAACAGAAATTCCATTTGACCTAGCAATCCCATTACTGGGTATATACCCAAAAGATTATAAATCATTCTATTATAAGGACATTTGCACACGAATGTTCACTGCAGCACTGTTTACAATAGCAAAGACTTGGAACCAACCCAAATGCCCATCGTTGATAGACTAGACAGGGAAAATGTGGCACATATACACCATGGAATACTATGCAGCCATCAAAAACGATGAATTTGTGTCCTTTGTAGGGACATGGATGAATCTGGAAACCATCATTCTCAGCAAACTGACACAAGAGCACAAAATCAAACACTGCGTGTTCTCACTCATAGGTGGGTGTTAAACAATGAGAACACATGGACACAGGGAGGGTAGCGTCACACACTGGGGTCTGTTGGGAGGAGAGGTCGGGGAGGGATAACATGGGGAGAAATGCCAGATGTAGGTGACGGGGAGGAAGGCAGCAAACCACATTGCTTATGTATGTACCTATGCGACAATCCTGCAGGTTCTTCACATGTACCCCCCAAAACCTAAAACGCAATAAAATACATATGTATTTTTTAAAAAGTGCTTAATAAGTGTTATTTTTGTTACTATTAGCACCATGCTAGAAAATTCTGTTGCTTAGTTTGGTTCTAAACTGGGGATGATTTTGCCCCTCACTCCCCAAGGACATCTGGTGATATCTGCAGACATTTTTGGTTTTCATAACTGAGAGTTGTTGCTGCTGGCATCTTATGGTCCAGGGATGCTGCTAAAGATCCAAAAATATACTGAACAGCCCCCTAAACCATCTAAATGTCAGTAGTGCTGAGGGTGAGAAACCCTCATAGAAACCCCTGTAGGCTAACAAAACTTTGCTAGTTCACTAGTGGATAAGATGTCAGAAGAAGTTGTGGAAGAAATCAGATTTATGTCTGTTACATGAAACAATAGGACACACTTCTGTCTGGAATGTGTTTGGCACTGTTGTAGAATAGTTAAAGAAAAATTTAATGAAGGTACTTTTAAAGTAAATCTCATCAATCTGGGAATGTTAAAACATGTAGGTGGACAGAACTTGTCTCCCCACTAAACTTGTTCATCCATGATTTTTCCCCACTTCAAGCCCCAAACTTTGGCTCATCAGATAGAGCAAAAGCATTGGCCCTTCGTAACAGGACTCAGACAGAGTCCTAAGCAGCCAAGGCAGTGGCATGAACTGATCAGGCCTAAGAATATCTTTGATTCTTCTTTTCCTTAGAGCCTGCATACAATCTGTCCCCAGATCCTGTAAACTTTTTAGTGCAAAACATATCCTGAATCTTTCCCCTTCTCTCCATCACCTCAGTTACTCTGGTCTAATAGTCTAGATTATGCTAAGAGCCTCTTCTCTCGTCTCCCATCTATTCCTGGCCCATGTAGTTTTTAGCAGCCAGAGTGATCTTTTAAAAATGCATATCACATCATGCCATTCTAACTTAGATGGCTTCCCTGAGAATAAAATCTGACCTCCTTATTATGGCCTTCATATAGCTCTATATGATCTGATCCCCTACCTCCCCCTCCTGTCTCATTTCATACCAGTCCACCCTTCATGCTTCATCCATGTTGGCCTTCTTTCAGTCTTTGAATAAATATGAAAGTAAGTTAGATGGGAACCTGCATTTGGCCAGGCTGTAACAAAAACATTTGGATATAAAATTAAATTTAGAAAGAGGAATCACCATTTCTAAACATGGCTTAAAACTGAGCTAGCTAATCTAGTCACAGTGCAGACAAACTGGCGTAGAGCTTAATTGTTCAATTCTATACCAAACTAGTCTGGGTATCAAGTAAACCAAGAATAGGTTTCCTCAAAGTAAAAAAAAAGAGATTGAAGATCCAAGGTCAAATACACATAGATTTCACTAGTGATAATGACTTTACATATGTATTATAAATAATCTGCCCAGGGATGATGCATCATTGGATTCATGAGTTGGCACTTACTCGCAGCTTCTGCCAGTGAAGAAAACGATAGCAGCTTTTTTTCTTAGTATTGATTTCTTTCTAATTGCCTTGTAGTCCAAGGGTGTGTTTGGAATGAATAGCAGCTTTTTTTTTTTTTGTAGCGAATAAAAAACAAATGAATATTATTTTTTTCTCTGTACCAGTTCCCAAGAAATCTCAACAAAATAAAACAGGGTAAAATATTTTTAAAGCCAAATTTGCCTGAGAACTCTTTCTGATTATTTCCAAACCCTGGGCAAAGGAACTAATATTTATTATTAAAGTTAGATTAAAAGCTGCTAAAATGTAGTTATAAAAAAAGAAGTACTTTTAATAGCTATAATTAAAGTTAAAAATTATAAAAATTAACTATTGCTCCATTTTATGAAATCTACTAAAATTCTATGTTGCTTTTTCCAGTCTCTGAAATCTTTCCCCTTCTGTACATATTATTTTTTAAAATCTCAATGATTAAGCCATAAAGGAAAAATGCCTGGTAACTTAAAATGTCAGATATGAAATCCACTTGTCAGATATGAAATCCACTTTTATCATTTATAGTTCAGAGATCTGGCTGTTTTAATATACTAATGGGGCAATGGAGACAGCTCCCAGAGAGAGCTGCTTAATAGAGGGACTGTTAAGTGAAAACATAAGGCTTTTCCATCTGTTAGAAAACAGTATGTGGTAACCAGTTCTTATGGTTAGATACATTAATCGAATGACACAGGAAATACAGGACACTACATTTTGCTAGAAGAGCTATTTTTGAGGAAAAAAATGAGTAATGAAAAAATTTATAAGGATGCTAGCTGCTTCAAAAGCCAGAAAACAACTCAAAGGCTATTACTGTTTTATATGTGCTAGAAATGGGTAAGTGAATACTTAAACTGTTTAAGTATTAATCAGCATGAACATTTCTGAAAGAGCTTCAAAAGTGAAGATGAATAAGACAGGAGGATTTAAGATCCTGTCCCCAAAGTATGGTAGATATGAAAGTTTACAGATTATTATATTCCAGTTGTTTTTAAAGGTTTCTGTGAATTGTATTACAAGCTATACCAATGGAAGGTATTTCCAAATGCCAAATTCTTTTTGGTTCATTGGCAAATATTTCCAAAACAGAAATACTTTTTAACACAACAAAGCAGTTGAATACTACAATAGTTTATTTTATTCTTTTTCTGTTTTTTTGCAGGTGGGGAAGGAGAAAGTGTAAGGGTGGGAATTTTATAGTAATACAAATGCTACATAGTCCTCTAGCATTTCCACTAATTCTAAGCCTATAGGAATTCTTTTAAAGACTTCCATGGCTTCCATGGTACTATGAGTGGTATGAAAAGTACCCACAGAGTGTTCTACACTGCCCTCTGTGTGTTCAAGTACATGCAGTAAGGAGACAACTGCAACAACCAAAGGGATTTTTTTTAAACATCTACGTATATACCTTGTCAAAACCATTAGAGCATGCCAGAACATGGTATAACAAATAAACCTTTTACTTAAGATGTCAAATCTCATGATCACCAAAAAATTCTAAAGCAAAAATACAGCTAGCCCAAACTTAACTGTTATTGAAATTTCAAGTGTAATGGTTTTATTTTCCAACTGCTTCATGATTTTGGCAATCTTCTCTCTTTTTTTAATCATAAAATATGTTTAATGACTGAATTTTGATGACACTAATATTTTATTTATGGTTTTTATTTAAGAGGTTGTTTTGCTTTTATAATAATAGTTTCTACTTTGTTGAGTTCTATGTGCCAGGCACAATTGTAGGCATTTTTCATAAACTGATTTAAATCTCTCCCACCACACACCTTGTGAAGTAGGTACTATGTAGTTACATTTACACTTGAATGGTTGTTCAGTGAGGTTAAGAAACGTGTACAAGGTCACACAGCCAATAAATGGGGGATCTAGAATTCCAGCCCAGGTCTGTTGGGCTCTAAAATCTTGGCACAGTCTTAACTGTTAGGTTGTATTGTCTCCTAGGTTATGTATGTAGAATTTTTGGTTATATTTAAATATTCACCTTTGATTCACAGTAAGAAATACACTTAAGCAGCTACCTATTTACTTAGAGATGAAAATGTTTCCAAATTCATAAGCCAGAACACATTTTTCTTCAGATATTTAACACAGAGAAGGGATGAAGACCATTTCTTATTCCCCTCTCCCATGGTTTCATATTTTTATAAACATTTCTAGAGTGCTACACAATAGCAGCTATATTCTGCAACTTTAATTAAAGGTCAAACATTTCTTACATATTCTGATGATGGAATGATAGTGCATGCGCTAAAACAATTAGATGACTCCACCAAGGGAAAGAGCATTACGTTAGCAACTCTTCAGGGGAAATGTGTTAGTGAATTATTTCATGAATGGAGTAAGAATAAAATGATTGTCTTAGAGGCCATAAATAAATCCATTTAAGTTAAAACTCAAGTCTAGGAATTGATATCTGCTTTGGCCAAATTTCATTTTGGGTAATCTAGCTTTAAAAAAAAAATCTAACTTTTCCCTATAGTATTTTAAATGGTCATTTTATATTACTTTTATTGGTTCTAACTTGGTTGATATTATCTATGCCGATTAACCCAAAACCTTTCTGAATAAAGATTATCATCCTCAAAAGAAAAACGAATGGCAAATATTGTGCCAGATCTCAAGTACTTAAAAAGCATTTCCTTGTACTAAGTACAGAAGGTTCATTATTCTTCTTTCATTATTCTTTTTCAGGCCACTAGGAAATGAGAGTGTACAACACCCTTCCAGAGCCAGCTTCAACAAACTCAAATTTATGTACATCCTAGAATACTAGTGTGTTCCAATCTAAAACTTGTTTTTCTTTTCCTTCATATAAAAGAAATTAAATTTTAAAAAACCGTCCATCTCAGGTATACTTGGGGTACTGGGCCTACATTATTTTTGCATAAAGCCGAATTGCTTCTAGATGACTTCCGCTTGTTGATTAGATTTGTTGCAGCTCTCAGAGTGGCAAAGGTGACTACAGAAAATCATACATAAAATATCCTTCTAAACAGTGCATACAAATCAATAATAAAATAATATGATCCCAATAGAAATGTGAACAAAGGGATGCCAGGTTACAAAAGCAGAAATTATGGGTAATTTACCTTGTTAATGTAGAATATGATGAAATGAGTATTATCATATACTGCTAGTGGACTTGAACTTTCAGCTAATTAGTTTGTCTCAAAAATGGTCTTTCCCTTTCTCTTTGACATAGTGAGTTAAAGAAGAGAAGGAGAAGTAGGGGTGGGGTGGGGGGAATGACAAGAAAAGGAGAATGGGAAGAGTGAAAGCCATGAAATGGTAGTGACTGAAAAGAGTAGGGTAGTATTTACAAGATAGTGTTTGGAGTCGGGAAGTTGAATTGCAGCCCTGCCACTTACCTTTAGCTGGCTGTGTACCCTCAGGTAATTTACTTAACCTTTCTAAGTCTCATTTTCCTTATCGGTAAAATAGACAGTACTTTCCTAATTAGGCTGCTCTGAAAACTAACTGAATTCATGTATGCAAAGTACACTGTTTGCTTTTATACTACATAATAGTATGTGTTATATGCTTATAAGACCTGAAATGCAAAATTATCAAAATCTGATTTGGTGCAGTGCCCATCCCAATCCATCTTAATCCCAAATAACCCATTTGATACAAAGAACACTGACTTCAGTGGAAAGAGGCATGGTTCTCCTGAGCAATTACAGCTACAGGCAAATTATAAAAGAGTGCCATGATACAGATCAACCTATAGCACCAACTCTCTCAGTCTCCTTCAGTCACAGCAGTACAGACCTTAGGATCTTTATCTCTGGACATGCAGTAATAAAATAGTTCCTTTTCAAATAACTCAGGAAAGCACTGATTTCTTAGGACCTTTAGCCATGGTAGTAATTCCTCACCCAACCTGCATCCTCAGTTATTTCATTGCTTTGTGGCCCTTCTGAAAAGTATTCCTTTAGAAGAACTGAGAAATATTCCCTTTTCTGACAGACGGCAGATACAGAGTCACAACTGAGCAGAAACCCTGAGTAGGAAACCACCACAAGAACCAGTACTGGCAGCAAAGCCTGAACTGTAATAAACAAATTGCCACAGACTCAGTGTGGACAAGTTTTAGAGTTAAAAACTTCCAGGGGACCCAGTGCTTTTGTGAGTTTTACCTCCTGGAGCTCCACCAGGAAAATCTCAGGTATTGGGGGTAGTCAGGAGACACATTCTATTCTGAACAAGGCCTTCCCCCAAGAAAAAATATTTTACCAGATCATAATCTACTGTGGTTTTAGAATCTAACTGACCAACTCCAGGGCAAAAACCAACTCCAGCCAGCTCTAACTTTCTATGTGGAACAGAAAATACCCAACTCCAGCTCTCTCCAGCCATCTGGTCCCACCTAATTCTGGGAAAAGAAGTGAAGGTCACTTGTGAAGTTCAGACCTAGGGCCACAGCCTCACTTAAAGACTCTAACAGGCCAAGCATGGTGGCGCACGTCTATAATCCCAACACTTTGGGAGGCTGGAGTGGGAGGAGCAGTTGATAACAGATGTTCAAGAACAGCCTGGGCAACACAGAGAGACCCCATTTAAAAAAAAAAAAATTAGCTGGGCATGGTGCTGTGTGCCAGTAGTCCCAGCTCTGAGCACAGGAGGTAGAGGCTGTAGTGGGTGAAGATCATGCCACTGCATTCTAGCCTGGGTACCAGAGTGAGAGCTTCACTCTGTCCTAATTTTTTTAAAAAGTTGATATATAATCATAAAATTATAGAATGTTTCCCTTCCCCTATACCTCACTACCACAGGACTAATGGTCTATTTACTGCAATAGACTAATTTACAGTAGGTCTATTTACTACCAATAGACTAATGGTCTATTTACTGCAATTCTTTCCACCCAGTACATCATGTCCAACTTTGAACAAAAAATTAACAAAGCATACTAAAAGGCAAAACCACAACTTGAAGAGACAGAACAGGCATCACAAACACAGTCAGATATGGCAGGAATGTTGGAATTATCAGATCAGGAATTTAAAACAACCACAGTTAATATTCTAAGGGCACTAGTGGAAAAATTAGGCAACATGCAACAATGGTTGGATAATGTAGGCAGAGAGATGGAAATTCTAAGAAAATTAAAAAGAAGTGCTAGAGATCAAAAACACTAACAAAAAATGAATGCATTTGATTGGCTCATTAGTATACTGGATAAAGCTTAAGAAAAGTATCTCTGAGTTTAAAGCACATGTCAGTAGAAACTTACAAAACTAAAAAGCAAAGAGAAAAAAGACTGAAAAAAGAACAATATCCAACAATGTGGAACAACTACAGAAAATGTAACATATGCATAATTGAAACATCAAGAAAATTAAAAGAGAAAAGAACAGAAGCAATAAATAAAGTAATAATGACTGGGAATTTCCTGAAACTAGTTTCAGACACCCCACCACAGATCCAGAAAGTTCAGAGAACACCAAGCAGGATAAATCCTAAAAAAAGCAAGAAGAAAAAATAAAGGAAGAGGAGCAAAAAGAAAAAAAGAATGAAGAAAAATGAAGAGAATCTGAGGGACTTACAGCATCAAATAGAAGAAAACGTGTATTATGGGAACCTCAGAAGGAGAATAAAGAAAGGGGTAGAGGACCTATTTGAAGAAATAATGGTCGGAAATTTCCCAAATCTGAGAGAAATGGATATATAAATTCAAGAATCTCAGATAATTCCGACCAGAATAAATCTAAAGGGATCTACACTGAGACATATCATCATATTATAATTAAACTGTCTAGTGACAGAGATCTTGAAAGCAGAAAAAAAAAAAAAAAAGCAAGTAAGTACATACAAAGGACCTCATATTAGATTCTAAGCAGACTTAGCAGAAACTCTGCAGGCTAGGAAGTGGGGTGATGTATTCAAAGTACAGAAAGAAAAGCAGTGTCAATCAAGAATGCTATGTTTAGCAAAAGTGCCCTTTCAAAAAAAAAAAAAAAGAAATTAAGACTTTCCCAGATAAAATTTGAGGGAGTTTATCATCACTACTAGAAATATTCTATAGGAAATTCCAAAAGAGCACCTATAAGTTGAAGTGAAAAGATGATAAACAGGAACAAAAAAACCATACATTAATAAAAACATAAGTCCCAGGTAAAGGTAAATAAATAGACAAATATAGAACCTGTATGATTGTAATGTAGGTGAGTAAATCACTTATAAATCTGGTATAGAATTTTTTTTTTTTTCTAGACAGGATCTGGCTCTGTCACCAGGCTGGAATGCAGTGGCATGATCTTGACTCTCTGCAACTTTTGCCTCCCAGGCTCAAGCCTTCCTCTTGCCTCGGTCTCCCAAGAAGCTGGGACCACAGGCACTTGCCACCATGCCTAGCTAATTTTTGTGTTTTTTGTAGAGCTGAGGTTTCACCATGTTGCTCAGGCTGGTCTTAAAACTCCTGAACTCAAGTGATCCACCCACCTTGGCCTCCCAAAGGGATGCAATTATAGGCATGAGCCACCACCCCTGGCCCAGAATTTTTTTAAAAGCATAAAAAGTAATTATCAATCTATATTAAATGATGAGCAATGTAAAAACAGGCAATTTGAGTGATCTATAATATAAAATGGGATGCAGAGAGACATATAAAGGAGCATGCTTTTTGTATGTGATGTTAATTTGTCAGTTTGAAATATTTAAATATTTAAAATTTGTCAGTTTAAAATAGATCATTAGAACTTTTAAGATGTTTTATGTAATTGCAAGGGTAACTATGAGGAAAATACCTGTAGAATACATACAAAGGGAAATAATGGAATCAAAACATCACTAGAAAAAAATAAAAAAATAAACACAGCGAGAGGAAAGACAAAGCTATAAGACAGACAAAAAACAATGAACAAAATTAATACTAAGTCCTTTACTATCAGTAATTACTTTAAACATAAAAGGATTAAACACACCAAAGTAATACTAAATCCTTTCCTATCAGTAATTATTTTAAATGTAAAAAGATCAAACATACCAAGACATAGGTTGATTGAATGGCTAAAAAATTTGAGATCCAACTATAAGCCGCCTACAAGAAACTCATTTTATATCTAAAAACACATGGGCTGAAAGTGAAAAGGTGGAAAAAGGTATTCTATGCAAATGAGAAACTGGAGAACAGGACTGGCCATACATATATATATCAGACAGAATAGACTTTAAGGGAAAAAAAAAAAAAAACTATTGTAAGAGAAAAAGGGAGACATTATATAATGACAAAATGGTAAATTCACCAAAAAGATGTAACAATAAATACATATACATCTAACATCAAAGCAGTCAGATAGGTGAAGCAACATTGACAGAACTGAAGGAAGATGGCCAGGCATGGTGGCTCATGCCTGTAATCCCAGCACTTTGGGAAGCCAAGATGGGTGGATCACCTGAGCTCAGGAGTTCAAGACCAGCCTGGCCAACATGGTGAAACCCCATCTCTACTAAAAATACAAACAATTTCCCAGGCGTAGTGGCAGGTGCCTATAAGCCCAGCTACTCAGGAGGTTGAGGCAGGAGAATCACTTGAACCCAGGGGGAGGAGGATGCAGTGAGCCAAGACCACACCACTTCACTCCAGCTTGGGCAAAAGATTGAAACTCCATCTAAAAAAATTTTTTTTAAAAAGAACTGAAGGAATAAATGAGCAGCAACAAAATACTAACAGGCAACGTCAATACCCCACTTTCAGTAAGAACAGAACAACCAGACAGAAGATCCAACAGAAGACACAGATGACTTGAATGACTCTCTAGACCAATTGGAACTAACAAACATATACAGAACACTCCACCCAACAACAGGGAATACATATTCTTCTCAAGTGCACATGTAATATTCTCCAACAGAAACTACATGTTAGGTCACAAAACAAACCTTAAATATAAGAAGATTGAAGTCATACAAATAAATTCTCCAACCTCAGCACAATGAAACTATAAATCAATAGGCGAAGAACAGGCAAATCCACAAATGTGTGGAAATTAAACAATGCAGTGTAAAACAACCAATGAGTCAAAGAAGAAATCACAAGGGAATTTAGAAAATATCTGGAGATAAAATGAAAACACAGCATACCAAAACTGATGGAATGCAACAAAGCAGTATTAACCGGAAGAAAGACCTCAAACCAACAACTTAACCTTACATTAAAGGAATAAAGAAGATAAACAAAATCCACATCTAGGAGAAGGAAGAAAATAATAAAGATCAGAGCAGCGATAAATAAAACAAATAGGAGAAAAGATAGAAAAAATACAATAAAACCAATAGTTGGTATTTTGAAAAGATGAACAAAATTAGCAAATCCTTAGTTGCAATGACTAAAATGCAGAGAAGACTGAAATAGCTAAAATCAGGAATAAAAGAGAAGCTGTTCAACTGATGTCACAGAGATAATAAAAAGAATTTTGAGACTTCTACTATAATCAAACCAGATAATCTGGAAGAAATCGACAAATTCCTAGAAACAAAAAGCCTACCAATATTAAATCATGTAAAAATAAGAAATATATATGAATATATTTTTATTACTAGAATATATATGTGAACATATACCTATAACTAGTAAAGAATTGAAACAGTAATAATTAAAAAAAAAAAAAAATCCTTCCCAGAAACAACAACAAAAAAGGCCAGAACCAGATAAATTCACTGGAGAAGTCCTTCGAACATTTAAATAAGAACTAACACTAATCCTTCTCAAAGTCTTTCAAAGAACTGAAACACTTCCAAACTCATTCTGTGAGGTCAGAATTACCTTAATACCAAAATGAGACAAAGATACAAGAAAATAAAACATCCAAATATCCCTTAAGTATACTGATGTGAAAATCCTCAACAAAATGCTAGTAAACTGAATACAACAGTACATTAAAAGGATTATACGCCATGACCAGTGGGACTTATTCATGGAATGAAAGGATGGTTCAACATATGAAAATAAATCTATTTAATACACCACATTAACAAGATGAAGGACAAAACCACATGATCATTTCAATTGATGCAGACAAAATTCGACAATCTCATGATACAAACACTAAATAAACTAGGAACAGAAAAAAAGTACCTCAGCATAATAAAAGTCATATATGAGAAGGCTACATTTAATATCACAGTCTTAACAAAAGAAGACTGAAACTTTCCCTCTAAGATCAGGAATAAGGCAAGGATGCCCACACCACTACTATTCAACACAGTACTAGGAGGTCTATCCAGAGCAATTAGACAACAAAATGAAATAGAAAACACATAGATTGGAAAATTAGTAAAATTAGTTCCCTTCATAGATGACGTGTTTTATGAAAACTGTTAAAATTAGTAAATTCGGCAAAGTTACAGGAAGCAAAATCAAAGTTCAGAAATTGCATTTCTATACACTAACAATCAATTTACAAAGGAAATTATACCCCAACCAAAGGAGCTTGAAAAAAAAGAGGAAATTAAGAAAACAATTCCATTTACTATAGCAACAAAAAGGATAAAATAGGAATGAGCTCAACTAAAAAGGTAAAAGATTTCTACACTACAAACTAAAAAACACTCTTACTAGAAATCAAAGAAGATAGAAATAAATGGAAAGATATTCCAGGCTCATGGACTGCAAGACTTAACATTGTCAAACTGTCCATGCTACCCACAGTGATCTACAGATTCAATGTACTCCTTATCAAAATACCAATTACATTTTTTGCAGAAACAGAAAACAGCATCCTAAAATTCTCAAGGGACTATGAATAGCCAAAACAATCTTGAAAAAGAACAGAGTTGGAAGACTCATTTCAAACTCTGATTCAAAACATTCTATACAGCAACAATTAACATGGTATGGTATAAAGATAGATATATATACCAATGGAACAGAATTGAGAGTCTAGGAATAAACCCTTATATATATGGCCAACTGATTTTTGACAAGGATGCCAAGACTACAGTGAATAAAAGACGTTCTCCTTAACAAATAGTGCTGGGAAAACTGGTATATCCACATGCAAATATAAATAAATAAATAAAAATTAAGCTGGACCTTAACTTATACCATACATAAAATTAACTCAAAAGAGATTAAAGACGTAAACATAAGGCCTAAAACTATTAAACTCCTAGAAAAAAATACAGAGGAAAAAGTTCATGATACTGGATTTGAGAATTATTTCTAGGAAGTGACACCATAAGCACAAGGAGCAAAAGGAAAAAATAGGCAAATGGAACTACGGGAAACTTTTATGCATAAACAGACATGATCAAATCGTGGACTGGGCAAAAATAATTGCAACTCATGTATCTGATTTGGGGTTAATATCCAGACTATATAAGGAACTTCTAAAACTCAACAGTAAATAAATAAATAAATAACCTAATTTAAAAATGAGAAAATGACTTCAATAGAAAATTCTCCGAAGAAGATATACAAATAGCCAATAAATACTTGAAAAGATGCTCATCATCACTAATCATCAGGGAAATGCAAATCGAAACAATGAGACGTCAACTCAAACTCACTAGAATGGTCACTATCAAAAGAGCAGAATATAAATGGTGAGCATGCGGCGAGCCCTTGTGCACTGCTGATGGGAATGTAAAATGGTGCAGGTAGTACGGAGAGCAGTAGAGATACTTCAAAAATTAAAAATACAGTTAGAATATGATTCAGCAATTCCACTTCTAGATATATATCCAAAAATAGTTCAAAGCAAGATCTAAAAGATAAATTTTCACCCATGTTCACTGAAGGGGTAGAGTGAAATAGACAAGGGGTAGAGTGAAAACAATCCAAATGTCTATTGACAATGGATGTTTGAAAAGGAAAATATGGTATATACATAAAATGGAATATTATGAAATCTTCAAAAAAAAAAAAAAAACAATATTCTGTCACATGCCTCAACATAGGTGAACCGTGAGGGCATTATGCTAGGCAAAATATGCCAGCTGCAAATGCTGTATGAGTCCACTCATATAAAGTGTCTAAAGTAGTCAAATCATAGAAAACAAAAAGCAGAAATGTGGTTAGCAAGGGCTGGAGGGACGAGGAGGAGGGAATTATTAGTGTTTAGTGAGTACAGTCTTAGTGTTATAAGATTAAAAAAATGCTAGAGATCAGTTGCACAATACTGTGAATATACCTAACACTATTGAACTGTACACTTAAAAATGGTTAAGTTTGTGAACTTGTTATGTGTTTTTTTGTACCACAATAAAAAATGCAAGCAAAAAAAGATGAAAAAATAAAAACTTTCATAAACATAGTGTGAGGTAATTTTTACCAACAGAATTGACTTGTGAGAAATGTTAAAAGAAGTTCTTCAGAGAGAAGAAAAATGACATGGGTCAGAATCTTAGATCTACATAAAGAAATGGAAGAGTCCTGGAGAAGAAATAAGTAAAATTAAAATGAAAACTTCTACTTTTCTTATCCTTACTTGATTTTACTTGTGAACAAACAAATGGCAGTTTGTTCAAAATACTAACAGCAATAATTAATTATGTATGCTATGTATGTATGTATAAGTAAAATGAATGACAGCAATGATATAAGGGATGGAGGGCAGAAATTAGGAATATTTTGTTATTATAAGGAACTTGTACTACCCATGAAGAAGTATAGTGTTATTTGAAAGTCAAATTGGATTAGCTGTAAATATACAGTGCAAGCTCAAGGGCAACCACTAAAAAAGAAAACACACATACATAAATAACATTAATATGCTAAGAAAGGGAAGTGGAATCATATGAAATGCTTAATTAAAACCACAAATGGTGAAAAAAAGAGTAAAACAGAAAAACAGAAACAAGGGCAACAAATACAGAACAATGATAAATATAGTAGCTATTAATCTAACTATATTCATAATCACTTTAGATGTCTATGTCCTAAATACACTAATTAAAAGACAGATTGTCAGAATGGATCAATAAAAATAAGACCAGCTATATTTTGTCAAAAAGAAACCACTTTAAATATTAAGACACATACCCTGTTGTGATTCCGTCCTGTGCAGCTGTTCTCTGGGGCTGTAGTTGTTTATCTCCGTTTGCCTCCTCTACCACCTAAGTGCGTGCCACCACTCCATGGAAGATTCGGTGGACACGGACATGAGCCCCCTGAGGCCCCAGATCTATCTTTTCAGTTAGTTCTGAAAGGCCAACAAAGATTATCACTTTAGGTCGATAATGATGAAAATGAGCACCAGTTATCTTTAAGAATGGTCAGTTCAGTGGCTGGTGCAAAGGATGAATTGCACATTGTTGAAGCAGAGGCAATGAATTACGAAGGCAGTCCAATTAAAGTAACACTGGCAACTTTGAAAATGTTTGTACAGTTTCCCTTGGGGGCCTTGAAGTAACACCTCCAGTGATCCTACAATTGAAGTGTGGTTCAGGGCCACTGCATATTAGTGGACAGCACTTAGTAGCTGTGGAGGAAGATGCAGAGTCAGAGGAGGAAGAAGCAAAGTCAGAAGATGAAGAGGAGGAGTATGAAACTCTTAAGTATATATGGAAAGCAATCTGCCCCTGGAGGTGGTAGCAAGGTTCCACAGAAAAAAGTAAAACTTGCCGCTGATGATGATGATGATGATGATGATTTTGATGATGAGGAAACTGAAGAAAAAATGCCAGTGAAGTAATCTATATGAGATACTCCAGCCAAAAATGCACAAAAGTCAAATCAGAATGGAAAAGACTCAAAACCATCAACATGAAGATCAAAAGGACAAGAATCCCTCAAAAAACAGGAAAAACCTCCTAAAATACCAACAGGACCTAGTTCTGCAGAAGACATTAAAATGCAAGCAGTTCATCAATTATGTGAAGAATTGCTTCTGGATGACTGACCAGGAGGCTATTCAAGATCTCTGTCAGTGGAAGAAGTCTCTTTAGGAAAACAGTTTAAACAATTTGTTAAAATTTTCATCTTATTTCATTTCTGTAGCAGTTGATATCTGACTATCCTTTTTATAATGCAGAGTGAGAACTTTCCCTATTGTGTTTGATAAATATTGTCCAGGTTCCATTGCCAAGAATGTGTTGTCCAAAATGCCTGTTTTTAAAGTTGGAACTCTTTCCTTTGCTTGGTTTTCAGTATGTATGGAATGTTATGATAGGACATAGTAGTAGTGGTGGTCAGACATGGAAATGGTGGCGAGGCAAAAATATACATGTGAAATAAAACTCATTATTTTAATAGAGTTAAAAAAAATTAAGACACATAGATTAAAAGCAAAGATACTGACAAAAATACCATGTAACACCAATCCAAAAAATGTGGAAGTAAGCATATTTTCAGATAGAGCAGACGTCTGGGCAAGAAAAATCATCACAGATAAAGAGAGACATTACATAATAATAAAGGGATCAATTCTCCAAAAAAAGTAACAATATGTTCAGGAGTGGTGGCTCATGCCTGTAATCCTAGCATTTTGGGAGGGCAAGGTGGGCGAATCACTTTAGGTCAGCAGTTCGAGACCAGCCTGGCCCAACATAGTGAAACCCTGTCTCTACTAAAAATACAAAAATTAGCCGGGTGTGGTGGTGTGCACCTGTAGTCCCAGCTACTCGGGAGGCTGAGGCAGGAGAATTGCTTGAACCCAGTGAGCCGAGATCGTGCCACTGTACTCCAGCCTGGGCGACAGAGCAAGAGCAAGACTCCATCTCAAAACAACAACAACAACAACAACAACAAAACCCATACACAAACGCACACACACACACACATAAATATTTAATGTGTATGCACCTAATAACAGAGTGCCAGAATAATATAAGGCAAAAACCGTTAGAACTGCAAAGAGAAACAGATGAATCTGCTATTACGGTTGGAGACATCAACACCCTCCTATCTGAAATGGACAGATCCAGCAGGCAGAAAATGAAAAAGGACACAGTTGAACTTAACAGCACCAGTCAACTGGATTTAATTGACATACAGAGTACATCATCCAACAAGAAACAGAATATACATTCCTTTCAAGCTCACATGGAACATTCATCCACTGAGAGACCACATTCTGGGGCATAAAGTATACTTTAACAAATTTTTTTAAAAAATAAAAGTCATACAATATTACCACTCAGACCACAATGGAGTTAAACTAGAAATACATAAATACCAATAGCTGGAAAATTCCAAAACGTGGAGATTTAAAAACACTTCTGAATAACAAGTAGGTCAAAGAAGAAATCTCAAGAGAAATTTTAAAATATTTTGAGCTAAGTGAAAATAAAAATACAACATATCAAAATTTGTAAAATGCAGTGAAGTTACCAAAATAGCAGAATAGAGGCAATCTGAAAAAATGAGAAACAACCACACAGTGACAACATTACCACCACCAATATTCCATAACTCAAAGCTGAGGTTGTGACAATCCTTGGTGTCACAAAGAAGTGAAAAATTATGGGTAGAAGAGAGAATGGACTTCTTTATCCACGATGCTCCGCTCCTAAGTTGTTAGGCACTGGAAAAAAAAGTCTCCGAGACTCATGGTTCCTATCCTGGAGAAACTGAAACTGAGGTAGACAGCCAGCTTCTCCACCATCTAGGGTTACTTTGCAAGAAAGCCATTTCTGCCTCAGCCCACAGGAGGCATTGCTAGTGCCTTTTGGGAAAAAAATCTGAGGACAGCTATGGACAATCATGGAAGTAGTGCTAGCAACTCCAGCAAAGGAAACTTGGGGCTGCTCTTTAATCTCTCAGCCAAAGGAAATGCCAAATCAGAGAGGAAGTAGATCAGCAGCAGTAGAAGGCACATTCCACGGGTCCTCTGGGCACAAACTCCTAGGTAATTCCCTACCCTGCCAGCCCCAGCCAGGGAATCCCCTTTTGAATATCCCCTAACCCAAGATGAAAGTGCTCTAAACTTTTGTGAAAGCTAGGCAAACCTGAGCTTAGGGTGCCATCTAGTGTTGAAAAGAAGGCAGTGATCTAAGTCTAAGGGAATGCAACAAATCACATACACACCTGAAAAGACCAAACCAAGGCAGACAGCAAAAACTAGAATAACAAATCAATGTGAAGACATACATGTACATTTGTAAGAAACAACATCAAACAGGGAACCACGACCTTTCTGAATGTACAAAGCAAGGAGCTAGTGACTGACCCTACCAACCTGAGACAAAGATATGTAAGCTCTCTCTGATCAAGAATTCAAAATAGCAATTTTGAAGAAACCTGGGGAACTCCAAGATAGCACAGTAAAAAACTTTAGAAACTTAATCAGAAAAATTTAACAAAGAGATTTAAAAAATTAAAAAATAGAAGTCCTGGAACTGTGAAATACATTGGCTGAACTGAAAATGCATGAGAGGGTTTTGACAGTAGAACTAATCAAGCAGAAGAAAGAATCAGTGAGCTAAAAGACAATTTGAAAATACATAAAGAGAGGACACATAGGAGAATAAAAAGGAAGAACACATATAAGATCTAGAAAATAGCCTAAAAAGAGCAAATTTAAGAGTCACTGGCCTACAAGACAGAGTTAAGAAAGAACAAGGGGTAGAAAGCTTAGTCAAAGAAATAATAACATAAAACTTTCCAGATCTATAGAAAAAAATAAATATCCAGGCATAGGAAGGTCAAAGATTACCCAACAGATTAAACCCAAATAAGACTACCCCAAGACATACACTAATCAAATTCTTAAAGGTCAAAAACAAAAAGGGAAGCCTAAAAGCAGGAAAAAAAAGAAGCATAACATATAAAGAGCTCTAAGTCATCTGGACATCCAGTAGAAACCATACATGCCTGAAGGGAGTGGGATGACATATTAAAAAGCTAAAGGAAAAAAAATGAATAAAACCCTGCCAACTGAGATTACTATACCCATCAAAGCTATCCTTTGACCATAAATGAGATAATGACTTTTGAAGACAAACAAAAGCTAAAGGAATTTCATCTTATAAAAAAATGTTAAAGGTAGTTCTTCAATCTGAAACAAAAAGACACATGCAACAAAAAAAATCTGAAGTTATAAAAGTATTGGTAAAAGTAGATAGACAAATTTAGAAAATCTAATACTGTAACTGGTATCTCTAGTATGAAGACTAAACCTACCAAAATAAAGTATTAGATTAGAATAATATAATACTGTGACTGGTATCTCTAGTATGAAGACTAAACCTACCAAAATAAAATAATAAACT
This sequence comes from Aotus nancymaae, assembly GCF_030222135.1. Lineage (NCBI taxonomy): Eukaryota > Metazoa > Chordata > Mammalia > Primates > Aotidae > Aotus > Aotus nancymaae. The sequence goes on along the minus strand of NW_026988431.1, from coordinate 43,430,764 downwards.
GTTAGAAGTTAGGTAATATAAAAAGATGTAAATTGTGTCAATGAAAGGTCAAAACGAGTGTCAGGGGGATGAAATAACAATGTAAAGTTTTCTGTTTTTTTCTTTGTGATCAACATTGAGTTCTCATATATTCAGAATAACTTATAAGATGTTTTTTGTAAGCCTCATAGTAATCACAAAGCAAAACACCTATAATAGGTAACACTAAAAATAAAAAGCAAGGAATTAAAACATACTACCAGAGAAAATTGTAAAATCACAAAGAAAGAAGAGAGGGGGAGGGGATGGGGAGGGGGCAGAGGGGGAAGGGAAGGGGGTGGAGAGAGGAGAGCAAGTTACAAACAACCAGAAAACAAACAACAAAATGACAGGATTAAGTTCTTACCTATCAATAATAACAATGTAAATGAACTAAATGTTCTAATTAAAAGACACAGAGTGATAGATAAAATGAATAGAAAAACAGAACCCAATGATATGCTGCCGATAAGAAACTCACTTCACCTATAAAGACACATAGACTGAAAGTAAAGGGGTGGAAAAAGAGATTCCATGCAATTGGAAAACAGAGCAAGAATAGCTATATTTATATCAGATAAAATAAACTATAAACACTATAAAAAGAGACAAAAGACATCACTATATAATGATAACCGATGTTTACAAAACATTTCATCCAACTCTGTGGAATATACATTCTTCTCATCAACATATGGAACATTCTCCAGGACAGACCACATTAGGAGAAAAAACAAATCTCAGCAAACCCGAAAATGTCAAAATTATATCAACTATCTTTTTTGACCACAGTAGAATAAAACCAGATTTTTATTCTTTAAAAAAAAAAAAAAAAAAAAACAACTTTGGGCTAGGTGTGGTGGTTCATGCCTGTAATCCCAGCAATCTGGGAGGCTAAGTCAGGCAGATCACTTGAGTCCAGGAGTGCAAGACCAGGGAAACATGGTGAAACTTCATCTCTATAAAAAAAATACAAAAAATTAGCTGGGCACGGTAGTGCATGACTGTACTCCTAGCTACTTGGGAGGTGGAAGCTGCACTGAGCTGAGACTGTGCAACTGCACTCCAGCCTTGGACAACAGACTTAGACACTGAATAAAAAAAAAAAAAAGAAAGAAAAGGAACCTTGAAAACTATAAATATGTGAAAATTAAACAACATGCTCCTGAATAAAAAGTGGGTCAATAAACAAAAAGGAAATCTAAATTTTTTTTGAGCAAATGAAAATGGAAACAGCATATCAAAGTCTATGGGACAAGCAAAAGCAATACAAAGTAAGAAGTTCACAGCAGTAAGTGCCTCCATCAATAAAAAAGAGAAATTTCATATAAACAACCTAACAATCCACCTCAGGGAACTAGAAAAATAACAATAAATAAAATCCAAAATTAGTAGAAATAAATAATATGGATCAGAGCAGAAATAAAATTGAGACTGAAAAAATACAAAAGATAAATGAAAGAAAAAAATGTTTTTTGGAAAGATAAACCCACATATCTTTAGCTAGACTAATAAAAAAAAAGAGAAAACACGTAAAGTATAAATGAAAACAAGCATTACAACCAGTACCCTAGAAATATAATGATCATTAGAGATTTTATGAATAACTATATGCCAACAAATTAGATAACCTAGAAAAAAATGGACAAATTCGTAGACATGTAACACCTATCAAGACTGAACCATAAAGAAATAGAAAGCCTGAACAGACCAATAGCAAGTAATAAGACTGAAGCATAATAAAAAGGCTCCCATCAAAGAAAATCCCAGGGCTGGATGGCTTCACTGCAGAAAACTACCAAACATTTAAGTAAAAAGTAACAACAACTTTACTCAAACTATTCTAAGAAACTGAAGAGGAGAGAATACTTCTAAAATTATTCTATGAGGCAAACATTACCCTGATACCAAAACCAGACAAGGACAAAAAATAAAAATAAAAACAGAGTGAGAGAAAACTAGAGGCCAAGATCACTGATGAACACAGACATAAAGATCCTCAACAAAATACCAGCACTCTGAATTCAACACATGTTAAAAATACCATTCACCATGATCAAGTGGGATTCGTCCTAGAGATGTAAGGATGTTTCTAAATACAAAAATCAATAAACATGATACATCACTTTAACAGAATCAAAGAAAAAAATATGATAGTTTCAGTGTATGTTTAAAAAGAATTTGATAAAACTCAATATCACTTCATGATAAAAACTCTCAAAAAACTGGGTAGAGAAGGAACAGAACACAAAATAAAGGACAGATATGACACACCCACAGCTAACATCATTCTGAATAGAAAAAATACTGAAAGCCTTTTCTCTAAGATCTGAAGACAATAATGCCCATTTTACTACTTTTATTCAATATAGTACTGAAAGTCCTACCCAAAGCAATTAAGCAAGAAAAAGAAAGAAAGGGCTTCTGGCCAGGCACAGTGGCTCATGCCTATAATCCCAGCACTTTGGGAGGTGTGAGGTGGGCGGATCATCTGAGGTCAGGAGTTTGAAACCAGCATGGCCAACATGGTGAAACCCTATCTCTACTAAAAACAAAAAAATTACTCAGGCATGGTGGCACATGCCTGTAATCCCAGCTACTCAGGAGGCTGAGGCAGGAGAATCAGGAGGCAGAGGCTGCAGTGAGCCAAGACCATGAGCCACTGCACTGCAGCCTGGGTGACAAGAGTAAGACTTCGTCTCAAAAAAAGAAGAAAAGACTTCTTCCTTTCCAGTCAAATTAACCTTTTTCACAGACGACTTGATTATATATTTTAAAAACCAAAGAAAACTCGTCAAGAAACTGTTAAGAGGCTGGGCATGGTAGCTCACGCGTGCAATCCCAGCACTTTGGGAGGCCGAGGCAGTTGGATCACTTGAGGTCAGGAGTTCAAGACCAGCCTGATCAACATAGTGAAACCCCATCTCTACTAAAAATACAAAAATCAGTTGGAACAGGCAGATGTTGGAAGAGTTTGGAGGTCTCGAAAGAAGGCAACAAGATGAGGGAAAGTTTGGAACATCTTAGAGACTGGTAAGTGGCTATTACCAAAATGCCAATAGAAATATGGACAGTGAAGGCCAAGCTGATCCTGATAACATCTCAGATGGAAATAAGGAAGTTATTGGAAACTGGAATAAAGGCCACCTTTGTTATGCCCTAGCAAAGAACTTGGATGCATCTGTCAATGTCCTAGGGATCTGTGGAAGTTTGAACTTATGAGTGACAACTTAGGGTATCTGGCAGAAGTCTCTAAGCAGCAATGTGCTCAAGAAGTAATGTGGCTGCTTCTAATAGCCTATGATCAAATATGGGAGCAAATAAATTACTTAAAGCTGAAACTTTTATTTAAAAGGCAAGCAGAGTGTAAAAATTTGGAAAATTTGCAATCTAGCCATGTGATAGAGAAGGAAAGAGTATTTTCAGTAGAGGAATACAAGTGGGCTGTGAACTAACCACTTGCTAGATAGATTAGCAATACTAAAAGGGAGCCAAGTGCTAATATCCAAGACAATTTTTTTTAAAAAGCCTCAAAAGGCAGCCTCTCCCATCACAAGCCCAGAGGCCTAGGAGGAAAGAATGGTTTAGTGGGTCAGGCCTCCAGAGCCACTGCCCTACACCACCTTAAGAGGCTGCTCCCTACATCCTGGCTGCTCTAGCTCCAGCCTCAGCTCTATAGGGCCCTGGTACAGTTTGGGGCACTGCTCTGGAGAGCACAGCTATAATCCTTGGTGGCTTCCATGTGGTGTTAAGGCTGTAGCTGTACACCATTCAAGAGTGAAGACAGCTTGGCAGCTTCCAACCTAAATTTCAGAGGATGTATTAGAAAGCCTGGATCCCAGGCAGAAGTCTGCCATAGGACATAGCCCCCACACAGAAAATCTGCCAGTGCTAGGAGAAATGTGGGGTTGGATTCCCAACACAGACTCCCTACCAAGGCACTGCAAGGTGAAGCTATGGGAACAAGGCCACTACCCTCCAGACTCAAGTAGGGTAGAGCCACTAGCAGCTTGCACCCTCAGCATTGAAAACGCACAGGCACCAGACTCCAACCTGTGAGAGCCACAGGGATGGAGCTTCTCAAGGCCTTGGAAGCCCACCCCTTGCACCAGTGTTCCTTGGATGCAGGACACAGACTCAAGGATTATGTTGGAGCTTTAAGGTCTAATTTCTGCCCTGCTGGATTTCAGACTTGTGTGGAGCCTATTGCCCCTTTCTTTTGGCCAATTTCTCCTTTTCAGAATGGGAATGTTTACCTAATATCTGCAACACCATTGTATCTTGGAAGTAAGAATTTGTTTTTGATTTTACAGGCTAATAGGTGGAAGGAAATGTGCCTTGAGTCTCAGATGAGACTTTAGACTTTGGATTTTTGAGTTGATGCTGGAATGAGTTAAGACTTTGGATACTACTGGGAAGAGATGATTGTACAATGCAAGAAGAACATGAGATGTGATGGGAAAAAGGGGACCTTTTGTACACTGCTGGTGGGAATATAAATTAGTATGGCCACTATGGAAAACAGTATTGAAGTTCCTCAAAAAACTAAAAATGAAACTACCATATGATCCAGCAATCCCACTGCTGTATAAATGTCCAATAGAAAGGAAAATCAGTATATCAAAGAGATATCTGCACTCCCATGTTTACTGCAGCACTATTCACAATAGCCAGGATATGGAATCAACCTAAGTGTCTATCAGTGGATGAATGGATAAAGAAAACGTGGTACATATACACATGATAGAATACTATTCAGCCATAAGAAAATGAAACACTGTCATTTGCAGTAACATAGATGGAACTACAGAACATGATGCTAAACGACATAAGCCAAGCCCAGAAAGACAAATATCCCATGTTCTCACTCATATGTGGGAACTAAGAAAATTGATCTCATGGATTTAGAGAGCAAATTGGTGGTTACCAGATGCTGGGAAGGGTGGTAGAGGGCAGTGAAGAGAGGTTGGCTACTGGGTACAAAAAGAGTTAGATAGAAGGAATAAGTTTTAGTTTTTGATAGCATGGTAAGACAACTATAGTTAACAACAATGTTGTATGTTTCAAATAGCTAGATGAGAAGCTTTCAATTATTCCCTACACACAAAAAAGTGATCATTTCTTGGGGTGATGAACATCCCAATTATCTTGATTTGATCATTACAGATTGTATGCATGTATTGAAATATAACATGTACCCCCATAAATATGTACAACTATTATATATCAATAAAAACTTGTGAGATGCAATGAAAGCAGTACATGGAAATTTAAAGCACTGAACACATATATTAGAAAAGAAGAAAGATCTAAAATGAATAATAATAATAAATCTAAGAAGAAAGATCTAAAATCAATAATAATAATAAATTGAAGCTTTACGTTTAGGAAACTAGAAAAAGAGCAAACTAAATTCAAAGTAGGCAGAAAAAAAGAAATAAAAATTGAACAAATCAATGCAAGTAAAAGCAGAAAATCAGGCTGTGTGTGGTGGCTCATCCCTGTAATTCCAGCACTTTGGGAGGCCAAAGTGGAAGGATCACTTGAGGCCAGGAGATCAAGACCAGACCTGGCAACACAGTGAGGCTGTCTCTACAAAAAATAAAAAAATTAGCCAGGCACACTGGTGCCTGCTACTTGGGAGGCTAAGGTGGAAAGGTTGCTTGAGCCTGGGAAGTTGAGGCTGCAGTTAGCCATGGTTGTACCATTGCACTCCAGCCTGGGTGACAGAGTGAGACCCTGTCTCAAAAAAAAAGAAACACACAAAAAACACCAGAAAATCAATACAGAAAATCAAAAAAACCAAAATATTGTTCTTTGAAAAGATCAATGAAATCAATACCTAGAGCTAGGTTAACCAAGAAAAAGAGACAAAAGATACAAATTACTAACATCAAAAATTGTAGAAAAGAGGCCATCACTATTAATCCTATGAATATGAAAACAATAATAAAGAAATACTAAACAACTCTATGTCTACAAATCTGGTAACAGATAAAATGTACTAATTACTCAGAAAGGCACAATCTGTCAAAAGCCACATAAAAAGAAATACACAATCTGAATAGGCCTAAGTCTATTAAAGAACCTGAACCAATAATTAATAACTTTCTAAAACAGCAAGCACCATATCCAGATGGGTTCACTGGTGTATTCCACCAAACACTCAAGAAAGTTATTATCCAAATATCAAAACTAAACAAAGACATCACAAGAAAGGAAAACTACTGAACTACTGACTAGTAACTATCATGAACACAGATGATAAATCCTAAACAAAATACTAGAAAACTGAATATCCGTATATTAAAAAATTACACACCATGACCAAGTGGGATTCCCAACTTGATTTATAAATTCAATGCAATCCTAATCAAAATCTCAGCAATTTATATTTTTGGATACCAACAAACTAGTTCACAAGTGTATATGGAAAGGCAAAAGATCAAAACAGCCAATACCATATTGAAATAATGAAGTCAATGAACTAACACTACCCAATGTTAAGAATTACTATAAAATACAGTTACAGCCAGGCGTGATGGCTCATGCCTATAATCCCAGCACTTTGGGAGACTGAGGCAGCCAGATCACTTGAGGTCAGGAGTTCAAGACCAGCTTGGCCAACATGGTAAAACCCCGTCTCTACTAAAAATACAAAAAAAAAAAAAAAAATTAGCTAGGCATGGTGGCACATGCCTGTAATCCCAGCTACTCGGGAGGCTGAGGCAGGAGAATTGCTTGAACCTGAGAGGTGGAGGTTGCAATGAGCTGAGACTGCATCACTGCACTCCAGCCTGGGAGACAGAGCAAGACTCCATCACAAAACAAAACAAAACAAAAGTAGGGTAATCAAGGTGGTGTGGTACTAGTAAACAAATAAACAGATAGATAAATGGGACAAAATAGAGATCCCAGAAAAAGACTCACACAAATATAGTCAACTGCTCTCTGACAACAGAGCAAAGGTGATTCAAGGGAGAAAGAAAAGTATTTTCAGCAAATAATGCTGGAACAAGTAGATATTCACATGCCATAAAAATGAACCTGTATAGTAGGGGACTTCATCAACTTGATAAAGGGCATTTTATATTAAAAACAACAACAGCAACTCACAGCTAAAATACTCACTGGTTAAAGACTGCAAATTTTTGCCTTAAAATCGGAAACAAAGTAGAATGGCCACTGTCACCACTGTTATTCAGTATTGCACTGTAAGCTCTGTAAGCAGTTACACAAGAAAATGAATTAAAAGAAATCCATGTTGGAAAGAAAGAAGTAAAACTACACCTATTCACAGATGACATGATCTGTGATATGGTTTGGCTGTGTCTCCACCCAAAATCTCATCTTGAATTATAATCCACATAATCCCCACGTGTCAGGGGCAGGACCAGGTGGAGGTAATTGGATCATGGGGGCAGTTTCCCCCATGGTGTTCTCATGGAAGTGAGTCTCACAAGATCTGATGGTTTTATAAGCATCTGGCATTTCCCCTGCTTGCACTCACTCCGTCCTGCCACCCTATGAAGATGTCTGCTTCTCCTTTGCCTTCCACCATGATTGTAAGTTTCCTGAGGCTTCTTCAGCAATGTGAAACTGTGAGTTAATTAAACCTTTCTTTTATAAATTACCCAGTCTCCAGTATTTCTTATAGTAGTGTGAGAACAGACTAATACAATCTGCCATATAGGAAATCCCCAAGAATCCACAAAAAAGCTACCAAAGCTATATACAAATTCATCAAACTTGTAGGTTACAAGATCAATGCACAAAAATCAATTGTGTTTCTCTACACCAGCAATGAAAAATCCATAAAGGAAATTTAGAAAGGAATTCTATTTATAATAGTATCTAAAACAATAAAATACATAGAAATAAATCTAACTAAGGAGGTGAAAGGCTTGTACACTGAAAACTACATGACATTGCTGAATGAAATTAAAGAAGACCTCAATAAATGGAAAAGCACTTCATATTCATGGATTGGAAGACTTAATATTGTTAAGATGTTAAGACTACCCAAAGCAATCTACAAATTCATTACGATTCCTATCAAAATTCTAGCAACTTTTTTGCAGAAATACAAAGTACTATCTTTAAATTTTTCTCAGATTATTATGGAATTGCAAAGGACCCTGAATAACTAAAATATTGAAAAACAACAACAAATTTGGAGGACTCAAAATTCTCAGTTTCAAAACTTACTATAAAACTAGAGTAATCAAAATAGTGTAGGACTGGCATAAGGATAATCATATAGACCAAAGGAATGTACCTGATAGTCCATAAATAAGACCATACATCTATGGCCAATTTATTTTTAATGAGCGTGCTAAGATATTCAATGAGAAAACAATCTCTTCAACAAATGGTGCTGGGATAACTGGATTTCCACATGCAAAAAATTAAACCGGGAGCCCTATCTCATATATACTATATATAAAAATCAACTCTAAATTGATCAAAGTCTAAATATTGGCTATAACCATAAAACATTTTGAGGAAAACAGGGGTAAACCTTTATGACCTTGGATTTAGCAATGTATTCTTAGATATGACACTAGAAGATAAAATGGACTACATCAAAATTTAAAACTTTTCATTTCTGCAAAAAAGTTCTTGGAATTTTGATCGGAATTGTGCTGAATTTGTAGACTGCTTTGGGTAGTCTTGACATCTTAGCAATATTAAGTCTTCCTATCCATGAATGTGGGATGCTTTTCCATTTACTGAGGTCTTCTTCAACTTCCTTCATAAGCAAAAAAAAAGTTTTTGCTTGTGCTTCATATAAGCAAAAAAAAGAAAAAAGGTAAATTGGACTACATCAAAATTTAAAACTTCTGTAGGTAAAATGACATCAAGAAAGTGACAAGACAACTGACAGAATGGGAAAAATATTTGCAAATCATGTAATATTTAAAATATACAAAGAACTCCTATACCTCAAGAACAAAATGATAAACAACTCAACTGAAAATGAGCAAAGTACTTGAACAGATAATTTGCCAAAGAAAATATACAAGTGGAAAATAAACACAGGAAAAGATGCTCAACATCATTAGCCAGTAGGGAAATGCAAATAAAACCACATTAAGGTACCACTTTATACCCATTAGGATAGCTATATTGAAACAACACAATACAACAAGTGTTGACAAAGATGTGGAGAAATATGAACCCCTGAGCATTGCTGGTGGGAATGTAAAATGATACAATAACTGCGGAAGACAGTAGCCAGGTTCCTCATAAAGTCAAACAATATCACTCCTTGGTATATACCCAACAGAACTGAATCCACGGACTCAAATAGATACTTTTGTTTCAATGTTAATTGCAGCATTATTTATAATAGCCAAAAGGTGTAACCAACTTGTATCCATTAAGAGATGAATAAACAAAATGTGGTAAAAATACACAACAGACTATTATTCAGCCAGAAAAAGTAAAGACATTCTGATATATGCTACAACATGGAAAATCCTTGAAAACATTATGGGAAGTGAAATAAGTCAGAAACAGGACAAATATCAGGTAATTCCACTTATATGAGTACCCAGAATAGTCAAATTCAGAGACAGAAAGAATGGTGGTTGCCAGTGGCTGGGGAAAGTGGAAATAGGGAGTTACTGTTTAACAGGTACAGAGTTTCAGTCTGGGAAGATAAAGAGTTCTAGAGATGGATGGTGGTGATGGTTGCATAACAATATGAAAGTACTTAATATTATTCAATTGTACAAATGATTAAAATGGTAAATTTTATGTTGTGTGTATTCTGCTACAAGAAAAAATACAATCGCTTGTGTATATATTTAGAGGCACAGTGGCCTTGACAAGTCGATTTTTACCTTTAAGTGGAAAGGCAAAGTGTTAAACATAGGTAAACACTGTTGAAAAAAAAAAAAAAAAAAAAGTATGAAGACTAGCTCTATTAGGTCTTACCATAAACCTACTGTAATTGAAACAGCGTGATACTGATACATGGTTAAACAATAAAACCAAGAGAAATCCACCAACAAACTCACACATATGTGGACCTTAACTTACATCAGAGGTGACACTGCAGAACAGTGCATTTTTAATAATTAGCAATTAGAACAACTGGATACCCTTATGTAAAATATTAAATTAGAAAAAAAAACAACTTAAATTGGACTCCAGCTTTACTCAATCAATTCATGTGGATTAAACACAAAAGGCAAAAATATACAGCTTTCAGAAGATAATACAAAAATAACATCTGTATGACTTTGGGGTAGAGAAAGTTCTCTAAAAACACAGAACACTACCATGAAAATCAAGAATTTTAGTCCATAAACTAGAAAGTCAGTTGAAACACATAAAATTATTGAAGAACTAAATTGCCATATACTACACCTCCAGAGGGGCTTGTAGGAACATATAAATAATTCCTCCCACATATGAAGCACACACATCGGCATGTTATCTCGAAAGGTACTTCATGAAAGTGAAAACTCCAACTGGCAAATAATGTGAACAGATATTTAACCTCATTGCAAGAAGAGAAATAAAAATGAAAACAATGATGAGTTATAAACCCACCAGAATGGCTAAAATTTTAAAATCCATCAGTACAAAATATTGATAAATATATGAAACAACAGGAACTCCTATAGACTGTTGGTGAGAGTATAAATTGGTACCATCAATCACTCTGGAAATGATTTTGTATTATCCAATAAAATTGAAAATAGATATATATTATGATCAAATTAATCCACTTCTAGGTATATATGCTAAAGAAATTCATGTGCATATGTACCAGGATATATGTACAAGAATATTCTCAAAAGTATGGTCTATAGTAGCCCTAAACTGAAAAAAAAAAAAGAATGTCTATTAATAGTAAAATGGGTATCTTCATACAATGTAATCAAAGTAAATGAACCACACCTATATGCAATACAGTGTACTAATTTCATAAAAAATTAGAGGTAAGAAAAAATACAGTTCAAAAATACAGCCTTACTATATTGAATACAATTTTTTGAATTGTGTTCAAAAAATACAATTCAAAAATTAAGCCAGTTGTTTAGGTATGCATTCATATGTGGTACAACTTGAGAAAGGCAGTGAAATTATCATAAGCCACGATAGTGATTACCCCCAGAGGGTAAGAAATGATTAACTAGAAGGGAACATAATAGCTCCTGGGGTGGTAGTAATGTTCTATTCCTTGAACTGGATGGTTCTAGAAATATGTATCCTACATACTCTCCTATATAAATATTACACTTCACAATTTGGAAAAAGTGATGATAAACACTACTCCATATACCACACCATAGAGAAAACCAGTTATGCTGACGGGTTCATAATGGGTTCAGGCTGCCATATTATATCTCCATAGTCCATTCCTCCTCTTACTCTCCTGGAATAATAATATTTTATAATTTCTGTTCTTAAAACCTCCAACACCTCCTCCTCTGTCCTTGCCCTCAGTTGGTGATTTCCTCCCTGACAGAAATGAAAGCAAAGATTTCTACAGACTCACCACTACAAATACCCACCTACCATGATTTTTCACCCACATATTCTACTTTCCCTTAGCTCAAGTCTCTACGATACTACCTAAGGCCGGTTCACCTATTTGAACAAGAGATCCAATCTCCTCTTGCCTTCTCAAGAACATTACAGCAACTCTCCGATCTGTCACCTACATCATCAATTTCCTTCAGCAAACAAACATGCTGTTAACTTCTTGACTCAAATTTCCCCAGCAGCTATGACCCCATTTCTTTGGTCACCTTTTTAGTTAAACTTCTTACAAAAATTATTTCCAATTCCTCTCTTTCCATTCTTTCATAAATCTACCACAATCAGATTTTTGGCCTGACCACTCTGTCAACTGCTCATCAAGATCATCAATAGTCTCTAATGGTCAATTCTCAGCTCTTACCTTACTTGTGTGTCAGGAGCACTGACACAGGTTATCATCCCTTGCTCCCTGATAGATTTGAATCACTGGGTTTCTGATAAATCATGCTGTCCTAATTTTCTTCCTGTGTAATTGGTCACACGTTCTCAGTCTCAGTCACAGCTGCCACTTCAGATTCCTCCTCTGCTTAATGGTGGAATGGCCCACAGTGTCTGGTATTCTTCTATCTATACTTATTTTCTTGGTAATCTCATCCAGTCTAATGACATAACACATCTTAGTGCCAGTATTTCCAGTTCAGACCCCTCTCTTAAATTCCAGACTCATTTCTAACGTTTAATAGGCATCTGAAATTCCCTATGTTCCACACCAATCTTCCAATTTCCCCCCTAAAATCTGCTCTCTCATACATTAACCATCCTTATTTCTATTTAAGGACTTTCCTTAAGTAGCTGGATCATCCATTTTGTTGTTCAGAGCAAAACATCTGCAGTCATCCTTGTCTCCTCTCCCAATATCTAGTCCATCAGTAAATTCAGTGTATTCCATCTCCAGACAGAGCCAGTATTTGAAGATTTCTTCTCTTCCACTGATAACAGCCCAAGTCACATTTATATCACACCTGAATTACTACGATAACTTTCCTATCTGTTCTCTGTTTATACCCTTTGCCCTTTAACAACCTATTCCTAATATGTCAGCAGAAGGATCCTTTTAACAGTTAATTGAGATATCATCTCTCTCTTGACATGCATTCCCTTTAAATCCAGGACAATATCACCATTTTTTAAACATATATATATATATTTGGAGATGGTGTCTCACTCTGTTGCCAGGCTGGAGTGCAGTGGCACGACTGCAGCTCACTGCAACCTCCGCCTCCCAGGTTCAAGCAATTCCCCTGCCTCAGTCTCCTGAGTAGCTGGAACTACAGGCATGTGCCACCACACCCAGCTATTGTTTTGTACTTTAGTAGAGATGGGGTTTCATCATGTTGGCCAGGATGGTCTCAATCTCCTGACCTCGTGATCCGCCCATCTCGGCCTCCCTAAGTGCTGGGATTACAGGTGTGAGCCACCATGCCCGGTCTTTTTAAATATATTTTTAAACATACAAAGTGAAGCCTAAAAGAGTAATTCCTAAAGCTAATCTTCAAACTAGTTCTGGTGTATGTGGAAATTTTAACTAATCCAAGGTGGGTCCAGTGCCACATGCCGTAGTCTTAGCTACATGAGAAGCTGAAATGGGATGATCACTTGAGCCCAGGAGTTCAAGCCCAGCCTGAGCAACACAGTGAGACCCCATCTCTTAAAAAAACAAAAACAAAAAAAACAACTATTAGCTAATCCATACTGTATAATGGCAGTGCAGTGCATTTTTAGAAATGTCCATTCATTTATTTATTTTAACATGATATTCTTTTTCCTACTTTTTTTGTTGTTAAATGTTCTATTTTTTAATGTTAATGGTTACTGGCAGGTTTATAAAACATTTTATTATTTGAAATATAAAAATGCAGCTGAACTACGTTTTATTGCCCTTTTCTCTATTTTCTCCCTCCACTCCCTACACTTTTTCACTGCTGAATTAAAAAACAGAGCACTTTTACCAGTATATGAAAATGAAGTCTGGGAAGTACCAGCCAAAAGGATTTATCAAGCAGGTATCTGCACTAAAAGCTCACTAAACCACAGAGAAACTATACTATACGGGAAATTTATATTGGCTAGGGTATTATAGTCACACCTCTCCTCTAGCTCTGTCAATAGTGGCTAGGTGATACTAAAATTCATAATGTCCCTGACCCTCTTTTTCCTCATCTATACAGGGAAAACAATAATAGTACACATTTCATAAAAGCATGAAAATTAAGATGATACATGTAAATGATGATATGTAACAGCTACCTACCTATATGTTTAGTTAATACAACACTATACAGTGTTATATCATGGGAGACAGAATAGGAGGAAGTGGGAGAAGTCCACCTGGTGTAGAAAAATATTTTATCCACTGACATTGTTTAGAACTAATGGCACATGGTGATAATAATAAGCATTTTGGTTAGTTTGATTATTGTTTTTAAATTCTCTGCAGACTGTGCATCCCTCTCCTGCCTTCCCCAGGTCATCACAGCAAAAGATCACCTTTCACATTCATTCATTCATTCACTCATTCATTAACTGAAAGTCTACTTAGTGTTAGGCATAGTTTATGGCAGGAACCCAGAAGGCAGTATAAGAGTACAGTCCCCATGCATTCTTAAATACACTAAGGATAATAATTTAGAAAACAAATACTCACTTACCTTTCTTGAATTTATGTATGGGAAGTTTCTTAAGTTGATCTTTACGAAGTCTGTTTCTTCTAGCTCTATGTCTATCCTGGACAAATTTTGTGATCTAAAAATAAAAGAGAAAAAAAAGGAGTAAGATATGAAACATTCAGATAGAAAGTGACCACTAAAATAACAAATATCTTTTAAGTTTCTGGATAGCTACTGCAAATCACTTCAATTCATTTAAATTCTAATTGCAATAGTATTATTAATTAAAGCATTAAATTACATTAGTGATTAGTTAACCCATAAATTATCCCTTTAATTTTTTATTAATTGATCTTGATTATCTTTGATTATACTGACAGAGTCATTATAAATAACATATACCTGTTTTCTTGCAAAAATACAAATGGTAAACTATAGATTTTATAAAGGCTCCAATGGGTTAAAAAAAAAACAATTGGAAGGTTAAGATTCCCATACATTACAAACTAATAAAAATTTCAAACATATACTTATTAGTTACTGCAGAATCATGAGCAGAACTAATGCAGAACACCTTCACTACAAATATTCAGAAATGCTGGATAAAATATACAAAATATTTTAAACTATAAATTGCTATGCGTGCAAGAATAAAAAGGAAGTCCACAGGGCCAAAAACCAAATACCAAAAACACCATCTGTAAAGGAAAAATTTGACTATGTAAAAGTTAAGAACTTCTCTGCTCAAAAGGCACTGTTAAAAAAATAAAAGACAACTGAAGCGAGAGGATTGTTTCAGGCAAAGAGATCAAGACCAGCCTGGGCAACATAGTGAAACCCCATCTCTAAAAAGAAAAAAATTAGCCTGGCACAGTGGCATGTGCCTGTAGTCCCAGCTACTTGGGAGGCTGAAGTAAGAGAATCCTTTGAGCTCAGGATGTCAAGGCTGCAGTGATTCATGTTTGTGCCACTTGTACTCCAGCCTGGGCAACAGAGCAAGAGCCTGTCTCAAAAACATAAATAATAAATACATAAATAAAATTTTAAAAGTAAAAATAAAAGATGAACCACAGATTGAAATATTTGCAAATTGTAAACATGATAAGGGATTTGTATCTAGAATATATATATGAAAAACTCTCAAAGCTCAATAAGAAAACAAGTTATCCAACAGAAAAAAATGGACAAAATATCTGAAGATACTTCACCATACAAGACATACAAATGGCAAATAAGCTCTTGAAGAGATGTGCAACATCACTAGTCAATAGGAAAACAAAAATTCAAATCACAAATAGTATAATACAAGGCACCTACCAGAATGACTAAAATGTAAAAAGACTGACTATACCAAGTGTTGGCACGGAAGTGGAGGAACCGACACTCTCATACACTTACTGGTGGTATTATAAAATGGTACAACCACTTTGGAAAAGAGCTTGACAATTTCTTACGAATCTAAACACACACTTATCCTGTGCCCAACTGTCCCACTCCTAGATATACTTACCCAATAGAAATGAAAGCATTTCCATACAACAAATGTCCAAGTCAGCTTTATTTGTAATAGCCAAAAACTAGAAACAACCCAAATGTTGATCAATAGGTAAATGGGTAAACAAATCATGGTATATTCACACAATGAAATCTATCTCAGAAATAAAAAGGAATGAACAATCCATGCACTCAATAACATATATAAATCTCAAAATAATTATGGTGACAAAAAGCAGACAGACACAAAAGAGTACAGACTTTATGATTCCATTTATATAAAGCTGTGGAAAATACAAAGTAATCTATAATGACTAAAATTAGATTTGTAGTTGCCTGGGCATGGAGAAGGGTGGGGAAGCAACAATGAAGGAAAAGTTGGAAGGGATGGAAGGAAGGCACTGCCAAACTTTTTAGGGTGGTTAATATTTCATTATCTTGATTGTGGTGGTGGTGGTTTCACAGGCATATACATACATACCTGTTACATATGTATGGTAAGTGTGGTATATACATGTAATATATATATGTAATATACATATGCATATGTGATATATATAGACATATAAACCTGTCAAAATTTACCAAATTGTGCAATTTAATTATATGTAATTTATGTCAAATCATCCCTCCGCAAGCTTTTTTAAAGTTTAATGGTAACCATTGAAAGAACAGCAATATAATATAAATTTTCATATCAACAGGAAAAAGAAAGTAAAAGTTATTAATGCAAATTTACATAGAAGAAAAACAGAATAAAAATTAAACAACAGAAATTAATCAAAATACATGTGTGATCACAATATATGTTAAATGGATTAAATTCACTAATTTTTAAAAGGAGTGTATCACATTGTATAAGAAAAATATTCCAATCATATGTTATTTACAAGACACAAGATTAAAACTGACTGATACATTAGGAGAAAAATAAAAGTAAATAAAGGGACAGGATCAGGTGTAGTGGCTTACACCTGTAATTCCAGCGCTTCGGGAGGCCAAGGCTGAAGGATTGCTTGAGCCCAGGAGTTTGAAACTAGCCCTGTTTTGTTTATCTCTACAAAAAATAAAAACAACTAGCTGGACATGGTGATGTGATGTGTGCCTCTAGTCCCAGCTACTTAGGAAACTGTGGTGGGAGGATGAGTTGAGGTTATAGTGAACTAGGATTGTGCCACTGCACTCCAGCCTGGGTGATAGAGCAAGACCCTGTATAAAATAACCAAATTAACATAAAGAATAAAACAAAATAAAGGTATAAGGATCTACCATGAAAATAATAAGCAAAAGAAAAACTAGAGTATCAAGCAAAATAGAATTTAAGGCAAAAAGCAACATTAGGAGAGTCATGACAATGACAAAAACAACACCTCATCTAGAAACAAAATAGTGGAATACATACATTCATAAGCTTGGCAACTTATAGCTTAAGCACACAAAAATTTTAGAAGACTATAGACCTGTGCTGTCCAATATGGTGGCCATCAAGTACATGTGACTACTGAGCACCTGAAACACAGCTAGTCTGAATTGGGATGTACTGTAAGTGTAAAATAGACACCAGATTACAAAGACATTGTACAAAAAGAATGCAAAAATATATTTGTATTAACTGAATGTTGTTATATACTTAAGATTTATTGGGTTAATAAATATAGTATTAAAAATTTCATGCTTCCTTTTTTTAACTCTTTAAATTTGGTTACCAGAAAATTTAAAATTACAATAAAACGTGGCTCATAATACTGCTCTATTCTTAGCACTGCTTCAGAAAATAGAAAAAGAATGCCAAAAATTATTAACAATTGTGGTGATGGTTGCATAATTCTGGGAATATACTTAAAATTATTGAATTGTGCATTTTAAATGAGTTTAAGTTATATGAATTAAATCTCAATAAAGCTATTAAAATACTAAAAAAAAAAAAAGACTAGACAAAACAAATTAACAAGTTTTAACTAATGGACATACAACTGCACTCCACAAATCTTTTCACACACAGGGAATTTACAAAACTTAATCAGAAAACCATGCCACAAAAGAAGTTTTTGAAAAAAACCAAATAATCCATAACATACAATGTTTTCTGACCTCAATACAACTGAATTAGAAATCAATAGAAAAAAATACATATTTTGGAAATGTAAAACTGTACTGAAATAATTCATAAGTCACAGAACAAATCACAATGAATATCTACGTTTCTGAGGGGGCATTTTAATCAGCATGCCCTTTTGCCACCTGGTTTCTAAACTTGAGAAATAAGACCATGAACTGGCAAGAAGGAGGAAGGTGAAACAACTAACTCACTGGAGAAAGAAATAGAACTTTTTGTACTCTTTCAGCAGCACATATACTAAAACTGGAATGATACAGAGAAGATTCGAATGATCCCTGTGCAAGAAACAGAACTTTTTATTGAGCAATAGAATTATTAGGTTGCCTTAGCCACTCAGACACAGACAAAGACAACTTTGGAATGAAGGAGGGCTTCCCCTCACCCTGAAGAAGAATGGCACAACCAGCCCTGGAGGAGCTGAATGAATATCGATGTCCCAAAGTCCGGTTAATCACAAAACAAAGATGGTGGAGCTGAGCCAAGTGTGCCCAATTTATTCTTCCTAAGTATGCCACACAGATAAGACACTTTATCTCCTCTAAGGTGGAATGAGTAAACGGACAGAGAAGGGCTAAGAGTTATAGTAATTGAGTTCCCCCTTCACATGGAGTGAAACATTAAGAGTGATAAAGAAACATCCTATATTAAAATGAAAACTTTTAAATTTAAGTCAAATGAAAATAAAAATATTCCTTATGAAAAGTTGTGAGTTTCAGCTAAAGTTACTGTTGTAGAAAAAATTATAACCTAAATGCATATACTAGAAAGAAAAAAGTTAGCATTTGGTTCAATAAACTAGAATTAGACAAAGTAAAAGAAAGAAAATAATGATAAGAACAAAAATTCATGATAAAGATAAAGAACTTAGAATTAAGTTCTACTAAAATGTAAGCTGCTTACCATCAGGGATTTTTACCTATTTTGTTTATTGATGAATATGCAGACCCCTTGAACAGTGCCTAGTTAGTTCATCATGGGTGCGGAATGTATTTTTATTGAATGAAAGCCTACTTCTCTGAAAAACTAATAAGGCGATAACTTCTGATAACATTGTGCAAGGCACAGATGAATATGAATAAAGAGAATTTATTCCACAAATAGTAGAAATTCTCTTTAAATTGTTATTTGAGTATATGAATATTATAAATCACTTTATTCCACTACACTTGAAAACAGAAAATTTCTTAGAAATTTAATTTAGTAGGAACTGGAAAACTATCTGAATGTCTACATAACTATGAAAAAGTCACTAGACCTAGATAATTTTATGGGCATCCTCTACAAAAAAGTAATAGATAACCCCAATTTTATTTTTTTAAAAGCTATTTTAAAAAATAAGAGAAAGCTTTAGTTTTATGAGGCTATAATTTTGACTGTCTAGTTATTTTTGTTTTTTTAAATTATAGTAAAATACAACATAAACCTTACTATATCAACCATTTTTAAGTTACAGTTCTGTGGCTTAAGTACATTATGCTGTTGTGCTACCATCACTACCATACATTCACAGACTTCATCTTATTAAACTGAAACTCCGTACCCATTAAACAACTCCCCCTTTCTCCCTCCCCTCAGTCCCTGGCAAGTACCGTTTTACCTTCTGTCTCTATAAATCTGAATACTCTAGGTACCTCATATAAGCAGAATCAGAATTTGTCCTTTTGTGACTCGCTTATTTTACATAGCATAAAGTCTTCAAGCTTCATCTATATTGTAGCGTGTGTCAGAATTTCCTTCCTTAATAATGCTGAATAATATTCCATTGTATGTATATTCCACATCTGGTTTATCCATTCATCCGTCAATGTTCACTTGGGTTGCTTTCACCGTTGGCTATTGTGACTAAAAACTAATACTGCTATGAACATGGTGTACAAATATCTGAATGAGTCTTTGCTTTGAATTCTTTTTGGTACATGCCCAGAACTGGTATTACCAAATCATATGGCAATTCCATGTTTTATTTTTTCAAGAGCTGTCATACTGTTTTCTACAGTGGTTGTTCCAGTCTACCTTCCTACACACAATGCTCAAGGAGACTGTCTAGTTTTGAGGTCAAGATTATTCTAGCCCCATTAAATCAAAGCTTTCTCTTACCTGAATATTCAGATTGCTAATATTCTGGTATTTTTACATCTATGTCCAAGTATAAAAAAATTAATCTATATTAGAAATCTGAATAATCCAGAGATGTAAAGACAAAATTTATACATCATAATCAAACAGGATTTAGCCCTAGAATACAAGGAATTTCAAAATTTACAAAGCATATTAATATAATTCAACATAAACATGATAAAAGAGAGAAAAACCAGTTATTATTACAACAGATAAAAGACAGACATATAATCCAGTATTCATTTAAAGAAGTCAAGCAAATAAAAATCTGGTTTCTTTACGTCCAGGCCTTGTATGGCTTTTTCACCCTTATTTTACCAAAAAATTAAGCACAATATTAAAAGAGGTACAACAATAGACATCCATTTCCTGCTCTTGACTTTCAGTGTTTAAGTTTTTCATCTATATTCTTTATCAGTATAAGGATATTTACTTGGTTTTCCAAGGGCATTTTTGTTTGTTTGCTGTTTGGTTTTCTAACTTTCTCTCTACTTTCTTGCTTCTACACTGAAACCCTAGGGGAATCAACAAACAAATTACTGTAATAGAATTCATTACATGATTAATTATTAATGACATGATTACATGATTATTAATGACATGATTATATGATTAATATATAAAAATCAATAATGTCCACTGACCAAACCTTGCTTTCTAAATACAACTCTCTAATTAAAATAACCAGGGTTCCTTGGGAAAAGGTCTGATGCTAGGGCTGGGACAAGAAAAATATAAGCTGAATCTGAAGCATCTTATAGTATAAGATAGTAGTAAAGAAGTGCTTAATAAAAAAAAAAGGATAGGGTTGAATCAAAGGAACACATGATCCAGCCTGACAAGAGCCAAAGTTAAACAATTTAAAAACAACTGAAAAACAAAAATAATGTATTAATAGTACTGAATTATAACCTAAGTGTAAAATAAATATACATGAGTGCATACTAATATAAATGGTTGACTAAATAAATAAATAAATGTGGAGAAGAGGAAAATCTTCCTTGTAGAAGAATTTCAAATAAGGTAGATATGACCCTCTCCAGGAGGTGAAGTTCGATTTCTTCCCTTTCCCAACTTAAGGGTGGACTATACTTAGTGCCTCACTTCTAAAGAAAAAATAGAGTAGAAAAAGGAAAAAATATTAACTTTATAGTGAAGAAATTTAGCAAACACTACTGTTACCAAGGGATGAAGGTTAGCATCATCGGTGATGTTCTACAGATATTATGTATCCCCAAATATGATGCGATGAGAAGGGCACTTCACCTCCATGATATTCTTTTGAAAAACCTGAAGCCCAGTCTAATCATGAGAAAAAAATCAGGTTGAGAATGTTCTACAGGATACTTGGCCAGTACGCCTCAAAACTGTCAAGGTCATAAAAAACAAGAACAGCAAAGTTGTCATAGACCAGAGGGAAGACAGGCTAATTAATACAATGTGGTATCCTGGATTTAATCCTGGAATAGAAAGAGTACATTAATGAAAAGCCTGGTGAAATCCAAAGTGTGGAGTTCGGTTAATAGTAATGCACCAATGTCAGCTTCTTAGTTTTGACAAAAGTCCCCTGGTAATGTAAAATGTTAACAATGCGGGAAAGTAGATGAGGGATGAGAAAGAACTCTCTTCTTTGCAAACTTACTGTAAATCTTAACATTATTCCAAAATTAAATGTTTATTAAAAAGCAATGCTCTAATACTCAATTATAAGAATTACCAATTATAAAATATAATTTCAAAAATCTTTTTTGGTAGTAAGAAAAACTTACTATATGTGTAATAAGTCTAAAATAAGACATGCAAAACACTTGTAGGAAAAAAATTATTTCACTGATGGATATGAAAGACCTAAAAAAGTAAATTTAAAAATATCGTAGCATAATAGGAAGACTGAACATTTTAAAGATAACATTTAATCTTTAATCTATGAATTCAATATAATAATAAATGTATTGAATATTACAATAAATATTCTTTATGACAAAAATGTTGGCAAGAATAGTGGGACTGTTTCCTATATCTGTCCAAATAGGATACAGAGGGATTTTCAAACTGCTTCTGTCTTCAAGTATTTTGATATTGCACATCATGTAGCCTCTAGAAACTTCTACTATACACCTCTAAGAGAATGACAGTGACAAAGGCACATACTACCTTCGTATTATTACATAAATAATTTTGACCTTGCAGACTCACTAATAGTCCTGTGACCATACTTTGATAACCACTGTGATGGATAAATAATATGTCATTCCCTATTAACTTCAAGTTCTCACATTATTTTTTTCATACTTTAATATAAAAATGTTCAAACATACAGAAGAGTTGAATTTTATAACAAATACTCATATATCCACCTGGATTCTATAATTAACATTTTACTATGCTTTTTGTCATATCTCTATTTACCCATCAATAAATCTTTTTCCTCTTATTTTTTTACAATATATTTTAAAGTAAGTTGCAAATATCAGTGTATTTTCCCCAAACTACTTTGGCATGCATATCATTACTTAGTTTAGTAAATTTTTTTTACAGGTCTTTTGTTTTCTTTTGAGGTAAAATTTATGTATAATGAAATGTACAACAGAATTATGTAATTTCATGAATCCAGACAAATACCATGTATTTGTGCAACCCACATCTCTGTCTAGATACAGAACATGATTGTCACCCCCCAAAAGTTCCTCATACCCTTTTCAGCAAATTGCTCACCTCTCTCTAACACCCCAGAGGAAATCATCATTCTGACTTTTTCTTACTCACACTATCTTTGTCTTTTCTAGAACTTCATGTAAATGAAATTATACAATATGTACTCTTTTCTGTATATATGGTATAAATTCTCACTCAATACAATGTTTTTAGATTCATCCATACTATTTTTTTTAATTATTAAAAGTTAATGTACCTACCATGAAAATGACTATCAAGATGAGACAGATGCCCACTATGATAAGGAAGGGAATTAGGTAGTATTCCAAAGGAAGACTAAATTCTGGAACTAAGATAAGGTGGCCCCTAGAAGAAAACCAAAATCAATAATTGAGAAATGAAGAGTTGTCAAATTATGATGTTAATTAAAAACAGGAAAAAATTATTTTTAAAAACAGACATACAGGCATTACAATTAAATCCACTATACACATTTCATTTTCTAAAATATGACTTCCAATAATTTAAGGAATGCTTTCTACATCTTTAAGTCTATTTTACATATTTTTCCTAATAGTATACCTGTATGATTAAACTGGGTAAAGAAAACTAGCCAATCAATACTGTGTCTATCCTGGAGAGATTTTATTTATTTTATTTTATTTAGATGGAGTCTTGCTCTGTTGTCCAGGCTGTAGTACAGTGGCACGATCTTGGCTCACTGCAATCTTCACTTCCCAAGTTCAACTGATTCTTCTACCTCAGCCTCATGAGTAGCTGGGATTACAGGCTGGCTAATTTTTGTATTTTAGTAGAGACGGGGTTTTGCCATGTTGGCCAGGCTGGTCTTGAACTCCTGACCTTAGGTGGTCTGCCCGACTTGGCCTCCCAAAGTGTTGGTATTACAGGCATGAGCCACCACACCAGGTCTAGAGATGTTATTTACTGAATTTGGTAACCTGAGAAAAAGTTATATTTTACATGTAAAATCATGGTAGTACCTTGGGTATCAACAAGAACCTCCACCTCAATCAAATTCCTATAGAAAAATTCTAGAGTCAGTACTGATAGAAATTATACTGTTTCCTCCCTATCTGCTTTACATGTATCTGTTGTACCAGGTACAAAGGATATAGGGCCTATACCCTACAATTGTCTGTGAGATATAGAATGAAAAACTGGTCAAAGATTTCATAAGAGTTATGGCTTCCTGTATATCCCCCACCTTCTCCACCACTGGACTGAAAAAAACTACAGAAATGTGTATGTTATAATGTGGAGAATAGGAAATGCTACATGCCTTAATTCTCATTTGTCATTAACCATGTTATTACTGTGACATTATCATTATAAAAATTGACAGGAAATAAAACTGTAATCAGAATAAGCACATCATTTGTGTTGCATGAGGAAATTTTACATAGCATCAAAACTTTGCATTAAAAATATCCTCAGTTTAGGGAAGAGTCTGTATAATGTTCAGTAATATGACACATCACTCCTTTGGGTTCACTGTGCTACTAGCCTAGTATGCTGCCAGCAAAGCTACTCTGCTATCCACTGCTAGTTAATTTTTTTAGGTAGTGAAGGCAGGTATATCATAACAGAAAGGTTCAATGCAAAACAAGAGTTCTCAGTATAAAGAAAAATAAAAACAGATTTACTCCTTTCCTCATACAGAGGTACTTAGGACACCATAGTACTTACTTAAGACAAATAGCATGAAAGCAACTTATTTCCTTCCGAGGCTATTTTTAAATCTTCATGCTATTATTTATTACACACACATACAAGGGGCTCTATCAAGCTTCCACAAACAAAAAAGATAATACTAGGAATTTCCCTCAAATATTTAAACTTTCTAAAAATTGCTATGATTGCTAGCTTTTTACTTCAATCACTTTCCAGCAGAATGGGGTATGACAAAGGATTTCATACACATTTGTATAGCCTGGCACAAAATACTAAAGTAACTAATATATCATCAGTGTAAAAAAAAGAAAATCAGCAGCAGCAGGGCCTAAGCTGCTGTATTTGATACCATCTTTTCCAGCATGAGGCCAGCCAGCTCTGCAAATAATATCCCTGTTCTCAGCACATACCCTCTGAAACTGCCCTGAGCCAGTGGTACCACTTTTAAGTATAAAAGCCTTTCTATGAGATGCTAATCCTCTATAACCTCCCTACCCCACAGCCACTAACATGCTATAAATTAACATTGTTGGGGTTTAGAAACCAGACTATTGCATATCCTAAATTCAACCCATTGTAACTTAGTGTCTCAGCAGCAGGAAGGCTTACAACTCTTATATTCTGTGTTTTTCTTCTCTTTTTATTTATGACTTCCTAAGACACATTCAGCCTTGATGAGATAAACAAATAAATCCTGTCCTATGACACAAGCCCCAGGGTTGCTCAGAATAAACAGAGCTGTTAGGTGAGAAGGAGCAACCTAGAAGAACAAATCAGGAAGTCCCAGTGAACTAGAAACTTCCTGTGTGTTTGTAACTATAGAAATGGAATCAATTCCAGAACTTCTCAGTAAGCATTGTGCTAAGATTCATAGGCCTGGGTTCTAAATCTAATATTCCACATATACTATTAATGCTTTCCATTATAAACTAAATACCATTTTAGTTTACTGTCAAGGATTGTAGGATTGTGAGGATTTTAAAGGGTCAACCATTGATAAAAAGATTCTGAGCATCTTGCCTGTAATCTCAGCACTTTAGGCCAGGGCATGTGGATTGCTTGAGGTCACAGGAGTTTGACAGCAGCCTGGCCAACATGGCAAAACCCCATCTCTACTAAAAATACCAAAAAAAAAAAAAAAAAAAAGTTAACCAGGCATGGTGGCGGGTGCCTGTAGTCCCAGCTACTCCAGGGGCTGAGGCACGAGATCGCTTGAACCCAGGAGGTGGAGGGTACAATGAGCTGAGATGGCACCACTGCACTCCAGCCTGGGTGACAAAGTGAAGCTCTGTCTCAAAAAAAAAAAAAAAAAAAAATTTTGGTTTGGAGCATCTTGAATCAAAAGCTCAATGTACATTTAAGATACTGTTCTTTTCTTAACCAAATTGCTAATGGTGGATGTGGTGATAGTGATGATACAGGAAACTATAATAGAACTACAACAGAATTTCAGTCCTTTGTCTTCATTTCTATTTCTTCTGTCAGGCCAGGTCTCCCACAGCTGAACTTTCAGACTCATCCTTGCCTTAGTCCCAGATTAATCTGTATTTGAGGAAGAAGGTATTTAAACAGCTTCAGTAAGTATCCTACCACACTGCCTCCATGTCCATGCCTAAATACAGCACATCTTAAGAGCTCTGCAGCTAAGATCTGATCATTGAAGCAGAGTCCTAAGCAACCCAGAAAATAAAGTCTTATTTTTCTTTGTGTGACTTCCCAGGCTAATTTCAAACCAGCTCCCTAGGCTTAAGCTTTATAATAACAACCTGTCTAATTTCCCTATCCTTCTGTTGACACATGAAGTCTTGTCTGTTCTTTCTGACATCCATCCCCCACCAATCAAACTACTAAGCCTCAGTGGATTTATAGCCACACAGCAGAGCCTTCTGTCCTAGAGATCAGTTTTCTAAGCAACAACCTATATTCAGCCCAACTGCTGGATATCCCCACTATTTCAGCTGATTACTTGCTTGAACTTGCTCCTTTCAGACAAAGCTCACAGCTGCCTCATTAAACATCCTACATCCCTTAATAAACTGGCTCAGTGCTCAGCCCTGTGTCCCTATTTGTGGAACTCCCTGTTTTGCTGCCAGTACACTGCTCTGTCTTCTTGAGGAATCCTGAGGTAGCATAAAAGCAGTTTAATTTCAGTAGACTTTCCAAAATATCTACTGTGATGTAGTCTTTGGGCCTGGTGCTAGAGATTAAATGAGAAAAAATAGAATCCCTAACCATCAGAGAGAATATAGAGATCTTAGAGTTGAAAGGAACCTCAAAGTTCTTTGCTCTAACTCTTCATTTTCAAAAGAGAAAATATGTCCATGAAGATTAAATACCCCCCAAAGGCCACACCCCAGCAATCCCTCCAGTATACCTCATTACTAACTCTGATCAAAAACAAGCTTTGTCTCTGACTACAACTTGTAAAAATTGCATGTTATCCAGTAATTTGCCTTCCCTAATAAAAAGTTACAAAATGCTTCTAGAATTTAAGTTTTTAAAAGACCAAAATGGACAAAGGACACCAAACAGTTTATAAAAATGTTCCCTATGAATAAAGAAATGCTAATCAGACCAGCTCATTTTCTTCTTGTCAGATTGGGAGGTCATAAAAAAGACTGATAATACATATTTCTGACAAGAGTAGGGGAAAACATTGGCTTTCCTAAAATGTTGGTGGAAACATAATTGGTTCAACATTTTTTAAAGGGCAATATGACAACTGTTTACTGAATTTTAAAACTGTTTCTCCTTAATCAAAAAAATTCCACTTTTAGGTGCTTTTGCTAAAGAAACATTTGTGCATTTGCATATAACATATGGTCAAGGATATCATTATAGTACTTTCTATAATAGACAAAAATCGGAAGGAGAATAAGAGTTAACATTTATGAAGCATTTACTATGTCCTAGGTATTCTTCTAAGAATGTTAGTCATGTGTTTAATCCTTCCAGCAATATCATATGCTATTGTAGGTACTATTATTGTTCACATTTTAATGAGGAAAGAGGCTAAGGCCCAGAGATAATGAATTTTTTTTGAAGGTCACAGAGCTAAGAAGTGACGGGTAGATTGCAAAAATTTTTTCCCATTCTGTTGGTTGCCGATTCACTCTAATGATTGTTTCTTTTGCTGTGCAGAAGCTCTGGAGTTTATTATAGGTCTTCACATGTACCCCAAAACCTAAAACGCAGTAAAATATATATTTAAAAAAAAAAGTAATGGAAGCCAGGATTTGAATCCACATGGTTCCTACTCCAGAGGTCATGCTTATAGCCAGCGGCTTACCAAGTAAATTAGGGTATTTCTAAACAATAGACATTGTTAAATCCAGAATATACCATCCTTTTTAACAGTAGTTAAAAGAATGAACAGTAGCTAAAAAGAATAAAGTACAATAAAACAGTAATTGATGAATACTTTATTAATATGATAAAAAAACAGAATCTTACTTAAAGAGAAAACGAAAAGCTTTCTCACTAAAGAGAGTAACAAGAGAAAGATGCCTATCTCCACTACTATTTAACATGGTGTTAAAGTTATTACCAATGCAATTAGATAAGGGAAAGCAATTAGAAGCATAAGAATTGGAAAGGAAAAGATAAAACTATTCCCATTTATATGAAAAAATTACCACCAACAGTAAGAGAATTTAGTCAAATTGCAGGTTATAATATCAACACTCAAAAATGAGCTTTCAGCTGTACAAATAAAGACCAGTTAGTAGATACAATGAAAGAAGAGACTCCACTTATGATAGTAAACAATACAGTACCTTGGCATAAATTTAACAAGAAACGTTTATTTCACATAGATTTTGGCCTAAAAAAAAAAAAAAAAAACTGAATATGTAAAAACAGAATTGGCTGGGGGTGGTGGCTCACCCATGCCTGTAATCCCAGCACTTTGGGAGGATGAGGCAGGCAGACTGCTTGAGTCCAGGAGTTCAAGACGAGCCCAGGCAACATGCTGAAACTCCATCTCTACTAAAAATACAAAAAATTAGCTGGGCAAGGTGGTGTGCGCCTACAGTCCTAGCTACTCAGGAGGCTGCAGTGGGAGGATCATCTGAGCCTCGGAGATCAAGGCTGCAGGGAGCTAAGATCATGCTACTGCACTCCAGCCTGGGCAACTAGAATGAGACATGAGACCCTTTTTAAAAAAAGAAAAGAAAAAGCAGAATTGAACAAATAACAGGAAATACCAAGCTCTTGACTAAGGAGACTTATTCTAAAAATGTCAATTCTTCCTAAATTAATTTATGAATATAATATAATCTCAATAAAAATATCATCAGGTTTTTCTGAAGCTAGATCAGCTGATTATTAAATTCCTTTGGAAGGAAAAGTTGGAACCCTCATACATTGCTGTTGTGTGAATATAAAATGGTGAAAGCACTTTGGGAAAAGGTCTGGCAGTTCCTCGAAGTATTAAACATACGGTTACCATATAATGCAACAATACCATTCTAGGTATATACCAAAGAGAAATAAAAACATATGCACATGTAAAAATGTGTACTAAATAGTGAAAAAAAGCATTATTCATAATAGTCAAATTGTAGAAACAAGCTAAATGTCCACCAGCTGATGTACTGATAAACAAAATGTAGTATATCCATACAAAGGAATACTACTCAGCAATAAAAAGAGTAAAGTATCAATATATGCTACAACATGATGAACCTTGAAAACATTACATTAAATGAAAAAAAATCACAAAGGAATATATATGATTCCATTTATGTGAAATAACCAGAATTATTTCTTATGCTTAAAAGCTATTTATATTTTATTTTTTATAAGCCTTTTAAGCATAAGAAAAAATGCTCAAATTTGCTTGTAATCAGAGAAATATACATGAACACTATATTAGAGTACCATTTGTCACCTATCTGATTAGTAAAAATAAAAAAAAACCCGACAACAACTTTGTTAGTGAGGCTACAGTAAAAGAGATACCCTCATAAACTGCTGGCATGACCATTATGGATGGGTATTTGACAATATCTAGCAAAAATACATATACATTTAACCTCTGAACTAGCAATCCTACTTCTAAAAATCTATTCCAAAAGTATACTGGGAAAAAATGAAAACATTTATGCATAAGGTTATACATTATTGCATTATTTATAATTATAAAATAATATAAACAATTCAAATGCTGATCAACAGGGGACTGGCTGATTAAACTGGAACATCCACAAAATAAGAGTTCTATGCAGCTATGTAAAAGAATGAAGACTATCTCTGTCTACTCAACGATAAACTATTAAGTCAAAAGCAGGACAAGGAATAGTGTTTATGTAGTAAGGGTAGAACATAAGGGAGAAGATAGATATTTTTTCCTATATATTTTTAAATTTAATGAACTAAAGAATAAATTAAAATCTTTTCTAATTCTAACTTATGAGGTAAGGTTAGGAATAAGATGGACAAGATGGATGATACTTAGAATCTGAACTTCTTTGAATATACATTGTTTCATTGATTTTGACCTAAAGTTCATATATAATTTTTAAAATCACACTTTGAGGTAAGAGGAGCAATCTCTAAAATCTAAAAACAAATGAATCACATAAACTTGTGTTTTCAATTGATGACATCAGCACATAGACTATTTCACTTATCTTTAAAAAAAATAATTTGCCTGTAGCCCCCAGCTACTGAAGAGGCTGAGGTAGGAGGATCACTTGAGACCAGGAGGCAGAGGTTGCAGTGAGTCGAGATCATGCCACTGCACTCCAGCCTGGGCAACAGAGCAAAAGCCTGTCTCAAAAATAATAATAATAATAATAATGTGACTTTACTTATTTATATACTCTAAGCAGAGAAAAACTGTTTTTTTTTCCAAATGCTGGTAATAGCATTCTTCTTCTGAGTCTGTTGTGTATACACTCTATAATTAGAAAAGAAAATACTGTGTTGATGTCTTTCAGCATAGAAAAAAAAATACACATTTAAGATCAATAAAGAAGAAATTCTAGACTCTTGAAATTAAATAGAAAGTAACAGTATATACTCATGCTTTACTGTATCTTTAAAAGCCATATATATTTCCTGGTTCTGTCCACTAAAAGAGAGGTGGCTTGAGGGTGAAGCAGGTAGGTAGGTAGTAGATAGATAATAAATAGACAGACAGATAAATAGATGACAGATAGACAGATATAGATCTTTATGTACAGCTCTATAATTCCTTATGCACAATTCTAAAATCCAAAAAGCGTTAAAAAATAATGTTTGTAATTCATTTGATAGTCAACTTGAAATGAACTGACATGAAAAAAATAGCCATATATTTACTGCAGATACATTAATTTATTTGATTATGGGGTGTCACCTCAAATTCTATTTGGAATGTTATTTAACTTTTTAAAATTTAAAAATTTTTCATTGCCACAATATACTGTCCCCAAGACGTGGGATAAGAAAGTTTGTAAACTTGTGTTTGCCTAGAAGGGGTCAAAACATTAAGTAAATAAAGCAAGTTACAAATTATTATGTATTGTATGGTTCCATTTTATAAGCACATGATCACAATTAATGTCAATAATCAAATATGGGGGGAAAAGGGCTTTTAAAAAAACAGTAGTTGCTAGAGAGTAGTTTCATATAGGGACTTTCACTTTAAATGTTTTATATTTCAATTTTTCCATATTTTGCTAGCATGCATATATTATTTTTAATTTTAAAAAGTATGGTCTTATAATTAAAAACAAAAAAGACTTTAAAATACACATTAAAATATATAGAAGTATTCTAAATGAGGGAGCAATATTGAGGTAAAAGCAAGTACTAATTCTCCCCTTTTGACTGACAAAACACCACCTTGCATAATTGTTTTTTGATACAACTTCCAAAATTACATTCCTTAACTTAAAAAAAATGTTCTGAGCATGTAATATGTGAACAGTATTTTAAATATCAACACTGTAGTGGGGAAATAACAATAACAGTAAACAGAAAACCTTGCCCTCTTTTTTATGCATTTTCAAACTCAAATATTCATGGATTTCTTTTCCCCCTAAATACTTAAAATTGGATTTCATTGTGCCAGTTTCCTCTTTTGACAAATGTAGATAATAAGCGATAATAATAACAACCACTAGAGGGTTGTTGTGAGGATTAAATGGATAACAAATGTGTAAATCTTGCTTTCATGAGTGCCCACTCTTGCTAAATGCTCAATAAATACTAGCTGCTTTTATTATTATTTTTGTTGTTCACTAAGTCAAAAATCTGTTACAGTCCACTACATTTTGGGGATCTGGAAGAACCTCCGGAGTGTTCATCATACTGTTTTCTATATATTTTCTATATTAGAAATATTTTCTATATTAGATGAGACAGCTGTGCCTTAAGTTAATTTGAGTCAGTATGTTATCTTGGTAATGAGATTTTTTTTGTGGGGGTGGGCGAGAAGAGTTTTATATAAAAGTTTTCATTCAAATCAAACTTCTAAAACTTGAAAACTGACTTTTTGTCTTTGTAAATGTTAGTCACTTAACAGTGTTTTCAATTCTGTGTTTATCATATATAAAATATCTTTTTAATAATATACAAACATTTTTAATAGAAAATGTCATACAAACATAAATTGCATTATTTTAAAATACTAGTAGTTTGATTAAACTGTAAAATGAAAAGTTACCTTATCTTTTTAGCAATAAGGGTGCCTTTCACTAGCATGAATATATTTTCAACATAATCATACAAAGTAAAAGCAGTAAAATACTTTAAAATACTATGTCTTAAAAGCATAATGACTTAAAAAGGGGTAATTTAGCATACAGAGTTCATTCTAAAACATAATCTTGATTATAATTTTATATAATTCTACACTAATATAAAGAATATTAAGCAACATTTTTTTATATCCATTACTCACCCTTTTTCATATGTGAATTCATCTTTCAGAGAATTAGCTGATGATTCACCAATAAAGACAGATGGAATGTCAATTTTCTTTAGTATTTCAACTGTATAAAAGAATAATAAAATTATTCTTAAAAGCCCATACTTAGTGTATAATCAACTTTCTTCATAATAGCAGCAAATGCAACTGGAAACAATTACAATCAACTTTAATTGTCTATTGCTTGATTTTTCCAGATTGCAGATTTTACTTATCATCAAAATGGTTGAGAAACATAACATTTACAGTAACAAAGCTAACATTTTGCACATATACATTACCTGAATTGTCTCAATAATCTATGAGACTGAGATGTAATTTTTATTTTTAATATTTGCATTTGATTTTTTCCTCTCTAGACATAACTTATCAGAGAAGGAAGATGAAGGAAGAAATTTTAGGTTTCCTTCCCACACATAACTTAATTACTAAATGAAAAAGAGAAAAGTTTATTTTACATACTCATTTCCAGGAGAATATAAGAAAATGTAAGAAAGAATATAAGAATAGACAACTTCGCAGCAATCTAAAAAGTAATACCACACTTCTCTGGCTTTCCAGAGAAAGGTTGACAGGAGTTGAGAAAGGGAATATAAGAGAATAGAGTAGGAAAGCTGGGTAAATTTCTACTTCCTCATAAGCCTGGACCTCATGGCAAAGCTTTGTGTTTGATTGGTATCTTAAGATATTTGACTCTTATACCCATATTCAAAACCAAAATCAAATGCTACCCAAAAAGAATTTTGTAAAAATTACCCATTACTCAGGAATAGAAATAAAAACAATCCTCTTAATGTGTGAATAGAAAAAGCAGCCTCATTATTAGCTGTGAGTTAATTTAACACATTCGGCTTTAGAGAAAGCCCATTTGTTCCCTTTTTATAGTTTTCAAAATAACTTTGTTCTGCGTTTTAAAAACAATGCATATTCATTATGCATTTAAAAGGGAGGGGGAGGCAAGTAAAGAAAAAGAAAACAAAACCATAATCCTTCCCATCCAAGGACAAATGTTTTATTTGAAGTAATAAGCAGTTCTGTAAGTTGTGACAAATACAATTATAACCACCACCACAATTATGATCTAGAATGTTCCATCACTCACCAAAATTCCCTCATATAGTCAACCCCTCCCCCAAACCCATAAATCACTGATCTATTTTGTTGTTGTTGTTTTCATCCTTATAAAGACAAAGTTTAAAATCTCGATATCCTTGGTAGAGTGAGGTTTTTTCCACTTCTAGATTATTTTATGCAAATACATTCAACTCTCACACATTCTCTCTCTTTCTCTCTTATACACACACCCACACACACACACCCACACACACACCAGAAAAAAAAATGTAAGCCCCAAAGCCCAAATGGGCAGAAACTGAAAATATTAGTCAAGAAATATTTAATCACTATTTTTATATTAATGTGATCAATATAATTTTATTTTTTGTATCAATGGGATCACGTAATTTTTTTTTACTTAAAATGAGTGTGTTTTATTTTATATAGATTAAACCCCAAAGTTGATTTTAGAAAATACATTAAAATTAGGGATAGAATACAAAGCAACATAATAATAAGTGTCATTACCCCCATCAAACTTCCAATGAAATTAGAAAAGAAAAACAATTATTCACAGACAATATAATTGTTACTTAGAAAATGTAAGAGAATATACAAACTTCAAATTGGTGGTAATGTGACAATTAGTAAATCAATCAGAATATATGATAATATTACACTAGTGATTGATAATAATGATGGTGGTGATGTCATCCATAATAGCAACACAACTATATGTCACTACAAATAAAGATAATAAAATATGGACAAATGTTGATGGAAAAAATTATAAATCCTTATTAAAAAACTTGGAAAACATAGATGAGGCCCTAAATAAATGGAGAAATACCTTATTTATGTCTATCATCATATAATAATTCTCCTCAAAATCAAAGACATTTCTAGCAAAACCTCAGCAGAGGATATCATGGAATTTGATAAACTGATCATGAAATTCATACAAAAGAGTAAAAACATTCATTTCAGGACTTATTCCAAGGCTATTGTAATTCAAACAGAATAGAACAGAATCAAAACTCCCAAAACAGATTTATATACATATGAGAAACTGAAATATGACATAGATAATATTAAAAATGAATGAGGAAATAATGAATTATTCAATAAATTATTCTGGAACAACTGGCTCTCCATATGAAACAATATGTAAAATTTGATCCTGCCTTACACACACACACACACACACACACACACACAGATACACACTCTTTAGATGGATTGATTTAAATGTAAAAAATGCAAAATTGTTAAACTGTTATAAGAAAGTTTAAAGAAATATCTCATGATATCAAAGTTAGGGAATGGCTGGCATAAGTTGTACAAGCCCTAAAGGAAAAGAGTAATAACAATGATTGCATTATAATTACATTTTGTCTATCATAAAAGACACCATAAGAGAACACTTAAGGACAATGTGTCCATAATTTAGAACATCACAATCTCTGAAAAAAGAGGAGGAAAAATAAGCCATATTTTCTGCCAAATTATTATTTCCTTTCCAGAACACCTTTTTAAATTTTATAAGGAACAATGGTAAAAGAAACTTCTCAGGATCACATCAATCAGAATACTTTTAGTTTTTATATTCATCAAGTGGTTGGGTTGTAATTTGTGCCTTCTCTGATTTTTGCCTCCTTTCACTTTCTTCTCATATGCTGCCTTCTTTCTTCCTAGCCTGCCTGATTTCCTTGCTCTTACTCTAGTCTTTCCTATCTGTTCCACAGCTGAAGCAAAGGTCCTGTTTTGATAAACTGTATTGAGCCTCAATGAAGGAATTTATTGCATGGAATTTGTACACCAAATAACTTTTCTACATGTATAGCAGTGTTATAATTCTGACAATAACCATATCTTAATCTCTGACCTGCAGAAAAAGTTTGACATCTTGGATCATATTAGAAAGTTTCACCAAAAAATCAATTTTTGTATTAACCGCCAACTGTCACTGCTGTACCTCAGAGTCTTTCTTTAAGGTTCAAAATATCATTGCCCCAAGTAGATATACTACATAGGTAATCATTATTATAACCTTGTGGACTTTGGTGTTTCTCTCTTTCTTATACCCTGGAATGAGGGTCAGAAGAATTCACATCACTTTATGTCCTCCCAAAAGAAACCCAAAACAACAAAACAAAAAATTTCCAGAAAGGGAATGTGAATTCCCTCATGTTTATTAACATATCTTTAGGTAACTAAACAAAAGAGACCAATTCCTAGTCTTGGAAGCAGAAAAACGACTCCACTTTCCTCTAACCATAAACCTCCTTATTCTTAAATAAATGATGAATTGTGCTATTTTTGTAGACAGAAAAATATTAGAGAGTCAAAGCTGGCCAAGTGGCTCAGTTGTTTATTCAGCCTTCTTAGAAGAAATTTTATCATGGAGTTATGTTGGAGTATGTGAACAAATATTTTTAAAAGAGTACATGTTAATGCTTTCATTTTCTGATAAAGTAGATTAAGTCAGACCACACTTTACCAGTTACTAGTGTTGTAAACTCAGGCCAGTTATATATCCTTGCTGTGTGTATTAGTCTGTTTGCACACTGGTATAAAGATACTATCTGAGACTGGGTAATTTATAAAGAAAGGAAGTTTAAAAGACTCACAGTTTCGCATGGCTGGGGAGGTCTTGGGAAACTTACGATAACGGCAGAAGGGAAGCCACCTTCTTCACGAGGCGGTGAAGAGAGAGAGGAAAAAAAAAAAGCCCAGGGGAAACTGCCATTTATAAAACCATCAGATCTCGTGAGAACTCCCTCACTATCATGAGAACAGTGTAAGGGAAACTACCTCCATGATCCAATCACCTCCCACCAGGTCCCTCCCTCAACACCTGGGGATTACAATTGAAGATTAGATCTGGGTGAGGACACAAAGCCTACCCGTATCACTGCGTTTCAGATCATCGCCTGTAAAATGGAGATAAAAATAGCTACTTGATAGAGTTACTATAAAGATTGAGTTAATATATTTGAATGCTTAGAGTAAGGTATAGCAAATAGAAAACGCCCAACAAATCTTAGCAGCCAAAGATTGGTAGCACTTGTAGCAGGAGCAATAGTAGTAGAATTGACAGCACTTGTGGCAGGAGCAATAGTAGTAGCAGCAGGAGAATGGGGAGGAGTATTCACTCTGCCTTCCAATTCCCACACTCCTTTGCCTCACAAAGCATGAGGCAGAAAGAAGAAAATAGTTGTTGGTATGATCAAGATTCTTCTCTTGAGGAGGCCAGGTTCTAACATCAAGAAAGGTGAACAGCCTTTGTGTGTGTGTCATATGGCTCTGGAGCAATGCTTTGAGGCAGGGATTCCTGACTTGAAAGTTGGAGTGCTCGCAACTCAACTCTGCCTCCTCACAGCCTCTTCCACTTTGGAGAATGGGGAAAAATCTCAACAGCACTCAGGTGAACTTTCTTTCCCAGTGTGGCCTTTTAGAGTGAAAACACATGGTTTTACTTTGTATTAGTCAGAACTTTAAGACATTATTCCAAGAACAAGCATATTTTGCTGAGCGCAGTGGCTCATACCTGTAATCTCAGCACTTTGGGAGGTCGAGGTGGGTGGATCACCTGAGGTTAGGAGTTCGAGACAACCCTGGCCAACATGGTGAAACCCTGTCTCTGCTAAAAATACAAAAATTAGCTGGGTGTGGTGGCAGGTGCCTGTAATCCCAGCTACTCACGAGGCTGACGTGATAGAATTGCTTGAATCCCGGGAGGTGGAGGTTGCAGTGAGCCGAGATCGTGCCATTGCACTCCAGCCTGGGCAACAAGAGTGAAATTCTGTCTCAAAGAAAAAAAAAGAACAAGCACATTTTACACCTATAATCCCAGCACTTTGAGAGGCTGAGGAGGGCAGGTCAGGATCACATAATTTTTTAAAGTGCAAGCATTTTTTCTACACAATGATACAACTCAGAGATCCTGTCATGTCAATAAATACAGATCTACCTCATCATTTATTTTTATTTATTTATTTATTTATTTATTTAGAGACACGATATTGCTACATTGCTCAGGCTCCAGCGCAGAGCCTACTCACAGATGCCACCATTGAGTACTACAGCCTGTAACTCCCGGGCTCAAGCGACCTTCATGTCTCAGCCTCCCAGGTAGCCAGGGCTACAGGCATTATTTCCTTTTTCTTAATAGATGCAGAGGTATTGTTATAAGACCAAATATATTTTTCATATTTGGGAGATATTTTCTATCTTGCTAAGATATTTTCTCTACCACATATGAGTTTAAAGCTTATTTTGGTACTTAAAACTTGGAATATATACCCTGTGTATGATGCTTTATTCTTTCATGAAGATGCTTTTGGTTTGTAACTATTGGCAATAATATTGGAAGTAACCTAGCTTCTTTGAATTATGATATCTAAAGAGATGTAGAAAGCACCTTACTTTAATAAAATGATTAAGAAAAAGGGTGAAAATACTGTATACAAATATGAGTAGCCATCTTGAAAATGGCAACATTATCTACCGAAAACAAAACTAAATGTGTTACTTCACAAAATACTTCTAAAACACTCTAATTTTGATCTGTAAAACAACTCTGTGAAGTATATACTGACAAACAAAGATAAATTATAATTTGAATGACCCAACCCTAACCTCTCCAGATTTATATATCCAATTGCCCATTCAGTATCTCCATTTGATTGCCTAATAGATGTTTCAAACAAAGTTTCTCAATTAAACTCTGAACATCTCCTTTCCCTCAATCTATCAACTCTATTTCTCATCTCTGTAAACAGCATAGCCATTCACTTAGTTTCTCAGGCTGAACATCTTGGAGTCACCCTTGACTCCTCCTCCTTTTCCCTTACTCCCCATACCAAATCCTGTCAACTTCAAAATATAGCCATATTCCTATCACTTCTCATTACTTTAACTACTAATACTCCAAACATGACTCTTGCTTGGCTGCTTCAGCAACTTTCTAAATATTCTCTCTGCTGGCACTTTTGCTCACCTTTCACCTTCAGTGTTCTCTCCAAATAACAGCAAAAGGGCTCCTTTTATAAAATATGTCATATTACCTTACATACCTGTTTAAAACTTACTTATTTATTTGGAGATGGAGTCTCACTCTGTTACCAAGGCTGGAGTGCAGTGGCATGATCTCAGCTTACCACACCCTCTGCCTCCCAGGTTCAAGGGATTCTCGTGTCTCAGTCTCTCGAGTATCTGGGACTACAGGTGTGTATGCCACCACAGCTGGTTAGTTTTTTATATATTTAGTAGAGACAGGGTTTCACCATGTTGCCCAGGTTGGTCTTGAACTCCTGAGCTCAGGCAATCCTCCTGCCTTGGCATCCCGAAGAGCTAGGATTATAGGCCTGAGCCACTGTGCCCAGCCTAAAACTTATTTAAAATAAATTCCAAAGTCTTTATCATGGCTGACAAGGCCCATCATATTTGACCCCTTGCTCCTTCTCTAACCTTATCCCCTGCCACTCCCTCCCTTGTTCACTACTCCAGCTATTGTGGCTTTATGCCACACTTTGGAAACAGCAAGCATGCTTTATCTTCAGTTGCTGTGCTTGTTGTTCCCCCTCCTTGGAATACCCTCCTTCAGAAATCTGCATGACTCAGCCTCCAACTTTAGATTTGTGCCTAAATTGCGATGCCTCACAGAAGCTTTCTCTGACCACCCTATCTAAAATAGCTGCCTTCCTTTCATCTCTGTCATTCTATATCCCCTTATGCTAATGTTTCTCTTCATAGCATTTATCTCTACTTGACATTATAGCACATCTATTTGATTATGTGTTCATTTCTTCTCTCCTACCCTAGAATGCAATAAAATGATGATAATCACAATAATAACAGCTGAACAACCATTATATGATTGCTAAGAACCAGGAAGTCTTCTAGATGCGTAACAGGCCTTAATTCATTCAATCCTCATAGTAACTCAATGACTTAGATACTATTATTATCCCAATTTCACAGATCAGAAAAACAGAAGCATATAGATATTAGGTAATGTACCCAAGGTCATACAATTACTAGGTGGTAGAGCTAGGATTCAAACCCTGACAGGCAGTACCCAGAAAGCACTTTCTTAACTACTGTACTCTACTACCTCAATGAAAGATATGAAGGTAGAGCCTCTGACTGTATCATTACTTGCTATAGTCACAGTGCCTAAAACACTGCAGAGTAGGCTGTCAAAAAGAATTTGTTGAAGGAAGAAAGCAAAGGAAAAAAAGGAGAAAAAAATGACGAAGAGATATTAATAACTTGACCTGGTTATACAGTTAAATATTTACACAGTTTGGACTCAAACTTAAGGCTTCTGACTCCTTATCTAGGCTCCTGCCACTCTGCCATTGCATGAGTTTTCTCATATATCTTCTCTCACATGATTTTCACAAATTTGTCAGGTAAAATAATTATTAAAAGTATTTACACTATTATAGATGAAAATAATGAGCTTATAAAGATTAAGTAACTTTACACAGATACCTGGTTCATATAGTAACTAGCCAGGTTTAGAATAAACATGTATTTCCTGGTTCTGAAGTTGGTATCCTTCCTACCACTTTCTGCTGTTTCCTAAAGATAATGAATGTTATTGGCTGACTGAATTAATCCATTCTGTTCCTGGCTGAAATAAAAAGTTGGTACATTCCTTACACGAAGTATCAATAGGAAGGGGTTTTTAAAATTTCCTTTTGTTTCCAATGTTAGTATCTC
The DNA here is from genome assembly GCF_030222135.1 of Aotus nancymaae. Classification (NCBI taxonomy): domain Eukaryota; kingdom Metazoa; phylum Chordata; class Mammalia; order Primates; family Aotidae; genus Aotus; species Aotus nancymaae. The sequence goes on along the minus strand of NW_026988431.1, from coordinate 43,390,797 downwards.
TACTTGGTATAAGATACCAATATTCCTAGGGAAAGCCTTGAAAAGAGGGACAGATACAAGTCTCTTTTGATAAATCCATGCTTTTCTTACCTCTACCAAGTAACAGCACAGATGAAAATGGTAAAGATCTTTACAACATTTGTCTCTGAACATATAAAATGTTTAAACACATGCGCAAAGATGGAGCAAAATATCATAGAGAATAATCTAAGCAACAAAGTCAAGAACCAAAATTCTGAGCAGTCTTTGAATAACAACTCAGTTGAAACATTTCCATGGCAACAGCAGGCTTATATGGTTATGTGCAACTTTTAATATTGAACATATTCTCTTTAGGAGCTAACATGATTATTGCAAAAAGTGTTTACAGTATTATAAAGACAAAATAAGTGATAAAGGGAACTGACAATTTCAGCCTGCAAAAGTTTTACTGAAAACATGTCAAAGGAGTAAATAGTTTACAAATAATAACCAGTTCGTTCAATCCAAAACATATTTAGCTCTTGAGAAGGTCTTGAAGATTTGCTAAATCCTTACACAAAGAGTAAGTAACTTGCTCAAAGTCATACAATTGATACAAGTAGGATTTGATTTTGAATTCAGGCCTATCTATTTCCAGACTATGCATGCTTTACATTTTGCCAATAAGTGTATACGGATCACAAAAGTTACTGCCCTGGGATGTATCAAGTGGGATAATTTTTTTAAGAGGGGAATAGTTAAAGGAGGAGAAGTAAAATGTGTCATATTGGCAGTACTAACACTACCAGTTCATTTGATAAGTAAACTCACTTCATCAAGTAAGTCCTATAATTCCCATGTAGTAGCTGTCTAATTAGTCCTGAAATGCTAAAACTTCTTATAGGTACTTAATGGATTTACAGTCATGAAGATTAAATCAACTAGGAGGTTAAAATAATAATTTAAAATATAAAGAAATTCACTAAGAAATACATTAATGAATTTTACTCTTTATATATTATAATTTTGCCTTACTATATTAGGATTAAGAAGGACAAAAACAAAAACAACAGAAAACACTGTCATAGGCTAAAAGAAGACTTTCTGGTTAAGAAATATAAAATATTTCCTATTCAGGATGTAGTTATTTAAACTAAATACATTCCAATGTTTTCTATCAGTCTGTAGCTTTATGTCTATACTTTGCTCTACTTTGAAAATATGAATCAATAGGACTTAGTAGCAAAAGATATTATGGCTATGCACTAAAAAATATAAAATAAAATAAATTATAACCATCAGTGTTGACAGTAAATCATCTTAGTATCAATTAGAAAAGTTTTGATAATACCCCATAGTGCCCTGAGTCAAAGAAACTACATTAAGTGAGGCATACAGCTTAAGTCAGTGTCTTATTATAGCCAGTTATTTCACTAAAATTGGCTCATTTTTCCCTACAAGCTAATAATTAGTAGAGAGTAAGGAAAGACATTCCCATCTGAAATGAAAAACTATGAACATGCCAACGTATGACAAAGGACAAATAACCAACTGGTATAAGAAAGCACAAATATGTGGCTTTGAAATTCCAGAAGGTTATAGCAGCTACTGAGTACTTCTAAATACCCTAAAATGTAATGCTATGACTCTCTAAATAAATTACAAAAAGCCCTTTATGGCATTCTTAACTCAGCATGTTTCTCTCTATTAAAGGTGTTGTACCCCCTTTGGTTTTTACCAAAATATCAATAAATAAAACACATGTTTAAAAAAACAGTTCAGAAAAGAAAAAGTAATTTTCATCTCTATTATGAATAAAATCATCCAAAGAGAATTAAGAATGGGGAATTATCTGATAGAGAAAAAAATTTGATTTTTAAAAAGAAAATGAGAGAAGGAAAATCCTGTTAATTTTTAGTTACAAATTATCTGTCAAACAGGAGAGAAGAAAAGTGATACCTGTACTTACTGTCGTTGGATCCCATGCTAATGAGGTCATCAGAATCAACATTGTGAACTATGGCTGCTTTGTATCCTGCTCTCTGGGCATTTAAAACCTGCAAATAAAAAAAAATCATGTTATAAGGAAGACAGTGGTTTGTCGTAATATCCCTCAACTCTATAAATCAACAAGTCTATACTATATATCTAGGACTGGATTATGAACATGTAGAAATAAATCTTAGGTATGTCTTGAAACATACAGATGTTTTACAACTGATTATCAAAAACTTCTTGAAGTAAATAAAGGATGAGGATATAAGCTAAAACATTAAAAGGACCCAAACCAATAAATCTGTGTTTCTCTAAAGAGGTAGAAACCTGCTGTAATCAGGGTTACGAGTTATCAGACCTAGAACACTTAATTCCTACCTCTGCCCATATGAATTAGTGGGATGAACTTGAGCAAATTATTTCTTTTGTAATCCTCAGTTTCCTAACCTTTGAAATGAGAATGACAATATTCTTCTCCTATGTAAAATAATACTTTTAAAATGCATAATACTGTGCTTAATACATAGTAATGAGTCAGATAAAAGCAATTCATATGGCTAGCTTGATCATCCAAAATATTCTGTAAAATTCCTTTCTAAAGCTTTTTAAAAAATTAAAAATACCTGCAGGCAGAAGTTGCTTACTCTAGCTATTTGATCTTTCTTAAAGTTAGCCTCCAAAATAGTAACATTTGCACCATAAGAATATAGTTGGATGTGTGGCAGAATTTTCTTACATGAAAGATCTGGAAAGTGTCAAAACATGTTATTACATCTCATTTTAAAAACAATACTCTAAGTAAAAATAAACCCAGACCTAAACGACTTATTGTATGACCTTTAGACTATTAGCAAAAATGAAGGATCAGATCATTATTTGCATATTGGTTGAATGAAATAAAAACTGGGAGGGCAAACATACATATACATAGTTTTGAATACTTGAAATACTTTTGAATATATAGAGTTCTGAATACTAATCATAGTAAGAAACTCTTGAAATACATTACCTTATGAGCATTGCATAATGGTATGTCTCAAAGTGTTTGAGTGTTAAGTGTTCTTAAGAAACAGGCATATTAATTTTTTAGAAGAATTTCCAGGTCTAATATTAGCTCTGTTTTAGTTATCAACATTATAATGATTCAACACTGAGTTATGTTCCAAAGGTCCAGGGAAAGCCCAAAGAGTCAAGTTCCCAAAAGGAAAAAGGATGTGCAATTATTCAGACTCTGGATCTGAAAGCTAGGTAAGAGAAATGAGATCTACATATTCAACCCCAGTAAGGTCAGTTGGCTTGGCACAGAGAAAAATTCTCTTCTACACTATTCTTGACTTCTCTAAAACTACCCCACCAATTCCAGTTAGATTTCTGAAACAGACAACAGTGTGGATAAATCAGAATAATATTATCCTATTACTGAAAAAACTAAATCTGTAGGAGATATGACTACCCCAAGAAATTAATACTTTGTTCATCTTACAGCCTCCATAGCATCTATGAAATAGCCTGACACAGGGTAGGCACTTATTAAATATTACTTGAATAAATTCAATGTATTTTTTAAATGTGCTTAAATTAATTGCTCATAACAGTACACACACAGGAGATAAAATCAGGCAGAAAGTGATTTTTTAAAAAACTAATTAAAATAATATAAATTGTTCACTGGCACAGGACTTACTGCTCTAATGTAGGAATAATGGCAAGAAATCAACCAGTCAACAAAACTGTAACAAGTATGTTTTGGAGTTGTGCAAAGAAGGGTCAATAATCAAAAAAGTAAGTTTAGCATTTTTGCATATAAGTATGTTTTATTTTTAGGTGGATTTTGTTATCCAATGAATATTGAGAAAATGCCAGTTCCCTACAGCCTCTTCCCCTTAGATATCATTATTTTCCAAAGGGAGGAAAAAAATAATCTCTTATGAATGCAGTTTATAAACCTTAATTATTTGTTACATATATTAACTTATTATTTATGCATTATATTACCATGGCAGTACAGACTTCACTTGGCTTTTATTTAAACAAAAGTATACTCAGTTGGGGTTACTACTAGTTTATCTGATGCTTTCATGACCATTTTAACTTTTGTCAAAAAGCTAACCAAGGAACTGAGGAGAAATGTTTCTTTCCACACCCAAAAAATAACTGTGGCCAAAGACACAATTTAAGAAATATAAAATTAGACCAATACTAAAAGCTGTTTCCCGCTAATGCAAAACTTGTTTTAAATTTCTTTTTAAAGCCAACCAGTGCACACAGTCATTGAAATTACATAATTTAACTTTTTTCCTTGAGTAAAAATATATATGAAAGCAAACATGCAACATGTTAGAACACAGAGAAAGGTGGTCTCAGGAACCACAACAATGAGTAAAAACCATAGCTGAATTCAGCAAGTAGTTGCTGAGCTTACATAATGAATAAAATAACTGTATCCATATTAGGCACAATGTGAAACCTGATGGTCAATCAGAAAGCCATTATCCTTCACTGGCAGTCAGTATTTGTTTAAAAACAAACAAACAAACAAACAAACAAACAAACAAAAGTTATTACCCTTAAGGAAATTTCAATACTCATGGATAGCCAAACAGGTCAGTTGCTTTCTTGACCCTGTGTAGAACCGGCTTTGTCTTGTGAATGCCTATCAGTACTTCAAATTCCATCATCTCCATGAAGCCTGTCCTATCCTGTACCCCTATGCCACATGTACCCACATTAATTTCTCCCTGCTTAGAGTATTTATATCAATCTATTTATATTTTTCTTCAAGATCTTATATAGTGTCTTATACTTACACATATTCATGTCATATCCCAGGGGTCCCCAACCTTTTTGGCACCAGGCACTGGTTTTGTGGAAGACAACTTTTCCACCAGGGAAATGGTTTCAGGATGAAACTGTTCCATCTCAGATCATCAGGCATTAGTTAGATTCTCATAAGGCGCGTACAACTTAGATCCCTTGCATGCACAGTTCACAGCAGAGTTCACGCTCCTATCAGAATCTAATACTGCCACTGATCTGCCAGGAGGCAGAGCTCAGGCAGTAAGGCTTGCTTGCCTACTGCTCATCTCCTGTTGTGCAGCCCGGTTCCTAACAGATACGGTCCCACAGCCCAGGAATGGGGGACTCCTGTACTATCCCACTTCCCAAACAGGTCTTCAGGAGGTACTTAAATCTGCAGTTGTCTACATATAAACTTTTCTAGAGAGAAGAGACAAAGTAATAATCTTGCAAGAGGCTTTCTTACTCTCAAATTATTACAAATAATCAATATAAATGAATGGATTTATAACAGTCTATCATGTTTAACTAAATCTAGCCATTAGGCTCTTAAGACATATTTCTCCTAAGGTGTACCAAGGAAGTTAGGAGAAATATGTCTTTCACACATCCAAAACGCACTTGTTTCTATAAATACAGTATAAAATTATATCAGTATCAAAAGCTGTTCTCTGTTAATAATAAAACTCCTAAAATAGAAACCTTGGGAAACCACTAAAATGGGAAGAAATTCTGTAGGCATAAGTGTCATCTCCGAAAAAGAGAAGCATGTTTTCAAAACTGTAGAAAGTATGAAGGCTTTCCCAAGGTTTTTGTTGTTTTTATTGATTTTTTAAAATAAAGAAATGAAATTAAATCAAAGAACACATTAACATATGGACAAACAGGCTTATGAATACAAACAAGGAAAATACATCCATGTTTATGAACTATAAAACTCATGTGTCAGTCAAATTAAATTACATTTTCAACTAAGCAGCAGCTGGTATTTTTAAGAACACATGAGGCAGAAATAAATTTTAAATCATTTAGTAAGCATTTGCAAAGTTTCCCATTCATAAAATGCAACCTCAAACACATGGTGTCAGATGGAAGCAAAGAACTTAAAGATTCATGAAACAAAGCATGCACAGGGAACAAATCTAAATCCAAAACAACCATCAAAACTGAAAACTACATTATAAAGCCTTCTAAATTGTACTGGCAATCTGCCTTTTTAAGGACACTGATCAGAGCAGTTCGCTCAAATTGTGGTAGATGCACTGAGTATTTTACATCCAATAAATAGATTAGATGCAACTAAATTATATAAACCAGGTGGTACCTAACCAAGAGGTTTAAAGAAATATGGAACTGCTCGCTTCTTGTAATAAATAGCAAGTCTGTCAGAAGATAGCAGATTGCTAATGAAAGAGTCTTCAATAAGACAGGTTCTAAAAGGAACCCTGGGAACAACACAATAATTCATCTTATTTCTAAACTGAACAAATTCATAATACTGACACTAATAAAACATGCCTTGTAAGAAAAGAGAAATGATTATGCTGTTGAGATGATCATGAATAGAGATCTTTTTAAAAGAAACCTCTGTGTGCTAGTGCCTTATACATATTATCCCTAATATTCAAGACAACTCCACAATGCAGGTATTCTTTTCTATCATTTAGAAATGAGGAAAGATAGGTAAGTGTAACTACCATGAGCTCACACTTAGGCAGGGCTGAGATTTAAACACTGCTTTGTCCGGTTAGATAGAGAAGCATGAGGTTGCCCAGTGGATCAGGATGAAGCCCAGGATCACTAACCTTATATAACATTTTACAAATGTTCAGAAAGAGGAACTGAACTGACAAAGCATCAAGATGCTAACAACATTAATTTTAAAATCCTGTAGGCAAAATAAAAATCTATAGACAAAACAACACAAGCCAAGAAGAAATATGTTAAAATATTGGAGAGTTGATCGAAACTTAGAGGAAAAAGGCTGTGGGATGAAATACCTATGGCAGATTTTATGAGACTTGAATTACACCTCAACAAAAAGAAAAAATTCTGGTTAACAGTGGGAAAAGTTGGGGAAAGTTTTTCATATGGGAAGAGAGCTACAACAGGGCAAATGGCATGTTCACATTCAAAACAAAACAAAAAACACAGTGACGTGACTTAAAGAAGAGTGTTACTGAAAGGCAGAACAGCAGATTAGTAAAACTACAGACTCTCGAAACTAGACTACCTGGGCTCAAATCCTACTTCTATTAGACATGCAAGTGATTTAATGCCTATATTACTAATATTAAAATATACACAACTTAATTAAATTATTGTTTAATCTAAGGATTAAATAATTTAACACAGGAAAAGCACTTAAAACAGTGCTCAAACAGGACCTGGCACATATGAAGTAAGAGTTATGTTTATTGCCATTGCTATTAGTGTTTATTGTTGGAGAGTCAGAAGTGAGAAGGAGAGAAAAAAGGGACAGATTGTACAGTAAGTACCCTGCTCCTTAGAAAAGGAGCGTGTGGTCTCAGTCAAGAGTTCACAGTAGGCACTTGAATAAGGGGTTGACATGGCTAAAACGCTGCTTTGGAACCATCTGGTAATGATTACATTGATGTGGAGAGGAGAGACTGAAGACTTAGGAACTGTTATGACAAGGCAGGATGGCAGCAATGATGTGAAAGAATACTATCTTATTCTTCAAACCAAAAACTTAGAGAACTTGGAGAACAGCTTTGGTCAAAATGGGAAAGCTGAGAAACAGTTTGTTTTGATAGGAAAGCAGCAGAGACTGGCTTTAAGCACACTAAATTTGAGAGGTAGTAAGTTTTCCTAGGTAGGTAGAACACAACAGATTAGGACTGAAGACAAAAACTTTCAGATTTTCAGCAAATTAATCTATTTATTCATTCAATAAATATTTGGGACAAATCTAGTCACCGTGTTGTTGAAAACAAACTTCTAATAAAATGCAATCCATTCACATTATTACATTTCCTATAATCTTTAATCCTCTTTAACATCTATATGTAAACTAAGTTAAGGTACTTCATTGTTCCTTTGGGAAGAGATGTTGCAAATAAACAGACGTGTATATGTCCAAGTTACATACCTGCAAGAATGGTAAGAGAGGTGACTTTCCATGGTGAATTATAACCTTGAAAATAACCCAGTTATTATATCAGACAGGAGTCTAGATATTCATGTAAAATGACACACACTTAAAACAAGAACATTATTTACTTGAAATATAAATCTGCATTTCAAGTTCTAAAACTTTTACCTGAATTATAGTGCTGTTTTGCTTTCAAGGAGAAGAGAGGAAAGAGTAAAGAGAACTTTCTCTTGCATCCTGAATACCAGTTCAGCCACAGTAGAATAGGGCACTGAACATTCACGAGGCCCTCATTCCAGGCCCTAGCTCATGAACAACACTTCTAGATACACCATGAGCAGAAAGAGAACCTGCTGCTTTGAAAAGAAGGACCCAGTCCTGGCAGGACACCCAGGTGAGCCTTGGGCCCTGAGATATGCTGATTTTAGGTATGACCCAGCACATTCCCACCTGTGGTGTTTATGGTACAAGACTCCTTCCATTTGAGAAAAGCAGAGGGAAAGGGAAAGGAGATTTTGTCTTGCACCTTAGGTACCAGCTCAGCCACAGTAGGGTAGAGCAACAAGCAGGCTCTTGGGGTCCCTGACTTTAGGCCTAAGTTCTTGGACAGGATTTCTGAACCTGCCCTGGGCCAGAGGGGAGCCCACTTCCCTGAAGGGTGAGTCTCAGGCCTGACAGTATTCACCACAAGCTGACTGAAGACCCCCCGGATTTTAAGTAAACATTGGCAGTGGGCTGGCAGAATCCCCTGTGGGCTGGTGGTGGTGGCAGCCGTACAAAGACGTCCTCTGCCTATGGAGAGCGGGGGAAAGAGCAGGAAGGATCTTGTCTTGTGGTTTGACTGCCAGCTTAGCTGCAATAGAGTAGCCTATCAAGTAAATTTCTAAGGTTTTTTACTCTAATCCCTGGTTCCCAAACAGCAGTTCTGGACCTATCAGGGGCCTGGGGAACTTACTGCCCTGAAGGGAAGGGCACAAACCTGACTGGCTTCACCACCTGCTGATTGGAGAGCCCTAAAAGCCTTGAGTGAATATAGGTGGTAGACAGGTAGTGGTTACAGTGGGCCTTGGGCAAGACCCAGTGCTGTGCTGGCTTCAAGTCTGATCCAGCACAGTTCCAGTGGTGGTGGCTGCAGGGATATTTATAGTACCATACACCCAGATCCAGGCAGGCAGCTCAGCACAGAAAAAGAGAGAGACTCCATCTGTTTAGGAAAAAGTAAATGAAAAGAACAAGAGTCTCTCCCTAATAATCCAGAGAATTCTTCCAGATCTTATCCAAGACCACAAAGGCAGTACCTCTATGAGTCTGCATTATTGGACTTGAAGCCTAAGTCCCTTTGACTACCTGGACAACTTTCTTAAGAAGGATGAGCACAAATAAGCCAAGGTTGTGAAGATTACAATAAATACCTAATTCTTAAATGCTGAGACACTGAAGAACATTACAAGCATCAAGATCATACAGGAAAACATGACCTCACAAAATGAATGAAATGCAGCACCAGGGACCAATCCTGGAGAATGACCTTTCAGACAGAGAATTCAAAATAGCTGTGTTGAGGAAACTCAAAGAAATTCGAGATAACACAGAGAAGAAATCTAGAATTCTATTAGATAAATTTAACAAAAAGACTGGAATTCTTTAGAATCAAGCAGAAATTCTAGAGTTGAAAAATGCAACTAACACACTAAAGAATGCACCAGAATCTCTTAATAGTAAAATAGATCAAGCAGAAGAAAGAATTAGTGGGCTATTAGAAAATAGAGGTGACAAAAGAAGAAAGAATAAAAAACAATGAAGTGTGCCTACAAGACCTAGAAAATAGCCCCAAAAGGGAAAATCTAAGAGATACTGATCTTAAAGAGGAGGTAGAGAAAGAGACAGGAGTAGAGAGTTAATTCAAAAGGATAATATCAGAGAATGTACCAAACCTACAGAAAGGTATCAACACTCAAATACGAGAAAGTTATAGAACACCAAGCAGATTTAACCCAAAGAAAACTACCTCAAGGCATTTCAACAATCAAACTCCTGAAGATCAAGGATAAAGAAAGGTTCCTAAAAGCAGCAACAGAAAAGACACAACATACAACGGAGCTCCAACACGTGTGGCAGCAGACTTTTAAATGGAAACCTTATCAGCTAGAAGAGAGTGGCATGACATATTTAAAGTGCTAAAGGAAAAAACCTTTACCTTAGAATAGTGTATCCAGCAAAAAATGACATTCAAGTATGAAGGAGAAAATAAAGACCTTCTCAGACAAACAAAAGTTGAGGGATTTTTATCAATACCAGACCTATACTACAAGAAACGCTAAAGAGAGTTTTTCAATCTAAAAGAAAAGGATGTTAGCAAGAAGAAACCATCAGAAGGTACAAAACTCATTGATAATAGTAAACACACAGAAAAACACAGAATAATTTAATATTGTAATTGTGGTACACAAACTACTCTCAAATAGAAAGATTAAATAATGAACTAATCAATATTAATAACTACAACTTTTCAAGACATGGACAGTAAAATAAAACATAAAGGATAACAACAGGCAGGGCATGGTGGCTCATGTCGGTAATCCCAGCACTTTGGGCCAAGGCAGGCAGATCACCTAAGGTCAGGAGTTTGAGATCAGCCTGTCCAACATGGTAAAACCCCGTCTCTACTAAAAATACAAAAAACTAGCTGGGTGTGGTGGCAGGTACCTGTAATCCCAGCTACTTGGGATGCTGAGGATGGAGGATCACTTGAAGTTGGGAGGCAGAGGTTGCAGTGAGCCGGGATCATGCCATTGCACTCCAGCCTGAGCAACAAGAGCGAGACTCCATCTCAAAAAACAAACAAACAAACAAAAAAAAAAACAAGGAAAAAAATTGTAAAGCAGGGGGATGAAGTTAAACTGTAGAGTTTTTATTAGTTTTTTCTTCTGTGTTTGTTTATGCAATCAGTGTGAAGCTGTCATCAGTTTAAAATAATGGGCTATACAATAGTATTTGCAAGCTTCATAGTAACCTCAAATTGAAAAACTTACAACAAATATACAAAAAAAAAAAGGAAAAATTAAATTATACCACCAGAGAAAATCACCTTTACTAAAAGGAAGACAGGAAGGATGTAAAGAAAAAAAAGAAGATCACAAAACAACCAAAAAATAAATAACAAATGGCAGAAGTAAGTCCTTACTTATGAATAATAATACCAAATGTAAATGGACTCAATTCTCCAATAAAAAGAGAGCAGCTGAATGGATGAAAAAACAAGACCCAATGATCTGTTGCCTGCAAGAAAAACACTTCACCTACAAAGATAAACATAGACTAAAAATAAAAGGATGAAAAAAGATATTCCATGCCAATGGAAGCCAAAAAAGAGCAGGAATCTCTATACTTAAATCAGACAAAATAGATTTCAAGACAAAAACTATAATGAGAGAAAAAGAAAGTCATTATATAATGATGAAGGGGTCAATTCAGCAATAAGATAGAATAATTGTTAATATACATGTACCTAATAGTGGGGTACTCAGATATATATTAGTAGAGCTAAAGAGAGAGAGACCTCAAAACAGTAACATCCCACTTTCAGCACTGGACAGGTCTCTCAGACAGAAAATCAACAAAGAAACATTGGACTTAATCTGCACTACAGAACGAATGAACCTAACAGATATTTACAGAACATTTCATCCAATGCAGAATACACTTTCTTCTCCTCAGCACATAGATTATTTTCAAGGATAAACCATATTTTAGGGTCACAAAACAAGTCTTTTTAAATTTAAATTTAAATTTTTTTATTTTTGAGAAGGGGTCTCACTATGTTGCTCAGTCTGCTCTCAAACTCCTGGGCTCAAGCAATCCTCCTGCCTTGGCCTCCCAAAGTGCTGGGATTACAGGCATAGCCACCTGCCCAGCCAGAAAACAAGTCTTAAAACTACAAAAAAAACTGAAACAATACCAAACATCTTCTGATCATAATGAAATACAACTAGAAACCAACGACAAGAAAAATTTTGGATACTATACAAACACATGCAGATTGAACAGTATGCTCCTGAATGTCCAGTGAATCAGTGAGGAAATTAAGGAAGAAATTTAAAAATTCCTTGAAATAAATAAAAATGGAACATAACATATCAAAACCTAGGGGATACAGCAAAGGCAGTACAAAGAAGGAAATTTATAGCCATAAGTGCCCACATCAAAAAAGAAGAAAAATAACACATAAAAAACTTAGCAATGTATCATATAGAACCAGAAATCAAGAGCAAATTGAACCCATGAACCCAAAATTAATAAAAGAAATAATAGGCTGGGTGCAGTGGCTCACGCCTGTAATCCCAGCACTTTGGGAGGCTGAGGTGGGTGGATCAAAAGATAAGGAGTTCAAGGCCAGACTGGCCAAGATGGTGAAACCCCATCTCTACTAAAAATACAAAAACTAGCTGGGCATGGTGCTGGGCGCCTGTAATCCCAGCTACTCAGGAGTCTGAGGCAGAGAACTGCTTGAACCCAGGAGGCAGAGGTTGCAGTGAGCTGAGATTGCACCACTGCACTCCAGCCTGGGCAACAGAATGAGACTGTGTCTCAAAGAAAAAAAAAAGAAATAATAAAGATCAGAACAGAAATAAATAAATTTGAAATGAAGAAAACAATACAACAAAATCAATGAAACAAATAGTTTTTTGAAAAGATAAATGTAATTGACAAACCTTTAGCTGGACTAAGAAAAAAGGAAGATGACCCAAAGAAAATAAAAAATGAAGAAGAAGACATTACAACTGATACCATAAAAATTCAAAGCATCATTAGTGGCTACTATGAACATCTGCCAATAAAATTGGAAAATCTAAAAGAAATGGATAAATTTCTGTACATAAACAACCTAAACGTAAAGAAATCCAAAACCTAAACAGACCAATAACAAATAAACAGATTGAAGCCACAGTAACGTCTCCCAGTAAAGAAAAGCCTGGGACCTGATGACTTCACTGCTAAATTCTACCAAACATTTAAAGAACTAATACCAATCCAAATCAAACTATTCCATAATATACAGAAGGAAGGAATACTTCCAAACTCATTCTATGAGGCCAGTGTTACCTTCATACCAAAATCAAAGACACGTAAAATAAAGAAAACTACAGGTCAATGTCTCTGATGAACATTGTTACAAAAAACCTCAACATATGAGCAAACCAAATTCAACAATACATTAAAAAGATCATTCTTCATCACCAAGTAGGATTTATACCAGGGATGCATGGATGCTTCAATATACACAAATCAATCAATATGACACGTCATATCAATAGAATGAAGGACAAAAACTATACAATCATTTTAGTTGATACTGAATAAGCATTTGATAGAATTCAAAATCCCTTTATGATTTTTAAAAAAACCCTCAAAAAACTGTATATAGAAAGAACATACCTTGAGGTAATAAAAGCCATACACAACAGACCCACAGCTAGTATCATACTGAATGAAGAAAAACTGAAAGCCTTTCCTGTAAGGTCTGGAGTTTAACAAGGATGCCCACTTTCATGACTGTTATTCAACATAGTACCAGAAGTCCTAGCAGGAACAATCAGAAAAGAGAAAGAAATAAACAGCATACAAATTGGAAAGGAAGAAGTCAAATTACACTTGTTCGCAGATAAGATCTTATATTTGAAAAAACCTAAAGACTACACACACACTTAAAAAAAATATTAGAACTGATAAATCTGGTAAAGTTGCAGGATGTGAAATCAACATACAAAAATCTGTAGCACTTCTATATGCCAATAGTGAACAATTTGAAAAGGAAATTTAAAAAGTAATTCCACTTACTAAAGCCACAAATAAAAGTAAATACATAGAAATAAGCTTAACAACAGAAGTGAAAGATCTCTACAATGAAAACTATAAAACACTGATGAAAGAAATTGAAGAGGACACAAAAATGGAAAGATATTCCATGTTCATAGATTGGAAGAATCAATATTGTTAAAATGCCCATATTACCCAATGCAATCTACAGATTCAATGCAATTCCCATCAAAACCAATGACATTCTTCATAGAAAGAGAAAAACAATTGTAAAATTTATATGAAACTACAGAAGACCAAGAATAGCCACAGGTATCCTGAACAAAAAGAACAAAACTGAATGAATCACATTACCTGACTTCAAATTATACTATATAGCTATAGTAACCAGAATAGCATAGTACTGGCATAAAAAGATACACAGAAAAATGGAACAGAATAGAGAACCCAGAAACAAATCCACGCACCCACAGTGAACTCACTTTTGACAGGAATGTCAAGAATCTACACTGGGGAAAAAACAGTCTCTTCAACAAACAGTGCTGAGAAAACTGGATATACATATGTAGAGGAATGAAACTAGGCCCCTATCTCTTGCCATATACAAATATCAAATTAAAATGGATGAAATACTTAAATTTAAGACCTCAAACTATGAAACTATTACAAGAAAACACTGGGGAAAATCTCCAGGACATTTGTCTGAGCAAAAATTTCTTGAGTAATATCCCATGAGCGCAGGCAACCAAAGCAAAAGGGACAAATGGGCTCACATCAAGTTAAAAGGCTTCCACACAGCAAAGGAAACATTCAACGAAGTGAAGAGACAACCCACAGAATAGGAGAAAATATCTGCAAACTACCCAGCTGAAAAGGAATTAATAACCAGAATATATAAGGAGTTCAAACAATGCTACAGGAAAAATCAGATGATGCAATTAATAAATGGGCAAAAGATTTGAACAGACATTTGTCAAAAGAAGACATACAAATGGGAAACAGGCAAATGAAAAGGTGCTCAACATCACTGATCATCAGAGAAATGCAAATCAAATATCTCACCCCAGTTAAAATGGCTTTTATCCAAAAAACAGGCAATAACAAATGCTGGAGAGTATGTAGAGAAAAGGGAACCCCTGTACACTGTTGGTAGGAATGTAAATTAGCACAATCACTATGGAGAATGGTTTGGAGATTCCTCAGAAAACTAAAAATAGAGCTGCCATATGATCCAGCAACCTCAGTGCTAGGTATATACCCAAAAGAAAGAAAATCAGTATATGAAAAAGATACCCAAGCTCCCATATTTGTTGCAGCACTGTTCACAATAGCCAAGACTTGGAAGCAACCTAAATGCCCATCAACAGATGAATGGATTAAAAAAATGTGGTACACATACACAATGGAGTACTCTTCAGTCATAAGAAAAAATAAGATCCTGTCGTTTACAACATGAATGGAACTGAAATTCATTATGTTAAGAGAAATGGGCCAGGAACAGAAAGACAAAGATCACATGTTCTCACTTACTTGTGGGATCTAAAAATCAAAACAATTGAAGATAAGAGATAAGAGAGTAGAAGGACGGTTACCAGAGAGGTTGGGAAGGGTAGTGAGGGGAGATGGAAATGGCTAATGGGTACCAAAAAAAAAAAAAAAAAAACTCCAGAATGAACAAGACCTAGTATTTGACAGCACAATAGGGTGACTATAGCTAATAATAATTTAATTGTACATTCTAAAACAACTAAAAAGTAAAACTGGATTGTACAAATGATAAATGCTTGAGGGCACAGATACTCCATTTTCCATGATGTGATTATTATACATTACATGTCTGTGTCAAAAGATCTCATGTACCCCATAAATATATAAACCTACTATGTACCCACAAAAATTTAAAATAAGAACTAAAAAAAATGTAGATGGGTTCCCCTTGGGTCTTTGGCTAAATATAAGAATGGCATACGCATGCATACAGTGAGGCCCTGTAAGCCTGGATAAACCTCACTAGGGAAGAAAAACAATTATTGGGGAACTTAAGATTAACAATTTCTAGAATTCAAACAGGTGTAGCTACAGAGTCGAGGGGTGTCCCTTATTGCTATGCTGAAGTGCAGGAATCAAGAAATAAAGAGACAGGACACAGAAGGACTGGAAAAGATAGCTGGGCTCAGGGGGCCACACCACTTACAAGTGGAGACAGGTGAGGCCCCGAATGTCCAGAAGCGTCTGTATTTATTAGGTACAAGACAGGGGGAAGGGTCGTGAGTGAGGTCATCTATAGGCTTAATGATAGGGCATACATTATCATGTGATTAGCAAATGATGGGGCCACCCTTATTAGGTCACCTAGTCACAGAGGTGGGCCGTGCGCAGTAGAGGGCCATGCTGTGCATAGTAGTAGAGCGTTGTGTACAAAAAAGGTGGTCCACTCCAGTTAGGTCACCGAGGCAAGGAGGTGAGCTGTGTGCAACAAGTGCCATGTGCGACACTTCTCATCTGGAGGCTGGAGACTTCAAAGGATTCCTATAGAAGGATGCTATAAACCAACGCAGTGGGAGCTGACAGAGTGTGCTCTTCTCTAAGATATTTTATAGGAGGACGATTTAAGCCAGCACAGTAGCGAGAAAAGCCAACAAGGTGTACAGCAGCCATGGCGCGATTACACCAGAGGGGTTCTTCTACTTCGGTTGTTCGCAGGATCTCAGGCCTGAGGCCTACTTTCCACAAGAACTGGATTCAAGGTACTGCAACTCCTTTTCAGGAAGAATAACTCTTGCTCCAAGCCAGCCATGCAGTAGGTACTGAGTGCTGCCATCTAGGCCCTGACTGGCCATATAGCATAATGCCCTTTCATGCAGGGGCACTACCGCCTAGGTCATTGGTTCTTGTCCTTCTCTGGCTGTTTTTCCCATGCACTTGCTTCTGCTCTGTGACAGCTCTAGGCATTCCTCCTACTACAAACTACTATATGGTTATATAGAAGTATTATATAAATCAGCACTAAATGTGTCAGTACAGCTCCGACTACAATCCGTTATATGATTATATAGAAAGATTATATGGAAATAAGTATGATTATATATATAAACTAGATATAAGTAAGCAGTAAGTTATGCTTCAGGCACTATTTGTGCCTGGGGTCTGCACAGCTTTCCTTCCTCAGTGCCCATGTGGGGGGTTACCCACAAACAGGGTCAGGAAAAGTTCAAGCTTTGACTAGCCAGAGAGGGGAGACTTCCTTGAATACTGGATCATTCAGAGGACACCCTAGGAGGGTCATATCTCATTAGCAGAGCTAAAATAGTAGTGCTACAGTAAAGGCAACTTTTGATAAACTTAACAAACTTTAAAAACAAGCCTCAAAATAACCAAGCTCATTTGCAAGTAACTTAACTGCCAGCCGCAACAAAATTAAAGGGTCTTTAAAGAAAGACAACAAAACCAAGACATATGACAATACAACACTATGTCCAATATATAATCAAAATTTACAAGACATGCACTAGTCACAACACCAAAGACATGGAATTGACTCAAATGCCCATCAATCATAGACCAGATAAAGCAAATATGGTGTGTATATATATACACACACACACACACACATATATATATATATACATATATATATACACACACACACACACACACCATGGAATACTAAGCAGTCATAAAAAGAAGTCATAAAAAAATATATATATATACCATGGAATACTAAGCAGTCATAAAAAGAAGTGAGATCATGTCCTTTGCAGCGACATGGAAGGACGCCATTATCCTTGGCAAACTAACACAGAAACAGAAAACCAGCCACCGTGTGTTCTCACTTATAAGTGGGAGCTAAATGATAAGAACACATGGACACATGGTAGAGAACAACATACACTGGGGCCTGTCAGGGAGGGTGTGGGGAGAGAGAGCATCAGGAAGAATAGCTAATGGATGCTGAGCTTAATTCTTGGGTGATAGGTTGATCTGTGCAGCAAACCACCATGGCACATGCTTACCTATGTAACAAACTTGCACATCCTGTACATGTACCCTGGAACTTAAAAAATAAAAGTTGAAAAAAAAATAGACATGCCAAGAAGCAAGAAAATGTGACCCATAATCATGAGAAATATCATTCAACCAGAAACGGAATTATTAATAGCAGACAAGGATTTTAAAACAGCTACTACAAATTATAATTTATTATTATAAAAATATATTTACATGTAATATAAATGGACATAAAATTACAAATTATGTTCAAGGATTTGAAGGAATATACAAACATAAGGCTCAGATAAATGGATGATACACACACACATTTTTAAAGATCCAAATGAAACTTCTAGATAAAAGATATACAATATGAAAAGTTCACTAGGTGGGCTTAAAAGTTTAGGCTGAGCGCAGTGGCTCACACCTGTAATTCCAGCACTTTGGGAGGCCGAGGAGGGTGGATCATGAGGTCAAGAGATTGAGACCATCCTGGCCAACGTGGTGAAACCCTGTCTTTACTAAAAATATGAAAATTAGCTAGGAGTGGTGGCGTGCGCCTGTAGTCCCAGCTACTCAGGAGGCTGAGGTAGGAGAATTGCTTGAACCCGGGAGGCAGAGGTTGCACTGAGCCAAGATCGCGCCACTGCACTCCAGCCTGGCACCTGGTGACGGAGTGAGACTCTGTCTTAAATTAAAAAAAAAAAAAAAAAAAAAAAAAAGTTTATAGACATTGTAGAATAAAGGATCAGTAAATGTGAAGACAAAGGAATAGAAATTATTAAACTGAAACACAGAAATGCACAAAGTAGGAGAAAAAGCATCAAGAGCTATTGCAGATTAAAGGAGACATGACAAATAAGCTGAATGTGTTTAGTCTGGGATTCATGATTAGATCCTGAAATGATTAAAAAGAAAATGACTAAAAGGGATATTTTGGAGACAATTAGAAAGTTTAAACATGTGGTTTATATTATTAGAGAATATTTATCAATATTAAATTTCTTAAGTATGGTAACTACATGTAGGAAAATGCTGCTGTCGTACAGAGAAGGAGTAAGACAAAAAAAACGGGGCTTATTTTAAAATAGTTTAAGAAAAAACACTTGGTAGTTACTAACAATGGATTAACTTTAGAAGTATACCTAACGTTTTTATCTTTGTTATAACACAAACCACTAGCTTTTGTCTTGAGGGCATTATTTTTTAAATATCCAGCTGAGTACTATGACAACCTGATACATTTTAATCAGGCCAGCTTCACATAACTAACTTTAAATAGATTAATTTTCAACTACTATGGCTCATTAAAAAATTGATATAAATATGGACTAATTTCATTATGTTCTCAAAATAAAAATAAAAACAAAATCATGCTGCACTTAGTAAAGGTAAGTGCATAGCACAATACTAGTAAGCAAAATTTGTGAAAATTTGTATTTCAGAGTATTCCTTTAAAAATTAAAAGAAGATCTTTTTATGCTTCTTGGTATAAAATTAATTACTAGAAAACTAAGCCTGTTTTCACCTTGAAAAACAGAGATCTGACAAAATAACATTTAGAGCATTTTGAGTGCCAGCCTTTATGTTCCTTAAGAACAATCTTTTTTATTTATGTATATCTCAATCCTAGAAAAATAGGATTCATATAAATAGTTGTTTAAAATAAACTGCAACTAAGGTAACTGATTATCCAGCCCTATCCAGCAATATATAAGCCAAAAAAATAAAATTTTCTCATATCTGTTGCTTAGTTCCTCCCCCTACCCCCATCTCCCACAAAAGCACACATAAGTTTTACTTCAGTCATTTTGGGATAAAATTTTATCTGATACGTTGCGTTTTCTCCACTTTTTCACCAAATATAACTTGACCTTTTCCAGTTACTCAGGGATCATCATGAACATGCTTCAACAGACTATGATTTTTCTCCTTAATGTTAAGGGTCAAATGTTACTTCCTCTCTCTGTGCTTACCACTTAGTAGACTACTAATAGTCATTCCAGCCTTCCTCCATCCATATATTCTTCCTTCTGGCAGAGAAAAAAAAGAACTAACCCTGATAAGAATTATTCTTAAAAAACAATTAAGTGCATAAGAATTCTGAGAAAAACTGCCAGGAAAAGTACATGGTTTGAACGCTGAAGCTCAGCCAACATTCACAACAGTGGTAACAAAGGCACGTTTCCTTCTCTTCCCTGAGGCTATATTCCGAGACAGCTGACCTTTTGCTAAGTGGCATATTACTACTGTACATGTTAGGCTTAGAGGTATGCTGAATTTATTTATTTCATTAGAAAACATTTTTGGTAGGGCTGGTAAAATCTTCTGTATTATACAAAAAGCCGTTCTTATTTGTTTCAAGTACAGTATACCAAAAACAGAAGTCAAAATGGTTGGGACTTAAATTATTAAAGATCTTATGTTGGCCAGGTGCAGTGGATCATGCCTGTAATCCCAGCACTTTGGAAGGCCGAAGTGGGCAGATCACTTGAGGTCAGGAGTTCAAGACCAGCCTGGACAACATGGTAAAACCCCATCTCTACTAAAAATACAAAAATTAGCCAGCTGTGGTGGTGGGTGCCTGTAATCCCAGCTACTCAGGAGGCTGAGGAAGGAGAATCACTTGAACCTGGAAGGCGGAGATTGCAGTGAGCTGAGATCAAGCCACTGCACTCCAGCCTGGATGACAGAGCGAGACTCCATATTAAAAAAAAAAAAAAAAAAAAAAAAAATCTTATGTTATTTTTTCCAATGGCATCATTTTAAAGTCAATCTCTGGTATGTGGCAAGCAATTTTAAATACTGGGAGACACAATTAAATACTAAAATTACAAATAAAAAGCAATTTTTGAATTTAGAACTGCTCAGGCAAAAAGCGTTCTTCTTAGTGTCTCTGCCAGTTTTCACTGCTACACAGAAAAGATTGGCCTAAATCTGCATTTCTCAAACTACAGGTCATGATCCATTACCAGACAGTACGGTCATTTAGTAAACCAAGTGAATTTTATTTTTTAACAAAAAGGAATTTCATATACCAAGTTATTACCATATAGGTAGTGTAGGAAGTACTATTTCATGAAACTTCATTGGTCTGTGTGCTGCATACATACTGGGACACAAGTAAAAATAATCTTCTTACTGTGGGTGCGTTGTAGTCAAAAAGTTTGAAACCCACTCATATAGATAGTTCTTAATGTTCCACAGGTTGTTCACAATCAGAAAAAAGATTGATGACTTTCCACATGATTGTTCCACGTTGAAACGATCATGTTCTGCAACATCTCATCACAAAATCAAAGTTATTAGCGTATAGGTCTTTGAATGTGGCTATTGCCAGTATTATGAAGTTTAACATTGTGGCTGGAACATGATTAGTACTAAAGATAATAAAATGAATAACATAAAATTAAAATTAACTTAAAAGTTAAATTACATTTGTCTTTTTTCCCAGTGACATTAAGAAAATCTGAATAATCTTTATGTGCAGTTATTTCAGATGCTTGCTATAAATTAAAACTGCTTTAAAAAGAACTCTTTACTTTGTAATGAACCACACCAGTTAAAATGAACTATAAGTTAAAAGCTGCCTAAATATTTGTCAGAATTGGAATTTAAGTCTAAAAAAGCTATTCATAAAATATTATCTAGTTGCCTATGTATATTATATATTTAAAATAAAGTATCTGATCTAAGTTCATATTTTTTAGATATTGATAGGATTTATATTTCAATCAAATCTTAATGATTTCTCATCCTAACATAGCCGAGGCCCCATTTCAGCCTATCCACCACTGAAAATAAAGCCTTTAGAATACTTTTTGTGCAAAAAGAAGGTAACTCTCTGTACTTTTAATCAATTTACTAGGAATTTCAAAAGTAACATGGGAACTCCCATTGCACTTGAAAAGTAACTGATGTAACAATTACAGTAAGAATTCTGATGTTCAGCGCCACCCAGTGACAGATCTCTGCGTATACTCCTCCTTTATTACCTATTAATTGTTTCTGGTATTGTAGGCACTGTACTAAAAGCTCAGTACACAGAATTGCCTAAAACATAAGCTCTCCTCCCAAGAATCTGAAGTTAGAAAAGACATACCCATGGGATTTTTAGGCTAGGATCGAGCAAGAGGTAATGAAAATAGTATTATGGAGCAAAAAGAAAGGATTAGAAAATACACAGTATTGCTGGGATTTGCTCTGGCCTTACAAAGAACCTCTCCCATTGCAAGCTCTTATAAACACAGGACAAAAAGGAGTAACTTTAATGAGCAATCACTTTATGGTATACTTAACAACATTTTATTTAAAACATTTGAAATCAATGTAAAAACAGTCCAAATAGAGAGCTTTCTCGTTATGAAGATCAGCTCTTTTAACATAATCTGCAGATGGAATGAAGTCTTGAAGATAAAAAATTACCAGGCCAGGCAAAATGGTTCACGTCTGTAATCCCAGCACTTTGGAAGGCCAAGGTGAAAGGATCATTTGAGCCCAGGAGTTTGAGACCAGTCTGGGCAACATAGCAACAACCCCTCTCAACAAAACAAAATAAAAATTAGCCAGGCATGGTGGAGTGTGCCTGTAGCCCTAGCTACTCGGGAGACTGAGGTGGGAGAATCACCTAAGCCCGGAAGGTCAAGGCTTCAGTGAGCCGTGTTCATGCCATTTCACTCCAGCCCAGGCAACAGTGTAAGACCCTGTCACGAAACAAACAACAAACAACAACAACAACAACAACAAAACAAAGACCTGATACAAAGGTCTTTAATGAAATCTGATTAAAGTTACACATTAGAAAGTAACACGTCTCTCTTAAACTGAGTACACAGAAATTCATTTTACTATTATTTAAATTGCACATATACACATTTACTTTTACTGTGCATGCTGTTTCAAAACACAAAATGTAAAAAGTCAAAACAAAAAAGAAAACAGCATAATACAAATACTGGATGGATTTGGAGCCTGGCCTCTTATAACTATCTAGTTATAAATTGGGTTTTTGTGGTTCTAGCAATGTGACACAACTAGACCTTCACTTTAATGTCTACTGTCTAAGGATTCCCTGAAGAAAACACACTCTAACTCTGCTTCTAAGTCTTTCCAAGTGCAAAATGGAAAAGTTCTCTGAAAAACTGATTTTCTCTTCCTTCCACAGTAAATTAATCATCAGCCTGGACACAAAATACCCTTTCTCCCCACCTAGATTTCCAGTAGAGGAGAACAAGTACTTACTCTGTAAGGGAAGAAAATGAAATAAAGAAATGGGAGACATACAGAATAGAGATATTGCTCAATACCTAGCTATGATCATCTTTTTGAGTCCAAAGAAATAAAAAGAAATTAAGAAGTACAATCTCTTTTTCAAGTGATCAAAGCAATGTAGATGAAAATGGAGCAATAGATAGTTCAGATTCACATCAGGATTCAGATGTGAATGTAAACAGTTAATTTAAATTATTGGATAAAAATTCCTAGGAACTTTGCAGTATCAAATAATCAATTACTGAAATAAGATCCAAAATTGTAGCAAGCAGTCTTGCCACTATTACATTCCATTTCAACATTGTTATTTTCTGCACATTATTTTAGGATTACTGCAGGCCATGTTGGGAATAGCTACTCCTCTGAAAAGAGTATCAGGCTCTTATGACATTTTAACTCTCATTAATATTATAGTTCAGTGATATAAACTATCTTACTCTCTTTTGATCCTGTCTTTCCTCCTTACCTAGACATTGTTCATTTATAGTGTAGCTGAGTAATCTGAATATCTTGATTTTAATACATTTATTGCTTGGGTCCAAAACAAAACAGTAAGTCTCCTGAAAAGTGTATGGTCTAGAATTCTGCCATCTGTGATAAAAGAAAACCTATGTAAAAGTTCTGAAGCAAAAGAATGTTTGGGGAAAAGATACATAAATAAAGTTACTGGCATTATATTGCTTCATTACATTAGGATAAAGCACATGTAAATTAATATTTTTCAGCTTTTTTCATTCATTGAATATTATCTTCCTGGTAAAAGAAGGGAATTTTGCTTTATTATTTTAATATTGAATAAATTTGTGTAAAAAGCAACCTAATCATTAAAATGCAAGTATGTTTACCAATTAAAGGGTGGAAGAAACAAAAGAATGAACAAATGAATGAATGTAGCACAAAGCTGTTTGACTGAACCACATATGAATAGAACTGTTTCCATCATCGAGTATCCTTAAATATGCTCCTTTAGTGGAATCTTTTAAACATGATTCTGAAGTAGATTAATAACAAATGTTATAAATCACTTTGTAGAAATATATAAATTATGAAAAATTAAAGGATATTAAATGACTTTCAGGTACTTTGCAGAGTTTACTTTCTACTTAACGTCATATCTACTTGCTTACTACTACTGAAAAAGCAGTGCAGAGTATGTTCTGGGGACGATGAGTAATGTGTTTGCCTGGAGGCCTGAAAGGGAATAATGAAGGTAAGCCTAGAAAGGAAAACTGGAAGACTACTTTCTGAGATAACAAAGTCTCACCAAAAAAAAAAAGAAAGAAAGAAAGAAAAAGAGTTATTATGATATGTTCAAATAATCCCAAAAATATTTATGGTACTTTAAAAAAATTCTATAAACATTTGGAACTACAGAAAAATGTCTGTGGGATAAACAAATATCTAGGCTTAGAAATAATCCCAAAAGCATTAAGTGAAATGAACATGAAGCAAATGGAAAGTTCCAGTGATACTGTTTATACCCTAATCTATTCACATTTTATTATAAGCCCTTAAGGTTTTTCAAGTAAATCATTCTGCAAATATTTTTTATTCATCTACCAAGTGCCATATAAATGCATTAGGCACTAGCACTACAGAATCTAAAATACGATTTTTTCTCTCACAGAGTGTACAGAGATTGATGTGGGATTAAATAGTATATAAAAGATATAGCCTGGGCACAGTGGCTCACACCTGTAATCCTTGCACTTTGGGAGGCCAAGGCGAGTGGATCACCTGAGGTCAGGAGTTTGAGACCAGCCTGACCAACATGATAAAACCTGTCTTTACTAAAAAACACAAAAAATTAGCTGGGTGTGGTGGCACATGTCTATTATCCCAGCTACTGAGGAGGCTAAAGCAGGAGAATTGCTTGAACCCAGGAGGTGGAGGTTGTGGTGAGCTGAGATCATGACACTGCACTCCAGCCTGGGCAACAAGAGCAAAACTCCATTTCAAAAAAAAAAAAATATATATATATATATATATATATGATGAATTCTATCTTGAAGAAAATCAGGAAAGGTTTCAGACAGGAGACAGTCTATCTTAGATCTAAAATAAAGTCAGATTGGTCAGACAGACAAGTAGAAGGAAGACATGCCAGATGGAGGACATGACAGAAACTAAGGCAGAGTGGGAGAGACTGCTCAGCACATATGGGGACTTGTAAATTCTTACGAGGTGGGAGGAGTGGCAAAGTAGAGATGAGATTTGAGAGAGAGGCAGAAGTCAGGTAAAGTACCCCAGTTAAGTTTTGTATCTGTATCCCAGTTAAGTTTTTTAAAAGCCATATTATAGCAGAAAATAGCTCTGAAGATACCCAACATATCCCTTATCATCTACAATCCAAATGTACCTCCATTCATGGCAAAAAAAAAAAGGGGGGGTGTGAGAAGGTAGAATAATATCTAAGTCCTTTCAGCCTTGATAACTGGCCTAGTTGGCTTTGCAGCTGCATTTTTCAAAAATATTCATTCGCAGATAAGATAGAATAAGATTCAGCACACAATGCTGAATAAAGTGCAAACACTGCACCATTTCTGTTTACCAGCCTTCCCTAAAGTCCAGCTAAAATATAGTAAATTGGCTACTTGAAGAAATTGGTGACTTACAATTATACCCAAGTAATGAAGGTATCTTGTACTGAAATGACAATGGACAGATTTTTCTTAAGAACTTGTCTTTATTCGGTTATAGACACAGAAAATTGTATAGCTCTGAAAGTTCAATGTTAAATGATTATTTTAATGGCCTTTCAATTACTAGGTATTTTACAGATTTTTTTTTTTAAAGATTATTTCTTACTAGGATGTCTGGAATTCAAGCCTTCTGAGAAATCTCTCCCTCTGAATGCTTCCAAGCCAATTTCTAATTAAAAGATTTAATATAGCCTTAATTTATTTACCAAAGAGCCAACAATTTTTTTTAATTTCAAATGCTCGCCAAAATCTAATCTTTCCAAACAATTATATTTTGTCACAGTAAAGAACAGCATCATACACAGACAAAATAGTACTGTTTTGCTTTTCCTCTAAAGAGCTGTATTTTTCAGAGGATATAGTTTTTGTCAGTATGAGTATAAGTGATTACTTTGAGAATAAGTACCTGACATATAATCAATAGTTCTTCTTACTGGCTTTTTGGATATTCCACATATTCGAACATTCATTCTGAGGATCGGTTTTGCTGCATCTCCTCAGGGCAACATAGATTAAAAGGTTCATATGTGCTTCTCTCAATAGAAGATAAAAAATTAAAACAATAGCTCTCTTTATTTGAAAAGTAATTCCCTTTCCTCCAGGAATTGTTAATTGCATTTCTGCTGCTTTAGTGGTTATCTCTGAGTCACAAATCACTTGGGATAGTTTGTATGAAGAAAATCTGCCATTTTAAAAATTATAACACACATTTCACATGCTCTTTTTAAAGAAGAAATAAGAAAAGTATAGTTTCTTTAATCTTTTTTAAAAAACTAAAAGAGTTGTAAAAATCCTGAAATACCCACCAACATTAATCATCTGAAGTATCTCGATAAATTTTTATTCCTTGTTTCTTTTCTCTTTGCGGTCTATAACAAAGAGTTCCTTTCTCCAAGGAAAACTTTAAAAGATAGAGACAATTCTCCTTTGTCTGAGATAATTTGTATGTCACTTTGGATAAGAGGCATGCCAAAATATAACCCTGCACTACTATCAATTGTAGTATTACGTATGGTGCTGAATTAAGTTTTCCTCAGTACTCAGTCCTAGTAAACTATGTAATAAATAAGGAAATAAATCATTTTTCTAACTATTTTAAGTCAATGCATCATACAAAATTGTGGATATGCATGAATAACCACAATTAATTATCTACAAGAGATATTTACCTGCAATTCTGAAAAGAAGTATTGTACATAATATTGATGACCAAATTCCACAACACACTTAATATAAAACTGTATGTAGCCATCATTTTGGAAGCTCATTAAATGCAGTCAGAGATTTCTGATATGAAAATTACAGTTAATAAGGCTAAGAGCTTATCCATCAGGAACCACCCTAGAAAGGAAATTTTCTTTAGGATGAGATTGCAGTTCTTTTTCCAGTAACCATAATGACTTTATCCTTACCCAGTCACACTACCTTGATAGGTGATCCATAATTCTTACTATTACAAACTTATGAAACATATTTTATACATTCCATAATGGCATGACTAAACTGTCTTTATAAGCCAAATTAGAAATTTTATACATCAGCTGACACTGAGTAGCTATATCACATGTGACTTATCAGACAATTTAATTCTGAAAAGTCAGCAATTTTGCCATCTTTACCCTTATTCTATTAAATTCCAATAGTTAAAACATCAACAGCTAAGACCCACTGCCTCCTTCCTGTGTGCAAGATGCTGTTTGATAGGCATTTAACACTGACTAGTTCATTTGATCCTCCCAACAATCCTATGATATAGGAAACATTCTAATTCTTATTTTACAGGTAATGAAATTGAGGCACACAGAAGTAAAATGACTTGTCCAAGATCATACTGCTAATAAATGATAAAGATGAGACTGAAGTGTATGCAGTCTGTTTCCAGACCTTGATTATAATCATCGTGTCTCCCTTGTAAACTGATATTCCAGAAATTTATACAACTGAGACAAAGACAGAAACCATTAGGAATGACATAAATAAGGAATCTTTAGCCTTAAATGACTGCAATGTACTCCACTGTATATTTATGGAGGAAAAATAACCATGTTAAAGAACAGACTAGAGCCTTATTAATTAAAACTGTGCCTACATGGAAAAGTATAATGAAACTTTTTTTTAACATTTCCCTTTCTGACTTAAGAATGGCTCAACTGAAACATTTTTCCATATTTTTTATATGTACATGTTTTTAAAGATTAATCACATAAGCAAAAGGTTTACTATTACATAGTTTGATTTAATAAGCCTTGATTGTTTACCATGCACTATAATACACATGGGATATATAAATATGATTAAAACATGTACCATCAATTCACAAGTGAGAAATACATTTAATAAAAAGTAATAACAATGTGATAAAAAGCAATGAAGGAAGTATTTACAAAGTGGAAGGGTGAAAGCATAAATAATAGCACATTGAGCTGAAATGATTTGTGCTGCATCGAGGAAGTAGAAAAATAAGGCTTCCTGAGGAGGTAACATCCTCAGTTAGCATGTAACTCATGAAACAGATAAATGGGTGGTAAAGGTCACTGGAGACAGAGATCTTGGACAGAGAAAACAGTACAGGCACAAAGGTATGATCAGCATGGCACAGCCATGTAAAGGCACAAAGGTATGATCAGCATGGCACAGCCAGCTGAGAGAGTTCAAGTAGATGGTAGGGCTGCAACATAAAATTTAAGGCATGCAGTGAAAAGAGATGACCTGGAGTAACGACTAAATCATTTAACTCCTTTAGAACTACTCAGACTCCTGATGAGGATCCACTAAAGGGACAAGAGCGCTAACAAGTCTACTGTATTCATTCCTGAGTTGTGGTTTCATCTTCAAAAACAGTTATTCAATAACAGTATTTCCCTAATTTTCAAAGTGTACCATCTCCCATCCCTGCCTATAAAGATAAGTTACAACAACAACAAAAAAGTATTCTAGTTTCTAATTATCAAAGACTGTACTGAGTCCAGAATTACATAGCGTAATAATGTAGTAAACCTTGGGATCAATAGAATTAGTTTACTTTTAATTTATTAGCAGAAAATTAATGAAACATTATAATAACACAATTTTAACTGAAGCAACCTATAATTATTAAAGTTTAGTTCTGAATAAAACAGTTAAATTCAAACTATCATAAACAACTCTGAGGAGCAGGAAATCTATTACATTTGATTTCAAGCTGTAATTTATTCCCATTTAAAGGCAATTGAGAGTCTATATTTGGAACTAACATAAAGTAGTAACAATACCTATCATTTACAAAGTGCTATACATTTTCAAATCCCTCTACATTTATTATTTTATTCCTCTGATAAGTTTATTATGGAGGTGTCATTTCTTCCATCTATTCAAAATTGCAGAGAAAATTCATGCACAGCATGACAGGGTGGTTTTTCCTGCTGAACAGACAAATAATCTAAGATCAAGAGATATGAAATAATAGCCTATATCCTATTCTGGGAGATACATGCAAAACACTATATGACACTCAGCTCTGAGGTAGTTCAGTAAAAGTTACATCAAAGTTTATTTTACACAGGCCTCAATGTGGCTCCTTTGCCAATGTCAATCCAAAAACAGACTTTAAAAAACCATACATCTAGAGCAGCACTGGAGATATATAGTGAAAAAGGTGGGAAAACCTTGTTTTATTATCTGAAATGCCATTTTAACCCATGTCAGAGAGACAAAACTTTATACAGGGGCAGATTTAACTTATTACAAAAGAGAAACTTCAATGACAATGTAGATACAGGCATAGACGTAGGTTTGGGATTGATACTGAAAGGGTAAAAGCATAAAACTAAAGGCTGAAGTTAAGTTTTCATTCCTAGATGAGCTCAAGTAAAATTCCACTATTAAATCACTGTTCAAGACACTCAACAAATGCCTGAAAATTCTCAGAACCAGTAAAGCTATTTTCATTCTAAGCATCCTGTTTATTTTCAGTCTTACTGGCTTTTAAATTTTAAATCTTTTCTGAAACAAGGGAGAATTTAAATTAGCTAACTAAACAAATAGGAAACAAAAAATGAAAAAAGAAAATCATACCTTTATATCAAAATTACAATCAAGTCTTCTAATTAACACGATGAAAGTGCCAGAGGAATTGTCTTTTACTGGTGGAGGCACTATGGGTTCACAGGCATTCTCTGGTTTTGAGTTAATCAAAAATCCCTGAAAAAGAATTGGTAAAAGTTATCTGTTTCATTCAATGAATCAATCAACTTATTTCTACAAATATCTTTTTATCTTGTCATGTTTTTTGCATTATGTTAGATGTATTACTGGGCATCTACAACTGCTCACAATCCCAGAACTTCTAAAGCAGCATTTGCTTTCATAAGCATTTAGTTTTCTAAAATAAGTTCTATTTTTTGTATTGAAGTTAAAAAAAAAAAAGCAAACCCATACAAAGGCCAATCACTCCAAAGACAAGCTCTGGTATATTTTCTAACAATATTTGACCTTTTAAACCAAGCAAATACGTCTAAAAATTAACTTTCTTTCATTTTAGCAGACAATGAAATGCACATAATAAATACATTTCTAGAAATTTATTCCACAGAAATGCTAGCTTAAGTATATAAAGTATATGTGGAAAGTCACTGGTACATTATTTTTAATAGCAAAAACTGGAAATCATGCATATCCACAAGGCAGCTATTTACGCAATTATAGTATACTTTATACAATAGAAAAATAATGCAGTCATTAAAAAAAAATGAGGAAGACCTGTAAACACTAAACTGAAAAGATGTTCATAAGATAACCATGAATTTAAAAAGTAAACAGCAAGTTGCTTTCCCAGAAATGCAGGATGGTTTGACATAAGAAATTGTGGTAACAGGCAGGTACCAGTAACTCACACCTGTAATCCCAGCACTTTGGGAGGCTGAGGCAGGTGGATCATCTGAGGTCAGGAGTTCGAGACTGGCCTGGCCAACATGGCGAAACCCCGTCTCTACTAAAAATACAAAAGTTAGGCAAGCATGGTGGCATACGCCTGTAGTCCCAGCTACTTGGGAGGTTAAGGCAGGAAAATTGCTAGAACCTGGGAGGTGGAGGTTGCAGTGAGTCAAGATTGTGCCACTGCATTCCAGCCTAGGTGATAGAGCACTGTCTCAAAAAAAAAATGTGATAACAGATTAAAACAGAAAAATCAAATGATTATCTTAACAGATATAAAAAGTGAATAAACACATAAAGATGATCAAATTCACTGAATTCATTTATAAAGGAAGAAGGAGGGAATTAAAGGTATGAGACGACGTCTTAACAACAGTTCTGTATGGTCTCTGAACTGGTGACACCAATCATCTATTCCACAGGATTTGGCAATTTCTCCCCCCTGAAATTACATTGCTTGGCTTGTGATATGGAAAGTGTTTGTTTTGAATATAAAATGCATCATATTTTGGGTATAAAATGTATCACTCTTTCATTTGCTCATATAATAGCTCCTCTTCTTAATCCCATAAAGCACTTCCTTTTTGTTTTGTAAGGAAACACAACTGTGGTCATCCTTCAAATGATGAATATTTGCTTTACTCTTGTTAAATTCGCACCCTGCTCTAAATGCCTTTCTGCAAACACTAACTTTTTGCTTTAATGTCAAATCACTAGTGTAGGAAATCTTTCAATATGGTTATTATAGCAACTAAACTCAAGCCATACAGGTTGACTTTCAGTTCCAAAATGGTGGTATAGAACCAAGCTGGCTTGACTCCCCCCAAAGAAAAATAAAAACACATACACAGCAACGAGATTATGGCCAGAAATAAGCCAGAACTCAAATATAAGGAGACATCATTTCCAGGGCCACGGAGAAGTTAAAAAAACTCCCAGCAGATGGAGAATCAGACTTCCACATCCACAATACCCTGCCCACCACTTTGCCCAGCACCAAGTGCAAGAAAAATTTCCCCCCAACTCACTGTTTCTACACTGGAAAAAGTAAGACCAAGGTGGAACCAGATTGCCCACTATCTTGCATTCCCTGTGTCTCTTCCTTAACCCACAGAAAGCACCACAAGTGCCTGAAGGGAGAAATATCCATGAGGTAGATAGAGACTAAGAGTAGAAGCAGGACTACAATCCCCAGCTGGAATTATAGTCCTGGAAAGGAGAGTCCTTCTTTCTAACTCTACCAAAGGAGATGTCAAATCATAGTAGCAATTCTGCAGCACCACACAATAGGTTTGTCCCTATATGGTCTAAAAAGGGGAGGCATAAATAATCCACCCCAGGCCGGGCGCAGTGGCTCACACCTGTAATCCCAGAACTTTAGGAAGCAGAGGTGGGGGGATCACCTGAGGTCAGGAGTTCAAGACCAGCCTGACCAACATGGAGAAACCCCATCTCTCTCTATATAAAAAATAATAATAATAATCCACCCCTTGTTTCTTAATATACTTGCTTTCACTTTGCACTGTGGACTTGTCCTGAATTCTTTCTTATGCAAAATCCAAGGGCCTTCTCTTGGGGTCTGGCTTGACACCCTTTCCTGTAACACCACCAGCACCACGACCGTTTACAGACGTCATTACAACATCAGGAAATTACCCTATATGGTCTAAAAACAGAAGGCAGAAATAATCCTACCCCTTGTTTAGCATATCAACAAGAAATAAAAGCAACCAACAGCCCTCTGAGCTGCTCTGTCTATGGAGTAGCCATTATTTTATTCCTTTACTTTTCTAATAAACTTGCTTTCACTTTACTCTGTGACTCACCTTGAATTCATTCTTTCATGAGATCCAAGAACCCTCTCTTGGGGTCTGGATCAGGACCCCTTTCCTGTAACAAATGCTTATATCAAAAAAGCATACAGATTTCAAATAAACAACCTAACAATGAACCACAAGGAGCTAGAAAAGCAACACTAAATGAAACACAAAATTAGTAGACAGAAAGAAAGATCATTCATTCCAATTTTTCTGTACACAAAAAGAAGAAAGGAAGAAGGAGGAAAGAAGGAAGGGAAGAAGGAAGGAAGGTAGGAAAGAAGGAAGGAAGGAAGGTAGGAAGGTAGGAAGGAAGGAAGGGAGGGAGGGAGGGGAGGGGAAGGGAGGGGAGTGGATATAAATTGAGATGTAAAAACAACACAGAAGATCAACAAACCAAAACATTGTTTTTGTGAAAAGACAAACATTGAAAACCTTTTTTCTAGATTAAGAAAAAATGAGAGAAGACCCAAATAAACAAAATCAGAAACAAAAAAAGGATACATAACAGGCCACAGGAAGGAGCTGACAAATTCAGTTTCTTAGAAAGAAAAATTTAATAGGGACTTATGAACAGAAGCCATGTCTGTGTCTCTGGCGGTAGCGAGATGGCTGATTCCAGTGCCACTACCCCCCAGACCTGGGGCTTATAAACATAGGGAAGGGAGTGATTCAGAAAGGATTTGTAGGACAATTAAAGGATGGACAAGGAAAATGTGGCACGTATACAACATGGAATACTATGCAGCCATAAAAAATGATGAGTTCGTATCCTTTGTAGGGACATGGATGAATCTGGAAACCATCATTCTCAGCAAACTGACATAAGAACAGAAAATCAAACACCACGTGGTCTCACTCATAGGCAGGTGTTGAACAATGAGAACACATAGACACAGGGAGGAGAGCATCACACACGGGGGTCTGTTGCGAGGGGCCAAGGGAGGGACAGCGGGGTGGGGTGGGGAGGTCAGGGAGGGATAACATGAGGAGAAATGCCAGATGTAGGTGACGGGGGGATGAAGGCAGCAAACCACATTGCCATGTGTGTACCTATGCAACAATCCTGCATGATCTGCACATGTACCCCAGAACCTAAAGTACAATTAAAAAAAAAAAGAATGATAACAAGGTTGTTTGACCTAAGGGCAGAATTTACCAGTAAGTACCTATTTTTACACAAGGAACAACAGATAAACCTCTTTCACTAAAGAGGTGAAAGATCTAAACAAGGAAGACTATAAAACACTGGTGAAAAAAATTAAGAGGACACAAAAAAATGAAAAGATATTCCATGCTCACAGACTGAAATAATTAATGTTGTTAAAATGACTATACTATACTATCCAAAGCAATTAACAGATTCTGCAATCCCTATAAAAATACCAATGACATTCTTCACAGAAATAGAAAAATAAATTCTAAAATTTATATGGAACCACAAAAGACCCTGAGCCAAATAAATCATGAGCAAAAAGAACAAAGCTGGGGACCTAACACTACCTGACTTCAAAATGTATTATGAGGCTATAGTAACCAAAACAGCATGATATTGGTATAAAAACAAACACACCGACCAATGGACCGGAATAAAGAACCCAGATATAAATACACGCATTTCCAGACAACTCATCTTCAACAAAGGCAATAAGAACGTACAATTCGGAAAGCACAGTTTCTTCAATAATAGTGCAGGGACAGCTAGATAACTATATTCAAAAGAATGAAACTAGATCCCTATCCCTCATCACACACAAAAATCAAAATGTAGGAGAGAGATCCAAGATGGCTGATCACTAGCAGCTCGGGATGGTAGCTCTCAGTAAAAGTGCAGAGAACGAGAGGATGCCACACTTTCAGATGAATTTTTGTTGCTCACGGACCAGGAGATTCCCAGCGGAGGAGCCCCACGGGTCGCCAGTGCGGCGGTTTTGCCGGCGCCTCGGCGCGGCAGTTCTTCATGCAGAGTGAGTGGGACTGGGTCCCCTTTCGGCCGATGTTTGGAGCTCCTGGAAGACAGAGTCGCCTATTCAGCTGCTTGAAGGACGGACTCAAGAAGGGAGCTGGACTGGAGATTCCCCAGCAGAAAAGCACCATCAATCTTAACACCGCTGTTTTGGCCGGCACAGTGGATTCCTCAGATTTCGGCACTGGGAATCAACAAGTTGGACGTCCACTCAGAGACCTAATTTGAAAGTCGGTAATCACAAAGACGACAGGTGGATAAATTTACAATGATGGGAAGAAACCAGCATAAAAAGGCTGAGAATACCCAAAATCAGAATGCCTCTCCCTCTACAGGGGATCACAGTTCCTCATCAGCAACGGAACAAGGCCTGATGGAGAACGAGTGCGTTCCATTAACAGAAGTAGGCTTCAGAAGGTGGATGATAAGAAACTTCTGTGAATTAAAAGAACTTGTTCTAACCCAATGCAAAGAAACTAAGAACTTTGAAAAAAGGTTTGATGAAATCCTAATGAGAATAGACAATTTAGAGAGGAATATAAGTGAATTAATGGAGCTGAAAAACACAACACGAGAACTTCGCGAAGTACGCACAAGTTTTAACAGTCGAATTGATCAAGCAGAAGAAAGGATATCAGAGGTTGAAGACCAACTTAATGAAATAAAGCGAGAAGTCAAGATTAGAGAAAAAAAGGATAAAAAGGAATGAGCAAAGTCTCCAAGAAATATGGGACAATGTGAAAAGACCTAATCTACGTTTGATAGGTGTACCTGAATGTGATGAAGAGAATGAATCCAAGTTGGAAAATACTCTTCAGGATATTATTCAGGAAAACTTTCCCAATCTAGTAAGGCAGGACAATATTCAACTCCAGGCAATACAGAGAACACCACAAAGATATTCCTCAAGAAGACCAACCCCAAGGCACATAATTGTCAGATTCATTAGGGTTGAAATGAAGGAGAAAATACTAAGAGCAGCCAGAGACAAAGGCCAGGTTACCCACAAAGGGAAGCCTATCAGACTTACAGCAGATCTCTCAGCAGAAATCCTACAAGCCAGAAAAGAGTGGGGACCAATATTCAACATCCTTAAAGAAAAGAACTTTCAACCCAGAATTTCATATCCAGCCACACTAAGCTTCACAAGTGAAGGAAAAATAAAATCTTTTGCGAACAAGCAAGTACTTAGAGATTTCACCATAACCAGGCTTTACAAGAGCTTTACAAGAGCTTCTGAAAGAAGCACTACACATATAAAGGAACAACCAGTATCAGCCTTTCCAAAAATATATCAAAAGCAAACAGCATTAACATAATGAAGAACTTACATCAACTAATGGGCAAAACAGCCAGCTAGCATCAAATGGCAGCATTAAACTCATATATATTATTAACTGGATAAAAAGCCAAAGCTCATCGGTATGCTGTATCCAGACCCATCTCACATGCAACGACACACAAAGACTCAAAACAAAGGGACGGAGGAAGATTTACCAACCAAACGGAGAGCAAAAATAAATAAATAAATAAAAAGCAGGAGTTGCAATTCTCACCTCTGATAAAATAGACTTTAAAGCAACAAAGATCAAAAGAGGCAAAGAAGGACATTACATAATGGTAAAAGGATCAATGCAACAAGAAGAGCTAACGATCCTAAATATACGCGCACCCAATACAGGAGCACCCAGATACATAAGACAAGTTCTTAATGACTTATAAAGAGACTTAGCCTCCCACACAATAATAGTGGGAGACTGTAACATCACATTGTCAATATTAGACTGATCAATGAGATAGAAAATTAACAAGGACATACAAGACTTGAACTCAGACCTGGAACAAGTAAACTTAATAAACATTTATAGAACTCTACACTTCAAATACACAAAACACACATTCTTAGCAGTACCATATCACACCTATTCCAAAAGTGACTACATAATTGGAAGTAAATCACTCCTCAGTAATTGCATAGCATTTCATAGGTTTAAATGAAATATTGGTTGGCTGCTTGTTTGTTATTTTCTTCCCTTATTCCTTCCTGTCTCCATTGTTAAGCACAATTATTGGCATAAAAGAGGTTTTCAATTCCCATTTTTGGACTGCATTCTAGCCTGGGCAATAAAGCAATACTCCCATTCTCTCTTCTTCTTTCTCTTCCTTTTTCTTCTTCTTTTTTTTTTTTTCTTTCTTTCTTTCTTCCTTTTTTTTAAAAAAAAAAATCAAAATGTATTAAAGAATTAAATCTGAGACATGAAACTGAAACTACTAGAAGAAAACATTGGGGATGCAATCTAGGACATTGGTCTGGACAAAGATTTTCAGATTAAGATTTCAAAAGCAAAAATAGACAACTGGGATTAATCTGCTAAAAAGCCTCTGTATGGCAAAGGAAACAACCAAGTGAAGAGACAAACCACAGAATTGAAGAAAACATTTGCAAACTACCCATTTTACAAAGGATTAATAAAAAGGATATACAGTATAGAGAGTGTAAACAATACAATTACAAAAAACAAATAATCTGATTTTTTGTCAAAAGATCTGAACAAACATTTATCAAAAGATGACAAACAAATCTTTCTCAGATGACAAACAAATGACCTATAGGTATATGCAAAAATGTTCAACAACTAAGCATTAAGGAAATGCAAATAAAAACCATTTTAAATGAGATATCATCCCACTCCAGTTAAAATGGCTACTATCAAAAAGATAGTTAATAACACATGCTGATGAGAATGTGGAGAAAGTGGAATGCTTGTACACTGTTGGTGGGAAAATAATTAGTACAGACACTATGGAGAACATCGTGGACAGTCTTTTAAAAATTGAACATAGAACTACCATTTGATCCAACAATTCCACTACTGGGTACATATCCAAAATAAAGGAAACCAATATATTAAGGAGATATCTATACTCACATGTTTATTGCAGCACTATTCACAATAGCCAAAAGATGGAATCAACCTAAGTGCCGATCAACAGGTAAATGGATAAAGAAAATGTGATATACACACACACACACACACACACACACACACACACACACAACAGTATTATTCAGCCACCAAAAAGAATGAAATCCTGTCATTTACAGCAACCTAGATGGAACTGGAGTCCAGTATGTTAAATGAAATAAGCCAAGTACAGAAAGAAAAATATCACATGTTCTCACTCATGTGGGGCTAAAAAAAATTTCATTTCATGAAGACATAGTAGATGTGGTTACCAGAGGCCAGGAAGGGGAAGGGGAGTAGAAAAGAAATAGGAAAAATATATATGAATGTATTTATTACCACTGAACTTACTTAAAAATAATAAATTATATATGTATATTTTACCTCAATAATAAATAAACACACAACATATCAAAACAAATGGGGTGTTGCTAAAACAATTCTTAGAAACTGATAACTGCAAATGAACAACAGTCTCAAGTCAAAAATTTAATCTTCCATCTTA
Source organism: Aotus nancymaae (assembly GCF_030222135.1). Taxonomy (NCBI): domain Eukaryota; kingdom Metazoa; phylum Chordata; class Mammalia; order Primates; family Aotidae; genus Aotus; species Aotus nancymaae. The sequence continues at coordinate 43,352,985 of NW_026988431.1, read as the reverse complement.
AAATACTTGAAAAAATAAGAGAACTAAATCTAAAGCAAGCAGAAAGAAGGAAATAAAAATTAGAGTAGAAATTGATAAAACAGAGAATAAAAAGTAAAGAAAATCAACAAAACCAAAAGTTGGCTCCTTGTAAAAAATCAAAATTAACAAATATTTATCTGGTCAGACCAAATGAAAGAGAAGACTCAAATTAATAAAAGCAAGAACTTAAGAGGGGATGGGACACTGTTAGCAACCCTACAAAAATGAAAAGCCCAGGCCAAGAAGGCCTAACTGGTTGCATTTTACTGAATGTTTAAAGAAGAATTAGCACAAATCTTCCACAAAATCTTATCGAAAAAAGTAGAAGGGGAACCCTTCCAAACTCATTCTATAAGGCCAGTATTACAATGATACCAAACTAGGTAAAAACATCAAAGGAAAAGAAAACTACAGACCCATATTCTTTGTGAATATAGAAATTAAAATCCTCAAAAAAATTTTGGAAAATTGAACTCAACCAAATATATTTTTTAAATTATATATCATTACCATGTTGGATTTATTCCAGGAATGCAATGTTGGTATGTCAACAAAAATTAATTAATGTGATATGCTATATCAATAGAATAATGGGAGGAAATTACAAGATCATCTTAATAGACAAAGAAAAAAAGCATTTGGAAAATTCAACATCCCTTCATGATAAAAAATATTCAACAATAGAAGGGAATTTTTTCAGCCTAATAAAGGACATTTACAAAAAACCCATAGCTAACATTATAATGATGAAAGACTGGATGCTTTCCCCTTCATATCAAAGGCAAGGCAAGGATGTCTGCTCCACACTTCTTTCAAAACTGTACGGGTAGTTTCATCAGAGCATTTGGGAGAAAAATAAATAAAATAAAAGCCATACAGATTAGAAAAGGACTAAACCTAGCTATTTGCAAATAACATGATCTCACATAAAGAAATCCTAAAGAATTCACTAAAAAACAACTATAAGTAATCAACAAATTCAGCAAGGTTGCAGGATTAAAGATCATATTAAAAATAACTGAATCTCTAAATATTTGCAATGAAAAATCCAAAAATGAAATTAGGGAAGCAATACCATTTACAATAGTATCAAAGAAGATACAATACCTAGGAATAAATTTAACAAAAGAAGTACAAGGCCTGTCCACTACAAGTTACAAGACTTTGTTTAAAAAAAAAAAAAAATTAAAGACCTAAATAAATAGAAAGCTATTTTCATAGGTCAGAAGATTTAATACTGTTAAGACAGCCATGCTCCCTAAATTAATTTTGATAGAGTCTATATGAAAATCCAGCTGGATTTTTATTTTTGCAGAAACTGACAATGTGATCTTAGAACTCAACTGAAAATTCAAAGGGTCTAAAAAACAGCCAAAATAGTCTGAAAAAAGATGAACAAGTTGAAGACTCACATTTCAAATTTCAAAAATCACTACATACCTATAGTAATCAAGACAGTATGGTACTGGCATACAGACAGACATATAGATAATGAAGTAGCATACAGATTCCAGAAATAAACCTTCATATTTACGATCAGTTGACTTTTTGATAAGGTATCATGACAACTCAATGGGAAAAGAATATTTTTTTCAACCAGTGGTGCTAGGACAACTGGATGTTCACATGCAAAAGAATTAAGTTGGACCTCACCTCACACCATATACAAAATTTAACTCAAAATAAATTAAAGATCTAAATCTAAGAACTAAGATGATAAAATCCTTGGAGAAAAAGGCATAGATTTTCAAGAATTTGGATAAGGAACTTGTTTCTTAAATATAACATAAAAAACATACCAAGAGAAATAATAAATTGGACTTAATCAAAATTAAAAACTTTTGTTCTTCAAAGAACAAAAAATATCAAAGAATGAAAAGACAACCCAGAGAATAGGAAAATGTACCTGTAAATCATATATCTGATGGGGGACTTGTATCTAGAATATATAAAGAAACTTACAAATACATAATAAAAACTCATATAAACCAATTTAAAAATAAGCAAAGGATCTAAACAGACATTTCTTCAAAGAAGATATACAAATGGCTAATAAGCACATGTAAAGATGTTCAGTATCACTAATCTCTAGGAAAATGCAAATCAAAACCACAATGAGATACCACTTCACAACCTCCAGGATGTCATCAAAAAAGACAGATAAAAACAAGTCCTGACACACACACGGAGAAACTGTAACCCTCAAACAATGCTGATTGGAACTTTTTTTTTTTTTTTTTTTTTTTTGAGACGGAGTTTCACTCTCATTACCCAGGCTGGAGTGCAATGGCGCGATCTCGGCTCACCGCAACCTCCGCCTCCCGGGTTCAGACAATTCTCCTGCCTCAGCCTCCTGAGTAGCTGGGATTACAGGCACGCATCACCGTGCCCAGCTAATTTTTTGTATTTTTAGTAGAGACGGGGTTTCACCATGTTGACCAGAATGGTCTCGATCTCTTGACCTCGTGATCCGCCCACCTCGGCCTCCCAAAGTGCTGGGATTACAGGCGTGAGCCACCGCGCCCGGCCCACTGATTGGAACTTATATGGTGCAGTCACTTTGAAAATGAATCTGGCAGTTCCTTAAAAGGTTAATTATAAAGTTACCATATGACCCAGCAATTGCACTCTTAAGTATATACTCAAGAAAAATGAAAACATATGTCCACACATAACACATGTACATTTACAGCAGCATTATCCATAATAGCCAAAATTAGAAACAACCCAAATGTCCATCAACTGATGAAAATATAAACAAAATGGGATATATCCACACAATGAAATATTATTCAGCCATCAAAAGAAACAAAGTACTGAATCAACCTTGATGGCAGGTCAAGTGAAAAAAGCTGGAAACCGAAGTCCACATATTATATGATTTTATTTATATGAAATGTCAAAATAGGCAAATCTAGAAACAGGTAGTAAATTAATGACTGCCTAGGACTGGGTGGGGAGGGGTTAGGAAAAATGAGGAATCACACTACTAATGAGTATGGGGAGTTTCTCTTGCGGGTGATGAAGATATCCTAAAACTGTGGTAAGTCGCATAACTGTGAAAATACTAAGAGCAGATGAAATGTACGCTGAAATCAGTGAATTGCATATGAATTATATCTTCATAAAGCTGTTGTTCAAAAACAAGAGAGTAGCAGCCATGGTGGCTCATGCCTGTAATCCCAGCACTTTGGGAGGCCAAGGTGGGCAGATTGCTTGAGTTCATTAGTATGAGAACACCTGGGCAACATGGCAAAACCCCATCTCTACAAAAAATACAAAAATTAGCTGGCTGTGGTAGTGCACGCCTATAGTCCCAGCTACTCTGGAGGCTAAGGTGGGAGGATTGATTGAGCCCAGAAGTGGGAGGCTGCAGTGAGCCAAGAGCACACCACTGTACTTAAGCTTGGCAGACAGAGTGAGACCCTCCCTCTCAAAAACAAAACAAAACAGGAGGGCATAGGGCTGGTCAATTAACAAGATGGCTTTTGAGGTTATATCTTAAATACTCCTGTTTTTACTATTAATATTGATGGTTATTATAACAAACATAATATCTGTTTAATATATACATCACCAAAATATCTAGAAAGAAGTTTCATGAATGTGTTGAAAGGATTAGCCCCTTTGCACGGGCTCCAGTCTACTGTAACCAGTGATAAGTGCTACTTCTGCAGACAGCCAGAAAAGATATTTTTATCTTATGGAGATGATTGTTTTTATTTATTTATTTTTATTTCTTAGATCATACTGGTTAAGGAGAATTACATTCCAAATGCCTAATTTTTCTTCTCTTGGTTTTGGAATTTTGGTTGTTCCATCTAAATACAATATATCTTATTAAACATGCACTATACCTTTCTTTATATCATCAGAATAAGATTAATGTGATTCCAAATAAAATTTCATTTATATATAAAATAATAAATATCTTCTCCCAAAGTTTACTACTTCAAATTAATTTGCAGACACAAATAGTTTGCTAGTGATCTTGCCATTAAAAGAAAAAAGGAGGGAAGGGTGGCAACAAATCATAGTATCCAGAATAAAGCTAGGAAATAAGATGAATAAATTCTTTTTTATTCGGATTGATATGGAGAGATTTAAACTAAGGGAAATCATAAAAGATGCAACTGACATTCTTTTTAAATTTAATTCTTAACAATAGCATAATTGGTAAACATTTAATGATTGTAACCTTCAGTTTTCTTTTACTTAACCGTAGTGATTTGTCAGGATTTTGATTTTATGGTATTCCAGCTCTCTGAAGAAAAGGTCATCTGGTTGTGCCTCTCATTTGGTACACATAGATAACATTTGTTCACTCGATGGATATGATATCTTGACATTTTAGAAAACAAAATGAAATGTGCGCTCTGGAGTCAATGCCTTTTAATTGATATGTTACTGTCTTAGTGTGTTTGTATTGCTATAAAGGAATACCTGAGGCTGGGTAATTTGTAAAGAGGTTTATTTGGCTCATAGTTCTGCAAGCCATAGAAGAAAGCAAACAAACAAAAAATGCATGACACCAGCATCTGTTTCTGATGTCCTGCTTCCACTCATGCATGGTGGAAGGTGAAGGGGAGCCCGCGTGAGAAGAGATCACATGATGAGAGAGAATAGAGTTGCCAGACTCTTGAACAACAAGCTCTCACAAGAACTGAGTGAGAATTCATTCATTATGGCAGAGGTCACCAAGCCATTCATGAGGGATCCACTTCCATGACCCAAACATCCTCCCATTGGACCTTACCTCCAACACTAGGGATCAAATTTCAACATAAGGATCAAATATCCAAACTACAGTAATTACATTCACACTAATATTACAACCACATTATCTTTCTAAAATATATATATAAATATATATATATATATATATATATATATATATATATCCAATGAAACATTGCCATTTCAGCTACATGCAACAAAATCATTTCTCTAAAAATAAGAGTTCTAAGTGGATTGTGCTTACAGTGATAACGCATGTCCTCTACAATTGCCACATAATCAGTACAACCCAGTAAGGAATATTTATGCATAATTCATATTCTATAAAATTTGACAAATCCTGTAAAAATATAAAGAGGCTAAATATAATAACTACAGAATTCTTAACAAAATCTTTGATAGCAAGAGTTTAGAAACAAACACAAAAAGTAAATCCATGAAAACTTAACAGGCATCAGAGAAATCCTCCTTCAGTATTTCAAACAAAGTAGGCCAGGTGCAGTGGCTCATGCCTGTAATCCCAGCACTTTGGGAGACCGAGGCAGGCAGATCAACTGAGGTCGGGAGTTCAAGATCAGCCTAGCTAACATGATGAAACCCCCTATCTACTAAAAATACAAAAATTGCCAGGCATGGTGGCACGTGCCTATAATCCCAACTACCCAGGAAGCTGAGGCACAACAATTGTTTGAACCCAGGAGGCACAGGTTGCAGTGAGCTGAGATTGCACCACTGCACTCCAGGCTGGGTGACAGAGAAAGCTTCCATCTTAAAAAAAAAAAAAAAGTATCAAGACTAAGAGGAATTCTTTGGTAATGAAACAAAAACTATACTGTTTTCTAAAACATAACAAACACAACCACAACGAAAAAAGACCCTCACTCATTCATTACTTACCACAGCACTTGCCATTTGCAATTTGTCATTATAACTCAGTTTATGGTTGAATACAACCTGGTTAACTAAAGGTGATACAATTTGGTTATCAATCTGATTAAAGGATCATAATGATGGAAATGGTAAGATCCTAACTAGAGGAATTATTTCAGCATTCAGAATTCAAAGAGAATGGCAACTGGCAGGAAGGGATAGCGCAGGCAAACTAAAGTGGGGAGAACAATTACAATACCTTACTTAATAAGAGTACTGTCATTGCCATTAGTTATTCTGTTAATTTCAAAGGTGATGATTACTCATTCATTTATTTCATGAAACAGGGAATATATCAAATGTAAAGAATTATTTTATTACTTATCACTTACAGAAGAAGGGGGATATTACTAACCTCACCAAAGTGGCTAGACATTCTTTTATACCAGCAGTATATAAAAATACCTGGCTTCATATCCCTGCCAGTTGTGGATATTGTTAGACTCATATTTTTACTAATTTGATGAGTGTGAATACAAGAAGACGTATTTAAAAGATGTTCACTAAAAAAGAAAGTAAAAAAATTGGCATCTACCAGCAAAAGAACAAAAAAATAAATTGTGGCATATTCATAAGATGTAGTATGCAACAGTTAAAATGAATTAGAAATATGTAATAACAAAAATTTCAAATATAGTGTTAGATGAAAAAAGCAAGTTTTAAAAACTTGCTTTTTAAAAATTTGCTTTTTAGCAAAAAAATTTAAATGGAAGCACAACCTCTATAGATGTATATATGGCAGAATATATATATATATATGTTTTATAACATAAATGGGAAAAATATACATAAGTTTCAGGATAATGATCATCTACAAGGAGCAAAGTAAGGGAACACAACAATATGGTACGATAAAAAGGATGTTTCAGTGGTATCTGTAATATTTTGTTTCCTCTTTTAAAAAAATAGTAAAATATTAATCTCTAGGTAGCAAACATACGGGATGCCCTGTTATTCTCACACTTTTGTCTATGTTTGAAATATTTCAATTTTTAAAAAGTGAAAGCAATATAAATGTCCAATCACACAAAGGACTGGTTACATTATGGTGTAATTCAAGTATTATAAATTGTATAATTTGGAATGATGATATGAATGTTTAGATTTTTATTTGGAAAGATATCTATAATATTGGATATCCCATCCCACATATTGCCAATTTTTTAAAGTTGCAAAATAGCAAATATAAGTGCATAAAATGAAGGCATGAGTGTGTCTACACAAGTTCACACAGTTGTACCCAAATGTCTACCACTATAATCTTTAACTGTTCAGAATTATGTATGATTTTCATATTCTTTTTTAACTTTATTGATATTTAATATTTTACATATTTATGGGATACATGTGATAATTTGTTTCATGCATAAAACATGTAATGATCAAGTCAGGATACTTCACCAATCTATCACCTTGAGTATTTATCATTTCTATCCGTTGAGAACATTTCAAGTTCTCTCTTCTAGCTACTTTAAAATATACTTAGTACATCATTGCTAACTATAGTCACTCTATTCTGCTATCAAACATTAAAACCTTCTATCTAACTGTATGTTTGTACCCTCTTCCAACCTCTCTTCATCTCCCCCTCTCAACCACACCCTTTTCCCACCCTCTGGTATCTATCATTCTACTCTCAACCTCCATAAGATCAACTTTTTTAGCTTCCACGTGAGAACATTGGATATTTGTTCTTTCTCTGCCTGTATAATTCCACTTAGCATAATAATCTCTAGTTCCATTCATGTTGTGATGGATGACATGATTTCATTCTTTATACAGCCAAATAGTATTACATTTCATATATATACATTTTTTTAATCCATTCATCTATTAATGAACACTTTCCACATCTTGGCTATTGTGAAGTGACGTAATAAATGTGCAAGTGCAGGTATTCCTTTGATACATTTCTTTTCCTTTGGATAAATACCCAGTAGTGGGACTGCTGGATCTTATGGTAGTGCTATTTTTAGTTTCCCAACCCCCCGCCATTTTTAGTTTATTTTGGAAATCTCCATATCATTTTCCATAGTAGTTGTACTAATTTACATTCCCACTAACAGTGTAGGAGTTCCCTTTTCTTTGAATCCTTGCCAACATCTGTAATGTTTTGTCCTTTTAATAACAGCCATCCTAACTGGATTAAGATGCTATCTCACTGTGGTTTTGATTTACATTTCCCTGATGATTAGTGATGTTGAACATTTTTTTCATATGCCCATTGACCATTTGTATGTCTTCTTTGAGAAATATCTGTTTATATCATTTGCCCTTTTTTACATCAGATTGTTTTTTTGCTGTTGAGATGTTCAAATTCCTTACATACTCTAGATATTAGTCACTTGTCAGATGGATAGTTTGCAAATATCTTCTCCCATTCAACAGGTTGTCTCTTCCCTCTGTTGATTCCTTTGCTGTGCAAAAGCTTTGTAGTTCAATATAGTCTTATTTGTCTATTTTTGTTTTTGTTGTCTGTACTTTTGAGGTCTTAGCCATAAAATCTTTGCCTAGATCAATGCCCTGAAGTGTTTTCCGTATGTTTTCTTCCAGCAGTTTAACAGTTTTGGGGCTTACGTTTAATTCTTTAATCCATCTTGAATTGATTTCTGTATATGGTGAGAGATGGCGGTTCAGTTTCATTCTTCCGCATGTGGATATCCAATTTTCCCAGCACCCTTTATTGAAGAGACTGTCCTTTCCCCAATGTATGTTCGTGGTACCCTTGTCAAAAATCATTTGGCTATAAATATGTGAATTTATTTCTGGATCCTCTACTCTGTAGCATTGGTCTGTGTGTCTGTTTTTATATCAATACCATACTGTTTTGGTTCTTGTAGCCTTGTTTTATATATACATGTGTGTAATATGTATATATGTGTATAGATACATACAAATATACATGTATGTGTGTATATATGTACAAATACATTATATATATATATATTTCTTTTAGATGGAGTCTCTCTCTGTTGCCCAGGCTGGGGTGCAGTGGCACAATCTCGGCTCACTGCAACCTGTGCCTCCCAAGTTCACGTGATTATCCTGCCTCAGCCTCTTGAGTAGCTGAGACTATGGGTGCCCACCACCATGCCCAGCTAATTTTTGTATTTTTAGTACAGACTGGGTTTCACCATGTTGGCCAGGCTGATCTCAAACTCCTGACCCCAAATGATCCACCCACTTCAGGATCCTAAAGTGCTGGGATTACAAGTGTGAGCCACCACACCTGGCCACCTTGTAATATATTTTGATGTCAGGTAGTTTGATGTCTCCAGCTTTGTTCTTTTTGTTCAGGATTTCTTTGGCTATTTGTGGTCTTTTCTGGATCCATACAAATTTTAGGATCATTTTTTCTATTTCTATGAAAAATGACATTGATATTTTGATAGAAATTGCATTGAATCTGTAGACTGCTTTGGGCAGTATGGTCATTTTAATCATAACAATTCTCCTACTCCAAGAGCCATATTATTTTTCATATCTATATATCATCTTAATTTTAATGGTGAGCATATAACACTCTTCTAATGAGAAAAATAGTTTTTCACGAGCAGAAATTGCCATGTGGAACTGAGAAAGCCAGTAAGAAAACCTAATAAAAACTACTAAGTGAACAACATAGATGCCCAGTAATGCAATGAGAAAATGGAGTGTGTTGATTTATGAAATCAAAAACCTGAGCCTCCTTTGGCTTCGTGTGTGTGTGTCTGTGTGTCTGTGTGTGTCTTTATCTCCCCTCTTCGTGATTATTTGCCATGAGGAAATAATTTATTATTTTCTACATCAAATGAATGCTATAGTCCCTGCTTCATTTAATAAATGAACAAGCAACAATTACTTTTTGAAATTAAGAAGAAAGGGTTTATTTTAGAAGCTCAAAATTCACTACAAAAGTATTCCTTTTATACCATCTAGCTAAGCTCGAAATTCACTACAAAAGTATTCTTTTTATACCATCTAACTATGTGCATTTGAAAACGTCCTTAGATCTTAGAATTCCTATTTCATATATAGCCAAACGGTTTTACTCTTTATTTTGACAATGCTATTTCATTATTTATCCTTTGAAAAAGGAACTCTGGCCTTTGTTTAAGTCTACAGACTGAGGGTGATACTGTACCAGTTCTAAGGGTGAGGAAGTCCAGCACATTGAGCCTTAACCAAGGCTTCTTCACATCACAAAACTGTGTAAGTGTTCTGAGAGGAATAATATACTAAGCAGCACTAAGCTTCTTTCCTGCAAAGAAAGCAGGCAAAGGAAGTACCACAAATAAGACATCCAAACAACCACATTTCCTTGCAGTAGTTCCATTTTCCTTCACTAGGGAAAAAAACCCTCTTCTAATCTCAAGACTTTATATTAAACAATATCATTTTCTGTAATAAGAACCTTGAAATAGGCTGGGCATGGTGGCTCACTCCTGTAATTCCAGCACTTTGGGAGGCTGAGGTAGGCAGATCACAAGGTCAGGAGTTCAAGACCAGCCTGGCCAACATGGTGAAACCCTGTCTCTGCTAAAAACACAAAAAATTAACCAGGTATGGTGGCATGCACGTGCAATCCCAGCTACTCTGGAGGCTGAGGCAGGAGAATTGCTTGAACCCAGGAGGCAGAGGTTGTGGTGAGCGGGGATCACACCATTGCACTCCAGCCTGGGTGACAGAGAAAGACTTCCATCTCAAAAAAAAAAAAAAGATTCTTAAAATTAACTGGTAAAATAACTTTCAAAGAACAAGCCTAGTTTGTGGAAAATTAACTGGTGATGATACAGGACACTAATTTAATGAATAATGATGAGGAGAAATAAATTATACATCATATTAAGAAAAACCCCTTATTTGCAATTTTGTTCTGGATAGTAGGACAAATCTGCATCCCATGATCTTCATCTCCTCTACTTTCTTCCTCTTCGACATAACTACCAGATTACAAAAACACAGTATACGTGGATTGTAGGAGATCAGTCAGGGTGGTGGGAAAAATTATAAGAAAGATGCAAACCTTCTTGGAAGGCTGAGAGTTTCTGCAAAGCTTCAGGAAGGAATGAGCCAAAGGTGCTGTCCTTATACAGAGGCAATTGGGCGAGGAGTAGGTACAAAGGAATGTAAGGGAGTTTATCTAAATAGCTTGTTTACTTATGTTGTCCTAAGACTGACCTTGGATCTTCTGTGTCTAGAACTACTCTCTATTGGGGGGAGAGGGTGGGCGTTAGGGGCTGCAATGTTAATTACCCAATAATGGTGTTTACTGGAGACCTTTGTCATTAAATCTGTTCAACATAAATGTGGAGTGTCTCCAGCTTACGGAGGCTTCACAGCCGGACTCCCTCTTTGGGATGTATGAGCCATGGGGTCCCCTCGCCTCACTCATGCAGGCAAAACATCTGTGTCTGTGAAATCCTGTCATGTGTCGCTCAGACAGAGTCTGTCAGTCAGACTCAGCAGTGGAACATGGTGAATCTAGTCCAAAAGGTGTGTTGCTGAAAATGAGATTTGCCATTGATAACTATAACAGGTAATCTGACACTTGGCTTATTCGACAAAGCTTCCTTATCAGCGATAAATCTTGTTTTCAATTTTTAAACAATCATTATCTCCTCTACCTATAAAGGTACTTGCTAAAAATACAGAAACAAGAAATCTGGAAAAGTTTGATTCTCTTGAGACTGGCCCTCAATGTGTAACCAAATTATTCCAATTATACTGATAATAAAAAGCATTACAAATCTACATGTAAAGTCTTGACTACTGCCTTGGTCTATTTTGTGTTTCTGTAACAGGACACCTGAGGAATGTTATTTATTTATTTATTTGTTGATTGATTGAGACAGAGTTTTACTCTTGTTGCCCAGGCTGGAGAGCAGTGGTGTGATCTCAGCTCACTACAACTTCCACCTTTCAGTTTTATGCAATTCTCCTGCCTCAGCTTCCCAAATAGCTGGGATTACAGGCATCTACCACCATGTCCCACTAATTTTTGTATTTTTAGTGGAGACAGGGTTTCACCATGTGGGCCAGGCTGGTCTCGAACTCCTGACCACATGATCTGCCCCCCTTGGCCTCCCAAAGTGCTGGGATTACAAGCATGAGCCACCACACCTGGCCAAGGCAGGTTATTTATAAAGGAAGGAGGTTTATTTAGCTCATGGTTCTTCAGGCTATTTAAGAAGCATGGCACTGGCACCTGCTCAGCTTCTGGTGACGGCTAAATCAAAACGTGATGGAGAAGGCCAAAGGAGAAGTGGGCATATGTGAAGAGGGACCAAACCTAAGGGGTGTCCTAGCTTTATAACAACCCATTCTTGAGGGAACTAATCCATTCCAGTAGAACTATTTCCATCTTGCCAGAGAGAGAATTATCAAGCCAGTCAGGAGGGATCTGCCCCTATGACCCACTAGGCCCCATCTCCCAACACCCCCATACTGGGGATCAAATTTCAACAAGCAATTTGGTGGGGACAAAAAAACCATATCCAAACCAAAGCAGCTATTCAATATTGATTCTTTAATACTTGGTTATCCATCTGAAAAAAGTAAAAATAGAGTCATAATTTACATTATACAATAAAATAATTCTAGGCCTCCTAAACATGGAGTGGGGGCAGGAGAAAAGGGAAAGGTAATCTTTACTAACTTTTTTGAGGACATAGGAAAGTATATTTATACTGCTAAGTAACATTATTTATCTTTTCAAAGATAAAATGTGTTTTCCAAAAAGAACAGTTTTATGGTTCTGAATATTGTTGAAATGAACTGTACACTAATTACTAATGGTACTCAAGGATTACAAGGTCTAAAAAGGTTGTCTGGAAAAGGTAACTTCCTAAACAGTGAATTAAAATATAAAACTACAAACACTGGAGAACTTACCTAGATAAAAAAAAAAAAATCTTTCTTTTAAAACTTCTACAACACTGATGTGCCATACTTCAATCCATGCGAAGATTTATATTTTTGCATTAAAGCTCAAATAGTTCAAAATTCTTTGGCTTTCTCATTTTCTTATACTTGAATGGTCTTTTTTAAAATACAGGAGAGGACAGAAAAAGGCTTTAAATACAATTAACCTAATATTGGGGCATATATAAATAGAATACAAATGCAGAATTTCAACTGATATACTATAAATATCTGATGTCTTATAAATGATTCTGATGGAATCCAGGGATGTTATAAAAACTACAAAATATAAAACATAAACAAGACCAACAAAAACTATCTCACCTAAACTCTCTGGGCAGTTTAAAAGTAAGATATTTTGGCCAGGTACAGTAGCTCACACCTATAATCCCATCACTTTAAGAGACCAAAGCAGGTGGACTGCTTGAAGCCAGGTGTTCACAACCAGCCTGGGAAACATAGGAAGATTCCTTTTCTAAAACAATTTAAAAATTAGCCGGCAGTGCTACAATCCTGTAGTCCTAGCTACACAGGAGACTGAGGTGGGAGGATTGCTTGAGCCCAGCAGTTGGTGGTTTCAGTGAGCTATGATCATGCCTCTGCACTCCAGGCTAGGCAATGGAGCAAGATTCTGTCTCAAAAAAAAAAAAAAAGTATTTTTCAGCTAAGTCTCTTAATAACTACATTGTATTTTTAAATTAACTCATATTTTTAACATATTTATTTAACTGGTTTTACAGACATTATACTATAGTGAGCAATCTCACTTCATTATTATCAAGTCCTTGTAAACAAATGTAAATCTTTGTATGGCTGGCATTTTAAATTCTGATTCTGGGCAATGGCAAAACTAGTCATGCAACTATAAAAGCTACCCATAATAATCCAATAATTTTGTTAGAATATTTCACTTCTCTTCTTGCCCTATATTGTCACAGTTCAAAAAGCAGACAGATATCTAGCACCATTTTTTTTAGGGGGTGGGGGGGATCAAGCAGTGAATAAACAGATTTGACAAAATATCTTTTACATGTAAACCAAATTTATAGTAACATAGTAATTGAGGAGCACCAATAAGATTATGCTTATCAAGAATTAACGGAGCTCTTTAAAATAAGCTTATTCAGCAGAAAGCCTCTTCAGTGAGAAAGAAAAGTCTGACTCCTCATGGTAGAATGAAAGAAAGGTTGCCAGCTCATCATTAGTAATCAGAGAAATGCAAATTAAAACAAGATAACACTTTTGCCCATCAGATTGGCTAGAGTTTAAAAGACTGATAATATCCAGTGTTGGCAAGGGTATATCGAGATACGTATTCTCCTACAGTGTTAATGCAAATAAATTAGCACAGCCTTTGCAAAGGTAATCTGGCAGTATCTATGAAAATTTTAGATGTATATACCGATTGATTTCATCGATTCTACTTCCATACCTCTATCCTAGAGAAGTAACAACTTTGGAAAAATACAAAACAAAATATTTGTTAAGAGGAAATTACTAAAAACTACAATCATTCATATTACAGAATACCATGCAGTGCTTAATAGGAACAAGCTAGGTTTATAGATGCCGCTGTGGAAAGAGCTCTAAAGCAGAAGAAATTGGGGAATCAAACTACAGAGTAATTATTAATTTATTTTTATTTTTGAGACAGGGTCTCACACTATCACCCAGGCTAGAGTGCAAAAGCATGATCTCAGCTCACTACAACCTCACCTTCTGGGTTCAAGCAATTCTCCCACCTCAGCCTCCCAAGTAGCTGGGACCACAGGCTTGCACCACCATGCCTGGCTAATTTTTATATTTTTTGGAAGAGACACAGTTTTACCATGTTGCTCAAGCTGGTCTCTTGACCTCAAGTGATCTACCTATCTTGGCCTCCCAAAGTGCTGGGACTGCAGGCATGAGCCACCACACCCAGCCCAGCCTTGCAGAGTAATTATTGCAGTAGACATCTGTCACTCATGGTGCTCCAAATTTTCTGAACCCACTATGAATTTCACCTTTTCAAAGTAGGTTAAAACAAACAACAACAACAACAACAACAACAACAAACCTATAACTGTATTTCCCAGCCTTCCTCATACCTAGATATTTCACCAAAATATGTAGCCAGTAACTATATGGCCAAGAGTCTGTCAATCAGAAAAATTCAAGTGTTGGATTTGGAAGCAGACATGTAATAAAAAACAGTCTGAAAAAGGGTATCTCTTTGATTAACGTGGGTGGCAGAAGAGATAGAAATGTTGTGAGGTAAATCCACAACTGATGAGAGAAAAAATAATGTGGTTTGAGGGTCCATTGGCTGCAGCACTCATCTATAAAACCAGTCTTGCAAGGGGGTTCCGGGTTTTATTCCTGAAACAGTTTAGAAACTACCTGTCCAGGCTGTGATAATATGAACATCTTTATCCCTTTATAAATCCCTTTCTGGGTAAAACTAGCTAGAGTGAATTACATTATAAGAATTAAAAAACTTTTCATATATACAAATGATAACCATTTACGAATATACATGTTCATAAATTTATGAACAAAAAAGAACTGAAAAGCATTACATGTTCAGAAAAGGATCTGAAGGCCTGTAAAATCACTGCTAATACTTAACTCTGAAGAGGGAAGTGTGACTGGCTTTTATTCTTTCCTTATATATATAAGAAAATATAGATTTCCTTATATATATAAGGAAAGAATAAAAGCCAGTCAGAATAAAAGCCAGAAAATATAGATTTCCTTATATATATAAGGAAAGAATAAAAGAAGGTGCTCCCTTTTTCTTATGTATGTTTCTTTTTTGTTGAAATATTTTTACAAGAAATAGTCATACAATGCTGTGAATTATTTAAAAATAACTTAAAAGCTGAATGCCCCTACCAGAGGTGTCTGCCATCCTAATTAAGACTAATGGGTTTGTGGTATCTTACTAAGAAATTCTGGTCGGGCACAGTGGCTCATGCCTGAAATCCCAGTACTTTGGGAGGCTGAGGTGGGCAGATCACTTGAGCTCAGGAGTTCAAGACCAGCCTGGGCAACACGGCAAAACCCCATCTCTACAAAAAATACAAAAACTAGCCAAGCATGGTGGTGCATGCTTAGTCTCAGCTACTCAGGAAGCTGAGGTGAGAGGATCACCTGAGCCCAGAAGGTGGAGGTGCAGTGAGCCGAGATTGCACCACTGCACTCCAGCCTGGGCAACAGAGTGAAACCCTACCTCAAAAAAAAAAAAAAAAAGAGGAATTTTAAGAAAATTAGAATAAACTGAAAACATTCTGTGATATATATCTATCTACACAATTTCATGTATTCATATAACAAAAATCTCATATTATCTTGGAATGGGAAAGGATTTTCTAACTCCCAGAGGTAGAAGAAAAAGATAAGAATTTTTAGCTACATAAACAAAACTTTTGATACCTTAAACAAAATTAAAAGATAAAGGAAAAACTGAGGAAGGGATAATCTGAAGCATATATGGCAAACAATAAATTGATTCTTCCAATATATAAAGAACTCTTACAAATCATAAAGACACTTTAATTTCAAAATGGGCAAAGAGCATTAATAGTCCATTCTTTCTCTCTCTCTCACACACACACACACACACAAAATATGTTTAAGTTCATTAGATTTTAAAAATCAAATTAGTAGAAGTTCAAGAATATCTAGTACTTAAAAGGGTATGGGGAAAAGGACAGTCTCAGACAACTACTGATAAAATGTGAAATTGTTCCAAACTTTTTTGGAGGAAATACTGTAAATATAGAACAAAATTTTAAACATTCATGCCATAAAGCAATTCTACATTTGGAAATGTATCCTGTGGCGATAAATGGATGAATACACAAAGACAAAGACATTACAGCACTGTAATAGTAAAAACTTGACAACCTAAATATCCACTATGAAAAACTAAACAAACGTTCAAAATCCATACTATTTCATGATATTGCAAAACCATGAAGCTGTTACAAATAATAATATAAATCCTTACCTATCAGCATGAAAAAAAAGATCAAGACATACAATTAAGAGAAAAAGGTAGGTAACCAAATAGCATGTTTCTATTAGTGTTAAATATAGATTCACTGCATATGAAAGCATTTACTCATATATGTAAATGTGTAATACATTTACATCTACATACATCTACAAACACACACAGCACGTATCCTAAAAAAAGGTCTGAAATATGATATACCAAAATATTAACCACAGCTATTTCAGAATAACGCAATCCTAGGTAATTTTCACTTTCTTTCTGATACCTTTTGAATAATCTGACCCTTTACAAATGATTAGATATGGTTTTATAATAAATAGTAAGAAATGTTTTCATTCTTTAAATAATAAACAATAAAAATCACCTTATTAAATACCTTGTGTCATTACAATGTATTACCAATTGTCTTACCTTTAAACCTTCAGCTGGAAGTCTATAACCAAATCTTGCAGGGAGGTCATCAAATGTCTGAGATGCATTTTCAAAGTTATACTAAAAATAAAATTAAAAATACTCAAGTTAAGACCAATTTATACATGACATTAAAAACAAAGATTTGTCCAGCCTGGCCAACATGGTGAAAACCCATCTCTAGTAAATAAATAAATAAATAAATAAATAAATAAAAAGAAATAGCTGGATGTGGACACCTGTAGTTTCAGCTACTCGGGAGGCTGAGGCAGGAGAATTGCTTCAACCCAGGAGGTGGAGGTTGCAGTGAGCTGAGAGAGCGCCACTGCACTCCAGCCTGGGTGACAGAATGAGACTCTGTCGCACAAAAAAAAAAAAAAAAAAAAAAAAGATTTATTAAATTATGCATATTATTTTGACAATTCTGATTACTATCACAGCTTATCAAAATAAAATCAAATTTGTAAACATACATCCACTAAAGTAGAAGGAATATGTACAATTTACAACATATACAACTGCTTAAATTGGATTCTCATTTCAAATAGTATTATTGAGCAGCAACACTAATTCAGCCTACTGTTTTCTGAGTTTTTCCCATAGACAATTTCCTAGCAAGGAATTTTCCAGACAGATCATCTTCCAGGAAGAGTGTTCCATTTTATTTTCTCTATATTATAAGGGTCTGATTTACTAGAAGAAATTTACAGGATTTCTGGCTCTAGCTATGAAAAACGACTTTCTTTTTGGAAAGAAGCAACATCATACCATATTTTTAAAGCACATCAATTTTGTATAAGCTGGACATTTTTATCCAGGGTTGAACACTGAAAAGACCAAATTAAATTAAATACATATACGGAAAAGTTGAAGGTATTCAAACTCTTTAACAACTTTTCCCCTTCCACACAGATATAGATTCCAATGCTACAATATTTATCAGTCCTCTACCAAAACATTACAAACAAAGGTTCTTTGTTTGTGCTTTTAGAGGATAACAGTTATGATAATAATTGTGAGATGAGTTTGCTGTAGCATTTAATAATGTTCAATTTGCTATACAGAGAGCAAGAGAAGCAAGAGACATGGATGAAACTCAGCATAGATTGTAAACAAGTAACTTTGGAAACACAGTGAAAATTATGATGTACTAGAAATTAAGGTAGTTGTTCATAATCTGTAAGACATAAATAGAAAAAAACAGAACATATTTGTTTTGCATATAGATACAAAGGATGGTTTGAAGATAGAGAAAAAGGAACAGGAGTGTTATATATAGATAAGAAAGGATGGAAGGATCAAGTAAACCTTAAGTACTCACAAAGCATGGATTAGGTCACACATCCAGATTGCTAGCTATGTCATCCCTGAATCAAATATTCATTGGTGAGCCCTATTTTGGTCTCTTGTATCATCTGCCAGAGGCATGCAGATAAGCAATTCCACAGTTTAACAGCAAATTATAGCTGTGGCCAGCTGCCTTGCATCTCTCCAGTAGAGCAAGCAAGTGTTGGATCTAGACACCTTCCATCTATCAAGTCCCCTTGGCTCACCATCAACTCAGGTTATGGTAACTGAACCACACTGTCAGCAGGGAAAGTTGATGCAGTGTACAGGAAGACCGGACAAACTACAACAGGTAACCCAGGATTCAGCTAGTGTGGTTCTTGTATCCCACTGGAACCCTATCTTGACTGTCTTACCACATACATCTTATATCTTTGCTTCTCACTGTGTTTGTAATTAGCTCAGGAAACTGTGATTCAAGCATCTAAATGCAGTCACTAAATCTATTCATTCTGTTACTGCTGGGATAATCATCCTAGTAGTGTACTTGGAGTCACCAAGTATATGTGGTAATTGCTTCAGTGTGATTTCTCACTGTAACAATAATTCATATTTGCAGAGTACCCCATAGTTTACAAAGTTAGTCACAAAATGCTTTTAAACCCATTATCACAATCTATCATTTAATCTCTTAATTAAAACACCTTAGTTTAATTGATTTAACTTCTCTAGATCAATGGAAGTAGACCAAGGACAAATACAAATGTGGGTAAGCAGTATTTTTTTTTTGAGATGGGAGTCTCACTCTGTCACCCAGGCTGGACTGCAATAGTGCAATCTTGACTCACTGCAACCTCTGCCTCCTGGGTTCTAGCAATTCTCCTGCCTCAGCCTCCCAAGTAGCTGGAACTACAGGTGCATGCCACCATGCCTGGCTAATTTTTTGTATTTTTAGCACAGACACGGTTTCACCGTGTTAGCCAGGATGGTTTCGATCTCCTGATCTCATGATCTGCCTGCCTTGGCCTCCCAAAGTGCTGGGATTACAGGTGTGAGACACCACACCCAGCCGTAAACAGTACTTTTTAATGTACTTTTGAAATTAGGAAATGGAAAATCTACAACTATACTACAGTATTTTATTTATCTCTTTCTATTACTGAAGAGTTTCACTATTATGGCTAAAATTATAGAAATAAAATATGTAGTCTGAACTACAGTAATTATAACATTGAGATATAGAATAAGTTTTGTTACTGAGTGAAACCCTTTTTGAAACTGCTTTGACTTTCCTTAAAGCAAAATAGATTGTCTCATATTGCCTCTTAAAACCATACTATTTAAAACAAAAATGTTCCTACAGTGAACAAGACTAACAAAGGTGCTTTATGTTTTTGGTACAAGGAGGGAGAGGCGTGATGCTTACAAAATTAAAGCATGTTCACTGTTTAAAAATCTGTAGTAGGCTGGGTCTACAGTTCCTTCACTAGAGGACATCAACATACCTTCCACAATACCTGCGTAAAGCACAGGGAACACTGCTGGCAAAAAGGATTGACTATTCTTCTATACCTAACATTTTGTTTTGTCTCTACATTTAAAAATAAAGATCACTAGCAATCATGTTCACTTTAAAAAAAAAAATACAGCTCAGACAGTTTTATATCTTCTCAAAGGGCTGAGTGAAGTATAATCAGAATGATAATTATAATGAAGATTAAAACCATATATAAAACATTTGCTATGTGTCAGATACTATTCTAAGCAGTTTATCTTATTTAATCATCTCCACAACACTCCAGTTTATATAAATAAAGAAACTGTGGCACTTATAGCAGCTGAATAATTTGATCAAGGTCATATATCTCCTTAAGTTCCCAGAGCACAACACTGAAAATCATTTAACCCATCAGGCAGCTGGACCATAAAACAGCAATCCACCTCAGGTATAAAAGAAAGAAAGAAGGCAAAAGTCCAATGGACAGGCATTAAAAACAACAGAGAGGGAAAAAGAGAGACACAAAATAGAAGAAATCAAAGGAGAGAAAGGAGACAAAGAGAACTTCATTCCCTGATCAGTCCATAAATCCTCTAACTAATTTCAAAAGTCATGCCAAGAATATTATGAGGACTTTATGACCAATTTAGAAGAGAGATTTGAATAGCAATGGACTCAGTCTTTAAAGGTTCTATTTCCACTCTACCTCAAAAAGAGCAAGACTATTCCCAAAAACAACCTAATCAACCAGTTCCCTACTACAGAGGACAACAGGGGGTGAGAAATCTCATATGGATTACTAAAATCGTTTGCCTTCAAAAGCTATAGTATGGAAACCAACCTGGCTCTCCCAAGTTCTACAATGATCTCAGAATCTTGCAGAATTGCTGCAACGTGCAGAAACACAGAGAGGGACCATATCAAGCTTTGGTCAGCAACAATTCTGGCTCTTTTATTTCTCACCTGATATCATTAAGCAATTCAGTGGCACCCAGAAAGGAAAACCAAATCCTTAACACAGACCTAGAGTATAGGCATGTATGCTCTTTTTCTACCTTCACAGAAAAAGAGAAATAAAAAACATGTATAGATGCTCCTCAACTTACAATGGGGCTACATCTGGATAAACCCATCAAAATTAAAAATATCTGTCAACATGTTTCATAAGTCAAATTCTACTTAAGATATTTTCAATTTATGATGGGGCTGTCGGACCATAATCTCATCATAAGTCGAGGAGCATACTGAATGCATACCACTTTTACATCATCATAAAGTTGAAAAGTCACTAGTCAACCCATCTTAAGCTGGAGACCATCTGTATACTCCCCACTGTGGAGGACAGTAACACGGTAGTTAAGAGAGGCTAACTAAGGTTTTGAGCAGCAATCTTCTTCTCTAAAAACGTTTCTATCCATCATCAAAGACAGGACCACTGTGCTTCTCTTCTGACTCATTAGTGATAATCTTGCATTGAAATTTTCTATAGGCATCTTGTAGAATTTCTTAAATACTGAGATACTACTGAGATCTTATAGTCATTAAGATATATACTAGGTACCAGGAAAAACAGTAAAAGTCTTCCTAAGTACATAGCAGGTAGGTATGTGTGCACAAGTATCCACACGTGCACACACACCCTCATGAGCAACATCATTTATCAGGTACTGATTGTTCATGAGATCTTACATTAAATATGAAGCAATAAAAAATGAACAAGGGGCCAGGCGTGATGGCTCACACCTGTAATCCCAGCACTTTGGGAGGCCGAGGCAGGCAGATAGATCACCTGAGGCCAGGAGTTCAAGACCAGCCTGGCCAATATGGTAAAATCCCATCTCTACTAAAAATACAAAAAACTTAGTCAGGCGTGGTGGCACACACCTGTAATCCCACGAGACGGGTGGATCACCTGAGGTCAGGAGTTTGAGGCCAGCCTGGCCAGCATGGTAAAACACTGTCTCTACTAAAAATGCAAAAAAATTAGTCAGGCATGGTGGCACAAGCCTGTAATCCCAGCTACTCAGGAGGCTGAGGCAGGAGAACTGCTTAAACCCAGGAGGCAGAGATTGCAGTGAGCCAGGACCGTGCCACTGCACTCCAGCCTGGGCAACAAGAATGAAACTCCATCTCAAAAAAAAAAAAAGAATAAGGTACCCCAATGTCAAGTAACTGTAACTGTATGTAAGTGTTAGGGTATGTTTTTAGATTAAAATGTCATCAGATTCTATCATTCAGGGCCTTTTTTTCTTTTTTTTTTTTGAGACAGAGCTTCGCTCTTGTTACCCAGGCTGGAGTGCAATGGCCCGATCTCGGCTCACCGCAACCTCTGCCTCCTGGGTTCAGGCAATTCTCCTGCCTCAACCTCCTGAGTAGCTGGGATTACACAGGGCTTTTTTTAAAGCTTTTCTTTAAAGGATGTTTCTAGACATGAATAAATTTTACTGTACTTACTGCTAAAATGTCTGCTTCTACAGGCAGTAGGTTTAAGAATGCAAAGAGCTGGACAGTCAAGATGGTGTAGACTTGTGTGGCTGACAGCATGAGCATCCCTATGGAGAGCAGCATCTCGCTGTAAAATCACCTGGAAGACAAGGATGTAAGTAACAGTGAGAGCTGGTGCTTTGTCCCAGGGATCAGATCATTTGATATATTAATTCCCAATGTCCAAAAATATCCCTTTTAATTACAAACATGTATTAATATTAAAATTAAAGCTGTAATTTCAAAAGCATAAGAACTTACACAGATTTGGACATTTAGGTAAACACCCACGTTTAGTCAATACCTATATAACTCACGGTGACAAAGTTCTGTGTTTGAATCACAAAACAAACATCCTCCCATAGTGCTTAGTTTGCAGTACAGCTTGTCTTACTAACTCAATTGTCAGAGAAACCAGATTTCAACCAAAATAATGGTTAAAAAAACACACACTAGTACCTTTGTTTTAAAATAGAAAATTTTCTACAATAAATTTTTAGCTTCTTGTTCAATATAAATAAATTCACATGTAAGTTTGCTTTTCACTTGCTATTGTATATTGTACCCACAACTGAGAATATCAAAAAATTAACAGCCACTTATTATAAAGGAATACTTTTTGTTCATTACCTCCTAACAATCTACACTTTTTTTCTCTCTCTACATCTGAATGGCAACAGTGTAACTACCTCTCCCAACTTCACCCTATTCACTATGAATAGTGAATATTTCTCTATTTTAGCAAAAAGATACCATGAAAAGACTAAATGTCGACCCATAAATATAAAAATTCTTATTGGTAAGCCTCAATCAACTGTATTACGTACTTTTAAACAAGTAAGAACAAACATTACAAAAACAACGGCTTTTATAATGAATTATTTCATTAAATATCCCACACTCATGTAATATTCATTTTGATGATGGTTAGTATGGATAAGTGCTCTAGATGTAGAAACTGTCATACAGACTCAAACTCTGAAATCTTTGACTAAGACACTGGAAGTAAAATACCTGTAAATAAATTTTAAGTTATCATTTACAAAGCCATTAATATCAGAGATAAAAATTAAAATGACAACATGTTAAAAGAATAGATTTGTCCCTTAATGACAGAAAGTAAATTAGTGGTTGCCTAGGGATTGGCAGGGCGTGGGGGAAAAGCCGGAGGGAGGGGAAAGGTGGGAATGAGGAATGACGCTAAGGAGTAAGGTTATTGGGGGAGAGATGATGAAAATGTTCTAAAATCAGACTGTGGTGATCGTTGCACAACTCTATAAATATGCTAAAAATCACTGTACTGTAAACTTTAATTGGTTGAATTTTATAGTGTGAGAATTGTATCTCAATAAAGCTTTTCTTAAAATGTCTAGATTTGTTGCCATTCATTTCTTAAATAAAATAGATTTCATAATATTATAGAAAAGAGTTTAAGATAGCAGGCTTGAGATTGCTATCCATAGAAAGGTCTGCTTGCAAGGCTGGCTCCTGGCTGACATCTAGAAATTTAGATTTCAGTACAGTTTCCACCATTTCCTAGTAAGGACAGCTCAGTGTGCCTACACTTTACAAACAAGGTGGTTTGTGTTGAATACCTGTTTTCCTTCTGGGTACCTAGAATTTTGTACATGCTAGGCAGAGAGTGTCTATATGAACAATTCCTAATATAAACTCTGGGCACGGAGTCTCTAATAAGCTTCCCTCGTAGATATTTTACATGTGTTGTCACAACTCGCTGGAGGAATTAAATACCTCCTGTGTAACTCCACTGGGAAAAGACCCTTAGAAGAATACACTGATTTACTCTGGACTTTACCTCATGTGCCTTTTCCCCTCACTGATTTTGTTTTGTATCCTTTTGCTGTAACAAATCACAGCCATAAGTACAACCATGTGCTGAGTCTTGTAAATACTCCTAGTGAATCACTGATGGTGGACAATTGCTGGTTAGAAATCCTACCATAAAAACATACAAATCTTTACAAAATCAGATATATTTGCTATTAAATTTTAGTGGGAAGAAGTATGCACCATACTGACCAATGACCTCTTTGGGAAACTGAATCTGAATAAAAACTTGACTTTCTTTGGGAAGCCAAGGTAGGCAGATCATGAGGTCAAGAGATCGAGACCATCCTGGCCAACATGGTGAAATCCCATCTCTACTAAAAATACAAAAATTAGCTGGGCGCATGCCTGTAGTCCCAGCTACTCAGGAGGCTGAGGCAGGAGAATTGCTTGAACCTGGGAGATGGAGGTTGCAGTGAGCCGAGATCGCGCCACTGCACTCCAGCCTGGCACCTGGCAACGGAGCAAGACTCTGTCTCAAAAAAAAAACAAAAAAAAACCTTGACTTTCCACCTAAAGTTCTGGAATTTCCAGCTAACTTTGGGGAAGGAAAAGGGAGACAGAGTTTAGAGGGAAAATAAAAGACAGGAAAAATAACCAAAACAACTAATATCAATCACTTAATAAGCGCCAGGCTTGCTGTGACATGTAAGCATGTTATCGAGTTAACTAATTTAATCCTAACCTCCCTATATGGTACATATAATTTCACAAATGGAGAAAACTTAGGAACTGTTAAGCGACTTGCCCAAGATAAAACAATAAATAATAGCAGAGCTAGGATTCAAACCCAACAGTTTCCAAAGTCCACATTCTAAAGCCCTACTGAAAACAGCATCAATATCCATCCAAGGTTGATGTTCAAAGAGTAGAGTACAGCCCCTTACCTACACAGGTATTCTAGAGCTTCAAAAGCCAATGTTCATGGAGCAACAGTCACTAGTTTTCTTGTACTTTGTATATGAGAGTGTATGTGTGCATACTATGTGTATTCAATGATATGTGGTATGTTTTGAGGGGTGTTTTGCATTTATTACCTTTTTAAATAATGTTCAAGAGTTTTGCTTTATACTATTTACAAAACTAATTCTTGTTCCTTGTAGAAAATGTGGGGAAAATGAACATTATAAATAATCCTCAAATTTAGGAATAACTAGTGTTCATACTTTGATGTATAACTTTCCAGTCTTTTAGCAATGTATAGAGTTGTCCCTTGGTATCCACGGGGTTTGGTTCCAGGACTCCCTGCGGATACCAGAATCTGAGGATGCTCAAGTTCCTTATGTAAAATGATGTAGTATTTGCATATAACCTACACACATCCTCCCAAATACTTTAAAACATCTCTTGATTGCTTATAATATCTAACACAATGTAAATGCTATGTAAGTAGTGGTTATGCTGTATTGTTTCAAGAATAATGACAAGAAAAATAGTCTGTATATGTTCATTACAGATGATTTATTTCCCCAAATATTTTCACTCTGTAGTTGATTGAATCCATGGATGTAGAACCCATGGAAACGGAGAGCCAACTGTGCATTCAAATACATTTTTAGCCAACTGCACATTCAAAATTGGGGGCACACTATGCATATTGTTTTACTAATTGTATTTTTTTCACTTATGGTACTATGAATATTTTCCTAATTCTCCTCAAAAACCATCGCAGATACCTGTCCATGAAATACTCTGGAGATTCCCTCCCTTTCAAGCACATTTTTTCTTCTTTCTTTTTTTTTTGTTACTATAAGTTCTGGGGTACATGTGCAGTATGCGCAGGTTTGTTACATAGGTATACACGTGCCATGGTGGTTTGCTGCATCCATCACCCCGTCATCTACATTAGGTATTTCTCCTAATGCTATCCCTCCCCTAAACCCCCACCCCTTGCTATCCCTCCCCTAGCCCCCGACTCCCTGCTATCCCTCCCCTAGCCCTCCACCCCCTGCTATCCCTCCCCTAGCCCCCGACTCCCTGCTATCCCTCCCCTAGCCCTCCACCCCCTGCTATCCCCTCCCCTAGCCCCTGACTCCCTGCTATCCCTCTCCTAGCCGCCCACCCCCTGCTATCCCTCCCCTAGCCCCTGACTCCCTGCTATCCCTCCCCTAGCCCTCCACCCCCTGCTATCCCTCCCCTAGCCCCTGACTCTCTGCTATCCCTCTCCTAGCCCCCCACCCCCTGCTATCACTCCCCTAGCCCCCGACTCCCTGCTATCCCTCCCCTAGCCCCCCACTCCCCGACAGGCCCCAGTGTGTGATGTTCCCCTCCCTGTGTCTATGTGTTCTCATTGTTCAAAACCCACTTATGAGTGAAAACATGTGGTCAAGCACTATTTTTTCTTAATCTATTTCTCACACTGGGTTTCTATATGTGATTTGTTTATACAAAATAAAAAATTACTGGTCAAAAATATGATGTACACTGGCCACATGGTATTCCTTATGAATATTCTTTAATGGGCTGAATAGGAATTCCTACTGTTGGAGATCTCATTTTTTTTTTTTAGAAAAACTCTGCAATAAATATTATTTTAATTACACCTATAGGTACACCCTTAATATTTTTTAGATTAAAGTCACAGAAGTGGCTGGCATTATAATAACTGCAGTAAGGCCGGGCGCGGTGGCTCAAGCCTGTAATCCCAGCACTTTGGGAGGCCGAGGCGGGTGGATCACGAGGTCAAGAGATCGAGACCATCCTGGTCAACATGGTGAAACCCCGTCTCTACTAATACAAAAAATTAGCTGGGCATGGTGGCGCGTGCCTGTAATCCCAGCTACTCAGGAGGCTGAGGCAGGAGAATTGCCTGAACCCAGGAGGCGGAGGTTGCGGTGAGCCGAGATCGCGCCATTGCACTCCAGCCTGGGTAACGAGCGAAACGCCGTCTCAAAAAAAAAAAAAAAAAAAAAAAAAAAAAAAAAAAAAACTGCAGTAAAAAATAAAGAATCTATAGATCTGGGTTTATGTCCCAGCACTGTCCCATACTAACAGTGTAATTTGGCGGTAAATGTTTAAACTACACAAATTGCTTTATTTCTAAAAGAAGGATCAGTAGGACCTATAAGACAACTTTGTAGAATAAATACAATTATGCACAGAAGGGCTTAACATAGCAATGGAATATAAAAAGAAAGGACTTTGGACAGGGATGCCAACAGATGAAACAGGAAATATGGAAGGAAGACCACAGTGAGAGGGTAAGTACAATTCGAAAATTTTAAAACTGAATATTTGGGGAACAGTCTGGTGAACATGTGCATAGGCAATAATAAATAAACATCTAGAGCTCCACACACAAGGCAAAAAGAGACTTAGGAATCATCAGTAGATAGGAATAACTGAAGTGATCTTAATGTAAAAGTGAAAATCAAAAAAAGAAGAATACTAAAAAAAACTCTGAGGAATATTCAAGTTTCAAAGGCAGAGAAAAGAACTTTAAAATGAATGTAGGGGGAAGTAAGGCATTGGCCAACAGAAGTAAATGTTGGAGAATGATCACTTCAGTTATTCCTATCTACTGATGATTCCCAAGGCGCAAGAAGGTCTAAAATTTTCACATTTAAGCATTTGCCCAGGTCGAGCACAGTGGCTCATGCTTGTAATCCTAACACTTCGGGAGGCCAAGGCAAGTGGATCACCTGAGGTCAGGAGTTCCAGACCAGCCTGGCCAACATGGGGAAACCCTGTCTCTACTGAAAATACAAAAATTAGCCAGGCATAGTGGCAGGTGCTTACAATCCCAGCTACTTGGGAGGCTGAGGCATGGGAACTGCTTGAACCCAGGAGGCAGAGGTTACAGTGAGCCAAGATCATGCCATTGCACTCCAGCTGGGGCAACAGAGCAAGACTCCGTTTCAAAAAAATATAAAAAAAGAATCTGCCCAATGTAAACAATTTTATTTCCCTATACTCTACCACTCACCCGTGCTCTGATCAACTCACTGTTTCCAGCAAACACCTTGCTGGCATTGTATCTTCATTCACATGTTACTCAGGAACTAAAATACATTCCCTTCTATCTTCAAAAGAGAATTTGAGGGAAAACTACAAATCCTATGAAATTGCAAAATTTTGTGTACATTTAAGTATATGTAGTTTCTGTGAAAAAGATCCACAGTTATTAACATGTTCTCAAATAAGCACATGGATTTCGTTGTTGCTGCTGGGTTTTGTTTTCATTTAAATCTTCCCTTTTCCAGGAAGCTGCCTAAGGAGAAAGGTTAGCAAACTTAAATTCTTTGATGCATCTCCTAGCACTTAATAAACTCGATTAAAATAAATGCAGGCTGTCAGCTGTATTACTAGTCAATATTATTTATGGTAAAAATGACTCCTTATTGGTGAAAAGTATTTAAACTGAAAAGACTGTATATTAACTATAAAAGCTTATTACAAAAACATAAACAAAAAAAGTCTCTGATTCCCTGCAGTGTGTGTTTCTTGAAAGCAAGCATGACACTTGAGGGAAGCTGGAGCTAGTAACAGACTATTAAAAGAAGTGTCCCTTTCATGTATGACACTTTAGTATGCTGAGGTGACACACATCCACATATTTATCTCACTGGTTACAATCCAGTACCCTCTTTGGTGAGTATAAAAGCTTTATCTAAATGAATGTAAGGCTTCCCAATAAAGATGCATTTTATGCTTACATGTTGTGCTCCTAGTCTCTATCCTCTTACTTCCAACCAAGCTAGTGGACCTGGAATCAGGTAATAGCCCATCAGTTATTGAGAGTCTGGATGTCAATCAGAACCCCTGACCATGCTGGTAGACAGTGAGTGTGGTACCTTTCTTCCCCATAACAATTCTTACTGGTCTCTCATCCTTGAACTTATTCAACTGTTGGAGTCTGCACAGACTACAACCAATACTGATCACTTACTAAGTATTAAACTGATCAAACAATACAATAAAGTATTGTTTGTTGAGACTCTTATCCCCCAACAAATAGAATACATCCATCTTGAGGATATTTTAGAACCAATTTTTTTAGAACCATTTTTGGAAGCAGAGAACACATAGAAAAAAAAATTTAGTAGAATCTTGCTGATGACAAACATCTACCTCTTTTACTCCTTCCCTTTATCTTTTTCCTCCTCCTTGTGCCCCTCCTCCCTCAGCTCATATTACCAAAGATAGAACACAACTTTGTATTCATTTTGAGTATGCCTATAATAATAATAAAAAAAAAGACATTTCTTCAAAAGGAGAAAGTTGAAAGTAGAGAATATACAAGAAACCCTTAAGAACTACCATAGAGGCTTCTAGAGATGTGTCCACCACCACCATCTTTGATCACATCTAATTTGGCCTACTATTTGACATAATTCTAGTAGTTATTAACAGACATTTTATCTGAAATCAGCTTCCTGACTCTAAAGATTTTTCCAACTGGCAAATTCCAATTTTACTTTCTATTCAGTCTGTACTATAAGACTTAAGATGTATTCTTGCAAAACTATTTTAAATCAATTCTAACAAACATTTAGCTCTAACTTCAAGCTTACAGGATTGTCTGGAATGGATAAGAAATAAATAAGATACCACCAGATGGGTGTCTTGGTTGAGGGCAATGCTTCAATTTCTACAAATTCAAATAAACAAAGACAGCATAAGAGGACAGAATGAGGAAATGGCGTGAAACTGTTGTACATCAAAAGAGATGAGAAATATCAAAGACAAATGCAATAGATAGTTCCATTAAACCAACAATAAAAAGACATTTTGTAAATGATGGAGACAATGTAAATATGGCCCAGATATTAGAGATCTTAAAAAAAAATCCTTAGATATGATGATAGTACTATGGCTGATATGGGTTTGGCTGTGTCCCCACCCAAATCTCATCTTGAATTCCCAGGTGTTGTGGGAGAAACCTGGTGAGAGGTAACTGATTCATGGGGCGGGTCTTTCCCATGCTAGTCTCCTGATAGTGAATAAGTCTCATGAGACCTGATAGGTTTATAAAGGGGAGTTTCCCTGCAAACTCTCTTCTCCTTTCTGCTATCATGTGAGATGTGCCTTTCATCCTCCATCATGATTGTGAGGCCTCCCCAGCCACGTGGAACTGTAAGTCCATTAAATCTCTTTCTTTTGTAAATTGCCCAGTTTCAAGTATGTCTTTAACAGCAGCATGAAAATGAACTAATACAGTAAGGTATCAGGAGAGGGGAATGCTGCTGAAAAAATACCAAAAAAGGTGGAAGTGACTTTGGAACTGGGTAACAGGTAGAGGTTAGAACAGTTTGGAGGGCTCAGAAGAGCCTCTCTTGATTTTTGTGAAATCAGTCTTTTGATTTTATAGGCTCATAGGCAGAAAGGACTTAGCCTATGAGGCTTTGGACTGATGAGATGAGACTTTGGACTGTGGACTTTTAGTTAATGCTGAGATGTATTAAGACTTTGGGGACTGTTGGCAAGGCATGATTGATTTTGAAATATGAGGACTGAGATTTGGGAGGGGCCAGAGGCAGGTATTTCTTCATAGCACTATGAAAATGGACTATACAGTATGTGTTAGAAGTTCTAGTTGTCAGAATTCCTGGAAGTCTTGATGCTTTTTAAGGAACACTATGAAGTTATTGCTATATTTAGTTGGCGTGTGAGCTGAGAACACTATTGTGGAGGAAATTTTATAGTACCTTATGTATGTTACGTACATGACCATAATCACATTTGTAGGAAAAATAAACTATTAAATGATGTTTGACTGGCCATTATAAATTTTCCACTAAAATAGTTAACTAACTGCTCACTTATTTTTTTCTGTTAGTGTTTGGTATAGTATATATTCTTTTGATGCTTATTGTAGTATAAGGTACATTTATTGAAAAAAAATGGAAATTACTGTTTGTCTATTCTTTTTGCAAATTTGGAAAAAATGACAATTCTTTTAGTAGTGTAATATTTTGTTCCAGTTCTTGAGATGCTCATGAAGGTTAGGAATGTAGCTTCAGAATCAATGAGGTCTGAGCTTACTTGGAGGATTTCTTATGGAGATGGTTGGTTGTTTTGTGAGTGTTATTTGGCACTGAAGCAGTTGGTATCACACTGTTGAGTCATCTTCAGAATTAAAATTTATTTTGAAGTGAATTTCCTGAAAGCAATACCGGTCTTAAAAATTCATTGTCACAGATTTAAATGTGAAGTTGGGATTTACTGTGATGCTTGGGAAATTTTTAAATTTTTCAGTGACCAGCATTAGACAAGTAACTATCATCTGTCTTCTAAAACCATACAGATAATCATGTGTGGCAGCCAGTTTGTTCAGTTTCTCAAAAACGAGGCCAAGAGAAAAATCAGCAAAACCAAGAGTTGGATTAAAAAAAAAAAAAAAAAATCAATGAAATTAACAAACCTTTCATTATACTGATTAAAGAAAACAAGAGAGGAGACTCAACTAAAATCAGAAATGAAAGAGGAGACATAACCACCAATTTCACAGAAATAAAAAGGATTGTGAAAGTACTGAGAACAATTGTATGCCAAGATATTGGATTACCTAGATGAAATGGAAAGACATAACCTCCCCAAACTGAATCATGAAAAAATAGAAAATCTGCACAGACCTATGGGAGATTAAAGCAATAATCAAAAACATTCCAAAAAAGAAAAGCCTAGAATCAGATGGCTTCATTGGTGAATTCTACCAAATATTTAAGGAAGAATCAACATCATTTTTTCTCAAGATTTAACCAAAAAACTGAAAAAGAGGGAACACCTCCTAACTCATTCTAAGAGGCCAAAATTACCCTGATACCAAAGTCAGACAAGGATACTACAAAAAAAGAAAAAGAAAACTACAGACCATTATCTCTTAGGAGTGCTGATGTAAAAATCCTCATCAAAATGTCAGCGAAGTGAATTCAGCAGCACATTAAGAGCATTATACACATGGCCAAATCAGACTTATTCCTGGAACGCAAGGATGATTCTACATGTGTTACAATCAATGTAATGTACCACATTAAGAGAATAAAAACACATAATCATTTCAAAAAATGCAGAAAAAGCCTATTTGACAAATTTAACACCCTTTCATGATAAAATGCCCAACAAACTGAAAATAGAAACTACCTCAACAAAATAAAGGCCATATGTAAAAAATCGACAACTAATGCCATAATTGGTCATAAAAGACTGAAAGCTTTTCTTCTAAGATCAGGAACAAGACAAGGATTCCTGCCTTTGCCATTTCTGTTTATCATGGTATCAAAAGTCCTAGCCAGAGCAATTAGGCAAGAAAAAGAAATAAAAGTCATCCACATTAGAAAGGAATAAGTAAAGTATCTTTGTTAGCAAATGATATGATCTTACATGTGGACAATCTTAAAGATTCCACAAAAGAAAAAAAATCTGATAGAACTATTAATAAAAGAATTCAGCCGGGCGTGGTGGCTCACGCCTATAATCCCAGCACTTTGGGAGGCTGAGGTGGGTGGATCACGAGGTCAAGAGATCGAGACCGTCCTGGTCAACAATGTGAAACCTCGTCTCTACTAAAAATACAAAAAAATTAGTTGGGCATGGTGGCGCGCACCTGTAGTCCCCGCTACTCGGGAGGCTGAAGCAGGAGAATTGCTTGAACCCAGGAGGCAGAGGTTGCAGTGAGCCGAGATCGCGCCATTGCACTCCAGCCTGGGTAACAAGAGCGAAACTCCGTCTCAAAAAAAAAAAAAAAGAATTCAGCAAACTTGCAGGATACAAAATCACATACAAAAATCAATTGCATTCCTATAAACTAACAGTGAACTATCCAAAAAGGAAATTAAGCAAACAATTCTATTTATACATCAACAAATAATAATATAGTTAGTAATAAATTAAACCAAGGAGGTGGAAGAACTGTACACTGAAAACTATAAAAGTTTGTTGAAATAAATTAAAGAAGACATAAAAGGAATAGACATTCCATGTTTATGGATTGATAAACTTAATACTGTTAAGATGTCAGTACTACCTAATGCAATCTATGGATTCAATGTAATCATTATCAAAATCCCAATGACCTTTTTGCAAAAATAGGAAAAACTATCCTAAACCACATGTGGAATCTCAAGGGACTCCAAATAGCCAAAACAACATTGAAAAATAAGAACAAAATTGTAGGTTGCATACTTCCTGATTTCAGCACTTAACTACAAAATTACAGTAATTAAAATAGTGTGTTACTGGTGTAAAGACAGACATATAGACCAATGGAATAGAATAAAGAGCTCAGGAACAAAGCCTCACATAGATGCTCAAATGACTTCTGACAGAAGTCCTCCTATGGTTTGGATATGGTTTGCTTGGCCCCATCCAAGTCTCATATTGATATCTGATCCCCAGTATTGGAGGTAGGGTCTGATGGGAGCTATTTGGATTATTGGGATAAATCCCTCATGAATGGCTTGATGCCATTCTCGTGAGAGTGACTGAATTTTCACTCTTAATTCCTGTGAGAACTGGTGATTGAAAAGAGCCTGGCACTTTCTTCTCTCTCTCTCACTTCCTGTTCTTGCTATGTGGTGGGCTCCCTTTTGCTTTCTGCCATGAATGGAAGCAGCTTGAGGTTCTCACTAGATAGAGATATTGGCACTGTGCTTCTTGTACAGCTTGCAGAACTGTGGGCCAAATAAACCTCTTTTCTTTATAAATTACCCAGCTTCAGGTATTCCTTTATAGCAACACAAATGAACTAAGACATGGTTCAAGACCATTCGATGGAGAAAGGAGTTGTACACAGTCTTTTCAACAAATGGTGTTGGGAAAACTGAATATCTATATGCAAAAGAATGAATTTGACCTTCACTTTATACCATATGCAACAATTAACTCACAATGGATCAGAGACCTAAACATAAGAGCTACTATGTAAAACTCTTAGAAGAAAACATAGGGAGTGCTTCACAACAGCAGAATTGTCAACAATTTCTTGGACATGACACCAAAAACACAGACAACAAAAGAAAAAAAGATGTTTGACTTCCTGAAAATTAAAACCTTTTTGTGCACTGAAGGACAGTACCAGCAGGGTGAAAACAGTGAGAGAAAATACTTTTCCTTTTCTTTCTTTTTTTTTTTTTGATATGGAGTTTTGCTCTTGTTGCCCAGGCTGGAGTGCAATGGCATGATCTTGGCTCACTGCAACCTCTGCCTCCTGGGTTTGAGCGATTCTCCTGCCCCAGCTTCCCGAGTAGCTGGGATTACAGGCATCCACCACCATGCCCAGCTAATTTTTTATTTTTTTTTAGTAGAGACAGGGTTTCTCTATGTTGGTCAGGCTGGTCTTGAACTCCCAACCTCAGGTGATCCGCCTGCCTTAGCCTCCCGAAGTGGATTACAGGCATGAGCCACTGTGTCTGGCCGAGAAAATACTTTGCAATCATATATTTTATAAGGGATTGCTGTCTAGAATATACAATTCCTTTTTTTAAAAAAAAAATTCTATTTCCATAGGTTCTTGGGGAACAGGTGGTATTTGATTACATAAGTTCCTTAGTGGTAATTTGTGAGGTTTTGGTGGACCTATCACCTGAGCAGTATATACCCTCACCCCTCTCCCAACCTTCCCCCGAGTCTCTAAAGTCCATTTGTATCATTCCTATGCCTTTGCATTCTCATAGCTTAGCTCCCACTTAGGAGTGAGAACATACAATGTTTGGTTTTCCATTCCCAAGTTACTTCACTTAGAATAATAGTCTCTAGTTCTATCCAGGTTGCTGCAAATGCCATTAATTCATTCATTTTTATGGCTCAGTAGTATTCCATTAAATATACACACACCACAATTTCTTTATCCACTTACTGATTGATGGGCATTTGGGCTGCTTCCATATTTTTGCAATTGTGAACTGTGGTGTTATATACATGTGTATAAATATGTTTTTCATATGACTTTTCCCCTGGGTAAAGTCATGGGATTGCTAAATCCCCAGTAGTGGGATTGCTGGATCAAATGGTAGTTCTATTTTTGGTTCTTTAAGGAATTTCCACACCATTTTCCATAGTGATTGTACTAGTTTACATTCCCATCATCAGTGTAGAAGTGTTCCCTTTCACCACATCCATGCCAAAGTCCATTTTTTTTTCTTATTATGGCCATTCTTGCAGGAGTAAGGTGGTATTACATTGTGGTTCTGATTGGCATTTCTCTGATCATCAGTGATGTTGAGCGTTTTAAAAAATATTTTTGTTGTCCATTTGTCTATCTTCTTTTGAGAATTGCCTATTCATGTCCTTAGCCCACTTTCTGATGGGATTGTTAATTCAGTGGCAGAAAACCAAGAAACCCAATTGAAAAATGAGCATAGGACCTGAATAGACATTTTTTCAAGAGAAGACATACAAATGGCCAAAAACCACATGAAAAGATGCTCAACATCACTAATCACTGGGGAAATACAAGTCAAGACCAAAATGAGATACCACTTTACATCTATTTTAGTATGGCTATATGTGTATATATTGCATATATATGTTGATCATAAAATAGATGTAAAGTGGTATCTCATTGTGGTCTTAAATGAAAACAACATAAAATAACAATGTTGACAAGGATGTGAAGAAATAGTAACTGTGTATTATTGGTGGAAACTAAAATGGTGCAACCACTTTGGAAAATGGTAATTCCTTAAAAAAAAAAAAAAAATCAAACATAGAATCCCATATGATCCAGCAATTTCACTTCTGGATATATACCCCAAAGAATTTAAAGTAGGAACTCAGTTTTTTTTTTGCAATTGCTAAAAGGTCTAAGTAACCCAAGCATCCACTGAGAGATGAATGGATCAGTAACATGTGGTATGTACACATAATGGAGTATTTCTCAGCCTACAAAAGGAAGGAAATTTTGACATGTGGTAATATCATCCTAAGTGAAATAAGGTTGTTACAAAAGGACAAATATTGTATGATTCCACTTATATTAGGTACCTAGAGTAGTGAAATTCATAGAAACAGAAAGTGAAATTGTGCATGCCAATGGCCAGGGGACGGGGCATGGGTAATTAATGTTTTATGGGTACCCAGTTTCAGTTTGGGAAGATCAGAAAATTCTGGAGATGGATTGTGGTGATTTTGCACAATAGTGTGAATATAGTTAATGTCACTCAACTGTATGCTTTAAAATGTTTAAAATGGTAAATTTTATGTTATGTCTATTATTGCCGCATTAAAAATGAGGCTGAAAGTCTTCTGAAAAGATCACTGAAGAGTTAAAACAATTTTTTCATGCATTTAATAAACATTGTTATATAAATTCTCAAACATATAAAAGTGGAGAAATAGTATAATGAATCTCAATGTACTCTTCACCTAGATTTAGCATGAATTGTTTTCTGAAGTGCTTTAAATGATAGATATCATGACATTTCTTTCCTAAGTACTTTACTATAATAGATAGCTCCAAAAACAAGGACTTTTTTTTTTTACAGCTGTTGTATTAGTCCATTTTCACGCTGCTGATAAAGACACCCAAGACTGGACAACTTACAAAAGAGTTTTAATGGACTGACAGTTCCACGTGGCTGGGGAGGCCTCACAATCATGGCAAAGGGTGAAAGGCACATGGCGGCAGACAACAGAAGAGAGCTTATGCAGGGAAACTCTCCTTTATAAATCCATTAGCTCTCATGAGACTTACTCACTATCATGAGAATAGTATGGGAAAGACCTGCCTCCATGGCTGAATTACCTCCCACCAGGTCCCTCCCCCAACATGTGGGAATTCAAGATGAGATTTGGGTAGGAACACAGCTAAACCGTATCATTCTGCCCTGGCCCCTCCCAAATCTCATGTCCTCGTATTTCAAAACCAATGATGCCTTCCCAGCAGTCCCCCAAAGTCGTAACTCATTTCAGCATTAACTCTAAAGTCCACATTCCAAAGTCTCATCTGAGACAAGGCAAGTTCCTTCTGCCTATGAGCCTGTAAAAT
Organism: Aotus nancymaae; assembly: GCF_030222135.1. Taxonomy (NCBI): domain Eukaryota; kingdom Metazoa; phylum Chordata; class Mammalia; order Primates; family Aotidae; genus Aotus; species Aotus nancymaae. Next base: position 43,315,941 of record NW_026988431.1, on the reverse strand, counting down.
CAAAAGCAAGTCAGTTCCTTCCTAGATACAGTGGGGTACAGGCATTGTGTAAATACAGTTGTTCCAAGTGAGAGAAATTGGCCAAATCAAAAGGTCTGCAGGCCCCATGTAGGTCCAAAATCCAGCAGGGCAGTCAAATCTTAAAGCTCCAAAATGGTCTCCTTTGACTCCATGTCTCACATCCAGGTCACGCTGATGCAAGAAGTACACTCCTGTCATCTTGGGCAGCTCTCCCCCTGTGGCTTTGCAGGGTACAGCCTTTCTCCTGGCTGCTTTCACAGGCTGGCATTGAGTGTCTATGGCTTTTCCAGGTGTACAGTGCAAGCTGTCAGTGGATCTACTATTCTGGGGTCTGGAGGACAGTGGTGCTCTTCTCACAGCTCCACTAGGTGGTGCCTCAGTAGGGACTCTGTGTGGGGGCTCCAACCCCACATTTCCCTTCCACGCTGCCCTAGCAGAGGTTCTCCATGAGGGCTCTGCCCCTGCAGCAAACTTTTGCCTGGGGATCTAGGCATTTCCATACAGATTCTGAAATCTAGGCAGAGGTTCCCAAACCTCAATTCTTGACTTTTGTGTACTCACAGGCTCAGCACCATGTGGAAGCTGCCAAGGCTTGGAGCTTGCACCCTTTGAAGCCACGGCTCAGACTGTATCTTGGTCCCTTTTAGCCATGGCTGGGACGCAAGGCACCAAGTCCCAAGACTTCACAAAGTAGCAAGGCCCTGGACCTGCTCCGGTCCAGGAAACCATTTTTTTCCTCCTAGGCCTCTGGGCCTGTGATGGGAAGGGCTGCCATGAAGACCTCTGACATGCCCTGGAAACATTTTACCCATTGTCTTGACAATTACCATTTGGCTCCTCATTATTTAAGCAAATTTCTACAGCTGGCTTCAATTATTCCTCAGAAAATGGGTTTTTCTTTTCTATCACGTCGTCAGGCTGCAAATTTTCTGAACTTTTATGTTCTGCTTCCCTTTTAAACATAAATTCCAATTCCAAACCATCTATCTTTGTGAAAGTATAAAACTGACTGCTTTTAAGAGCACCCAAGTCACCTCTTGAATGCTTTACTACTTAGAAATTTCTTCTGCCAGATACCCTAAATCATCTCTCTCAAGTTAAAAGTTCCACAAATCTCTAGGGCAGGGACAAAATGCCACCAATCTCTTTGCTAAAGCATATCAAGAATCACCTTTTCACCAGTTCCTAATAAGTTCCTATCTCCTTCTGAGACCACTTCAGACTGGACTTCATTGTCTATCACTCTCAGCATTTTAGTCAAAACCATTTAGCAAGTCTTTAGGAAGCTGCAAATTTCCCTACATTTTTCTATCCTCTTCTGAGCCCTCCAAACTGTTCCAGCCTCTGCCTGTTACTGAATTCCAAAATCATTACCCTTTTAAATATAAGTTTTCAGGTATAGTAGTACCCACTCTTCTGGTACCAATTAACTATGTTAGTCTATTTTTGTACTGCCATGAAGAGCTACTCAAGACTGGATAATTTATAAAGAAAAAGAGGTTTAGGCCAGGTGCGGTGGCTCCCACCTGTAATCCTAGCACATTCAGAGGCCGAGGCAGGTAGATCATGAGATCAGGAATTCGAGACTAGCCTGACCAACACAGTGAAACCCCATCTCAAAAATAAGCTGGGCATGGTGGTGTGCACCTGTACAAAAATTAGCTGGGCATGGTGGCGTGTGCCTGTAATCCTGCTACTCAGGAAGCTGAGGCAGAAGAATCGCTTGAATCCAGGAGGCGGAGGTTGCAGTGAGCTGAGATCGTGGTACTGCACTCCAGCCTGGGCAACAGAGCGACACTCTGTCTCAAAAAAAAAAAAAAAAAGAAAGAAAGAAAGAATGAAAGAAAAAGAAAAAGAGGTTTAATGGACTCACAGTTCCACATGGCTGGGGAGGCCTCACAATCATGACAGAAAGCGAAGGAGAAGCAAAGCCATGTCTTATATGGTGGCAGGCAAGAAAGCATGTGCAGGAGAAATTCCCTTTTATAAAACCATCAGTTCTCACAATTCTTATTCACTATCAAGAACAGCACAGAAAAAAACCACCCCCATGATTCAACTACCTCCCACCGATTCCCTCCCACAACATATGGGGGTTATGGGAGCTACAATTCAAAATTAGATTTGGGTGAGGACACAGCCCAACCATATCACATACTATATTTAAATTCCCATAGTTTTAAAGCTTTTAAAGACAGTGAATCAGAAGTTGTCATAAGCAAAAGTGTTACATGAGAAAACAAAAACAACAATAATAGGACTTCGCTTTTTAAGCAAAAATAAGATGCCCAATTTTTTTTTTGCAAGAAAGCAGAAGTTTGCCCAACAAATTCCTCTAACATAATGCATTCCAAAGTAAAAGCAAGCATACACTAAGATTTTTAACTACCACTATCAACCAAAGCAAAATTTTTTTCTCTGTGCAATACATTTTTTACAATTTTATTTTTTTCAACAAATGAAACAAAACAATCAATTTTTTACTTTTAATAGATTAAGAAACAGGTTCTTCCAGCTAGGCATGGTGGTTTACACCTGTAATCCCAACACTTTGGGAGGCCTAGGTGGGTGGATCACCTGAGGTCAAGAGTTCGAGACCAGCCTGGTCAATATGGTGAAACCTCGTCTCTACTAAAAATACAAAAATTAGCTGGGCCTGGTTGCTCATGCCTGTAATCCCAGCTACTTGGGAGGCTGGGGCAGGAGAATCGCTTGAACCTGGGAGGTGGAGGTTGCACTGAGCCAAGATCATACCACTGCATACCAGCCTGGGTGACAGAGCAAAACTGTGTCTCAAAAAGAAAAAAAAAGAAAAATATTTTTCCAAAATATCAAATTATTTCCAGTCTCAGGGCCTTCATACCAATTGTTCTCAACCCCAAAGTTACAGTTTCTCATTCAGTGTATGAGATGTGATCTGGTAATCTACACTATTCACATGATTAGCATGTACTAATAGAAAAAAAAAGAAATAGGTTTTCCAAAATATCAAATTATTTCCAATCTCAGGGCCTTCATACCAATTGTTCTTAACCCCAAAGTTATAGTTTCTCATTCAGTACATGAGATGTGTTCTGGTAACCTATACTATTCACACGATTAGCATGTACTCCAGGTGATTCTTATAAATGGAAAGTACATTTTAGTCCAGTATATCACAAATTACTCAGGGCCTGTGACAGAAATAAATATTCCCAGGCCCCTCCCCTTGAGACACAGTCAGAAAACCTGAAATTTGATTTTTAAAAAATGTTCCCTAGTGAGGCTGGGTACAGTGGCTCACACCTGTAACACCAGCACTTTGGGAGGCCAAGGCAGGTGGATCACAAGGATCAACAGATTCAGACTGTCCTGGCCAATATGGTGAAACCCTATCTCTACTAAAAATATAAAAATTAGCTGGGCGTGATGGCCCGCACTTGTAATACCAGCTACTCGGGAGGCTGAGGCAGGAGAATAGCTTGAATCCGGGAGGCAGAAGTTGCAGTGAGCCAAGATGGCACCACCGCACTCCAGCCTGGCGACAGAGTGAGACTCTGTCTCAAAAAAAAAAAAAAAAGTTCCCTAGTGAATCTTTATAATTAAGTCAAATTTGGAAAACACTGTTTTGAACCAAAGATAGGCAAGTGGCACACCAAGTCATTATTCATAAACTTCTTTTAAGTCAATAAGCAGTAGGTAGAGGGTCAAACTAAAGAAGGAAAAAAAAAAGAGAGAGAGAGAGAAGTGCTAACAAAAACATACTTCATAATTCTTTCAAATACCATGCTGTCACCAGTACTATAGGTTGCCAACCCTAGCAATAAGCCACACAGCAAATAAGACAATTGACAATGAAATTGCTCTCATGAATAGAAGAATTTTAAACACTATTTAGGGAAAGATGGTAGAAAATTCTGGTTTTCTTTGTTATCAAAATATCAAATATCATGCACAGTGCACTTGAAAGTATTAATGTCATCTATCTCCCAAACAAGAATGTTTTATTTTCATGATTCCTCACACAAATGTCACCTTCACTACAGCCAACATTGATAGAAAACTTAATTTTGTGCTAGACACTTTGTTAAGCATCTGACATTAATGTTTTTCCTTCTAATCCTCAAAACAACATTGTAAAATACAACAAAAACAACACAGGGAAATAGGAACTTGCACTGTCATTCCAGCTTCCCTATTTTAGGGGATTCAATTTCTAAGTTTAAGTGCTAGAGTCTAACTGACTGAATAAATGAACCAGTTCCCTCATCCCAATCCCTCCTTCTTTAATTTTTGCAATTTCTGAAAAATAAAAACTGAGCATGTCCAATGACCCAGACTTAGTTCAAGTGTTAAGCATGAAACTTAACATAGCCTACCATGTTAATGGTAGAGGAGTATGGGGCACCAGATCAAGTTATACCATTCCCATTGATCATAACAACTGTTCTGTTTTTTTTTTAAATGGAGAGGGCGAGAGGGTCTTGCCATGCTGCCCAGGCTGGTCTTGAACTCCTGGCCTCAAGCAATCCTCGCACCTTGGCCTCCTAAAATGCTAGGATTACAGGCATGAGCCACCACACTCAGCCTGTAACAACTTCTTATTGAAAACTTCACCCGACAGCCCTGTTCTTGTTTTCTTCTGTATACCACACTCTCCCTTGGCAAGTGTTCGCAGCCTGCCTATGTACTTACCATGCCTCACTCTTCTTAATAATCTTTCCTTTTTGTATTATAATACTCAGGACTTTCTATCATGCCATAATTCTTGTTATGTTTATGAATTATTTATCCATCTTTGCCACAAAAATATTTGCTCTTCAAAGACAGGAATCTTTATTTTATGGATATATCACAAGTATCTAAAGAGTGCCTAGCATGTATTAGGTGTTTAATATTTGTAGATTGATTTTCTACACAGCCACTCTTGATATCTTCTACAGAGCCTCTGAATGTGACCACCTGTTAAATATGCTCAAAAAAATTTTTTAAGACTTTAACATTAAAAATGTTAATACTAAAAGTTTCTATATACTTTATATATACAGTCATCCCTCAGTATCTGTGGGAGATTGGTGCCAGGACTGGCCACTCATACTAAAATCTATGGATGTTCAAGTTCCTTCCATAGATGGTATAGTATTTGCATATAACCTATGCACATCCTTCTATATACTTTAAATCATCTCTAGATTAGTTATAATACTGCATACATTGTAAATGCTATGTAAATAGTTGTTACAATATATTGTTTAACATGTTCAGTACAGATGCGACCATCCATTTTTTTTTCCTGAGTATTCTGAATACTGGCTGAACCCACAGACACAGAGCCATGGATACAGAGGGCCAACTGTAAGTTAATATTTAAAAATACGTAAATATGGCTGGGCATGGTGGCTAACACTTGTAATCCCAGCACTTTGGAAGCTGAGGTGGGTGAACTGCTTGAGCCCAGGAGTTCAAGACCAGCCTGGCCAAGATGGCGAAACTTTGTCTCTACAAAAAATATAAAAATTAGCTAGGCATGGTGGCATGCACAGGTAGTCCCAGCTACTCAGGAGGCTGAAGCATGAGGATCATTTGAGCCCAAGAGGCAGAAGTTGCAGTGAGCCAAGATCAAACCTCTGCACTCCAGCCTGGGTGACAGAGCAAGACCCTGTCTCAAAACAAAACATAAATACTATGAAATAATAAATTAATTTGCTGAATCATGTAAACTCTGGATGGTGGGACTCTGTGGTATTTATTCTTTTCTTTATATTTATCCGCGTGTTTCAGAATAAAAAACTAAAACTTCCTAGACTATTTCATTTTACATAATGTATACAAGAGACTAGAAGAAAATACATGAAAATATTTACAGAAATCGGTTATACTTGCTCAAGTTTTCTAAGTGTGCATTACTTTTATACAGCAAAACATTTTTTAAATGAGCAAGCAAGAAGGCTTTTAATTCACAAGTTTATTCACAATTTGGAGGGGATGAAATGAAGTAAAATGTACCATCAAAAAAGAGAAAGGGCAGATCTTGAGCAGAGAGTTAATAAATCTGAGCTGTCATTTTCTCTCTGTAAGCCTTAATTATACTCAAAAGATTCTATCCTACACTACAGTCCTTATAGTTATTATTGCCATAAAGGTCAAATGTAGCAGCCACTTGGGTTCTGAGGCATGTGCATTCATTAGCAACACATCACAATCAACCACAGGTGACAGCTTAATTAATTGTGATGCCAGGAATTACTAGCATTCCACTTACTTCTGACAAGGAGCTTAGCACTGTGCTCAGACCCAAAGGCATAACCAACCACATGCCAAAATCTCAGAACTTCAGAGCTGCTGGAGCCACTCCAGACCCCAATTCTGTGCCAGTAGAGGTTCAATCAGGAGAAAATATTCAGTAAGTCAAACAAAAGGTATTCAATACAAATGATTATTAATCTATGGTTGGAGAGTAAATATAAAGATACAAAGAGGGGTAGGGAGGGGCAGGAGAGATGGATTCCAAAAGGGCATGAAGAAACTTCTAGAAGTGAATATGTTCATTAACTTCATTATAGAGGTGGTTTCATGATTATATAAATATATCAGAGCTTATCAAATGATACCCTTTATGATTTATTGTATGTGAATTATAAGTCAGTAAAGCTGTTTTTAATTTTTTAGAGAAAAGGAATTATTAAACTATTGAGGGACTGTGTTAAGGAAAAACTTCTTTTCCCAGCTTCACCAAGGGCATGGTTTCAAAGGCAGGAGCTTCCCAGCACCATGCCTCCATAGACGCCCCCATCCAGGAACCTAAAGTTCTTTGTCTAACTTTCCTGAACACAGCTTGGCTAGGTGGAAAATCCAGGTGGGTTTCTTTATTCAAAAAGCCTGCCTAAAGCTCTGGGAGGAGGGGGCTTTGTTGGGGACCAAGTAGCCAATCAGGTATCAAAGTCAAAGATCAATCACTCCAACGAAAGTTTGAAAGAACTCTCATTGAACGAGAACATGAATGGGGCAGGAATAACTCCAGGGTTAAAATCCTGCTGCTCCTTACCTATACGGATATCCCCTCCAGATTCCCCTCCCACAACCGTCTGGGAGCTTTCTCTCTCTCTCTCCTTTTCTCTCTCTCTTTCTCTCTCTCTCTGCCTAATAAATCACTCTCTGCTAAACTCTTTGGGTCCATGATATTTATTTGAACGGTAAGCTCACCACGCCTCCAGGGACCCTTTCCCCATTCTTGGGGTAAGAGAGGCCAAGGACCTCAGAATCAGAATGGGGAGGGAGCTGAGTATGCAGCCCTGCCCCAGTTACATCTTCGGCAAGCCAGTCCAGGAGGAACATCAGACTTCAGAGTGGTGAGTGGTATCGCATTCCTTTGGCTTGCTGATCTGTCCTATTCACGTCTTTTAAATTTGTTTAGGAGGTAAAGACTGGGCACGGTGGAGGCAAGGCCAGGCAGATGATGCCTGCACAAAGCAGGCAACCAGGCCTGTGTGGGGCCACATGCAGCAGCAGCTGGGCTGGGCAGTGAGTGCAGCTGCCTGTGCGAGTCATGCCCAGCCTTTCAGACCCACAGTGGCGGCGGCAGCTGTGTGCTGGGGCCACTGGAGCAGCTGGTCCGGGCAGCAGGAATGGCAGCCACCTGTGTGAGCCATGCTCAGCCTTTCAGACCCACAGTGGTGGCAGCAGCTGCACCAGGTCTGCTGGAGTGGCTGGCCCAGGTGGCGGGAATGGCTGCCACCTGTGCTAGCCATGCCCAGTCTTTCAGACTCCAACCTCCTGGGTCCAGATTTCCATGAGGTAAACTTCTTCCTGGCTCTTTCCTCTAAGATATTTCCTATACATGAGACTCTTAGGGTGGCAATCCAGGGTGGCAGTCCAGGGACCCATGCCCACTTATGCCTATGAGGACCTCCTGCAGTATAAATGCATAGGGCCAGTTCCCTTAGTCCGCAGTGCTAGGTTATGTCCTAACAGAGCCAGAGTCTATCAGTGGGTACTGGAAGCTATAGGACATTGTGTTTTTTGTCACCTGCAATTTCCCAATCCAACTGAATGGTGCCAGAATTTAATGATGTAAAATTTGTCTTGTCTAGGATTGGCTCTCTATTTGGCAGAGCTTCTCCATCTAGAACACCGTAGTCAGACCGGATCCGAGGTTCAAATAATTAATTACAGGCCCCACAACCCAGGGCATATTCCTATGAGGGAAAGTGTGGTAGGGAAGGAGGCCCAGGTCCCGAGGGCATTGTTCTGGCCTCAGCCATGTGGCCATCCATTATCTTCTTTAAGACTGTTGTAGTTAGAGGCCTCTCTCAAGGAGTTCATCCTCCTAGGGCAGCTTTATGGTCAGACCTATGTTAATTGAACTCTTGCTGGGGAATATTGGCACCCATCGCCCAAGCCTCACTGGCCTAGTTTTTCAAGGATGTGCTGGTACAGAGCCACTAATCCCAGCAGTCCCCATGTCCTAATGGTAGCTGATAAGGAGGGTATACCTATAAGTGAGGGAATGCCTATGACGCCGATAAGTGTGATTAAACCCGGCACATGGGGGACCCAGAAAATGATCATGCATCTAGGGTACAAGGAAACTACAAGGTGCTTTAACTGGGGGATGCCCCAGGGCTAGCAGCTGCAAGGAATAACTGGGGATGCGGACATCCCCGTGTTCAATTTCAGATGGGTGCTACTCTTCCCAAGGCAAAATCACCCATAAAGTGTATCCTGGATAACTGAGACCAATTTGACCCATGATCTTTAAAGAAGCTAGCCCTGGGGCCAGAACAGAGCCCAGTATCATTATTAAATCTAGCAACCTCGGTGTTCTATAATAGAGACCAGGAGGAACAGGCTGAAAGGGACAGGAGGGACAAGAAAAAGGCTGCAGCCCTAGTCATGGCCTTCAGGCAAGCAGACCAAAGGGGCTCAGAAGAGGGAAAGACTTGGGTTAGCCTCCAGTCTGGCAGAGCTCACTACCACTGCGGCCTACCAGGACACTTTAAGAAAGATTGTCCCCAGAAGAAAGGACCACCTCCTCGTCCTTGCCCACTGTGCCAAGGGGATCACTGGAAGGCACATTTTCCCAGGGGATGAAGGTTCCCAGGGCCTAAGGTGGCTAATCAGATAACCCAACAGCAGGACTGAGGGTGCCTGGTGCAAGCACCAGGATAAGCCATCACCCTCACCGAGCCCCGGGTAAAGCTAACCATAGAGGGCCAGGAGGTCGATCTTCTCCTGGACACTAGTGCAGCCTTCTCAGTTTTGTTTTCCTGTCCTGGACAGTTGCCCTCCAAGTCTGTAACTGTCCAAAGAGTCCTAGGACAAGCAGTCTCCCAATATCTCTCCCAGCTCCTAAGCTGTAACTAGGGAGATATACCCACCTCCTACGGCCTTCTCTTAAGTGTTATTACCAATAGCACTCTTAAGGGCTCGAAACTCTCCTCAGAAAATAGGACTCAGCCTCTATGAAATGCTTTATGGACAGCCCTTTCTTACTAATGATCTTGTATTAGACAAGGAAACAGTAGATCTAATAAAAGATATAACCTCCTTGTCTAAGTACTAATAGGTTCTTAGGACCTTACCTGAAGGACACCCGAGGAAAAAAGGGAAAGAGTTGTTCTGCCCTGGAGACTTAGTGCTTGTTAAGTCTCTCTCCTCAGACTCTCCCTCTCTAGGCCCATTTTGGGAAGGACCATTTTCAGTGATTCTGTCTACCCCAACAGCAGTTAAAGTGGTAGGAACTGACTTGTGGATTCATCACACTCAGCTGAAGCCTTAGAGACCTCCTGAAGAAAATCATAGGCCCTCCACTCCACAGCCTGAAGTTCCAGGAGACAACCCTTCGTACACCTGTGAGCCATTAGAGAATCTATGTTTGCTCTTCTGACAAGATCCCCAAGAAAGCAAGTACTCATGAATCTAACTTACATCCTCGCATTAACAGGACTATCACTCCTGGCTTTACTATTTGCAACCAGACTCTATGTGGTTGCCCATACAGATTGGCCTAATAGCTCTCCTCTCTTTCCTCGAGTCCCCCTGTAATGACTTACACTGACTCTCACGTGCAGAGTCTTCTCTTGCCAAGGCCACACCATACTCAAACCCCAATTATTCCTTTCATAGTCGGGGGTGGGGGCAGAATAATAGGAGGACTTGGTACTGGCATTGGAGAAGTTACTACCTCTACTCAGTTTTACTATAAGCTATCTCAGGAGTTAAATAATAACATAAAAAAGGTTGCCAATTCTCTCTGCAAAGGCAGCTCACTCTGCAAAAGCTGCTTAACTCTTTAGCTGCTGTAGCTCTTCAAAATAAAAGGCCCTGAATCTGCTAACAGCAGAGAGAGAAGGTACTTGTCTCTCTCTAGGTAAAGAATGCTGCTACTTTATAAACTAATCGCGTATTGTCTTAAACAAAGTTAAAGAACTCAGGGATAAATCAAACGCAGGGCTAAAGACCTTCAACAAACAGGATCGTGGAGCTTGTTTAACAACTGGTTGTCCTGGCTCTACCCTCTTCTACGCCCATTTGTAACCATTCTATTATTTTTTGTCTTCAGACCTCTCATCTTTAACCTTCTTGTCATATTTGTTTCTTCTAGAATTAAAACCATAAGGCAACAAACGGTCCTGCAAATGGAACCCCAGATGTCCTTTGCTCAAGAGTTCAATCGTAAACCCCTCTGGAGGAAACCTCAACTGCAGAGCCCCTTCTATGCCCCAATTCAGCAGGAAGTAGTTAAAGAGCAATCAACGCCCCTGTCCCAACAGCAGTTGGACTTTCCTGTTCAGAGTGGGGACTGAGGGACTGTGTTAAGGAAAAAAACTTCTCTTCCCAGGTTCACGAGGGGCATGGTTTCAAAGGCAGGAGCTTCCCAGCGCCACGCCTCCATCCACGCCCCTATCCAGGGACATAAAGTTCTTTGTCTAACTTTCCCTTGCGGGCTAGGTGGAGAATCCAGGTGGATTTCTTTGTTCAAAATGCTTGCCAAAAGCTCTAGGAGGAGGGGGCTCTGTTGGGGACCAAGTAGCCAATCAGGTATCCAAGTCAAAGATCAATCACTTCAGCAGAAGTTTGACAGGACTCCTCTCATTGAATGAGAACATGAATGGGGTGGGAATAACTCCAGGGTTAAAATCCTGCTGCTCCTTACCTATGCAGATAAGAAGAATTTCCCTCCCACAACAGCTGGGAGCTTTCTCTCTCTCTTTCTCTTTCTCTCTCTCCCTGCCTAATAAATTGCTTTCTGTTAAACTCTTTGGGTCCACGATATTTATTCGAATAGTAAGCTCACCATGCCTCCAGGGCCCCTTTCCCCATTCTTGGGGTAAGAAAGGCCAAGGACCTCAGAATCTGAACAGGGAGGGAGCTGAATATGCAGCCCGGTTACACTACGATAAGAGAGTAACACTGAGGGAGATATTACAAAAGAAGAAACTTGGAAGAGAGCTTCCCTCCCTGAGGCTGAAATTCAGTTTTCATTGGAGCAGCTGTGATTGCAGCACACTAGATAACAGAGAATCTCACTGGGTTGACCAGATCAGAACTGGTCCAAGGTTGCCAGGCAAACAACAAACAATCCTCTGGGGTGCTGATGGGCAGGTGTACAGAGGTAGTCAGGTCACAGCTGCAGGTACCAGGCCTGGAATGTGCAACATCTGCATCATGAGGGTTGCTGGAGGCTGGGCACGGTGGCTCATACCTGTAATCCTAGCACTCTGGGGAAACCAAGGCAGGTGAATCACCTGAGGTCAGGAGTTTGAGACCAGCCTGGCCAAGATGGTGAAACTCTGGCTCTACTAAAAATACAGAAAAATTAGCTGGGCATGGTGGCGTGCACCTGTAGTCCCAGCTACTCAGGAGGCTGAGGCAGGGGAATTGCTTGAACCCAGGCAGTGGAGGATGCCGTGAGCCGAGATTGTGCCACTACACTACAGCCTAGGTGACAGAGCAAGAGTCTATTAAAAAAAAAAAAGGGGGGGGGTCGTTGGACCTGGGCAACACAGCAAGACTCTTGTCTCTACAAAAAATACAAAAATTAGCCAGGTATGGTGACACGTGCCTACAATCTCAGCTACTGAGGAGGCAAAGGCAGGAGAATTGCTTGAGCTCATGATTTGAGGCTGCAGTGAGCTATGATCACCAGTGCACTCCAGCCTGGGCGACAGGGCAAGACCTTGTCTCTTAAAAAAAAAATCAGGAAAAATAACTAGCAGGTACTAGGTTTAATACATGGGTGATGAAATAATCTGGTCAGCAAACTCCCATGACACAAGTTTAACTATATAGCAAACCTACACATGTATCCCCTGAACTTAAAATAAAAGTTAATTTTTTTTTGAAAAAAGGATGACTTCTGACATCATTTTCTTTAGGAGCTTTTTCGTATAGACATACTTCAAATGGGCATTAACTAGACATACTCATATAATCCTGTCTGTGTCTGTTTATCAACTACCTAACTATATTTGTGTGTGTATCTTTAAAAAAAAAAGCCCCAAAGGAAAACTAGGTCAGAGGTCATTTCCTTTTACAAAAAATATTTTTTTTTCTAATCTAGGATATTATCCATCTATGTTTTTAAATGAAAATGTTTTACATTATACAATAATTTGATTGTTATGCTTATTAGCTTCTAGAGGCTGCCGACATCCTTGGCTTGCAGCCTCTTCCTCCGTCCTCAAACCTAGCAATGGAAGATTAATTTCTTCTTACATCACATTATTCCGAACTCCTCTTCTGCCTCCCTCTTCCATTTTTAAGGACACTTGTGATTATCCTGGGCCCACATAGATAATCTTCCCAACCTGAGGTCCTTAATCACATCTGCAAAGTTTCTTTTCTCATACAAGGTAACATATTCACAGATTCCAAGTATCAGATACGGCCATCTTTGGGCAGTCATTATTCTGTCTACTATGATAATTATCACATTTCTTGGCAAATTTTCAATTTATTCATTTACTTATTTATATATTACTGTTTTATTCAATGGGTTATAATATGCTATTGTATTATTATTTTGATGGCCAATTGTCCCCAATTTGACCAGTGGAGGCTTATCCAAGCTAGCTTCTGTGTCTTTTTGCTATGTTCCCAACACTCTTCACCTCCTTGTTTTTTGGCACAAGATTTTCCAGTCCTATCTTGTACTTTTCCTGCCCCAGCCCTGAAATCAGCCATTTCTTTAAAGAGAATATTGTTGTTTACAGGAATATAGAGCATCAGAGAAACAACTTTCATTACATAAAGGTCTTTGTACTGTTTTTACAACTTTAACTCTGTAGTTATTTTAAAGTTTTACCATGTTATTTTATTTTAATAATATAACGTCTTCCAAAGTTCAAAGTGATTATTTGAGGCTTGTCTAAATATTAACATTGCAGATGACTGAAAATTTACCAGATATAAAAATCACTGTGGTTTCTCTCAGAACTTGACTAACTGAATTTAGTTTTTAAAGATTAATTGCAAAGACTATAGAAAGAGCTGTAATATAGGGGTCAGGATTCTAGTCCTAATTTCATCATTTACTGCAAAGTCAATGCCATCATAATTAACCTCTACTCTTCACACGTTATTTATTATACTGCTATCTAATAAAATGTTTATGATTTTTTTCTAATACTAAAAATCATGCTCATTGGAAAGTATAAAGAAATGTTGATTATACATAATTTTAACATTCAGAGACAACACGAGTATTGTCCTTGTGTGTTGCAGTTTGTTCTCAGAGGTTCTAATGTATCCTTCCTCTCTCAACCTCACTTTCAGTTTGCTCCCTTGATAGCCATCCAGCTAACCCATAATGACCCAACCATCCAACGTACCAGGCATAAAGGCAACAGCCTTGTATATAAGCCTTATATAGGTCTTAATGGGCTGCCACAACTTCTTGAAGTCTAATATCTTATTCTGCATCACTTATATCATTCACAGTGGTTCCGCTTCCCTATCCAGAACTCATAGTCTCTTTCCCATGCATATTTTACATCACTTGCATCATATTATATTATGATTTGTAGGCTTTTTTACTTGAAATTATAACAAACATTTTCCCTTGTTGTTCAAACTCTTCATAACCGCTATGTTAACAGCTACTTTGGACTGCTTTATATGGCTGAAACATGACTTTGTCTATTTTCTTGCTGTACAATATTGAACTGAATTCAACTCTTGCTATTACAAATAATTTTCCAGTGACTATAAATCGTTCCATACTTCTGATTATCTTCTTGGGATAGATTACTTGATATAGAATTGCTACACCAAAGAAACATTTTAAGACTTCATACATATTGCCAAATTGCTTTCCAGAAAAGAACATTCCTATTTACATTTCCAAATAAATGTGCATTTCATTGCATTGAATCTCCTTTTTTTTAAAAAAAAAAAAAAATTTTTTTTAGCACTACGAAGCACCTCTTAGCAGGCGACTGAATCTCCTTTTTTGATCTTTTGTTGGTGTTAGGTGAAATTAAAAATTGTTCATTGTTCACATTTCTATTCATAATGAAATTTTAAGCCTATTTGAAAACTTCAAGAAAAACAAAGAAAAAAACTAATGTAGATTAATGATAATTTATATATTCAAATTACCTTCTGTTCCAATTTTATCTTTATTATTCATGGATCTCTGTACCAGACTCTGTGATAAATATGGTTTATCCCTGAGGCTTTCTCTGTAACATCAAAATTAAGTTGCAAAATAATTATAACTTTGAAAATGAATTAGGTATTGACACTTCTCTCCAAACCTAAAAAAAATAAAATGTTCTGCCTTCTTTAATAATGACCAAATATATGTAACATGATACCAGAAATGGAATAACCCAAGTATAGTAAGATAATCGTTCAACACTATGCTAAAAACACACTTCATAGTTTGCACATTCAGGAAAATCAGACATCTTACAGATCAAATTATTTAGCATTCCACTTTCCACTTTATTTACCCATGTGATCCAGCTTACATTTGGAAAAAAGAAAGTAAATGACTGTTAAAGGCAATAAATGTTACACGCAAAAATCAGCTGTGTTTCTACATACCAACAATGAACTACCCAGAAATGAAATTAAGAAAAACTTCCATTTATTATAGTATCCAAAAGAATACAATACCCAGGAATAAATTTAACAAAGTAGGTGAGAGATCTGTACACTGAAAACTATAAAACACAAAAACACTGCTGAAAGATATCAAACACACATCCAGGTATTGAAAGACTTAACAACGTTAAGATGGCAATACTATCCAAAGCAATCTATAGATTCAATATATTGCCTATCAAAATTTCAACGGCCTTTTATGCAGAAATGGAGAAGCTGATTCTCAAATTCATATGGAATTGCAAGAGGCCCTAAACAGGCAAAATAATTTTTAAAAAGAAGAACAGAGCTGGAGAACTCACATTTACCAATTTCAAAACCTTACCACAAAGCTACAGTAATCAAAACAATATGGTATTGGCATAAGGATGGATATATAGACCAAAGGAGTAGAATCGAGAGTCCAGAAATAAACTCATACATCTACAGCCAATTGATTTTAAAGATGCCAAAGACCATTCAATGGCAAAAGAATAGTGTCTTGAACAAGTGGTGCTGGGACAACTATTCACATGCAAGACAATGAAGTTCTAACTTACACCATATACAACAATTAACACAAAATGTTAGGGACCTAAATATAAAAAGTAGAATTATAAACTTCTTGGAAGAAAACATAGGGTAAATCTCAATGACCTGGGATTCAGAAATGGATTCTTAGATATGATACCAAAAGCATGAGTCAAATAAATAAAGTGAACTTCATCAAAATTCAGAACATTTATGTATCAAAGGAGATTGTCAAAAAATTGAAAAAACAATCCACAGAATGGAAGAAAACATTTGCATATTATATATTTGATAACAATCTAGTATCCAGAGTATATAAAAACACAACTCAATACAAAAACACAAACAATGTAATTTTTTAAAAGGGCAAAGAACTTGAACAGACATTTCTCCAAAGCAGATATACACATGGCCAACAAGCACATGAAAAGATGCTTAAAATCATTAGTAATCAGGGAAATGCAAATCAAAACCACAGTGAGATACCACTTCATACCCATGAGGATGACAATTATAATTTCTTAAAAACAGAAAACAAGTTTGGCAAGGATGTAAGGAAATTGGAACCTTTACACATTGCCAGTGGGAATGTAAAATGGTTTAGCTACCGTGGAAAGCAGTTTGGCAGGTCCTCAAAAAGCTAAACAGGATTAACCATAAGACCCAGCATTCCATTCTTGGTACATACCCAAAGAAGTGAAAAGAGGTACTCAAATAAATCCTTGGGCACAAATGTTCACAGCAACATATTCATAATAACCAAAAGGTGAAAACAACCCAAATATTCATCAATGATAAATGGATATACAAACTGAAAAAGCAAAGGAATATTCTTCTGCTATAAAAAGAAAAAGTACTGATAGATGCTACATGTGGGTAAACCTTCAAAACATTTTGCTAAGTGAAAGAATAAAAATTGCTAAACCAGGGATTAAAAACTCAAATATTGAATAATTCAATTTATATAAAATATCCAGAATAAGTAAATAAATAAAAACAGAAAACAGATTGGGTTGCCATGAGCTAGGGGCATCAGAAAATGAGGAGTAACTGCTTAATGGGCATTAGATTTTACTTTAAAGTGATAAAAATGTTTGAAACTAGACAGAAGTGGTGGTTGCACAACACTGCAAATGTACTAACTGCCAATGAATTGTTTGCTTTAAAATGGTTAATTATGTGAATTTTACCTCAATTTTTTTCAAAAAAAGCAATTAACATTTATAATCCGTGTTGGATAAATGTGGAAATTATAAGCAGTTCTTCCTCTTTGAAGGTCAAATGTGTAAATGATAATCACAGTAATTATGCAAATAAAGTATTCTTCAACATTTAATGAGGTGTTTTATATCTAAATAAAGTAGATGTTTCTCCCTCATGACTTCATTCAGAAATATTCATTTCTCACCAGCTCCTCACTAGGATTATTTCTCAGTGGAAATTCATTCCCTCTGTAAAGTTTATTTGGATATTTCTATCATTAGAAGTGGAGCCTGGGCAGGGAGTGGTGACTCACACCTGTAATCCCAGCACTTTGGGAAGTTGAGGAGGGGGTACTGCTTGAGGCCAGGAGTTTGACACTAACTTGGGGGACAGAAAAAGACAGGAAGGAAAGAAGGAAGAAGGGAAGGAGGGAGGGAGGGAAGAAGGAAGGAAGGAAACTGAGCCTGAACTACAGTCACATTCAATCAATTCAAGGTCAACATATTTCTAACTCCTTAAAAATGATTCTAAGCCAAATTCTTGTAGCTGATCAGGAGCTCTCTTACATCAATGAGCAAAACATCCCAAAATTTCAGTTTTCTTTTCAGTTTACATTAATGTGGCAATGAACATTTAAATGTTTTAATGTCTGAATATTTCATGATTAATTTTTAATAATTATTAACTCTATAACCACAAAATTGACAATGTTCCTCAGACGTTATTTCAAAGTTAAAAGACTGATTTCCTCAGGAAGTTCTACGTCACTGAAACAACTAGAAATAACAAATATCTTCCTCACGGATCACCTTCTCTTAAGAGGAATATAAAGGTAGACTAATAAATACCTGATTATGATACTGCCTGCATAAAATTCCTTAACGGAGTAAGCAGTTTTCAGAATAAAGTGCAAAACTAAACTATGGTTTAGCACAGAAGTTCTTCACAAACTGGCTCCTCTCTGTGTATTTAGCTTAGTACCTTGCCATCCCTTCAGACTTTTTTCTAACCATGTACACTTTGTCTTCTCCCAGATTCTCATTACATGCTTCTCTATGCCACCAAAATGCAACAAAACTAAATGGTCCATCACTCACATTATTCCTTAAGCTCCTTAAAGTTAGGAGCTATACGTTTTCTAATTCTGTATACAATACCTAGCAGGTAGCACAATATCAGAGGCAAGTGACTACCGTATGAATTAAAATATGAAAGTGAATAACTATTATGATCCATTATTAAGGTCTAAAATACTATGTAAATAGTAAAAAGGAATATTATTTTTCCTTTCTAATGGCAAAGGGGGAAACTATATATTAGGTAACATTTTGCTTATTTTAAAAAATTACAATGTAGTCATTAGTAAATAGCATCAACAAATATTGTAGACATCTTTGTATAAACATTAGTTCATTAAGAGTATAAATTTAGCTTGATATTCAATGGAAGCTCATGCTTGGCTCTATATTATTTACATTAGTAAAGTGAAACATTAGTGCAAGAAATATTTTACAAGAAATTGTAAAAGCAGATTTTAACTGGAAAATTTCAACTACCTCATTTACCAAGGAGGAAATGAACTGAGAGGTTAAGATATTTGTGCAGTCATCCAGCTAATTAGTGGGAATGTTGGGTGACACCCAGACTCCCAGAATGTTGATGCTGACGTTTTCAGCTACAACACAACTTTATTCTATATTTCTATTTCAACCTCACAGACAAGCCAGGGCATTCTTCTTTTTTTTTTTTTTTTTTTTTTTTTGAGACAGAGTTGCACTCTGTCACCCAGGCTGTAGTGCAGTGGCACGATCTCGGCTCACTGCTGCAACCTCTACCTCACAGGTTCAAGTGATTCTTCTGCCTCAGCCTCTTAAGTAACTGGGATTACAGATGTGTGCCATCACGCCTGGCTAATTTTTGTGTTTTAGTAGACATGGGGTTTCGCCATATTGCCCAGGCTGGTCTTGAACTCTGGCTTCAAGTGATCTGCCCACCTCGGCCTCCCAAAGCACTGGGATTACAGGCGTGAGCCACCACACCCAGCCAGATTCTCTTTTTCTCACCCTCAATCTAGGGGGTACATAGTCCTTAATACTTGCTACATTTAAACGACTCCTTTAATCTTTAAGATCTGGCCTCTCCCTGTAATAAACATTTGGTGAGTATCTAAGTTTGCTGAGTATTAAACACATCTAAGCCATTCCACTGGGAGTAAGGAAAAAAGGGAGAGACAAATGTCAATAAGAAAAACATGGTCCCTGCCTTCAAAGTGCTCTGCAAAATTAGTTACAATCTGATATAGTATTCATTATTACCATCTGCTTAAATAGGTATAAATACGTAGTACAAGAAAAATTTCATTACTGTCAATTCTGAAAATGCACCTTATTTCTCCCATTAGCAGATCAGCTCCACGAGGGCAAAGATTTTTCTCTTTAGAACAGTGCCTGACATAGAAGGTACTTAACAAATATTTCAGTGAATAAATGCTACAGAAACACTCATAAGTAGTAGGATCTAAGTAATGTTTCCAAAAATGGTATGACAAAGTATGCAAACCTTCTCCTCATGCTCAATATTTTTGTGTTGGTTTGTTTCATTGGCCAGTTACTGAGAACTTGACAGGAAACTGAAAATAGTTGAGATGGATACATCTTACTACTTAATTCAACATAATGTTCTACCCAATTGTACTAAACCCTAGAAAATCTTCCAAGAAAGGAAACCTACAGTCCTTCTATGACTTAGTCCGGAGCCCTTTTTCAAGTTCAAAGGGTCTCCAGATGTTTTCCTTTTTTTCTTATAATAGGTTCTGTGTTTGTCCCCACTTATGAAGATAATAATAGGGATAACAAAAACATTTCAATTACTCTCTATCATGTACCAGGCACTTTTCATATATTAACCCAGTATTTCAAAACAACTCTCAGAATTAGTATTGTCATCAACATCATTTTACAGAATGGAAAAAACGGTAAGCCTCTTATCCTTTGAGTCTCTTCCACAATCCTGGCTACAAGTAAAACACCATCTTATCAGCTGCAGCCTTTTGTTGTCCCTCATAACAAGCACACAGGCTCTCTGATTCTAAAGGTTTTGCTATTAACCAATTCAAGGTAACAAACAAGGGATAATAAAAGTAACAGGAGATGTTCATATGTTCAACAATTCAATATATGTTTATAAATGCCTGGTACTACACAAAAATCGACTCTCAAAATTCTTAGTGTGAGAAGCCCTAGCCTCCAATTTACTAGCTATTTTTTTAATAAATGGGAGCCTTGCTAAGTCTACAAAATTTTTACTCCTCACTACCTTACCTCCTGATCTAGCAAAACACAAATCAAAACACACTAAAGGGAAAAATAATGGGTGCATCTTCACTGAGAAATTTGTACTTCTGGGGAATTTAAGGAGTCACATCACTCTTGCGAAACTCTGACCCATAGAGGAGTGGTTACTTTTAGGTCATTTCCTTACAGTGTAAGCATTTGGTCTCTTCCCTTTTCATAAAATACACAAAGCTTCCAGTTTTCATTCTACATTTCCAAATGTCTGAACAACTTCTCAGCTCCAAAAGTAAACTCCCTATCATTCTCTCTCCTCCTAAATCTCCTTCCACCAAAACTTGTTCTTCATACTAATATCCTTATTTCTGATAATAACATCACTATCCTCCCAAAATTTTGTCCTAGGCCTATACTCTGGTCAGTTGCCAGTGTCAATGTCACTATCAACGTCAACATCTTTCAAATCTATACCTTCACTACAATCATCACTTCTTGCCTCAACTACTAAAATTAAACTCCCTGGTATTCCTACTTTTACGCTTCCACTCTTCCATTTAACCTGTTCACAAATTATTATCCATAAGGAGAGTTTCTTCTAAACTAAAAATCATATGTAAAATATTTAGTCAGACATTTAAGAATCTCCATAATCTGTATCCATCTATCTTTACCAGTCTGGTTCTTAAACACATATCCTTACCAAATGTACTCTGCTTTTCCTATCCCTATACCTTTGCTTAGGCAGTGTCCTTATGTGGAACTTTTTTTTCCCACCCTCCTTCAACTTTCAAATGACCTTATTTTCAATGAAAAAAAAAAAAGGCTAAAGCATATAATTTACTGAACATATACTCCATCGAGTGCTTCACAAATTATCCGAATCCCCACAAAAACAAATAAGGAAGGAGTTAAGGAAACTGAGGAGGAGCTTACCCAAGGTCACCAGCAAGTATGAATCCAAAATAGCCCCACAGCATTCCATATTTTTTAATGAAATAAGACACAAAAGAGACAGACATTATGTAGTCAGAATACCTGTGTTCAAATTCCAGCTACTCTACCAGCTACCTGTGTGAACTCACAAGTTATGTATCTGTGATGCCTTAATTCCCCCACTTCCCACTTATAAAAAGAGAATAGGACAGGCACGATGTATCACACCTGTAATACCAGTACTTTGGAAGGCTGAAGCAGGTGGATCACTTGAACCCTGGAGTTTTAGGCCAGACTGAGCAACATAACAAAACCTTGTCTCTACAAAAAAAATTTTTTTTTAATTAGCTAGGCATGAGGGTATATGACTATAGTCCCAGCTACTTGCCCGGCTGCGATAGGAGGATCCCTTGAGCACAGGAGGTCGAGGGTGCAGTGAGCCATAATCACACCACTGCACTCCAGTCTGTGCAACAGAGGCTCAAAAAAAATAAATAAATAAAGATAAAAAGTAGACAATTAACTGTCTACCACATCAATGACTGTAAGAACCACAAGAGATATTATAAGGTACTTAGAATTGTATTTGGCTCATAGTAACCAATCAATGTTAGCTACATTATTTAGTTGTTACTGATGTACTATGATATATAAACTTTGACAATACCAATCATATACTGTGTTGTTCCCAAATCAACTTTTGTGTAATGTAAAAGATTCATAAAAGTTTAATATTCTGCTTCTATATATGCTCAATAAATATCTACAGAATACATAAATTTTTGAACAATGATTCATACGCTTTATTAAAAGGAATTCACTTCTAATTTTGTTTCCTCTTCTGAGAAAAGTAACAATGCTTACCAACTTTCTTCCCCTTTTTATGTCATGTGAAACTATCATATGCAATACCATATGGTAGTAACATGACAAATGGTGCAAAACACTGTTTTGATTGAAACTCATTTGCCTCCTGCTAAACATCATTAATTCTCAGATTTTAAAGTAATTATTTAAATGCCAATCATTTGTAGGTCATACCCACACGAAGTAAGCAAAACATTCCATGATAGTTGACCAAGCCATTTCATTTCATACATCTCTTACGGCAAGAACTATAAGACATAAAATGCCATTCTATCCAACTTAACTGAAAGACATAAATCTATCCCTGTAGTCACACCCTTAGTCCTACCCTCACTTAGCTAAAGTTAGTGCCTGTAAAAGTTCTGATAAATCTACGTTATTCTGGAATGCAGAAAAATATCAAGGGAAGAAAGCTGAATGTTGGCAACAATTTATGCCCGTCCAAAATTATTGAGAAAATTAGCTTTATACAAGAATAGATGAGAACTTATCCTATACCCTTCAGTATTATACCTCTCGAACCAAGATTTTCTCTGTGATTTGCATTACACATAAAGACTTGCCTAGCTTCAAAGGCAGAGGTAAAAAATATACTAATAAAACAGCTGGCATTCCCTACACAGAGAAAAATAACTGTGCTTCTCTCCAATAGTTTCCAACAAAACAAAACAAAAAACTTATGTAATAGACAAATTTTATTTCATTTAATCCTCATAACAACTCATAACAACAACTTCTTATTTATGGAAAATGTCACAGAATTAGTAAGTGGCAGAGCTGAACTCAGCCTGACTCCCAAATTTGGAATCTAGTATTTTGAAACATTTGTTTTTGCCAAAGTCCGTAATACACTTTACATTTCCATCTTCCTCTTGACACACAACATATTTTTAAAGACTGAAACAAAAGCTTCTTGCCATAATACTTACTTTCACTTCATACAATGTCCTCTGGTATTTTTTTCTTTCTTTTTAATGCTTATGTCAATGTACTAAATTGATTCTAAAATCTATTAATGAATTCTTACGGGCCCTAAACTACAGCACTGCACGACACTTCTTACCTCCTGTTTAAACTTCTTTTTAACTGCGACCACTGTCCAGTTTTGTTACTTTGAGATGGAGCTAATCTCCACCCATTAAAAAATTGTGCTTAAATAGATTATAACTCTTGAAAGCCCTACCTTAAATCTTGAATTGATCTGTTTCTCTACAAGAACTCTTTGGAGGCAAAGTCACCTTACTTATTTATATTGTATCAAAAACTGCAGATGTTCTCCTTGGAGAACAACACATCATTGTTGGAAGGAATGCATTAGTTTTCACTGTTCCTGCTGCATCACTGACAGCAATAGCTGGACAGGTTTGTGCAACAAGAGGACCTGAGCAGCTGCCCACGGTGCTGAAACTGATGATGAAACGAGTTTTAGAAATTTACTATTGTCAGATTAGGACAAAATAGAGGAATTTGCCAGACACTGGCAGAGAACACTGAGTGGCTGCCACCAAAGTTGTGTGAGTGTTTCCGGGATACTACTGTTTGGCTTCGACGTCTGCCCACTCTCTCTCTCACTCTCTCTCTCTCTCTCTCTCTCGGACAAAGTTCTTTAATAAGTGCAGATCAAGTCAAGCGTACCGACAGAGCTGCTGACTTACCGTAGTATTTGGCCCTAGCAGGGGTCACGTCCTAAACCTGCAAACTGAGCTTCCAAGGGAAAAAAAAAAAAGCGGGTGGGGGTAAGAGAGGAAGTGACTGCCCTCCTTATACTGAAAGACAAAACAGCCCCCTCAACTCAAGTCAAGCGATTTGCCCGAGGGCGTTGCGGCAGGTGCTGGACCAAGAAAAGCCTTCCAAACGTACTTTCAGGCTCTTGCAGCCTCGAGAAGGGAATGAGAGAAGCAAAACCGGTAACTCAACAACTTTGGACACACACAAACTCGCGAGATGAGAGGGCAAGGAAGACTCGGCCCTCGAGGGCAAGGCTATTTTATTCCTTTTGCAAAAAGCCTAATTCACTCCTCGCCCAGCTCTAGAGGAGCAGCAAAGACCTCAGCAGCGGGGCCGACTCCGAACTCGAGGGCCAGCAAGCGGGGTGTGTTCTCCGAGCCGCCCAATAACCCGCTGCCCGGTTGCCGCCAAGCCGGACAGGCTCTTACCTGGAAGTCCGGCCCCCGCAACACAACAGTCTCGCCCGCCGCGTCGCTGCGGGAGAAGTCCCTACCCCGACTTCATGACTGAATATCCGCACCGACCGGACAGCCTAGAGTACGAACAGGGAAGACAACACCGAAGCGAAGCGGAAGTCCCGCCTCACGCGCCTCATTTGTCCACACCCAAAGGCAGAGAAAAACCATTGGGTCACATAGTTGCCTGTTGAGGCTCCTTCCCACTCTCACGCGGAGTCTCTCTGCTTGCTCCAGCCCGGCTCGGAGAAATGCCCAGTTTGCGAGTCTCGTTCTTGGCCTCGTGATCGGTCTTCCCTGGAAGGGAAGGGAAGGGTAGGGTGGGGCGGGCGTCTGGGGAACTGGAGCGCGGCTGAAGAAGCTGCTTTTGGCAGAGGAAGGGGCAGGCTGGCAGAGTGGATTGTGGGCGCCTGCCGCTGACTGTTTGGCCCCAGAAACGGAGGCAGTAGGGTCTGCAGGGCGCGGGACTGAGTGGGCAGGGCCGGTCGGCCTGATCCGCTCTGGCTGTTGGAAAGGAGTAGCTCAAGATCCGGCTGCGGGGCTGCCCGCGGGCGGGCCTGACTCTGGCGCCGACGCGTCTCTTCCCTGCACACTACACTCACCTGACCTACTAAAGAGACGAGGACGAGGCCCCATCGCCTCCCTGCACGGTTTCCAAGTCTGAGATCAGGGTGGGTGGGACCGTGGCCACACCTTAGAGTAGGGGTCAAATTGTTAGAAGTGCGAGCAGCTGGAGGTCTGAACGCCAGTCCCCTGAGACCTGGCTAGGATCCGCGCTGACGTCAGCACTCTGGGCCCGACGCGCGCCATCCCCGGGACTTAGCAAAAGTCAACCCATGTGATTCAGGCCGTAGGTCAGCCTTTTAAAACCCTTGCCTCTTTTTGATGAACCAAAAATCTCGTCCCCTGCCGCCCTTCTGAGAAGCCTTCCTTTCTGGTTGTCCCAATCTTAAACCAGAGGAAACTTAAATTACCGGACTGTACCATCCACACTGATTAATCACTGCCAACTCGCCACCTTACAAAAGCAGTGTGACTTAGTGCAAAGATTACAGAGTCCTGAACTAAAATGTCAGGAAACATAGAATCAGGCCCTACTTCTTCTTCAAATAATAAGGTTCTTTTAATAAGACCTTTACAGGCTTCAACTCCTTTAAAATCATCTTTTTTTTTTTTTTTTTTTTTTTTTGAGACGGAGTTTCGCTCTTGATACTCAGGCTGGAGCGCAATGGCGCGATCTCGGCTCACCGCAATCTCCGCCTCCTGGGTTCAGGCAATTCTCCTGCCTCAGCCTCCTGAGTAGCTGGGATTACAGGCACGCGCCACCGTGCCCAGCTAATTTTTTGTATTAGTAGAGACGGGGTTTCACCATGTTGACCAAGATGGTCTCGATCTCTTGACCTCGTGATCCACCCGCCTCGGCCTCCCAAAGTGCTGGGATTACAGGCTTGAGCCACCGCGCCCGGCCTAAAATCATCTTTTAAAAATGGTGGCAAGGAGGCTTATCACATAGATTAGTAGAATATCATTGGATGTAACTTGTAACTTTGATTGCTTGGAGAACCCTGAGTAGGTGGGACACAGTATTAAAGGATGGACTATTTCCTTATTGTGTATCCTTTAGTGCCTTTTGAATTTTGAACCTTGTAAATATTATCTACTTAAATAAAATTCAAATACAAAAAATTTAAAATCAAATTTTTAAAAATTTTAAAAAGCTATCAAAGGTACTTTCCTCTTCTGTGTATCCTATGACTGTTCTATGTAGTTTTAACTTTTCATTGGTTGTAAAGACATTCAAAACTTAAATCACAATTCTGCCTTTAAGGAAGTCATAAATAAAAGTCAGCATTGAGAATATTACTAAGAAGACTAGTGTAATTAGTATAAACATTTATAATATCTCTATAAGCATTTTTTCATTAAATTATCTCAAATTGGTATATTAAATCAGATTTCTTGCATGACATAAAAAAAAAAATTTTTTTTTTTAGGACAGTGGCTCATGGCTGTAATCCCAGCACTTTGAGAGGCCAAGGCAGGCAGATCACTTGAGGTTAGGAGTTCAAGACCAGACTGGCCAACATGGTGAAACCTCGTCTCTACTAAAAATACAAAAATTAGCTGGGTGTGGTAGTGCACGCCTGTAATCCTTGGGAGGCTGAGGCAGGTGAATTGCTTGAACTAGGGAGGTGGAGGTTGAAGTGAGCTAAGATCCCACCACTGCACTCCAGCACAGGCAACAGAATGAAACTCTGTCTCCAAAAAAAAAAAATTTAAATCGACAGAGAAGAACTTTGGGTTTTGTTGTTGTTGTTGTTTTATTTTTATTTATTTTAGAGACAAAGTCTCACGCGGTTGCCCAGGTTGGAGTGCAGTGATTAAATCGTGTCTCACTGCAGCCCAGAGCTCCTGGGCTTAAGTAATCCTCCCACCTCAGCCTCTGGAGTAGCTAGGACTACAGGAATGTGCCACCAGTCCCAACTAATTTTTTTATTTTTTGTAGAGATGGAGTCTGGCTATGTTGCCCAGGCAGGTCTCAAACTCCTGGCCTCAATCGATCGTCTCACCTCAGTCTCCCAAAGTGCTAGGATTACAGGTGTGAGTCACCATGCTCAGCCAAAGAGTTTTGCTTATTCCTTAAAGGCACCTTGAATACAGCATATTTTACTTCTGGTTTCAATCTGCTCTTCAGATCACAATAGGTATAGTTCTCTCAGTTATGAACAAGTTAATGTGTTATTTGTACTGCATTTAGGCTATACTCTGCAAAAAACACTTGCTCTCCCAACCTGTGCTGAAAAAGGTGAACTGGAAAAAAAATATATTGGAAAAATGTATTAATTTTTCTAAAGCAGGTTAGACAGTAAGATTGACAGATATAGTAATTATAATTTTCGAGAACATTAAGGATTAATAAGGCACATGATACTAATATACCACTAATTATCTTTTTATGAAAACAAATAAAATGTGCTTTTAGGGTGGCGTAGCTAACAGTTTTTTTTTTTTTTAACCTTCCTAAAATGTACAAACAGATAGCATGTAAAAGTAATTGTAGAATCTCTTACTTCCAAAATATTGTAAGGCAACAACTACAGCAAAAAAAGACACATACCCAATTATGTAATTATCTGAAATGGCTTAGAAGTAGTTCTCCTTAAATACCAAAAAGAATGCAGGCAGTTTCCTTAAGGACAGAGATTAATCAGAAACATTAAACAATTCTATGTATTATCATATTTAGAGTCAGAAATAAAGGTAATTTTAGAATCAGGAAAAAGGTATTTTCATTTTGAAAACAAAATAAAATTACTACTATTAAAAAGAAAGAATAAGATCCACAAAGAATTTATATATGTATGGAATGAGCAATTTTGAAAAGTACCAAACAGAATTTCTAAAAATACCATCAGGGAACTTTTAGCCAAAGATTCTGAAAGATTCCCATTTCTTTGCCAAGTTCCAAATTAATGAATAGGTTCATTTAGTAAGATAAAAAGTGAAAAGTTCAGAACCCAAGGAGATACATATCAGTTAGAGGGTTTTTCAACAAAGTTTACCCAAATTTATTTTCAAGGAGTTGAGAAAGATCAGACAAAAAGAGGTATGTTTAATGTTAAATGCCTTAAAAATGATCTAGTCATTGTTTTATGTGGGATGGGTTCCTTCCCTCTCTTTTATCTAAGATGACTGACATGCAAATTCACCTTTTTTGGCGGGGCATTGAGAACCAGTTTTCCTCTATTTGCTAACAAAAGAATACACAAAATAAGCATGCAAAAGCTCATATGACATAATGCAATATAAAGATGGAAGAAGTCGTTGGGGTGTGAACTGTTATAATCACACTGGGAAACAATTTGAAATTGTCTAGGGAGGGTGAAAAAGAAAATTTTCTATGACACAGCAGTTCACTCCAAGGAATATACCACAAGAAACACAAAATAAATTCATACTTAGGCACATTGTAATACAATTTAAAGAGGATCAAGGAAAAATAAAAGTTTTTAAACAAACAGCAAAAGATAAAATACAAAGGAATGATAGCAGACTTCTTAATAGCTACAAAAAAAAACTAAAAGTCAATGAAAAAACTAAAACTCAATGAAATAACTATTTTATTTTGGCATTTGAAATGCCAAAATAAAATAGTTACAACTGTCAGTTTAGAATTATATGCCTAGTTAAGCTGTCACTTAAGAGTGAGGGCAAAATAAAGATATTTTTAAGGAAAATCAGCTTTTATCACTAACAGACTTCTACAAACAGAATTTGTAAAGAATATCTTCAGAAAGATGAAAATCAAACCCAGAAAAAAGAGATGAGATGTAAAAACATATATTGAGTATGATTTCCAAACCAGTAGACATAAAAAGGCGGAATAAAGAAAGCAATTACTCAATATAAAGCAGAAAAGAAGAGATGGGAAGAAGCATATAAAAGGTATTGTAAATGGCGAATTCAAAATGAGATGGAGTAAGTGATATCAGCAAGAAGGTGAAATAGGAGCTCTTTACTGTCATCCCCCTGTAGAAACAACCATTTCGAAAATGACCTCCAGATGAGAGTATCTTTGTGGAAGTCCAGGAGTCCAGTGGAGAAGTTTCAGCACACTGTTGGACTTTTTTTTTAGGCCAGGAGTTTGAGACCAGCCTGGTCAACATGGTGAAACCCTGTCTCTACTAAAAATATGAAAAAACGAGCTGAATGTGGTGACGCGCACCTGTAATCCCAGCTACTCAGGGGCTGAGGCAGGAGAATCGCTTGAACCCCAGGAGGCGGAGGTTGCAGTGAGCCAAGATCGTGCCACTACACTCCAGCCTGGGTGACACAGCAAGACTCTGTCTCAAAAATAAAATAAAATAAAAAATTCCAGAATAGATAAATCGAAGTGGGTAAGAAGTTTTGCTTTTCCTGCAACACTGCTTCTTCCACTAGATGGCAGAGCTCAGCGCCAAGACAGACCTCCCTTGGCCAGCGATTTCTCCCACAGGAAAAGTAAGAGCTTAGTGAGTGAGCACCTGTCTCTTCCAGCCATGTGGAACACTGCCCATGAGATCCACAGCCAAAAACAATTAACAAAATGGCAATAGTAAGTCCTTACCTATCAATAATTACCTTGAATGGGAAATGGATGTAATTCTCCAATCAAGACATAGAGTAGCTGAATGAATTTAAAAAAAAAAATAAAGACCCAATTATATGCTCCCTATAAGAAGCTCACATCAGCTTTAGGGACATACACAGACCTAAAGTGTGGGGATGGAAAAAGATATTCCATGCAAATAAAAACCAACAAAAGAGCAGGGATTGCTACACGTATATCACACAAAATAAACTTTAAGTGAAAAGCTGTAAAAAGAAACAAATAAGCATTATATAATGTTACCAAAAAAATGCCAATTCATTAAGAGGCTGTAAGAGGCTGGACGTGGTGGCTCACCCCTGTAATCCCAGCACTTTGGGGGCCAAGTTGGGCAGATCACTTGAGGTCAGGAGTTCAAGATGATCCTGGCCAACATGGTGAAAGCCCATCTCTACCAAAAATACAAAAATTAGCCCAATGTGGTGGTGTGCTTCTGTAGTCCCAGCTACTCGTTATATGTCAACAAATTATGTAACATAGAAGAAATGCATAAATTCCTAGAAATATAGAACCTACCAAGACTGAATCATGAAGAAATAGAAAATCTAAACAGACCAATAATGAGGAAGGAGATTGAATCAGTAATCATAAATCTCTCATTGACTTAATTAAATTAGAAAGATGATGCACAGCAAAAGAAATAATCAACAGAATGAAGAGACAACCTGTTGAATGGGAGAAAATATTTGCAAACTGTCCAACAGGAGACTAATGTCCAGCATATACAAGGAACTCAATAGGAAAAAACAAAACAAAACAAATAATTCCATTAAACAGTGAGCAAGAGACACAAATAGATATTTCTCAAAAGAAGACATAAAAATAGCCAAAAAGTATATGAAAAAAATGTTCAATACCACTAATCATCAGGGAAATGAAAATCAAAACCGCAATGAGATATCATCTTACCCCAGTCAGAATGGCTATTGTTAAAAAGACAAAAAATAAATGTTAGTGAGCATGTGGAGAAAAGGAAACTCTTAGATACTCTTGGTGAGAATGCAAATCAGAAACCAGTACGGCCACTATGGAAAACAGTATGGAGATTTCTCAAAAAACTAAAAATTTGATCCAGGAATTTCACTGCTGGATATTGACCCAAAGGAAAATATACAATTATAACAAAGGGATACCTGCACTTGTATGTTTATTGCAACACTATTCACAATACCAAAGATTTGGAATCAACCTAAGTGCCAAACAATGGATGAATGGATAAATAAAATATGTATACACAGTGCAATATTATTCAGCCATTCAAAAGAATGACATCATGTCATTTGTAACAAAATGGATGAAACGGCAAGTCATTATCTTAAGTGAAATAAGCCAGGCACAGAAAAGCAAATATAACACCTTCTCACTTATATAAAGAAGCTTAAACATTTGGACACATGGATGTAGAGAGTGCAAAAACAGATCAAAGAGACTGGGAAGGATGAGTGGAGTAGGGAAGGAGGACGATAAAGAGCGGGTTAAAGAGTACAAACATACAGTAAGATAGAAGAAATAAATTCAATGTTTGATTGCAGAGTAGGATGACTATACTTGACAAAAATGTATCATACTTTGGTGACAGACACCCTGAATACCCTGACTTCATCAATACACATTATATGCATGTAATAAAATATCTCATGTACCTTA
This sequence comes from Aotus nancymaae, assembly GCF_030222135.1. NCBI lineage: Eukaryota > Metazoa > Chordata > Mammalia > Primates > Aotidae > Aotus > Aotus nancymaae. Next base: position 43,285,048 of record NW_026988431.1, on the reverse strand, counting down.
CACATTTGCAAAAATTAAAAACAAAATCCGATCAAAGAAAAGCCCAGGGCCTGACTTCACCGGTGAATTCTACCAGACATTTAAAGAAGAATAAATAGCAATCCCTGCCAAACTTTTCCAAAAAATAGAAAGGAAAGGAATACTTCCAAACTCATTTTATGAGGCTCATATCACCTTGATAGCAAAGCCAGAGAAAGCTATTACAAGAAAAGAAAATTGCAGAACAATATTCCTGATTAACATGGAAGCAAAAATCCTTGACAAAATACTAGCAAACCAAATTCAACAGCACATTAAAAAAAACCATACACCACAATCAAGTGGGATTTATCCCTGAAATGCAAGGATCATTCAATACATGCAAATCAATAAATGGGATACACTACATTAAAAGATTGAAGGACAAAAATCATACGATCATCCCAATTGATACAGAAAAAGCATTTAACAAAATTCAATATCCTTTTTTTTTCAATTTTTTGTTAACACTTTTCAGGTATCTATTTTTCATTCTACTTTTAACCTTTTTTTAAATTGTACTTTAGGTTCTGAGGTACATGTGCAGATCATGCAGGATTGTTGCATAGGTACACACATGGCAATGTGGTTTGCTGCCTCCATCCCCCCATCACCTACATCTGGCATTTCTCCCCATGTTAACCCTCCCCGACCTCCCCAACCCACCACTGTCCCTCCCTTGGCTCCCTCCTCCCACAGACCCCAGTGTGTGATGCTCCCCTTCCTGTGTCCACGTGTTTTCATTGTTCAACACCCGCCTATGAGTGAGAACATGTGGTGTTTGATTCTCTGTTCTTGTGTCAGATACATTCTGTCAATGCCTAGTTTATTGAGTTTTTAGCATAAAGGGCTGTTAAATTTTGTCAAAGCCTTCTCTGCATCTACTGAGATAATCGTGGTTTTTGTCTTTGGTTCTGTTTATGTGGTGGATTATGTTTATAGACTTGGGTATGTTGAACCAGCCTTGCATCCCGGGATGAAGCCTACTTGATTGTGATGGATAAGCTTTTTGATGTGCTGTTGCAATCGGTTTGCCAGTATTTTATTGAAGATTTTTGCATCTACATTCATCATGGATATTGACCTGAAGTTTTCCTTTTTTGTTGAGTCTCTGCCAGGTTTGGTATCAGGATGAAGTTGGTCTTGTAAAATAATTTGGAAAGGATTCCCTCTTTTTGGATTGTTTGGAATAGTTTCAGAAGGAATGGTACCAGCTCCTCTTTTTACATCTGGTAGAGTTCAGCTGTGAACCTGTCTGGACCTGGACTTTTTTTGGTTGGTAGGCTATTGATTGCTGCCTCAACTTCAGCCCTTGTTATTGGTCTGTTCAAGGTTTCAACTTCTTCCTGGTTTAGGCTTGGGAGGGCGCAAGTGTCCAGGAATTTGTCCATTTCTTCCAGGTTTACTGGTTTATGTGCATAGAGTTGTTTGTAGTAATCTCTGCTTGTAGCTTATATTTCTGTGGAATCAGTGGTGATAGCCCCTTTATCGTTTTTTATTGCATCTATTTGATTCTTCTCCCTCTTCTTTTTTATTAATCTGGCTAACAGTCTATTTTGTTGACCTTTTCAAAAAAAACAGTTCCTGGACTTATTGATTTTTTGAAGGGTTTTTTGTGTCTCTATCTCCTTCAGTTCTGCTTTGATCTTAGTTATTTCTTGTCTTCTGCTAGCTTTTGAGTTTTTTTGATCTTGCTCCTCTAGCTCTTTCAATTTTGATGATAGGGTGTCGATTTTAGATCTTTCCTTGCTTCTCTGGTGGTTATTTATTGCTATAAATTTCCCTCTAGACACTGCTTTAAATGTGTCCCAGAGATTCTGGTATGTTGTGTCTTCGTTCTCATTGGTTTTGAAGATCATCTTTATTTCTGCCTTCATTTCATTGTCTATCTCGTTGACATTCAGGAGCCAGTTGTTCAGTTTCCATGAAGTTGTGTGGTTCTGAGTTAGTTTCTTAATTCTGAGTTCTAATTTGATTGCCCTGTGGTCTGAGAGACTGTTCGTTATGATTTCCATTCTTTTGCATTTGCTGAGTAGTGATTTACTTCCAATTATGTGGTCAATTTTAGAGTAGGTGCCATGTGGTGCTGAGAAGAATGTATATTCAGTGGATTTGGGGTGGAGATTTCTGTAGATGTCTGTTAGGTCTGCTTGGTCCAGATCTGAGTTCAAGTCCTGGATATCCTTGTTAATTTTCTGTCTTGTTGATCTGTCTAATATTGGCAGTGGACTGTAAAGTCTCCCACTATTCTTGTGTGGGAGTCTAAGTCTCTTTGTAGGTCATTAAGAACTTGCTTTGTGTACCTGGGTGCTCCTGTATTGGGTACGTATATATTTAAGATTTTTAGTTCTTTTTGATGTATTGATCCTTTTACCATTCTGTAATACCCTTCTTTGTCTCTTTTGATCTTTGTTGGTTTAAAGTCCATTTTATCAGAGACTAAGATTGCAACTCCTGCTTTTTTTTTTTTTGCTCTCCATTTGCTTGATAAATCTTCCTCCATCCCTTTATTTTTAGCCATGTGTGTCCTTGCACATGAGATGGGTTTCCTGAATACAGCACAGCAATGGGTCTTGACACTTCATCCAATTTCCCAGTCTGTGTCTCTTGAATGGGGCATTTAGTCCATTTACATTTAAGGTTAACATTGTTATGTGTGAATTTGATCCTGCCATTCTGATGCTAGCTGAATGTTTTGCCCATTAGTTGACACATTTTCTTCATTGTGTCGATGGTCTTTACCATTTGGTACATGTTTGGAGTGGCTGGTACTCGTTGCTCCTTTCCTTGTTTAGTGCTTCTTTCAGAAGCTCTTGTAAGGCTGGCCTGGTGGTGATGAAATCTCTCAGCAATTGCTTGTCCATAAAGGATTTTCTTTTGCCTTAGCTTATGAAGCTTAGTTTGGTTGGATATTAAATTCTAAGTTGAAAGTTCTTTTCTTTAAGGATGTTGAATATTGGCCCCCACTCTCTTCTGACTTGTAGGGTTTCTGCAGAGAGATCTGCTGTGAGTCTGATGGGCTTCCCTTTGTGGGTAACCCGACCTTTCTCTCTTGCTGTCCTTAGCATTTTTTCCTTCATTTTAACCCTGGTGAATCTGATGATTATGTGCCTTGGGGTTGCTCTTCTTGAGGAATATCTTTGTGGTGTTCTCTGTATTTCCTGGACTTGAATGTTGTCCTGCCTTGCTAGTTTGAGGAAATTCTCCTGGACAATATCCTGAAGAGTATTTTCCGGCTTGGATTCATTCTCTCTGTCACATTCAGGTACACCTATCAAATGTAGATTAGGTCTTTTCACATAATCCCATATTTCTTGGAGGGTTTGTTCATTGCTTTTCACTCTTTTTCTCTATTCTTGCCTTCTCATTTTATTTCATTGAGTTGATCTTCAATCTCTGATATCCTTTCTTCTGCTTGTTCAATTCTGCTATTGAAATTTGTGTATGCTTTGCGAAGTTCTCGTGCTGTGTTTTTCAGCTCCATCAAGTCATTTATATTCTTCTCTAAGCTGTTTATTCTAGTTAGCATCTCATCTAACCTTTTTTCTAGGTTCTTAGTTTCCTTGTATTGGGTTAGCACCTGTTCTTTTAGCTCTGAGAAGCTTGTTATTACCCACCTTCTGAAGCCTGTTTCTGTCAATCCATCAGATTCATTCTCCATCCATCTTTGATCCCTAGCTGGTGAGGAGTTGTGATCCCTTGGAGGAGGAGAGGCGTTCTGGTTTTTGGTGTTTTCATCCTTTTTGCACTGGTTTCTTCCCACCTTAGTGGCTTTATCTACCTGTGGTCTTTATAGTTGGTGACTTTCGGATGGGGTCTCTGAGTGGACGTCCTTTTTATTGATGTCAAAGCTATTTCTTTCTGCTTCTTAGTTTTCCTTCTAACTGTCAGGCCCCTCTGCTGTAGGATTGCTGGAGGTCCGCTCCAGACCCCACTTGCCTGTGGATCACCCATGGGGGCTGCAGAACAGCAAGGGGTGCTGCCGGTTTCTTCCTCTGCTATGCTTGTCCCAGAAGGGTACTCACCAGATGGCACCCTGAGCTCTCCTTTACGAGGTGTCTCTTTGGGTATACAGGGGTTGGGGAGTTCCTTGAGGAGACGGTCTGTACCTTATAGGAGCTCAAGTGCTGTGCTGGGATCTCCATTGTTCCATGCAGAGCTGCTGGGTAGGTACCTTTAAGTCTGCTGCAGCTGAACTCATAACTGCCTCTCTTCCCAGGTGCTTGGTCCTAGGAAGGTCGGCTTTATTTATAAGTTCCTGTCGTGCTGCTGCCTTTTTTCATAGATGCCCTGCCCCGCACGGAGTAGTCTAGTCACAGTCTGCCAGCAGAGGCATTGCTGAGCTGCCACAGGCTCTGCCCAGCTGCTGTGTGCACTGCCTTGGTAGTGGCGGACTGCCTCGGTAGTGGGGGATGCCCTTCCCCCCACTGAGCTGGACCATCCTGGGTCCAGCTGCACTTGCTGTGAAACTCTCAATCCAGAGCATTTCAGATTGCTTGTTTTGTGGCAGTGGTACCCACTGAGTCAGATTGCCTGGCTCCCTGTCTCTGCCCCCTCCCTTTCAGTTGAATGGGTGGCTCTGTCTCCCAGGTGGTCCAGGTGCCAGTCAAAACAACCATCCAGACTTGTTTGAGTTTCTGTGTGCCGACCTGGCACCGGTTGAAACCGCCGTGCTGAAAACTCATGGCACTTTTCAGCCCGGGAATCTCCTGGTCTGTGGGCAGTAAAAACTCTTTGGAAATGTGGTGGGCACTCACCCTCTGCACTGTTCTCACTGGGAGCTGCACTCCGGAGCTGTTCCTATTCAGCCATCTTGGATCCTCCCACAACTCCAATATCCTTTATGATTAAAAAACACTCTCAACAAATTAGGTATAGAAGTAATGTACCTCAACACAATATAAAGATCATATATGGCCAGCCCAGCGCAACATCAAACTCAAGGGTGAAAACCTGAAAGCTTTTCCTCTAAAGCAGGAACAAGACAAGAATGCCCACTGATATGGTTTGGCTCTGTGTCCCTATCCAAAACTCATCTTGAATTGTACTCCCATAATTGCCACATGTTGTGGGAAGGAGCTGGGGGGAGACAATTTGAATCAAGTGGGTGGTTTCTCCCATACTGTTCTTGTGGTAGTGAATAAGTCTCATGAAATCTGATGGTTTCATCAGGAGTTTTCGCTTTTGCATCTTCCTCATTTTTCTCTTGCCACTGCCATGTAAGAAGTACCTTTTGCCTCCCTCCATGATTCTGAGGCCTCTTTAGCCATATAGAACTCTAAGTCCAATTGAACCTCTTTTTCTTCCCAGTCTCAAGTATGCCTTTATCAGCAGCATGTAAATGGACTAATACACCCACTCTCACCAATTATTTTCAATACATAATACTGGAAGTCCTAGTCAGAATAACTAGGCAACAAAATGAAATCTAAGACATACAAATTGGAAGGAAAGAAGTAAAATTGTCTTTGTTTGCAGATATGATCTTATATATAGAAAACTCTAAAAACTACATCAAGAAACTGTTAGAAGTAATAAATGAATTCAGTAAAATTGCAGAATACAAAATAAACATTTAAAAAATTAGTAGGGTTTCTATACATTAACAAAAAACTATCCAAGAAAAAAAATGTTTTAAATAATCCCATTTATTATAGTATCCAAAAGAACAAAATACTTAGAAAAGAATTTAACCAAGGAGGTAAAAAAAGATCTGTACACTGGGATTAAATGCAGTGTCTCATGCCTATAATCCCATCACTTTGAGAGGCTGAGGTGAAAGGACTGCTTGATCATTTAACAGCAGCCTCCTTTTCACCTTTCAAATAAAACTACTAAACTAAATAAAATATATTGAGTACTAGTCTTTAGCATATGTCAAGCATGTTTTGAGAATCTGTGGCTCCTGCCTCACAGTTTTTTCCACAAGGAACCCTTACACAATGGTATCTGAAATGCCTACATTAATCCAGAAAGAAGATCCAGAAAGAAGAAAGATATCAGACATTTGTCAGCTATCACCACCTCATATTTGATCAATTCTCACCCCAACATCCCTCTGCAGACTGCATGACCAAACACATTTTTAAGACAGAGAAGCAAAGTCCACAGAATGGGGAATACTGAAGATCTGAGAAGGCACTGTCCTAATTTGTGGGGCTTTGATGAATATGTTAGAAGTTTCTCTACAATTTAAACAGAAGATAGGGGATGTGACAGCAGAAAGGAGACTACTAAGCATGATGTGTTTGGTTCTACTAAATGGGACAGTCGTTAAAGTTAGAGTTTAATTTACAAGTCCTGTATTGATATAAAACATTCCAACTAACACAATGATACTTAGTACTTCAATTAGCCTACTGTTTGTTCTATATTCGTTGACAATAAACTGTGTTTTATAACTGCTATTTTCCTAAATACTGCTTATTTTCCTAATTGTAGATTTCTTTCCTGTTCGCTGCTTGTTATTTCTTGTATCAAGCATGAGTTGATTCTAGCTATCAATTGCACAATTTCACTTCTTTGAAAGAGTCTTTGCATCTAGTGATGAGCTCTAATGTCTGGAAATTTTCCCAGCTTCCATCCTGGTTATAGTTAAGTCTTTATTGATCTTAGCAATTTAATGAGATGCATCTGCCCCTGGTTTGTTCACTTCCAAAAATAAAGACATGAGGGAATTGTTTAATCACATTTGCCATGTGTTCAGATGATCCAATTAAAGACACTAGGTATATCAGATAATAATAATAACCAAATAATGCAAGATTAAAATCACTTTTGTGAAACTATTTTTAGGCAAATTTTAAAGAACAATATTCTCTTGCTTTTCTTTGTATTAAATTGGGAGGAAGCTGGGACAAAATCTCTTTCTCTTTACAATTACTTATTTTTAAGGCACCATATAATGTCTAGTTCTTTGCTATTCAAAGTATGGTCCAAGGAGGCTGGGCACAGTAGCTCAAGCCTGTAATCCCAGTACTTTGAGAGGCCAAAGCCAGCGGATCACTTGAGGTCAGGAGTTCAAGACCAGTCTGGCCAACATGGCAAAACCTCGTCTCTAGTAAAAATACAAAAATTATCCAGGTGTGGTGCCGTGTGCCTGTGTTTCCAGCTATTGGGAGACTGAGGCAGGACAATCAGTGAGCCGAGACTGCGCCACTGTACTCCAGCCTGAGCAACAGAGGGAAACTTCATCTCAACAACAACAACAATAAAAATGGTCCAGGGAGTTTGTTAGAATTGAAAATTTCAGGTCCCACTCTAGAACTTCTCAGTGAGAATCAACATATAAAAAGAATCACCAGATGATTCAAATGCACATTTATGCTTTGTTAGATGGAAAGAAAGAACAAAACTCAGTAACAAATTTTAAAAGTCATCATAATAAAAGTATAGTTAGATATTAAAAATAGATGCTATCAATTCTTTCTCAACACATCAGCATTGACATTTTAATACCAAAGAAGATATTTCTAAGGTAAATAGTATCATAAAGGACCAATCACTAAGCATTTCTTTACAATACTATTTATTATGCTTTTCTATATATATATATACTTCAAGTTCTGGGATATATGTGTGCAACTTACAGGTTTGTTACATACATATACACGTGCCATGGTGGTTTGCTGCACCCATCACCCCCTCATCTACAGTAGGTATTTCTCCTAATGCTGTCCTTCCCCTAGTCCCCCACCCTACTGACAGGCCCCAGTGTGTGATGTTCCCCTCCCTTTGTCCATGTGTTCTCATTGTTCAACTCCCACTTATGAGTGAGAATATGTGGTGTCTGGTTTTCTGTTCCTGTGGTAGTTTGCTGAAAATGATAGTTTCCAGCTTCATCCATGTCCCTGCAAAGGACATGAACTCATCTTTTTGATGGCTGCATAGTATTCCATGGTGTATATGTGCCACCATGGTGTATAAGCTGGACATTTTCTTTATCCAGGTTATCATTGATGGGCATTTGGGTTAGTTCCAAGTCTTTGCTATTGTGAATAGTGCTGCAACAAACATACGTGTGCATGTGTCTTTATATTAGAATGATTTCTAATCCTTTCGGTATATACCCAGTAATGGGATTGCTGGGTCAAACTGTATTTCTGGTTCTAGATCCTTGAGGAATCACCACACTGTCTTCCACAATGGTTGAACTAATTTACACTCCCACCAACAGTGTAAAAGTATTCCTACTTCTTTACATCCTCTCCAGCATCTGCTGTTTCCTGACTTTTTAATGATTACCACTGTAACTGGCATGAGATGGTATCTCATTGTCGTTTTGATATGCATTTCTCTAATGACCAGTGATGATGAGCTTTTCTTCATATGTTTGTTGGCTGCATAAATGTCTTCTTTTGAAAAGTGTCTGTTCATATCCTTTGCCCACTTTTTGATAGGGTTGTTTTTTTCTTATAAATTTGCTTAAGTTCCTTGTAGATTCTAGGTATTAGTCCTTTGTCTGATGGATAGATTGCAAAAATTTTCTCCCATTCTGTCGGTTGCCTGTTCACACTGATGATAGTTTCTCTGTCTTAAAAATGTGTTTGGTCATGCAGTCTGCAGAGGGATGTTGGGGTCAGGGATGAGAATTGATCAAATATGAGGTGGTGATAGCTGACAATTAAATGTCTGATATCTTTCTTCATTGCCAGGATTGGGGGACAGGATAAGGAAGGCAGGGATGAATAAATAGAACACAGAGGATTTTTAGGGCAGTGAAACTGCCTCTATGATACTATAATGGTGGATATAGGTCATAATACATTTGTCAAAACCCATAAAATGTACAGCACCAAGAGTGTTGTACCATATCCTAGTATAAACTATGGACTTTGGGTGATAATAATGTATCAACCTATGTTCACCATTTGTAAAACAATGAACCATTCTGGTTCAGGATTTTGATAGTGAAGGATACTGTCATATGTGGAGGCAGGGAGCATATGGGAACTCTCTGTACTTTCCACCCAATTCTGCTGTGAACCTAATACTGCTCTAAAAAATAAAATATATTTAAAAGGAAAACATAATATAATGAAAAATATTGTCCTCACCCTTGATGCTTAAGTCTCCTCTCCACAGGCACCAAATTTTCTAGTTTTCTGACATAAATATGATAGAATATTACCTTTTTTCCACAAATGGCAATGTACTGCACACTGTATTTTGTACCTTGCTTTTTTCGCAAAATGATATTTTCAATAGTAGTATAGAAAAAATATTCTTTGTTCTTTTCAATAGCTGTGTGGTCTTGTGTGAATGAAAAATAATTTGTTTAATCAGTTCCCTATTGATGGACATGAAAGGTGTTTCTAATCTATTGCTATTACCAACAACTCTGCAATGAATAATGTTATCCCTGTATCATTTTGCAAATAAGCATATAAATATTTGTAAAAATAAAGTCCTAGAAATTAAATTATTGCGTCAAATAATATGTGCATTTGTAATTTTGATATATATTTCCAAAATTTCCTTTATACCAGGTTGTACCAAATCACATTCCCTATGGCAAAGTATCATTGGAATACACTCAGGAAGAATGTGCAATCAAACTTGTGGATCTTTTCCAACTTCCTGATTAAAAAAAAAAGTCCTTATAATTTCTGTGGGTGCTCTTTATATATTAATGCACCTTTTATCTGTAACAAGAATTGCAGATGTTTTTCTAACTTTATTTATCCCTGACTTTATATGAAATTATTTTTTATGTAGATTTTTAAAAATAGTTGAATTTATCAATGTTTTCTTTTACAGCTTTAGGAATTTTTGTCACAGTTAGAAAGGTCGCATTACTCGAGATGATTAAAAAATCTCATAAAAAATAAGAAGACTAAAGTTTTCATGATTCTATTATTCCCATTTAAATTTTTAAACTTGTTTTAGACTCATTTTTAATTTCTCCTGCTGTAAGGTAAAAAGTAAGGCTCCAATTTTTTTTTCAGGTGACTACTTGGTTAATCCAACACTATTAATAATTTATCTTATTTCCCCACTCCACCTCCACTGATGTTAGATGTCACTTTTACAATACACTAAATTCTTGTATGTATTTGAATCCATTTCTATGCTATTTTCACATTGATTTTTCTGACTCTTCATGTGGCAGTACCATACTCTTTTAATTATTGTAGCCTTATATTAAATTCTAACATCTTGTAGGTGAGTGCCCCTCACTACTCTTCTTTTCCAGAGTTTTTCTTGGTATCCTTGCCTGGTTTCTCTACATGAAATTTTAGAACCATCTTGCTTAGGTAAACAAAAAAAATCTTGTTGGTATTTTTACTGAGATAATATTAATTTATAGATAAATTTAGGAAGAACTGATTTTAAATAATTTTGAACCTTCCTTCTAAGGTTATGATTTACCTGTCCACTTGTTCAGCCCTTTTTTATGTTTATTGGGTTTTTTTATGTTTATATTATACAGTTCTTATGCATTTCTTGTTAAGTTTATAAGAAGTTTATTCTTTTTTTTTTTTTTTTTTTTTTTTTAAGACAGACTCTCACTCTGTTGCCCAGGCTGGAGTGCAATGGTGTGATCTCAGCTCACTGTTACCTCCACCTCCAGGGTTCAAGTTATTCTTGTACCTCAGCCTCCTGAGTAGCTGGGATTACGGGCATGTGCCACCACACCTGCCTAATTTTTGTATTTTTAGTAGAGACGGGTTTTACCATGTTGGACAGGCTGGTCTTAAACTCCTGACCTCAAGTGATCTGCCTGACTTGGCCCTCACAAAGTGCTGGGATTTCAGGCATGAGCCACCACACCCAGCCAAGTTTATTCTTAATTATCTTTCCTTTTGTAAATTGAGTATTTTCTTCTATTATATAGATAGGATTTTGCTGTGTTCCCCAGGCTGGAGAGCAGTGGCTATTCGCAGGTGCAATCACAGCACATTACACTCCCGAACTTCTGGGCTCAAGCTATCCTCCCATCTTAGCCTCCTGAATAGCTGCAATAACAGACACCTGCCACCATGCCCAGCTTATTTGCTCACTTATTGAGCGGGTTTGAAATATTTTCCACCAACGCTAAATGGAGGTTGAAGGAGATAACAATGGGAAATTGTTCTAAATAACATAAAGGCAAGGATTAAAGAAAATACCAACTATACTGTGTTGCTGCTCAGCAGATTCTGTTATACAGAAATGGGAAGAGAAAGCCACAGAGTGATTTGCCTACACATTCTTCTCCCTGGTACAAGTGGGTATTGTTCTGTATCCTGTGGTAGGATTATAAATATTGCCAGGGAACAAGTACACAAAGTTGTTATAGAAACCAGAATGTTTTAGCTCAGAGTTATTTACAGAGAACTTTCAGAACTATCATATTCAATAAAATCAACTCTTGTTTTGCTTCATCCTATGCTAGTGCGTCCCAATCAAATATCCATTTTTAAGAGTTCTTCAATCAGCTGTACTTCTTTACATAAGAATTCAGGAGTCAGTGGATGGAGACCACATCACAAAAGTATAATTTATGAGTAGCATTTTTGTATCACATGTTTGAAGCTTGTTCATACTTGCCTCAACCATTGTCGAGTTTGCTGGTTTCCATAATATAGGAACAAGGTAGCTATTGACTACTGCCTTCAGCAGATAAATATTTCCTTCAATGTAGCTGGTGTCTGTGTTGCCTGATACTGTGGTACTGTGGGACTAGGCTCTTCACATTCTTTCAACTTACCTTTAAGGCTAGACAGTGGCAGCTGCCTCTGACTATCGTTTTTGTCCTTAATTGTGAACTGTATTTTTCCAGCCATCCAGGAGGATCTTTGAAAAAGTTGGGTGTTTTGTCTGAAAAGATAATTGCACAATGAGGATTTTCATCGCCTTTGAAGGATCTTTTGAGCCGTTTGAGGTTTCAGCAGATGAAACTGTGGAGGCTGTCAAGCTGATGATAAAGGTATGTACTTTGTTCCCGAGCCACCAAAATGTGTATTAATTTTAACTATGCATGCATTTAAAAATGTACAAAGGGTAGAGATGCTATTGGGCAAATTTCAGCAAACAGGGAATGAAAACTATTTGATACCATTATTTGCTTACATAATAGTTTTATAAGAAGATGGTAACTCTGGTGGTGTTAGACAAGAAAGCAAACAGAGCTAGTCAATTCTCAAGAAAAAAAAGTCTGACTTCTTTTTAGGGAGTGTGTGGGTTGTGCATTAGCTAATTAATATTATTGCAATTCTTCATAAAGGGACAAATGCAAGACACTAACTTCAGGCTATATAAGTGGGACATGCTAGTCATCAGATAAATGTCTTAGTTGGTGAGCAAAAAACTGTAAAGAATCAAAGGATTTTGGAAGCAGAGAGGACTTTAGAGAATTTGTGGGCAATGGTTTCATTTTGTATTCAGGGAAAACTGAAGCTCAGAGAGGCTATCTTACCTGGGATCACAGAGCCAGAATAAGAAATAACTTGGGTACAGTATCTTCCTTAAAAATTTCATATAAATGTTCACTCTAAAACAAAAAATTAAGAAAAATATTTAGTTTCTGATCATCAAATATTTAACTTGGAGATGGTCATTCCTATTTGCTAAGAAGCATTAACTGAACCATAGTTACATGACATTCAGTTGATTATTCTGATGAATGAAATCTAGATCTTGTAACACAAGGAATCTTAACCTTTATGTCTTATAAATCCCTTTAGAAGTCTGATGAAGTCTATAGACTGCATCTCAAAATGTCTTTAAAGGCATAAAATAAACATGATAGAAATGAAACTTGTTATATTGAAATATATTTTCAAATACTAAAAAGCAAATGTATGTTATAGTGACATGTGGACTTATTTATTAACACATTAACAAGTTCTAGCAGCTCATCTAACTATTGTATTTTCAAAATACAGATCAGTATAAATATTTTGAAATATTTGCAACAACTATGACGTGCTATGAAAACATCTGTGACATCTATTGGTGTCAGCCACAGGTACAGCGACTACTGCTACTTTAATTTGCTGCTTACACGAGTAGTTGAAACAAAATCTCAACTTCATTTAGAGTTAATAAAATAAAGATGTAGTTTTTTCCCATCTAAATTCTATCCATAAACTTTTCAGGAGTATTCTAAGTTAAGAACCCCCGTTTAATACTTCTTACCTTTGTCCAAAACAATTATAATGCTCAGAGGAAAAAATGAAAAGGAAAAGAGAGTACATTTCTGGTCTAGTAATGTAGAGATGTACTGTTTTCATAATATGCTATTGATTTTTAAGGATTATTTCCACATTCCTCTCGCTGAAGACAAATGAGGCAGGCGGTATCTGGAGTTGATGTATGCTGGAGCTGCTCTAAAGGACAGTTGGAGTCTTGCTGATGTTGGAATATCTTTCTGTTCAACTCTCAAATGCTTTGTTAAGGTATGATGGTCAGGATAACATTTGTCTAAGATATCTATCTCCTTTTGAATAAAGTTGGGATAAGTCAAGCAACGTAATTCCATAACTTAGAAAGAGGTTGTCTCTTTTTGCCTTCTCCTCACTTCCGTTTGTATAACTGGTCTTATGCATGCTTTGTGCTGTAAGGGGAAGGAAGACATGGAGAAGGGAAACAGTTACCCCGTTTACTCTTCTTCCTCTTACCTCCCCACGCCCTTTATTGCCTGTCCCATTCTGTCATCATAGAGCTCACCACAAACCAATATGAAAACAAAGCCAAGGGGCAGATCTGAAATTTTGATGTCGGAAGAAGAGCATTAGGTCACTTCAATGGAACCACAGTGATTACTGGCAGTGGAATGAGGAAGGAGAAGAAACTCTAAGTAACAATAAGAATGAAAGAGAATTTTCTGCATCCAAATTCAGCCAAAGTAGCAATTCCAGTTAGGTGTACATGCGATGAAGATAGCTTTCTTCATTTACAGAGGGTACTTAATCAATGGTGCTTAACTTAAAATGCACAGTTGGGCTTTAAGAACCTTAAAAAATCCCTAAAGTTGTAATATATACAAAATTGTGTGCCTGGAGATTTTCTGAGTCTAAGATCCGTATGTTCAACAATTTTTTAAAGGAATGGGTGGTCCAAAGAATTTAAATGCTGCTGCTCTAGGGTAGAAGTATTATCCTGTATTAGTGCTTTACCATATATAAAAATATGAATCTTAAGAAACTTAGCAAAGCATACATTCTCCATTAAATATGGCACTAAGTTTCTTATATTTAACATTTAAAAGATTATGGTAATTAAAGTTAACTCTTTCTTTTAATATGTGTTAGTAATCGACTAAATGGATGTTTAAAAAAAAAAAATTCTGGCTGGCCACGGTGCCTATAATCCCAACACTTTGGGACCCTGATCACTTGAGACCAGAAGTTCAAGACCAGCCTGGCCAACATGGCGAAACCCCATCTCTACTCAAAAAACAAAAATTAGCTGGGCGTGGGTGGCACGCATCTGTAATCCCAGCTGAGGCATGAGAATCGCTTGAACTTGGGAAGCAGAGATTGCAGTGAGCTGAGATTGCACCACTACACTTCAGCCTGGGCAACAGGGTGAGACCCTGTCTCAAAAAAAAAAAAGAAAAGGAATACTCTTCAATATTTATTATTAAATAAGAAAGACAAGTCACAGAATAATGAAAATTGAATCATCCCACTTACATAAACAAAAGACCATATTTACATGTGTTTAAATGTTTATTTTCTCCCTCTTTCACTCAGAAAATGGAAGTATAATATTACATTTCAAAGCAGACCCAATTCCAGCCATTTCTAAATGTCTTCTCTTTATATCTTTAAATATATTTCTATACTACATTTTTGGTACCATACAGGATCTAAAATTTCCCAGAATTCTGTAATGCCAATCATAAGGTTCAAGGCTTTTTATTGTTTGCTTGCTTAGAGATAGTGGTGTAAGTTCAATACTACATTTGAGCTGACTGGAAGAATTTGATGGTTCTTCAGGGATGTAAGTTTGTTAAGGGTATGAATAGGATACTTTTATTTAACTAAAGATGGATTTTATTTTTATTATTTAACATTTTAAAATTGTATTTATTTTTGTCTAGGTAGCATGTTCACATAGTTCTCAATTCAAAATGAACAAAAAGATATACAGTAAAAAGTCTCCTGGCCAGGTGTGGTGGCTCACACCTGTAATCCCAGCACTTTAGGAGGCTGAAGTGGGTGGATTGCCTGAGGTGGGGAGTTCAAGACCACTCATGGCAAAACCCTGTCTCTAGTAAAAATACAAAAATTCGCTGGGTGTGGTGGACATGGCTGTAATCCCAACTACTCAGGAGGCTGAGGCAGGAGAATAGTTTGAACCTAGGAGGCGGAGATTTCAGTGAGCCAAGATTGCACCACTGCACTCCAGCCTGGGTGACAGAGTGAGACTCCATTTCAAAAAAAAAAAAAAAGAAAGAAAGAAAGAAAAAGAAAATAAAAGTTTCCCTCCTCTGGCTCCCAGCTTCCCTCCCCAGATGCAACCTATGTTCACAGTTCTACTTACAAAAACATTTCCTAAATTTTGCTAATAAAGCATTATATATTAAAGTGATACAAGCTTCACACTGAACTCTTTTAGCTAAAGTTTTAAACTGCTAATTCTATAAATAGAAAGTAGGGGTAAAAGAGGTTATTCAATGAAACCAACCTGAGCAAGGTGGCAAGACCCCATTTCTGCAAAAATATTTCAAAAATTAGTCGGGTGTGGTAGTGCACACCTGTAATCCCAGCTACTTGCAAGGCTGAGGTGGGAGGATTGCTTGAACCCAGACTGTGCAAGAGAGTGAGACCCTGTCTTAAAAAAAGAGAAGTTTATTCAAGAGAGACAGGGCAGCAGTCACAAGACTGGTCAACACACAGAATTTAATTTAAAACTCTCAAGTTCCATAAAATTTTACTAATTGTACTCTTCATACCTCATTCTTTGAGGCCTGGGATATTCTCCAAATGTCCCAGGCCTCAAAGAATGATACCAGCTCTAACATGCTTGCCTATCTCAGGTTACCAAAGGCTGCTTTTCTTTGTAGTGTAAGTTCAATACTAATATTTGAGCTGACTGGAAGAATCTGATGGCTTTTCAGGGATGTAAGTTTGTTAAGGGTGGAATAAAGTCATGCTACCGCTTTACTGAATAATTAGATATGTACACATTTAAATAGTACCTTTCCTACTCAACTATGTTTAACCATGTTACTTTGCGCAAGTTAGTTTGCCTTGAAAGAGTTGGAAGATGCCAGAGTAAGGGAGGGAATGAATCCATGAAATGTGTCTCTTCAGCATCTCTAAATTTTGGTAAAACTTAGAAATATCATAATGTGAACCCAAAACTTTAGTAAAGTTCAAAAACTTGGCAAGTAAGCGGTTTTTCTTTCTAAAAAGGTACAAGTACATATTATGTCTCATGAAATAAATTCAAAATATTTGGCTTACTTATTGTGTTCATGTTTTTGTGTGCTTACAAGGTTTTGCTTGTGTGAAAAAGAGGGAGAGACACTAGATAAATACAGAGCTTATCTACTGTTAAGTATATTCTTTAAATAGTCAATACTTTTTCCAGCTTCTCTGTATATTATACCTTTCTTTTAATGGTAATACAGACACATTTGGAAAAGAAATGGAAACAGGGGCGATATACAAATAGTGGGAAAAGAACATTGCATTAACTTTTCCTTCTTTGGAAAAGAACTCTTATAGAAACCATAATCAATATTTCCTAGGGCATATAGTTCCAATTCTATTAATACAGGAGTCAGTCCTGACCATTCATTGCTGATGCTGTTGCAGTTCACTGTGTTCCTATAAACCATGGCATGAGGCACTGCAAAAGCATATGTTTTTGTACAAGAGGCAGAGGTGCTATCACTTTTGCCTCTTTCGTTTTAACCTGTGTTATTGTGGAAATGATTGCTTAAGTTTTGTCCACTGTTTTCACCCAGTGCTTAGAATAGTATCTGATATAATACATAGTAGGCTGTACATAAATAGGTGTTAAATAAATGAATTGATAAAGGTTTGAGAGGTAAAGTATGGAAATTAACAAGACGGTATATGATTGTCTGCAATTCATAGCAAGGTACTGAGATGCATTTCAGGGATCCATTCCCTCCCTTACTATGGCATTTCCCATTTTTCTCTACTTTCAAGGCAAAGCAATCCCCAGTATTCTAAGCCTTTCCCCTGACCAACATCAAGGTTTTTAGTTGCAAGCAGCAGAAACAAAGCCTAGATAATTTAAGGAGAAAATAAATATTGAGAAGCTATTGAGTAATTTTCAGGAGATTGGAAAATCAATCTTAGAGATTATACAGCCAGAAACAACATCTAAAGCATGCCCCAGAACTAATCTGGGAAGGCCACATCTGCAGGCAACACTGAGCCCTCAAAGCAGACATTGGGCATGCTGCCCGCCCTGCTGCCAGGCCAGGAATGCTTCAGAAATGCCATTGCCCAGAGACTTTGCTGTGCTTCTCTGCCTTATTGGCTTTTAATTCAAAGTGGGAGTAGATAGGTAAGTCTGATTGGGAGCACCTTGTCACAAGTCCATGCTCTACTGCAAAAGGGCAACTATCCAGCCGGTTGTGCTTTCCACAGCATGAAGAAGGCTCAGCCTCCCTAGGACTCCTTCTGGTTTCCCTACCTCCTTCTATAATCAGACTGGTGCCAACCAAGTGCTGGGGTCAAAACATAGTTAATCCCCCCGACATCCCTGGAATGTTGTGAAAAGCTGGTTATTATTTTTTTTCTTCTTTCGAGACACAGTCTCACTCTGTTGCCCAGGTTGGAGTGCAGTGGCACAATCTCGGCTCACTGCAACCTCTGCCTCCCAGGTTCAAGTGATTCTCCTGCCTCAGCCTCCCAAGTAGCTGAGATTACAGGTGTGTGCCACCATGCCTGGCTAATTTTTGTCTTTTTAGTAGAGACAGAGTTTCATTGTGTTAGCCAGGATGGTCTTGATCTCCTGATCTCGTGATCCACCCACCTCCGCCTCCCAAAAGGCTGAGATTACAGGCATGACCCACCACACCCGGCTGATAAAAAGCTGTTTTATGCTGAGAGACTGAGTTAACTGTAGTACCACTGAGTAGGTGTCTATTAGATAAGTTAGAGAAGTTTGTACTATCTTGACAAGTCTAAAATTGATTCAAAATGATATACATTTTAGCTTTCAAAAGATACTGTTAACATATAAACACCAAAATCCAGGAAATATATATGTGGTTTCACATTTAACCATTTTTATACACAAAAGCATGTATAAACATGTTTCTTTAAAATTTACACATGAAAGCATGTTTCTTAAAAATGGCTCTCTTTTCTAAGATGAGTCATAACAAAAGGAATGAAAAGAATCTGGTGAAGAAAGATATTCTAATTCAGTGTCCAAGACTCCAAGGATAATCTCTCCAGGAAGACTACCACCCAAGAGGAGAAGTTTATGAAGATATCTCACTGGAATTCATTCAGTTCAACAAAAACAAATATTATTTCCCCTTTTAGTTCACTTTGAAATAGTTGGGGCAAGCTTTTGCTTGCTTAGTGCTGCAATTTCAAAACAGCAAAATATTTTTAAAAAGCAGAACTTGAGAAAAAAATATAGCAGTATATTCAAAACTTTCATTAACTTGTTTTCTTTCAGTCAGTTCTGTTTAACGTTTCCTTTTTTATTGTTAAAGTGCATGTATGAATTTACAGTAAGTTTACATTTGTTTTTTGAAGGTAAGCATGGAATGATTCTCATGAAATAGAATGTATTTGTTTTTACTGAAAAGTAAGATACTTTGTGTATATCTCCTGTGTTGGTTTGTTTGTGTCTCAG
This sequence comes from Aotus nancymaae, assembly GCF_030222135.1. NCBI lineage: Eukaryota > Metazoa > Chordata > Mammalia > Primates > Aotidae > Aotus > Aotus nancymaae. Next base: position 43,266,244 of record NW_026988431.1, on the reverse strand, counting down.
TTTGTTCACAAAGGGAAAAGTCTAATTTTATACATGGCCAAAAGTGATTTGTGTATGGTATTATTTATTTAATAGCATCTGACTTCCTTGGGTGTGACTGACCAGCCTTCTCTGATTCAGAATACATGGGGAGAAGCATCATATATAGAAAGAAGTAGAGAGATACCTTCTCTTATGTGGATAAGGTGGGTTAGCAAGTTGCTATTAATTGACATCTACCTACTCCCTCATCATACAACCAAATGAGGAAGTATTGACAACTAATGTGCCTCACTAGAACTCCAAATGGGTTTTCCCATAAAAACAAGGTTTATAAAAAGGTGACTATGTACAGTTAAAAGATTGCAGTGAGAACTATGATCCAGATACATTATGGATTAAAAAGGCCTGGGATGTCATTCAACATTTATTATTTATTTACAAGATAAAAAGTTCCTGAGTGCTAAAAAAAAAAAAAAAATGAACAGAACTCTGCAGGTGTTAATTTTCTTGAGACTTAAGAACCTTGCTTCATTAATAATTAATAATATTTTCTTCCTTGCACTGTTTATTTTCATCTAAAGAGTGCCAGATCAGCTGGGCACAAAGGCTCACTCCTGTAATCCCAATACTTTGGGAGGCTGAGGTAGATGGATTGCTTGAGGCCAGGGGGTCCAGACAGCCTGGGCAACACAGCTAGGCCCTGTCTCTACAAATAAGAATTTAAAAAGTAGCTGAGTGTGGTGACGAGTACCTGTACTTGGGAGGCTGAGGCGGGAGGGTTACTTGATTACTTGAGCCTGGGAGTTTGATGTTACTGTGAGCTCTGATAATGCCACTGCACTTCAGCCTGGGCAACAGAGTGAGACCCTGTCTCAAAAAAAAAAAAAAAGATTGCCAGATATTTTGCAATTCTCCCTTATTACTTGTTCCAGAGTCTGTTATATGTATACTAGGTTACAGATTCTTATCTTTATAGATATAAATATGTAATTATTCATATTCTGAGAAGCTTCTTTTTAACTTATTTTTCTAACCTCATATAGCTAGTTAACTTAAAAGTGACTTGAGAGCTGGTATGGAGGTGCATTCTTTCCCCAACTACTCAGGAGGTGGGAGGACTGCTTGAGCCCAGAAGTTCAAGACCAGCCTGGGCAACATAGGGAGCCCTAGACTCTAAAAAAAAAAAAAAAAAAAAAAAAATGTTTTTAAAGAGTGACTTGGGCATCTGCTATTTTGTTTGTATGTTATTCTATTTGTTTTGTTGTTTGCATTTAATTTGCTATTTGCATTTAATTCTAAATATAAATTAGGAATTTTTAAAGAAATTAAAAACTGCTATTACATAAAATACAATTTTTCTCTCTTTCCCACTATCTTTTTATTCAGTTTTCATAGGAATTTCTGCCTGCCCATAAATATTATCTAGATTAGCTTGAACAGACATTTGCCTTATGGAACCATAGGCAAGCATGGCATGGTAAAAGGGAAAGGGCGAATCCTGTGTACTTTAAATTTGTATTGCTTGGGTTTATGAGAAACTATCATCAAAAATTTTTCTAAGCACGTTAGTCTCCGTGGGCAACTCAGCCTGCTCATCTGGTTTTATGTGCAGTCAGAGAAGAACCGAACCTGTTCCTATTCACATCAATCACTGCTATGGGCCCTAGATCAAAGTATTGTAGCCTTAAATTTCATCAGTAACATCACTCCTCAAAGTCTTTTTCAAAAAGGTCTCCATGTTGACTATGTTACTGCAATATGTTATGTGGGAGAAGGGAATGAATTTAATGTATTATGAGTCTGCAGGAGGGAGGGGTCCCTGGAGAAACCAGAGAGGGATTCTGATGAAAGAAAAAAGGGAAGGAAACAAAGGAGGGGCAAACCAGCATTGACAGGTTGGAGCCTCCTGGAGAACCCGGAGGCAAGATACCAGGTTCTGAGAGAGTCCCGCATTCGTGGGCATTCTGTGGCAGCACCATGCACTGGTATCTGCCAACCTAACAACAGGCCGTTGCAGAAAAATATTATTGTCCTGAATCTGCTAAAGAGGAAGTAAAGTCAGTTTCATTTTTCATTAGAAAAGTGGAAATGATAATAATCTTTTCCTCCCCACCTGCTTCCCGTTTTTCCTATTTGCTATATTTTGAGTTTGGGTTTGGTTTGTTTAAACTGTTGTTAACAGAAGGATTAATATTTTTCTCAAACTTTCCATGTTAATTCTACTTCAGATAATCTGAGTTCTACTTGCTTTCCTACTTGTATTATGAAACGAAAGAAACAAAAGAAATTTTTCTAAACCTATATTCAGTATTTCCCTTTTTAAATAATAAGAGTACGCTGGGTGCAGTGGCTCGCACCTATAATCTCAACACTACGGGAAGCCAAGTTGGGAAGATCGTTTTAAAAAAAAAGAAAAAAAGAAAGAAAAGAAAAAAAGATAAATAATAAAAGTAAATATATGAGGCTTTTTTTTTTTTGAGACAGAGTCTCTATCTGTCGCCAGGCTGAAGTGCAGTGGCGCAATCTTGGCTCACTGAAATCTCCACCTCCCATGTTCAAGCGATTCTCCTGCCTCAGCCTCCTGAGTAGCTGGGATTACAGGTGCACACCACCACACCCATTTCACCATGTTGGCCAGGATGATCTTGATCTCTTGACCTCATGATATGCCCGCCTCGGCCTCCCAAACTGCTGGGGTTACAGGCGTGAGCCACCGTGCCCGGCCTGTATGTGACTTTTTAAAAAGTCAAATCATACAGACAATGAAAAGCACAAAATGATAAGCAAACACTCCCCTCTCAACTCAGTTCTACTTGCTAGAAATAACCTCTCAGAAAAAAATTTTTTAATTGACTGAAGATTTCAAATCCACAGTATTCCAAATTAAAGTGCTGCATAATAGAGAAATGTTTTCTAAACTAACACATCCATAAGCACAGGATGGATATAAATTATTAACACTCTCATGTATCTGGGTCTGTAGACTAAGAAGTACAAAGGATCTCAAAGCCCTGCCAAGTCTCCTTCACTTCACTCAAATGGAAGGACCTGTTAATATCTCAGGACTTAAGAGCTAGACTCAGACCAGAAGGCAGAGAACTTAACTGACTATTGCTTTCACTTTAGCACCCATGTCATGGAGCTAGAGGTGCTCACAGCTACCCCCGAAATGCTTGGCCCTCATCCTAATCTCCAGACAATAAGTTCCCTCCTTTTCTCTCCCTTTAGGAAGAAGACAAGCCTACTCTATACATATTCAATGCTGTAACCCAAGACACAATGCCAATAATGGAGCGCATTTCCCTTCTTGACAAAAAAGTGTCTGATCTGAGAACACTGGTAACTCTGAGATGTGGCCTCCCCGTGAGTGTCTACTGTCTCCGAACCCCAACGGGACTGGAGATGTATGATTGCAACACGCTCAAGGACTACCAGACTGATATTGGTACCGCTCAGTATATTTGATATCAGCTACCATTCAGCACTAGGGTACCTTTGATACCAGATTTTGCAGCTTTTCAAGAGAAAATGGAAATCTAGATTTTCATATATAATCTGTTAACTTTATTTACATATCCACTTTAAAACAGTTACTTGTAATCCCAGCACTTTGGGAGGCCGAGGCGGGTGGATCACGAGGTCAAGAGATTGAGACCATCCTGGTCAACATGGTGAAACCCCATCTCTACTAATATTAAAAAAAACTAGTTGGGCATGGTGGCACGTGCCTGTAATCCCAGCTACTCAGGAGGCTAAGGCAGGAGAATTGCCTGAACCCAGGAGGCGGAGGTTATGGTGAGCCGAGATCGCGCCATTGCACTCCAGCCTGGGTAACAAGAGCGAAACTCTGTCTCAAAAAAAAAAAAAAAAAAAAACCTGTTACTACATTTACATGGTTTAAATACCAAAAGTGGAAAAAGATGTGTAGTGGTAAGCCTCCCTCCCTCTCCTGGCCCTCCAAGCACTTAGTTCCCTCCCCATGGGCAACCATTATTGTTTTGAAGATTTACAATCAAAACTATTTCCAAATTAAATCTCAACAAATGAAGGCATTATTTCTAATGGAAATCTCTGTTAGTTCAGTGTAGATATAAATTATCAACATTTCATTCTTGTGTCTAGGTCTACAGACTAAGACATAAGGAGGGTCTCATAGGCATGTCAAATCTTATTCTCAAAGCAGATTCATTAATATCCTCAAGGGGGGAAAAGCAAAACTTAGACCACTTCATCTTTTTCTCTTTCAAAATACACTTCAAGCATGTATAAATGCAAGTTGAAGTACCTATTCCCCCCTACCTTTTTTTTTTTTTTTTTGAGACAGAGTCTCGCTCTCTTGCCAGGCTGAAGTGCAGTGGTGCAATCTCAGCTCACTGTAACCTCTGCCTCCTGGGTTCAATCAATTCTCCTGCCTCGGCCTCCCAAGTAGCTGGGACTACAGGCATGTGCCACCATGCCCAGCTCATTTTTGTATTTTTAGTAGAGACGGGATTTTGCCATGTTGGCCAGGATGGTATCCATCCTTGTGATCCGCCCACCTCAGCCTTCCAAAGTGCTGGGATTACAGATGTGAGCCACCACACCTGGCCCTCTTTTTCCCTTTTTAAATGCAAGGTAGCATATGATGCATGCTATTCTGAACACTGCTTTGGGCAATTTTATCTTTAAAATGTCGCTGTTCTTCACATGTACCCCAAAACCTAAAATGCAATTAAAAAAAAAAGAAAAAAAAACAAAAAACAAAAACAAACAATAATCATCATCATCATCTTTTTCCCAATGTGATACAATGCTGTACTGGCTGAAAATCTGCCTTAGTGGAATGGTGTTTATCCCTGATAGAAATTACAATCTCTCTTTAAATACTATACCTTGGCTGGGCATAGTGACTAGTGATTCATCTGTAATGCTAGCACTTTTGGAGGCCAAGGGAGGGGGATCACCTGAGCTCATTAGTTCAAGACCAGCTTAGGCAACATAGTGAGACCCTCATCTCCACAAAAAAAAAAAATAGCTAGGTGTGGTGGTGCACACCTGTAGTCCCAGCTGCTTGGGAAGCTGAGGTAGGAGAATCACTTGGGCCAGGAGGTTAAGGCTGCAGTGAGCTGTGATCACACCACTGCACCCCAGCCTGGGTGACACCAAGACCCTGTCTCAAAAAAAAAAAAAAAATCTGTACTTTCAGGTAATATCTGCTGTAGCCAAACATCAATTTAAAAAAGGCTTTCAGATTTGTTTTAAGCATGTTAAAAAATGGTTCAACAATACGGAGATTAACACGGCCCCTAAGTGACAATGACATACAAGTTCGTGAAGGATTTCGTATTTTTTAAATGGTTGGAACCTTATAGAAATTATTACTTGAAGTATATAAATCCTTGCTGACAATCAGTACATCCTTAGGTAACATTGTGTTATAACATTGCAATGAAATTTGAGTTCTCCCAACATATACATAGGGCTTTGTAGGTGTCCTTAGTTAAGTAGTTTTGCTTTATATAACTGCTAAATTTGCATTTATTGATACTTCTACTGTTATATTTGTTTGGCATTATTCTTTTCTGTTATTTTAAATTAAGGCTCTCAAAACTTTGACATAATTTTTTTTCCTTGTTTTTGATCTGGGGAAGTGAAGTTCTACAATTCGTCCTCAGAGTACTTTGCTATAATGCACACATCTGCTCTGCATGCTTGCAGGAGGGTGAGCCCTGCTTAGAACATGATGAAGGCTTACATAAGGAAGGGCACACAGTGGCATTTGTCCCCAAGCAACTGATAATCTAGTTATTTAATGAAGTACCGCAGGATGAAACAAAACTAGAATAAACTCTGGATGACTATTCTTCAGGCCTATACTGCTCAGATTATGATGTGATGTGTTAAGCTGGAAGATACTTTGAATTGACCCAACATCAACTTTTACAGATTTGAAAAAAAAAAAGCAAATCTTCTGAATGATTAAATGTCTTGCTCAGTGTGTGTCAAGGACAGCATACCTATTCCTTAAAATGACCCTCTAGGAGTAGGAACTTTAGGAAATGAGGGTGTTCAGATATAAGGTTAAGGGTCTGAGCATGACCTGAGTAGGCTGCTTTGGCCACCATGAGAACACAGAACATCAGAGGAGAAGCAAGGAAAGAAGGACCTCAAAGGGAAGGGAAGAAGGGCCCTTTGGCTTCCTTCATATGCTTCATACCTTTGCCTAAAGCATAACTAATATCCCTTAAGCAGCCAGCTCACCTTTTTTTAAACTAGAAGGTAAAAAGAGTCCTTGATCAGCTTCTCTTACAGGATTTCTCTTTCTAGTCAACAAGTCATCCCTGCTGCTATCAGGAGTTGAACCTTTGTCCCTTTTCCAAAGGCAGTGGAAAATCAGAAGTGTTTAGAGAAGTGGTCAAGTCCAGGTTGAAAATCAAAGATTTAAGTAGCTCAATCACTGCACATACTGTCTTACACAAATATTTACAAAGCTGCCTCTGCACTCTGGGTGTTTACAGTAAAGTGATAGAAATGAGATGTATTCACACTCAGTTAAAATGCAATAAGTCAGCTCAATGCAGGCTGAAGGCAGGTAAGGAAGGCATTCTGGAGAATATGTGGCTGGAGCACACAAAAGTGTGGGAACTATGGATCATTTGAGAGGAGGAAGGGAAGACAGTCCAGGCTTCCAGGCCAGGAGAAAAGCACGAGTCACAGGTTCATAAGCATGGGCTTATCCCAGGAAAGGACAGAAAGCAGGAGACTGTTCTGGAGAGTGAAGGAGCCTTGCTGAGCGCACTAGGAAATACAGCTGAGGGCAGAAGGAGGAGGGTCTTAAGGTGAGGGGACAGAGTGCAGGTTTGCTGTGGCTGTAGCCAGAGCCATGCACCTTCTGAACAGGAATGTTTTAAGTGAGGTTTAATCTGGTAGCAAGCAAGATGAAATACAGAAAGGAGTGAGGAAAGCCTGCAGGGAGAGTGGTACACTAACTGGATGTTTGATAATCCCAGTATTAAGTAATTCCACTAGCAATGGAAGAGACAAATCTGAGAAACACAGAAGACAGAACAGGACAGAACATCATGCTAGATCACTTTTTTTTTTTTGAGACAGGGTCTCACTCTATCACCCAGGCTGGAGTGCAATGGCACAACCTCAGCTCACTGCAACCGCTGCCTCCTGGATCCAAGCGATTCTCCCACCTCAGCCTCCCAAGTAGCTGGGATTAAAGGCATATCCCACCATGCCTGGCTAATTTTGTTTTTTTTGAGATGGGGTCTAGCTCTGTTGCCCAGGCTGGAGTACAGTGGCATGATCTTGGCTCACTCTAACTTCTGCCTCCCAGGTTCAAGCAGTTCTCCTGCTTCAGCCTCTTGAGTAGCTGAGATTACAGCCACTCACCACCAAGCACAGCTAATCTTTGTATTTTTCATAGAGATGGGGTTTCACCATGTTGACAGGCTGGTCTAGAACTCCTGACCTCATGATCTACCTGCCTCAGCCTCCCAAAGTGCTGGGATTACAAGCATGAGCCACCACACCCAGCAAAATTTTTTTAAATTTCTTTTTAATAGAAACAATGTTTCACCATGTTGGCCACACTGGTCTCAAACTCCTGACCTCAAGTGAGGAGTTTCACCTTGGCCTCTTAAAGTGCTGGGGTTTTAGGCATGAGCCACCACTCCCAACCCTAGATCACATTTAAGTAGAGGAAAGAACCAAAGCTCTCACACTAGGACAGTGGTGGGGAAATTGATGAAAGGAGTTCTGGGTTTTAAGATTTAGATATGAGGAAACTCAGAGAGTACTTTTTAAAATAAAGTTACTCAGCTGGTCAGTTAGTGGCAAAGCTGTAAGTACACCTGAAGTCTTCTAATTCTCCTTCACTACTAACAAGGAGCTAGTGCTTGAGTGACAGTTTGGGTTAGCAGGTACTGATCCTGCCCATGTAGGTGGAGATCGAGCCAGGTGAGGAGTGCATTCTTCAGAGAGTAAATACAGAGAAGAACGTATTAAGGGCCAGTGGTTGGCACTCAGGACATGCTGAGGTCAGAGCAAACACAAAGAAAAGTCAGAAAACGAGGCCTGGAAAGCTGTCACAGTCAGGAGAACTGGAACTCTGTATTGTAACAGATGATGAGACTGTTTTCAAGATGCTGGTAAAAGTCCAAAGACAATTCTTAGAAAAAATAGCTTTGGATTTGGTTTAAGGGTCTTTGGTGGGCTCAGAGAAAGCAGTTTTAATAAAGGAGATGGAGAAAGATTTCAGGGATTAAGAAGATAAGTAATGAGGGTATAAGGGGATTCTGGTGGTAGAACATATAATGACTAACTTATCACGAATCTATCATGCTAAATATATCTTAATATGTATGATTTTCTGACTTGAGGCTTAGTGGCACATCATATAGGTCCAATACACACATATACATGCACTCACGCACGCGCGCACACACACACACCCACACACACACACACACACACACACCCCTTGTCTTACATCAACCTATATGGTACCAAATATTCAGTTTAGCCCTGCTTCTAGGTCTGAAATCTCTGCCCTGGCCTTTGCTTTCCTCTTGCTTATCTACATACTTATCTGCTTGTTATTCTGTTTATATTTCACATATGTTCATAAACTGGCATTCATCCTTTTTGCAACAAGGAGTACCTAAACAAATAAGTGAACGAATTAATGTCTTTTCTTTACAGATTATACCAATCGGTACTCTTCATTATAAATGCCTCATGGGATATATTCATGGCTGCCTGGGCACATTGCTTCTGAGAAACCATTCAGGGGCAGGGTTGTGTCAGCTTAGATCCTGAAATGTGAGCTGGCTCCAGGGTCCTTTTACCAACCTTTAGGCCCATGGAGACCTAAGGTGTCATTTTAATTCCTTTTATTGATGAGAAAACTGAGGTTTGGAAAAGTTAAGTGATCTGATCAAGGTCACACTGCTAATAAATGGTAATCATATACCCAGGATTGGGTTCCTTCCAACAATTTATACTGCCAAACCAGTATGCCTTTATTGATACTCTGATCAATGTTTTATTTTGTTTCCTGCATCAGAGGAAGCTCAAAACAGAGAAACAATTTTCCATATTCAGGAAGAAAAAGTCCAAATCAGATAGGCATATATTGACTCTTGGGGTATGAATGAGGAATCCGGAAACTTGGGAGTCAGAGGCCACATGTGGAGCGGTTGAGGATGATTGCCTAAATAGGCACTGTTGCTCTCATCTGCTGTCCTGTGTGGCCTGGACACAGTAGATATGTTTGCAAGCACAGAATGGGCAGATCTAGGTTTTGTAAAGTTAATACAATTTTGTGGGTCCTCTTTTAAAAAATTCAAAACTAAGACAAGAGAATTAGAAGGCTCTGTAGAAGGCAGTGAGGGGCCCTAAAGCTTATTAGTTTTCCTCTCTCTTCAGTAACAGGTTTTAGTTGCATTTTTTTTTTTGGAACAACATAGCATTTTTCAAGTAAATTTCTATTTCCCAACAGAATTCCTAGCTTATGAAAGAATTTAATATCTGGCAAAGAAGGCATTACAAAGCAACAGGGGTAAAAGGATTATCCAATAAACAGTCCTAGCTGATTTGCTTAGAAATTCTCTGGATATTCAAAAGCTGAGCATTATCAGGACTGTTTCATTGCACCGAACTGTACTGATGGTTATAACACCTGTAATATTTGCTACTAGACAAGGAATTAAAGTGAAACAAAATATAGGACCAGATGGAGATGCCCCACCAATGTTAAGAAGATTTAAATTGTACAGCCTTCTCTGTAGTTTTCAGAATCAGGTCTCATTCAGCAGTAGGCAGGCTGGGCTAGAGATAGCTGAGACTCTGAGGGTAGGCAAACCTCCAGAGAACAGGTAGGCCAGGAAAATCCCATCTATAGACATTCAGCAGGGGGAGGTTAGCTTCAAATAAGTCTTTCTGGTGGAAGTACTGGAATAGGCAGGTCAGTCTGCAACTGTCAGTTGGTAAGGCCAAGGAAGACAGAGGGTGACCCTCAGGGAGATCCAGCAGGGACCTGGTGAGTGAACCAGAGCACCAAGGTAGTGAATGAATGAATGAATGAATGACACAAGAGGCAGGAAGCTAGATAAGCTGATGTTGACATCAGATGCTCTGACAACATGTGACAGAAATCTAACCCCAGAGATTAGGGTTCAGAGTAGGAAATTCAGAAATGGAAAATTACTCTTAAAACCCAAAAGGTGGAGTAGAATATTGAGATTCACAATATAGGGCACAAAGTGAGGACTTGCTTAGAAGTGACTAGAATATCTGACCAACAGAAGTGCCTAGAATATCTGAGCAGGATGAACAGGAACACCAACTTCCTATGAACCCTCTAAGTCACTACATCTTTTTTTTAGTTTTTGTAGAAATGGGGTCTCGCTGTGTTGCTCAGGCTGGCAAACACCTGGCCTCAAACAATCTTCCCGCCCAAAGTTCTGGAATACAGGTGTGAGCCACTACACTGGGCCCCTGGCCTAAATCTTAATAAATTCCCTCCTACTGGAATTAAGGTTGTTCTCTGGAGCTGGGGCTGGCTGGTCCTTCAAATGGAGACTGTGTAGCCTCAGCTGTGGTGGACTAAGGAGGCTGGGGTACAGGGCCAGGCAAAGCTTTCTATTGCTCACTTGGGAGTGATTTTCACAATCAACTAAAAACATAGATCATTTCATCAGGAGATAAAATAAATGCACTTGGAGTGGTGTTTAAAGTCCTTCGTTTCCAGTGCATGAGAATGAAACATTTTATGAGAAAGTTTAAGTATAGCAAGAAGCTTTAGAGAAAATTGATCTATATTGTAGCAAGTATGGTCCATATTTTGGAAAATGTTTATCAAGATATTTCTACAGAATAGTTGCAGAGCTACTACTTTATGTTTACAGAATAATTCCATTCTCCAGCAAGAAGAGTAAACTCTCCTCGCAGAGGCCCAGGTTATGAGGGTTGAGGCAGGTGAGGGGGATGAGGGTAGTGATGCAGGTCAGGCTCTAAGAGTAAACAAGTATGCAAATAGGAATCAACTCACAAAGTCCAAAGTCAAGAAATCCAAACCAAAGTAAGGAGTAGCAGGGGAAGAGCCCCATTTCAAGATTACAGGTTATAACATAGACTGTCCAGTAAGGAAGGGACTGGCAGGGAGATATCCTTTGTTGTGTGTGTGTGTAGAGAGGAGACAAGAAAGAAAAGAGAGGAGAAGCAGAAAGGAAAGAAAAATGCAACTGAAAGGAGGAGACTCTCTAGGCATTAGAAGGAATCCTAAAGATGGCTGGGCGCAGTGGCTCACGCCTGTAATCCCTGCACTTTGGGAAGCTGAGACAATGGGTGGATCACCTGAGGTAGGAGTTTGAGACCAGCCTGGCCAACATGGTGAAAACCCATCTCTACTACAAATACAAAAATTAGCTGGGTGTGGTGGCTCATGCCTGTAATCCCAGCTACTCGGGAGGCTGAGGCAGGAGAATCGCTTGAACCCTGAAGGCGGAGGTTGCAGTTAGCTGAGATTACACCACTGTACTCCAGCCTGGGTGACAGAGCATGACTCCATCTCAAAAAAAAGGAAGAAGTTAAAGTCATGGGATATAAAATAATGAAGGGGAGGAGGTAGTGATGGCAGAGACTGCTTTAGCTATGGTTGACGAGAAAGCTAAATTAAAAGGACCCAGTCCTGTGAAAATGTAAATGAAGACCTTTTTTTTACTTTTGAGACGGAGTTTCACTCTTGTTGCCCAGGCTGGAGTGCAATGGTACAACCTCGGCTCACTGCAACCTCTGCCTCCTGGGTTCAAGTGATTCTCCTGCCTCGGCCTCCCGAGTAACAGATTACAGTGCCCAGCACCACGCCCAGCTAATTTTTTGTATTTTTAGTAGAGACAGGGTTTCATCATGTTGGCCAGCTGGTCTTGAACTCCTGACCTCAGGTGATCCACCTGCCTTGGCCTCCCAAAGTGCTGGGATTACAGGCATGAGCCACCACGCCCATCCGATGAAGACCCTTTCAAGCAAAAAATTGTAAGTAACTAGGTCCTGAGATGGGAGCAGACTTGGTGTGAGGACAGGTGAAAGGTCAAGGTGGCAGTAATAAATGAATGAGGCAGAGTGAAGAGAGGTAAGAGAGCTAGGTTGAACCACATAAGGAGAAGACTAGGTTTAATTTTCAGGGGAATGTGTGTAGAGTGAGAAGACCAGAAGGCTGAGGAAAGATTCCTGGAAAACACCAGCCTGAAGGATAAAGGGGATGTGGTATCACAGAAAGGGTAGACTTTTGAGGAGCAAGTGATAAACTCACCAGCAGTGAATTACTTTTATGTTTATAACAGAGAACAGCTCCTGGCTCCTGTTTCATAAAGGATAGAACAAGCAAATTAGTTGGTGAGTATCATTCCACTCCCTTACAGCCCACTCATAAGCTAAAGGCCCCAGAAGACCATTTGTCCTGCCACAGGTTCCTTAGTTTCCTCTTCCAATATAACGGCTTTAGTTTAAATGGTAATGTAGACAGCAGCACTGAATCAATTTCCACAAGATTGTTTTAAGATAGCTACAAAAAAAATTTCAGTGCTATATGTAATCATTGAGCAGATGAGAAAATGGTAATGCACAGATGCTAAACAGTTTTTCCAGGCCAACAAAGAAAGATCTGTGCTAAAAATAGCATCCCTGTCTCCTTGTTCCAAGGTTATTTTTCATTTTGCACCTAGCTCAGGCCTCTGTTTGGGAAAGCTATCGTTAGAAATTTTATGGATTGCCAAACCATACTGCTGGACTGGAACCATAAGCCACTTCTCTTGATCCACAGGCACAACACTTCGTTTGGACGTCTGGGATGGATGGAAGGAATTTCTGATAGGTTGCCTACTTGGACAAAAACTCAAAGTCCAACGCTATTTATCAAAAGAAGGACCAGTACTCAAGTATGAGAGATTAATGTTAAATTAACTTAGCAAGTGCTGTAATTTTTCACTAAACTTACATCAGACCTTGAGCCTGCAATTAACTGTACAGCTAGGGTACTGCTCTCTGCCAATTCCACTTACCATGTCTCAACCAAATATTATTATTGACATATTTGCTGGAACAAAACAGCAGGGATGCCATCAGGACTCATAGTCTTATGATTCAGGTAGACTTCCCTCAGGAAATACTAACTACAGTTAACCTTTAACAATGCAGGGAGGCCGGGTGCGGTGGCTCACGCCTGTAATCCCAGCACTTTGGGAGGCCAAGGCGGGTGGATCACGAGGTCAAGAGATCAAGACGATCCTGGTCAACATGGTGAAACCCCATCTCTACTAAAAATAAAAAAAATTAGCTGGGCATGGTGGCGCGTGCCTGTAATCCTAGCTACTCAGGAGGCTGAGGCAGGAGAATTGCCTGAATCCAGGAGGCGGAGGTTTCGGTGAGCTGAGATCATGCCATTGCACTCCAGCCTGGGTAACAAGAGCGAAACTCCGTCTCAAAAAAAAAAACAACAATGCAGGGGTTAGGGATGCCAACTCCCCACACAGTTGAAAATTCACATATAACTTTTGACTCTCCCAAAGCTTAGCTACTAATAGCCTACCATTGACCAGAAGCCTTACTGATAACAGTCAATTAACACACGTTGTGTATGTTATATGTATTATATACCATATTCTTACAATAAAGTAAGCTAAGAAAAGAAAACATTAAGAAAAATCATAAGGAAGAGAAAATGTATTTCCTAGTCATTAAGTAGATGTGGATCATTATGAAGGTCTTCAATCTTCACGTTGAATAAGGCTGAGGAGGAAAAAGAGGAGAAGGGGTTTGTCTTCTGTCTCAGGTGTGACAGAAGTGGAAGAAAATCCACGAACTGAACCCCCGCAGTTCAAATTCATGTTGTTCAAAGGTTAACTGTGATTAAATGGGTGACTTCGGTTTGGTTTAGATATGGGACTTTCAGCAACACTTTTAAAGGCTATCAGAATAAATACAGACAATCCCCAACTTATGATGGTTCAAACTTACTTAGATTTTTCAACTTACAATGGTGTAAAAGTGATATTCATTCAGTAGAGACCAAACTTGCAGTGCGCATACAACCATTCTTTTTCATTTTCAGTACAGCATTCAATAAATTACATGAGATATTCAAAACTTTATTATAAAATAGGCTTTGTGTTAGACAATTTTGCCCAACTGTAGGCTTATTAAGGTAGCCTAGGCTAAGATTTGATGTTTAGGAGATCAGGTGTATTAAGTGCATTTTAGACTTATACTTCCAACACATGATGGTTTGTATCAGGACGTAATCCTTTATTAAGTCAAAGGACGTCTGTATCTTGCCACTTTCACAGTTATTCTTTAAGAAAACACTTGTTAATTGGCTGAAAACATTGGCTATATCTTCCTAAGCTTGCAGGTAATTTTTCAAACTGCATTTATTACCAGCATTTGCACTTTTGCCATACATAAAGTGTAATGGCTATGACTGGGACAGTGGAGGAGGGTAGGTTCAGAGGGGCAGGTGGTCATTTTAATGTGTTAATACAGACATCAGCTTCTCAAATACATAAATTGCACTAACCTGTAGGTTTAATAGTATTTTAGAATAGTGCCCCCTCGTGGGTGATTTAATCATGTTTTGCAGAAGCCAACGCACCGGAAGTTCTAAGGGCTCTGTGAAGTGATGGATTAGAAGAGCAGCTTTTACAGTTTTATAAAATATTCAAATATTTTACACTTATTTCTATTGTGGGATAGTGATACTTCTTTTACCATGTTCTGCATCCAAAGAAATAGTTGTGTTGCTTTTTACTTTTAACAGTATATACTTTAGTTAATAATAGTTTAATACTTTGTGGCAGACACTGTGTATTTATTACTTCATTTTATGCTTGTAACAATTTGACGAGGTGGGCACTTTTTAATCTTATTTTACAGATAAGGAAACTAAGATCAGAAAACCTGCCCCAAGTTGTCTGGGTGCAGTGGCTCACACCTATAATCCCAGCACTTTGGGAGGCCAAGGTGGACAGATCACTTGAGGTCAGGAGTTCGAGACCAGCCTGGCCAACATAGCAAAACCCCCATGTCTACTAAAAATACAAAAATTAGCTGGGCGTGGTGGTTCGCACCTGTAATTCCAGCTACTGAGGAGGCTGAGGCAGGAGAACTGCTTCAACAAAGGAGGTGGAGGTTGCAGTGAGCCGAGATTGTGCCACTGTACTCCAGCCTGAGCACCAGAGCAAGACTGTGCCTGTGGGGGACAGAGGCAAGGAAACCTGTCCCATGTCATACAAATAGCAAGGGCAGAACTGGGTATTGAATAGTAACAATTTGACTCTAGTGTTCATGTGCTTGACCGTCTACACTTGTCTTCATCTTTAAATAAAATCTAAGCACTCACAGAATGTAAATGGTCAAACTTAAAAGCTCCTTTTATTTCCCCATGCTTGATATTTGTCCTGAGGATTTAATTTTTATAAGAAAGATGATCACTTCAAGGAAACTATTTACATGTGCATAATAGGATAATGTGTATAAGCAGAACCTGTGCAATTTAACCTGTATATCACTATCTGCCTTTTCTAAAAACATTTTAAGGTAAAAGTTAGAAGAAATAAACATTTAACTAGAATATTTCACGAGTATTTATTGTAACCACTTTTGTCTATTTGCTGATTTTCTAACCACTCCATCCCCACTTGTTTCACTCATTTAGGTATCAGAAAAGGGTAGCCCTGTACATTGCTGCTTTTTGTGGGTACACTGAACTCACTGAATGGGCCCTGAAGCAGGGTGTGCAGCCCCACGAGGCAGTCGGTGTTCACCCCTATCGAGCATGGTGCCATGAAGCCCTTCATGCAGATGTCTCTAAATGCCCCATTCATGCAGCCGCAGAAGCAGGCCAACTGTTGATTCTGAAGGCTTTTGTCAACTGCAGCGTGCTGTGCCTGGAATGCAAAAATGCAGCAGGACAAACTCCCCTGGCCATTGTGTTCAAACACAAGCATAAAGACTGTGTATTATATTTGCTGAGTAAAATGTGGTCCACGGTTCCATTTCTGAAAATTTCAGTCCCAATGAGGATTTATATTAAAATAAAACAATGGATCCTCAGAGCTCAGAGTCACAGTCTTCATAAAAGCCAATTTTGCGGAGCAAGGGTCTTTGGGGCAAAAGTTGGAGACACTGTGATGGTGGATGGTTTCACCAAGCCAAAAATGACCTCCAAGAGCTGGCATAAGGCTGGGAACAGGGACTCACAAAGCATCTTGCTCAAGCTACCATCTCTCAGCAAACAAACTGCAAGCAGCAAACCTGTCAATCCTTTGGCAATTTCACAGTCGGACACAAGAGAACAAGCCCTCAAATTTCATCCACTTCTGAATGCAAGTATATTCTCTGAATTACAAAATCATCAACCAAAAAATCATAAAAAAATTGCTGCCATAGCTAGTAAAAAAGAACAGCTCATAAAAAACACATATCTTCCCCAAGTCCCCCTCCCTCCAGTTTCAAGAGTGGGATATTCACATCCATCATTTTTCTATGCAACACCCCGTGCTGACTTTTTACTGAAGCCCTCCTTTGCATCTTTCTCAGAGCACAGTGGAAAGACTCCAAGGGAGAATGCAATCTACTGCTTAGCTGTGGCAAGGTCATGTTCTCTCCTTAAACATGCAATGGGAAACCTTTCATAAGGCTTAGGGTAACTGAAATAAAGTTGAGCTGAGCTAAAGACCAGTACAGAAAAGCAAGTAAAATAATCTAGCCTTGTTTTTTCTTTCATACATGTGTTTACTTACTATAGCCCAGTGCTGTGCCCGGCAGAACAGAAATGTGCATGAAAAGCATCTGTTTTTAAGAGGGGTGTGTGTGTGTGTGTGTGTGTGTGTGTGTGTGTGATTTTCTTTCTTGTTTTTACTTTATTCCAGGGTAAGGAATGGTCCATAATGCCCTACTATGCCACTGAAAGTAATACAAGTCGTTCCAATGCATCAATACCCAGCTTCAGGGACCTCAGCCTCATGACTAGGACAAAATGAACTGATATTACTAACCAATCCAATCTGTTCAGTACTTTATTCCTCAAACTTTCAGAAGGGAAAGAAGCACAGTAGAAAGAACTGTATCAATTAGCAAGGTCCCTTGCTGCTGCTGCTGCTGCTGCTGTTGCTGCTGCTGCTTTTCTTTTTTCTTTCTGTTTGAGACAGGGTCTCACTCTGTTGCCCAGGCTGGAGTGCAGTGGTGCTATCATGGCTCACTGCATCCTCGAATTCCTAGGCTCAAGCAATTCTCCCACCTCAGCCTTCCAAGTAGCTGGGACTACAGGCACATGCCACTATACCTGGTTAATTTTTTTTGTGTGTGTAGAGATGGGGACTCACCATGTTGCCCAGGCTGGTCTCAAACTCCTGGCTGGGCTCAAGCGATCCTCACACCTTGGCCTCCCAAAGCACTGGGATTATAGGCATGAACCACTGTGCCTAGGCTGCTACTGTTTCTTCTTCTTCTTTTTCCTCCTCTTCTTTCTCTTCTTCTTCTTCTAAAGCTAATAAAAAATTAATTGTAATTAGACGGGAAAAAGAGAAAACTGAAATACGGGAGGGAGGCATCAAATGTCTCATAGAAGACTAGATGGCAATGAAAATGGGAGGAAAGAAAGGAACATTTCAATGACAAATTGAATGATAAGGACTTAAATTGACTTACTAGGCAAGATATACAGGTGGGGTGAGATCTATATTGAACAGGGTGCTAGAATTGACATTAATATTTACAGTGAGTTAAAAGGTAATCCATAGCACATCTAAAGAGACTAAAAAATTGTACCATAATTAGATATTTCAGGTACACAACTATCTGATTAGAGCTCAGATCCCATCCATTACTTATGAGGTATTATTTGATGCAAATATTACAGTTAGAAATATAGATTTATGAGTGACTTTTCCCCTTAATATAGTGAGAAGGAAAGAAAAAACAAGGCTAGATTGTTTTACTTTTCTGTACCAGTCTTTAGCTCAGCTCAACTTTATTTCAGTTAGGTTGTTGCCACCTTGTGGTGTGAGTAATTTGGGCTGTAAAATGCAAAATTCAATATCCAATAGAGTGAGGTTGGCAATACAGGAAGACACTTAATAGCTTAATAGTCTCAATCTTTGTAATTTGTGAGATTACTCTGACTAGAATGTATAAAAAGAGATCATCAAAAATTCTAGAAATGTACTAGGAAAATTATTAATTGAAAAAACAACATAGTCCAGCTTAAAATAAGGCTGCAAACAAGAAAGGAAATATTGATTTGTTTTATCAACAGATACATGCTAAAAATGAGTTTATTTTCCAAACATTCAATAAGTGTTTACTATAGCCCAGTGCTGTGCCCAGCAGAACAGAAATGTGCATGAAAAGCATCTGTTTTTAAGGGGTGTGTGTGTGTGGTTTTAGATGAGAAAAGCTGACGGTGTCTGTTGTGTAGTGCTTTCTTGAGGAGGAATTGAGTTATGAAATATATAGTAAAATCCATAAAGACCACTAATCTCACATATATGGTTTGTTGCATTTTTATGTTTTCATATAGCCACGTAAGCACTACTCGTATCAGAAGCAAACTATTTCCAGCCCCCAAAAATTTTCCTTCATGCCCCTTGCCAGTCAATGATCCTTCATGGATGTAACTATATTATTCTCATCTCTATCACTGAAGATTAGTTTAGCCTATTCTTGAACTTCAAATAAAGGGCACATATGGCAAATATCTTTTATATTTTGCTTTTTTGTTCAACACATTGCCTGTAAGATTCATCAATGTTTTTGCATGTATTGGTTGTTCTTATTTCTATGTAGTATTCTTTTTTATGCAGTATTCCATATCTAATTTATTTATCTATTTTCCTATTGATAGGCATTTGGATTGTTTCTAATTTAGGGGCTATTTTGAATAAAAATGCATGATTATTCTTACATATGAGGTTTGGTGGACATTTGCATGCACTTCTCTTGACTCTATACCAAGAAACAGAATTGCTGGGTCATAGGATAAATTTGTTTAACTTTAGTAAACATTTCTAAACACTTTTTAAAAGAGACTACCAGTATGCTGGTTTTTTGTAGCTATATTTCATAAGGATTAGCGTTATTAAGGAGTGGCAATTTCAAGATCAAGAAAGAAATTGCTAGAGAAGACATTTTGTTAAAGAAAGGGTTATTCTGTGAAGGAAAGAAGGGAAAGAGAGAGAGGAAAGAAAGAGACAGAGAGAAAGGAAAAAAGGAAGGAAGGGAAGGGAAGGGAATGAGGGAGGGTGGGAGGGAGGGAAGGAGGGAGGTGGGGGAAGAAAAGGGTTAGTGCACAAGGGAGATCCACGGGGGAGTGGTGGTCAGTCTGACTGCACACTTACTGTGGCAGTGTTACTCCTAGCAAATTCTCTTTTCATTTCTCTTTTCCCAATATTTTTCTCTTTCCCGTATTCACACCCTCCACTTCCCATCTGTTTCTGCCCCCTTTCCATGGAATCTTTCCCAGGACCTGTTCCACCTTCCTTTGTTGGTGTGCTGTGGAAAGGAAGAGGAGATCTACAACCTCATGCCCTTGCAGTCTTCTTGATCTAGTTCAAGTTCCTCAGAGAAGTCACAAAAGCACTTATGTCTACCTGAAGTAGACAGTAGGCAGGCAGTCAGGTGGTTTGAGCACTCCTCTAAATGACCAGTGCAGCTCTTGTACCATAAAGACACAAACATGAGGAATGGATGTACACTATTTTGATGGCCACATGCACCAAGCTAGTATCATAGCCAGGAAATGGGGAAGAACCTAACATAATCCTTTATGATGCTGACCCAGGGATCAGGTGGGTAAAGTGACCATCAGATGTTCCTGTTCTATAGGAAGAGGAGTCTCCCAAACCAGACAAGTCACCTAGCATCATGTGAAAGTACTTGTTGGACAACATGTCATTCAGGAACTCTACCCTTAGATTCATAAAACTAAATCTCTCAGGGCTGACTCCAAGATGGCATTGATGCATTTGGCATATAATCAAGTGCTAATGTGGGTTTGGGTTGGTGAGTGCATGTGGCTAGTGTAGACATGACAGTCATTGAGGCCAGAAGGTCACATAGAGTATCATTCCTCAGCCTAGAAGGCAGTGTAGGCTTTACACAGGTCAAAGAATATCTGTAAGGTGTGTCTAGAAAATAGCCTTCCTTATTGCTTATTGTCCAATTCCAGAGAGGTTTATGTGACCTGGGAGTCCAGTTAAGTAAAGATTCAAATGTAGGGGATTGATCCAAAAGGCTGAGAGTTTGAGTGGACTGAGAATAGATAATAATCTCAAATGCTATGAGCTTTGATGAGCTCTGGTATTCTAGGTACAAGTACAGCTCTTCGTTTTTATTCTTTATTTTAAAAGGCATGTCTTGTATGTTTTAATCACTTTTTGTATCTCCAGCACATAGAATAGTGCTTGCCATAGAGTAAATGCTCAATATGCACCTTTTTCTTAAGGTAAACATTTTTTGAATGAATGTGGAAAAGACAAGTTTCAAATGTCAGGGAGAGAATCAGGATAGGCTCTGAGCCTAGGAAGAGCTAGGATATGCATCAAAACAGGAGAGGACTTCAAATTAAGTCAGATGGGATATGAGGAAAGGCTAAAAGTGCCTGAGTGATTTCTTTAAGACTTAACACCTAATTTTATGGGCATCATGGATGGGTTAACCCAGTTTAGAGAGCCCAGAAAAACATAGCCATTGAGGTTAAGGAAGAAGTTAATTCAGAACCAAGAAGTTGAATCAGGCAGACATGGACCTGGTTCAAATGTTGGAAACACTATGGTACTTTTATACAGGTTGTTCCTAATAGATTGAGTCAAAGCCTTTTAAAAATACCAGACTTTGCCAGACAACATGGGTAGAGGTGAGGTAAAGGATCCAAGATAGTAACATGGTCAAAGGCACTGTTTTTTGAAAGAGCAAGCAAGAAATTTAGTTTTCAGGAAATTACATGGATTTGCAAAAGGCACTGTAGGCAATAGGGAAAAACTGGCTACAGATAAGACTGGCAATATGAACTGCATCTACACTAAGAAGCATCTTGTGTGACCAAGTAGAGAGTTTGCTTCTTATTCCCTCTTCCATGGGGCAGGAGGTGGGTGGGAAGCTCATAGAAGTTCTTTTTCATGAAGCATGTTACATAATTAGTTTTAGATTGTTTTTGAGACAAATCTGATAGAGATATATGGAAGACTCACTGGAAAGATGTGGAAAGACTATAGTAGAGTTAGGAACCTGCAATAAGAGAAATAAGACACAATAAAGACCTAGACTAGAACAATAGTAGTTAGGGAAAAAAGAAAAGGCCAAATACAAGAGATATTTCTGGGGAATCATCTACAAAATTTGGTCACTGACTGGGTGTGGAGATAGAGAAAGAAGGAATTTAGTTTTGTTTCTAGATTTGGAGACGGTGAGGGTAGCAAAATCAAAGTGTTAGAACAAGGAAACAGAAGTGGGACAAGTTTAGGAAGAAGATATGTTAAATTAGAAGTGCCTATGGGATAAATATTTTTATTTGGCAATTGGAGATATGCAACTTTCATGAAAGGTCAAGATTTAGGAGTCGTGGATAAGAGAATTGAATCAGTGAGTAAATGAGGACTCCTAGGATGAGGTTATAGAAAGAGAGAAGGACCAAGGATAGAATCTTGGAGGACCCCAACATTTAAGGGGATGTAACACACCTCGGTATTAAATCACATTTGCATCCTACAAAGTAAGAATAGTTGTATTCAAATTTGCAAGTCTTTATTGGTATATAGCCAGAGAATAACTATCATATAACATTAAATTCCATTGAATTTTAGTTAAAGACTATCAAAATACTTAATATTTTTTCAACTAAAAAATCCTCGTGTGTTTGTAGGGGTAAAAAGTGGAGAAAAGAGAAGAGGCCAGGGAATATGTGCTGTATAGGAATATCTAGAAAAGAGAGAGAAAAAGTTTCAACCCAGAGAATTCTACAATATTGAGTGTGGCTTTCTGTTTCTAGTTGTGGATTCTAAATTTTTAGTATTGCCTTGGGAAAATATTCCCACTGTATCACAGGGAACTTGTTTTAGAAAGATCCCTGTTTCTATTTCACATCTACCTATGTGACAAGATAAACTAGCCCTAGCTACAAAATCAACCTGAAGATTTCCATCCTTTTTCAGCTATGTATGCAAACAAGATCAGACCTCCTTATAAATTATATCTTGTTTTCTTGCAGTGCCTTTAAAGAGAAACGATGGCTTCAGCAGTTAGGAATAGCAAGAGTCCTGGCCAAAAAGAGCATTTCTAACTTGACTACAAGAGGAGGCCTGACAGCATGTGAAAACCCTCTAGAAACTGTGCTTTGAAAAGCACAACCTCAGTTTGGACAAAGACCTAATCAAACAGAATTCCAGTTCTAATATTAACATCTCTAATAACAGTTCTAATGTTATCATCTCTAGTAACAGTTCTAATGCCACGTAACTTTTAATAGGATATTTAACCCCACATTTTCTCGAACTTCTTCGCTCTAAGTGAAAATTTAGTACTGTTTTGTGTAAAGAATATGAGGAAGAATTCAGAAGGAACTGAGAATACTAGTTGCCCACAGGGTAGGGGAGCTGAGACAACAGAAAACAAGAAAGTGAGAATTTTTACATTTCCTTTGTTTGTTTTTTTTGTTTCTTAAAAAAAAAGTGTTTTGGTTTTTTAAGCCATATGAATGTAGAACATATTTAAAAATAAACACAAATTTTTAATTCTATATAAGGAAAGCCCTTAAGAAAGTTAACAAATACAAAAAAAAAAAAAAAAGAAAAGAAAAGAAAGAAAGAATGAAAAAGAAAAAAAAAGAAAGTTAACAAATACCATATAGGTCTAATGCTGATCTCAGACATCTTTTGAACTTCTGCTATAACATTGCTTCCAATTAATCTTTTTAAATTGAGTTAAAATTTACATGCAGTGAATTGCATGAATCTTAAATATAAGATTCAATGGATTTGAAAAATATCCCAGTCAAAACATAGAACATTTTTGTTACCCCAGAAAGTTCCTTTAAGCTCCTAAGTCAATCCCAACTTCTATAGGTTACTGCTATTCTGATTTCTATCTCCTTAGATGAAATTTTCAAATCATTGGTATTGTACAGTTGTTCACTTTTGTGTCTGGGTTATTTTGCTCAACTTAATGTTTTAAGATTCATTTACATTACTGCATGTGTCAGTAGTGCATTCCTTTTTTTTTTTTTGAGACAGAGTCTTACTCTGTCATCCAGGCTGGAGTGCAGTGGCATGATCTCAGCTCACTGTAACTTCCACCTCCCGGGTTCAAACAATTCTCCTGCCTCAGCCTCCTGAGTAGCTGGGATTACAAACATGTGTCAACACACCCAGAAAATTTTTGTATTTTTAGTATTTTGTATTTTTAATTCCCAATCTCAAGCGATCCACGTGCCTCGGCCTCCCAAAGTGCTGGGATTACAGGCATGAGCCACCATGTCCAGCCGTACATTCCTTGTTAATACTGAGTAGTATTCCATTATATGGATGCATCATAATGCATAGTGTATGGACTGTATAGATGTTTGGGTTGCCTCCAGTTTTGACATATTATGAATAAAGCTTTATGAACGTTATTGTAAAAAGTATTTTTCTGGATATATGCGTTCATTTCTTTTGGGTAAATATCTAGGAGTAGAATTGTTGAATAATAGGGTGAATGTACATTTAACATTATAAGAAACTACCTAAGAGTTCTCCAAAGTGATTTTATGATTTTTAATCCTTTGACTAGCAATGTACAAGAGTTCTGCCTTCACACACTTGGTGTCATCAGTGTGTTTTACCTTTAGTCATTCTATGGGGTTTGAAATGGCCAATCACTGTGGTTTAATTTGCATTTTCCTGAAGACTATGAGGCTGGATGCCTTTTCATGTGCTTATTGGCCATTTGTGTATCTTCTTTTGTGAAGTATCAATGCAAGTTTCTGCCTATTTAAAAAATTGGGCTATCATTTAATTATTGGTTTGCTGGAGATTTTTGTATTTATGATACAAGTTCTTCATCAGATATATAGATACAGATATATAGTGGGTTTTTTTCCCAGTCTTGGATCACCTTTTCATTTGACTAATGATGTTTTTTGATAAACAAAAATGTTTTAAATTTGATGAATTAGAAGTTATCATTTTTTTCTTTTACGGTTCATGCTTTTTATTTCCTCTAGAAGAACTCTGCCTGGCCAGATGCAGTGGCTCATGCCTGTAATCCCAACACTTTAGAAGGCTGAGGTGGACAGATCACTTGAGGTCAGGAGTTCAATACCAGCCTGGCCAACATGATGAAAACCTGTCTCTACTAAAAGTACAAAAATTATCCAGGCATGGCGGTGCACACCGGTAATCCCAGTTTTTCAGGAGGCTGAGGCAGGAGAACCACTTGAACCTGGGAGGCAGAGGTTGCAGTGATCCAAGATCGTACCACGACACTCTAGCCTGGGCAACAGAGTGAGACTCCATCTCAAAAAAACAAAACAAAACAAAACAACAACAACAACAAAAAACTCTGCCTACTCAAAAGTAATGAAGATGTTCTCTTATATTTTCTTCTAGAAGTTCAATAATTTTACTCTTTATGTTAGGTTTATATTCTATCTCAAATTATTTGTGTGACTGATGTGTAGTTAGGGTTGGGATTAATTTTTGAAAACACTTTCCTTTCCCCCACTGACTTACCTTAGCATCTCTGTTGAAAATCAATTGGCGATATAGGTACAGATCTATTTCCAGACTTTCTGTTTTGTTCCATTGATGTATTTACTTGTCCTTATACTAATACTACATTGTCTTAACTACTATATCTTAATTAGTCTTTTTTTTTATATATAAGAGAAAGAAAGAAAGAGAAAGAAAAAGGGGGAGAGAGAACAGGATTCTTGCTCTATTGCCCGGGCTGGAATGCAATCTAAAAATAGGTATTAAAAACCTCTTTTATGCCAATAATTGTGCTTAACAACGGAGACAGGAAGGAATAAGGGAAGAAAATAACAAACAGCCAACCAATATTTCATTTAAGTCTGTGAAATGCTATGCAAATGCTGAAGAATGATTTACTTCCAATTTTCCAATTATGTGGTCACTTTCAAAACAGGTATAATGTGATACTGAGAAAAATGTATGTTCTGTGGACCTAGGGTGGAGAATTCTATAAATATTCACTAAGTTTACTTATTCCAGGTCTAAGTTCAAATCATAGATGTCCCTATTAATTTTCTATGTTGTTGATCCGTTGAATATTAACAATGTGGTGTCAAAATCTCCCGCTATTATTATGCGGGAGTCCAGGCCTCTTTATAAGTCATTGAGAACTTGTCTTATGTATCTGGGTGCTCCTGTATTGGGTTCATATATATTTATAATCATTAACTCCTATTATTGCATTGATCCTTTTACCATTATGTAGTGTCCTTCTTTGTTTCTTTTAGTCTTTGTTACTATTAAAGTCTATTTTGTGAGAGACGAAAGTTACAACTCCTGTTTTTTTTTGTTTTTTTCTCTCCATTTAATTGGTGAATCTTCCTCCATCCCTTTGTTTTGAGTCTTTGTATGTCGTTGCTTGTGAAATAGATCTGGATACAGCGTACCGATGGCTTTTGACTTTTTATTCAATTTACCTGTCTGTGTCTTTGATTGGGGCATTTAATCCATTTAAATTTAGAATTAATATTAATATTTGTGAGTTCAATATTGTCATTTAATGCTAGCTGGCTATTTTGCCCATTAGTTGATGTAGATTCTTCATTATAAAGATACTCTTTATGTTTTGGTAAGTTTTGGGGATGACTGATACTGGTTGTTCCCCTCTGTTTGTAGTGCTTCTTTCAGAAGCTCTTGTAAAGCAGGCCTGGTGGTGATGAAATAGCTGAGTGCTTGCTTGTTTGCGAAAAATTTTCTTTTTCCTTCACTTATAAAGCTTAGTTTGGCAGGATATGAGATTCTGGGTTGAAAATTCTTTTCTTTGAGGATATTGAATATTGACCCCCATTCTCTTCTAGTTTGTAGGGTTTCTGGTGAGAGGTCTGCTGTGAGTCTGATAGGCTTCCCTTTATGGATAACGTGACCTTTCTCTCTAGCTGCCCTTAGAATTTTCTCCTTTATTTCAACCCTAGTGAATCTAGCGATTATGTGTCTTGGAGTTGCTCTACTTGAGAAATATCTTTGTGGTGTTCTCTGGATTAGCTGGAGTTGAGTATTGTCCTGCCTTACTAGATTAGGAAAGTTTTCCTGAATAATATCCTGAAGAATATTTTCCAACTTGGATTCATTCTCTTCATGACATTCAGGTATACCTATCAATCGTAAATTAGGTCTTTTCACATAGTCCCATATTTCTTGGAGACTTTGCTCATTCCTTTTTACTCTTTCTTCTCTAATCTTGTCTTCTCGTTTCATTTCATTGAGTTGGTCTTCGACCTCTGATATCCTTTCTTCTGCTTGATCAATTCAACTGTTAAAACCCGTGCATACTTCACGGAGTTCTCATATTGTATTCTTCAGTTCCATTAATTCACTTATATTCCTCTCTAAATTGTCTATTCTCATTAGAATTTCATCAAACCTTTTTTCAAGGTTCTTAGTTTCTTTACATTGGGCTAGAACATGTTCTTTTAATTCACTAAAGTTCCTTATTATCCACTTTCTGAAGCCTAAATCTGTTAATGGAACGTACTTATTCTCCATCAGGCCTTGTTCTCTTGTTGATGAGGAACTGTGATCACCTGTAGAAGGAGAGGCATTCTGATCTTGGGTATTCTCAGCCATTTTACGCTGGTTTCTTCCCATCATTGTAAGTTCATCCACCTGTCGTCTTTGTAATTGCCTACTTTCAAATTAGGTCTCTGAGTGGACGTCCAACTTGTTGATTCGCGGCGCTGAAATCTGAGCAACCCACTGCTCCCGCCAAAACAGCAGCATCAAGATTCGTGGTGCTTTTCTACCCAGGAATCTCCAGACTGGCTTCCCTCTTGAGTCCCTTCTTCAATCAGGTAAATGGGCAACTCTGCCTTCCCGGAGCTCCAAACATTGATCAGTCCCATTTACTCTGCACCAAGAACCGCTGCGCCAGGGGGCCGGCAAAACCACAATGCCGGCCACAAGAGTTGCCCTGGCGACCTGTGGGGCCTCCGCTGGGAATCTTCCGGTCCATGGGTAACAAAAATTCGTCTGAAACTGTGGTGTCCTCTCGTTCTGTGTGCTTTCTCTGGGAGCTACAATCCCGAGCTGCTAGTGATCAGCCATCTTGGATCTCTCTCTCCTATCTTAATTAGCCTTGAAATCAGGTACTATGAATCTAATATGAATCTTCCAACTTTGTTATTGTTTTTCAAGTTTGTTTTGGCTATTTTTAGTCCTTCACATTTCCATATACATTTTAAAATAAACTTGCCATTCTCTATTTTAAAAGCCTGCTGGGATTCTGATTGGGCACAACTGACATTTTAATAATATAAAATCTTATAACCCATGATGTATATTTCTGTATTTGTGGTATATGTCTCCATTTACTTAAGTCTTAATTCTTCTTAGCAAAGTTTTATAATTTTTAGTGTACAGGTCTTGTAAATCTTCTGTTAAAAGTTTTTTTCTAAATATTTTATATTTTTGAGGCAATTAGATGATTATAAGACAGATTTTGGTACAACAGTCAGATGCACCTAAAATCTAAGGCTTGTTCTAAAAAAAAAACCTTTGAGTTCTCAGTTAGATATTATGGGGTTGGGGCACAAAGGTTAATACAAACACACACACATGCACATGCACACACACAAACACATGCACATGCAAATGCACACACATACACACACATATAGATGATTCTGTAGGGATGTTGTAAGGCAGCATGTGAATAGGTATTAGTTCACCATAGAGAAAACAAGAAATGGGACGGGCGTGGTGGCTCACGCCTGTAATCCCAGCACTTTGGGAGGCCGAGGTGGGTGGATCACGAGGTCAAGAGATCGAGACCATCCTGGTCAACATGGTGAAACCCCATCTCTACTAAAAATACAAAAAATTAGCTGGGCACGGTGGTGCATGCCTGTAATCCCAGCTACTCAGGAGGCTGAGGCAGGAGAATTGCCTGAACCCAGGAGGCGGAGGTTGCGGTGAGCCGAGATCGCGCCATTGCACTCCAGCCTGGGTAACAAGAGTGAAACTCCGTCTCAAAAAACAAAAAACAAAAAACAAAAAAAAACAAGAAATGATAGTGACTAGCAGGAGGCACAGCAGAGATTCTGGGGCATTGTAACATTCTATTTCCTGTTCTGGAGTAATAGGTGTGTTTAATTTGAGAAAATTCAACAAGGAATATTTTTAAAATCTGTACCCTTTTCTGTTTGCATTTTTATAATACAGTCATAAATTTTTTATAGTTTATATATTTTTAATTTTTATACAAATTTATATTTTTAAGTTTTTTATATAATTTTAAAATTTTTATATATTTTCAATAATTTTATAATACAATTTTTAAATGAATTAAAATAATTTTTAAAAATCTGAGGAGCTAATTCATGCATTTGGTGCCAGCTTTAGAGTCATGAGAAGGTGGTTGGTGTGAGAGAGGCTTGTCACCATGTTATTGTCCTCTTGACAGTGTAGTGAATTGAGCTGTAATTCCTTGCAGGGGGTGATAATATTTTATGTATCATTGAAACATAGCCAAGGAAATACCCTGTGCAAGGATTCTGGGGCTAGAATACTTAAAAAGGAGAAAAAAAAGGGAAAATATAAGAGAAAAGAAGGACATATGAGCTGGAAGGGATAGAAAGATCCAGGGAATATGTGAGAGAATGATTGATATAAGCCTTGTTACCTACCAGCATCAATTGAAAAAAAAATACTGAGATTTATGCTTTGTTTACATTCACCCTGGAAGTAAGATAGCATGAAGTGACATTAAGACTGTATATATTTATAATGTAAATGCAATTGTAGAGTATTAGTATTAACATGCACTGGATACTCTAAGACATTTATTCTCAGCCTATTCTTATTGAAATTAGAGTTAATGTATATTCTCTATGCTTCTGTGTCATTTTGTTCATTCTTCAAGTATTGCTACTCATCACACTATATTAAAGTTACTTCATTGTCTGTCTCCGTCACTTTTCTGACACCTCCTAGAGAACAAGGACATTGTTTTATTCCTCTCCAAACTGCCAAAGCACAGCATATCTTTGAACCTTTGAGGAATTGCTCAATAAATATTTGTTCAATTAAATGAATGGCTTTTAAGATGATCCTGCACATGGAATTCTCAATTATTTATGAATTTATAGGATCATGAAATCTGCTCCTATAAAATGTAAATGCTGCTGTTTGCTTATTTCTAATTTATTTTTTAATTTGATCACCAAAATCAATTTTTTAATGAGAATTTATTAGTTCATCTGAGCATCCTAACAACCCTGCATGGAATAGAAGGGCAGTATTAAAATACCAATTTTACAGATGAAGAGGCTATGCTTATAACATAAAAACAATTTATTAGAGCTCATACAGGTAATGTCAGAACCAGATCTGGACTCTAGAGTTTTGATTTTTCACTCAGTTAATTTTCTCTAAACAACTATATCACCTATGGCAACAGAAGTCATTCTATAAATTATCCTGGGGAGTTTTAACTCCCAGGTTGTTTTTTTCTGGATATAACTTGGTTTCTTTTTTTTTTTTTTTTTGACAGTGTCTCACTCTGTCACCCAGGCTGGAGTGCAGTGACTCAAATCTCGGCTCACTGCAACTTCTGCCTCCCAGGTTCAAGCAATTCTCATGCCTTAGCCTACCAAGTAGCCGAGACCACAGGCACACACCACCATGCTGGGCTAATTTTTGTATTTTTAGTAGTGATGGGGTTTCACCATGTTGACCAGGCTGGACCCAAACTTCTGTCCTTAAATGATCCTCTGGCCTTGGTCTCCCAAAGTGCTGGTTTTATAGGCATGAGCTACCGCACCTGGCCTAACTTGGTGCCTTGCCACCTTCTTTAGACAGCCCATTCTTCTACTCCCTATTCTCACCTTCACCTCGCCTGTCCTCACTTCATTCCCTGAGATTACAGAGAAGAAAGGCTATTTCTTCTTTCTTTTTCTTTTTTTTTTTTTGAGACAAAGTCTTGCTCCCCAGGCTGGAGTGCAGTGGCACGATCATGGCTCACTGCAACCTCTGCTTCCCAGGTTCAAGCGATTCTCCTGCCTCAGGCTCCCAAGTAGCTGGGACTACAGGCATGTGCCACCACGCCCAGCTAATTTTTTGTATTTTTAGTAAAGACGAGGTGTCACAGTGTTAGCCAGGATAGTCTCGATCTGCTGAACTCATGATCTGCTCACCTCAGCCTCCCATAGTGCTGGGATTACAAGTGTGAGCCACCGCACCCAGCTGAAGAAAGGCTATTTAATATTGGCATACTATTGTGTCTATCTGCAAATTCATTTCAGCATTCCTTATCCCCTACATATGTACAGTTCTCGAATACCTCTTTTGAATCAGTTGAAACTGGTTTTTACTGCAATCTCACTAATTCTCTCATTAACTAGCTCAATACATTCTTTGACGTGTTCACTGTATACTTGTAGAAGAGTCATGATTTTACACTGAGAATTATTCTTTAATAATGGATGTTTTCTCAATAATGTATGAATAAAGGCAACTTCAGGGAATGATGCAATTTTTGCTGATCTGCAATTCACAGCCTAAGTAAAAATTTTGTTCTCTCTGCAAATCGTACTTTAAGACCTAACTAGTAAGTTCAAGGACCTGTCTTTCTGTGCCCCAGTGGAAGAAACAATTTCAGTCAGATGTGATGGACAACGTAGACACGGAGAAATGACTTGAAAAACTCTTCCAAAGTTCCCTGAGAGACTCAGAATACAGAAAGAGTTGTCTCAAGCCTTAGATAGAAAAGATAAACATGAAGAGTCTTCTCCTCTTCCCCTCTCTTCCTTCATGCCCTCCATTTTCAAGGGATTGAGATTTGAAGAATCCTATTCCTATCAATTGGCAACTTTATAGTCTCTTATATTCGAACCACAGCAGGTGAGAAGAGAGAGTTGGAAAAGAAACTAAATTATCACAGGCCCTAAACACTTTTTAAAAGACATTGCTCTGGGCCGGGCATGGAGGCTCATGCCTGTAATCCCAGCACTTTGGGAGGCCGAGTTGAGTGGATGACTTGAGGTCAGGAGTTCAAGACCAGCCTGGCCAACATGGTGAAACTCTGTGTCTACTAAAAATACAAAAAATTAGCCAGGCACCGTGGTTAGGTGCCTGTAATCCCAGCTACTCAGGAGGCTGAGGCAGGAGAATCACTTGAACCAAGGAGTTGGAGGTTGCAATGAGCTGAGATGGCTCCACTGCACCCCAGCCTGGCAACAGAGTGAGACTCCTTCTCAGAAAAAAAAAAAAAAAGACATTGCTCTAAATTCTGTAAGTATCAGTCATTGTCATCATCATCATTATCTTTATCCTAATTTATAAGCAATTATAAAACTTGTCACAAACCTCCAGTTTTCAGCCTGGTATGTAGAAGGATGGGCTTTGGAGCAGGTAGGTGAGGGATCCAACCCTCTCCTTCTAGCTTTGTCACAGGCTTTGTCTCACAATCTCTGGAGTCTTGTCTCTTTATCTGTAAAAACAAAGCCATGGCTGTTGAGGATATTAACTGAGATATGTTTAAGATAACATACACAGAAGCTCTGTGGGAACTATTAGCTTTGTAAAAGTGTCAGTTGCTGGACTTGTCTCTCAGTTTCCTTATCTCTAATGAAAATTATAATGGAACCTACCTAATAGGGTTCTTGTGAAGTCCAAATATATTTAATAAATATAAGAACAGCTCCTGACACGGTTAGTACTTAACAAATGTGAGCTATTGTTATTATTAATGTGTGCTCCACGAGAGGGTGTGCCGGATTTGAAACACCTTGTCATCTCCCAAAAAGCCTAGCATCGTGCACCTAGCAGGCGCTCACTACCTCTTTGGGGAATGATTTATAAAAGGAAGAGTGTTCTAACCTCAGCCTCCACTGCAGGGGGCGTCCGAATGTAGAACGTTCGTTCGTAGGCCGGAACCCAAAGCTCCGGACGCTGCGACGCCGGAGCCTCTAGGCCACCGGACACGGGCGCCGGAAGTAGCGGAGGCGGGGTCCGCGCTGCCGGGTGAAATCGTAGGCCAGCGAAGATGCTGCTGGAGTTGTCTGAGGAGCATAAGGAGCACCTGGCCTTCCTGCCTCAAGTTGACAGCGCGGGTCAGGGGGCGCGGGGGCGGTGTTCTGTGGGCTGGGGAGGAGGTCCAAAGGCAGCGCCCGGCACTCAACAGCCTCTGACTTTCGTTGCAGTGGTCGCCGAGTTTGGGAGGATTGCTGTGGAATTCCTGAGGCGCGGCGCAAACCCAAAAATCTACGAAGGCGCCGCCAGTAAGAAGGGGAAGGGGACGGCTCCACAGGCTGCTAGGATAGTGCGAGCCATTCTCTGTCTCCTGGGAGAGAAGGGAATTATTGCGATTCCTACCTAGGGTCTTGTTCCCATTGTAGTAGAATAAAACCAGCAGAGCTCTTCAGTCAGGTGCAAATCCTGCCCGTCACTTAAGTAGCTGTGAGATTGTTAAAGCTTCTATTAAATCAGTTTTCTCATGGTAAAATGTACATAATACCACCTCACTTTCAGAAATACTGAAAAGAAGTTGGTATAAATATACCAAAGCCTGTGGAATAGCTGGTTCAACTGTAAATATGCAAGTATTTGGTTTTCATTATTAATTGTTCAGATATCCGCTTTTGCTAAAAAAAAAAGTGTTGTTTTCCCCCTGGATAAGAGGCAGTCTCTGGGATTAAGTCAATCCCTGTCCAGTTCCTCTTCTACCAAACTTGAAGGAGCTACGTTCAAGAGAAGGGCTACGCACCTGATATTAACCTCCATAGTTTGCGTTTTGTTGTGGGAAATACCAAAGGCATTTGGCTGGGGGTGGAGTGAGAAGGAGCAGGAGCCTCTGGCCAACTTACTATTTTTCATGCAGTGTTTGAAAACATGTAATAATGGATAGTGTTTATTTTTACATACAAATATGAACAAGGTAAATACCACAGTAGTAATTTATTTGCTCGTTTTTGGTTTTCTTTCTCAGGAAAACTCAGTGTGAGTAGTGACACTGTCCAGCATGGTGTGGAAGGATTAACGTATCTCCTCACTGAGAGCTCAAAGCTCATGGTAAGGGTTTCTCTGGACTCTTTTGTATTGCCTAGATCCTTAAGAAAGGTCTAGGGTACTCTACATCATAGTCCTGGCAGGTACCTGTGTATTTTAATGGTTTATAATTGAGTTTTTGAAGATTTATCTTAAAAAAATTATATAACATCATCTACGGACATGACTACCTCTTGCTAGTATAAATAGCTAATATAGAAGTATCTCTAATTCTGCATGTTGTTAAACCATATATGTATACTAAGATGAGAGAGAATATTAATATTTTGTTTGCATATCAGCAGTATCTGGCTTAATGAAGAATAAGAAAGGAAACTGGGCATTTTAATTATTTCCATTTTATATTTTAATAAAGTACTTTTATGTATCAGTAACTCAGATTTTGGCATGGTGGGCAATGGTTATCTTTAAGGAATACTGTTTCTTTTACTAGACAGAATACATTAGAAGATAACATTCTTTTGTGTATATCAGGTATTTTAGCTAGACAAAGATAAATTTGATGTTCTTTTAAACTCAATTTACTTAGATTTCTGAACTGGATTTTCAAGACTCTGTTTTTGTTCTGGGATTCTCTGAAGAATTAAACAAATTGTTGCTTCAGCTTTATCTGGACAACAGAAAAGAAATCAGAACTATTCTCAGTGAATTGGCACCAAGCCTTCCCAGTTATCATAACCTTGAATGGCGACTAGATGTACAGGTATAGCATTTTAAAAATTAACTTAACATAGAATATAAGAATTATGAATTATTTTAGGTCTGCATCCTGTTTATTGTATTCCTTACCACCTTAACTAAGATCCGGTTTGAAACTTTGTTTTTTTAACGTTCACTTTTAGGCCATTTCTTTTATTTTCAGTGTGTTCAAATCAGTTTAATTTGCAAAGTTTATAAGAAATTGGTTATTTTTGAAAAGGAAATGATTATGCAAATTTTTTAGGTGGTGCCTAGATGTTTAAAAACTTTTCTGTTTGAATATAACAGATGTGGAAAAGTGCACAGGTCAATGTACTGCTCAATGAATTATCACATGGTGCATTTAACTATGACTCACACCCCAGAAGCATCTTCCTTGCCTCCTTACAATTACTGCCCCTTCCCTCCTTTTCAAAGGTGACCAGCATCCTGACTTCTAACACAAATTACCTTTACCTGCTTTTTAACTTTGTATGTATGGAATGACTCAGTAAATATTCTTTTGTACCTGACTTCTCTCACATATTATTTTTTGTGAGATTCATCTTTCAGTTGTTTTTAAAGTCATATAAATAAAGGGTATATTCAAATCATTGCATATAGTCTTTATTAAGCAGAGAGAGATGAGTTAGTAGATGTGTACTGAATGCCATCTGTCACTGATTAGAGCTGTGCTAAATGTTTTCAGACACAAAAGAAGTGTAAGATACTTTGTCAACTGGAAAAGATGTTATCACCTTGGTTAGGGATATTAGGCATTCTCAAAATAACTAATAATTAAAGGTCTTTATAAAATAAGGTTCTTGATGGGGAGAAAAGAATATAATTATATAAATGAAGATGACAGCTGTTTCAAAAAAAAATGCGTGTAGTTGTGTATATGTGCTGGCATTATTCAAGAAAACTTCCAGCAAAAGGAAGTGAAATTTCAGAAAGATGAATGAATAGAGAAAATTAGAGTAAATATTCTTGGCAGATAAGGCAGAATATGTTGTAAAGGCCCACATTGATGCAGAAATGAGCATATGAATATGTGGTACAGTGCACTAGTTTTCAAATTTGACTTCATATTGGAATAACCTGGGGAGCTTTACAAAAATTCTGATGTTTGTGTGTAATGCCCAGAAATTCTGATTTATTGGTATAGAGTTTGGCCTGACCATCAGGAATTTTTAAAGCTGCTTTTCACCCAGGTAATTCTAATGTGCGATACAGTTTGGAAACCACTGTTGTAGTGGATTCTTCTAATTCAAATGGAGGTAATGTCCAAATAGGTTATAGAAATTCAGTTAAAGGGGTTTAGGCCTGACATAGCAGACAACAGGAAGCCCTTGTAGATACTTGGATAAGAGAGTAACATTAAGGCCAGGCGTGGTGGCTCAAAGCTGTAATCACAGCACTTTGAGAGGCCGAAGCAGGTGGATCGCCTGAGGTCAGGAGTTTGAGACCAGCCTGGCCAACATGGTGAAACCCCATCTCTACTAAAAATACAAAAATTAGCCAGGCTTGGTGGCACATGCCTGTAGTCCCAGCTACTTGGGAGGCTGAGGCAGGAGAATTGCTTGAACCCAGGAGGCAGAGGTTGCAGTGAGCCAAGATTGTGCCACTGCACTCCAGCCTGGGTGACAGAGCGAGACTCCCATCTCAAAAAAAAAAAAGAAAAAAGAGAGAGAGTAACATTAAAAAACAATCACTTAGGAAAATTAATCTAGCATCTTTGGGCAGAGCTGAATGGAAGTGGGAATTCAAAATATGGAGAGCATCAGGCCTTTACACATTATTTTTCCTCTATATGAAATGCTTTTTCTGCTTTGCTGCTACCTCTTGACTCTACTCGTTCTTATCCTTTTAAGTCTCAGTTTAAATCAGGGCTCAACAAACTATGGCCTGTGGGCCAAATCTGGCTTGCTACCTATTTCTGTAAATAAAGTTTTATTGGGACACAGTCATACTCCTTTGTTTATGTATTATTTATGGCTGCTTTCAAAGTACAAGGGCAGAGTTGAATAGTTGTGCCAGAAACAGTATGATCTGCAAAGCCTAAAATATTATCTGGCTCTTTATAGAAAAGATTTGCTGATCTGTGCTCTAAATGATGTCTTCCTCTGGGAGGAATGCCCCCTGCTACTAGTTAAATCTTGGTGGCATTTGTGTTTTCTTTTCATGGCACTGTGCTTCCTCTTTTGGCAAGTCATCTCACTTAAACGTACCTGATTTTTTGTTGTTTGTGTTTGTTTGTTTTACTAAACTGTAAACACTGGGATAGCAGGGACCATGCATATCTTATATATTCTCTTTCTTCCAAGTCTCAACATCTCTATGCTTCACATGCTTAACTGTTGACCTTGCTTCCAGCTTGACTAAGAAAAGAGAAGCCATCAGAAAGAACTCCCACAAGCACCAATTACCACATCTCTCAGCCTGTATTAGGACCCACTTGCTCTGCCTTCTCTCCCGTTTCTCTTGTTGAAGTGCCTGTGCTCTTATCTACAGGCAGCCTTTTCCCTTGTATACCTCAGTCCATCCCTATTTACCCTCATGAGGACAGAGTTCTAGTAATTATTCCCTCTCTTACCTGCATCATACTTTGTTTACCTCTATTGAATCATTGCCTTCTTCACATAGTCAGAAACCCAGTCTTGATGCCATTTACTCCTCCTACTGCCACTCCATTATTTTGCTCCTCTTTATACTAAGACTTTTTTTTTTTTAAGACAGCATCTCTCTTTGTTGCCCCAGGCTACAGTGCAGTGGTGGGATCTCGGCTCACTGCAACTGGGTTCAAGCGATTCTCCTGCCTCAGCCTCCTAAGTAATTGGGATTACAGGCGGGTGCCACCACGCCTGGCTCATTTTTGTATTTATAGTAGAGACAGGGTTTCACCATGTTGGCCAGGCTGGTCTCGATCTCCTGACCTGAAGTGATCCACTTGCCTTGGCCTCCCCAAGTGCTGAGATTATAGGCGTGAGCCACCACTTCTAGCCTATACCAAGACTTCTTGAAAGAGTTGTCTCTATTTGTATATTCTCTCTTCCCATCATCTCTTAAACTCTTTCTAATCAGACTTCATCATCATCATCACTCTCCTCTCATAACTTACTCAAGGTCATCACTTTTTATTTTTATGCCATTCTGTTGATTAACAGCATTTGTCACAGTTAATCATGTCTTCCTACTTGAAATACTTTCTTTCGTTGCCTTCTGGGAAATAACTTCCTCTGCTTCTCACCCAACTTCACAGGCTCCTCTTTCTCAATCTCCTTTACCGATTTCTATCTCATTACCCTTTAAACATTGGGATGCCTCAAAGGTCAGTTCTGAATCTTCATACCTTTTCCACTTACATTCTCAAGCTGGTTTCATCCAATTTGAATTTTTAAATAATGCCCATATTCTTGGGATTCCCAAATTTATATATTTAGCCTAGACCTGTCCTTCAAACTTCAGAGTCATACAGTTGAAGCCTGTTTGACATCTCCACTTTGGTAATTTGATAAGCATTCAAATGCATTATGTCCCAAACTGAATCTCACCTTTCTTACCCACTGATACAGTTTGGTTGTGTCCCTACCCAGATTTCACCACCTTGGATTGTATTAATCCCCATGTGTCAAGGGTGGAACCAGGAGGAGATAATTGAATCATGGGAGCAGTTTTATCCATGCTATTCTTCTGATAGTGAGTGCTTACAAGATCTGATAGTTTTATAAGGGGCTACCCCCTTTGTTTGGCATTCAGTCTCTCTCCTGCCGCCCTGTGAAGAGGTGCCTTCTGCCATGATTGTAAGTTTCCTGAGGCCTCCCCAGCCATGTGGAACTGTGTGTCAATTAAACCTCTTTTCTTTATAAATTACCCAGTCTCCGTTATTTTTTCACAGCAGTGTGAGAAAGGATTAATATACCTACTCCTTACTAAAACTGCTCCTTCCGTAGCCTCTCCCATCTCAGATGGTACATCCATTGTTTGAATCATACGGGCCAAAAATATTTTTGGGATCATCCTTGACTCCTCTCCTTGACCTTCATCTAGTCCATCTGCAAGTCAATTTTTTAAAAAGGTATCCACAGTCTGACCACTTCCCTTGTATGATTTGAAAAAAAAAGTAGGAAATTTCACACCAAAATTATAATTTTTGACAACTTTTGAAAAATTAGAAGTTCAGGCGCACTAGAGCCACACTCACACGTGGCATTAATCAGTTGAAGATAGATTGAATTTAAGGTGATGACAGCTTATTTAAGTTGCAGCCTCTACATTAGGTGAGGATGTGGGCCTAGAACTTAGATGCAAAATTATTTCAAATCACAAATGAGAATGATTTTTCTGACATCTGCACTGAATCTCATTGGTTGCTCATGACTAATAAAAATAAAAGCCAGTGATTAAAGTAAGAATGGTTTTAGGGAAAACAACCACTAGACACAACACAATGTCACTGAAAGTAACAGCAACATTTAAGAATAGAGGGATCATCAGGGGTATAAGAGTTGAGACAAAAGCCTTAGGATTTGGACAGAAGAAAGATGTATCTGTCATACTATATCTTCAAATTTTACACTTGGGATAGGGTGGCTGGCATAGAGAATATTCCATTATCATGAGCATCTTCAGGTACATGCAGATAAACAATAAAAAAGATAATTTCTTATGTCCCATTAATCCATTCTTGCTTCCACACATCTATTCAGTTATCAGACCATTTATTAAATGTCTGGTGCATGCTAGGCCTTGTGGGCTTAGCAGTGAAAGAAACAGTGCTTGCCTTTAAGTCCTCACAGTCTTACGGTAAAAGGGAGACCAAAAAATAAAATTTCATTAGAAATCAGCAATTATAATCAAGTGTGATGAGTGCTTGAATAGGCATGAACACAGGATGTGGTATAAACCAGACTAGGCTCCAGGAGGGCAGGTATTGTGTCTTGTTCCTTACTGTGTGCCCAGCACACTACTGGCATCTAATAGGCATTCTGTGCGGAATAGAAAGAGTGGGTGGCAGGGGGAGTGGCTTCTTAAGTTATTTATCAGATATTTCTTGTACCCCTAACATGTGCCAGGTGTTGTGGATACAGCAAAGAACAAAACACAGTTCGTGCTCTGGGGGACATCATAAGCAGCAAGTTTTGTGGGGTTCATGGGGGAAATGACTGTGGATAAGCCTTTATATTAGGTCCTTTCATGATAACCCAGTGGAGATGTGAAGATGGTCATATATGTGGCTCAGCAGTAGTTTATCTTATAGATCTTTACCTGTCTCGTGTGTGCAAGTGTCCCCTGACTTTTGGGGTCCAATAGGCTTTAACAGTTATTTTTTGGCTTTATTGATTGGCTTTGAGTTTTTCCATTATGAAGACATTTTTGGAAGTTAAAATTAAGAAATTGAATTTCCTAAAATTAAACTCAAGATAGTTCATTTACGGAGTAAAATCAGTTTGAATCACTGCATTATTGCTGGGACTAGTATGGTTTAAGGTTGAGAGTATACTGAATGAATGTTGCTACTTATGGAGAAGTGCATTTAAGGCCTAAAAAAGCTACTCAGAACCAATTGAGTTCCTGAGCTTATTTGTTGAAACCATTGCATAGGATTTTAACTGGAGTGGATTCTTCTGCTCAGGGAGAAAGGCATATCAGGTAAGACCAGCTATATGGCTAGGAAACTAGTAACAAGATACAGCACCTTTCATGTTTAAGTAACTGACTTGTTCCTTGTAGACTCTTAGTGATGGACAATTACCACTTAATTATTGTGAGCTTGCTTATGGGAATCAAATTAATCATTATAGCTTAGTGTCTCATAGGGACATTTCCCCAGACTTAATAAATTGCCAACACAATTGATGTCCTTGTTAATAGCATTAGTAATTGAATATACCACTATCTGAGACTGATGCAGGAGGATGTTCCTTTTAGGGCTGGCTCATTTACAACTACTACTTCATTCTTTTTTTTTTTTTGAAACAGAGTCTCGCTCTGTTGCCAGTTTGGAGTGCAGTGGCACAATCTCAGCTCACTGCAACCTGCGCCTCCCAGGTTCAAGCGATTCTCCTGCCTCAGCCTCCCAAGTAGCTGGGACTACAGGCACGCACCACCAAGCCCAGCTAAGTTTTGTATTTTTAGTAGAGACGGGGTTTCGCCATGTTGGCCTATATGGTCTCAATCTTGACCTCGTGATCCGCCGCCTCGGCCTCCCAAAG
Source organism: Aotus nancymaae (assembly GCF_030222135.1). Taxonomy (NCBI): domain Eukaryota; kingdom Metazoa; phylum Chordata; class Mammalia; order Primates; family Aotidae; genus Aotus; species Aotus nancymaae. The sequence goes on along the minus strand of NW_026988431.1, from coordinate 43,226,097 downwards.
TGCTGGGATTACAGGTGTAAGCCACTGCGCACGGCCTTCAAAGCATTCTTTTCCTGTCCTGCCCACATGCTATTTGCTCTGAGGCTAAATAGAGAACTGAATTAGGAACTGTAGCTACATGAAACATAATTTATGTATCCTGTTTCCTACTTGATATTTTTTGCCAGAATACCCTCTTCAGTGCCTTGAGATATGGCCCTTCAAAGTAAACATTTTTTTCATTATTTTTCTAATTTGCATTGACATATGACATTTTAAAGTTGTTTTTATTGTTGTTATGTTTACAGGGAGAAGGACAGAATTTCATTCCCCTTAAAAAATAAGTCCATATTAAGAATTTTGTGGGCTACTGTCCTTTGTCCTATGGTACTGTCATTCAACTTCTTTCTGAGAAAAAATGTCTTACTAGATGTTTGTTAGGGATGTTATGTAATCTCTTTTCTAGAATTATTAAAGAATAGTATAGATATTTGTAAAGATATTTAGATATGTTGTCTAAAAATTGGAGGATAGTAGCTTTAAGTCTTTCAACAAAAAAGTCATGGCTTCATCACATACCACATACACTCAGTTCCTGTCAGTGCGGTCCCTGTCTGTCAGTGTAGAGGAAAAACAAATATAAACAAAGCATAATTGAATAAATAAGTACTGTTTTCAGTTATATGTATAGTTTGCATATATGTCATAATCTATAATTATCTGTACTACAGAGATGATCTTAAACTGGTACTTTAGCCTGCAAGTACCTATTTTATGTTTAGGACTAGGTCACTCAAAGGGATTGACCTATTGTTTGTAAATTATCTTGGGACATTAAATTTCAGCCTTGGATCAGTATCTTGGGTTCTTTTGGAAGCCCAAGTTACCTAGAATTATTTGGAAGAAGTTATTAGTCAAAATATTTTATGTTATGGAATTAAATTTATCCTGAAATCTCAGGTTTAGATTTGTTATTCACTTGAAAATCTCTTCAGGTTGGAATCTAGTCTTCTTGACATGACTCCACTATTTTTGATGACTTTTTTGCTGTCTCCTATGACAGGATGTTTCAGGCTCATCTTGTATAGTTTCTCTCCTAGACTTCAAATCAGCTATTGCTTTGGATAGTTCTGGTTCCTTTTAATGGAGACTCTAAAGACCGAAAGGACCTTCAAGTTGGTCATTGTTTATAGTTTTGGGTTTTTTCTTTTAAAAATATGTCAGTAGTACTTATTTTTTAAATTTTGGGATATTTTATACAAATGAAAGGTTATAGGTACTCAGTTTAAAGAATAGTGATAAAACAAATACCGGTATACTCACCACCAAGCTTAGCAAATAAAACGAGTACCTCTGAAGAACTGTACCATCCCTCGGTTGTAACCATCTCCCAGCCACCTGGAGGAAACCATTATCCTGAATTTTCTGTCAATCATTTCTTTCTTTTTTTTTTTTTTTCCGGAGACAGAGTCTCACTCTGTTGCCCAGGTTGGAGTATAGTGGCGTGATCTCAGCTCACCACAACCTCTGCCTCCCGGGCTTAAGCAATTCTTCTGCTTCAGCCTCCCAAGTAGCTGGCACTACAGGTATGCACCACCATGCCCAGCTACTTTTTGTATTTTTAGTAGAGACGGGGTTTCACTTTGTTGGTCAGGCTGGTCTTGAACTCCTGACCTCGTGATCCACCTGCCTTGGCCTCCCGAAGTGCTGGGATTATAGGCGTGAGCCACTGCGCCCAGCCCAATCTTTTCTTTATGGTTTTTTTAAACATAAATTTTGTCACTAAACTGTATATTTTTTAAACTTGTACGTATTCTGCGACTTGCTTTTTTTCATCATTTTCTTTTTAGTTTCTTCTATGATAACCCATGTTGCTGTAATTCATTTCTTTTCTCTGCCATTGAGTAAGCCATTCATTGTGTGATTATTCTTGGTTTGTTCATTCTGTTGTTAATGAATATTTGAGGTATTTCTAATTTTTAGTTTTTGGAAATATACTATCAGGAATAAATGTATATGTGTAAGACTTTAAGGTATATGCTTAGGAGTAGATTGCTGGTAATGCATATTGTTTTCCAAAGTGGTTTTCTCATCCCTTATAAGCCTTGGATGAGAGTTCCCATTACTGTCACTTGCAGTGCTTGGTATAGACAGGTTTTTAATTTTTGCTAGTCAGATATTTGTAAAATGGTATTACATGTGGTTTATTGGCTATTATCCTAATTAATAAAGTTGAACATATTTTTTTATGTTTATTCATTTGTCTTCTGTAAAATGCTTATTTAGATCTTCTTTATATTTTTGTCTTGAGTTTTGAGGTTTTTTCTTATTAAATCAGAGGAGTTCATCACACATTCTGGATACTAATCTTTTTTTGGTTATATGTGTGTTGCAAAATATCTTCTCTTGGTTTATGACTTGTTTTTTCACCATCTTTAGGTGTCCTTTGAAGAAAATTGACTTTTAATGTAGTTAAATTTATTAGTTTTATCTTTATGGTTTAAACCTTTTATATTATGTTTAAGAAATCTTTCCATACCATAAAATTGTTTTTATACTCTTATTATTTTCTTTTCAAAGGTTTTAAAGTTTACTTTTCATTTTGAAGTCTATAATTCATCTGAAATTTAATTTTGTATATGGTTTAAGAGAATTATAAATAATATGTATTCCACATGGTTATTAAATAGTTACCGTGCTCTTCTTTCCTTCAAAATCAAGCTTGCAAGTAGAAGTCTCAGGCAACAGATTAAACCAGCAGTGACTATAAAGCTACACCTTAATCAAAATGGAGATCACAACACCAAAGTTCTACAAACAGACCCAGCCACCCTGCTCCATTTGGTTCAACAACTGGAACAAGCATTGGAAGAGATGAAGACAAACCACTGTAGGAGAGTTGTTCGCAACATCAAATAGTGCCAGTTTTAAGGTTTGAATCCCTTTGAATCACTTATGAATTGATGATATATAGCAATTACTTTTCAAAATTATTTTTTTATTAATTCATGATGATAAATACATCTAGACTCCTCAGCATCTATTCCAAGATACTGAGGTCATCATCAGAAGCTAAAGTAAAGTTCCTTTCTTGGTGCTAACTGTGGTCATCTTGACAGATTAAGATGTATTTTATATTTTAAGTCTCATGCTCTAACACCAGAATTAGCTGGGTGGCCATTATTTTGTATTTTAAATATGATAATAGGATTGAATCAGCTAGAAATGAATCTATATCTTCTGTATATATGAATGACTATCCTGGTTTTGCTACTTCTTTTGATTGCTTAACTGTATTATTTTCCTCTTTATTGATCAAATTTGAAAATAAAATTCATAGTGTAATACTATTACTATGCAGAATTTTCTAAACAGTTTAGTATTTTTGACTTTTAAAACACCCCACAATGTTAGTAGCCACAGAATATTGAACATCAATATGATTTTTAATGCTATATTGTTACGGGTAGTTTATTCATTTTTCTTTGTGAAGATGATAAGTATTTACCATATTGCCTAAGTTTGCATGATCATGGTTAACTGGCTTAAATGGTACTCAAATTTGTGTGGTCATATATTGTGTCAAGGACTGATTTCTTCCACCATACCCAAAGCATCTAAGAGACACACTGTCATTTACAATTTCTTTTTTGAGATGGAGTCTTGCTTTGTCACCAGGATGGAGTACAGTGGCGTGATCTTGGCTCACTGCAATCTCTGCCTCCCGGGTTCAAGCGATTCTCCTGCCTTGCCTCCCAAGTAGCTGGGACTACCAGCACGTGCCACAACCACACCCAGCTAATTTTTGCACTTTTAGTAGAGACAGGGTTTCACCATGTTTGCCGGGATGGTCTTGATCTCTTGACCTCGTAATCCTCCCGCCTCAGCCTCCCAAAGTGCTGGGATTACAGGCCTGAGCCACTGTGCCTGGCCCTGTCATAAATAATGGATGCAGAGAAATATAATCAATTCTTGATTGTCCCAGATACAAATTATAGTCACTTTTTATAATTTGAATAAACTATGATGAGGGAAGAAAGACCATGTTTATTACTTTATAAACAAATGTCCCTTCTCCCTTACAAACTTGATTTATGTTTTGTTTTGTTTTTTAGTAAGGAACCAAAAACTTTTGGCCTGAAAAACTCAGGTGCTGATTTGTCAGGTTAGCCTGAGAGATTGCGGAGACACAGAGGCTGACTTAGGGAGAAGAATTGTATGAAAGGGTGGAAATGAGGGTTCAGACTTAACTGTATCTAAGGTCTTATCCTGAGAGTCTTATCTTTATGGAATAACCTAGAAAGGGCTGTAGAGGCAACCAGATTCTAAACTGCACTTCAGACTTTATCAATACTTTACTTGCTAAGAATTAGGGATTTTCAGGTCAGAGTGATTTTCAGGTCAGAGTGATACCATGTTGCAATCTCTTTAGAGAAGAGAGAGCCTAGCAGGGAATAGGCCAGTGGAAGAAAAGCATACTTGAAATGGCTCCAGCATCTAGGCTACCCTTTTCCTATAGGTGTATGTTCTACAGTTGTAAAAAAAAAAAAAAAAAAAAAAAACTATATTAGATGTCAGCAAACTATAATCAGAAATAATTTTTAATTATAGTGACAACTTGATTAGTGAAGCTGTCATATATACAACTTCACAAACAAAGGGGAAGCTTTATCTATTACATGGATTAGTAGCCTATGTCATTGGTTTTAAAAGCAACATGCCTGCAAAGCTTATATGATAAAAAAAACTACCTCTGTGAGGCCTTTTATTTGTCCACATTCAATGGAAGATAAACATGGCTGACCTCAGCCAAGACTGAAACAATAACCCTTTGTCTCCTCAGAACAACCTATCTCCCATTTCTGTGTCCACTGTTCTTACCCCAATTAAAACAAGAAAGCATGTGCTATTTTTTTTTTTTAATTTTTATCAACCTCCCTTGGCCTTCTTTCATTGTACTCCATTATTCCTTCTGTGATGTTCTACCTTCTTCACTTTTTGGGACCAGGGTGAGTTGGGAGCGGTTTGCCTACCTTCTTTTAGAATCTAGAGCTCATCTTTTAGTACAAGCCATTGAATGAGCCTTTTCCTTTTTTTGCTCAAACATTCCACATCCTTGTGGACTCCCCTGTGTTGTTTGTTTTATATAACATTTAATATTTGTTATAGCTTGCATATGAACATAATTTTCTGTAGCAGTAGTCACTGTTTTACTCTCCAGTATAACCCATAGTTTCTTGACTCTGAGTAATGCGCCTCTATAACTAAATTTCTCTTGGAGCATTTTGGATTATGAGTATGCTGATTTTTCAAGAGTGGCTGGTGCATATTTAGACTTAAATGTCATATCCTTCATGTCTCAAAGCCAAAATAATAACTTCTCATCTCAGAACAGGGCTGTGAGCACATGCCAATGTACGTGTCACAAAGTCTACATATGTTACATTCCTTGGAAGTCTCCTTAAATGTTTCACAAAATGTCAACAAGCTTGTTTTGTTATTGATGTTTCTGAGATTGGTCACATTTAAGACAGTAAACAGGAAAGGTGGTAAAGATGCTATAAGAAGATGCTGTATCTTGAGAATTGAAAAATGAGAATCTGACATGGTTTGAAAAATCATGAAGGGTGTGTATAAAGGATGCATGTGTAGGAGCCCTTAAAATTCATAACAGTATGTGTCCTTTTAGCATTTTAATCTTATGAAAAGGTTAAGAGGTAAGTCTTCATTGGACAAAAGGATTTGAATTTAGGTTCTGTGGCTTATTATGGGTCCTTGATAAATTCTCAAAGCCTTTTATTTGTTTAATCTCTAAAATAGGAATATAGGATTACCTACTACATTGGCTTATAAGGACTAAATGAGACCATGTATACTGAATGTTTAACATAGTACCAGGCTTTACAAAGCACTCAATAAATGTTTACCGTTATTAAAATAGTTTTGTAGACTGAAGACCCCATTATTTTACAATACTGAATTATGTGCTGTATACTTTGCTAAAGAAACTGGGAAAAAATGTTAACTGGTTGTTTCTGGGTGGCAGAATTATGGCTGTTTCTTTTTCTTTTTAATTTCTATAGTAAGTTTGAATGACTTTCATAATATTTAGAAAAAATACTAAAGGAAAGAAAAAAGATCAGAGAATTTAAATATATTTTTAGTAGATATTTTTATCCAAATTTTAATTCTTAGAATGATAAACACATAGTTTACCAGAAAGCTCAGCTGTTCAAAACTACTGAGTCCCCAAAGGACTCGAGTAAACAGGCTGAGGGTTTTACATAGAGAGTGCTCTAGATCTAGTTTCCTTTTTCTGTCTTTTTTTTTCTACATGTTAGTGAAGGAAACATGGGAATCTTATCCAAGCCATTTCTCCTTTTCTAGGTAATACTACATCTAAATGGAGAATTGTCTGTGTTATTTTTCATCTCAAATGAAAACATAGTACTTTTCACCTCCCTTATGGTCGGGAAGTTCTGCTATATTAAAGTCCTCCTGGTATAATTTAGTCAGTCTTCTCTGTACTTATATGAATTTGATTAAATCTCTTCTTACCTTTCTAGAGTTTCCATAATCATAGATTACTCTCACATCTTTCTTCCACCAACAGTAGAAAATATTTTGGTGGAAATGTTATGATACTACATTGCCTCTAACTTAAATATGTTCACTTTTAAAACCATCATGACTGTTATGTTCAAACTTAAATACTTAGAACAAATGAATGTAATTCCACCATTAATGTGGTTAGTTCAGTGAGCGTTATACATTTTGAAAGTAATGTCTGAATTATAAAAGCTGAAAAAGCCCATTATTTTTCAGCTTTCAAAACATTCTATAAAGATGAGAAAAATACTTTATGGCACTAAAGTGTATAGTTAATGATTTGATCACTGAGTAGTAATGGCTATTTGTTCTAGATTTTTATAGCTCCTCTCTACCCAGGAACTTAAACTATAACTTAAGTATGCACAACAGCCTTGAGTCCATAAGTTTTGACATACTGTAATGGGGAAACATAGAAAAAACAATTTTAAGCCGGGCACAGTGGCTAATGCCTGTAATCCTGGCACTTTGGAAGGCCAAGGCTGGTGGATCATGAGGTCAGGACTTTGAGACCAGCCTGGCCAATATGGTGAAACCCTGTCTCTACTAAAGTACAAAAATTAGCGAGGCGTGGTAGCATACACCTATAGTGCCAGCTACTCAGGAGGCTGAGGCAGGAGAATCGCTTGAACCCAGGAGGTGAAGGTTTCAGTGAGCCAAGATCCCACCACTGCACTCCAGCATGGCCGAAAGAGTGAGACTCTGTCTCAAAAAACAATAAAAATAATAGTAATTTTATATCCTTAATGGGCTGAAAGTAAAAGAGAATATCAATAATACAAATATCTATGTTAATGTACTCTAAAACTTGGCTTTTACTTGAGTTGTTGCCATTCTAAACCCAAGCAACTTTTTAATATGATTGAACTCCTTTTTATAATTATAGTGAAAATTGTGTTATCATTAGAAATTTTACTAACTATATGACCACCAGAGTGAGAGACTGTGCTCTTTTATTGTACTTGAGCATAAGTTGACATTTTTTAGTTGCAAAGACTACACTTTTCATTTTCTTCTCTTGCAGTTATCATATCTGTTGCAGAAGAGTCTGCCCAGCAACCAAAAAGGGAAATAACACAAAAAAAGATTTTTGCCTTTTCTCACCAACCATATGAGGCCTTTTAACTTTTTAAATTGTTTTACTCTGCTCTGTTAACACTGAGCTACAGACTATCCACTTATGCATGGCATTATATTGATAACAAAACACATTTTGAAACCTTTTCTGGCTTTTTTACATGGTACAGATTCAGTTTTGTTAAATAGTAAGTGCTTAGAGTGATCCATATTGTGTGTTGAACAAAGGCTAAAGTTCTAATCTCAGAATTTAGAATTGTCTTATGCCAGTCCATCCTCTAAAACAGTTTAATCTATAAGCTCATTAGGCTGCAGAAAGGAATCTCCTGAGGGAGTTATTCTGAAGAAGGGAAGTTCCTCTAGTCTGGCGTCTGCTAGAATTGCTTTTCCTTGTAACTCTACCTTCTTCTGGAAGGCAGAAATCTAACATGATTCAATGGCTACAGCTGTAGAAGTGTGCAGAAGAAAGGTTAAATCATTATAGAATACTGAAGAATACTTTGACTGAAATTATCCTTACTCTTTTTCCATTGAAGTGGGGTCCCCTGAGGTAATCAGAGGTGTGATGGGAAAAGCAAATCAAGTTCTTTTTTACCTGCATGCCAATGTTGTGATTGTCATAAGTCCAGTGAGAAGTGGATGCCTGTGGTTTTTTAGGAATGTGCTTAGTTCACAGAACGAAAAGGGTTCTCAGTTAACTCAAAGACTAAAAACACACAGATTAAAATTCAGAGAATGAGGAAAAGAAAATCCAGGGAAGTCTGAGTTTCATTGGAGCAAGTATAGATGGTTAGGATATGATTTCCTGGCATGGTCTGAAAACCGTATTCTTTCATTCCAAATAAATAAAAAATTCTTACAATGCTCAAGTGAGTTTAAGTGCTGCACCATAATAAAATGGCTTGATTTGCAGCTGATACTTGGCACAATTCACAGACTAAAAGAAGAGCTTAAGAAAAGCTGCAGGCAGTTTTTTTTTTAGTATCCCGGGGGAAAATGAGCAATTCCCCATGTACTTTTCAAAAAGGCAAAAATTATTTATCTCCTGGAATGAGCAATGTAATTAAAACCTTTTTTTCCCCCATGTTTAGTCTTTCAAGAATGTAATTACTGGGTATTCTTTTCTATAGTTGTTTCATCCACTCTTTGTTTTTGCCAAGAGATAAATACTAAATTCCGTGCCTGTCTTAGGCCCTTAAAACAATTTATTTTCATTCCAAACCTCTCATTAAGCCTCCTCCCTTTCTTTTAAGAAATTATTTTTTATTGAGATATAATTCACATAAAATTTACCCTTTCAAAATGTACAATTCAGTGGCTTTTAGGATGTTCACAAAGTTGTGTAAGCATTAGCACTCTCTGATTACAGAACATTTTCATCATACCCAAAAGAAACCTGTAATTATTAGCAGTCACTCTTCATTTTCCTTTCTCCTAGCAACCACTAATCTACTTTCAGTGGATTTGCCTATTCTGGATGTTTCATATAAGTGGAATTATATAACATATGCTCTTTTGTGTCTGGCATCTTTCACTTAGCATGATGTTTTCAAGGTTCATCCATGTTGTAGCATGTGTCCGTATTTCATATCCTTTATGACTGAATAAGATTCCATTCTGTGGATACTCCTTTTCACAGTGTTTTAAACAAGCTTTTTCTTGGTCTTACTGTCATTATAATATGTTGCAATTTATTTTGTGTTCATAAAAGAACTTCTAACAGATTTAGTAATATATTTTCTATAATTATGGTTTTTTATAATTATCTTCCCAGTGTGGTGGCTCAGGCTTGTAATCCCAGCACTTTGGGAGGCCAAGGCAGACAGACAGATCACTTGAGGCAAGAAGTTCGAGACCAGCCTGGCCAACATGGTGAAACCCTGACTCTACTAAAAATACAAAAAATTAGCAGGGTGTGGCGGCAGGCACTTGTAATCCCAGCTAATCGGGAAGCTGAGGCAGGAGAATCGCTTGAACCCAGGAGGCGGCGGTTCCTATGAGCTGAGATCACGCCATTGCACTCCAGCCTGGGCAACAACAGTGAAACTCCATCTCAAAAAAAAAAATAGAATTATCTTCCCATATACAAGTTGGAAGCGTCTGAGAGCAACCTCTTCTTAACCAGTTATTAGAAGAGTTGTTTTCCAGTGGATTGTGTTTTGTTTTTAGCCTTATTCAAAAATTATACCAGCTATGAAGTTAGATGAATTCTTGAAGAGATTTAGCTAAAATCAGCTGTAAAGAAAATTAGATTTACAGTCAGTCTCCATATCTCAGTTTCACATACATGTATTCAACCAACCACAGATCAAAGGTATTCAGAAATATAAAACTATAACAATAAAAATAATACAAACACTTTAAAATATAGTATAACCACTATTTACATATCATTTACATTAGGTATTACAAGTAGTCTAGAGATGACTTCAAGTATAGGGAAGGATGTGCATAGGTTATGTCCAAACACAGTGCTCCTTGACTTATGATGGGCTTACCTTTAGAAATTTTATTTTTCTTGCTTGCTTTTTTTTTTCTTTTTTGAGAAGAAGTCTTGCTCCGTTGGCCAGGCTGGAGTGCGATGGCACGATCTCGGTTCACTGCAACCTCCGCCTCCCTGATTCAAGTGATTGTCCTGTCTCTGCCTCCCGAGTAGCTGGGATTACAGGCATGCACCACCACACCCGGCTGATTTTTTGTATCTTTAATAGAGATGGGGTTTCTCCATGTTGGCCAGGCTAGTCTCAAACTCCTGACCTCAGGTGATCCACCCACCTCAGCCTCCCAAAGTGCTGGGATTACAGATGTGTGCCACTATGCCTGGCCCATCTTTTCAATATTTTTCTATTTATGATGGGTTTATCCGGATGTGGTCCCCTCATAAAGACCATATTAAATGTATGTATCACCATCCTAAAGTCAAAAAATCGCAAGTTGAACAATTGAAAGTTGAGAACTTTCTGTACTACACCATTTTATGTAAGGGACTTAAACATCCACAGATTTTGGTATCTTCAGGAGTCCTGGAACCAATCCCCTGTGGATACCAGGGGAAAACTGTGTATCTTTTTAATTTTAACTTAAAAGATTTCCAACTAAAATGAGAGATGTTCTGTGGGCATTTGGCAGATTTAGAAAAGATAGGAAAGCAACTAAGTCTTCCTATAGTCATCTAGTGTTTTTCAAATTAGAAAGGTAAAAACCATTAAAAATTTGTCTATAGTAGAATGGAGAAAAGGGCATTTGCTGTTCCGTAAGTCCATGCCTCAGAATATTCTAAACTAATTTTTAAATATCCACATCGGGAGATCTTTAGGACACTGCTTCCCAGATGATGCAGCTGCTTCAGCCACTGACTTCCAAGGCTCATAAACTATTGGAGGAAATGGAAAGGTACATAAACATCATCAGTTCAGAGTGCGTTAGGCAGATGAAGAGCTACAATAAATAAGGACCTCTGCATTTATAAGAGAGAGACCCATTAGTTTTCACTAGGGACATCGAGAAGATGCTTTTTTTAACTGATCATTTTGCTGTTTTGATTACACCCCAGTTTACATGTGTGGAATATTCTCTTCTTAGTTGGCTATAGTTTAGTGGGACTGTCAAACATGGGGCCGTGCTCTCTGCTATCCATACTGAGGCTATAAATCTCTCCTGGAACTCTGAAATCCTTGGACTTAAAGAGAATGGTTGACACAAATTCGTTTTAGTGGCCTGACCAGGTGTTTGATGGCCTGTTACACAGCCTCATGGATCTACTCCTATTCTTGTCCTTTATGGACCAGGTCTTAGGTCTGTCCCTTGATTCTGCAGAGTACCTAATGCATTTCTAATAAATTCATTCTCTGCTTAGGTTATGGTATTAGGGTCTAACCCTAAATGCTATCGAGTGTAATGATACAATTACATTAATTTTATAAAATTCCTTACATTATTACACAAATGGAATTTTTGTAAAATAGCTCCACAAATTGTCATGTATCTAAAAGTTATTTTTTTAGGATAAACATATATATTGGCTGCAACAAACATAGTTAAGATCTCACGGTTTGATTAGGGAGACAAGATTCAAAATATACAACATTAATGACCATTTTTCTTTAATGCAGTGGTCCTATTTGCTTTCTGTACCTTCTCTATCATATCTATAAATTCTTATCTCTGGAAAACTCAATAATCTGGTGGTTTCACTACAATTCTTTCAGTATTAATATATTACAGTCTGCTTGTAGAAATAAGATTAAAAAACAGCTGGACATGAGGGCTCAAATCTGTAATCCCATTGCTTTGGGAGGCCGAGGCAGGAGGATTGCTTGAGGCCAGGAGTTGGAGACCAGCCTGGGCATCATAGCGAGACCCCATCTCTACAAAAAGTCAAAAATTAGCCAGATGTGGTGGCATGTGCCTGTAGTCCCAACTACTTGAGAGGCTGAGGTGGGAGGATCACTTGAGCCCAGGAGATTGAGGCTGCAGTGAGCAGTGATTGCGCCACTGCACTTCAGCCTGGGTGACAGAATGAGACCTTGTCTCAAAGAAAAAGCAAGAAGATAAAACATTAAATAATCATCGAATGATACAGTGCCTAGAATAGTACCTGGCACAGAGTAGTTAAATTAATGAACAAGTGAATAAATAAGAGTGATGAGTGAATAGTACATGCTATATACTCTGTGCATGGGCTGCTGAGCTCTACAGGAGAACATAAGCAAAACCACAGAGATTATCAAGTTTATACATTCATTGTCATCAATCTCAATTAAACCCTTAACACTGGCTGTCTTTCTGTTTCCCTAGTCAGCTGTCTCCCATTTTCAACAACTATTTCAAAACTTCTCCACTTGCCTTAAACCTCCAGTCCACCCAGCACCCCTTCTCATTCTTGGTAGATGACTCCTTCCTTCACAGAACAAACAGAGGTGACCAGACAGGAATTCTCCCCTCTTTTGGTCACCAAGTTTACAATTCTCCCTGTTCCCTGCCCTAATAGTCCTTTTCCTCTCCCATTCCAGTAGAAAAGCCATTCCTTACATTTCTGGATCCCATTCTTTTCTGACACTTTTGTGACTTTTCCTTATTCATCTTCCTGATTTCTTATGTTAAAAAGTAAGTATTTTTAAGTCTATTTTATCTCAATGTCCTTTGATTCACATCCCTGTTCAGTTACCATACACCTTCCCTATTCTCTAATTCAGTAACTCCTTGAAAAAATTCACCTGCCTTTCCAAACCAATCTTGGTAACATTTTCAGGAACTTCCATGTTGCTAAATCCAGTGCATACTTTTCAATCCTCATTTTAATGTACCCATCTCCATCCTTTGTTTTCTTATTTTCTTTTTTTTTCCTCTAGTATTCTCCCCTGCCCTACTATGTTCTTTTTTGTCACTCTGCTATTTTGCATCCTACAACTCTAGCACTGTATTATTATTCTTTGCAGGACTCTCCTCTATGCTCCTCTTAGTTATAAGTGTTCCCCAGAGCTTCATCCTAAGCCATTTCTCTCCACACATTTATGCTAGGTAGTTTGGCTTATTCCCTAGGCTTTAATTAACATCGGTTTGCTGATAACTATCAACTATAGATGTTTGTCCCATATTGGTCTCCTGAGTTTGAGACAGATGTACCTACTACATATCTGACTTAAATGTCCAACAGGTACTTCATACTCAAAATAAACAAAATTCGGCAGAAGTGTCCTTCTTTCCTTTTTGCTATAGGCCCAAGTGATTGCTGCCAACATGGGCAAGTTCATGAAACCTGGGAAGGTGGTGCTTGTCCTGGCTGGATGCTACTCTGGACGCAAAGCTGTCATCATGAACATTGATGATGGCACCTCAGATCGCCCCTGTAGCCGCACTCTGGTGGCTGGAATTGACCACTAACCCTGCAAAGTGATAGCTGCCATGGGCAAGGAGAAGATCGCCAAGAGGTCAAAGATCAAGTCTTGTGAAAGTTTATAACTACAATCACCTAATGCCCACAAGGTACTCTGTGGATATCCCCTTGGACAAAACTGTCATCTATAAGGATGTCTTCAGAGATCCTGCTCTTAAATGCAAGACCCGACAAGAGGCCAAGGTCAAGTTTGAAGAGAGATAAAAAAATAGGCAAGAACAAGTGGTTCTTCCAGAAGCTGCAGTTTTAGATGCTTTGTTTTGGTCATTAAAAAATAAAAATAAAAAAACAAACAAAATTCATCTTCTCTTACAAACTTGCTCGTCTTCCAGTGTTTTTTATTCATGAAATGGCATCACCATTCAAACACTCACTCAAACCAGAGACGTGTGTTACTCTTTGCTTCTCTCTGACTTCTTACCACAGCTGGTCAATTCCCAAGTTCTATCAATTCTACCTTCCTAAATAATATCTTGAATTAGTTCACTTCTCTTCATTTCCCCCATGCTCATTGGTCCACTATTATCTCTTGTAAGAGCTAGTGTGTCTGCCTGCAGTTAACTGGTCTCCCTGATTTCCTCTTATCAAACCCCCCATACTCCACAGTGCATTCCCATTCCTTGCCCTAAGTCAGAATTGTATTCCAAACATAGAAATCATATTATTTGAATGCTGAAAACTCTTCAGTTGATTTAGTTCCCTCACTTCTATGACATTGAATTCAAAGCTTCTGTCTGGACCCTCCTCTGTCATCTACCAAGTTAACCCTTGCATTCTTTCAGTTTTAGCTTAAATTTTCTTTGCTCGAGGAGGTTAGGAATCCCTGCTCTGTGCACATAGTGCTTTATGCTGCCTTATCATAGGTTTTGCTGTAATTACTAGGTTAACTTTCTATTTTTTGTGAACTATAACAACTGCTTTTCTTGTTTTCCTCTGTATTCTGGATCTGTTACTATGTCTGGTACATGGTAAGTTCCTATTAAATGTTGAAGGGTGAAAGGGAGTGAGAGAGAAAGGATTATAATATGGAGTAGAGTACAAAATTTGCATGCATTTTGCTTTTCTGTCACACAAGTATGTTTTGCATTAACCTCACAAATTACATGTCAGCCTTTTTTTTTTTCTTTAATGTAAAGACATATTTAGGACATGGTGTCTGCAGATCCCACTGAATGGACAGAACAAGATCCTTAGACCAGTGGTTCTCAGCCAAGGCCAGTCACTGGAATTACTTGAGAATTTTTAAAAATTCTGATTCCTGAATACCAACCTTATAGATTCTGGTTTAATTGGCCTGGTATCTGTTAAAGCTCTCCACATGATTCTGATGTGCAGCAAAAGTTAAGAACATGACAGTTTTACTACAGCCACTTCTCTGACTTGCTTCACTGACTGATACTCAAGCTGGCCGAAGAACAAGAAAATCAAACAGTCCAGATTCAGCAGAACCCTGATCCACCCACTAGTGCTTTCAATTACAACTAAAAATGGCTGGAACAATTAAAAAAGAGTTTGTTGGTACCAATAACTGTCAAGTCCAGAAGTAGTGTTGGTTCTGGTAAACACGATCCAGTAGCCTAGAGATGATCCCAGTGCCCCAGTATCTTTCCTGTCTTTGTTGGCTTTCTACTAATTTAGAGTCTTCTCATGGCCACAGATGGCTACTAAAGGTACCTGGAAAATGAGCCTATCTTTGTCATTAACATTATTAGAAAAGTCTTTCAGATTCACTTTGGTTGGACTCGTTTAGGCTACGAACTAATTGCTGTGTTTAAGGGGTTGGAATATAATAGAATAGGTGTGGAGTCCTCTTCCCAGGAGACACAGCAATCCCCAAATGAAAATGGGATCTTAGAAAGAAAGAAGTGAGAAAAATCCATGCTGAGACCATCAATGTCTGGTTTACCCACACAGTGGTTTCAGCTGGCTGCAGAATTTGGTCACAAAACTGTAGCACTACTTTATAGTAGTATTGTGTACGTAGTACAGTACTATAAAGTACATACTTTATAAGTAACCCAGATTTCTACATCAATTCCCACAGTTAATGAGTACTAAAAAACTAAATGTGATTATATTAATCATAACGCTTTTGTGAGAACATGAGAACAGAAAATTGTCTTGGATCCTGCAAACTTAAGTTGCCTCATGTATGGCTTTTGTTCAGTGCCTCAGTAAACAATGTTTTCTTGCCTCATTTTGAAAAATGAAAAATCTTAGATTCTCCAGAAAGAGTCTGATTTGTAGATACTCACCCTGCCCCTTACCCCCAGCTGAATCACCACCAGGAACATTTTGTTGAGGTTTATTTTTTACAATTTTGTTATGAATCCAGTAGAGTTTTAAATTCCCCCCCCAAATATTGTTGAATTATAATATTGGATATTGCCTTTTCTAATCATATATGCTAAAAGAAAATACCTCCCATACACACACACACACACACTCCCCCCTAAATGCTTCCAGGCTGGCTGCAGTGGCTCACACCTGTAATCCAAGCACTTCAGGAGGCTGAGGAGGGCAGATCATGAGGTCGGGAGTTAAAGACTAGCCTGAACAACATGGTGAAACCCTGTCTCTACTAAAAATACAGAAATTGGCTGGGCATGGTGGCATGTGCCTGAAATCCCAGCTACTGAGGAGGCTGAGGCAGGAGAATCACTTGAACCTGGGAGGTGGAGGTTGCAGTAAACCAAGATCACACCACTGCTCTGCATTCTTTCCTCTGCCTGTCCCCCAGATAATGGCAATCCTCCCTAATTGAAAACTGTTCTAGAACTTGCTGTCACCAAATACCCTTCTGGTTATAATTTGGCTTCTTAAGTTTCCCATATACAGAAAATGTGCTAACCAGCAAACTTGGATTTGGAGCTTGCTTATAGTTATGTTTCCATTGCAAGTTAATTAATTGGCATTCATCAGCCCTTAGAGTCCCATTATGTCTATGTGTGCTAATATTTAAGTTTCTGAGTTAATAAAGCTGAGTACCACATTCCAGAACAAAGCCCCTTCCATAAATCTCACTAGGACCAGAGGTGCTATCCCGTCCTGGTGACCAGCTGGTCATTCTCCAAACCACCCTCACCAGACTCCTTTTCCTCCAATTCTACTAGTATAATCATTTTTTTTAAAAAAGAGTCATAAAATAGCATAGGTAGAATTTCTTTTACATCTGGAAATGCAAGATGGCACACATCTGTAGAAATATTGAAAGGAGAAACCTTTAGGTTGCTGTAATCCTAGGGTTGATTATGAGAAGTACCCCTGAAGCGAGTGCTTGTGAGGAAGAACTCAGTAGCTAGAATGCAAACTTTGAGTAAATATTGGCCCTAAAAATCTGTTATGTGTGGAAGAAGGAAAGAAGCTTATTACAAGAGTAGAGACTAAATTCACCCATAGGCCTGCAAGTTCTATTATTCCACAAAACCACAAAGATGAATTTTGTAGTGATGCAAACATCAAGGATAAAGCCTTTTTATTTTATTTTTTTAGATGGCCTTTTTATTTTTTAATTTTTTATTTTGTTGCCAGTGGCATGATCACAGCTCACTGTAGCCTCGAACTTGTGGGCTCAAGTGATCCTCCCACCACAGCCTCCCGAGAAGCTATGACTACAGGCATGTGCCACCATGCCTGGCTAATTGTTTAATATTTTGTAGCAATGAGGGCTTGCTATGCTGCCCAGGCTGGTCTTGAACTCCTGATTTCAAGTAATCCCCCTGCCTTGGCCTTCCAAAGCACTGGGATTATAGGCATGAGCCACTGTGTCTGGCCAAAGAGTAAAGCCTTTGCAGATATGTTGTTGTTTTGTTTTTAACTATAGAGTATCTCAGACTTATACAAAGTAGATAGAATAGTATAATGAACCCTCATGTGCACATCACTTAGTTTCAATGATAATCGACTAGTGTCAAATATTGTTGCCTCAAAATCCCCACCCACTTTGCTCAGTGCCCCACTTTTATGTAATTATGAGTCAAATCTCAGGCATCATTTCTGAGATGGAGATTGTTTAGTTGAAGAGCAATCTTATTCTGGCTAGTAATATGAAAATGGTCACTGTGGTAGAAGACTTGCATTTCTTCAGATTACAGTTTCCTTGTGGTTAGGCTGCACTGTCCCAGTACAATTTGACTTGTTCTTGAGTGCATGTGATACTTGGTGTTAATTAAGGGGATTGTTCATAGGAGAATAAGAGCAAGTCTGAAGACCCCAGAAAAGGTGTGCAGGCCAGATTATTACCTTAAACTTTAGAGAGCTGGCCTGGATTTGGCTGGATGTGACACATACTGGGCCATGGAAGACCCTTACTACCACAGAATAAGGAGACCCTTATTCTAAAACTGGAGAACCCAGAGGTGCATGCCATGGCATGCAAATACTGTTACATCAAAGTAATCGTTTTTCTACTAGGGAGGCTGAAGCAGGAGGATTGCTTGAACTTGGAAGATGGAGGTTTCATTGAGCCAAGATCGCACCACTGCACTCCAGACTGGGCGACAGAGCAAGACTCCATCTCAAAAACAAAAAACAAACAAAAAAACCTGAAGAACCCACACTGTGCAAAATGCCCTGAATCCTGACTTCCTATTGGGTCAAATCACACTTTCCTGAATGACAAAGTAAAGTCATCCCCTGAAAGGAGTGGACATTCCCATTGTCATTTGGAAGTAGACAGACTTTGATTGAATTAAAACATACTCTTTTCTCATGACCTGGGAGAATTCAGGAGTCCAGATTCCAGTTAAAAAAAACAGGCTCAGTCTGGGCGCAGTGGCTTATACCTGTAATACCAGCACTTTGGGAGGCCAAGACAGGCGGATCACCTGAGGTTGGGAGTTCAAGACTAGCCTGATCAACATGGAGAAACTACATCTTTATTAAAAATACAATAAATTAGCCAGGCATTGTGGTGCATGCCTGTAATCCCAGCTACTCAGGAGGCTGAGGCAGGAGAATCACTTGAACCCAGGAGGCAGAGGTTGCAGTGAGCAGAGATGCGCCATTGCACTACAGCCTAGGCAGCAAGAGTGAAACTTCATCTCAAAAGAAAAGAAAAGAAAAACAGGCTCAAGTACCACCAGGAGAACTGGACCTTGCCATGGGAGTTAGGCGGAGAGGGTCCAGGATCTGGCCTGAACCTTCTGATATGCTGAGAAGCCGGCTAGTCCTGAGGTTACATGAGGTTATTTACTCAGAGGCGTGCCCCTGAGAGCTAACCATCATGATCCTGTGGGAAAGTCAAATGTTCCCAAGGTGTCCTGAAGTTATTTGCAAGGAGAACCTAGTAAAAATCTAGATTTCTTGTTGCACCATAGGTAGGATGAAATAAAAGAAATGTACCTTCATAATAATCTCCAAGCCCCTTTGAATCCTGAGCTAATAAATAAATGTAATAAATAAATATTAACATTATATATATGTTTGATGTGAAAAGCCAATTTCTGGAGGAATACATAAGAAATTCCTAATAGGGTTTCATCTGAGATGGGGCCAGGGAAGGTGGTCAAGATTTTTACTCTTTACTTTGTACTTTTCTATACATTAAAAAAACTGCATTTATTATTTATATAATACAAATAAATAAGATACAAATGTGTTTACATATAATGTGTCAGCATATCCCAACTGAGCTAAAAAGTTTTTGCCACATTAGGAATTAAATGGTAGAGAAAAATAGCATTTTAAAAATATTAGCTCAGGCCCGGAGCAGTGGCTCATACCTGTAATCCCAGCACTTTGGGAGGCCAAGGTGGGCAGATCACGAGGTCAGGAGTTCGAAACCAGCCTGACCAACGTGGTGAAACCCCACCTGTACTTTAAAAATGCAAAAATTAGCTGGTCGTGGTGGTGCACGCCTGTAATCCCAGCTACTCAGGAGGCTGAGGCAGGAGAATTGCTTGAACCTGGGAGGCGAAGGTTACAGTGAGCCGAGATCATGCCACTGCACTCCAGCCGAGACAACAGATGAGACTCTGTCTCAAAAAAAAAAAAAAAAAAAAAAAAAATCACCCCAGAGTGGTTTACATGTCAAGTTTCTTCCAAATTTTCCTTCTGAAATTTTCCTGTTTTGTTTAAAGACTAAATATAGCTTTCTTGTTGAGCTATAAGCTATGAAATAATTTTAGTATTCTCCCAGGCCTCCACCATTACTAACAATATTAATTTCTTACATATAGCATTAGAGCAGGGTTCTCATCCCTGGCTTGCACATTCAGAAGCCTGGCCCCAAAGTAAGGAAAGCTGAAATGGGCTCACTTGAGCCCATCTCTTTTCTCAATTTGAAAAACTTCATAGGTGATTGTGATGTACATCCAGAGCTAAGGTTCAGCATTAGAAGAACTGGGGAGAATGTTTCAGGGAACAGTGCGAGAGTACTCAACCAACCTTCTATGCTAGTTGATGGGTTCATCCCAGAGATTTTCCATGAATGAGCAAATAGCAGAACAAAACATACATTGAATCCTGCCAAGGAATCATGAACACCTGTATAGTTTAAAATATACTTGTTAAAAGGTGTTTTGTATTAGTTGTCCAATTCATTCCAGTTTGTCTTTTGACTCCCTTAGTACTTTTCCTTTTTGCTTTTCATGTAAATCCAATGCTGTGTGAGAAAAGAGAAGGGAGGAGAGAGAAGAAAATGTGCTGAAGCAGATATTTTTAGAGCAGGTTTTTGGAATATTTTGGAGTTAGCATTAATTCACTTCAAAGGGGCAGAAAAATATTCAGAGGTAGCATGAGGTTAGTATGAAAATGTTGGTGATACCTCTAATTCTGTTGCTTATTCTCCAGGATTTGGAACAGGCAGGCATGTTTCCTTCATGTGGAATTGAAACTAATTGGACAATTAATTCAAAATGCCCTCATGAAAAAAACAAAAACAAATAAAATTGCCCTTTATGTCTGGTTGCCTCAATAGAACAACAAAAAAGTGATGGGACTGGATGCTCTCCCAGTATTACATTTCTATGTATATGTGGAAGAGAACCATGGCTACAAAAACCAGGTATGGCTTAGGAAAAAGGAGAATCTACCTTTTAGAGTAGGGGTTCTTAACATAGGGTCTTTAGAAGGTTTCAAGCTGTCCATGAACCTCCTGAAATCACATATAAAATGGTGTGTGCACTTTTTTTTCTAGGGTTATGATCCATGGCTTTCATCAAATTCTCAAACCACTGGAAAGGATTAAAAACTGCCTTTAAAAAAAAAAAGAGTCTAGGGGGTAGGGTGGAGGGTATAAAAATTATTCAGGTTAGGAATATTAAAAAGAGGGCCTCTTAATTTAGTCAAATCAATATTATGTGAACCCTAATATTAATTCACATTGATTCTTGGAGCTGGAACAGAAGGCAGAAAATCACATCATTTGAAGCTAGGCATTGGGAGGAAAGCCAGGAAAGGGATGGGCAAGAAATTACAGGCTGAAATTCAGGTGAAGGAGCAGGTAGTTGGTAATTGTTGAAGCCATGTGATGAGTGCATAGGGATTCACTGTATCATTCTCTTTATTTCTGTTTAGGTTTGAAATTTTTCACAATAAAAAGTTTTTGAAAATAAGGGGCCCCAGAGAGAATTCCTAGAAGATGGTAGGGCAGGAAAAACAGGAACTTATCTTCCCACCTAGACAATAATTTTACTAGTAGAATCTGTCTAATGTAGGTATTTTGGAACTGTGGAGTCTGTTGAAGGCTTATAAGTTCCAGAGCTTGGGCAATAACTGTGGTTAATTTTCATCAATTTGTGCTGTAAGCACAATAGCAGCTAACCACCCTTCAGACACGTGTCAGGCAGCTGTGCACATGCTCCTGGAGCAACCTGTACACAGCCTGTGGGAGCCAGGGTGGCTGAAAAGGACCCTGTCCTCCAAATATCTAGGATCTGTGCTCTCATTGCTGATTGCTGATTCTGATCACAGAGTTGCAAAGCGGCACGTTTTGTTGCTGCACCTTACCCCATTGTTGCAAGGCCCTCCATCTCTGGATGAAGTGACTCTCAGGGAATATAAAGGGGAAACACCTTTTACCCTTCATTTTTTCCCCTTTTGTGAACTAGATATTGAAGACTAGAACATTAAAAAGCAAACACATATATGTGATTGGAATTAGAAAAGCATCATGTATGCCCAGGGAAAGGTGAAGGCTTAAAAAGATATATGAGAAGATCTTAACGTTATACTTCTGGCTGATCCACACCAACAGACAGCCTACAACCAAAAATAAATAAATAAATAAGAAAACCAGCAAACTGGCCAGGTGTGGTGGCTCATACCTATAATCCCAACACTTTGGGAGGCGGAGGGGAACATATGACCTGAGGTCGGGAGTTCGAGACCAGCCTGACCAACATGGAGAAACCCTGTGCCTACTAAAAATACGAAATTATCTGGGCATGGTGGTGCATGCCTGTAATCCCAGCTACTCGGGAAGCTGAGGCAGGAGAATTACTTGAACCCAGGAGGTGGAAGTTGTAGTGAGCCAAGATTACACCATTGCATTCCATCCTGGGCAACAAGAGTGAAACTCTATCCCAGCACTTTGGGAGGCTGGGGTGGGCAGATCACTTGAAGTCACGAGTTCGAGACTAGCCTGGCCAACACAGTGAAACCCTGTCTCTACTAAAAATACAAAAAAATCAGCCAGGCGTGGTGGCAGGCACCTGTAGTCCCAGATACTTGGGAGGCTGAGGCAGGAGAATCACTTGAACCCAGGAGGCGGAGGTTGCAATGAGCAGAGATGGCACCACTGCACTCCAGCCTGGGTGACAGAGCAAGACTCTGTCTCGAGAGGAAAAAAAACAAAAAAAACCGTCTTGAAGATGCTAAAAGAACTAAAAGAGGATGTGGTGAAAGTCAATGAAAATACCAATAAATGTGGTGAAGAAAATGGAAATACCGATAAAGAAATAGAAAACCTAAAAAGAAAGCAAAAAGAAATTCTGGAGCTGAGAGGTGGGAGGATCACTTGAGCCCAGGAATTCCAGGCTGTAGTGGGCTATGATTGCAGCACTGCACTCCAGCGTGGGTAACAGAGTAAGACCCTGTATTAAAAATAAAATGTTTTTAAAAAAAAGAAAGAAAGAAATTCTGGAGCTGAACATTACAGTAGTCAAAGTGAAAAATTTACTAAAGAAATTCAAAGGCAAATTTGAGCAAGCAGAAGAATCAACAAACTTGATAAGACAATGGAAATTATCAAGTCTGAGGAACAGAAAGAAAAAAGATTGGAGGAAAGTGAATAGAGCCTAAGGGACCTGTAGGGCACCATCAATCAGATCAACATATGCATTGTGGGAGTTCCAGAAGGTGAACAGAAAGAGAAAGGGGAAGAGAGACTATTTGAAGAAATAATGATCAAAAACTTTAAGTATTTGAAAAATTCACAAATTTGTGAAAATTAACACACCCTTAAATAACCAATAAATAAAAGAAGAAATCACAATGGAAATTACAATGTACCTAGAGACAAATGAAAATGAACGAACACACATGATACCCAAACTTACGGAACACAGACAAAGTAGTGCAAAGGGGACAATTTATAATTCAAAATTTATATTAAATAGGTTACATTTAAAAAAATGTATGTCTTAAATCAACAACCTAACCTTAAAACTTAAGGAACTAGAAAAAGAAAAAGAAACTAAACCCAAAGCTGGTAGGAGGAAGAAAATAATAAAGATTAGAGCAGAGATAAATGAAATAGAGAACAGAAAAACAACAGAAAAAAATAATAGAGGAATAATAGAGAAATCAAAAGGTGGTTCTTCAAAAAGATCAACAAAATTGACAAGCCTTTAGCTAAATGGACTAAAGAAAAAGAAGACTCAAATTATTAAAGTCAGAAATTAAAGCGGGGACTTATTACCAAATCTACAGAAATGAAAAGGGTTTTAAGAGAGTACTATAAGCAACTGTATTACAACAAATTGAATAACCTAGATGAAATGGACAAATTTCTAAAAACACACAACCTATCATGACTAAGCCACAAAGAAATAGAAAATCGGAATAAACTTGTAGCTAATAAGAAGATTGAATCTCTTATAAAAGAGAGTAATTTAAAACCTCCCATGAAAGAAAAGCCCACACAGTGGCATGCAATAGTAGTCACACCTACTCAGGAACTGCAGTGGCAGGATCACTTGAGCCCAGGAGCTCCAGACCAGCCTGGACAGCATAACAAGACCCCATCTTTCTTTTTTTTTTTTTGGTCTGAGATGGAGTTTCGCTTTTGTTGCCTAGGCTGGAGTGCAATGGCGCAATCTTGGCTCACTGAAACCTCTGCCTCCCAGGTTCAAGGGATTCTCCTGCCTCAGCCTCCCAAGTAGCTGGGATTACAGGTGCCTTCCACCATGCCCAGCTAATTTTGTATTTTCAGTAGAGATGGGGTTTCTCCATGTTGGTCAGACTGGTCTCTAATTCCCGACCTCAGGTGATCCACCCACCTCAGCCTCCCAAAGTACTGGAATTACAGGCATAAGCCACCATGCCCAGACAACCCCATCTCTTAAAAGAAAAGAAAAGCCGGCCGGGCGCGGTGGCTCACGCCTGTAATCCCAGCACTTTGGGAGGCCGAGGCGGGTGGATCACAAGGTCAAGAGATCGAGACCATCCTGGTCAACATGGTGAAACCCCGTCTCTACTAAAAATACAAAAAATTAGCTGGGCATGGTGGTGCGTGCCTGTAATCCCAGCTACTTGGGAGGCTGAGGCAGGAGAATTGCCTGAACCCAGGAGGCGGAGGTTGCGGTGAGCCGAGATCGCGCCATTGCACTCCAGCCTGGGTAACAAGAGCGAAACTCCGTCTCAAAAAAAAAAAAAAAAAAAAAAAAAAAGAAAAGAAAAGCCCTGGATCTGATGGTTCTATCAGTGAATTATACCAAACATTTAAAGAACTAACACCAATCCTTCTCAAACTTTTGCAAAAAAATTGAAGAGGAAAGATTACTCTCTAACCCAGTCTATTAGACTAGCATTACACTGATGCCAAAGCCAGATAAAGACTCTACAAGACAAGAAAACTTATAGACCAATATCCCTTATGAACATTTATGCAAAAAAAAAAAAAAAATTCTGAACAAAATACAAGCAAACTGAATGCAGCAGCATAGTAAAAAGATTATACGCTATGGCTAAGTGAGGTTTATTCCTGGAATGCAAGGATGATTCAATCTATGAAAACTGATCAATGTAATACACCACATTAACAGAATGAAGGGGAAAAGCCATGGTCATCTCAAGTGGTGCAGAAAAAGCATTTGACAAAATTCAACATCCTTTCATGGTAAAAATGCTCAGTAAACTCTGAGTAGAAGGAAACTAACTCAATATAACAAAAGTTGTCTGTGAAGAACCCACAGCAAAAAACATACTTAATGGTGAAAGACTGAAAGCTCTTTCTCTAAGATCAGGAACAAGACAAAAATGTCCACTTTCACCATATAGCACTGGAAATGCTAGACACAGCAATGAGACAAGAAAAAGAAATGAAAGGCATTTAAATTGGAAAAAAAAAGAAGTAAAATATCTCTGTTTGCAGATGACAAACCCTGAAGATTTCACACACAAAAACAGTTAGAATTAATAAAGAAATTCAACAAAATAGCAAGATGCAAGGTCAACATACAAAAATCAGTTGCATTTATATACACTAACAATAAACAACCTGAAAGAAAATTAAGAAAACAATTCCATTTATAATAGCATCAAAAATAATAAAGTACTTAGGAATTAACTTTACAAAGGAGATAGATAAACAGTAAAAAGTCTCAGGCCAGGCACGGTGAATCACACCTGTAATCCCAACACTTCGGGAGGCTAAGGTGGGTGGATCACAAAGTCAGGAAATCGAGACCATCCTGGCCAACATGGTGAAGAAACCCCATCTCTACTAAAAACACAAAAATTAGCCAGGCATGGTGGCAGGCACCTGTAACTCCAGCTACTCAGGAGGCTGAGGCAGGAGAATGGCTTGAACCCAGAAGGCAGAGGTTGCAGTGAGCTGAGATTGTGCCACTGCACTCCCAGCCTGGGCAACAGAACAAGACTCCATCTCAAAATAAATAAATAGAAAAGTCTCCTGCCTGGGCGTGGTGGCTCATGCCTGTAATCCCAGCACTTTGGGAGGCTGAGGCAGGCGGATCATGAGGTCAGAAGTTCAAGACCAGCCTGGCCAACATGGTGAAACCCCATTTCTACCAAAAATACAAAAATTAGCCAGGCATGGTGACGAGTGCTTGTAATCCCAGCCACTCAGAAGACTGAGGCAGGATAATTGCTTGAACCCAGGAGGCAGAGGTTGCACTGAACCAAGATCATACCACTGCACTCCAGCCTGGGCAACAGAGTGAGACTCTGCCACAAGAAAAAAAAAAGAAGACGAAGAAGAAAATTCTGACACATACTACTACATGGATGAACCTTGAGGACATTAGGCTAAGTGAGTGAAATAAACCAGTCACAAAACAACAAATACTATATGATCCCACTCTTATGAAGTACTTAAAGTAGTCAAAATCATGGAGACAGAAAGTAGAATGATGGTTGTCGGGGTAGCAGGAAGGGGGCAATGAGGAGTTGTTTAATAGGCATAGAGTTTCAGTTTTGCAGGATGAAAAGAGATCTGGAGATGGATGCTGGTGATGGTTGCACAACCATATGAATACACTGAATGCCACTCAGCTGTGTACTTAAAAATGATTAAGATAGTAAATTCTGTTACATGTATTTTACCACAATAAACTTGAGGGGGAGGAATTAAAATTAAAGGAACCCAGATAAGATAGCAGAAGACCCTGTGAGCTGTTGAGCCTGTGTGAACAGAGATTAGTGGCCCTCATGGCATCATGTGGCTGAATGAGTGGTTGGTAACAATTTCCTCCTTCCTACTATCTGTTTCCTTTTCTTCCTCAATTTTTAAAAATCTGCTCCTTGAGAGAACAATCCTGCTTCTCTGAGATACAAAATTCCAAGTTTAATGTGGTGATTATGGGGAAAAAAAGAATGTGAGGTCACTATGAGAAGACGGGACACTATGGAAGGCTCTTTAATTTTCTAATAGTCACATAGACCTTAAAAAATAGTCTCTGGGGCCTGGTAACTTATTAATGTCAAGTTACATTGAGTTATTATAAAAGAGTAAGCAATTTTATAGTATATTTGTTTAGGGATATAATTTTGTATGATTTCCCTTGTTCACTTATCTTTCAGTATAAATCAGCCTTGATATGATAATTTCTGTTTTTTCTAAAATTGGGATAATAATAATACTTGCTTTATTAATGGTGATACGAAATCTAGGAGAAAAACATGAATGAATACGCACAATTATTTACTACTTGTGAGTTAGAAAATATGTGAATACTAACAGGTTACTATAGTCTTGTTCCTAAATTTCCACAGGAGAGACCTTCCAAATTATGAATTTTTATGTCTATATCTTAAGCCAAGAATGTCCTTCACTATCCCAGCCCTACACCTAATCAGGAAATTTTCAGTCTTTTAACATATTTCATATTTACAAATTGCTTATCTTGGATCGTCACCCTTGTCCTTCACTTCTTGGGCGCCAGAGGGCAAACATCTTAAATTTCACTTTCTCTGAGACACAAATCCTTTTTCCCTCCACTGCAGGATTTCCTCCTCTGGATTTGCTCTGGCACCTTGAAGAAGCTTAGGGGAACAGTTCAGCTTTGCTCTTTCCAATAATTAGCGGCTTTCCTGACGGTGTGGTTCAACACACCCATGAGAAACAGAAGGTAATGATTACTCAGGAGGCCTGCTCCCTTTATCAATCTGCACAATCAAAAGAATTGTCCTTGAAAATAGTCTCTGTAAACCATTAGTTCATAATCTTTTTTTTTTTGGTTTTTGCTAACTTTCATTGTTTTCAGGCTGAAGATAGCCTAAAATTCCATTCATAACTTTAGCCTTCAAAGCTTATAAAGTGAGATAATAGAATTGAAACTGCTTTCAAAGGGAAAAGAAGTACTATACAATTGCAAAGTAGAATTACCTTTAGGAGAAATGTTAACCAGACAAGGTCAATCTGTCACCCACTGGAGTGCAGTTGTATAGTCTCAGCTCACTGCAGTCTCAACCTCCCTGGCTCAAGCAATCCTCCCATATCAGCCCCCCAAGTAGCTGGGACTACAGATGCACGCACCACCTAAGTTTTCTATTTTTTGTAGAGACAGAGTCTCTACAAAGCTGGTCTCGAACTCTGAGCTTAAGTAACCTGCCCACCTCAGCCTCCCAAAGTGCGAGGATTAGAGATATAAGTTACTATGCCAGGCCCATAATTTTTGATTCTTGTGAATATATGCTCACATTTTTTTTTTCTTTTTCTTTTCTTTTCTTTCTTCTTATTTTTTTTTTAATCAAAGTCTGGCTCTGTCACCAGGCTGGGGTGCAGTGGTGCGATCTTGGCTCACTGCAACCTCTGACTACCTGGTTCAAGTGATTCTTCTGCCTAAGCCTCCCGAGTAGCTGGGATTACAGGCGTGCACCACCACACCCAGCTAATTTTTGTATTTTTTTTAGTAGAGACAGGATTCTACTATGTTGGCCAGGATGGTCTTGATCTCCTGACCTCGTGATCCATCCACCTTGGCCTCCCAAAGTGCTAGGATAACAGGCATGAATCACCACGCCTGGCCCATATATATATATATTTTTTAATGAGTTCCCTGTTGATCTTTCTTTATAAAAATTTTTATTTTCTAAACCTATTAATTCTTCTGGACATATCCTAAACTACACATTCAGAGCCACCCAAGTAGTCATCCATCCACTTATGAAAATAATATGACTATTAAGATATCTAGAAATTAAATTTTAAAAATAAAATATGACATTTTGTTTGTTTACCATAAAAAAGCAGGTCTCAACAATCAATGAGTAAATGATTCTAAAAGAAAATGTCAAAGTATAAGTATATAGATTTTTTCCTAATACCAAATAAGAATATTTTTATTTTCCTTTGGGCCATCCCTCAATCACAGTATATTCACAGTAGTTTTCCAATTTTGTAGGATTATGTTTATCTTTCTGTGCCTTTGACAAGTATGAGTAGAGTTAGTTGAAGAAGTAAGTAGGCCACAGAGTATCAGAACAGTTTCTTTTTTTCTTTCTTTCTTTTTTTTTTATTTTGAGACACAGTCTCGCTCCGTCACCCAGGCTAGATCTTGGCTCACTGCAACCTCCACCTCCCAGCTTCCAGCAATTCTTCTGCCTCAGCCTTCCAAGTAGCTGGGACTACAGGTATGGGCCACCATGCCTGGCTAATTTTTGTGTTCTTAGTAGAGACGGGGTTTCACCATGTTGGCCAGGCTGGTTTCAAACTCCTGACCTCAGATGATCTGCCCATCTTGGTCTCCTAAAGTGCCAGGATTACAGGCATGAGCCACTATGCCAGGCCCAGAACAATTTCTGAATTCAAAACAAATAGCCCTGGATAGTGAATTCGCTATTTGCTGACTAGAGAATTCATGTTCAATGTTTTGTCAATGTTTTCATTATAGGCAAACCTCAGACCATTTTTCTTAGGACGACAATGTCATAAATGTTGATGAGTCTCCCTAGTTAACCCCTACCCCAAATCAAACCAAACAAAACATTTTATCCAGTTAAATACGTTGTAGTCCCGTTTGAAATCCCCACCACTCTTTGTTATTGTTATTTTTACTATTTTTGAGATTAGTATAAGTAATAGGAAGAGAAATTAATATTTGTAGAGCACTTTATTCACATGTACTAAGTTGTACTTGTCTCCCAACTCCTATATGACATATATGTATGAGATACTGTTGTCATGGGATCTTTGGGATTGAGATATCGTTTTTCTGGTGGGAAGCCTCTTTGGCTGGTGGTGCCTTTGCCCAAGTTTTGCTCAGGCTCGCTAGGTTTGTTCTGCCCACTCGCCCTGGCAGGCTGTGCTTGGCTTAGGCTACTGGCCCCTGATCCCATGCCTCTAAGGGAGACTGTGACTCAGGTGTGCAGCAGCAAGGGATGTGTGAGACAGCGTGGGGTCCGGCCGCTGCGCACAGTCAAACACGCCGACTGCTGCCAGGGGGCAGGCAGTTCCAAGTGCTGACATGGGTGCCGGCACTCTGTGAGGCTGCACTGGACCAGGTGCACCGCAGGCAAATTCCCCAGCTGGCACCGGGGAATGCAGTGACGCCCAGAAGCTTGGAGATGCCTGCAACTGCAGAGCCCCCAAAATGGAGTCACAGTCCTGGCTTAGGGACCTCCCAGGTCTGGGGTTCCTGAAGGACCGCAGTTGTTCTCTCCTTCTCTTCGCCCACAACATGGTGAGCAAGGGGCATGTTTCAGCCCTGTTTGTGTTACAGCTCTTCTAGCCTCACAGGTCCCGAGTTCTTGTTCTGCCTCCAGGAAGAATGAGGTACACAGACAAGTGGAGGGTGAGCAAGGGGAAGAGGAGCTTTATTGAGCAATAGAGCAGCTCAGAAGAAACCCGCAGTGGGCAGCTCCTTTGCATAGCCAGGGTGTCCCGACGAGTGTTCAGCTCTCAGCAGAGAGGGTAGCTCCTCTCTGCCCCTAGTCCTCTCATCATCTCTTCAGCTCCTCTCTGCAGCTGGTCATCCCCTTGTGTCCCCATCCTCTCTCCATTCTCTCTGTCGAGTCTGACTGACTCTGGGATTTTTAATGGGCCTCAGAGGCTAGGAAGTGTGTGTTGATTGGTCCATAGGTGACTGTGGATGGGCCCAGGGAAAAGCACCACACGTTCCCACTCTGGTCCATGGGACTGGCAGCCCGGCGCCCAGGCTTCAGGTCCCCCTTGGTTTGAAGGCAGGGCTTTATGGGGACCCCATTCTGCCCAGGAGTCTATCTGCTTTCTGCTGCTGTTCATGGTGCCCAGGCTATTCATGCCAAGAGGCACCTGCAGGCCAGCGCGAGGCCTCAGCATCCCCTGGTCTCCCTCCCATGCTCATTAGTTCTCAAAGTCCAGAGGGGGCAAAGGTGGCAGGGGCCTGGTGTGTCAGTACTGCCCTGAGCCTGTGCACACCCAGCCAGGCTACAACAGCGTCCGGGCTTGGCCCCCATCCTTGCTCTGAGATTGGAGGGGGCACTGGGAGTGGGGAGAGGCTAGACACTGGGAGCAGACACCTCTGAGCCTATGCGGACAACTGTGGCCTTCCTGGGCCCCTGAGAGTGCATAGATGCCTGGTTCTGCAGCCACAGCTGGGCATCTGCAGCTGCACCCAGGAGGGCGGGGCTCCTTCCTGCTCCCATACCCCTACTTGCACAGGAAGGCCGGGGTCCAAGTCCATAGCCGTGGCTTGGGTGGCTGCAGCTGCACCTGGAAGGTCGAGGCTGCCGCCTGCTCCCGCCTCCCGCTAGCTCCATGAAGCATGACACCCGCCCCAGGCCCAGCTCCACCTTGGGGCCCCTCTCTGCCCACCCCTTCATGCCCAGCTGCACTGGTCTTCTGCCAGCAGGTAACTCGGCCTGGCACCATCCCAGTGGCTGCCAAAGCAGTAGGATCTGGGAGCCTTCCGGAGGCAGGCTCCAGAGACTGTTCACCTCCTCCCCTGTACCTTCTCCGCGGTGGCGGCCGGCAAGAGCGGCAATGTGGGGCCAGGGGCCAGAGCGGCAGAGGCTCTGGGACTCAGATGGAGTCCCATTCAACTGCATGAGGGTTGGGCAGCGAAGCTAGCTGCCTCAGGGATACGGGGCACTGGGGTCCCACCGCTGCCACTACCGCTCCCGCAGCCGCTCCTGCCACCACGGCCTGTGACCCTCTGCTGCTGCCATCACTGTGATCCTTATTTTATCACTGCCTCAGAGAAGTTAAATAAGCAGATAGATTTAAAAATTCAATATGTAGGCCTGGTGCGGTGGCTCATGCCTGTAATTCCAGCACTTTGGAAGGCTGAGGTGGGTGGATCACCTGAGGTTAAGAGTTTGAGACCAGCCTGGCCAACATGGTGAAACCCCATCTCTACTAACAATACAAAAATTAGCTGGAAGTGGTGGCAAGTGCCTGTAATCCCAGCTACTTGGGAGGCTGAGGCAGGAGAATCACTTGAACCTGGGAGGCGGAGGTTGCAATGAGCCGAGATCATGCCACTACACTCCAGCCTGGGTGACAGAGCTGTCTCTACTAAAAATACAAAAAAAAAAAACACCAAAAAACAAAAAACAAAAAACAGCTGGGCAAGGTGACAGGTACCTGTAATCGTAATCCCAGCTACTCAGGAGGCTGAGGCAAGAGAATCACTTGAACCCAGGAGGCGGAGGTTGCAGTGAGCTGAGATCACGCCACTGCAATCTAGCTTGGGCAACAAGAGCAAAACTCTGTCTCAAAAAAAAAATCTATTAATTTAATGAGGACTACACTTTGGGGAATTGTTCTCCAGTTTATGAAGATATTTCTTACTTCACAAAGGGAAGCAAAGGAGAAACTGGTTAGATAGTTGATAAATCTGTGATTATTCAGTGTGTTTCTGTTAAATCACCAAAACAGACTGAGGAAGCTTCCAGAAACCCAGGCCTGGCCTGGGAACTGAGGACACTAACCTTTCTACATGGGGAGTGGTGGTGAAGGTTGCTATGAGCTTTGATCAAAGACAGCTTGCTATCTTGGCTTTCTCTGTACACTGCATGTGCCAGTGAAGCCTGGCCAATTCCTTCCCTAGTTCTTTTTTATCCTCTACATTGGCTCCTTGTCCTTGCTTTTCCATTTGCATAACTAATGCACACAACACAGAGTTCCTGCAATTTTAAAGACAGCTGGCCAGCACATCTTGGATGCTGATGTCAGGAAACATCTGGAAGAGGGCTAAAGTTACTGTAGGCCCAGCTGAGAACAATGGAAGCACATTAATATGGAAAATTCAGTATTGGGGTTGGGGGGTGGTTTGTGTAAATAAAAATGGCTGTCAGGCCAACTTATAAAAGGCTTGTGCAAAACCTTATTGTAGTTTTGGCACTAATACCACGGAGCAACTGAGTGGTAGGCCAGCTTAAACTGAAATATGGCTGCTTTGTTTTGGATACATATCGTTGAGACTTTCCTTCTCTTAAAAGGTTTCCTAGAAGTCCTGCCAGCTCAACAAGATATTCTATTCTAAAAAATTCATAAAATAGTGTTTTACTTTATAATAATATTAAGGTGATGGTCTCCCTTCTTTCTCCTTGTTCCCTCTCACTCAAAATATAAAGATATAAAATAGAGTTCTGATACAACTTTTTCTGCTATCTTTAAGAAGTCAGTGTTGGCTGGGCGCAGTGGCTCATACCTGTAATTCCAGCACTTTGGGAGGCCAAGGCAGGCAGATCACCTGAGGTCAGGAGTTCAAGACCAGCCTGATCAACATGAAGAAATCCCGTCTCTACTAAAAATACAAAATTAACTGGGCATCGTGGCACATGCCTGTATTCCCAGCTTCTTGGAAGGCTGGAGAATCACTCTGCAGGAAGGCAGAGACTGCAGTGAGCTGCGATCGAGCACTGTACTCCAGCCTGGGCAACAAGAGCAAAACTTCATCTCAAAAAAAAGAAGTCAGTGTTAGTAGTAGAAACATTAAGGTTTACAAATATTTAAACATGAACATTCTTTTTTTTTGTTTGAGACAGGATCTCTCTCTGTCACATAGGCTTGAGTGCAGTGGTATATGGTGTGATCTCAGCTCACTGCAGCCTTGACCTCCCAGGCCCAAGCAATCCTCCCCACTTAGCCCCCTGTCCCGAGTAGCTGGGACTACAGGCACATGCCACCACACCTGGCTAATTTTTGTATTTTTTGTAGAAACAGTTTCAAATATTGCCCAGGCTGGTCTCACACACCTGGATTCAAGTAGTTTACCAGCCTCGGCCTCCCAAAGTGCCAGGATTACAGAAATGAGCCACTTGGCTGGAACATTATTTTTCAAGGCTGTGTGACATAGTAGTTAAATGAACAGATTTTGGAGTTTGAATTCTAGCTCCTCCTCCTACCTAACTATATGAAACCTTGAGAAAATTACTTAATTAGTGTAACTTAATCTTTAAAATTATGATAATTGTCCAAGTGACGTGATAATCCCAGCACTTTGGAAGGCTGAGCCAGGCGGATCACCAGGTCAAGAGTTCACCTGGCCAACATGGTGAAACCCTGTCTCTACTAAAAATATAAAAATTAGCTGGGCATGATGTCACACACCTGTAGTCCCAGCTACTTAGAGGCTGAGGCAGGAGAATAGCTTTAACCCAGGATGCGGAGATTGCAGTGAGCTGAGATCAGGCCACTGCACTTCTGAGTGTGGCAGCAGAGTGAGACTTTATCTCAAAAAAATAAAAATAAAAAGCTGTGATAATTATTTTTGCCAGTTGGAATTGTCATGAGGAGTACACAGCTAATATCTGTTTGAAGTGCTTAATGATTAGTTGTCCAAGTTAGCTATTCTTACTGTGGTTTTGTTGATATATAAGGATTAAGAAGAAATCCCTGCTATAATCTATTTTGCAATCTAACTCCAAAACACTTAGCATTTGCTTTTAATTTCTTGTCCAACAGATATATGTTTTGGAATTAGGGTTTCTCACTCTAAAGCATTATTTTAAATGTCTACCTACTGTTTCACTTTATTATGTAGAAATTGAAATGGCATCTTGTCTCTTATACAAGTTCATGATTACTATCTCATATCATCTTCTGACATTTAATTCCTGGTCTTGGTACCTGCTTTTTCCCTTTGAAAGCTTGTTGAATTTTCTCCTACTTAAAAAGGTATGACATTTCACAATGGTCTATTTTTATCCATTGTTTAGGTAATTTTTGGGCCCTGTCAATCTGGCAGCTCATATCCTTTGGTTTTGAAATCTTGAATTATTGATTTATTATGAGTTCTTCCCCATCAATTTTTCTGTTCTCTTTCTCTCTTTCTGGAACTCCTGCTTATTAGAATATTGGACCTTGTAGACTGATCCTCTGATTGTCTTATCTTTTCTTTCCTATTGTCCTTTTCTGTGTCTTTTAGTTTTATTTTCCTAGAGAGTTTCTCAACTTTATTATCCAAACTGTCTAAGTTTTAAATTTTTATTATTTTATTTTAAATTTCTGCAGTTCTTTTTTGTTCTCTTTATATTATCCTATTCTTATAACATCTTTTTACTTCTCTGAAGACATTATTAGCTTTTTTAAAAAGCTTTTATTTCCCTCCATAAGACTTTGTTTCCTCTTTAGTTTTTTTCCCCCCTTTTGTGTGTTTCGTCTTTGTCTTCTCTGGTAGAGGCTTTTATCAGATGTCTGACAATTCTGGCCTTTCACTTATATTTTAGAGCTAATGGACATGTCTGTGCCATGGATGAAGCTTGTTGCCTTTTGTCTTTGGAATGATCAATCTGGGCCTTTTCTATAGGAGGGGAACATCCTTGTCTTTAGTCTTTTTTCTTGGCCTGAGCAAGTTTTCTAAAAGGTAAATGTCTACTCTCCTTCCTAGAATGGTTTCTTATGCTCGCTGCCTCTGTTCTGGAGGTTGAATTTGGACTGAAAATAGAGCTTCATTATATAAACCTTTTTTCAAATTTGTATGCTTTCAGCATAGTATTCCCACCCTTTGTCATGCCTAGTTCTGGCTTATAGACTCTCTCTTATATCTTCTGCAGCAATCACTAAACTGCATTTGGGAGGGAGGCTTTTGGGATAGCCTATCCTGGGAACTGGCTTGCTTCTTGGTTTCCCCTGTGCTGATTTAAAATTTAACCTTCTCAGTTTAAGTGATGTACTAAGTATCCTATCTTTTAGCTCTTGAAATTTTGTTGCTGTCATTATTTTCTCCCCCTTTTAGTTTGTTAAAATTCTTTTATTTTTATTTTAATAGAGCTATTTGTTCAGTCAGCTATCTTTAATCAGTATTTTTAAAAAGATACTCTTGGCCAAGCATGGTGGCTCATGCCTGTAATCTCAGCACTCTGGGAGACTGAAGCAGGAGGATTGCTTGGGCACAGAAGTCCAAGGCTGCAATGAGCCATGATCATGCCCATGCACTCCAGCCTGGATGACAAAGGGAAAGCCCATCTCAGAGGTCTATTAGTCCATTCTTGTGTTGCTGTAAAGGAATACTCAGAGCTTGGCAATTTATAGGGAAAAGAGGTTTATTTTGGCTCATGATTCTACAGGCTGGATGAGAAGCATGGGCCAGCATCTGCTTCTGTGGGGCCTCATGAAGCTTACAATCATGACAGAAGGTGAAGGGGAGCTGGTGTGTCACATGGCAAGAGAGGGAGCAAGAGAAACAGTGAGGAATTGCTAGGCTAATTTTAAACAACCAGATCGCATGTGAACTCATAGAGTGAAAACTCACTCATTATGTCGAGGACAGCACCAACCCATTTATGAAGGATCCACCCCCATGACCCAAACACCTCCTGAGAGGCCCACTTCCAACACTGAAGGTCACATTTTGACATGAGATTTGGAGGGTACAAAACATACAAACCAAAATGAGGGCAGGGAGGAGATATTCTTTATTTATTTTTTCTGAAAAATTAGATTTTCTGTGCCAGAATCCCAAATCCAAGAACTCTAAGATAAAGTAATATGCCTGAGAATAGCTTTGTAAATGTGTTCATTTAATTTCTAACTAGGTTTTAGTATTTTGGCCATCATAACTGTTGTGTGGTAAATGTTTCTGTTTGTTGGCAAAACCCTCTTGGGTTGTTCATCACCTTTTATGTCATTATAGATGTAAACAACATGTGTGCTCCAGATGGACTCTGAAATCCAGGCTCCCACTTTATGACATACTCCTTTACAACACCAGAGACTACCAAACACAAGTCCTTATATCGATTCATTTCAGCTTGCATCCTGGCAACTCTCAAGGGAGAAACCTCAGAGTGACTAAAATCTCCATAATGAGAAGACATGCACATTCAGTATCTATTTTGGTAGGAGATTTTATGTTCAGCCTTCTTTCTGTAGAGGGAGATATGGGTAGATTTGGACTTAGGGTGGACTGTATGTGGGGTGGAGAGTAACAATATAAGCAGGGAATTAACTTCATAGTAAATGTTAACACTTTCTACATCCTTAACCCCAATTTTATGTGCCAAAGCAAGAATCCCCACAACTGATACCTTCCTGGCAGAGCTGACTTCAGGAAGGGCAACTCAGGTAGCTGTTTGAGTGCGCCTGGACCATGTGGGCATGTGGCCAGTCTCACAACAAAACAGAACCAACAGCCTTGCAGTCTCAGAAATGCAATGGCCATTCTGGTAAGCAATAGTCAAAATGAAAATTTCTTCAACTGATTTTTGGCCCCTATAGTCAAAAGAGAACTGATCCTACTTGTTATTTCATAGATGGAAAAATCCATTTGCCAGTCAGGATGTGTGTGATACTACATTTTTGTTGTCGTTGTTTCCAGAGTAAAGTCAAGAAAAGCTGCTTTTTAAAAGTCAAAGAATCACGGTAGTTGTTATTTCTTAGTGCTTACTATTTGCTACATGCTTCACATACATGGTCTCATTTAATCTTCCCAAACAATTCTGCTGTAATATTATTACAACCATGTCGAAGCTGAAAAATAAATAAATAAATAAGACTCAGAGAGGTTAACTTACCTAAGGTCACCAAATTAGTAAAGACTGAACTTGGATTTAAAAGCAAGGTTTTTAGAATTTCTCCAAAACCCAGAATCTCTGCATTGAGCCAGCCTGACATTCTGAGACAGACAATGTTCATAACACTTGCATATTGTTTGTACAGTGTTCATGTTTTAATGTAGGGCACATTTTATACATGCCAAGAGGATTCATATGCTTATTCTTGCTAGTATATGGCAAACTTTTCCATTCTATAATACAAACATGTGTGATGACTTCTGTCATTAACCTAGCAAATCACCTTTCATCACAGGTACACAGATGACAAATACAGAGTGTGGAAGGGGTTAGCTGAGGGTGCTACTTGCCTGGGCTGTCATTTTATCTAAAACAATCACTGCTCCATAGAAAGACTGCAAAGACTTAGAGTCCTATGTTTCAGTCCTAGTGTTGGTGCTGTACTGGGCTTGTTACCTATGAAGAAACTCACCTTTGTTAAATGCCCAGTGTGTGCTGGGCACAGCTTTCTTTTTTAATTTATGTGGGTGTTTTTTTTTTTTTTTTTTTTTTTTTTTGTAGAGGCCCGTATGTGTCCAAGGGTTATGAAGGATGCTAAAGTTACCCATGGTCCCCAGCCTGTGATCCCCTTCCCAGTCTTATCCTTTGTTACCAATTTTGTGTAATAGTTCTAGAGTACCAGGAACTTTAAATATATTATGTCAGTTAAGTTTCCTGGTTATTATTCCAATTTAATTTAATTTTTTTGTCCTTTTCAGGATTTAGGGCAGGAAAGGGAGGCCAGTATATGTACTCAGTCTGCATGTTTGTTCTAATTTTACAGTTGTTTTACTTTACAGTTTCTGAAATTGACTTAGTAGCTATTTGCAAATAACTAAATAGTAGTGGAGCTATGATTAATTCACCCTTTCTGTGCTTACTGAATAACTATAATGGTATCATGCTAGGCTTTGAGGATGGGAGGGTGAGACACATAGATCCTTCCTGTCAGTCTAGTGGAGGGGTTTTCTTTATTATTATTATTATTATTATTATTATTATTTTTCTTTAATTAGGGATAGGATTTCACTGTGTTTCCTAGGATGGTCTTGAATTCCTGGATTCAAGCAGTTTTCCCATCTCAGCCTCCCAAAGGGCTGGGATTACAGGCCTGAGACACCTTGCCCAGCCAAGTGGAGAAGTTTTAAAAAGTAAGCAGATAAGCTACTGCTCCCACTGTCACCATGTGATATACCTACTCCCACTTTGCCTTCTGCCATAACCAAAGATTCCTGAAGCCCTCACCAGAAGCTGAGTAGATGTTGGTACTATGCTTGTGTAGCCTGCAGCACTGTGAGCCAGTTAAACTCTGTTCTTTATAAATTGCCCCATCTCTTTATAGGAGTTAGCCAGGTAAAGGGGAAAATGTGGGAGGGTGAACAGAAGAGTTATCTTAAGCCTGATGTTTTGGGAGGCTTTCAGAGTGACTAGAACTGCTGTGGAAATGTGCCCAAGGTGACTGGGGAGGAGTAAACTGAAGACTGAATAGTTCAGATATTGTAAACCCTGTGAAGATTTATGAGGGGAGTGATGTGATCACGTTCTGGCTATGGGATGAAGAATGGATTCAAAAAGGCCATGCTGGTTGAGAGGCTACCATATGGGAGAACTCATAACAGCCTAAGCCAAAGTCAATGCTGAGGTATTTGAGAAGTAAAACCAAAAGACTTTCAGGGACTGGTATGCAGTAATGATCATGAGAATAGATTCTGTAACCACCAGGAATCTTTGCCCTGTTGTTTCCTGACAGCAGAGCCATTGGACATTGAATTGCTTGTGACATTATACAGGGCATTATTATAACCTTTTTAAAATATAACTTTTCTCATTTGCAAAATGGGAGTAAAAATAGGGTCAAAATGGGGATACTGCTAGTACTTACCTTGTAAGGTTATCATAAGAACTAAAAGCAAATCCCTGTAAAGGTTTTAGTGTAGTTCCCACATATAGTAAACATTTAGGAACTCTCACAGCAAAGGGAGGAGCCACGCATGTCTTTCCGAGTGCAAGCTTGGGCATCTAAGTGTTTGCTGGTGCCAGTCTCTGTGTTGAGGAACACAGAAAATGGGATAGATTTGGAGGAAGGTGATAAACTCGGTCTGCATTTCTCTGAGTCCAAAGCCCACGTCTCTCCACTACTCCAGTTTCCTTAAAGACACTGCCACTTCCTGTGTGATTTTTTTTTTTCTTTGACATGGAGCCTTGCTCTGTCACCCAGGCTGGAGTGCATTGGTATGATCTCGGCTCACTGCAACCTCCGCCTCCTCAGTTCAAGCAATTTTTCTGCCCCAGCCTCCCAAGTACCTGGGATTACAGGTACCTGCCATCATGCCCAGCTAATTTTTGTATTTTTAGTAGAGATGGGGTTTCACTGTTTTGGCCAGACTGGTCTCAATCTCCTGACCTCAAGTGATTTGCCTGCCTTGGCCTCCCAAAGTGCTGGGATTACAGGTGTAGGCCACCATGCCCAGCCCTTTAATAATTTTTTTATTCTTAATTTTTATGGATATGTAGTAGGTATATATATTTATGAAGTGCATGAGATATTTTGATACAGGCTTACAATGTGCAATGATCCCATCAGGGTAAATAGGGGTATCATCACCTCAAGGTTTTATCATTTCTCTGTGATATAAACATTCAGATTATATTCTTTATTATTATTATTATTGAGACAGAGTCTTGCTCTGTTGCTCAGGCTGGAGTGCAGTGGCATGATCTCGGCTCACCACAACCTCTGCTTTCCAGGTTCAAGCAATTCTCCTGCCTCAGCCTCCCGAGTAGCTATGACTACAGGTGCATATGCCACCATGCCCAGCTAATTTTTTTTTTTTTTTTTTGTATTTTTAGGAGAGACGGGGTTCACCATGTTAGCCAGGATGATCTTGATCTCCTGACCTCTTGATCCTCACTCCTTGGCCTCCCAAAGTGCTGGGATTGCAGGCATGAGCCACTGTGCCCGGCCTTCTTAATTATTTTAAAATGTACAATAAATAATTGTCGGCTGTAGTCACCCTGTTGTACTGTCAAATACTAGATCTTATTCATTCTAACTACATTTTTGTATATACTAACCATCTCCACTTCCATCCACCTTCACTGTCATTCCCAGCCTCTGGTAACCATCGTTCTATACTCTATCTCCATGCATTCAATTGCTTTAATTTTTACCTTCCACAAATGATTGAGAACATACAAAGTTTGTCTTTCTGTTCCTGGCTTATTTCACTTAATATAATGTGTTCCAATTCCATCCATGTTGCAAATAACTGGATCTTATTCTTTTTTTGGCTTAATAGTGCTCCATTGTATATTTTCTCTATCCATTCATCTATTGATGAACACTTAGGTTGATTCCAAATCTTGGCTATTGTGAACAGTACTGCAATGAACATGGGAGTGCAGATATCTCTTTGATATACTGATTTTCTTTATTTTGAGTATATAGCTAGCAGTGGGATTGCCGGATCATATGGTAGTTTTTTAGTTTTTTGAGGCATCACCATACTGTTCTGCATAATGGCTGTATTAATTTACATTCTCACCAACAGTGTATGAGGGTTCTCATTTCTCTGCATCCTTGCCTTATTGCTTGTCTTTTGGATACAAGCCACTTTAACTGGGGTGAGATGATATCACATTTTGTTTTGGTTTGCATTTCTCTGATGATCAATAATGTTGAACACCTTTTCATCTGTATGTCTTTGTAGATCTTCTTTTGAGAAATGGCTATTTAGATCTTTTGTCCATCTTAATTCGATTATATTTTCCCCATTGAGTTCTGTATTAATATTCTCTTTATTAATCCCCTGTTAGATGGATAGTTTGCAAATATTTTCTCCCACTTCACTTTGTCTTTTCACTTCATTGATAATGTCCTTTGCTGTCCAAAAGTTTTTAACTTGATGTGATTTCGTTTGTCTATTTTGCTGGTTGCTTGTGCTTAAAACATATTACTCAAGAAATCTTTGCCCAGACTAATGTCCTGAAGAGTTTTCTCCAATGTTTTCTCTTAGTTGTTTTATGGTTTCAGGTCTTATATTTAAGTCTTTAATCCATTTATATTTGATGTTTGCATATGTCAAAAAATAGTAATCTAGTTTTATTATTCCTAATATGGATATCCAATTTTCCCATTATCATTTACTGAAGAGACTGTCCT
This sequence comes from Aotus nancymaae, assembly GCF_030222135.1. Taxonomy (NCBI): domain Eukaryota; kingdom Metazoa; phylum Chordata; class Mammalia; order Primates; family Aotidae; genus Aotus; species Aotus nancymaae. The sequence goes on along the minus strand of NW_026988431.1, from coordinate 43,184,770 downwards.
TTCCCCAATGTATGTTCTTGGCACCTTTGTTGAAAATGAGTTCACTGTAGATGTATGGATTGATTTCTGGGCTCTCTATTCTGCCCCATTGGTCTATGTATCTGTTTTATGTCTGTACCTTGCTCTTTCAGTTACTATAGCTCTGTGATATAATTTGAAGTTAAGTAATGTGATTCTCCAGTTTTGTTCTTTTTGCTCACAATGGCTATGACTACTCTAGGCCTTTGGTGTTTTCATATACATTTTTAAATGATTTTTTTTTCTGTTTATTTGAAGAATGTCATTGGTATTTTGATAAAGATTGCATTAAATCTGTAGATTGCTTTGGGTAGTATGGACATATTGACAATATTGATTCTTCAAATCCATGAACATGGAATGTATTTTCATTTATTTGTGCCCTTCTCAATATTTTTCGTTAATGTTTTATAGTTTTCATGGTAGAGATCACCACTTCTTTTCATTAAGCTTTTTTCTAGGTATTTAATTTTATTTGTAGCTATCATACATGGGATACTAACTTGATTTCTTTTTCAGATTATTTGTTGTTGGCATACAGAATGCTACTGATTTTTGTATGTTGGCTTTGTATTCTGTAACTTTATGAAATTTGTTTATTAGTTCTAATGGTTTTTTTTGAGAGTCTTGAGGTTTTTCCAAATATGAGATCATATCATCTGCAAATAGTGTAATTTGACTTATTTTTTTCCAGTTTGTGTGCCCTTTATTTTTTTCTCTTTTCTGAGTGCTCTAGCTAGGACTTTCAGTAGTATGTTGAATAACAGTGGTGAAAGTGGGGCCAGGCATGGTGGCTCACACCTGAAATCCCAGCACATTGGGAAGCCTAGACAGGTGGATCACCTGAGGTCAGGAGTTCAAGACCAGCCTGGCCAACATGACAAAACACCATCTCTACTAAAAATACAAAAAATAGCTAGGTGCAGTGGCAGGCACCTGTAACCCCAGCTACTCCGGAGTCTGTGGCAGGAGAATCGCTTGAACCCAGGAGGTAGAGGTTGCAGTGAGCCGAGATTGTGCCTTTGCACTGTAGCCTGGGTGACAAGAGCAAAACTCCGTCACAAACAAACAAAACAGTGGTGAAAGTGGATATTCTTGTTGTATTCCCAATCTTAGAGGAAAGGCTTTCAGTTTTTTCCCATTAAGTGTGACACTAACTGTGGAACTGTCATATGGAGCTTTTACTGTGTTGAGGTAATTCCTCAACACATTACCCAGTTTGTTGAGGGTTTTCATCATGAAGGACTATTGAATTTCATCAAATATTTTTTCAATATTAATTGAAAAGATCAGATGGTTTTATCCTTTATTCTGTTGATATGATGTATCACATTGTTTGATTTGCGTATGTTGAATGATCATTGCATCCTTGAGATAAATTGCACTTGGTCATGATGAACTATTTTTTAATGTGTTGTTGAATTCAGTTTGCTAGTATTTTGTTAAGGATTTTTGCATCAGTGATCATCAGAGATATTGGCCTATAGTTTTCTTTTTTCCTTTTTGTTCTATTTCCTTTTCTTTTTTATGTGTCTTTGTCTGGTGTTGGTATCAGGGTAATACTGGCCTCATAGAATGAGTTTGGAAGTATTCACTCCTCCTCTATTTTTTGGAATAGTGTGAGTAGGATTGGCATTAGCTTTTCTTTTTAAATGTTTTCTAAAAATTAGCGGTGATGCCATAGAGTCCTAGGATTTTCTTTGCTGGAAGACTTTTTATTATAGCTTTTATCTCATTACTTGTTTTAGTGTCTTCAGGTTTTGGATTTCTTCATGGTTCCATCTTGATAAACCTGTGTGTGTCTAGGAATTTATCCATTTCTTCTAGGTTTTCCAATTTGTTGGCATATAGCTGCTCATAGTAGTCACTAATGATCTTTTGAGCTTCTGTGGTATAGGTTATAATGTCTCCTTTTTCATCTCTGATTGTATTTATCTGAGTCTTCTCTCTTATTTTCTTAGTCTGGCTAAAGATTTGTTGATTTTGTTTATCTTTTCAAAAAATGAACTTTTCATTTTATTGCTCTCTTGTCTTGTTTTTAAATTTAATTTTTACTTATTCCTGCTCTGATCTTTATATTTATTTTCTTCTACTAATTTTGGGTTTGGTTTGCTCTTGCCATTCTGGGTCTTTAAGATAAGTCATTAGGTTGTTTAAAGTTTTTCCTCTTTTTTGATGTAGGCATTTATTGCTACAAACGTTCCCCTCACTACTGCTTTTGCTGTATCCCATAGGTTTTGGAATATTGTTGTTTCCATTTTTGTTTCAAGAAATTTTTTATTTAAAAAAATTTTTTTAAATATTTAATTTTTTCAATCAATTCCATGCCAAAATTTCAAGAAATCTTTAAATTTCTTTCTTAATTTTTTCGTTGATTAACTGGTAATTCAGGAGCATTGTTAAATTTCCATGTGCTTATATAGTTTTCCAAATTCCTTATGTTATTGATTTATTGTTTTATTACATTGTGGACAGAGAAAACACTTAAGATGATTGCAGTGCTTTTGCAGCCTAATAAATGATCTGTTCTTGAGAATGATCCATGTGTTCAGGAGAAGAATGTTTATTCTGTAGCCATTGGATGAAATGTTCTAAAAACATCTACTAGGTCCATTTGGTGTATAGTGCAGATTAAGTCTGATGTCTCCTTGTTGATTTACTGTCTGAAAGATCTGTGTAATGCTAAAAGTGGGGTGCTAAAGTCTCCAGCTATTATTGTATTGGGATCAATCTCTCTCTTTAGCTCTAATAATATTTGCTTTATATATCTGGATGCTCCATTGTTCAGTGTGTGTGTATATATATATATATATATATATATTTATAATTGTTGTATTCTCTGGCTGAATTGACCCCTTTATCATTATATAATGACCTTCTTCTTCTCTTTTTATAATTTTTGACTTGAAATCTATTTTGTCAGCTGGGCATGGTGGCTCATGACTGTAATCCCAGCAGTTTGGGAGGCCGAGGTGGGCGAATCATGAGGTCAGGAGTTCAAGCCCCACCTGGCCAACATGGTGAAACCCTGTCTCTACTAAAAATACAAAGATTAGCTGGGCATGGTGGCACACATCTGTAATCTTAGCTACTCGGGAGGCTGAGGCAGGGGAATTGCTTAAACCCGGGAGGCAGTGGAGGTTGCAGTGAGCCAAGATCACAGTACTGCACTCCAGCCTGGGCAATAAAGAAAGATTCCATCTCAAAAAAAAAAAGAAAAAGAAAAAGAAAAAGAATTCTATTTTGTCAAAGTATAGCTACTCTTGCTTTTTTAATTTCCATTTTCATGGAATCTCTTTTTTCCATCCCTTTATTTTCAGTCTGTGTGTATCTTTATAGGTAAAATTTGTTTCTTGTAGGCAACAGATAATTAAGTCTTGTTTTTGTATCCATTCAGCCACTCTATGTCTTTTGACTGGAGAGTTTAGTTCATTTACATTCAATGTTATTATTGATAAGTAGGGACTTACTCATGCCAATTTGTTGTTTTCTAGTTGTTTTGTGTTTTTGACTTGAAATCTATCTGTTGGCTGGGCATGGTGGCTCATGCCTGTAATCCCAGCACTTTGGGAGGCCGAGGTGGGCAAATCACGAGGTCAGGAGTTCAAGCCCAGCGTGGTCAACATGGTGAAACCCCATTGGAAAAGGAAAGTGTTTTTATCTCCCTTCCTTCCTTCTCTTCTGTCTTCCTATTTGTGAAAGTGATTTTCTCTGGTAGTGTGTTTTAATTTCTTCCTTTTTATTTTTCATGTATCTGTTGTGGGTTAATTCAAGGTTACCATGAGGCTTGTAAATAACATCTTATAACCCATTATTTTAAACTGATAACATAACTCTGATTGCAAAAACAAACCAACAAGCCAAGGGAAAACTAATACTTTCACTTCATCCCTGCCTCTTACTTTTAACTCCTTGTTGTTTCTATTTCTATCTTATTATACTATCTATATCTTAAAAGTTATTGTAGTTATTTTTTTCAATAGGTTCATCTTTTAGTCTTCTTACTCAAGATATGAGTAGTTTACACATTACAATTGTAGTGTTATAGTAGTATTCTATATTTGTTTGGGTACTCACTATTACCAATGAGTTTTGTATGTTCAGATGATTTCTTATTGGTCATTAATTCCCTTTAGCATTTTTTATAGGACAGGTTTGGTGTTGACAAAATCCCTCAGCTTTCGTTTGTCTGGCAAAGTCTTTATTTCTCTTTCATGTTTGAAGGATATTTCCACTGGTTATAGTATACTAAGATAAACATTTTTTCTTTCAGTACTTTAATATGTCATTTCTTTCAGTACTTTAAATATGTCATGCCACTGTCTCCTGGCCTGTGAGGTTTCCACTGGAAAGTCTGTTGCCAGAGGTATTGGAACTCCTTTATGTGTTACTTGTTTCTTTTCTTTTGCTGCTTTTAGGATCCTTTCTTTATTCTTGACCTTTGGGAGTTTGATTATTGAATGTCTTGATATGGTCTTATTTGGGTTAAATCTGCTTGGTGTTCTATGACCTTCCTATACTTAAATATTGATATATTTCTCTAGGTTCAGAGAGTTATTTGTTATTATCTTTATAAATAAACTTTTTACCCCAATCTCTCTCTCTACCTCCTCTTTAATGCCAGTAACTCTTAGATTTGCCCTTTTGAGGCTATTTTCTGGATCTTGAAGGCATTTTAAAAATCATTTTTATTCTTTTTTTTCTATCTTCTCTGCTTTTTTTTTTTTTTTCCTGAGATAGGGTCTCACTTTGTCACCCAAGCTCCAGCCTGAGATCATACAGTGTCAAGATCTCAGCCCACTTCAGCCTCTGCCTCCTGGGCTCAAGCAATCCTCTTGCCTCTGCCTCCCAAGTAGCTAGGACTATATGTGCAAACCACCATGCACAGCTAATTTTTGTATTTTTGGAGAGATAAGGTTTCACCATGTTGCTGAGGCTAGTCTTGAACTCTAAGCTCAAGTGATCCATCCACCTCAGCCTCTCAAAGAGCTAGCATTATAGGCATGAGCCACCACACCTGGCATACCCTTGTATTTTCAAATAGCCTGTCTTGAAGCTCACTAATACTTTCTTCTGTTTAAGCCATTCTGCTGTAGAGAGACTCTGATGCATTTTTTAGTTTGTCAATTGAATTTTTGAGCCCCAGAATTTCTCCTTGATTTTTAAAAATTATTTCAATCTCTGTTAAATTTATCTAATGGGATTTTGCATCCCTTTTCTGTGTTATCCTGAAGTTCATTGAGCTTCCTCAAAATAGCTATTTTGAATTCTCTCTCTGAAAGGTCATATGTCTCTGTCACATTGGAATTGGTTATTGGTTTCTTATTTAGTTCATTTGGTGAGGTCCTGTTTTTCTGGATGGTCTTGATGCTTGTGAATGTTCATCGACACCTAGGTGTTGAAGAGTTAGGTATTTATTCTAATCTTCACAGTGTGGGCTTGTTTTTACTCACCCTTCTCAAGAAAGTTGTCCAAGTACTCAAAAGGAATTGAATGTTGTGATCTAAGTCTTTGGTCACTAAAGCCATATCTGCATTAGGAGGCACTCCAATCCCAGTAATGCTGACTCTTTCAGACTTGTAGAAGTACTGCTTTGGTAGTCTTACATGAGAACTGGGAAGATACCCTGGATTACCAGGTAATCTTCTATTCTATTCCCTACTTTCCCTCAAACGGAATCTCTCTCTCCATTCTGAGCTGCCTGGAGTTGGGGGAAGGGTGATACAAGCACTCTTGTGGCCACCACTGCTGGGACTGTGCTGGATCGCATCTAAAGCTGGCTAAGTACTAGGTCTTGCCCAACGCCTGTGTCAACTATTGCCTGGCTACTGCTCATGTTTACTCAAGGCCTAAGGGCTCATTAGTCAAGAGGTGATGAATCCTGCCAGGCCTGTGTCTTTCCCTTCAGGGCAGTGGGTTCCCTTCTGGCCTAGAGTGGGTCTAGATATGCTGTCTGGAAGCTGGGACCTGGAATTGGGAACTTTAGGAATCTATTTGGTACTTGATTTTACTGTGGCTAAGCTGGTACCCACATTGCAAGACAATGACCTTTGTATTCTTGCCTCCCCTTTCGTCAAGCAGAAATCTCTCCCCATGTCCACCAACACCATGAGCCCCAAGTCCATGGCAACAACTGCCTGACTACTGCTGATGTTTATTCAAGGCCCAAGGACCCTTTAGTAAGCAGGTGCCTCCTGCCAGGTCTTGGTATTTCCCTTTAGGACAGTGGGTTTCCTTCAGACCCAGGGCAGGTCTAGAAATGCCATCCAGGAGCTAAGTCCTGGAATTGGGGACCTTAGGTGTCAGCGTGGTACTTTAATTTACTGTGGTTGAACTGGTACCCAAGTTGCAAGACAAAGTCCTTTTTACTCTTCCCTCTCCTTTCCTCTAGCAGAAGGTGTCTCTCCCATGGCCACCATTAAGAATGTACTGGGTCACACCTAAAGGCAGCACTGCCTAGCTGTGTGATCTTGAGCAAATTACTCAATATTATCATCTGCAAAATGGAAATGAGAGTAAATAGTACCTTTCTCATAGGTTGGTTATAAGGATTAAATTAGTTAACATGTGAACCTGGTATAATATTAGCTACTGTAATTAGTTGTAAAAGTGTGGATATGCCTAATAGTACACTTTTTTAAAAATCTTTTTGCCTCTAATATTGCATGTTGAATGTCAGGCATGCCATCTCTTTTCAAATAGATTTAAACTAAAAAAAATTATTAAGGAAGAAATGAGAGATTGCTTTGGCTACGGGGTGAAGAACTGACCAGAGTCGGGGCAGGATTCACCCAGGAGAGTTTCTCAAAAAGTGAGTTTTGGCCGGGCGCAGTGGCTCATGCCTACATAGTCCCAGCACTTTGAGAGGCCAAGGCGGGAGGATCACGAGGTCAGGAGATTGAGACCATCCTGTTTAACATGGTGAAACCCCGTCTCTACTAAAAATATAAAAATTAGCCAGGTGTGGTGGCGTGCATCTGTAGTCCCAGCTACTCAGGAGGCTAAGGCAGGAGAATTACTTGAACCCAGGAGGCAGAGATTGCAGTGAGCTGATATCACGCCACTAAACTCCAGCCTGGCGACAGAGCAAGACTCTGTCTAAAAGAAAAAAAAAAAGTGAGTCTCCAGTTAGTTCTAGAGGCTATGATGCAGCTATCTCATTGATAAGCATACAGGACAAGTCACTAGGGGAACCTGGGCTCTAAAATTGCAGTTGAGTCTTAGTAGGTAAAAGGTAATATGGGTAGGATGATTGCTGCCGGTGGAACTCAATGAGAGGGAAGGCCTGGCGGAGACTGCCAGTAGTAAACCTGGGGCCTAGAGACAACGATAAAAGTAATGCTTATTATTCAGTTCCTGCAGTCTGTGGCTTCTTCAAATATATTCCTGGGGGCTAAAGGTAATTGACCTTAGGGTGAGGTAGTTGGACAAGAGACTGTATAAGTAAGGCCACGAAAGACATTGTAGAGCCGGACGAAGCATTTGCAAAGCCACAGAATGTGCAACAGATGTTCTCAGAACTCCCATAATTCAGAAGTGGGGTAGATAGCAATGAGACAAAAGACCCCAGGAGGAAGGAGACGGGGCTAGATTATGCTGTCTTGTATGTGTACATGGCAGACTCTCTTTAGTGCCTGCGTAGTATTTATCTATCCCTCAGGGAATGTGACCCTATTCCCAGCTCAGGGGTAAATCCTGATAATCTACACCAATCATAATAATCTATTTCATTTCCTAGCATTGGTTTAGGGGTGAGTGTGTAACACAGTCTAGCCAATGAGACAAAGAAAAGTTGCCTAGGAAGTCTTTGGGAAAGTTTTCCTCACTCTTTTATACATATATATATGTATATATTTATATACACACATTATATATATAATTCATATATTATATGTAAATACACACACACACATATATATGTATATGTACACACACATACTTTTTCTTTTTTTGAGACAGAGTCTTGCTCTGTTGCCCAGACTGGAGTGCAGTGGCACAATCTTAGCTCACTGGAGCCTCCACCTCCCAGGTTCAAGTGATTCTTCTGCCTCTGCCTCCCTAGTAGCTGGGATTATAGGCACATGACACCACACCTGGCTAATTTTTGTATTTTTGGTAGAGGCGGGGTTTCACCATATGGCCAGGCTTGTCTCAAATTCCTGACCTTGTGATCTGCCCACCTTGGCCTCCCAAAATGCTGGGATTACAGGCACGAGCCACTGTGCCTGGCCACATATATTTAGAGATGGTGTCTTGCTGTATGTATTGCCCAGGCTGGAGTGCAGTGGCTATTCATAGGTATGACTATAGCCTTGAACTCCTGGCCTCAAGGGATGCTCCTGCGTCAGCCTCCTTAGAACCTGGGACTGCAGCTACTGGCCACCATGCCTAGCTGGTTTCTTCACTCTTAAAGGAGACCTAAGGAATAAACAGTCTTTCATAGTAACATCTCTTTGCATTTCAGCTCATATAGGGCTATCCCCAGATGGGCACCTAGGAATTCCTTTCCCCGTCTTTGTCTTTGTGTCTTTTCTATTTTACCCTATTCCACATCCCGCAGGGTCCATACTTCATCCTGCCAGAGCCACAGGAGGTTCAAGGCCAAAGCCAAGTTGGGAAGACTGAAGGTGGCTTACAGCTTTCCATGGTGGTTTCTGCAAGGCAAATAAATCTACTTCAACCCAATTTTATACTAAATCATCCTCCTTCCACCTAGAGTAGGGAGATCTCTGTCTCCCTGTAGTTTAATACAGTAGGTTGAAGGATAAGGGCTAAGTAAGGAGGCACATAATGTAAAAGTAGACTGTACTTTTCGAAACCTTGGTAGTGAAGGGAAGAGAGGCAGAAACATTAATAACAGGGTTAAGGTTGTCATCATTTGAAATTTAGGCTTATTTACAGTCTATCTAATATTGTATGTTGAATGATGCAATCCAAGCTGGGAATAATAGGCTTTATAAAGGAGTGTGCTTCTCTTCTAGACCAGAGAGATTGGCTTAGTCTGGAGCCCTTAAAGCTACCAACTCCAACTTCACCAAAGGAGAAAAAGCAGCTTCCTTTTTTAAAATTTTTATTTATTTATTTATTATTTTTTAAGGTGGGGTTTCACCATGTTGGTCAGGCTGGTCTTGAGCTCCCAACCTCAGGTGATCCACCCGCCTTGGCCTCCAAAGTGTTTGGATTATAGGCGTGAGCCACCACGCCTGGCCAAAATCAGCTTCTTAACAAAGAAATTCTTTGTAGTCCTTGGTGCCCCAGGCCAATTTTTGAAGTCAAAAGACCTCAACACATTTTTGTTGTTTTTATCAATTTAATACATTCTCTTACTATTATTATCTTATATATATATATATAGAGAGAGAGAGAGACAGGGTTTCACAGTGTTGGCCAAGCTGGTCTTGAATTCCTGACCTCAGGTGATCCGCCCACCTCAGCCTCCCAAAGTGCTGGGATTACAGGCGTGAACCACTGCGCCCGGCCTACTATTATTATCTACCTTCAAAAATATCTGACTTTAGGGATGACAGTTTTCACTATCCTGGGGAGTTAACCTTAAGGCTAATAAGCATCTTGGCAGGGCGTGGTGGCTCACACCTGTTATCCCAGCACTTTGGGAGGCTGAGGCGGGTGGATCAGAAGGTCTAGAGTTCAAGACCAGCCTGGCCAACATGGTGTAACCCCGTTTTGTATTCTACTAAAATACAAAAAGTAGCTGGGCATGGTGGCATGTGCCTGTAATCCCAGCTACTAGGGAGGCTAGGGCAGGAGAATTGCTTAAACCAGGAGCCGGGAGGCGGAGGTTGCAGTGAGCTGAGAATACAGACTGCATTCCAGCCTGGGCTACAAAAAAAAAAAAAAAGTAATTAGTAAGTGTCGCTATGGTACAGCCAAAGTTACAAATCCAGATTGAAGTCTGCAGATACCACTGATGGTTGGTCTTTGCTTACCCAGTGATCAGTAAGAGATATGACTCCCAGGGGTCTTAATGTTAGGGTGGAAAATGGTAGATCAGGGCTGGGTGCAGTCGTTCACGCCTGTAATCCCAGCAGTTTGGGAGGCCAAGGCAGGCAGATCACAAGATCAGGAGATTGAGACCATTCTGGCCATCATAGTGAAACCCCGTCTCTACTTAAAAATACAAAGAAAGACTAGCCGGGCGTGGTGGCAAGAGCCTGTAAGCTACTCGGGAGGCTGAGTCAGGAAAATTGAACTGGGAGGTGGAGGTTGCAGTGAACCGAGATTGGGCCACTGCACTCCAGCCTGGATAACAAGAGCGAAACTCTGAAAAAGAAAGAAGGAAATAAAGAAAGAGAGAAAGAAATCTGTGTCTGCTAAAAACAAACAAACAAAAGAATTAGCAAGGCGTGGTGACGTGTGCCTATAGTCTCAGCCACTCAGAGGCTGAGGCAGGAGAATTGCTTGAACCTGGGAGGCAGAGGCACCATTGCACTCCAGCCTGGTGACAGTGCAACATTCCATCTGAAAAAAAAAAAAGGGACGGGGTGGGATAAAAAAATAAAAATAAGTTTAAAAAAAAGATGTTGGATCAATTTGCAGTCCTCAGTTCCTGACAGCAAGTCCGGAAATTGACCCTTTTTTACATTTAAATTTAATTTTTATTTTACTCTGGTAAGAACACTCAACATGAGAGCTACCCTCTTAACAGATTTTTAAGTATGAAATACATCATATTGTCAACTATAAGCACAATGTTGTACAGCTGATTTCTGGAACTTATTTATCTCACATAACTGAAACTTTAGCAACTCCGTTTTCTCTTCCCCTCCTTCTGCTCTCTGCTTCTATAATTTTGACTATTTTAGGTTTCTCATGTAAGTGGAATTATGCAATATTTGTCCTTCTGTGACTGGCTTATTTTACTTAGCATAATGTCCTTAAGTTTCATCTATGTTGTCACATAATAAGGATTTCCTTCTTGTTTCCCAGGCTGGAGTACAATGGTGCTATCTTGGCTCACCAAAACCTTTGCCTCCCGGGTTCAAGTCGTTCTCCTGCCTCAGCCTCCCGAGTACCTGGCATTACAGGTATGTGCCACCACGCCTGGTTAATGTTGTATTTTTAGTTGAGACGGGTTTCTCCATGTTGGTCAGGCTGGTCTCAAACTCCCGACCTCACGTGATCTGCCCACCTTGGTCTCCCAAAGTCCTGGGATTACAGGCATGAGCCACTGTGCTTGTCCTTCTTTTTTTAAAGCTGAATAATATTCTATTGTATATATACACCACGTTTTCGTATCCATTCATCTATTGATGAATATTTAGATTGTTTCCACATCTTGGCGATTATGAATAGTGCTGCAATGAACATAGGAATGCATATTTCTTTGACATCCCAATGTCAACTCTATTGCATAAAATTTCTAAAATAAAGAACTCCCACAACTCAACAGCAAATAACTAACACCTGATTTTAAAATGGACTAAGGACTTGAATATACATTTCTCCAAAAAAAAAAAAAGACATACAGATGGCCAATGGGTATATGAAAAGATGTTCGATGCCACTAGTCATCAGGACAATATAAATCAAAACTACAATGAGGTATCACCTCTCTCCTGTTGAAATGGCTGTTACTGGCCTGGCGCTGTGGCTCACACCTATAATCCCAGCACTTTGGGAGGCCGAGGTGGGTGGATCACGAGGTCAGGAGTTCGAGACCAACCTGACCAACATGGCAAAACCCCGTCTCTACAACATAATAATAATAATAATAATAAAGAAATGGCTGTTACCAAAAAGACAAAAGATAAGAGGTGTTGGTGAAGATGTGGTGAAACTGGAACACTTGTTCAATGTTGGTGGAAATGTAAAATGGTACAACCACTATGGAAAACAGTATGGAAGTTCTTTGAAAAATTGAAAATATAACTACTATATAATCAGCCCTCTCACTTCTGAGTATTTATTCAAAAGGTTGATCTTGATTGACAGCCTAAAGTTAGAGAAAACATTGGAAAGCTCTTACACCACACATTCAGTCTCTTTGGATGGCAGTTTATTTAGATGTATCCAAATTTCAAGTTGTTTAGACCCAGCAATTCTACTTCTTGTATTGAAAGCTATAAGTACAAGATGTATATACAAGGTACAGGCATATGTTCTTTGCAGCATTGTTTGATAAATATATCCATCTTTCACTAAAAGTAAAACTGAAAGCAACCAAAATGTTTATAAGTATGGAACTAAGTTTATAAATTATCATACAACAACCAATGTTATATAATACATATATTAAAAAGAAAAATAATAGTTTTTATTTCAGAGACAGTGTCTTGCTCTGTCATTCATACTGGAGTGAAGTGGCGTGATCATAGCTCACTGCAGCCCCAAACTCTCCTGGGCTCAAGCAATTCTCCTACCCCAGCCTCCTGAGTAGCTGAGACTACAGGCGCATGCCACTAGGCCTGGCTAATTCTTTTTTCTTTTTTTTTTAGAAATGGTATCTCTCTCTCTCTCTATGTGGCCTATACTGGTCTCACACTCCTGGCCTCAAGTGATCCTCCCACCTCAGCCTCCCAAATAAGTCTTTTTTTTTTTTTTTGAGACAGAGTCTCGCTCTGTCGCCTAGACTGGAGTTAAATGGCGCAATGTTGGCTCACTACAACCTCTGCCTCCTGGGTTCAAGCAATTCTTCTGCCTCAGCTTCCCAAGTAGCTGGGATTACAGGTCCCCACCACTGCACTGGGCTAATTTTTGTATTTTTAGTAGAGATGGGGTTTCACCTTATTGGCCAGCCTGGTCTCGAACTTCTGACCTCAGGTGATCCACCCGCCTTGGCCTCCCAAAGTGCTGGGATTATAGGTGTGAGCCACCATGTCTGGCCCCAAATAAGTATTTTACATGTATACCCTCATTTGGTATTCACATCAGCTCTATGTTAAGGTGACCATACATCTTGATTTACCAGAACAGTCTCCATTTATACCTGTCACAACATAATGATTATTACTGCCCCCTTCACTCTCAAAAGTACCTCTCTTGGACAGTAAATTATGTGGTCATCTTATCTATGAGGAGATTATTGTCATCGCCTTATTGAATAGCTGAAGAAAGGGAAGTGTTAAGTAACTTTCCTAGGTTCCCACAAGTAGAAGGAGAGACCAGAAGAGATTTACCATGATCTCAGAAGATAATCTTGAATTTTTTGGGCCAAAGAAATGTTGCCTCTCTGTCAAAGACACCATCAACTTCCAATCAAAGCTTGGGAAATCAGCCCTGAAAAATTAGAAAATGATAGTGTCAGGCTTGCAGATGGAAGGGAGGGTAAGGCAGTTAAGTCTGTCCATTTCCTCATAAAAGTTTATCATTATTCCACCTGAGAGGTTTTCATCATCATCCCCAGGAGCTTGTCACTTTCCTTTGCCAAGCTTTGGCTCCCTCTAAGGAACTAAGGTCTGGTTTTACCTTTCTGTGTTGGCATCTTACTTTGTTTCTTTCACCATTCCGTCTGTTCTCTTTCCCTGAACTCCCCAGAGGTGATGCTTTGAGGGCAGGGGTAATCACAGGCATAATGATAATTAGCTAACTTATCTATACTGTGCTAGGATCAGTCTGGCTAAACTAGGTAAATTCCTCTTGTGTTTACTGTTTTACTGGGAGCCAACATATCTGGAAAGGCTGAACAGTACGGAGAAAAAAGACTAGCATTTCAGAAGCGAGGACACTTCTTTGGGTTGAATGGTTAATATACTGGGGCCCATATTGTTATATCATGCTCAAAACAACCCTGAAATATGGGCAGTATTGTTCTAATTTTCTGATGTGGAAATTATAAAGCACATAAATATATCTCATGAAATTCAAACATATGTATTCATCCTTAACTTGGTATCCCAAAGTACTTATCGCCAACCCAATGGAAGTCAGGGAGGAAAACAACAATCATCTTCACTGATTGCTGTTGAAATATTCTACTTTTATAAACTTTACAAAAATGTATGGCCTGTGAACACATTAATATAGTTCTTCTAGGACCTTGGAAAGTTCCCATGAAATCGAGGGTCCGGCTGTTTAAGCTTTAGCAGTTTCATGAAAAATCTATAAATCCATTTCTGATAATGGAGATAGAATTTGGTAGATGGGGGAGAAATTTCTAACTTGTGTGTCACTGGCAGCTGGTACCTAAAGAAATTGATACTGTAAGCCTTCACAGTGGCAGGGTAGGGCCTGATCCACCCGTCTTGGCCTCCCAAAATGCTGAGATTACAGGCATGATACATTAGTAGATATATTGAGTTTTAGGTTCCTGTGGGAACACCATGAGGAGACACTAAGTGGTGTCTAAGACTGGAAAGTGCTCTGTAGGTATACATTTGGAACTTGCCAGTGTATAAGAGGTAGTCAAAGCCGGGAATGGATGAGTTTGACCTAGACACTGGATAATGGGAAGACAAAAGAGCAAACAACAGAATTTTGGGATCGCTGCCTTAATATTACATGCCAGGGCTATTTGCATCTACAGTGGTTTCTTTCATAAATGTATTTGAGAGGAAAGCATTTTTAGCAAATGTGAAATTGCTCCTGTAGTAGAGTATCGAGTTGCCTTGGGACTGTGCCCTCTCTATTTAAAAGTCTCAGCCAGGCATGGTGGCTCATGCCTGTAATCCCAGCACTTTGGGAGGCCGAGTCTATGGATCACCTGAAGAAAGGAGTTTCAGATCAGCCTGGCCAACATGGTGAAACCCAGTTTCTACTAAAAATACAAAATTAGCCAGGCATGGTGGCACATGCCTGTAATCCCAACTACTTGGGAGGTTGAGGCAGGAGAATCACTTGAACCCAGAAGGCAGAGGTTGCAGTGAGCTGACATGGTGCCACTGCAGTCCAGCCTGGGCAACAAGAGCAAAACTCCTGTCTCAAAAAAAGGTCTCAAGTTATCCAGTTCACTGAGGAGAATGGACAGTGGTGACAGACTTCAGGGTTTAACACAATCTTTCTGGTCGCGCCTTCTCTGACTCTTTTGCTGATTTTCACTATTGAAAAGTATGCACGCTGGCTGGGCGCAGTGCCTCACACCTGTAATCCCAGCACTTTGGGAGGCTGAGGTGGTCGGATCACAAGGCCAGGAGTTTGAGACCAGCCTGGCCAATATGGTGAAACCCCGTCTCTACTAAGAATACAAAAATTAGCCAGGTGTGGTGGCAGGCATCTGTAATCCTAGCTACTCAGGAGGCTGAGGCAGAAGAATCACTTGAACCCAGGAGGCAGAGGTTGCAGTGAGCTGAGATTGTGCCACTCTACTCCAGCCTGGGCAACAGAGTGAGACTCTGTCTGAAAGAAAGAAAGAAAGAAAGAAAGAAAGAAAGAAAGAAAGAAAGAAAGAAGCATGCACACTTCCAATCACATTGCTTTTCCTGCTCTCCCTTTATTGTCTCCTTTAAAAAGTCAGTGGTTTGTGGCAAGAAGGGCATGTACCTTGAAAACAGGCAGAGCTGGTCTAGAATCCCAGCTAACTATGGCTGTGGGCAAATTACTTAATCTCTCTAATCCTCCGTTTTCCTCATCATAAATCTGAACTAACAATATCTTCCAGGTAGGGTTGCTGTGAGGACTGCAAACAGTATGTAAAAGCACCCTGCAAAAAACTTAATGTACTGAAGCTATGCTTATCATCATCAGACAGGTCATCTACTCTAATGGATTTTTGTTGTTGTTTCTTCTTTACGAAAACACACACACACACACACACACACACACACAGAATCTGGTTTGATAAGGATTTTGCTCTAATTCGATAAAAATGAGATTGGATTTTCATATTGTTGAAGAGATGATTAGGGCTCCCCTTTAAAACCAGAGATGCTAAAATTCTTGAATTGTCTGAAAACATTCTTATCAAATTTTGCTGATGAAGAATCCATGCTGAAGATTTTTTGTCTCTTTTCCTTCTTTTTTTTTTTTTTGAAACGGAGTTTCGCTCTTGTTACCCAGGCTGGAGTGCAATGGCGCGATCTCGGCTCACGGCAACTTCCGCCTCCTGGGTTCAGGCAATTCTCCTGCCTCAGCCTCCTGAGTAGCTGGGATTACAGGCACGCACCACCATGCCCAGCTAATTTTTTGTATTTTTAGTAGAGACGGGGTTTCACCATGTTGACCGGGATGGTCTTGATCTCTTGACCTCGTGATCCACCCGCCTCAGCCTCCCAAAGTGCTGGGATTACAGGCTTGAGCCACCGCGCCCGGCCAAAAAAATTTTTTTTTAATAGACGGGGTTTCACCACATTGGTCAGGCTGGTCTTGAACTCCTGACCTCAGGTGATCCACCCGCCTTGGCCTCCAAAGTGCTTGGATTACAGGTGTGAGCCACCACGCCCGGCCTTTTTTTTTTTTTTTTTACAAACATTTTTAATGCAGTGAAGTATAATAGAATGAATAATAAGACCTTTAAGCATAATAATAATGTACATTAAGATAAAATATGTAGAAGTAGAATAAAAATAGAAGCTTAGGGAGAAAACATCTGACTGTTAAGAGCTCATGTGTAGACTTTTAAAATGGATGTGATGGGCATCAAATCACTTAGATTTAGATTCAATTGGATATTTCAAAGCAAATTGCAGCAGTTTATTTTAAAATATCTATATTAATAACATCCCAAAAATTACAACCTTTGCAATTATTTAAACATACGATGTAATATTTTAGAAGTCAACTAAAAATTTTGGGAAGGAGTACATGGTTTTAAAAAATTCTGCTATGGGATATGCCAGCAGAAACCTTTGAAGAGTCTTCAAAGAACCCTTGTAGACTCAGAACCAAACCTCTTTTGAAAGCTTCATAGATTGCCTGGGCTGACTGTACGAGCAGGGGTTTTTCTGGTTTACCTCTGCTCTTTCTGAAATCCTTTGTCTAGGTCACCTTAGACAGTGTTCATACACAGTAATGTCCTTGAGTGTCAGGAATCCTGCCAGTGGTGTTTCAAGGCTAGGTGTAGACCCATTTCTTCTGACCTTAGATTCCCCAGTGGATCATGAGGATGAAGCTGTTTTCTTTCCTCCTTTCAAAAGTTTTCCCTTCTTGGTGGTTTTGAGGATTCATGAGTTAAATATTTGTTAAGTTTTTGCAATATTTGGCTGAAAGTATAAAGGCTTATTTATTATTGCTGGATGGATGAAAGGTATTATACAAGTGCAAAGTATCATTTCTTCCCAGGACAGACAGCATTGTCGTGCTTAATCCCCAGGAAGCTCATGACCCCATTCTCTTGCACGGCCTCATTTATATAACCAGCCACAAACTGAGTTGAAAGGACTCCTGCAAGAGGATTTGCACTTTCTCCTTTTCTTCAGAGTTTGTGTCTGTTAAGCAGGGTGATAACTTTTTTCTTAGACTTGATGGATAGTCCTTAGCTGGTCCTGCTGCACCAGGAGTCCCGTGGTTTGAGAGAGAAAACCCTCTGGGCAGTGAGTAAATCAAGATAATTGAGTTTCTCTCTCTCTCTCTCTCTTTTTTTTTTATCTGTTTCTGTCCACTCTTGTGACCTGGACAAGTCAATTCATCTCTTGCCTCATTTTCTTCACCTAAGAAATGAGAGTTGGAATAAGTAGTTTTCACATTTCCTTCAAACCTAAATTTCCTCCTAGCATGTCAAAATGCTGAAGAACTGCTCTGAAAATTTCAGCATACTGGCATGTATGGCTTGTGTTATGGGATATGTGATGTACACCAAAAGAAGTACAAGTGAATTCAATGCATGAGAGATACGGTTTTCCAAATAACTTTAGGGTAAAGTTATCTATTTAAACCCAGTTTTCGTAGTAAATGTGTTTACACTGTTAGATCTATGTGGCTGCTGATGGTGGTCCTAATGGTAGTGGAGGTGATGATGGTGATGGTGGTGGTGGTAGCTGTAATGGTGGTTGTGGTAGAAGTGATGATGGTAATTGTGGTGGTAACAGAGGTGGTGTAAGTGGCATTGATAATGATGGTAGTGCAGGTGGTGGTGGAAGTGGAGGTAATGAGGGTGGTGAGGGAGGTGATGGAGGTGGTTTCAGTAGCGATAGTGGTAGTGATGGAGATGGGTGGTGTATACTTCACAGTGACTTTGAATGAAAATACATATATTAGCCAGTCATGGTGGCTCAGACCTGTAATCCCAGCACTTTGGGAGGCCGAGGCAGGCTGATCACCTGAGGTCGGGAGTTTGAGACCAGCCTGACCAACATGGAGAAACCCTGTCTCTACTAAAAATACAAAATTAGTTGGGCATGGTGGCACATGCCTGTAATCCCAGCTATTCAGGAGGCTAAGGCAGGAGAATCACTTGAACCTGGGAGACAGTGGTTGCAGTGAACCAAGATGGCACCACTGTACTCCAGCCTGGGCAACAAGAGCGAAACTCCATCTCAAAAAAAAAAAGAAAAAAAAAGAAAGAAAATAATAAAATACATAGATTAATACATTTATCACAGGGTCTGTTCATCTTTATGATTCCCATAGTACTTAACGCACTGCCCTACAGAAAGAAGGTGCCCATTAAATGTTTGATGAAAGAATATCTAGCAGATAATTACAGAAGCAGCTACTACTGGAGGCAAAAACTATTACTCTTTTGATGATCTCAGCTTTATTTTCACTTGATACGGCAAGCTTTCTAAGAGAGCTGTGAAAATACTATCACTAATGTCATTTTCATTGGCATTGCTCATACTTAACTCTCTAGGGAAGGATGAAAGCTTCTGTGTAATACAGAAGGTTCTTTTATCAAAATTCATGGAAAAAAGGCCACTGTGGTAAATCTACTCAAAAAGAGATCAAAATCGCATAGGAAAAAGTTTGACTAGGAATTTATCTGAAAATTTAAACTAAAAAATATAAAAATAATGTTATTGTATGTCAGCAGTCCCCAAATTTTTGGCGCCAGGGACAGGTTTTATGGAGGACAATTTTGCCACAGATGGCAAGTGGGGCTGGGTAGAGTTGGGGAGGTGGGGTAGGGAGTAGGGAGGATGGTTTGGGAATAAAACTCTTCCACCTCAGATCATCAGGTATTAGATCCTCATAAGGAGCGTGCAACCTAGATCCCTTGTATGCGAAGTTCACGATAGGGTTTGTGCTCCTATGAGAATCTAATGCCCCCACTGATCTGACAGGAGGTGGAGCTCAGATGGTAATAATGCCCACTCACCTCCTGCTATGTGGCCCAGTTCCTAACAGGCCACAGACATGTACTGGTCCAGAGCCCAGTGGTTGGGGACCCCTGCTATTAATATATGTGACAAAATTTAGGTTACTATAGAAACTATAGGCTAGTCTTTGAACTGTACCATGACTTTTTTTCTTTTCTTGAGACAGAATCTGTTGCCCAGGCTGGACAGTGGGGCATTCACAGCTCAATACAGTCTTAACCTTCTGGGCTCAAGCAATCCTCCCACCTCAGCCTTCTGAGTAACTGGGACTACAGGCACAAGCAACCATGCCTGGCTAATTTTTTTATTTTTTGTAGAGATAGGGTCTCACTATGTTACCCAGGCTGGTTTCAAACTCCCTGACTCAAGCAATCCTCCTGTTTTAGCCTCCCAAAATGTTGGGATTACCGGCATGAGCCACCATGACCTGTCAATGTGCCATTATTAAATCAAGTGTTCCTTTTTTTCTCTTTTTGAAAGGTACATCATTTTTCCAATAAAAATTAATAACATACAGAACATTCACCTAATGTGCAAAAATACTCAAAGGGCTTAAACAACTTTCCCTAATGCCTTTGTTAATATTTGGTTTTTCAAATAATTCATCTAACATGATTATCCTTATTGATTGTTTATTTTTTAGGTTGTTAATTGGTCTAGCAGATACAAAAGAGTCTAAATATTCTCTAAAAATAATTAAAGAAATCTTTTATCTTTTGCAAGATTTACATTTTTATTTGCATTGTGTAGATAGATATTTACAATTTCAAATAATCAGAGACACTCTCAGTGTTAAGTAGGAAGAGATGTTTGAGTGCACATTAGGGAATATTTTTATTATAGGGTTATTTTTGCTTTTCTATATCACAATGTTTCAGTGGAGCCCCTGGTAATGTGGATATTTGGATAACGAAGATAACTTGTATATTCACTCAGCCACCATCCATTCAACATTACTAAAAAAAGTACTGTGAGCCAGGCACGGTGACTCACGCCTGTAATCCCAGCATTTTGGGAGGCTGAGGCAGGTGGATCATGAGGTCAGGAGTTTGAGACCAGCCTCACCAAGATGGGGAAACCCTGTCTCTAGTAAAATACAAAAATTAGCTGGGCATGATGGTGGGCACCTGTAATCCCAGCTACTTGGGATGCTGAGGCAGAGAATTGCTTGAACCTGGGAGGCAGAGGTTGCAGTGAGCCAAGATCATGCCACTGCACTCCAGCCTGGGAAAAGAAGGGAGACTTCATCTCAAAAAAAGAAAAAAAGAAAAGAAAAGAAAAAAAAAAAGTACTGAAGTACTGCGACAGATTATATTTTTCAAAACTGGCTGTAACAGTATTTCTCATCCCACATGCTTATCTTACCATGTGACCTTGCCCCTTCTTGATTAGGAGATGGAATCTATATCCCTTCCCCTTGAACCTGGGTGGCCTTGGTGACTTTTGTGCCATCAGAAGGTGGCGGAAGTGACACTATGTGACTTACTTAAGAGGATAGCTCATAAGGAATGATAGAGCTTCCACCTGGTTCTCTTTCTGGACATTTTCTCAGCATTCAGCCACCCATAGTGTGAGGAAGCCTAGGCCACATGGGGAGGCTACTTGTAGGTGTTCCAGTCGGCAGTCCTAGACAACAGCCAGAATCAGCTACCAGACGTGTGAGTAAAGAAGGCTTTGAGATGACTCCAGTCTCAGCTTCCATCTGACACCAACTGCCTGGGAGACCTTGAGAGAGAGCTGCCTAGCTGAGCTCAATCCCCAGGACCATGAGTGATAATAATTACCAATTATTTTTATCATTTTATACCACTGAGGTTGGAGTGGCTTGTTTTGCAACAATAGATAACCTGAAACACTTAATATAATTGGCTTTAAAAATACTTCTAATGTAATAAGCTTCTAAAATGGTAGCCCTGGAATAACAAGAATTCCATAGTTCCTGTGCTTAGGCCTGCTGTGAGACCCTAAACACTCTCAGAGTGCTGAGGAGAAGGCCAAGAAGTAGGTCTTCATTTCCTTGAACATGGAGGCATGTTTTAGAAGCCCAAGAGGCTTATAAAAATGATATCAAGATAACAGGGGTCTGGTTAGTGCTATTAAAGCTCCTCTCCATCTAGAGACTCTTTTTTTTTACTTTTTTTTTGAGATGGAGTCTCACTCTGTTGCCCAGGCTGGAGTGCAGTGGTGTAATCTTGGTTTACTGCAACCTCCGTCTCAGTAGCTGGGATTACAGGCATGTGCCACCATGCTCAGCTAATTTTTGTATTTCTAGTAGAGACGGGGTTTCACCATGTTGGTCAGGCTGGTCTTGAACTCCTGACCTCATGATCTGCCTGCCTCTGCCTCCCAAAGTGCTGAGATTACAGGCGTGAGCTACAACACCCAGCCAAGAGACTCTTAAGAGAATAGGGCTGGACAGGTAGGACTAAGCTGCTCTGATGCTAAAGGTCGTCAAAGCCCTCAGGTGACTTTACTGGCTTCTGTTACCAATGGCTGCTGTAAGGAAGCTTTCTACCCATTACCCAACCCCGACCTCTAGAAGGCCAAGACCTTGAGCAATTAGTCTTTATTCTGTTCTTGGCCCCATTTTATTCCAGGCAGAGAACCTAGTAAATATGAAGGACCAGTTCTGGAAAGAAGATCTAGAGTAAGAGAAATGGAGCCACCATTGAAATATTAGACAGGAGGCTGGGCGTGGTGGCCCACACCTATAATCCCAGCACTTTGGGAGGCTAAGGCGGGCAGATTACCTGAGGTCAGGAGTTCAATACTAGCCTGACCAACATGGTGAAACCCCATCTGTAAAATAAATAAAAAAGAAATATTAAACAGGATGAATGGTGAAAACCGTCAACTTGTTAGACAAAAGAAAACCTACAAAACAGACAGGAGACTGGCTACCTGGGCTATCGCCATCTGCTACCTTTCTTCTTTTCCCATTGTTTAGGCTTAAATTTCTAGATAGTGGAGGAAAAGAGGGCAAGAATAATAGAATTAAAGGGCTGAAAGTGGCTATGTAGCTTATATGCTTGGGTTTTTAAAAATATTAAGGTATACTTCCTTGAGCATGCAGGACTTTACTAGAATCAATTTATGTCACAAAATCTGAAGTGTCCAGGGTAATCCCAAAATAGAGGAAACTGGTACTTTTATGACTTTTTCTAGCCTCAAAGAAAGGAGATAAAATAGATAACCATGTTATGTTTTTCTTTGTTTTGTTGTAGCTATTATTCATCAGTTCAGTTTCATTTCCAGAAATGAACTCAAATCAGCTCACATTGTAATAGGAATTTATTGGTCCTTTAATTATTTACCTGTGGCCTTTAGAGATGGTTGCATCTGGTAGCTCAAACAAAATCTTTGGGGATTTGTCTCGTTAGTCTGCTTCTTTCTTTTTTCTTTTTTTTTTTTTTTTTTGAGATGGAGTTTCCCTCTTGTTGCCCAGGCTGGGGTGCAATGGCGCAATCTCGGCTCGCTGCAGCCTCCGCCTCCCAGGTTCAAGCAGTTCTGCCTCAGCTTCCCTAGTAGCTGAGATTACAGGCATGTGCCACCATGCCCAGTTAATTTTGCATTTTAGTAGAGATGGGGTTTTGTCATGTTGGTCAGGCTGGTGTTGAACTCTTGACCTCAGGTGGTCTGCCCACCTCAGCCTCCCAAAGTGCTGGGATTACAGGTGTGAACCACTGCACACAGCCTTAGTCCGCTCATTTTGAATCTACTTTATTCTACACTCAGGCTTCTACTTGTGGAGAACATTATTTCTGCCACAATGACCAGACTTACATGCTTCTTGCATTGGCTTCAATGGAAAGAGAAGAAATTATTAATCACTCCAGGTAAAAAGACCCAGACAGGACTCTGATTGGCCAGACCTGGGTCATAGTTCTTTTCCTAAGACAAAGACTTGGGTGGGATTCATCCTCATCCAAATCACTTAAAATGCGTCCCCCATAGGAACAGAAGTGTGATGTCATCAGAATGAGGGGGGAAAATGTACAGGACAGTCTAAAACATCAAACATCCACTAGAGCTGTCCAGCTACTTTTGTTAGAATTGGAAAGGGTTTGATGGTACGGACAGATGCTGTCCCCAGCATTAAAGACTAGGCAGTTGATTGGAACTTTTCATATCCTGCATTATTTGGGAATCAGCTTGAAGTGGTCAGGAGGTAGAAGCCTAAGAAATTTGTGGATGTTTCTTTGACAATATTCTGCTATGGATCATGGAAACCCACCTAGTCGGCCTCACCATGCTCCTAAATGCTTGAATAATCATTCTCTACCCTGAAGATCCTGTAGCTTTGGGAAATGGTGTCTACTATGACTCTCAAAATTTAGGAACTATTGATTTACATTAAGAAATGCGGCTGGGCATGGTGGTTCATGCCTGTAATCTCAGCATTTTGGGAGGCCAAGGCGGGTGGATCACCTGAGGTCAGGAGTTCAAGACTAGCCTGGGCAACATAGTAAAGCCCCATCTCTACTAAAAATACAAAAATTAGCTGGGCATGGTGGCACTTGCCTGTAATCCCAGCTACTAGGGAGGCTGAGGCAAGAGAATCACTTGAACCCAGGAGGCAGAGGTTGCAGTGAGCCCAGATCATGCCATTGCCCTCCAGCCTGGGTGTCAGAGCAAGACTCCATCTCAAAAAAAAAAAAAAAAAACGCAGTGGCTCATGCCTATAATCCCAACACTTTGGGAGGTCAAGACGGGTAGATTGCTTGGGCTCGGAGTTCAAGACCAGCCTGAGAAACATAGTGAAACCTCATCTGTACAAAAAAATGCCAAAATAAGCTGGGCATGGTGATGTGCGTCTGTAGTCCCAGCCAATCAGTTGGCTGAGGTGGGAGGATCACTTGAGCCTGGAAAGTCAGGGTTGCAGTGAGAGTGAGCCATGATTGTGCCACTGCACTCCAGCCTGGGCAACAGAATTTTCTCAGTGTCAAAAAGAAAAGAAAAGAAATACAAAAAGTTGTATTCAGAATTTCTTCTTTGGTATTTAGTGGCTTTAAATACATACTTAGAACTTTTTTAATTAAAGTATAACTTACATAAAGGAAGTGCACATATCATGAGTGTACAACTTGATGAATTTTCACAAGCTGAGTATTCCTATGAAATGTTTTAGATGCTCTCATTAAATGTCAAAGGTGACTCATTTAACAGTCAAATATTTAAAGCCATGAACTTTCACTTTTAGGGAGAAACCCAACAGAAATGTTTACATATATTCACCCAAAGATGTGTTAGAATATTCATAGTTCAGGCCGGGCATGGTGGCTCACGCCTGTAATCCTAGCACTTTGGGAGGCCAAGGTGGGTGGATCACCTGAAGTCAGGAGATCGAGACCGGCCTGGTTCCCAAGGAACCAATACCCAGTTCAAGAAGAAAACATTTCCAGTATCCAGAAGCAACCTCCTGCCTATACTCCCTCCTAGTCACTACTTCCCTGCCAAGGATATCCAAATCACTGTGTTGACATAAAGTAGCACACATTCAGTTTTCCTGTTTTTGTAATTCATAATAATGTAATCGTAGAATATATACAGTTGAATGTTTATTTTGTCTCACTCAGTATTATAGATGTAAGATTTAACCACATTATGTTTGCACTTATAGTTTGTCCATTCTAATTGCTATATAATGTCCCATCATTTATTTATTCTCTACTCTTGAAAGGTATTTGAGTGGCCCAAATTTGGAGCTTTTACTGCTATAAACTGTGAATATTCTTTTTTTAATTTGAGATGGAGTCTTGCTCTCATCCTGCAGGCTGGAATGCAACCTTCACCTTCCGGGTTCAAGTGATTCTCCTTCCTCAGTCTCCTGAGTAGCTGGGATTACAGGCATGCGCCATCATGCCTGGCTAATATTTTTATTTTTAGTAGAGACAGGGTTTTGCCATGTTGGCCAGGCTGGTCTTGATCTCCTGACTTCAGATGATCCACCTGCCTCGGCCTCCCAAAGTGCTAGGATAACAGGCGTGAGTCACCACAACCGGCCTGATCTATGAATATTCTAACATATCTTTGGATGAATATATGTAAACATTTATGTTGGGTTTATGCCTAAAAGTGAAAGTTCAAGGCTTTAAATGTTCCACTGTAAAGTAAGATTGCCTTTAAAAGTGTGTCACCTTTGACATTTAATGAGAGCATAAAAAACATTTCATAGGTGTTGTCTATAACCTGAAGGTGCTGCTTAACATCCACAATCAGGGCAAGAATGAAGAGGCAGAAGGCTTACAGTGGTTGTGCCAGTAAAGAGTCACTACCCTTTGCTCAGTACCTGGGCCTGAGCCAACAATCAATTCAGGAACCCATTGACTAAAGAGGTAGCCAGATCCTCAGAAGTAGGGGCCCTGGAAGACTATGGCAAGAATTGACAGACTCAGTAGGATGGACGGATGGATAGATGGATGGGTGGATAGATGGATGGATAATAGATAGAGACGGTGGGGGGGATTTTATAGGATAATTAATTCATACAATTATCATGGCTTGGTTTATGGATTGGTTGGTTCCATATGTGGGTGTAAGTAAAAACTGGAGAGTAGCTCAGAAACTTCCCAGTAGGTAGAACTACACGCATTGCAGACTGGTATTAATTGGTAGAACTACAAGCCTTGCAGCTGGTCATTAATTTTGTGTGGGAGGAGAGGTGATTGCTTGGATGAGAATATACACACTTTTCTGTGTAGTAGCCCTGAAAAGGAAAGAACTGAAAGACTGGAGGCAAAAAGGTCAGAAGCAGAAGCATGTGGATGGATATAAAGCATGTGGGAGTGGGAATAAAGCATAAAGATTTTTGTATCACATGCAAAAAAATATTCCCACTGAAAAGTATTTGCCATTGAAGAGGCACTAAACAACCACATAGACAGAATGGACCTGGCCAGTTGATGTTAGTCTGTCTTGGCCATTTACCATGAATTGATGTAACAGGAAAATGAAAGGTGACAGAGACAGAGGCTATGCATGAGCCAATAGCATGGACTCCACTTACCAAACCTGATCTAATTCATGCTGCTTTTGTTTTTTTTTTTTTTTTTTTTTTTTTTTTCTTTTTTGAGACGGAGTCTCGCTCTTGTTGCCCAGGCTGGAGTGCAATGGCGCGATCTCGGCTCACCGCAACCTCCGCCTCCTGGGTTCAGGCAATTCTCCTGCCTCAGCCTCCTGAGTAGCTGGGATTACAGGCACGCGCCACCGTGCCCAGCTAATTTTTTTGTATTAATAGAGACGGGGTTTCACAATGTTGACCAGGATGGTCTCGATCTCTCGACCTCGTGATCCACCCGCCTCGGCCTCCCAAAGTGCTGGGATTACAGGCTTGAGCCACCGCGCCCGGCCTCATGCTGCTTTTGAATGTCCAATGTGCCAACAACAGAAACTGAGTGTCTGTTATAATGCTATTCCTAGAACAGTCCAAATGGACACTTGGCTGATTGTAATGGGTCTCTTCCATCTAGTTTGTCCACACAGGAATAGCTATCTATTCTGGGCATGAGTTTGCCTTTCTTGCCACAGAGCTTCAGTTAGTACCACTATCTGGAAACTCCCAGAATGCCCACTTGAAATCCTACGCAATATTGTATTCAATCAGGATTCCTGCTTTGCAGCAAAGATGATGCAAAAATGACCCCTTGGCTATAGGAGCTACTGATATAGTACATAGTAAGCTACGTGGAATTATCTACTGATAGAGTGAAGGCATAGCTGAAGCAGCAGCTTGTAGGCAATATTCTGCAGGGATGAGGTGCCATTCTTCAGGGTATAGTATATAGACTAAATCACAGAGACCTTTATATGATGCTGCGTTGCTAATAGGAAGAATGCATCAGTCCACAAACAAAAAAGCAGAAGGAAGAGTGGTTCTACTGCCATCACTGCCAGTGACTCATTGGGGAACTTTGTGCTTCCCATCCTCACTTCTTCCAAGTACGAAGAAGAAGAAGGAGAAGGGGAAGGAGAAGGGAGAAGGGAGAAGGGAGAAGGGAGAAGGGAGAAGGGAGAAGGGAGAAGGGAGAAGGAGAAGTGCTCTCTTACTAGGGGATATAGCAATGGTAGCATTGAACTATAATTCATGAATGCCACCTAGGCGCTTCAGATTCTTGTGTCCAGGGACCAGCAGGAGAGAAGAGTCATCATCATTCTGGCTGGGATCCATGACCCTGAGCAACAGAAAGAGCTACAGCTACTGTTGCACAGGGAGGAATGTGCACAACCAGGTGACCTACTGGGGTGTCTCTGGGGGCTCTCTTTCATGGTTATAACTATGGATGGACACTCTGAGAAGGGAATGATTCCAAAGGTATGGGCTTCTTCAGAATGAAGGTTTGAGTTGCACCACCAGGTTGTACATCAGCATCTGTAGAGGGGATAGTATTGGATATGGAAAACTTAGAGTAGATAGTGAAGGAGGAAGAGGATGAATACCAGTTATGGCCTCAAGACCAACTACAGCAGTAGGGGCTGTGGTTTGCCTCATTAACCTCCCTTTTCTAAGTTTCCCCTGAGGAGGAGAGGCCCATAGCTTCTTTGGACAAACTACCCTGAAAATGGCTGGAGAAGTCAGCCTGTGTGATGCAGTCTGTGTGAACTGTGATAAAAACCATATGGGTAAATTGACTTTCTTCAATAGAGTCACTGTGAGGAGAGCAGTGAGCTGACATCGCCACCAACCACACCTGTAAAATTGCCTGCACTGTTCACACTGAAGGCTGAGGTTTCCTGTCTACCAATGGTTGAGCCCAGCTGAGTGCTAGAGCAGAGCCATTGCTCCCCATCTTGGGATGTCTCTAAGGGTCAGCTATTGCCTTGGTAGCACTGGCCTGGTCATGGTTGAAACTCTTCCTGGCTAGTCCTCCTTCCTACCTTCCTCCTTCACTACTGACAGACCTGCATTGCAATCTGAAGACTCTCCTGGCTCACTCTCCTTCTTTCTCTCTTTAACTTTTACAGACATTTTCCCCAATAGGTCTCTGCTAATCTAATTCTATCTTGGCATCTGCTTCTTGGTGGATCTGAACTGACCCATAAACCATGCGTACTAGTTCTTTTCCAAGTAATCATCTATTTTTCTTCATTTTTTTTATTGATTGGTAGTTTGAACAAGATATTAAACACACTTTATAAATACAGATATCATTGTTGGCCAACTTACTGTAATTGAACTCTGCAGAGGTGCTTTGGGATGGTTAGCTTCTTCTAGGAATTGTAGCAGGGAAGCAGAGGTCTACCTTTGTCTGTTTTCAGAAAGGCAAGTTTACATTCAGAGTTTCCCTGGATTACTTTTAATGTTTCCTTTCCTTTTCCCTAGTAGTGAGGACCTTGTTTGTCTTTAAACCGTAGAACTGCAAGTTCAAATAAAACGACATTTCTAGAAGAATGGAAATTCCTTATTTAAGTGAGGACCTTTTGAGTTCAGATGGATATGTGATAACAGAAAGAAAGAGCACTCTTGTTCCCAAACTAGCTACCCACTGCTGCTGAGGCTGCAGAGTAATGGGACTGGTGCAGGAACTCACTTGGGATTTTCCTTGGTAAGACTATGTGACCACAAAGGATGTTCCCTTGTAAGAAAAACACCTGTATATGGGATTCTTATTACTTGTTCCACAAAAACAAAAACCCTGACAGTGGTGAAATAGAAAAGACTGACTAAAGGTAAAAACTTGGACTCCGTACAAAGGCCTTTGGTGATTTTGGGTAAAAAAGGCCAAGTCTCTCCCATGCCAACGGTTTGCTTTGGAGGCTGTAAAGTTACTCATTTAGCAAAGCTGACCATAAAGTCAAAGGAAGGATTCATTAGCAAGGCTGAAATTTACCACTAGATTATGTTTGTCTTTCCAGCCAAACAGAATGAGACGTCGTGGCAGTCTTTTTGTGGGGTGTTCAAACATTAATGAAAACAGTTTTGAAACCAAGGTGACTTTTTTTGGTGAGTAGAGTGTCTGAGGGAGCTTATGTGGAGAAATCGATAAAACTATTGCCTCAGTATTGTCAGAGAATTTAATAAAAGGGATCCTCCACTCCCATTGGTGACTACTTATTTTTTTCTAAGAATGGGATCCGACACTTCTAATTTTAGACCTTGGGTTGTGATGTGAAGTAATGAAGAGTCAGCTCTTTTTTTTGCTTGTTTGTTTTTTTTTTTTTAGACACAATCTCACTCTGTCTCCCTGGCTGGAGTGTAGTGGTGCCATCTCGTCTTACTGCAACCTCTGCCTCCTGGGCTCAAGGGATTTTCCTGTCTTAGCCTCGTGAGGAGCTGGGATTACAGGCACCTGCCATCATACCCAGCTAATTTTTTGTATTTTTAGTAGAGACAGGGTTTCCCCATGTTGTCCAGGCTAGTCTCGAACTCCTGACCTCAGGTGATCTGCCCACCTCAGCCTCCCAAAGTGCTGGGCCTGGCCAAGAGTCAACTCTTGACAGCCCCAATATACCTATCCTTAGGGTGGATAAAAGAGAGAGATTTTTCACATGATAATGTATTTAAAACAGCATTAAACAAAGAACTTCATCCTTCCTTTCTGAAATATACAAGTTGTCATATTTAATTGGAAAAAGGCAGTCTTTTACACTTATGAGAGAATTGGATAACTAAAAATCTAGAAGCTTCTTTCTCTAAAAACCATTAACCAGTATTATTTTTATAGATTCCGTGCCAACTAGCCAGACTCTGAATTATTATCATCTCTAGTGTTGAACTCCAGTCTGTACAGTCTATACCAGGGATGAGCCTTGATTGACATTTTTACAGATAGCAGTTACAGAATTTTTTAGGAAGGTGACAGGTAAACCTCAGGGGTCTTATCATTCACTTTTTCTTTGGTATATTATCAAGATTTTTAATTATCTGTTCAAATATCTTCAGATTCTTTTCCCTCTGGTGAAACAGATAGTAGTTGGGAGGAAATATACAGAGTGAAGTGTGAAATTTCTTTTGACTAAAATCATTCACAAAAAATGGGAGATGATGATTGAGTAGAACTACACTGTGCAGCCACTGGGTTAGTGCCCGTGTAGTCCTAACATTGTTTGGCTGTTAAGAGCATCATGTGATACCTCCAAGTCTAGAAGGACTCAACCAGAGTATCAGGACAGACTGAGATTTTTGGGGTTCCCAAGATTTTGAAGCACAGTGGGATGCTGGGTTGCCTAGACATCATTAATAAGATTTTTTTCCTATAACAAAATGCATTGAGTTCCAAATGAACAATATACAAAATAATCTTGGGAATATAACTCTTAAAAAAGTAGAGAACTGTTCTTTCATATTAATTAGGAATGATGATTCACATCACAGAAGGATTCTTTAATACACACAAGCGCTCCAATAATCAGGGTTTGATTGCATTTTCAGTACCTCCAACATATTTAAGTCTTTATTTAATGAGAAGGAGACAACTAAGCTTCGATATAAATTTTAGGATCCTCTGTGCATCTTATGACCGTTAGATGACAAAACATTTGGGAAATGACACGTAAGTCAGTGGAGGAAAAATGCCTTTAAAAATAGCCTGTCTTTCTCTTTTTAAAGGAAAAGACAGAATTATGTATGCTTACAGAGGAGGAAGTAATTAAGAGTCTGATTCTGTTAGGAAACTGTAGAAGAAATATAATTTGAAAGCCTGAGAGACACTGGAGGGGTTTGAGTCCTGGTGCTCTTGTTGTAAATCGATGGCCTTCGGCAAGACACAAACTTTTCTAAATATTGGTTTTCTTATCTGTAAAATAGTTCTAGGCCTGGTGCAGTGGCTCACACCTGTAATGCCAACACTCTGGGAGGTTGAGGCAGGAGGATCACAAGGTCAGGAGTTCATGACTAGCCTGACCAACATGGTGAAACCCTGTCTCTACTAAAAATACAAAAATTAGCCAGGCGTGATGCCGTGTGCCTGTAATCCCAGCTACTCAAAAGGCTGAGGCAGGAGAATCGCTTGAACCCTGGAGGTGGAGGTTGTGGTGAGCTCAGAGCCGCGATTGCACTCCAGCCTGGGTGACAGAGCGGCACTCCACCTCAAAAAAAAAAAAAATGGTTCCTAGTAAGGCTTATTTGCTCATTCTCACAGGGTTACTGTGAGGTTCATGTGTGACTGTACACGTGAAGCTGTTTTGTAGTCTGTAAAATATTATATAAATATGATTTATTATTATTGTCATAGTTGAAATACAAATAGCTTTTAATGATCATAACTAGATTGAGATGTCTTCAGTTCTATGGTCAAATTAGGATTTATTGTGTGGCAGATGCTGCATGAGAATTAATCCACTTTCTTATCTAAGATTATCTAGATATATGTATTTTTAAAGAAAATTTAGCCATTTTTGCCAGGTGAAGTGGCTCACACCTGTAATCTCAGCACTTTGGGAGGCCAAGAGGGGTGGATCACCTGAGGTCAGAAGTTCAAGATCAGCCTGGCCAACAGAGTGAAACCCCATCTCTACTGAAAATACAAAAATTGGCTGGGTGTGGTGGCTGACACCTGTAATCCCAGCACTTTAGGAGGCCGAGACAGGCCGATCATGAGGTCAGGAGTTAGAGACTAGCCTGGCCAATATGGCAAAACCCCACCTCTTTTAAAAATGCAAAAATTAGCTGGGTGTGATGGCATGCGCCTGTAGTCCCAGCTACTCGGGAGGC
Source organism: Aotus nancymaae (assembly GCF_030222135.1). NCBI lineage: Eukaryota > Metazoa > Chordata > Mammalia > Primates > Aotidae > Aotus > Aotus nancymaae. The sequence continues at coordinate 43,152,955 of NW_026988431.1, read as the reverse complement.
TGAGGCAGGAGAATTGCTTGAATCTAGGAGGTGGAGGTTGCAGTGAGCTAAGATTGTGCCACTGTACTCCAGCCTGGGCGACAGAGCAAGACTCCGTCTCAAAAAAAAAAAAAAAAAGAAAGAAAAAAAGAAAGAAAAAGAAAATGAAAATACAAAAATTAGCCGAGTGTGGTGGTGGGTGCCTTTAATCCCAGCTACTCAGGAGGCTGAGGCAGGAGAATCACCAGAACCCAGGAGGCGGAGGCTGCAGTGAGCCGAGATGGTGCCACTGCACTCCAGCCTGGGTGACAGAGCAAGACTCCATCTCAAAAAAAAAAAAAAAAAGAAAAGAAAATTTAGCCATTTTTAAGCGTGTGTGAATTGAACTTGTGCCCATAGGCATTGGCTTTCTTATAGAGCAAAATTTGCATCTCAGGTCCTCTCTCCACTTTGTTTTGGTTTGGAGGAGTCTCTTTTCCTTGGCTCCAAACCACAGATTAACTTTTTTGACCAGGCATTGAAAGTAGCCTAACTTGTGTTTGGACAATGCTGAGACAGAGAGATAATAGTAGAGCTCATATATATTTGACTCCTGTCACCAAGAAAAATAATACAAGGAAGAGCAGTGGCTTGAACAGCTGGTGTAACCAGATCTGGGACTTATTTGGGTAAAGGGAGGAGTTGAGTGAAATTGTCAACCAATAAATGTTCTAATCAGATGGCAAACTCTTCCAAGCTCAGCTTAAAAGATCACTTCTGGCCTTGCACACAATGGGTATTCAAAAAATATGTAGTGTATTTGTTGAATGGATGGATAACATTGAGCACCTTGAAATTCCCCCTTACCCCAAACATTGCTAATTATTTCTCTCATCACACCCAAAATAATACTAGTAATATGGTTTGGACTTCTGAAAGTGATGATTCAGTGTTATCGTGTTACCCATATATACAGATCTAAGCACACAAAGAGAAATATTTATCTTTTTATTTTTATATAGGTTTTGAAAAAATAATTTTAGCGGCCGGGTGTGGTGGCTCACGCCTGTACTCCTAGCACTTTGGGAGGCCGAGGCAGGCGGATCACGAGGTCAAGAGATTGAGACCATCCTGGCCAACATGGTGAAACCCTGTCTCTACTAAAAATACAAAAATTAGCTGGGTGTTGTGGTGTGCGCTTGTAGTCCCAGCTACTTGGGAGGCTGAGGCAGGAGAATTGCTTGAACCCTGGAGGCGGAGGTTGCAGTGAGCCGAGATCGCGCCACTGCACTCCAGCCTGGCGCCTGGCAACAGAGTGAAACTCTATGTCAAAAAAAAAAAAAAAAAAAAAACTACCAAACAAAAATAATAATTTTAGCATCTTTTCATTCACTTTTCCATGTTTTGGAACAAAGTTATAATAATGGTGTTCACAGATCTTTGTTTCTGAATTTTTTCTTTAAAACTATAAAAATTATTTAAAACATATTTTAGGTTGTCACATTGTCTTCATAAACACTTTCAAATAACTATCAAAACCTTCATTGCCTATATTAAGCTGTTAGATATTCTCAACCATTCTCTTCTTAAATCTTTAGGAAATTTCTAATTTCCCACTACTATAGATCATGGTGCAATGAGCAACTCTGCAGTATAACTTGATAGTTAACTTCTAAACCATACTGTATATTGTTGAGTCTTTTCAAAAGTGTAGTTTTATTTTCTAGGAAAATATCTATTAGTTAATATTTCCCATTTAAAAATATTTCCTCCAGCCCCTTGCCCCAAACTGAATAGCAGAAATACTAAAAGATAAATAACTTGCATAAGGTACTGAAGTTAAGTGAAGATCAAATATCAAAAATGCCTTTTTTCCTCTGGCCCAAGTGCATTACTAAAGCAATAGATAACATCAGACAAAAGATAGTGTCTTCCATCATCATCATCATCATCATCAAAATTATCTTCCTTATCATCATGCTAGTGATGCATTTATAATTTTTTTGTTTGTTGTTGTTGTTTTGTTTTATTTTTTATACAGACAGGGTTTCACCATGTTGGTCAGGCTGGTCTCGAACTCCTGACCTGGTGATCCACCCGCCTCGGCCTCCCAAAGTGCTAGGATTACAAGCCTAAGCCACCACGCCCGGCCCAGTGATGCATTTATTAAGAATACCACCCGGGCGCGGTGGCTCATACCTGTAATCCCAGCACTTTGGGAGGCCGAGGCGGGTAGATGATCAGGAGATCGAGGTCATCCTGGCTAACAGGTTGAAACCACATCTCTATTAAAAATGCAAAAAATTAGCCAGGCATGGTGGCATGCACCTGTAGTCCCAGCTACTCAGGAGGCTGAGGCAGGAGAATAGCTTGAACCTGGGAGGCAGAGGTTGCAGTGAGCTGAGATCGTGCCACTGCTCTCTAGCCTGGGTGACAGAGCAAGATTCCATCTCCAAAAAAAAAAAAAAGAACACCAAAGTGAAGCATGGCAATCAAAGAGTAAATGCAAAAATGAGTGGCAGCACCAATTCTTTTTTATTTAAGTATTTGTATATTTACTACATGCTGGACACTGTGCTAGACACTTGGGATATGGTAAATTATAAAAACACAAGTATCACCTTTGATTTATCAAGGAACTGGTCAACTCTTACTTATCCTCATGTTGAAATAAAGATTAACCTTATTCAACAGTTTTCTGGACTCTTCATTATTCAAACCTTTATCTATTCAAGGTCCTTGTCTGTTTTGCTCCTCTTCAGTTGCTAATGGTGACCCAACCCTGGCTCTGGGAGTTTTCTCCATACTGGTTCAGCAAGTCAGGGCAGGATCTGCCCCAAGGGCTTCTGGGACCATAGTCCTCTAACTTAGCCACCCCACCAACTTTCTAACCATATACCTTTGCTGGAATCAGTCATTAGAACAAGTCAGCAACACGGGGATAGGGCTGAGAAAAGCAGCTTGAGGCTTTCCTGAGGCAAAAATGGCAGATGAATAGCAGGGGCAAAATCCACTGGGCTAGGCTACGGCATGTACAGAACACTCCTGCATGGAGAACACCTTGTTAGGCATGGGAAAAACAAAAAGAAAGTGAAGTCCTCTTAGACTTGTTCTCAAAGAGCCTGCAATCCTGTTAAAGAGCTGAGTCCAGGGCTGGGTGTGGTGGCTCACACCTGTAATCCAAGCACTTTGGAGGCCAAGGTGGGTGGATCACCTGAGGTCAGGAGTTCAAGACCAGCCTGACCAACATGGTGAAACCCTGAGAGATAGCATGGGGAGAAATGCCAGATATAGGTGATGGGGAGGAAGGCAGCAAATCACACTGCTATGTGTGTACCTATGCAACAATCTTGCATGTTCTTCATATGTACCCCAAAATCTAAAATGCAATTAAAAAATAATAAAATAAAATAAAATAAAATAATGATGAAAAAAAAAGAGTTGAGTCCAGAAGTAGCTGAAATTGTAGTGAATAGTGGAAGAATATCTAACAAACTGTTCAGAGTACACTAATGGGTACCGAAAGAGGAATGGGCAAAATCATGTAAAGATCATTATGCTCTCAACAAGGAATTATGGGCTTCTTAGGAGCAGTTTCATAAAGACATATATTTTTTTAAGATGGAGTTTTGCTCTTGTATCCCAGGCTGGAGTGCAATGGTGCAATCTCAGCTCACTGCAGCCTCTGCCTCCCAGGTTCAAGCAGTTCTCCTGCCTCAGCCTCCTGGGTAGCTGCGATTACAGGATCCTGCCACCATGTCTGGCTAATTTTTGTATTTTTGGCAAATATAAGGTTTCACCATGTTGGCCAGGCTCGTCTCAAATTCCTGACCTCAGGCGATCTGCCTGCCTTGGCCTCCCAAAGTGCTGGCATTACAGGTGTGAGCCACTGCCCCTGACCTCATAAAGAAATTTAAGCTTTTAGCCCTGCAGCTATTTACAATCCAGCTGGGGAGGCAAGAGATTCTGAGGCAAATGTTACAATACAATATAGGCCAGGCAAGGTGGCTCATGGCCTGTAATCCCAGCACTTTGGGAGGCAGAGGTTGGTGGATCACTTGAGGTCAGGAATTCAAGACCAGCCTGGCCAAAATGGTGAAACCCCATCTATACTAAAAACACAAAAATTAGTTGTACATGGTGGTGCATGCCTGTAATCCCGGCTACTCTGGAGGCTGAGGCAGGAGAATCACTTGAAACCAGGAGGCAGAAGTTGCAGTAAGCCGAGATTTTGCCATTGCACTACAGGCTGGATGACAGGGTGAGACTCCTTTTCAAAAACCAAAACAAAACAATATACGGCAGTGTTATGTTTGATTATATGTGCAGAGAATGAAAAAGACAAGAACAAGGAGAATTTAAGAAGAAGGGAGAGATTACTGAACGCCTGGCAATAGTTGGTAGGGCAATTTTGAGCAGAATTCAAATAGTAGACCTCAGATAGGTGTAGTAAAGAATTAGTCCAAATATGCTTGGGTCAGAGCCTGGCTGAAGTGGGAGAAAGACACTTTATTATAGTCTCTTGTAAGAACCAGGGTCAGAAAGGTATGAAGATGGTAGTTTGTTGGGAAACCTTTAGTGCTGGATTGATAGCTTTGACTTATGTTCTTGTGAACAGTTGTCAAAAAAAAACTCCTGGGCCAGGTGCAGTGGCTCACGCCTGTAATCCCAGCACTTTGGGAGGCCAAGTTGAGTGGATCATGAGGTCAGGAGTTCAAGACCAGCCTGGCCAAGATGGTGAAACCCTGTCTCTACTAAAAATACAAAAAATTAGCCAGGTGTGGTGGCAGGTGCTTGTAATTCCAGCTACTCGGGAGGCTGAGGCAGAGAATTGCTTGAACCCGGGAGGCAGAGGTTGCAGTGAGCCAAGATGGCACCACTGCACTCCAGCCTGGGCGACAGAGCAAGACTCCATCTCAAAACAAAGCAAAACAAAAAAACTTCTGAGTTAGGGAATGACATCATAAAAGAAGGAGACCAGAAACCAGAGAAACCAGTTAGGAGGCCACTTCAAGAATTTTGAGATAAGGTCTTGTTGTGGGAGTGGGAAAGGATGGATTTGGGGGACACCAGAAGAAAGAATCAATAGCACTTGCCACTGACTGGATGTGAACAGAGAGGGAAGAGAAAGGGATGACTCGAGAATCTTCAGTAGGAAGTGTGTTGAGGGGAGGATTTAGAGGCAGGGGATGGACTTGGAAAGTGTTTGCAAATGGAAAGATTTACATATCTATCAGCAGGAGTGTGCTCCCAACTGATTATCTTATAAAAACTGTGGAGTTTCTCTGTGAGATAGTCAGACAAAAGGTATCACATGATTTAAAATGGCAATACCAGGGAGGAACTCCTTGCTGACACAGGATGCACTCTGGAGAATGCACTCTGCTCTAGAGTTACAAACCCTAGGCTGAAATCTCAGGTTTTTTACATGATTTCATTGTATATGTTTGGACAAAATACTTTCAAATTCATCAATCCAGTTTTCTTATCTGTAAAATGGGGACATATAATATGATATCTATTCTTTAGGTAACTCCATGAGACAAAACAGCCATTATTTGTTGAGTGCTTTAGTACGTTAAGCAGTCTTTATGTTAAAAACTTTATCTGTGACCAGACGAGATGGCTCAAGCCTGTAATCCTAGCACTGTGGGAGGCCAAGGCAGGCGGATCACTTGAGGACAGGGGTTCGAGACCAGCCTGGCCAACATAGTGAAAACCTGTCTCTACTAAAAAAAATACAAAAATTAAGCTGGGCACAGTGGCTCACGCCTGTAATCCCATCACTTTGGGAGGCTGAGGTGGACAGATCACAAGGTCAAGAGTTCGAGACAGCCTGACCAACATGGTGAAATCCCGTCTCTACTAAAAATACAAAAAAATTAGCTGGGAGTGGTGGCACACGCCTGTAATCCTAGCTACTCAGGAGGCTGAGGCAGGAGAATCGCTTGAAGCTGGGAGGCAGATGTGGCAGTGAGCCAAGATCTTGCTATTGCACTCCAACCTGGGTGACAGAGTGAGACTCTGTCTTTTTTTTTTATAGAGACGGGGTTTCACCATGTTGGCCAGGATGGTCTCGATCTCTTGACCTTGTGATCCACCCGCCTCGGCCTCCCAAAGTGCTGGGATTACAGGCGTGAGCCACCGCGCCCGGCCGAGACTCTGTCTTAAAAAAAAAAAAATTAGCCGGGTGTAGTGATGCACATCTGTAGTCCCCAGTTACTTGAGAGGCTGAGGCACAAGATTCGCTTGAACCTGGGAGGCGAAGGTTGCAGTGGGCTGAGATCAAGTCCAGCTTGGGCAATAGAGTGAGACTCTGTCTCAAAAAAAAGAAAAAAAATTTATTTGCTTTTTTTTAAAATTCTTAGAATGCACATTCTGCATTAAAAAAAAATTTCAATATTTCGTGGCGTAAAGCAATATCCATTTTATTTGCTCACAGTTCTGCAATCTGGGCTGGGCTTGGTTCTGCAGCTCTGCTGCTCTTGTTGGTGGTCACTGATGTGTTTGCAGTCAGCTGGTGGGGTTGGCTGAGGGTGGGCTCAGCTCAGGTGCTGGGCAACTGGACTTTTCCCTCTCTCCAAGTATCTCAGGGCCTTTCCTTCTCCATGTGGTTTATCCAGCAGGGTAACTGGACTTCTTATCTAGTGGCTCAGGTCTCCTAAAAGTACAAAGTGGAAACCTACCTTCCTAGGGGATGGGATGGGGAAGGCGGGGGACTGGCATAACTTCACTGCTGCATTTTCCTGGTTAAGGCAAATCACTGGCCCAGTCCAGATTAAGTGGAAGGGGCTACATAAGGCATAAATAACATGAGCCTGGCCAGGCATGGTGGCTCATGCCTGTAATCCCAGCACTTTGGGAGGCCAAGGTGGGTGGATCATGAGGTCAGGAGTTCAAGACCAGCCTGGCCAAGATGGTAAAAATCTGTCTCTACTAAAAATACAAAAATTAGCTGGCTGTGGTGGTGTGCATCTGTAGTCTCAGTTACTCGGGAGGCTGAGGCAGGAGAATTGCTTGAACCCTGGAGGTGGAGGTTGCAGTGAGCCAAGATCACACCACTGCACTCAAGCCTGGCGTCAGAACGAGACTCTATCTCAAAAAACAAACAAACAAACAAAAAACCATGAGGCTGGGCCATTGAAAGGCAGCAATATAGCATTTCCAATTTGTAAACGAGTAAACTGTAACTTAGGGCTGATAAGTTACTTGCATAATGTAGAGGGTAGAACCAGCTTCAAAGATTGTGCTCTAAATCAAATATCAACTAATAAAAGTTGTATAGGTTTTAACCTAGAATCCTGTGGGGGTGGGTAATGTTATTGTCCCTAATTTACAAAGGAGGAAACCCAGAAATAGAGAGCTTAAATGTCTTGTCTGAGGTGACTCAGGTGTTTTGCTCGAGAAACTATATACTTATCCACTATGCTGCCTCTTATGGGCAGTACCTGATATATACAAAATACCTGTAAATGTTATTTAATCTGAAGCTATAGGGCTGGGACAACAGCAAATTTTCTGCCTTATTCACTATTATATCTTATATGCTATTTTGGAACTGGGAGTTTTTCAGTTATCCTGTGTTAAGGACAACTTCCCTTTCAGATATCTACTCTATCTGTTGCACTATCTATTTCTTGAAGCTTGGAAAGAAACAAAGACTGCATCCTTGCCCATCCAATTCCAACCCTGATTCTCACTTTTCTTCTGGGATGAAGAGCTTCCTGGAGTAGGGCTGGCCTCAAGTTTTCTTTTTCTTGGTCTTTTTTTTTTTTTTTTTGAGCTGGAGTCTTGCTCTGTCACCCAGGTTGGATTGCAGTGGCACGATCTTGGTTCATTGTAACCTCTGCCTCCCGGGTTCAAGCAATTCTTCTGCCTCAGCCTTCCAACTAGCTGGGACTACAGGCGAGTGCCACCACACCTGGCTAATTTTTGTATTTTTAGTAGAGACGGTGTTTCACCATATTGGCCAGGCTGATCTCGAACTCTTGACCTCATGATCCACTCGCCTTGCCCTCACAAAGTGCTGGGATTACAGGTGTGAGCCACCTCGCCAGGCTGGCCTCAAGTTCTCATCCTTTAATCATCAAGTCAGCCTTGTGACTTCTGAATTAGTATCATTATGTTCCAGTCACTTCCTCTAGTTTGATAGCATATTTCCCCCATCATTGCAACTGTGATGGCTTCTGAGAGTAGCTTGCAAAGATTCTACTTTCCAAGGAGTGACCTGTGCTAGCTTCCCCTTTCCTTTTGCCAGTCCTATGGGCAGAGAACTTGCTGCATGGAAAACACCTGGTTTCAAAGACTCTTGAAAGGAACTGTCCTCTGCTTATGTTTAAAATGATACATGGCCGGGCGTGGTGGCTCACGCCTGTAATCCCAGCACTTTGGGAGGCCAAGGCAGGCAGATCACTTGAGATCAGGAGTTTGATACCAGTCTGGCCAACATGGCAAAACCCTGTTTCTACGAAAAATACAAAAATTAGCTAGGCATGGTGGTAAGCGCCTGTAAACCCAGCTACTCTGAAGGCTGAGGCAGGAAAATTGCTTGAACCAGGGAGCGGAGGTTGCAGTGAGCCGAGATCAGGCTACTGCACTTCAGCCTGGGCAGTAGAGTGAGATTCTGTCTCAACACAAACAAACAAACAATTAAAAAAAAAAAACCGAATGTTACATGTATGCCTGCCTTCATTTAAGGCGGTCCTAATTTTTTTCCAGTCTGTGAGGAGTCTGGAATTGGAGCACACCTCCAAGTACAGATAACAGGGGAAGTGGCCCACTTTGGTGGGTGTAGTTCTGTTTCGGTTATGGATGCAGCCATTCAAGGGAGTGGCCGCAAAATTCGACCTTTTCCAAGGCAAAACTATGAGTGGCCTTGTCTTTTCCTTAAACTTTCTCCTTTAAGGCAACTCCAGATTTTAATTTTGACTTTATTTTACCCTATAAAAATATTAAGGCACAATACGTCAACTTAAAGAACATGCAGTTCTGTTTTATTTAACAAACACTTATGTAACCAGCTAGGTGCTGTGCGAAGTGCTTTACATTGTCTCATTTGATTTTCTTTATAAACTATTTGAATCAGATGGGGTGGCTGAAGGGCTTCCTGCAATTTGGCTTACCTCGCCATTCCCCCCACGCCCCCCTCGCCCCGCGCCTTTTCCCCTCAGTGGAGAGAGAACCAGAGAGAAAAGGAATTGAGCTAATCTGAAGGGCAAGGCCTCCTCCCACTTCCCGCAGCTGTTTCGCCAGGCTTGACCTTCTTCCCTTAGCTAGAGGCAGGGGGTCTCCACCCGTCGCCCAGATCGAAGGTGGGTGGCTTTTTCCGGGTCATTGGCGCACCCTCACTACTCCCAGCCACCTGCTCGGGTTCTATCCCCGCTCCAGGCTCCCTGGAGGGCGGCAGGGACATTCCAATCCTCCCACAACCCTCACGGATGTTGCGGGGGAGGGGGGCGCAATTGCTCTTCTCTTCCAGCACCCAGCTTTGACCCGGTTTCTTCTCAATCCCTAGAGGCCTGAGTCATCCCCGTAGAGGAAATTAAGGATTGATGAATGGTTTGAAAGTTGTTTGTCTACAACCCAGACGTTGGCGAAGCCGCATCTCCAGTGACAGAGGCACTTTCTGGGCACCGTCTGTGCTCTAGCAGACAATTAAGAGCCAAGCAGCCAAGATGACTTCTCGCCAGACCAAATATGGTCACAAGAGCTAAGCAGCCTCCCGTGGAAAGGCTGGCCTTGTTGGTGTCTCCCCGCGCCGGGGCGCACCCGGGCCGGCCCCCGGGCAGAATCGCGGGTCCGTGCGGCGCTCCGGGTGCTGCCGGCCTCGGCGCCCGGCTACAGGGGAGCGCGCGGTGTCCAGGACCGGCCCTTCCCAGGCCTGAGCCCCTCATCCGCGTGCCCTCCGCCACCCCCGGCCTTGGTTTCGGTCCACAACCCCTTGATGAAACAGGCTTGGGCCACTTTCCCTTTGATCCCGCCCCAAGTCCGTGGTAAACTCAAAGGAATGCAGATGTAGGGCTCCGCGGGAGAGGTCCGCGCAGCCGGGAGGAGTGGGTGGGGGGCACCCGTCTCCTCTTACCCAGTAAAGTACCCATCACGCCCAGGGTTTTCTGGAGCCGGAGTGGGAGGAGGAGGAGGAGGAAGAGGAGGGGCGAGCGGGGGCTGGCCTGCTCGGGACTAGGAGGTCATACATAATTCAATAGCTCAACTTTCGGGCCCGCCTCTTTCCTGGGGGTGGGAGTTTGCTCCAAACTTTGTTTATGGGACAGTCCGGGAGCTGCTGCGGCCGCGCTGTCTGCTTCTCCTGCGCCGCCTCCTCTCCGAGCGCAAGCGCCTGAGGCCAGCTCGGGGGATGTGAGAGCCGAAGCCCCTAGGCTGCCAGACACCGAGTCTGGTCGGAATTTGTCAGCCTAGCCTCGGCTCCAGCTGCGCAATCTCGGGACTCACCCGAGCGACCCAGGCCCGACGGCAAGTTCGGGCGGGACGGCGGCCGCCGCGCGCTCAGGCTCAGCTTCGCTGCCCGCCCAGGTAGTGCCCGCTGGAGCTCGCCCGCTCTCTCAGCACCACTCCAGGACTCCGGGCTCCTCGGGCTTCCGGAGTCGAGACGTCGTGGAGTTGGTTTGGGCTGAACTTCTTTCGGGGGGCTGCCTGTCCTGGAAAGCTGCGACCTTTCCTTTGCCATCCTGCGACTCCGCAAGCCGCGAGTGCAGTTACTCCCTCCATCCCCCGCCCTTCCTTCTCCTCCTCCAGGCAACTTCTTTGCTTCAAGAAAGTTGCATAATTCTCGAGGCCAGGAGGGACCCCTCCCCCATCCTGCTGGTCTTACTGCTGAGTGTCTGGGATCTCCAGGCGGGCAATTATCTGTCTCCTCCTTTCTTTTTCCCTCTATTCTTCCTCCCACCATCTCGCTCTCTCACCCCCTAACCCGCTTACCCACTTCCCCCGACTTTAAAGAAAAGGCTAATCTGACCTTCTTTTTGCAGAAGATGAATCCGGCCTCGGCGCCCCCTCCGCTCCCGCCGCCTGGGCAGCAAGTGATCCACGTCACGCAGGACCTAGACACAGACCTCGAAGCCCTCTTCAACTCTGTCATGAACCCGAAGCCTAGCTCGTGGCGGAAGAAGATCCTGCCGGAGTCCTTCTTCAAGGAGCCTGACTCGGGCTCGCACTCGCGCCAGTCCAGCACCGACTCGTCTGGCGGCCACCCGGGGCCTCGGCTGGCCGGGGGTGCCCAGCATGTCCGCTCGCACTCGTCGCCCGCGTCCCTGCAGCTGGGCACCGGCGCGGGCGCTGCGGCTAGCCCCGCGCAGCAGCACGCGCACCTCCGCCAGCAGTCCTACGACGTGACCGACGAGCTGCCGCTGCCCCCGGGCTGGGAGATGACCTTCACCGCCACTGGCCAGAGGTACTTCCTCAAGTAAGTCAGCCTGGATCCGAAGGGGTCACCAAGTCACGGTGCCCAACGCACGCGCGTCTTCGTGTGTGTGTATGGGTGTGTGTGAGTCAGAGAGAGAGAGAGAGATGGTGCGTGTCCTTCCACGGTTATTTCACAGATGTGGAGAGCTGGAAGCAAGGAATGAGTCTCTGGGTGTTGGAATTGTAAGGGATCAGAAGCAGAAGAGAGTGTGGTGAAGTTCATCCACCCTAAAACACACAGGTGACTTTGCCCTGAATCTCCAGGATTGAAGCCAACTCCTAGGCACAGACCCTTAGCCTTTTCCCTGGCCACTCTAAGTCAGATAGTCCAGAGCCAGGCCCTTTGGGCTGTGACACCAAGATAAATGAGAGAAAAGCTGCGAGATTTGGGAAACAGAGGGACTCTTGGTGGAGTAGGTGGTCTGCAGTCTCTATCTTCTTGGGAAAAGCAAGCCGGAAAAGTGAACAGTGACTGGTAGGCTTTACTGCTCCCAGCTGCGTGACATAATGACCACACAGCACAGTGATGTCATTAGCAACTGTGTAGTGAAGTAGTTGTGGGCTGGACAAATCAATTGTGTGGAAATTGTGTCAGGAGTTTTATCACATTAAACTTGTTAACCTAAAATATCATCAAATCACAAGCCTGCTTTGTCACTCTTCTTCCTTTCACATTGTTCCAGCTTGTTGATGTCATGAATTCTACATTAGGTTCAAATTTTCAAATTACACCCCACAGGAAAATATATTCTCAAACACTAGAGGAGATTGTTCCAATTGTGGTACCCTAAGATAACTACATTCCTCAGGAGAAACCAAGCTGGAACTTGAAATGTTCCAGTGAGGTCATAGGGTCAGGCTATCAAAGCCGTGGTTGGAGGTTGTGCCAGCCTGACCACTTGCTTCAGGATTGCCTGCACTGCCAGCAAGGGAAACTCCTCTCCTAAGAACTTGACTTAGACTTCATTTTAAATCTCATATTTCTTTAGTAGAGTAGCCTTAGTTCAAAAGCGAAGACATTATATACAATTTAAAAAGTTTAATCAAGCATTTCTTTGGCATTAATTGAACCCTAAGAATGAATACACAATGATGGATGAAGTTTATGATGGTGAGCCCTTTTACTCATACCAGTGACCAATTCTTATTCCTTCCCCATTCCAAGGCTGTTGACATCTTGTTCAAGGAGTTCTTTTTTTGTTTCTGGGTTGGTGCAATGCTGAGTTGCTGAAACTGACTTGATGGTCGTTTATGCCACAGCTCGTCTTCTCTGGGTTACTGAGTGATAGTTTGGACATGTGCTCAGTGCTTTGACTTCTGAGTAGCTGGTGGAGTCAAGTGTGATGATATTGTTCCGAAGGATGACAGTTTATATAATGCATTCAGGTCCAAAAGACCTGGCATTATATATTAAGTTTAATTAGGTAAATGCAGTTTCAAATATTTTATTGTGGCGTTTATTGCCATGGACTTAGTGATAAATACAAATGGAAAGAGAACCAATAATTGTCAATAATTTGAGGGGTCATTTTTGGTCCCAAATGATTTTTTTTTAAGACAGGCTCTTGCTCTCTCATTTAGCCTGGAGTGCAGTGGAGCTTGCCCAGGCTGGAGTACAGTGGTGCGATCTCAGCTCACTGCAGCCTCTGCCTCCTGGGTTCAAGCAATTCTCCTGCCTCAGCCTCCTGAGTAGCTGGGATTACAGGCATGCGCCACCACGCCTGGCTAATTTTGCATTTTTAGTAGAGACGGGGTTTCTCCATGTTGGTCGGGCTGGTCTCGAACTCCTGACTTCAAGTGTTCCGCCTGCCTTGGCCTTTTGCAGTGCTGGGATTACAGGCCTGAGCCACCATGCCTGGCCCCACATGATTTCTAAACTGTGTTTATAAACATATACACATACACATATGGTATATGATGAGTATAACTGTGGTTATTAAAAATATGAAATAAGAGCTAGGCTTGCCTAATATCTGAGGAAAGCTAGGTGAAAAAGACCCTGAAACGGCCGGTCGCGGTGGCTCACGCCTGTAATCCCAGCACTTTGGGAAGCCAAGGTTGGTGGATCACCTGAGGTCAGGAGTTCGAGACCAGCCCGACCAACATGGAGAAACCCCGTCTCTACTAAAAATGCAAAATTAGCCAGGCGTGGTGGCGCATGCCTGTAATCCCAGCTACTCAGGAGGCTGAGGCAGGAGAATCACTTGAACCTGGGAGGCGGAGGTTTCGGTGAGCCGAGATTGAACCATTGCACTCCAACCTGGGCAACAAGAGCGAAACTCTGTCTCAAAAAAAAAGAAAGAAAAACAACCCAAAACAAAAGCAAAAGAAAAAAAATTCCTTTTGTACATTGTGTTTTGAATGATTGGAGTAGCTCAGAATTACCTGTGAATGAGGGCGAAAGTAGAAGTTAGCCTTGGACTTAGAGAAAGTTACTGTGATCTCTCTGCCCATCCCCCAACCACTCTCCAATCCAAAGCCGAGTGCATCTTCATTTCACTTTGGGTAGTCAATGAAAATGACAGCTGAAAAAAAATGTGTAAGTCTGGCCTGATCTGATGGCCTGATCCCTGGAAGTTTCTTGGCCAAGTGACTAAGGGAGCTTAAGAATTTGTCAGTAAAAAAAAAAAAAAAAAAAAAAAAAAAAGGCCGGTGCGTTGGCTCACGCCTGTAATCTCAGCACTTTGGGAGGCCGAGGCGGGCAGATCACCTGAGGTCAGGAGTTCAAGATCAACCTGACCAATATGGTGAAACCCCGTCTTAGGGAAAAAAAAAAAAAAAAAAGCATTTGTCAGTGACTATTGTCTTTCAGCATAAGCAATCTGCCAAGAGTTCTCTGAATTTCTTTCTTTCTATTTTTTTTGAGATGGAGTCTTGCTCTGTCACCAGGCTGGAGTGCAGTGGTACGAGCTCGGCTCACTGCAACCTCTGACTCCCTAGTTCAAATGATTCTCCTGCCTCAGCCTCCTGAGTAGCTGGGAGTACAGGCCCGCACCTCCATGCCCAGGATTTTTTTGTATTTTTAGTAGAGACAGGGCTTCACCATGTTGGCCAGGCTGATCTTGATTTCCTGGCCTTGTGATTCGTCTACCTGGGCCTCCCGAAGTGCTGGGATTCCAGGTGTGAGCCACCACGCCCGGCCCTTTTAAAAAATTTTTTATTTGACCAGGGTAGAGATGGGATCTCACTATTTGCCTAGGCCAGTCTCAAACTCCTGGACTCAAGTGATTCTCCTGCCTCGGCCTCCCAAAATGCTGGATTACAGGCATGAGCCACTATGCCTAGCCAGAAGAAGAATCTTTTTCTTGACTCTGTTGGGAGTTGAGGGCTTTATACGTCAGAAATGAAAGGATTTAAGAATGACAAGGGTCAATTTTATTTTGTTTTGTTTTTGACTAGAAAACAGGCCAGGGAAGGGTGACGATGTGACTTTGGGAAAGTCATGTGGTTATTTTCTCTATTTTTTTTTTAGACAGAGTCTCACTCTGTCGCCCAGGCTGGAGTGCAATGGCTCAATCTCAGCTCACTAGAACCTCCACCTCCTGGGTTCAAGCGATTCTCCTGCCTCAGCTTCCTGAGTAGCTGGGATTACAGGCACGTGCCACCATGCCCGACTAATTTTTTGTAGTTTTAGTAGAGACAGGGTTTCACCATGTTGCTCAGGCTGGTCTTGAACTCCCAACCTCGTGATCCGCCTGCCTTGGACTCCCAAGTGCTGGGATTACAGGTGTGAGCCACCGTGCCCGGCCGTCGTGTGGTTATTTAATGGTGGACCCTGGACTGGACCTCTAATCTATTGCTGTCTACTTGGGGAATAGTTTTCCTTTTTCCCACCCCCACCTTTCCCCCATGTCACCTCCTTAAACAATGAACTTAATGGGAAACAGAGCCTGGACATCTAAGATGCCTTTCATCATTTTCTTAGGTAAGATTGTTCTGGGGTATATGATCTAATCACTTTCTGGAACCTCCTAAGGCACCTTTGCCAAACATTCACACCTTTCCTGTGATGTTCAGGTCTGCGGTGGTATTCGGATATTCCTTTAGAATAACAATGACCAGGGCGTGGTGGTGCCCACCTGCAGCCCCTATCACCCCCAACATGTCTCTAAATAAACATTTTTTAAAAATTAGCGTAACAAGGGAGCAGATTGAATATTAAAACACCTGGCCTCTGAAAACCACTGTGTTCATTCATTATTGCTGTCCTCTAAATCTCCTGTATCAGGCTGGGGTGTGGAGACGTTGGGCAACCTGGCACACTGAATACTGATCACATTAAATTTTTAAAAGGTCTCTGATTATAAATAGAATACATGCTTTTTGTACATAAATCAGAAAATGGGGAATTATAAAGAAGAAACTTACTTAGCTTCAGTAAAATTTCCCATCTTTACTCTATTGCGAACATTCTTGTAAAAAACTTTCATCTGAATAACGTGATTTTATAAGAAAAAAGATTTTATTCTACTCTTAAATACAATTCTGACTATAACATTTGGCTGCTACTTCTAATTTTTAGTGACAATTTTAGTGTTTTGTATTTTCTGAGATGTGTGATAGAATATTATTTTTGTCCAAGTGATCCATGCACTTGGTAACAAATCCAATGTACAGGAGGACATTTGTTGAAAAACAGTGGTTTCCTTCATCTCAAGGCTCACAGAGGGAACCTTTTAATTTTTTTCAACTGTTTCTATTCAATTCTTAGATTGTTACCTTCTTAAGTCTAAGTAATGTGCTTTTACCACCATGTTTTGATTTATCAACTTTTAGCACCTGATACAAAAGTGAGACTGTAGCTCTTTAAGCTAGTTTTCTTTTTTCTCTCTCAAGTTTGCTGTTACAATATTTTGTCTGTTAGGTCACCTTTTTTTAAAAATCAACTTTTTTTTTTTTGGAGACAGGGTCTCTCTCTGTCACTCAGGCTGGAGTGCAATGGCATTCATAGCTCACTGCAGCCTCAAACTCTTGGGCTCTAGTGATCCTCCTACCGCAGCTTCCTGAGTAACTATGACTATAGGTAAGCACCACCATGTTTGACTAATTTAACTTTTTGTAGAGACAGGGTCTCCTATGCTGCCCAGGCTGTTCTCAAACTCTTGGCCACAAGTGATCCTCCCACCTTGGCTTCCTAAAGCACTAGGATTACAGGTGTGAGCCACCACACCTGGATTTTGTCAACTTTTGATAGTATTTCTTGATTCCTTATGCTGTATGTCAATAACATTTGGATTGCAACTAGTTCTGTCCTTTGCTTTTTGACATTGTTGCTTTCACATTGCCAAAGTGCTGAGCCCATAACCTATATTTGTGCTATGCCCCAAAGTTGATCATCTTATTCATAAATGATTCTTTTTTTTTTTTTTAGAGATTCCCTCCCTTTTTATTTATTTATTTATTTTTTATTGCATTTTAGGTTTTGGGGTACATGTGAAGAACATGCAAGATTGTTGCATAGGTACACACATGGCAGTGTGATTTGCTGCCTTGTTCCCCTTCACCTATATCTGGCATTTCTCCCCATGCTATCTCTCCCCAACTCCCCACTCCCCGCTGTCCCTCCCCCATTTCCCCCCAACAGACCCCAGTGTGTGATGCTCCCCTCCCTGTGTCCATGTGTTCTCATTGTTCAACAACCGCCTATGAGTGAGAACATGCGGTGTTTGATTTTCTGTTCTTGTGGTAGTTTGCTGAGAATGATGGTTTCCAGGTTCATCCATGTCCCTACAAAGGATGCGAACTCATCGTTTTTGATGGCTGCATAATATTCCATGGTGTATATGTGCCACATTTTTCCGGTCCAGTCTATCATTGATGGGCATTTGGGTTGGTTCCAAGTCTTTGCTATTGTAAACTGTGCTGCAATGAACGTTTGTGTGTGTGTGTGTCCTTATAGTAGAATGATTTATAATCCTTTGGATATATACCCAGTAATGGGATTGCTGGGTCAAATGGAATTTCTATTTCTAGGTCCTTAAGGAATCACCACTGTCTTCCACAATGGTTGAACTAATTTACACTCCCACCAACAGTGTAAAAGTGTTCCTATTTCTCCACATCCTCTCCAGCATCTGTTGTCTCCAGATTTTTTAATGATTGCCATTCTAACTGGCATGAGATCGTATCTCAATGTAGTTTTGATTTGCATTTCTCTAATGACCAGTGATGATGAGCATTTTTTCATATGTTTGTTGGCCTCATGTATGTCTTCTTTTGTAAAGTATCTGTTCATATCCTTCATCCACTTTTGGATGTGCTTGTTTGTTTTTTTCTTGTAAATCTGTTTCAGTTCTTTGTAAATTCTGGATATCAGCCCTTTGTCAGATGGGTAGACTGCAAAAATCTTTTCCCATTCTGTTGGTTGCTGATTCACTCTAATAATTGTTTCTTTTGCCGTGCAGAAGCTGTGGAATTTGATTAGGTCCCATTTGTCTATTTTGGCTTTTGTTGCCAATGCTTTTGGTGTTTTGGTCATGAAGTCCTTGCCTACGCCTATGTCCTGAATGGCTTTGCCTAGATTTTCTTCTAGGGTTTTTGTGGTGTTAGGTCTTATGTTTAAGTCTTTAATCCATCTGGAGTTAATTTTGGTGTAAGGTATCAGGAAGGGGTCCAGTTTCTGCTTTCTGCATATGGCTAGCCAGTTTTCCCAACACCATTTATTGAACAGGGAATCCTTTCCCCATTGTTTGTTTTTGTCAGGTTTGTCAAAGATTGGATGGTTATAAATATGTTGTGTTGCCTCCGTGGCCTCTGTTCTGTTCCATTGGTCTATATCTCTGTTTTGGTACCAGTACCATGCTGTTTTGATTACTGTAGCCTTGTAGTATAGTTTGAAGTCTGGTAGTGTGATGCCTCCCACTTTGTTCTTTTTGCTTAGAATTGACTTGGCTATGCAGGCTCTCTTTTGGTTCCATAGGAAGTATAAGGTGGTTTCTTCAGTTCTGTGAAGAAGGTCATTGGTAGCTTGATGGGGTTAGCATTGATTCTGTAAATTACTTTGGGCAGTATGGCCATTTTCACAATATTGATTCTTCCTAACCATGAACATGGAATGTTTCTCCATCTGTTTGTGTCCTCTCTGATTTCGTTGAGCAGTGGTTTGTAGTTCTCCTTGAAGAGGTCCTTTACATTCCTTGTTAGTTGTATTCCTAGATATTTTATTCTCTTTGTAGCAATTGTGAATGGCAGTTCGTTCTTGATTTGGCTTTCTTTAAGTCTGTTGTTATTGGTGTATAGGAATGCTTGTGATTTTTGTACATTGATTTTGTATCCTGAGACTTTGCTGAAGTTGCTTATCAGTTTCAGGAGATTTTGGTCTGAGAAGATGGGGTCTTCTAGATATACAATCATGTCATCTGCAAATAGAGACATTTTGACTTCCTCCTTTCCTATTTGAATACCCTTTATTTCTTTTTCTTGCCTGATTGCTCTGGCTCATAAATGATTCTTAAAGTTGAAAATCCATAGGCAACATTTATATGACTACAATTCTGTGAAATTATTCATTGCCTTTTGTGTTAGGATTGGATTTTAGACTTGCACGATGGGTCTGGTGTTAGGATTCCTGGGCCAGTCAAAAGGACGATATATCTAGCTCCAAGTCAAATGGGTTTGTTTTGTTTGTTTGTTTTCCCACTCTTCATCAGTTATTTAAATTTGTGTTACCTTTTAGTTTTTTTCACATTTGGACCATGACTTTCTTAATTTTTTCCCCTAGTATTTCTGGTTGCCTTTTAATGTGTTTATGCATTATATGCCATTATTATGATCTCAGAAGTTTTCAGGCTCTCAATCTTGTCTACCCCATCAAGCCTTCTTTCCCTAAGCTTTATGCCAAGATTCCTGTCTCATTCTGTGCCCTTCTGAACTGATTGTTCACTAAGCCCACAACAGAACTGTCATCCTGGGACTTCTTTCCATGGCTGGAAGGGCTGTTTCCTTTTCTCATGTCTTTGTATTTTATTGGTTTACCCCCTCATTTTACTGCAGTACATGCTTGAGTAACTTCTTAAGAAATGGTTTGTAGGAGGTAAGTTTTTCAAGTTCTTTTCTATCTGAACGTATTTACTTAAAAATTGTTCTGACCTTGGCTTGTTTTTTCTGTTTTTATTTGAATGACAGTATTATGTAGCTGTTTTCATAAGGGCCTTTTGTCATTCAAAAAGTATCGTCTGCTTCCTCAGTTGTCTGTAACGTGAAGATAGTGATACCTGTTGCATGGTGGTTTGAAAGATGAGCATATTTAAAGCAACTGGCACACAGGAGATGTATAGTACAAATTAATTCATGCTTCCCCTTCCCTCTCTCCCAATACACATAGTCTGCTTACCCAGCCAAAATCAGAAGCAGAAACCATGGCAATAGGGTCACGTGGTTTTAAAAAAAAATTTATTTTTATTATTTATTTATTTATTTTTAATTTTTCTTTTTGGGTCAGGTGGTTTTTGACTCTGGGTTACAGCTGTGGCTCTGAATGACAACGTGGATATGGAGTTGAAAGTCAGTTTTAAGTTTAAGGACTCAGAGTACACTTTCCCAGTTAAAAGAAACCTAAATAGGAATGCTCACTGTGAGTACCTGGTATTTGCTTTAGCATCTTTGGCAGGGGATACCCAACTCCATCTAAGAAGTGTGTGGCTTTTATTATTTGGAATCTAGATTGTCACTATAAATTGGGCTGTTTTTGTGTGTGGGATGGGGGAGGAAGAGGAAATAGAGAAGGGGGAGAGATGAGCAGGAAAGGTAATTGACATTTGTTGATGACCTGCTGTATGCCAGACAAGGCAGAGAGTTCTAGCGCTTCTCAGAGAGATAACAACAGAATTATATGTGTATGGAACTTTTTCATAGTCCTAGATGCTTTTACATGTATTATTTCTTATAACCCTTACAGTGATCCCATGAACAGGTATATATTATTACCTCATTTTACTGTTGAGTAAACTGAGGTTCAGTGAGGTTAAGTAAATGTCCTGGGGTCACCTAACCAGTGAGTTTAGAACTCCATGATTCCAAAACCTGTGTTCCTATCTTTATGCCATGCTGTCTCATGCCAATTATGTGGCCCATAATTAGGTCTTATAATTATGCATCCTTTGTGATCACATAACTGTGGTGGTGGAGTGGTGGATGGATCTCTAGAGTTTGCTTCTGAACTGAGTCTGGGTGATCCCATTTGGAACTGTCATTGATGGTGAGATAGAGATGATGGAAGAAAACCCAAATATACCAGAAATGGGTAGTAAACCTCCAGTGCCTATTTGTATTTTATTCTTATCAAGAGTTCTGCCAAGGTGGCTTGCTCCAGTAATCCCATCCCTTTGGGGGGCCGAGGTGGGAGGATTACTTGAGGCCAAGAGTTTGAGATAAGCCTGGGGAACATAGGTAGGCTCTGTCTCTACAAAAAGAGAAACTTGTTTTTGAGATGGAGTTTCACTCTTGTCAACCAGGCTGGAGTGCGATGGCTTGATCTTGGCTCACTGCAACCTCCTCCTCTGGGGTTCAACTGATTCTCCTGCCTCAGCCTCCCAAGTACCTGGGATTACAGGCACCTGCCACCACATCTGGCTAATTTTTGTATTTTTAGTAGAGACAGAGTTTCACCATGTTGGCCAGGCTGGTCTTGCATTCCTGACCTCAGGTGAGCCGCCTACGTCGGCCTCCCAAAGTGCTGGGTTTACAGGAATGAGCCACTGCACCCAGCCAAAAATTTTTTTAAAAATTAGCCAGGCACAGTGGTATGTACCTGTAATCCAAGCTACTTGGGAGGCTGAGGCAGGAGGACTGCTTGAGGCCAGGAGTTCGAGATTATAGTGAGCTGTGTTTGTGCCACAGCTTGGGCAATAGAGTGAGACCCTGTCTCTGAAAAAAATAAAATAGATTTCCACCATGAATAAATTAACATCATTTTACAGTGAACACAGGCATTCCAGTGGGGGAATCTTTTAGCTGTAGTTCAGTATCAGAAGTCTGGAGTTTTTACTAAATGGTTTCTTTGGGAGCAAATAGTCTTTTTTTTTTTTTTTTTGCTTTGGGTTATTTTCTTTAGAAATGAAGTGGACACAGTAATTGCCAAAAATCTCAACCCAGAATTCTCCATAATGTCTCCATAAAAGTCGTGTCAGGATAAAAAGTGGGCTTGTGGCGGGTCTTAGATCATATGAATTTCTTTCAGCTTACTCTTTATTTGCAAGTTCTCTTTCCTGCAGTTATAATGTTCACATGCTCAGTGCTATCAGGAGAAGAAGTGAAATGAAAAAACATTAAAGTGCTGAGCCCAGTGCCTGGCACAAACACCACTGTCGAAAGTTCATTCCTGTTGTTGTTCCGGGTTTTGGTGGTGAAGGGGGCTGCAATCTTCCAAGGCCTTGCCTTTGTGCCACCTGAAAGATCTTTAGCCAATTCAGCTGATTTACAACTAAGAATCATTGAACTCAGCTGGACACGGTGGCTCACTCCTGTAATCCCAGCACTTTGGGAGGCCAAGGCAGGTGAATCACCTGAGCTCTGGAGTTCGAGACCAGCCTGACCAACATGGAGAAACTCCATCCCTACTAAAAATACAAAATTAGCCAGGTGTGGTGGTGCATGCCTATAATCCCAGCTACTCAGGAGGCTGAGGCAGGAGAATCCCTTGAACCCGGGAGACAGAGGTTGTGGTGAGCCGAGATCACACCAATTGCACTCCAGCCTGGGCAACAAGAGCGAAACTCCGTCTAAAAAAAAAAAAATCATTGAACTCCTGTGTGTGTTAGCAACATGAGTATGTCCTAAAAGAAGAAATGTGTGTCTGGCTTTATCACTGTAGGCAGCTGACAGAATCTGGAGAAAGAAGGGGAACACAGACAAACCAGGCAGGAGAGCTGGTTTCAACCTGTGATTCTAGACCCTTGAGCAGCTGCCTTCCACCTTGGTTTGCTGGAAGCCTTTGTAAGGTGTGTCCTAAGTCAGTCATTTCTAATATGGCTACAGGTCTGAAACTTGCAGCTGTACGGGATGTCTGTCAGTTTCTCCCATTGGCTATGCTCCTTCTGGCCTCAGGAACTTGGCACAAGCTGTTTGCTGTGCCTGGCACATTATTTCCCTGCTTTTTGCCTGCTTAACTCCTCCACTACCTTCAGATATCAGCTTAGATGCCACATCCTGCAGGAACTGTTCCCGACTTGCAGCCCCCACTCTGGTTTAGATGCTCCTGTTCCTCCTTCCATAGGCCCTTCTGTTTCCACAGTCATTGCTCCACTCCCATATTACTATTTTTTCCTTTTTTTTTTGAGACGAAGTTTTGCTCTTGTTGCCCAGGCTGGAGTGCCCTGGCACAACCTCGGCTCATCGCAACATCTGCCTCCAGGGTTCAAGCGATTATCTTGCCTCAGCCTCCCAAGTAGCTGGGATTACAGGCATGTACCACCATGCCCAGCCAATTTTGTATTTTTAGTAGAGATGGGGTTTCTCCATGTTGGTCAGGCTGGTCTTGAACTCCCAACCTCAGGTAATCCACCTGCCTCAGCCTCCCAAAGTGCTGGGATTATAGGCATGAGCCACCACACCTGGCCTGTTTTTTTCCTTTTACTGCACTGTAACCTCCGTCAGGACAAGAGCCATGTTTATCTTGCTTGGCATTGTATTACTTGAGCACAGTGCCAGGCACATAGTAGGTGTTCGAAAGGAATCCTGTGTTATTTATTTTTAGCCATTTTCATTCTAAGCCTGGAATTTGTAAGAGTCTGACATGCTTGGAAATGGCATTCCATCCTATCTGTGCCCCTTTGACTGCAAGATTAATGTCAGAGCTCCAGATACTAAATGCAGTGGATAAAGGCTGGGTGTTCAGAGAAGTCTCGTAAAGGTGCTTGGACATAAATGGAACTTTGAAAAAATGGGAAAAATATAGGTAGGTGTGCAGACAAGCCTTCCAGGAAAAAAAGGATGGGAAGAGAGGTATAGAGGCAGAAATGCTGAGGGTGTTTTTCAGACCAAGAGGAGCCTGTACTGACTTGTATTATAAGATAGGTGTTGGTTGGTAGATGATTATGCATCCTATTCTTCAGTTAGGGTGGGCTCATTGACCTTTTGCTAGTAAGTGTCAACTTTCTTACCCCATAGTTTTGAGATACACCAGTCCTAGCTTTATCTGACTGTAGCATAAGACCCCACCATTGGGCTGGGTGTGGTGGTTCACGCCTGTAATCCCAGCATTTTGGGAGGCTGAGGCAGATGGACCAGGAGTTCGAGACGAGCCTGACCAACATGGTGAAACCCCGTTTCTACTAAAAATACAAAAATTAGTTCGGCGTGGTGGTGTGCACCTGTAATCCCAGCTACCCGGGAGGCTGAGGCAGGAGAATTGCTTGAACTCAGGAGGCAGAGGTTGCAGTGAGCTGAGATCGTGCCACTGCACTCCAGCCTGGGCGACAGAGCGAGAGTCCATCTCAAAAAAAAAAAAAAAAGACCCCACCATTGTCATCTATGTTGAGATCTTCCTGGTTGTTTACAGAACTAAGCATTTCATACTGACTTAAAAGAGTCTGGGAATGACAGTCTTTCTATCTGTCTATTCATAGCTCCATCCTATACTTAATTTAGCAAGTACAGTTCTAAAATTGTGGGTGGTCTTTACTTCCCAAGTAAGTGGGATACCAGGCTACCCTTGACTTGGGACCACCCCTGCTGGATCTATCATTTCTGCTTGTAAATGAATAGTTGTTGGGTCTGCTTATTCCTAGAATATTCTCTTGTGGTTTGGGTAGTTTCTTAGTTCCTCTGAGGCTCATCAACTGGACACAGACAAAACTGAGATTCTGGAACCACAGTCATCCCACCAGGACCCACCTAGGCACAGTCCCCTGAAGATGCCCTGCCTGAGCAGCCAGTAGCCTCCCTCTTAGGAGCAAATTTTCTAAACTCTCAAGTTCGTGTTTTCAGGTGACTTCTTTAAATTAAAAAAAAAAAAAGTTTGCAAAGAGGTAAGAAATACGTGTAAATACCAAAAAGCTAAAATAAGTACAAAGGCATTTACTGGGAAGAGTCTTTCTTTCACTCCCCCCGAGTCCTCTTGTCCCCCTCCCCAGAGCACCAGTTTTTTTTTGTTTTTCCAGAGAAACTGTGTGAGTACAGGTATGCATGTGTCAATGTAGATAGGCACCTAGACCATGTCAACAAGATACAATGGAAGTGTACTGGACACACTATTCTGCACCTTCTTTTTTTTCACTTAGTATAATATCTCAGAGTTCACTTCTCTTCTGTACATAAACATCTGTTTTCTTTAAGGACCATATTAGTATTCCTTTGTATAGGAATTTAAATGTCCTTCATGACCCCTGTTGATGGACATTTAAATTGTTTCTTTCTCTTTTTAATTAAAAATTATATATGCTCAAACACTGCTGGAGGAAGGAAAATGAAAAAGAAATTCTTCTGATCTTCCCTGAATTCCCCATTTAGAAAGTACCATTGTTAATACTTTATTCAGAAATATTCTTTGCACAAAGAACAGCTCTCTGGTTTCCATCTAATTTATTAGCTAGCTAGTCTGTTTCCTAATTTATCTGTCATCCACTGTTCTATCTGTCAATCAGTCTACTTATCCTTCTTATACAAGGGTGATGCATGGTCTAGCAAATCACTAACCAGTTAGATTGGATGCCCAACCAATAAGAATTGATGGCATACTTCTGGGAAGTAACTGATTATATATCTTAGTCCTACTCAAAGAATGGTCCCTGGACTGATGCCAGTGTACAATTGTAACTGGCCTACAATGAGCTAGATACAGAAGTTGAGAGTATTTAGAAACTTTATGGCAGAATGGCATTGCTGTGGCATCCACCCAGGTGACCAATGGAATTATCTTGTGGAACAGGGTAGTTTGGGTGTGTCAATCTTGTGTGGTGAGTCACATGTGGTGTGAGCTGTATATAAGCCATCCACAATAGCACTACATACTGGTCTTGAAATAAAATCCTGGTCCTTCACCATAGATAGTTTGAGAAGCAGTGATCTGTTTATCTCTCTCAACTGCCTATCTAATATGTCTGTCATCTATCTCTTTATCCATGCATTTGTCCTTCTACTTACCTATC
Source organism: Aotus nancymaae (assembly GCF_030222135.1). Lineage (NCBI taxonomy): Eukaryota > Metazoa > Chordata > Mammalia > Primates > Aotidae > Aotus > Aotus nancymaae. Next base: position 43,127,495 of record NW_026988431.1, on the reverse strand, counting down.
ATTTTATTTTTCCATCCATCCTTCTAGCTATATTTTATGCATCAACCAGTTAATCATACCTTTCATTAACTTAAGAATAATCATTCTAAGAAGTTGAGTCTCAAAATGGAAATCTATGGCACAAAGGTTGCATAGGATCTGTTTTCTAGTATATAATATATTTTATATCTTTGTGGCTTCTACACTAACTTATTGTTTTAAAATTTTCCCGTGGCACATCTCAATTCTGAACACTGTAGATAAATCCAATTTCTGTTCTGGTTTGTGACTGGTCTGCTGGTAAGCATTGCCAGCTACAGACTTAGGAGTCAAAACATGGTGACTAGAGAAAAATACACATGCTGGCTTGTTTATTTAAAAAATACTCATTTGTTGGGAGGCTGAGGTGGTTAGGTCACAAGGTCAGGAGATCGAGACCATCCTGGCCAACATAGTGAAACCTTGTCTCTACTAAAATGCAAAAATTAGCCGAGTGTGGTGGTGCGTGCCTGTAATCCCAGCTACTCGGGAGGCTGAGGCAGGGGAATCACTTGAACCTGGGAGGCGGAGGTTGCAGTGAGCCGAGATTGTACCACTGCACTCCAGCTTGGCCACAGAGCAAGACTCTGTCTCAAAAAAAAAAAAAAAAAAAGGCCGGGCGCGGTGACTCATGCCTGTAATCCCAGCACTTTGGGAGGCCGAGGCGGGTGGATCACGAGGTCAAGAGATCGAGACCATCCTGGTCAACATGGTGAAACCCTGTCTCTACTAAAAATACAAAAAATTAGCTGGGCATAGTGATGCGTGCCTGTAATCCCAGCTAGTCAGGAGGCTGAGGCAGGAGACTTCCCTGAACCCAGGAGGTGGAGGTTGCGGTGAGCCGAGATCGCGCCATTGCACTCCAGCCTGGGTAACAAGGGCGAAACTCCGTCTCGGAAAAAAAAAAAAAAAAAATTCATGATGGCTTTTATGCAGATACCAAAATACTGAATATCTTTCTCCTAGTTTGCAGTTGCAAAGCATTTCTTAGCCTAGGTTTTCAATGGAGCACCTAGGCACCTATCATAGTTGAGGCAGTAACTGCGATAACCCATCAGAAAGGAGAAAACCCAAGCAAATGATAAATGTGACTATAATAAACACACATAACTTTTACTGACTTCATTTAATTTGAGGTTTGTTTTTAAAAAGCTGGCTTTTGTTATAAAAATAATATATACTCTTACCAAAAAGTCCAAACAGAACTGAAGGACATAAAGTGAAAAGTAGAGGCCAGGCGGTGGCTCACGCCTGTAATCCTGGCATTTTGGGAGGGCTAGGGGGGCTTGAGACTAGGAGTTTCAGACCAGCCTGGCCAACATGGTAAAACCCCATATCTACTAAAAAATACAAAAATTATCTGGGCATGGTGGAATGTGCCTGTAATCCCAGCTACTTGGGAGGGTGAGGCATGAGAATTGCTTGAACCTAGGAGATGGAAGTTGGAGTGAGCTGAGATCAGACCACTGCATTCCAGCCTGGGCGACAGAACAAGACTCTGTCTCAAAAATAAATGAATAAATAAATAAATAAATAAATAAGTGAACAGTAAAAGTTCTACCCACCTCCCCACGACCCCACCCACAACACACACACTAGGCTTACTCCTCTGAAGTAATTATTGTTCCCAATTACTTGTGTTATCTTCCAAGGATGTATTATCCATATATGTATATATGACTTGATTGATAAAAGCAGCATTTGTTTGTTTTGGCATTGTGGGAAGTCTCTGTTACTGGTTGAGCCGCACATAACCTCAGGACCGGTATAGACATGGATTAAATTCCAGAGAACTGGATGCAACGCCTGATGGGGTGTCTCAGGGTGAAAAACTTTATTGGGGTAACCATGATCTAGTGATTGGGATTTGGCATTGTGGATCGGGAAAGTGATGTCTCTGCTGGCCCAAAACTGATCAAATTTTTGAGGACTGTCTGAGGTGAGCCATACTGGGGAGAAACAGGGATAGAAATTTTCTTCGAAGTTTCAGAAGCACAAGCAGTGACTGGAATATTCTGCCACTCTGGAATGAAGGTACTCATATGAGTGATTTAATTGCTGAAAAGTTGCCGTTCTGGAAAAGGGAAGAAGTGAAATCATTTTAATCATTGAAGGGATATTAGGAGGTACATTTGACAGGATTTGGTGATGGATTAGATAAAGGTGGCGAGTAAAGCAGGTAGGAAGGAAGATTTGCAGATTGCTGGCTGTATAATGTCAGGGCTGGTGGTGCCTCTAATTGTAGCAAGCAGTACTGGGAGGCTTGGAAGAGGTGGAGAAATTATTTAACATGTTGAGTTTGAAGTGACTTTAAGATACTCAAGGGAGGTAAATGAGGCATAGGGAAAGGTGTATAATTATTCAAATGCTGCTGTGGTTCAGATTTCTTAGAGAGGTTACAGATAGAGTGAGAAGAAAAGAGAAGTCCTGATGGACCCTGTAAAGAGATGGAGAGAGAACAGAAAGAGAGGTAGGAGGAAATCCAGAGAGTGGTGCATGGAAGCCAGGGAAGAAATTTTTTCAAGAAGGAAGAATGGTTAGCTCTGTGGCATGTTTCTCAGAAGTCAAGGAAAATAAAGACTGAAAAATGACCAGTGATTGACTTTTCCACAGAGGACAGTTTCTTTCTTGGGATAGGTCCGGACAGGGCCTGAGGTACTAATTTATATGATAATTCAGATAATTTTGGTTTTTTTTTTTTTTTTTTTGAGACAGAGTCTTGCTCTGTTGCCCAGGCTGGAGTGCAGTGGCACGATCTCGGCTCACTGCAACTTCCACCTTCCGGGTTCAAGCGATTCTTCTGCCTCAGCCTCGAGTAGCTGGGATTATAGGAGCGTGCCACCACACCCGGCTAATTTTTGTATTTTTAGTAGAAATGGGTTTCACAATGTTGGTCAGGCTGGTCTTGAGTTCCTGACCTCATGATCTGCCCACCTCGGCCTCCCAAAGTGCTGGGATTACAGGCGTGAGACCACCACACCTGGCCCTACATAATTTAGTTTTGAGAGAGAGAAAAATGAAGAAAATAAAGATCTCTATTAGGTAAGGTGCGAATACACTCCCACATAGTCCCACAAGTTCCCGTATAACCTGTAGTTTCTCTCACCTTATTGCCGTATACCATACGTTTGCTTATTTAATTAAACGTCCTTCCTATTAAAATGGGATCTGAAATCAGTGTTTTATAACTAACCGAGATAAGTTATAAGACTTGGGTAAAAACATGTCTCTAATTGATATCATCATCACTTGCTGTGAGGAAAATTACAGTCTCCAATCCTAGCTGTGGTAAAAATCTTTGTCACAATTTGTAGCGCACAGGACTGTTATTGCCGGGACATGTCATAACTAAATTACAGCCATAAAAATAGCAGATTATGTTTGGAGAGTATCAGTTGAAAATTTATGGTTCCCAATATTATGTAACTGTAGTTTCAGATAAATGTTTATCTTTCCTATCTTTGTTTCTCCATTCACCGGAACTGATTTTGATACCTGGCAAAGGGGACTCAGATTAATGCAGGTGAGTTTGCCAGGCCAGTTTGCCCTTTCACAATATAAGATAAATAAAACATGTTTAATTATATCAAACTGGTTTGAGTTTGGCTGCATTTTGAAGTTAAAGCTTGTATTGTAGTTAAAAGGCTATTCTGCATTTTGCTAATTTGGGAGCACTTGGTGGCCTTGTTACAGATTTGGGATTTGGAAAGACATGTGAATTTAGGAGGCGGGATTAAGAATCATCAAAGAAGCAGTAAACTTGAGTGCTGCTCATAAAATTACTTAGGTTTTCTGCAAATGCATTCTCTAGTGCAATCGTCCCCACTTTTTGGGTCTTTGTTTTAGGTACGATATGAAATATAAGCCTATGCATAGGGAACTTTTGGCAAATATGGATTTCTCTTACACAATTATATCATCCAACTTATATTTGGGTATTCGTGCATTTTATCATAAAATCCAACCATAAAGCTATATTGTAGAAAAACTTGAAGGCAGGAAGGCAGGAATGGAGAAAGGATCAGCTACTTAAAAGTTTAGCTGTAACCAAGGGTATATCTAAAACATCTCTTTTTTACCTAGGCTTTTAAAAAAAGCTTAGCTATCCTATCATCTAAGAAAAGTTAAACTTGAGTTATTGATCCTGCATGTCTGCATCTGAAGTGTGAAGATGACAGGGGCTGTGCTTTAGGCTTTGGAAAGCTGTGTTCTCAAGCAAAGGTCCAGGAGTTGTAGTCCATATGGAACACAGTGGAGCCATTGTTCTTTGTATTTGTCTGTTGCTAACTTTTTAATAACTATTAAGTAGTTGGTGATTATTAACAGTAGGAGCAGAGTGTAGGGTCATTATGGATAATTTGGAGTGTCAACATTAAAGAAACGATTTTAAAGGTTAGATCCCAATTGTTGAGGCTTTGCCTGAAACTTTGGCAGGTGAGTAGAGTGAGGGATGGACCAGCACAGCCTTCTTTAATTATTAGCCACAGCAAAGTGAGTCAAATTTTGCCATAGTGCTTTTTGTTTAACCTAATAATTGGCTAGCCCTAGTTAATTGTTGAAAACCATAAAAGGACTCAAATTTCCCAGTTGCACATGCATTGGAATGTCCACTTACCTTATGTGTGTGAATAAAGGGCCAGTAGTGTGGCTAATTAAAGTGCATTGTTCTTTAAGCAAAGCGTCAGTAACAAATTACGTTTTAAGAGTTCTTGAAAGGCCCTTCTGAGGACTGGTAAACATCTTGACGGCTGGTACATATCGTATGGAGTCTAGGTTTGAGAGCTGCTGAAAACGAGCATTATAAACTTCCAAGTGAGTGTGGAGGTGTAAACTGATGCCATGGAGTTGCTTCAGCTGAAGTGAAAGATCATATTTACTGACACTTATTACAAATGGATTTTTAAAACAATGTCTGTTTTGTACAGTGACAGTAAAGTCTGCCAAGAGTAAAACAAAAAGTTATATTGTGGAACAAGATAAAAGGACCCTGCATAATAAATAATACCAAATGCCATTAAAATATGAAGTTTCATTTCCAAAATATAAATATGAGCTCCTAAATGAATGTTTAAATAATTTGGTTTTTCTTTGATTTGCCAGTGATTTGATACATAAAATAATTGCAGCTCTGAATATATCCAGATCTAGGCTATTACAATAAAGAATACATCTGTACAGTAAATAAAAAATAAAACAAGCAGAAATGGCATCATGTTTTAGTGATAGCTTAGGAATTTTTTTTATCATGATAGACTAAGAGTAATTTATTGGCCATAAACAATATATTTATTATCTGTCAGTTTCTAAGACTAGCATGATATCTCTGATCCAAACTGTATTGATTCTTGCCAGGTATGGTGGCTCATGCCTGTAATACCAGCACTTTGGGAGGTCGAGGCAGGTGGATTACTTGAGGCCAGGAGTTTGAGACCAGCCTGGCCAACATGGTGAAACTCTGTCTCTACTAAAAATACAAAAATTAGCTGGGCATGGTGGCGCACTCTTGTTATCCCTTCTACTCAGGAGGCTGAAGCAGGAGAATCACCTGAACCCGAGAAGGGGAGGCTGCAGTGAGACAAGATCCCAGCACCGTACACCAGCCTGGGGACAGAGCAAAACTGTCTTGAAGAAAACAAAAACAAAACCAAACTATATTGGTTCTAACCTCTATCTATAGACAAAAGCATTGGTTTATGAAAACCATCAAAGATGTAAGCCATGGAAGCTTTCATTAAGGTCTTTAAGGTGCAACTGTCTGGATCTGATAAATAGTTAAAATTGTTTTGCTCTTGATCTGGATGGGTTTTGAACAGGAGAGATTGCATAAAATTAAATGTTGTTGTTTCTTAAAATTGTTGACACTGGTAGAGAAGCATTTATCTGAATACAGTGGGGAAGACCAGAAATGTTGCTTAGAGGGATTTTGTAAGAAAAGTAGGCACAATTCTTTACAAAGGATAAAGAACGAAGTTGTACAGTCCTCTGGCTTGCACAGTTTAGGGTGGAGAGGAGTGCCATTTGTGGCGTAAGCTGTAAGTTGAAGATTGTATTAGTTCATTCTCACATTGCTGTGAGGACATACCCAAGACTGGTAATTTATAAAAAGGTTTAATTAATTCGCAGTTCCACATGGCTAGGGAAAAGTAGGCACAATTCTTTTTTTTATTTTTATGTTTTTTTAAAGATGGGGCTTCACTATGATGGCCAGGTTGGTTTCGAACTCCTGACCTCAGGTAATCCACCCACCTCAGCCTCCCAAAGTGCTAGGATTACAGGCGTGAGCCACCACGCCCTGCAGGTAGGCACAATTCTTGTTAAAAGTGGGCCACGTGAATACGGGCGATCCAAGAAGTCACATTAGTGCCCCTGTGTGTGGTTGTATGACTTCTGTACTTTATCTTTTTATTTTTTATTTTTATTTTTGAGACAGAGTCTCGCTCTGTCACCAGACTGGAGTGCAGTGGTGCGATCTCGGCTCACTGCAACCTCCACTTCCCGGGTTCAAGCGATTCTCCTGCCTTAGCCTCCCAAGTAGCTGGGACTACAGGCTCGCACCACCACGCCCAGTTAATTTTTTTTGTATTTTTAGTAGAGACGGGTTTCACTATGTTGGCCAGGATGGTCTCAATCTCCTGACCTCGTGATCCGCCTGCCTTGGCCTCCCAAAGTGCTGGGATTACAGTCATAAGCCACTGTGCCCAGCTGACTTCTGTACTTTTTCAAAGGTGAATTTTTAGGGAGGTGATTTCTTGAGAAGGGGAGAAGATAATGGGATAAATTGTAAGAGTGCCCAGAAATAGGAGTTTCTAAGAGACCTTGAGATGTCTGTAGCTGTCCATTTGTATGAAAGAAGACCAGACATGTTGCCCGAGCTGTCTATAGGAAGATAGAAGAGGTAACTAGGTTGTGGTGGCTCATACTTGTAATCTCAGAACTTTGGGAGGTAGAGGCAGGAGAATGGCTTGAAGTCAGGAGTTTGAGACCAGCCTGGGCAACATAGCAAGATGCCATCTTTATAAAAAAAAGTTTTAAAAACTATCAGAGTATGGTGGTGCACACTACTACAGTCCCAGCTACTTAGGAGGCTAAGGCAAGGAGGATCGCTTCAGCCTAGGAGTTCGAGGCTGCAGTGAACAATGACTATACCACTGTACTCTGGTCTGGGCAACAGAATGAGATCCTGTATTTATTTATTTTTTAAAATGTAACTTTAGTCTTAGTCTATTCTAAATAACAAAGAAGAATGATTTATTCATTTAAAGGCATTTTAAGAGCAGTCTTTGTAAACCACCACTAGACCTCTTTGGAATGGGCTGACCTGAAAGCAGAGAGAATGTAACCATGTGTTTTTAAGTGGCATTGTTTAGTGGTTCTTCACAGCAGTCTAAAGAGAAAGTATCTGGCATCAGACTTGCTGGATGTGCAGAGATGCCAAGATCTCTCGTTTGAGCTAGCCTCTGCAGTGTTTTTGCTCTCAAGCCTGGTGGTAGAGTGACGGCTTTGATTTGCTTCCTGCCTAAAGCCTCCTTTGGATGAATTTAAAAACCTGTTTGTTTCCCTATCAGCTGGCTGAGCCTTACCCATAATTCCTGAACTTTGATTATGAAGGTTATTACAGGACAAGAGCTTCTTTGTAAAAGAGCATGTTTAATACTCTGGGGTCTAGCGTGACTAGAGGATATAAATTGTATGGAAGCAATTAAATGCAAAGGAAATGTCATGTGGGCTGAATTTAAACATAACTTGTGGCATTGATTTTTTTTTTTTAACTTACACTAAGAAGGATGAAGAGAGAAAACTAAAGAAAGAGAGAAGGGAAATAGACCAAGAGAGTCAGAGAAGCACACACAGAGACAAGAGAAAAGGAGTCATTTTTAACATTTGGTTAGAAGTCCAAAGCCCAGAGCCAGCATTATGTGAATTATACTAGTATTATGCCATTGCCCTTTACATGAACTCTTTAAAAACACAAATGTCAAGGAAGTATACTGTGCTTTGGAGCTTGTATCTCTTTCCAGTTGCTCACCTTTATCTTAAGGCATATTTGTACATACAGCAGTGATTTTTTTGGGAATATGTTAATAAATAGACCTGAAGGAAGCTCCATAAATGATTAAAGTGCTTCTTTCTCTGGTTTTCTCTCCTTTTATGCTCATGTCCACTGTATTTTTTTTTTTTTTTTTTTGAGACAGAGTTTTGCTCTTATTGCCCATGCTGGAGTGAAATTGTGTAATCTTGGCTCACTGCAACTTCTGCCTCTTTGGTTCAAGTGATTCTCCTGCCTCAGCCTCCCAAGGAGCTGTGATTACAGGCATATACCACCATGCCTGGCTATTTTTTTGTATTTAGTAGAGATGGGGTTTCACCAAGTTGGTCAGGTTAGTCTCGAACTCTTGACCTCAGGTGATCCACCTGCCTCGGCCTCCCGAAGTGCTGGGATTACAGACATGAGCCACTGCGCCTGGCTGCCACTGCATATTTCATACAGAGTGGCTCATTTTTGGACTTTCGATTAGGAGTAGTGTGTCATTTCTCACTTGCCTAGAATGTCCTCCATCTCCATGTTTGATCTGTTAAGACTTAGCCAACCCCATCACCCCTCTAATGCCTTATTGCACCAACCAACTAGAAGACTCCTACTCTAGATCCCCATAGTAATTTGATCTGTCAGGGTAATTTGACACTAAGTCTTTTCTACTGCCGATCAAAGTGTCCTGTAAGGTTTGTTTGTAAATGAATGGGTTTATTTCATTTCCCCAACTTGCTAATTCTTAGAATATGGAACTGGTGTTGCATCATCATTCATGCCTAGCACATATTGGTACTAGGGAATATTTGTTGAGATTAATGTTAACACTGAACATGCTGTTGCAATAATCAAAATGTGACTGGGTGGTCAGAGGCAGAAATGGCTGCTTTTAGATTAGATGTAATAGTATAGCAAATTTGATGTGAAATCGAGTTTAGAAATAATAGACAATCTTTGATTATTTGCCGTGATAGTACTTGTCCTTTATTTTTATTCTTTATGCTATAAACTCTTAGTGACAAAAACCAAATCTTACCTGCCATGCATAATACTTCTCTTTTTTATTTTTATTTTATTTTTTGAGACAGAGTCTTGCTGTGTCACCCAGGCTGGAGTGCAGTGGCGTGATCTCAGCTCATTGCAACCTTTGCCCCTGGGTTCAAGCAAATCTCCTGCCTCAACCTCTCGAGTAGCTGAGACTACAGGCATGCACCACCATGCCTGGCTAATTTTTTTTGTGTGTAATACTATTCTAATGCCTGGCCCAAAGCATGGCATGCATAGTAGGGATTTATTTAACTTTTGCTGAAAGAAATAGAAATGATTATCTTTAAAATTTCTCCATTATTTAGATCTTCTGGTGACTCTTTCCTGTGCAATAAGCCAATACATATTTATTGAGCACATACTGTATGCCACATACTGGTACTGTGCTTAGCATAGTAGATACATATATTTCACTTTAGAATATACTCTATTCTTTGTATTTAATTCTTAGCCTGACTATAAATTCTAAAAAAAAAAAAAATCACTTTTTCAAGCAAAAACAATGAAGATCCAAGAAATGAAAAGCTCCTGGTATTAATTCAATATATTCATCTATTCCCAGATTACTTCCACATTCCACTTGATGGTAGAAATTTACGACCCCCTCCTTGCCTTTCAAATGATCCTAAGATTGTAACTTTTCCCAGTGGAGTTGGAGAGGTAGAGTAGGCTGTAGGGGTTTCAAAGGACTTTTCAGGATACAAAGTAAATAGGGGAATTGGAGATATCAACAAAACTAATTAAGTGGATTGACCATGTCAGTAGTGAGTACAGAGATGTCAGAAAAGCTAGTTAGTAGCAAGTATTTAAACACAGCCTCAATCAAGTTCATTTTCAGTGGTGTCACCATCATCATCCACAAACAAACTTCAAAGGAAGTTTAGCCAGATTAATCCAGGAAAGTTTATTCTTCTAGGAACATCACATTCTAAATTACATATTCATTGTTAATATCTTCATTTAAAGATTTAACTTGGGCTCTTTTATTCTTTACTTGTCCCTTAAGGTCACACGGACCCAAGACTTAACAAGGTTATCATCTTTTCAGATCTCAGAAAAGTGGGAAAATGAATCCCCTTTTGACCGGAATGAAGGGAAGAAGAATTTAAAATTATAAACCAGGTTTACTTTACTCATAGGTAGTCATATATTTAAATTCAACATTGCCTAATTTTTTTTATGTTAAAAAACTGCGCAAGTTATAAATAAATGCATTCTTGCTTTAAGAAATCCAGCTAAAGTGATAGTCTTTCTTGACCCTCTATCCCTAATCCTGCTTATCTCCCCAGAGGGAGAGCTCCTTTCTCAGTTCAGGGACTATCCTTCAGACATATGCAGGATAGTCATCTTCTTCTTATTACTCCTCCTCCTCTTCTTCTTGTTCTTGTTCTCCTTTCTTCTTCTAATATATTATACCTTAACTTCCTTTTTCTCTGCCGCTTTAAAGGATTTCTTTTCTATAACAGTAGCTAGAGATCTACCTTAACACATCATTCCATTTCGTGGCTATACGTAGTTTACTTACCCATTTTCATAGTAATAGGACTGTAATGTTATTTAAACCTCATCTGAAAGACCTAGTATAAATTAAATTTTTATTATTTTTTTTTACTGTTTTTTTTTGTTTTTTTTTTTTGAGACAGTGTTTCACCAGGCTGGCCAGGCTGGTCTCAAACTCCTGACCTTAGGTGATCCATCTGCCTTGGCCTCCCAAAGTGCTGGGATTGCAGGCGTGAGCCACCATACCTGGCCCATATAAATTAAATTCTAGCTTCATTTGAGTTTTTCATCACTTTGAAGGGAAATTTTTAGTAATTATCAAAAAATATGAGATCAAAGAAGTCCAATTACTGAAAATAAGTGCATTTGTGTAATTTAAACTTCTTTCAAATATAGGGACCCAGAGCACTGTATCCCCAGCATTCCTGTGAGCTAGCCAGGAGACAGGGAACATTAACACAACCACATGAAGAAGAGGGTAGAGCAGGGCTCTGTTCTGCTGATTTCTATTATACAGGGCTCTGTGGTCAAGATCACAGAATGTGTTTCTCCCTGCCATGCAAGAAAGGCAAGGATTCCTCCTCTCCTCTTTAGTCTTCCATCCCTGCTCAGAGCTTTTTGGCTAGCATCGTCAGTTCAAGGTTTGGCCTCAGAGCCTTTAATTTAAGTGGTGAGGGGACAGACATGGTAAGGATATACTGTGCCCAGGTCTGGAGGGTGTGCTACTGAGAATCAGGGAAGGGAAGAGGCTCAGTAGTTGCTGGGGCTGAGGCAGTGCCTGGAAAGCAGAGCCACGTGAAAGGGCAAATGCCAGCTGAGCATGGCCTTGGGTCACTGGCTGCCTTGCAAACAGGAGCTCTGCAGGCGAGGTGGACTTGCACAACAGCAGCCTGTCAGGTCCAGGGTCTTTCACTTGCTTCTTTGGGATCCTCACCAAGCATGTCATTCAACCGTTTATTGTGCATGGACCTTGGTAGGGAATAGGCATTGTTTTGTTTTCTGATTTATTTCTCCTTGAAAGCCCATCCTCAAGGGCAGGGAACATGTCTTATTCTTCCCAGAACCTTAGGTTACATGAATGGGGGAAAGGGAGTGAAAATGGAAACTTTGGTGGAGATAATGAGGCTTTTCTTTATTGCTATTATCTTTAGAACCTGGGTCACAGACATCTTGATATGCACTTACATATATTTATTTAAGAAACATGTACATAGCACTTACTTTGTGCCAGGCATTGTTCTTACACTGTTCACATTTAATTATGCCAACAGCCCTCACAGAAACACTATTTTTATCCCCACTTTGCCCAGAAAACTGATGTACAGAGCATTTAAGTAACTTGACCAAAGCCACACACTAGTAAGGACTTAAACCTGTGCAATCTGGGCCCAGAGTCACCCTGGCTCTCCTTTTCTTTCTCACAGGTCTTGATGTGGTTGGGTCTTCATTATTTTTCCCCTTCTGGAGCTCTCGTCTTTCCTTCCTCCTTCTCCATTCCTGTTGCCTCCACCCTAGTGTGTGTTGCGATCATTTATTTGTAGACTGCAGCACACTCGCCTCTGACTTCAGTCCCTTGCACACCACAGCCAGGCTAATTTTCCTTCGTGATGGCTCTCATCGCCCTTTTCCTGCTACAGAACTCTCCTTGGTGTCCTGTTCTGTCAGGGCTGATCTCCTGTCTGGTTCCCAAACCTCTAGAATCTGACAGTGCTGCCCTGCTCGTCCAGCCTCACTTCCCTTGCCAACTCATGTGCTGACACGGCTCCTGGCAGTTCTCGTACCCCTTTCCTGGAGCGCTCTCACCTCTTCCCTGGCCCTCCATCAGTTCATTCTGCCCTGGATGTCCTTCTAGGCCTTACCTCCTGCCTGACTACACAGCTCTTAGTGTCTGCTCTGCCCCTGAATCCAGTCTACAGGCTGTTGGATTTCATTGTTCCTGGCTTGAAAAAGCCCGATTAGGTTTAAACACTTTGGGGGTCTGTCATTATACCTAGCACTAAGCTGGGTCCCAAAGGACGTTGTTGAGTAGTAGGATTAGTAGGCAGAACACATTAGGACATTGGCCTAATATTGGGCTTGTTACTTGGTTTCCTCATCATTAAATGAAGAACTTAAAAGAGATAATGGCCAAGTTTCCTTTTAATTTGCTTAAACAATTAACTTATGTTTGTGTGTATATATATATGTATATATATATAAAATACGTTTATATATGTGTGTGTGTATATATATATACATTTTATATATATATATATTTTTTGAGATGGAGTCTCACTCTGTCACTGGAGTGTAGTGGCACGATCTCGGCTCACTGCAATCTCTGGCTCCTGGGTCCCAGTTCAAGCAATCTTCCTGCCTCAGCCTCCTGAATAGCTGGGATTACAGGTATGCACTACTATGCCTAGCTATTTTTTGTATTTTTAGTAGAGCTGGGGTTTCACCATGTTGGCCAAGCTGGTCTTGAACTCCTGACCTCATGATCTGCCCACCTCAGCCTCCCAAAGTGCTGGGATTATAGGCATGAACCACTGCGCCTGGCCACACTTACATATTTTATTTTTTAGAGACAAGGCCTCACTCTGTCACCCAGAGTGGAGTACATTGGCACAATCATAGCTCACTGTAACCTCAAACTCTTGGGCTCAAGAGATCCTCCCACCTCAGCCTCCCTAGTAGCTAGGACTACAAATGTGGGTCACCGTCCTGGCTGGTTTATTTTATTTTTGTAGAAATGGGGTCTTCCTATGTTGCCCAGGCTGGTCTTGAACTCCTGGCCTCAAGCTATCTTCCCACCTCTGCCTCCCAAAGTGCTGAAATTACAGGCATGAGCCACTGTGCCTGGCCACACTTATTTTTTGACAGCTTCGTTGATATATAATTTTTTTGTTTTTAGAGACAGGGTCTCTCTATGTTGCCCAGGCTGGAGTGCAGTGGCTGTTCACAGGTGCAGTCCTACTACTGGTCAGCACGGGAATTTTGACCTGCTCCATTTCTGACCTGAGCTGATTCAACCCTCCTTAGGCAACCTGGTGTTCCCTCGCTCCTAGGAGGTCACCATATTGATGCCGAACTTAGTGCGGACACCCAATCGGGATAGCGCACTACAGCCCAGGACTCCTGGGCTCAAGCGATCTTCCCACCTTAGCCTCCGAGTAGCTGTGACTACAGGCACGTGCCACCACACCCGGCTTCGTTGATATATAATTTACACAGCATATAATTCACTCATGTGAAGTGTATAATTCAATAGTTTTTAATATATTCAGGTATGTACAACCATCATCACAGTCAGGTTTAGAACATTTTCATTACCAAAAAGAGAATCTTCAACTAACTAGATGGCTATTAGCCATCCTCCTCTCCTCTGCATTCTCACCTTCACCAGTTTTAAGAAAATTACTAATCTACTTTATGTCCCTGTAGCTTTGTTTACTCTGGAAATTTTGTGTAAATTGAATCATGTGATGTGTGGTCTTTTATGACTGACTTACTGCACTTGGCATAGTCAAGGCTCCTCTATGTTGTAGCATATATCAGAACTTCATTCTTTTTATGGCTTAATAATATTGCATTCTATGGATATACTACCTTTTGTTTATCCATTCATTTGTTGGCAGACTTTTGGGTTGTCTCCATCTTTTGGAAAATTACACCTATTTTTGAGGAGAAAATGATCTTCCTTTAGTGGTTTCTACAGTTGCCAACAGCAGTTTCCTTCTACTGCTTTAAAGGTAGGGATCTGGGCTTAATGGTTGTTTGCGCTGTGTGGATGGACAGGTTGGATGCTTGGTCATCAATGTCAGAGAGCAGTCATAGGGAGTACTCGTGAACTTTGTAATCAGACATACTGGTTTGAATCATGGATCTGCCACTTAATGAGCTTACATAACTTCAGGAAGCACGTTTCCTCCTTAGTAAAGTGGGATCCACCTTGCCTGTTTCCTTATAGTAAGAGCTATGCTAGAAACTACGTGGGCCTGGGGCAACTCAACCAATTCAGAGGGACCTCATTATAAAAATAAATAAGTAAATAAATTTTAAAAATTAAGAATTATTTTTGGCTGGGTGTAGTGGCTCATGAGATTAAGAGATTGAAACCATCCGGGCCAACATGGTGAAACCCAGTCTTTACTAAAAATACAAAAAATTAGCCAGTAGTGGTGGCGTGCACGCAGTCCCAGCTACTCAGGAGGCTGAGGCAGGAGGATCATTTGAGGTGGAGGTTGCAGTGAGCCAAGATTGTGCCACTGCACTCCAGCCTGGCGACAGAGCAAGACTCTGTCTCAAAATACAAAAACAAACAAATAAAACGTAAAAATTATATATTTTAAAAGTGCTCTTATGCCTATAATCCAGTACTTTGGGAGGCTGAACCCAGGCAGATCACTTGAACCCGGAAGTTTGAGACCAATTTGGGCAACATAGTGAGACTCCATCTCTACAAAAAATACAAAAAAATTAGCTGTTCGTAGTGGTGGGCACCTGTAGCCTAGCTACTCGGGGGAACAAAGGTGGGAGGATCACTTGAGCCCGAGAAGTTGAGGCTGCAGTGAGCCGCTGTACTCCAGCCTGGGTGACAGAGTGAGATCCTGTCTCAAAATAAGTAAAGAAAAAATGCCTAAAGTTCTCAATTTTATTGAGGTGTCATGCCTCATAGCTCTTTCCTACCAAGCATGGAGCCCGGGATCACCACCCTAGTTGTAGTACCCAGGGCGGACCTATTTACTCTTGTTGAGATAATTCATGTCTTCCTTTGTGTGTGTTAATGGCTTTTCTTGATCTTGGGTCTGGATTTGTGCTCCAGTCACTACCCCATCAGGTCATTTGTGAAGAATGACTGTAGGGGAGTGAGACGTTTTTCCCTCTCTGAGACTATACAGCGGGAGTGTATTTTATTCTTTGTGGGATAGGCAAGGAGGATGCATTGCTTTTTTTGGGTAAGATTTGCCTGAAATTTGTTATGCCAGAGGGTGGATGTTGATTCTGAGCTTGCTTATGGTTATTAAACATCTGTTGGGTCTTATATTTGGGGTTTGTATGTGAAGACTGAAATGCCTTTTTTGGTAACTGGGTGAATGAGAGATTGAAGTGTTAATTTGATCCAAACTTTCCTTGGAGAGTGGTATTCACAACTGATTTTGCTAATGTCATTAAGAATCAAGGAACCTGACAATTTTGGATTTTAGGCAAGGCCTCTCTCTACACCTAGAGTAACAATTTAAAAAATTGTTTTAAAGTAAAGACATTTTGGAAATAAACAACTCTTATAATAATGGATCTTTTGAGAGATGGAAAGTAAGTCATTTTTCTCATCTAAACTTAGCTTCTGCCCCCATGATATTGGTAGGAGGTTGAGAAATTTGAATGTGAGGATTACGTGAATCTTTATTCCCCTTCCTCTACCCTGACCCAAAGTGAGTGGGGACAGGTCTGGCCTGGCATTCCTCCCACTAGCTTGACCTATTAACAGCAACTGTGAAAAGGTCAACATTTCCAGGCTGACATACTGACCACATTTTGTGTGGGAGATCTCAACAAAAGAGTATTTTTTTCTGGGAGACTGACATCCCCTTTTGTCCATTAAGTCTGTCCTTTCCATCATTAGATTGTGAACCTTGTCAGAATTAAGTAAAGCTTAAAAACAAAGAAGGAATGAGTAAAGGAAATTTAGTTTGCTACATCTAAATGCAAATTGTGCAAAAACAGATGAGTGAGGTAAGAATGGACGTCATTCCTGGCGTGACTGCAGGTACCCTTGGTCTACACAATGACCCTGGAAAAGGAGGATTTAATCATCTGAGTTATTAGTTGTTCTCATTACCTTAGGCATTGTGGCTCTGCTTCCTATTGATCCTAGTGCTAACGTGCCCTGATTTATATTCAGACTCTTGTTTGCCTACCCAATAAGTGCAGAAGGGCTTAAGGAGGTGACTGGGGCCTCACATGAAGTAACAAGACTATTTCTGCCTGGAAAGTACAGTGAGCTGAGCAGGACTGAGCTGGTCTGCAGGAAAGGCAAGAAAAAATTCTGATTATCTGTCTCCAAATAGAGGCTTATCCTATCTATGAGGTGGCCAGCCAGGAGAGTGGAAACAGTCTAGAGTTTTGTCTTTGGCTACTGATCTGAGAGAAGTTGCTGTTTTTCTTTTATCCTTGGTAGAAAACCTTTTCTTCATCTCTACCTATTCATTGCTAGAGCTGGAGGCCAAAGGAAAATGACAGACTTTAATTTTATTTGAGTTATTTTGGGACTACCACTCCTGTAATTATGGTTCACTTAAATATTAGAATATTACTTATTGTAAAAGTAATTTATAGGAAATTGGAAATTTTTTACAGAAGAAAAAACCCACTGAAGATTTTACTATTCTAATATCCTTCAAGTTAGCCTGGTGTGGTGGCTCACACCTGTAATCCCAGCACTTTGGGAAGCTGAGGCAGGAGGATTGCTTGAATCCAGGAGTTTGGGACCAGCCTGGGCAGCATAGTGAGAACCCATCTCTACAAAAAATAAAAATAGTTAGCTGGGCACAGGGTGTGTGCCTGTAGTCCCAGCTACTGGGAGGCTGAGGTGGGAGGATCGCTTGAGTCATGGAAGTTGAGGCTGCAGTGAGCCATGATTGCTCCACCACACTCCAGCCTGGGTGACAGAGCATGACCCTGTCTCAATAATAATAATATCCTGGACTGGGTGTGGTGGTTCGTGCCTGTAATCCCAGCACTTTGGGAGGCTGAGGTGGGTGGATCACAAGGTCAGGAGATTGAGACCATCCTAACACGGTGAAATCCCATCTTTCCTAAAAATACAAAAAATTAGCTGGATGTGGTGGCATAGGCCTGTAATCGCAGCTACTCAGGAGGTTGAGGCAGGAGAATCACTTGAACCCAGGAGGTGGAGGTTGCAGTGAGCCGAGATCATGTCACTGCACTCCAGCCTGGGTGACAGAGCAAGACTCTGTCTCAAAATAATAATAATAATATCCTTCAAGTTTTTTCCTATGTGTTTGCATATACAGTTTTCATATTGATATATACTTTCATGATCAGATACTCCATAGTAGATGGGTTGGCTGATTTGAAAGGATTTTTTGTTTTGTTTTATTCCTTTAATATATATCATCACCAGTTTAAAACTTAGAGGGGTTTTTTAATACTCCTTTAGTGCCAGTTGTGTCTGAAACAAAAGATATTTATCAAAGATTGTTGTGATAGAGAATATCTTCATGGCTTTGTTTTGGTCTTCACTTGGATGACAAGTTACTGGTATTTGGAGAACATGAGAGAGACTATTTTCCTCAGATTTCGAAATGGCAAAGCATAGGAGTGAGGTTGGAGAAACCACAGGGTCCAGAGGGAAAATCTTTTACAGGCCACGCTCATGTCCCGGTTGGGGTTAGCTTGGCTTAGCAAGATCGCCAGCCTAGGAAATACTGACCTAGTTCTTAGGTGATCTCTGAGGCAATTCTCCGTAAGGGTATATAAGTATCCTAAATGAATAGGTGGAAAATACAAATATAAGTACTTTTGTGACCCTGAGGGACTGTTCTGTAACATCAAAGACAAATATTTTAGTTTGGTTGAGAAAGGAGTGAAACTTTTAAAATAAACAACAGTATTTATTTTAATAGGGAGTCTGAGGTCTTTCCAGTAGGAGTTGGGAAATAACTTTTTTTCCTCTTAAACCCATGCTGCACAATTAAGGAAATATGTTTTTTCTCTTAACCTTTCCTTCAAATACTTGCCAGGGATTACTGACAGGAGAATGAGCTGGGTGCAGTGGCTCTTGCCTGGTAATCTCATCACTGTGGGAAGCCAAGGTGGGAAGATTGCTTGAGACCAGGAGTTTGAGACTAGTCTGGGCAATGTAGGGAGACCCATCTCTACAAAAGAATTTTTTAAAAGCCAAGCAGGGTAGTATGTGCCTGTGGTCCCAGCTACTCCGGAGGCTGAAGTGGGAGGATCACATGAGCCCAGGAGGTCGAGGCTATAGTGACCTGTGATCATACCACTGTATTCCAGCCTGGGCAACAGAGGGAGACCCTGTCTCAAAAAGAAAAGAAAAGAAAAAGAAGAAGAATGACCTGTGAGACTTGTACCATTGGATTAGACTCTTTCTTGGTACTAAAGTAGGAAATAGCTAGACTTGATCTAGATAACCATTTTCTCAAACCTCCAAAAGCTCACCTAGTCTATCCTGTGGACAAGGACATATGTGCTCCATGATATGGAAAAAGATACTGCTAGGGCAAGAATTAGCCTATCATACAAAGCAATGAACAATACCAAGAACCAAAATCTGACTTCAGTGGCAGCTGTTTTCCAGAGCAGTATTTGTTTGTTTGAGTTTCCCTGTTGCAAAGCATGCAGCTCACAAAGTGCCCCAAACTGGCTTAATACATTTTTAATGTCCTTAGAATTTTTTAGAAAATGTCAACTTTCTTTAAAAATAAAAGGACCCTCACAGGTTACAACTATAAGGAGAAGGAAAGGAGACCCCCCCTAGAGAGCTTTGTAAATCTTATCAGTGGGTGAACCCTGCTGTGATTTCATGGGACAACATGGATCCCTCTGTTTGGTTTGATACGAATTTTGACCAGCTTGATTTGGGGACCTCCTGTAGCCACAGCACACACTCTTCAGCTATCGCCACCTATTCCTTTCTTCCTGGCTTCTCTGGCGTTTCCAAGGGGTGCAGGAAAGGGCTGATTTAAGGCAGCTGGCATACCTTCCTTTCTCTCAAGCTTCCCCATTCCTAGGAGAATATACCATAGTTTCCTCCCATCAAAAAATTTCATATTCCTCTGCTCATTACATTTCATTGCTCAGCATAAATTCAGGGTTGACTACCCCGCATGACACCCACGTGGCTGAAAATGGGGTGGATGTTTCCCAAAGGAAATTGGGATTGTGGTCAGGAGAGAAGGAGAATAAAACATGGATTTACCTTAAGAATATGTTTACCATAAGAAGGGCTGTTGGATAAAATACAGATATTCAGTTACATTTGAATTTCAAATAAATAGTAGGTAATTTTTTAGTTTTAAGTATATCCCAGATATGGCATGGGACATATTTCTACTAAACAAATTATGTGTTATTTATCTGGAATTCATATTTAACTGGGCATCTTGCATTTTTCTTTCCTAAATCTGATGATCCTAGGTCCCTAAGATACCTCCCATGTCTCATTTCATGTTTTTTGTTAGCTTGTAGCTTACCTTGCCTAAGATTTCTTTGCTTTGGAGAGGAGCTGGGGAGTGGCACAGTGGGCAGGATATTACACTAGTGTGAATTAAGAGAGGGCAGGGCATAAATAAAGTATTGGCCAAGCAGCTGCTTGGTGGCCTCAGGACAGAGTAGGTTGTCAATTATCTGTTAACTGTGTGCCAAGGTTGGGCAACACCTTGTTTTTGATACTATTCTTAGATGCACCCTTACGCTGTATGTGTTTCATCACCCTGTGTTTCTGCACATTCAATATGGGCGGTTTTCCAACTGATGCTCTTTTGTAGTCCTCATGGGAAAATACCTCTGGTATCTTCCCTTGGAGTTTGGAAAAAGAGGAGTAGAACTTTACCTCTAATTAAAAACGCTTACCCTGCTTTGAGATTTTCAATGCTAATTACTTAAACAAAAATTCTTTTTCTGTCGCCTGGCTGGAGTGCAGTGGTGCCATCTCCGCTGACTGCAACCTCTGCCTCCTGGGTTCAAGCAATTCCCCTGCCTCAGCCTCCCAAGTAGCTGGGATGACTACGAGCCCGCACCACCACACCCAGCTAATTTTTTGTATTTTAGTAGAGACAGGTTTCACCATGTTGGCCAGGATGGTCTCGATCTCCTGACCTCTTGATCCGCCTGCCTCCACCTTCCAAAGTGCTGGGATTACAGGTGTAAAGCCACCATGCTGAGCCTTAAATAAACTAAAAATTATTTTTCTATACTCAATATCACATCAGTTCTGGTCAATTTTTTTTACATACTATAGAGTATGCATATGCTTGCATACAAACATTGTCTTTAAATTCTAGCTCAGACAAGATATTATTAACTTGGTTTTGTATATTGACTGTTTTCAACTGGATTTGAAGGGAGGAAAAAACCATAGGAAATGTGATCCTGAGGCACCGAGGATGCTTATCGGACATGGTCTGCTGTTGCATGTTGCATTACTTTCTGCTGGGGTGTTTGGTACTCCTTCCCAAGACTCTGTTATTAGTTTGTAGGCTCTGGTCTTGAATCTGATCAGGTCACTGACAGAGTGGGATTAACTTATTTACGATTGTTTCCTACTGAAATCACATGCGTGGTTTTCCCAATTTAAGACTTGGTCCCTTGTACCTTGATTTGATTCAGAAAGCCATGTACGATGTTTTTGTTTCCTGGCTCCTGCAGGAAAACCCTGTCATGAGTTACAATTACCTCGCAGTCATTACTATGTGGTTGTAGCACATTCATTGCTAAGAATGGTTTATGAGTGTCACCTCAATCCATGAGCTCAACTGGGTGTCAGACATCTAGGAAGGGAGGGACTTGGTAGGCACTTAAATAGTAAACTCAGGGTGCTGCATGGAGGTGCATTAATGATTAAGGAGGTGACATTTGGTTTGAGTCAGGGCTTTTAGTGCTGTGCATAGAACAACTTGTTTCCTTATGAGAATATAATTGTTTGCATGTGGTCCTAATTTCTGCTTTATTAAAACAAAAACAAAAACTGAGTCACTATAGTTCTGTCACAGAAGGCAGAGATGAAAAAAAGCAGAGTTGTCTATTTCACTAACAACCAACTTTTCCTGAAAAGGGACTTCCTATAACAATTAAGAATGGGCTGGGCATGGTGGCTCATGCCTGTAATCCCAGCATTTTGGGAGGCCGAGGTGGGCAGAACACTTCAGGTCAGGAGACCAGCCTGGCCAATATGGTGAAACTCTATCTCTACTAAAAAAAAAAATAAAAAAAATTAATTAGCTGGACATGGTAGCACATGCCTGTAATCCCAGCTACTTGGGAGGCTGAGGCAGGAGAATCGTTTGAACCCAGGAGGTGGAGATTGCGGTGAGCCGAGATCACGCCACCGCACTCCAGCCTGGGTGACAGAGTGAGACGCCATCTTAAAAATAAAAAAGATTAAGAATGATTATGATTTATTTTATTTATTTTTCCAAGTGTAGTAAGAAATAGAACATAACAGTTCATTACCCTTAGCATAAGCACTGTTATTTTAGAAGGATGCAGCAAACTGGATCTTATATACTCCAAAGTGTAGCTCCTATCTCCAAGATAATACCTACCAGCCTGGAGAGCTTGAAGAACAGAGTCTGGGCCATTTGGCCATGAATGCAACATAGAATATAGATTCCTGTCTCTGGCTTGTGTGATGGAGGGTGGACTAGTCAGGACTGTTGCAGCTGAAAGTGACAGAGGTCTAACTCACACTAGCTGGTGCAAGTACCAAGTGAGACCAGGGTCGGCTCCAGATCCAGGGACTTCATTAGTATCATTTAGACTCCTCATCTCTCTGCCTCTTGGCCACATTCCTTTCTTCATTGGCAGGAATATGGCCTTGGACAGGTTGGGCATCCACATCCCAAACGAGCAACCTTCAAAGGGACAAGAGGACTTCCCTCTACCTGCCCTCACCCACCCACTTCAGTGTATGTCAGTATCTGTTCAGTTGCCCTCCTGTGAGCTCAGCAGAGAAGGGTACTGGATTATTCATCATTCAGGAATCACAGAGTTAGAATGGAGAAATATTAGTTCCTCAATGGAAGTGGTCATGGTAGTAGTGGGGAGGGATGTGGCCGGAAGAAGGGAAGTGATTCTGGGCAGATGATAACCACATACTTTCTCTCTCTCTCTTTTTTTTTTTTGAGATGGAGTCACTCTGTCACCCAGGCTGGAGTGTAGTGGCATGATCTTGGCTCACTGCAACTTCCGCCTCCTGGGTTCAAGCAGTTATCCTGCCTCAGCATCCTGAGCAGCTGGGACTATAGGTACACGTTACCATCCCCAGCTAATTTTTCTTTATTTTTATTTTTTTACTTTTAGTAGAGACGGGTTTCACTATGTTGGCCAGACTGGTCTCGAACGCCTGACCTTGTGATCCACTCGCCTCATCCTCCCAAAGTGCTGGGATTACAGGCGTGAGCCATTGCGTCCAGCTGATAAACATTCTTAAAGATTTTTACGATGCATCCTGAGTGCTTCATTAGTACTCATTCTTAGCAATGGAATTACTGAATCCAAGGCGATTAATGCCATAAATTTTGATGGGGATGGTAAGGAAAAAATAATGGTAAACTCAGACTCACTTTAATGGGTTACTGAATCAAGCACATTAGTTCTTTTTTTTTAGACAAGGTCTCACTCTGTCACTCAGGCTGAAGTGCAGTGGCGTGATCTGAGCTTACTGCAGCCTCTCTTGGGCTCAAGTGATCCTCCTCCCTCATCCTTCCAAGTAGCTGGAACTACAGGTGCGCACCACCGTGCCTGGCTAATTTTCTGTATTTTGGTGGAGATGGGTTTCACCCATGTTGCCCAGGCTGGTCTCCAACTCCTGAGGTCAAGTGATCCGCCCACTTCAGCCTCCCAAAGTGCTGGGATTACAGGTGTGAGCCACTGTGCTCGGAAGCGCTTTCTTTCTTTCTTTCCTTCCTTCCTTCCTTCCTTCCTTCCTTCCTTCCTTCCTTCCTTCCTTCCTTTCTTTTTCTTTCTTTCTTTTTCTTTCTTTCTCTTTTTTCTTTCTTCTTTCTTTCTCTCTCTTCTTTCTTTCTCCTTTCTTCTCTCTACTCTCTGGGAAAATATAGTTTGGTTGTAAATACAGAAAGATAATAATTATTACTATATATTATTTGTATTATATTACTGGTATAAATTTAATGTATCTAATAATTTACTCTGATACTTGGTCACTCATATTTTCATGGTTTTTGAAAACTAAGTCTATCATTCAAATAATAACAACTTGATAGAAAAGATAATTGCACCTGGGAGAATATAACAACATCCCAAATTTGCTTTAATCAACCTGGCTATACCTGAAGTGTCATCATTGTCAGAGAAACATCTCATAAGACTGTGCTAAAACAAGCCTCTTGCTGTTTTTGAGGTCATCAAATTTATAGTCATAAAAAAAAAGTTATTACCCATCATGTCATAAGATTCGGGGGGCATGCAGTGAGCAGTAGCAGATAGGTTGTGCAGGAAGAGAGTGTGGGATATGGATTCATAATCTCTACCAAAATATTTTTCAGATAAAGGTGAGTGAGTGAAGGTTAAAACAATAAAGATAAATAAAGTTCAGTGACTGCTTAAGGCATTTTGACTCTTTGGGTCCCAGAGCAGACATCCCTATGGTGACAAAGAAAAACCACAGAACTAATTTTGAAATTGTGCCAACAACATGTTGAAACAGCAATAGAGAAATTCAAAGTTTAATGTTAGGTCACTGGTTCATCTTCCATGTAAAACTTTGAGAACACCTGTAATGCGTTACATCAGACATTAAAACATATGTAGTTCTTTAAAAACTGATCTGTAATATAACTGGGCATAGACCATATCAGTATGATTCCTGTCTTCTAAGTGAATGTTTTATTTGGACTTCTTCCTCTCTTCAGGTTTTGCTCTTCCTGTATTTTTCTTTCTATCATCTTTAGCAAAAGATTGGTAGTGAAAGGAGTTGCACCTGATTACCTTGATTAACACATCAAGAGATCTGGAAAATCTGGTTGCTGGTCTCCAAATAGACCTGACCATGGGAATATACAACAGGCTACTGTGGTGCAGTGGTCTCTTGCTCCAGGGCCTTATTTATTACAGCACTTGCTACTAGCATTAGTCACTTCTGTTTGGGCACTGTGGTTTTCTGCTTCCTTCCAATAACACTACTTGATTTAAAAAAAAAAATTACAGAAATATAGTTTCACAAAGACTTCTGTGATTAGAATTACTGTCTGGAATTTTTAAAAGCACACAGCAAAGAAGCAAATTTAAGAAGCTTGAAAAGTTTAAAAGCAAGAACTGTTTCTTTATAAGGGAAGCCTACAAACTGTTAGGTTCATATTTTTTGCCCTTTAAAATGTCATATTTAGTATACTGCAAAACAGTTTAAGCAAAGCACAAGCTAAGGTAGAAAAAGCTTGTTATTCTGTGACATTTTCAGGACCGTAAAGTAAGAATGGCAGCAAATTTGTTTTCAGGAATCTGTGGTTCATTCAGCAAAATTAATTCCAATACAAAATTGTTCCTATCAAGGGTGACATGGATTCTTTTATGATGCTCCAGATTTCTGGTAGTTTGTTTGCATTCCCTCTACTTGTGTCATTCTGAGAAAAGAGAATAGTCGTAAGACATTACAGTTGAAAGCTTGAGATTCTTGTGTAAAGGCTGATGTGTGTGGTCTCCTAGCTCTGCATCCTAGAAGGTGTGGTTTATTCCTCCATGTGGGGCAGATAGAATTGTAACTTTTTGCAATGGAAATGTTAGTTTTGAGACAGATGGGATTTGAGCTGGAACTTGAGGACCTAGATAGATAAATGGGACCTAGATAAAATGATCTAGGCATTTATGTTGGCTCCTATAAAAACATCCTCTGTCAAGTTAAGTAGATAAGATATTCTATGTTGTTTTAAAGAAGTCTTTTACAAAGAAGATAATGTGTGTGTGTGTGTGTGTGTGTGTGTGTGTGTGTGTGTGTGTGGTGGAGGAAGGGTACAGAAGAACATGTAGGTTTACATGAGATACAGCTCCCTGGAGGATCTTCCTTAAGGCACTTGGAACTAAGTTTGAAGGCAGTGACCACAAATTCTTTCATCAAGACTTGTCAATCCAGCTGGGCTCTGCGGTCACACCTACTCTTATCTTAGAAGGTGAATTCTGTGATTGCCTCCATTTAATGCTGACCAAACAGGTTCCAAAAGATCTAGTTACATCTTTAGGTCTCATATCACTAAGGTTGGGGTGTCCATTCATGACCTCTGTTCATGTTCTATATGCCATGCTTCCCTTTGTGGGTTCTTTATGTAAAAAATAAAGAAACTGAGTTGTCTGAAACCCTCTTTGGAGGAGACAGTCTGGTACAGTAGTTAAGAATAAGGATTCTGGAGTCAGAATGTTTGGGTTTTGCATCATCCGTAAACTGAGATGATACAAAAATATCTACCCAACAAAGCTGTTTCCAGAATTTAAGAAACTATCCTTGTAAGAGTGCTGTGTGATAGAGCCCAGGACCAAAATATATCAAAGCATGTACATATTAAATGGAACTAAGTCCCAGATTGGTTGACTAAAGGAAGGTGTAATGATGGAATCCTGTGTGCTTCCAACGGACCACCAATTTGGAAAACAAAATTTAGAAATCAATCTGTGAGATCCTGAGAGAACCAGACCATTGACATAATATGATCTCCAAGTTCAGCCTGTGTGAGGATTAACCAGCAACCAAAGTAGGCAATATTACTGGGGCCACCACATTTTTGGGAAAGAAGGGTAAATTATGTCCCTCAGCAGTCAGTTCAAGCCTAAGTCTAACGTAGTAGATTTGAACAAAATTACCTTTGTTGTGCTCTAATAAAAATAAACAGAGGCTGGTTGCGGTGGCTCACGCCTGTAATCTCAGTACTTTGGGAGGCCGAGGTGGGCGGATCATGAGGTCAGGAGATCGAGACCATCTTGGCTAAAACGGTAAAACACCGTCTCTACTAAAAATACAAAAAATTTCCAGGCATGGTGGCATGTGCCTGTAGTCCCAGCTACTTAGGCTGAGGCAGGAGAATCGCTAGAACCCAGGAGGTGGAGGTTGCAGTGAGCCGAGATTGCACCACTGCACTCCAGCCTGGGCGACAGAGCGAGACTCTGTCTCAACAAACAAACAAACAAGCAAAAAAACAGAGTGTGGAGATTGAAGATATCATCAGCCAGCACTATATACCTGATTTTTTTTTTAAATGGCAGGGTCTTAACTCTGTCACCCAGGCTGGAGTATAGTGGTGTGATCATAGCTCACTGTAACCTGGAACTCCTAGGTTCGAGTGATACTCCTGTCTCAGTCTCCTGAGTAGCTGGGACTACAGGAGCGTGCCACTAAGCCTGGCTAATTTTTAAATTCTTTTGGTAGAGATAGGATTTCACTGTGTTGTCCAGGCGGGTCTTGAACTCCTAGCTTCAAGCAATCCTCTCGCCTTGGCTTCCCAAAGTGTTGGGATTACAGGTGTGAGCCACTGCATCTGGCCTGATTTCTTTTTTAATAATACTGCTGACAAACACTGCTTCATAGGAACTCCTGTCAGTGTGGGGGAAGCAGTGCTATTTTTCTTCTTCAAGAAGTTTCAGGGGGCTTCTCATAGGCTTGCCTTCAGGAGCGTCCCTACTCTATGCCTCTCTGCCTGTTTCTCATCAGCTAAATGGTATAACCTCTAAGAGGTGTGAATGATGGTGAATTTCATCTCTTCCTGAAAGGTGCCATGAAAACATGCAAGGCTATTTCTCTCTGCCATTGTTTCTGTCTGTCTCTCAGCAGGATGAGGTCATGACAGAATGGCACGTTTATCTTGGATTTCCTTGTTTGGCAAGCAGCCTGGATATCTCTGGGTTGAATGTCTCTGGGTATCTCACAGACGTCAATGGGCTGAAGGAGATGTTGGCTCTTGCACTAATTCTTTCAGGAGCCCAGGTGGTAGTGGGGAGGGCCAAGGAGAAGAGGGAACAGGTTTATACTTGTCATGTGACTCCCCTCTTAACTGGAGCTTCCTTTACCTTTCCAGGTTCCTACAGCGTGGAGAGGCAGCCTAATATAATGCAAAGTACAGAGACTTTATGTCTAAATAGAGCTGGGTTCAAGTCTCAACTCTGTCCATTTTAAGGTTTTTCTCCTATATACTCCTCAAACCCCCTGTACTTATTCTTCACTGATGTTTTTCACATCTTACATTGCATCTCTCTCTCTCTTTTTCTGCATTTGTCTGTAAGGTTCAGATATGTGGGGACCACATCTTTTCATAGCTATTACATTGTTAAAGAGCACTTTCTGGAGCTTGACATGTGGAGCTTCAAACACTAGCTATGTGATATTGGGTAAGCTATCTAGCCTCTTGCCTGCCTTGGATGGTGTTGTAAGGATTAGAGATAGATACATGTTGGATCTCTGGCACCAAGACCAGCACGGATGGATGCTCAAGAGACGTTGCTCTCCCTACCTCAAGCTTGGTACCAGTGCCTCAGTGTCTGCTGACCCCACCAGTATGCCCGGATGTATCTGTTGGCTGCAAGACATTGTAGCCCCAGGCCTGTGGCCTGCTTGGGCGGGCAGGCAGCCTGTTGGCTCAAGGAGTCCTTGTACCATTCTTCAGTCCTTCGAACGTCTTATTCTCAGATGTTCTTCTGAGAGGACATGCCTGCAAAAAGTATAGGCTTTATCTTTGGAATCTCTTGTTTCAGTCTACCCCCAAGAAATTGACAGTAGCCTTTAAAAAGTAACTCTTAAAAGTTATTTCAAAAGTAATTATAGTTCTTTGTTAATTAAGGGGGAAAAAAAAATCTCCTATAGTCTATCATTTGCATATCCACTGTTTGCTTTGGTATACATCCTTCCAGGTTTTTCTGTGTGCATGCACTATAGTAACAGTTGTTTTCTTTTAGCCAATGGTGGAATATTCTGCATTTTACTTTTGTATCTATGGAAGGGATTTTCAGAGTCCATGAATAATATTGGTGTGATTTATGGAATTTTATTTATTTTATTTTATTTTATTTTATTTTAATTTTATTTAATTTTATTTTGAGATGGAGTTTTGCTCTGTCGCCCAGGCTGGAGTACAGTGGCTGGCACACTCCCTGCTCACTGTTAACCTCCACCTCCCAGGTTCAAGTGATTCTCCTGCCTCAGCTTCCTGAGTAGCTGGGACTATAGGCACGCACCACCATGCCCAGCTAATTTTTATATTTTCAGTGGAGACAGGGTTTCACCGTGTTGGCAAGGCTGGTCACGAACTCGTACCTCAGGTGATCCTCCCACCTTGGCCTCCCAAAGTCTGGGATTACAGGTGTGAGCCACCATGCCTGGCCTGATTTACGGAATTTTAAAAGGTTCCAAATCCTTTGTTAGAATGAGGCCAGTTAGAAATAATGAAAAGTGGCTAATCCATGGAAAATCATAAGCCTCTAGTAGTTCTGAACTTGAAGAAGCACAGTAAAGTTACATTGTGTATGCATTGGCTCACCCACATCCTACGACATGAGTTTAGAGAGAGAGTGGGACAGAAGGAAAGAGAAGACAGATTACACACTGCTGCAATCCAGTTGCCCTGGAGTGAGAGTGAGATGAGATGAAAGTGCATTTTTCTTTCTGCTCATCTTGGTCCCCAGGAGACCCTCAAATTGTGACCACCTTGTCATGGCACAATGTGGCGCCTAGATGGAAACCAGCTATCTTCTCATCTATCTGTTCCAAAGTGGGAGGGAAAACTGGGTGTGCTGGTTTTATTAAGAGATAGCATGTCTAAAAATGGCACAGCAAACTTAATATGCAGTTAGGAGATTTTCAGGGGCATTGTTTCGACATGATTTTTGCTTTTCCTTGGTGACTTTAAAACCTAACTCCCTTATTTAGACAGTCTGGCTTATGCTTATAAAGCAACATTTCCTCTCTCCCTTCTTCTTACTTTTCCTTCCACATTGAGCTTCTAGTTTGTGCTGGCACTGTGGGATGTAGTAATACATAAGTACGTGGCCTTTGTCCTAAATAACTTAGGTTCAGCTTTAGAAAGAAATCTGAAAATGGCTTCTCATAATACCGGCAGAATGAAGGAAATTTATTAAAAGAGAGGACAGCCATTTTATCAGGAAAGTGCAGAGGAAGAAACACATAGTTCTAGTCAAGGGATTTCATGACATGGGATTACAGAGAAGGGTGTTCCCTGAGCTGAATTTTTAAAGATAGGATCAAATTCTGATAGGCAGAAAGAAAGGGTGGGAAGTGGGCATTCTCAAGGGGAAAAAAGATCTTATGGAAACTTTAAAGCCTGAGACATTTGAGGGAATAGAGTTTGAGAAGCGAGTCTGAGATGAGACAGGAAAAGCCCACAGGCAGTAAAAAATGCCAGTGGCTGAGTGCAGTGTAGCTTCCACTGAACTCTTTGGATGTTTATGCTTATTTGAACACTGTTGGAATATTCCTGATTTGTTTTATGAAAGGATGTCTCTCACTGAGGATATTGACTCAGGGACGTTTCCTTTTTCAGTCAGGATGGCCTCCATCAGACCAATATTGTTCTCAGGACTTTTTGTTTTGTTTTGTTATCTTGGATAAACAGAGAGAGGCTGATTCATTTTTCTAGAAAAACAGGATGCACTAAAATACTGCAAGTGACAATGAAACAGACATGCTCACGTACAATAATATTTATAAAGGGACCAAACAATATGTGTAGCAGACACCTCTATGGTGTGGCTGTTCCCCCTCCTCCCTCTCACTTGCCTTGAGTCCTTGGCCAAGTGGCTTGTTTCTTTGGATCTGTTTCCTCAGATATCAAATGGGACCAATAATACCAACTGATCATGCATGTCTCAAGGAATTGATGAGTATTAAGTGCTGGAAATAGCACTGGACACGTAGTAAGTAGCCATTCCAATAAAGCTTAATTATTTGTGCATGGGGTACAAATGATTTATTTATAATTGGAGCAATATATATTCACAGTGATTTATTTATTTATTTATTTATTTATTTATTTTTTTATATTTTTATTTTTTTAAAGACGGGGTTTCACCATGTTGGTCAGGCTGGTCTTGAACTCCCGACCTCAGGTGATCCACTCGCCTTGGCCTCCAAAGTGCTTGGATTACAGGTGTGAGCCACCATGCCCGGCCTATTCACAATGATTTAATAAAAACCTTTGTATTATGGAAATATTTAAATATCCATAAGAGAACAGTATGATAATTTCCCACATACCTACCATCCCTCCACTTCAGCATCCACATTCTGCCATTCTTATTTGTTGATCCCCTCCCTCTTTTAGAAATGTTTTAAATTTGTAATAGTTAACACGACATAAATTATTTTAAAGCAAATTCTAGAAATCATATAATTTTTTGTTTAGAGAGCTTATAAGAATCTGATAAATCAGTGGCCAAAGAAAAAAATCCTTATAAAAAATGGTAGAAAGCAGTGTTTTGAATGCAATTTTCAGAGCTGAATTATAGGTATTTCTGCACTAAATTAGGACATGTCTGCAAAAAGAGTGGATTTTGAAAGTTCACAATATTGTGTATTTCATTTAGGGAGTATGCCACATGCTAGTCTGCACATAAATTAGCACTTAGGTGCATATGCAAAGCATTTTTTTCTAATGGGAGATTTAAAACATACCTCAATACTAGTAAAGTAGTATAATGTACCCTGCTGTAACCATCACCTAAGCTATCGTTCTTTTATTTTTGGAGATGGAGTTTCACTCTTGTCGCCCAGGCTGGAGTGCAATGGCATAATCTCAGCTCATTGCAACCTTTACCTTCCAGGTTCAAGCGATTCTCTGGCCTCAGCCTCCCAAGTAGCTGGGACTACAGGCGCATGCCACTGTGCCCAGCTAATTTTTGTATTATCAATAGAGACGAGGTTTCACCTTGTCATGTTGGCCAGGTTGGTCTCGAACTTCTGACCTCAAGTGATCCACCCACCTTGGCTTCCCAAAGTGCTAGGATTACAGGTGTGAGCCACCGTGCCTGGCCTAAGCTATCGTTCTGATGCCTCCTTTTGAAAGATGTTCATGTGTTTATGACCGAACTCAATGGCCCACGCCTGTACAAAAGATTTATTCATAATTAGAGCAATATATATTCACAATGATATTTTAAAAAACTTTGTATTATGGAAATATTCATATTGGCTATAGCTTTGGCCTCCCAAAGTGCTGGAATTATAAGCATGAACCACCATGCCCGGCCGAAAAGAAACACTTATTCATCAATGCTATTGCCTTTGAAAAGTGCAATCATGTATTGCTTGACATAGATATGTTCTGAGAAGCACATCATTAGATGTTTTCATCATTGTGTGAACATCACAGAATGTATAGTCTACTACACATCTAGGCTATATGCATAGCCTGTTGCTCCTAAGCTATAAAACTGTACAATACGTTACTGTACTGAGTACTACAGGGAGTTATAACACAATGGTAAGTATTTGTGTATCTAAACATAGAGGAAGGTAATGTGTTGTGCCATGACATTTCCATGGCTACGATGTCGCCAGGCAATGGGAATTATTTAGCTCCATTATGATCTTAGGGGCTCACTGTCGAATGTACCATTTGTTGTTGACCCAAAAGTCGTGCTGCGCATGACTGTGTGTCAGTAATAGCTCTCAGAAGAACTGATTTTCCCAGATGAAATATAAGTAAAATCTGATGTTTGAAAGCAGTTCAAACAAGACCCCTCAAAAGACATTTAAGCAAGAACATGTTTGGACGCCAGTACTGAAGTGTTAGTCATGGGTAAGGAAGTTATGTATTTTCTCTTCTTTCTTTTTTCCATGCATCTTTCTCTTTCTCTCTCTCATTTTTGTTTATCTGTATTTTACATTTTTTTTTTCACCATGAGTGTGGATTTTCTTTCATCATGAGCATGGATTATTTGATTGTTAAAAAAGTAACAAAAGGGCCGGGCGCGGTGGCTCAAGCCTGTAATCCCAGCACTTTGGGAGGCCGAGGCGGGTGGATCACGAGGTCAAGAGATCGAGACCATCCTGGTCAACATGGTGAAACCCCGTCTCTACTAATACAAAAAATTAGCTGGGCACGGTGGCGCGTGCCTGTAATCCCAGCTACTCAGGAGGCTGAGGCAGGAGAATTGCCTGAACCCAGGAGGCGGAGATTGCGGTGAGCCGAGATCGCGCCATTGCGCTCCAGCCTGGGTAACGAGCGAAACTCCGTCTCAAAAAAAAAAAAAAAAGTAACAAAAGGCCAGCTGGGCGCAGCATCTCACACCTGTAATCCCAGCACTTTTTTTTCTGCACCTCCTCGCCACCCCCACTCAATCCCAGACTTTGAAAGGTCGAGGCAAGCAGATCCCTTGAGACCAGGAGTTCAAGACCAGCCTAGGCAACATTTCTACAGAAAAATTTAAAAATTAGCTGGGTATGGTGGTATGCGCCTGTAGTTTCAACTACTTGAAAGGCTGAGGTGGGAGGATCACTTGAACTCAGGGAGGCTCGAGGGTGCAGTGAGTCGCGATTGTGCCACTGCACTCCAGCCTGGGCAACAGAGTGAGACTCTGTCTCAAAAAAAAAAAAGTAACCAAAGAATATAAGTTAGTAAATCAAAGAAGACTTGCAGGGAGTGGAGATTGGCTGTCTTGAGATGAGTATGTCAGGGGGAGACAGACAATGTTTCTGAACTACCAAGCTGTTACCCTTCATCTTGCTGCTTGTCTTCAGCTCTCTCCTTTGTCCCTGGCTCTTGCCTCTGCATTCTCATTACTGATGGTGGGGAGTGATGCTCACCTTCATGACATCCTATCATTAGGCCAAGAGAGAGGATAATTGTCCATAGTCCCTAGGCTAGTCCCCTAAGCTATGTTAGGCTTTCATACATGATTCTGTCTGATCCTATGCCTTCACATTTCCTGATCTGCCTTCTGAGATTGCCCAGGTTTTAAGAGGTCGGTGTTGGGAAAGGGTGGGAGATGGTGGAGGCTGGGAGACAATACACTAACAGCATGTAGTCCCTTCTCTTATGATTCTGAAAGCATAAAAATGCCTCTCTGTTCAGCCTACCCACCTGCACTTTGGAAGAAGAGCTATTGGATATTTCAGAATGGTTTTCAGACCAGCATTGGAATCGTGGTCTGTTCTAAAGTTAACAATGATGGAAATAATTTTGTTTTAGAGGACTCTAGACGGGCTTTTGTAAAGCAAGCAAGTAAAGGAACAAAACATTAAAAATTGTGTAGAAAGAGATGTTTTGAAGGATCAGTGGTGGAGTGTGAGTGGAGAGACATGGGGAAGGAGTTAAGAAGAGATGATGCCCATGGTTAAAGAAACCGTTTATACAGACTTGGTGAGTGTGGAAACTCTGATCTCTCATATAACAAATGCTGAGAAGAACTATTTTCCTATTTTCCATGCTAACTGTTAATTTACTCATCACACTGAATATCCTGCTGGTGGAGAAATTCAATGTCACAGCCTCATATCCTCCTACATAGGAAATACTCAGCGACCCAAGATATTAGAATCTCTTTTATGGCATTTCTCTGAAAAGATAATAGTATTACTTAATTGGCAGGCAACAGGGGTTTTTAAATGGTGTTCATTTGAGCACCACTTACTGTGTACTCGCAAGTACAAAGAACAGGAAAATTAATTACAAATGATGCCTTTCTCTTAAGGGTCCTAGGTTTCCAGTGCAAAATAAAAGTGATCCAACTGCCAAGGTATGTATTGGTAGGTGGAGTTTTGTTTTGTTTTGTTTTCCCTTCTATAATGGATTAAGTTAATCCATGAGAACATTTACCCAATGCCCATTGTAACAAAATGATGTGAATTGACCAGATTTCATTCAGTACAAAATGAATGTACCTCAAACTTGGTCTTTAATGTGGATTTTGAGCTACTATCAGGCCACAGTTCAGGTTTGGCAAGGATATGTCCCAAAAAAGCATTCCTGTTTGATTATTTGGTATTGAATTATCAGAATTTCTGGTCTAGAATGCAGTCCAGGTGGTAACCTCTCCAATATGAGTGTCTTCCTAAGGTGGGTCCTGAGATGGGTTGGAGAATCCAGGGTTCTAAACCAGTCTCTTGCCCCTGACTCCATATGGGACATGGGATGAGTTGCACAGTTTTTATAATTTGTTAAGTGGGAATAGTAATGTCTGATGTGATTGAGGATTAAATGCAAGTCTGGCAATAATGTAAATAGAATTGTTTTTGAAATTAAACTGAAATGCAAACTTTTGATTGAGCATAGTAATCAGTCAGTGAACAAACATATTTGTGAGCTATGGAATTAGCCATAAATGTCAAGGAAGCTAGACAAAAGGGGAATGACATTTCCAGTAAGTTAGCAAACACTCTGGAGCTGTGTCATTAACTGTTAAACCATGTAGTCTGGGTAAGTGTCGTTAGCCACTTTGCCACAACGCCCCTCCTCATATCCTGTACTCCGTTCAAATTCAGTCCTTTCATTGTTCAGACTCATCTCGTCTTGGCCATTCTGCCCCTCAAAATATGGTTTTCCCATTTCCCCCTTTTGAAACGTTGAGTAATCAAAACTTAGACCAAATGTCAGCTCTTTCATATCGTCATCTCTGATTACTCCGGTTGGATTGATCCCACTCTGGCATATGTTGGGGACGGGCAAACTTTCTGAAAAAGGCCATATCATCTTTTGGCTTTGCCAGACACATGGTCTCTGTTGCTTCCACTCAACTGTGCCTTTGTAATATGAAAGCATCTATAGACAATACATGGATGAGTGGGTGTGGCCATATTCCAATAAAACTTTATTCACAGAAACAGATTGCCAGCTAGACTTGGCCTGCAAGCGGTAGTAAGCTGACCCCTGGCATATGTCATTGTCTTGCTAGGTAGCTTTTTTGGTTCTGTGTACATTTTGCCTTAAACTGCATGTTAGTAGCCTTCTTTTTTAAAAAAATGTTTTAAAAAACCTTTATTATTATTCTTATTTTTAAAGACGAGGTCTCGCTGTCACCTGGGCTGGAGTACAGTGGTGCAATCATAGCTTACTGCAGCCTCAAACTCCTAGGCTCAAGCTATGTTCCCACCTCAGCCTCCCCAGTAGCTGGGATCACAGGCATGCACCACCATGCCCAGCTAATTAAAAAAAAATTTTTTTTTTATACAGATGAGCTCTCAGTACACTGCCCAAGCTGGTCTCAAACTCCTGACTTTAAGTGATCCTCCCACCTTGGCCTCCCAAAGTGTTGGGATTACAGGTGTGAGCCACTGTGCCTGGTCAGTAAGGCTTACTTATGAACAGCAGTGGCCAGGCCACTTTCTTCTTTTGAGTCCCCTGGATGTTGTATAAATAGGAGAATGTTCAGTTGATGTTTGACAAATGAGTGAACAGTGAATGAATGGTGGCTGCTTTCAGGAGTTGGCAACCCTGCTGTCCTTCTGGATGGCTGAGCTCATCCAGCATTCTGGCGTCCTGCCTCCTTTCCCTGGCCTGCCCTGCTAGAAAAAGAGGAGAGAAGGCGTCTTTTCTCTGTCTTCCTCAGCCACCCTTCCACTACTTTGAGCAACTACTATTTACAACTCAAAGAATTCTTTATTTATACTGTGTGAGAGACTGTTTACCCATGTTGAACTAACATTAAGTTTCTTTAAATCTGCTATTAAAACGAAGAGTGGCCGTTTGTAACTTTAAGAGCATAGCAGCTGGGTTCATGATGTAAGTGAACATAGACACCCTTAAAATTATTTCCTGAGGCTCTGGGAATGGGATTTTCTTAGTTTATTTGTTACAAGGGAGTATTTTGTAAACTGGTAGAGGAAAATAGTATGAAACAAAATCAAACCAAAACATTATTACATTTTAAAATCATTTTGCAACACTGAGCAGGTATGAATTTGGTACTTTGCTTGCAATTGAAAAACTGGAAAGTTAAAAATTAGATATGAATATTATGATTTTCAATTTTTAGAAGAGGTATATTATATTATCTAATGGCAGTTTGCATTTGATATTAGAAAGAATAGCATCTCAAGGGAAAACAAAATTATCAGTTCCAGATAATGTTAAACATTCCTTTTTTTCTTAGGATAAACTCACTACTGGCTACTTTTCTTCTGCCTGAGCCCTTCATTGTAAAAGCGAACTAATGTTGCCCTCTGAATTCTGTTGGGGAAAATGACACAGACCCCCTGCGAATGAAGAATTGCTTTTAATTTCACTGGAAGTGAGGCAGAGGAGGACCTTGGAAAAGGAAGGTTATTATTTCCTCTGTGGAAACGTTTATCTTTGTTTTCTAGGTGACTGGTAAAAACAATAGTTTGCTGTGGAGTTTTAGTAATCAAAGGAGAGGAAATAGCATGTGAGTGACTGCAACTGGTTGGTGGGGACAACTCTGGCTGTTTTGAAGGTGAAACTTACCAAAATCACATTAACTATCTCTTAGTGCAAAGGTTGGCAAACATTTTCTGTAAAGGGCTACAGGTAAATATTTTAGACTTCATGGGCCATACAGTCCCTGTTGCAACTATTCAGCTCTGCTGTTGTGGTGTGAAAGCAGCCATAGACAGTATTAGAAACAAATGGGTGTAGCTGTGTTCCAATACAACTGTATTTATTGACACAAAAATTCGAATTTTCAAATGTCACAAATAGTTTAATTTGTTACAATTATTTAAAAATGTAAAAACCATTCTTGGATTGCCTGTTGTACAGAAACAGATAGTGGATAGGATTTGGGTGCAGGCCATAGTTTGCTGACCCTATCCTGGTGAATTGGCGCAATTAATTTATTAGGTGGGAGGGTGTAGTGGACAGCACATTGCACATTCTGTACCTTTTAGTAGGTAATCTGATTATGATTAGGTAACCCAAATTTGGGAAGAAAATCCCCTGGTGGGGTTTGGATGGCTCTTGAGGAGTCCAGTGTTCTTGTCCTTGCCTTGCTAGTGTAAAGCTGAATAGCACTTTGGACCTTGGTTGACCACCTAGTACATAATGAGGTTGGACTAGAGGACTTCTTATGCTTATTATTATTATTTTGGTCTTTTGTTTTTTCCTTTTTGTGGAGAATGGGATCTCGCTCTATTGCCCAGGCAGGTCTCGAACTCCTGGGCTCAAGCTATCCTCCTGCCTTGCCTCCCTTAGAGCTGGGATTACAGGCGTGAGCCGCCACACCCAGCAGACTAGAGGACTTCTAAGGCTTCATGTAGAGCTTAACATTTTAATCAATCAATCAATTAATTAATTAACTAGTTTTTTTGAGACGAGGTCTCACTTTGTTACCCAGGCAGGAGGGCAGTGGTGTGATCAGGGCTCACTGCAACCTCTACCTTCAAGACTCCAGCGATCTTCCCACCTCAGCCTCCTGAGTGGCTGGGACTATAGACGCATGCCTCATTAATTTTTGTATTATTACTATTTTTTTTTTTTTTTTTGTAGAGACAGGGTTTCTCCATGTTGCCCAGGCTGGTCTCAAACTCCTGAGCTCAAGCTATCCTCCTGGCTTAGCCTCCCAAAGTGCTCAGATTCTAGCACGTGAGCCACCTGGCTGATCTTAACATTTTAGACCCTTTATCACTTGTTTTTTGGTTCTTTTTCTGATGATAATTGTTGCAGTTTATCTTTTAAAAATTATTTAGGCTGGGCACAGTGGCTCACGCCTGTAATCCTAGCACTTTGGGAGGCCAAGGCGGCTGGATCACTTGAGGTTAGGAGTTCAAAATCAGCCTGGCCAATATGGTGAAACCCTGTCTCTACTGAAAATGCAAAAAAATTAGCCTGGTGTGATGATGCGTGCCAGTATGTACTCAGCTACTCGGGAGGCTGAGTCAGGAGAATGGTTTGAACCTGGGAGGTGGAGGTTGCAGTGGGCTGAGTTCACGCCACTGCGCTCCAGCCTGGGCGACAGAGCAAGACTCCATCTAAAAAAAAAAAAAATTATTTAGATATTTGTTGAGAAACTAATATGTGCTAACTGTGCAAGCTCTGGTGATGGTGGTTGTGTGTGTGTGTGTGAAATGGATGGTAGGGAAGTTACAATACAAAAATGTGTCAGTATTCCAAATAAAGTTTTGTTCTATTTTGCACAGTCTTTCTTGAAGTTATAAAAACAATATAATGGGCAATTAGGCATTTACAACTTTTTTTTTCTTATTTTTTTTTTATGCTGTCACTCTCAGGATAACACTCATTAAAAATAATAAAATCATATGAATAATTATACTCAGAATTCAGCAATATCAGATATTGTTTTTTGCAGTTGCTTTAGTTATTCATTTATTTATTAATTCATGTAGCAAGCATTTCTTGAGTACCTACCACATGCCAGGCACTGGCTTAGGCCTTGGAGACTAAACTGTTTGCCCTCATGAAACTTGCATTCTAATGGAATCTCCTATTGAAGATGCTGGGTAGGTGGTTTTATTTGTACTTTTGAGAAGAGGTGTACTTATTCATTACTTATTTTTCTTTTTTTGTTTCAGTTATCTCTTGGGAAATCTCTGAGTAATGTTTTTGAATTACCAGAGGAAATTTTACAGTCACACAGGTCTTTGTTGACTTTTGCAGTCTCCTAAAGTTGTTAATCATTGAAAGGAACTCTGATTCCTCACTGACAAAAAATGAATTCAATCATTTTAATTAATAAGTAATTTGGAAAGTACTTCAATCAAGTGAAAACTTTAGGGAAGATCAATTCAATAAGTTCTTTAGAAAATCACTATGTTACCGGGCTCCGTGGCTCACGCCTCTAATCCCAGCACTTTCTGGGAGGCCAAGGCAGGTAGATCATGAGGTCAGCAGTTCAAGACCAGCCTGGTCAACATGGTGAAACCCCGTGTCTACTAAAAATACAAAAATTAGCCTGGTATGGTGGCAGGTGCTTGTAATCCCAGCTACTTGGGAGGCTGAGGCAGGAGAATCGCTTGAAACCAGAAAGCGGAGGTTGCAGTGAGCCGAGATGGTGCCATTGCACTCCAGTCTGGGCAACAAGAGTGAAACTCCGTCTCAAAAAAAAAAAAAGGCCTGGCGTGGTGGCTCACCCCTGTAATCCTAGCACTTTGGGAGGTGGAGGTGGGTGGATCACGAGGTCCGGAGTTCGAGACCAGCCTGGGCAACACAGTGAAATCCTGTCTCTACTAAAATACAAAAAATTAGCTGGGTGTGGTGGCAGACACCTGTAATCCCAGCTACTTGGGAGGCTGACGTGGGAGAATTTCTTGAACCCCGGAGGCAGAGCTTGCAGTGAGCTGAGATTGTGCCACTGTTCTCCAGCCTGGGCAAAGGAGCAAGACTCCATCTCCAAAAAAAAAAAAAGAAAAATCACCATGTAAAATTCTCAAAGGACACTGACGTTAACTGGTGCTATCAGCCTTCTAAGCAACATTAGTGGATTTATATTTGTGTTATACATTTCTCTTCATAAAAAAGATTTCACATGCATTTATTCAATGAATACTACAAAAAGATGAATATTTCAAAAAGTAAAAGCAACTGGAAATAGTAGTATCTGTTAAAACTCTCTGATGGCTTTGCCTTGATATCATGAATTTAATCTGTTTTTATGAGGGAGGCATTGTTGGGCTTTACAAACAAAAAAAGATACCATTGTAATAATAGTATTATAACTGTAACCAGTAGTCCAACAATAGCAAAAGCATTCACTCTGTGTCACTCCCCTCTTGCCACTCCTGGCTTTGCTCTACCTCTAGTCAGAGTGGATGCCTTGCAGTTCTTTTGAATAAAGCTAAGACTGACCTCAGATCTTTCACACATGCATTTGCTGCTCTTCGGGATCTCTTCCTTCTCTGACTTTGCCATCTAGTTAATTCCTGGTAAGTCTCACCTTAAGAGGTCCTGTCTTTATGGAAGCTTTCCCCGATTTTTCTAGGGATTGAAGTTTCCCCTGTTAGCCTCCTTACTTCTTCTGAGCAACTGTAATTGTTTATGTCATTATCTGACAATAAGCTGGATGAAGGCGGAGTCTGTATTATCCATCCCTCTATTCTCAGCACTTGGTTTGAATGAGCGTATAAGTGGTATTTCTACCCTCGCCTCACAAAAGAAGCTTTATCAATATAAGCTATTATTCGTGTCATTTAGTGACAAATACTGATATTTCCTTACCCCATAGTTCTGTGTGTCTTTTGTAGACCTCAGTGTTTCATAATCATAACAAAAATACCATAACCTAGGAGCCTTAGGAAATAACAAACATTTGCTTCTCACAGTTCTGGTGGCTAGGAAGTACAAGATCAAGGTACCAGCAGATCTAGTGTCTTGTGAGGGCCTATTCCTCATAGATCATGCCTTCTACCCGAGTCATCATACGGTAGAAGGGATAAACAAGCTCTCTCTGGCCTCTTTCATGAGGGCCTTAATCCCATTCCATGAGGGCTCTGCCCTCACGATCTAATTACCTTCCAAAGGCCCCATGTTGGGGGTTTATATTTCAGCATACTAATTTGATGAGGGCACACCATAGCAGTATGCCACCAATGACAATACCTGTCTGTCTTTATACCTGTGTTCTCTTGTTTCCCCAGTATCTCAGTGGTATTAGGACATTAGATTTAGGAGAGGACTACAGAATGTTAACTAGTGTTAAGAAAGCAGCTTCATGGGCTTGAGGGAGTCTGTAACTCAGGACCACATTTTAGTGACTAGAGAAAATGTCTCAGCAACTGTATGGTGATAAGTCTCTAGTCTAAATCTCTAGCACAAATCTTTCTTTTGATTGCTGGATACCCTGTTCTTTTGCCCATTAGACACATCTACTTGCATGTGCCACAGTCACCTCAAAGACAACATGTCCAAAGCAAATTCATTATCTCACTCTCAAGCTTGCTACTTCTCCATTGTTATGGAACTCAGTAACCGCGTTGCTCAAACTGCTACCTCACTCATTATTTCTGCCTCACCTATCACAACCAGTCCTTCTCCAAGTTCTCTCAGTCCCACCTCATACATTTTCCTCCATAGCCTGCTCCCTTCTCTATGTTTTCTAGTCTAGGTCACCATTATCCTTTGTTTGTGCTCCTGCAATAGTTTTCTAACTGGTCTCCCACCTAGTTAGATGTTCTAACTTTCCTCTGATCCACTCCCATGCTGTGGCCAAAGTGATTTTCTAAAAAGACAGATGTCTTAATTGTGCGTGTGCTTTGAAACTTCTCGTTTGGCACTTAGGATAAAGTTCAAATGCCTTAACTTACGAGAGGACCTGTGACCAGGCCTCCACTCTCGAACCATATTGATGATCTTTTTTATTTTTGAGATGGAGTCTTGCTCTGTCACCCAGGCTAGAATGCAGTGGCACAATCTTGGCTCACTGCAACCTCTGCCTACCGGGTTCAAGCGATTTCCCTGCCTCAACCTCCTGAGAGCTGAGACTACAGGCATGTGCCACCACACCTGGCTAATTATTTGTATTTTAGTAGAGATGGGGTTTCACCATGTTGGCCAGGATGGTCTCAAACTCCTCACCTCATAATCTGCCTGCCTCAGCCTCCCAAAGTGCTGGGATTACAGGCGCCCAGCCCATATTGATGATCTTACAGTTTCACCTACATATTGTGCTGTCTCCAGCCTCTGGACCTTCAGTGCTGCTCCTTCTATCTGAATTACTTGTTTTCTCATTTTCTCAGTCAGTGATCCTTCCCTTCTTCAGTGTGCAGTCTTGAAAGCTTATCCAGAAATCTCACTACGCTGAAATCCAAGGTATAAGGTGACTGTGAACTTCAGCACCTCAAGCCTTCCATTGACATTTCCCCCTCTTTGCTCCATGGGTGAGAATGCAGAGCTTATGGCTTCAGCTTCTGTGTGCTTTCTCTGTGCATGATTTTTCCTGGCACCCGTCCTCCCACCTGCTTTTGGCCTGCCAGTGTGTCTGAGCAGACTGGAGGAGGGTATGAGGAAGGGCCAGCACTGCTTCGGCAGGAAGGCGGCACACGGAAGGCCAGCAGCCTTGGGCTGGCCTGACATCTGCCCCTCACATACCCTACAGAGAAACGCTGAGCAGCTGGTCAGCATGTGGGCTGGGAGGAATGGGGATGGGCTAGGGGACTAGGGATTAAGGCAGCCCCTGTAGCAGCAACTGTGACTCAGGGAGCACCTGGCCCTCCTGGAAGTCCCAGGGCTCTTTCTTGGACCTCCTTCCTTCACTTCCTGCATTTTCTACATTGTAGCTAAAAGTTGAGATAGAATCCTAAGAGGAAAACCTGGCCCTGCTAACATTGATTTCCTGAGATCAGCTTCCTTTTTAGCTAAGGAGCTTCTCCGGATGATGAGTAGAGATGGAAGCCAAGTCACATGCCCTTAAAGTCCTGTGCAAGCCCCTTCCTGGGATGTGTGCATGCAGTGAGCTGTGAGGGGGCAGCCCTATCGTAGGGAATTCGGCCTCAGCCATTGTCTGGCAGTGTTGGCAGTGTGATTTTAGGGAAGTTATTTAACTTCTAGTTCTCAGTTCCTTAGTCTATAAAGTTGGGATAATGCTTATCTTACAGGGTTGGAGCATGAAATAAGTATTAGGAGAATCAAAAGCAAAAATGCTTTGCATATTATGAAATATGAAAATATTTTGCATATATTACTACTTATAGTATTATTACTACTATTTATGGAGTTTAAATAATTTCTGGCTGGGTGCAGTGGCTCATGCCTATAATCCCAGCACTTTGGGAGGCCTAGACGGGCGGATCATGAGTTTAGGAGTAAGATACCAGCCTGGCCAACATGGTGAAACCCCGTCTCTACTAAAAATATAAAAATTAGCTGGACGTGGTGGTGTGTACCCATAATCCCAACTACTCGGGAGGCTGAGGCAGGAGAATTGCTTGAACCTGGGAAGCGGAGGTTGCAGTGAGCTGAGATCACGCCACTGCACTCTAGCCTGGGTGGCAGAGCAAGACTCTGTCTCCAAAAACAAAAATGAAAACAAAAATGACGTCTTTTGAATATAATGTCATGAACTCAGTCTTTCTAGTTATCTGTATGTATCATGAATACAACATAAAATCTATAACCGTGGCAAAATACTATCGCTGAGCTTAGATGTGGCAAATGTGTTCCTGACTAAGATCTGTACAGCTTCAGATGCTTTTTTTTTTTTATGCCACTTACATAGCACCAGTAAAGGATTATTTTTTCATTGACATTATCTTATATTCCAATCATTATTAGGAGAAAATGTCAGTTGATTTTCTGCATTACTAAGGACATGAACAAAGAAAACTGTGTAACACAAAACTTTCTGTGTGGAATAGAGAAATTTAATCACTCTCATGATTTCATCAGCAGGGCAGTTCACAGCTTAGGGCACGCCAATTCGCTGTACCACTTCAGAGTTAACCAAAGAAAGAAATGTAATGGGGGATGGAGAATGTAATTAGAGTGGAGTACAGGGGGAAAAAACCTTTATAACTAAATTATTAGCATTATTATGAAGAAACTGTCTTTTGAATTGTTTCTAAGCTAAAGAAATCATAAAGCAGTGTTTTTATGTGACTATGTAATTCCCCTTGTATTTGAGGTTAATATGCTGCAAATCTTCATAAATCTTCATTAAGATGTCAAAATTCCTTGTGAAGCCTGTCTTCATTTGCATTCCCTTGTACAGTTATTAACAAAGACCCTTTATGTCTCTGCCCAGCTTGATTTCAGTCATGAACTCCATTTTCCCATTATTATTTCATAGAATCTGGTTCCGTGATTGAACTTAGTAAATCATTTCTTGAGGACCTGGTGGGAAGCCAGAGAATGATAGTGAGGGAGACAGTTTATGAGCCCAGGGTGGGTGGAGACCCTGTTTCCTCAAAGCAAGACTTATTATTAACTTTAGAATCTCCTCTTATCAGATCTTAAAAATTCTTGACCAAAGTTAATAGTTTTTGAAGTTTGCAAATAGATTTCTACACTCGAAACTTCGAGTAGAAAGAAGACTGGTTATTTATTTATTTATCTTTGGCTTTAAAATTAGGCTTTTCTGGCTGGGCACGGTGGCTCATGCCTGTAACCTGAGCACTTTGGCAGGCCAAGGCAGGCATATCATGAGGTCAGGAGTTTGAGAACAGCCTGGCCAACATGGTGAAATCCTGTCTCTAATAAAAATTCAAAAATTAGCCAGGCCTGGTGGTGGACACCTGTAATTCCAACTGCTCAGGAGGCTGAGGCAAGAGAATTGCTTGAAACCAGAAGGCAGCCTGGACAATAGAGCAAGACACTGTCTCAAAAAAAAAAAAAAAAAGGGTTTGGTGGCCACTTAAAAGTTGTGTCAGGGCAACGATCAACACTGGAGTCTCAGTTCCTATTGAGATTTTGTGCTCTCTACCTTTCAGTCTGTGAGACGGAATCAGAAAGTCCACAAGTATTTAGAGCCTGTGACTGCTGGGATTTCAGGGTTGCTCAGGGCCCAGAGTGAAAAGAATGCTGCTGCTGAAAATACCTTCCCATCTTGGGTTGCCTTTGTTCACATCACTTTGCTTATTCTTAAATCCAAATCCTCAGCTCACTCCAAAATAGTCGCTAGC
This sequence comes from Aotus nancymaae, assembly GCF_030222135.1. Lineage (NCBI taxonomy): Eukaryota > Metazoa > Chordata > Mammalia > Primates > Aotidae > Aotus > Aotus nancymaae. The sequence continues at coordinate 43,082,685 of NW_026988431.1, read as the reverse complement.
AAAAATACATGTGAATACTCATTCAAGAATATGCAGGATATTAAAATATCCTCTTACATCATGACTCTGTAGATGGAAAATTCTACCTGAACTTTGCCTTTGGTTTTCTTGACATTTCCTCTTAGTCCTACATTGATACATTTTTTTCCTGTAGGGGAAAATTTATTGTTTCCTCATTTTCTCCCAGCATTATTTGAGTATCTGCAAATGTATATTGATAGTTTTTCTAGTGGGGCCTGGTTTGTGGTTGTTAATGGTAAATGTTAAAGTTAGACATAGTCCAGGCTTAAAAGGAGTTTAAAATCTGATAGAAATAAGATCTTCCACAGCCACTAGTGTAGTAAAATCTCTGTAGGTAAATGGAACTTCAAGCATAGTTGTACCCCATCTCTCACATCTTGCTCATGTTGAATTCCTTCTGTTCTGAGGCAGCCACTCCCTCTGTACCATATGATTACATGGCTGCTTACTTGCTATACTGCCTTTAGCATTGTTGGTTGGGTGTTTCAAACCTGCACATCTTATTTCTCAAGTAGTCTGGAGGATCCTTAAAAGGTAGCCAAAGAACAGAATCATGTAATATTTTAAAAAGTAAAAAGTAATTTTTTTCATATTCTAGGTCAGTGTAGCTTTGTTTACAAGGACTTTATATGGTGAAGAATTGGAGGATGTGTTAGTTTTGGGTTTTTAGGCTGGTTGTTAACTAGAGAAGTATTAGGAAAGTTCCCAAGGGGATTGAACTTGTAGTTTCAAGAAAAGGAGAAATGGTCATGCCTAGTCATTTTTGGGTGCTTTTTTTGAAATGCATCCACTTGGCTGGTGTGGTGGCTCACACCTATAATCCCAGCATTTTGGGAGGCCAAGGCAGGCGGATCACTTGAGGTCAGGAGTTGCAGATCAGCCTGGCCAACACGGTGAAGCACCCTTTCTACTAAAAATACAAAAATTAGCCAGGCATGGAGGGCACGCACCTGTGGTCCCAGTTACTCAGGAGGCTGAAGCACTATTATTGCTTGAACCTGGGAAGCGGTGGTTGCAGTCAGCTGAGATGGCACCATTGCACTCCAGTCTGGGCAACAGAGCAAGACTCTGTCTCAAAAAATATATATACAAAAAATTATGAAATATGCATCTACCTCTTAAAATTGATACATTTTTGAATTTGGAAATGTTGAATAATTAGAAACTGAGCATAGATCTGTGTTTTGCTAAGATAATGTGATTGGGAGGGTGGTCAAAATAGTCATTAATTTTGTTCACAAATTTAAACAGAGCTTGCTTGACAGGGGCAGTTTCTCTCTGTTCCATGCAGTGTCATTTGAAGTGGCTTGACTGGGGGATAGGGGATTAATTTTCAAGGTGGCTCACCCAAATGACTAGCAAGTGGGTGTTCACTGTCAGCCAGGCAACAGTTTCTTTCCAAGTGGGTCTCTCTACAAAATGCTTGAGCTGGCTGTGTGCAGTGGCTCACACCTGTAATCCTAGCACTTTGGGAGGCTAAGGCAGGTGGATCATGAGGTCAGGAGTTCAAGACCAGTCTGGCCAACATAGTGAAACTCCGTCTCTACCAAAAAAAAAAAAAAAAAAAAAAAATTAGCCGGATGTGGTGGTGTGCGTCTGTAATCCCAGCTACTCGGGAGTCTGAGGCAGGAGAATCGCGTGAACCTGGGAGGTGGAGGTTGCAGTGAGCCAAGATTGTACCATTGCACTGCAGCCACGGTGACAGTGCGAGACTCCGTCTTAAAAAAAAAAAGAAAAAAGTGCTTGAGCACTTACGGCATGGTGGCTGGGTTCCAAGAGTGAGTACAGGATGGAAAGTAGGAGCCATGAGTTGGTCCTGGAAACTGGTACAGCATCATATTTACCATATTCTGTTGGCCAAGCAGTTGATAATGTGAATTTTAAATAGGAAATTTCACGACTCCTAGAAAGACTTTATTTGAATTTCATTTAATATATCAAATGAGTACCCCAGGGTGGTATTGCCTTGAGGAAGGTGTCTTATTTCCACTAATGAATAAAGGAAGGTGCGAAGCCCGTGAGGTGCACCTAATGCTTATTATCAAGTTTGTTTTACTCTTCCCCTTCAGGTGAGTGGAGTGAGTGTCAAGAACAGAGGACTGAGGTCCAGGCTTGAGCTGCTTGGAGGGCCTGAGAAGAGTTAGGGAAGGAAGTGGTCAGGCTCCTCTTTTCCCTTTTGGCCCTGTGTCTTTATAAACTAATACTTCATAGTGTTTACTATGTACCAGGCACTTTACATATATTAACGCACTTATATTCCCACTGGGGACTATATTCCTGGTAGAATCTTAATTAAAGCTACTGCTACTGATTCTTAATAATGACATTACTTGAAGAAATTAATATTAATAATAAAACCTTGCCTCATTGAAACACAGTTGTGTCAGCTTGTGTATCCCTTGGTGTTCAGAAAGGATTGGTTCCAGGACCTCGGAAGATACAAAAATTTGAGGATGCTCAAGTCCTTTATATAAAATGTCACCATATTTGCATAAAGCTTACATACATCCTCTGATACGTTAAATCGTCTCTAGATTTACTTATTATAATAGCTGATAAAATGTAAATGCTGTATAAATAGTTGTTATACTATATTATTGTATTGGTTTTATTTGTATTCATTTTTACAAATTGTTGTACTGTTGTTATTTATTTTGAATTTTCAGGCCAATGTTGGTTGAATCCCAGGATGTGAAACAGGTGAAGATGGAGGGCCCATTGTATACCTTGTTGCTATTTAAATATATCGCTAACCCTTGGAATTTTGATGTTTTTGAACACATACCTTAATGGCCCCTCCTTTGTATTATTGTAGTTTCTCTTAACACTAAAGTAGATATTATTGTGTTGGTGTTTTTTACTTTTAAGTTTAAAAAATTTTTGATTTAATGATACTCTTGAGGATTTTAGTTTGGGATATTACCACACTGTCAGAGTTGGCAGGTTCTTCACTTGATTAAGTCTTATTTGCACTTAACACCGTTTAAGTAGTTTGAGACTGGTTATAACGAGCATTGGTAAAGGACCGTGTCCTCTTTTCAGCTGAGGTCAGTTGGCAACAGCTATACACTGCTTCTTTATTTTGGAAAGGTTTTGCTTGGGCAAAGACTTACTCTTTTAACCAAATCCTGCTTTTCATCTGTTTTTGATGGCAACAGACCGTATTTCCCAGCCATTTGCAAACAGTGCCTGTCTGGCGGGATTTCCTGGACACAGAGCCCTTGACAACCATTACTGGCCAGCTTTTGAACTTCAGTGTTTAACCTGGTTATTTGCTCTGTGTTTTCTGCCATGGGCCATGGGAACCAATAAGCTTATCCTTTTGAGACTAGCAGAAGGTCCAAGAATAATCCATTTGCTAATTGGACCCATTGTTTTCCCCAGCCTGTTAACTTTGATGAACCAGATCTCCCTTCTAATATCCAGCTATTAATCTACAAGTCAGTACTATGCAGAGTGATAATTTCTAACCGAGGTTCCTGTGGTAGACGTTGGCCATTGCCATTTTGGAGTCCTTCCTTATAGATTGACATATTCCAAATATGTCAGTGGAGTAGTGTCATTAAAAATTGACTGGCCATGGCTGGGCGCAGTGGCTCACGCCTGTAATCCCAGCACTTTGGGAGGCCAAGGTGGGCAGATCACCTGAGGTCAGGAGTTTGAGACTGGCCTGGCCAACATGGGGAAACCCCATCTCTATTTAAAAACAAAAGAAAAAGAAAAAGAAAAAAAAATTGGCTGGTCAATGAAAGATAATTTGATAGTGTAAATGTCATTAAAATTTTCTTATGTACAAATAATAATTTAAAAATCCATGTATATACTTATGTACTTATGAGTAATAAGTACTTTTTTATATTTATATACTTATATACTTATGAGTAATAAGGCTATAATTTTTTCACTCTAAAAAAATAAGCAAATGATAAAACATTCATGCTCTTTGACCCAGTAGTACAGATTCTGGGACTCTAGCCTAAAGAAATAACTCAAAACATTGAGAAAAGCTTATGCTTACAGATGTCTATTGAAGCATTATTTGTAATGAAAAAAGAAAAATATAAATATCTAACAGTAATGATTGGTTAATTATCATGTTGATGAAAGTTTTTAACAGCGTGTGAATATTGTTATGATGTTAAATGAAAAAAAATGACTCCTGTAATCCTAGCACTTTGAGAGGCCGAGGTGGGTGGATCACCTGAGGTCAGGAGTTCAAGACCAGCCTGGCCATCATGGAGAAACCCCATCTTTAAAATAAATAAATAAATAAATAAAGAGAAAAGAAAAAAGAAAGAAAAGAAATGGAATATAACATTTTCCACAATATGGTCACAGCCATGAAAACACATGCATTAGAAAAAAGATATACACTGGCCAGGCATGATGGTGTAATCCTAGCAATTTGGGAGACCAAGGTGGGCGGATTACATGGCTTGTAATCCTAGCAATTTGGGAGACCAAGGTGGGTGGATCATCTGAGGTTGGGAGTTTGAGACCAGCCTGACCAACATGGTGAAACCCCATCTCTACTAAAAATACAGAAATTGGCCAGGTGTGGTGGTGGGTGCCTGTAATCCCACCTACTTAGGAGGCTGAGGCAGGAGAATTGCTTGAACCTGGGAGACTGATGTTGCAGTGAGCAGAGATCATGTCATTGCACTCCAGCCTGGGTGACAGGCTGAAGAGCGAGACTGTCAAAAAAAGAAGAGAAGAGGAAAGGAGAAAGGGAGGGAGGAAGGAAGGGAAGGAAAAGAAAGAAAAGACAAGACATAAACGTACTGGAAGGAAATAAAACTTTTTTTTTTTTTTTTTTTCCGTTTTGAGACGGAGTTTTGCTCTTGTTACCCAGGCTGGAGTGCAATGGCGCGATCTCGGCTCACTGCAACCTCTGCCTCCTGGGTTCAGGCAATTCTCCTGCTGAGCCTCCTGAGTAGCTGGGATTACAGGCATGCACCACCATGCCCAGCTAATTTTTTGTATTTTTCGTAGAGACGGGGTTTCACCATGTTGACCAGGATGGTCTCGATCTCTTGACCTCGTGATCCACCCGCCTCGGCTTCCCAAAGTGCTCGGATTACAAGCGTGAACCACCGCGCCTGGCCCTAACATCTTTTTCAAAGAAACACTTGACTCTTTTATTGTTTGGGTAGTAAAATACAGAAAGTTTCTTATCTCCCAGTTTCAGAATGCAGTTCTGGTGTGGTTAAAATACTCCCATGCAAACTGATCACATTTGCCGTGTTTTCTCTTCTGTAGAGGGACATTGACATGTTCACCAGAAGGAAGCCCCTTCACACAGTAGTTGCTTGGCACAAAGATCCTGGACTTTCCTTAGGTTGAGGGAGTCTGAGATTTTATTTAGGCAGGTAAATTATGTAATTAAAAAACTTCTGAACTAATGAAAGAGGGCTGAGAAAGGGGATTGTGATCTGTGTTCAAGACCTTCAAACCATCTCATTTGGAACATCAGCTGCCACCACTGAGGCACCTGGGGTGAACTCATTTGCTGCCACTCATTGACCATCGCCAGAATGAGGCCTCCAAAGGGGGAACAAGGCTCTTTAATAATGGACAACTGGGGAGGTCCACTGGCTAGCACCCAGAAAATACAATGCTCAGGCCCAAACCACAATCTCTTTTCTTTGTGGAGTGAATGGAGGTGGTCCATGAGATACATGTGATCCTAATGCTTCTTGCTGTCACTTAGGAATGTGGCACAGTAAAGCAGAAATTAACAAATAAGTTAGATTAGATGATCTCTAAGGTTTTCTTCTTCTTCTTTTTCTTTTTTCCATTTCTTCTTTTTTTCACATCCTAGATGTGTATGGAATGATGCATGCATTTTTGTCTCCTAGGAACAAGCTCTGTTATCATAATGCAAGTGAAGAAAAAGAAGCTTTGATTTAAAAAGGTGGATTTGATAACAGCTTTTCAGAAGCACAGCCTTTCTGATGAGTGATAAATGTTTATAGATTACTGGATACTATTAATAACAAAACCATTTTTTCAGTGGGGTGACCCAGCTCTGAAGATAGCTGTAAATCAGGTAGGCTACCTGAGGGCTTTGTGTAATACAAGCAGCTCAAGGAACACAGGAGTTCTGTTTGGAAGAGTTACTTGCATATATGGTAGTAGAAGCTGGTAGATTTATGGTACTGAAAACAATAACTAGACTAGTACTAGAAATATCCGGGAGGTATTTTGGTTAAGCATTAAAGAATTCTGATATTTTAATCATCAGTACTCCATTACACAAAATTTGTTGGAAATGGGGCAAGCTGATCTACATTTTGAACATTTTTGCAAGACTGGAAAATGAGAATACTGGGTCTGCATTTGGAAATAAACTGTTAGTCCTTATGGAAGTCTGTTTCAATAAGCTTTTTCTCTCAAGGGCTCAAAAGTTAAATATAAAAATGCTAAGCTGGGAAGATTTGCTATTCATAAGTGTCACTAAAATGTCAAGACATTTATCAAAATTTTATGTATTTTTGTCTACTTTATCTAAACAAGTAAGCAAACTTCTTTTATATATGAAATTACACAGACAATATAGGCAAAACTGTCATGATGGCTCACCCCTTTCACCTTACTACTGAGTGGAACAGTTTTCCTCTTTTATTTTATTTTATTTTTTTTGAGACAGAGTCACCCTGTGCCCAGGCTAGAGTGCAATGGTGCAATCTCAGCTCACTGCAACCTCTCCCTCCCAGGTTCAAATGATTCTCATGCCTTAGCCTCCAGAGTGGCTGGGATTACAGGCGCCCACCAATTTTTGTATTTTTAGTAGAGATGAGGTTTCACCACGTTGGCCAGGCTGGTCTTGAACTGCTGACATCGTGATCCTCCCACCTCAGCCTCCTAAAATGCTGGGATTGCAGGTGTGAGCCACCACGCCCAGCTGCAGTTTTCCTTTTTTAGTTGAGTTTTATCTTCTTGAAGAAGTCTGGGAAGAAAGCCTGACAATTGAGAGGTAAAAGAAAACAAAAATATGGAAAATATACATTTATATAAATGTAGGTGTGAGAAATTCAGCTTTATGGTACAAAGGAAGTAGCTAAAACCAGATGTTACTTTTCTTGAATGGAAGCCTGGTTTCAGATGCTATAATGACTGTCAAACTGCTTTTCTTGCTCTTGTAGCTCAGAGTTTGAATCACATTCCTTCAGTGAGAAGGGAATGCCTCCCCCATTCTTTCTCTCTCTCTCTCTCTCTCTCTCTCTCAATTTGCAGTCAACTTCTCCAGCTGTGACTGGATTTAAGAATGCTCATCTCCAGGTAGTGAGCTGGCCCAGGTCAGCCAGTAGGAGACCAGAGCCCATGGTCACCATTGCGGATGGTCAGCTGCTTGTCAAGCAGAAGACAACCTGTGCAACAGAGCACACAAGGATGGGGAACCTCACAGCCTGCATTTATGTAGAAAGTAATGTCTTACTCTGCACAGAGCTCGAGGAGGAATTCTTGAACTCAACTGGAGTTAACTCTTTTTTTTTTTTTAGACAGAATCTTGCTTTGTCAACAGGCTGGAGTGCAGTGGTACAATCTTGGCTCACTGTAATCTTCGCCTCCCAAGTTCAAGCAATTCACCTGTCTCAGCCTCCCAAGTAGCTGGGACTATAGATACACACCACCACACCCAGCAAATTTTTGTATTTTTAGTAGAGATGGGATTTCACCATGTTGGCCAGGATGATCTCAATCTCTTGACCTTGTGATCCACCCGCCTTGGCCTTGAAAAGTGCTGGGTTACAGGTGTGAGCCACTGCACCCAGCCAACTGGACTTAATTCTTTAAAATATTTATTTTCCTTTAATTTTTGATTTAGATGCTTAAGAATCTGGTGTCCTCTTTTTTCTTTCATGGGACACTAAAAAGAGGATTAAAGAAAATTTCAAGAATGCTTCGCTTGAGTGCCAGTCAGACTTGGGTCCAAATTCCTACTCTTACTTATGAGCTATGCAGCTTCAGGCAACTCTTTTAAACTTTTGAGTCTCAGTTTCCTCATTTATAAAATGGGGATAATTATTTTTCCAGGATTACTGTATTAAACGAGATAATGATACAAGTAAAATTCTTGATGTTCTATAGGCAACCAACAGCTGGATGGTTGCAGGTACTAATTCGTAGCCTCGAGAAGGTGTTCTCAGTTGTATTCTTGACTTTGTCATTCTTCTGTGACCTTTGCACTGATTTTTGATATGCTGCTAAGAGACAGGTAATGTGAAGGATCTATTGGGAGGGTCCGCCTTTATGGCTGTTCTGGTGCATTGTAGGTCAAACACCAACACCTACGTTAGACCCTGTCACATATTCAGGGACCTTCATGTTCACCTGAGATTGACCAACAACACTTAACTGAAGGCATGCACTTAACTTGAGTACAGATGCTACTTGTTGAAACAGATACAGAAAATCTGTGTCTACAATCCCATTTATAGAGGGGAGGAGCTTATTTCTTTTAAAAAATAATCATTCCATAGAGATTTGCAATAGGATTAATTTTCAAAGGTTGACCTCTCTGTGCGTTTAAAATATGATTCAAACAAACCAAACAAAAAAGGATTCACACACTTTCAGTAGCACAAAGTAAAGTGCGCTTGTGTCCAAGGTTGGACTCTGCTTTTCTTCCAAGCATCTTTCCTAGTCTCATCATTTACTAGTTTATATTTTAAACTTGGCTTCAGAATGCTTATGCTGATATTAATGAGTCTGTCTTTGAATGCTGTTTTAGTTTTTGTTTTTTACTTTAGCTGATTTTTTTGAGGCGGGATCTCACTCTGTCACCCAGGCTGGCGTGCAGTGGTGCAGTCACAGCTCACTGCAGCCTCACCCTCCCTTGAACTCAGGCGATCCTTCCACCCTAGCCTCTTGAGACGCTGGGACTACACCACCATGCCCAGCTAATTTTTCAATTTTTTTTTTTTTAAGAGATGGGGTTGCACCATGTTACATAGGCTGGTCTCAAATTCCTAGGCTCAAGCAATCCACACACCTTGGCATCCCAAAGTGCTGGGATTACAGGCTCCTAGCCTATTTTAGCTTTTCTCTCTTCTTTATAGTGGATCCTTAAGGCATAGAGAATTTTAGGAAGAGCATGGAATAGTAAAGTCATTGTTGTTGGCATGTGACAGAAGGAAAGTCACTGAGTCTTTTTGATCCTTGGCTTCCTTATCAATAAGATGCTAATATTGGCACTGTTTACCTGACAGTTATTGTGAAGCCCGATCATAATAGCTAACATTTATTAAACAATTATGTGTTCTAGGCACCATGCTAAGTGCTTTACATGCCTTAATAACTTTAATTTCAGGGTAACTTTATGGGGTAGATAATTGTGTCCTAATAATAATGGTAACTAGTATTTATTGAGGTTTTCTGTCAGGTTTTGTTCTAAGGTCTTTGTATGTCTTAGGTTTTGGTAGAAAATGAAGGCACCAAGAGATTAAGTAATTTGCCCAAGTTTATATAAGTAGAAAGTGTAGGGCTGGACACTTTTGTAATCCCAGCACTTTGGGAGGCTGGGGTGGGCAGATCATGAGGTCAGGAGTTCGAGACCAGCCTGGCCAACATAGTGAAACCCTGTCTCCACTAAAAATACAAAAATTAGCTGGGTGTGGTGGCATGCCCCTGTAGTCCCAGCTACTCTGGAGAATAAGGTGGGAGATTCACTTGTACCCAGGAGGGTGGAGGTTGCAGTGAGCAGAGACCGCCATGCCATTGCACTCCAGCCTGGGTGACAGTGAGACTCCGTCTCAAAAAAAAAAAAAAAAAAGCGTAGGAGCTATGATTGGAACATGATTTGATTCCAGATGTCTTAACCACTGTGCAATATCTCCACTGTACAGATAAAGAAACTGAGAAATAGAGAGAGGCTGAGTAGCTTAAGCAAAGTCACACAGCTAGGCAGATCTTACCTTAAAACAAGATTCACCACTGCCCACATCATTGTCTGTTATGCAACATGGCTTCAGTCCAAGATGATGGCATTCAGATATTGCTCTGAGTGCTCTTCATCCTCTGTCCTCACAGTCAGGAAAATGCATACTAGCAGTGGATTCACTAGAAGATCTGTTGCACTATGGCTGTTGCCTTGTGTATTCAGATCTACAGTTTCTCGTGTCCTGAGGTCAGCAAGCCACAGAGAAGTGGGCTCACCTTTTCTGAGCACTGATGGAGGAGCAGGTTACAGAGAGATTTCTCCGGGAAAGCTGTTGTGTCAGAGCTTGCTTGTGCCCAGCAGGGGAGTTAGAAATGCCAGGGCTAATTTCCTAGTGGAGAATGATTCAGAAGAAAAATGAATTCCTGAAGGCTATTGTGTTATCAGTGCCAGTTCTGAGCAAGCAGGGCAGGAATATGATGGCTTGTCTTTGGAAAACATCTGAACAACTTTCAGTTTCAGAACAGACTTCACTACTGCTCTTAGAACACTTATTGTCTTTTACTGTAATTTTTGTTATAACTGGAGGATAGAGCAAAATATGCCATTTGATTTTATGTGCAAAGAATTTTGGGTTCACTGAGCTAATAATGTCTCCCAAGACAATACCAGTTTATGGAGAACTTTGTTTCTGTTTGTTTGTTTGTTTTTGTTTTTGAGAGATGGAGTCTTGCTGTGTTGCCCAGGCTGGAGTGCAATGGTACAATCTCAGCTCACTGCAACCTCTGCCTCCCGGATTCAAGTGATTCTCCTGCCTCAGCTTCCCAAGTAGCTGGGATTACAGGTGCATGCCACCATGCCTGGCTAATTTTTGCGTTTTTAGTAGAGACTCAGTTTTGCCATGTTAGACAGGCTGGTCTTGAACTCCTGACTTCAGGTGATCTGCCTGCCTCGGCCTCCCAAAGTGCTGGGATTACAGGCATGAGCCACTGTGCCTAGCCCAATTTATGGAGAACTTTGAACCATAATGTGAATGTTGATTGGGAAGGAATTCTACTGCAGTCGATTTTGGAAACTTGAATCAAGAAGATGTAGGAAGGATTTTATTGTTTAAAAAATCTGATCACATTTTATGTAATAAAATGTCAAATATGCAAGGAGAGAGTAATAGTATAATGGCTTACCATATGCCCCTTACCTAAGTTTAAGAATTGTTAACATTTGCTGTATTTGTTTTGTATGTGCTTTAGTAATTTTCCAAGCAAATAAAATATATGATATTTTACTCCTAAATACTAAATGTCTCTAAAAAAGGACACTTTCCTACATGACAAAATTACCATTTTCATGTGTGACAAAATCAACAATAACTTTTTTCTTTTTTTTTTTGAACATTTTCAAACCTGAAAAAATGTTGAAAGAGAGTTACTCTTCATCTAGGTTCAATAATTGTTAACATTTTTCCAAAAGAAGTTATAGGCAATATGAGATTTTCCTTAAGTACTTTAGAATGCATTTCCTAAGAATAAGACATTCTCTTATACAATAACAAATACTATGATTACACCCAAGAAAATTAACCTTAGTACAATGATATAACCTAATATTTAGCCCTTATTCAAATTCCCCCCATTGTTCCAAAAATGTATTTTGTAGCTGTGTGTGTGTGTGTGTGTGTGTGTGTGTTTTCCCCAATGCAGGATCCAATCAGATTGACATGTTGCATTTAGTAATAATTATGTTTCTCCTGATTCAAAAAGTGTCCCCCCACTTACCATTATGTTTTTCATCTTTACCTTTTTTGAAAAAAAAATCTTTAGACCTCTATCACACATGATGGGTTCTTTATTATTAAATTAGGTTAAAATTTTTCACAAAACTGCAGCATAAATGATTTTGTGAATTTCTTATTGTATTTTATCAGGATAGAAGCAATAATTTCTTAAAATATTATCTAATATCTAATAGTTATTCAAATATTCCTCATGGTCTCAGATGTGTTTTTTTTACCTTGGCTTGCTCAAACCAAATATTGTACGCCATTTAAAAAAAGTGAAACAGAAAAATCAGCTACAGTCTTTTTTTGGGGAAGGAGTAACCCCTAAACCAGAATAAGTTCAGAGAGGCCCCATGACCACAGTCTTAATTTCTATTCCTTGTAAATGCTTCAGGGTAATTCTTAGCTCCTGCTGTAAGGAAACTACATCCCTTTGTCTTTTATACAAATTCCTTTAAAAAAAAAAAAGGAAGTAATTTCTCTTGATTCTTTAAAAAATGAAGTAGAATTTTTGTAGAACAATATACAAACCATAAACACCTTGATGAATCTTCAAAATTGAACACACCCACCTAAGCAGGTCTCTGACCCAAGAGATGGGATTTTCCCAGCTCCAAAAAGCGCCCCTTCCAGATTCCCCAAGGGTACCCACTCTCCTGACATCCAATGTCATGGGTTCGTTTGCCTTTTGAAAATTTCTTCCTTCCCTGAAAGAGGAAGCCCAAAGTAGAGAAGCCACAAGAAATATGTATATTTTAATTACTTATTTTGAAAGCCCACCTTCAAAGACATTTTAAATGATATACTGTATATATTTTCACACAAAATAATTCCCACAACAATGTTTTACATAATGGTTTCATTCAGTGGCTCCCCCTGCTTCCCTAGAATTGGGATTTCATCCAAAACACTGAAGGTTAAGTTATCAATGGAACTCAAAGAGCATTTTGTTTCCATTTGTATAAGTCATTTAATGTTTTTTAAGTCCACGCATATGTTAACAATGGAGGCAGTCAATTACAGGGGAGCTTAGCAAGGCATTCTTAGAGTTCCCTTCAGTGGTGAGCAGTGTCAAAGCGGAATCAGGAAAAGAGCAACTCTTTTCACTGAAGGAAATTATTTTAGTTAGTAATTCTCAAAAGGGTAATAAACAGTCAAATATTTCTGAAATCTCCTGGCTTTGGGACAAGTAATTACAATGAGCATGCAATTAAAAAAAAAAGAAAGAAAACTAAGATGAGGGCATGTACAATCAATTAAATTCAAGTAATTACATTATGAAGGCTTCATGACCAGTGTACAGTGCATTAACACTGTGGAAAAGAAAGCCAATAGCACAGTGTATGTGCTGGTCTTTCGAATATGAGGTTGATTTTCAAGGTCTTCTGGACTCTAGGTTGTGGGGCTCTGCCACTGGTAGTCGGTAACTTTCCAATGCGTTGAACTGGCAGGAGTGATGGTAGCATGCCTATTTGTGGTGTCTAGTGAAGCCTTCTTAAATCACTGGTATGCCCTGCCTAAATCAGATCACGTGGATCCTGCAGTCGGCATCTGGGTGATATTGTGATTGGTGCATAAGTGTAACTTGGCTCTGTGTGCCTGGAGGTTTTTTTTTTTTTTTTTTTTTTTTTTTTTTAGTGGGAATAGGAATCTACCATCTCTGGTGTGTTTTTCAATGTGGCATGCCCTAGTGACATTAGTGGAGAAGTGATTTGCTAAAGTTAGAAAGTGAGATTGAACAGCTGGGTTGAAAGCCTGTACTAGGTTCCCACCAGCTGTTTCAAAGGGATGGAGAGGAGCCACCCAGAGTGCTTTGCAGCAGCTGTGACCCCGAACCAAGGGAAGCTTTATTTCGAAAGCACACTAAGAATAGATACAGGCTCCTGATTTTAAAATACGGCAGAAGATTAAAAGCTTTCTGGGTATAAACAGTTCAGGTCACTTTTTAAAAACACAAGTTAGTTTCAAGCTATATGGAAATTTACATGTGTATTTTACATATGTGTATATATTTATACACATACACATATACTTGTATATATATTCTGATATATGCCAATTGATCTCTCTCTACTTTACATTAGCTCTACTTTGGATGAACTTTGTCACTGGGATGCTTTAGAATCAGGGCTTCATAGCATTGTACTTACATTTGCTCAGGGACTTCGCATAGAAACTGCCTTTTGGTTTTTTTAGTTCTGATTGGTTGGCTATAAAAATATTGCTGTAGTGTCAGAAGCACAATGTTTGTTCAGACAATGCTGTTGAATTGAATCTGAAGTCATGCTTGTAATAAATATCATAAATAGTATATTTTGCAACTTCTTAAAATGTATTCTATAGGATATTAATAATTAAGTGAAAAAAATTACACTTAAAATTAATTAGAGAAATGTGGGATTAAGCTAATTTAAATTTAGAACCTTTTATATGCCTATGTATTTTATAAATTTTAGGAGAGAAATACAACATTCAGTGTTTTCCATATTTATTTGATAGCAGAACCTTTTTCAGTGCAGGAGTGAGAGGGAATATCTTCCAGGAGTCATGTCTTAGAGAACAGACTTGAGGTTACCGTGCCCCATGACTGTGTCTCCTCACAGTCTGGTTGAGCCTGAAAGGTTTTGTTACCTGAGAGGTAGATTTTAGGTTGAAATACTAGATGCAATTGGCAGAATCAGAAGTGTCTTTCCCTCTGGTGAACTCATAATGACTTTGTATTCACTAGTCCTTTCCCTACCCCGCAATGTTTCTCACTTTAGGCAACATGTGATAATATTTGCACATTTTACTGCTCTCTTGTATTAATATCATATATATTATGTATCTGAGTATGCAAACATGAACTTTCTTCTCAAGTCATTTAAAATGACTGCAATTCCTAACCCAAAATGAAATGTTTCTTCTAATATAACTATTTTTCAGAATACATTGCAAAAATGTTTTTTGTAGCTGGGCTCAGTGGCTGACGCCTTTAATCCTAGCACTTTGTGAGGCTGAGATGGGCGGATCTCAGTGAATTTTTTTAAGTGAAAAAAATTATACTTAAAATGAATGAGATAAATGTGGGATTAAGCTAATTTAAATTTAGAACCTTCTATATACATATGTATTGTATAAATTTTAGGAGAGAAATACAACATTCAGTGTTTTCCATACTTATTTGATAACAGAACACCTGAGGTCAGGAGTTCAAGATCAGCCTGACCAACATGGAGAAACCCCATCTCTATTAAAAATACAAAATTAGCTGGGCGTTGTGGTGCATCCCTGTAATTCCAGCTACTCAGGAGATTGAGGCAGGAGAATCGCTTGAACCTGGGAGGCAGAGATTGCGGTGAGCTGAGTTCATGCCATTGCATTCCAGCCTGGGTAACAAGAGCGAAACTTCATCTCAAAACAAAGTTTTTGTGTAAATGTTAAAAACATAAGATATTATCATGAAAAGGTAGTTTCTTAGAAATTGGAATTCATCTCTACTACTCTTTTTATTTAGAAAAAATTTAGGAAAGATTAATTTGCATCTTGAATTTTAGTTAAGTATTACAACTATAGTCAATTATAAAAGCCGGTTACATAGCTTATTATAGAATGAACACATTTTATAAAACATTAACCCTATTTGAATATTTTCCCTAATTATTAAAATAATAAAAACTACAGGCAATATAATATCAAAAGCATTAGTAAAAACTGAAGGCAAGTTAGCTAAAGTTACTATCAGAGACTGGTTTCCGAAGGAACAGGTTTTGGCTTTCCAAGCAGCAGGGCCTTTAAAATCACAAACCCAGCTCTGGCTCAGGGTTCCAGCATTGCTCATGGCACATTCAGATGCTGCCTTTGCATCTCCAAATCTATATTCAGAGTCCTTTTACCTCTTTCTTTTAAGTTATAGTGGAGAGTTGGGGTTCTGCTTTGTATTTACTTTTTTTAAAGGATTATTTGTATTTCTTTCCTTCCTTTCTCCGTAACAACTACAGGATCACATGGACCTAATTTGTTTTATTGTCACCAGAGTCCCTTTTCTTGACAGGATATGCCTAATTAAAACCAGGCTGTTAAAAAAAAAAAAGGCTAAGTTTTGCAGGCAAATTGACATACTTCGTGACTCAAGGGTTTCAGGAGGAACAAGGAGGGTTGGTGGTGTGTTATTGAAGCAAGAGGAGGACCAAGCCTGCAGGAGATGTTGTTCCAGGATAGTCAGGCTATCAGCAGTGCTGACGGTCCATGGCCCCTTTTCCTTCCTTCCTAATGGCCCAAGTTATACACGTCAGCCTCATTGGGTTCACAAGGCAGTATTGTGTTATGGAAAAAGCCCTAGACCTTACAAGATTTGACTCTGCTCTGCCACATGGAAACTAAGAACCTTATTAAGTTGGTTAACTTTTCCCAAATCTGTTTCTATATCTTTTTTTTTCTTTGAGATGAAGTCTCACTCTTGTCACCCAGGCAAGAGTGCAATGGCGTGATCTTGGCTCACTGCAGCCTCCTCCTCCTGGGTTCAAGCGATTCTCCTGCCTCAGTCTCTTGAGTAGCTGGGATTTCAGGTGCCTGCCACCATGCCTGGCAAATTTTTGTATTTTTAGTGGAGATGGTGTTTAACCATGTTGACCAGGCTGATCTCGAACTCCTGACCTCAGGTGACCTGCCCGCCTCGGCCTCCCAGAGTGCTGGGATTACAGGTGTGAGCCACTGTGCCCCGCTTGTTTCTACATCTTAAAAATGGACATTAATAAACCTGTTATGTAATGATCAAGTAAAGAACAAATCTTCCTATATTTGTTTTATGAGTACTTACAGATAAAAACATATATGATGTGAATAAGATTCAATTGTTACATTTGATACTTAGAAACAAAGTGTTTGTTGAAGTAAACCCATTAAATATGTTCATTCATTCATTCCTTTAATGCAGTCACTTATTCTCTGAGTAGTTTTTTAATGTCTGCTGTGTGTCAGGCCTTCTGCACTTAGTCCATAGTTGGAGCTACTGAGAAGTTGAAAGCTTATTTAAAGTCTCCTTTCATTTTAACACCATAAAAAGAACGTCTCATGGAAAGGAAAAATCTAAATGTATCCTGTGAAGAAAATACCATTTCCTCTGGTAATTATGATGGTCTATATCCTGTTTAATTCCTTGCACGGGATTCCTCTCCAAGTCAATGAGAATTGCGTAAAAAGTCTGAAGGCAGGATGTGCCTCATATGAGAAGGAGCCTTGTGGCTGATCGTCAGACTAAATTGAAACCATTATTTGTTGTGAATATATAATTAACATGGGGGTTAAAAATGAAAAATACAGCTGCAAGAGTAGGTTTCTTCCTTTGATAAAAACAAAAAGTCAGGAGGGACAAGAAGAAAACAGTTACATGAGGCATGCATTCTCTTTCATAAGAACAATCAAAGATATTTTAGCCTAATCTTTCTTTCTAGATACAATAAATGCTTCTCCCTTCTGGATTAGGCAGATGACAGCAATAACAGTATTGCAGCTGGGAGTCTCGCAGGCTGACAGGTGCTGGATATAAGATGCCCCAGATTGCCCTGTGAAGTACAGGCAGTGTGCAGAATGATAGGCCCTGCTGGATCTGCCCAAGGAGAGGGCAGCCCCTGTGTCTGTTGACACCTCGTTTAGATTCTCCCGCTCACTCAAACAGCTGCCAGAGGCAGCCATAAAATATTGCTTAATTATAGAATTTCCCTTGATCCTCTTTATCCCTTCCTTCTATTGCATTTTTTCCCTTTTGTGCCTCTCTCTAGTTCAGAGCACCTTTAGGCTAAGCACTCATGGGAGTATTATGGTGGCGCCTTTTCCAACTCACAGTTAAGGGACAGACAAGATTTCACCCCTGCACTATAGCTGTGGAATTATTTTCAGAGACTGTAATTAGTAGGTATAGGCTCAAATGTGGAATGCAACATCATTTTTTAAGCAGGAAGTGGGTTCATTTTGGGAGGAGGATAGCTTTCTCATTTTTTTCTGATTAGAAAAATAATGCTTCCTGTGTACAAAAAGAACAAAGAAATGTAAAGATATGAACAATGCCTGCTTCCCCCTCATTCATACTTATTCTATTTACCAAAATGGGATTATGTTCACTCCCACACTATATTTTAGCAAATACAGATCTATGTCGTGTTCAGTCTTCCATTGTCTGAGTGTACCATAATTTGTTTAACCATTCTATCACCATACACTAAAGACAGAAACTGCAGTGGACATCCATGTGCATATATTCTGCATACTTGTATTGGTTTGGAATCATGTTTGTGATTTATAGGGATGTGAAATGAGATCATTTATTTCTGTAACATTAAGGAAATCTGAATTAACGCACTCAAGGGCTGGTTTGCTGGCTCTGCCTGCACCTGTCTTTCTGCTTAGTTTTTCTTACTGAGTGGCTTCCATTCCTCATGATTTCAGCTGGCTGCGGCAGCTCCAGCCATCATGTTTATATGTCAGGCTGGAGAAAAGATGGAAGGAGGGGAAGCAGAAAAGTATGTCTATTGCTTCCATTTAAAAACCTTTTCCAGAATCCCACACAGCACTTCTGTTCATTGTCTAGAACTTAGTCTTTTGGCCATACTTAGCACCTAAAAAGGGAGAGCAGATATTTCAAAGCAACCAACCATCTCCATCATTCCCATCTAATTGTTTTCTGGGAATAAAAGCTTTGTGGAAATGGACTTGCTGGATCAAAGCTTTTCCCAGGTTTTTGTTACACATTGATATACTGCTCTCCAGAAAGATGGTACCAAGTTAAGTCTAGTAATATGGGAGAATAACCCTCAGTAAGTTTTTAGGTTCTTTTGTGTGCATTTTATGGGCATTTTTAAACCTATTTTCCTGAAGCTATATTTTTTCTTTTGTTTATTAAATCATACATTCTATAAAGAGGGAGGTGGAAGTTTTACTATTTACATTTTTTTTTTTCAAAATCTGTGTCTGTACAAGTAGAACATTCATTCCAAGCACTGGAAGGATATTTAAATGTTATTCAAACAAATTTCCTCTACTTCTAAGAAGACTTCTTTGGGGGCTAACCAAAGTAAGGCAGCTGTCTTCTGTTTTGAAAAACTCCTTGTCAATTAAATAAAAGGCATAGTGTAAAAGTGGCTCTGCCCAAGTTAGTGTTTAGACAGAAATGTTTGGTTTACACCATGGTGTAACCATCAGCAGCTCCATAAATAGAGGAATCATCTGCCTGCTCTTCCCTCTTTTTGGGTGGGGTCTGTTTTCTCCTTCAGTGGAAGGACATTGGGGTCATCGTTATTGCTGAAATTTTATTACTTTAGATTTTATCAAAAAACTTCATGTCACCAGGTCTGAAGAAAAAAAAAAATCAAACGTTTTTCTTTCTACTCTCATGCATCACCCAACACAGCATTTTTGATTGCCTAGTAGACACCAACTGGGTGTCCTGTAATTCATTCAATTCCAACACTAGCTCCCTGGAGATAGTGTCAGATCTCACAGGCTAAGGGCTCAGTCCCACAAGACTGCCCCCGCTCCACCCCTTTAGATGCCAGTTGCAAGCTACAGGTCATGACCTGTGCATCTGACTAACTCCATCCTTGGATTTGATCCATTTGCTAGAATGACTCACATAACTCGGGGAGACACTTTACTTACCTTTACCCATTTATTAGAAAGAATATTACAAAGGATTCAGATGAACAGCCAGGCAGAAGAGACAAGCAGGACAAGGTACTTGGAGCTTCCTTGCCCTCTCTGGATGTGCCACCCTCCAGGGTGTGCACCTATCCAGAAGCTCTCCAAACCCTGTCCTTTCGGATTTTTATGGAGGCTTTATTACATAGGCATGATTGATTACATCATTGGTGATAAACTCATCCTTCAGCCCCTCTTGCCTTGCCTGAAGGTTGGGATGGGGGTGGGACTGAAAGTTCTAACCCTCCTGCCACGTGGTTGACTCCCCGCTGGCAAGCAGCCCCTTCTTAAGGATATCTAGGAGCCTACCAAGAGTCACCTCATTAGAACAAAAGATGTTCCTATCACCCAGGAAATTCTAGGGATTAGGAGCTCTGTGTCAGGAGTCGAGGTCAAAGACCAAATATTAAAACAAAAGATTCTCCTAGCACCTCTATCTACGAGGGTTATAGGAGCTCTAGATTGGCAATGGTGACAGAGATTTATTTCTTTTCTTTCTTTCTTTTTTTTTTTTTTTGAGACGGAGTTTCGCTCTTGTTACCCAGGCTGGAGTGCAATGGCGCGATCTCGGCTCACCGCAACCTCCGCCTCCTGGGTTCAGGCAATTCACCTGTCTCAGCCTCCTGAGTAGCTGGGATTACAGGCACGCGCCACCATGCCCAGCTAATTTTTTGTATTTTTAGTAGAGATGGGGTTTCACCATGTTGACCAGGATGGTCTCGATCTCTTGACCTCATGATCCACCCGCCTCGGCCTCCCAAAGTGCTGGGATTACAGGCGCGAGCCACCGTGCCCGGCCCGAGATTTATTTCTTAATATATCACAGTATCACACATGGTTTCCTGATTTGGTTATTCAGATTGGTTTATCTTAGCTTTTTTTCATCTTTCTTTATCTTGCAAATGTTGCAGAATATTCACTGCTCTTCAAAGTTAGAAAAGTGACCAAAGGATTACTATCACTGAGGGATCATTTAGAAACAAGTGATTCTTCTAGTGCTACTAACTTTAAAAAAAAAGCTGGTGAATCAGTAGATGACTGTGCCATATATATTCTTGTAACTTTGCTATAAATTTAAAGGTATATTGAAACAAAAAGTTATGTACGCACAAATAGATATTGATTTTATATGATAATTTTTATCTGCTACTTTTATGAAGAAGGATGGGGTTTGAATGGGGAAATAAGTTATAATTGAAACATACATATTTCTGTACTTTGTTAAATAAAAAAATCAAATCAATCATACATTTTTTATTAACATCCACTTGTGGGTACAAAGCTAACTTACTGTTTGGAGTTTACATAAACACACTTGTTTAAAACTGCAGCATTTTCTGGGCTAAATTTGTTTTCCCATTAGCTGAGGTCATAGAATCTTCAAAGCTTGCATTTCTGTACCTGGTATGTCCTGTTATATTTTAGAACTATTATCTCCTTGAAAGTGATTAAGAAATTAAATTAGATAAAAACTTCTTGGGCATTTCTTTGTTAGTAAAAATGGAAAGCCATTAGATATTCTTTTGCTAGCATTCAGTCTTACTGGCTTTTTACTTCAAGCTGAAGTCCCCTTTCTACTTTAAATGTGAGAGAAAGTCTTGTGCGGACATGAGATGCTCATTACCACCAAGGCAGTCGTTACCAACAAGGGCACTAAAGGAATTGACGCTTTGGCTGCCTCTCACACGGAATCCGAGAGTTGCTATTATTAGAATGCAAAAAAAAATTGGGGGGGGGTGTTGGTGGGTGGGGAAACCATGTCAAACTTGTGGTTAGCTAGCCCTTCTGTGTTTTAAGAATATTTTTATCTCTGGGTCAATTATTACTTAACTACTAAACTATATGAAATCAAGTATATCGGCCAGGTGTAGTGGCTCATGCCTATAATCCCAGCACTTTGGGAGGTCAAGCTGGGGGTATCGCCTGAGGCAGGAGTTCAAGACTGGCCTGGCCAACATAGTGAAACTCCATCTCTACTAAAAATACAAAAAAATTAGCTAGGTGTGGTGGCGCATGCTCGTGTATCTGTAGTTTTTGCAGTAAATTGATGTCTACCATTATTTCTCGTCATTTGCTTGTGTTCATTACACTATAATGTGTTCATTGATTTTTTTTTCCTTTTTTTTTTTGCATTTGAATTACTCAGATCCCTTTAAACAGTTTGGATAGATTTTCACAAGGGAAAGGAAGGGAACTGATATTTATAGAGTGTCATGTATATCTGGCACTGTGCTAGGTGCTTTACTTTTGTTACTTGATGAACTTCTCAAAACATCCTCATGTAATGGATGTTCTTATGCCCCTTTTACATTGGAGAAAACCAAGGCTTGGAGATGTTACTTATAGTAATCTCTTAACCAGTTAATGGCAGAAGCAGATCTCAAATCCACTATACCACTCTGCCTCATTTGGGTGATATTTTCTACTGAAGATGCCAAGAAATACATGTAAAGAACCATTGTAGACTGGGTTTGAAATGTGAACCATAAGCTACGTTTCCTGATGATAATTTTCAAGGTCCCCAGTAGTACTCTCTGCTTCCTCTGAAGCCTAACTTGGTCCCTTTTGATGCCTCAAATTTTATCTTCAATCCTCCAAATAATTTCTTGCAAAATGGGACCCTCACTCTGAAAAGCACCTCAAGTCTCTCTTGAGACACGGCTTCATGCCAGCCCCTTTCCCAGTTCAAGTTGTGTCATGCCTTTCAAACATGTGCAAAAAGAAAGTGTCTCTAATGGCCAGAGCCAGGGTGGCTCATCCTCTTCCCAGAACAGAAAAAAACACAACCAACAAAAAAGAATTAAATCTCTTCACATGAATAGAGGAGAAGCTAGCCTAACCCAAAAGAATTTTTGGTTTTAAAGAGGATTTGCCTTCTTTTTGGGGGCTAGTGACATTTAATTCATTTACCCCATTAGAAAGGAGGGAAGTGCAGTTTTAGCTTTGAGATATTTTACATTTGGAGTGGCTTTGGAGCAGCCAAGCACCGGCTTAATGTCCCATTTAAGAACAACTGGAAAAACAACATGTTAAAAACATGTGTTAGGCACAGAGAGCCTGGAAAAACAATTTTCAAAGTATTTTAGCACTTAGAGTAGCTTAGTGGGTGCTCTAAAAAACAAACTTCTTTTAAAGACTTATTGTGAGATTGAAGCTGATTCCCAGATGTTAGATACAGCTGATATGGGAAACATTTCTAACATGCAGCTTTTGAGATAGAGTATCAGGCTCTGGACCAAATTTATAATAACAAAAACAATAGAGTCTGTGCTGTTTACCACCATACTGCTCGTTGTTTTCTTTTCTTTTCTTTTTTCCTTTCTTTCCTTTCCTTTCCTTTCCCTCCCCTCCCCTCCCCTCCCCTCCCCTCCCCTCCCCTCCCCTCCCCTCCCCTCCCCTCCCCTCCCCTCCTCTCCCTTCCCTTCCCTTCCCTTCCTCTCCTCTGTCCTCTCTTCTCTTTTATTGAGACAGAGCCCTGCTCTGTCACCTAGGCTGGAGTACAACAATGACGTGATCTTGGCTCACTGCAATCCCCAATTCCCCAGTTCAAGCCATTCTCTTGCCTCAGCCTCTGAGATTACAGGCAACTGCCACCACACCTGGCTAATTTTTTTATATTTTTAGAAGATGGGATTTTGCCATGTTGTCCAGGCTGGTCTTGAACTCCTGACCTCAGGTGATCCTCCTGCCTTGGCCTCCTAAAGTGCTGGGATTACAGGTGTGAGCCACGGTACCTGGCCTATTGCTCATTGTTTTACTGCCATCATCTCCCCACTCATTTGACTGCCAGCTCCTTGAGGGCCTAAATATGGCAGGCAGTCATCACCATATGTGTGTTTAAGTGTCGTGAATTCAACACTGAATGCCTAGCAAATCCCAACATACATATTTGGGTGCAGCATATTCAGCACATGCAGAATACGGTGCTATTTCTACACTCAACATCCATATCACTTCATCTGGATCTTGAGTGTAGAAATAGCACCATATTCTAACTCTGGAAGAAACTGGCCACATTGGACTTACTGAAAGATAATGTAACATACACAAAGCCTAGTGGACTGTATTATTCAAAAGCTTTTCAGTGATAATTTCCACCATACTCCACATTCACCAAAACTCATTTTGAGGAGCAGAGCAAGGTGGCATGAGCATGTAGTCCCAGCCTTGGGAGGCTGAGGCAAGAGGATCACTTAAACCCAGGTGTTGGAGTATAGCCTGGGCAACATCTCTTCAAAACAAAAGAAAACTAAGTTTGGAACTGAATCCCTATGGAAGACGTACCCTGCTGTAAATACCTGTCTAATGAAAAAATGGATGAATACATTCCACTTCCTATTGATAATTCTAGATTTCACCATTCATAAAGCACATCTTTTCATCTTTTCTCTACTTCTGATTCTTATCCCATGTTTTTGCTTGTGAGAAAAGAGAAAAGTGGAATAAAGACTCTACCAAGTACATATTTTATACTTGACATCTGGAAATAATATCATGAAATAGACTCGTGCATTGTTATGCAGTTCCAACACCAGAAACTTAAGGTGATTTACACATCTTTTATTTATTTTATTTTATTATCTTTTTTTGAGACAGGGTTTTGCTCTGTCGCCCACGCTGGAGTGCAGTGGTGTGATCACAGCTTACTGCAGCTTCGACCTCCCAGGCTGAAGTAATCTTCCACTTCAGCCTCCCAAGAAGCTGGGACCACAGGCATATACCACCACGCCTAACTAATATTTTGATTTTTTTGTACAGATGAGGACTAGCTATGTAGCCCAAGCTGGCCTTGAACTCCTAAGCCCAAGCAATCCTCCTGCCTCAGCCTCCCAGAGTGCTAGGATTACAGGTGTGAGCCACTGTGCTCAGACTATACGATTTTTTAATAGCGTTATTGATCCTGACATGAGAAGAGAAAAAAATGCTGGTATTAATAATAAAATTGCTTTCGATGAAGCCAAAGTTCTTTAATATGGCTCTTGGCCCAAGTCAAACAAGCAACAAAAACTCCCAGCCCTTTTTTTTTCCCCTTCTTGTGTTTTCAGAAAATAGGAAAAATGAGGTTAAGCAAGAATTTTGCTCAGTTTGAAGAGGCAAAGTGAGGCTTGCCAGTGCCGGGTGCTGTTGGGGTGCGTGGAGCAGATGACGGGGTGTCTCTAACACAGTGGCTAGACTGTTCACCCTCTGAAGTGAGCTCCTGTGTCACACCCTGGAGCTGTCTTGATGAGTCACCAGACTCCCAAAGTGGTTTTCTCTGGAAAGTGGCACATTCACAGTGCCACTTTTTTCCCACCCCAGCACAAAACTCTGGTAAATGAATCCCTGCAGGAACCACGGATATTATAGTCCTGATTTGGTTCATCTGCTCTTTGGGACTGACAGCAGTTTGCTTGACTCAGCTTCTGCCTGACTGAGTAGGTTCAGATAAAATGAGTCTGCAGAAAAGTCGGTGGTGCTCAGTGGTAAGGACGGGAGGGAGATGGATCACCACAGCTGGCCAGGGCAGAAGCACTAGGAGACCTTTCATGCGGCTGCTGTGCCTACTGCTGCTAACTTAAACAAGTGGAGGCTTCTTGGCAAGTCTGTGAGGGAAGTCGAGGATTAGAGCCTGGTAGTTAAAAATAAAATCCTTGCCATTCATTCGGAATTCCAGAGAACTCTGAAATTTTTTGAATTGGCAAGTGAATGGTAGAGACCGGAAGCATGCACTGAAATAACTTTTCTGGTCTTGGATCATCTTTTATTAGAGGATCCTTAAAAAATCCCCTATTTATATATCAGTTATTATTCCTGTGTCATAGACTGCAGCTATGTTTGATGAGCTGCCTAAGTGAAAATCTGACCGGAAACTTTTAACTATAAATTCTTTGTAGTTTCAAAGAAGGATGAGCTTTCTTATCCAACACATTTCTGTTGTGTGAACAGTCACCTTTATTATATGGCATGAGTCCTTTTTTTAAATAGCTTTGGGATTTAAACTCTGAATGCTTTGCTAATAGATGTGTCAGCTGTGCACATTTGCAGCTTGACTTTTACCTCTTTGTATCTTTTATTCTAATGCATTAAAATAGCAGGAGATGGTGCTGTTTAGGATTTGGGCAGAATGGAAGAAGAATTATAACCAATAGTGTTTTAAAAGCTGCTTTGGGACAAAGAATTATCAATTTGTGTGGTAGAAAGAATGACAACCTGGGAGGGAGATTGATTACTTTAGGGTATCTAGAAACACAATAAAACCTAAGCTATGTATCTCTTCAACCAGTTGAAGAACCATTACTTGATTGCCAACATATTGAAGCTCAAAAGCCAACTCCACATTATGCAAGTGGACCAATCTGAGTTAAGCAGGGGGATCAATGTACTGGATGGCTACTAATCTTAATATTATGGCCAGGAGAGGTGGCTCATGCCGGTAATCCCAGCACTTTGGGAGTCGGTGGATCACCAGAGGTCAGGAGTTTGAGACCAGCCTGGCCAACATGGTGAAATCCCATCTCTACTAAAAATAGAAAAATTAGCTGGGCCTGGTGGCATGGGCCTGTAATCCCAGCTATTCGGGAGACTGAGGCAGGAGAATCACTTGAACTCTGGAGGCAGAGGCTGCAGTGAGCTGAGATCGAGCCATTGCACTCCAGCCTGGGCAACAAGAGCGAAACTCTGTCTCAAAAAATCAAATAAAAAAAACCCCTAATCTTAATATTATGAACAGGATCAAGTTGGATTGCTAGTATAGGTGTGGGTGGTGAGCTGAGCATGCACTGCGATGGGGCTTCACTTGTCATGGGCTCCCTCCGTGATGTGGCCTTCCTTCTGTGATGACCTCCCTGGACTTTCCACTGCAGTGGGCTCCCTCTGTGATAGGGCTCCCACTGCAATGGGCTTCCACTGTGATCAGCTCCCATTGTGTTCTGGTTTTAGGTGACAACAGAGGGACTACCTAGAGAAAGTGTGTATTTGGGCCTGGGAGAATTAGTAAGCGTGCATACTATCTGTCTTTGTTCTTGTGGTTCAAACTCTCCTCTGGTGTTGCTTGGCAGAGCTAAGTACCATCGGCAAAACAAAACAAAACAAAAGGTTTTGTTTTGCTCAAAGAAACATAAGATATGTTAAGATATGATATGTCATTTCCTAGGTCTTGAAATCTAAATAAGAACACACTGATGGAATGTTTAATTTGATTTAAATACAAGCAGCATTTATCTCTGACATACAACGAGAAAGTAAACCAGCTTTTGTGTACTGGTATTCTAACTCTAATTGGGGAAAATTTCAAAAGTTTAATATAAGTCTTGGGCAAGTCTTCTTGCCAACTGGTACAGGATTAAAAATTGGCATGGCGTTTGTTGTCTGCTGACAGTGGGTCAGATCTACTTGGCAGACCCTATCTGGGAATTTATCAGCCTCATCCAAATCTGTTTCAGTTTCCACTTTTAACACTGGTGGGTCTAACTGGACTGAGTCACAAAGAGCAAGTTGCAAAACTGTTTCATTTAGCAAATTTTAAGCTAATTGTCTGTAGTATGTACATTTGTTTTAACATTAAGAGGATGGTGAATTGACCTAGTAAATCAAAAAAGTTTTAAGAATCTAATTTTCTGTAATAAGACAGTTTGTTTATACTTAAATGGGGCTTGTAAATATATCATAGGCATGGCAACTTTAAAAAAAAGAGAGAGATGGGGTCTTGTTATATTGCTCAAGCTGGTCTCGAACTCCGGGACTCAAGCAATCCTCCCGTTGCAGTCTCTGTAAGTGCTAGGATTACAAGCGTGAGCCACCGCACCTGGCTGGCATTATTTTTTATATGCTTACTATGTGCAGAACACTGCTGTGTCCCACGGGGCTATTTCTGTGGAACATTTCTTCTGGAAGAGCTTGTATTCTACTGGAAGAGAAAAGAGATAGTAAGGGAAGAGGCTACAGAGGAATTTCACTGAAGGGATGAAGACAAGGAGCATCAAGTATAATTGACTTTTAAACCAGTCCACCTTGGTTTTATGACCTCAGGCTGTCTTTAAATTCTCATCTCATTGGTATGGTTCTCTTTAACTGCTTAGCTAGTTTGTGGCAAAAGAAGAGGCAGGTTGGAGGCTGCTTCCAAGTCCTGTCCTAACTGCTCTGTTGATGGAGGGGAGCCCTGATATCTGACAGTGTGTGTGAAACTCTAATATATTAAATAAGTGGGGGGCAGAAAAAAGACAAAACACCTATGTTTGAAGACAAAATCTTTCACCATAGAAATAAGCAGCATGCTGCTAATAGTTTTAAATTCTTTCACAATGAAGCACTTGTAATTGTTCCTATTTTTATATCTTTGTATGTTTCCAGCAATACAAAATATATTACATGGGCCTTCTCTATTTCAGAAAGCCTTTGTCGTGTGGCTTCCTTCCATAAAGTTAGTGTGGGTAAATTCATCCAAAAACACTAGGACTTTTCCTGGATGGTAAGAAGCTGGAGGATTCTCTTTTTTTGTTTGTTTTTTTGAAACTGAGTTTTGCTCTTGTTGCCCAGGCTGGAGTGCAATGGCACGATCTTGGCTCACTGCAACTTCCACCTCCCAGGTTCAAGCAATTCTCCTGCCTCAGCCCCCTGAGTAGCTGGGATTACAGGCATGCACTACCATGCCTGGCTAATTATGCATTTTTAGTAGAGATGGGGTTTCTCCATGTTGGTCAGGCTGGTCTTGAACTCCCAACCTCAGGTGATCTGCCTGCCTAGGCCTCTCCATGTTGGTCAGGCTGATCTTGAACTTTTGACCTCGGGTGATCCGCCCTCCTTGGCCTCCCAAAGTGCTGAGATTATAGGCATGAGCCACTGTGCGCAGCCTGAGGATTCTGTTTTTACAGATAAGATTTTTATCTTTGCCTTTACTATGTTTGCAAAATGTTTTTGATTTTTACAACTAGCCAGTACATCCCCATCATGCATAATGGGTATACTATCCGTGGTTGTTGAATAAACTTGAACCGAGTGTTGCCAACCTTGGACTTGAGGCCGGAGCTACCTTCTGTGCACTCACTGCTGAGTAAGTGAGTTTGGGAAGCCAGGAGAACTGCCCATGAAATCTGTAAGTGACTCTGGCGGTCATGGTATTCCCAGAACAGACCTGTTTTATCCTCACAATGAGGAACTAGTGTATTAGCTTTTTCACCCGGTCACGTGGATATGGGTAGTGTGACTAGGATATCCAGTTAGGTCACACAGGGTCAGAGCTAGTATGAAACCCAGCTACCTAGGTATATGTGACTCCAAGACTGCATGTGGTTTTTGCAGAGCCCACAGAGCCTAGCAGTAGCCTGCTCTGTCTGAAAGATGCCTATGTGAGTTGTGCTGTCATTTCATGGGCCATGCTGACCCAGTGGGACTTGGTAAGTGCCTAGAGGTGAGATGTGAATGGATGGTCAGACAGAGAGGATGGGGGAAGGGAAGGAGGAAGGGAGGAAAACTGGAAAGACTGGCAGAAGGGAAGCCCAGAGGCCATTGCGCTCATCAGAGTGAAAGGTCATGAAGGAAGTAGCCCCAGCTAGAGAGGAGGAAACTGGAGCGAAGTTAACACCCCCTCCCCAGGGTCATGGGAGAGGCCAGTCTGAGGGGAGGGTGACTTGGAGGGTGGGCATGCTGCCCCACCAATTTCAAAACATTTTAACCCCAAACATGCGATTTATCTGATTAATAAAATGACTTTCTACATTTATGTCTTTCTTGAAGAAAATATTGATCCATGAGGGAAAACTGATTTCACACGACACAGTTTTTCATAACCTACCATTTGCAGCCAAAAATCTTCTCAGAGAAGTGCTGACCTTTTTTGCCCTTTGGCAACCTTCATGTTTTTTGTCCAACTTGGGTTGTTCTCTAAGCAGAGACTCGTAATGTGATTGGAGGGCAGGAATTGGTTGGTCTTTCTGGGACTGAGAGAATGAGGCTGTCTGGGAAGTAGTGGTCCAAGGGGCCCTTGAAGGAAGGGGAAAAGCCCACTCCCACTTTTATTTGTTACAGGTACCATTAACCCCACATGCTACCAGGGCTCTCCGTGGGAAATACTTGTGGAGGATTTTTTTTTTTTTTTAGTCCAGGAAAATAAAATTCTTTTACTGGCAAGAAAAGTTTTTCTTCCTCTTAGGAACTGCTATTCTTTTTCTTTTTCTTTATAAACAGCATGGGATCAGGTGATTTATTCCATTTGTCTTCTGATTTGAGCCACACAAAGATAGGAGCCAAATGCGTAGTTTATCTTCAGGAGCTTTGTATTTTTTTTTTTTACTTTTTTTTTGAGATGAAGTTTCACTCTTCTTTTTTCTTTTTTTTTTTGTTCTTCTAAAGGAAGCTAGAAGTCTCACTCTTGTTGCCTAGGCGGGAGTGCAGTGGTGTGATCTCTGCTCACTGCAACCTCTGCCCCCCAGGTTCAAGTGATTTTCCTGCCTCAGCCTCCTGAGTAGCTGGGATTACAGGCATGCACCACCATGCCCCGCTAATTTTGTAATTTTAATAGAGATGGGGTTTCTCCATGTTGGTCAGACTGGTCTCAAACTCCCGACCTCAGGTGATCTGCCTGCGTCAGGCTCCCAAAGTGCTGGGATTACAGGCATGAGCTATCTCACCCAGCATCTTCAGGAACTTTTTATCCCTTATGACCTGTGTATTCATGCCTCAATTTTCTTTTTTGTCTTTTTGTACCTTCATTAGTATTTTTGTTTTTACTGGTTATGAAAACAATATATAATCACTGCTAAAAACCTGGAAAGTACAAAGCAGTTTAGATAAGAAATTACCAGTGAGCTTGTTATTTGCATATATTACCATACAGTTTGGTATTTTTTTTCTTTTTTCCGTTTTCAAATATGAAAACTGTACAGTTGTATGTATTTATAGAATACATGTATGTAGGCAGATTAAATATACTTGTGTATGTGTGTGTATTTCCAAGGCAAGTTATACTTTTAAAACAGTAGAGAGACTTTTTCTTGAAGTAGACTAAGCAAGGGAGTGAAGCCAGGAAGGAGGTGGGAGTAGCAGGGAAATGGGGATTAATCTAGCTAAATTGTGGGTCCTGGCAAACACTAAGATTACACTGAGAAATACGAGAAAGGAAGTGACTCAGTAACATTGAGAGAGGAGCAGAGATGAGGCAGCAGAGTGAAAGAGTGAATGGTTTATCCTGGGTTTGGAAAGTGGTGGGAAGTAGGGGGAGCTGGAGCCTGAGGCACTAAGTGATTAGAACAATAGGGGAATTTAGTTTGCAAATGAAATCATCAGGGCTGTATTAAGTGCCTTTTGTGAGCAATAGCTCACTCTTACTTGTTGCATTCAGCCTGGGAGCCACTCTTGACATCATGTTAGCGCAGCCTTAGAGCTGATGTCAGGTCGACTGGTCTGCAGAGCCAGGAATTTGAGTGGCTTTCTTCTCAGAGTTGTTTTGGAGCAATGAGAACTGCTCACTTAAGAAAGGCTCCCTCTTGTACTCCAGCCTTTGGGGAATACAGTGAGTGACACTTTTAATTAACAAATCCACTGGGAACAAAACTCCTTTAAGTGTGTTGGCCGGGTGTGGAGTTTGAAGGGTGGGCCGTGGAGGCTCCCACTGCACTGCGGGAGTGCTGGGACTTCAAGCCATGGGTAAGCTATACATCTTTGGGATCAGAACTATCAGGATGAGGACAGGAATGTCCACCCAGAAGGCCCCACACTCTGTCCCAGGGGACTTAGGCTGGCAAGCTGTGCTGGCACTCCTTAGGCAAGATGAGCTCATCTGCCACTTCAGATGCTGGGCTTCTATGCTAGATGTTCCTGCTCTCACCGCATTCAGGAGCCACAGCCCACTTGTTCAGAATGGGAGGGGAGACTGGGGGACCAGCATTTGTGAATGCATCATTCCAGCTCTTATATTATTTCTACAGCTGGTAGCTGAAATTCTGAGCACACAAGTGTCCTTGTACATCTTGCAGCAAATGATGTATATTGCCACATCTCACCTGGGCCTGTGCTGATGTTGGTTCTAGCACAGCATCAATATCCATGGTGTCAGAGGTTTATGAAAGAGGGAAGGATTCTTTTCCTTCTGGTACTAGAGTGGAAAGTATTTATGTAGGACATGTCTGCCTTGGAAAGCATGCTGCTTTAATAGAATGAGTTTTGAAGGTATAATCAAAGCATTTCTTAACTGTAATTATTTTGCTAAAGGGAGTTACTTAACTTTGATATCCTCATCAATTAGTTTCTCACTTGGAAGGCCTGCGACAAGCCTGAGGTTGGCTGTGAGTTTCCACCTGCCCTGAAGTTGATGGATTTTATGAAACTTTAAACAGAACTACATTTGTTAAACTGAAAGTGTAACTAAAACTATTGTTTTTATTATTATTTATTTTATACTTAGGGAAATGATTTTCATCTCTTTTTACTTCAGTCTTTCCCTATTTATTTATTTATTTGGAGATGGAGTCTTACTTTGCTGCCCAGGCTGGAGAGCAGTGGCATGATCTCAGCTCACTGCAACCTCTGCCTCTCGGGTTCAAGCTATTCTCCTGCCTCAGCCTCCTGAGTAGCTGGGATTATAGGTGCGCACCACCATGCCCACTAATTTTTGTATTTTTAGTAGAGACGGGGGTTTCACCATGTTGGCCAGGCTGGTCTCGAACTCCTGACCTAAGGTGATCTGCCCACCTCAGCCTCCCAACATGCTGGGATTATAGGCATTAGCCACTGTGCCTGGCCTTTTTTTTTTTCTTTAAAACACATTCATTCTAAAACCTTAGACCTTTAGACCCAAGTTTTCACTCAAGGAAATGGATGAGTTCCCTGTGGCAATACCCTCAAGTCTTGGATTAAGAAATCTGAGTAAGAATGTTAGCTGTGGCAGCATTTATAGGTGAGGAAACAGACTAAAAAGGAAACCAGACAGATACAACTTCAGTGCTAGGAAGTTTCTAGGCGAATTAAACCCAATGAAAGTAAAAGTGATTTCCTATCTTAAAGACTTAAAGGAGGCCATTGTTACTCAAAATTGAGGTGTGTTTAACAGAAACAGCAATCATGCTCCTTTTGCTGTCTATCTAAGAAAGGTCTGCAGTGTGGGCCTGCCTGGAAGAGACCTGCATAGTTGTGAGGCCCAAAACAAGGGGCTAACGTTTAGTTTCTTCTATCAAAGTTTGTTGTCTTTGATGGATATGGAAAGATCTCTGATACTGGGCTGGGCGTGGTGACTTGTGCCTATAATCCCAGCACTTTGGGAGACTGAGGTGGGAGGATCACTTGAGCCCAGGAATTCAAGACCAGCCTGGGCAACATGAGGAGATGCCCACCTCTACAAAAAAAATATATTTTTTTGAGACAGAGGCTTGCTCTGTCATCAGGCTGGAGTGCAGTGGCACGATCTCGGCTCACTGCAACCTCTGCTTCCCGGTTCAAGCAATTCCCCTGCCTCAGCCTCCTGAGTAGCTGGGACTAAAGGCGCACGCCACCATGCCCGGCTAATTTTTTTGTATTTTAGTAGAGATGGGGTTTCACCGTTTTAGTCAAGATGGTCTTAATCTCCTGACCTCGTGATCCACCTGCCTTGGCCTCCCAGAGTGCTGGGATTACAGGCGTGAGCCACCGTACTTGGCCCTAAAATTTTTTTTAAGAAATGAACCAGATGTTGTCGCAGGTGCCTGTGGTCCCAGGTACTCAGGAGGCTGAGATGGGAGCATTGCTTGAGCTCAGGACGTCAGGGCTGCAGCGGGCTGTGATTATGCTACTGCACTCCAGCCTGGGCGACAGAGTGAGACTCAAAAAAAAAAGCAGCAGCAGCAGAAAGATTTCTGATACTGTTTCTAAAACAAAGTAGAAGCACGGGATGAATCTACTCATCTTTAATATACATATATGTATCATAAATTCTCACTAAAGGAAGAGCTTGATGGAGTGGGACGGGGTCTGTAAAGTACCAGGAGTGACCTGCAATGTGGTTTGGAAGGTGGTAGGCAAAGCTGGAGGCCACGTCTACCTTTCTTAGAATGTACTGGAAACTCTGAGTAGAAGCTCATGTTTCATGTTGCGCTAGTTTCTCTGTGATTAAGTCATAGTAACAAACTGGAAGTTGCATGTAATCAAAAGTATAATCATGTCAGTCATGTCTTCTCTGTTGGAAACCTTCATGCCTCGGTATCTAAATTTCCCCATAAGCTGGCACTAGTCAACTTTCCTACTATTCTTTCCTGCAACTCTGCTCTCCAGCTACACTGTTGTCCCCTTGCTTGGTGACAGTGAGCTTCTTGAGGGTTTTATGTTTCACCTTTGTGTACCTCAAAGTACTTTACACTCCTACTGTGAGAGCTCGCTAATGTGGTGTTGAGAAGCTGGTTTCATGGGCCCATCTTTTGCTTGATGACAGCCAAAGGGATCCTCATTTTGTCAATTATATGAGTATGGGGAGAGTATGGGGGAATGGCTGGGAAGGAGATCATGGCTCCCTTTCCATTAAGAAGCTCACACTATGGCACCCCAGTGATTGGATGGCTGGGAAGCAGTGAAGTGCTGGGGAATACAAGCGCCATGGGCTGAGGGAAGGTTTGCTGGGCTCACTGACTGCATGCAAGGGCCATCTGGACAGCGAAGTCTTGGGCTTGTGTTTAGAGAGCCCTTGCAGAATCCCCAAAGTGGCCTAACCAGGATGCAGGGAAAAATAGGCAAGTATGTCCTTGGATGAAACCAAGCACAGCCTGTCAACCACTTATAAGCAGATCCTAAGGGAAGAACCAGTGTCATTAACTGTCATGCTGTTGTTGGTGATGATGATGATAATGATGCTGACAATTAAAAAGGTAACTAATTGTTTTCCTTCTTTTAGTCACATAGAAAAAATCACCACATGGCAAGACCCTAGGAAGGCGATGAATCAGCCCTTGAATCATATGAACCTCCACCCTGCTGTCGGTTCCACACCAGTGCCTCAGAGGTCCATGGCAGTATCTCAGCCAAATCTTGGTAAGCCCCAAGCTTTTCTAAAATTAAAAAAAAAAGTTTCTTTTGTTTTGTTTTTTTGAGTTGGGGTCTCCCTTTGTTGCCCAGGCTGGTGTTGAACTCCTGGGCTCAAACAGTCCTACCCACTCAGTCTCCCAAAGTGCTGTGATTACAGGTGTGAGTCACTGCACCTGGCAGAGCCCCAAGTGTTGACTCCGAGCTGAAGAAACGAGTGTTCAATCAAGGGGTGGTGGGACCCATAAGTGGCTCTGTCTGTCTCCATGTCTCTTCATGCACCCAGACGGTGTTTGCTTCTTCTGGCTGCAATACTATGCTGCCCCTCCGCGGCCTTTGCCTTCTTTTCTTGATCTCTTTACCACCAGTTCATGATACTGCTGCCTCAGGTTTAAACTACGGTTCTGACTTGCCCTCCAATGGCCTTAATTGGAGTGGAAAAATCAGTTAGGCCTTCTGTCTTCATCTCAATTCAAAATTGAGGTGTGTTTAACAGAAACAGCAATCATGTTTCATCTAAACTAAGGCAAGTAGGGCACATACCCGCTTTGGGTAACTGGCCCCTGGCAACTGCCTACAGGTACAATTCTAGTCTCAAATCCCTATCCTTATTTCCCTTTTTTTCTTTTTTTTTTCATAATTGCTACATAATATGTGTCAGATTGCAGGCCAGGTGCTTCCATGCCTTACCTTATGAAAGCTTTCCAAAACCCCTACAAAAAGTAACCGATTCCCCTGTTTATAGATGAAGAAACTTTCTCGAAGTCACGAAGCTTGTGGAGAGCAGAGCTGGAGAGCATGCTGGTCTGACTTTAGAAGGGAGTTAAGCATTACATAACCTGCAGGTGGCTTTTCCCTTTACCTGCTGGGGGATAATATGGCTCACTTTTTACCTCACTTACAGTATTTAATAAGTGTGATTTTTAGACTTGAGAATATTTTCTGGTAAAATTCCACCCAGTAGAGATAATCACCAGTGAATTAATATACTGCAGCAACAGAACCAGCCAGCTTTTTTGGTAGTCATTCCCTTCCTTCTCCTCAGGGCTAAAAATTAAAAAAAAGGGCCAATTTTAAAGTTTTACAAAAGATGGTTGCATTTTCAGATAACATTTCCATTTAAGATCAGATATCCAGATACACTTTATACACACCACAGTTAATTTTAGGGAGTGAAAAGAATCTCCTGTTGGATTTTCAGGAATGAACAAGATAAAAATGGAAGCGTTATTCCTGGACACCCTTCCCTCACACTGTGGCTTAGCCAAAGTGAATATGAACTCAAGTAGACCCTAGTCAGCTTCAAGTGTCAGTTCTTCCAGGAAGTCTGAACCTACCGCTTGAAAGCTTGCAGATGTAGTTTCCAAAAAGCAAATGACATGGAGTAACCTCTGTTGCGTTCCTTATCTAAAGGGCAGATCAAGGAAAATGCAACCAGCTGTGGTACCAACAGTGGTAAACCAAAGCCTCCCATGAGTCATTTTATCCCAGATATACAGGAGCTCATGTAGAAAGCAGATGCTACTGTAGTAGAGACCCCAAATTGGTGGCATTAGACTGGTTTTACAGTTTCTTTAACCACTCAATTTTCATCAAAAGTTCTAACAACTGATTATTAAAGTTTTAACTTTAACTTTGTATCAATTATAATTGGAAAAAAATCTTTTATAAACCCAGTTTACAAAAAAATAAAAATAAAAAATCAAACACTTCAAAGAGGCATTTACAAAATCAGTCTTCCTCCAATCTCCCTTTCCTCAGTCCCCAACTTTGTTTCCTGGAGCCAACCAGTGTTTCTAGTTGTGTATGTGTGTGTATTTCTTCATACTAAGGTTAGCATATCATAACCACTGTTCTGTGTCTTGCTTTTTTCACCTGCCTGTCCGTACATACAGAGCTGCTTCTTTCTTTTTAAAAATTGCCTATTAGTCACATATATTAATATGCTATAATTAGTTTATTTAACTAATTCCCATCTGGTAGATATTTAGGTTGTTACTAGTGTGTTGCTAGCATACAAATACTGGAGTGAATCTCCTTTGTCATGTTCTTTGATGCACTCTCCTTAATTTTTAAAAATTATGCAACACGTAGGAAGTGGACTAATTAAAAGAAGCTTGAATGCTTGAAACTTGATATTGAAGGCACATGTGAGTCTGCCTGCATGTGCATACATGCACGCACATGCACACACACACACACACACACACACACACAAAGTCCAATTGCATTAGTAAAGTACATCTAAAGAATTTGTAATCTGAACATTTGGAAACAAATTTATCTATAGCTCAGTTAAATACCTTAATTTTCGGATTTCTATTTTAATTTAATTTATTTTTTTAAAGACGGGGTTTCACCATGTTGGTCAGGCTGGTCTCGAACTTCTGACCTCAGGTGATCTGCCCGCCTCAGCCTCCCAAAGTGCTGGGATTACAAGAATGAACCACCGTGCCCGGCATAATTTTTGTTATTATTCTTATATGAGAAAGAGTCTTACTCTGTTGTCCAAGCTGGAGTGCAGTGGCACGATCTCAGCTCACTGCAACGACTGCCCCCTCTGTTCAAGCAGTTCTTATGCCTCAGCTTCCTGAATAGCTGGGACTACAGTCATGCACCACGATGCCCAGCTAATTTTTGTATTCTGTATTTATTTATTTATTTGGAGACGGAGTTCGTTCTTGTTGCCCAGGCAGGAGTGAAATGGTGTGATCTTGGCTCACTGCAACCTCTACCTCCCGGGTTCAAGTGATTCTCCTGCCTCAGCCTCCTGAGTAGCTGGGATTACAGGCATGAGCCACCTTGCCTGGCTAATTATGTATTTTTAGTAGAGATGGGGTTTCTTCATGTTGGTCAGGCTGGTCTCAAACTCTGGATCTTAGGTGATCCGCCCATCTTGGCCTCCCAAAGTGCTGGGATTAGAGGCATGAGCCACCTTGCCCAGCCCTAATATTTGTATTTTTTGTAGAGACGGGGTTTCACCATGCTGGCCAGGTTGGTCTTGAACTCCTGACCACTGGTGATCCGCCCGCCTTGGCCTCCCACAGTGCGGGGATCAGGCACCCGGCAGTTTCCAAATTTCTAATAAGTAAAGGCAGTGAATTCCTCAAGATACACATTCTTAGTTTTTTCCAACAATATTTGTGTATTTACCCATTGCAAAGTGCATATTTAGCTTATGGAGAATCACAGATGTGTCTGAAGGATGGAAATACAACCGTGAATGCCAAGTAAGTTCCAAAGACCAGGAGTTAATTTCGAGAGTCTCTATACAGTCCTAATAATGAATAATTTACTCAGACTATTTTATTTCAAGCCATAACTCTGCCTGTGGTTCACAGTCTTTATTATAAATCTTTAAACATATAAAAATAAAAAGAGTAGAGCTGGGTGCGGAGGTGCATCCCTGTAGTGCCAGCTTCTTGGGAGGCTCTGAGTGGAAGGATCACTTGAGCATAGGAGTTTGAGACCAGCCTGGGCAGCAAACATAGTGAGACCGCCATCTCTTAAAAACTAGAAAAAGAAATGAGCAGATTCTTCTCCTCTCTCTCTTCCTTCTTCTTAAATCTAGAGTGACTTTGTAAAAATAGGATGTTTTTTGATGGAATGCAGCTGACAAGTGAGCTAAAGTGATAGGTTTTTAATGGGAGGCGTTTATGTACATGTGAAAAAGATGTCAAAATAAAGTTAATAATGTTACTATCAGATGACAGAAGAGTACCTTTTATAACTAATTGTATGTATTTCTAGAGCTGTGATGTAATCAGTAGCATAGTTAAATACATTCGGAAACAAATCTCCTTGTATTGGGGTCCTATGTTTTTATAGGTTAGGTACATGGACTTGGGTGTCTGACTGCCAGAATTTGAATCCTGGCTCTGTAGTTGCTAGTTTGGTGACCCTTTAAGTTACTTACCTGTGCTTCGATTTCCTCATATGTACAATAGAGATTATAATATATGAGGAACTTATGAGTTTATATATGTAAAGTGCTTAGAATTATGATTGCCACATAGTAAACTAAAATATATGTTTATTCTTATTATAATCATTACTTTTATGGCAAAAAATTATTTTATATTTTATTTAACTATAGCATGTTGTATTTTAAGACAATTTACTCTTCCTTATAAAGGCTTTCAAGAATAAAAATGAGTTTTTGGGGCTGGTTATATTGCAAATTGTTTTAAATTAGGAACAATATATTCATTATCTTCAGTGAGGATAGTGCCCTCTGGTGGAAATGTTTCAGTTACCTCTCCCACAAGAAACTTGTCACTAGACACCTTATTTTTTGTAAGAGCTTTAGATGTATTCCTATAATGTTTCTTGTAAATCAAATTTTTATTGTGAGAGGAAAGACCCATTACTTAGTCATCCTGGGGTAAATGACTTCGCAAAACCAGAATTCTTTCTGCAGGTTGGCAGATTTGTTGAACAGTGAGTCTAAGTAAAATGAAATAAGCTCTGAAAGGGAAAATTGCAAAAATATATGTATATATTTTTGCTCTTCAATATATATATAAATATATTTTGCACTTTAATTCAAATAACCATCTCCAGTTTGGTCTAGCTTAAAACTAAAATTTTAGTTTTTGTATTTGCCAAATCAGGTTTTACCAATTTGGATTCTGTCTGAGCAGATTAATGGCCTTTAAGCCTGAATTCCCAGACATCCCCAATGAATGGAAGAAGAAAGGACGACCTTGGGGGACTTTAGATAATAAAAAAGAAACGTTAACCATTTGGTGGAAGCCGTATCAGTATTGTCACTTTCGGGGTTAACAACTTGTTCAGAATCCTCACTTTTTTTTTTTTTTTTTTTTTTTGAGACAAAGTCTCACTCTGTCGCCCAGGCTGGAGTGCAGTGGCATGATCTCAGCCCACTGCAAGTTCTGCCTCCCGGGTTCAAGTGATTCTTCTGCCTCAGCCTCCTGAGTAACTGGGATTACAGGCACGTGCTACCATGCCTGGCTAATTTTTGTATTTTTAGTAGAGATGGGGTTTTACCATGTTGGTCAGGCTGGTCTCAAACTCCTGGTCTTAAGTGATCCATCTGCCTCAGCCTCCCAAAGTGCTGGGGTTACAGGTGTGAGCCACCGTGCCCTGCCCAGAATCCTCACTTTTAAGTAACACAGGGGAAATTACTATACATATGAATTTTTTTTTTCTTTACACAAACCAGATAGAAGTTTGTGTGTTTTTCTGTGGCAGAATCTTGCTCAGACAGGCTGAAGTGCGATGGCACGATCTTGACTTACTGTGACCTCTGTCTCCCAGGTTCAAGCAATTATTCTGCCTTAGCTTCTCGAGTAGCTGGGATTATAGTTGCCCATCATGACACCTGGGTAATTTTTGTATTTTTAGTAGAGACAGGGTTTCACCATGTTGACCAGGTTGGGCTCAAACTCCTGATCTCAGGTGATCCACCCACCTCAGCCTTCCAAAGTGCTGGGATTACAGCCGTGAGCCACTGTGCCCAGCCAGAAATTTGTATGTTTTAAGTAGGTTGTGGGCCTTCGTTACTATTAATACTAAAAATTTTTAAAAGAGGGTAAGAGGGAAACAAACCGGGAAAAAAGACAGACTGCTTACACAGGCTTTGTTACAGTATATAGAACAATCGGCTTGAGAAAATGCAGGGTGCTGCAGATTTTAGCTCTTGGTTAGAGTGGTGGTGAAGTTGGCACGGAGTGGAGTGGAGGATGGGGTCTGTTTTGGAAGAACTTGAAGTCAGAACTGAGCTTCTCTTAATTTAGACATTTATTTGTTGGCTTAGTAATTTAACCTCTGAGTCTCGTTTTCCTTATCTGTAAAATGGTGATAATAATAGTACCTACCTGATAACTTTGTTTTGAGGATTTAGGTAGTCCGTACCTGATGTGTTGTACTTCCAGCAGCTGTATTGTTATAGGTATCATTGTTAGCCTTGTCTGGCCCCTGTGTAATCAGAGGAAGAGCCTTTGATGTGCTCTGTTAGAAAGCCATTCCACTCCTCCTTCAGGAAAACCCAACCATGGTTACTACAACTTCTATTTGTTTGGGCACTTTTGCTTACAGATTGTGAAACTAGCTAGTGTGGTACCAAAAAATAATCTTTTAACCTTAGACAGCAGTTGTGAGAGGATGAAGAGAAGCAAGCTTGTGACCATCAGGTCATTCACAGAGGGAGTTTGTGAAGAGTAGTCACACTTTTGAGTTCTGAGTGAAGAGCATTTTCCCCTCTGCAAGTAGTGAAATGTTAGGTTTTCCCATTTCTTAGCAAACAAACACTGAAATCATGCAACAACTTAAAATAGCTCCATATTTTCAAATGTTTTTACCAAGAGAAAGTGACATGCTTTTTTTCCCCCTTTTTGGTGATAATCCTGGTGACCATAAACCATGGTGTGCTGAGCTGCTGTCATACACTAATGGAGCACTCTGTTGGAATGAGACCCTGACCTGGGGTGCCAGTATCCTTCCAGACAGTACGGGAAAAATAAAGACTATAACAACTTCATTAGACTGCCAGCCCTAGCCAATTCAGAAACTTTTGGTAAAGTGCAGCCAGAGTGTATTTTCAATACTGTAAGAACTTTTTTAAAATTACACATACACACACACATGCACCCCCCGTGCACACACGCATGCACACACACACACACATACGCACACACCTACTTACCCCTTTGAAGATGTGCCATCACCAGGCCAGAGTCTAAGTCCTCCAGGTCTGCGTCTCGAGCTGCACTTCAAATTATAAACACACGTGTGGGTTTTTTGGTTTTCTTTTTCAGGGCACTTTTCAAGACAAGATGGAAAATCTTGTCTGTGCTCGGTTTGCTAAGTTGGCTCGTTCTTCCCTCTAGGAAGTATACAAAGAAACTTAATATTTTATCAAGAGCCAATGAAAGAGCTAAGGGATATCGAAGCCCTGTGTTGCTTAAAGCACTTAGAAAGGTATCCTGAAAGTTCACTAGAAGTTAGATTTCTACTTAGTCATCTTATGTTTCCTTTTTTCCATTTTTTTTCTTAATCGAATTTACATGGTGAGTTCACGGCAGACACATCTGGCTACTGTGATTTTTCCAGCTCTGATGTT
The DNA here is from genome assembly GCF_030222135.1 of Aotus nancymaae. Classification (NCBI taxonomy): domain Eukaryota; kingdom Metazoa; phylum Chordata; class Mammalia; order Primates; family Aotidae; genus Aotus; species Aotus nancymaae. The sequence continues at coordinate 43,041,297 of NW_026988431.1, read as the reverse complement.
GTCACTGTGTTTGGAACTTTGTGGTTTATGCAGCATAAATTAGCCTAAAGTGCACAGACACATACACACACAAACCCAGAGACAGACAAAAAAAATTATCCATACACTTTGTGAGGGAGGGTGGAGGTGTTGGGGTGTTATAAGACTGTTGTGGTGGAAACTGTGTTTATGGAAGAAAAGGAACACTGGTGGGCACAGGAAAAGGGGAAAGGTTTCTGTTTAAAAATGTTTTTCTTGATAAGTAAAAAGAAGGAAAAATTTTCTAAACACTGTAGAAAATCAGTTTTTATTTTGTAGAGATGAAGGGGTCTCACTATGTTGCTTAGGTTGGTGTTGAACTCCTATTCTCAAGTGATTCTCCCCCTTGGCCTCCCAAAATGCTGGGACTACAGGCGTGAGCCACTGTGCCTTCATTTTCTTAGATTTTGAGGAAGCTGTCTATTGTCAAAATACACTCTAGTTAATCAGCATTATTGAAGGCTGCTCTTCTTTGGGGTTTCAAAAAGGAGATTCTTTATAGTTCCTTTCTTTTAGAGCTTTTAAGGAATATGTGAAATGGGGCTGAAAAACAATTACTGAATCAACGGATTCGGTTCCTTTTGTGTAATGAAGCAGGACATAATAGTATATAAAGAAATAAACCTTATGTTTTTGTGGCTGTATTCCATTTATCTTAGTGTGGATGAATCTTTATCTAGACCAGCGTTTATTTATCTTCATGTATTAAGATTAGGTGATGGAGACTTATAGGTTTTATTTATATGAAATTTAGAAATTTAGGTAGAAAATGTCTTCTTTGATAAGAAATAATAAGAGCCATGAAAAACATCTGATGCCACAATTTTCCTAAAAAATATTATTCAGGATAAATTTCAAAGTAGTATGCTAGGTGAATATTTTGGAAGCCATACACAAAGATGTGTTAGTTATAATAGTAAATAAACATACCTGCAATATGAAAATAAATATATTTATTTATTTAGCTTTGGAGATGCAATCTTGGTCTGTCCCCTTGGCTGGAGTGCAGTGGTGCGATCTCGGCTCACTGCAACCTCCGCCTCCCAGGTTTAAGAGATCCTCCTACCTCAGCCTCCTGAGTATCTGGGATTACAGGTGCCTACCACCACACCTAGCTAATTTTTGTACTTTTTAGTAGAGACAGAGTTTTACCACATTGGCCAGACTGGTCTCAAATGCCTAACCTCAAGTGACCCACCTGCCTTGGCTTCCCAAAGTAAGTGCTGGGATTATAGGATGGAGTCACCACTCCTGGCCACAAATATATTTATAACCAGTGAAATAATGGATATAGACCATGTAGACACATGGAAAACTGTTTGTTATAACATTCTAATTTTATACAGCATGACAAATTGTTTATGCTAGAGTTATACTTCTATTTTTTAAAAAACACATTGCTTTGATTCTTTCCATTTTTTTCACAAGACTAAGCTTCTTGAGCACAGGGACTGGATCTCCATTTGTGTATTTCTAGCCCCAGGCAAAGCTCATTATGCATCATAGGTGTACTCTTCTGTAGAGTAAATGTATTGAGTGAGTCAGTTATGTATTTTTAAATGTTAATAGTGATTATAGTTAGGCCTTTGAATTAAGGATGATTCCCTCTATTTTCTCTGTAAGGTGGTTATATTACTTTTACAATAGCCAAAATGAAAAAAAAAAAAGAGAGGGAGAACAACGGGGGAGAACTTTGAACTTTTTGTGATGGAAGAGGAGAATGGTGTGTTGAAAAAGGCTCCAGGCTCTGTGTGTGTTGTAGACAAAACCAGGAATGCTCAGGCCTCTGCAGTTGACCAATCTGCCTGTGGCAAATAGATTATTCACTAGTCTCTAAGATCAGTGTTTATCCAAGTGTGGTCCAGATCTACCACTAGCTGGATCACGTGGGGCATTTGTTAAACATAATATTTTTTTGAATACAGTTGTTTGTTTGCTCCCAAAAGAACTATCCTGGGCTCCTGCTAGGAGGAATACCCCTGGAAATTTCTGTGTCAGTAAATGTAGGGTGGACTCTGGAAAGGTGTGCTGTTTTCTTTTTTCTTTTTTTTTTTTTTTGAGATGGAGTTTTGATCTTGTTACCCTGGCTGGAGTGCAATGGCGCGATCTCGGCTCACCACAACCTCCGCCTCCTGGGTTCAGGCAGTTCTCCTGCCTCAGCCTCCTGAGTAGCTGGGATTACAGGCATGCACCACCATGCCCAGCTAATTTTTGTATTTTTTAGTAGAGACGGGGTTTCACCTTGTTGACCAGGATTGTCTCGATCTCTTGACCTCGTGATCCACCCGCCTTGGCCTCCCAAAGTGCTGGGATTATAGGCGTGAGCCACCGCGCCCGGCAGGTGTGCTGTTTTCAAATGCTCAGATGACTCTGATCATCAGCTATGTGTGGGAGCCACAACAGAATTGTGTATGTTAGGGCTGGGTGCAGTGGCTCACACCTGTGATCCCAGTTCTTTGAGAGGCCGAGGTGGGCTACTACTACTATTGCGGTCAGTAGTTTGAGACCAGCCTGGCCAACATGGCAAGACCCCGTCTCTACTAAAAATACAAAAAAAATTAGCCAGGTGTAGTGGCACACACCTGTAGCTTCAGCTACTCGGGAAGCTGAGGCAGGAGAATCTCTTGAACCTGGGAGGTGGAGGTTGCAGTGAGCTGAGATGGTGCCACTGCATTTCAGCCTGGGCAACAGAGCCAGACTTCGCCTCGAAACAAAACAAAACAAAACGAGAATTGCGTATGTTAGCACAGTGATAGAAAAATGCCAGTGTAATAAAAATACAAGAACCTACTCAAATGTTCAGTCTTTAATTTATCTGAAAAGGACTTGGAGTATGCTCACCAACTTTGTGACTGGTTCTTTGTCTGAAATAGACATTAACTGTGGCAGTGGCTTTGTCATTTTGGTGCTTGATGTTAGTGCACACGTGAGCATTGGGTAAGTAAATACTAAAGCTGCTTCCCAGAGCATTCTGACCCCAAATATACCAAGTAAACTTCAAAAATGAAGGGGAAAAGCTATTGCTCGGGATCCATATTCTTGAAATGTATTGTTTGATTCACTGGGTAAATGTACAAGCCTGCTTCAGTTTTGCTTGCAGAGAGTGGGTCAGAGAATCAGTCAGACCTTCGTAGGCCTAAACCATGGTGAATTCCAGAGAAGCACCCCACACCATGGGGAAGAGGGAGGCCTTTTAGGAAGGTGAAGGCTAGGTCAAACTTTTTTTTTAGTTCTTTCTTTAACCACAATAATCAATTAATTTTTAATGGAGGCTAATCCCTTCACCAAGCTGTAGACCTCTGTTGAGAGTTTTAAAAATAATTTTGACAATTTTAGTAATGTTTGCTGGCTGACTTCCAATAGTTTGCCCTCAGGAGCTTCCTTGCTGTAGAGAATTTCACCCAGTTAAGGGTGAAAGGCAGGCAGTGGGATTGGGGGTGGTTTGTCATTCAGCCATTTGTTCCAAATTGATAAGTGCTGAGTGATATTTTGACATTTCTCTTTGACCTCCTCTTTGGCGTCTCTGGTAATATTGCTCCCGCCTGTGTGTGATCATCACCTCCCCATCTCAGGTACCAACTGATTGATTTCTTCTTCCTTTCTGGAAGTCTAAATTTATTCCCTGAGTGTTTTGCAGTTGCTGGTGGTCAGAACAGCTGTTCTTCCACGCTTTACTCTGAATAGTTCTCCAGGATGAAGTCAGCAAAATAATATCATTTAAGCGAAGCCTCAGAAAAACAAAAGCCTTGATTGTCTTTTTCTCCTTAAGTGCTAAAAAGAAGATCACCCCCCCACCCGTGTGTGTGTGTGTGTGTGTGTGTGTGTGTGTATTTTAAGGCAGGAAAAAAAATGTCCTAAGCATTTTTGAGGCATTAAGATTCAACAATTTCCACCCCCCCATATTATATAATTGCTATTTTGTCACTGTAGAAAATGCTGATTGGCAAAAAATGAGAAATGAAAAGCCATCATAATCTTACCATTCAAAACGACAGTAGTGTATTTTCATATATTTGTCTTGACTTTTTTCAATACAAACATAAAAATAGTTGGAAATGGCTCTATATTCATTTTTGTAGCTTGTTTTTAATATACCTTGATCATCTTTCCATTTTAGTAAAATTTTTTTTGAGATGGAGTCTTGCTCTGTTGCCTGGGCTGGAGTGCAGTGGCGCAACCTTGGCTCACTGAAACCTCTGCCTCCTGGGGTCAAGCGATTCCCCTGCCTCAGCCTCCTGAGTAACTGGGACTATAGGCATGCACCGCTACTCCCAGCTAATTTTTGTATTTTTAGTAGAGACGAGGTTTCACCACGTTGGCGAGGCTGGTCTTGAACGCCTGACCTCAGGTGATCTGCCTGCCTTGGCCTCCCAAAGTGCTGGGATTACAGGTGTGAGCCACTGCACCTGGCCAGTAAATATATTTCTATAATACATTTTGCTGAATTGTTTTAATTAGAAAACTAACACAAGTATATGGTAAAAAATACAGATAGTACCAAAGGGTATTTATGAAAAATTAAGTCTCCTTCCCCGCCATGACCTTCAGCCCTTCTCTCCTCTCCAGGGAGACATTACTACCAGCTTCCTGAGCGTTATTCTAGACCTGCTGTACATACACATGCATGCTTGGGCATATACAGTATGTCTTTTTAAAACTTAACGTATCTTAGACAATCTTCCAAATTAGTACTTCCAGATTTATTCATTCTTTGTCAGCAATACGTAATGTTCCACTCCATTGAGGTACCATACTTTGTTGTGTGCTGGATATTTGGTTTATTTTCTGGTTGGTCACTATTATTAAACAATGCCACAGTGTGTATCCTTGGACATAAATCCTTGTGCCATGTGCTGTTTATGTATAGGATAATTTTTCAGAATTGGAATTCCTGGATCAAAGGGTATGTATATTTAAAGTTTTTAAAAATGCTGTTTTCTTTCTTTCCAAAAAGGATACCAATTTACACTCCTACCAATAATGTGTTTTCTTCCCTGTACCCTGGCTAATAATATCTGTTATCAAACTTACAGCCTTTACTATTCTGATAGGTATAAACTAGATTCTCATTATCTTCTTTTTTTTTTTTAACTTATGAATGGACTTGGACATACTTCTTTTGTTCATAAACCATCATATTATGTTAATGGCTGCATGGTAGTCCTTGTGTGAATTTATTTAACCAATAATGCCATAATTTATTTAACCAGTTCTTCTATTGAGATACATATAGGTTGATTCTATTTTTTATCATTACAAATGATGTTGCAGTACATTTTCTTATACATACATTTTTGTGCCCAAATATGTGTGCAAGACATAATTTCCTCAGTTTTCCAGTTTCTTTGGAATGTTTCTGAATAACATAAAAATTCCTTAAAAAATACAATTTTTTTAAAAAAATACAATTTTGACATGGTTTGCTTTTATCAAACTAAGGAATTATCTGAAGATCCTGGAGCAAGATATTTTTGGGGGTTGTTACTTTCTTTTAAAAAATAATCTAACATTACCACAAAAAGTGTATTTTTAACCAGCCACCTAGCTTTCCCACTAGCTGTTTGTTAGTATGTATATCCATATGTTTTTGACTAAGCCATAAATGGAAGTTTCGTTAGAAGTTATTTTGCTTCCCAGTACATGTCATGCATTTCATTCCATATTATTTTCGTCCTTTTCCTTTTCAGTATTATATTTCTCAGACACCAGTGAAGAGTGAGTTGTGAGCTTTGAATTTTGCCAAGACTTAAATATTTGCAGAGTTGGAAAGAAATAAAGTTAAAAAAAAATGTGGCTGATTTAGTCTTGGCTCACAAGGACTTCATTTAGCTGCTTCAAGGCTCACACTTCAAATGTCAAGAAAAATATTCTCTTAATTCCTCCTGTATCAACTGCTGTAATGCCTGAATTAATTAGAATGGAACTATAATTTCTCTCCAAATGGAATTGGATCATCCCATCCTAACAAAATAAATGCTCATGGCGACTCTAAGCTGAAGGTTTCTGGACACCTTCCCTATATCATTTCTACCTGGAGCACTGTAGCCTGGGGCTGCTCCTCAGGAGACTTCTCATCTCGGATCCTCAGTGTGTCGTGTTTGCTTGTGCTTCCACCTCTCCTCTGTGTATCCTCTAGTTTTAAGTGCACATTATATTTTTCCTGCAATTTAAGGAAATCTCAGGGTCGAAACTATGATATATTAAAATCAGATGGCTTTGGCCAGAGGCATTCCTTATTCCATGTTTGCATTCACTGGTGCCTTCTCCGTCCTCCACTCTTAGCTTGCTCATTTTTCCTCCTATCAAGAAGACCAAAATGGAGCAATGTCTTCAGCTCTGACCCTGGGATGTGAGGACCTTTCCCAACAGATCTTAAGCTTGACAGTCAACTCTCTTGGTGTCCTAGGTCCTCAAGAAAACATGCAATTTCCTATTCTGGGTGTCTTGTCATCGGGGGCAGCTATCCAGTGGTGTTTCTTCTGAAAGACCTTTCCAACCAGTCTGGTGGGGTAGCTCTTTGTCCTATCTTCCTGGGATCTCTCTTTTTTAAAATGAGAATTATTTAAAATAATTCTCACTGCAACTTCTGCCTCCCGGGTTCAAGCGATTCTCCTGCCTCAGCCTCCTGAGTAGCTGGGGTTACAGGTGCATGCCATCACACTCCACTAATTTTAAATAACAACAGTTGGGGTTGGGGATAGAGGTGGGAGGCTGGAAGGAACTATGAGTATGAGGTGTCAGAATTATGTGGCACAAATTACAACTGGTATTCACTTTCACCCAAATTCCAATCAGTTATCAAAAGCATTGTTTAATAGGAGTTTCCTCAAAGAGCAACAGTGCCACAGAACAATGGCTCATACATAACACAGTTTCTCTGGTCTCTGCCAGAGAATTCTCAGTCTCCAGGAGGTTTAGGGTATGTGTAGAGAGGTTTTATTTATTTATTTTTTTAATGTCACTATTTAATTTGAAAGAGTTGTAAACTTACCAGAAGAGTTTCAAGTTTAATCTAAGGAATTTGCATATACCTTTCCCCAGATCTGCCTTTGTTAATTGTTTGTAATTTGCTTATAAACATAGCCACATTTGCATCTGTCTATATATTTTTTTCTGAACCATTTGAGACAAAGTTGGAGATATCATGCTTCTTTACCCAGAAATACTTAAGATTATATTTTCTCAAAGGATATTTTATTTCCTTCCTTCCTTCCTTCCTTCCTTCCTTCCTTCCTTCCTTCCTTCCTTCCTTCCTTCCTTCCCTCCCTCCCTCCCTCCTTCCTTCCCTCCCTCTCTCTCTCTCTCTCTCTATCTATCTCTTTCTTTCTTCTTGCCTTGCTCTGTTGCCCAGGCTGCAATGCAGTGGTATGATCTCGTCTCACTGCAACCTCTGCCTTCCAGGTTCCAGTGATTTTCCTGCCTCGGCCTCCCAAGTAGCTGTGATTACAGGTGCATGCCACCACACTCTGCTAATTTTTGTATTTTTTTTTTTTTTTTCTTTTTTTTTTTTTTTGAGACGGAGTTTCACTCTTGATACCCAGGCTGGAGCGCAATGGCGCGATCTCGGCTCACCGCAATCTCCGCCTCCTGGGTTCAGGCAATTCTCCTGCCTCAGCCTCCTGAGTAGCTGGGATTACAGGCACGCGCCACCGTGCCCAGCTAATTTTTTGTATTAGTAGAGACGGGGTTTCCCCATGTTGACCAGGCTGGTCTCAAACTCCTGATCTCAGGTAATCCACCCACCTCAGCCTCCCAGAGCGCTGAGATTACAGGCATGAGCCACTGCACCCAGCTGGACCTTTTTTTGTTTGTTTTTTTTTTTTGAGACATAGTCTCGAATTGTTGCCCGGGCTGGAGTGCAATGGCATGATCTTGGCGCACTGCAACCTCTGCCTCCTGGGTCCACGCGATTCTCCTGCCTCAGCCTCATGAGTAGCTGGGATTACAGGTGCACACCACCATACCTGGCTAATTTTTTTGTATTTTTACTAGACACAGGGTTTCTCTATGTTGGCCAGACTGGTCTCAAACTCCTGACCTCGTGATCCACCTGCCACAGCCTCCCAAAGTGCTGGGATTACAGGCGTGAGCCACCATTCCCAACCTGGACATTTTCTTATATAAGCACATACAGGTATCAAAATCAGGAAGTTTAACACTGATATAATACTGTTATCTAATAGCCCAGATCTGAAATGTCTTCAGTTGTCCCAGTGATGTCCTTTGTGGCTATTCTTGTTTCTGGCCCAGGATGTGAATGAGGATCTCACATTGCATTTAATTGTCCTGTCTCCATAATCTCTTTTAATTTGGAACAGTTCCTCAGTCCTTGTGTTCTGGACCTTGACATTTTTGAGGAATATATAGGCCAGTTATTTTGTGAATCATTTTCAAATTTAGATTTGTCTGGTGTTTCCTCATGATTTTGATTCAGGTTATACATTTTTGGTAGGAATACCATGTAAGTGATGTTGTGTTCTTCTCATTGAAGCATATCAAGAGGCACACGATTTGTACACTGTAGGTGACATTAGCTTTGATCACTTGGTGAAGGTAGTGTCTGTGGAAGGTGGGGTGGGGGCAGCACAGCGTGTTTGTGCCAAATGGCCCCTCTAATGAATATGTTCAGTAAAGCTAATGAAATATGTGGAAAGGCTCTTTGGTCTACCAGGTCTCTATAAGGTACAGCCCTAAAATCATGTAAACCCTTCCTCTTGGGATGACTAACAAGTGAAACTTCCAACCTGCTCAGTTAAGCTTCACAGAACGTTATTTATTTGACACATACTCTATCTGTGCAGCTATATACACATAGGTAGGTTTTTTAAAAAAAATTTTATTTACAAAAGGTAGGCTATGTTTATTAGAGTCACAAGCAGTTGACCGTCTCAATGTGACTCAAGACCACAAAAAAAAAACTATTTCTCCTTCACTTCATTCTGAGTTCTGGGGTGAGACCTAGACCAGCAGGTGTACTGCTTGGGGCACATTCAAAGGTTTACAAGTTTCTCATGGAGGGCAGTCTGTGACTGACACACAGGTAGTTTTAAAATGAAACTATGATGCTTCCATTCATTTGTTTCGTACTCTTGCATCTTATAAAACATGTATTTTTTTTTTTTTTTTTTGAGATGGAGTCTTGCTCTTTCGCCCAGGCTGGAGTGCAGTGGTGTGATCTCAGCTCACTGCAACATCCACTTCCCTGGTTCAAGCGATTCTCCTGCCTCAGCCTCCCCAGTAGCTGAGACTACAGGCTCGAGCCATCACGCTTGGCTAGTTTTTGTATTTTTAGTAGATGGGGTTTCACCATGTTGGCCAGGCTGGTCTTGAACTCCTGACCTCAGGTGATCCTCCCACCTCAGCCTCCCAAAGTGTTGAGATTACAGGTATGAGCCACCTCGCCCAGCCAAAACATGTAATTCAAAAGGATAAAAATAAATAATTGAATTAAGTTGGGGTAAAGAAGGACTGTGGCTGAGAAAAAAGTAAAGCCAGGGAGAAAAATGTATACCATGGGGCCGTGTGTGGTTGCTAGAGGTACCTACAGATTTGGCTTTGAGATTCCTGGGGGCTCTTGTAAAGAAGATAATACACTCTGTTATAGGAGTCAGACCATTCATGAGATAAAGGCTTTTATGGTGTTGAAGAGAAATGTAGTTTTTTTAGATATGAAGATGTAAGACTGTACTTCCCCATGAGTCTTCTAGACTCTGATCTAGGTGACAATCCCCTTAAAAAAAAATTGCAGTAGTGGCCAGGAATGGCAGCTAGCACCTGTAATCCCAGCACTTTGGGAGGCCAAGGCGAGCGAACCACCTGAGGTCAAAAGTTTGAGACCAGCCTCGCCAACATGGTGAAACTCCATCTCTATTAAAAATACAAAAATTTCCCAGGTGTGGTGGTGGGTGCTTGCAATCCCAGCTACTCAGGAGGCTGAGGCAGGAGAATCGCTTGAACCTGGGAGGCAGAGGTTGTAGTGAGCTGAAACCATGTCATCCATTGCACTCCAGCCTGGGTGGCAGAAAGAAACCCTGCTGAAAAAAAAATCCAGTAGTGAACACTAGGAATTTCAGGGGGAGGTTTCCTATAGTCTTTAAAAACACTGGGTGGTGGCACGATCTCAGAGCACCAGCCCGTGTTCACAGAAGACCAAAATGAGTGTATACTACATATGCAGTTTGATTCAAGGATAACATTTAGAAAATCCACAGTTGTAATGTTTTTGTTGTGTGTTTTGTTTTCATTTTTAAGAAGGAAACTGCCTTTGGCACACCTTCTCAAATAAAACGTAGAGCTACAGGCTTTTGTTTTGTTTTGCTTGGGACCGGAATCTCCTCTTTGTAAGTGTTTAAAAGCAGAGCTACTTTGGTTTCTGTGTGTTCCCCTATCCCTGCCCCAAACCTTATGCCTTCCCTTCCCAAAGACCCTGAACCACTTCACAGGGCTGAGAGACAACAGCCCAGAGGCGTTGATCCCAAGGAGTGACCTCTTTCCTTCACACTTGTTTTTTAGATGGAGTCTCACTCTGTCACCCAGGCTGGAGTGACACGGTGCCCAGCCTCCTTCACACTTTTTAACTCACTTCACTGTGTGCTCCCAGAGCTTCTCCATCTCTGGATTTTTTCAGAATTTTAAATTTTGCCATAGAGTATGAAATAGTCTCGCAGTTTCTCATGCAGTCCAAGCAGTCAGCTGGAAGGAGATTTCTATCCATCTGGAATAGAGGCCAACCACAGTGCTCACCATGGGCAAGAGGCCCTAAGGGATCTGGTCCCGGCCCCTCATCCTCTGCTCCTCAGACACATGGGCTGCTCTGATTTTGCACAAGTACTCCAAGCTCACAGTTTCCTCCTTAGGAGCTTGGGACTTATTGTCCCCCACCCTGATTTCCATACTTAATTCAGATTTTTTTTAGATCACACGTCACCTTTCTTAGATCACATAGAGGCCTTTCTTAACTTCCCTACCTAAAATAGCTCCACATTTGTTTGTTCAAATCCCTTATCACTAAAATTATTCTACACATTGCTATAGCCTGTGTTTTCACTGGACTATAATCTCCTGTAGGGCAGGGACCTTGCTGTCTAGTTCATCATTGTATCTCTAGCTCCTAGAAAGAGGGCAAATGAATAGTTAGGTGAACCATAGATCACTGGAAAGAAAAAAAATCATCTGTAGTCCTATAAGCCAAACATGACCACTATTAATATTCTAATACTTTTTCATTTCAAAGGTAATTTAACTTTTGGGGGGTCACTAGAAGTCCTATAAATATATGGGTACAGTCCTCAATGAAATGCATATATATACAAGTTTCCAAAATTTGGCATATACTTTTACCAGATTTCCTAATCCTGTTACCCCTGGTTAAATTCTTGTTTCGTTTTTTTTCACTGAGTGGTCCTGGCCCAATGCAAATCACCTGAACCACACTACTGTCTTTGCTAATTTGATTGCTGAAAAATGGCTGTTGCTTTAATGTTATTTGTGTGATTCTTTATGAAGCTGATAATTTGCCATGTTTGATTACTAATTGCATGTTCTCTTTTATGAATTCTTCAAGTCTTTTGACTACCTTTTGGAATCTTAGTGTTGGTTATATGATCTACATAATAAAGATGTTTACCAAAAGGTATGCTATTAAAAACACACACACACATTAAAAACTAGCAACTCACACTGGCAACTTTTCCTCTATTCCTTGTGGAACACAACTGTAGATTCATTTTCTCTTAGCTTGGGCTGCCATACTTTGCACCTGGAGTAGTTTTAAAATGATTCAGAAAAGCTAACCAATAAAAAGCTACAATAAACTCTCTACTGACTAATGAAAATAAATGCATGAATCACAGTTTCCATTTCCTGCTGGATAAAAGTATACCTATTGTCTGAAGATAATAAAACAGTTTTAGTTGTACTGCTATTGCCCAACCATGAAATTATATTCAAAATCACAAGGACAACTTTGTGAAGCAGCAAAGTGAAGCAGCAAATTTCCTTTTTCACAGGCTAGATAATTGTTTTTCTAAATTCACTAGCTCCATGGATGTGCTTCCTGCCACAGGCCGCTTTTGATAAATCTTGAGATATCCCTGCAATCAAATGTAGTCAGAGTAGCACATTCTGATGCTGCTTTAGGTGGAAGAAAGATGATTTCTTTATAGCAAAAAGAATCCAGAAGAAATCAGCCTGCCAGAAAGATGTGATTTTTTTTCCCTAGACTTTCCTGGATATATTATCATGATGACAACTAATATCTAAATCCTTTAAATGTCAATAAAATATATAATTGGGGTAATGCATTTATTATGAAAATATAAAAGCCAGTGCTACAGGCATTTTGATTTTTACACCTGGGAAAGCAGAGTTGCCTAGATACTTGCACGCTGGTTTGTGGACTACATTACTGATTGGATGGGCAGACAGGATAGCAAGTGGGAAAATCATTTCCTGGTGCTAAAAATTCAGGGTTTCCTGTAAAGTGAACAAAACTTGAGTTACAAATCTAAAACTAGACAGGCTTGGGGCATTTGGAGAACCGAAGGCCTATCTGGCAAGCTTTGGGGCACCTGGAAGTGCTTTTAAGGCTTGAAACAGTGAAGCTGAGAAAGGGTGGCTGAATGAATATATATTCCAGAGGTCTGTGCCTTATCAGCTGAGCCGGCTGAGAAATTTCCTTGCAGTTATTCTCACCCAGAATTGGAATAAAGGGCTCAGTGTGAAGTTGGGATAGTACAACTTCTCGGTTTAATACTTTGCAGATTTTTGGAACCAAATGCACCCTGAAGTGAAAAGCTGCCTTTTTTTTCTTTTTCTGACCTTGTTGGATGGCTAATACTGTTTCTGGGAAATAAGAGAAACAAGCGGCTCATTGTTGGCAGGAGCTGAGAGAGACACAAGGAGGGCGAGAGACGCGTCTGCAGCCCTTTTTTCCCCTTCATTGTATCGTGACTGAGTCAAGGCTGGACTGTGGCTGGGTTTCTCTTCCCACCTCTGTAGACATATGTTTTCTATCAGACAGGGCTGCGTGACACCTGATGTTGGCCAGTTCACATCAGTTAAGCCATGGACGGCCCATAAACAGAGGAAAAGACCCGCAGCTGCACCCAGACACTCTTGATGCTGAAATATTTTTTAAAGCTTGGTGTGGCTGGGTCTGCACATAAGTCAGAAACGATTTACACCTGTATGTTTTGGCTTGCTTCTCTCAGTTGCATATCATTATTCCCCGAAAGCTCTATGGCCAGAAGGTCTAGCATTGCCCGATGGCAGCACCTCTCCTTCCCGTATATAAGCCTTTCTAAATTATGAAATGAGAGTTTTCAAAGTTTGATTTTGTCTTCTTTTTTTTTTTTTGAGGATTGAAGAACAAAGTGCTCTACCATTTCTATAAAGTGAGATCACACAAATGGTGTCATCAAAACATGTGATTCATATTGATCCCATCATTTTAAAGTAAATAAGTTAAATAAATTTGTCTGCATAGACTTTTTCATGAAATAGGAAAAAGAAAACACTACTTGGCCCTGTCACCAAATTTAGCTTGTCATATATATTTTGATGACTATGAAAAAGGACTGGGCAGTGATTAGTGATCCATTGGTGATCATTGGGCAGTAATTGGTGATCCATGCAGCTGATGCCAGCTGTAGCATCCTAGCAGGCGCTCCAGGCTTCCTAGGTTTGTCACAGCCTGTGCCTGAGATCTGCGCTGAGGCATTTAACCTTCCAACATTCTTCATCTCTAAAATAAGTGAATTAGTCTAAATCATTGGTTTTAAAATGTGTCCCAAAGTCCCATGCTAGAATCTCAGGGGGATGTGAGCAGAAGCTAAGCTTAGTTAGTGTTCAGTTTTCAGTTTCCAAAAACTGGGCCCTGTTTGATGTGTTTTAAAAATCTGTTTAAAGTTTCAACATGACAGTTGAGAAGTGCCTGAAGGGAAAGCAGAGTGAAAGCAAGACCAAGAGAATTTAGAAAAGACAGTCAAAGGTGCCGACCTTTAAGTGCTCACTTCTGCAGCTGATGAAAGAACCCTGGGACATAAGGATAGCCTCTGCTTCAGGCCGTATATTAGGCTCTGGAGAAGGATCCTACTACTAAGGAAAAGTTTGAGAACCATTGCTCTAAATGGACTAAGACCCTTCCATCCTGAACTTCTATGGTGATGGCACAAAGTTGGGTAAATATGTGGCCCTCACCTGTAATGAGTGCTGTGGGGAAAGTGATGGGTTTGTAAATCATGGGTGAAACTCAAAATGAAATGAGGCTAAGCAGGGAAATGTGCTCTGGAAGTAAGAGGATGCAGCAACTAGAATGTGGTACTCTTTAAATAGTCCCCTATGAAACTCTAGGGGTAAGGGTTAAAATACATCCTCAAGGCCGGGTGTGGTGGCTCACGCCTGTAATCCCAGCACTTTGGGAGGCTAAAAATACAAAAATTAGTTGGGCGAGGTGGCGTGCGTCTGTAATCCCAGCTACTCAGCAGGTGGAGACTGCAGTGAGCTGAGATCATGCCACTGCACTCCAGCCTGGCCACAGAGCAAGACTCCAACTCAAAAAAAAAAAAAAAAAAAAAAGCAACTTCTAGAAAAGAAGAGTTATGGGTGAGACATTTCCAGTTTTTTCTGAGTTGTCATCTTTATTATGTTGCTATCTGAAATTTGAAAAGCCTATGATGATCACCTTCCCATAAATGAAACTGATATTTTGTCACCAATTTTTAACCACCCTTAACTTTACTTTAGGGAGAATGTATTTCGTGCTTACTCTATGCATTAATCAGATTTGAAATGCACTAAAATTATTTTTGTTCTAGTTTTATAAGAAAAGAATTTCCATATCATTGTGATTGGTCCCGAGGGGAAGGGGGAATCTTGGCTCTTTCCCAGGTCTTGTTTATAAAAAGCGCAAGTCCAGGAACATGAGAGTTAGTTCAAATCACAGGAAGAGAATAGTTCAATAATGTTTCTTTTTTTTCTTTCTTTCTTTCTTTTTTTTTTTAGATGGAGTCTCGCTCTGTTGCCCAGGCTGGAGTGCAGTGGTGCAATCTCGGCTCACTGCAACCTCTGCCTCCTGGGTTCAAGCGATTCTCCTGCCTCAGCCTCTCGAGTAGCTGGGATTACAGGTGCGTGCCACCACATCTTGCTCATTTTTGTAATTTTAGTAGAGATGGGGTTTCACCATGTTGGCCTGGATGATCTCGATCTCTTGACCTTGTGATCCCTCGACCTCCCAAAGTGCTAGGATTACAGGCATGGGACACCGTGCCCGGCTGTTCGATGTTTCTTAAAAGAGCTTCACTTCAGTTGTATGGCTCAACCAGGAGTCCAAGAGGAAAAGGTTTTTCTGACTTTCACACTTAACCAAGTGCATGTTTATGGGTGATATAATGCAGTGTCATAAATAGTGCTTGATTTCCTTTGAAAATTACAGAGAAAATGAATATGTAATATTCCCACTTCGATTATCACATAGTATGGATACAAAAGGACTGACCTCACGATCCACCCACCTCAGCCTCCCAAAGTGCTGGGATTACAGGCGTGAGCCCCCTCGCCTGGCCCTTTTAATTTTCTTTAGCCCAACATTTCCCAATCTTATTTGACCAGGGACACTTCTAGAAGCAATTAAAATTTATTCCCCTGGGACACATTATAGCCCATATTTTCTGTTAAAGATTGTGTCCATTTTTACATACCCCAACCAATTAATTAAATTGACTATTAAAGAGAGAGTATCCAGCACAGTTCCTGGTTTTCACAGGGCACATTGAAATGTGCTGTTTTTCAAACCAGTTTTAGTTTTATATTAAAGTTGAGACGAGAGTTCCTATACATTCACTCACCCAGTTTTCCCTATTATTAATGTATCACATTAATATGCTACATTTGTTATAATTAGTGAGCCAGTTATTAAAATCCATACTTTATTAAGATTTCTTTAGTTTTTATCTAATATCTTTTTTGTTCCAGATCCCCATAGAGAATACCAAATTACTTCTTTTTTCTTTTGTTTTTTTTGAGATAGGGTTTCACTCTGTTGCCTAGGCTGAAGTGCAATAGTATGATTATGGCTCACTGCAGTCTCTACCTCCTGAGCTCAAGTGATACTCCTGCCCCAGTCTCCCAAGTAGCTGGGACCACAAATAGATACATGCCACCATGCCCAGCTAATTTAAAAAAAATTTTTTGTAGAGACAGGGTCTCACTATGTTCCCCAGGTTGGTCTTGAACTCCTGGCTTCCAGTGATTCTCCTGCCTTGGCCTCCCAAAGTGCTGACATTACAGGCATGAGCTACCGTGCCCAGCCCCCATTACCTTTACTTATCATGTCTCCTTAGGCTCCTTTGGCTATAACAGTTGTTTAAACTTTCCTTGTTTTCGATGACCTTGATAGTTTTAAGGAGTGTTGCTTTGGTATTTTGTAAGATGCCTTTTTATCGAAATTGGTCTGATGTTTTTCTCACAGTTAGACTGGGGTTATGGGTTTTTGGAGGAAGACTACAGATATAAAGTGTCATTCTAATCACATCACATCAAGTGTACACACTATTATCATGACTTGTTTTTTTTTGTTGTTTTTTTTGAAACGGAGTCTCACTCTGTCGCCCAGGTTGGAGTACAGTGGCGTAATCTCAGCTCACTGCAACCTCTGCCTCCTGGGTTCAAGCGATTCTCCTGACTCAGCCTCCTAAGTAGCTGGGATTACAGGCACGTGCCACCACGAGCGGCTAATTTTTGTGTTTTTAGTAGAGACGGGATTTCACCATGTTGGTCAGGCTGGTCTCGAACATCTGACCTCCTGATCTGCCCACCTCGGCCTCCCAAAGTGCTGGGATTACAGGTGTGAACCACTGCACCCAGCCGACTTGTCACTATTAATATTGACCTTGATCACCTGGCCCAGGTAGTATTTTCCAAGTTTTTGCACAGTAATGTTGCCACCTAACCTCCATTGACCACCACTCATTCAATCCTGTATTCTTTGGAATGAACTCACTATTTGCAGTTATGTTGCCTCCCATCCCCCCACCTTTGAGTATGGTATATCTACATAAATGATTTTGAATTCCCCTGTAAGGGAGATTTGTCTCTTCTTCCTCCATTTATTTGTTCAATTATCTGTTCATATGAATATGGATATGTGGAAATTGCATTTTTATTAAACTAATGAACCATAGTCTACAACATGTGACAACTCTCCATTATTGCTGGAGCCTGAGTACAGTTAGGAAAAGGTGCTGGGAATGGAAAAAGTCATGGAGGACTTGGGGAGGCCTTACCCATTCACTTAAATGGAACTGTGCCTCTGACACATTAACAAAACCACATATTGTAAAAAATTCACCTCCCAGTGCCAAGAGTAGAGATACCTCCACTGAGAAATTTGTTGTCAAAAGGAGAAAGGAGGGAGATGCAACAAGAAATGCATACTAGCCTAAGATACTCTTCTTCACCCTCCCAGACTCACATGTGAACTGAGGAGAAGGAATTGAAGGGAGTCAAGTAATTTCTGTGTCTTCCTAGGGCTTAGGTGTGACTTCTGGCCACTGGGCACCAGCTGTTCTTTCCATAATCTACTCAGAGCCAGCCCCTTGCAGGCCTGTCCGCTATGGTTTTTGTACTTGAGGCTACCCTTATGATTTTGTTTTCTTCACTTGGCATTGTATATATGTATGTGTGTAACTAAAGCCTATTTTAAAAATGAGGGAAGCAAGCCCAGGACATAGAAGAGCAAGCCACTGAAACCCTCTGAGGCCAAAAAGATGTTTGTGAAACATTCCAGGAGGCGCTCTGGGCAGCCTGTGATTCACTGGCCTCCCTCATCGTCTGCAGCTCCTGGCTTAGGGAAGATGCCAGAAGCACTTTCTCTATGAGCTGTGGCTCTCTGTTTCCTGGTGTTGCAAAAGTTCAGGATTGAAGTCTTTACCTTTTCCATGTTTGCTTCTTAAATAGCAGATCTTGTGCTGGCTTAGAATTGAGTCCAGGGAACTTCCTGGCCTTGAGCATACACTTAGAAAAAAAAAATGACCAAGTTGTATATTGTCCCAGGCAGCACTAACCAGAGGGTCATGTCCGACATGAGTAACCCCCACCCCCCTCCCCGTTCCCGTGTTGACTGTTTACTTCACCAAGGACACAGTCATTGAATCAAAAGTGTGCTTGTACCTAACATGCTGTGGCACTGGCTTTTTGGTGGTGTTTTCTTTTATATTGAATAATGCCAATTAAATGTTTTTGGTCACAAATCTGCAGAGCATGGTTTTATCAATTTCCAAACACAGAAGAGAACACCAATTATAAAAAAAGGAAAAAGGAAAAGGAGATGAAAACAATGAGAAAGAAAAAGATAAATGGGAATCTAAATTTAAATTCTGACTCTCTTGGAAGGAAAAACAAAAAAGATGTCCCTGCTTTAGCTTTGATGCATTCCTTCTTCAATGGCGAAATCTTCTGTTTGGGTTATTCCTTTCTGTGGGGACTGGCAACGGTCTAGAGCTGACGAGGTCTTTAGCCTTTTTGAGGCAGTTTGTGGCAGTCTGCCCTTAATCCGGCTTGGCCTCAGATACTGCATTTGGAATACTTTGCCTTTTCTTTTTTTTAGATGGAGTTTTGCTCTTGTTGCCCAGGCTGGAGTGCAGTGGCAAGATCTTGGCTAACTGTAACCTCCGATTCCTGGGTTCAAGTGATTCTCCTGCCTCAGCCTCCCAAGTAGCTGATATTATAGGCAATTGTCACCACACCCAGCTAATTTTTTGTATTTTTAGTAAAGACGAGATTTCACTATGTTGGCCAGGCTGGTCTCAAACTCCTGATCTCAGGTGATCCACCTGCCTCTGTCTCCCAAAGTGCTGGGATTACTGGCGTGAGCCACCATGCCCGGCTGTTTGTTTTGTTGTTGTTGTTTGTTTGTTTTTTTATGGAACTATTGTTCTCTCTCTAAAATGTTCTGGAATATTATCCCTAGGACTGTTTTGTTCATCACAAATTCAGATGTTTTGCCTTCCCACACTCTACTGGGGACTTTGTTTCTTTTTCTCTGCTTCAGGCCTCCCCTGCTTCCATTGTCAAAAACAGTAAAGAACCTCAACCACCAACGAAGCTCATGAGCTCCAACGTCAATGACAATTCAGTATGGTTTGAAATTAAACAACTAGAGGGAGCAGAGTGGCAAGTTGAATCATGGGTTCCTGGATTGAGTCAAGTCACCTGGCTTGCGGATACTGACCAGTTTTATGACTTTGATAAATTCACTTCTGAGTTTTTGGTTTCCTCATCTCAAGGAAATGCTGTGCCAAGCAGACTTTCAGCTTTGACAGTCTTGATTACAGTTTAAACTGTATTTGTTGTTTTCTTCAGTAATTTGGGGCTTCTTTCTTTCACTTTACCAAGAAAATATTGAGTTTGATGCTTACATGGCCATGTTTTTGTTTTATGCTTTTTTTTTTTTTTTTTTTTTTGAGATGGAGCTTGCTCTTCTTGCCCAGGCTGGAGTGCAGTGGCGCAATCTCAGCTCACCACAACCTTCGCCTCTGGGTTCAAGAGATATTTTGCCTCAGCCTCCCAGGAATTACAGGCATGTACCACCATGCCTGACTAATTTTGTATTTTTGGTAGAGACAGGGTTTCTCCATGTTGGTCAGGCTGGTCTCGAACTCCTGACCTCAGGTGATCAGCCCGCCTCGGCCTCCCAAAGTGCTGGGATTACAAGCGTGAGCCACCACACCTGGCCTTTGTTTTATGCTTTTTAATTTTCACCTATGTTTTACAATAAATGATATAGTCATGTAGAAAAACTTGAAATAGTACGGAAAAGGAAAAGAAAGCTCTCCCATCCCCAATACCCAGTTTCTTCTGCAGAGGTACTCAGTGTTGCCAGTCTCAGGTGGAGAAATCTCTGTGGAGATTTGCTGCACATGCATAATATGCCCCACCTTTTCTTGCCACAAATAGTAGCATGCTCAAACATACAGTTCTGTCCTTTGGGTTTTTCCGCTTCTGGACAATCTCTAAGAAACATTGGAATCATCATACAGAATTTCTCTAAATGGATGGATCACATCTCCCACTGATGGACATTAAGAGCATTCTTAATCTTTTGCAACTATAAACAATACTGTTGTGAATATCCTTGTACAAACTGCTCTGTTGGAATGTGCTTTACTTTGAAAACAAAACTATCATCTAAGTTCCATTATTTTCCAGACTCTACAGTTAATAATGAGAGATGTTTAGTCTGAATGATCAAATCTGAATTAAGTGGAAAAAAACCAATGTCTACACCATTACTTCCTGTGAATGTCTCTCGTAGGGGCTAGTTTTTTGAAGACTCATATAGGTGTAGCTTGGGAAGAGCTCTTCTGCAAGTCTGAAACTCCCCCAGATTAGGATTCAGATATTAATAAAATCTGCTGAGCAGTATCTGGTTGCTATGTGACTTTGAGTAACACAGTACATTCTGCTTGTGAGTAAGCCGAATGGAACATTTTGGATACCTACAAGAGCAGTCTGTCTACCTAAGTGACTGATAATAGTCCTACTAGAATTTTTCATGTCAGTAAGTTACCAGGCCTGAGTTAGTTTTTAAATTTTTCAGTGTCTAAATTATAAAAATTAACATAAGGCAGGGTACGGTGGCTCATGCCTGTAATCCCAGCACTTTGGGAGGCTGAGGCAGGCGGATCACTTGAGGCTAGGAGTTGGAGACCAGACTGGCCAACATGGCAAAAACTGTCTCTACTAAAAATAAAAAAATTAGTGGGGCAGGGTGGTGCGCGACTGTAATCCCAGCTACTCAGGAGACTGAGGCAGGAGAATTGCTTGAACCCGGGAGGCAGAGGTTGCAGTGAGCCAAGATTGCACCACTGCACTCCAGCCTGGGCAATAGAGCAACTCTGTCTGAAAACAACAACATAGGATTAACAATCTGCGCCTTTGAAGCCTTTTTTTCCTAACCTGGGGATTTCTGATATCGAAACTATTGGGCATCTTTTTTTATCTATAGTAGTTATATCAGATACTACCATATTAAGTATAACTACTAATAAGAACATACTTTTATAGAAGGTTCAGAAATGGCTGTTCCTTGAAATAATTATCATTCTTCCGTCTGTGCCTCTCTTTCCTGGCTTGAAATAGGTTTCATGAATTAAACCCTTCTGGGTGTCTGGATTTTGTCTTCCTTGAATCTGCATTTAAGATAACTTTTTCCCTGTGACACCATCTGTGCACAATCCTTTACCTCCCACCCCGGGCCTTCAAGTAGAGGTTGTAATTATACTGTAACAAGCTCTAGAAGTGAAATACTCATTTCAGGTTTTTTGGCATCAGTCAAGACTTACTTCTTCTCTTGTTCTTAATC
This sequence comes from Aotus nancymaae, assembly GCF_030222135.1. Classification (NCBI taxonomy): domain Eukaryota; kingdom Metazoa; phylum Chordata; class Mammalia; order Primates; family Aotidae; genus Aotus; species Aotus nancymaae. The sequence continues at coordinate 43,019,918 of NW_026988431.1, read as the reverse complement.
TAAGAGTATAAGAAATGCCAACTGGTTTTATTCATTCACCAGATCGTTTCCTGAGCTTTCCCTGAGTACCTGGGATTGTGCCAGGAGGTGAGAGTCCTTGGTGATGGGCTTAATTCTAAGACGGAAACCTAGACTGTCTAGGCAATATACTCTGATGTCTTCCCTTTTACTAGCATGTTATTGGGCTCAGAGCTGTAAATCTACCCAGGCTCTCCTCGAGCCCTTCCTCTTAGTAACCCAAGCAACATTGGGGTCTCTATTTTGATGACCTGCTTTGTGTGTACTTTCTTGCAAACAATTGAAGGCAGACTGTCTTTACAGGATTGCCTTCAGGCTTCAGCAATTGTTCCTATCCTTCTGTCTAAGATGCGACAGAAGGTGGCCAAGGACAGTTGCCCGGGGTACAAGAGGATCTCGATTTTGGTCTTGGCTCTACTTGCCACTAACCAGGGCGTATCCCTTAACCTTTCTGGGTTAGAGTCCCTGTTCCATAAACTGAGGGGATGGACTAGATTCTCAGGTTCCTTATGTAGCCTAACAGTTTCACATTCCATAAGCCACACATAAAAATCTATCTCGTTTCTTCATAACTCCCTTCTACCAGCCCATTAGTTCTTATGAAGGCAGGAGCTGTTTTTCCAAGTTTAAGTTCAGTGTGTGACACACAGCAGGAATTGCAATAACAATTTGAGTGAGCATATGAATAAAAAAAGAACATTTTTATCCCACCTTCACCTCCATCCTGGAGAAGTCTCTGCCATGGAATTCTTCCTCAAAGAAATCTATTCTTCTCTAGAAAACCTTCAGTGTTGGTACTGTCTTTCAAATATATATATATATGTCTTTCAAATATACACATATATTATGCATTTAATACATACATTTAATATATAGAGGTTTGGACTACTTAAATTCATTTAAGAAAATTTACCTGTAAATCATATTTCTATATAATATCCATAACCAACTGAAGATTAAAAATATTTAACTTAAGCCACTGAGCACAGTGACTTCCACCTGCAATCCCAGCACGTTGGGAGGCCAAGGTGGGGGGTTGCTTGAGCCCAGGAGTTACAGACCAGCCTAGGCATCAACATAGTGATACCCTTCTCTATTAAAAATACATATATATATACACATATATATATACATGCATATGAAATATTATAAAATATACATATATTATAAAATATTTTAAAGTTAATGATACCAAATAGAGCAAAAATTGAGAGTTTTTTCTCAGAAATGAAGTGAGTATATCAAATTATACCTTGTTGTCTTTGGCCCTGACCTAGAAAGTAGCAGACTGAAAAGCATGGTTTTCTTGATTACATGACATTGCCCGGCAAAAGTTAAGCAAATTTGACTGGTAAACAATTTTGAGAAAAACTAGCACTTTTTAAAATGTATTTTTGAAATGCCAATTATAGAATTTAAGGATTTTAAAATTATTTTTGTAGAGTAGAGTTCTATATGCTCAAATTTCATTGGTTGTTAAATGCAGATAGATAATTTTTAAAAAATTTAAAACACTTCTCATGCCTTTATCCAGTCACAATATGTTTAGCATTTCTGCGTAATTTCTTTCTCACTAATTTCTCCCTTTGAATAAACATTTTTTTCTCAATCAGATATATGAAGTCCTCCTTATATGTCAGCTCCTGAGAGGTGCTTTGTGTTACATGTTGCTTATCAATTCACTGGTTCATGTACCAAAGATCGAATGCCCTCCTTACCTCTGCCATAAATACACAAATTAACTGAGAAAGTATGCACACACACACACACACACACACACACACACACACACAGAGAGAGAGAGAGAGAGAGAGAGAGAGAGAGAGAGAGAGAGAGAGAGAGAAATGTTCTGGTGAAATTATCTCATAAATTGTGATAACTTTTGTGGAATTTGCCTTAGGCCACTATGTTCTATGTAAGACTTAAAATGTACCCTAGACAGGGAAGGTGTAAAATGAGATTTTAACAGAAACAAAAGCCGAGACTAGATGAGTCAGGATTGGGGCCAGTATTTGAGCCTCCATGAATTGAATTAAGGTAATAATTACTTAAACAGTAATGGTTAACAGGAAAGTACTTTGGAAGGAATCTCAGGAATCTATACTCCAAAGCACAAAACATTCTGATATGGTCTATTTTTGATAAGGTATTGTGGGCCCTGGTCATTAATCTCCTGTATGTTCTTCCCTCCTACAGTGATGAATCACCAACACCAGCAGCAGATGGCCCCCAGTACCCTGAGCCAGCAGAACCACCCCACTCAGAACCCACCCGCAGGGCTCATGAGTATGCCCAATGCGCTGACTACTCAGCAGCAGCAGCAGCAGAAACTGCGGCTTCAGAGAATCCAGATGGAGAGAGAAAGGATTAGAATGCGCCAAGAGGAGCTCATGAGGCAGGTATGGCCCTCCGTGGTGTCTGGTGGAGGCTCCCTGGCCCTTGGTGCCAAAGCTGATGGGTAGAAAGCCGCTTACCTTCAGGGTAATGCTTCTAAAGAAGAAGAGAGAATGGGGCTCAAAGCCCTACTGGAAGCCTCCTGATTAGAATATAGTTTCTTGAAACTCTCAGTGTTCTGCCTGTATTTTCAGAACCAAATTTAAGAGTACAAGAATGAGCTATATTAGCATGGCTGCCTTTGGTTTCCACTGCTAGTCTTTAGAAGGAAAGAAAGGAGAAAGTAGAGAGACAAGAGCATGTTCCAATGATCCGTCGTTGTGTAACAAATTATCCCAAAATGTAGTTGCTTAAATAGCCATTTCATTCTATCACACAATTTTGTGGGTCAGAATTTAGAAAGGGCTCACCTGGGCTATTCTTCTTCTCTACATGGCATTGACTGAGGTCATTTAGTGGTATTCAGCTGGTAGGTGGGTTGGTCTGGATAGTCCACGATGGCTTTACCTAAGTGGGTGGCACAATGGTGAGGATTGCTGGAAGACTGGGCTTAACTGGAACAAAAGCCTGGGATCTATGATGTGGCAATCTCAGAGTAGTGGTGCTTACTACATAGCAGCTTGGATTTTTAACAAAAAGCATTGTAAGAGACAGGAAGAGAAATTTGCCAGTTTTTGGGGGCCTAGCTCTGGAAACGATTGTGGAGTTGCTTTTGCCATGTTCTCTTGGTCAAAGTAGTCACAGAGAACCACAGAGAACCCCCACCCCACCACCCACATTCAAGCAGTTAGTGGAGTGGATGTTCCTCAGAAGAAATGACAAAGAATCCTGGTCCACCACAGAGCATGAAAAAGAGGGAAGCTGAAGGGAGAATGAGAAGGGAAAATGGTGTTTTGTTTGTTTGTTTTATGAGATGGAGTCTGGTTCTGTCGCCCATTCTGGAGTGCAATGACACGATCTTGGCTCACTACAACCTCCACCTCCTGGATTCAGTCAATTCTCCTGCCTCAGCCTCCCGAGTAGCTGGGATTACAGGGATTACAGGCACCTGCCACCACACCAGGCTAATTCTTCCTTTCTTTCCTTCTTTCTTTCTTCCTTTCTTTCTTTCTTCCTTTCTTCCTTCCTTCCTTCCTTTCTTCCTTTCTTTCTTCTTTCTTTCTTTCTTTCTTTCTTTCTTTCTTTCTTTCTTTCTTTCTTTCTTTCTTTCTTTCTTTCTCTCTCTCTCTCTCTCTCTTTCTTTCTTTTTCTTTCTTTCGTAGACACAGGGTTTAACCATGTTGGCCAGACTAGTCTCGAATGCCTGATCTTGTGATCTGCCCTCCTGAACCTCCCAAAGTGCTGGGATTACAGACATGAGCCACTGCGCCTGGCTGGGAAATGGTTTGTATATGAACTCGATAGCGTGCTCTGCAAAAACTGCCTGGGCATCAATCAGGCACTTTTGTGCCATGCTCCATTCATTCACTTTTCATTCTGCCAGTCAGCAGTATGTTGCTGTGTGCCCTCTGTGGGTCAGGCTCAGTGTTGTACTTCAAAAACGAATAAAAGGAGAATCCCTAAAGGAATCCACAGTTTTCTCCCTGTTTCAGTGGCTTGATCCTGGAAGAGCAGAATTCTTTCTTCTGTGTTGCTAAACTCATATAACCCATGTTTGCAGATCTCATACTTTTTCTCTGGCTACATTTTGGGGAGAAAAGCTTCAGTATATTGTTCTAACTTTTCAGACTTTGTTTTGTGACTCACATGAAGCAAGATACATGAATAACTTCCTTTTGCTACTTTAGAGAAATTAGAGAAATAAGTAGTTTTAACATTCCAGAGAACTTTCTTGGAGGAAAGGACTGGGAACATTAGGGTAAACACTATTTTTTTAAGCTACATTTGATACTTTCAAAAATACACATTGACTTCCATAAATAAATAATATGTTTCTCATCAAATAAATTCTAGGATATAAAAAATCTATATTGTATGAGGTTTAAAATGCATGGTAGGCCAAGAGCGGTGACTTATGCCTGTAATTTCAGCACTTTGGGAGGCCGAGGCTGGCAGATCATAGAATCAGGAGATCAAGACCATCCTGGCTAACATGGTGAAACCTTGTCTCTACTAAAAATACAAAAAAATGAGCCAGGTGTGGTGGCACATGCCTGTAATCCCAGCTACTCAGGAGGCTGAGGCAGGAGAATAACTTGAACCCAGGGGGCGGAGATTGCAGTGAGCCGAGATCGCGCCACTGGACTCCAGCCTAGGCAACAGTGAGACTCTGTCTCAAAAAAAAAAATGCATGGTAAATTAAAATCATTTCTCAGATATAGTATTTGAAAATAAGAGAAATGAATATAAATTGCGCTCTGTTGTTCAGCTGAACTTTCCTCCAAATTTGCAGAATACAGCTTAATAATTAGGTAATTACGGTTGTGTCCTTTACCCTGAGGATTTATGTTTGAACTTTCATGGTTATTTCAGGCTAATGGTTGTTTATACTGATTTTAGATATCTAGTGTCATGTTTCTTGATGGGAAATAATTGTATTATTAATGGTTTTCTGTCTTTGAATACTAATTTTATTTGGAATAATTTTTCTGTTTTATAATGTAGGGTAAATCAAACAGTATTTCAACAGCATTTTATACATTCTCAGTTTTGTATTTAAATGAGCTTTAGGGCTTTAGTGAGTTTCTTCTTTTCTACATAAAGATGTGCCCATCCTGCAAAGAGTAACTTGCTTCTCTGTTTTTGCAGGTGTGCTTCTCTTTCTCTTGCTACCCCTCCTTCTTTCCCACATAAAGTATTTCTGAAAAGGAGTGGGAAAAGTGCCCCAAATTGTTTCCTTTATTCCAGCTGTAGGTGCCTTTGAACCAGGGTGTAGTATTGATGGTTCATATTACAGAAATGCCAACCAAGTTCCTTAAATGCTGATCCTTGGAGGCTGTGGAATGCGGGGCATTTTGCTGCATCATAGTGAGCAATTGCAGTGTATATGACAGCAGGAGAAAAGACTGTCCAGATTTGCTCACAGAGGCTCACATAGTTCAGCCTTGACTCTGCATGTGCTTTTGTGTGTGTGGGGTGTGTGTGTGTGTGTGTGTGTGTGTGGGGTGTGTGTGTGGTGTGTGTAGTTAGGAGGAGATGGGATGGTGGAATGGATGGTTCTCGTGTTCTAATGTCTTTATTTTTGTTAGGGAGTCCGGGAAAAGGTCTAAATAGACTTTTTAATCGTGGCAGTTTTTTTCCCATTCAGAAGCAGCATGCTCCTCAGTGTCAAAGATATGATTTAAGACCGTATAATAAATGGCATTGGAGTGTTCTTTTTTTAAAATTTTTAAATTTTTTTTAGAGATGGGGTTTCATTATCTTGGCCAGGCTGGTCTTGAACTCCTGATCTTGTGACCCACCTGCCTCAGCCTCCCAAAGTGCTGGGATTAGAGATGTGAGCCACCGCGCCCAGCCTTGGAGTGTTCTATAATCATTTTCTGGGGCATTTGCCAGGATGCCTGGTTATTCAGTATTCAGGTGTGGACCATGTGTATCATCTCTGTGGGTTTTTTGAACTCTTTTGATGATTCTCTGCTTCACTTTTTGAACCTAAGCTATAGCAGCAGCAGGGAAACCGACTGGAATTAAAAGTGATCTTTGGCTCACTTGCTTAATTGCCTTCTAGCATCTGGTAGGAATTTGGAGAGAGGGAAATGGGGGTCCTGGTGAGATTTAAAGATTATCTGTAGACTTCCGTTTGTTCTCTCTGTCCTACCCCTATGTCCTGGGTAGTCAACAACTGCCTGAATATCCCTTGCTCAGGGGACAGTTTGTAATTACACTGGCTCTCCTCTTGCTTGCAGGCAGCCTTAATTGTACAGCTTGTCTTCTCAGGGCATGTGACCTGCAGGCAGGCCTAGACCTACCTGCCCTTCTACCAACAGAGACTGTCTGAGAGCAAGGCCCCAGGCTATGCTCTCTCTCCATAGTAGAAAGGGATAGGCCAGGTACAATGGCTCATACCTGTAATCCCAGTACTTTGGGAGCCCAGGTGAGGGGATCACCTGAGTTTGGGAGTTTGAGACCAGCCTGACGAACGTGGAGAAACCCCATCTCTACTAAAAATACAAAATTAGGCTGAGTGCGGTGGCTCACGCCTATAATCCCAGCAATTTGAGAGGCCGAGGGGGGCGGATCATGAGATCAAGAGTTCCAGACAAGTCTGGCCAAGATGGATGGTGAGACCCTGTCTCTACTAAGAATATAAAAATTAGCCAGGTGTCGTGGTGGGTGCCTGTAATCCCGGCTACTCGGGAAGCTGAGGCAGGAGAATAGCTTGAACCCGGAAGGCAGAGGTTGCAGGGAGCCGAGATCACACCACTGCACCCCAGCGTGGGTGGCAGAACGAGACTCCATCTCAAAAAAAAAAAAAAAAAAAATAGAGTGAAACTCAGTCTCAAAAAAAAAAAGAAAGAAAGGGAGGTCGGCAAAATTTAATGCCAACCTGGTAGATGAATCTGTCCCCTGAATCTGTCCCCTAATTATTGAGAAATTATCACTGCTATCTGTAGTTTTATCATTCTTGAATGATATGATGAATCTGAAAGGTCCCTGTGCAGAATATGCTATATAAATATTGCTTCATTTTTCTTCCTCTTCCTTCTGCTATGCCATTGTTCCACTAGGCATAGAGTTAGATTATGTTGTGCCATGAAAAAAACAACTCCTTGGTCCTTGTTGCATGATTTGATATATACCACAATGCCAAAGGATCACCTATTAACTCATTGGCATTGAAATCATGCTAGGATATTAACAAAATGGATCTGAGGAAACTGATTACAAATCTAAAGCAAATCTTCATTATTTCAGGATGGAAGCTCATATTTTTTTTCTTCCTTCATTCCTTTATTTCTTCATTCATTCATTCAGTCAATATTTATTTAGTAGAAAATAATAGACAGGTAAATGGGCCAAATTGGTGGCCAGAAGGGTAAATTAAAACCATTACTGGCTTCACAGGAGCCTAGTGGCTACCATCTTTGACTTTCATTCCTGGAACTGAGACCAGATGCACCTGAGCAGAGTTCTGTGAGAGTGAGCATCAGATACTCCTTTTGCTTTCCAGTGACCCCCTCAGATCAACAAACTTGAACAGCTACAGAATTAGGATCAAAAGAGCCAGTAAGGTTTGGTATCTCTGCTGATAAGGAAGGAATCTTCCGAAGTAGGAGAATTTCCTTAAATGCAGTCCCTCCAATCTAGCATTGGCTACTGGAGCAATAGAGCTGAGCTACTTGTGTCTGATAACTGATGAATTATCTTGGAATGTGGTAGACACTCCGAGTGGAAGGGTATCAGGGAGCACAAGGGGATCCCACCGGGCCTGCAGTGCATATCCTTATCAGGAAAGTAGAGCTCTTCCCACTGTCAACAGGCATCTACCATGGAAGACGTAAAGATTGAATTTTTGTGAAAGGAAGTCTTTTGTCTGTGATAGAGTTTTGTTATTACTGAATTCCCCAAAGGCTGTGAGGCTACTTCAGGTTCACCAAAGAAATGTCAACTCTAGAAAAAAAAAAGAAAGCAATTCTTACTGAAGAATTCTTATTGAAGATTTGCTTCCTCTTACCTTCTTCTTCTTCTTTTTTTTTTTTTTGAAACGGACTCTTGCACTGTCACCCAGGGTGGAGTGCAATGGCGCGATCTTGGCTCACCGCAACCTCCACCTCCTGGGTTCACACGATTCTCCTACCTCAGCCTCCCAAATAGCTGGGATTACAGGCATCTGCTACCACACCTGGCTAATTTTTTGTATTTTTTAGTAGAGACAGCATTTCACTACTTTGGCCAGACTGGCCTCAAACTCCTGACCTTGTGATCTGCCCGCCTCAGCCTCCCAAAGTGCTGGGATTATAGGAGTAAGGCACTGCTCCCGGCCTTATTTTTAATTTTTAAAGGAACTTAAAATTCTGTTGCTTTTTTTTTAAGTTGAAAAAAATTTTAATTTTCTACTAAGTGTGGTGGCGCATGTGTGTAATCCCAGCACTTTAGGAACCAAGGCAGGTGGATCACTTGAGGTCAGGAGTTTGAGACTAGCCTGGCCAACATAGTGAAACCCTGTCTCTGCTAAAAATACAAAAATTAGCTGGGCATAATGGTGGGTGCCAGTAGTCCCAGCTACTCGGGAGGCTGAGGCAGGAGAATCACTTGAACCTGGGAGGTGGAGGTTGCAGTGAGCTGAGATTGAGTCACTGTACTCCAGCCTGGGCAACAGAGCAAGACTCCATCTCAAAATATTAATAATAATTTTTTACTGAGTTATTTTTGTGATTAAAAGAAAGTGGTTTTGCTAAGTGCAAGAAGCCAGACTTCCCCTCAAAACTACATCCTGTGTGATTCCACTTATGTGACATTCTGGAAAAGCAAAACTATAGGGACAGAGAAGAGATGAGCACTTGCCAGGGCTGGCAATAGAGAAAGAATAGACTCCAAAGGGGCAGCACTGGGGCATTGTGGGGCAGATGGCACAGTTCCCGTGTCTTGCTTGTGGTGGCTATTTCACAACTCTATGCATCTGTCAAAACTCAGAAATGTATACCACAAAGAGTGAATTTTACTGTATGTAAACAAAAAGAAGAATAAAAGCAAATTAATTGCCACACACAGAAAGACAAAACGTACGTTTATGGTACGAATGTATAAAATACTGAACAATAAAAAAGAAAATTACAATCACTCATACTCTTACCTAGAAAGAGTGGCTGTAAATAGGTTGGCGATTTCTTTCTAGTCTTTTTGTATATATCATGTGTATCAGTGTGTCTACTTTGTTTTTTTTTGTTTGTTTGTTTTGAGATGGAGTCTTGCTCTGTCACCAGGCTGGAGTGTAGTGGCACTATCTCAGCTCACTGCAACCTCCACCTCCCAGGTTCAAGTGATTCCCCTGCCTCAGCCTCCTGAGTAGCTGGGGCTACAGGCGCATGCCACCACACCTGGCTAATTTTTTGTATTTTGGTAGAGACGGGGTTTCACCATGTTGGCCAGGATGGTCTCGATCTCCTGACTTTGTGATCCGACTGCCTCGGCCTTCCAAAGTGTTGGGATTACAAGCATGAGGCACCGCACCTGGCCTACTTTGTTTTTATAAAATACAAAAGTGGTAGCATACTTTAATACTGTTTTGTTACCTCTTCTTAATATATTGTGAAGTCATTTGTTTATTGTGTGTCAGCCATGAGGTTGTGCTGTGACTTTGTATATACCCATTCCAAGCACCTAGAATCATTTTTACAACAGGCCATACACAAATTTTTGAATGTCGTGAGCCACACACACCCGCAATGACTACCGAATATTCTGTTGTTACAACTGAAAATGCAGTATTTGCTCAGTACCCTAAAAGGCATGATTGCAACTTTACCAAATGAAATGGGAAATTGTAGTCACGGGTAAGACATTGAGACACAGGCTTCTCAGTGCCTGTTTATCTAAAGGAAGAATTCCTCGACATGAAAACAGTCATATGGCTTTACCTGAAGAGTGTTTCTTTTCATGTGCATTATTCATTTAAATATAATGGTTTGTGGCCATCTGTCTGGAAGATTTTAATTTTGAGGACCAGGACCTGGAAGACAGTAAGTTTCGAAGCCTTCCTCCTTGTCCCTTCACGGGGGCTGCCTTGTAGAGAAACCGTTACTCCCAAGCAAATTCAGCCCTGCTTTTACCCTCAACCTTTTTTTTTTTTTTATTTGGGGTTTGGGGGACAGGAGAGTGCAATTCGTCAAACAAAAATGCTGACTAAGCCTGGCTTCTGGTCGTCAGGGCAACAAGGACAAGGAAAGAGGGAGGCCCTGGAATCCTTTTGGCAGGTCTGTGGGATTTCTGCCGGCCTTGACAGCCATGGGGCCAGGCGGGCCAGCTGGCCGACCTCTCACAGCCATCCTGACAAAGGGCTCCTGGAGGGGGACACACCTGGCTGTGAGCAGCACTGGCCTGGGGAAGGTTCTGAGGCCTGTTTTTTGTCATGCAAAGAACAGCTATGTAGAGAGCTAGGAAAGCGTCATATTGGAGCAGATCACGAAGCATAAATGGTGGCTATTTCATAGCCTTTGCTTCAGAACAGGGGACTATTTAACTTTTAGAAAAGCATTTCATAGCATCAGGTTTCAGAGTTGACTGGAATAGCAGAGGTCCATGTCGTCTAACATTTTGTGAATCTATAAATCCCTCCATATAAGCTTGGTTGTTTAAGTTCATTCCTTCATGTATTTGTTTTACAAATGCTCTAGGCATTAAATGTACAGCTGTGAAAAACAGATGGTCTGTTCCCTCACGAAGCTTCCATTCTAGCTTGTGTCAAGTGTTTTATTTGCCTACACGTCCCAGAAATAATCAGTTTTCCAAAATGTTCCAGTGTGCCCTGGTTGTTGAGTAATAGTATCAATTCAAATCTTTTTGTTTGTTTGTTTTTGAGACACAGTCTCACTTCGTCACCTAGGTTGGAGTATAATAGTATGATCTTGGCTCATTGCAACCTCCACCTCCCAGACTCAAGTGATTCTTATGCCTCAGCCTCCCAAGTAGCTGGTATTACAGGTGTGTGTCACCACATTTGGCTAATTTTTTATATTTTAGTAGAGACAGGGTTTCACTATGTTGGCTAGGCTGGTCTCGAATTCCTGGCCTCAAGTGATCTGCCCGCCTTGGCCTCCCAAACTGCTGGCATTATAGGCATGAGCTACTGTGCCCAGCCTTCAAGTCAAGTCCTTTGAAAAGGAGGCTTTTTTCAAAACAACGTGTTGTACATGATAAATATATACCAACTTTTGGTCAATTAAATAAATGAAATAAAATTTGAAAACTGTTATAAATTGAGCATAGTTTTAAAATGGGAGTTCACCAAGTTTACACTAAGTAAAAGCAACTTCTTATTTCTGATTTTAATAAGATCATTGATATATGAAGAAATATTCCATTTCAAAATCCATTCAGCATTTTTGTTGTTGTTTGTTTTTTGAGACAGAGCTTCACTGTCTCCCAGGCTGCAATGCAGTGGTGCGATCTTGGCTCACTGCAACCTCCATCTCCCAGGTTCAAGCGATTCTCCTGCCTCAGCCCCCCGAGCAGCTGGGATACCATGCCTGGCTAATGTTTTGTATTTTTAGTAAAGATGAGGTTTTGCCATGTTGGCTAGGCTGGTCTTGAACTCCTGGCCTCAAGTGATCCGCCCACCTCGCAGGCGTGAGCCACCGCACCAAGCCTCAGCCTTCTTTTTAAGTGAAGACAGAAGAGTATCTAAATTATAATGTTTTCCTTAATGTGATTTGAAGAGACAACAGAAACCAATTGTGGAACAATACAATTTGTTACATACACTCTGAATAAAAAGAGCAACAAATAGACCATAGATAATAATGACAAACTTAATAAATGCCCTCCTAAAAGTATTGGAGTTTAGACAGCTTTTTTATAGGGACAATCTGGCAGCTGAGCATGAGCGATGAGTTGTTTCAAAAAGGGAGGCTCCGGGAAATGTGACAGTGCATTTCGGAATCCCTTGGCACAGAGTTAAAAAGAGATATACATCAGTACTTTTTTTCCCCTGTAAAGAAGGCAAATAATTCAGTATCCTCCCTCTGAAGTCCCTCAGGGTTTTGGCAGAGAAAGCAACTTCTCTGCATCCAGAATAACTATTTTAATGTTAGGATTTCAAAATATTGTCCTTTTTTTTGTCCATTTTTTTCTACTCACCCCACCCTTTATAATTAAAACAATCCAACCTTCCATTTTTGTAGAGTCCCTGGCCACACACATTAAATCAAACAGAGCAGCCTCTGAAGAGTTGATTGTCATTTGTTTCCCTTTTGAAGTGCCTTCTGGTGAGGGCAGGAGCTGGCTGGCGGAGTGCTCCCTCAGCCAAGGCGGGACAGAGCTGCAGGATGCTTTCAGCTGCTGTTTACTTTCTCACCTCCTCTGCTGGTTTATTCCACAGGCAAGCTGCAGGCCAGTGACCTGGGAGGACAGGAGGCCTGAGGTTTGCTTCCAGGGACATCTTCAGCTCACAACTTATCATTTGTCTTTCACATCCATACTTCTCCAGCTATTTTACACACCACCTGTCCTCCAGCTGCTAGGAGAGGGTGTTTTTTAACCCACATATAATTACTCACTTCAGAGAGCTAGATAGATGACCACAAACTCACCAAGAGATTCTCAAGCCCTTATTTTGCAAGTGTTTCCACCCCGAGCTTGGACACAGACAAAAAATAAAATTGTCGGAGGAGGGTTGGGGCAGGGTTAGCAGGGAGAGCTTTCCTTCTGAAAAGTGCCCTTGAAATCGGAACTTACAACTTTGCTTGGTGGGCTGTGAATTCCTAGGATGTGAGCTCCACTCATATACATTGAAAAGTATCATCAAATACATACAGTTCATTCTGTTGCCCTGTTCAGGGAGGAAAACTGTGTTCAGGAAAGTTAAAACTAGCTGTTTTATTAAATTTCCTCTGAGGTAAAGGGGTTGGCGTTTTTATTTTATAGCTGGGAAAACAGGCTCAGAGAAATGAAGTAACTTGCCCAAGTCTCCCAGCCAGTCGTGAAAGGGTTGACAATTTGAGGTCTGCCAACCTCAACCCTCAGCATTTTTTTCCTCTGCCACACCGAGACTTTGCCACACTCTTGACTCTGGGCCTCAGTTTCCTCATCTGTAAAATGGAGACGATTGGATTATTATGAGGATGAGATGAAATAACATGTTAAAGGGCTTAGAACAGTGTTTCACACACAATAAGCAATATGCAATTTTTAGCTAATATCTCTGCCTCCCACACCATTTAACACTATCAGCAGCTTGTTCTGTTGACTGCCTTGCTGTGCCAGGTCCATCACAATACGCTGTCTAATCTTTATAGCAGCCCAGCAAGGTCAGTCTTATAAACCATCTTTTTTTTCCAGATGAACAAACTATCAAGAAAGGTTAAGAATTTAGTTCAAGGTGAGGCCGGGTGCGGTGGCTCACGCCTATAATCCCAGCACTTTGGGAGGCTGAGGTGGGTGGATCATGAGGTCAAGAGATCGAGGCCACCTTGGCCACCTGGTCAACAAGGTGAAACCCCATCTCTACTAAAAATACAAAAATTAGCTGGGCATGGTGGTGCGCGCCTGTAATCCCAGCTATTCGGGAGGCTGAGGCAGAAGAATTACTTAAACCCAGGAGGCAGAGGTTGTGGTGAGCTGAGATCACGCCATTGCACTCCAGTCTGGGTAACAACAGTGAAACTCCGCCTCAAAAAAAAAAAAAAAGAATTTAGTTCAAGGTGCCACAACATACAGTAGCTGAACTGGGATTTGAACTCTAATCCTTCTGGTTCCAAAGACATTTTTTCTCCTGGGCCATGCTGCCTTTCCTGTGCCAAGCTCTGGACATGTCTAATAGCATTGAACCCCCAACTACTGTTTGAGAATTCTAGTGGCTAATAGCGTGGAGAATTGAGAAGCAGGTTCCTGCCTGAACTAATAAGTAACTAGAAAGCCCTTCATCATATCTGCCTCAAATCTAGGCTACACGAGATCTTCCTTCTTTCCTGTAACAGTTCACTAATAGTTTGAGAGCCAGTGTGTGCCCTTTCAGTCTTCCCTTCTGGTTAAATAGCCCCACGCTTCTTTATAGGATGTGATGCCTTGACCCCTCTCTATCCTGATTGTTCTCTGGTCACTCTTTGTAAAAATTTCAATAAGGTGAGGTATTGGGTAGGGACCTGGATGCAGCCTTGCACTTGAAGGCTGATTGGAGGAAGAGGTCAGTTGGAATAGCTAGAGAAGCAATGATGACCTGCTTCTTGAGATGGAAAGCAGGTTTTGAGCTTGGTCTAGGAAACTGAAGGTTTGTTTGGAGGGCAGGGTGGACACAGAGGGGACCCTGGAAGGGATCTGTGAATATACCTGTTTAGTTGGAGCACAGTGGGAAATGAGTGACAAGGCAGCTTAGTGTTTGTTGTCCTGCCTCGACTAGAGGGAGCAGAGGAAGGACGGGGCGCTGAGTGAAGACAGCTGCACCACCAATGCTCGGTGGCAGAGGCCTTGAGTCATGCCCTCGCCCAGCCTTGGCCAGTGTCACCCCTCTGTTTCCATGGAAACTTACTTCATCCAGTGCCTGTCTCTGTCTTTGCTCCAGCTGCTTCAGTTTCGTCCATTTTGACTGTTGCTGTTTGGTCTAACTCAGATGTTTACCTTACATTTTTACCCACGCAAGGGTAGTGGATGTCACGTGGCAGTCCAAATCCTACTGGGTCTGGGCTTTAATTTTATACCTAAATTTAGTTTAAAACAAAATCCTCGGCCGAGCGCGGTGGCTCACGCCTGTAATCCCAGCACTTTGGGAGGCCGAGGCGGGCAGATCATGAGGTCAGGAGATCAAGACCATCCGGGCCAACATGGTGAAACCCCGTCTCTACTAAAAATACAAAAAACATAGCTGGGTGTGCGGCACACACCTGTAATCTCAACTACTCTGGAGGCTGAGGCAGGAGAATTGCTTGAATCCAGGAGGTGGAGATTGCAGTGAGCCGAGATCACGCCACTGCACTACAGCCTGGTGACAGAGCAAGACTCTGTCTCGAAAAAAAAAAAAATCCTCCCCTGTTTGTATGGGAATATGTTGGTGAGGTTAGCCCTTTTATTTTCAGATCTTGGGTTTTGTACTGTCTTTTTTTCTCTTTTAGTTCATGGGTTGAAATAGGGAAGTGTTTTCATTAAAAAAAAAGGCTAGAATTTTTAAAGTTGTAAATATAGAACTTATATTATGAAATTTAAGGGAAATAAAACATCTCATTATTTTCTATTTATGTTCAGAATGAATTTTATGTTATATAAAAATGGTTTATAAACCTCTCTTGTTTAAAAAAAAATATTTTCTTAGCCTTGCCGACCATTATGATGAATTTCACACTTTCGTTTAATCCCTCCAAAGTGAAAGTTGACCAGGAAGAAACCTCTCACCACTTAAAGTGGATCAGTTCCACATGACAGTGTGACTTTTTTTTTTTTTTTTGAGACAGAGTCTTGCTCTGTCACCCAGGCTGGAGTGCAGTGGCGTGATCTCGACTCACTGTAACCTCTGCCTTCCAGGTTCAAGCAATTCTCCTGCCTCAGCCTCCCAAGTAACTGGGATTACAGGCACCCACCACCATGCCCAGCTAATTTTTGTATTTTTAGTAGACATGGGGTTTCACTAGGTTGGCCAGGCTGATCTCGGACTCCTGACCTTATGATCCGCCCTCCTCAGGCTCCCAAAGTGCTGGGATTACAGGCGTAAACCACCGCACCAAGCCGACAGTGTGACTTTTAAAATTGTTTATTTTAGTTTTTTGAGGTTGGAATTCAGAAAATGAAATAATAGTAATAATTCCTTAAGCATTTATTATGTGATCTTGAGTGCTGGGCACTGTAGTAGTGTTATCCCACTTTATCATCACAGCAGCCTTCTTGGGTGGGTGCTCTTACTATCTCCACTTTAAAAATGAAGATCAGAGGGTTAAATAACTTGCTGGCAGATAGCAGGACCAGGGTTCCAATTCAAGCATCTGTCTCCTGACCATTCGACCCTCCTGTTCATCCTAAGTTAGAGGCAGGAAAGAGTGCAGTAGGACCATTTCCTGAGGATGGAGTCTGCACCTGGCTAGTTGGGTTGTATACAATAGGCTATTATTTCACTCATATTTGTGATTGAGGTGAGATTGAATGTTCTTAGTTTATATTTCCAAGTACCCACTGTATGCCTAGCACTGTTAAGTTAGTTAAGATACAGGAGTGAACATGACAAACAAGGCCCCTTCCCTCGTAAAGCTTACATTCTAGTAGGAAAGACAGAGAATGAAGACCTAGGTTACGTTGAGGAAAATTAATGCAGATTAAGAGATAGAAAATGACAGGGTGGGCCAGGCATGGTGGCTCACCCTTGTAATCCTAGCACTTTGGGAGGCCAAGGCAGGTAGATCACGAGGTCAGGAGTTCAAGACCAGCCTGACCAAGATGGTGAAACCCCGCCTCTATTAAAAATACAAAAATTAGTCGGGGATGGTGGTGGGCACCTGGAATCCCAGCTGCTCGGGAGGCTGAGGCAGAGAATTGCTTGAACCTGGGAGGTGGAGGTTGCAGTGAGCCGAGATTGTGCCACTGCACACCAGCCTGGGTGACAGAGTGAGACTAGGTCTCATAAATAAATAAATAGAAAATGACAAGAGTGAGGCCATTTTAGACAGCAGTGAGGTAGGAACATCTCTGAAGAGGTGACATCTATATGAGGCAGGCATGAATGAGGGAATGAGCTTTAGGAAGATCCGAGGAACACCTTGCAAGCAAAGGGAACAGTTGGTGCAGGTGCAGGAGAGGGGAGGAGCAGCAGAGAAACCAGGAGACTGGAAGGGGGTGAAGGAGGGGAGCACATCAGAGACATGGGAGGAAAGGGTGGCCAGGGCTGTCATGCAGGGTGCGGTGGGCTGCAGTGAGGACCTGCCTCTATTTACCATCCAGGTGGAACAGGAAGCAGGTGGCTTTAGAGCAGGGAGCCACTTGAGCTTCACTTTGGCTGCTGTGTGGAATAACTTGTGACACAAGAATGATTTTGGAATAATCTTAGACAAAGTGTTGTATTATAAATAATAACTTTCTAACTCAGACTGGCCTAATTTATATTTCAAAGTATTATTCAGGCCGGGTGCAGTGGCTCACACCTGTAATCTCAGCACTTTGGGAGGCCAAGACAGCAGATCACTTGAGGCCAGGAGTTGGAGACTAGTGTGGGCAATGTAGTGAAACCACATCTCCACTAAAAATACAAAAATTAGCTAGGTGTGGTGGCACATGCCTGTAGTCCCAGCTACTTGGGAGGCTGAGGCACAAGAATCGCTTGAAACTGTCAGGCAGAGGTTTTAGTGAGTCGAGATCACATCACTGCACTCCAGCCTGGGCAACAGCAAGTCTCCATCTCAATAATAATAATAATAATAATAATAATAATAATTCCTGGTATACCATTCAACACCCTTTCTGATTTTTCTCTCATTTATTACTCAGTTGAAGGTAGACAGTGATACTGTGAGCCCCCTACAGACAGAAAGCAGCATTTGCCCTTAGGATGACTTGGTGGTTAAGTCTTCAGGGTAGTTAGGGAAACAGCAATGCTGGAGAATAGAGCTTCTGTTCTCTTTAATTTAAAATAGGTAGAACAAATGTGAAATGGCACAGTGAAACATTCCCCCAACGTACTATAGGCTTTTCAGCTTTGATTATTCTAAATAATCCTTTAAATTTTATTTATATACTTAGGCACACACAAACATTATTTTATGTTTTATTTACTGGAAATAGCTAGGATTAATTTAAATTAATAGGAAAGTTTAGAACTATTTATTTTATATCTAATTTTTGGTATTCATTCTTTTAATTTTATGTATCATTACCAATAACGATTTATATATGTTATATATAATGTATTTTTTTAATCCCATGAAGTTCTAGAAATGATTCTTACTATATCTAAACTATATCTAAATTTAGAACTCCTGGAAATTGCACATTCACTTTTTTTTTTTTCTTTGAGATGGAGTCTCGCTCTGTAGTCCAGGCTGGAGTGCAGTGGCGCAATCTCTGCTCACTGCAACCTGTGCCTCCCGGGTCTCAGTTCAAACAAGTCTCCTGCCTCAGCCTCCTGAGTAGCTGGGACTACAGGCACGTGCCACCATGCCCAGACAATTTTTGCATTTTTAGTAGAGACGGGGTTTCACTATGTTGGCCAGGCTGGTTTTGAACTCCTGACCTCATGATCCGCCCTCCTCAGCCTCCCAAAGTGCTGGGATTACAGGTGTGAGCCACCGCACCCTCAACTTGTATTCTTAAGACATACGTTGATAACGTTTTGTCAAACAGAAAGGAATGCAGCCATCTCATTAACTTTTATATTAAAAGCATATTTATTTATAGGTAAACTCCCACATTTATTCAGAATGGTTGAAAAATATAATAGTCTAGTAAAACTTGTGGTTTTGGATAATGAGGGTTACTAGTCAAAAGATTCTTGCATTTATGGTTAATAAAGTACTAGAAATTTACCATTAACCAGATATAATTTTCAAACTGTGGCTCAGGGTATATAAGTGTGCTTGAGGGATGGGGACTGCTGGGGTCCAGGCTTTTTATGTCAGATTCAATCCCTGTTGTTCCTTCTGAGCCTTTCAGGAGAACTTTGGCTGGATAATAACGTTTCTAATGCACCTTGCCTGCCGTGTTAAAAACAACTATCAGAACATAATTTGATTTTTCTAGGTTTATTCAGAAGGCACTTCCAAGGTTTAGATGATGGTTGAAATCTTTTTACCAAAAACACTCCATGCTTTTCACTTTGCTTTTTATAGATTCCTGAATAAAATTTGTTTGTTAAGTATTCTGATTATTTGCAATCTAGATGAACAGAAGTGAGCCAGAGACCCTTTCCAGCTAGAGGATTTATTTCAGTATAAGTTAACAGTACAGCTAAAAAAAAAAAAATCAATCAGGTCTCTCATGGTTTGTAGCAGCACAATGAACTCTAGTAACTGAAAATTTTTATAGCCGATGACTTCACTAGGACTTGTCTAGACAGCATTTACGCTCTGAAGTCACAGCATGTTAGGGCTAGAAGAGATCTAACAAAGATACCGTAACTTAGAAGTCCTAAGTGTTCTGTTTGCCATTGTAGCCATGGTTTTAGGGTTTGAGGGATGGTGAGACCAATGACTTCAGCATGGAAAGTGGGAAACTGATAGGCATAAATATGGAGAAAGGCCTAACCTTGGTTTGGGATGCAAGTGTAAACATACAAAAGTATTCTTTTCTGGAAACAGCAGCAAATTTGAAAGGAATTTGGTGTCTGGTCATGTTTGTCAAAATGGAGAGACTCCTGGAGATTATACCTAGAGAAAGTATTGCAGTCAGTAAATTTGTAGCCTTTTGGACTGACTCTCCTTGGCAACGTAATGCTAGCTTTTATAAAATAATGCTTGTATTATTTGTTTTTGCTAATGAAATCCATATGCTATGAAACAGTTGCTTGTCTGTGGGATTTGGATTGGATCTACATGGTTCCCCAGCTCCAGAATTTTAGTCGACAAAGTAGTCAAATAGATCGACTTTTTTTTTTTTTTTTGAGACAAGGTCTCACTTTGTCACCCAGGCTGGAGTGCATCGGTGTGATCTCTGCTCACTTTAGTCTCAACCTCCCAGGCATGAGTGATCCTCCTACCTCAGCCTCCCAAGTAGCACCATGCCCAGCTAATTTTTGTATTTGTTGTAAAGACAGCATTTCACCATGTTGCCCAGGCTGGTCTCGAATTTCTGGGCTCCAGTGATCCGCCCACATTGACCTCCCAAAGTTCTGGGATTATGGCCGTGAGCCCCCATGGCTAGCCACTGATTGACTTTTTAAAGCAAACTTTTCAACTCATTGTTTTGCTTTCCTGCCTGTAACCGTAAAACTGCCATATGCAATTTAGAGCCTGGACTCTGTAATCCCACAGTTTGATTGGCCTGTAAGTGGCAAAGACCAAAATGTACCTTATAGTCCAGAGGAGTCTGATTGCTTTCATTGATGTAGATTTGGTTTGAGAACCTGAGATAGAAATAGCCTTGTCTCTGAGAAAGTGTTTTGAGAGGACTTTCTATGCTTTGGGTGCTTAAATAATTGCATGGGTGGGATGATTGCTACATTAAGTGCTCTTAGGTCAGATAATAGCTGAGCTTCCCATTAATTTTGTGAACGTGAAGTGACTTAGTCTGTAAGACTTTCTTCAGGGAAAGAATACTAATGGTTGCCTGGTGATTTTGACTTACTGGGAGTAAATACACAGTGCTTTGTATTTGGTGAAAAGTTTCGATGTGAAGTACACTCTGCTCCATGGTTTGTGACAATGAGTGAATGACTCTTGCTTCCCACTCTGACTGTTGTTCCTTCTGTAGGAAGCTGCCCTCTGTCGACAGCTCCCCATGGAAGCTGAGACTCTTGCCCCAGTTCAGGCTGCTGTCAATCCGCCCACCATGACCCCAGACATGAGATCCATCACTAATAATAGCTCAGATCCTTTCCTCAATGGGTAAGTTAATATTTGGGGCACGCTTATTTTGCTGTCTTTATTATGTGATCTAGACTATAGTAGGATCTTTGTTTACATTGGGAAGAGGTGGGGAGCTTGAGGGTGGAGGGTGAGAATAAAGGGAGGAAGTGGGAGGAGCTGGCAGAAAAAAGTAAAGCAGGGAAAATCATCTACATTTAAAAAAAATTCCCAAATTTAAAAATTGGTGATATAATACAGAGTAAATCCCTAGTTAAGAGTTTGAAAATGGGTGTGAACCTGTAATAAACACGACGGTGTTGTCTAGTACTTGTACTTGGAAGACTCTTGTGGTTTTATGTAACCAATAGGGGATAAAAGCATGCTGTATGGCAAATTGAGAACAGAACAATTAAGATGATGTTCAGGGTGAAATGTGAGTAAGGTCTATAGTTTACTTAATAGTATTCTACAGTCTGGTTTTGGTAATTGCACTATGGTTATGTAAGATGTTATCACTGGGGAAGCTGGTGAAGGAAGGGTACATGGGAATTCTCTGTACTCTTGTTGCATCTGCTATGTGAGTTTAAAACTATTTCACAATTTAAAAAGTAATTAAAACAAAGGAGCAAAAGGGAAAGAGAATTTAGCCAGAAATATCTTCATGAGCCGAAGTAGTTTTTAAATCAAATAAAAAGGACAATGCTCTATTTCCTATGTCTTTTCTTCTGCCCTTGCAGAAGCATCTGGCAAGCAAACAAATACAATTATGAACATTATTAAAGATAGAGATAAAAACAAACAGTAGCTGAAATAATAAGTAATGGAGTTTTTAAGTTGTTGATTTTAAAGTATTTGAAATACAGAAAAGTAGAAAGAATAACGTGAGTTACCCATGTACCCATTACCCAGATTTGCCATATTTTCATCCAATCTTATTTTTAATAAATAACGTGAGTTACCCATGTACCCATTACCCGGATTTGCCATATTTTCATCCAATCTTATTTTTAATAAATAAAGATTATAATTAATATTTGAATCCATCCCCCAACCACTGAAATTTCATTTATTTTCCCTTTTGTTCCCAGTGGTAGCCACTTTCAGAAAGTGGTGTGTGTCCATCACATAGATTTTTATAGCTCTTACTGCCTGTTAGTGTGTGTATCCATAAGCAATAGTCAACATTTTTTCTGTTTTTTAAAAAGTTTTACGCAAATGGTGTCATACTCTATATCCATAAGCAATATTCAACATTGTTTCTGTTTTTTAAAAAGTCTTACATAAATCGTATCATACTCTGTATGTAGAATAGTGTTCAAATGGTTAATTTGAGGTGAAAAGGAAGTCAATGTCAATTTATTGTGAATGACCACACATGACTGCTTTCATTTTTATGAGTTTATACATTTTCAAATTAAAGGGAATCGGAGTCAGCTTTCCTTCCTGCCCAACCTAGAAAGTTGGGCAGAATGGCACACTTACACTAGTTTAGAGCTTTTGTGACTTGTTTTAATTTTGAGATTGACTTAGTGGGCTCACGTTGAAGTTTCTCCATCTTTTGCTCTGCAGAGGACCATACCATTCGAGGGAGCAGAGCACTGACAGTGGCCTGGGCTTAGGGTGCTACAGTGTCCCCACAACTCCGGAGGACTTCCTCAGCAATGTGGATGAGATGGATACAGGTAGGAGCAAAGCCTGCAAACACTTGCAGTGCGTTTGTGTTTTTTAAATGATCTCTTCGGTCATCTCAATTTTATTTTTACTGTATTTTATTTTTATGATTTCCAACTTTCATTTTAGATTCAGGGGTACATGCGCAAGTTTGCTACGTGGGTGTGTTTTGTGATTCTGAGGTTTGGGATGCGACTGATCTTGTCACCCAGGTAGTGAGCATAGCATACAATAGTTAGTTTTCACCCCTTGTTCCTCCTCACACCCAGTAGTCCCCAGTGTCTACAGAAATGTTAAACAAAATATGGAACACTTCATGAATTTACATGTCATTCTCATGCAGAGGGCATGCTAATCTTCCCAATATCTTTCCAATTTTAGTATATGTACTGCCAAAGCAAGTACAGTCATCTCAATTTTAAAATTCAACCAGAAACAATCTCCTCAACAGCATAAAATGACAACTGAAAAGCCACTGAACTCCCAGGCACTATTAATAAACTCTAGCCCCTTCCTCATACAAGTATAGTTTTACATCTGGGCACAGGATTTTAAATTCTGTGGTTTTTAAAATTCATCTTTACTCCATATAGCCCCTTCCTCACAATTGCATCAAGACACCGCTCTCTGCTTTGCCATGCTTCTGCAGAGGCGTATTTATGCTATTCTAGTTTTTAGTTACAGTATATGGGCTGCCCTTTCTCTTGGAAAGTGACACCGGTTTAGAGCTCCAGTATGCAGATTTTTTCATGTCATTCACTGCATTTAAAAAGCAATTGGCAGTGGGCATTTGGAAGGTTGAGCAACTCAGAGGATTCTAAATTGTCAGTTCCAAGTTCCAACATGGTAGCAATATCCTCCCTCAGCGATTAGAGATAAGAGAGTCAGTGTTACTTTCACCTGGTCCCCAGCCTGTGCATCCTTCAGGCCCAGGCTCAGCAGGCTTTCCGATTACCTTTCTTTTTCTCCTTTTCTCAAGGAGTGAGACTTCCAATTGCAAAAACTGAAGTTAGTCTTATTAGCTTTATCTAGTCTTAATTATGAAAGTCATAAACTCTCAGAAGATATTCTAGAACCAAAAATAAATGACAGCCAGCATATCCACTATTTGGAGTTATTCGTGCAAGTTTCTCCTCCATTATCACTGATGATAGGAAAGTAATTGTTTCTGTGATTAATATAAATAATTGCTTTCCGCAAAGCGTTTGCCATGGTGCCTGTGGTTTTCTACACTCTGCTCTTAGATGGCTCCTCTCTGTGTTGTGAGTCTAAATTGTCGGAAAGACCAGAGTCAAGCTTGTAGGCAGGTGTCTTACAAATGCAGTATGTTAAAGCTGCTCTCCTGGTGTCCTTGGTGTCGGCTGTCATCTTTGCACTGAGAAGATTGTGCAGACTGTCTTGTGAGGAGTCACACCAGAATAGTTTGTACTGTTTGTTTTACTGTTCTTCAGTTTATTACTTCAGTTCTTCCCACTTGCACCCCCTGCCACCTTCATCTCTCTCTCTCTCTCTCTCTGTTTTTTGAGTGTGAGATTTATTTTGCTGTCTTTGGAATAGCCTTAGGAAGTGGCTCCTTCCTATGTTTAATAATTGTTTACTTTCATCTTTTAGACACTGGGAAGCCAGTAAGGATAAAAAGCAGAGTTAAATAAGGAAAAAAGCTCAGGGGATCTAACTCTAAGTTTGACATTCAAAAAATCAAAACCGTAAAATAGGATGGATTCTATTCTATGTCTCTTTAAAATGACCTCACGGATTCTATTCTATATCTCTTTAAAATAACCTCAAGTCGGTAAGTAGGGAGTGTTTTTGTAAAGCCATAATGTGGAATTAAATGATGTCCTGAAAAGAACACAGTTTTAGCCAACAGGCAGCCTGAATTGAATCCTTGCTTCTCCACTCCTGGTAGCAGCACCTTTGGGTAAGTTGTATAACGTTACTCTGTGGGCCTCAGATTTCTTACCCATAAAGTAGGAGTGATATGCTTATGGTGGAGTTATGAGGAGTCATGAGATCACAGAGCCCAACTCAAAGTGCTCTTCTCCAGTAAAAAGGCGGATGTCATGCACAAAATCGACTTGATCAATGTCAGAGTGCCAGGTTAACCTGGTTAAGTGAGGGTCAGCTCATTGAGTGTGGGGCCAACTCTGTGAAGTCTTTGTAGGAAACGGGCAGAAATCTTCTCAAGGGTAGAAATGTAATTATACAGTAACAAGATGAAGGAAAGCCACGTGGGGGCGGGGAGCAGGCAGAGCTCAAGTGTGGCTAGAAAAGATCTGTCAGGCCTGTGGACCACGCGCTGGCAGTGAACGAGCCAGCTGAGCACTCCCTTTGCAAAACACACACAGAAACAACAGCTGGACTTGGTGTGAGGATCCAGTAGAGGGAATAGCATGAGCAAAGGCTGGGAAATCATCCATCCTTCCAGAATATTCTGCAGTAATCATACCCTTTTAAGAATTGCCTTGTGTTTATCTCTTCCACTTTTTAAATGGATAAACTGCAAAGACCAAAAAGATTACTGTGTAGTTGCAGAGTTGCTTCTATTTTAAGAGTGTTAACCTTAATGAAGAAGCTTAGCCAGTCTCTTCATGCCTTCCCTCCCGAGAATAAGAGGAATTCTTTTTTTTTTTTTGAGACAGGGTCTCATGATGTCACCCAGGCTAGAGTGCAGTGGTGTGATCTCAGCTCATTGCAACCTCTGCCTCCTGGGTTCAAGCGATTCTTGTGCCTCAGCCTCCTGAGTAGCTGGGATTACAGGCACGTGCCACCCAGCCTGGCACATTTTTTTTTTGTTTTTGTATTTTTAGTAGAAACAGGGTTTTACCATGTTGGCCAGGCTGGTCTTGAGCTCCTGACATCAGGTGATCCACCCACCTCAGCCTCCCAAAGTGGATTACAGGCACGAGTCATCACACCTAGCCTAGAAATTCTTTAAAACAGATATTTTGCTTGGCTAAAAATTGTATTTCTTGAGTATTTGAATATTAAAATGGGAAACCAGTAGAAATGAATGATTCTAACTGGAGATAAAGAGAAAAAAGACATCCAGCACTTTAGATCAGAGAGTTCTTTTAGAACAGATACTATTTAAAGCCTCATTTTTATCTGTTACACTCTAGTGGGTAGAAGAAAGTTATTTTAGATTTTGTTTTCTATTTTGATGTTGTTTTTTAATATTAGTAACTATATTGAGGTCATATTGTTGAACTTGATTTAATTTTTTAGATTACTGCCCTTTGCAATGAAAATCCTGTAAAATATTGCCCAGGAGTCATTAATATTTTGTGACTTCTGGCAAAGCCATTGTGTTTTGCTATCACCAAAATGCAAATTGGATTACGGTTCCTTCATCATTTGGAAGGATATGATTTTTCTTCTTAGAAAACAGAAACTGCTAAAATGAACTTTCTCCAATTTTGCTTAAAATAGTGAAACTTCCGTGCACACTTTTCAGGAAGGCTACTGTACTTGTAACACACAAAAGATAATTTAGCAAGTTTTTAAAATGCATTATGGTGGAGCTGGTCTTAGTTATTAGTGCTTCTCAATCTTTGAAGTAGATATTATCCCTTCAGAAAATTGTCTGGGACTATCTGAATTAACCTGTTGTTTTGATATTGTATAATTAATAGTGGCTGAATTCCTAGGTTTTTCTTTCTCTCAGGACAATCAACATTTATAATACTTCTGTATGTATATAACTTTGTATATACCAATGACACCTAGAGCCATGGATATGTGGCAGACACTACATGGCACTTTACTGCAACTTTTGTAGAAGGCGCTTATAATCCTGATTTCCAGATGGGTAAACTGAGAATCAGACAAGTTAAGTGTGTCTAAGCTTACATAGCCACAAAGCTCAGTCTAATGACACAAAAGTCAGTAGTACATTCTGTCCCATACTAGCACACATAAAGAACCTATATTCTTCATGTCATATCCCAGACACTTACTTTTCCTCTAGTACAGCATTTTCTCACCTGTGTTCTGTAGAACTTCAGTTTTATTAGGATACACATACTGCCAAAATAGGTTTAGGTGATTAAATGGGTTTAGGAAATAGTGGCTTAAAGAAAACAAAATATTTCTTTAAGACCCAAAGCCTTAACATGCTCATATGCATTGTGGCTTATATACTTGTGAGAAAGGTAGATAGTTGTAGGGTGTATGTATTAAGGAAAGAGGGAGAACATCTGTAGAACTCCCTTTATAAATGATACCTAAAGACGTCAATGAAGACAACATTTTAATAATCTTGTTAAAAGAAGCTTCACACCATTCTCTTTGAACATAAAGAAGGATGGTATGGGTAAACGTAAGCTTACAATAAAACCTGTAGATTATAGTTCTGTAATAAGGTGTTTATTACAGAGAGGGCCTCTCTACTCTTTGCAAAACAGTTCTTCACAACATCTCTGGCACAGGAAGGCACAGATCATAAATCAAATCCACAGTGACTTTCACATGCTCCTTTCTCATCTCCTTGGACTTTTCCATTCTGGACCACATCTATCCAGAAAGAATTTTAGATTTCTTCCACATCTCTGTACCTCCTTGAGTAAGTGTCAATAATGTGGTAGTTGAAGACATGAAGGTGATGGTTGTGTTAATACTTGAAATTTTCCTCTTTCAAGAGCCTAAAAGAAGGAATTAAAATGGTTTCTTTTCATTCTGTTACAGGAGAAAACGCAGGACAAACACCCATGAACATCAACCCCCAACAGACCCGTTTCCCTGATTTCCTTGACTGTCTTCCGGGAACAAACGTTGACCTGGGAACTTTGGAATCTGAAGACCTGATGCCCCTCTTCAATGATGTAGAGTCTGCTCTGAACAAAAGTGAGCCCTTTCTAACCTGGCTGTAATCACTACCATTGTAACTCGGATGTAGCCATGACCTTACATTTCCTGGGCCTCTTGGAAAAGGTGATGGAGCAGAGCAAGTCTGCAGGTGCATCACTTCTGCCTCCATGACTCATGCTCCCTCCTTTTTATGTTGCCAGTTTCATCATTGCCTGGTTTCGATTGAGAGTAACTTAAGTTAAACATAAATAAATATTCTATTTTCATTTTCTGCAAGCCTGCATTCTTGTGACAGATTATACAGAATTGTATCTACAGGATTATGCAGAATACTTTTTCTTCTCTTCTGCCCCATGGCTAAGCTTTATGGGTGTTAATTGAAATTTCTACATCAACTGATTTTAAACCATAAAAAGCTGACCACAGGCAGTTAATTCTGAGGGCAGCTCGGTCCAGGAAATGTGCACAAAATTAGACCTGATTTACCGTTTCAAAAACTGTATTGATGGCAGTAGTACCCAATGCTTTAAAAACTATTTAACTTGAGCTTTAAAAATCATTGTACGGATAGTAAAATTCTACTGTATGGAATACAATGTAATTTTGAATCCATGCTGGCTCTGATGGCTCTTATTAGTCTGTATTTACAAAGGCACACACAGTCCTGTTGTAGCTTAGCCTTCGTTGTTTTACTGCAGAGCATCTAGACAGCTTAGTCCCTCCAGTGGGAGAGTAGCAGCAGCCGCGTTAGTCACAGTTCTTACTCTACAGATCTTGTGAAAGAGACCAGTTTGGTACTAACTATGAGCATTTTTTATTCAAACAAAAGTTTTTGAAATATTGCAACTTGGGATTTTAAAAATTGCAGCTTAGAAATTTGATGTTTTGTTTAGTTTTTTGTTTTTTTTTAATTTTTGCATGGAGTTTCATTCTTGTTGCCCAGGCTGTAACAATGGCGTGATCCTGGCTCACTACAACCTCCGCCTCCTGGGTTCAAGCGATTCTCCTGCCTCAGTCTCCTGAGTAGCTGGGATTACAGGCATGCACCACCACGCCCGGCTAATTTTTTGTGTTTTTAGTAGAGACGGGGTTTCACCATATTGGTCAGGCTGGTCTCGAACTCCTGACTCAGGTGATCCACCTGTCTCAGCCTTCCAAAGTGCTGGGATTACAGATGTGAGCCACCATGCCAGCCTTCATGTTTATTTTATAAAGCACTGTAATTTTGTAGCTGATGACAAAAGGCAGCCAAATGTTTTTGCTAAATTGGTGGCAACTGTATTTGTGTCTTTTGAAGCAATTCTGAAAACATCAGGACAACATAGATTTCAACCTGATGGCACATGCAATGAACTGTTGCTTTTAAAATTCTGAAGTCTTGTCAGGTTTGCTTTCTAGATTTCAAGTGTTTAAAGTAATTCTATCTATGAAACTGAAGGATGAAGCAGATCTCTGACTGACGTGCAAAAAAAAAAATGCCCTTTCAGGGTGTATGGTGGAGATATATGTTTCTGAATTCAGTAAAACTGATTCCTAAGTACATAATCCTAACCCTGTTTGCTACACTTGGTATAAAAAGGCATGAAATATATATTCAATACCTCTTACATAACCAAAAACATTTTTATTAGCTTTTAAGGACTGAGAGAGCATCATGTTCAACCGGCATGCAGTCTGCCTGCATTGCCAATGAAGTCCTCAACTGTTTAATATTTTTAACTAATATTATTTATAATCTATGAATTTAATCTTTTTTTTAAAAGACATTAATAATTCGGGTCTCAGAGAGGACACTTTCAATTTCCATGGGGACTTATTTGTTGGAGATCTTAAATAAGATTCCTTTTCATCTACCGGAATATACATGTACAGAGTACATTGGATCATGTTGGAAAGAAGGCAAGTGAAAAGGTCAGAGATGAAGTAGTGAAGTTATGGAATATCGTGGAAAGGATACTAGTTGTGAAATGGAAAGAGACAAGTTATAGTACCCCAAAAGCAAAACAAGCAGGAGATGCGAGAGGTGCCCCAAAAGGACAAAGCAACAATTTTCTGTTACGACCTTTATACCAAAAGACCCCGTTGTAGAAGAAAAGAAGGCTTTGGAAGGAGGAGGGGCAGGGCATGCTGATGCTGAGCATGCAGAAAGATAAGAGTGTAGACTGCTGCTGCCTCCATCACTATGAAGTGACTTCTTTTTCCTGAAGGACCCTGGTTTATGTTCCTCTAATTCCTTTCACTCTCCCTAAGCCCTCTGAGAGAGATGAAGGTAGATGACTTTATTGCTACTAAATTGAAGGGAGCACTATTTCTTTTTGTCTTTTGTTAGCAAAAAATTGCAAAAAGAATTGTACATTCTTGCTAAAAAAAAAAAAAAAAAAAAAAATTAAAAAAACAAGGGACCTAACAAAACTCAGCAGTGTTACTGTATTTTTAAAAAATATTTTTATAGACTCATTTTCAGGTTATTAAATGTAAGAGAAACAGATACCCCTTTTTTAAAGCAGTTAAATCATTGATGATTTATATTACCAATTTTTAGAAGTAATTTTCTAGTAAGCTTGTGGCATTAGAAAATACTAGAAGATTTTTTTAGTTCAATTAGTTCGAACATTTATTAATGAATATAATAAATATTTTTTCAGAATAAAATATGGACCCTTTACGTTTACTAATAGATAAAGCCAGATATAATTTTTTTTGTTTTGTTTTTAAGACCATAAAATATGGCCTTTGTTAAAGAACACTAAAGTTAGAAATCTAAAGTTAGAGCAACTTTTTTAATGGCTATTTCCTATTATCGTAAGTGTTAAAATCCCTGCAGAATTCTTGATAAGGTGCTATTTATAGTATATTTCTTTTATAAAACAACTCTTTAGTCTTTTTAATACTCGTCTTTTTAGTACTAAATCAACCAGTAAACATCATTTCACCCCAAAATTTTGTCACAGAAAAGTCATATCAAATGAAAATTAATTTCAGAGGTCTTTCTTTCAAGATATTTTTTTCTGATGAAATACATTGTCTTGAAGTAAATACATTGTCAAAACCTAATTGTAATTCTGTTAAATCTAAGTAATTGTTAGACAATATTTCACCATATTATCAAGGATGTGAAATGCCATTTCTTTCACTGATTATACCATATACAGGAAGCAGATAAAACAGTGAAAAATTTATTGTGCTGGTTGATGCTAACTTGGTAGAAAAGCTCTCTGCAGAAGAAGTGATCTAGAGTGACAGAAGTGTTGCTAATTACAAGTTGTGTTCTCATGATGTAATTAGAAAGTAACTTCTGAAAGTACAACTTTTATGAAAAATATAAGCTGTTAAAAAGAGGAAATTGTAGATTAATTTAATTGGGAAAATGGGCAATTGACAGAGGCCATTTCCCTAACACATATATGTGCTAGTACTTTAACTTTTAAAAAAATTTACTTCTACATTTTGTAATATACAAATTTCTATTTTAAGTTTAGAGTGTTTTGCATACCGAAAGTATGCAGCCAAATCTATCAGATCAAACCATTTTACCTGGAGTTTGGTACTGGTTTTTGCTTCTCTGATTCTGTATAAGAAAAATAAAGACAATTGAACTTGCACTTGGAGCCTTTGTCTTTTCATTATTTGTCTGTGTTCCTTTTACTGGGAGTTTTGGGTGGTACTGAAAAGAGGCTTATGTAACCCTCCTGGCAGACAGTGAAAGAAAGAAAATTCTGTAGGCAAACAATTTCTTGGCTCACGTGCCTGGCCTTCAACATTCTAAATGCTCACAGATTTCTGATTTCCACTTTATTTACAAAGCCCACTGAGGTTTTTAAAGGTGTATATATGTGTGTGTATATATGTATAGTCCTCCCAACACCCTCACAGATTTGACAAGATCATCAAGAATACAGGATTCTCGCTGGGCATGTTGGCTTATGCCTGTAATCCCGGCACTTTGGGAGGCTGAGGCAGGAGTATTGCTTGAGCCCAGGAGTGTGAAACTAGCCTGGGTAACATAGTGAGATCTTATCTCTACAAAAATAAATAAATAAATAAATAATATTTAGCCAGGTATGATAGTGCAGAATATACAACAAACTCTTACAGATCAATAGAAAAAACGAACAGCCCAGTAGAAAGATGGGCCAATAATGTTAATAGAAAGTTTACAGATGATGAAGCTAGATGGTGACTAATTTACCAACCTCATTCCTGACCAGAAATTTAGATAAATAATGACTGAATTCCCAGTGGCTCATAGCCTTGCTGGAATACTTTCATTGACCTAGACTCTGCAACCCTTTCCTATGGACTGGTTTTTGAAATAGGTTTCTTGTAACTTAAAAGTTTGAGCTGATAAACCTTGAACTGTAGTATGCAGAGAGATGTGTTTAGAAATATTAATTTGTAGCGGTCACAGACAGTGTTTACTGGGGAGGCTTATGTGTCCTAAATAAGCTTTTCTGCTTGTAACTCATTTGGTCATATTATTTATTGAGCAAAGTAATGCATGCCACATTGGTTTGCAGTTTGAGGACCCGATGTAGGATGACAACTACCCTGGTTTGTCCAGGACCAAGGGCTTTTGAAGACACAGGAATTTCAGTGTTTAAACTGTCAAATCGGGAAACGTTGGGAAGTATGTATCATGTATTCATTGGCAGGATGGGCTACGTAATTTGTGGGACCTAGTGAAAAATAAAATTAAATGGGGTCCCTTGCTCAAATTTATAAGAATTGCAAGATGGTGACAGCAGAGCATTAAACCAAGTTTGGGGCTCTTCTGAGTGTCACCAAGGGAACTGTGACCATGAAGCCAGCTGTGCTCATTGGTTCCTGTTTATGGTGTTTATGCAATGCTGTAAGCAAGGGATTTTAAATGCGGGTGTATTCCTTTGTAAGAGTAAGAAGAGGCTGACATAAAGGGGTTTATAAAAAAGAAATAATTGTAAGCATTAATCTGGGAAATTTTTAGCATTTTCTCCTAAAATAACTTCTCACCAAAATTTCCAGGCAACCAGTGGTGTTTCTTGCAGTTGGAGAGAGTCAGGTGGGTCTGGGGCCCTGGTCCTAAGTCAGATTTGGTTTCTCTTTAGGGAATCAAAGAACATGGAATTCTTAAGACCTTCTTTCTTTGACATCCCCTAACATTCTGAGTCACTCATACCAACCAACCAGCATAGAGAGAGAGAGAGAAAGACAGAAAGAGTCCATTGATTCAATTGTCAGTGAGTACTTGCTGAGCTCCTGGCATTTAAGTCACTGAATAGACATAGGAAAAACAAAGATGAAGAAAACCCAATTGCATGGTTTAATCGGGGCCATACATGGTTTAATCGGGGCCATGGTTTAATCGGGGACAAAGAGTTATGTGAGCTCAAGGTAGAGAAGGAAAGGGATGTGAACAGCCACAAATAGGTCATGGTGTCTGAGCCTTATTCACCAAGGAGTTTCCCAGGCATTTCAGGTAAAGGAGCTGGTCTATTCCAAAGCACAGAATTTTAAAAGAGGAGTGACAAGAAGGTCCATGGCCCTGGAGAACAAAAGTGTGAGGATGATAAGGTGGGAGTTGAGACAAAATAAGGTAGATGGAGAGTAATCCTTGAAAAGGTTTGTGTGCTTTGAATCAGAGTTGGAGTTTATCCTATACAGTAGAAGTGACAGGAAGATTTTTAAGAGTGGAGTGGCTTAAAGAAAACAAGTGAAAAGTGAAGATGAACCAAAATGGAGAGGAGTTGGTGGCCCTCTCCTTGTGCAAGGATCTATTTGGTACTATGGGCATAGGAAGGAATTGAAATCATGGCCTTTGCCTCCACGAAACTTATATACTACTATGTGAATGCTAATAAAGACCAGGAGAGAAAGATCATTTGGGGCTTGGTGGTGAGGTAGGACCAGGGAAGCCAAAGCAGAGAATTCTGGGAATGGAAAACTGGTAAACAAAGGCACAGGAGGAGAAATGAAAGGAAAACAATACATGCTGACAATCTACTCTGTTCTGGAAGTAGGCATCATTAGTTCCTGTACGTGTGTGTATTTTTATTGGAATAGGATCACACTTTTAGAGTCATGTAGGCAGAACTGACATCGCCACAGTTCTAAGTCTTTCAATTCCACCTGTTTTCTCACCTTTCTCAGAAATGAGATTTGAAGATGAGTAGACAAATGAAATCCCCAGTAACCTCAGTCTTGGAAGTCAGGCACCAGTGCTAGCTCTATCAGAAATAACAGATATAATGGTAATCTCCAGAGAGCTGCTTAATCTTTTTGGGTCTCATTCTTTATTCTCTTTACCTATAAAAGGCTCCCTTTGTTTTGGTCTAAAACTCTCCCATTCTATCTTCTTCCTTAGTGTTTGAACAAATGTCGTGCATTTAGAAGATGGGACTTGTGTCATGTACACTAACACACTCCTTTTCTTTTCTTTTTCTTTTTTTGAGACAGAGTCTTGCTCTGTTGCCCAGGATGGAGTGCAGTGGTGTAGTCTCAGCTCATTGCAGCCTTCACCTCCTGGGTTCAAGCGATTCTCCTGCCTCAGCCTCCCGAGTAGCTGGGACTACACACCACCACATCTAGCTAATTTTTGTTTTTTTAGTAGAGACGGGTTTCACCATGTTGGCCAGGCTGGTCTCAAACCCCTGACCTCGTGATCCACCTGTTGTCTCAGCCCCCAAAATGCTGGGATTACAGGGGTGAGCCACTGTAGCTGTGCAACACACTCCTTTTCTTATAGTACTTCTGAGTCTGATAGCTATAACAGACAGAAGGTTGAGAAACTGGTATTTTAACTATGACTCCAATCTTTATAAGTGACATTCAGCAAGCCAAATTGCAAAGCATATTTCTCACTACCCAACCAGAAAAGCTGACACTTCCACCATTAGGATTAGGGAACTGTTTTTAGGAAAAGCCCCCCTCCCCTAAATATCTTCCCTGGGGATGATAATGTGATCAATTGGGCTATAGATGGAGAAAACGAATTTGTGGGCTTAGCAGAAATTAACAGTCATTACCATCTGCACTCTAGAATGAGAACCAATTTATGGGATTAGCATTGAGCAAAATAAGAGTTTCAGAGAACCAAAATAAGGGTGAAACATTAATTTGGGAAGAGGAGGCCCAGCACATTCCACGCAGCATAATGGGTTCTGGAGACGGTGGTGTGTGAGCGCTAATAAAAGGCACGTGTGGGCACTCTCTTCACTATTCGCCCTGGGCTTCATTCTGACAACCCGTTAAGAGGTTCAGGATTGTGCAGGTATTCATTAACTCCGTGGCCTTAGCCAAGTTTCTTAAAGTCTTGGAACTTGGAACTTCAATTTCTTTCTTTCTTCCTTTTTTTTTTTTTGAGATGGAGTTTTGCTCTTGTCACCCAGGCTAGAGTGCAATGGTGCGATCTTGGCTCACTGCACCCTCCACCTCCTGGTTCAAGCAATTCTCCTGCCTCAGCCTCCCAAAGTGCGGGGATTCCAGGCATGAACTACCTGCACCCAGCCAGAACTTCAGCTTCTTTACATGTAAGATTGGTATAATAAAAAAAGGAGGGGTACAATGAGAGAGTGGTGAAGATGAAGAGAAGTGACTTACGTGAAAACCAGTTGTTCACAGGTGGTCAATAAATATTAATTCCCTTCTTGTGAGCTTTTCCCTCTCTTGTGCCCAGCCCGCGACTTTCTCTGCGGCATTTACCACCATCTAATAGTGAGAGATAACTTACTTCTCCGTTGTCTCCATTAACTTGTCAGCTGCAGGAGAGCAGGGATTTTGTTCGCTTTGCACCGAGCACCTTGAGCCATGCCTAACACGGAAACCTTTTCTTTGGACAGCGCCATCTTGGACTTCTTTGTTGTTACTTCATGACTTTCATTTATGAGGTTTTTGGAAAATGTTCCTTGATGAGAAAATGTTGGAGAAAAATTGGATCATTTAGAAAGATGGGCAAATCTACTCCTTGAGAAATTAATCTGCTTAGCAACCTGTTATCTGCTGCTCTCTAATGGCTGAGCCAAGTTGCCATGAGCAGGCAGCATGTGGCTTTGTCATGGTGTAGTGAGTGACCAGCACCTTCCTGGCTCAGCGGGTGCAACCAACCAGGGCTGGGAATAGGGTGGTTGGTTGGTTACTGAAGGGGGACAGAGAAAGACGTGCAGAATACAGACGTGTTTGTTTTCTTTTTTGCGCTGACCTATATGTCCTTTGGTGAGGAGCTCTATGGCTTTTGAGTCAGAATAAAGTTATTAGGTACAAAAAGGAAAAAAAAAAAGCAAAAAACAAAAACTAAAGAGCTAAAGGTCTTTTCAGAGCAGAGTTCACAGTAGAGTCCGTGTGGCTCACCTGCCTTAGAATTTCCCAAGTTGTTGGTGTAATGTGAATTTCTCAGACCTCCTGAACCTGAAGGACTGAGGTCTGGGAGTCTGCATTTGTTCAGTGAGCTTCCAGGTGATTCTGGTGCACTGCCAAGTTTGACACCTGAGGAGTAATCGCCAAACTTTTTTTTAATCATGGAGCCCAAAGTATGTATGTTTGCTTGTTTATTTTTTAATGTTCTAAAGTGACTGTTCTAATGTATTGTGTACATTATAAAACATTCACAAAAATTGACATTTTTAAAGAATCAAAAAAACTATATAGATTAAAGTTTACATATGAACTTCCCACGCCACATTTTGGATGAGTATAATTTATGCCGGTTAAATGTTGTGTAACTGATCCTCAGGGTGATTGTGACGGCACAACATTCATTTTCCCAAGTTTGTGGCCCCAACATCAGTAGGCATCATGAGGCAGCAGGACTATCTGCAGAGGTTTTATTTCTGCTTCAATAGCATTACGATGAATTCTCTTTCTCCACCTCTCCCTGTTTTTCTACCTCTCGACAATGTTCACATTCGATGCTGGGAAAGTTGTCATGTTTACCCTCTTTACCAAGCTGACGCTCTTAGTATTGCAGCTTCTGGGTGGGAGCCAGGTCTGGACTGGTAAGTGTTTTGGCATCATACAGCCTCCCATGCCCAGGTGCTTAAGCAAACACACACACGTGTAGACCCTTGGGACCGCTCCAAGACTGAACCACTTGCAAAATCATAGGCTATGAAGCCCTGCCTAGAAAAAGCTAGACTCTAATTAGACTCTAATTAGATTAGAGTCTAATCTAGACCCTAATTTTTTAAATTTTTCTTAATTTTTCTGGGGTCATGGATATTTAATAATGTGATGAAATCTTCAGGCTCTCCAAGGCTGGAAAAAAATAATTCATGTGACCATAGGTACCATTTAAGAGACTGTAAACACTTCTGTAAGTGAGGTATTCACAAAGTGAGGACTCTGTGCTGGCAGCATTAGCATCATTAAGGAACTTGATAGAAATGCCCAGCAGGGCATGGTGGCATGTGCCTGTAATCCCAGTATTTAGGAGACCGAAGCAGAAGGATAGCTTGAGGCCAAGGTAGAGACCAGCCTGGGCAACACAGCAAGACCCATCTCTACAAAATAAAGAAAGAGGCCGGGTGCAGTGGCTCATGCCTGCAATCCCAGCATTTTGGGAGGCCGAGGCGGGTGGATCACATGAGGCCAGGAGTTTGAGACAATCCTGGCCAACATGGTGAAAACCTCATCTCTACTAAAAATACAAAAATTAGCCGGGTGTGGTGGTGGGTGCCTGTAATCCCAGCTACTCATGAGGCTGAGGCAAGAGAATCGCTTGAACCCTGGAGGTGAAGTTGCAGTGAGCCGAGATCATGCCACTGCACTCTAGCCTGGGCTACAGAACAAGACTCTGTCTCAAAACAAAACAAAACAAAATCACTTTTTATTATTTTCAGTTATATACAGGAACCCAGGCATTTCTTCCTAGATGATTTTGGAATTGGTAAGAAATCTAGCTCAGTGGCCGAGGGAGTGGACTCACTCTCAGATAATTGGACCATCTGGCTTTGGATCCTGGACTTCCTATTTACTGTTTATGGGGCCCTGGGAAAGTTATTTATTTTTTTTTAAGCCTCGGTTTAGTCTTATGCAAAATGGGGCTTATCATTGTTTCCATATCATAAGCTTGTGCCAAATAAAAACAAACATGGACTTAGATAAGGAGAAACACTACTCAAAAGGACTATAGCAATAGGGAAAATGCTCCAATCTCAGGAATTTGCAAATGTCTCAGAGACAAACAGAAAAGGCTTTTGTTTTATTGGGAGAGGTAGGCAGAGCTTAGCAGAAATGGGAAGTGGGGCAAGCAAGGGGCAGAGACTGACAGGAACGGTTCTCCGGCTAAGCTGATAAGGAGGGTCTTCGTGCCTTCTCAGGCTTGGGGACAAGCAGAGCCGGGGCCTGACTAAAATGTGGTCACGACAAAGCAGAGAGTAAGAAATGGGTAACTGTGAGCACTAGGTCGGTTGTTTTGAGGACTGAGTGAAATCCCATCACTTACGAAGGTCTGGGGTTATTTTTATTATGAATGGCCGATTCCAAAATGCTGGAGCAGCCCTTACACTTTCCCTTGAGCAAAATAACTTTGTGTCACCACCATAACAATGACAACGTCCCACTGAGCGAGAACCTACCATGTGCCAGGTCCAGTCCTTGAAAGAGATACAAACATTGGTGAGATAGCCTCTGAGTTCTCAGTCCAGGGCCAAGAAAGGGTTAGGTGACCTAACGTGACACAGGCACTCAGACGCTTGCGGGGTATCATGGGGGAATGTGGCAGGTTTTCCATGGTGTAGAGGTTGAGAAACCCTGACCTAGACTAATAAATCACATGCATACAAAGACAAGAAAACTAAAAAGCCATTTTCTTCTCCACATCGGGTATAGTAGTTCCGTAATGTGCCAGGCTAAACTGAACTGCCTTTCCTCGAATTCCCTTTCCTGTGTTTCCTGTTAGGGTGCGCTGCAGGAGGGATTATTAAGAGCTTGGAGGCAGAAGAGAAGGAACACCTGCTTTTTAGCTC
The DNA here is from genome assembly GCF_030222135.1 of Aotus nancymaae. Classification (NCBI taxonomy): domain Eukaryota; kingdom Metazoa; phylum Chordata; class Mammalia; order Primates; family Aotidae; genus Aotus; species Aotus nancymaae. Next base: position 42,982,024 of record NW_026988431.1, on the reverse strand, counting down.
ATGTGCACGATTGCTATTCACTCCTCCTCTCACTGACACAGGACCGATGGGCCTACAACCGTTAATCTTCCCCAGGATTCTCCTTCTGTGCCTGGGTTGCCTGGGCCAGGTAGCGTGTCTTTTTTTTTTTTTTTTTTTGAGACAGACTCTTGCGCTCTCACCCAGGCTGGAGTGCAGTGGTGTAATCTTGGCTCACTGCAATCTCTACCTCCCAGGTTCAAGCAATTCTCCTGCCTCAGCCTCCTGAGTAGCTGGGACTACAGGCATGCACCACCATGCTTGGCTAATTTTTTGTATATTTTTAGTAAAGACGGGGGTTTCACCATATTGGCAAGGCTGGTCTTGAACTCCTGACTTTGTGATCTATCCGCCTTGGCCTCTCAAAGTGCTGGGATTACAGGTGTGAGCCACCATGCCCAGCTGGCAGTGTGTCTTTAGCTCTGTGACAAAGGGCTCCCGCTTCTGCAGGGCACCCACACTATCAGAGGCAACAAGAACGAACAGGGTTCCAGTCCATCCTCATGGCTCCAGTTCATGCTGACTGCCTTGTTGATTGCCTGCTCTATGGACTTTACGCTACAGCATCAGACACGAAGATGACTCTCTTACAGAGATTGCTTAGTTCGAAGAATTACGTAAGGTCAAATCTCTGTAGCAAATGTGTGTGTGTGTGTGTGTGTGTGTGTGTGTGTGTATGTGTGTGTGTGTGTCTACACATAGATTTTGATCTCTGATTGAACCCTGGCTGATACATTGGGTTAAAGTCAACGTTACACTATTAATGTTTCTAACACAGGAAGAAGTAATTTTGTAGAAAGGTGGATATTTCCCTCCCTGGGGCCAATGTCAGTGGTCCTCACTCATTAAGTATTCTAAACACTAGACCTATTCTTTTCTTTAATTTTCTTTTTTTTTTTTTGCCTAAATCACCTTTGGATGCTTAGGCTGGGAATAAATTACTGTATGTCCTAGAAGTCTCTTTCCTGCATTTCAAGAGTTGAGTGCCAAGACAGTTATTCCATGTCTTGGTGACTCAATTGGAATGTACTGCATGCGTTTTGATTTCTTTTTTATGAGATCAAACCAGAATCCTTCAGCTACGTCCTGCTGCCTCCTGGTTCTCTGTAGATTAAAGAACCATATGTCTGTCTTGGAATGCTCTATTTGACCCTTGGTTTTTTACCCCATCTGGAGATCCTCCAGAGCCTCTGTGTCTTCCTTAATCTGCTCAGAGCAGAGCTGTCCTCAGTTCCTGGGCAGACACTACCGGGTTTGAACAGGGAGAGGAGAAGCTGGCTGTCACTCACGTTAACTTTGCTCAGCACTTTGTTATAACGGCTTTTTGCCGACAACTGTACATGTGGCTGGTGTGTTTGAGTATGATCCACAAATTCTTTTCATCCCTTTTTTCCATCATCACTAATAGTTCAGGTCCATCAGCATATCATGTACATGTAGCTGGGTGATATTTTGAGATAATAATTTAGGTTTTGTCTTGCTAGTATTTCTCTTTTTCCTTTCCTCTATTCAAGTGGATTGTTGGCCCTGTGCTCAGTAGAATGCTAAGGCAGGGTGGAAAAATCCCAAGAATGGCCCAAGGTAAAGCCTGGTGCAATGGCATTCAGAGCTAGAAAGCAAATGTGGTTATAGAAAATATAATTTTAATTTTTATGCTCATGGATCTGTGTACTGAGACCACTCCAGCCTCATGTTTAATTTTAGCATAGACATCCACTTTCCTACTTGTTTTGTCAACTCTTTTAAAAAATTATTGTTATTATTAGTTTTTTGAGATGGAATTTTGTTCTATTTCCCAAGCTGGAGTGCAGTGGTGTAGTCTTAGCTTACTGCAATCTCCACCTCCCAGGTTCAAGTGATTCTCCCCACTCAGCCTCCTGAGTAGCTGGGACTACAGGCACCCACCACCACACCCAGTTAATTTTTGTATTTTTAGTAGAGATAGAGTTTCACCATGTTAGCCAGGCTGCTCTTGAACTCCTGACCTCAAGTGATCTGCCCCCTTGACCTCCCAAAGTGTTGGGATTACAGGTGTGAGCCACTGTGCCCAGCCTTAAATTATTTTTTTATGTTTATTGTTTTAGCCTGTCACTCAGGCTGAGAGTGCAGTGGCATGATCACGGCCTCCACCTGCCAGGCTCAATGAATCCACTTGGCTCAGCCTCCCAAGTAGCTGGGACTAGAGTCATGTGTCACCACTTTTGGCAAATTTTTCTATTGTTTGTAGAGACAGGGTCTTACTATGTTGCCTAGGCTGGTCCCGAACTCTAGGCTCAAGTGACTCTCTTGCTTTGGCCTCCCAAAGTGCTGGGATTACTGGTGTGAGCTACTGAACCTGGACTTTATTCATTTTTGAAATCTTCAGTTTATTTCAGAGCAAAGGATACTACCTCAGAAAGAAGTGCAGGAGAAGGAAAATTAAGGGTTCTGGGCACCTCCTTTCACACAACAAATTTATGAATTGCCTAATATGTGCTAGGTTAGGCACTGAGGGTGTAGACTTGAATCAGATCCTTTTCTTGCTTCAAATAACTTGTAGTCCAAAGCACAGAAGAATAAAGAAATGTACTCCATTAAGCAAACTGAAGTTGGCAACTCATGTAACAGAAGTTTCTGGACAGCCTGAAGACCAACCTTGGAGTGTGTGTGTGCATATGGAGGGAGGTCTCTAAGGGAGAGGCACACTCATCTTTACCCTGTGTTTCCATCTCTTCTTTTTAAGTCCTCTTATCCATGGTAAGCAATTTCCTCTAATTTTATGGTAACCGGTTTTGAAAAATGGCCTTTTGTGAAAACTTGCCAAAGGTTATTTCAGTTCTTCATCTATAAAATAATGAGAGCAGATTTTATGATGACTACAATTTCTTTTTATCTAAAATAATGAATCCCTGTAAACCCCTGAATAAAGAATTGATGCCTCTTAGCCACTTTCAAATTCTCTCATCAAAGAACTCAGGCAAGTGAATCAGTCCTAATAGCCCGACACCTCTGAACTTTTGGAACATCATTACTTCAGAACATCATTACCTGGGTCACCGTTTAGTATTTAGCATGTACACCTTGTATTTCCCAGTGAGGTATGAGCTCCTGGTGGGCAGTAATGGGGTCTGACTCAAGTCTTCATCCTTGTGCCTGCAGGTGGTGATCTAAGGCAATGGTTTCTCAAAGTGGCTGGTTTTCGACATCACCTGGTGAGCTTTAAAAAATAAAATGACTGACAGGGTGCGGTGGCTCACACCTGCAATCCCAGCACTTTGGGAGGCTGAGGAAGGCAGACTGCCTGAGAGATCAGGAGTTTGAGACCAGCCTGACCAATGTGGTGAAACCCTGTCTCTACTAAAAATACAAAAATTAGCCAGATGTGGTGGTGGGTGCCTGTAATCCCACCTACTCGGGAGGCTGAGGCAGGAGAATCACTTGAGCCCAGGAGGTGGAGATGGCAGTGAGACGAGATGGCTGCCAGCCTGGGTGACAGAGCAAGACTTTGTCTCAAAAAAAGAAAAGACAAGAAAAGGAAAGGAAAGAAAAGAAAAGAAAAGATTGACAAAAAACAGACTTCCACATCTCAGGCCCAGATTTGCAGATGCAATGGGTCTAGGCTGTGGCTCAGGAATCTGTAATTCCTGAACATTTCCTAGGTAATTTTGATGATCACTCATGTTTGAGAGCAAATAGACTAAACTGAATCTAAACAGTGTGTGTGTGTGTGCGTGTGTGTGTGTGTGTATAGCTCCCGCAATGAGATCTTCAGTGTTTATCTGCCTTTCTTGCCTCTGCCTATTAAGTTTCAGGTGCCAGACACAATCCCTGATCTCAGAGTTCTCATTGTAGTCAGGGCAAAACTATAGCGTGTAACTCTTTGTATTTTCAGTGCCTAGCCCCCGGGGACCAGCACACAGTAGGTGATTGTTAATTATTTTATTGATGGCTTCGACAAACCCAGTTTTCAGTGTGCCTGACCTACATGGTGCAGCCTATTAGCTTGGCAGGGGCCAAAGGGAGACTTTCTGGCTTGGAATTCCCTGAGACCTTTCTTATTGCACACAGTCATGTTGAGAGCCCCATGGGCCTTTGCTTCACCCTTGGCGACTTCAAAATTTCCTGTATAACTGATCATCTCTCAAGTGTCCTTTTACAGATGGGGAAACCGAGACTTTGTAAATAACTGTCCCAGGACCCCTAAACTGGTCTGTGGTGGAGCTGGGGTTTGAACACAGATCAACAGAATGGATCTGATGTCCTATTAGTGCGTGACTCATAAAACCAGTTAGTCTTAATATGATACACAGAATAATAATACTTATTACCTTAACCCTGGGCAACAGGCTGATAAGATTATTACTCAAATCAATTTTTTTAAAAGTTTTTTTTGTTTGATTGAAGGAAGCATTTGTAGAAAAGATGAGTTGTTATTCATTCAACCTTTTGCCCCTCCCTCCTAAAACACACACAATCTTTTTTACATAGCCTCTGAATTCAGATTTTAATTTATTACTCGTAAGGGAACTCTAGCCAATGATGACAGCCTCAAAAGACCAGTCACAAGCAACTCAAGTCAGCAAAAAAGGCAACCAATAAATACTTATGATACATCAATCATTCTTTTTTCTTATACATCTTAAAAACAAAAATTGGTCTTAGTTTTTCATTTTAAATGTGCTTTCCTCCTTTGATTTATGTAAAACTTCCAAAGATATAAACATCTTTATATACAAAGAAGCAGTATGGCAGTACATGTGGCTTTTTACATTTTACATTAGTAATAAAAAAAAATCATGAGGCCGGGCGCAGTGGCTCACACCTGTAATCCCAGCACGTTGGGAGGCCAAGGCGGGCAGATCACAAGGTCAGGAGATCGAGACCATCCTGGCCATGGTGAAAGCCCGTCTCTACTAAAATACAAAAAAATTAGCTCGGTGTGGTGGCGCATGCCTGTAGTCCCAGCTACTCAGGAGGCTGAGGCAGGGGAATTGCTTGAACCTGGGAGACAGAGGTTGCAGTGAGCCAAGACTGTGCCTCTGCACTCCAGCCTGGAGACAGAGCAAGACTCTGTCTCAAAAACCAAAAAAAAAAAAATCATGAAAAGTTTGCTTTGAATCTGTTTGTAAATTCTAGAAAGAAACTAATTTGAAGGATTTATAAATCAAATTTGTTAAATGACCAAACTATTTTTTATTTGAAAATAACAAAATTCTGTCAAGCAAAGCTGGTTGGAAAGAAGGAATTATTTTCTAAGCTCTGTCAGCTAGGAAGCAGATAGGAATTAACAATCCCAAGAAGAGAAGAATAAGTTTTATGGAAAGAAATTGTAGTCATCATGCTGTAGAGTTTGAGCAGCTCATCTCAGAGGTTTAAACAGGTCCATCTCCCTAGAAGGTAGAAAAGGTGAATTAATTATGGTGTCATTATTTATGTAAATGCTTGCTTTTTCCCTCCTTCTTCCCATTCCCATCCCCTGCCTTCCTCCTGCCCTTATTGGTTGCCTATTGAATGTTTTCTATACTTTTTCTGGCTTTGTTTCAGAGCTTTAATCTGTCACTCACCTGTGTTGAGGTTATAGAAGTGGAAGCTTCATTTTGCTTGGCATCATTTAGTTATTTTTATTTATTTATTTATTCATTTTGATATGAAGTCTTGCTGTATCACCCAGGCTGGAGTGTAGTGGTGTGATCTTGGCTTACTGCAACCTCCACCTCCTGGGTTCAAGCGATTCTCCTGCCTCAGCCTCCCGAGCAGCAGGGACTACAGGTGCCTGCCACCACGCCCAGCTAATTTTTGTATTTTTAGTAGAGATGGGGTTTCACCTTACTGGCCAGGCTGGTCTTGAACTCCTGATCTTGTGATCTGCCCGACTCGGCCTCCCAAAGTGCTGGGATTACAGGCGTGAGCCACTGCGCCAGGCCAGCATCATTTATTTATTTATTTAGTCCTCAAAAAAGTTACATTTTATTTATTTATTTTTGTTTTATTTTGTTTTTTATTTTTTTTAATATCAATAGCTTTTGGGGTACAAGTGGTTTTTGGTTCCATGGATGAATGAGGTACTGATGAAATCTGAGATTGCAGTGCACCCATCACCTGAGGAGAATACATTGTATACAATATGCATCATTTATTTTAAAAAATAATTTTGGTAAGAGGTGCTGAGAGACTAAGTGCCATGTGGAAAGCCACCACTAACAAGTAGGAGAGCTGGGATTTGAACCAGGGAGGCTGAACCTAGAGATTGTGTTCAAGGAAACTTGAAGCTATGCTACCTCACTGACTTTCATAAGGTAGTAAATAGCATTCATTGCCATTTACTGAGCCTTCTAAGGGTTCAAGTGAATTCATGCTTGTTACCTTGTACTAGGCATTCCATTGGCAACCGTAGGAGTAGGTTAAGTATTAGTAGCCACATTTCATAGACAAGGAACAGTTGAGGGCAACTGACTGGGCCAAGACCACACAGCTGACATTCAAATCAGGTCTCATAGCATGTATTTTAAGGCGCATTCCCAGCTATCACTTCATTTAAGGACTGTGCCAGGCTCAGAAAGTTCTCAGTAAATTCTTTCTGCCTAAATGGATAGATGTTGATCTCACAATCTTTCCATAAATTAGGCAAGAGGCAGTTGGAATAACTGAGGCTATTAGAAGTTAGTCAGCTTGCTGGGGTCACTCAGCTAGTAAGCTGTGGAACTAGGCTGAGAGCCCAAGTCTTTCTGCAGTGTCCTACTGGGGCAGGAATGCTGACCAGCCCCGTGAGAGGCCAGCTGCCCACGAGAAAGGAATCTTCAGCAGACTGACTTTAAAACTGCAGCTCTTGTGCACTGAAATATTTAGTAGTGAAATTTCGTCATGTCCAAAAATTACTTTCCAAGAGTCCAGAAGGACAGAGGATGAGCAAATATTAACAATTTTGGGAACATAGGTGAAAGTGTACAGGTGTTCATTGCACCATTCCTTCAACTTTATGCAGATTTGAAGTTTTCAAAATAAAACGTTGGAGGAGGAGGGGGAAGAGAGACAGCGGAGAGATGAAGGGAGGGAGGAAGAAAGGAAGGAAAAAAATAGACAATTCTGGTGGTGTGCATTCATCCTCTGTGAGTCTCTGGTGCCCACGCACTAACAACAACGGAGTCCATCTACTGTCTTTCAACTATCAAGTGACTCAGCCATTAAGATCTCCAAAACATAGTATCCGAATGAATGAAACTCACTAAAAGGAATCAACATACTAATACCTATGAGTATGTTTTTAAATTGAGAGGTAATTCTCAGATTTAGCAAAGTATTATCAACAATTCAAGAGTAATCATATTTTCTTTTTCTGTTCTTTCTTTCTTTCTTTTCTTTCTATTTTTTTTTTTTTTTTAGAAAGGGTCTTGTTCTGTTATCCAGGGTGCAGTGCAGTGACAAGATCTCAGCTCATGCAGCCTCAGCATCCTGGGCTCAGGTGATGCTCCTAGCTTAGCCTCCTGAGTACCTGGGACTACAGGTGCATACCACCACATCTGGTTAATTTTTTGTATTTTTGGTAGAGATTGGGTTTTGCCATGTTGTCATGGTTAAGACCAGTTCATGGCTGGTCTTGAACTCTTGGGCTCAAGTGATCCTCCTGTGTTGGCCTCCCAAAGTGCTGGGATTACAGGTGTGAACCACTGTGCCCGGCCAAAGTAATATTTTCAATAAATCTTGCAAAGAAAATTTATCATCCAGCTAAACTATATAGGAACTGAAACTTCAATTTATAATTCAGCAAACATTAAATCATTCTGGATGAATTACAAGACTTAAATGCTCAATATTCCCAACTGCAATCATAAAAATAACTTTGGTGGATTACTAGTTGGTAGTAATGTTTAAAGACCAAAACATTTAAATACGATACAATAGAAATGAAAATTTGTAGAATAAAATGCAATACACAGTGAAATTTATTTGTGATACATGCATTTTACTGCTGATTTGGGGGACTTACTTGTATTTTCCATTTTTATAAAGTAATAGATAATTATTAAAATTTTTTTATACCATAGACTGATTAAAGGAAAAAAGTCAGTCTTCTTACTTAGGAATGATTAACTTTGGTTGAATTTCCTTTAGTTTTTGTTTTTTTTTTCTATTCACACAATTGTATTTTCTCCTACTTATATAATTGTATATTATGTACAATTTTTGTATCCTGCTAAATAACAAAAGGATTTAGATTTTGTTATTTAAGGATTTTCAATATTACCACAGTTTTGGGTGAAACATTCTTTTAAGACTAATAAAATAATAAAAAGAGATACTATGACAGGTTATATAAGAAATGGATGTAACCTTACCTAGGTGAGGAGACTGGAGGGAACTGGGTGGACAGAAGACAAAGGCCGGAGGAAGGCTTTCCAACTGAATACCTTTATATATTTCTCTGTGTGCATACACATGCACATATTTAGTTTTCGAGTTATATACATGTGATACTTGTTTAAAATTTATTTACTTATTAAGACAGGATCTCACTCTGTCGCCCAGGCTGGAGTGCAGTAGTGCAATCTCGGCTCACTGCAACCTTCACCTTCCGGGTTCAAGTCATTCTCATGCCTCAGCCTCCTGAGTAGCTGGGACTACAGGCATATGCCACCATGCCTGTCCTTCTTATTTAAAATTTAAATAAAATAATTTGAGTCATTTAAAGTTTTACCATAATATTATGTTAAGTGAATAGACCTTTATTTACATATATTTACATAATCCCCCTATTAGGGAACTCTCAAGTTTTCTTCTATTTTTTTCCTCATCAATCTGTGCTTTTATTTATTTTTTAATTTTTATTTATTTATTTATTTTTGAGACGGAGTCTCACTCTGTCACCAGGCTGGAGTGCAGTGGCGCGATCTCAGCTCACTGCAACCTCTGCCTCCTGGGTTTAAGAGATTCTCCTCCTTCAGCCTCCGGAGTAGCTGGGACTACAGGTGCGTGCCACCATGCCCAGCTAATTTTTGTATTTTCACTAGAGACAGGGTTTCACTATTTTGGCCAGGATTGTCTTGATCTCTTGACCTCGTGGTCCACCCACCTCAGCCTCCCAAAGTGCTGGGGTTACAGGCGTGAGCCACTGCACCTGGCCCCAGTCTGTGCTTTTAATAACTTTGTGTATGTGCGTGAACAATTGCCTAATTTGATTTGGGTGTTAGTTGAAATAATCAGACTGTCTTACAGTCTGCAAGTCTGTTTTTTAGTATTTTGTTGTTGGTATTTTACAATACTATTTAGAGACTAAAGCCTGAGTGATTTCATTTTTTCTTCCCATATAAGAACTACCTTTTTATCTGTATCAGAAATCCTATCAAATCTAGGTTTCACATTGGTATGTTCTGTGCATCTGAGGAAGTGAGAACATGCCAGGTCAGACCATGATGTGCTGTTGCTGACACTGTACCCATATGACAAATGCTCACTTCAGGTGAATCTTCATATAAACATCATTGTAAGTGTTCATATATAGACAGAGTCCTTTGTCTCCAGAACTACGGTCAACTGGATGTGAAGCTGAAAATTATGGCCAACTTCAGCCTGGGTGTTTTAACCTGCTCTGGGTTCCAGTAATGAAATGTCTCTGTCTCCATGAACTGACAGACTGGGCTGACTGGACTTCCCAACCTAGGCTGGTTTTCTGCAGGCGGTACACTTACCCCCTCATTCCCTCAGTGCTGGTGGCCCGACCTGGCCTCCCTCATGCTGAGAAGAAACAGCAAAAGCCTTAACTTACCCCACAGCAGCCACAACACTGGCAGTCTCCACAGAGGGTCCCCAGGAGGCCATTAACCACCTGGATGGCACAGAGAACCATCTGGATTCCTCCTATGACCAGCAGGATGGAGAAGAGGGTCAGATTCCAGGGAACCACATTGAGAGGCTGTTGGCACTTGTTCCATAAGGCTTCGTCATTGAGATAATCCCTGTTGGTGGTATGGGGGACAAATGAAACACTTGTAAAAAGTGTGCAATTCCCTTGAATAGAAAGTTACCACAGGCTGGGCAGGGTGGCTCACGCCTGTAATTCCAGCACTTTGGGAGGCCAAGGTGGGCGGATCACCTGAGGTCGGGAGTTTGAGATCAGCCTGACCAACGTAGAGAAACCCCATCTCTAAAAAAGAAAAAAAGAAAGAAAGTTAACGTAACAATGTTTCTGATGCACTACTTTCCATTCAAAACAAGCTTCACGAGAAAATACTTGCACTAACAATTTAAATACTCCAAAACTTAAATTTTTTATCAAGTACACCCTATGTGCCAGACCCTGTTCTAATCACTTCACACATATTCACTCATTTATTTCTCATAGAAACCTCTGGTTCTCTTTCACAAATCAGAAAGCAGAGGCACCAAGAGGCTAAGTTATTTTCTCCCCGGTCACAAAACTACTGAGTGGCAGAACAATTTTTGTTAGCTGACCAAGAAGATGGGCAAATTGACCATCTATGATGGGGACAGAAAAATGAAGACACTCCTGGAGTAGAATTTCACAAATGTGCCGCCAGGGGCGGTTGCTCACACCTATAATCCCAGCACTTTGGGAGGCTGAGGCAGGCAGATCACCTGAGGTCAGGAGTTTGAGAGCAGCCTGACCAACACAGAGAAACCCCATCTCTACTAAAAATACAAAAAATTAGCCAGGCGTGGTGGTGCATGCCTGTAATCCCAGCTACTCGTGAGGCTGAGGCAGGAGAATCGCTTGAACCTGGGAGGCAGAGGTTGCAGTGGGCCAAGATCATGCCATTGTACTCCAGCCTGGGCAACAAGAGCAAAACTCCATCTCAAAAAATAAAAACAAAGGGCATTGTGCCTTGAAGGATAAATGTGAAGTATACTATTTTAAGACAAAGATGAGTAAAGTGGGTAAAGTCTTGTGGATTATTATGACTTTTACATTCTTAGAGCCCCAAATTGGTCTCTTTGTTTCCTCAAACTTTCAGTCTTAATAAGAAACTCTCAGCTACCTACTGAATTAATGTTGATGTTATTATCTTTATGATAACCTTCATGGAAAAGGAAGAAACGAACATTTTACTCTTGATTTCAAAATAAAACATTGTTTATAGCATTGATTTGTCTTTCCATAAGAGCACAGGTACTAGCAGCTTGCTAGCTGTGTGACTTGCATACTTACCTGTACAATGGGAGTTACATTATCTATCATATCACAGGGTTATTGTGAGGACTACGTGAGTTGGTATGAGTAAAGTGCTCAGATCGGTGCTTAGCATATAGTAAGCGCTCAATAAATGCTAGTATTGTCATTACTTTACTTAATTCAAGCCGTCTAGTCTAGTGGAAAGAACTGGTATTTTGGATTCAGATGAAGCCTGGTTTGAACCCAAGCATGCCCCTTACTAACTATGTATTCCTCATGCAAGTTACTCACCTCCTCTAGTATCAGTTTCTTTCTCTCTCTCTCTCTTTTTTTTTTAGATAGACATGGAGGTCTCACTATATTGCCCAGGCTGGTCTCAAACTCCTGACCTCAGTCCTCCCACCTTGGCCTCCCAAAGTGCGGAGATCACAGGTGTGAGCCACCACGCCCTGTCAGCATCAGCTTTTTAAAAAAATCTATATAACAAACTAAGAACCACATCACAATTGTGAGAATTCACTGAGATAACACATCTTTTGTATAGCTGTATAAGACTGTTCTTTTTTTTTGAGATGGAGTTTTGCTCTTGTTTCCCAGGCTGGAGCAATGGTGCTATCTCAGCTCACCACAACCTCCACCTCCCATGTTCAAGCAATTCTCCTGCCTTAACCTCCCGAATAGCTGGGATTAACATGCCTGATTAATTTTGTATTTTTAGTAGAGACAGGGTTTCTCTGTGTTGGTCAGGCTGGTCTCAAACTCCTGACCTCAGGTGATCTGCCTGCCTCAGCCTCCCAAAGTGCTGGGATTACAGTGGTGAGCCACCGTGCCTGGCCAAGACTGTTCTTTTCAGTACTTTTTTTTCATATTAAACTTTGCTTTAGAGGGTCACAAAATTCTGTGGCATATTTTTGGGCAAGTTGTTTCCATTAAAAAGTACTGATTTTAGAAACTAATAACTTAGCCAGGCACACACCTGTAATCCCAGCTACTCGGGAGGCTGAGGTGGGAGAATCACTTGAGCCGGAGAAGCAAAGATTGCAGTGAGCTGAGATTGCACCACTGCACTCCAGCCTGGGTGACAGTGTGAGACCCCATCTCAACAAACAAACAAACAACCTAATAAGTTAAAACTGCCGCATGAAAAAAAAATCCCAAATGGTCCACAAAACATTCTCCTTTCCTTCTGAAGGTTTTAGGGTGCATTATTAACATTAACCAGTCTTTTACTATTAAGCTTTAATGGCCAAATGAGACAAACAGTTCTGAGGTTGTTCTTCTACCGCTGATTAAGACTGTGGTGCCAAGTATGAGGGAAAATATTCACTTAGTCTCCTGAGCTTTCTGGGCAGACTTGGTGCCAAGTCTTCTGGTCAGCAGCCTTCTTGTTCACTGCTTTGATGACACCCACAGCGACTGTGTATCTCCTATCACAGACAGCAACATGACCCAGAGGAGGATAGTCAGAGGAGCTCTCAACATACATGGGCTTGCCAGGAACCACATTGATGATGGCAGCATCACCAGATTTCAAGAATTTAGGGCCAGCTTCTTACCGGAATGGCAATCAATCTTTTCCTTCAGCTCAGCAAACTCGGAAGCAATGTGACCTGTGTGACAAGCAGCAGAGGGGTGTAGCTAGCACTGATTTGGCCTGGGTGGTACATGATGATCACTTGAGCAGTGAAGCCAGCTGCTCCCAATGGTGGGTCATTTTTGCTGTTACCAGCAATGTCGCCATGACAAAAATCTTTGACAGATGTGTTCTTAACACTGAAGTCCACGTTTTCCCCAGGAAGAGCTTGCATCATGGTGCATTTCAACAGACTTTAGTTGTAATGTTGACTGGAGCAAAGGTGACCACCATGCCGGGTTTGAGAACACTAGTTTCCCCTTAGCACATAGGCACCAATATCACCAAATTTGTAGACATCTGGAGGGGCAGATGCAAGGGCTTGTGAGTTGGATGAGTTGGTGGCAGGACACAGTCCAGACCGTCAAGCAGCATAGTTCCATTGGCATTGCGATCTTCGTGGGTGACTTTACATCCCTTGAACCAAGGCATGTTACTACTTGGCTCTAGCACGTTGTCGCTGTTCAACTGGAAACTGGCACAGATGCTGCTGTGCTGGGGTTGTAGCCAATTTTCTTAATGTAAGAGTTGACTTTCTTAATGATTTTTCTCATGTCTTTTCTGACTGTAAAGTGGCTCGGTAGAATCCATTTTGTTAACACCAACGATTGGTTGTTTCATCCCTAGTGTGTAAGCAAGAAAAAGGGCATGTTCATGGGTCTGCCCATGGAGATAGCAGCTTCAGATTCACCAACACCAGCAGCAACAATCAGGACCGCACAGTCAGTCTGAGATGTGCCTGTGACCGTGTTTCTGATAAAGTCTCTGTCCTGAGCATCAAAGACTCATGCAGTACTTGCTGGTCTCAAACTTCCACGGGGTGATGTGTCACACTCACACTCATCGTACCATTTATTCGAGACCCAAGCATACCTGAAGGAGCTCTTTCTCTCATTAGCAGCCTCCTTCTCAAATTCATCGATGGTTCTTTTGTAGATTACACCACGTTTGTAGATCTGTTGGCCAGTAGTAGTGGACTTACCTGAATCTACACGTCCAATAATGACGATATTGATGTGAGTCTTTTCCTTTCCCAGTTTGGCTTTGATTTAGGGGTGGTTTGCATAACACCTGGGTTCTGGTGGCAAACCCATTGTGAAAATGGCCTTTTTTTTTTCAACATCAGACATCCATCTTTCTGTTCTGCATTTTTTCACTTAGTCCTTTCCATCTTTACAATTTTAAAACTTGTTGATTATAAAAGGTTTTAAAGCTATGATATTTTCCAGGCACACTTTATGAAGAAAAGATCCTGAGGTGAAAGAATTGGCGATCCTGAGTTCCGGGCCTCTTTGGAGAACCTGCACAGCGGTGGGATGACAGCACCTCCTGGTGGTAGGATTTGTGAAATGTTTACAGGGGAACTTGGAAGCAAGGATTGAACTTGGGTGCCTGGAGAAATCCTAAGTCCCACTCCTGCTGGAGCCTCACCACTCACAAACCACCACATAGCCACACTCAGGCCCTTCTTCTCTCCCCTTAAACTCTCCGATTCTGGCAGTCTCCGAGGATCGGCAAAAAAGGTTGCATTGACGTTCAGTTTGATCATTGTGTCCAACTCCCCAAACCCAGTGAGAGAGGAGTCCTGAGTTTTTCATGGACCTGGTAACAAGGCAAGGAGAGCAGAAGCAGTTCAGATGCACTTAATTGATGTTTTAAAGCATCCAGTTATTATGCAGGTGTTTCCACCTGAGCTGTAGTAATCCCATCAACGTGGGAGCAGAAAGCCAGGAATTTCACGTAACTCTCTTCTCGCCAGCAGCAAAGGCAGCTGAGGAAAGGAACCAGGGAGCCCGAATGCAAATGCTTTGCTGGCACGCTCTGTCTGGTGAATTCAGATGCCACCTCCTCCGGGAGAAGCTCCATGATGTTTCTGCCTCAGCCTGAGTTTGCTTTCCTTCTGTGCTCCCCAGCACTCCGTGTTTCTGTCCCTGTTGTACAGAGCACCTGGATCCTGTGCTGCCATCACCCCTCCATTTGTTTGTCGTCTCTTCAGGACTATAAACTCCCAAGGGCAAAGACCATGTCCCACTGTCTCTGTCCCCAGTTCCAGCACAGGGAGTGAGTGCTTCATAAATAGCAGCAGCTCTCATTTCCTGGGTCCTCTGTGCCAGGCCCTGGGCTAGCTGCTTTCCATCATCTTTCCTAATGCTCCAAGGAGGTGCTACTTTACTTGAACAGTGTTTGGCATACAGTACCCTTCAGTAAACACTCAATGAATGAATGAACATATACCCATTTTACAGATTAAGAAGGTGAGGCTAGTAAATGGAAGTGCCTGGGTTTGATCTTAGGTCTGTCTGACTCCAAAGCCAGTGTTCTTACCCATTACACAAATGCCCTTTGTTACAGTAGTTATTTCTTAGCATATTTGAAATGATTTATTTATATTTGATTTATACATCTATAATAGCACGTGAATTGAGGCTTACTTACGTCACAATAGATTATTCTTTTAAGCCTTATTTATGCCTGATAGAAAGGATTGAAATTAAGTCACAGAATCATTATGGAAGCACATTTTTAAAAGTTCTAATGCATAAAAATAAATTCCATTTACAATAATACTTTATATTCATAAAAATGGATAATAAGGCTGAATCGAACAAGTACGTGGTACTGTGCTGAGTGCTTTTTGTACCTTGTGTTATTTTACTCTCACCTGAAGCTGTGAGGTGGATGTTGCTGTTACTCCCATTCATTTCACAGATGAAACCTGAGAGATAAATGGTATATAGCAGAGGTGTGGCTAGACTCTAAGTCAGCCAAGGGCAAAACTGGCTCCTAACATTTGTGAACTGTTTCTGCTTCATGAGAGCTGAGATTACGTGGTGCAAATCCAATCTCATTCTATTAAAGTGGCTTTCAGCTCTTGGGAATAAGTTCACTTGCAGCTTATAATGCTCCTTGCTGATAAGTAATTTCTGAAGTGCAAATGCAGATGGTCTTAGCTGAATGTCAAGGCAGAATATTTAACTGTGTTCAGTTCAGTGTCTCGGTGTCTGAGCCACAGATGTGAGGGTGCTCTCCTTGACCTTGACTCTTTCCCAGGGAGGTGGAGAGTTGCAGCCTGGCCCAGGAGAGCCATGTGTGGTCCCATCCCTCCCTGATGACTAACCACTCCTGGCTCTTTCTCTGTTTCCCTCCTATGGCTGTCCCCACACCCTGTGCAGGCTACTTTTCTTTCAGCAGCTCAGGGTCAAGGGAGGGATGGCCAATTGTCTCAGGGAGGAAGACCTTGGATGGGAGGAGGTTCTATTTCAAAGGAAGCCAAGAGGGTGTATTTCAAAATGCCCAGGTTTCTTTTTCCTTTTAGGGTGTTTCTTTAATATGGTTCTCAGGACAGAACAAGTTAACTATTTTTGCTCCCTTAATATTATCGCCAACAAACATTTCTGAGGAAAACAGTGCTAAATGCTACGGCACTGCAGAGCCCTGGATTTTGTGCACTGTTAGAAATCTCAGAGTCCACCTTGATAACCTTCGCCTTTTCTCCTCACACCTAAACCTGATGACTCCATTTCAAACATTCTCTGAAATTTTGCCTTTTTTGAGCCCCAATTCTGCTGCCTGGATGATGCTCCCCATCTTATCTGGATTATGATGCCAGCTTTGATCTCCCTTGAATTCCTGAGTCCTCCTATTCACTTTCACATTACTGGCACCATCATGCCTCTAAAAGTCCAAAGCGGCCATGCTATGCCCTACTTGAAGTCCTCTGCTGTGCCCTGATGTCTTGAAGATCTGCCTGCCTCTCAGTCTCACCACATCGTGTGGTGGCCCCTTCTGCAAATCTCTCCTCATTCACATTAAGCTTCTGCCACACAGTGCTCTGATGTTTGCTGAGCATGTTAGCCTTTTCATGCCTGAAATGTGCTTCTCCTCTCTCACTGGAAGGCAAACTTCTGCTCATCCTCCAAAATCAGCCCATGTCACCTTCTTAAAGCATTTCCCCTGCACTGCTTCTCTATCTCACACTTTCTGCATGATGAGGATCTGTTTCATGTGTTCACCCTAACTCACATGCTGACTAGGGCAGGAGCCACGTCTATTCATTTTTGTTCCATATTTTTGTTCCATGTTTGAGATAGGCTTCAGCACAAAATAAGACACTGACTGTATATATATATATAGAGAGAGACTATATATATATATATATATATATACACACACACACACATACTGACTATATATACACACATACACATGTGTATATGTAGATATATAAATGAGTGTGTGTGTGTGTGTGTGTGTGTGTGTGTATATATATATATATATATATATATATATATATATATATATATACCTGGAGTATCTGGGACTACAGGTGTGCACAACCATACCCAGCTAATTTATATTTTTTTTTTGGTAGAGGGACAGTGGGGTGGGTAGTTCTCCCTATGCTGCCCAAGCTGGTTTCAAACTCCTGGACTCAAGCAATCCTTCACCTCAGCATTCCAAAGTGCTGAGATTACAGGCATGAGCCACCACTCCCCGCCAATTATAAAAAATCTCATTCTATTGATTACTAGCCATGTTGCCCTGGGAAAATTAACCTTTTTGAGTTTCAATTTTCTACTTCAGGGATAAAAATTCTTCTAAGATTTATGAGGAAGATGAGGTGAGATAATGCATATAAAAGCACTTAGCACTTAATCATTGGGAAGAAAAAGAAGAAGGAAAAGGAGGAAGAGGATAAAAGAAAAAAGACAAGGAAAAGAAGCAAAGGAAGGGAGGGAAGAGGAAGAAGAACAAGCAGCGGCAGCAGCAGCAGTTGCCATCACTGCTGCCCTTTGGTAATAAGGGAGAAATGACAGCTGTCTTCAGTTTTCTTGTTTTGGCTCATACAAGTGACTGATCCTTTCCACTCTCTCAGCAGCTGTGTATGAGTGTTAGGTTTACAGCTATAACAACAATTACTATATGCTTATGTGGATAAGAAGAGTCCACAGACCCTTTTTAACCATCAGATACCAGTATAGTACAATATAGTAAAAGGAGTAGAAGGCAGAATCCCATGAGTTTTGCCAGCAGGGAATCTAGGCAAAAAGCAGACAGTATGAGTCAATATAAATTGTGTTCTAGAAAAAGCACTGTGACTTGGAGTAAGAAAACTTGGATTTGAGCTTCAGCGTTTAAGAAACTGTTCCTCTCGGCAAGTCACTTGTCCTCTCTGGGCCTTGGCTGTCCTGCCTCTGAAGGGGAGTTAATAATCTCATAAACTTTTTATGAGGATCAAATGAAACAATATAGGTAACAGCACTTTGTTAACTGAAAGCACCAAGCAATAGAAGGTTCCACTGTTGCTGTAAGAAATTCACAGTGAGCTTCTGCAGTCAGTGGGAAGGTTTGGAGCTGACAATGGTAGATAACATCAAAAAGGAATGTGAGTTCTCATCTCAGAAGAGAGGAAACAGGATTTGAGGAGACAACAGAATACTGCTGAAGATTTGCCAGTTGGCAAAGAGGATGCAGTGAGACCTGGACCTATCCCTTGAATGCCCTTCCTGTAGCCATCATGGCATATTTTATACCTTGCATAAAGAGTCATCTTACATCTTACATGGGATTAAATTCTAAAGTTAGGGCATGAGGGAAAAAAAAAAACATAAGTAGTCAAAATCATTCTTAAATAGCCCATAAATCACCTGGAAACTGTGATATATATGGTTTTGTAATACATCCCTTTACAGTAATTTTGATCACATTATAGTTTGAGGCAGCTGTGCAGATGTCTAGGTGTTCAAATCATTCTCCCTTCAGGTAATTATCAAAGCTGTACGGTGAACAGAAGATAGAGAATTCTGAAATGTTTCCACTTGCCTGCAAGATTTACCCTATTCTGTTTTTATTACTAAATCTTTTTTTTTTTTTTGAGACGGAGTTTCGCTCTTGTTATCCAGGCTGGAGTGCAATGGCGCGATCTCGGCTCACCGCAACCTCCGCCTCCTGGGTTCAGGCAATTCTCCTGCCTCAGCCTCCTGAGTAGCTGGGATTACAGGCACGCGCCACCATGCCCAGCTAATTTTTTGTATTTTTAGTAGAGACGGGGTTTCACCATATTGACCAGGATGGTCTCGATCTCTTGACCTCGTGATCCACCCGCCTCGGCCTCCCAAAGTGCTGGGATTACAGGCGTGAGCCACCGCGCCCGGCCCTATTACTAAATCTTTATAATCTGGTACCTGTTCATGATACTGGTTAGTTGCTGTTGTGAGGGGTATATAAAATAACATATTTGAAAGCATCGATTACAGAGCAATGCACAATAAATGACTGCAGTGAGAATGAAAACTTGCTTCCCCAAAAGGACTAATACCTGGAACTTCAAAAAGTGGTTTCCTGTCCTTCCCTCAGTTTGGCATTTGGTGTGGTGGCCCACAGGCCAGCTATCACTCCTGACCTTGGGCATTGGTCCCATCCCATCACAAGCAGGGCGTGCGTGCGCGAGGGGAGGGTGTTAGGTCCTGCAGTCAGAACGTGTGAGGCCATTGAATGGCTTTGGAGTGTTATTTGGCATCTGTCGTGTCTCCTTTATCCCTCTTTTGTTTTGGATATACATTTATTCCAACTGACTCTAATTTTTCTAGGGTAGTATTATTCACATAACAGAAAAAATAGAAAAATATGTTTACTGTGGCACTGATGTTGCTGGAATTAACAGAGGGCTCCTTGAAGCAAGACATAATCTGTAGCTTCACATACACACCCCTAGGTGGAGAGAGTGAGCTGGGCATGTGGGGAGGGGTGGGCAGGGTTCAGCCTTTTGGGATCTGAGCTCAAGCAAGCCGACCTCATGGCAGCTTAGCGTGTCCTCAACAGCCCTCTCTGCATGACAAGAGTGCTTTTCACATAGTAAACTAAATATATCTGGAAACTACTGCACAAAGTATGAGGATGTTAGAGACCTTGTATTCTTTAACTACGACCGAGGCGGGGATATTTCATGTGGGACATCTGTGAACAAACCGGGACCATGTATCACAGAGAACTAGGCCCGTTTGCCTCCCCAGCCTGAAGCCTGTTCTCACAGTAAATAAATACACAGTTTTGAGTTAATATATTGGTGTTCCACAGGAATTTTTTAGGCACGAATCGATCCTTCATGTGCAGGAAGACCCGATAATTATATTTCTTGACTCTGTGGGATGTGTCAGTCACTGCTAGGCAGAGGGGCTGAGATGGTGAACAAAAAGATGCTCCAAGCCCCCTTGGAAGTTAGAAGTCTAGTACAGCTTCGCCTAACAGATCTATTTACCAGGACCGAAATGTCCTATACCTGTGCTGTTCAATATATGACTACTGAGTACTTGAAATATGGCAAGTGTGATTAAGGAATTGAATTTTTTTTTTTTTTTTTTTTTTTTTGAGACAGAGTCTTGCTTTGTTGCCCAGGCTGGAGTGCAATGGCTTGACCTCGGCTCACTGCAACCTCCACCTCCCGGGTTCAAGTGATTCTCCTGCCTCAGCCTCCCAAGTAGCTGGGATTACAGGCATGCACCACCATGCCAGCTAAATTTTGTATTTTTAGTAGAGACGGGGTTTCTCCATGTTGATCAGGCTGGTCTTGAACTCCCGACCTCAGGTGATCTCCCCTCTTTGGCCTCCCAAAGTGCTGGGATTACAGGTGTGAGCCACTGTGCCCCACCAGGAATTGAATTTTTAATTTAATTTAATTTAAATGAATTTGAGTGTAAGTAGCTGCATATGGCTGCTGGCTACTGGACTGAAAGGTGCCGTCCTGGTCAGTGCAGCGCAGAAGGATGTTTACTATGAAAGGCTAAGATTTGAAGTCAGAAGTCCTGGATTTGAGCCTTGCCACTGTCCTCAACTAACTATGTAACTCTGAAGCTAGTGAAACTTATTAAGCCCGCCTTGGCACAGGGTAATTACCTCTTGAGGTTCCTATGAAGATTAAATTATACATTTGTGGGATAAGGTTCTTTACAACATACAAAGCACCATGAAATGTTATTTTAATGAGTCTATTAACATTAACAGGAGAAACCTACAATGATTTCAATGTCATTTTCTGTGCATTTGCACTTAAACAATTGTTTAATTATATACAATTTGGGGTATTAGTGAAAGCCCTTGAGTCCAGTTAGTGAGTAATTATTCTTGTTGTCTTTTATAAGATTTGTAATGGAAACTATTACTCTGTTTATTAATATTATTAGTTGCCTTGTGTTGCTGCTAATAAATATTTGAGTGCAAGTGATGACACAACAAATCTCTTCCTTCCCTCAGGCTAAAGGAGGCATCCATCCCCTTTTAGTTATTTCTCCTGGGGTCTGTGAAAGGAGCAATTAGAGGTGAGATTCTATGCAACTTTGTTGTACTGCACAACTCCAGCTCCGCCTCCACGCCTGAGATTTGTGTAAGGATAAAGATAGGACATTGTGTGCAGTCTCCCCTTGGGAGATTTATCTGCCTGTGCCCCTTGTGGTGACAGGTGGGCATTGCAGGGTGTGGTCTTACCCATCGTGGAAGGGGTAGCCCCATGTACTATTGGCCATGAGGCATTTAGGACCCTTGTTGATTGAAATGGCTGAGATGATAAACGAGTATCCAGCTCCCAAGAATCCAACCACAGCAAATATTGTGGAGGTAAACATCTGAAAGAGAGGAATAAAGACAGTCAAATTCTCCAGGTGGTCCAGAGGATACACTCAGCACACCTAATCCACGTGCTGTTGTACGTGGTGACTACAGGAAGTTATGGGGGTAGGAGCTAGTCTTTATAGTAGATTAGATCTGTGGGGTCTTCTAGAATGAATTTTGGTTTCTTCTTTTCCCTTCTATTTCTTTTTAACCTTTTCATTGGTGACTGAGATGTTGGTTCTGTTTCGATACCTTTGAGCCATGGCCTTCTAATCTTGTTAAAGATACACTGTCCTCCCCAGGGCTGATAGATAAAGCCAATCTATTATAGAATCAAAGAACCTTTGGAGTGTCAGTAATCTTAAAAGTTTTCTGGTCAAATTATCCTGCTGAGGCCAGTCACTGTGGTGTCTCATGTGACAGGTAGGTTCTACTTATGAGAAAGAGTAAAAGTTTAAAACCCCTCCTCATTGGCCCTCATTACGTTCCTCGAGGCCAAAAAGATCAGGTCTAACCTCTCTTCCATTTGGCAGAAGTCTTTAAACTATCTGAAGATTGCCTTGACATCTCTCATCCCTTCCACACTTGGAGTTTTCTCTTCTTTAGGTTAAGCAATCAAAAAAATTCCATTCTTCTAAATATTTTTCTTTTTCGAGACGGAGTCTCACTCTGTCCCATAAGTGGGAGTGCAGAGTGCAATGGCGCGATCCCAGCTCACTGCAACCTCTGCCTCCTAGGTTCAAACGATTCTCCTGTCTCAGCCTCCTGAGTAGCTGGGATTACAGGCTCCTGCCACCACATCTGGTTAATTTTTGTATTTTTAGTAGAGATGGGGTTTCACCATCTTGGCCAGGCTGGTCTCGAACTCCTGGTCTTAAGTGATCCACCTGCTTCAGCCTCCCAAAGTACTGGGATTACAGGCATGAGCCTCTACGCCCGGACTTCTTCTAAATATTTTTATATGATGAAGATTAATTAATGAAAATCAGATTAGACTACCATATTTCTTTTTTCAATTATAAAATCAAAATAGAATTATTGACTGCAAAAGGCAGAAGCAATCCTGGAGTCCATCTAGGTTAACTCCTTCTTACAGATGAAATAAATGTAGGCCCAGAAATGTTAAGAACTTTTGCAATAACCGTTCTAAATAGTAATTAGAAAGTACCATGAAAACATTTAAAATTTTGGAAAAAGAGGCTGAAAACTATCACCTCTATTACTTTGATGGCAAAGCACAGGGTTTAAAGTCGGCAGACCCAGACCCAGGCTTATATCTCAGCTTTGGTAGTCTTCTGTGTGTAATGACTTTGCATAATTAATGTGTCCTCAGAGCCTTAGTTTTGTCATCTTAAAATGGACGTGATAGAGTCCACCTTAAATGTCTGTTGTAAAAATCAGACACGGTAACCTAAGTTAAATGTCATCTGCTTTCCCTTTCCCTTTCATGTTATTAATAATATTATCATAGTACATATTTGGGGTAGGGTGGGATTTGAAATAAAGAGGGCCTGATCATGCCTGGGTGATTGAAATCTATGTAATAATGGAGTTCTACTTTAGCTGGTTTTCATTTTCATGTCATATATCAATGTATTTTGGATGCAACTTTTTAAAATAATTCTTTTTAATAGAAAATTTAACTCTTTTGCCAACTCATCTGATTGATGGAACATTTTGATACCAAGCTCTAACATCATGTGCTTTGTCTGACTTTCCTTGTAGAACTGACCTTTCCATTCTTCATTTCACAAACATCTTTTATTATTATTATTATTTTTTGAGACGGAGTTTAGCTCTTGTTGCCCAGGCTGGAGTGCAATGGCATAATCTCGACTCACTGCAACCTCTGTCTCCTGGGTTCAAGTGAGTCTCCTGCCTCAGCTTCCCAGGTAGCTGGGATTACAGGCATGCACTACTGTATCGGCTATTTTTTGTATTTTTAGTAGAGATGGTTTCTCTATGCTGATCAGGCTGGTCTTGAACTCTTGACCTCAGGTGATCTACCCGCCTCGGCCTCCCAAAGTGCTGGGATTATAGGCATGAAGCACCATAGCCGGCCAGATTGCACAAACTTCTATCATAGCACAATGCCTCTAATACATTAATGCATAGCTTTTTACATTTTTTTTTTTTTTTTTTTTTACACAGGGTCTTGGTCTGTCAGCCAGGCTGAGTACAGTGGTGCAATCATGGTTCACTTCAGCCTAGACTTCCTGGGCTCAAGTGATCCTCCCACCTCAGCCTCCCAAGGAACCGGGACTATAGGCATGTACTACCATGCCTAGCTAATTCATAACTTTTTGTGTCTGTCTTCTCCAAATAGAGCACAAGTTCCTTGAAGTCACGAACAATAAATTAGTTGAAGATAGGGCATTGTTCCACACTTACCATAGTTTTACAGTTTTTCTTCTTCTTAGCGTATCAAAGGCACTGGATAATGACTTATTGCATGTTTTCAATGACTAAGGTTTCATATTACTAATTGTTTAGATTTTTTCCCCTTGTTGCTTATGTTTAGGGTATCTAAATCCACCCTGAGCATCCAGAACATTCATGACTTTAACTTAGGTCAGAAATAAGTGAACATTTTGGACAATTTCTCATGTTAGAACAGGCAATCTTTTTTCCATAGGATATATGGTTGCATAATTTTGGGAATTACTGGATTACATAAATAAGTTTCATTCCTGCTGTACTTCTAAGAGTATAGTACTTATGAGACATGAATGTGTGAAACCTCTGAGAAGGAAATCTACTGTGTATGCTGGAATATAAGGAAAATCATTCACTCTCACATTATTCCTCAGAAATGAGGGAATTACCTTAGAGTTGAATCCTTATTTCATCTATCAGACAATAAGGTATTTCCTCAAACACTTTATTTTGAACAACCAGTGGAGAAGAAACAACTCAATCATTGTTGAATGACAGAATTGTGTTAAAAAATTTTTTTTAACACATATTTATTATTATAAAAAGGTTGACCCCACAGTTCCTAGTTCTGGATATGATAGTTAACAAGCCTTTTAAAGGGCATTCTAGACCGGGCATGGCGGCTCACGCCTGTAATCCCAACACTTTGAGAGGCTGATGCGGGCAGATCAGGAGGTCAGGAGTTCAAGACCAGCTTGACCAACATGGTGAAACCCCATCTCTATTAAAAATACAAAAATCAGGCCGGGCGCGGTGGCTCACGCCTGTAATCCCAGCATTTTGGGAGGCCGAGGCGGGTGGATCACGAGGTCAAGAGATCGAGACCATCCTGGTCAACATGGTGAAACCCCGTCTCTACTAAAAATACAAAAAAACTTAGCTGGGCATGGTGGCGCGTGCCTGTAATCCCAGCTACTCAGGAGGCTGAGGGAGGAGAATTGCCTGAACCCAGGAGGCAGAGGTTGCAGTGAGCCGAGATCGCGCCATTGCACTCCAGCCTGGGTAACAAGAGCAAAACTTCGTCTCAAAAAAAAAAAAAAAATACAAAAATCAGCCAGGAGTGGTGGCACGTGCCTGTAATCTCAGCTACTCAGGAGGCTGAGGCAGGAGAATCGCTTGAACCTGGGAGGTGGAGGTTGCAGTGAGCCAAGATTGTGCCACTGCACTCCAGCCTGGGTGACAGCAAGACTCCACCTCAGAAAAAAAAAAAAAAAAAAAGAGGGCATTATAAAATAAGCACACTTCATATTTATAATTGTGGAGATCGTTAATATGTACCTGTAGGAGGAATGTTTGAGCATTGTCTTTGTCTTCTGAGAATTGATATTTGTGACTAAAAGTGAAATTTCCTGACAACATCATGCATAGACACAAAAATGTTGTATTTAAACTTAAATGGAAAAAAAGATGTGCTGTGGGAGCCTTTTGATGGTTCAAACCGTGTCTTTAGCAGTAGAAAATAGATTGAGGTAAAAGAAACATGAATATTTATTTACTTTAAAATAAATGAGCCAGGCGCAGTGGCTCAAGCTTGTAATCCCAGCACTGTGAGAGGCTGAGGTGGGCAGATCACATGTGCCCAGGAGTTCAAGCCCAGCCTGGGCAACATGGCAAAACTTCATCTCTACAAAAACTACAAAAATTGCGGGGCAAGGTAATCTGTACCTGTAGTCCCAGCTACTCAGGAAGCTGAGGTGGGAGAATTGCTTCAGCATGGGAGGCAGAGGTTGCAGTGAGCTGAAATCACACCACTGCACTACAGCCTAGGTGACAGAATGAGACTCTGTCTCAAAAAAATAATAAATGGGAGAAATGTCAGTTCACAATCAATATATTAAAATTATTTCATATTTTATATAACATGATTTAAAATATGTTTATGTCACTGAAAGTTTATACATTATTGTTGGTTAAGTAGCTTTTCTGAAGTTTCTTCATGGGAAAGTAAGACATGGTTTTATGTTCGGATTTGCTTTATACCTGCATGCAGTTGGGTATACATGGTACTTGCAGTTTTCCATTCTTATTGAATCCTATACTTTTTTTTCTTTGAATCCTTGTAAGAAAACACTTTGGAAAATGCTGCTACAATTTTTTTTTTCTTCAGTTTATTTTCAATAGAGATGAAATCTCACTCTGTTGCCCAGGCTGGTCTTGAACTCCTGGTCTCAAGCCATTCTCCTTCCTTGACCTCCCAAATTACTGCGATTAGAATACTGGGATTACTGAGCCATCACACCTGGCCTACAGTTCTTACTGAGAGCTTATATGACTGGTTTTCTGTTTCTTAGCCAACTCCATGCTCCAACCAAATTTCTGTTCAGTTAGGTATAGCTAGTATAACTCCAGGATTAGAGCAAGTGAAATCTTACACTTACGGCAGTTTCTTCTAATGCTACCTACTGCCCTTTCAGAAATAGGTTCTGAGTGGTCTGGAAACATTTGTTGACATGTGGCATATTGAGTTGTCTTCATGAAAGACTAGGCCGTCACAGAGAAAAACAGATTATATGAAGGAAGGGGGCGTCTCGGCACATTTTATGGATAACTCACAGGAAGCAAGATATATGCTATGTCATGTAGCTTTAAGTTATTTCAAATTCTTAGAGATATGATCAGTCTAAAAGCCAGCATAGAATAACTTATTTATCATGGGTTTCATGACACAAAATGTTAAAAGAAAGAAAGGCCAGGCTTGGTGGCTCATGCCTGTAATTTCAGCACTTTGGGAGGCCAAAGCTGGCAGATTACTTGAGCCAGCCTGGCCAACATGGTGAAATCCCATCTCTACAAAAAATACAAAAATTATTGAGGGGTGGTGGTGTGTGCTTGTAGTTTGAGCTACTTAGGAGGCTGAGGTGGGAGGATTGCTTGAGCCCAGGAGGCGGAGGTTGCAGTGAGCTGAGGCTGAACCACTGCACTCCAGCCTGGGCAACAGAGCCAGACCCTGTCTCCTGTCTAAAAAAAAAAAGAAAGAAAGGAAAAAAGAAAAAGAAAAGAAAGGTTCTTGAAATCAAGTTGAGCAAGTTGAGTACATTAGAGAGCAGACACTTCAAAATTGGTATTATTTACAGTAAATAGGCAAAAGTCCTAGGATATCTCTGGAAGGAGACAGTAATTGAGAAGAGCAGGGACCTCTGAGGAGGGAAGTTGGCAGACTGAGAATTCCTTTGCAGTTTTTGTGCTATGGGCATGCTCCACCTAGTCTAAGCGAACAGTGAAGAAGGACACTACTGTGTTGTGGTCAAAGGTATGGATTAGAGGCAGATGGATCTGGATCTGAGTTCTGGTTCCTCCCTCATGATCTTGGGAAGTTAATCTTTTTTATTCCAGTTCCTCTTCTGTAAAATAAGGCTCAATAATAAGTACCTGCCTTACAGATAATATGTAAGATAGCCTAATCAGTAAAGGTACACACCTCTCAAAAATCAGATCATCCCCAGGTGGGAAAGGCTACTAGCAATGCCCAATGCCTCACTGATAGGACACTCAGAATTATTCTTCCTGTTCCCAAGGTTTGGATAATTTCCCATGACATTAACAAGCACTTGATCGATGTCACTATTATATTATAGTAGTTTTGTTATCATATCCTCACACACACACTTACTTTACACAAATACAGAGAGCATAACCCTGAAGAGAAAAAAGTCAACAGGCTAATTCTCTCATAGCTGCTCAGGGCACAAATTCTGCTCACATGTTAAAGAAATGTGTACAGCATATGCTGTAAATGTTTCCCTTGAAAGAGTAGATAAGAAGGCCTGCAATCATACGTCCTCTAACTCACCAGCTGTCAGCGTGAAAACCTCCCTTTCTGTTGGGCTCTGGAGACAGACAGGTACCGTCAGATCCCAGCTGGTGTGTGCTGGGTCCTTTAGGTGCTTATGTTGGTCAAAGTGTCTCCCGAGGGCATGGACATTCCTCCTTAGTAAGGAGGAACAGAGATTACCTGAAGTCTTTTTTCCTACTTAAAAATTAATATCCTCTATTTTTTGCCTGGGCTAGGCTTGAGAAGGGAGTAGGGGTAGTGGCAGTCAGAAACTTAACTTGCAGGAGCCCCAGTTTCCTCATTTATAAAATGAGGAGTTCAGTGCCGAACTCGGAGGTCATTTAAGGATTGAGCCTGATAAATATGGAAAGCCCATTTTCCCTTCTAGATGTTCACTTACTTCATTCATCCAGCAAGTGGTTATTGAGGATCTACGTGTCATCCATACTCTAGGTACTTAGTTGGCACTTCCTTCCTCTTCCCTTACACCAATGCTTGCAAAATCTTCCCCTAGAACTCACAACATCCATATGAGAGGTAGTAACTGCCACGATCCGTTTTGTAGCAGAAGATTTTGAAGCATAGGAAATATTTACTGAATATGCTGAGCACGGTGGCTCATGCCTGCAATGCCAGGACTTTGGGAGGCTGAGGTGGGCAGATCATGAGGTCAGGAGTTCGAGACCAGCCTGGCCAAAATAGTGAAACTCCGTCTCTACTAAAAATACAAAAAATTAGGCGGGCTTGGTGGTGGGTGCCTGGAATTCTAGTTACTTGGGAGACTGAGGCAGGAGAATCGCTTGAACCCAGGAGGCAGAGGTTGCAGTGAGTCGAGATCGTGCCACTACACACCAGCCTGGGCAACAGTGTGAGGCTCCATCTCAAAAACAAACAAACAAAAAGGAAATATTTACTGAAGAAAACAAATTTAATTTTTCTTTCAATATATTCTATTTCTCTAAAGGAATTGTCTTTCTTAAATCTTCCTCAAACTGGCTGTCATTCCAAGGAATGAGGAGGTAATTTAGGGATGCTTTTGGCCTGCAGGACCTCTGCAAGAGGGAGTCCCCAGAAATGCTCTCTAGGGGGCACTAGTGAGCCAGGCACGGGAAGAAGTGTATCCCACAGCACACAGACTGCATTATGACCAAGACCTTTCTTCAAAAGAGGGAGGTTGATCATCTGGCCCTGCTTGTAGGTGGGGTGGGCCTTGATCTATCTAATATGCTTTAAGGATGGTGAAACGCCTGCCTACCCAACACATATCCTCATCAGTCTGCCTTTGGTCTCATTATTAAAGACACTCCTTTGAGTCAAATCCAAGATTTACAAAAGGCTCTTAATAAAACACGTACTTAACATAAACAAGTTAACAAAATTAATTTGCTGCCCTACTAGGCCCCGAGATATCCATTTTTAGAAGGATTAGAGGGCAGAGATGCTGACCAGCAACTGCCATGCTGCCAAGAAGCCACTGGGATCTCAGGTTTACCAAGAAACCATGAATCGGGTGATCCAGGATTCTTTCCAGCTCATTGTCTAGCTTTATCTCTGCAGCCACCACATCCTGCTTCTCCTATCTCTTACTTCTTGGTTTTGCTACCCAAGGAAAGAGAAGAGAATGGTGCAGTTGGCTTCTGGGGAATGTTCCAGAAAGATATAATGAAGATAAGAGGAGAGAGAGGAGCCAGGAAAATAAATGACAGAGAGCAGGCTGTAGAGAGGGCAGAGGATTCAGCCAGTAGCTGGTGGCCCAGTCTGTGTCTGCCTCACACTCCTTTCCAGCTGCAGGGCTTCCTGTGCAGTGCTCCCAGAAGCCCGGTGTCCCTGAAGCACCGGGAACCTGGAGGGGAATGCCATGAGCCTTTGGAAAATAATGCAGCACTTCAGCAGTATCGTTCTCTCCAAATTAGGCTGTAGTTTTTGCTTTTTGTCTGACAAAATGCAAATACCTCATTTTGGAAAAATGATCAGTCAGATGAGGTGGTGAGCACCTGTAGCCCCAGGTACTCAGGAGGTTTAAAGGGGAGGATTGCTTGAGTTCAGGAGTTCCAGAAGTTTGGGACCAACCTGGGCAACATAGTGAGACCCCCAACCATCTCAAAAAAAAAGAAAAAAGAAAAGAAAGAAATCATTATTGCTTGATGTTCCAAAGCCTTAGAACATAACATCAAGGAAACAAGAGTCTGAAGCAGGGGCATGCGCTCAGTGGCCTTAGGAGCAGGGCAGGGACCCTAACTGATTGGAGCAGCCAGGGTGGGCCCTGTGGAGCTCAGCCAGGCCCAGTGCTGAGCTCCACAGGGCCCACCCTGGCTGCTTGTGCCAAAATGCAGGCCTAAGGTTGCCAGATTAACATTTTATTTCTTGGGGGAAAAAAGTCAGATATCTAGATACTTTATGTTCTATCTCTGAATTCTTAAAAATTGGCAGCTGATTAAAAACAAAAAAGTCAAAATCAAGAAATCCTTCTGCTGGCTCTCCAGCATGTGGTCAGCCTTGGCCCAGGGCAGCCTTGCTAGGTGCCTTGGTTTACAGTCTGGCACAGCGGTCCTTTGATGGACACTGCCTCATCATTTGGATGGTCAGCTGGTCATTTGGAGAAGTTATTCTCAACTCATGCCAAAGGCCTCTTCCACATGAGGCTTAGACAGCCCCCACTGACAAAAATTGTATTGGGAAGACCAAATATTTCAGATCCTATTGACCCAAACTTTTTTTTAATGAAACGTGCTTATAAAAACAATTTTTTCAGCTGGGCATGGTGGCTCATGCCTGTAATCCCAGCACTTTGGGAGCCTGAGGCGGGTGGATCACCTGAGGTCAGGAGTTGGAGACCAGTCTGACCAACATGGAGAAACCCCATCTCTACTAAAAATACAAAATTAGCCGGGTGTGGTGGCACATGCCTGTTATCCCAGCTACTCAGGAGGCTGAGACAGGAGAATTGCTTGAACCCAGGAGGCAAAGATTGCAGTGAGTGGAGATCATGCCATTGCACTTCAGCCTGGGCGACAAGAGTGAAACTCTGTCTCAAAACAACATCAACAAAAACTTTTTTTTTTTTTTGCCTTCATCTTGGACTTCATTTATGTCTAATTTTAAAAACCAAGTTTTGTGTAAAACTTAGAATGCTATTTCACTTCTCACTGTGGTTATATGTAAATCTAAAAACAAAAATCAAGCAAACAAAAGACCCGTTATTTTATACTAGCCAGTCTTTAGCCTTTAACTCAGCACGAGGTATGAAATGTCAGATTTCTAAAAGAATTGACTCTTCCTTCTTTTCATCCAATTTTCTTAATTGCTAGTTTAAAAAAAAATCCTCATCTCCAACTTTTATCCCCCAAAAGTTCACAAGGTATAATAGGATTATAATTTAAGGGAAAAATAAGTTATAAATATCTTCTTTTCCTTTATAATTACATAAAACATCCTTTGTTATATAAAACATATATTTTATGATTATATTAAATTGTGGGGTTTTTAAAACATCTCTTTGTAAATGATGATTTTAAATGTTAATATAACAAATACCAATACTTATTTGGGACTCATGATGTTATATTCTCTCTGACTGACCTTTGAACGCACGTGGAATCTGTAATGTATGCACATTGCACCAGCCTCAGTCCTTTACATGTGCTCAATATTTTTTGATTAAATAAATGAACAAATAATAGTAAGAAAGAAATGTTAAAAGGATCCTGTTTCAGAACAGATAGATGCAACTTTCCCTTTAAGAAGTTAAAGTAAATGTGGTTAATTATTGCAGTTCATGAATCTTTTAAGTGGACAAGTAAACCATGGGAGATTACAGGAGAAACTGGCCTTCCTCATCCTTCAGTCCAATAATTCCAGTTTTACTATGCTGCATTTCTGCCTCATCAATACATCTAACTCTTAATATTTTTCATCAACTCTCATTTTAGTCGTTTATATTACTACATGGATGAAAAACTAGAATAATTAGCAGATAGAAACACAATATTATTGCATTTTAGTTAAATAATGTTGCATTCATTCCTGGAGCCTAAAACTTGTCCTCTCTTTTTTAGAAAGGGAGATTATGAACGGTAAAAAAATAGTAAAGACGATTGGGCACGGTGGCTCACATCTGTAATCCCAGCACTTTGGGAGGCTCAGGCAGGTGGATTGCTTGAGTCCAGGAGTTTGAGACCAGTTTAGGAAACATGCCAAAACTCTGTCTCTACTAAAAATACAAAAAATTAGCTGGGTAGGGTGGTGCACTTGTACTCCCAGCTACTTGGGAGGTTGAGGTGGGAGAATCACTTGAGCCTGGAAAGTCAAGGCTGCTGTTTACCCTGGGCAAACAGAGTGAGACCCTGCCTCAATAAAATAAAATAAAATAAAAATAAAGATTTATGCCTATCAAAATAAGATCTTTTTCTTGATAGGATCAAAAGGATTGAGGGAGAATTGAATGGGAATAACATTCTATGTTGTTGAAAGATATAGCACATCTGTGTACTACCAGAGCTTGTCCCATATTTGAGAAATTCCAGTCTAGTCCAGCTTCCTACTTTACACATGAGCAAAGGTAGGCAAAGCAGTACAATGACTTGCTCAGTTGCAAAATGGGACCTGTCCTCATGGACCAGTATTCTTTCCACTGCACCCTGGAACTTTGATCCCTAATGTCTCTAGTTAGTTCACCTACTAAAAGATGGATGGCCACATGAAACAAGAGAGGAAACAGAAGTCCTGAGGTGAGCCCAGTGGAAGCGGGGAGGTGCTGAGCCTCAGAGATAGAGAACAGGGAAGTGGTGTAGGTGAGGAACCTAGAAGGCTACTGGGGAGGTGAGGATACCATCTTTTATCCTATCCCAAGTCCCCTTTACAGATGAGGCAATTCAGGGCAGAGAAGAGAAATGGCTTGTCCAAGTTCTTATGGCCTCTCAGTGGCAGAGAAATGCTATAGCCCCATCTCCGCCTTCCAGGTTTGCATCTGTATATGGCACCCATCTGAATCTCCAGCTCTGACATCCCTTCACTTTGTAAAACCTAATAGAGTATTCATATCCTATAAGTATGAGGGCTATGATATTTTGGAAAATTCTTATTATTTCTCACATTGGCAGGAAGAATCACAGTTTTATCCCTTCACCAGCTGCTCCCAGTGTCCTGGCTGGAGCTGATAACTTGTCTCCACCCCCATGCTGCCCAGCACAAAAAGACAGAGCACACTGGAGTAATTCTAGTAGCTGCCCCCCATGGTAACTCACCGCAAATCGCTTCCCGCAGCCCTGGTTGCCGCAGCACCCACAGCAGTCATTGTTCTTCAGGCCCAAGAACACCAGTGCAGGGAAGATCATCTACCAGCAAGAGAAGCACCTCAGAGACAGTCCAGGAGTTGAAGGGAGGGCCTAAGCCTGCCTGACTTGATAAGAAGCCCCATCCATAGTGAGGGACTTGGAGGCCCAAAGGGAATGGCAAAGGTAACAGAGCATGGCTGGAGGGATGCTGGAGTGTTATGAGTGCTTGGGTTCCATTTGGCCTGACTAACCAGCTTCAATGAGGCAAGATTTCAAGATCTGAGTTTCCATTTAGATCGTGTATTAGGAAAAAGAGTAAGAAACTTCAGTTGTCATGACATTGAACTGTCCTCAATTGTCATGAAAAATGAGTCTCTCTCCCTTTCTCTCTCTCAGCTGGAGGTTCCTGATTCTATTGGTAAAGAAATCCTTAGGTCCTAAGTGGAAGAGGACTGCATTGACAACTGCTTTTCTTGGTGGTTTTAAGTCAATCAATTTGCTAGAAAGCATTGCGGGTTTGTTGTTGTTGTTTTGGGCACTATCTTGTTGGAATCAAGAAATTATGTGGCCTTCACTTGAGTTCATGGACTCAAATGACACATGAGAACTGCCAGCCCAAGCTTGGAGATTAATGACTTAGTAAATTTAGTTGATGTGTCCTTGTCAGCTCCTAACAGAAAGAAGAAATAAATTAAGGCATTGGCCTCTCATCATGCAATGCTTGGGCTTCCGTTACCAACTAAATATCTCCCCAATAGGTACCTGATTTAAAAAGGATTGGGGAGAAGGGGAAATCTCCCTTAGGGGGGATTTTAAGGCTTTCCTACTCACCAAGACACCGTTTCCTAATATTCCTCCGAAAAACCAGATCTCTTGGGAAAGGTGGTCGTTGTCATCTATCACTTTTCCTCCAGGAAAAAATAACAGGATGTTAGCCAGGAAGCCAAATAAAGCAAGGGGAATGAGGGTGCCCCCCAGGCATCTGGCACAGCCCCCAGTGCACATGCTGGGGTGGTATGATACAGGTCAGCAATCAAAAGCTCCTCACTGCTTTCTTCTCAGGGCCTCTTCACAGGTTTTGGCCAGAGAGTCCTTGGAATTGTCCCCAATTCAATCAGAATTTTGGGGCTGAGAACCAAATTTCTGTGAACTGCGTCCTTGGAGTCGCTTCAGCTTCTCAAAAATAGCAGAACCTCGATGGCGATGGACATTTATACATTCTCCCTGACCTGGGAAGTGCTTTTTTTTTTTTTTGCACCCCCATTAATGAGATTACGTTAAGAGCAATCATTCAATCATTTTGCCATGGAGACCAATAACCTTTGTTAATAATCCACCAGCACAGACACGACACTCACATTGTTGCAATTGAAGACAGGGCTGGAACAAACAGCATTTAGAACCACTGCACCTTTAATCTGACAGTGCCCATGCCCAAATAAAGAAATATTTTCCCCAGACTCTTTATAAATCACTAATATAATTGAGTTACATCCTGGTTAAAATCATGTCTCCCAAGTACTTAACAGTGCACAGTGCATGTCTTGTCTTTTGCACTGAAAGCCTGGAATGCAGGGTTATCCAAGAGAGCTTCTGTTTTCCTTAACATGATAATAATTTGATAGTCTAGTTGTGTAACATTGAGCTCAGACTTACAAGAATTTTTTTTCTTTTGTTCTTCTTTTCTTCCTTTTCCCCAGTGAACAAGAATTTTTTTAAGGAAAAAAGTAACTGTTCATTTTATTGTCTGATTGCTGTATTTCTCTACTTGTTAATTAAGTAATTAAGTTCTATCTTTTCCCTACACGATGTGATGGAATTAGCAAAAACAGTTTTCCTAATCATCTTTTTTCACCTATGTCTTACATATAGGAATAAAGGAACCATCATTTACTAAGGCTAAGGGGAAAGGAAGGTTGGCATTGGGTAGAAAGGGAGAGAGAAGGTCCTAATGAGTTGACAGGGGAGAAGGCACAGCTGGAAGAGCAGTTAGAGAGTGTGGGAGGCAGTAAAACACACCCCTATTGGAAAGCTTGCCAACTGCCAGGGTCATGATTCATTATTCATTTGCTCTGTGTCACATAAGAAGGTCTCTGCCACGCCTGGACCAAGCCCTACATTATGCGATGGCCCTGCATGGTACTGGTATTACATAACAGCTGAAGGATTAAGAGGTGGAACAGGAAGTCTTACTAGTTCTTCATTGAGAATCTAGAGGTTAAAATAGGTCAAATATTTTAGGGAGTCCAATTTTGGCAAAATAAAAAGCAAGTGACATTATTACCATAGTGAGACCTGTTGTACTGTGGAATAGGCCATCTGGTCACCAGGAAGCTGGGGGCAGGGCTCTGCCAAGGCTCAGAGGCCCTTGGAAAGAGAAGCTGTGGGAAGGATTCCAGCGAAGTTAGACTGGATAAATGATGAGGCTCCTTCTAAAATTTCTACGAAGCGAGTACTGGTTGCTAATAAAGATGCTTAGAAGTCTCAGGGTCAGGATGAGAAAGAAAGCAGAAAAACAGCAAATGTTTATTGAGCCATGCATAATATTCCAAGCACAAATGAGCACCTTAAATGTTCCTCACCCTTCTGTGAAGAAGGTGTCACATCCGCTTCACAGGTGATGATGTTTCTGCTCAAAGAGAGTTTTGCAAGGTCATCTCAGCGTAACAGGAAGAGCTAAGATTTCGTTTTTTATTTATACATACTATTTTACACATTTATGGGGTACCTATGATATTTCATTACATGTGTACAATGTACAGAGATAAAGCCAGGGTATTTGGGGGTATCTCTCACTGAATATTTATCATTTCTATGTGTTGGGATCAATTTAAGTCCTCTCTTCTAGCTACTACATTATCTAGCTAATACATTATTGCTAACCATGGTCACTTTCCTCTGATGTCAAACAATAGAGCTTATCCCTTAACTGTATGTTTATACCCGTTAGCCTACCTCCCTTCGACTCTGACTCTGCATTGCCAAAACCCAGGCTATGGTCTTTCTCATAGATTTTCCCTTTCAAAAGTAAACAACAACAAAACATCATATTTTCAATATAAACAATAGAATGACACCATGTGTGAGGTATATGCACGCAGTGGGAGACACTTCCTTCTGAAAGACAAGAAATGTGATTTTATTTCTTACTACAAAATAATATGTGACTCTTTTTGGTAGAAAAATGAGATATACAGACAAGCAGAAGGAAGAAAGGGAAAACCAGCTGTGTTTCCACCAGAAGCAGACAAGGACTGTGATCGCTATGCTGGCAGCTGTTTTCCAACACCCCAGGCAGGGGCATATGAGCTTTATTTATAACCCAGTGTCTTCTGACAGGGAGTCTTGAGCCTATGAACTCTAAAAAAGGCAACAGTTCTGGGGGTGAGCAGATTGGGTTAGTCAAATGCACATGCCACTTAGAGCTAGGCAGCTCCCCTCTGGGAACTGGGGAGCTCTTTTCTTTCTCCCTGGGCTATACCTTTTGCTTCTAGAAATTACCATCATGGCATTTGACAAATACTAGCCCTAATGTCCTAGATTTTTCAGACTAGCAACTGGAGTTACCCATCTATACTGTCTGAGCAAATAGATGAAAGTAAGAAATATTGTGGAGTATGCTTCAGTTTTCTTTCAGGATTTTTAAAGAAAATCTTGTATATGAGTAACTTGGAGGAAGAGCCTGAGGTAACTTATTTCCTGTGTAGAGGAAGAGAAACACTGAAAGACAGTCACCTTTCTGGAATGCCCTGACCACTTGAGACGTCAAACGCTTGGATAGTGACTAACTCATTAATTGTTCAACTATTAATTATGCCTTCGGACCTCCAGGAAAGAAGTGGAATCTGGAGAGAGGGAATGGTGGGAGGAAGGGAACCTTGGTGAAATTCACCCTCTGGAAGTGTAGTGGGGAAGTCACCAACAGACTGCTATAGGTGCAAAGGAAAATTATGTGAGATTCTGAGAATCATTTTTGTGATACTCCTGCTTAATAGTTTATTGCTTACTCTGTTCCTCTGGGTGTTTAGCAGTGAAGGCTTTAAACTAAAAAGGCTAACCCCTTGTTTTCAGAGACAGCGAGAAGGAAGTGGCCGAGGACATTGAGCCCCATTCTGTCACTAGCCTTGTAAGGAGACCTCAGAAGTGAGAGCAGATGGTAGCTCTGGAAGGGATAGAATGACAGGAGGGCTCCTTGGGGGAACAAAGGGAGAAGAATGTGAATATGGATGCTGTCTCCATGGATCTCACCCAATGCGAGGTTTGACCACATGGGATTAAGCAGCAGGAAGTCCGGAGGTTCCTTTCAGTGATGCAGGAAGTCAGTTCCTCAGCCAGAAAGCACAGGAGCAGGAGATGTCCACCCTGAAATGGGTGAAGAGCTGTCAACTCAGTGCAATGCAGTGCAGTCAATAAGTGTGTTTGATACATGCATGCAATGTCCACCAATGTGCCAAGTACTGTCCTTGTGAATAAAATAAATCCAAGACTTGCTTTCTGCCCTCAATGATATTACAACCTTTTACTTGTGACAAGAGACAAAAGAACCCATACACAGAGGTTCAATGAGTAACTGCCCCTTAGCAGAGGAACAAGACATGGTTTCTTCTGCTTGTCTTAAAGCAGAGCATTCTCATCTATTCATACAGAATATCAGGAAGAAGACAGGGGTCTCCACACATTTGCATTCAAATAAAATTCAGGTCCTCATCTTTATTTACCTAGATGATGAAACTAGATTGTTAAAAGTGATTTCCCAAAGGAGGAAAAAATTAATAGAGAATATTAGTGGGCATTGCATGCAATAAGAGCCATTTTATGAAATGTGTGTTATGTATGCATAGATGTCAGGTAATAGTGCAACATGTTTTGTTTACTATAGGTCTCCAATAAAAAAATAAAGATCAAACCAGGTAGTGAGAGTTAGTGATCTTTACAAAGTGAGAACTAGTGACCTCTATAAATGCTAAACTATATTACGTGCTTTTGCCAAAAGCCCTCAGGAGGCTTCCACGGCCCTCACTTCTTAAATTTAGTCCTTCCTGATTTTTCTTCCAGCCACATCAGTCCTCCTGTCTTCCTGCTTCCTCCTCTGCCTGCTTCTCCTGCTTTCCTCCCACACCCCTCCAGGACTCAGCTCAGTGGCTATTTTTCTGGAGAAGTCTTGTTTTATAAGACAGCTCTTTCACCATCAAGATACGTTTGGGAAATCTGAATAACACAGAGCAAAATAGGACTCTGAATGGCAGAACTTTTTTTGACCTTTTAATTTGCAAGTGCATGTGTCATTATTGGGGAGCTGAGATATATAGTACCCAGCATTTTCCAAGCTTCAATGCCTACAGAACCCATCTTTTGTATCCTGTAGCTGGCAGGACCAGGATTCTCCAGAACAACCTTTGGAAAACTTGGAGCTCACTCATTTCCCAAATGCTTGTGATGGAATCTGTGTTGGCAGAGAGAAGGCAAGTGGTGACTTGAGGCAAGGCAGTATAATGAGAGCAAAGATGGAAGACGGGATAAAGCATGATTTGGGGAAACGGTGAGGTGCCAAGGTAATGAGCTTGGAGCAGCATTTAGAGCCAACCTGGCCTCCATGGACAGAGGAAAGTAAAATATCTTGCCAAGGGAAGACAGTCACTATTCTCTAAGAGCTCTGATGCTTCATGATGGACTCCTCCATGCATGGGCCACTTCAACATGAGTGTTCCCTAAAGCACTGCAGTCCTGGGAGAGGCTGTACTACCAAAATACCATGTGTTCTGGAGAACTAGAAGACACAAGGCTCCCTCTCAGATGTCTCTGTCTCACTATCTAGAGTTGTCATCGAGCTAGTCTATAGGAGCAAGCATTTACATGACATTATTGTCCCTGTTTTAGAGAAGAGGAAACAAAAACAAGTGGTAAGCACTGTTCTGGTTATTTATTTTTTACTTTTTGAGACTGGGCCTCACTGTGTCGCCCAGGCTGGAGTGCAGTGGGACAATCATAGCTTATCAAAGCCTTGACTGCCTGAGCTCAAGCGATCCTCCTGCCTTATTCTCCTGAGGGACCACAGGCACACACCACTGTGACAGGCTAATTTTTTTTTTTGAGACAGAGTCTTGCTCTGTTGCCCAGGCTGGAGTGCAGTGGCATGATCTTGGCTCACTGCAGCCTCTGCCTCCCAGGTTCAAGCAGTTCTCATGCCTCAGTCTCCCAAGTTGCTGAGAACACAGGCGTGCACCACCATGCCCAGCTAATTTTTATATTTTTAGTAGAGACAGGGTTTCACCATTTTGGCCAGGCTGGTCTCAAACTGCTGGGCTCAAGCAATCTTCCCATCTCTGCCTCTCAAATTGCTGGGATTACAGGTGTGAGCTACTGCATCAGGCCACTGGTTATCTTTTGATGTATAATAAACCAACTCAAAACAGAGTATTTAAAATAATAATCATTTCACTTTATCTCAGGATTTTGTGGATCAGGAAGATGAGTAGAAACCAACTGGGTGATTCTTCTGCTCCAAGTAGCATTGATTGGGGTTATTTGTGGTTCTTCAGTTGTGGCCACAATGGTTTGCAGAGTTCAAGATGGTTTCACTTATATGCCAAGGTGCCTTGTTGGGAACAGCTATAACGCTGGGCTCAATTGGCCCCCTTCTTTTCTTTCTTTAGCTCTCCATGTGGTTTCTGCAACATAACCATGTGGTTTCTGTGGTTTTTACATGGTAACATGTAAAGCTATAAGAAGTATATAAGATATATATATCTGAGATATAAGAAGTAGAAGCTGCCATTGTTTTAAGGCCTGAATCAGAAAATGGGACAGGGCCAATTTGGCCATATTTTATTGGTCAACATAGTCAGAATGATCTCAAATTCAAAGGGAGGGAACATAGACTTCACTTCTTTATGAAAGAAATGTCAGAGAATTTCTGGCCATCTTTAATTCCTCACGGAGATAAAGGTAGATTTGAACCAAGGGAGTCTGATCATAGAGACTATCCTCTTAATCACCACAGTATAATGCTTCAGAAACCAAAGACTGTACCTACTGTTTGCTCAACACAGAAAGGACTGCCTGCATGCGTTTAGGTTCAAATCAAGGGACTTTCTCAGCCACAGGCTAAATTATCTGGATAATTCCCTCCATTTTGTATGGGTAGTCACAACCTGAGTTAGGATTTGAACTTGAGGATCTAGCAGGCACCATCTATACCCTAAAAATATCTCTAGTTGTTTTTAAAATTAGAATGAGCAAATGCAAATCTGTTCCTGCCTCATGACTCAAAGTGGTGCTATATAGTCCCTTCTAACGTAGATCTCAGTACAAAAGGGCACAGCAGTGACCTCTCAGAGAGGCGTGAGCTCTAGCTGGTAAATCTGTCCCAGATGACCTACCCAAATATTGATCTGTTTTAGCGTTCTTTCATATCGTCATGGTTATAGGTGAAAAGTTAACTTTCAACAGGAATTCACCCCTCACCCCCTCTCCATAAAGTAAAACATCACTAACTGTGGTTCCTCATCTTCTTTTTAAAATTAAACATGGGTTCAAACCAAGTTTAGAAATTCATGTTATGGTTTTAAAATGCAGATAAATTTTAACACTGCATTTGTTTTAAATGTCTATATATCTGACTTTGTATAATTATGTATTATTCTTTTCATCTCTGCCTTTGCACAGGTATTTTCCCATTTGTTTTTTAAAACTATTTTTCCCAGTAATTTTTGCTTAAAAAAATTTACAAACAGGCCAGGTGTGGTGGCTAATGCCTGTAATCCCAGCACTTTGGGGGGCTGAGGTGGGAGGACCATGTGGTCAAGGGATTGAGATTATCCTGGCCAACATGGTGAAACCCTGTCTCCACTAAAAATACAAAAATTAGCTGGTCATGGAGGCGCGTGCCTGTAGTCCCAGCTACTTGGGAGGGTGAGGCAGGAGAATCACTTGAACCCAGGAGGTGGAGGTTGCAGTGAGCCAAGATTGTGCTACTGCACTTCAGCCTGGCAACAGAGTGAGACGGAGTCTCTGAAAAAAAAAAAAAAAATTACAAACTTATTAGGAAATTCTAACAACACCAAGAGAGCAAGCACAATTTGGAACAAAATAGTATCAGAAGTAACTGTCTTAAAATTTCATGTCAGTGAACTTTTGTGGGGGTCAATTTTAGCTTTTGTATATTTATTCTTTTAGCACATTTTTTGAGCAGTGATGTGTCAGGTACACATGTTAAATGGGCAGAGCTTATAAGAAAAGGAAGGTAGATATTAATAATGCTAATAACAGGAAAAAGGTGTCATACTTATTAGATACCAAGAAATATCCTTCAGTTCTCAGAGCAATTGTATGAAGTTGGTTCTATTTTAATCTGAATTTTACTACTAAGGAAACTACATTCCAGAGAGGTTAAGTAACTTTCCCAAGACCTCATCACTAGTAGCAAGGGATAGGATTTGACCCCAAGTAATCTAGTTAAAAAAAAAAAAAGTCTGTGCTCTTAACCTCTATGCATGTTGCCTTTCATTAGTTAAATAGTGCCAGAAACGTATAATAACAAACTATGATTTGTTCCATGGACTAGAGAAAGTCGTGAAAGTATATAGGGTAACGGGGGATTCTAGGGAGGATAGGGAAGGCTCACCTGAAAAGGCTCCTTTGAAACCGCTCATTGCCAAGAATAGAATTTTGATAAAATTATATTATGTAGTAATATTTATTGTAAGCTCGTTACATGCTATGTATGACTTTAATGCTTTTCAGTATTAGCTCATTTTATTTTCACTATGTCCCTCTGAGGTGGGTAACAGTAACCCAGTAATCTTTCTCTTTGCTATGTGGAAGGAAGTTGAGGCTCAGGAGGTTAGGAGTTTGCTCAAAACCACACAGCTAGAAAGCAAGTCAGCACTTGAACTCAAGCCCACACTTTTCAGACTGAGTGTCTTGTGAAAGAAAAGAGCAGTGTCAACAAGTTGGAAGGATCATGTGGTCCCCCTGCTCAAAGATGCTCTCGCTGACTCTAATTACGGATTTCTAGTTGCCAAAGGGCAGAGCAAAGACAGCAAAAATTACTGGTAAGACCAAATTCTAACGTGATAAAAACATTAAAACCAAGTTTTAAAAGGAAGTAACTTAGTGTAGTAATTGGTGTGATGTGTTCCTGCCTTAAGTGCACCTGGGTTACCCTGCCACTGACAGTGGTGGAGAGTCCAGAAGCAAGGTCAATGATAAACTCCCTTGCTTGAAATTGAATGATCAGCTCCAATTCACAGAATGTCAAAGTTAGATAAACCTTTTCCCTTTTATAGGTTTTCAAGACTGAACTGCAATTGCAAAAATAATTCCTCCTTGTAATAACTACTGTGATTAAACCTAAAGGGTAGAGAATGCATCCAGGTCTTTGGTGGTCTTCACAGTGTGAGCAGCACACTGTAGAGGGCCATTTTTTTTTTAATTGACATTAGCTTTTCTGTGATTACCTATATGTATATCAAAGTTTCTAGCAAAGTTATAGACCAAGACTTCTCAAATTTTGTTGTGCATGTAAATCATCTACAATCTTGTTAAAACACAGATTCTGATTTAGAAAGTCTGGGGCGGGGCCTTAGATTTTGAATTTCTAACAAGCTTCTGGTGATTCTGGTAGTCGGAGGACCATGCATTGAGGTTGGACATATTTGTTACTCTACTGATGTTGGGGCAAATGGATGCCCGTCCTTAGACTTCCTACTGGAGCAGCTCATTGTGGGGTGTTTCAAGCAGTTGCTACTTGCTCTAACAAACTTTTGTTCTTGGGACAGTCACTTGCCAGCTTAGGGATTTCAGATGGAGATGGCTCTAGAGTTGGAAGAGACCCCACATCACTCCAGCTTGCTGTTTTCTGCATGCTTTATGGTGGTGGTTCTCAAGGTATGAACTGGTTAAAAATTTGCGCTGCCTTTCTCTAGATGGGCCTGCTTCTCAGCAGTCATCTTCCCCTCTTACTCACTCATTCCCTACTGCATTCCACAACTGTTATTCCAACCCTTTTCCACATTCCTCAAACCCTCCCACCTCCCCCACCCCAACTCCTTTGAGAGTTATAACCTCTCCTCCCACTTGCAGAAATGAAGGCCCAAGTTCCTTCATCCATCTTCCTTTCAGCCTTATATTTTTATATGAACACTTTCCTCTTTCATCCACATTTTGTTCTTATCGTCTCCATTTGTATTACCTTTCCCCTGTCAGAAGGTTAATTCCCTCACTGGTGATTTAGTTTCCATCTCTACACCTCCCCTGAGACTGCATCAGCAATTATCGTTACTCCATCTTAGAGATTTAGTATCCTCTCTTACCCATTTCTTCACTCTCTTTGCACATACTCAGTTCTCACTTTGCTTTTCCTAAATTTTTATTAAAGAAGTTAAAAAATATCCACTACATAGAGAGAACTGTATAATGAACTCCCTTTTACCCATCAAACAACTTCAGAAATAATCAAACTTTTTCATTTTTGAATTCTGTCTTGGAAACATCTTCCCTTGGCCCTGCTCCTTTTTCCTTTCATGGCCAAGCCTCTCTCCCCAGTTCCTGGCCCCTCTGATTTGTGCCTCACGCTGTGAAGACCACCAAAGACCTGGATGCATTCTCTACCCTTTAGGTTTAATCACAGTAGTTATTACAAGGAGGAATTATTTTTGCAATTGCAGTTCAGTCTTAAAAACCTATAAAAGGGAAAAGGTTTATCTAACTTTGCCATCTGGTTCCTGTCCGGGTCTCACTATGGCAAGTTCTTCAGTGCCATTACCCATTACTGAGCCCCAAGGCCATGTCTCAGGCTTCATTCTCCTTTCACCTCCCTGCAGCATTTCACTACTTCTGAGGCTCTTCCCACTGAGCAGCTGGAAGCACACTGGCTATCTGCAGAAGGACTTTGGAAATCAGCACTCTGAAGCTAGCTCCCTCTCCTCCTCCCTTCTCCTCAGGACTTTCAGCGCTGTATCTGTTTTTCAAACTTATCATCATGTCAGAATCTCTAATCTTACCTCTGGGCCAGAAATGGAAATGGGACACTCCTTAAAAACAGTTACAGTATCTTCTAGAAAGGTAAAGTCCTTAACTGCACCTAGCACAGTGCCCCCACTTAATCAAGGCACCATAAAATATTCGCTGATAATAGTGATGATGACGATAATGATTACCACCCACATACAACTATTAAATCAGACTGTGGAAAATACAAGACAGGGAAGCGAGCCGGAAGTCGCCCTGGCTGTCCACTTCCACGCTGCACGGGCGGAACCTCAAGCACTGGAAGAGAAGTTCCGGTGCTGGGCTGGCCTGGCAGGAGGCGGCGGAATGGAGACGTAGACGGAGGACGGGGCCTCACCCGCGGCCCCACGCTGTCCTCTTTCTGGGATGCCGCAGGCGGGGCCCTGACCCACAGCCTCCTTCCCACCCGGGCCCACCTCGGCGCCAGAGACTTCGAATGGGAGGAGCTGCTGGCGCTGCTCCAGGCCAGGATCTGGTGATTTTGAAGAGAGGCCCAAACAACCAAGATGAAAACCCCTGCTTCCTTTTCCTGAAGTGTGACCATGATGGAAGTGAAGAAATCGCTTCTATTGGCATTTTAAGTCCAGCAAGAAATATGGAAGTGTACCCAGGAGAGGAGTACTGTGGAACCAGTGGGGGCAAGAATGTTTATACTGTCCTGCATGACAGGACTGTGAGGACGTGGGAAATTGAAAATCCAAAGAAGCAAAAAAAAAAAATGTGCTTAAACCACAGACGATGCAGGGCAA
Organism: Aotus nancymaae; assembly: GCF_030222135.1. Classification (NCBI taxonomy): domain Eukaryota; kingdom Metazoa; phylum Chordata; class Mammalia; order Primates; family Aotidae; genus Aotus; species Aotus nancymaae. Next base: position 42,937,425 of record NW_026988431.1, on the reverse strand, counting down.
AAAAGTTATTCCCACTACGTGCACACAAAGTAGAGATGGAAACCTCATAGCAGCTGCCTGCCGGAATGGAACCATAGAGATCTGAGATCGAAATCTGACTGTTCATCCTGAATTCCACTGTAAACAGGCTCATTGCCCGGGCGCACACACTTCTTGCATGACGTTTTCCTATGATGGTGATGTCCTTGCGTCTCGTGGAGGCGATGATTCATTACAATGATGGGACAACTGACAATTTAATAAGCCACTCTTTTCGGCCTTGGGTCTTTCCACCATGTTCCCAATGGCTGACTGCTGTTCAGTCCAAATGATAAGCTCATAGTCACTGGGACATCTGTTCAAAGAGAATGTGCAACTTGTTTTCCTTGCTTGTAGGACTTTCCAAAGGGTGTATGAAATAGACATAGCAGACGCTGCCTGTGGCATCCAAGCTGAACCAGACAGATCATGGTTGGAACAGGAAATGGTCGTCTAAAGTCTATTACGACCCCAACAAGAGTCAGAGGGGAGCAAAATTACGTGTGGTTAAAACCCAGTGGAAGGGGATTCGGCAGAGTCGTGGAACCGCCGCTGGGTCGCTGTTGGTCCACGCAGCCCGTCCCTCCCGCCGCCCGCCCGCCCAGCGCCCGCAGCCGCCGTGGGAGTGCAGGTGGAAACCATCTCCCCAGGAGACGAGCGCACCTTCCTGAAGCGCGGCCAGACCTGCGTGATGCACTACACCGGGGTGCTTGAAGATGGAAATAAATTTGATTCCTCCCGGGACAGAAAAAGCCCTTTAAGTTTATGGTACGCAAGCAGGAGGTGATCTGAGGCTGGAAGAAGGGGTTGCGTAGATGAGTGTGGGTCAGAGAGCCAAAGTGACTATATCTCCAGATTATGCCTATGATGCCGCTGAGCACCCAGGCATCATCCCACCACATGTCACTCTCGTCTTCGAAGTGGAACTTTTAAAACTGGAATGACAGGAATGGCCTCCTCCCTTAGCTCCCTGTTCTTCGATCTGCCATGGAGAGCTCTGGTGCCTCCAGACGCGTGAACATGAATCCATATGGAGCTTTGCCTGATGTTCCATTCTGCTCTGTATAGACATCTGCTCTGACTGTGTTCTGTCACTCAGCTTTGCTTCCAACACCTCCATCTCCTCTTCCCCTTTCTCCTTGTATGTGTATTTACCTAAACTATATGCCATAAACCACAAGTTATTCATTTTATTTTGTTTTCATTTTGGGGTGAAGATTCAGTTTCAGTCTTTTGAATCTAGGTTTCCACTTAAGTATATGGTCATGCATTAACAGCACAAGTGATAGGTTAACTTTAGAATAGGAATTAGTGTTAAGGGGGGGATTGCAAGAATATTTGATTTTAATTTTTTGGATGAAATTTTTATCTATTATATATTAAACATTCTTGCTGCTGCACTGCAAAGCCATAGCAGATTTGAGGTGCTGTTAAGGGCTGAATTATTCTCCAAGTGGAGAGAGGTCCTTGGGTTAAATTAAAAGCCCTACCTGGCCAGGCACGGTGGCTCACACCTGTAATCCCAGCACTTTGGGAGGCTGAGGTGGGTGGATAATTATCTAAGCTGCTGAGGCTGAAATTTCCATGCTCTTGTAATTCTTATGTGCTAATAATTTTGAATGGATTTTAAAATTCAACTTAACACTTAAAATATCACCACTCATTGACAATTGAATTGAGGGCCATACAAGTGCACAAATGCAACTGGCAAGGTGGGGTGAGTTGGGGGAGGCAGGGCTTGGAAAGAGGGCAGAGAAGCAGAGGAGAAATGAATTCTACTTGGTTCCAGCATAATATTTCCCTCCACCACCATCACAAAAACATGAACACCTGAAAAATACCATCATACAGAACACTTTCTGACAGTCTGGACTATTGTGTTTCAGACAGGTATGTGACGCACAGGAAGCTTTGGCCATGTTCCTCCGCCACATGCACATGCTGGCTGGGAGGCCTCAAGTCAGCACAGTCCTATCCACCCTCATCCATGGGGTCTCCCTCTGCCCAGACCCAGGACACCTCTAGTATTCATTCACTATGAAGTCAGTGGTGACTTCAAGTGCTACCTGCCCGCCCCACGGTTTATTCATCAGCTGTGGTGCAAGCAAAGAAGATAAACAAAAAGGTCTCCAAGGCTCTTTGGCTGAAGGGATTTGTTTTCTGCTTTGTTCTTGTGAAGATGCCTGGGCATCATCCCACATAAAGCTACCTTCTCAGAGTCAGTGGCCAACTTGCCTTCAATCCTTTTGAGAAACCTTGCTGGGATATAATGGAAAGGGTCCCTGAGTAGAAGTTCTGCCTCTACTGCTTAGTAACTGTGGCCCTTGAGAAGTTATTTAACCTCTCAGAGGCTCAATCACTGCACCTATGAAGCAGAGTAATTGGTTATCCCGGGTTAGCCAATTACTAATCAATTGATAGCATTGATTACACATGCTGCCATATACAAAACTTTTATCTATATATTTTGTAAAATGAAGTCCAGGTATTTGGCATGATATAGACTAACACTGACTTTTTTTTTAACAGAAAAGTTTTATGAGGCATTTTGAATAGTCCAGGAAAAACTATAGTGTGTTCCGTTGAAATCCTAATTCATATCCTCACGTCATCTCATGCATGTGTATGCAAATGCCTGCCTTTCAGTATTCACTGTGTGTTCATATCATCATCTTACTCGATCCTGACAGTGAGGTGGGTAGGCCAGTCAGGTAGGGATTATTATAGATAGTATTTTTTTGAGACAGAGTTTTGCTCTTGTTGCCCAGGCTGGAGTGCAATGGCTCAATCTCGGCTCACTGCAACCTCTGCCTCCCGGGTTCAAGTGATTCTCCTGCCTCAGCCTCCCAAGTAACTGGGATTACAGGCATGCGCCACCACACCCAGCTAATTTTGTATTTCTAGTAGAGATGGGGTTTCTCCATGTTGGTCAGGCTGGTCTCAAACTCCCAACCTCAGGTGATACACCCACCTCGGCCTCCCAAAGTGCTGGGATTACAGGCGTGAGTCACCGTGCCTGGTCATATAGCTGGTATTTTTTATGAATGAGGAAACTGAGGCCAGAGAGGTCTAGAGAGTAGCCAAAGTTCACACAACCAGCAAGTGGCAGAGACAGAATTAGAGTAAACACCCTCTAACTTCCATGCTAGGGCTCTAGCTGCTGCCACACAGGGAAAAGCAGAATGTCCATACCAGAAAGCATGGCAGCACGTAACCCCAGCTACCAGCTCTAACTGTATATGGCCAAGTTTCCTGCTCACTCAGCCTCCTTCTTCTACACCACCCACTCAGGTAAAAGTAACCTGAAGAAATAAATCTAAGGGATTTAATTATTATATTATTAATAATAATAGATGGTCATTTTGTTGACAGAATATTGTCTAATATCAGGATTGGAGATTTTGCATTTTCTTCTGTGTTGGTTAGTGACTGTTGTGTAACAAACCAGCCCAAAACTCAATGGCTGAAAGCAACATTGGCAAAGACAGAAATAACCTTGCAGTCTCAGGCACACAGCTGTCCAAAAGCTGAGGCCCAAACAGAAAAGCAGATTGTGGCCAACAGCTGCTGGAATGGAACCTCCCTTCTGCCTGTGGCTCGTATGTTCTCTGATTCCCCAGCCCATTCATAAGAACTTCTTCAATTTAAGCTGCCAAACAGAGAACTATTTTTAAATGTGAAGAATACCCTGAGAAAAATCATATTTTTACTTTTTACCATTTCTTTAACATGAAGCTGGTTATCGTGTGTCTTAAAATCGCTCCTGTTTTCTAAAACTGTTGTCCATTTGCAATTACACCATTAAATGAAAACTCTTTCTCCTTACGTTTCTATATAGGAGCAAATGTGACATTGTGGCCCACCAAGTTAAAACACTGGCCTTTTTCTTTCTTCATTTTTTTCCAGTAAGGAAAAGCAGATAAAATGGTGTGTTTGAGGATTTGTTTCAAAATAGACACTGGTGTGGGTGGATGCAGAGACACAGCAACAATTGGCCAAGGAAGCTGGTGATGGCCACTGGCGAAGGAGATGGGTGGATACATAACACAGCTAAGACTATTTTACTCCCTAGAATCAGAGAATGACAGAGCTAGAAAGTTATCTAGCCCAAACTAGTTATATTGTAGATAGTGGAGGCCTGGTGAGATAGTGCCCAAGGCTACGCAAATGTGGGTCTTGCACTCCAGCCCTTCCCACATCCATGCCATTGTTGCACAGGGTCACATTATACTGTATTCCTTAATCTCTCCTGACTCATATGTCATAATTTTACTGTCATCAAAAGTTTGAAAACTATTTTTAAATAACTATGTTGACTTGGATCTCAATTAGAATGCAGACCAAGAGAAGAATATTTCATTTATTTAGGTCATGACATAATTTTGTAAGCGAAAAGTACAAAATACATAACAGATGTGGGCTTTATATATAATGTAAACATTCATCATATATATTTAAAATATAATTACTTGTAACTTTATTAATTCTCCCCTTGTACACACACACACACACACACACACACACACACACTCTTCAGGTTCTTGATTCTAAATTCAAGCATTTTTCTTTTTTCTGGCACTTATTACCTCCTACTTTATATTTAATTTACTCATATGTCTGATATTCCTTTTTATTAATTTATTTAACAAATATTTTGTTGAGTGTCATTCTGTTCCCAGCAATACTGGGTGTACAATGGTAAATAAAAACAGACTTGGTGCATGCCTTCTCCTACTCTCTATTGGGAGAAAGAGTAGGCAAATGCGAAGAAAATAAATAAAAATTGGGGCAAAACCTATGAAGAAATCAAACAGGATAAGAAGATAGAGAATGATGATGTGAGTAAGGAGTGCTGGGAGGAAGAGTACCATTGACAGAATGTTCAGGGATATTTATGATGATGCTGAAAGGGTGAGAATCTTGGTGCATAATGAAGACACATGCCCAACATAGGTAATCTCTGCATGGTGATGGGCAAGCCAGTAGGAAGAGGCAGGGCTAAAATTTCTCTCTGCAAATAATGTATTGTATTTTATATCATTCAACATAATTTGCCATCATTTAGCCAAGAAAGATTTTTAAGTGATTATTACCAAACACCCACCATGGTTTTAAAAAACAGCCACCATGGTTTAAAAAACACCAAAATTAATTCAATGAAAGTATCAAAAATATTTTGCTTTGTGAAAAGGAATGTTCTAGTGCCCAGTCAGTTTTTTCAAATGCAGATTGAGATCCATTAGGGAGTCATGAGCTCAACTTAGAAGGTCAGTATTTAACTTTAAAAATGAAATAAAAATAGAATGAAATAGAAAATACTGGAGTACATCACAATTAGTAAGAATAAATATTGTTTTGTAAAATTTTGAATCTGGTAAGGGGTGTGTGTGTGTGTGTGTGTGTGTGTGTGTGTTATTTGTGATATACTTTATACTGAGTATAATGTGATTCTTACGAGGGTTCCAGCAGAGGAGAGTAGTTTGAGAAAATTTTCCTTATTAACTGAATGAATAGATTGCAAAGTAGGCCAGCTTACTGCCCTATACAAGTAAAATGTAGTTGGATACCTATTCAAAATGCATTTGATTATGGTGTGGGCAACAATAAATAGGTAGTAGGAATATCTTACATTTTCAGATACTCATTGTTTTTATTCATTCAAACATGAATTAATTTTTCTTCTCTAGAAAAAGATTTAAAGAAGCTTATAAATGCTCGCATAAAATAGGACATACACACTAATAAATAACGAGTGTGTTTAGTTGTGTTTTTAGAAAGTACTTATCTTTTAAATAAAAACAATCCAAAAGGAAAAGTAGGTTGAGAAGATGATGTAGAACCAGGACTGAAGGTAGCAGCATTCAGTGAACTCACACACCCTGGAAAGTGGTAAGACAACGAAAAAGGATAAAAGTAGCCCCTGACATCTAGAACTGATTTGATGTTCACACCTAGACCTCAGTGTTACTACAAGTTGGTCTGACACATACAGCCAGGCCATTTTATTTCCCTCTTGAATATAAACAATCTCACAGAATATCTATTATCTAACAAGGTCACTCTTAGACCATGATAAAATGAGATAAAAACAAGGTCACTGTATAACACAAAATAGCAAACATTTCCTTCCCTTGCTGAATGAGTGACAGTGACTTCTTTACCAATGACAGCTTTAATCTCTCCCTAGTCTGTGTTCCCCATAGATAGGACCTATCGAGATTCCCAAAAGTAGAATTGCCTCCCCACACAGATAATACCCAATCTGGAGAGAACCCTTTTCTCTTAGAGCCATCCTAAAATTACCCAACCAAACCCAAAATTCTATACCAGGTTCTTTTTGACAACCCTTTTCTGAGATACTTCATGATCCCCACATGGTGTGTATTTTCCCTTACTGCAGTTTGTGAAAAACCCAACAAGTCCAACTACAGGTGTCTCTGGCAGTCTTTGTCTGAAGAGTATAGATAACAGCAAAGTTGATTCCCAGCACCATGTCTTGCACGGGACAACAAAAAATCTCATTATAAGTACCTTTCTGTCCTTTAGAGAGCACGTAGGTGTGTTCATGTGTGGCGTATGTGTAGGAGGACAACAGTTGTAAAGAGCTAGCTTCATGGAGCTTTATCACCTCAGTATCTTTTGGACTGAAAATTATCAGTTGCTAAAACTTAGAAGTACCCAGAATATTTTTAGGTGTGGTAATGTTTTTAGTTGTGTTTTTTAAAAATACTTATCTTTTAAAGATAGATACTAGAATAGTTATGGATAAAACACTGTGATATCTAGTTAAGACTTGCTTCAAAATCATTTAGGGCAGCCCGAAAGTGGGTGAGGGTGCGGAAGAAATAAGACTGGTCATGAGCTAATAATGATTGAAACTGGGTGAGGGGCCTATCAAAGTTTATCACTATATTTTCTTTACTTTTAAAATTTGACATAGTAAAAAGTAATAATAAAAATATTTCTGGAGTCCAATTGCTCATTTGTGTTTCCAGTTTGGGAAACACCAAAGCTAAATGAGGCTATGTCTGAATATGCTGAGAATTAGGGTGTTGGAATTTAGTAGCAGATTCCAGAGTTATGTGTGGGTGTGGAGGTGAGGTAGGACAGGCTTTGGAAAGACGTTTTCAAGGGGAGCAGAGAGTTCAGGCAGATTTCAAGCCAAACATACACTCAAACTGCACCATCCATCTGAAGGGCTTGGGCAATTAGATATGAGGCAATGGGGAAGGAATTTGAGATGCAGGAACACAGCAAGGAGGTCTGAAATGGTGAGTGGAGATTGAAACCTAGGTATACTCCTTTAGTAGAACCTGGCATGCCTGAGATCATGTCTGCTGCTGTGGAGGGAAATCTTAAGGAGAACTACTTAACTGGTATTACTTGGGTCACAGAATCAAATAATTTTGCTGTTTAAAAATCAAAAATCATTATTTTTCTAAGGTTTGACACTTAAAAATCAAATACCATGCTTGTGAAAATAAATTCCTAAAATTGCTTTTCATTTTAATGGGGCTGACCTTTTTTTCAGCATTAAGTATTTTTGGAGAGAAGGAAGAATTCATTCATTCAAAGAATATTATTGAGCATCTAGCATATACTAGGCTCAGACTTATGTGCTGGAGATAAGTAATACCTGACTACATAGCGCTTAGGATCTGGTGAGCAAGATAGAACATAATCAGTCTTACAAATATGAAGTTACAAACTAAGGTAAGTGTTTTGAAGACAAGGAGCTAGTACAGCGTGTAACTTTATTCTATTTAGAAGAGTTATCTGAGTAACTCGGTGGAATCTATAATTACTGGAAACAGAAGAAAATATGGCAGTATCAGGAGATAGGAGCAAACGTAGGCAGGTGGTCTGAATGGTCAAAATTCTTGGTTTTTACTCTGGAGACAATGAGTTACAAAGGGACATGCTCATGTGAAGGATGAAATTTGTTGGTTAAAAAAAAAAAAGCCCAAGGTGACAAAGTCATCTTAGCCATGAGGAAAACATGATCTGATACAAAAATTTGCTCTTTGTTGGGAATCATTTTAACCGGTAGGAACTCAGAAGTCTGAGGCATGTGGTAGGTAGGGTCTATCTTGCACTTAGTTGAAGAACTACCAGCTTACAAAAAAAAGAAAAACAAGTAAATAACTTGTGTTTCAATACACATGAAACTCATATATTTTTTCCATCAGTGGTAGCTTGTCTCCAAAGACATTCACCATTAATCCTTTCCCGCTGTACACACACATGACATTCTCCCATGGAGAGGGGGAATCTACCCCTTTTCCTTCTTGATTCTGGATTCTGGGCTGGTCTGTACCTGCCTTTGCTATCAGAATACGGCATAAGAGACTCAGCCATTTCTGGGCTAAGGCTCTAAGATTATTGGTAGTTTCTTTCTTTCTTTTCTTTTCTTTTCTTTCTTTCTTTCTTTCTTTCTTTCTTTCTTTCTTTCTTTCTTACTTTCTTTCTTTCTTTCTTTCTTTTCTTCTTTCTTTTCTTTCTCCCTTCCTTCCTTCCTTCCTTCCTTCCTTCCTTCCTTCTTTCTTTCTTTCTTTCTTTCTTCTTTCTTTTCTTTGAGATAGAGTCTCGCTCCATCACCCACCCTGGAGTGCGGCGGTGCAATCTTGGCTCACTGCAACCTCTGCCTCCTGGGTTCAAACAATTCTTCTGCCTCAGCCTCCTAAGTAGCTGGGACAACAGGGGCCCATGACCATGCATGGCTGATTTTTGTATTTTTAGTAGAGATGGGGTTTCACCATATTTGGCCAGGCTGCTCTTGAACTCCTGACCTCAGGTGATCTGCCCACCTAGGTCTCCCAAAGTGCTGGGATTACAGGTGTGAGCCACCACACCTGGCCAATTAGTAGCAGTTTCTGCTTCCTTTTTCTTCCCTTTTTTAGAGCATTAAGTCACCATACAATATATATAGACCACTCTTTTGGAGAAAGACATCATGTGGAGGAGCATGGAGGCACTAAAATAGAGGGTAAAGAAGTTATTTTGGAAGCCCAGCCCAGACAAGCCTCCAGATGACTCAATTGCTGACTGCTATTGCATGAGAACCATCCAGCCAGGTCTAGTAAATCTGCAGAGCCATGAGGGTCAATAATGCATTGTTGTTTCAAGACACTACTAATATGGTTTGGATCTGTGTCCCCACCCAAATCTCATGTTCAATTGTAACCCCCAGTGTTAGAGGTAAGACCTGGTAGGAGGTAACTGGATCATGGGAGCAGTTTCTCATGAATAGTTTAAAGGATCATGACCTCAGTGCTGTTGTCATTATAGTGAGTGAGTGAATTATTGTGATTGTTTAAAAGTGTGTAGCACCTCTTCCTCTACTTTTGATCCTGGTTAATAACCAATTTAACCTCTTTTCTTTATAAATTACCCAGTCTCAGGTATTTCTTTATATCAATATGAGAACAGACCAACACAGAATGTTGGTACCAAGGAGTGGGGCATTGCTATAGAGATATCTGAAAATGTAGAAGGAGCTTTGGAATTGGGTAACAGGCAAAGGTTGGAACAGTTTGAAGGGCTCAGAAGAAGATAAGAAGATGAGAGAAAATTTGGAACTTCCTAGAAAGTTGTTGAATGATTGTGACCAAAATGCTGAGAGCAATATGGACAGTGAAGTCCATGCTGAGGAGGTGTCAGATGGAGATGAGGAACTTATTGGGAACTGGAGCAAAAGTCATTTTTCTTATGCATTAGCAAAGCACTTGGAGGCATTGTGCCCCTGCCCTAGTGATTTGTGGAACTTTGAACTTGAGAGTGATGATTTAGGGTATCTGGTAGAAGAAATTTTTGAGTGGCGGAGCATTCAAGATGTGGCCTGGTTGCTTCTAACACCTATGTTCATATACATGAACAAAGAAATGATGTAAAACTGGAACTTACATTTAAAGAAGAAGGAGGGCATAAAAATTTGAAAAATTTGAAGCCCAGCCATGTGTTAGAAAAGAAAAGCCCATTTTCAGGGGATAAATTCAAGTAGGCTGCAGAAGTGTGCATAAGTTAAAAGGAGCCAAGGGCTACTACCCAAGACAATGGCAAAGGCCTCAAAGACATTTCAGAAACCTTCCCAGCAGCACCACCCATCACAAGTCCATAGGACTAGGAGAGAAAAATGGTTTCATGGGCCAGACCCAAGGTCTCATTATCCTGCACAGCATCAGGATCCTGGATATTCCAGCTCTATTCTTGGCTCAAAGGACCCCAGGTAGAGCTTGGACCACTGTTTCAGAGGGACCAATGGGGACTCTGCCTATGCAAAGTAGAGCTGTGAGAAGGGGGCCACCATCCTCCAGACCCCAGGATGGTAGATCCACTGACAGCTTGCACCCTGAACCTGAAAAAGCCACACTCAACACTAGCCCATGAGAGCAGCCACAGGGGATGACTCCTGCAAAGCCACAGGGGTGGAGATGCCCAAGGCCTTGGGAGCCCACCCCTTGCATGAGAGTGCCCTGAATAAGGGACATGGAGTCAAAGGAGATTATTTTGGAGCTTTAAGGTTTAATGACTGCCCTGCTAGGTTTTGAACTTGCATGGGGCCTGTAGCCTGGCTCTTTTGGACAATTTCTCTTTTGGAATGTGAGTGTTTACCCAATGCTGGTATTCCCGTTGTATCTTTTTTTTTTTTTTTTTTTTTTTTTTTTGAGACAAGGTCGCACTCTGTTGTTCAGCCCGGAGTGCATTGGTGTGATCTCAGTTTACTGCAACCTCTGCCTCCTGGGCTCAGACAATCCTTCCACCTCAGCCTCCTGAGTATCTGGGGACCACAGGCACATGTCACATGCCCAGTTAATTTTTGTATTTTTTTGTAGAGATGGCATTTCACCATGTTGCCCAGGCTGGTCTCTAACTCCTAGAATCAAGTGATCTTCCTGTCTCAGGCTCCCAAAATGTTGGGATTACAGGCATGAGCCACTATGCTAAGCACCCACATTGTATCTTGAAAGTAAGTAACTTGTTTTTGTTTTTCCAGGCTCATAGGTAGAAGGGTCTTGCCTTGTCTCAGGTAAGACCTTGGAGTTTGGACTTTTAAGCTAATGCTGGAAGGAGTTAAGACTTTGTGGGACCGTTGGGAAGCCATGCCTGTATTTTTCAGTTTGGGAAGGACATGAGATTTGGGAGGCCCAAGGAAAGAATGATTTGGTCTGGATCTGCGTCCTCTCCCAGATCTCATGTTGAACTGTAATCCCCAGTATTGGAGGTGGGGCCTGGTGAGAGGTGACTGGATCATGAGTGTGGTTTCTCACAAAAAGTTCAGTACTACTCCCTCAGTGCTGTTCTTGTGATAGTGAGTGAGTTATCATGAGATCTAGTTGTTTAAAAGTGTATAGCACCTCCACCTTCTCTCTTTCTTGGTTCTGCTCCTGCCGTGTAAGAGGTCTGTTTTCATTTTGTCTCTCTCCATGAGTAAAATCTCTCTGAGGCCTCCCCAGAAGCAGATGCTGACATATTCCTGTATAGTCCATGGAACCATGAGCCAATTAAATGTCTTTTCTTTACAAATTACCCATTCTCAGATATTTCTTTATAGAAATGCAAGAACAGACTAATACAACTATGTTTTGAGGTGATTTTGGCCAAAGGTAACCAGAAATCATTTTTAACTGCAAGTACGTACAAAGAGCATAGCTTGTGCTCTACAAACGCTTATTTTTAAGGTTGAATTTGGGTTGAACTATCCTTCTTTATAGAACATTCCAGACCTCTCCCAATTTTACTGTGACTTTTAGTAAGAGGTTATTATGAGAATTTAGCAGCATTGGGTAAATTGTCTAGCACATGCCAATTGGACCTGTGTGAAATGTCATTGGACAAGGGAAGACTAATATTTATCGAGGCTCTATTATGAGCCAGGAATAGTACCATATACTTGACATGTGCTATCTCATTTCATTCTTAAAACAACTATACAAAAAAGTGACGTAATCATCTCTATTTTAGAGATGGAAAAACCAAGGCCACAAAGTTGCTGAATGGCAGAGCCTAGTTGATAGATCTGTTTGATTTTAATGCCAGTTACCTTGTTTGGATGTGTCCCTCATCTTGAAGAAATTCCACAGAAGTCTCCTAAGGAAGTTATTGAAAATTTTCTATAGCAATGGCAATTTCCTTGGAACCTGACCTCACTCTCTAATGTTTACTTTTCTTTGTGTGAGTGTGAGGAGAGGTGTACTTGGAGGATTGGGTATAATAATGCATATATTAGAATTCATTCATGCTCCCTGGGATAAGAGCTTGGTTCTGTCTCTTCCTTGCTGTCAACAGAAATGCTCCCTACCCTATCAGCCAGGTCAGAGCTGCAGCAGGCTCCAGCAACTGTCTAAAAGTCTTGAACATTCTTAGATCTTGGAGGAGACCAAAAGAAACATTCATGCCATATGGAGACTGGAGGAGGCCAGTGAGAACTGACCTCCCACATTCTTTCAGACCTCCAAGTTGTCAGGAGACTGCATTCCCTGAACGCCACTCCCCAACCTCCTGGATACAGCAGTCTCCACCCCTGGGCCCAGAGGCTTCTCTGAAGGAGTGAGGTGAAAAATTTCACTCCAGGTGAAAATCTCTTATTTAGATCAATCTTCCCCCTAGTTTGAGATGCTAAGACATCAGCTTTGCAACACAGTGGCTTCAATTTCTGAAACCTCAGCATTCTTTAATATAGAATTATATATATCATCCTGGTTTAGGGCTTGCAGAGGAAATATGTATTCATTATACTTAAGACATTCTTAAGATTATCTTCCTTCCCCTTAAGAAAGTTTTATTTATTTATTTTTAAGTACTTAGCTTCTTACTTCAGCTTTAGTTTTTTTTTTTTGTTTTTTTTGCCTTTCTTTCCACAATTTTTGCCTTTCTTTCCACAATTAGGTTCAGGAAAGAAAAACACATCAAGACTTTGTCCCATCCTGTGGAGTTGGAAAATCTCCTTAGAAAGAGTCTCGAAAGGAGGAACACAATGTTTGTTTACTGAATTACATAACCTTATGTTGACCATCTGGAAAGAGATTTAAAACTACTATCATCAAAAGGACAGAGTCACTACCACAAAGGCTGAAAGACTTGTCCAGTAAGGGGCCATGATGAGAATTTACAGGGCTGAGAATTAACATGTGGTTACAGGGCTTTTTCTGTAACTTAGTTTTATATCCCTGAGGGCATCCCCTGAATTGCTGGAGTATGTAGTAGAAGAAGACCTCAGTCTAAAGTAATTGTAAGCTACCTTTGGGCTGCTAGTCCAGCCAAAGGCCAGGTCCTGTAGGCCTTTCACCAGCTCTACTGCTAAATCACAGGCTTCTTATTAGAAAATTTGCTTCTATGTCACAGTTTACTTTTCTATAAAAGCATAGGCTGGGTGTGGTGGCTCACACCTGCAATCTCAGCACTTTGGGAGGGTGAGGTGGAAGGATCACTTGAAGTTAGGAATTCAAAACCAGCCTGGCCAACATGGTGAAACCTCATCTCTACTAAAAATACAGGCATGGTGGCATACACATCTGTAGTCTCAGCTACTTGGGAGGCTGAGGCAGGAGAATAATTTGAACCCAGGAGAAAGGTTGCAGTGAGCCGAGATAGCACCACTGCATTCAAGCCTAGGCAACAGAGAGAGACTGCCTCAAAAACAAAAACAAGAACCAGCAAAAAGCTCCTCTACAAAACAGTATCAAGCCCAGGGGTCTGAGGCATGATTAACATGTTTGAAACCAGTGAGCAAGCTAATTCACGTGAAGATTAAAAGATAGCTATGCAATTTTAGCTTTATTTTTATTTCGTGTTTAGTCATCATTAAACCACAGCACATTTTGTATTTTACAAAATGATTTTATGCATCTTAGTCATTCTTTATAAAACATCATTAGGTAGAATAATATGAGAAGGGAAGAAAGAAGAGGAAGGAGAAAGGGGCAAAGAGAAAGTACGGAGGGAGCCTCAAGGAGCTCTGTGACCTGGGTAAGGCGTAGGGTAAGTCAGCTGAAGGGGAAGTCACACTGTGACCTGGAGGTTTTAGTCTTTTTGGCAGGAATATTACACTTGTTTTCTTGAAGGCTTGATGGCATCTTTGTACAGTAGCTGACTGGGAAGTTCTACTCATCAAGTCAGTTGCTTCCTGGGGATGGGAAGATGGGTAGGTCTGGAAGCCCTTCCGTTTTCTATGTCCTGCTCCTGAGCTTGTTACCCGTGGTTGCATTGCTTTAAACAACCATTGAATCAAGTAAGATTTTGGTCATCATAGTTTTTGCTCCCCAAATGTCTCTGCTTGTTCTAAACCCTGAAAATTATCCTCCACCCACAGGCCTTCTCAAACAGCCTCCTTCTGGACTCCTGCTTTTCTAGACAGTACCATAGTAACACCTGGTTAATATCTATTCTATGACAATTACCAGCATCCTTACAGTGGCATAGTTATTTATGTATTCAAATAGGTATTCATGTAGTTATGGTCACCACAAATCTCTGTCCCTCCAAATAATATTAACCAGGATTTATTTGGTTCTTACTAAGTCTCAGTCATTGTTCTAAGTCCTTGATATGAATTATATCATTTAGTTGTCATAACAACTTCATGGAGTAGGTAATATTATTATACCCTACACAGAGATGGGGAAATGTAGGCACAGTTAGCTACCCAAGGTCATGCTTTTAGAAAGTGGTGGGCTGGGATTCAAGCCTAGGTATTCTGTTTCCAGAGTCTTTAGCTTACTGTGATATCCTGCCTTCCCAATAAAGAGCAAACCGCTGTGTCATCATCACTGAATTTAATAAATATGTGTGGAATTGAATTAAATGAAAATTTTTGGCAGAGTCTTGACAACCTCTGTAGGCTTTCAACTTACAGTGGGCCCTGATTTTAGGAAAATATCTGAAAATGAAACATGCAGGAAAATGACTGGAGGTGAGGAGAACCACATGTAGTATTAGTTTGGCTCAAAGGTAATTGTGTTTTTTGCCATTACTTTGGCAAAAAAACTGCAATTATCTTTGTGCCAACCTAATACAAAGAACTCTGGGTTTAGAAACTAAAACCTGGCTTAAGTCCCACCCATGACACTTAGTAGCTTAGAATTCTTGGATAAGAAAATTAGGTTCATTGAGCCTCAGTTTTTTCATCTGCTTCTAATGGTTGTTGTGAAGGTTAAATGAGGCAATATGGCTAGGATCAGTGGCTCACACCTGTAATCCCAGCTCTTCAGGAGGCTAAGGCAGGTGGATCACTTGAGGCCAGGAGTTCAAGACCAGCCGGGCACAGTGGCTCCCACCTGTAATCCCACTACTAAGGAGGCTGAGGTGGGAGAATCGCTTGAACCCGGGAGGTGAGGTTGCAGTGAACTGAGATCGCGCCACTGCACTCCAGCCTGGGTGACAGAGCGAAACTCTGTCTCAAATATGTAATGTGTGTTTTATATATTATAAAGCATCATACAAATACTTGCTTAATTTAAAATAAAATTATAGAAACTATGTATTTTTAAAAATTACTAGAAAAAATGGAATGGAAAAAGAAAATGTCTTGTTTTCCTTGACTGAAAATATAATTTCAGTTCCAAGGATAATGACTCTGTGGGTCTTCAGCAGACTTTGTATTTTATACACCAGGTCTCGCAGTTTCCAACTTGGCAGGTAGACACAGAGTTCAGATTTCAACAGCAATTTTATTTCAGTGGAGGCATCCGAAGAGGATGAAGTGGAGGTAGTTTTTCTAACTCTCCTCTAAAACTGAACGTTTTGATTTATTTAATCACGTTCATGTTTAAAAAAAACTTTGCTCCCATAAAAAAGTCTGACTTTATCTGTTTGCCCCCATAGCTGTAATAAAGTCACTTTGAAAATACATCATTTGGCCATAGGTATCAAGTTTAAAAGTTTCCCCTCTTAGAGAAGGAACAGAGTAGAAAAATTATAACTTTAAAACAGAAATATCTCTATCCAAAGAATTGCTGGAACCAAAATGGCATCCTTTACACAATAGACAAAATATTTTCTTTTTCTATTTGTTTCTCTGTTAGGGAAATGATCATTTCAGGAACTGTGAAGTGTTAAAGGGAAAGCATATTAGAACTGTTATGAAGTCACAGGAGAAGCCATATGAGCTGTCAGTGGTTGCTGTCTTTCCTACCCTTTCTTAACGATGCTGGCTCCCATATCTCAGCTTCAACTAGAGTCCCTTCATAGAATTGATGGAGTGTGTGTGTGTGTGTATGTGTAGGGCTTCTCAAAGTAGGAATCATATTTATATTTACTTTACTCTGCATTGTTGATAGACACTCTGGAATGCACATTAGTAGCCTCAGAGCCAGGCTCTAGGAGCATCTAGCCAAAAACCCTCCAGGCCCACTAGAGTCCAGTGAAATTCTGGGTGGATCCTTTGGGCATTCCATAGGAAATTACTTCTTTTTCTCCCATGGCTGATGCAGAGCTTTCTGTTTCTCTCCCCTAAGTGCCTTCTCCATCTGCTACAGAAACTCCATCTTTTCTAAGGCTTCCTAGAACCAAAGTTCTAGCTTGAATGACATCTACTTGGGACTGAGAATCAGTTATCCCATTACTCTTCTATCCCTCAGTGTGTAGGTCCCATCTAGAGTCCCTACACTCTTTGAACCTATAGGCAGTGTCACTCCTTAGGAGCTAAGAACTGGAGAAACAGGGCCCTTGCCATATCAGGGTTAAACAGGAGGGCTGCCAAGCTGGGAGTACCCCCTTATAATAAATAACAGCGGGATCTACTATGCCTGGAGGAGGGACAGGACACCACTTGTTAGTCACCATTAATCAGTCGTATCTGGAGGCTGGCATGGTAATTAAGTGCTCCACATCGTACCATGTTTCCTGTAACCTTTGTTCAATTCTTAATAATTATACCATGCTTTTTTTTTTTTAACTTACATAAGAACCTATATATTTGTATATTTGTATACAGGTATATTTGTAACCAAAGCTCTTTTTGAAAAAAGATAGGTAATCAATTCATGGGAAAGCAACGGTATGAGCTCAAAAAAGAAGTTAATACAGGCAATGTTTTCTACTTGTGTTTATATTTGGAAGTTAGAGATTAGTGACCTTAATTGGAAGTTTGGGATCATTGCCTTCACAAAGTTCAGAGCACAGTGATGACCTTTTTCTAAGCACTCAGCACCACGCAGGCAAGAGAGACTAAAACGCCAGTCCATGCTTGTCATTTGCATGGTAAGGTTTGGATTCAGAACCAGAAAAGACAGCTGTGGAAGCTGACTTCATCAAAATCTGCAGTTCATATTCCTATCACACAGCTATTTGGAAAGAAGAAAACACACACGAACAAACAAACGAACAGACCCATTTTCCCATATGTCCTAAGAACCTCCCACTGCACTGTTGCTCTTTTCCTACGCAAATCTCCATGTGGAAAATATTTTAGGCAGCAGTCAGTCCTATGAATACAAGACAGTGGCAACGCAGAAAAAGATGTGTGTTTTACTGCTGCTAATAATAACTAGAGCAAGCCACACCTCAAGATGACTAATCAGCTCAGTGTTCTCTAATAAAAGCTAATTACTTCCTTCTCTTTAATTGCTTATTTACATTTGTAGCCTTTACTTACTACTGAGGGTTGGATGTAAAAATGTCATGGGGCTTGGCTGGTAGAATGGGCATCATGAAATAATATGACTTGAATGGAAGAATCTTTCTAATTAAAAGATTAATTAGAGAAAAGTGTCTGATACATAGGAAGGTGAACTGACAGCTTTCAGATCTTGAAGAGTCACATATGCACACTTTAGCATATTATTGAATGGCTTGAATACAGTTATAAAAGCTAAAGTCTTTATTCTTCTGGGGGTGGTACTGCTTTTAATAAAACTTCAAATTATCTTTGATTCTCTTATTCCTGGCTGAGAAGTTTGAATGTGCTTCTTAATAGAATCAAAATACACATATTAAAATGTTAAGATCAAGTACTTTTAAAAACTTTTAATTTTTCAGTTGTAGAATCTTCTTTATTAAATTCATTTGTCACATTTATTCTGTGTTGCTTCTGAAGAAACATCCATGGAAAGTTAAAAATGCAGGGAAACCATGGCTACACTCCTCAGAACGGGGCTATAGAATTACTACCATATATATTCACTATCTTCAGAAGATTTATTCTGCATGGTTGATTTAAATTATATGTAGTATACGGCTACTGTGAACTAATCACATACCTATGTACAAAGTAACTTTAAGTCATAATTTCTAGAGCTGAAAATCTGGTGCACTAGAGGCTGAACGTTTGTGACTGCTAGAGATTCTTATTTTGGAAAGTACCATGATTTGCTCGGTATTGATGGTACTATGTATGACACAGGCTGGAAAGTGGCTGGCATTCCTATCCAATGTGGAATTCTATTCCATTTTAAAGTACAGATATTTGAGCCTAGGGAGGAACAAAAGGAAAATAAAGGAGTAGATAGCATGTATAAGAAAAGGTAAAAGGAAATGGGATGGTATGGTTCAGAGATGAGAAGGCTAAATGGAAGTTCAATTTTAGGAAGGCTTTACTATTATATTGTCTATATTGGGAAGTGGCCACTTTATCTTTGTAGAATTGTGTCTCCTGAAAGCCATGGCTCAGAAGCCATCTTTAAGGCCGTGGGGAGACAGATTGTGATGGCAAAACTACATTGTAACATGAAACGCCAAGAATGATAGGATCTTAACATGCAAGAGTAGATGTAAAGCAAGCTACTGGCTTGAATAATGATTTTTGTAGTGACTTAAAGGATTTCATGTCCAAGTTTGGGTTGTTTCATGTTCATTATTGTTAGCATTACTGGGTGCCTACTAAGTGCATGACGTAGGGAATATGACACTGTCATTTAGCTATTTATTTAATGAATGTATTCAGGGAATATACAAAATGCCATTTATTGAGCATTTTATTAATGTTTTGCTTTTTGTGTATATTAACCCATTTACTCAATATAATTGCCCTACGAAATAGGTACAATTATATTTCTCATTTTATAGATAAGGAAACTATAAAGGCTACATCACCAAAATAACTAAATTACTAACAAAGAATAAATTACTTCCATAAAGTCTCATAAATAGTAAATAGCATAATTTGGATTCAAATCCAGGCATTCTGGCTCTAACACTCATGCTCTTGCTTTCTCAGCTATGTATGATTATATATATATATACACACACACATATATGTATGTGGATAAACAGTAATTTAAAATTTCATGTGCAGAATTCGATCAAATGTAGACTGCCTACAGATGCCTGTTTTGAAAGCTGATATTAGTTAATAATTGCTACGAGGATAGAGTCCTGTGAAATACCTCCTTAATAACCAACAATTGCCCTCCTCCTCCGTCTCTCCCTTTCTTTGTTTCCTTCTTCCCTTCTTTCTTCTTTTTAGAAGGTGTGTGATTCTTGTTTTGTTTGTGAAGCATAGTCTTTATGTTTTGAAATAAAACATGCTACCCTCTTTCCTAGTTATTTTAAAGGATGGTAATTATTATGATTGTACACGTCATTGAACTTTGAAGTGCTACTGATTTGGTGGCTCTAGTTCTAATTATAACATAAAACCGAAGGAAGTTTATGACTTCCAAGAGTGATAAGTTCTAGAGATAAGGCCTCAGAAGAATATTCTTACCTCCAGAAATTCAAACTAGTTAGGATAAATTGTGAGATCACTCAGTATAATCTACTTTTAGAGATTCTTTCCGACTTTCTACTGTCAGTCTGTGAATTTTAGCCATCCTGACTTCCTTAGACTATTAAAGCAGTATTAAGGAAAAAAATTCAAACCATATAAAATATAAGCAAATAATATGACTATATAAGCAGATATTCAGCCAAAAGAATACATGTCTAAGTTGTTTGTTTTGGGAATTAAGTAAAATTTTATGGTTAAAATTGCAATTCTCTTTTTATCTTTTCCCAGTCCTAATTCCCTTCTTCCCTTTCCAGAGTCAATGCTGTCACCAATCTGTTGTGCATCTTTTAAGTCTATATTTTCATATTTTTATATGTAAAAACAAACTCTTTCTAGATATATGTATATATATGTGTGTGTGTATGTGTGTGTGTATATATATATACACACACATATACACTTCATTTTAAAGTGAATATAAACCAAGCATAAGGTAGGAAATGAAACACTATATATGTGTATCTATAGAGAGAGACAAAGTTTATATATATATATATATATATATATATAAAATAGAGAGAGAGTTTGTGTGTGTGTGTGTGTGTGTATATATATATAGAGAGAGAGAGAGAGAGAAAGAGAGAGAGAGAGAGAGAGAGACAGTATTCATGGGGGACTGGTTTCAGGAACCCCCAATCCCATGGATACAAAAATCCACAGATGCTCAAGTCCCTGATATAAAATGGCATAACATTAATTTTCGCATTAATCTACATGCAATCTACGTATATCCTCCCATATACTTTGAATCATCTCTAGATTACTTACAATACCTAATACAATGTAAATGCTGTGTAAATACTTGTTGTATTTTATTATTTAGAGACTAATGATGAAAAAAGAAAAAGTCTGTACATGTTTATCCACATTTTTCCCTGAATATTTTTTATCCCAGTTGGTTGAATTTATGAATGTGAAACTCACAGATACTAAGGGCTGACTATGCATAATATTTTTTGTGATTTTTTTACTTTCACGTAAATATTATGTTATACATATCATTTTGCACCTTACTTTTTTATTCAATAATACTTTATAATATCTAATCCTGATGATATATAGTTCACATGAATAAAACGCATTTTATTAATACATCTTCCTAACGGTATTCATGTAGAATGTTTCTAGCTCTTATATAGCTTTAAAAATTGTGTTGATAAATATCTTTGCCCTGATTTTTTATCCTTATGCACATGTGAAAAAATTTTTCTAGAACATTTATATAGAAATGGACATGATGGGGAATAAGTGTGTTTTCAATTTTACTAGAAATTAAAAAATTGTTTTCCAATGTAGCTGATCTAATTTACACTAGACTCCCATCATAAGTGTATGAAAATTCTTGTTTCTTTACCAATACTCAGATTTTTAAGATTTTGTAAATCTGATAGATGCAAAATGGCATCTCAGAAACTGACTTGATTTTAAAGTGAATATAACATAATTATCACTAGAATAACTACAAAGTATTACGAGGTAGGAAATTAAACACTTATTTTTCTTGAGACAAAGTCTTGCTCTGTTGCTCAGGCTGGAGTGCAGTGGTGAGATCTTGGCTCACTGCAACCTCTGCCTCCTGGGTTCAAGCAATTCTTCTGCCTCAGCCTTCCAAGTAGCTGGGATTACAGACGTGTGCCACCACACTCAGCTAGTTTTTGAGGCTGGTCTCAAACTCCTGATTTCAGGTGATCCACCCACCTTGGCCTCCCAAGGTGCTAGGATTACAGGTGTGAGCCACCTCACCTGGCTTAAACACTCTTATGTAACATATTCTGCATACTTCTCTATCTGATGAAGGTGACATATTTTAGGTAATGAATCTCCTAGTGTTAGACATTTCTGCTTTTTCTTTGGGGTAAATTCCTAGAAGTGGCATTCCAGGGCTAAAGGGTATGAATGATTTTAAAAGGGTCAGATAGCAAATATTTTAGGCTTTGTGAGACAGATGGTCTCGACTGTAGCTATTGTAATGTGAAAGCAGTTATCTGCAAATGAATGAGTCTATGTTCCAGTAAGACTTTATTATGGACACTGAATTTGAATTTTCTGTAATTCTCACATATCATAAAAAGTTACTATTCTTTTGATTTTTTTTAACTACTTAAAAATGCAAAAACCATCCTTATCTCATGGACTACACAGGAACAGTGGTGACTATGGGTTTGTTAGAGATCTTAATTGCAGATTCTGATAGAATATCAGATGTGGATGAAACCTTAGGAATAAATTAGAGTAACTTTTTCCTTTCAAATATTAAAAAAATGAGGACTAGAGAGTGTAAAATGTTGACCAAGTTTTCTGCATTATTCATGTAGACATGGAACGTCAATAGTACTGCATTAGAAGAAAATAATTTCATTACCTAAAGATGAAAATAACCCCAAAACACTGAAAAAGATATGTTTTAAAGTAGGTAAAAGGTATGCAGGATTTCTGCATTATTTCTTACAACTGCATATGAATCTACAATTATCTCAAGAAAAATTTCAATTAAAAATAAAGATATGTTTAAGCTAACAAAAATCAAATTCTCTAGAAACCACATCCTGCCCTAGGAAGAAATCAGGAAATAATCTTTCATTCTAAATAGAATTTTAAATGTCTCATTAGCAATCATTTAATTTCTTGATACAGAAACCAATATTATAGCCTGTAACAGTTAACCTCATAGATGCCAAATACTGAAGACAGCACCAAATTCAGAACCCCTTAGAAATAAGCATGCCAGGGAACTCAATGACTCAAGTCATTGCCCTTTATAAAGGCTGTTAAGGGAAGTTTTATAGCTAACTCTTGTTAAGGATAAACCTGGTCAATGAAGGCCACTCCTAGGACTCTTGAAGCCAACAGGGAAACCTCTGTGCTGCATTCCCTGTTGGCAGTCATGACAGTACTTTGCACGGCACTAACACCCTATGACAATCTTTATGTGACAAAGGCAAAGATAGAGAAGATTGAGAAGATTTCGGTCTCTGTGGAAATGCAGTCATGCCTACTACAGTGGGGAAAAGCCCAATTCCAAACCATCTGCAATGGAAATAAAATACCAGATGTCTCTGCTATTGGTAGGTCTCCCGTAGAAGACATAGACCTATATGGGATCAGCAAATAGTCCCACATATTTTGGAAATTTAAAATAATATACCAGAGGAGCAAGTACGAAAGAAGGATTCTTTATACATTGGTTAGAGAGTCTCGCAGTTTCCTGAAATCTGAAAATTGATTTAAGGATTGTTTGATTGATTGATGTATTTATCTATTGACTGGTTCATTTATCATACAACATAATTAAGCAGAAGCCATGAACCTTGTCCTGAGCTAAGCACTACCTGAAGTTAGAAAACCTCATTTCAGGAAAACATAGAAGTGTGGCTAGGACACATCCACCTGCAGCAACCAAATTGCCATTCATTAGTTCAACAGTGATAGGGTAGACTAAAGTAATTCAAATACGTTTTAAATTTCTCTAAAGCCTTCCAAAACCATATGCATAGTTTTTCTGTCAGGATTCTCTGCATGGATAGAAGGATATTTTGTGCCTGTACAGTGGTGCAGACTCCCAAATAAACGTTTACAAGTTACCTCATTTAAATCTTTCAAACTTCTCTTAAGTAGTCTTGCAAAGTGAATATTATCATATTTGAGTTAAGGGACTTACTGATGTTTACCCATTTCTTGAGACAACCAGTCATTGAGGCAAGCAGCATAATATAGCAGAAACAAAAAGTGGACTTTTGGTTCAAACTGTCCTGAATTTGAATTCTGTGTTTGCATTTATAACCAAGGCAGCTAGGACAAATTACTCAGCCTCCATGGGTCTCAGCTTTCTTGTCAGCTAAATAAGAATAATGTTCTTTGCAATGAGTTGTTATGAGGATTAAATGAGACAGGTTCTCAGTATTCCCACTACAGCTCAGTGTTATAGGTTAAATTGTGTCCCCTTCAAAATTCATATGTTGAAGTTCTAACCCATGTACCACAAAATGTGGGCTTCTTTGGAAATAAGGCTATTACAGATGTAATTAGTTAAGATGAGGTCATTCGAGTGGGCCCTAATCCATTAAGACTGGTGCCCCTAAAGGGGGAAATGTGGACACAGAGGCATGCGTACAGGGAGAACACCATGTGAAGATGGTGGTGCAGGGCAGGCTAAACCCCATAGGGATAGATGCAGGGCAAGCTTTGCTCAGGAAAGAATTCAAGGGCAAGCTCTTGTGGTGGTAGGCAGCAAGTTGTTGTTGTTGTTGTTGTTTTGAGATAGAGTTTCGCTCTTGTTGCCCAGGCTGGAGTGCAATGGTGCAATCTCAGCTCACCGCAACCTCCGCCTCCCAGGTTCAAGCGATTCTCCTGCCTCAGCCTTGAACTCTGGACCTCAGGCGATTAGTCTGAGGTACTGCTCCCTGCAGAGCAGGGCTAGCCCATAGGTAGGAGCCACCTAGTTTGTAGTACTTTGTTGCAACAGCCCTAGCAAAAGAACACATTCAGAATTCAGTTTTTCTCTCTTCAGAATCAGTTGCTACCTGTCTTGCTTCTGAGATTTCATACTTTTGTTGCTGTTATTCTCCACAGCGTTATGAGCTTATGCTTGAATCCAAAACAAAACCCAAACACTTAGGTGTCATTTAAGTGAAGACTTGGAAAGGGATGTACTTTAGACTTCATTTGCCATCTTCCCTGGAAGTGTGGTTTTTACAAATTATTTGCAAACACGAATATTTCCTTTTCACCATGTTGATCAGGCTGGTCTTGGACTCCTGATATTAAGTGATCCACCTGCCTCAGCCTCCAGAAGTGCTGGGATTACAGGTGTGAGCCACCGTGCCCGGCCCCCATTATTTTTATATGGTCTTCTGAATGATAGTAACAAAAATAGTAACAAAAATAATAAAACATTCTACTTACTGAGCATTAATATGTGATTGTGTTTGCTATCTATTGCTGAATAGCAAACCATCCCAAAGTATAGTTGTTTAAAACAATAAATTATTTCTCACAATCCCTAATGTTGTAGGGGCAGTTCTTCTGTTGGTCTCTCCTGAAATTACTCATGTAATACTGCATTCAGCTGGTATATTGACTGAGGACCAGAATCAGCTGAGGCTGTGGCCAGGATACCTCAGTTCTCCTCTATGTGGCTAACCTGGGCTTCTTTACAGCATGGCAGTCACAAGCATTCCAAGAGGGATTATTTTAAAAGAGAAGAAGCAGCCTTCTTAAGGACCAGGCTTAGAAGTCCCAGAATCATTTTCACTGAATATGTCCATCAAAACTAAGACACTTAAAATTTCCTCAGTTGATCTCAATACTTGTTGAACATTATCTTTGGGAATAGATTTCACTAGATTCGCTTTCTCTGCATTCACATATCTGTATTTGTCTTATTTTTAAAAGGGACAAAAACCATTTTGAGTTCTGTAATCATGGAGGTCGTTTAAAAGTATATGTAATAAGTATGTCATAAGTACTGCTGAATTATTAATTTCCACAGCAACGGCTAAACATGCTGCTTGCATTTTGTCCCAAATTTTGTAAATGTCCCCATGCAGATTTTAGAAATTAGAAAAAAAAGAAATTATCAGGCTGTCCAGATTCAACAAGGGAGGCAACAGACTCTACCAGTTAGTGTGAGGAGCTGCATGTGTGTGCCAGGTGGGAGGGATTATTTGGAGGCCATATTGGAGACTATCTACCACAGACAAGTACTATGCTTACTGCTTTACATGCATTGTCTTATTTAATCTTCACAATAACACTGTCAGATGATTGCAATTGATCTTTGAACAACGTGGATTTGAGCTCTCTTTCTTGGCGCTGCCTATGCAGGTGGCAGCCATATCCCACTTAGCATCAGGGCCACACTCAGGCTCCTCGTGAGGCCCATGATCATCAAAACCAGGACCAAGACATTCATCTGGATCAGACTCATACGTCAAAATTAAGCACATACCTGGCAGAAACCCAGCAGTACTGACAACAGGGTTTGTAAAAGATTTAAGGGCCAGATCTTGATGCCCAACACTGGTTATGGGAGAAAAAACAACAACAAAAAGTGCATGCTGCTCAGTGGCTTCTGAAAGTTCCTGATCCGCAGCACCAAGGAGCTGGAAGTGCTGCTGATGTGCAGCAAATCTTACCGTGCTGAGATCACTCAGTGTTTCCTCCAAGGACAGCAAAGCCGTGGTGGAAAGAGCAGCCCACCTGGCTGTCAGAGTCAGCAGTCCCAATGCCAGGCTGTGCCGCGGGGAAAACGAACAGACAGCCCATGTCTACATTTTATTTGTGTTTAAATACAACCATAAGAACTGGAAAAAAAAATCCACAGGTTTGAACTTTGTGGGTCCACTTATGTGTGGATTTTCTTCTGTCTCTGCCACCCGAGACAACACGACCAAGGCCTCCTCTTTCTCTTCCTCCTCAGTCTACTAGGCATGGAGATGAGGAGGATGAAGGCCTTTATGACGATCCACTTCCACTTAATGAATAGTAAATGTATATTTTCTAGTCCTTAAAATTTCTTAATAACATTTTCTTTTCGCTAACTTAACTTAGTGTAAGAATATACATATAATACACATAACACACAAAATATTGACTGTTTTTTTTTTTTTTTACCAGGAAGCATTTTTGCTAAACAGTAGCCTATTGGTAGTTAAGTTTTGGGGAAGTCAGAAGTGATACATGAAGTTTTGACTGCACAGGGGTTGGTGCCTCTAACTCTCATGCTGTTCAGGGGTCAACTGTATGATTTTTGCCATTTACCAGTAGAGAGAGACTTGACAGGCCCTGATTTTGCTTCTAATTCCTAATGTTCAGCTAGAGCCGGGACTTCTCTTAGAACAAATGAAGGTCTTGCCTTTTTGCCAATGTTGAAAGTAGAAGGAACTGCAGATTTAAGGTTAGAGAGCTGTGGATCTGAATCTGGCCCCATTACCTGCTGGGAATGTTTCTTCTCTTTCGGTCTGGAGTACAGTACTTCATCTGTGAAGTGGGAATGGCAGTATCTTTCTTAAAGGGTTCTGACAAGGATTAAAATACAACATATAAACTAAATATATAGGGTTGGGAAAGAGGGTCAGTGGTTTTAAACATTAGCATTAGAGAACCAAATATTTTTACACACTGTTCACTAGCATTCTGTTAACAATTTCTATTCATTGAGAAACAGTTTATAAGAGAAGACAAATAAGAATTGGTGGTGATAACCTGTTATGGTTATTTATTGCTAAGTAATAAACCACTCAAATTTTCATGGTTTAAACCAACAGCTTATTATTTCTCATAGATTTGTAGATTTTTTTTTTTTTTTTTTTTTTTGGCAAAGTCTTGCTCTTTCACCCAGGCTGGAGTACAGTGGTGTGATCTCGGCTCACTGCAACCTCCACCTCCTGGGTTCGAGTGATTCTCCTGCCTCAGCCTCCTGAGTAGCTGGGACTACAGGCGTGCCATCATGGTTGGCTAATTTTTTGTACTTTTAGTAGAGACAGAGTTTCACCATGTTAGCCAGGATGGACTTGATCTCCTCACCTTGTGATCCACCCGCCTTGGCCTCCCAAAGTGCTGGGATTATAGGCGTGAGCCAAGGCGCCTGGCCAGATCTGTAGATATAATGGATAAAAACTTCTTAAAGATTTATCGTTGTGGTTTTCTTTGGAAAAGACAATTTACAACAAAATCCTGTCTAGATTCCTCATAATTAATATCCAAAGGTGGTATTCTTTATGAGCTCTTTCCTGTTGCCTCACCACAGCTATTTTGGCAGATTCTATCACCTGTTATAGCTTTAACTACAAAAATCTTTTGGGAATCAAAAGGGGTTCCGTGTCCCTGTATCACAGTGACCAATCTCTTTCAGAAGCTGAAAAACATCTACAGAAAAGATTGACCAGTGGACTTCTACCTCAGATGTGCCCCGACTCCGTGGTATGCGTCCTTAGTAACGCTCTTAGCCTCCCTGAACTTCAGCTTGTTTATCTGGAAAACTGGGGTAGGAGGGTGGACTGGAGGGGTCTCTAAAGTGCTTACCATAGCTGACAGTCTGTGATTTTAAAAAATCGTTTGGCATTAAGTAAGGGAAAAATATTTCATGATGTAATTATTGCAGAATCCTTAAAGGTTACGAAAATGTATACTGAAAGCCACACTTTAATGCAGAAACCTGCTCTCACTGTCAAATGCTGTCTTGGGTTTGTATAGTACCCAAATAACTGCAGTTGGTACTAGTTTATTTTATTTTTAAAATTTTTAAAACTCACCTTTCTCAGGTTGAATATACATTTTAGTTGATTAAAATATCACAGTAATATTTATTAAATAAAATTATTTACAATGGATTCTTTCTAATTCTAAAAGCTTAATTCTATGTTAAAGTTTGACTTACATCTCAAGACCTTAAAAAATATAGAGGTATACTCAGTTTTACAGAATAGAGGGTAAGAATTAGAGCATTATCTCTTTTGCAGTACAAGCCATTTTGTAGAAAGAAAAATAAAGAGTCAGAGAAAGACATTTTATTAGAAACATTAGGCCGAGTACAGTGGCTCACGCCTGTACAATCCTAGCACTTTGGGAGACTGAGGCATGTGGATCACTTGAGCCTGGGAGTTTGAGACCAGTCTAGGCAATATGGCAAACCCCATCTCTACTAAAAATACAAAAATTAGCTGGGTGTGGTGGTGGTGCGCACCTCTAGTCCCAGCTACTCGAGAGGCTGAAGTGAAACACCTGAGCCTGGAAAATTGAGGCTGCAGTGAGCCATGATTACACCACTGTATTCCAGCCAGGGTGACAGTGAGACCCTGAAAATAGAAAGAAAGAAAGAAAGAAAGAGACAGAGAGAAACATTTTTGTGTAGAGTGTTTCTCAACATAATTCTCTTGAGTGTTTCTAGGAGAGAATGGTCACGATAATGAGGAGCTTAGAAATTACAGTAAATGAATGGTTAATGGAACTAGAATGTTAGTTTGGAGAATTTGGGGGATTATACTAATTGTCATCAAACATTTTCAAAGATGTCCTCTACTGAGATAGATATTTTGGGAAGCTCCACTTGATAGAATTAAGAAGATACTAAATTTAACAAAAAGACTTCAGTTCAATGTAAGGCTTTTTAAAATTTTTTTCTATTTTTGAGACGGAGTTTCGCTCTTGTTACCCAGGCTGGAGTGCAATGGTGCGATCTCGGCTCACCGCAACCTCCGCCTCCTGGGTTCAGGCAATTCTCCTGCCTCAGCCTCCCGAGTAGCTGGGATTACAGGCACGCACCACCGGGTCCAGCTAATTTTTTGTATTTTTAGTAGAGACGGGGTTTCACCATGTTGTCCAGGATGGTCTCGATCTCTTGACCTCGTGATCCACCCGCCTCGGCCTCCCAAAGTGCTGGGATTACAGGCGTGAGCCACCACGTCCGGCCCAATGTAAGGCTTTTTCTAGCAATTATAGCCCCTTTTTCAGGACTACTGCCCTTGAAATGGCAGTGTTTTTGTCACTAGATACATTTAAACGGTAGCCAGATAGCCCCTTGGTAGACACGTAAAGGCCAGGAACAGATAGTGCACAAAAGAGGAAATGTAAATAATTCATAAGCATATGGAAAAATGTTCAACCATGCTGGTAATAAGAGAAATGCAAATTCAAACATTGATAAGATACCACTTTTTATTTATTAGACCGGCGAAGGTAAGAAAAATAATACTCAACTTTGATGGAGATTTGATGAGCCTCAGTCTCTAATGTGGTAGGTGAGAATATAAATTTGTTCAGAATTTCCAAAAAGCAGTTTAACAGCATATATCCAAAACTTTGAAAATGTTTAAACCACACTATATGGATATTTGGCCATATTAAAGAACTGTTATTATTATTAGATGTAATTAGGGTATGGTAGTTAAAGAAAAAAATGAAAAGTGTTTTCATGTTTTAGAACTACATATTAAAGTATTTACTAATAATATAACAATGTCTAGAATTAGCTTCAAAATTATCCATTGGAGATTGGATGGGCCTGCATGGAGTGTAGATGGAGAATGACTGGTTGTACTGTATACTGATCATTGTTGATGCTGGGAAATAGGTACATGGAGATTCTTTATACTATTCTCTACAATTTTAATGTGTATAAAAATTTCCATAAAATGCAAAGGTAGCAATAACAAAACTCAACTTTACATCCTCTGACCTAATTAATTTTCTATTTAGGAGTATATCCTAATGAAGTCATCTGAATGGCACACAAAGATTTATATACAAAGATAATTTCTGAGTGTCCACAGGCTCAGATTTATACACAAAGATAATTTCTGAATGTCCACAGGCTCACTATTCTGCAGCATCACTCACCAGGGTAAACCATTCAGTGGCATCCCATTGCTGTCTGAACTAAAACCAGACACTTAAACCTCCTTGCAAGGCCCTCTGACCTCTGCTTACCTCAGCTTGCTAGGTGTCCCAAAGCACTCTATGACCCACAACTTTGGCCTTCTTTTAGGAAATACCTTTTGTGCCCTCCACCCTCCTTCTGGTCAACTCCTACTCCTACTCAGAACCCAGGTCAATGCTGCTTCTTTAGGGAGGCATTTCTGTGTCCCCAGATAGAACAGGTCCTCCCACTACGTGCTGTCAAGTATCATTTACATCCCTCTTGCAGCCCTTTCCTTAATTCTATTTAAGTAGCTAAATAGATAATTATATAATTAGGTGCCCATTGACTGCCCATTCCCATCAGTGACCTCCACTCTATTACTCATAGCAGTATCTTCCATAATTCCCATATATAGCAGGAACTTAATAAATATGAGTTGAACTAATTAACTAATAAAAGTAATCTATGGACCAGGTGCAGTGGCTCATGCCTGTAATCTCAGCACTTTGGGAGGCTGAGGAGGGCGGATCACCTGAGGTCAGGAGTTCAAGACCAGCCTAGCCAACATAGTGAAACCCAGTCTCTACTAAAAATACAAAAATTAGCTGGACATGGTGGTGGGCACCTGTAATCCCAGCTACTCCGGAGGCTGAGGCAGGAGAATCACTTGAACCTGGGAGGCAAAGTTTGCAGTGAGCCGAGATTGTGCCGTTGCACTTCAGCCTGGGCAACAAAAGTAAAACTCTGTCGCAAAAAGAAAAAAAAAAGTCATCTAAACACAATTCACCCAAGCGAACTTTGAGATTACTGAACTGTCCTCCTTGGTCATATTTCTGAGTGTTAAAATGGAATGGCAGACTTTTAGCTTTCCAACGGCAATGGTGCAATGCAATGCTTCAAAGGAGGGGTGCCTCTTGCGCTTTTCTCCACCTTAGACTTTTGGTAGTAAATACATTTTAGAACTAGTGGGTGCTTCCTTTGCTTTATGAGAAACCAAATCTCAAACCATTATCAAATGGAAACCACCTTTATTCTATGGCTAGGATCACTTTGCACAGTGGAACTGAACAGAGAGAATAGAGAAAAACTACAAGATGCCAGTATCTTGTCAGGCACTAACTGCCTGAGAGGTGACATGGTTTGGCTCTGTGACCCCAACCGAATCTCATGTTGAATTGTAGTCCCCAGTGTTGGGAGAGAGACCCGGTGGGAGGTGATCGGATCATGATGGCTGATTTCCCCCTTGCTGTTCTCGTGATAGTGAGTTCTCCTGAGAAGTGGTTGTTTGAAAGTGTGCAGCACCTCCTCCCTCACTCTCTTTCTCCTGCCATCTTTTGAAGACAGTGCCTGCTTCCCATTCATTTTCCACCATGATTGTAAGTTTCCTGAGGCCTCCTGTACAGCTTGCAGAACTGTGAGTCAATTAAACCTCTTTCTTCATAAATTACCTAGTCTCAGGTAGTTATTTATAGCAGTGTGAGAATGGACTAATACAGAGGGTCCAGTGATTAGGAATGTACAAGGGAGAACTGCAAGTTGCACAGCATGAATCTGGCTTTAATTCTATTAGCTCAGGAATATACATTCTAGGGATAGCTGCATTCTCTTGGCTTCTGGTCTAAGGTAATGATGTCAACAAACTTTAATCAAGGAGAAATGTTCCTGTTAATTGGGTAATGAATGTGACTTTGCCATGCTCTGTATTAAATTATTTTAATTTCCAGAGCAAAAGAGCCTTATTTCTGGCAAGCTCACTCTCAGAATCTAGACAATGGAAATAAGAGGCAATAGAAAAAATGTTTGTCCTCTGAACATTACTGCAGTTCTTGGTGGCTCATATGAAAGGCTGGCTCATTTTTTAAAGAGCCCAGCCCCTGATCCAGGTTTGTCTGATCGTTTCTCACAATTAGATTCAGATTAAATATTTTTTTGGTAGGAATTCTATGTAGAAAATGGCAGAAAACATGTGATCCTACTTTGTTCTCTACTCCCATCCCTCACCCCACTCCGTGCACACTCAAGCAACCCTGTAAGATTAAGCCTTTGGGAATCCATACACCCTTTTTTCTTTATTTTCAGCTGAAGACTGTATTTAAGTCTGTATTCAGAGCCACCTCCTATGTTATTTATTCTCTGAATTTCTCTTATATATGTGTGAGATATGAATGTACATAAACTTCTGAATGTCTCTTATATTAGCCTGTATTTTCTTATAAGGGACCCAGTTGAGAACCCAGAAGGGTAGATTTTCCTTTCCATACAAATCAAATGTTGACTTTTTAGTCTTTTATATTCTGATCAGGCCAGATGCTCAAAGGTTTTGTTTATTTCTGAATAAACAAAAATCTGGGCTCACCATTGAGTTGGCTTTTTCAATTAACTTGCAGAAACTTTGGATTTAGACCTTGGATATGCTCACCATAAAGACCCCAAGATACTTTTAAAGACCTTCCTGACATTTGTTATGAAGAATTTCTCAAGGGTTGCACATTGGGAAATACGATGCAAGGAAAGAAAAATACATAAACAAATAGACATTCTCAATATCGAGCACCTTTTTTGTTTAAAAGAGTGGTGTTATTGCTTTCATTCATTCGTTCTTTCAAACAAGTGGTTATTGTACCAAGCACTGTTTTAAGTGCTGGGTTATACCTGTGAGCTAAAATAACAAGCCATCATTTTCCTCCTACTATAACAAAAACATTTGTCTCTTTTTTTAAAAGTAAATGTTTGTAGCAGATTAAAAGATGTTTCCTCCTGAAAATGCATCATCGCTACCTTTGTACTTACATAGAGACATAAGCACATAGAAAATTACTCTTGAGAGGATATGCCAGGAAGTTGATGCTGGTTCTCTGTTTTCCATGGGAAGGTGGTGCTTTCAATGTTGCCACTTGTGTGACTGGCATTTTTCTCTGTTTTCCATGTGTTACCATGATTTTATGTAACCATAAACTTGTATGTATTTTGTTGCCTGAAAAACAAAAATCCTGGCTCTTAAGAGCTCTGCTGCAGGGGAGGTTTCCAAGGGCCCAGGTGCACTCATCCTGAGTGGTGTGGAGGAAAGGAAAATGGTATTCACTGGGGCGGGAGAACAAGAGTCAGCTTGGTTTTTTATTTTTATTATTTTTAAAATATCTTTAGCTTTATCTGTGTTGAACAACTGAAGGCATAAAGGTACCCTAGTTTAGTTACAAATTTACTCATTTTCTGAGCAAATTCTAGTATGCAGTAAGGAGACAGGGTATAACCACATTACTCCCTGGAGTTCCATTTAGCCTCCCTGGGACCCCATGGGAAAGAGTCAATACAGACAAAAGGAGAGTTATAAGGGGCTGAGCTGAGCATGTCTGGAGAAATTTCAAGTATGTGTCCCCATCAGATACAAAGGGGAGTCAGCATCAAAAAAGGAGAGCCAACTTGGAGATCATTTATTTAAACTGTTATCTGATATTTGAAGATATCTCTTTCAACAAGTGT
Organism: Aotus nancymaae; assembly: GCF_030222135.1. Taxonomy (NCBI): domain Eukaryota; kingdom Metazoa; phylum Chordata; class Mammalia; order Primates; family Aotidae; genus Aotus; species Aotus nancymaae. Next base: position 42,903,868 of record NW_026988431.1, on the reverse strand, counting down.
GCATGGAGGAGTCACATGGAGCCCCTGCACTGTACCTGCCCCGGTGTACCGTGCTGAAGCACGTGCCCTGCTCTAACAGAAACTTGCATTCCAGTTAAGGAGAGCCAGCCAGGGAGTGGTCTCTTTTTGTCTGGAAATTTCAAAAGTTGAAAAGAGAAAGAATAAATATTGTTTTAACCTCCAATTACTTCCTTTTTTTTTCTTTCTCTTTTTTTTGACAGGGTCTCGCTCTGTCACCCAGACTGGAGTGCAGTGGCTGGCACAATCAAAGCAATCCTCCCACCTCAGCCTCCAAGGTAGTTGGAACTACAGGTGTGCCCACCACACCCAGCTAATGTTTTTTTGTTTTTTGTAGAGATGGAGTCTCCCAGTGTCACCCAGGCTGGTCTTGAAGTCTTAGGTTCAGGCAATCATCTCACTTTAGTCTCCCACAGTGCTGAGATTACAGGTATGAGCCACTTCGCCCAGCCGAATTATTAAATAGTAGCATTTTAACTCATTGACAGAATTTAAACCAAACCACTAATTGAAAGCTGGATACTAATTTTTTTTGTATTTTAAGCAACTATAACTTGCCATGCGACTCCTGATATTGGGTTTTTACGTAAGAACAAATGCTTCTCCATCCATTATCGATAGCTATGAGAATCTCAAACTTATTTCTTCTATAGGCAGATGAAAGCAACTCTCCTATTTTATTTTTACTTTCCCATACTAACCAACACATAAGTTCCTTGGTATCTTTGAATATTTGGAAGTTTCTCATGCAAGTGCTAACTTATTTAATCATATAGTAATTTTTTTTTTTGATGCTGTTAAACGGGTAACTAATCAATTTACCCAGGTCCCTTATCAGAAAAACTGTCACCGAGCTGATGACTAAGAAATAATAGTTAGGTTCTACGTATATTACTTTATCATAATACCATAAAAGAATCAAGGTTAGATCTATATATAGAATGGAACTTAAGAGGGCTGGTAGTTGTAGGGATTTTTAAAAGATGCTTGAAAAGCAGAACCACATTAAAAGCAGTACATCATAGCATGAGGAGATCCTCTCAGCAATGGCTTCGCATCAAATGAAACCAAGAATGGTGCCACTTCAGGGCACTTGTCATGTATCAGGCCTAGAGCTAAACATTGTCCATGAATCCTTTCTTTGAACTCTCACAAAAATTCTGCAAGACTTAGCATTCCCATTTTACACGGGAAGAAACTGAAACTCAGAGAGGAAGCACAGCCCATGGATACACTGCTGTTAGTAAATGAGGAGTAAGTACAGTAGCTTGATTGTGCCAGCCACCGCACTCCAGTCTGGGTAACAGAGTGAGACCCTGTCAAAAAAAAAAAAAAAGAAGAAGAAGAAGTAATTGGAGGTTAAAACAATATTTATTCTCCCTCTTTTCAACTTTTGAAATTTCTAGACAAGAAGATACTACTCTCTGGCTGGCTCTCCTTTACTGGAATGCAAGTTTCAGTTAGAGCAAGGCAGTTAAAATGGTACTATTTAATAATTCGGCTGGGTGAAGTGGCTCACATCTGTAATCCCAGCACTGTGAAAGGCCGAGGTGGGATGACTGCTTGAGCCTGGGACTTCAAGACTGGCCTGGGCGACTCCATCTCCATAGTAGCCACTCCTAATCACTATGAAATGTTGGGGCTATTTTCATTTTCATTCATGGAAGGAATTAGATCTTTTACAGAAAAGCAGTACAGCTTATCCACTGCCCACTTCTCAACCCTGAATATTCCATGAAGAAACTCACTTTTTATTGGCATTAGTGAAATGCCACACAGTAATAATAGTTGAAAATCTTTAGTTCAAGTAAAAATTACTTAAAAGAATAACTGAAGTAAATGAAACATGATAATGATGATGATAATGCCTACTCGTACTTAAACATATAGTCAACAAAGAAAAACGTATATAGATATTTTCAAATACTGTCATTCATCACATTACAATAGCTGCAATACGGTACTTAGAGTTTGGCTATGCCTGGAAAATTTTTTTTAATTAAAAACATCTGATCAAGATGGCAAGTTTTTTTTTTTGCTATTAAAAAGTTATTTCAAATTAATAAAAGCATAATTATCATATAGACAGAAGGCAAAGGACATAAATATTTTAAAGCAGAAATAATACATAATTAATAAACCCATGAAAATGACTAACCTTGAAGATAACCAAATAAATGCAAATTAAAATCTACAACTCTACACCCTATTTTCCCTGTCAAATTGGCAATGATGGAAAAAATGATAATACCACAGCTTGTGAGAATGTGGTGAAGTGAGACTGATATACCTCTGGTGGGAAAGAAATGGATATGCTTTTTCCAGAGAATAATCTGGAAAATATATTTTGCTAGCCCTAAAAATGTAGCATCTACATAAGGGATCATTAGACACTGAAACATGATTTTAAAATAATATTTAACAACATGATAAAACATAATTCTAAGTGAAAAAAATTACATTGCAAAATGTTGACCAGTTGTGTAATGAAAGCACTTTACACAAATACGTGGAAAACAGATTAGAAGCAGAGATCGAAAATGTTAGAGGGATTGTCCACAGGTGATGGGATGATCATTCCTAAGGTCTGGCTTCGTCTCTCCCAGGCTCCAGTTTTCCCAGCCTGATTGCACCTTTGGCATCCTAATCTAAGGAACCCTTGTTTTACCATCCTCTTTTCCCTCCATCTGTCAGTAGGCATAAGTAGCCCCAACTTGAAAAACTTTCCAACAAAGCCCCTCTGGTCATGGCTTTATGTCCTTTTTGACCTTGAATCTCAAAGTTGTTCTCAAATAAGTTTCCTATGAAAAATTTTATAATCAATATGTGGTTGCTTTTTAAAGTTGAAATTACATGTTTTAAAAAAGATACTGCATGTTCTTTTTAGTTTCCTTAGCTTTTCTGCTCCCAGGTGAAAGTAAGACCACAGTTTATTTCCTCCCATCCACCAGAGGCTACATAAGGGAAACCTTGCTTTCCACAAATTGCCCCTTCTCCAGCCCTGCCTCTTCTCAACCAAAACAATGGTTCCTAAGGCTAAAGGCATCCTTCAGCCTCAGGGAGAAAAAAAGAAGCCAGGAAATGAAGTAATAATCATATTACTTAGAGATGAGTGCAGTTAACAAATGTACAACTTTCCAGAATTATTCTGTTATAGCTGAGCCCCTTGGAAAACTGGTGTACATTTACTGTCTCCTTAAGATTCTTTGCTTGATTAAACCTTAATTAGGTATCTGAAGCTTCTCCTAGGCCTATCTGTGGTGTACTTCCACGTAAAACCCAGTTTTAGCAAAGAGCCCTGCTAAGTCAGTTTAGCAAGACCTCCCCTCCCCCCGCGCCACCCAAAATCTGATCACCCTTTATATCTGATGGGTTTCTCACCCTCCACCATCCCCTAGGTGATGCCTGGTCACTCTGGCCTGACTTCAGCAAGAATCCTCTTAGGTTGGTTTAGTCAGAATCCCCCTGATTTTTCTTCTTAGTAATTTCCCATCCACCGACCCCCACCTTGTTCCTTGGCTATAAATTCCCTTGTCCATGCTGCACTTGGAGTTGAGGCCAATGTCTCTCCCTCCCTGCAGACCCCATTGTAGAGGTGCCTGAATAAAGTCTATCACAGTGGTCCTGAATAAAGTATTTCCTACCATCTTTAACAAGTATCATTGAGTAATTTTTAAATTTAACAGTCCATTTTCTCATCTCTTCACTCCTTAATCTTCAGAGACTGGGCTTCTCCCCACAGCTTCCTGGGCAAAGATAAAAAATACTACTACCCTGGGCCTGGTGTGGTGGCTTATGTCTGTAATCCCAGTACTTTGGGAGGCTGAGGCAGGCAAATCACATGAGACCAGGAGTTCAAGACCAGCCTGGCCAACATGGCCAAACCCATCTGTACTAAAAATACAAACATTAGCCAGACATGGTGGCACACACCTGTAATTCCAGCTACTCCAGAGGCTAATGCACAAGGATCACTTGAGCCCAGAAAGCAGAGGTTGCAGTGAGCTAATATCATACCACTGCACTCCAGCCTGGGCAACAGAACAAGACTCTGTCTCAAAAAAATGAAATTTATACCCCGTTGCCAAAGTCAATGGATAATTTATTCTACTGGAACTCTCTGATGAGTTTAAATTCACTCTTTCTGGCAATTCAGCTTGCTTACTTTGTAAGACATCTGTCTCCCGGTTCTCCTTGAATCTCTATGAAGCTTTTCCTCCGTTCATCTTTTCCAACAGGAACAAAGTTCCATCATTGGCCCAGTACTCTCCTCTTTCTGCAGGCTTCCTTGGGAAATCTGAAACAAATTTTGTTTTCAAACATCTTCAGCTCTAACCTGTAATTTGACTCAGGTAATACCACCTAAGTGTATAACGAGTAAAGCATAGTTAAAAAGGCTAAAGGGTTTGCGGTAAGATGTGTCTAGGTTTAAAACCCAAATCTGCCCTTTAATAGCTATCTAAATAATGAAAAATAATTTAATGTCTCTAGAGCTCAGTTTCTTCACTTGCAAAGTGAATACAATAATAGTACTGCAGTTCCCTCAGAAGAATGGTACATGGATTAAATTAAATAGTGTATTTAAGGTAAACACTCAACAGATTTAGTCACCATTATTTTGATGCTCCAAAGGCATTTTAAACTCAACATCTTTAAAACTGAATGTTACTGCTATCCAAGTACCTAAGCCAGAGACCCAGAAGTCATTCTTCCCACAGTATGAATGACATACAGATTCCTGAGCCCTGCATCAGACTTATTAAATTAGAATATCCATGGAAGGCTTGGGAATTCTGTAGGTCTACAAGTCTTCCAGATTATTTTTAGCAGAGAAGGTTGGGAAACTTCTTTGTACTCTTCCCTTTCCTTCTCCACCAGTCACCATGTTAGACCAATTTTATCTACAGATTTATTTCTGGAATCCACTCCATCCTCTCCATTCCTACCACTACTTTCCTAATCCAGCCTAGACTAAGTCTAAGCTAATCAGGGGTGGATGTTGGTGGGTGTGACTGGAAGTGGTATCCAGGAGTTTCTTTGTTTCTGTCTCTCTGTCTCTGCCGCTCTATGTTTCATTTCTCTTTTTAGCTCCTTCTTTCTCCTTATTTCTTTTCTCACAGCCACTTTACCCATAAATACGCACCCTTAAGGCCTGGGACAGGTACCCCTACCTAGCTGTTGCCACTCTTCCTTCCTGAATAGGGACCCAACTCCTGAACTCTATAGCTGACCAAGAAGGGTCCTGCAAAGTTAGGATGGATGTGCCGGTATTAGGCCAACCTCCCACTGACTTCCAAGTGTGTAACTGCCCCTAGATTCAGAATGGCTTGCTCAGAGCTGCCTGCCTATTTTGGACAACTACAAATCCAGCCTAGACCCTGGGTCATCTTCAAGACCCGTCTCCAAAGCTTTGTGACCTCCTCTCCAAAGCTTTGTGACCTCCTCTCCTTCTCACCAACTGGTGGATCCAACTTCCTCCCCATCACGGGGAAAATGCTTTAGATATACTTTAGTAAAAAAATATGGATGCAAAATTATATAAGGCAGGATCATTGTTAAGAAAAGAAAATATTGTATGTATCATAAAAAACTATTAAATAAAAACTTAAAATGTCCCATTGCCTTCAGTGATATATCAATGTGTCAAGCAGTTATCTATGAGTGGTGAGATTTCACAAGTTTGAGATATTATAAATTTATATATTTTATAGTCTCAAGTAGTAAATGAATAATACATGAGCTGGGATGACTAATTGAAATGTCATCTGGGTTTTCTCCCTTTATTTGTCCCTTGTTTCCTGCCCCTCATCCTCATTTCTAGCTCAGAACAAGCCTTTGAAATTCCTGCCCCGGGAATTTTGGACAAAGACGCCCACCTTTCACAACTGATAAAGCCAGAAGGGTATAATTATGTAAGGTCAGAATATTAGTCTGCATGCACTGTCATACACAATACTGCAGATTGGGTGGCTTAAACAATAGGAACTTATTTTCTCACAGTTCTGAATGCTGGAAATTCAAGATCAAGGTGCCAGAGGTGGGTTAGTTTCTCCTGAGGCCTTTCTTTCTGGTTTGTAGACATCACCTTCTCACTGTGTCCTCACATGGCCTTCCTTCATGTGGAAAGAGAGAAATCTCTGCTATCTCTTCCTCTTTTTCTTTTATTTTAGTTTTTATTTTTTGTAGAAAGAGCCTCCCTATGTTGCCCAGGCTGGTCTCAAACTCCTGGCCTCAAGCCATTCTCCCACCTCAGCCTTCCAAGTGCTGGGATTACAGACATGAGCCAACCTGCCCGGCCTCTTCTCTCTTCTTAAGAACACTACTCCTATGGGATTAGGGCCCCACTCTTATGGCCTCATTTAACCTTAATTACCTCTGTAATCTCCAATTACAGTCACATTGGGGGTTAGGGCTTCAACACAGAATTTGGTGAGGCACATAATTCAGTCTATAAATGTCAGTGGTTCACAAACTTTAGTGTGCATCAGGATTATGTGGAAGACTTGTTAAAACACAGATTGCTGGGTTTTGTTTGTTTGTTGTTTTGTTTTGTTTTTTGACAGAGTCTTTTTCTGTTGCCCAGGCTGGAGTGCAGTGGCATGATCTCAGCTCACTGCAACTTCCACCTCCCAGGTTCAAGTGATTCTCTTGCCTCAGTCTATCGAGTAGCTGAAACTACAGGTGCGTGCCACCATGCCCAGCTAATTTTTTGTATTTTACGTAGAGACAGGGTTTCACCATGTTAGCCAGGATGGTCTCAATCTCCTGACCTCATGATCTGACCTACCTCAGCCTCCCAAAGTGCTGGTTATTTTTTTTATAATGGGGAAGGAGAAGAATATACAAATGCATAATTCCATGTATAGATAGAAAGTTAGTTAAATCTCTTAACATTGGTCACCATTAGAGAATGGCCATAAATGACAGGGGTATATGACTCAGGTTTCTCCCACATACTGTTTCATATTTGAATATGTACCATGTTTATATATCACTTCAAAAATATAAAGTGATCTCTTCTATCTCTGTACGTATCTCTACTGAACCTTTAATAGAAACACTGACTACAGCCAATTTAGTCATTTAAGCTAGTCATACATGGTTTTTTTTGTTTGGTTTGGTTTTTTTTCCTTTTCCTAGAGACTAGGTCTGTGATTTTGGGAAATAACAGTTTGCAAATCTACTAAACTGGTGTAAAGATGGGCAGCACCATGAAAAGAGAAGAGATCAGAGTATGTAGTCATGAATTGAAACAATGAACACACACTACACCTTGTAAGTCTTTGAGTGTCTGAAACATGATAGCTTATGATCCTTTGCCTGTGACTTGGTCTCATGGGACATGGTAAGAGCACAAACTATTTGAAAACTTTGCATTCCCTTCATAGTGAGAAAATGTTGCTAAGGAAAATGGATTCATAACTCTCAGTGACTTCCTAAATGACAAGATTCACTATAAACTCAAAATCATGGAGTAAAAAACTGTGTTTTGGTTTCTCCTACTTTTTATAGCATATTGAAGTATAATTGACACACAATAACCTGCACTATTTAAAGGATACAGTTAGATAAATTTTGACATGTAGAACCAACACCACAATCAAAATAACAAACATTTAATTACCTCCCAAAGTCTCCTTGTATTCCTTTGTCATCCTTCCTTCCTGTTCCTCCCCACAGGCAACCATGTATTTGCTTTCTGTTACCATATGTTTGATTGCATTTTCTAGAGTTTTATAGAAATGATTCACACAGTATGTATAGTTTTTTGGGTCTGGCTTCTTTAACTCACTCAAGTTAAAGGAGTGTGATATTTATCCATGTGGTGTTTATGTAGAGTCCATTCCTCTTTGTTGCTGGATAGTAGTCCATCATATGGTAAATCAAAATTTGTTTGTTCATTCACCTGCTGATGGGCATTGGGTTGTTTCTGATGAACCGCCATCATTTTATTTCCTCACAACCATTTCATTTCTCCCCATGTTACAGATGAAGAAATGAAGACTCTTAGAAGCCAAGTAATGTCTAAAGTACAAAGACAGTACTTGGAACATAGAACCTTATATTATTACAATATTTGAGCTGAAAGGAACACTAGGGCATCTCTCTCTTCCTCTCTTCTTTTTCTCTCTCTCTTTGTTTCTTGCCCTCTTGTTCTTTCAACTGCTTGGTATTGAGATTTGATTTTTGATCAACAAGAATTATTAAGTATTTCTCTTTATTTAGGGTAAAGTCAGAAGGTTCTTCTTTGTCAGATAAATGCTAGTACCCTTTTATTTAAATTCATTCCTAATATTTCCTACCATAGGGAAATTAGGAAAATATTCTGGAATATCCTATCAGCCAAAGGTGGCCTTCTCTTCCACAGGACCAGAAGTGTGTTGGAGCTTACTTGTGCAGGCTCACAAGAGCTGCTTGTTATATTTTTAAAAGCTAAGCACAGTTTTACAAGTTAAATGATATAAACTTTCAATTAAATATATATTAAAAATAGTGTAGAAAACATTCTAAAAACTCATTGCTTTCTAATTATTTTACCACATTTTGCTAACACTTAGGCTTTTAAAGTTACTTTGTTTCTTCTTAATTCTACATTCAGTGATAAAACATTGAGCTCAAAATCAACCTTGGTAGGACTATTTACATGAACGAAATTGTCAAAAGACATAACTCAAAGTGGAATTTACTATTTTATTGATTGTCTAGACTTAAGAACATGATAGAGAAAATGGTAATAATTTAAAATCTGTAGTCTCTAGCTATTACATTGTGACTATCACAAAAAACAAGAATTTTTTTTAAAACCATTACACAATTTAGCAAACAAATTGCTCACATCATTGATGAATGAAGTTCTGATATGTATCTTCCTTATTTTACTTTCATCTTCTTCATTAACATAAACAAAAATACCAATCAATATTCAAAGCAAAACTACTTAGGGGGTTAAACATTTACCAGTATACCACTGCCTTTGAAATTAAACCCTATGGGGGGGAAAAAAAAAACAAAAAAACCTAGTCGACAAGACTAGTTTCTGTTTAGATCTCATAGGAAGTCAAAACCTCTAAGAAAAAAGAAAACAGTGAAATTGGAGCTGCAAATAGAAAATATTTAAAATTTGTTATAATTTAAAAACTGAAAAATACCATAAAATGGCTCAAAAAGGCATACAATAAAATTCTCTCTTAACCAGTATCCCTATGCCATGCAGTTCCCCTCCCCAGGGGCAACATCTATTACCAGTTGAGTTTTCGTTAAGAGATGGTCTATATATTGGCCTGGCAGGGTGGCTCATGCCTGTAATCCCAGCACTTTGGGAGGCAAAGGTGAGTGGATTACCAGAGGTCAGGTATTTGAGACCAGCCTGGTCAACATGGGGAAACCCCATCACTACTAAAAATACAAAAATTAGTTGGGCGTGGCGGTGCAAGCCTGTAATCCCAGCTACTCGGGAGGCTGAGGCAGAAGAATTGCTTGAACCTGGGAGGTGGAGGTTACAGTGAGTCAAGATTGTACCACGGCACTTTGGCCTGGGGGTACAGAATGAGACTCGGTCTCAAAAAAAAAAAAGGTCTACATAAAAACAAGTAATATAATCTATTCTTCTGCGACACCATTTAGTATACATACGATTCTATAAAATATTAAAATACACTATTTTATACCTTGCTCTCCCCACTTAATATATTAAAAAGCTCTATCCATATCAGTGTCATTGCTGCATAATATAATAGTGTATGGATGTAGAATCATTTGTTTACCTATTATTTAGCTACGATGCAGAGACATTGTAATGGTTTCCAACAGGACTTAATTTTAACCCGTGTATTTTACTATCCACATATCTGCTTTTACATGGTTATGATTTGTTGCATCTCTCCTCATTAAGTTATAGAAAATGAGTCAATTCATGTAAATATCAGCGCACATTTACTGAACACCTACTAGGTGACTTGCACTGTGAGGGATACAAAAATAAAATTTTAAAACATGATTGGTCTTAACACTCTTGTTGCTTAGCTTGAAATTAGGAAAATAGGAGTTTAATAATGATCCAGACAGCAGCCTAGGAACTGTCACAAGACTTCACCTTTAATTAGCTGTTGAGCTTGGACTAGTCATCTATCCTTCTGAACTTTTGTTTGCTCATCTTTAAAATGAAGACAACTATTCCTGCCTTGACCACCTCTTTGGGTTGTTTTTAGGATCAGAGTGGACCATGTTTGCAAACACTACAGGGCCACACATATCTATGAGTACATGACCTCTCCTGCCTCATCTTGTCCACACTGTGTCCAGCCTTGCTGAACTTACATGTGTCCAGACCCTCCACATGTAGACCTCTGCATGTGCAGTGTGCCTTGCCTAGAATACACAACCACAATAGCCCTCCCTTCCCAGTCATGCCAATCCCTACCCTTCTTCAGCTCCCAGATTTCCTGACCTCCCAAGTCTAGATCAGGTGCCCTTCCTATATACTTCCTGAGAGTCCCCATCAGGGCACTGTCATTACCATGTCATGGAAGGGGAAACTGTTTATGTCTTGTTCACAGTTGTAGCCTAAGCTCTCAATAAATGTTCAGGAAATGAGTAAATGAATCAATTGCCTTTAAGGAAATGGGGTAGGGGGACAACATTGAGTGCACTAGGGCCAGGAAGACCTTTATGTACATTCTCTTCTGTGGTCTTTGTAATAACTCTATGTGATAAAAATTATTATTTACATTTTATGAACTCAGGGGGTTAAGTGATGTTGGAACTCAATGCTGGCAGACCCAATAATATCACTCTGTTTGTCCATATTAAAATATCATTCTATCCCCAAATACAATGGCAAACAATGACTGATAATTACTATGGCCAGCTACAGGGCTATGTGTGTCATTCATTCAGTCCTCCCAAAAGCACAAAGTGGATGATGTCACCATTGCAGATAAAGAAATGAGAACACCCAATGGTGATGTGACTTGTTTAAAGTGCTATAAATTTTCCAAAATGAAAGATCGTTGTGAACTGGAGTGGACTGAGAAGACTCCATGACAGAAGAGAGACTGGAGTTGATACCTGAAGAAAGAGTGGTGTTTAGATTCTAGAAGCAAAGTTGTCAGAGTGACTTCTAGTTGGGGCAGAGAAAAGGGCATGAGTATTTGAGAAATAGTGGGAAGGCCAGGTGACAAGAAAGAAGGATCATGTCTGGGAGTTAAGGAAACATAATGCAGAGATGGATTGATTTATATTATGAAAAGCCTAGAAAAAGTGTATCTCAGAAGTTGTATTTAAGGGAAATAGGAATAATTTTACAGAAATGACATGGTGAAGGGTGTATTTGATTTTTTCTTTCCTTTAAAATAGGAATTATATGTGATTTATCTAATTGTCTTGAGGATTTAGCTTTAGCTAAAATGTTTGTTTTTTTTCCTTGATAGGAATTATAACCCATCTTATCCCAGAGTTTCCACTTCTCAGAGACAGAAACCATGAGAAATGGAAAATACTAAGAACCCTTGAACTCTGCTATTCAGGGTGGAGCAGGACATACCATTCCATTCAGTGAAAGACCTTCTGACTTTTTGTAGTTGAGAAAACATTGGAGTCTTATGTGATTTGTGTGGCAAGACCTTTGAAGTCAAATGGCTACTGAGCAAAATTGTGAATTTCCCCTTCTCCTCCTCAATCACTTTCAAACTAAGCTCAAAACCATCAGCAAATATCAAGTTTTCATGACTTTTTCCCCCTTATATTTGGCCCTCGTGCTCTTTCTTTTTGGCCAAAGTTTTCAAAGCAGGATTTTGGGGGGACTCTTGCCTGTTTTTCACTGGACTTCTTCCTCCTGTTCTCCTTGCCTTCCACAGAAGCACCCGCACACAAAGGGCAGACCTGTCCAACACCTGCTCTTCAACTGATGAGGCGCTCAGGGTTGTGTGACCTGCACAAACTGTAGATTGAGAATCAAGCCTTGGGGAGCATGAGATGAGTATTTCACCACCTCTTCTCATAATAGAGCTGTGCACCAAGGAACGCTTTAGTTGGCAAATGTTTTAAATGCAGAAGACTTCAGCAGGTAGAAGCTGATCATTTGCACTCCTGAGGCTTAACTTCTTTTGAAGGGCTCCCAGCTGGCTTAGGCACAAAGAAATTTCAGGCCCTGTGACTTAGACTTGTTTTTACAAAGTGACACTGCCCTAACTAAGGTGACTATATAATTTCTCATACCATGACACTTCTAAAAATAAAAGAGATTGTTAAAAATAATTAAAATTATATAGTTTTAAAAATATTTGTTGAATGAAAAATTACTTTCATTATTATTGAACTTATAAGATACAATAGTTCTATTCAAAAACTGTTTTTAAAAATAAAATTGCTTCCGAAAATAAAAATAACGTATTCATATTTACTAAGGCGAAATTTAAAAAGACTTCTTCATATTGATTTTTTGAAAATAAGTAACACAAGAATAGTCATTCTTGGTAAACAGTAACATACTTCACTGTATTTCCTATATATACCCTGTCTCTAATACCATATCACAGTGTATTTTTTTTCTGAAGACTGTATATCTGCTTTTTCAATAAGGTATTTTTAAAAATTTTTCACAAACATCTGAAATTGCCTTCAAAGTTCTGTCTTATAATTAATTAATTTGAAACCCTTAGTACCTTTTTTCCTGTAGTTGTATATCAAATTTTTGAAACTTACAGTGGGGAACAGTGGTTTACTCCTGTAATCCAAGCCCTTTGGGAGGCTGAGGCAGGAGGATCACTTGAGGTCAGGAGTTCAAGACCAGCCTGGCCAACATGGTGAAACCCTGGCTCTACTAAAAATGCAAAAAAAATTAACCTGGTATGGTGGCGGGTGCCTGTGATCCCAGCTATTTGGGAGTCTGTGGCAGAGGATGGTGCCATTGCACTCCAGCCTGGGTGGGTGACAGAGTGAGACTCCATCTCAAAAAATAAAAATTAAAAAATTAAATTATAAGGTCTACATAATACTTGGCAAGTCCAGAGAAAATTATTATTATTATTATTATTTTCTCTCTCTTTTTTTTTTTTTTTTTTTTTTTTAAGACGGGGTTTCACCATGTTGGTCAGGCTGGTCTTGAACTCCTGACTTCAGGTGATACGCCCGCCTTGGCCTCCAAAGTGCTTGGATTACAGGCGTGAGCCACCACGCCTGGTCCATGTCCAGAGAAAATTATAAGCAGAAGAGTTTTAACCCTAATTTTATCTTATTTTTGTATTGAAATACATATAAATACTTAATCCAAATGTTTTTATAAGTACTACTTCTTTTTGCCACTTTTGTCTATCAGTTTGGTACCTTTGACAAACATTTTTTAAAAGGCAAAAATTATTTAAAAGTTGTCTATAATATGATTCTTTGAGTGGTTGAACAAATATAGATACTGCAAAAATACAGGTCTTTTTCCATTTCATTTTATTCTGGTATAGAATACAAACTTATGCAACTAAAAATGGAGGTAGCAAACATTTTTTATGTAAGTTAAAATAGCCCAGAGCACAATCATGAAGCTTTAAAATTAAATTTTATAAACCATTTAAACTGTCATTGGTTATTTTGTTCAGTTTCTCCCATGCTTTCATATGGATTAATTTTAATATCTTCTTGTTTACAAGCTTTGTTTTCAGTAATTGCAGTTTGCCAAAATTTAAAAGCTAAAGTTTTGGGGTGCTCTACTCATTGGATACCTTGATTAAATATTTCCACCTGATTTTGAATAAAATGCAACCAAAATTTAAAGGACACATTTACCAAAAAATGTCAGTGCCTATATAGGATACTTATGTTGTGTTACAAATTTGTTCTTCGAAGACTCAAATGTTTCTAAAATCTAATTAATGATGACCAATAAAGAATGGATTTGCATGTTGCTATACCCAAGTATACTATTTTTTCAATATCATTATCACCATGAAAATTATGTAGTTCAGTTATATTATCTATGTATATGTACAAATATTTGTGAGTTTTGGCAATACAGTTTCTATGTCAATTGGTATAATATCATAGCTTGTTTAACCCAACTTTGAATCATATGCATGGCAATCAATTCCAAGTACATTTTTGCTCTAGGTTTTAATTTAGTAAGAGTATTATTTTTTCCACAATGTTGTACATCACCAGAATTTGTACGCATATTATGGATCCAAAAACAAATCATTCTATCCTCAGTGCTGAACTCTGTAACCGAATTTACAATAGCATTCACAATAATTTCAGATGTTCCACTCTCAACAAAAGAAAATCCCAAACGTTTTACTTTGACTCAGTGAATTGGATGAGAGCCTTCAACTGTCATTAGAGTTAACCAGATTTCAGATGACATTGATATAAAATTGAGGCCATTTAGTTGTTTGGCAAGTTCTGCTTATGCTAGTTATCCACTATCATTATCTGTTATCATTTTACAAGTGGATGTACGGGGAAACAGGATTTAAAAAGAACAAAATTAAAATAAGGGATCATTTAACCTAAATGAAAAGTTATGCTTCGAAAGAGGTTGTATAAATGCACCTTCTGAAGCTGCACCTCTCAACTGTTGTCGTATTCAATCAAATCTTCTTAAATTTACCATTAACTTTTGAATTAGACCCTGATGATTTTTCAGCAGATTTGTATTTCCTTGTTTTCAGATGGTCAGTGATATCACAATGGGTCCCATGGCAGATGGCAAATGTCTACATTTTGTGCAAGTTTCACTGTAATCATTTACTTTCTTGAGAAATGACAATTCTCTACTTAAGTTTGTACTAAACTCATGTTTTCATTGTCTTGAGGTCATTGCTATTGAAAGAGTTTATTGTAAAATAAAAAAGCATTGCCAAACGACAAAAGAAATAGTCATGGGTTTACACCATCCAATAAATGGCAAAACAGTTGTAGCATTCAGACTACACAGTAAGTTCTATGGCAGGACTGCTCGTCTCCTGCCTTCTGTACATATCGTATATATACCTAACCCATAATATCCCATGTTTTCCACTAACTTAGTGACTTGCTGACTTTGTGCATTTATAGAGAGTGGCACAAGCTGATAGACTGGGAGGGCCAGCAGCATAGACTATTTCTTTTCCCACCACCTGAGAGTTATCTGTCTCTAGCTGCTCATGGCTGAGTACAAACACACCTTGTTTTGTTGTGCTTTACTTTATTGAGCTGCATATTATTATGTTTTTTACAAATTGAAGGTTTGTGGCAACCCTGCATTGGTCTCTTGGTACCATTTTTCCAACAGCATGGGCTCATATTGTGTCTCTGTCACATTTTAGTAATTCTAACTTTTTCCTTATTACTAATATTTCAGACTTGTTCCTTATTATTATATCTGTCATGGTGATCTGTGACCAGTGATCTTTGGTGTTACTATTATAATTGTTTTGAAGTGCCACAAACTATGCCCATGTAAGACATTGAACTTAATTAATACATGCAATGTGTGTTCTGGCAGCTCTACCAACCAGCCTTTCCCCATCTCTCTCCCTCTCCTTGGGCCACTCTATTTTCTGATATACAACAATATTGAAATTGGGCCAATATTGAAATTATAAGGCCAATAACCTTACAATGGCTTCTATGTATTCGAGTGAAAGGAAGAGTCGCACATCTCACTTTAAATCAAAAGATAGAAATTATTAAGCTTAGTGAGGAAGGCATATGGAGAGCCAAGACAGGCCAGAAGCTAGGACTCTTGAGCCAAAAACTTAGCCACATTGTGAAGGTATAGGAAAAGTTCTTGAAGGAAATTACTTCCAGTGAACACATGAATGATAGGAAAGTGAAACAGCATTGCTGTATGAAACATATCTTGCTGATATGGAGAAAGTTCGAGTGGTATGGATAGAAGATCAAACCAGCCACAACATACCCTTAAGCTGAAGCTTAGTCAAGAGCAAAGCCCCAGTGCTCTTCAATTCTATGAAGGCTGAAAGAGGTGATGAAGCTACATGAGAAAAGTTTGAAGCTAGCAGAGATTGGTTCATGAGGTTTAAGGAGAGAAATGGTCTCTCCATAACATAAAAGTACAGGGTGAAACAGCAAGTGCTGATGTAGAAGCTGCAGTCAGTTATCCAGAAGATCTAGCTATGATCATTGATGAAGGTGGCTACACTGAACAACAGATTTTCAATGTAGGTAAAACAACCTTCCATTGGAAGAAGATATGTTCTAAGTCCTTCATAGCTAGAGAGGCAGAGAAGTCTAAGCCCAGCTTCAAAGCTTCAAAGGACAGGTTGACTCTCTTTTTACGTGCTGCTGCAATTGGTGACTTTTAAGTTGAAGCCAATTCTCATTTATCATCTGAAAGTATAATATATATTCTGCAACATACAGATCAAGTAGTAATTTTTTGACTTTCAAGTCTTATTATATAAAAAATACATTTCTTCTACTTCTATTTTTCCTTAGCATATGGTTAAGTTAAAAAAACACATTTCATAAACTGCCGTATAGAGTGATTCCCCTGATGGATCTGGGCAATGGAAATTGAAAACCTTCTGGAAAAGATTCATTATTCTAGATGCCATCAAGAAAATTTGTGATCCATGGGAGGAAGTCAAAATATCAACATTAACAGGAGTTTGGAAGAAGTTGATTCCAACCTTTGTGGATGACTTTCAGGGGTTCAAGACTTCAGGCAAGAAGTAACTGCAGAGGTGGTGGAAATAGCCAGAAAACTAGAACTAGAAGTGGAGCCTGAAGATGAGGCTAAGCTGCTGCAAACTCATGATCAAGCTTGAACATACGAGGAGTTGCTTCTTAAGGATAGGAAGACCCTCCACCAGCAAAAGGATTATAACTTGATGAAGTTAAATGATTGTTAGCACCTTTTTTTTTTAAGTGATAAACTATTTTATTTTTTGAGACAGGGTCTCGTTCTGTCATCCAGGCTGGAATGCAGTGGCATGATCATGGCTCACTGTTGCTTGACCTCCTGGGCCCAGAAATCCTCCCATCTTGGCCTGTAGCTGAGACTACAGGAATACATCACCATGCCTGGCAAATAATTTTTTGAAGTTTTTGTAGAGACAGGGTCTCACTATGTTGCCCAGGCTGGTCTTGAACTCCTGGGCTCAAGTGATCCCCCCAATTTAGCCTCCCAAGTAGCTGGTGCATGCCACCATGCCTGACATATAACATAACTTTAATATATACTAGGAAACCAAAAAACTCATGTGACTTACTTATCACAATATTCACTTCATTGCAGTGGTCTGGAACTGAACCTGCAATATCTCCAAGGAACGCCTGCCAACTTCGTTTTATCAGTGACAGTCCTGTATGGTTCTTCTGAAAAGAAAATAGTAACTACATTGCTTCTGGAAAGAGTTGAGAAAAGAGAAATGGGTTATTGTCAGTGTCTGTCAGATTTTACCATATGTTAAAGTGAAAAGTCAATGTCAACGTTACACTTACGTCTCACACACTATTGCATAACACCATGAAAGGAGAGAAACTGGAAGTATAAAGTAGCTGTCTACCCGACCCATTCTGGCTTGTTTTAATCCAACTACTAACAAGCACACTCCATTAAAAAGTGATGTACTTGGGACAAATGGTATATACCAAGAGGATGCTGGAAATACAGGTGTAAGCTGGGACTCTTCTAGGAAAACTGAGATATCTGATCAGCCTAGCCCCAACCCACTTTGACTGGTTGAATTTAGCTACAATTTAGCTGTCAGTCTCCCGAGTTGGCATTAAAAAAAACTCTTATGTCTTTATTCTTAAAATAAAACCATTCGTTGATTTTGAATTTGTTTAACTTCTTGAGTAGGACCTCTAGGAAAGCATTATTACAAACGTGATGATTGACTTCGCATTCTGAAAAAAATCCCAGGTTCCTACTCAGCCCACAAGGCCTTATTTAACAGGGTCCCAACCATCTCTTCAGCCTTATCTTGTCCCACTCCTACATCACCACACTCTGTCATGTTGTCTTCTTTCAGTTCTTCAGATATGCCAGGTCTGATCTATCTTCAAAGGCCTGGGAGGCTGCTCCCTCTACTTGGAATGCCCCTTCTCCCGCACTCCCAAGCTTGGATATTTTTCTTCTTGGAGATGGATCTCAGGTCAAACTTCATCTCCTTTAAGAGTTCCTCCCTGGGTGCCTACCTAGAGGACATCTTGCTTCCTTTTTCTCAATCTCAGCCCATGTTTATTTTCTTCATAGCACTTACTGATAGTCATTGCAATTCTATTATTAATGTGTTGGCTTATTTATTTTACTGATAGCCCCCAGCATGAGAATGTAAGATTCATGACAGAAGGGCTTTTTCTGCTCTTTTTACCTTCATATCCCAAGAGTTGGGAAGGGTATCTGGCACCAACCACCAAATAAATATTTACTGAATGAATGAATAGCATATATTAACATTATGTTTAAGGTACAAGACATATATCAAAAGATTTTCAAACAGTTGGGTCAAATTTAGTATATATGAAAATGTTGATTGTAACAACAAGTTTTCTAAAAATAAGTGTTATTTTCATAAGGATTTTAATCACACATTTAGCCAGTTAGCTCCCAGGGGCACTACTCTGCTGGCTATGGAAGCACTTCGCAGAGCCTTCAAGTCTGCAAACCACAGGGCAGGGTCTGAGCTGCTCAAGTTCCACTTTTTGAGACGGTACAGTAGACAGCAGCATCCTCCCAAGCCCCTTGAGTGCAGACATTATGGGAAACTGTGAATTTAAGCCTATAAAGTTCCTTTCAGCTTTGTACCTTTAGAAGCCTGACCTTGTATGGAATTGTGGTTTTTGAACAGATGGTGGAAATGACTATGTTAGTTGCAAGAGTCTGTTGTTTTCAGAAGCTATCAAACCACCGATAACTTTATTTACATTATTTGATAAACATGCTCCATCTTCTCTCTCTGTTTCTGCTCTGCAAATGTTCTGGTTCCTGGACAAGTTTGCTCAAACCTTATGATACTTTCTGTAAAATAAAATGAGCACGTCCTTGTGTCTTGACATTTAAAAGATAATTCCACTGTTTCCAATTACTGTCATAATCATGAGTGAATTATTAGTGAAATATTTTTAATGTACAATTTTTTTTCAGTTACTCAGTATTAACAAAAGTCTTCTTCTTCTTCTTTTTTTTTTTTTTTGTCTTTTTGTTTTTTTCCTTTTTGTGGAGAATGGGGTCTCGCTATATTGCCCAGGCAGGTCTCAAACTCCTGGGCTCAAGCTATCCTCCTGCCTCTGCCTCCCTAAGAGCTAGGATTAGAGGCATGAGCCACAGCGCCTGGCCAACCAAAAGCTTCTTTATAAATAAAACACTCAATATATGATTTTGGCTAAGGGGAGTGCCTCAGTTGTGAGGAAGGAGAGGGAATTGTACTGACTTTACATGAATGAGATGAGACTATCAGAGAAAAAGCTAATACCTCAAGTCACACACAAAAACTCATAACTATAGTCTCCCAACTATAGTCTTTTGTTTTCAGCTCTCAACAATAACTCTGCATGACTAAACATCTAACATTAAGGAATTAGTTGAATAGATTATAGTATATTATGCTCTGGAGTACAATACAGCATTAAACCTCATGTAGAAGGTAAATGATGTGAAAACATGTGCTATATTAATTGAACAAAGTAGGAGATGTAAGCATATGTACAACATAATATAATTTTTATGTTTTAAAAAGCATATTTGTGTTGAGAAAAAAGGACTGGAAGGTTATGTAATACCAAGCATCCTGAGTGTGGAATACATTTGACCATTATTATCAGACTGCAAGGTAATACCAATATACCAAAATATTAACTCAGAATATTAATAATGAATTTCCCTGAGTGGTGGAAATGGGAGTGGTCCTTTCTCCCATTCTTTGTGTATCCCACCCTTCTTCCCTTTCTTCCTTCTTTCTTGTCTCTTTTCTTTCTTTTTAAACCTCTGTTCTTTAAACCTAAAATGGTCATCAATTTATTTCTTTTGTGATTAAAAAGCTTTTTAATTTTTTTCATTGAGATGAAATTAACGTACGTAAAATTAGCCATTTAAAGTGAACAATTTACTGGCATTTTGTACATTCACAGTATTTTGCAACCACCACCTCTAAGTCTAAAACATTTTCATCACCGCCAAATGAACCCCCATATCCGTTAAGCAGTTATTCCTCTTTCTCCCCTCACCTCAGTCCTGAGCAACCACAAATCTGCTTTCCATTTCTGTGCATTACCTCTTCTGGATATTTTCTGTAAATGGAATCATATGATACGTGAATTTTGTGTCTGGTGCCTTCCCCTTAGCATATTTTTGAGGTTCATCCACATTGTACTATGTATCAGTACTCCATTTCTTTTTATAGCTGAATAACAGTCCCTCATATATATCATGACTTGTTTATCCATACATCCATTGATGGACATTTGGCTTCCTTCCTTCCTTCCTTCCTTCTTTCCTTCCTCTCTTTCTTTCTTTATTTTAAATAAAAATGGGCTCTTACTGTGTTGCCAAGGTTGGTCTCAAACTCCTAGCTTTAAGCAGTTCTGCCTCAGCCTCCTGAGTGACTGGGATTACAGGATGCCAGCCACTAGGCCCAGCTTCGCATTTAAAACTTTTTAAAGTTATTCTGTAACACTGAGTTTATCAGGTAGTGAACCTCAAGATTGATGAAGAAAAGGGAGTGGGTTAGGGAAAAATCAATATCAGCAATCTTTGTCAATTTTCTTCATTTAAAAATAAAAATAAGCATGGAAAATTTTGTGGTACGAGAGGTGATATGAGCGAATTTACGTGAGCCTCCTACTCAGGTTTTCCTGTCCTCCAATTTTCTTCCCCAGAGGTGACCTCTCTAACACCTTTTTGTGTTTGCTCACAATCAAAGTACACTGGAACAATACTCATGGAAAAGTTCCCGAGACACTTGGAAATTTAAAAATTTCCTAAGTGCTAAATGGTTCAAATAGTTCAGGATGATAAATTAATTTGGGGATAATTATTTATTATTAAAATAATTTAAATAATCTAAATATGCATTGTGTTTCAATTTAGGCCTTTGTTACCCAATATTATGTCACTACATCTCAAAATACTATATTTATATATATACTGGCAATTCCATATATGCATACATATATTTTTGTGTGTATATACATATATACATATATATATATACACACATATATATAATCATTTCTCAGCCTTTTGGCTAAAATTAAGTGTAATATATGTTACCAGTTTTATAAACACACATCTATAATCCTAGAGGAACTCCTGTACCTGTGATAGACCAAAGAATTATAGATATGAGTATATGCTACCCAATACGGAAACTGCCAGTTTTGTAAGTAGTCCGAGAGAATAATATTAGCTCAGATGTAGGAAATAGTGTGTTGTGTACTAGGCTAGAGATAGATCTTCCACAGGTTTTTAAATTTTAACTTTTATGAAAAAATCAAAGGAAAAAGACAAAATCATTACTATATTGAAAAAAAAAATCGAAGCGGGAGCAGTCATCGGGTAAGCCATTCAGTCTCCAGAGGACTTGCACTCATCAGTGGGGCCCCAGCATGAGCCCACTTAGGAACAAAGTATTTTTCGACAGTTTGTTTCCATCTTCAAAGTGTTCAGTAGTTATTTTCATGTTACCCAGGGGAAGTCAGACTCTGATGGAAGTGGTTTGTGCTAATGAAATTCACAAGAGCCTTATTGACAAATCAGATAGCCAATTAACTAATTTGGAATGGAAAAAAAAAGACTGCTATTAAGGAGTCTGGAATACCCATATTTTCAGGTCAGAATTTTCTCTCACTTGTGGAAAAATCTGCCTGGGAAGTCAAATTACTATTGAAATTTTCTTGTTAAAAACTGAGTGAGCATAAAGGAAGCTGGATCAGAATAATGGGAGAAATGGCATAATAAAGAATTAACTGGGGCCGGGCGCGGTGGCTCACGCCTGTAATCCCAGCACTTTGGGAGGCCGAGGCGGGTGGATCACGAGGTCAAGAGATCGAGACCATCCTGGTCAACACGGTGAAATCCCGTCTCTACTAAAAACACAAAAAATTAGCTGGGCATGGTGGCACGTGCCTGTAATCCCAGTTACTCAGGAGGCTGAGGCAGGAGAATTGCCTGAACCCAGGAGGCGGAGGTTGCGGTGAGCCGAGATCGCGCCATTGCACTCCAGCCTGGGTAACAAGAGCGAAACTCCATCTCAAAAAAAAAAAAAAAAAAAAAAAAAGAATTAACTGAAGTTGAAATGATTTACCTAACATGTCCCTGTCTTTTTCAGAGGTTCAGACTGTATATATTTTCAGTGGAGTTTTAAAATTTTATTTTTACGTTCATTCTGGTAATAATGTTCAAGTCCCCATAGAAAAACTCACCTCTAACCAAACACTGCATGTTCTCACGCACAAATGGGAGTTGAACAATTAGAACAGATGGATACAGAGAGGTGAACAACACACACCAGAGGCTGTGGGGTCATGCGGAATGAGGAGAGAGAACTCAGAGGACAGGTCAATAGATGTAGCAAAACCACAATGGCATGCATATTCCCGTGAAACAAACCTGCACATTCTGCACATGTATCCCATTTTTGGGATAAAGAAAACTCACTCTAAATTGTATTCTAAAGGCATTTGAAACTCATGCATTTGCTAGAGCCAGCTGTTTTGGTCTGAATTTTGGTGTGGCTTAATTCTAATGTCTTTTATAGCAAAGTCCTACCAGTACAATTAAGAAAGGTTTCCTTGATAATATTTTTCTATCAGCTTTCACATTTTCTTATCTACTTCCCCTGCCAGTGACCTTTGCCTTTATGTCATTTTGATCATCATGCCACAGACTTTGGAAAGTGCTGAGATATTGCACTCTAATGCAACTGCAATGTGTTAGTTCCATTTTGCCAACACGTAGCACTGTAACACTTCATTAGCAAACAAACTGGTGATGAAAAGACAGGGTTTCTGCCTTGTGAATCCTTCACCAATTTTCCTGATTAGAAGAACTTAAAGAGGGATACTAAACAAACTGAACTTCCCACATTTTCTCTGGACAGAACTTAAGAGTTTAATATCATAGTTGAATCTATTAGCACTATTATATTTATCAAGAATTAGGTAGCATGTTCTTTCAATCTTTCTATGTTTAGCATCTATTGCAATGTCTGGTAGAGAGTAAGGGTCTGGAGACAAATCTCCTTGGATTTCTCATATTTCTACACATCTTATGAGTAAAGGCATTGACTGACTTTGTTCTGGACTATTTTTCAAGGATGTTTGTATAGCAAAGCACCTTGGAAGAGTGAGAAAGTGTCTCAAGGCATGCTTCCTGCTCAATGTAAAAGACCTGGTTTCCCTAAGCTCAGAGTTCCTCTCAAATGCTGACATTGGCTACTGCTATTGCTGTAAGTAACAAAGGCACTTGTCTCTGACCCAAGAATCTCATGACTTCTACCAGCTCCTTTGAAACTGGCAAGCTAACCTGTCAGCTTCAAAACAGGCTAAAAATCTCAGCTCCTTCAAGTTTTTAAGAGTAAGTGCTCAAAAAAAGGGAGGAGGTTGTTGAACGAGTTAATTTAAAAAATATATAGATGGCTTAACATTTTTCTGAATAGTCCACAGTTATTCAAAGAAAGAGCTCAAGAACTTCTTTGGCAAAGAGCTATTTCACAATATATTTTCATTAAAGTACCAGTGTGTGTGAGTCAGCCTGTGTTTATTTTAGATATCACTGTTGACTTTAAAATGTTGGCAGCAGTATGTTTGGACTCGGCTAAACATTGAGTTGCATGATGGGAACTGATTATTTATTTAAGCATTACCTAGTCAGGTAAGAACTGCAGACTTTGAATAGTTTCTACTTGCTTCTGGATCAGTGTCTCTAATGGATGAGGCTATGGTTTTGGTATTGAGAGCTGAAATTTTATTCTCTCTCTCTAAAAATAACACCAGATTCTTTTTAGAGTGACATTTTCATTTGGAAAACACAAAAAAAATTGACTTTGGTTTTTTTTTTTCCATGTGCTTGGGAGGTGAATTTGTTTTTCTCTCCATTTTAGAATGCCTGACAAACCTGAACCAGGAAACCCTTTACCAACAGGAAGTGACCCAGTCCTTCTGCATGGCAGGTGGCCATGCTGCCACCTGCTCCCCCCATTAGTCATGACTCCAAGAGTCTGGACAGAGGGTTGATGACAGGCAACTGGAGGTCTGGAGAGAAAAACCTCTCTTCAAAGGTAAACAAGTGATTTCAGGTCAATTACCTTTCATAATTATCTTATAAACAGTATGACATATCAGGAGAAAAAAGTACTAGGATTGGAGACATAGGTTTACTTCTAGTCTTGCTGCTTTTTCTGGATTCTGGGAAAGTCATCTGAACTCTCTGAGTCTTAGTTTTTCCAGTCATAAAATAATAATAACAATGAAGTAGTAAAAACACCTTCTCTACCTGTATCATCATATTGTTTTCAGCATCAAACAAAACAGCTCAATTCTGGTTAGCAAATGTAACAGTCATATAGCCCTTTCTCAACATTTTGGTTACAAATTTAGAAGGGCTTTGAAGACCATTTGAAAGTTTATATAAATGGAAGTATTATTAGTAAGGAGTATACCCAGCATGTTCCTTTTAAGTTCTTGCATCACTTTTTTCACTGAACAAATGCCTCTCTAAGGATTAAGCAAATGTGCCCTTGAGTGTTATGCATACATGATTGAATTTTTATTTTTTACTTTTCCTTTTATTTTTAGTTGACATGTAATAATAGTACATACTATGGGACACAGTGGTGTTTTGATACCCATGTATAGAATGGATAATGATCAAATGAGGGTAATTAGCACATTCATCACCTCAAACATGTATCATTTCTTTGTGTTGTGAACACTCAAAATCCTCTCTTTTAGTCTTTTAAAAATATACAATAAATTATTGTTAACCATCTTCCCCCCACAGTGCTGTAGAGCACCAGAACTCCTTCCATCTAGCTGTAATTTTGTATCTGTTAACCAGCCTCCCCCCAACCTCCCCAGCCCCCTACCATTCCCAGCCTGTAATACTCAAAATGCTACTCTCTACTTCTATTAGCACAGACTTTTTTAGCCCCCACATATGAGCGAGAACATGTAGTCTTATCTTACTGTGCCTGGGTTATTTTGCTTAATGTCTTCCTGGCTCATCCATGTTGCTGTGAATGACAGAATTTCATTCTTTTTTACGGTCCAGTAGTATTCCATTGTATATGTCACATTTTCTTTCTATTCTTCTGTTGATGGATATTTTGGTTGATTCCATACATTGGTTATTGGGAACAGTGCCACAATAAACATGGGAATGCAGATATCCCTTTGATATACTGACTTCTTTCCCTTGGATAACTACCTAATAGTAGAATTGCTGGATCATATGGTAGCTCTATTTTTAGCTTTTTGAGACACCTCTGCACTGTTTTCCACAATGAGTTTACTAATTCACATTCCCACCAACAGTGTATAAGGATTCCCCCCCTTCTGCATCCTTTCCAGCATTTTTTTTTTTTTTTTTTTTTTTTTGAGATGGAGTCTGGCTTTGCCTCCCAGGCTAGAGTGCAGTGGCCCGATCTTGGCTAACTGCAACCTCCGTCTCCAGGGTTCAAGCAATTCTCCTGCCCAGCCTCCTGAGTAGCTGGGATTACAGGTGACCACCATGGCACCCAGCTAATTTTTGTGTTTTTAGTAGAGACGGGGTTTCACCATATTGGCCAGGCTGGTCTCGAACTCCTGACTTTGTGATCTGCCTGCCTCGGCCCCCCAAAGTGCTGGGATTGCAGGCATGAGCCACTGCGCCCAGTCTGCTTTTGTTATTTTTTGTTGTTTTCACAATAACCATCCTAAATGGAATGAGGTGATATTTTACTGTGGTTTTGATTTGCATTTCTCTGATGATTATGTTGAGAATTAAAAATATATATATTTGTGGTCATTTGTCTGTTTTTTGAGATATTAATATCTCTATTTGGATCCTTTGCCCACATAATTGCAATTGATTGACATCTGCAAAGCTATTTCTAACATCCTCTCATAACTGTGGGTGGATGGATGGATGAACACTTTGGTAGCTAAAGCAAACATGGATTTTTGTTGTTCTTCTTGGGGCTGGTGGGGCAGAGGACTTCTATATAGTCATGAAGTAGCAGGGAAAGAAGCTCTGAGATCCTCCAGTGTGTAGGGAATATTCTCTGCTCTTTTCACCCTCAGTACCAATCTCTAACCTGAGCACTTCTTCCTTAATGTGCTGTCATTAGCTTTGCCCTTCTCTTATCCCACAGTCTTGTACCATAGTGAGAAAAAGACTGCACAGCTCTTCGTAGCTTACAAATCATTTTCATACTTATCATCATGTTTACACATCACTATGACACTGCTAAGTAGGCATAATTGTACCTGTTTTATGGCGAATAAGCTGAGGATTGAAGTTAAGGGACATACTGAGGTCATGCAGGAGATGAGGCTAGGACTCAAGGGTCCTCTGTCAAGCTCATGGTTGTTTCATTTTTCTGGGCTGCCTCTGGGTTAAAACTTTTTAAAAAGTAAATTCTGAAATAGTTACAAGGGATTAGGGAAGGAGTGCAGAATGAGTTTTCAGTGAAGCATCTTAGAGGGATAACACAATTGTAAACCTCCTCATCCTTCCTATATCTTGTAATCAGGGATTAAGAAGCTCCTCACTTTCTCCTGAAGAAATTGATCTCGTTAGGGTCATCTCCATATTAACAGCAGAAATTAAGTCAAAATGTTGATCTTGGGCCCCTTAAAACAAGGGTTCTCTGGGTCCAGGGATAGAATTCAGGCAGTCCATGGACCTGGATGAAGAAAAAAATTCCTGTTTTTTATTTTCTGAGCCTCTAGCATTTCTCTCAATTATTAATTTAGACTCCAAACCATGACAATTATTAGCTGTTCCTGTAAGTATTTCACCAAGAGAAATAAAACATATTTTCCTATTACATTATAATTTTAGATATAGTAATGCACTGCATAAAAATTCCAGTTAACTGCAAACTGCATAGGCAACAGTGATCCTATAAGATTAAATATGTTTACTGTACGTTTTCTGTGTTTGGATACACAAATACCTTCTGTTGTGTGACAATTTCTTGCAGTATTTACTACAGTAACTTGCTGCAGCCTAGGAACAATAGTCTATACTATACATCCAGGTGTGTAGTCGGCTAGATCATCATAGGTTTGTGTAAATACACTTTGTGATATTTGCACAGTGACAAAATCGCTTAATGACATATTTATCAGAATGGACCCTCATCCTTCATCATCAAGCAATGCACGACTGCATCTTGAAACTATCCTTTGTACTCATCAGAACCTTAAAATATGGTAGCTACTAGACTTGTAGTTGGATCTTATCATTTAATAGGTTAAGAAACACACATGTTATTTTATCATGAAGTTTTAAGAGTCGTTTTGATAATTGTATTTCCATATAATTCTTTTTCTATTTCAATTGTCATCTTACGTATTCTATTTTATGCCTTTAAAAACATCACTCTGAGAGGGGTACAGGTATCACTCTGCTACCACATGAGTCTACAGTGCAAATAAAGGTTTGTAAAACTTGCTCTAAAATGACATGCACTGAAAATCTTAAATTGTTCCCTGGGAACAAAATATTCAAAACTTTTTTTTTTAAGGAAGAGAGATGTTGAGGCAACAATTCCTTAATCTCATCATCTCCATTTATTTATTTGTTTGACAAATAGCACATGTGCAATAAACTTTCATAGAAATCATGTCCCTTTTTATTCTTGGCAAAATTAGCTGTGTGCTGAAAACAAATTGAGTTTGCCTCATGGGACATTTCCTGAAAGGAATGACAGTTTAAGATGAGAATAAAGTGGAAGGGGAAGGAATATCTATGCGGAGGAATTAGCCAACGATAAGATCTTACCTTGAAGAAGACCTTCTGCATTGAATCTGAAAACAGCATTTGTCTTTATGGGAAAAACCATGCCCTGAACTAACTATCTGTGTCCTGTCAGCCCAGTTAATCAAATTATGCATGAAATAATTTCATAATTTTATTTTCAACTGACAAGCACTACATTATACATTCAATCTGTTCACATAAGGTAATATATTTCTTGCAGTAACATCTGTTAATATATGCTTATTCTCAGAAAATGATTATATTACAATTCTTAATCTAGGTACAGAAATGAAAGGGCAGGCATTTGACTAATATATATTGATAAATCCTATATAGCAGGAGGAGCTCAGGACTTGTCTGATAAAACTCTCTGAACAGTCTGCTCTTGTCTTCCATTTTGCTGCTAGAAATCATTTTGCTTGGTTTGCTGCTGCTTCTTACATGGATCCACATTGGTCACACACTCGAGGGGTGGAGAAATTAGTTAGATGACTGTTAAGGGCAGTTTGTAGAGCTTAGAAACTGCGTAGGAATGGGGAGAAAGAGTGTTTGCTTGCTCCCCCTGGAGCTAATATTTTTACAGGGCTAAACTCTGAGGTTCAGGAAGCAGATCATATTTTTCATGTCCCCGAGCATTTCCCTGACTAATCTATCTCCCTAGAATGCTCTTCTTGTCCCTATTTACTCTCTGCAACTTAAGATCTGCTAATGCTAAGTCTCAGTTTCTTATAAAATCTTTACCTGACTCCTCCTCTTGTTCCAGATTGGGTTATCTGCCCCCCTGTACTGCTAAAATCCCCTGTTCTCCTTCCATGGGCAAGCACTGCTTTCATGTCCTCCCACCGTACCCTTCCACCCTCTACTCAACGTCAAACTCTAGCCGCCACCATCTTGAGACTCAAATTATGCCCTTGAGTTACCAGCAAATAATAGATTCTTAAGATTTTCTGCAGAATTAATTGAATGAAAAGTGGATGAGGCCAACAAGTAAAAGAAGACAAATGAGACAGGCAACATGAAGACCGAGGGGTATGCAAAGAAGGGTAGGGAGATTAGCTGGCCCCAGCTGATCTTACCTCCAAGATGTTGGCAGAAGTGTGTGTGTGTGTACGTGTGTTTGGAGCAGTAGTAGCCCAGGGAAGGTGAACTTTAAACTTGACTGCATAGAAATACTTTCAATAAAGCAGGTATGAATGTCACTGTGCCACTTTCTGGTGTGTAAATGTGACAGAAAAAATAGTTCTGTATTTTGACTCACATGATGGTAGAAAATTCAATCTCAGTAATATCTGGGGGCTTTGGTGTTCATCCAAGGGTCTCCAAGTATTTGGAGTGCCAGAAGCTTGCAGGATTCTTGTCAGAGTCATCAGTGGCTCACCAGTGTTTGAAAGCACTGGACGGGCCGTATGCTCCAGCCAGACCAGAGATGTGCCTCATGGTGGTCCAGTCCTTGACCACACACAGGCCACAGAGACCTTCAGGATCTCAATGCCTCCTGTGAGCTTGGCATTAAGTGTTGAGCCTCTAAAGCGCATCCTGAAATAATTCCTGGCCAGCACTTACAAATGAGGGAGCCAACGCCCTTCCAGAAACCTGCCTGATTCCTGTGTACACCCCCGACTCCTAGCCCGAGGAAAATCAAATGTTTCCTTTAATTAAGTAGCTTCTGTGTCTTCAACTCTGAAGACTTAACCTCCACGCCCCTCCTTTGTGAACACAATCTGGGAAAAATTTTGTACTAGGTGTCATGAATAAGAAAAGAAGCTGGAAATACCAGTTATTCCTTCCTTAATAACTCACCTTGTTACACAGCTCTTCAGAAGCCACAGGAAATTTTATCCCTTTCCTCTCTAAATCTCACCCCCTCCACATCCACTGGCTGCCCTGCTCGGTTCTGCAGCATGGAGATGCTGGAAGCCCAGTCTTGGCAGTTGTCCCAGTTTTCTTCATCCTGTTCATGACTCCAAAGAAAACACATTTCTCATTCAAAAACAAACTGGCAGTTTCTGTTGAGGCCTCAGATATTTTCCCAGGGTCCATCATAAAAATAATAAGGTTACATTTTAATTTTAAATTATCTGTTCGTGCAGATTCTTATGGCAAGATCTTGCTATAGTTTTGTTGATCGTACAAAGAACCTTTAGTCTGCTTTCAAACAAAATATTATCCAAAAAATATAGCAGGCTTCCTTCTGCTTACCCAAATCTCAAGAAGAGTCAGCATTTGTTATAAGGCTCTAAACAAATATTTATAAACCCTGCTTAAATTTGTTTTGCAACTTGCATAATTTTGGCAATCATTACTCATGCTAGAATCAGCACTCAGGGCTTGGCATTAATGTTTTCTTCAAAATATTTTACTTTTATAGTATAAATGTACCCTGTATTGCCAAAGATGTATTGACAAGGGTGGTCCAGTGTGTCATGAGCTTTAGGAGCTCAACACTTAACACCAAGCTCACAAGAGACATTGAGATCCTGAAGGTCTGTGGGCCTGTGTGTGGTCAATACTCTTGTACTGGACAAGGGTGCTGAAACTTGGCTTCATTTTGGAAATAGTAGGAAATTTATCAGAGGAGTTTGGGGAAGAGAAACTATTTTAGTGATCTAATCCCATAATATTTATGCCCTCTTACAAATAGTAGTGATTAGGCCCCACTTGTGACCAACAAACTAAAAATTTGCCATCATTCTATGAATAGGATTTCATTTTAAAATAATTGTACTATGAAAACATAAAAAAAATTTGAAACAAAAAAACTTGTGAATCTTCACATACTTCATTGCCCATTAAGAACAGCTGTACCAATGCCTAGTTGACTTGTGACAATTTGTGATGCAGCAAAAATAGAGACACAGGGCTGGAGTGTGCTTGTTTTGCATTAGAATAGGCTTATGAGAAAATGCTAAAGCTATTGGGAAAGGCAAGAGCCAAAGAAGGTTTAGAGAGAAAGTTCTCACTGGGGGTTCAGAGTAGGAGATTGAAGGCATAGAAGCTGCAGGGCTTGTTGCAGAGAAGGCTGAGGCTCCACAGAGGAGGAGAGACTGGACTCAACCAGGTGTTGCCCTGGGGCTGTGTATGAATCTCCTGTCCAGACTCCAGTAAGGAGTTCTTAAGTGCTCACTTTTTTAAATTGAATTTTTGAATTGATTATACATTTGCAAGGTTCAAAAGTTTTGAAATACATTACGAATGCATAAAGTTCAGTCCTGTAGGGTTTATCAGGAAAAAGTCTCCATAACACTCCAGCCCCAAACCACCCAGTTCTCATCCCCAGAAGCCACCAATATTATCAATTGCCTGTGTGTCCTCCAGAGTTATTTTATACACAAGCAAGCAGACAGACATTTGTATATATTCACTCTTTCTTTCATTTTTTTTTAAAACAAGAAGTAGCCCACTACATAAATTATTTTGCACCCTGCTTTACTTTCTGCACAATATCTAGGATATTGTTTCATTTTATTAGACAGATTCTTCATTCTTTTTTTTTTTCAGCTGCAGAGTATTCCACTATAGCAAGGTACAAATGGTTTTTGGTCAGCTTCCACTTTTGGTTGCTTCTGATCATTTGCTATTATATACACGATGCTGCACATTTTTTATTTATTTTGTGTCATGAACCCCTTTGGAGTCTGGTGAAGCCTATGAATTTCTTCCTGCCATAATGTTTTTAAGTGCATTGAAAATCCTCAGGATTAAAAGAAAACCAATTATGCTGAAATATAGGTATCAAAATATTCTTTATATAAATATTTATTTAGAAATATATGTACTTATTTATTAACAAATAATAGATCTAGCAGTGGATCAAATTCCTGTCATTTTAAAGTATAGATGAGCATAAATGCTATTTCAAAATATCTGCCACAGTTGTAATGTGATGTAAAATATCTGTGATTTTATTGGTAACAAAGGCATAGACTGATGCCATCGTGGTTTCCTGTATGCTTTCATAGTTAAAGGAAATGACAAATTTCAGTTAGAGTTAAGAAACCCTGCCTTATCCATACATAATTTCTCAAACACTCAAATATATGTGTAGGGTATATTTTTAGAAGTGTTTTAAATTAGCAATTGCAAACACACTTATAATTGAATGTATATTGTCAAACTGCTAGAAATGCAGTCGTTCCTGAATAAGGGTACATTAACAAGCATTTTAATCCTTGCCAATCTGAGAAATGAAACATAATATTTTGGTGGTTTTACTTTGCACTTTCTTGTCAAAAGCAAATCTGGTATCTTTTCATATATTTAGGAACCATCTTCTTTTCTGTGTGTTCATACTCCTTGCTCGTTGTCCTATTGGTTTGTTAGCAGGTTTGCTTTGTTGCAAACGCCAGGGGACAGCAGTCACAGAGACCTGAATGTACACAGCGCCCCCTGGAGTTGACAACGGGGAGGCCCTGGTTGTTGGTCCCAAAGAAGATTTAAATTGTTGTCCATTATATTTTTCTCAGACTTCTGTTTCTTTGAACAGTCCTAACAGATTAAAACACAATCTGGAATCCTAAATGCATTAGTCTTATTTAGGTAACAATACTATCTAAGAAAAACTCTGAAGAATTCATAACAAATTGCTAACTATAGTTATCTCTGGCAGAGGATGTAGCATGGGAAGAGTGTGGGAAAAATGTTTACTTTGACTTTTTTTCAACTGTGTACTTACATATAATTTGTGTGTAATAAACAAAATAATAAATATGCATTATAAAAGTTCAGATAATACAGAAAGGCATAAAAAGGATGGTAAAGGAATCCATTTTGCCTACTTACTCTCAATATAGGAGTTTAAAAAAATTACAGGGCACTCCTCCTTGAGCTTATGTGATGGTTTTGAAATACCATTCAAAAAGTACCAGGACTTCTTAGAGAAATGACTGATTGCAGGTCTTGGGCAGGAAATGTGCAGTATGAGCCTGGCACCTCTTGTTAATACCACGAAGCAAGAAAGTTACCAATATAACTAGGGCCATGGCAAAAGGACTCATGAACTAACTTGAATAGGCTTCTACTGACCAAAGACAGAGCAACTTAAGCATCAGTAAAGATAATAACTGCAGTGGCCATGATGAAATACATTATGAATGCATAAAGTTCATACTAACATTAAACCAAATGAAAATTAATTGGTCATACTGGGTAGATGATGGGGAACTAATGAATTATTTTAAAAATTGGTAAATCCAGGCAAA
This sequence comes from Aotus nancymaae, assembly GCF_030222135.1. Lineage (NCBI taxonomy): Eukaryota > Metazoa > Chordata > Mammalia > Primates > Aotidae > Aotus > Aotus nancymaae. The sequence goes on along the minus strand of NW_026988431.1, from coordinate 42,870,748 downwards.
GAATCTATTATTTATTCTAACTTTTTAATACAAACTGAGTCTCCAGGTCATCAAATAATAGACAAAGAGAAGTTTCTTTTTTTTTTCAAATTATACTTTAAGTTCTGGGATACATGTGCAGAACGTGCAGATTTGTTACATAGGTATACACATGCCATGATGGTTTGCTGCACCCATCAACCTGTAATCTACATCAGGGATTTTTCCTAATGCTAACCCTTCCCTACCCCCCCATCTCCCAACAGTCCCCAGTGTGTGATGTTCCTTTCCCTGTGTCCATGTGTTCTCACTGTTCAATTTCCACTATGAGTGAGACCATATGGTGTTTTGTTTTCTATTCTTGTGTTAGTTTGCTGAGAACGATGGTTGCCAGCTTCATCCATGTTCCTGCAAAGGACATGAACTCATCCTTTTTTATGGCTGCATAGTATTCCATGGGGTATATGTGCCACATTTTCTTTCTTTTTTTTTTTTTAATTTATTTATTTTAGTTTAGGTGCATACTATATCTGGCATTTCTCCCCATGTTATCCCTCCCCACCCTCCCCTCCCTCCCCATCCCCCACATCCCCTCTGTGTGATGCTCCTCTCTCTGAGTCCACGTGTTCTTGTTGTTCAACACCCACCTATTAGTGAGAACATATGGTGCTTTATGTGCCACATTTTCTTTATCCAGTTTATCATTGATGGGCATTTGGGTTGGTACCAAGTCTTTGCTATTTGAACAGTGCTGCAATAAACATATGTGTACATATATCTTTACAGTAGAATGATTTATAATCCTTTGGGTATATACCCAGTAATGGCAATGCCAAATCAAATGCCATTTCTAGTTCTAGATCAAGAGGAGAAGTTTCTTTTCATAAAAAGTAATCCAGCTAATAAATTAAGGCAGAATGATAAAACACACCATAGGAATTTTATAATTCCTAATGAATGTACCTAGACATTGGCCATCCACAGCTGTGAGCTTTACCAAAAGGAAAACAACTCGGCCTTAGGTATCTCCTAATAAAAGAGCACAATCCCACATAAAAAGTTGTTTTGTCAAATATAGGAAAAAGTGAAAACAAAACAAAAACTTTGAATCTGATGAAGCCTCCAGGTCCAATGCCAACTGGCATGTTAAGAAATGCCAGAGGTTTTCAGTCTGTGGACTGTGGGAAACTCTACAGCTTTCTTCAACCAAGAAGCTGAAATGGAGAGAAAAAGAGGTAGGTGGAGGGGAACCTTCAGAAACTATCAACCAATCATGATACACAGAACTTATTTGAATTTTGATTTAAATGTACAAACTATATAAACAAAACAACTTTTATAACATTTACAAAACAACTGGAAATTTCAACACTGAAAGGATATTTGATGATGTTAAAGAACTAGTTTCACTAATTTATAATATTTTACAATGCTACGAGGATTATGTTTTTCAAAGAGTTCATTGTCTTTTAAAGATACTGAAAAACAGATGAAACAATATTATGTCTGTTATATGCTTCAAATAATGTGGGAATAGTTGTGATATCAAAGCAGATAGATTGGTCACAGATAATTGATTGAGCCAGGTGAGGGGGATCTATGGGACTTTATATTACATTATTCTAATTTTGCATATGTTAAAAAATTTTTAAGCAAACAAAATCATTAAAGATCAATTTGTCCTGAAAAAGGACACTGTATCACAAGAGGGTCTGAGAAATATCCTTTTTTGTGAGTATGTGTCAAATTTAGCAGTAGGGGCTTGAAATAATTCATTTCTGTTAGGTCCTATACACATTTGTTTTGTTTTTTTAAATCAGAATTTAAAAATTCACGTTCCTTGTGAATCAGAAATGTTCCTGTCTGCATTCCATAGGAAGAAGCAGCAATGTCGTCGGGCAGCCTAGGGTTCGGGGGTGAGTTGATGTGTTTGGAGAAGGCATGTGCTGAAGACTGGCTTCCCTGGGAAATGGATTCTGGGTGAGATGAGCTTGCAGGTGATCTCTTAGAGAGTGCCCTCAGTATCATCCCTATGAGGGGAGAGGAGTGAGGGAAGCAGGGCTGGGCAGCAGATGAACTGTGATGCAGTAGAACAGAGGCCTTGGCCAGCCCCATGGACAGCTGTGGAGCTAGGATGGTCCTTTGGAGTCTGTCAGTTGAGGCAAGGAAGCCAGGTATATAGTCCACCTCCTCAGCCATTAGAGCTCGCTTCTCCTCAGGGAGGGGAAGCTTGGATCACACAGCTTCCTCAGGTGAAGGGCAGTCCCTGAGAGAGCCTGGGCCATGGATGGCTAACACTCACAGCACACTGTCAGCAGAAGGAGGAACAAGGGCCTCAGGCCAGAAAGAGAGCTGGACTGTGTCCCATCAGGGTCCACCAAGGACAACATTCTTGTCACACCAAATTTACTTCTCACCAATCCAAGGATTATAGCTTCTAGGTGAATAACACGTAAGAATTAGTCATAAAGGGCAAGTCTTGACATCAAATTCCTGACAATACACCAAACCTATATAAAGTGATAAAAGGTTATGTATCATTCATGCTCTTTATACCTACGTGACATTGGTAGATGTCATTGGTCCCCAAGTCCCTAAAGTTCCCACAGTGGCAAAAGAGCTCTTTGAATGATTTCTAGTACTATGCTAAAAGTAAGATCTGACATTAGAATTTTTATAATTTTTTATTTTTTTGTACACAAAGTCTCATTCTGTCACCCAGGTTTAAGTGGTGCCATCACAGCTCACTGCAGCCCTGACATCCTGGGCCTAAGTAATCCTCCCACCTCAACCTCCTGAGTAGCTGGGACTACAGGTGTGTGCCACCATGCCTGACTAATGTTTTGATTTTTTGTAGACATGAGGTCTCACTGTGTTGCCCAGGCTGGTCTCGAACTCCTGGGCTAAAGAGATCCTCCTGCCTCAGCCTCCAAAGTATTAGGATTACAGGTATGAACAACCATGGCTGTCCTATTCTATCTTTTCATGTCGAAATAATTTCCAACTTCCTGCAAAGTTGCAAGAATAGTACCAGTACCCCCCATATACCCTTTACTAGATTCACACACTAACATCTTGTCATATTCACTTTTTAATTTTCTACATAACTGCCATCCAATAATCAAAATGAGGAAATTAAACATTTATAAAATGCTGTTATCTATTCCACAATCCATATTTAAATTTTACCAATTTTAAATGGACTCTTGCTGTGTTGCCAGGCTGGAGTGCAGTGGCATGATCTCGGCACACTGCAACTTTTGCCTCCTGAGTTCAAGCGATTCTTCTGCCTCAACCTCCCGAATAGCAGGGACTACGGTGCCACCACGCCTGGCTAATCTTTTTTAGTAGAGATAGTGTTTCACCATGTTGGCCAGGCTGGTCTTAAACTTCTGACCTTGTGATCCACCCATCTTGGCCTCCCAAAGTGCCGAGATTACAGGCATGAGCCACTGTGTCCAGCCACAGTAATGTCCTGAATAGCAATATTTTTCCCTCTGGTTCAGGATCCAATTCAAGAGAGTATCTTGCATTGTATTGTTACATGTTAGCCTCCTTCAACCTAGCATGTTTCCTCTGTCTTTTTTTACTTTTGTTATCTTGATATAACTGAAGATTGCAGGCATCTTTGGCAAGAATAAAATAAAAACAACTATATTAGTTTTCTGTATTGCAGCCAATCAACTTTCATGTATTTAGCAGCCTAAAACAACATGCAATTATTATCTCACAGTTCCTGTGAGTCAGGACTTTGGGCAGTTTAGCTGGGTATTCTACAAGGCTACAATTAAGGTTTTTAAGAAATCAAAACACTATAATATACAGAAAACAAAATATAAACAATACATCCAGAAAGTAAGGAAATGGCCAGAGAATAATGTCCTGTGAAAAGGACACAGGAGCCAGCTTTAAAGGGCTTTCACAGGCCAAATCTGGGACAATTTGAGGATTAGTAATGGATTATAATTCATTGAACAAAATAGGACTTCATGAGTTCATAGAGATACGAACTAAAAGTTTGATGAAAAGGCAATATTGACATTGTCTGAAAGTATCTCCGCACAAAATACTATTTACAAAGGGGGAAAAGAGTAAGTGCACTGGAGAAGTCTGGGGGACACCACTTTCATCAAATTATTCAAGTTCACATCGCTCGAAGTAGACTAAGGGGTATGGAAAACCACCTCATAGGATGCAATGAGAACACAGCATCACTGTGGCCAACTTTATTGTGTCTCCACCAAATCCCTGACTCCTAGTATTCACATCCTCATATAATCCCCTCCTCTTTGAGTGTGGGTGGGACCTGTGACTTGCCTCTAATCAATAAAATGAGGCAAACGTGATGGGATGTCACTCCTGTGATTGTGTTCCATTATGTGAGGACCTGTTTTGCTGGCAGACTCACTCTAGAGTCTTGCTCTCTGGCTGACTTTGAAAAAGCCTAAGTCCTACAAATACAAGGAAATAAAGCTTCAAAGTTAATCCTTTCCCAGTAGAGCTGGGGAGAGAGACTGACACCCCCCTCAGCCAGGAGCATGCCTCTGATATGTAAACTAACCAGACCAGATCCTTACCTCTTCTTTTGGCTGTACACACAAGAATATAGTTTGTCATTCCAAGGGCAGATACCAGGCAACTAGGGGACACCTGTATGGCTTAGAGCCTATCGAAATTATTCAGATCAGTGAATCCTGAACTGTTCAACCTGCCCTGCTTTTCCCATGGCCATGTGTCCTGGCTCTCCTCTCACTCCTGCTCCTCTGCCTCCTGGCCACCCCAGAGCTTTCCCCTGAGGCCCTCTGTGGTGTGCTGTGTCTCCTGTCTCTAGGATCTGTGAGTACAGTAAACTTCGTTTTCCTGAGCCTCTCTTTTATGTCCTCTTGTGAACTCACCTGAATGGCCATCTCATAAAAGAACACGAAACACTGGCACAAAATATTCCAGAATCATCTCATATTCTTCTTGTTTCAGCCCTGAAATCAGCCACTTCTCCAAAGTGCCTTGCTTCCTTTCATTGGAGAATCATACTCAGAAACCAGTATCTGGGTTACGTGTGTTTTACCAGTAATGGTATTAACACTCGTGGTGTTTTACCTGTAATGCTGTTAACAGTTCCCCTAGTTTGGAGGCAACATGGCGTAGTGGTTAAGAGGCTCTGGATCCAGACTGCCCGAATTGAAATCCTGGCCACTCTGGACAATCTGTGAGGCCTTGGGAAAGGCACTTAAGCTCTTACGGTTTCATCCCCTGTGTGATGGTGGTTACGATAGCACCTACCTCAGAAGGTCGCTGTGGGATGTAGTAAGATAGATGTGTGAAGCTCTTAGATTCATACCTGGCACTCAGTGATTGCTCAGTAAATATTTGTTGGATAAATGATCCTCATGTTGATCAGAAGCTCTGACTGAAGAATGAAATGAGGGGAAAACCCTGTTCCACATCTTTCAGACTATATATGAAATATTGATTTGTCAGAAGTCTTCATCCTCCTGTGAGACTATCTTCCTTTAAGACTTTAAGAATTCCCTGCGATAATCTTTTTAGTTGTCTTTAATGTATTGACAAGCTACAAGAAATCCCTGTAAAATATCACGTATGTGATCCTAGAAGAAAAAAAATGCTTTCCACTTACACTTGTTTATGTTCTTCCTTCTTCTTCATCAAAAAAGTAGTCAGAAAAGAACTCACACAAGCCTGGTGCCAAACCTGGATGTGTGTCTGTGTCCAGGACTCTGATTCCTAAAACCATCAAGTCATCATGGAAGACATCAGGACCATTGAGAAGACAGCTGGGAAATCAGAAGGGGAGGAGGTCAAGAAGGACGAAGCCCTGCAATCATTTTTATTCCCCTGGTTTTCTCAGGATGGGGAATAAGAACTGTAGAAACCTGTACCTACAAAAGAAAATCCCAGGCAATGTAGGGATTCCACATCCTGAGCTTGCTTTGATAATATCTTCTTGCCAGCTATCCCCAATTTCTGATTTAGTTTCTCTTAGGGACAGCTGTTCTGAAGGGTCTCATCAGAGAAGCTTATTTGGTTTCTATTTGGCAAGGAATAAACGCATGATAAACATTCCAGATAATGTTTATGTTTCAGATTGGTTTTTCAGTTCTTTTGCAATTCTTTCTCAAGTTTTCCTCACCTTCTAAGTCTGAAAAAGTAATTTTTCCAAATTATTGAAAAATCAGGGCCCTTTAGAATCTTATAGTCATTTGAAACAGGCCAGGCTAACGGTTTAACCTGAAAGTGGAATGGATTTCCCATTAGGGTTCCCGTAGTGAACGACTATGTTTTTGTAACCTAACACAATGAAGGGAGTTGTCACTAGATGATTCAGCTAGTTAGAATCTCAACTCCCTTTCTGGGGAGGAAATCTGAAGCATGGTGTTTGTATTAGAGGCTAGGGTCATGCTTATTTGGACTTTAGTTCTCCCGCATCAAAGCCAGTCAGAGACTATGAACAGGGAGGGGGAAGGAAGGTCAACTGTCCACCTTGGCCAGAAGCAAGCAGTGTAGCTAATCAAAATCTGTCACTTTTTTTGGGTGTCTGTCTTTCTAACACATATGCTCACTCACTCATTCTCTCTCTCTCTCTCTCTCTCACACACACACACACATTTCAACTCTCCACTGCTATAAAGCTGTTCTTGGTAAAATTCCCTAGGGCGAAATCAACTGTTAACTTGAGTATTCAGCTCGCTTAGTATCAGTGGGAAATTTGCCATATTGGACTTTGACAGCCACAAAAACCAGTCTGACTGAGAGTGGCGAGGCCATGAGGTCTAGGTGGAGTATGAACTCACCAACTTGGAATGACTACCTGGAGAATGCTCACACTGCCTCTTATTTATGCTTCGGTTCAAGTCTCTGAGAGTGCTGAAGTCATAGAAATGACCAAACAAATGTACAGCAGGAAGCTTTTTTATTCAGAACTCAACCACACAAAAAAATGCTCCTCTGTCACTACGAATCCCTGGAAAGTGGTGTCTAAAAATCAGCTGGGAGCAATCCAAACTCATTTCTTGTCCTTGTAGCATCTTCAACTTCCAACTGATGGAAGTCTCACTGGGCTGAACTTTAAATGGTATAAAAGCAGGAATGGCAAGTTCCACCCCAACATTTCTGCAAAAAAGCGAGCATATTTTATATAAGGTCAAAAGGCCATGTGAGGCAGGAGAATAGAGTCTGGAGCAGGGAACCTAAGGCTTTCCATTCCGACTTCCTAGAACTAAATTGAAAAGAAAACCCTAACTTTCCATCCCTCAGTAACAAAAGGACCAGAGGCTACTCCCTTTGACCTTTTCTGTGTGCAGATGGGAAACTGGCTGTCCACGACAAATCAGACTGATTGCTGGTACAGTCTTTGTTTGCAGCTTTGTAACTTCACTCCGGCCTCTGAATGGTTGCTGTCCACCACCAGTCAGACTGATTGTGGGTGGAGTCTTCAGTTTGCATAGAAGTATAACTTTGTACCTTCACCCTACCCTCTGGTTGCTTTTTGCAACCAATCAGATGTTTGCACAAGAGTGTGTCCATTGTAACTTCACCTCAGTCTCTGGTTGGCTGCTTTCTGCAACCAATCAGAACTGACTGTGGGCTACCATTTCATTTACATGAGGTGAGCATGAAGTGCCCAATGGGAAACTTCCAAGGGGTAATTTGACCCAAGAAGGCTCTGTATTTGGGCCCCCGAGCTGCTGCTTGGGCCCAGTTCCACACTGTGGAGTGTGCTTTCATTTTCAATAAATCCCTGCTTTCATTCTTTTGTTGTTTCATTTGGCATTTTGTACAATTCTTTGTTCAAAATGCCCAGAACCTAGACAACTTGCAGTCATGACCCTCTACCAGTGACACAGGGAGGGAAATCTTTTACAAGTTAGACCAAGGTAAAGGAAACGAAAATTGGCTTTATTATTTCTCTCCTCTACTGAATCTAGAAAATTCTTTTAAAAACTTTTATTTGCACACATCTCTCGTTTGTTGGCAGTTCTATTTTGCTACAGTAAAACTAAGTTAGTAGAACAGGAGCTGTAGCTTTAATTTTGAGACATCAGGTTAACCTTAAAATCATGAATGGAATTAAAGTAGAATCCAAGTAATTAATGTCTCAAAATTATATTATTTAGAAATGCCAAAGAAACAGTCCCTGAATCTGATCAACACCGTAGTAAAATCAACCCAGTGAAGGAAAGAGCATGGGTACGTGAGTCAGGGAACCCTGCGTAGGAGGAATCCAGGCCTGATCACTCACCAGCCTTGTGACTTTGGCTTGCCTGCTTAACCCAGATGAGCTTCAGTTTCCTCATCTATAAACAGCTTTGCACGGGGGAGATGTAAAGTTAAATTACAACATCAGAGTGACTTTCACATGCCCACTCTCCATACTGTTTAATCATCTCTCTCTTGCACCACACTCCTCTTCCCTTGAATGCACAGAAACGATACATATTACCCAGGAACCCTGAACAGTTTTTGTCATTCTCCCCAGAGGCAGCTGTGATCTGGGGAAGGAAGCCAGCAGGGAGCCACTTTTCCTAGGGAGAACCTTCTCTCCTATAAGATGGAGGGAGGAGCTGGAAGTGGCCTGCTGCTTCTCCCACCTCACAAAGAGAACCACCTGGTGAACCAGGTTCACAACGTGCAAACACATGAATTCATCAGTTCAAATTTTTTAGGGTTTGTTTTTTATTTGAATCAATGGTTTTCCTTCTCAACTGAAATGAAGCTTGCTGGACTTGTGTAGCCTCATGTATAAAACTAGAAAGTTAGGCCCCCTACATCAGTGGACTTCAACTCTGCTTGGGCACTAGAGTCATTTGGGGGACTTGCTTAAAAGGTAGATTCCTGGCCCCACCCACAGACATTCTGCTTCCCTTGGGATGAATCAGGATGTGTTGCTTTAGAAAACCATAGGCCATTTTCTGTTGAAAGTCAAATGATCTTGAAAGTCCCCCACGTCTCACATGCCAGGCTCTAATTATTAAACACAAGGAAATGATACTCAAATAAGAACACGAGGGTCCATTCTCCTTCAAGTATTTGTGCACTAGTTGTTCTAGATGCCCTGGATGCCTTCAGCTCACCCATCCAATAGGAAGTCAGACTCCCCCTTCTGGGCAGCTAGCCTTCAGGAAGGGAGATCCAGAGCCACATCTTGAGCATAGGGCAGGCACCCCAGGAGGTGTCTTTTCTGAGAATGGCAACTGAGGCCTGGAAGAGTTCTTGACTTGACGAGCCATCAGCTGAGTAATGTTGAACTAAAATTACCAGAGAGAGATGGGGAATCGGTGATTAATTCTGGTTTAATTGGGCCTACAGAGCTTACTTTTTATCCCAAGAATAACTTGAGCTACAGCCTAAAGTGAGTAGAAAGCCAGGAAGCTGTGTGTAAGGTGGTTTTACACTGCTCCCTGCCTCTCTGCGTCTCTTTACTGTCGTTGTCTGCTCTGATTATAGTTTCAAATAAAAGACAGCAACTGGCTTCCCTGCCTGGTCCCACACTCACCTTTTCCTGAGAACAACTTCTCTTCCATGTACCTGGTTGCAGGGATGGCTCCCAGCAACCCTGTTTATGCAGCCCCATCGGTATGTACACCTGGCCTGGTCTTGTCCAATGCATGTCCCTTCCCTCACAATCTGGACTTGGGATGAATCTCCTGAACTGAGAAAGCCATAAACTTCAGAATTGTCAGTAGCCATATTTTTTTGTGTGAACTGACAAGCAGAGAAACAAGACTGCACTAAGAAGAATAAAGTATATGGATAGAAAGAGTCAAAAATGCAAAATGTGGAGCAGGACATTCCGAATTTCCTGGAGAGCTTTGCTCCCCTTGTCCGTGAGTTCCATCATCCTATCTGCATCTCCAACTTTGAAGTTCATAATTAGTGCCCCATTGTTTTAGGTAACTCAGCTGGCTTCTGCTACTATAATCAAAATGCTCTAATGAACATGGTTACTATATAGGAATCATCACATTTATCATGTTCAAATGAGTAAGAAACTAGTGCCTTCCCAACAAGGAAGGGGAAATACATGTGGAAAAATACAACAGGGGTGCAGGAGACCTGAGTTCAAATCTTCCTCTTAGAATCCCACAACCACATAGAATCATAGACTGTTTATGCTAGTTCTAAAAGGTAACCCAATTCCACTGCCAACTAGCTAGGTGATCTTGGGAAGAGTTTTTAACCCCTGTAGGATTAACTACAAAATAGCCATAATGATTCCATGAAGGTGTGAGAGCTAAACCACTTACTCTGTTGAGGCATCTTTCAGCATGAACATCCATGCTTATATGGCACTTGATATAAGCAAAAGGAGTTTCCTCTGGAGTTATTCTTGAAGCCACATTTTATGCCTGCAAAGGTTGAAAGAGCTAACCCTAAGAAGCATATACCAGCTGCTTACGGTAATGATAGGTAAAATTGAACATTTTCTAATTTAATGATAGCAAATGTCAATTTTCCCTAACTTTTCATAGGATGTTTTGACTTTGCTTAAACACAAGTAATCTTAGAACTGAACATATTCAACTTTCCTATTCATATGAACAAAATTATTTGGCAAACATTAATTGAGAGCCAACTAAATGCCTGACACTATGCTAGCTGCTGTGCCCTCAAAGAGGAAGATAGAAGGTCCCTGCTCTCTGATACTTCAGTGGAGATGGGGAGGCTAAGGAGGATATGCACTTGTGCATCGTGGTGTGATTGGGGCTGCCATGCAGGTTCGGTGTGTTTAAGAGCAAAGCGGGAGTCATGAGCAGGATGAGGAGAGAGTGGAGGGGGAAGCAGGCAGGGGCATGATGAAAGGTATCGTGAAGTAAAAGTTCAGTCAGGTAACAAGGCAGGGATAGGGTAGGCTGGGCAGGAATGGCAGCCCTTTCTGGCAGCATATCCAAAACACGGGGCTGAGAACCAGCAGCTTGTGCTCTGGAACCTGCAGTTTTGTGATACAGTAAAAACCGCTGCTTCCAAGGGTATCATGGATTGAGGTTGATTCCAGAAGGGATGATGAAGCTAGAAATGAGTTTTACTATCACTGGGGGAAGTTCAGTATTTTAAAATTTGTTGGGAAAGATAATAAAGGAATCCAACATATACTGGAGTGATAGAATCCCAGAAGAGTAGATATAATGAATCACAGATACATTAGAGACATCTCCTCTGAGAGAGTGGGCTGATAAAAATAGTAAATAATAAAGTAACACATATTGAGTGATTGCTAACGCCAGCTGCTTCAAGCTTTACACACATTGACTCACTTCTGCATATCACAACCCTATGAGGCGGATTCTATTATTTGTCTCTCAGTAAGGTCCTCTCCTTCTCCCACCTATTCCCCTTTTCTGCTCTTATCACCATCTAACACCCTCTGTATTTTACTTACTATTATTTTTATTTGCCTCTCTCTTTCTGATAGAGTGGGTACTCCTAAAAGGCAGGAATGTTGTTTGTGTTGCTTACTGCTATATCCCCAGCAGTTAGAACACATAGTAGGAACCAATAGATGTTGGTGAATGAATGAATTATAGAAATAGAGTTACCTGGTACACAATGGTTAATAACTTGCCCCAGATCAAACACAACCAGGCAGTGGGAGGGCCTGGGAGCAATGGTGTGAGTGGCTGAGATATTTTTGGGCTCACAGAGAGGCATCATGAAATTGAGGGTGGGGAGACTGGACCATCAACCTGGTTAAAAAGAGGCTTAAAAACTCACAGATTCACTTATTTATTCATTTAACTATTCAATGTGATTTACTGAGCACCTATTATGCACCAGACATGCTCCAGGCACTGGGGAAACAATAGTGGACAAGGCAAATGGTGTCCTCTCAGTGGGGAGGGGAAGGGAGATGACAACAGCAAAGGAAGCAAGCAAATACACAGAATAGCTTCAGACGCTGATAAATTCTGTGATGATAATACAGCAGGGTAACGCGATGGAGCACAGCTGGAGAGGGGAGGAATGTCTTCACTAGATAGGTCATCAGAGAGAACGTCCTTGACAAAGTTACATATGAGCAGCATCCTGCAGCATGTATATTTCTTTTTTTTCTGGGGAGAGGGTTTTATTATAAGATTTTCAAAAAATTTTTTATTTTTTAATTTTTAAGATTCTCAAAAACTTGCTAAGAACAACTGATCTAGTCCTGCTTTTTGTCTTATAGATTAGGAAACAGTCCTGGAATGTAAGTGACCAGACTGAGTCCACACAGCTGGAATATAGCAGAGTTGAGGGTCTTACTCCAGGCTTTCTCTTTCCAGGACCCTCAGTCTTCTCCATGCCCTACTGATCTGGGGATGGGGGAAAGAAGACAAAAGGAGATTTAAACACTTGGGGGCAAAGTCGTTGTATTAGTCCATTTTCACACTGCTATAAAGAACTGCCTGAGACTGGGTAATTTATTAAGGAAAGAGGTTTAATTGACTCACAGTTCTGCACGGCTGGGGAGGGCTTGGGAAACTTACAGTCAAAGTAGGAGGTGAAGGAGAAGCAAGACACCTTCTTCACAAGGCAGCAGGAATGAGACGTGTCAAGAGAAAGGGAAGAGCTCCTTATAGAACTGTCAGATCTCGTGAGAACTCACTCACTATCACAAAACAGCACGGGAGAAACTGCCTCCACGTTTCAGTTCCCTCCACCTGGTCTCTCTCTTGACATGTGGGGAATATGGGATTATAGTTCAAGATGAGATGTGGGTGGGGACACAAAGCCTGACCCTATCAGTTAAGAATCACTTTCCCCCATTTTGGCCCCAGGTGGGATAGATCAGCAGAGAGGAGGATTGCAATGATTACGTTTCAACAAAGGACTCGATCATTCACCCATAGTGCCCAGGCTGTCACCAGTGCAATCCTGTCTCCAAGCCGTCAGGCCGAGCACACGTTTCCCTGTTGTTGAACGCAGTGACACTCTTATGAGGATTTACCTGCCTCCACCTGAGCAGGTGGGTGCTTCCAGGCTTCTCGACTCCGTTGATTTATTTCCTCAGGCCCTCCTGGATCCTGGCCTCACCCCTGTTAGTGTGCTGAGGCCACACTTCATGGGCCCTCCTCCTGTCCCATGCCACGTCACTAACCACAAGCTGGTCTCCACAAATTTGGTATGTGTCCCACCCTCTAGTTTCGGGCCAAATCCTTCAGACTCTAGATTTGCCAGCCTCACTCACCTTCTTCTTCTAAACTAATCCCTCCCTACCTTGGCCCTTTTCTATTTTCTGTACTCTCTATCCTGTCCTGGTGACAAGGCCCTCCAGTCCCGGCCCCACCCAGCCACCCTGTCCACCTCCCACCGCCATCCACTGGCTGGTGCAATCTGCTGTTCAAGGCTGAAATTTATTCAGTGTGCAGCCCCTCCTTCTGCAAGGTAACCACATAGAAAGTTAGTCTAACACTCTTTCTCTGCCTTTGTGTGGGGAGTCTGTGTAAGCTGGTCTCAGGATCTGGCTGGGTAAACCGTCTGTTTACCTCTATGTGGGTTCTTACATTCCTAGTCAGTTCAGTTTCTCTGAACCTCGTTTCTCCACTCTGCTTGCCAAATCCCTTTCTGTTGTTTTATTCTCCCCTCCCTCCCTCCCTCCCTTCCTACATTCCTTCCTTCTTTCCTTCCTTCCTTCCTCCCTCCCTTTCTCCCTCCTTCCTTTCCTTCCTGTTTCCCTCCCTCCCTCCCTCCTTTCCTCTTCCCCTCTCTCCCATTCTCTTCCTCCCCCTTTCTTCTTCCTTTTATTTTTACTCCATGCTTTAGGCCTTCCTTGGCCCTTCCTGGCATTGCTTTCCATGACAGCAACACTCAATAATTTTTGAAAAGCACCCGAGCCCTTCGTGATGACTGATGCCACCTTTGTTGTGGTGTAAATTGTTTTGGAGGCGGAAGTCCAGGGAGGCTGAACAAGGAAATCCGTCCTACAGAGCTTGCTGTAGGCAGAGGAAAGAAGGTTGCTCCGCAGTTTTCCCAAAGCCTCCTCAAATCCATGGGTGACGTCTCTGAAACCTGTATTTAATAGACAGTGAAATGGGCTCAGGAGATTTGCCCCAGGCTGTAAATTAAATCAGCGCAAAGGTAGAAATGAACACAAAGCTCTCAGATTGGAAGCTGTCCAGACAGCCGCCTGGAGCAGGGGCACAGCCCACTGTCGTTCAGGGCCTCAACCAGGGCTCTCGCATCGCGGACACTTGGCAGTTACTGGAAAGTCATGTAAGGCTTTCCTGTTGATTCTTTATCTTGTGGAGGAGTTGCACACTCAGTGCCTTGTTCAAGATTAATCATTTTCCCTGTTGCCTATGACTGAGGCTGTTTCTCACGTCCTGCCCCTGGTTTTGCCTGTCCCAAGGATTTCGTCTGAAGGGCGGGACATTTCCCCGGCCTCCTGGCCCCACAACCGGAGCCTGCGGTCAGGACCAATGAAAGCAAAGTACCTCATCCACTCAGTGACTAAGAATCGCAGTATTTAAGAGGTAGCAGGAATGGGCTGAGAGTGGCTTTTGCTTTCTCCACTGAAGGGCACACTTTCATCTAATTTGGGGTATCACTGAGCTGAAGACAAAGAGAAGGAGAAAACCTAGCAGACCACCATGTGCTACGGCAAGTGCGCCCGGTGCATCGGACATTCTCTGGTGGGGCTCGCCGTCCTCTGCATCGCAGCTAATATTTTGCTTTACTTTCCCAATGGGGAAACAAGGTATGCCTCGGAAAACCACCTCAGCCGCTTCGTGTGGTTCTTTTCTGGCATCGTAGGAGGGGGCCTGCTGGTAAGTCATTCAGGACTATTACCGAATTCTCTCCTGTTTCCTGGATGTTTTCATTATGTATTTTCATGGGAAGTGTCCTGTAATGCATATTTCCAAATCAAACGACTTTTTTTGTTGTTTTTGTTGTTCATTCCTTTGGAAGCAGATTATACAAAAGTGAGATAGGTACAGCATAGCATAGTCATTTTATTAGATGTTGTTTCACAAAACCCTCTTTTAACTGAAAGCGAACTGCCTTTTTGCTAAACTCTGTAGCTAGAAAACAGATATTCGCTTTTAAATCAGATTTGAGAGACTATAGAGTTTCTACTACAGCGGGTAGTCATTTAACATTTGCTCTGGGGAGCGGGGAGGGGTTGGCTGGTTCTCTGCCTAAATCAACAATTTTGATTCCAGTTTCTCTGCTGTTTATTTTCGGGCATCTGTGATAGGGAAAAATAATGAACTGTGAGTGCATTGCTATTTTAAAAGAACTCAAAGCTTTCTCCTTTCTGTAATGCTGGGGTGTGGTGTCTAGGAAAAGCCCTACAGTAAGCAGCAGGCCGGTGTCTGAAGCTGATAGTGGAATGTGGTGTTTTTTCCAAGATTTGTTTTTAATTGAAGTGAGAAGAATTTGTCTGCCAACCTGGGAGCTGAAAGCATTAGCTTCAACCACAGCATGGAAAGAATGTGGACAAACTTAAGTTTACTGGTTTAAAATGCTGGGATTAAGAATTTTAGAGAGAAATTTTATGGAATGGTACCATACGTGATATATTTTCTTAAGTAAAAGCTATTAAAACATTTAAACCTAATACACTGATTATGGCATGGCAAATCTGCCCTAAATTATTTATTTAATGAGATTTGATTTAATTTAATTTAATTTAATAAGATGGGGTTTTGTGATGTTGCCCAGGCTGATCTTAGACTCCTGGGCTCAAGTGAACCTCCTATTTTGGCCTTTCAAAGTGCTGGGATTACAGGCATGAGCCACTGTGCCCATCTGCCTCAAATTTAAGTATTATCATGTTAACATAATTATTAGTCTTAAACATAATATAAAACTTAAGTTTCTTTCTATCTTGAACCTAAAGTATTTCATACTTACTTTAAGAACTTAATATTGTTAAGTTAAAACTATGTATTTGTATAGTCAAGGAAGCAGTTCATATTTATTATATATAGCTTCCATCTCTCCTATTTACAAAAATGTTTCAATTATTCTATTAAATAGAATTTAATTTTGTTGGTATCTTCTGCATTTTACAAGTGTTAAAAATCAGATTTAGAGATAGGGTATAATATTTCCAAAACAGAGATTGTATCTAGGACTGTGTGATGAACTCTTGTGGAATAAACACATTTACAGTTTATTGTTTTACTCCTCCCATGTTACACCCTCGCCCTAAAAAATGCTTTGACAGAGATTACATCAAAACAAGCAGATATGACATTTAGAGGGTTTTTTTTTTTTCCTGCTCAGAGGTTTACATTCTTTGAGATACTTGGTCAATCTAATCAAAGCCAGTTAACATCATTGGAAATAAATATATTTTACCAAGAGATGCCTAACCTGACCCATATAAGCCTGAGCAAGTCAGTGACTTGACTTGTTTGTTTCCTAACCAGATGCTCCTGCCAGCATTTGTCTTCATTGGGCTGGAACAGGATGACTGCTGTGGCTGCTGTGGTCATGAAAACTGTGGCAAACGATGCGCGGTAGGTCCTCCTGCCTGGGTGGTGAAAATGACTCCTAAGATGTAGCTGTGACACTCTGTGGCTCACTTCCTTTGTTTCTCCTTTTCCCTAGATGCTTTCTTCTGTACTGGCTTCTCTCATTGGAATTGCAGGATCTGGCTACTGTGTCATTGTGGCAGCCCTGGGCTTAGCAGAAGGACCACTATGTCTTAATTCCTTCGGCCAGTGGAACTACACCTTTGCCAGCACTGAGGGCCAGTATGTAATTATTCTCTACCTGGCTACACATTTTTATCCACCACGTGTATACAGTGGCAGCTCCATCAAACCAGACAGGCATCCAGTCATCCATTCATCCACCCACCTAGCCAGTGTTTATTCTCACTGACTCAGGCATGGGTTAGGCAATAGATGTCCAAGGATGGATGCTCAGTGCCTGACCTAAACAGGTTCTTTTTTTTTTTTTTTTTTTTTTTTTCCCAGAGACAGGATCTCGATCTGTCACCCAGGCTTGAATGCAGTGGCACAATCATAGCTCACTGTGGCCCAAACTCTTGGGCTCAAGCAATCCTCCTTCCACAGCCTCCCAAATACAAAGTGCTTTTGAATAGATTCAATAATTCAGTCCTCATAACAACTCCATGAAGTGACTTCCTATTTTAAAGATGAGGAAACAAAGTCACAGATATAGATGAAGTAACTCATCTAAGGTCACGTTGCCAGAAAGTGGCAATTAGCATTTGAACCCAGGCAGTCTGGCTGTAGTTTGTGTTCATATAGCGCATCTCAGTTACTTCATACATTATACCAGAACACTTGGCTAATTAAATGTAACACATTTTACTATAAGAAAGTATTATAGAATCCATATATAATAAAAATGGCAACTATACGAATTCAATCGAAGCCCAGGGCAAATTTTGCCCTTGTCCCTATACACACGTATACACTCATGTATAACATAAGAACTATGTACAAATCTCCCTTTTTAAGTTATTAAGCTCTATTAAAAAAAGGCATATTCACAACCTTAACATCATGATAATTTGAGATGTTCCACCATTCTATATTGATACCTATTTTATTAGTTATCAAGAGAAAAACAGAAATGGGACAGCTGATAGAAACAGATGTATGTGGTGATGAATGAATGGCTTGTTTCTTTGAGCAGGAGTTGATTCTGAGTTTTTTTTCCCTATTCAACTTTCAGAAGTTGAATTTTGAAAGGTTTAGTTTGAGGTTCATGACTAAAAATAATATTAATAATGAATTTGAATTGCCCTTATATTATCAAGGGTGTTTGTCTCCATGAATTTTATAGCATGTAGTGAGGATATATGAATATCATAAATTTAGCATAGTCACGAGGTCGTAAATTTGAATTAGCTGGGTTCAATCCCAGCTCTGCACTTATCCACAGGAAAAGGTAAACTGAGCTCTCTCCATCTCAGTTACTCCACTGGTAAAATGAAATTGATGGCAATTGTCATGAGAATTAATGAGGTAAAATGTTCCCCACAGAGGCTGCCACATTGTGAGTGACTGCCACTGTTAGCTGTTAATATTATCTACTAGCCTACAATGAACATAACCCATTGGTAGCCTTTGAAGGAAAAGAAGTTTGATATTTTGATGTTCAAAATTGTGATCAATCATGACTCATCTTTTATCAGAACATACTGGATGTACTAGTAGAAAATGGCTAGTCACATATGCACAAACATACAAAACTATTGCACAAACCTACTTCTAAGAAAAGTCATGACTTACGCAGCCAGAATGCAGGGAGAGGTGGTAGTATCACTAAATGGTTTTTATAGCTATTTGACTGCCTGCCCCTCCCGTTATCCACTCTGGATTCTACAAGAAATTTCCTTCTTTTATATGTCATCTTTCACTTAAAGCTGTCCAAGGATTTCAATATGGGAAATAACTAACAGTCACAAGTCACAGGTTAGTTGCCTGGGAGCCAGGTGGAGCCAGATAAGTTTTTTTTACATTGCAATCTGAAAATACAGATTTTTGTTCTGTTGACATGCAGAAAGACAGGGCCACAAAAACAGAACTTTTTTTGAAATGAACAACTATAATCTCTGATTGGCTCAATGAACTATTCTAAAGTTAGGCCTCTAATTCCAAGCCCTTTTGTTCTATTATGGCAGGAAGTTGTGATAAGGAAAGAATTATACCAGGCCTCTTTGTGGAATTGAGTCAAACCTTGATTTTCCCACATGATTGTATTCTATTTCCTTAAGAATCCAAATACTCTGTAGCAAAGGCTGAAATTCTAGGAGAGCTATCAGAGGTAGAATTTTTCAGACTGGAAGAATATCCAGGTTTTTAGAAAATCTACTGAATCTCATACATCTATAGCCAGAGATGACCTCAGCATGATTTGCTGACATTTCACAAAGTAACTTCATGTTGCTATTTATCATTCAATTGCTTTTAAAATGTGTTGAGTGCTTATTGTGTGTCAGATACTGTTCTAGCGACTGGATATACAATGATGAATAGGTCTGGCTCCTTCCTTCATGGAGCTCAGCCTTATTGAATAGATACATAAGCAGGTGTTCTCCCTGGACTAGGTTAGGCACTCTTCCTCTGTGGCTCTTCCATACTTTGTTTACCAATCAGTATGTCTGTTGCACTGAGATTACCTGTGACTTGTCTCTTCCCTTAGGAGCTATGCTCTTCCAGGAAAGAGACCATGCCCTGCGTTCCATTATATCCCCAGCTCTGGCTCAGTGTCAGACTCACACTGAGTGCTCAATAATCTTTGTTTGAGTGAATACAATGTGTTACATGCCATTATGGACATGAAAGTAATGAGGTATCAGCCGGGCGCTGTGGCTCATGCCTGTAATCTCAGCACTTTGGGACGCTAAGGCAGGAGAATCACTTGAACCCAGGAGACAGAGGTTGCAGTGAGCCAAGATTGCGCCATTGCACTCTAGTCTGGGCAACAGAGCAAGACTCTATCTCAAAAAAAAAAGTCAAGAGCTATCAAATTAGTTGGGTTTAATTCCTGTGCTTTACGTTGCAAATTTACTTATTCCTTAAAAGCAAAAAATAGCTTTGTTCAAAAGGTCTCAACTGAAAAATTCTAGCATATTATATCTCCAAACTTGCCAGAATTTGGATAATTTTCAAAAGGAACAAATTGAGATGTAATAAAATGATCTAAATTAATATTTTAAAGTTCAAAAAACTAACCTAAAAAGATTGCATTTTCTAAATACTCACTCAGTATTGAATACAAATACCCATCTTTTATACCAATGACAACAATAAAATTGGAAAACGGTTTTCAAAAACACCTATAATTACTTTAACACATGAATTGTTTTCCTTTTTCCACATTTGCTCTTAGTTTACTTCCATATATATATATATATACACACACACACGAATTTTACCTAGCTTTAAACACAGCATTTTTATTTTCATTCATAAGAATTCAGTTCTGTATTTTTATTTTCATTCATAAGAATTCAGATATCTGTTAGGGAATATCATTATAAGGTGAGAATTTCTGACCATGTAATCCTAGATTGGGGCAAAAATTATAAATTATAATTTTATGTTTATCATTACAACAGGATCTGGGCAAAATTCCTCCATTTTGTGGAGTGGCATGCATTGGAAGAAACTTACACAGGATATTGAATAATTCATTCCTTTTTTTCTGAATGAAAAACCACCAAACCAAAAAAAAAAAAGTAGTTTCTGAGGCATCCCCTTAAGTATGGCCGTGTGTCAGAAGTTTCTCTTTATACCCACAGGTACCTTCTGGATACCTCCACATGGTCCCAGTGCTCTGAACCCAGGCATGTTGTGGAATGGAATGTATCTCTGTTTTCTATCCTCTTGGCTCTTGGTGGAATCGAATTCATCTTGTGTCTTATTCAAGTAATAAATGGAGTGCTTGGAGGTATATGTGGCTATTGCTGCTCTCGCCAACAGGTAAGAACCTGTGTGAAAATGAGGTAGTCTGGCCCTGGTGTTAATATACCATTGTTTTCATCATAAAGAAAAAGACAAAACGAAACATGTTTAATCTACCAGAGTTTATTCTTATATCATATTTGTAGCAACACAATTATAGCATTCACTTTAGCTGTCAGTAATAAGCTTCCTTGAGTCTCACAGTCACAGGGTTGTCTTAATTCTTTGAAGTTGGCTCTATGTACATAGGAACACGCTGCCCATAGACACAGCACTCCCTTCAGGATCTAATTCACTGTCCCTACTCTGGCTGCAGAGACAGACAGAAAAAAAAGATGTCTGCTCTTTGTTTGCTATCATATTCCCAGCTAGTATACACAAGTAGTAACCAACCATTCAATGCGGCACTATGCTAAACCCGTTTTTCAGATAAGACTCAAATATTAAGCAGTATGCTTAAGATCACCTAGTTAGGAAATAACAGCCTTCAAACCTTGAGTCATTTTATGCAAAAGCTCTTACTTTTAACCGTATTCCACACTTGCTGTTCTGTTGGATTTTCTGCAATTCCTTCCTTATAAGTAGTCATAAAAATGCCCAAGCAGTAAGTATGAAGAATCACTAGTAGCCTTTGAACAGTGGCTCATGAAAATCCTTTCATTGTGAAAGAAAACCAGGAAGCACTTGTTTCCTGAGGATATGATTTAGGAGAGAAAAATGCATTTGTTTGTAGAAGTGAAAGTTCTTGTTTCTATATCCTCCTAAAATATATATTATGGAATTGATGGAAGCCCAGCTTTGATCCTAGGTTTAAGGAGATTATTTTATATCTTTTATTTTTCTAAACCATTTACTCCTCTGGTGCCAGATCAGTTAACTTTCTTTTAAAATAAGACAAAAAACTAATGAAAACTAAAAGTCTATGGCTACCACAGAAAACTTTGCTGAAAATAAAAGGAAACTTTCTGCAATTTTTGAGGGTAAGTTAAAATGAAAATCTAGTTTTCCATATCAGGCAAGTATAGCAAGATTAATAATTTCTTCTGGAAATTTCCAAGAAAATAAGTGAATGGGAAACCTTCAATATGGAATTTCTTTCAAGAAATATGGTTGGGGAAGGGCAGAGAAGAATCCTCTAGAAACTACTGTAATGCAACTTACCTCTAGCCTTGAATTTCATACAAGACAGAGTTCAAACTAAGTGAGTACTTGTACTAAATGCACTTACTTAGTACCTTTTGGGGACAAGCATAAAGAGCCAATGACCAAAATGGCTGAAGTGATTTGGCAAGGACTGATACTCTCTTCTGAGTTGGGGTGGGAAATACACTGGGTTTCCCAGCTGTGTCACTGTAGGGACGGCTTCTTCCCAGATACTGCGGGGAAGATCTGTTACCTTTGTTTATAGGACAAAAGACACTTTCAAAGGGCAGGGCTTTTCATGTAGAAGGGTCAGGTCCATAACTCTGTAGCATTTAATTTGAAAGGTTACCCACATTGAGCTCATGCCAGTGTGAAACTTCCATGGCATTATCTTTTAAATCCCTAAGATTAAAACCCCACACAAACACATTCAAGGCAACCCAGCATCAGTATCCTGTAGTTTCCATGGGCCCTTTCTGTGGCTTTTACTCATGGAGGACAAGGGATCTGGTTTTGTTTAGGAAACATTTCGTGAGCGTTCTCTAAGCCCTAAGAATGGTTGGCCTAAGCTTTGCTGAAGCTGAGATCAGTCTGTTTTATGTTTGCTTAAAATAGAAATTTAAATAACTAAAATGTCATTATTATTCATCCTGATTATAACCTAATGGCATTTTATTTTCTTTACAGCAATATGACTGCTAAAAGAACCATCCCAGGACAGAGCCACAATCTTCCTCTATTTCGTTGTAATTTATATATTTTACTTGTATTAATTTGTAAAACTTTGTGCTAGTGTAACATACTCCCCATATTCTACTTTTACAAAGGCCTATAAAAACTGGCATCTTCACTGGATGTCAGTGTTTAAATTTAGTAAACTTTTTTTTGTTTGTTTTTTGAGGAATGAGGAAACAAACCACACTCTGGGGGTAATTTACAGACTGAGTGACAGTCCTCAGTAGATCTGAGATAAACTATGTAATGTTTTGGATAAAAATCACATTCCAATCACTATTGTATATATGTGCATGTACTTTTTAAATTAAAGATGTCTGGTTGCTTTTTATAAGACCGAGAAGGAGAAAATCCAGCAACCTGGAAAGATTTTTGTTTTCACTGCTTATATGATGTTTCCCATTAATATACTCATAAATTTCTAATAAGAGGCCTTTTGAACTGCCTTGTGTTCTGTGAGAAACAAATGCTTAGAGTGGAAGGACTGATTGAGAAAGTTCCAATCTAAATGAATGCATCAAAACTTACAATGCTGCTAGTTGCTGTGAGTACTATCAGACTCTAATTTTTCTAACATATGAAAAGACTTTTGTCCTCCAAAGATGACTACTAGGGGTCATGTGTTTTAAAAAAGAAAGGCTAAGATGATTGGGCAAGAAGAAAGATGGGAAACTGAATAAAGCAGTTGATCAGCGTCATGGGAACAGGGGGAGGAGTGAGGGTAAGAGGACCACAAGGAAATACCCTCAAAACTCACTTGTTTACAACAAAATAAAGTATTCACTACCGTTTTGTTGTTGTTTAGTTTCATTATTCTTACAGTTCTCTTCTCTCCCCGCTTTTTCCCACTCTGCAGGTTATGTGGCCCCTATTGCTAAAGGCTTCCTACCTTTTGGTTTCTTTATCCTACTCTTTCCCCCTCACCCTCTTCCATCTCTTCTTTCTCTGCTGTCCGTAGATTGCCATTGCTGTACCTGTGAGATCATCGCCCTAGTTAGGCAGTGGTCCTTTCTACCAGGTGCTGCAGGTATCAGCCTCCCTGGAAGGATAACAGACATTTTTCTCCCTACCATACAGGGTTAGACTCTTTCAAGTGACAGGATTTTGGACTTATTGGAAATTTTCTATAGAAATGTTCTGCTTTTGGTGTTCATTGGTCCGGACAACAAACAAGCAAATTTATAAAGAAGCATAACCAGCCATTAGACAGTAGAGCTCCTCCTATGGGCAAGATGCTCTGAGGTGGGCGGCTCCTGACTGAAGGTTCCAATGTTTTCTGTACCATGGTCCCTCTGGCAGGCTGGTGAAGCCTACAGACACCTTCAAAGAATAATGTTTATAACTACATAAAATGCATAATTTATGAAGTGAACTAATATGCTAGATCATTTTATGAAAATGTTTATAGTGTAATTGTCTTGACAGCCAGCTCTGTCAATTCAACACCTGTGGACAGACAGTGATAATGTGTATTCTAACAGCCTTCTAATGAGTGGATCTAAGAACTATCGTACTTTTCTTTTTTTTTAACTGAGCAGATTTAGCCAATATGCTAAGCACTTTTATTATGTATTTATTTATTATTTTATTTTACTTTAAGTTCTGGGATACATGTGTAGAATACGCAGGTTTGTTACCCAGGTATACATGTGCCGTGGTGGTTTGCTGCACCTATCAATCCATCATCTAGGTTTTAAGCCCCACACGCATTAGGTATTTGTCCTCCCTCCCCTTGCCGCACAGCCCCACTAACTATCATACTTTTGAAATACAATTTCAATTAAAATGATATTTCGAGATACCTGAAGCAAATTTAATGTGATATGAAAACATATGCAGATTTTTTAGTAGACCAAAGTATGATCAGTGTTATTGATGCTACTTTGGTTTGTTGCATAGTCATAATTAAAGGAAATACTAAATTTTGTTATAAGTTAGCGAAAAAATGATGCTACTTTCCCATCTAAGTGTAACACCCCTCTCCCCCAGATATTTATTGTTGGGGTCTTTTGGGAGTTCTTAGACACCAGATTAAAAAACCCTGCAATAGCAGATCCAAAAAAAAAAAAAAAAGGCATAACTATCAGTCATAAGCATCATTTTTGTCCTAAATCTATTCTCAAAGGACATGGCAATAATAATTATCAACCGTTATCATAATAACAGCAACAATTTCTTGAGTCCCTTCAGTATGTCACTTATTGAAATTAGTTTTACACATACTATTCCACTGGAGTCTCTAAACAGCCCTCATAAATTTCTAACAAGAGGACTTTTAAGCTGCCTTGTGTTCTGTGAGAAACAAATACTTACAGTGGAAGGACTGATTGAGAAAGAAGGTATTACTTGCCTCTATTTTATAGACTCAAAGCTCAGTGAGGTTAAATATTCTGTTCAAGGCCACTTAGCAAATGAAAAACTGTAGCAAAAAAAAAAAAACCAAAAAACAAAAAAACAGATTTGAATCCAAGTCAGTGTAACATGAACACCGTGTTTTCCCTGCTCCTCTCCTCTGCCTCATCTACCTCCTCTGCCACCACTGCCCAGGGCTGAGAGTCTTCCTTCCGTCCCACACTGGGACTCAGATACTCCACCGCCTAATGGGGACTTTGACAGGCCCCTGTGACCCTCAGTCATCCCTATCCCAGAGCCTAAATTTAAGTGACTCAACATTTCCCCTTGTTTGTGAGTCCCTTAATAGCAGACATTGTCATCACCTGAAGGAAATAGCTTCCACCAATTACCTTACACCCATGTTAAGTTCTGTTTATAGCCTATTCTCCAGGGTTTGTAATATTCTAGGCCTTTCAATTTGGCTGGAAACTCCCTCAGGGATTGTACCAAAACAGCTCATTCTTACCTGGCAACATTAAAACAATAAAAATTACTGTAGAATCTGAATCACTTGGATAGTACACATGGCCTCTGAGTGTCAATTTACCATAGTTACCAAATTTACACATACATTCCTACATAAAGGAAATCTCAGGTATTGAAGTCTCGGAAAATTGATAGAATGTTATCTTCACCACAATTTGACTTTCTTGTATGTGTGTAAGATCTTTTTTATTGCTTTCTCTGATGCTTACCAATGGTGAGAACAGGTACGGGATTTCATGCAACTTTTCAGAAAAGCCATTTGGTGATATGTGTCAACAATATATAAAACCTGCACATCCTTTAGCTAAGTATTTTTACTTGTAGAAATTTATTTTAAGAGAATCATCAAGGATGTTCACAATAGATCAGATTCCAGGAATAATTATGGGAGTATTGTTTGTAACACCAGGAAAAATGACAAGAACCTAAATGTCTGATAACAAGGAATTAGCTTGATAAATGTAGTCAGTGGCTGTTAAATCAGGGTAAATGGTATGAGCCACACATTACATGAAAGAGAAAGTTTCAAAAATATAGAAAAGAAGGATTCTATATCTCTCCCTACTAGGTATATATATATTATAAATACTATTTAAATATATTACTGAAAAGGAATTACAACCAGATTTTATGTGATTTTTGTCTTGATTCATTTTGCTTATCTATACTTTCTGAAATTTCTACCATAAACACATATTATTTTTGGAAATAAAACGAAAATGAGATGAGAAGAAACATTCAGCCATAAAATAATTCAGGAAGCAGTCCACAGTCTTTAAGGGAACTCCCCAAGTTCTTGTGCTTGGACAGAGGAGTCATCCTACAGTAAATACGGGGGAATAATTATGCCTGCAATTAGGTGAAGGGAGGGACCAGGTGAGGCTGGCAGTAACCACAGACTAAAAATATAATGGGGAGGCCATAATTTCTATTCTGTGTTGGGAAATGTTAAGTGTACAGTTTCTACCTAGTCTAGCCACTAAGTAAGATTTTTACAAATATCAACCATGTGTTTTCTCTATTTTAAAAATGAAAGTATATGCCCTAAGTGCATGCAAAAATAAAAATAAAATGAAAGTAATGACATACCTTTATTTTGAGCATTGACTTTTTATCAGGGCTTTGTGTAGCATAGCCTGGATTTTCCTTATTTTAATTTTCTGAGGTGAGAGGAGGGTAAACAATTGCATATATTTATTGAACTTGGCCCAGCCCAGTTTGTGGAAATGATCCAATTTGCCTTAACAAATAGAGAAATTGAGTCACTTATCCTAGGATAGTATAAATTGTTCCTCCTTTTTTGGGGGGGGGGTGGGGGGAATGAAGTCATACTCTGTCACCCAGGCTGGAGCGCAGTGGCACAATCTTGGCTCACTGAAACCTCTACCTCCTAAGTTCAAGTGATTCTCCTCCCTCAGCCTCCTGAATAGCTGGGACTACAGGTGCTCACCATCACGCCCAGTTTATTTTTATATTTTTTAATAGAGACAGGGTTTCACTATGTTGGCTAGGCTGGCCTTGAACTCCTGACCTTGTGATTCTCCCACCTCAGTCTCCCAAAGTGCTGGGATTACAGGCGTGAGACACTGCACCCATCCCTCCTTCTCTTTTAACATTAAATATTTTGTGTATGCAAGCCCTGGCCTATTTAGACACATATTTTAATTATTGTAGTTAAAGAAGTTTACTAGGTTTTTCTGGAGCTAGATTTCATGTTACTTCCTAGAATCAATCATTTGCTCTCATTTCTCTCTCTCTTGCTCGCTCTCTCTGTCTCTCTCTCTCTCTCTTTCTCTCTCTCTCTCTCTCACACACACACACACACATTTTCCTAATACACAGCAATTAAAAAGAACTACTGTTGCATGAGACAACATGGATGAATTTTGTAAATAATTAGAATCAAGGCCGGGTGCGGTGGCTCATGCCTGTAATCCCAGCATTTCGGGAGGCCAAGGCAGGTGGATCACCTGAGGTCAGGAGTTTGAGATCAGCCAGGACAACATGGTGAAACACCATCTCTACTAAAAATACAAAAGTTAGCCAGGTGTGGTGGTGCGTGCCTGTAATCCTAGCTACTGGAGAGGCTGAGACAGGAAAATCGCTTGAACCCAGGAGGCCGAGGTTGCAGTGAGCCAAGATGGTGCCACTGCACTCCAGCCTGAGTGACAGAGTGAGAATCCATCTCAAATAAATAAATAAATAAATAAATAGAATCAAAACAATATCTCCTCCCTCCCTGCCCCCTAGTTTTGAGGACACAAAAATTATGGATGTAATCCCAGCTAATGTACCTAACTCCTTGAGATGGAGACAGTAGATCCCTCATGAACATTTCACACACAGATTTTCATATAGGAGCAACACTACAGCTCCCCAGGAGGTGCCATTTCAAGTACCTGTGTTCAGTACTTGCAGCCTGCAACTAGAAGGCTCTGTGACAAGCATTCTACTAGCTACTAATTCTCACCACACCCCCATTGTTACACGTGTATGGATATCCTTGAGTCACGTGCAAGACTAAGGGCCAGTTGAAATGGCCACTTCTGTCTCAGATAATAGATGATATCCATATAATAAATTGTCATATATTCAATACATGAAACAATGTGAATGAATCTCACAAATATTAAGAACTCAAACCATCTATTCCCTCCTCCCCAAAAACACACACAACTTGGTCACTGAGAACAGAAACCATAAACTGCTCCACAGCTTACTGTTGACATTCACATGGTTTTATTCTTCCATACTCTTCTTGGGCACAGTTTTACTATTCCAGGAGGCTCTTTCCTAAGCAAATAACTTTATTATTTATTATTGGAACTCCTGAAAGATCCACCATCTCCTCAATAGAAAACATCTACAGTTTATATCTCAAGAGCCTTTGAACCCCCTACCTCAAAGTCCTCACCTTGCTGTTTCCACCAGCCTTAAACAATTATATCATAATCTTTACCAGTCCTATTTAGGTCTTCCCATTAAAGTAATAACCTTAAGCCAGAATCAAAATCTCAAATCCAACCTTTTTCTTCTCCCTCTAAGACACCACCAAAGCTTTTTCATGACGGTATTCTCCCTCACTGCAGTAAGCAATACACTCAGCTTTATCTTATCAACAGATTGTTCTGGTGATATTTTGGGAGCCAGCATTCAATAACATAATGTTTGGGTGAGAAACCCAGACACAAAGGAAAACATACTTTATGAACCAATGTATATGAAGTTCAAGACCAGGCAAAACAAATCTATAATGATAGAAATCAGAACCGTAGTTACTTTGAGTATGTGTAGTGGTGGTGGTAGGTTGCATATGGCCAGGGAGAGGGTATGAGGGAGTCTCTCAGGTGCTGGAAATACCCTGTATCTTGCTCTGGCTGGTGGTTACATGGTGTGAACAAGTGTAAAAATTTATTAAGCTGTACATTTTTGTGTGCATTTTATGGTATGTTAAAAAGTAATTTTTAAAAAAGGTTAAAAGTTTAATAGTTGTCAGCAATTATTAAGGAGCTGACTGTAGTTTTAGAACTACTGCTTTAGCCAAGGGATTGCCTTAGACAATATGGAGTTGGGTATTCCAAGAGATCCCAGCCTTACTGCCTTGGTTTTGTTTTCAAACTCTTCCCATCATCTGCCACCTGAGAGAGGTGTGGCCATTGCAATTGTCCTTAGTCTTGCACAGGAATCAAGGATATCTGTACCCATGTAACAAAGAAGGGTGTGGTGAGGATTAGTAGCTAGTGGAATGCTTGATACAGAGCCTTCTAGTTGTAGGCTACAACTAGTGAACATAGATATCTTGAAAAGGCACCTTTTAGGGAACTGTAGTGTTGTTTCTATACGAAACCTATGTGTGATTCCTTTGAATTCATTGACATGAAAAATAAATAAATAACACAAAACTTGTGTGTGAAATGTTGCAATGGAATAGAATACTATTCATTATTCTATTGATGGACATTTGAGTTGTTTTCAGTTTCGGGAGCTTAGGAAATATGTTGCTGTGATCATTTTCATACATGTTTTTTGGTGCATTTGGTATATATAAGAACTCACTGATGTTTGCTTGTGTGTTTTTTTGTTTGCCTGTTTGTTTGCTTTTTGTCAAGGAATCAATCTACTAATGGAGCTTCTTTTGTTTTGCTTTAGTTAGCATCCCAGGGGTCCCAGAGATTTCCTCTAGCCTAGCACTCTCAAGGCTTGGCTCATCTCTTCCTGCCTGGGGAACTTCCAGTCACTCACTGATTCAGTATTTATGGATTGCTCATTGTATGCCATGCACTGCACAAGGTGCTAAGGACACAGCTGTGAACAAGATTTTCCAGACTCTATGAGAGCAGAAACCTTGACTGTGTTGCTCACTATTGCATTGCCAACTTCTAGAATAACGCCTGGCATATAGTCAGTGCTCAGTATTCAGGGGTCAGCAAACTGTGGCCCATAGGCCAAATCTGACCTGCTGCTTACTTTGTCAATAGAATTTTAAGGGAACACAGTAACACTGATTTGTTTACATGTTGTGTACGGTTGCTTTTCTCCTATAATGGCAGAGTTGAGTATCTGACAGAGACTACATGTCACACAAAGGCTAAAATGTTGACTCTCTGGTCATTTGCTGAAAAAGTTTGTTTCTAATGTAGCTGGCTATTTGCCTAGATAAAAATTGATACCTCTATTAGAATGGAAATTCAGATAAATGGGCATTTTTATTAATTTTATACTTATGATAGAAATTTTCAAATATATTTAAAAAAATAAAGAAGTAAAGAGGGAAGAAACTGAGCCTGATTTACCCATCATCAGCTAGAAGAACATATTAGTTTCCTAGGGCTGCCAAAACAAAGTATGGGCAAACTGGTAGGTGGCTTAGAAAAGCAGAAATTTATCGTCTTATGTTTCTGGAGGCCAGAAGTCCAAAATCAAGGTCTCAGCATGCTCATGCTCCCTCTGAAGACACTGGGAACAGATCTGTTACAGACCTCTCTCCTAGCTTTGGGAAATGTCAGACATTCCTCGGCTTGTAGATGGCCATCTTCTCCCTGTGTCTCCTCACATTGTCCTCCTTCTCCCCATGCCTGACTCTCTCTCCAAATTTTCTGCTTTTTGTAAGGACACCAGTCATATTGGATTAGGGCTCACTCTAGTGACTTCATTTTACTTGATTACCTCTGTGAAGATTGTATTTCCAAAAAAAGGTCACATTCTAAAGTGTTAGAACTTCAACATGTCTTTTTTAAAGAAGACACAACTCTACTTGTAACAGAGAAAGAGATAGCAGTCTCTGAGACTTCAGCAGCATCTTCTGAACTAAGCATGTCTTATGAGATGCACTATTTCCCAGTCTGGGAAATAGTACACACCATATAAATTTTTTCAAAGATTCACTACACAAATGGACATTCCACTAGCTCTGAAAATTATTGTTGTAAAAAGCTATTTAACTCAAAACTCCTGAATTATTTAACTATCAGACCCTAGGACTACAGCTTTGGGAAGAGAATGAATAGCAGATATAATAAAAAGCACAGAGCTGGAAACATAATAAATTCTCATTAAATGACAATAGGTAGATGGAATTCAGAAGAGTACTTCAATGACAACCAAAAGCTTAGAATGAAAGAAGAAAATTCATCACATCATTAGCTGCTGCCTGTTCAATGGATGGAAATATGGATGTGCTTTGTCTGTGTCTTCTGCACTCAAATGGGTCTGCAGGGCTTCTACCCTGTTGTTCTGGCTCCAATTCTTTAGGAAAATATTATGTGTCCTTTAAACAATTCAGCTCCCTGGGTTTGTAAGGGGAGTCCTGATTTCCAATGTCACAACTTTGGAGAAAAAAAGTCCTGTTGTAGCTGACTTGTAAGAGTCTTCTCTAAGTGGGAGAGAAAACAGAATTTCAAAGGTAGAAATATCACTCAACTATATTTCTTAGTCCCAATGGCGCTTATCATGGGGATTACATGCTTGTATGTAAGTGTGGGCAATAGTATATGTCACCTACAGGCCCCTCCAGAGGTTGAACAGAGACTTCCATGTACATTTGCCTATGCATCCTCTTATCATGGGAGTAGAGGTATGGGGGGCAATGACATGCTGTGGATGAGGGGCACACAAAGCTTAAGGTTGGAAAAAGACAGAAATGAAATGACATATTAGTAAACAGTTTCTGCAAAGTCAAGCTGGGTGATTCAGTCTTCAGTGTCCCTGGCCAGAGCACCAAGGTGCCCTGTGAGTCAGGCAACCTGAAAGCAATCGGGTGTTTTCTTGGCCCAAGGAAGTATCACACTGGAGGCCACAGTAAGTCTCATTTTGCATAATGAGAGAAATATCCATGTCCACATTGTCAAGGCTCCTTATGCATGTGACAGCATCAGGGTTTCATGGTTGTAGAGCCATGCCAGGTGGGGTAACTGCACTCAGTTGTAGAGAAAAAGAATGAGGAGGGCTGCAGAGGCTCCCTGGATCCTCCTTAAGCACTACCCTTTCCATGGTCCTCATCTTCCACTCTCCCATTGGCAACACTTAGAAACAGGTTTAAAGGTAAAGCAAACTAAACAGTTCCCACAGACCAGAAGTAGGTATTTTTTTTCCAAGCAGGCATTTTTATTCTTTGTGAATATTAATTTTTTCTTTGGAAATTATTCTCTCTTTAATGTCACAGAGAATTAAATGACAACTGTGCTGAAGTACATGGAAAGTAGCTTTAAGTGGCTGAGCAACGAAATTACTTGAATAACTCAAGAAACAGTAAAGGTGCTGGGCTTCACTCAAGAACCTTTTGTTTCAGTCATGGTTGCTGATTTTGGAAAAGCCACTTTTTCTCTCTGAGCCTTAGTTTCCTAATCTGTAAAACAGAGATGATAATATTACCTCTACCTGCCCACCAAGATTGGGATGGTTAAATTAGATCCCACATGAAAATTCATCATAAACTATAAAGTTATGTGTCAGATATGATGATTATTTTGTCCATGACAAAAACTAGAACCATAGTTCTATTATATAATCACTTCCTTAGTTCTTGCACCATTTTCCCCTTCCTCACACAAGTCATGAACTCTGGGATTCTTCCTTGCAGTTTTATTGAAGTATAACTGAATAAATAAAAATTTTATATATTCAAGATGTAGGATGTGATGATATGACACACATATAAATTATGAATTGATTACCACAATTTTTTTTTTTTTTGAGACTGAGTTTTGCTCTTGTCACTCAGGCTGGAGTGCAGTGGCACAATCTTGGCTCACTGAAACCTCCACCTCCCAGGTTCAAGCGATTCTCCTGCTTCAGCCTCCTGAGCATCTGGGACTACAGGCATCCGCCACCATGCCCAGCTAATTGTATTTTTAGTAGAGATGGGTTTCACCATGTTGGCAAGGCTGGTCTCGAACTCCTGACCTCAGGTGATCTGCCTGTCTCGGCCTCTCAAAATGCTGGGATTACAGATGTGAGCCACCCCACCCAGTTAGTTACCACAATTAGGTTAATTAACATATCCATCACTCCATATAGTTACCATTTCTCTGTGTGTTTGTGTGTGTGTGTGTGTGCACTCGTGTGTGTAGAGAAGACACCTACAATCTACCCTCTTAGCAAATTTCAAGTATACAATACAGTATTATAAACTATAAGCACCATGCTGTACATTAGATCCTCAGAACTTATTTATCTTATATTCTAAAGTCTATCTTTTGCCAACATCTCCTGATTTTCCCCACCATCAGGTCCCTGGAATCCACCATTCTATCCTCTGCTTCTGTAAGTTCAACTTTTTTAGATTTTACATATGAGTGAGACCATGCAGTATTTTTTTTTTTTTTTCTGTGTCTGGCTTATTTCACTTAGCACAATGTCCTCCAAGTTTCACCCATGTTGTTGAAAATTGAATAATTTGCTTATTTTTTATGACTTAAAATATTTCACATATGTATTTTCTTTATTCATCTGTCAATGGATACTTAATATTTCAATTAACATGGAAGTATAGCTATCTCTTCAAGGTACTGATTTCATTTCCTTTGAATGCATTAATGTACACAGACTTTAGATTGCTAGATTATATATTAGTTCTAGTTTTAATTTTTTGAGGAAACTTCATGCTGTTTTCCATAATGGCTGTACTAATTTACATTACCACCAACAGTGTACAAGGGTTCCCTTTTCTCCACACCCTTGACAATATTTGTTATTGCTTGTCTTTTTGATAATAGTCATCCTAACAGATGTGAGGTGATATGGCACTGTGGTTTTGATTTGCATTTTAATTATGATTAGTAATACTGAGTACCTTTTCATATACCTGTTGGCCATTTGAATATCTTCTCTGGAAAAATGTCTATTCAGGTTTATTTGTTTATTGCTATTAAATTCCCGGAGAGAGATCCAAGATGGCTGATGATTAGCAGCTCGGGCACGTACCTCCCAGTGAAAGCGCAAAGAACGAGAGGACGCCACACTTTCAGACGAATATTAGTTGCTCACGGACCAGGAGATTCCCAGTGGAGGAGCTCCACGGGTCACCAGGGCGACTCTTGTGGCCGGCATGGCGGTTTTGCTGGTGCCTTAGCACGCCAGTTCTTGGTGCGGAGTCCGGAGATTCCCGGGCAGAAAAGCACCATCAGTCTTAACACCGCTGTTTTGGCCGGCTCAGTGGATTGCTCAGATTTCGGCGCAGGGAATCAACAAGTTGGACGTCAGAGACCCAGTTAGAAAGTCGGTAATTATAAAGACGACAGACGGACAAATATATAATGAAGGGAAGAAACCAGCGTAAAAAGGTAGAGAATACTCAAAATCAGAATGCCTCTCCCTCTACAGGGGATTGCAATTCCTCATCAGTAACGGAACAAGGCTTAATAGATTACACGTGTGTTCCAATAACAGCTGCAGGTTTCAAAACGTGGGTGATAAGAAATTTCTGTGAATTAAAAGAACTTGTTCTAACCCAATGCAAAGAAACTAAGAACCTTGAAAAAAGGTTTGACGAAATGTTAACGAGAATGGACAATTTAGAGAAGAATATAAGTGAATTGATGGAGCTGAAAAACACAACACGAGAACTTCGCGAAGCATGCACAAGTTTAAACAGTCGAATTGATCAAGCAGAAGGAAGGATATCAGAAGTCGAGGACCAGCTCAGTGAAATGAAACGAGAAGACAAGAATGCAGAAAAAAGGATAAAAAGGAATGAGCAAAGTCTCCAGGAAATATGGGACTATGTGAAAAGACCTAATTTACGTTTGATAGGTGTACCTGAATGTGATGAAGAGAATGAATCCAAGTTGAAAAATACTCTTCAGGATATCATTCAGGAAAATTTTCCCAACCTGGCAAGGCAGGGTAATACTCAACTCCAGGTAATACAGAGAACACCACAAAGATATTCTTCAAGAAGACCAACCCCAAGGCACATAATCGCCAGATTTATTAGGGTTGAAATGAAGGAGAAAATACTAAGGGCAGCCAGAGAGAAAGGTCAGGTTACCCATAAAGGGAAACCTATCAGACTTACAGCAGATCTCTCAGCAGAAACCCTACAAGCCATAAAAGAGTGGGGACCAATATTTAACATCTTTAAAGAAAAGAACTTTCAACCCAGAATTTCCTATCCAGCCAAACTAAGCTTTATGAGCAAAGGAAAAATTAAATCTTTTGCGAACAAACAAGTACTTAGAGAGTTCACCACCACCAGGCCTGCTTTACAAGAGCTTCTGAAAGAAGCACTATACATATAAAGGAACAACCAATATCAGCCTTTCCAAAAATATATCAAAAAGCAAAGAACTTTAACACAATAAAAAATTTACATCAACTAATGGGCAAAACAGCCAGCTAGCATCAAACGCCGGTATTAAACTTATATATATTTTAATTGGATAAAAAGCCAAAACCCATTGGTATGCTGCATCCGGGCCCATCTTACATGCAACAATACACAAAGACTCAGAGAGAAGGAGGAAGATTTACCAATCAAACAGAGAGTAAAAATAAACTAATAAACAAAAAGCAGGAGATGCAATTCTCGCCTCTGATAAAGTAGACTTTAAAGCAACAAAGATCAAAAGAGGCGAGGAATGACATTACATAATGGCAAAAGGATCAATGCAGCAAGAAGAGCTAACAATTCTATAGATCAACGAGATAGAAAATTAACAAGGATATTCAGAACTTGAACTCAGACCCAGAACAAGTAAACTTAATAAACATTTATAGAACTCTCCACTTCAAATATACAAAACATACATTACCACCTCACACCTATTCCAAAGGTGACTATATAATTGGAAGTAAATCACTCCTCAGTAATCGCATAGCATTTCATAGGTTTAAATGAAATATTGGTTGGCTGTTTGTTTGTTATCTTCTTCCCTTATTCCTTCCTGACTACATCATTAAGTATAATTATCAGTATAAAAGAGCTTTTCAATACCCATTACTAAATTGCATTCTAGCCTGGGCAAGAAAGCAATACTCCCATTCTCTCTCCCTCTTTCTTTTCCTTCTCCCTCCTCCCCATTCTCTCTCTCTCTTTCTCTTCCTTTTTCCTCCTTCCTATTCTCTCTCTCTCTTTCTCTTTAAAAAAAAAAAAAATTCCCTATATATTGTAGACATCAACCACTTATCAGATATATAATTTGTAAATATTGTCTCTCATTTCATAGATTGCCTTCTCATTTTGTTAATTGTTTTCTTTGCCGTGCAGAAGCCTTTTAGTTTGATGCAATACCAGCAAGTCATTTTATGGGTGTCAAAAGTGATTTTAAAGTTTATATAAAGAGACAAAAGATCCAGAGTGGCTAACACAATGTTGCAGAAGGGCAGCATTAGAGCACTGAACTGTCTGACTTCAAGACTTACTATAAGAGCTACAGTCATCAAGACAATATGGTAGTGGTGAAAGAATGGAACAATAGATCAATGAAACAGAATAGAGCCCAGAAATCAACTCACAGAAATATAGTCAACTGATCTTTGACAAAGGAACAAAGTCAATACAATAGAGAAAGGACTGTTTTTTTCAATAAATGATGTTGAAACAACTGAACATCACATGCCAGAAAAAAAGAATACAGACACAGAACTTACACCTTTCATAAAAATTAATTCAAAATGGGTCATAGGCCTAAATGTGAAATGTTAAATTATAAAACTCCCAAAAGATAACGTTGTAGAAAGCATAGATGACCTATGAAGATGACTTTTTAAGATATAACACCCAGGGCACAATCTATAAAAGAAATAATTGACAAGTTGGATTTCACTAAAATTAAAAACTTCAGCTCTATGAAAGACATTATCAAAAGGAATCAGAAGACAACAGATTGGAAGAGAATATTTGCAAAATACATATCGGTTGAAGGGCTGTTATGCAAAATATACAAAGAACTCTAAAAACTCAACATAAGAAAATGAACAACCTGATTAAAAAGTGGGTGAAAGACCTGACCAGACATGTTATCAAAAAATATATACAGAAGACAAATAGGCATCTGAAAAGATGTTCAACATCAGAGGTCATTCGAGATTGCAAATTAAAACAAGATGCCATTATAATCCTATGAGAATGGCCCAAATCCTTAACACTGACAACACCAAATACAGGTGAGGATGTGGAGTAAGAAGAGTTCTCACCCATAGCTGATGGGAATGCAGTTTTGGAAGACAGTTTGACAGTTTCCTACAAAACTAAATATACTGTTACCACGCAGTCCAGTAATTACACCCCTTGGTATTTTCCTAAATAAGCCAAAATCTTATGTTCACACAAAACCTGCATATGACTGTCCATAGCAGCTTTATTTATGGTTACCAAAACTTGGAAGCAACCAGGATGTCCTTCAGTAGGTAAATGAATAAATAAACCATGGTATAGCTAGACTTCTGGGCTGTGGGATACTATCTAGGACTAAAAAGAAATGATCTATAAAATGATGAAAAGACATGGAGGAAAATGTATGTATATACAGATATATATATATATCTGTATATATGAAAGAAGCCAATTTGAAAAGACTACATATGGTATAATTCCACCTGTAAGCCATGGAAAAGGCAACAGTATGGAGACCGTAAACAGATCAGTGATTGCCAGGTGTTAGTGAGGAGGGAGGGAGGAATAGGTGGAGCATAGAGGATTTTTAAGAGAGTGAAGCTACTCATACATGTATGACATTATAATGGTGGATATATGTCATCATTCATTTGTCCAAGTCCATTGAATATGTAATGCCAAGTGAACTCTAATGTAAATTACGGACTTTTAGTGATAATGATGTGTCAATGGAAGTTCATCAGTTGTAGCTAATTTACTGCTCTGATGCAGGATGTTGAAATTGAGGGAGATTTTGTGTGTATGGAGGTGGCTGCGGGGTTGGGGGTGGGGAAAGAAGGTATATGTGAGCTCAACCCTCTTTACTTTCAGTTCAATTTTGCTGTGAACTTAAAAGTGATCTTAAAACTAAACAGCTTTTTGTCTGACGTATTAGCGAGGTTGAAGTGGGTGCTGCTGCTCCCTGGGCATCAGCCCAAGGATGACAAGAAGAAGAAAGACACTGGAAATCAGCCGAGAAAGACAGAGACCCAGTGAACAAATCTGACAGCAAGGCCAAAAAGAAGTGGTCCAAAGGCAAAGTTTGGAACAAGCTCAATAACTTAGTCTTGTTTGACAAAGCTACATATGATGAACTGAGTAAGGAAGTCCCAACTATAAGCTTGTAACCCAAGCTGAGGTCTCTGAGACACTGAAGAGTAAAAGTTGCCTGTCCAGGGCAGTCCTTGAGAAGCCTGTTAGTAAAAGTCTTATCAAACTGGTTTCAACACACAGAGCTCAAATAATTTACACCAGAAATACCTAGTGAGGAGGTGCTCCAGCTTCTGGTGAAGATGCAGGAACAGGTTCAACCAATTGTATATTTGGAAAAATAAAACCTTATTAAATAAATAAAATCAAATAAGGTCTGCATTAAAAATATCACCCAATAGCTTTCAAAATTCCCAAAGCCTAGGCCAAACCGCAAATCAATTACATCAGGATATATGAGGTGTGACCTAGACATCAATAAGTTTTTAATAGAGCCCATGTAATCTCAAAGTACTGTCAAGGCTGAGAACTACTGCCCTAGAGAATGCTATTCAATTAGACTTAGGTTACACTCACCACTTGGATCTCACTTAGAGTTAGATTAGAATTGCCAATTAGAATTACCCAGGTACTTAAAAAAATATATAGATAACCAAGCCCCACTTGCTGAAATTCTGATTCATTTGATCTGGGGCAATAGTTGGGTACTAGTAGTTTTAAAAGCTCTTCAGGTGTTTTTCATATACAGCCATGATTGAGAATCATTGATATGAAAATGGTACATTGCTGGAATATATGCTTCTAACTCTCAGTTCTGCACCCTTTGCAAACATCACTACTCATTCCCAGAACTCTTTGCCAATGATCCCAGGCTTTGAAATCCATCTCTACTCAGTCTGTCAGGCAGGATCAATAATTGATCTGAGTTGCCAGTGGAATCCCCTTTGGCATCTCTGAATTATACATCTATTCCATCCCCAAACCAGAGATGGCTTTGTTGGACCTGACCAGCTCCATTCCTACCTCCATCTCCATGACTTGAAAGATCTGACATTTTCATAGGCGAGTTCTCCAAAGCTGTGACCCTTTGACAGCTGTTCAGGCTTTAGGACAATGCTGAACATTCATACTGTGCCTACAATCTTCCTATCTCAAGGACTTTCTGCAAACATTAACTCATTTGTTTGAAAATGTCTTGTGTTGTGAGGACTAATGAGATAATGTTTATGACACACTCTGTGTTCCCAAGATGAGAGACATAATGTTATTCATATAAAAAGCACATTGAGAGGTCTCTGACAACTCTCGCCCAAGTTAGCTGCCCTTTTTGCTTTGCTGTGAAAATCCTTTAAGGCCAAGGGACAGGCCACACTACCATTCTTTAGAGAAGGTGCAATGACAAGGGAAGGGGAGCAGGGAGAGCAGCCTGGTAGAACTCCAGCCTTTATCACGTTTTAGTTTTGTGATCTTAAGCAAGTTTCATGGCGTCCTTCAGCTTCTCTTCCCTCATATGTCCAATGGGAATGATCATGTCTGGCTTAGATAATGTAAGTGAGAACGCTGGCATGGAGAAGACATTCAGTGTCAGTTATTCTAAGGAGCTGGGAACTGCCTTAGGCTGGTTTTAAAGGGCAACACGGGCAGTCCATTTTCAATTAAGCAAAAGAAAATGAAGAGGACAGTGCTGATTAAGAATCTGGAAAAAAGCCTTCCTTTGACTAACATGAGAATTAGAAGAATTTATATCTTCAAAACATTTCCTATGTGGATCAATAGTTAAGAACAAGATCTGTGCTGAGTCAAGGTTTACCCTAGAAGTCATGTTATACCCATCTCTATTAAGAACAAAACCTTTCAACAAGCATATACTGACTGGCTACTCCTCATGAAGCTGAATAATGGGGATGAGAAAGGAAGCTTTTATTCTCCCAATGCATGAGAAGAAAGCTCTGTTACAAAATGCAGATAACATGTGTCATCAATTCTAAGATGCACATTTTTGTCACCCGATAACATACCTGAAATTTGAGTTTATCTTACAACTGATGGCAGGTCAGAGATTCATTAGCAGCATTTTTTTTTGCCCTTTTAACTATTTAATAGCTCACAGATAGAAGAAAGGTTCATAGATGGGTCATCTTCAGATTGAGGCATCTTAGATTAAGTGAAATATGACAATAACTATCCCTCAGGATTGTTCAGGGGGTAATATAGGAAAAGCACTTATTCATTATTTGCTGCTACATAACAGATTACTTCAAAACATAACAGCTTAAAACAACAGGTTTTTTTCTCACAGTTTCTGTGGGCCAGGAATCCAGGAGCAGATTAGCTCATATTCTGGCTCAGGGTCTCTGAAGAGATTACAGTCAGGGTGTCAGCTGGGTCTGCTGTCATCTAAAGCTTGCTAGAGTGGAGTATCCACTTCCAAAATCACCCACATAGCTGCTGGTAGAAGGCTTCAGTTCTTCACACTGTGAGCCCCTCCATAGAGCTTCTTACAATAAGACAGCTGGCTTCTTCTAGAGTGAGTGAGGAGGAAGAGAGCCTAAGGTGGAAGCTGCAGTCTTTTATACCTAATCTTGGAAGTTACCTATTACTCCTTCTTTCATATTCTATTGGTTACACCGAGCAACAATGGTACAAGATGGGAAGGGACTACACAGGAGGCAGGGATCACCGGGAACCACCTTCGAGACTGGCCACCATAGCACCCAACACACTGAATGATGAAAAGAAAATAAGAAGTAAGTGTTAGTTGGCCAGGCACAGTAGCTCACACCTGTAATCCCAGCACTTTGAGACGTCAAGGCAGGAGGATCATGAGGTCAGGAGTTCGAGACCAGCCTGGCCAATACGGTGAAAACCCATCTCTACTAAGAATACAAAAATTATCCGGGCGTGGTGGCACAGACTTGTAGTCCCAGCTACTCGGGAGGCTGAGGCAGGAGAATCGCTTGAACCTGGAGGTTGTAGTGAGCTGAGACAGTAACACTGCACTCCAGCCTGGGCAACAGAGCAAGATTTCATCTCAAAAAAAAAAAAAGAAAAAGAAAGAAAGAAAGAGTTAGTTTCTTTCCTTTTTACCTCATGTGGATGCTCTTGAAAGAGATAGAGTCTACACTTGAATTTGTATTACCGTCAAACTCAAAAGCTTCAGTCTATATCAACTCCAGTAGCATATCTGGAGTGGCAACTGGAATGAGAGGAATATGTTCAAGAGAGTATTTGGTGTTTGACTAGTTGGTATTGCTGGTGACAGACGAAGAGCTTTCACCTATCTTGCATCCAAGTTGGAAAATCTTAGAATTTTACTGATACCTGTTTTGAAAGAAATGCTGAAGAAAGCTAGTTTAGGCCCCTTTTTGTCCATCTGCCTTCTGTCATATGAGGATGCACCAAAAGGCCCTCATCAGACAACAAATGTCAGTGTCTTGACCTTGGACATCTCAGCTTCCAGAACTGTGAGAAATAAATTTCTATTGTTTATAAATGACCCAGAGTGTAGTATTTTGTTATAGCAGCACAAAAGGGTTAAGATAGGTCACAAGAACAACTTGCTGTGGCCCCAGAGTTGAGATATTTTGACAGTCCATGCAAGGTCTATATACCTAATTCAGTGGGTAGCTGAAACGGGTCACTGTAACTGACAAACTGAACAGGATCACATAGAATGCTAGAGGGTAGTTCCCAAACGGCCAGGAAAAGGGGATTCCAGGTGGTCAAAGCAATAATACATGGTTGCTATGAGTGGACTTGGTGGGAACCTCACAAGTACCTGGGATGGAGAGAGGAACACGGAAAATAGGGAGTAGAGTGAGGAGGCTCCAGTGACCAGTTGCAATTGGAACTCAGTGGCCCCTGGTCAAATGCATGTGTTTTCAGCACTGGAATGCAGAAAACCAGTGCAGATGCTGACAGGCCTAACTTCATCAACCTCGACTCCCTTCTAGCTCCCATCCAGTCTATAGGTAACTCTTTGGACTTTGAAGCCTAATGATACCGCCAGAAATGGAGACACAGGATGAGTTGTAGAAAAAGCATGTACTAGGAGTCAGGGCCCTCAGTCTCACATTTGCCCCTGACTTGATCAAGTTCACTTCCTTCTCAATAAACATGGCATTAGGCCAGACAATATTTAAGCAGAGTAAGGCGAAAATGTGGGCAGGTCGGGGCGTGGGGGAAATAAAAGGATAAAACACCTCTGAGGGGATTAGGTATATTTAAAATCACAAAGGTGTTATATCACAGATCTATAACTTTACTAAAAAACAAAAATGATAGAATGAAAATATATTTGGTATTATTTTTATCTTAGTCCTACAAGAGAAGCAGATCTTCTCTTGTGATCTCCAGTTTTTAGTGAGAGAAGTGCGAGCAAATTTTTCTTATGGGCCAGGATGAAAAATAGCGTTATGAACTCCCAGGAATTTTTTTTTCTTAAGGGGTTACATATCATTTAAGCCCACAGAAGAGAGATAAGCGAAGGGTGAGTAACCTAGATTGCATAGAAAAAGGTGGCATTAGAGAGACCCTTTGTGTTTTCCGGGTTGCAGGGTTGTGGTGTAAATAACACTGCCACCTACCCCTTGGCCATCACTAGAAAGAAACAATGGGAGGCAGTTCTGTAAACAGTGGAATCCATTTGACTCAAAGCTTCTGGGGCCAGCTCTGGTGTACAAAAACTGATTTTATGAGTGTAAAGGGCTGCCGCATTGGGGCCCCGGGCAGAGCTACATGTTGTGGGAGACCACTGTCCTCCACAAAGGGCCCTGTGGCCCCAGCGGGGACTGGCACCCCACGGCTCCTCACAGCAGAGATGTTTGGTGAACCAACTGGCCTTCAACAGTGACATCATGTGGCCTGGAGAAGTAAAGACAGCCCTGACCGATGGTCTCTCCCCTTAGGTTGAGGATACCTGGCTAGCCTAAACCCAAAGCTGGACCGTTGAGAGGTATACTTCAGCAGGGAGACATTGACCTTCTAATTACTAGGGTAGGCAGGAGATACAGCAATTTGTTTTCAGGGTCGGTACCTTGAGTTGTTGGAGCAGTTCCTACCGGTTCAATCAAATGTTACACATCGAGTTTACTTACATTTCTGGAAATTCATAACTACGTAATTGACTTTTGCAAGGTTTTGGGAGCCCTTAAGCATCACGCTCCAGGCCACTAAACACAAGCTTGGTTTCATTTCATGTTTTACTTCATGCCAACTTGTGTTTTTGTTCTGTTTTGTTTTTTGTTTTTGTTTTTATTTAAGGGGAAGTGGGAAGAGTGGGATGATCCAATGTTTGAATTTCAAATAGCACTACACTGAATTATTACATTTTTCTCTAACGTATCTTTCAGTTGAAATGTCTACAATTTTACACAGAACTGTTTAATTTTTAAAGACTCTCCTGGGAAAGTTATTCATGCCACTCGCTATGGTGTTGTAGTTGGAATGTTTGATTTTATTTCTAGCTGAACACCGCAGTCTGTTTCTTATAAGAGGCATTTATTAATATATAGGAATATGACTGTGTGAATTAGTCAATGTCTACAGTTCATGTGGCTTAGAATGTGAGACTCAAGTGTCAGGCATTGTTCTGGGCATGGAACAGACAGCAGTATAGAACAGAACACAGCCTCTCCACTCAAGGAATCTACTTGGCTGGAGAGAAGCACGGGACAGTTGTGGGAGCAGAGAGGAAGAAGATCTGAGCCAGTTTCAGTTGCCACCACTAACTCTGAGAAGCATAAAGGCATGTACAAATGCTAACAACCAAAAGTAGAGCCAGATCATGAAACCAATAATTTATATGAAAGGGAGTGCTGCTCAGAAATGTGTCAGGTGTTGGGGTCAAGGATACTTGCTTTTGAATCCCAGTTCCACATTTAGCAACTGTGTGATCTGAGCACATCACCCTATGTGCCTCCGCCATCTCACTTGTGAATTACAAAGAATACAGATCTACCTTAAGAGAGGTTTAAATTAGATAATGCTGGTAAAGTGAAATGCTGAGCAGAATTGCTTTACAAATTGAGCTTTATGATAATCATGAAAATGAGTCAAAAATTTATAGATTGATCAATGATCAATGCATTTTTCTTATGTTCAAATCAAGAGTTGATCCATTTAATAAAGAGCTGCAGGTTAGACCAGATGAAATGCACCATTGTTAAAAGAAAAACTTTCTAGCTGGGCACAGTGGCTTATGCCTGTAGTCCCATCAAGTTGGGAGGCTGAGATGGGAGGATCGCTTAAGGCCAAGAGTTTGAGACCAGCTTGGGCAACATACCAAGACCCCATCTTTACAGAAAAAAAATTAGCCAAGTATAGTGGCCCACACCTGTAGTCCCAGCTACTTAGGAGGCTGAGGCAGGAGGCTTGAGCCAAGGAGTTTGAGGCTACAGTGACCTATGATTATGCCACTGTACTCTACCCTGGGTGATAGAGTGAGACCCTATCTCTTTACAAAAAATTTAGACAAATTAAACTTAACTGAGTTTTATTGAGCAAAACAGGATTCACGAATTGAGCAGTTTCCTGAAACAAAATAGGTTCAGAGAGACTCTGGCACTGTCGTGTGATAGAAGAAAATGTATGGATAGAAAAAGGAAAGTGGGCCGGGCGCAGTGGCTCAAGCCTGTAATCCCAGCACTTTGGGAGGCCGAGGCGGGTGGATCACGAGGTCAAGAGATCGAGACCATCCTGGTCAACATGGTGAAACCCCGTCTCTACTAATACAAAAAATTAGCTGGGCACGGTGGCGCGTGCCTGTAATCCCAGCTACTCAGGAGGCTGAGGCAGGAGAATTGCCTGAACCCAGGAGGCGGAGGTTGCGGTGAGCCGAGATCGCGCCATTGCACTCCAGCCTGGGTATCAAGAGCGAAACTCCATCTCAAAAAAAAAAAAAAAGAAAAGAAAAGAAAAAGGAAAGTGGCATACAGAAAACAA
Source organism: Aotus nancymaae (assembly GCF_030222135.1). NCBI lineage: Eukaryota > Metazoa > Chordata > Mammalia > Primates > Aotidae > Aotus > Aotus nancymaae. The sequence continues at coordinate 42,826,099 of NW_026988431.1, read as the reverse complement.
AAGTGATGTACAGAAATAGCTGGGTTGGTTACACCTTGGCACTTTTGTTATTTGAACATGGTTGGAACAGTTGACCACCTTTAGTGGCCAAAACTCAGTGACTGATAAAAGAGCAGGTAACAGCCTGTTTACACATCCAGTTAGGTGACAGTTCACTATGTACAGAGAAAACTTTAGGCCAGATTTAAAATATGTAAGGAGGCATCTTTAGGCTGAATTTAATTGAACACTGTATTTCTCAAACTCTATGGATTTTGACCTCAGCTACACATTAAAATCACCTGGGGAGTTTTAAAAATACTGACGCCCAGACCCCAACCCCAAATAGTGTGATGCAATTGGTCTGCAGTATGCTTTAGGGTTTAGGATTTTTAATCAGGAATTAATGTGCAGCCAGGGTTGGGACCCACTGATTTAACTGAATATGGAGGCTAAGCAGATCTATGCTTGGCTGTTATTTCTTTGCCTGTTAATAGAGATGACAATGTCCTTCCTATACACCTAGCAGGGTAGTTGTGAGGTCCATGAGACCGTGTCAGTAAAGTACATTGTAAACCGTTATATGTGAATGGAATTAAGTACCCAGTGGAGATTAGACATTATACTTTTTGAAACTGTAAAAACTGCTATTTCGTAAGTCATAGCTTTTGCTGTCCAGAGCTAACTTTTCTACCACCTTGTAGCAGAGCTGTGTTAATTCAGGCATATAAAATTTTGTATACAGAATTACCTTGTATAGGGAATTGTTATATATAAAACAAATTTTGTGTACAAGGTTTCATAAAAATAATACTGCAGTATACTCTATTTTCTATCCTAATCAATGACATCCTGACAAATCTTCTAAACCACTCTTCCAAAAACACCCATTTACCCAGCAGGCTCTGCCTAATGACGCTTTTGTTAGGAAAAATAATTATTGCATTTTTTCGTTTTGCAAATATAAAGCACAATAGTTCGTGAAATTTTATAGAGAAAGATAAAAAGTAACCAGAATTTGAATCAAGGATTTGAATTAGTCATGTAAATTTGGGGGTGGGAGGATGCTTTTTAAGCAGAAAGATGCCTTCTGTGTTGTGGTGACTTTAGAAAACGGCCTCCTCTTCTCTGATTTGGACGGCCTCGTGTGTGTGTACATGATTGTGTATTCTCAGAGTTGTGTATGTTGTGTTGTGAACAGTTGGATGCAGGTGTGGTGCTTGTAGATGAGAATCACGGGAGAAACATGCAGGCTGATCTCTTCCTCCCACAAGGCAGGAAAAGGGAACTGGCAACCAACAAAAGGTTAAAGGCACTTTCTAGAGAAACAGCCTAGAGCATAGACTCCACGCAGAGCTACATTACCTGGTTTGAATCTCAGCTTAACTCTTACCAGCAGTATGAATGCAGGCAAGTAATTTGACCTTACTGGCCTTAATTTCGTCTTCCATCAAATGAAGATAATAATGGTACCCCACTTCATTGGATTGTTGTGAGGATTAAATGAGCTAATATTGTTATCATACTTAAAACAGTAGCTGGAACATAGTAAGCATCATATAAATGCTAAATAAAATATATTTTCCAACTCAGTTTTATATCATCTGTAATTTACTCTGAGATGCATCAGTATAAACAGACTGTATGTGATCGTAAATTAATCTACATCTTAGTGGTGAGAAACTAACACTGAAATACCCAATTTGAGAGTCCTCACTCCAGGAGTGGTTAGAGAAGAGTTTCAAATATTGCTACATAGTAATATTTGTACCAGGTAAATGGATTTATTGTTAAAAAGAAAAAAGGAAATGATGACAACAAAAAAGCAATTTATAGAATAATATTCTTTGTACTGTCGTTTACTTTAAAACTCATTCATTGATTCAGCAAACAATTGTAAAGAATCTACTCTGCAAAGTGCAGAGACTGGAGTGATGCTGCTTAACTAAGGAACATCAAGGATTGCTGGCAACCACCAAAGCTAGGACGCGGGCATGGAGCAGATTCTCTTTCAAAACTTTCTGAAGAAACCAACCCTGCCAGCAGCTTCATTTCAGACCTTTAGTTACCTGAGCTGGGAGGCAATAAATTTCTGTTGTTTTAAGCTGCCTAGTTTGTGGTAATTTGTTATGGCAGCTTTAAGAGGCTGCGACAGATCTGGAAGGAACTCACTGCCTCCCTGCCCTGTGACCACCGAGGACCTCTACTGCAAGCTGCTGGGGGACAGCGTGGCTAGTGGGAATCCCAACCAGACCATCCAGACCTGGCACCATAAATCTTGCTCAAAGTGCCATACCCACTGATTTCTGGACCTTAAGGAAGCTGAAATAAGCAGCTCCCACCATAAATCTTACTCAAGGAAGTTAACCCCATCTCCCGCATGTGTACAAGGCCAGGAGAGTGACCATTCCTTAACGTTAGCTTCATTAAAATTTAAAAATCACACCCAGAGGTAGAGAGTTAACATGCTTATAAGACGTGTGATATTTGAAGGAGCATGTAATCAAACTGTGCAGGTGCTAAAAGTTCCCCGCCTCTACGCGCCTAAACCTCACTCCTTTAAAACTGCCTTTCTATTACCCTCCGAGGAGGCAGCCAGAGAATCTCTCTGTTGTGCTGCCTCCCTCGTGCTTGAGCCTTGTTTGGGAAAACTCTTTTGACCTAATGTCAATTTCTTTTTCTTTTTTTCTTTTCTCTCTTTCTTTCTTTCTTTTTTTTAAGAGATGGGGTCTCACTATCCTGTCCAGGCTGGTTTCAAATTCCTGGCCTCGAGGGATCCTCCTGCTTCAGCCTCCCAAAGTGCTAGGACTACAGGCATGAGCCACCATGCTTGGCCTGAATTTCTATTGCATTGAGAGCCCAAGAACTCCATGGTAGGTAACAAAACTAATACACATCTCTTTAACTCTTTGTTCTGAGCCCTTTTTCTGGTTTCCTCTTCCTAGGCATACTCCTAGTGCAATACAAAGTTTCCATCTTTTGTTAATACTCTCTTCTTACGCCCTCTCTCTTATGTCACATCTTGGCAAACGGCCTTAACTTTCCACCCAAGTCATCTGAGAAAGAAGTATGAGAGTTAGCTTGGACATTTTCCTCTGTTCCAAATTCCGCATTCAATTAGTCATGAAGTCCCACGGGTACAGCACTTTTTCCTTATATTTCAAGAGAAATAGGAGAGTAACATTTGTACGTGATCAAAAAATATACAGCATGAATAGAGAGACAGACAAATGGAACAGACTAGATATTTCCAAGTAAAACCAAGTATTTATGTGTTAAAGAAAAATACAAATGGAGGCTACAGTTTAGATATATCCCAAGGCTAACCATTCTTAACCATACAACCATAGTCATCTTGATTTTCCTAAAATGCTAATTTCAAATCACAAACGAAACACAAAACATAACTTTATGTACTTGCCAGTATAATTCAGTGAAATTAAACCAATCAGCTATAGATAAATTAGCTTGAACAGCACTATATGTCCTAAAAAGAATGTTAATACATAATAGCCAATCACAAAAAAGGTCAAAATAATTTTTCCTTTATGCTGTATACACCATGCTATAACTGCTGTAAGGTGAGCTTCTTACCATTATTACCTTCTTACCTTTATTCAAAGTCTCCTGGTTGGAAAACTGTTCTTTTGAAAGTGGGAGACATTCTTTAAAATTTTCTAAATTGACCTGATTTTATTTTTGACACATAAAAATCAGTAAATAACAAAGATGATCACTAAAGAAAATAATACCTCTTTAAAAATGATGTAATGACAACTGGATAGACATTTCAAAAAGATAAATTTAGATCCCTATCTCACAGCATATACCAGAATAAATTTCAAGTAGATCAGCAATCTAAATGTTAAAAAAAAAAAAAAGTTGGGAGGCCGAGGCGGGTGGATCATGAGGTCATGAGATCGAGACCATCCCGGTCAACATGGTGAAACCCCATCTCTACTAAAAATACAAAAAATTAGCTGGGCACAGTAGTGCGTGCCTGTAATCCCAGCTACTCAGGAGGCTGAGGCAGGAGAATTGCCTGAACCCAGGAGGCAGAGGTTGCAGTGAGCCGAGATCGCGCCATTGCACTCCAGCCTGGGTAACAAGAGTGAAACTCTGTCTCAAAAAAAAAAAAAAAAAGTAAAGCAAAAAAGTACTAGAAGAAAGCATGAATAAATTTTTATAACTGGGATTGGACATAATTATTTTCAAAGATATAAAATGAGATCCCAAAGCTATAATAGAAAATCTTGATAAATTTGACTTCATGAAAATAAAGGTTTTTTTTTTTCTTGGCAATGCATACGACATCATAAGCAAAATCAGAAGACAAATAAATACTAGTAAAAATACTTGTACCTTGTATTACAAAGGACTAATTTCTTTAATATATAAAGAGTGACTAAAAATCAAAATGAATAAAATTTAAAAACCTGATGGAAAATGGACAGCATCATAAACAGTTCACAAAAAGAGATATATAAATGGCCCTTAACCACATAAAAAGATGTTCCATACTGATAATAAGAAAAATGTAAACTAAAAGTGCATAGAGATATCATTTCTTGTTTACTAGGCTGGCAATAATTCAAACACGTGAGAACACACTCTGTTGGCGAGGCTGCGGAGAGCTGAGCACTGCCATACAAGCTGGTGGAAATGCGGAATGATACAACCCCTGATGGAGGAAACTGGGAAATATCCAACAATCATGACTATGTTATTTACCTTTCCACCCAGGAAATCCACTTTTAGGAAACTACCTTGAAGATACATCTCCACAAATATGAAAGAACACACATATAAAGTTTTCATTACACTATCATTTATAACAGTACAATATTGGAAAAAACCCAAACTGCCACTAATAAATTAAACTGTGGCATAGCTACATGACGGAGTACTATGCAGACATAATAACAACAAGAACAAGATTTCTTTTTCTTTTTCTTTTCTTTTCTTTTTTTTTTTTTTTTTTTGAGATGGAGTTTCACTCCATTGCCCAGGCCAGAGTGCAGTGGCACAATCTTGACTTACCGCAATCTTCGCCTCCTGGGTTCAAGCCATTTTTCTACCTCAGCTTCCCGAGTAGCTGGGATTACAGGCATGCACCACCACATCCAGCTAGTTTTTAGTAGAGACAGGGTTTCACCATGTTGGCCAGGCTGGTCTTAAACTCCTGACCTCAAATAATCCACCTGTCTTGTCCTCCCAAAGTGCTGGGATTACAGGCATGAGCCACCACTCCTGGTCAACAACAGAATTTCCATAAGGTAATACTGAGTGACTTCTACGAGATGTTATTTAGTGCAAAAAAATAATAATTAAAAAAAAAAATAAGCGAGGGCCAGGCGCGGTGGCTCACGCCTATAATCCCAGCACTTTGGAAGGCCAAGGCGGGTGGATCATGAGGTCAAGAGATCGATACCATCCTGGTCAACATGGTGAAACCCCGTCTCTATTAAAAATACAAAAATTAGCTGGGCATAGTGGTGCATGCCTGTAGTCCCAGCTACTTAGGAGGCTGAGGCAGGAGAATTGCCTGAACCCAGGAGGCGGAGGTTGCGGTGAGCCGAGATCGCGCCATTGCACTCCAGCCTGGGTAACAAGAGCAAAACTCCGTCTGAAAAAAAAAAAAAAAAAAAAAAAAAAAAGCGAAAACATATAGGACACTACTGTGTGAGAAATAAGAGAAAATAATGTGTGTATGTGTGCGTGTGTATATGCTTATTGTTGCAAAAAAAAAGAATAAAACAGAGACTAATGAAAATACTTACGGAGGAGGGTGGGAACAGAATGGAAGCAAAGGATGGGAGTGGCACTTCTTTAAATATACCTTTTTATATTGTTCTGACTGTTGAACCAAATAAAAATGATTCATCTAATTAAAAGATTTTAAAAAGCAAACCCTAAAGGTGAATATAAAATAAAACAAATGAATGTCTATATCAAATTATTATCAAGATTTCTTTGCAAGTCCCTTTTGTCCTTAGAACACATCTTACTAAGAATATACAGTCAGAGTACTGTTTTCAAAGTTACTTGAGAGCTGGACATGGTGGCTCATGCCTGTAGTCCCAGTTACTCGGGAGGCTGACGCAGGAGGATTACTTGAGATCGGGAATTTGAGACCAGCCTGGGCAACATAATGAGATTTCATTTTTAATATCTGAAAAGTAAAAAACAAAAAAACCCCAAAGGTCACTTGAATTACTCTTTTCCATACCAAACACAATATCCTGATTACACATGCTTAGTATCTTTATATTCTAAAGAAAAAAGGGACCACAAGAAATCTAAACTTTATTTCATAGATGTATGATTTATAGCTGTATTAGTATTGGAATTCAAAAGCTATTTCATGTATATTGTAGAATTTTAAAATATGTGAATTCAGTAAGGAATCAAGATTTTCCATTTTCAATGTGGTCACGTAGAAGAATGTTCTTGGTCTTAGAAGGTGCCTATGAAGTTTTTTTCAGTGAAGTTTCATGATGTCCATAACTTTCAAATGGTTCAGAAAGGAATTATGTGAGAAATACAAAGAGGGTGAAATATGAGCAATTGATGAATCTAGTTGAAGGATAAACAGCGATCATTGCATTATTCCTTTGGTTTTTCTAAGTTCAAAATTTTCAGGAGAAATATTTTAGAATAAAGTAATATATTTACTTTTTTGGAATTTTTTACAGTCATGTTTTTCTATTTAACTCTAATCAGAAACACATCATTTATATAAGTAAAATGAGCTAGATTATGCTTCAGTAAGCAGCAGCATCAAAATAGCAAGGGCTTAGAAAATCAGAGGTTTGCTTCTTGCTCATGTGATATGATATTTTGCTCATATCTTTTTTCATTACAGTCAATATAGAGAGTCTTGTCATCATACTACAATTGCAGAGTCATCGCTAACATTGCCATTCTCCATGCAAGAGGAAAAAGCCATGGAGAGTCTCTCACAATTAAAATGCTTGACTGGAAATAACATATTCAGCTTATTAATCACATGACCCAACTCACCCCTAGGGGGAGTCAATGATTTGGAAATATCTGGTGAATAGTGTTAATGCTATCACTCCATTCATTCGCTGTGTTTTATGCCTCAGTAAACACTGATAGATGCAGTAAATTAATACAGTGTAGTGATTACTTGAATTTCTCTTCCCATACCAAACACAATATCCCGATTACACATGCTTAGTGTTTTTATACTCTAAAGAAAAAAGGGACCACAAGAAATCTAAACTTTATTTCATAGATGTATGATTTATAGCTATATTAGTATTGGAATTCAAAAGTTACTTTATGTATATTGTAGAATTTAAAAATTCAAGAGCACAGATTCTGTGCTCAGCCACTTCCTAGCGGAGCTTTGGCAAGTTATCTAACCCATTTGTGCCTCGACTTCTTCCTGTGTAAAAATTGGGTCTAATAGTAGTAACTGGGAAAAAAGATTTGGTGAGTTAATATACCAAAAGCATTTAACAATGGCTGTCATTTACTATCAGCAGCATCACTATTATTCTGACATATGAAACTCTATACTTGATGCATTAAGAAAATTTCTCAAAGTTTTTCCCACAAATTAAGCGGTACAAAGATCTACAGTGAAAAGTAAGTTTCTCTCTCGCATCTGAACCTTATCATCCAATTTTTCTCCCTAGATACGACCATTACCAGCTGTGGCATTTATGAACCTATTGCCTTTCTATGCCAAATCACCCTTCCTTTTTCTGCTTGAGATACTGAAACATCTTTCCTTTGCCAGCTGACACAGTGTTAAGTTTTGCCAGTAGAGGGCCTGGAGGGACTCTGGAAGAAAAAGGGGATTCTCTTCCTTCCTGATTCTGGTAGACTTTCTGTTCTTGCTCCCGTGGTGCTGGGCTGGTATGTGAGCGAGGCAGTAATGGAGCTCATGCCAACAAGCTTCATGGGTGCCCCGGCTGGTTTCCTTGCGGCCAGTTCAGCAACGGTCCTGCAGCAGCACCCTGGAAGCTTTTCATGGTGTCCTCACAGTGGCCCAACAAGTTTCCCACAAATTCAACAGCACTTCTCATGGGTAGTTTCTTCATGAATTTTGTCAGCAGCCCCCAGCCATTGATTTCTTGCCTGCCAGCCTCAGCCTGCAGGTTCCCCAGTGGGGGAATTTCCACCGTGCCATCCCTGGCTTATGACTCCCAGTCTGTCAACTGTGGATCAGCTCTGACCTGCAGCAATCCAGCAAAATGCACATCCAGAGGGCTGCACCCTCTCCCAGGAAGTCTGGATCCCACCTTAAGGGGCACCCCTTCCAAGCTCATTCCTTCCTTGTGTACTCTTTGTCAGCCCTAGCATATTCTTCAGAGTTCTCTTAGTATTCCCTTTTAGTAAATTCCCTGTAAATAATCATTCTTCATATTAAACCTTCTTTATTCAAATTATTTGTGGTTTCTGTCTCCTGAATGGATCCAGCTTCCTGTTGTAGTCTTTCAGAGATCTTTTATGCCTATGCAAGTGTATGTGTATATACACACACTTTTGTTATATAACGGGAACCTTTTATACACAGTGTTTTTCTTTTTTTCTTTTTTTTGAGACAGGGTCTCTTTCTGTCACTGTAACCTCAAACTCCTGGATTCAAGCCATCCTCCTGCCTCAGTCTTCTGAGCAGCTGGGACTATAGGTGTGTGCCACCAAGGTCAGCTAATTTTTTATCTTTTGTAGAGTCAGGGTCTAGGTATGTTGCCCAGGCTGATCTCCAACTTTTGGACTCAAGTGATCCTCCAGCCTCGGTCTCCCTAAGTGCTAGGATTATAGGTGTCAGCCACTGTGCTCAGTAACGTGCTTGTTTTTTTTTTTTTTAAACTTAGCCATCATTGCATATCAGCAAAAATACATTTATCTCATTTTTAACACCTGTCTAGTATTTCATTGTATAAATAATTCCATAATGTATTTCACCAGTTTTCTATCGATGGGGAGATAGATTTCTAGTCCTTTCTCTTCACAGTATAATTCTTATTTGATAGGTTTGTATGCCCATGTCTAAGTATGTCTTATCTGAAAAATCCTTCCTGAAGATTCTACTCCTAAATTATCTCCACGTTCAGTGCCAACATCATATTATAGGTGTTCCTCATTTATAAAAGATGGATACCTAGTATTTTTTGTTGATTAAAATTAAGAAAGCAGTTTTATATATTTTAATTGTTTAAACAACATGTAAAATCAATGAAAAATACATCCCAAAAAAGTACTTCAAGACAGGCATGCCCCTGCATATATACACATAGAGAAACTTACCGTGTGTGATCCTAGAACACAAATTTCTTCTTGAGACTCCTTTACACACTTTTTGAAGTTATACACATTTAAAACTAATACTTGTGCCAAATTGGCCTCTGCCTCCATTCAAGTTGCTATAACAAAATATTTTTTTCTTTCTGTTCTTTAACAAAATATTTTCAATCCACTAATTTACAAACAACAGAAATTTATTTGGGAAGTCTGGGAAGTCCATGATCAAGACAGCAAATTTAATGTCTAGTGAGGGCTGTTCTCTGCTCCATGGATGGCACCTTCTATATGTCTTCACGTGGAAGGAAGGCAAGGCAGCTCCCTTCAACCTCTTTTATAAAGACATTAATTCAATTCATGAGGCAGAGCCCTTATGACTTAACCACCCTCTAAAGTCCCCATCTCTTCATATTATTGCGCTGGGAGTTAGGTTTCAACATATGAATTTAGGGGGAATACCAACACTCAGATCATAGTAGCCTCTGATGTAACCACATAAAAATGGACAAAAATATTTTAGTACATTCTAAATTACTCCTAGATGCAACTTGGGTCAGCATTTCATCCTTGCGGGAGTCACTTGGCTGTATCAGATGCTATTCTCTGATATCTCTACTTCTTTTATTAGTGTATCCATCTTTTGATCACTAAAACATCTTTCACTTTTCCTATAGAATTTTTCTATTGAGTAAAATGTATATTTATAGGTAATAGTTTTGATAAATTATATAGTTTTGTAACTATCACCAGAAAGATACTGTATAAAGTATTTCCATGACCCTAGCAAGTTCTGTGTGCCCCTTTATCATCAACTCCTTCCCCTGCCCCAGCCCCTGGTAACTACTGATCTGATTTCTGCTCCAATAGCTTTGTCTTTTTCAGAATATCGTATGAATGAAATCATTTAGTATGCAGTCTGGCTTCCTTCACTTAGCATAAAGCTTCTGAGATTTATCCATGTTGTAGTATCAGTGGTTCTTTCCTTTCTACTGATTAGTATTCCAGTTTTTGGTGATTATGAATAAAGCTACTCTAAATATTCCTCTATAGGTCTTATTGTGGACATATTTTCATTTTTCATGAATAAAAACTTAGGAGTGGAATTGCTGAATTATATGGTATGTGCATGTTTAAGTTTGTTTTTAAAAAAAATGCCAAACTGTCTTCCAAAGTGTCTGTACCATTTTGCACTCCCACCAGCAATGAATGAGAATTTCTGTTGCTCCCCCTTCACATCAGCATATGTCCTTTATCTCTGATGGAACTACTGCAGTTGTCTCTGGACTGATCTCTTAGTTCTATACCTTCCAAACTCTAATCCATCCTTCAAACTGAAACCAAAATGAGTCTCTAAAAATTGTGTAACTACCACTCAACTCTTAAGTGTCTCTGACATCCTCAGGTAAAGTCCAAATTACTCAGCATGACATAGAGAAGATCCTTCAAGCCCTGAACTCCATCCTCACCCACTCTCCCAATCATATCTCTGGCCTCCCACAAGCAGCTGAACACAGCCAAGCTCAAGTAGCTCCAAGTTACAGAGGGGCCACTCTCTTTTCTAATACAGTGGGTCTGTGAAGGCAAATGCAGCTGTTTGGACAGAGCATTTATTTTCTTCTTTGTATTCACGAGAATGAAATTACCCTCTGAAATTTAGAAAACATTACGATTCATGTAACTGAGTGTCTAATAGGGTATTCTTTTTCAACTACTTTTTATGAAAATTTCAGGAAAGTGGAAAAACTAGTACAATGAACATTCAGATTTAAGTCTAACAATTGTTAATATTTTCTCACATTTGCTTCATTTATCTAGCTACCATTCTTTTTCTTCTCCTCTTCCTCCTCCTTCTCCTTATTCTTTTGCTAAACCATTTCAGAGAAGGCATATGCATCTCCTAAAATTTAGAGCAACTCTTTATGACACCATCATTACATCCAAGTTAATAATAACCTTCTAATATTGTCTAATATTGTCTACATTCATATTTTTCCAATCATCTCCAAAATGCGTTTCACTATACTTTTTCCAAACCAAGATCCTATCAAGCTTCATACACTGCATTTATCTACTAATGAATATATAGCTTTTTTTTTTGACAGGCTCTCACTCTGTCACCCTGGCTGAAATACAGTGGTACAATCACAGCTCACTGCAGCCTCATCCTCCCAGGCTCAAGCGATCCTCTCACCTCAGCCTCTCAAGTAGTTGGGAGTACAGACATGTGCCACAATGCCTGGCTAGTTTTTAAAAAAAATTTATACAGAGATGGGTCTCACTATGTTGTTCAGGCTGGACTCTACTCCTGGGCTCAAGTGATCCTCCTGTTTTGGTCTCCCAAAGTGTTGAGATTACAGGAATGAGCCACCACACCCGGCAACATTTAGCTTTGATTGCGGCTCAGTTTGCCCAGATACTTGTGTAACCTTGAAGACTCAGTTTTGTCCCCCAGGCTTCCAAGAAATCTCACTTGAACTCCATTCAAAGTTCTTGCGTCTTTCAAAAAGCCTACGGTTAAGTCTACTGGATATTCAACATTTTGTACTACAAATTTGTTGTTAAACTTTTCCTCAACTAGATTCTGAGCATTTTGAGGGAATGAGTGTTCTTTGCTTTAGTCTTGTGTGTCACCACATAGATGTTCAATACACATTGTAAGAATCAATGACTGAATACAGTTCCTTGCTCCCCTGCTATGAAGAGCTTGAATAAATAAATGGATTCCGGAGGGCTGGCAGCCAGTCAGAAGGGAGCAAAGGGAGGATTCAACGGTGGTCTGAGAGGATATTTCAAATACAGAAAGCTGCTTTGGGGAACTTTGAATAGAAATAGGAATACTCTTTTCCCTGTCTCAGTAGGGAAAAAGCTTAATGTTTACCATTAGTTAGAGATAAACCTGGAATCTACTGGCACTATGGACATTTTGGCCAGATAATTCTAGAGAAAGGATTATAAACACAAAATTCAGGAAAACTGCATCAAAACAGTCCACTTCTATTTACACAGCTGGTCTACTGCTGCATTTCTAATGTGTTTTTAAGCAAATATTCACTCCCAGTGGGTCCCTAAATTGGACCCAGACCAGTGTTTTATCCCCATGGTCCATGGAAGAAACCACAGTTTATCTACTTTAAACTCTCAAGATGAAATTTCTCCCTGAATATTAGCCTTTTCTGCTGTTAAAATATCATATTCATGGACAATTTCTCTTTTGGATAAACTTTTTTCAGATATTTCCTTCTTCCCCACTTCCCATTACCTGTGGGACTAATTCCAGGATCTTATATTCACTGATTTCAAAGTGAAGTGACTCAGAGACTGCATACCACGACTATTTTAGGTGGAGTATTTCCTCCTGAGTCACCGTGTCCCCTGGTACCAGGCATCCTGCGGATTTCCTCAGCTCTGCTTGGAGAATAGGAAGTCAAGGCCAGAAGCAGCTGACAAGCACGGCATCCCAGTGGCTCCTCCCAGTTCCTGGAGGGCCAGCAAGAAAATCCTGATTTAGTAAGAATTCTTTGGCAAATAATTAAGAGTTTACCAGAGGCAAATGGCTTCAAGAATGTTATTTGTGAGCAAACATTTATTTTTCCAGAGGCAGATTAAAAGTGTTTTCTTAGGAATGAAATTAAGTAAAATTTTGGGCTATCTGGGGAGACTTCATTAGCTATTTTTACTAATAGGATAACCAAAGAGAAAGAAATTACTCAAATCCCTTTTCCACAATTTTATCACGTTTCCCAGCCAGTCATATCCTCTTCATTCACTTCTGTCATTCTTCTGGATCAGTCTTCCAAATAGCAAGTGGTCGTGTACTTCCTCACCAAGTCTTCATAACTACCTGTGACATGACACCATCAGTAGAGACATCGTTTGGGGCTGAACAAATACTAAGGAATACTTAGCCATGCATATTACTTTTCTCTGACCCCATCTCCACAGCAGACATCACTAATCTATCTAGCTAATCTGTATCAATGATTCTACTCCACACAAACATTAACAAAACATAATCTTAGCCATTGCTCTCCAAAGTGCAAAATATTGGCAATAAAAACATTTTTTAAAATCAAATCTCAATTAAGTTAAACCTCGTTAAAACCTTGCAAGTGTGTCTAGTAGAACACAGCTACTTCTGGGTTTCCTGGTAGCCAATGACCCCCTTCAGCGATTATTCTGCCCCCACGCCTTCTTTATTCTCGTATCGGTGCCTGTTAGAACCTCCATGGCAAGAGGTTTCACATTGAGGAAAACTAAGAGCCAAATCAAACATTTTCATTTACTTTAAAGCTCTGCTTAAAAATCACTGGGAAGGGGAGTGGTGACTATTGGCTTTAGAAATTATACATTTCAGTGCTGGATGATATTTTCATCTCCCACCTGCAGTTCAGTACCCCTCAAGATTACTTTCTTTCATTCCTTGAAGAGTCTAGCACCTGGCTTTCTAAGTGTAGTCATTCTCTCCCAAACTGACATTGTCTAGTTGTTGACTTTAGTATTCATTATAAATGATTGCTCCAATACACAGCCCTTTCCATTCCCTTTTGCCAGTCGTGACATTGTCTAGTTGTTGACTTTAGTATTCATTATAAATGATTGCTCCAATACACAGCCCTTTCCATTCCCTTTTGCCAGTCGTGACATTGTCTAGTTGTTGACTTTAGTATTCATTATAAATGATTGCTCCAATACACAGCCCTTTCCATTCCCTTTTGCCAGTCGTCTTGTCCTCTACCTCCCTACGCTACTCACTCCCAGGATCACACCTGGTGTCAGTCTGCTAGGACTGACATAACGACACACCACAGACTGGGTGACTTGAACAAAAGACATTTATTTTCTCACAGTTCTGGAGGCCAGAGGGCCAAGGTCAAGTCAGATTTGTAGATTATGTGCCAAATCTGTGTTGGCAGATTGGTTTCTCCTGGGACCTTTCTCTTTGGCTTGCAGATAGCCACCTCTCACTGTGTCCTCACATGGTCTTTTAACTCTTTGCACTCCTGGAATCTCTTTGTGTGTCCAAATTTCCTCATTTTATAAGGGCACCAATCTGCTTGGATTAACGCTACCATGCTGGCCTCGTCTTAACTTCATCATCTCTTTAAAGGCCCTATCCAAATACAGTCACATTTGAGATGATGAGGGGTTAGAGCTTCAACATATGCATTTAAGAGAGACATGATCAGCCCATAACACACCTCCAAACTTTTTCTTCACCTATTCCTGAAACATCTCTAAAATCTCAAATTCCAGCATCGCACTTCTCAATCACTACCTCTTCTCTTTCTAGCTCTCTCTGTGTGATACCTAAAACAAGTAATTTTCCAACCACACTGGGACACACAATTTACAAATCCAATGCCTCTTTTACTGTTTCTCACCCCGTCCCATGTCCTTACTTCCCTCCTTACTCAGCTTAAGCTCCACAGTCCATCACTGTAACCATTCACTTGCATACATTATTGAATCCATTGCGTATCCTTCTCTTCGTGGTATCTGCCTGGCAAAGTCCCAATCCTGGTTGACTCCAGCTTTCTTTTTACTTCCTGGCTACACATCTGCCAATGAACTTTACTAGAAAAATATCCAAGTCTGCTGTCTAGTCTCACTATCCATTCACGGTCACAGACTCAAGTTGTCCCTCAGCATCTGCCACATTTCTCTAAGGTTAGAGAAATGGTTCACTCTTCCACTTTCCAAGCCAACTGTTTGAACTTCTCTCTTTCTCTAAATCTCTAAGACCCTCTCACCATCCTCATTCTCAGCTGATAAAATTGCTTCCTGTTGCACTGAGAAAACAGAGGTATAATAATCAGAAGTTTCCGCTAACCACCTCCAGGCCCATTGCTATGTCCTCCTTCTGTTGCCGACACTGACCCGCCCTGCTGCCATCTAAGGTCAGCGCCTCCATCTGTGCACACACTCCTACCCTTTCTCACCTACTCAAGGACCCTGCGCCAACAATTCTGTCCTTCATCTCCCGTATGGTAAATACCTACCTCCTATCCCTCATCCCCGCTCCCACAACAGTATACAAATATGCTACCATTTTCCCACTAATTTTTTCCCCTGGACTTCCACTTTTCCTCCAGCTACTGCCCCGTTTCTCTGATCTACTTTACAGCAAAACTCTCCAAAAGAGTTACCTCTTCCATTTCCAAAATTTCTCTCCTCCCATTCTCTCATGAACCCACTCCAGCTGGACTATCATCTCCTCTCTAGCTCACCAAGAAAGCTCCTCTTATCAAGGCCATCAGGGGCCTCCACAGTAGCCAATCCCAGTAGCCTCATCCCAGTAGCCAATTCTCAGTTCTTTCAGGTGATGTGCCCTTTGGCAGCATATAACGTAGTTGATCACGCCGCCTTCTTAGAAAGTCAACTTCAAGAATAAGCTCCTGGTCTTGTTTCTGACTCACTGGCTATTTCTCAGTATCCTTTACTGCCTTCCTCTCGTGTCCCCAAACTCAGTCCTGGGCTGCCCAGGATTTAGTCCTGGTGCCTCTTTTCTATCAACATGATTTCCTTACTGTCTCATGGTTATAAATACTATTTATATGCTGACAACTGTCATATTTATATGTCACCCAGACCTCTTCCTTGAACTTCATATTTGTATATCCAGCCACCTAATTGGCATCTCCTCTTGGATTTCTAATATGTATTTCAAAACTTAGTATGTTCGAAGCTGATCGTGTCATCAGTCTTCTCCCAATCCTGCTCATCCAGCAGACTTGCTCATTTCTGGTAATGACAACTTTATTCTCCCAGTTTCTCAGGCCCAAATTATGTTGTCTTTGACTTCTCTCTTTCTCTTATACCCACATCCAATCTGCCACCAATCCTGTTGGCACTGGCTTCAAAATATATCCCAAATCCAGCTTCTTTTCATCACCTCTGCTGCTACTACCATCATGATCGGAGTCATCATCATCTCTTACCTGGATGGTGGACATGGCTTCAGAATTCATTTCCTTTGTCTCCTCCATACCCTTTACCACCTATTTACAACACAGCAGCCAGAGTGAACCTTTTAAAACATCAAGTACAGTGCCTGGCACATAAGAGATGCTCAATGAATACTCAATCAAAAATGTTATTCTCTTCCCAATCATCCCAGTAACTCTAGTAAATATAATTTTATGCTGCTTCTATGTGACTGGAAAAAAGATCTAATGCTCAGATTTTTTGATGCACTTAGATCAAAAGCACTGGAGAGAAAAAAAAATCATATCCACAAGGGGGTGCCAAAAAACCTCTTTGGAACCTGGATAGCTAGTTTCTTTCTTTTTCTTTTTCTTTTCTTCTTTTTTTTTTTGAAGCAAAGTCTCACTCTGTCACCCAGGTTAGAGTGCAGTAGCCCAATCCTCCACCCCCCAGGTTTAAGTGATTCTCCTGCCTCAGCCTCCTGAGTAGCTGGGATTACAGGCACCTACCACCATACACGACTAGATGGGGTTTCATCATGTTGACCAGGTTGGTCTCGAATTCCTGACCTCAGGTGATCCACCTGCCTCGGCCTCCCAAAGTGCTGGGATTACAGGTGTGAGCCACCGCACCGGGCCTACCTTTGTTTTCTTAATAGTAGGAAAAATATGCATTTATTTCTGTTATTCGTTTTCAGAGAAGCAGAGATAATAGATGCAAACTCTTGGAAGGAAAGCTATACTGATCTAACCAAGATATTTTGTTTTTCTCATCCACCAGTCCCTTTCTTAGTCCTTTCTGTATCCCTTGCAATTTGAACAAAGCTTGGTGAATAGTGAGCACACAAAAAGCACGCTGGGTGAAAGGCAGATATATAAAGAGCGTAAAGTCAGGACATTTTAACAAACATATCAAGCTCTAAATATAAGCCCCCTTGGTAGTTTTCTCTTTAACCTTCTCTCTCCACTGTTGGATGAAATTTGCCACGTTCAATTCCAGTCCCCACCCCAACTTCCTTCTTAAAACAGGGTCAGGGTTAAGCCTTCAGTGCTTTAATCCAGAGGAAAATGACTTATTTTAAAAAGTAGCGAAAAACACCGGATTCCTTTGGCACAGGATGAAGACTAGCTCAGCTCTTCAGTCGTTGATCATCGTCTATTGTTCTCCAAACAGTAAACCACTATTTCACACTGAGATTGTTGGCTGCGGGTATATTCCAATTCCCTGGCTCCTCATGAATATGAAGTGAAGGGCTCTGACCCTGAAAGTGGTAGGTAACCTCAAAAAAAAAAAAAAGAAAGAAAGAAATGGTCAGGTAGGAAGAAGAAAAATAGACTTTCTGTGACTGTATGCTCTTGAAATCTCCCGCAGGTTCTAAGCAGGGCAAAATGGGGTCTCGAAAGTGTGGAAGCTGCCTAAGTTGTCTGCTGATTCCGCTTGCACTTTGGAGTATAATTGTGAACATATTATTGTATTTCCCAAATGGGCAAACTTCCTATGCATCCAGCAATAAACTCACCAACTACGTGTGGTATTTTGAAGGAATCTGTTTCTCAGGCGTCATGGTAAGTGTGACTTTGGAGACTTGGGAGAGAAGGGGGAGTTGTTGTTGAGACTTACCTTGAACCTAGTAAAAATAATGAATACTGGAAAAATCATTCTGCTAATCTTGGGTGTAGGATTTGAAAGATGGAGGGGAGGAAGGGGCAGGTGATCTGCTAGGATTTGGGACATAGCTTTATTTTCAATAAGCTGCTCAACAGTGCAGCTTCGGTAATGCAGGAAGTCAGTCCTAATGAAAGTTTGTGGGACACTGACTTGTAAAAATAGTATGTTCTCATGAACCCTGCATATCAACTTAAGCTATTTGATCTTCAGTGGCATTACTGTTTTCTAGAACAGATTTTCTGTCTTTGCTCATGTTTTTCTAGCTTGAAGGGGCATTAGGATAGCATGAAAAAAAACAGAGACTTGGATATTCAGACAAACCTGCATGTAAATCTAAGCTCTGTCATTTGTGCCATAAGACCTTTGGCAAGTTACTCAGTATCTTTGAGCCTTAGTGTTCTAATGTGAAAAATGTGAATAATGGCATTTACTTTTCAAGATAAAAAGTATATATAGATAAAGTACCGAGGAGAGAGACTGACATGCAGTAGATAGCCAGTGACTGTTGTAATTATATGATTATTAAAGAATGAGCTGTGTCATCATTAAATAGTCCCACATTGAGACCCTCATAACGGAGGGAGTGTTTGAACAGTAAATTGAATTATCAATGGTAATCCATGAACACTTTCCTGATGACTTTGTGCTCTTTAAAAATAAAAAAACTGATAGTAAATCATGTTGGCAACTCAGAGGAAAAGACACTTTTCCTGGTCAAGTCATTTCTAAAAATAACACATTATGGACTGTAAGCTAATCAGACCACCAATAATGTAGAGGAGATGTAGAAATTATTTCTACATCTTTGTGGGGTGTTTATTATATTTTAATAGCTATGTTGTAAAGCAGTTTTCATTTATTCATTTTGCACATTAAATTAATAAACTTTAAAATATTAATATCCACTGTTATTGAAGTTGCTATGAAATAAGCACACAACTAATGTTGGCTGAACTACCAAGTAATGTCAGTCTTTTGGGGGAGAGTTTGGTATGACATACCAAGATCTATGAAAATGCTTATGTCCTTTGACTCAGTAATCATACCTCTCATCATTTATTCTGAAGAAATCACCCAAAATAAGGAAAGAGCTATGTGTACATATGTTTGTGGCTGCATTGGTATAATAGCAAATAACTAGAAGAAGTATCTTACAGAGAAGTAGCTAAATAAATTATGGTACATTCACTTCAAACAATGGTGAAAATTATAATTATGAAGATGTAACAACCTGGAAAATGCACATTATTTCATATTAAGTGAAAAAAGACACAACAAAGTTGTGGGTAAATTACTATTGCAGCTGTGTCAAATATACATATGTGGGAAAACACCAGAAATAAATACACGAAGACACACGAGGGTGGTGGAATTGTGTGTAATTTACTTCCATTATTCTTGACTCTTCTGCACTGCAGTTACATTTTGAAATGAAAAAAAGAAGACAGTTTCGACAGTTGATGCCTGAGCAGTAAGACTACAGGGTCTAGGTCTAATTATCTCTATCAATATTGTAATGAAGCTGGTTAGTATGCTTTGGCCTTATCTCATCATTGTTTCCCTCAATATGCAATTGTAATAAATAGAAGAGTTGCATGACATAAATAAGATTAGGCCAGAATTTATTTCAATCTGTGAGAACTAACAAGTTTGAAAGGAGAGGAATATAGGACACTTTTGCTTATGTTCCATGTAAAAATTAAAACTAGGAAAAGAAACCTGTTCTCTATTTCTTTTCATTTTCCAGGAAATATTAAAATATATTACCATAACTGCATCAAATCCTTTTAGGAGAAAGGAGAAGAATATAGATAAATAATTAAATGAACCAAAAAATTAACAAAAGCTGAAGAAATTTGGAAACTAGAAATGTTGGCTATGAAGAGTAAAATAATAATGAACTCAGCTGTAAAATTCAGTCCTGAATAGTAAGACTAAAAAAATGGGTGGAGAATTTCCCATAAGCAATTCATGGTCCATGATCTAGCCTAACCAGAAATTATAATGGTAAAGAAATTCATGTTCTAGCTCTAGCCTTTTGCCTAAAATACAAAAAAAAAAAAAAAAAAAAAAAAAAAAAAAAAAAGAAAGAAAGAAAAAAGAAAGAAAGAAAAGAAAATAGAATTCATCGAATTCTTCCACTTTGTTGACTTGATACAGACAAAACACACTGAAACAATTTTTTAAACCTGAAATGGTTTGAATGCATGGGGAAATTGAACTCACTTTAAAGAGATATGGTTTCCGATTATCTGGGCCTCTCACCTCCATTCCCGGAGGACGGTAAATGAAGAGAGGCTAGCAAACTACAAAGTCTGGTGAATGATTTTCCTTGGGTCTCTACAACTGAGTCATTGAGAAAGGCAGGGTGGTATTCTCATGTCCATACCATTTACTTCTCCTTAATCATTAGCTTTCGATGGTTGGTAACCATGATAATAATAGCTAACATTTATCAGTCACTTACTATGAGTCAACCACTATACTCAAAACGTCACATATATTACCTCATAACAACCTCTTGATAACATTTCATAGAGAAGGAGTCTTAAATTTACACAGCTGGAAAGTGGCAGAGCTTGGATTCAAACCCAGATCTACCTGACCCCAGAATCTATTCTTGAAGTCACTGTCCTCTGATTATAAGCACAAATGTAAACTAGCATTTCATTGCTAACATTTTATCTCTTCCCTCCTACAGATGCTTATAGTAACAACAGTTCTTCTGGTACTGGAGAATAATAACAAATATAAATGTTGCCAGAGTGAAAACTGCAGGAAAAAATATGTGGTAAGAGCAATGGTTTTTTTGAGGACGGTTGAGTTGGCTCCGACTTTCTTTCCTGTCACTCGGAAACACAAAAATATTGACAGTATTGTACCCTCACTACTGTACCTATCAGAACAGAGAAGAGTTTACTGCCAAGATTATCTTCCGTTTTGCTTAGTCTTTCCTCTACATTTGTTCTACTGATGCTCTTTTGGAAAATCAGGATTTAAAGATACATAAAATTAGGAAGTAATACTTTTTCCTAACTGAGTTTCTGTTAGTCTATTTTTTCTTTATAAACTTTATTAAGGGATAATTTACATATAATAAATGGCATCCATTAAAATGATGCAATATCATGAATTTTAACTGTTGACTACACCCATGAAACCACCATCGAAGTCAAGATAACAGAGTATTTCTGACAACCTCAAAAGATTAACCTTTGATTTACTTTTTGTCATTATAGATTAGTTTGTATTTTATATATGTGGAATCATACAGTATTTGTCTTTTTTATCTGGCTTTTTTCATCCAGGATAATAATTTTTAGATTCATCCATGTTGTTGGGTGTATGTAATGTGCATTTTTTAAATTGGCACTTTAAAAATAATTGAAATAGTATCAAAAATAATTAAAATAGTGAGAATAATGCAAACAGATTTTCTCTTTTTTCTTGTTTTCTTTTTTCTTTATTTTTTTTTCTTTTCTTTTTTTGAGATGGAGTCTCCCTCTGTTACCCAGGCTGGAGTGCAGTGGCACAATCTCGGCACAATCTCGGCACACTGCAAACTCCACCTCCCGGGTTCAAGCAATGCTCCTGCCTCAGCCTCCCGAGTAGCTGGGACTACAGGTGCACGCCATCACGCCAGGCTAATTTTTGTATTTTTAGTACAGACAGGGTTTTGCTGTGTTAGCCAGGATGGTCTCAATCTCCTGACCTTGTGATCAGCCCTCCTTGACGTCCCAAAGTGCTGAGATTACAGGCGTGAGCCCCCATGCCCGAACACAACTAAATTTTTTAAGCCAGGACACAGGGAGGGGAGCATCACCAACTGGGTGGGATCTGTTGGCAGGAGCTAGGAAAGAGACAGCAGGGGGTGGGGAGGGATAACATGGGGAGAAATGCCAGATATAAGTGATGGGGGGATGGAGGCTGCAAACCACATTGCCATGTATGTACCTATGCAACAATCCTGCATGATCTATACATGTATCCCAGAACCTAAAGTGCAATAAAAAAGTCATTAAAAAAAAAAAAAGAATAGAAGTCTTAATTAAAATGTCCCCCAGAAGCCACATGTGTGAAATAAATGAATGAAATGAATCTGGTAGGCATCAGAGCACAATTTCCACCCAAGGAGGAGAAGGAGCTGCTATTCAAATCCAGCCAGTTGTAGCCATGATGAAGTAGGCAATCATTCTCAGTTTTCAGTAGAAACTATAAATATGGATTTCTGTGTAAAACTTTTCAATTGTAAAATATTGGCAGTTAATCTTCATTTAAACCAAACAAAGTGCATCTTGCAGGAAAATTTGAGTCTGCATCAGTTTGTAACTTCCGAAATGTAATGAAAGTTGATTCACTTATTGGCTGTTATCTGCTATGGCCTGCACGTGTTCCTCCAAAATTCACGTGGAAACCTAATTCTTACCGTGGTGGTATTAAAAGGTGGGACATTTTTGGATGTGACTAAGTTATGATGGCTGTTCCCTCATGAATGAGGCTGGTGCCCTTATAAAAGGGGTTGAGGGGAGCACTCTTAAACCCCTTGCACCATGAGAGGACACATAGAAGGTGCTATCTATGAGGAATGGGCCCTCGCCAGACACTGAATCTGCCAGTGATCTTGGACTTTCCAGACTCCAGAAGTGTAAATAATACAATTGTGTTGTTAATTACTCAGTCTAAGGTTTTTTTTTTGTTATAGCAGCAGGAACTAAGGCACTATCCATTCCTACATGGAGTCTGGTTTTCTGCCAAAATTCTTGGACAATTATTCCTGGAAAGCAAATATTGGCTAAATAAGGGCACTTGGAATCATAACTAATATTTTATTATATTTTATTTTTGAAATTACCCCGTTACATAGTTGCTATTCCTGTCAACATCATCTACAGTTTATAGAAAATAAAACTATGATTCAGATTCTTCCAAAACACATTTTGGGCATATCACTTCCTTGCTCAAAAATCAATTACAATACTTGTTTAAAAAACAGTTTCTGGTTGGGTACAGCGGCTTATGCCTGTAATCCCAGCACTTTGGGAGGCCAAGGTGGGCAGATCACTTGAGGTCAGGAGTTTGAGACCAGCCTGGCCAACATGGTGAAACCCCGTCTCTACTAAAAATACAAAAATTAGCTAGGGAGCCTGTAATCCCAGCTACTTAGGAGGCTGAGGGAGGGGAATCGCTTGAACCCAAGAGTTGGAGGTTTAGTGAGCCAAGATTGGGCCACTGCACTCCAGCCTGGGCGACAGAGTGAGACTGCATCTCAAAACAACAACAAAGAAAAAAAACAACAAAACCCCAGCTTCTTCCAGGTTTAATGAAGGATAAGCTCAAAATGAACCTAGAACATCTTGTGCCAGAAAGCAAGAACATGTTCAAAGAATGGCAGGAGTGTGTCAAAGGGCATAGGAGTTGACCTACAGGGATATTCCCACGGGCCAAATTTGGACCATCTTTACATCTAAAAGTATAATAGCATTTATGGATTACAGTTCAGTGAATTAGAAGATCCATGAGTCCAGATAACATAAAGAGAGGCAAAGGAGAGTGAAATGGAAACGGAAGTTGTTCTGTGCAGAAAAATGGTAACATAAACGGAGAGAAATGATAGCATTACGAAAGCACCACATTGGAACCCCAGTGATCACTGGTGATCAGTGAATATGAGGATCTCAGTGGATGCTAAATCCATTAGTTGAAATGTTATTAAGAAACAGAATATGACACTGTCTCAAAGCATTACGTTGGCAGTTATTTACTAATTGCAAGTGAAAAATGTACCTTTCTAGGGGAGAGATTTGAAGGACATCTTTAACCAAGAGATCAAACTTAGCACCACCCTAGCATGAGAGGCCCACAATGTACACCACACCTATTAAGTATACTCGCTAAAATTTTTGAATTCAATTGTGAGAAAATAATCAGAAAAGCCCAGAATATGAGATATTCTACAAGACAACTGTCTGGGATTCTTTAAAAATGTTGAACAGCCCAAGAAACAAAAAGGAAGACTAATATAAATTAAACTAAAGAGATATAATCTTGTACATAAACCTTTATTGGATCCTGTACAAAAACGTTTAAAGTTACAAAATAATAGAATATTTTTATTCTTAGAAGATGTATGCTGATATATTTAGGAGTGAAATATCATAATGTCTGCAACCTACTTTCAAATGGCTCAGTAACAAAAGCATTTAATAAATACACAGGTGTATATATATGAACAGGTGTATATATATACTTTGCATGAGTATGTACACACACAGAAGGGAGAAAGCACAAATAAATATGGTAAAATATTCACTTAGGTGATTCTAGGTAAAGGGTATGTAGGGATTTATTGTACTATACTTTCAAATTTTTTGTAGATTTGAAATTTTTTAAATAAAAGGTTGTGGGGAGGGAAGCCCCTTGCCCAGAAGGATAAAGTCCAGATTCCTTGATCTGGCAATCAAGGCCAGCTCTGGCCTGGATCTACCAAGCTGTACTCACTTTTTAAGCTACTCAAGGGCATAACTGTGTCCTGTCAACCTTGTTTCCCCAGCATTAGTACCATGTCAATCTGTCTTCAGAACCTTTCTCCTCACTCATCTGAATAAACCCCTCTTAGATTAAACGTATTTTCTCACAGCTCTGCTTGCACTGATCTGCCTGTGAATATCACCCATTCTCTCTACTCAAATGAAAACAGCCCCCTCCATCAATTCTACCCTCACTTGAATATGTGTATAAATATTGAGGTTACACCCGATATTTTCCTTTATAGTCTTGTAAATATATTAAGATATCTTTATAAGAGGAAAGCAGAGGTCATGGCTTGTAATTCTTAGAGAACCCACTCTACCTAGAAAATAGCAGGTCTTCAATAAATAGTTATGGGTTGATTGATCACATCCTTCACTGCATTTTTATAAGAGGCAATCATTATTTTAATATCAAAATTCCAAAAAGAAAAAATAAATTTAGTAAATTACCTACTTACCTCTGTGTGGTGCCAAACAAAGGATTATTTAAAAACTTATTTTTAAGATCAAATAGGTTTGGATTACTTTTGTTTTTATTTGTATATGGGCATTTAGTATTGCACAGACTGCATGAGCTTGGATGAATAGGGGAATGTAGCTTTCTGATAATTTATCCACAATATCCCCTTGTCGCATTCTATGGCACTAACCTGCTGCTATATTTTAATTTAGACACTGCTGTCAATTATCTTTTCTTCCATTGGAATTGCTTTTTCTGGATACTGCCTGGTCATCTCTGCCTTGGGTCTTGTCCAGGGCCCATATTGCCGCACCCTTGATGGCTGGGAGTATGCTTTTGAAGGCACTGCTGGACGGTAAGGAATAATTCCCCAAGCCAAGGAGATCAGAAAATCAGAAATACCTGGCCTCATGCCCATGCTCACACTTATTTTCAATGATTACTTTGGGGTTCCATGTGGCTGTTTTAGTGCAGAATGTTCCCATTAGTTTACCAATATCCAGACCAATTTGTTCTTGTATGGATCTTTGTTTAGATTTTTTTCTTCAGTCTTTTAATACCATTTTCATTCAATGTCTTGAGGCTGTCATGGAGATATCCGAATGAAAGATGTGTTCTCCTATACTTCAGATTAAAGTTGTGTGATTACTATGGTCTGGTAACAGCTGGAGCTTATGGACTGGGTGGTTACAGCAACTCAATTTTGTTTTAGGCCAGGTTGGACGTGTGGTTTGTTACAAGTGTGAAAGGGCTTAAGGAGGAGAGAAACCATGGTGCTCTTGAACAGTGCCACTCAGGGCTGTAGTAGGAGGCATGATAAAGAGAATCAGGCAGGGTGAGCAGGGAAATACAGTCTGAGATCTAGGAACGTGATTAGGTACAGGAGTTTGTGGAATTAGCAGAGCTTATGCAGCTTATACTGGAGAAGGATCTAAAGAGGTAGCCTTGCTCAGAAGGCTAGCAATTCAGTCATGAGCCTCGCAACCCAATCCTGGATCTCAGAATGCCTCACACTGGCCTTGTGCTGGGTGTATTGGGTTCCCGGCACCAGATGCAGATTAGGAGGTAGTAGGACCCAGAAAGAAATACAGGAGAGGTCCATTGAATCTCTCCTTGTTTTTAGCCTGTGCTCAGAATTCTAATGGCGTAAAATGAGGCAGTGTTTGTACCATTCGCTGGGGGAAGTTATATTTTCTTCTCAACTCTCCATGATTGGCTTTATTTGTTTAAGGCCCGTGTCTATCTGAGGTCTTACATGTGCATCTAGGCCTGCATGGCGGAGCTGCTTCTGTGCCTATAGCTGCCTTCATTCGGAAGATTTTACATGGTGCCACATACCATGACCTCTTTTAATAAACATGACTCTCCCACAGGTCAGGAAAACCTAGACAATAACTTCAGACCTTCCTGAGCAATTGGAGGAGACACTCTTGTGGGATTGACGGAGCTCAGTAAAGAGGACTCTAATATAGAAATTCCCACTGGGTGCAAAAGACCCCTTTTTAACACCATCGGCCCCTGAACTTTTTCTTACTCAAAACCAAAACCTTCCTCTTTTTTTTTGAGACAGAGTTTCATTCTTGTTGGCCTTGTTGGAGTGCAATGGTGCGATCTCGGTGACTTCCACCTCCCGAGTTCAAGCAATTCTCCTACCTCAGCTTTCTGAGTAGCTGGGATTACAGGCATGCACCACCACACATTGCTAATTCTGTATTTTTAGTAGAGACAGGGTTTCTCCATATTGGTCAGGCTGGTCTAGAACCCCTGACCTCAGGTGATCCGCCTGCCTCAGCCTCCCAAAGTGCTGGGATTACAGGTGTGAGCCACTGCACCAGGCCAAAACCACCCCTTTTAAGTCACGACTCTCTAGGCTGCCCGTATGCCCCTCCATTACTCCCTTAAGCTGCCTCAGAGGCTTTTCTTCACCTGTTTCCATCTATATAAAAATGTTTCAAGATGAAACATTGATTGGAGGCACCACAGGGAAGCCAAGTCTCTGGTCCCCTCAAGAAGTTTCCAAGGCTTGACAAATACAGGGTGGAGCAGGTGTTAATACTGAATTGTCATATCAGTTATTCATTTGTGCATTTATTCAGCAAATATTCATTGAGCACTGACTAGGTCTCCAGGCCTCGCGATAAGTGCTGGAGCATCAGAGGTAAATCACACAGAGTCCTTTCCCTCCAGGAACTCATACAGACCTGACAGAACATTCTACTAAGATGCAAACCTTAAGGTGAATGAACATTGCCCTTGGAGCACAGGTGTTTGATGGTTATAGATCGAAATTTAAGTCCCTCCCTCCTACTTATAAAACTACACGACCTTAGTCAAGTATCTGTCTATCTCTGAGCTTCTGTAAATTGGAAACAAGAATCACTTCTATCTCATAGAATTTAGAATTAAATGGAAGTAATGCACAAATATGATGTGATAAATTCTCAGGTTTTATTATTAACAGATGACATTCCCCACCTGCCAGGTAGCTGACAGATTTAGTCACTGACATGGTGGTTGGTGAGGATCCTGAATTTGCTTTCATCCAACACTTACTGATCTTTACAATTTGTCAAGCACGACCTTAGAGTTTAGAGCTGGCCCTTCAGAGATGAGCAAAACATGGTCAGTGCTCTCAGAGTACAGTCTGCTAAGGGAATAAAAATAGTTGCAGATACAGATGCAGCCACAAATAGATACACAGATACAGATAGAATTACAACAAATGAAGTCAATGCTGTCATAGAGTCATAGAGCTGTGTGTGGAGGTAGTGGAGGGAGTGGGTGTCAGGGCAAGCTTCTCT
The DNA here is from genome assembly GCF_030222135.1 of Aotus nancymaae. Lineage (NCBI taxonomy): Eukaryota > Metazoa > Chordata > Mammalia > Primates > Aotidae > Aotus > Aotus nancymaae. The sequence continues at coordinate 42,798,458 of NW_026988431.1, read as the reverse complement.
GTTCCTCCCCAACCCTGCCAGAGCACTTATGCCTTTCTGCAGTTTACAAGAAGGACAAACAGTACCATAGTCTGGGAGAAAAGCAGAAGCCCTACAAGTCATCTCGTTTTAAACTGCTACATGATCTGTGCAGAGCATGTACTAGGAGCACTCTAGAAAAAGGATCTGGAGGGACTGACTTCCCTAGTGGCTGAGACAGAGATAGAGGTAAATGGGATATGAGATAGGTCTAGGGAAATTTAGCAGAAAACCACTGTTATTGTACTTTACAGGTTCCAAATCATTTTTATACACTCTTACCAAATATTCACAATGACTCTAAAGTTAGATATTTTAACTCCCTTATCAAGATAAGACTCTGGAGGCCAGAAGGATCAAGTTCTTTGCTCAATATCCTACAGATCCAGGAATTCTGATTTCATATTCAGTGCTCTTTCCTATTGGAGACAAGAGCCATTTACAATATCAAGAAATTCCCAAAGTGCCTCTATTTCCTGGAGCATTAGAGAGTAGGAAATAAATAAAGGTGGGGAAAGAGTAAAAAAGAAGGAAGCAGGAAAGAAATGGAAGAAGAGAAAGAAAAATGAAGAGGAGAGGCCATGGGAGTGGTAAGGCAGGCACCGCATTTACCATAAACTAAGTGTCTAGCTCAGTGCTATGCATATGATGTGTCCAAAATGTGTATCTGAATGGTTTTTAAAACATATTAATTTGTAACTAATAACAAATTATCTATACAATTTGTTATCTATATAATTTGTTATCTGTGTATCTACATATTTTAATCATACAATAATTTCTCAAACATATAAATACCTGTAGCTTTCTTCCTTGGACCCAGTATGTAGATTTGACCATGGGTCTCTCTCAGTTTCCTTACAGATTCCAGCATATGGATTCAGTGCCTGGAACCTGCACATGTTGTGGAGTGGAACATCATTTTATTTTCCATTCTTATAACCCTCAGTGGGCTTCAAGTGATCATCTGCCTCATCAGAGTAGTCATTCAATTATCCAAGCTACTGTGTGGAAGCTATTCAGTGATCATCCAGGTAACAGATTCTCGTGGGCACCTACCTGTAGCTCATCTATATTACTCTCACTTTCGAGGATTCAATGAGTCTTGTTAAAAAGATTCTAGAATTCCATCATCCACTCCCCCCGCCCCGGATTTCTACTATCCTCATCTTTACTCAAGCTCTAATATCTCAATTTTTTTCTGATATCCCAATGTGTCTTGGCTTATCTATATGTGTTGAATCAACTCAGTAATTGTAAAATCTGCATTTCTTGTTGTATAGTAAGACTTCATAAATGTTTTGAATGAGCAATGTTTTAGTACTCTATGTAGTGATAACCCAAAGCATAAAGAAGTTTTACCATTTATCAAGAATTTCCCTGTTCATAAGATAAGCAAAGGCTCAGGACCTCATCTCATTGAAATAACTTCTCTTCTGAATGCGCTACATTCAACTACTGAACCTTTATCTTGAGTGCATAATGAGTGCTTTTGAAGAAGGGAAATATCTCTTTATCCTATTGAAGCTACTTCTACTTCATCTGCTAAAATACTAATGTTAATTTAGTTATGGTTGAAACTATTATCAATAAGTCCAGAGTGAAGAAAAATCATGAATGAGATCTCTCGTATTTTGTTTAACAACACAGGATGTGTAATACCTTTTTTAGCAATTTCAAATAGATGTTTTTCTGTTCTATCACATTTTGAATATGAAATGTAAGTTTAAGTTGCTATCTGGATTGTGGATTACTAATCAAGCCAAATTTGTAACTTTAATCACTTTGTTTTTCCTTTTTTTCTATAGCCCGGAATCATTTGAATAAGGACAAAAATGTTTTCCATTATCAAGACATGGCCGTGTATCTAAATCTTATACCACCTGTGTAGACTTGAGGACAATATTGAAATGATGGTGCTTTTTCCATTTGGTGTTTATTTGTGAAATCTGCAGTCCTCACTGCACATGCAAGTATGCCACCCTTCCTCCATTTAGAATGTTTTTTAAGTAATGTTATGTATCACATGACCCTCATGCTCTGGGCCATCAGGAACTTCAGAAATACTTATGCCCTTTGATCAGACAAATCCATTTCTAAGAATCTATATTAGGGAAGTAAATAAGAATATGAGAGAAGAATTTATGCAAATATGCATGTTGCAACATTATTTACTATTATAAACACTCCAAAATTCTAAACTTAGAGGAAGGTTTAAGAGTGGTAAATGCTGTAAATGCTTTCTGATATTAAAAAAATTAAATAAAAAATAAAGAGTGCTATGTGGTTGTAAAATCATAGCCATTACAAATGATGTTTTAAAAATTACAAATAATGCTACATCAAAAAGCAGGTTACAAATTCACATTTACAGTATAACTATTTAAAGGAAATGAAACACTAATAATCAAAATTTAGGATGAAAATTAAATCTAAGAGGAAATATAACAAATTGCCAGCTATGCTTGATTTGGGGCATTGATGATCCTTCGTCCCACTTTTCTATATTTTCCAAGATTTCTTTATTGAATATGCTTTAATGGAAATCTTTTCTAAACTCATATTTTCACTTAATTTTTTTTATTTTTCCAAACTTTAAGGCATATGCTCTTTCCACATTCCTCAACATTATCTGTAAACATCATGGAATGACACTTCCATCAACATTCAATGAGGAAGTAGTGATATAGATAAGCCAAAAAGAGTTTTATATAAGCTTATACAATCAAACTAAACTCTTGCTCTTCCTTTCTGACTCCTGATGATGAGTGTGATGGACTAGAAGAGGTAGTCTTAAAATAAGTGAGCAACTAGGGAACATGCTCAATGGGCAAGAGAAAATGACCACTGACAATTCCAGAGCTGTGTCATGGGGAGTTACCAGTATCTATATTTATTTTTAAGTAATTAAAAAGTAGGACATTTATAAACTTTCCGCCTATACATGCCATGACTTCCTCATGAACAGTAGCCACATCTTATAAATTTTTCCAGTAGGCACTCAATGTTGAATGCTCATACCAGGTTTCCTGCTTCTTGTAATTTACCCTGTTGAGCACTGCTTACATCACAGTTGCACTGGGCCTCAACATTTCTGGCATTTCCCTATTTGTCTCCTCCATGGACACTGTCAACAATGGTCTGCCAACACTTGCTCTGTGCCAAAACCAGAGAGTAGGCTGGGAGGATGTGGAACAGAATGTCTTTCTCCTTGATGTCTGCTGTGCCAACCTTTAGGTGCCAACCAAGGCGCCTCTTCACAGCCTTTGCTGAAACTAGCATCTTGAAAGCAAGCCATGCCCTCATGTTCTGGGTTCAGCTGACTGAACTGGGACAGGCCCCAGAGTCATGGACAGCCTATTGTCTTCCCAGTGGCCTCTGACTTAGCCTGGAGTAAAACACTGTACAAACAAGACTGGTGGTTATTCAAGCATCAGAATTTGAACTAGGAAGCTAAGAATGAAGCAACCTGAGCATTGCCGTAAGAAATGATTAAAAGATAAAGAAGGAAGCCAACATACAGAGAGTATCTAGTTCATCTTAATAATGGTATCATATTAAAAGGATGATATGTGAACTTCTGCTCCAAAGCTTCCTAAAACTGCCTTTGCCCACAGTGAACAGTGACAATATACACTAGGTCTGGTTTCTACTCTTGGATTTCTAGATAGTCTTTCTTCTGTCACTGTGCTGATCATTTCAGTAACCCCCACCACTAAATCAGTGCAGCTCTGTTTATTGCAACCAAAATGACCCAACCAAAGTTTCCCTTTTCTAGATGTTGGGTTGGAGGGATGCCAAGACAGATGCTTAGGCTCCAGAGTATTACACAGCTTCGTTCAATAACTCTACTTTCCAAAGAACTAAAACATGAGGTCTGAGGGACTTGGGCCAGGAGACAAATCCAAGCTACAGACACCATGTTGTACTCAGGGTGACCTCTCCCCTCTGACAGCCCAGAGTTTCTAGTAATCCCATAAGCTAGTCATATCCAGGACCATCTTGTCAAACATTCTCTCAAAGTCTCCTCAGCCCTCTTGTAAACAGACTTCTAGCAGGTCCACCTCATCAGTTTGCCAGATACTTTTGGACTGTCTATCTCTTGTTTAGATTCAGCACGGCACCATACATTGAATGGAATATTAATAGATGTTTGCCGAATGACTCCACCACAGCATTGGACACATCAGAGCTACAGCCAAATGCAGCATGATATCTCTATCAGGAAAATTAAATTTTAACACAGCCATCAAATATTCTATATTTGAAGAGTGTATGCTAATCATGTAATTTTAAGTTAAAAAAGCTGAATACAAAAAAGCTGAATATGCATGTTTTATATCCTTGTGAATTCAAAGGAAATAGGAAAAAAGAAACAACACACACACACACACACACATATACAGTTTGAGCCCAAATTTTTAATTAAGTAACCATATAATTACATGTAGACATGTATAAACCTTCAGATATGTAAAGACCAGAAAAATATTTAAAATTTAATAGTTACATTATCTGTGATCATACCACCCTGAAAATGCCTAATATTGGAAGCTTCAGCAGGGGTGGGCCAGGTTATTACTTGGATGGGAGACTAGATGCGATAGGCTGAAAAAAGAAAGCCTAAGTATACAAAGTTAATACTTAATAATTATCACCCATTGATAGGATTATGACTTATATCTCTTTTCTTTACATTGTTCAGTATTTTCAAATTTTCTTTTGAAAATGTGTTATGTACTTGAATTATTAGAAAAAATAAATGTCATTTAAAAAGGAAGTGTCCTCTAATTCTGTCTGTAAAATTCATTTAAGGAGTTTAAAATAGAAAAATATATACAGGTGTGTGTGACGGGCCTTCTCTTACCCTTTCTAGAAATAATCTTTCTACTTTTTAATTCTGAGAGAGAGTATTACCAGCTAATCCTAATTGAGAATTATTTATATTTTATGCATTTCTGCACTTATTATTTATCTACTATTTTCTATCTCATTGTTATTTTTCTAACTTCTTAAATTGAATACCTAGCTTATTGATTTTCTAAATTTCTTTTTTTTTTTAAATAAGCATTTAAGATGACATTTTTCTTTAACTACCACTTTGGCTGACTCTCATAAGCTTTAAAATGCTGCATTTTCCTTGCTCAGTTATAAATATTTTCTAGTTTTCTTTATGATTTATTTTTTTATCCATGAGTTTTTGAATGTGATTTAAAAATTCCAGGTATATAGGTTTATGTTATGTTTTCATGATTTTGAACTTAACTGTATTGTGATCATAGAAAGTGATCTGTATGATTCCAATAATTTGAAAGTTTTTAAGATTTATTTTATAATTAATTTTTATAACTGTTACATGTGATGTAAAAGTATGTGTTTTCTCCAAATATTGAGGGCAGAATTCTATATGTGTACTAATATTAGGTCAAGTTGTTAATTTTGTTCAGATCGTTAATATATTTTCTGTTTGGTTGTTTGCTTGATTTAGGGTTGCTGTGAGGAAAAATGAATATATGCAGTCATTTGTATACTTTTATTGATATGCATATCATAAAACTGTATTTGGCATGTGGATATGATTTATAGGTAGCCTACAGCATAGTGGAATAAAGATGTACTTTGGAGTCAAATTTATCGCCTTCAAATCTGGACTCTGTCTTACTAGGTGTGTGACTTTGGTCAAGTTTACTTAACCTCTCTGTGCACAATTTCTGAGTCTGTAAAACAAGAATAATAATAGGGTTCTTGTGAAGATTAATTGAGTTTGTACATGTAAAGTTCTTAGTGCCTTGGTGACTTAAATCAGAACCCAGGTGCAGTTGGAGCAGATTTGGGATGGTGGGGACTTGGAAACGCCACAAAAACAATAGAAGGGGAAGGGAATGGAGAAAACTCATAGGGACAGCAAAGAGTCAGCCATTTTGGGAGAGAAAGAAGGTGAAGGTAAGTAGGCATTGCTAGACTAGACAAAGTGCGCAAGAGGCCAGTACTTCCTTGCCTTTTGTCACATGCTTGGAGATTGAGAGCTTAACAGACATCATACTCTGATTCTTAAAACCCCAGCCTCATGTAGGGAGTTGGGGAGAGATAGCATGGGGAGAAATGCCAGATATAGGTGATGGGGAGGAAGAAAGCAAACCACACTGCCATGTGTGTACCTATGCAACAATCTTACATGTTTTTCACATGTACCCCAAAATCTAAAATGCAATAAAAACAAACAAACAAATAAGCAAAAATCCAGCCTCTATCCTATACATTTCCATCCCTTTGGAAAGCTATAAGGAATTAGGGGACATGCAAGTTTACTATTACAAAAACCATAACTATTTGTATTCAGAAAGACTCCTGCTAGCTCTGCTTCCTGCTTTGTGAGATGAAGCTGAAAATTAAGGAGAAGATTCCAGTTATAGAAGAACCAAGATATATGGCAGGAAATTAAGTTAAGGAGTCAAGCTTGAGTGTGTGCAACTGGACAGGCAGGGCAAGATACAGAAACCTGGCCGCTGAAATCTTTTTACTTTAGAAAGAGCACTGGATGTGGTGCCTGTATACCCAGGTCAGAGATCACACCATGCCTAGTCCAAGGAACTTAATCAATTCAAATAAAATGTTTTATCTGGGTTAAGATGAAAACACACACACACACACACACACACAGACCCCACCCTAATTTTACTCCTGCCTAGAATCACACTAAATTTACAATAAAAGTTGTTTGTTTTTAACACACAAGACCACAAATATAGGGAGACTAGGAAAGACGTCAAAAGCAATAAAATTTTGGAAGCTACAAAACATATTGATGACAAGTAACTGACCGAACCAATTCAAGAAACATGAGAATCTTGAGTTGTCAGTAGGGGAAGCTGAAGCCTAACCTGATTTATACCTCAGAATTTTCCAGAGATTCTCAAATTGATAGTATCAGAGCCCTCTGGACCTGGAAGTGAAGGAAGACCCTCAAAGCAGAAATTCTGTGAGTCCTGCATCCTTTCTCCTCTCTATGCCTCTGGGAAGTGACTGACATCTGAAAGTTCTCTGGGAAGCGTAAAATAGAGGGTCTTCTCTGAGTTGGAGGAAACTAGATTCACTAAAGATATGAAGACTACCCCAAAATCAGAATAATTAAGTAACTGGTATATCCTGAAGGATGAATGCTGAGGCACTGCTCCCACAAAGCCCTCTTAACCCACTCAGATCTCAGAAAGCTGGCGGCCATTCAGAGCTTGACCTTCCCAGCTGGAGACTCTCTCTAGGGAGTCTGGCCAGTGCAAAGGGAAAAATTTAAATATTGGCTGTAGTAGGCTAAATAATAGCCCCCACAAAATGCCATATCCTAATCCATGGGACCTGTGAATATGCTACACAGGAATGAATGAAAATGGATTTTCCAGGTGTGATTAAATTAAGGATCTTAAAATGGAGGCAAGGGTTATCCTGGATTATCCAGGGGAGTCCAGTGTCATCATGCAGTCCTTATAGAGGCAGGTAACAGTATTAGATTCAGAGAGAAAAGATGTAAAGATGGAAGTAGGAATCAAAGAGGAGAGAAGTTGCTACACTGCTGGCATTGAACATGAAGGAAGGGGCACAAACCAAGGGGTGCAGCAGCCTCTAGTAACTGGAAAAGGCAAGGGAGCAGATTCTCACCTAGAACTGCCAGAACACAGGCCTGCCAACACCTTTATTTTAGTCCAGTGAAACCGATTCTGGATTTTTGCTCTTTAGAACTGCAGATACTGCAGATAATTCATTTGTATTGTTTGGTCACTAAGTCCGTGGTTATTTTTCACAGAAGCAATAAGAAACTAATATATTGGCATTTGAAATTCCTCAGTCAATGGTTCACCCAATTCACGCAACAGTGAAATTCAGAGTTAATAAGCTCAAAGCTCACTCTCAGTTCCCAAGCAGCACTTTTCTTGACTCATGAGTAAGAGCAAATAGTCAAGTGTCCTAGACATCTGATGAAAGATACAGAACATGAAAGATAGAGAACAAATACGTTTTTATTTTTTAAATTTGTTTTCCATTTGAGTTTTAGATTTGGAGGTACATGTGCAGGTTTGCCATAAGGGTACATTGCGTGATGCTGAAGTTGGGACTGCTACTGATTCCATCACCCAGTTAGTGAACATAGCACCCAATAGGAAGTTTTGCAGCCCTTGCCCCACTCTCTTCTCCCTCCTTCTGGAGTCCCCAGTGTCTATTGTTTCCATCTTTATGTCTGAGTGAACCAAAGATTTAGTTCTTACTTATAAGTGAGAACACACAATATTTGGTTTTCTGTTTCTGCATTAATTCGTTTAGGATAATGGCCTCCAGCTGCATTCATCTTGCTGTAAAGGACATGAAATCACTTTTTTTAATGGCTGCATATTTCATGGTATATATGTGCAACCATTTCTTTATATACACTTTCCCATTGATAAACATTTATGATGATTCCATGTCTTTGTTATTGTAAATAGTGCTGCAATGAATGTACATGTGAACATGTTTTGTTTTGTTTTGTTTTTTTGTAAAACAATTTATTTTCCTTTGGGTATATATCCAGTAATGGGATTGCTGGGTCAAATGGTAGTTCTATTTTTAGTTCTTTGAGAAATTTCCTAACTGCTTTCCACAAGGACTGAACTAATTTGCATTCCTGCCAACAACGTATAAGCATTCCCTTTTCTCTGTGATCTCACCAATATGTTATTTTTTGACGTTTTAATAATAGCCATTCTGACTAGTGTGAGACGGTATCTCATTGTGTTTTGATTTGCATCTCTTTGATGATTAGTGATGTTGAGCACTTTTTCATATGTTTGTTGGCCACTCGTATGTCTTATTTTGAGAAGTGTCTGATCACGTTCTTTGACCACTTTTAAGTGAGGTTTTTGGTTTTTTTCTTGTTGATTCATTTAAATTTCTTATAGATTCTGGACATTAGATTTTTGCCAGATGCATATTCTGAAAATATTTTCTCCCTTTCTGTAGGTTGTCTGTTTACTCTTTTGATGGTTTCTTTTGCTGTGCAGAAGCTCTTTAGTTTAATTAAGTCCCATTTGTCTATTTTTTATTTTGTTGCATTTGCTTTAAGGGTGTTCCTCATAGATTATTTGCATAGACCAATGTCTAAAATAGTATTTCCTAGGTTTTCTTTTAGAATTTTTATAGTTTGAGGTCTTACATTTACGTCTTTAATCCATTTTGAGTTAATTTTAGTATGGGTGACAGTAAGAGTCCAGTTTTATTATTCTGCATATGGTCAGCAAGTTATCCCAGCAGCATTAATTGAAGAGGGTGTCCATTCCCCACTGTTTATTTTTGTCAGCTTCGTTAAAGATCAGTTGGTTGTAGGGGTGTGGCTTTATTTCAGGGGTCACTATTCTGGTCCACTGGTCTATGTGTCTACTTTTGTACCAGTACCATGATGTTTTATTAATGGTTTCTGCAGCATTGTATTGGAGTTTGAACTGTCTTTGTTCTTTTTGCCTAGGATTTCTTTGGTTATTTGACCTCTTTTTGGGTTGCATATGAATTTTAAAATAGTTTTTCTAATTCTGTGATAAATGACATTGGTTATTTGATAAGAATAGTGTTGAATCTATAGATTGCTTTGGGCAGTATGGAAATTTTAACAATATTGATTCTCTCAACCCATGAGCATGGAATGGTTTTCCATTTCTTTGTGGCATCTATTGTTTCTTTCAGAAGTGTTTTGTGGTTTTCCTCATTGACATAGTTCACCTCTTTGGTTAGATGTATTTTCAGGTTATTTTGTGTGTGTGTGACTACTGTAAATGGAATTGCATTCTTGATTTGGTTCTCAGCTTGAATGTTATCAGTGTACAGAAATGCTACTGATTTTTTACATCGATTTTTGTATCCACAGACTTTCCTGGATTTGTTTACCAGGTCTAGGAGCCTTTCGGTGGAATCTTTTGGGTTTCGTAAGTATAGATCATATCCTCAGCAAAGAGGGGTAATTTAATTTTCTCATTTTCTATTTGGATGCCTTTGTTTAAAAGTAGTTAAGAGATTTTATTCTAATAGCTATAATTACAGTGCTTGCTTGTCAAAATGAAAACAAGTATACAAAGCTGTTGATTACTAATCGTGTATTGAAAGCAGTAAGAGGTTCCACGATACCAAATAGACCAATTCTGAGGTTTCCCCAAGATAAATTTAAGAGCTCCAGCTCCTTCAGTGTTTATCAAAATACAAAAGAAAAAAGTAGAGGTTGTCTTTTTCGATGGCAAATCGGACCCTTGCAGGCTGAGGGAGAGAATGCTACGTCACACACGGAGATGGGGTGCTCCCGAGGGGCTGTGGGTCTAGGTGAACCGCCTGCCAGGCTTGCACGCTCTCCTGCTGGTGAGGCCCCAGACATCCTGCCAAAGTGTCTGAGAGAGCACGAGTGCTGGGGACGACGGACCCACTCCGGCCACTTGAAGACCGAGGGACAGGTGGGGCCATAGGCTGCCTGAAGGTGGGTGGGGCGGCCTGCGGGAGAGTGGGGCAGCTGTGGGCTCCCAGCCTGACCCCTGGGAACAGTGGGGGCACAGGGACAAGTATATGGCTATGGAATGCAGGGTGACCCAAGGACAAGCGAGTTGTTGGGGTCTCTATTGTGACCATGCAGAATTCTGAAAACGAATTCTGCCTCATGTTCCTAAGGGCAACAGCAGGGCTGGCGACGGGCATCCAGGCCATAACTGCAAATCTGTGGTAGGTGGGGTCTCCCTTCTGAGTGTTCAAGTGTTCTCAACTTGGATTTTTAACTATTTTTTAAAATGCACTGAGTTTGGGTTAAACACCAACCACCAAAATGGATTTCAACACAGCTCTAAAGTCAAGAGCATGCCCGGTTCTCCCAACACAGCGACTCCTGGAGGCCAGGTGCCCACAAGCCTACATCCTCTCTCAGCACTCAACAGTGAGTTGATTTTTCTTTTTACAATAAAAATAGCTGAGTAGTATTGCATAGGAGTACCCAGAACTGCCTCATTGGAAACAAAAACTATTTACATTAAATAAAAAGCCTGGCCGGAGGCTGAATCTGCCACATTTACAGCACGGTGCGATGCACACGGTGACCAAACCATGGAGGCAGCTTCTCGCACTCACACCACGAGCCACACGATTGCCACATGAGAGTAAAGCAGAGGGCGAGAGGAGTGAGAGGGAGGGGGGTCGTGTTCACTTCTGGTTCCAGAGCTGATTGACAGCTAGTCCAGTTCTTCATAGAGCCCGTCGCTGCTGGTGGCCTGAATGTACCAGTTCCTGTGGCGTAGGGAGTGCAGCCCCAGCTTGTCTGTGATCTTGGCCGCATTGATGGCATTGAGGAGGTCCTGCTTGTTGGTGAACACCAGGAAGATAGCATCCCGGAGCTTGTCCTCAATCAGCACCCTCCTAAGCTCTTCAAGGGCCTCGTTCACGTGCTCTCTGTCATTGCTGTCCACCATGAAGATCAGGCCTTGTGTGTTCTGGAAGTAGTGACGCCACAGAGGCCGGATCTTGTCCTGGCCACCCACGTCCCACACAGTGAAGCTGATGTTCTTGTGCTCCACGGTTCCCACATTGAAGCCTATGGTGGGAATGGTAGTCAGGATTTTGCCCAGCTTAAGCTTGTAAAGGATCATGGTCTTCCCTGCAGCATCCAGGCCCACCATGAGAATGTGCATTTCTTTTTTTTTTTTTTTTTTTTTTTTTTTTTGCCAAAAAGGCCCTTGAAGAGGTTGGCGAAGATGTTCCCCATGCTTGTGGACAGGTGGAAGAACACTGGCCAGGGACACCTCAGCAGCTGCTGCTCTGAGCCAGGCGTTGGTTTCGCTCCCACTTGGATGCCTTTTATTTCTTTCCCTTGCCTGATTGCTCTGACTAGGACTTCTATTACTAGGTTGAACAGGAATAGTGAGAGTGGGCCTCTCCAACTCCCTTTTATCTTCAGTGTAATTCTGTTTCTCCACTTCCAGAAACACTATACCTAGAATGGATATAACAGAAGGCACTCGTTGGTAGTTGGAGCTTGTTTAGCTTTCCTTGGGTTGGGAGCTGGAATTTCCTCTGCAGACCAAGGACACATAACCCTGCTAAATGGGAACTAAAGGAGATTTCTTGGCCTCAGGACATCCAGATGAAGCTATTCCTGAGGGATCCAGGGGAAAAAAAGAACCTAGAAATGAAGAGCCTGGGAAATGAATAGGGAGAGGCTCCTCTGCCTGTGGAAGAGGAAGGAAGAGTGGAAATGACTTTGCATCAGTGTTTGAGTGCCAGCTTAGCTGCAACAAAAAGAACCCTAGAAATGAGGAGTGTGGGAAATGAATGGGGCATGGGAGCTTCTACCTCAGAAGGCAGGCTTGAATATATTGGCTGAGTCCTGCTGCTCTAGAAAATCCATCAAGTCTACCATGATGGGATCTCTAGTAAACACAAACACTGCCTGCCATGGAGGAGTCCTTCATCTTCTTTTGAGCTGAAAAATGAGGTTCCTGAGAGCCTCTTAGTGTTCTTGAATATGAGAAGGTAAATCTCTTTGTTCTACCTCTGAATTCTAGGCCTTTCCTTTTTATCTAGTTTGGCAAAGTACAGATAGACCCAGCTGTAGGCATAGGAACAGAGAGATTGAAAGAAAAACATTTACAAGAATCACGGAGGCAGTTCCTGGTATCTTGGGTCAGGTTCTATAACACTAGAAAAACTCGAGCGATCAGTTCTTTGAACCGAAAGACCTAAGAGGTCTTTCCCAGAGGGGAAGACTCAAAGGCATCAGGAGCTCAGGTGAGGTTAAACTTCATTAATTGTATGTTTTTGGAGCTCGGGGATCAGAAATAGGATTTGATCCGTTGTATTAAGGAGTTATGAATGAATAATACTAACATCAAGTGAAAATGTGCTTGGGTATTAAGATATCCATTTGATCTCAAAATCTTACCTTTAAGTTACTTATAAATTACAAAAGGGGAAAGATATCTTTATAACGAAGAGCTCTGGCAGACACCATCTTCTTCAAGCGACCAAGTTGAGTATGGCAACACTGTCAGGACCCTTTGGTCCACCACATAGGGCTTCTGCAGACAGCCTCAGAACAGGCAAATGACTTGATGCATCTCTCTACCTAAAGATATTCTCTGGGTATAGAAGTATGTGACCTTCAAACAACGAGAGTTGGTAGATAAATTCCATAACATCCTTGTCTTTCAGTAGGGTAATTATGAGGGTGGTATTACTCAGTTACTCAGAATCACCAGTCCAACCGAGCACCACTTACCCCTAGTAGTAACCCACTTACTGGCTTTTGTCTCTTCCCTCTCTCACTTTCCTACTCTCTCATTGTGCATCCTGGAATCATGTCCCAGATAAACTAACTGTACCCAAATCCTTGTCTCAGGGTCTGCTTTTTAGGAAACCCAAACTAGGATTTGTAACATCACCAATAAAGGTGTGCACTAATTTTACAAACCTCCTAATGTGATACAATAGGAAAGGAAGTACACAATATTACCTATGTAGTATTCTTATCAAAGACTATTTAGCCTGAATCTAATAATGCTAAAACAATCAGACAGAATCTGATTTTGTGAAATTGTGCAGCATTTCACAGACAGCTAGTTGTGCTCTTCAAAAATGTAAATCTAATAAAAGAACAAAAATTCAAGAAAACTCTTCTAGAAAAAGACTAAAGAGATATGATGACTAAATGCAAACATGTTACTTGACTGGTTCCTCGATCAGAAGAAAAGAAAGAAAAGAAGATATAAAGAACAAGGACATTATTGAAATAATTGGTGAAGTTTGACTATGTACTATGTATTAGACAAGTTTTCGGTATCAAGGTTGTGGTGGTTTATGAGAACGTCCTTCTCCAAATGCATGCTGCTGAAGTATTAGAAGTGACATATCTACAAATTACTTTTAAATGACTCAGAGAAAAAGTATATATATATATATATATATATAGAGAGAGAGAGAGAGAGAGAGAGAGAGAGAGAACACAAATGTGCCAAAAGATTTATTATTGGTGAATCCAGATAAAGGGAATACAAGTGTTTATTGTGTACATTTTTTTTTTTTGACTTTTCTGTATTTTGAAATTTCAAACTAAAAAGTGGAGGAATGGACAAAAGAAGAGTCTTTAAAATGCAAAATGAGTAAAATATATGTAAATTAAGACTGGAGGTTTGGCTACTAAAACGGCTTTTGCAGAGGAACAGAGCAAGATGGCCAAATAGAAGCCCCCACCAATCATCCCCTCCATCCACTGCAGGAACAACAAATTTAACAACTGTCTACACAGAAAGCACCTTCATAAGAAGCAAAGATTTGGTGAATAATTACAGTACCTGGTTTTAATTTTATATTGCTGAACGAGGCATTGAAGAGGGTAGGAAAAACAGTCTTGAATCACGGACACCACCCCTCCCACATCCCCAGCAACAGCCACGTGGTAGGGAGAGAGTCTGTGCGCTTGAGGGAGGGACAGCACAGTCATTATGGAACTTTTTACTGAACTCAGTGCTGCCTCGTCACGGCAGAAAACAAAACCGATCTGAACTCAACTGATGCCCACCCATGGAGGAAGCATTTAGACTACCCCTACCCAGAGGGAATTGCCCATCCCAGTGGTCAGAACTTGAGTTTGGGCAGGCCTTGCCACCATGGGCTAAAGTGCTCTGGGATCCCAAATGAATGAAAGGCAGTCTAGGCCACAAGGATTGCAACTCCTAGGCAAGTAGTAGTGCTGTGCTGAGCTGGAAGCCAGTGGACTTGGGCAGCATGTAACCTAGTGAGACACCATTCAGGGTGGCTAAGAGAATGATGGTGCCACCCCTCCCCCAACTTCAAGCAGCACAGCTTGCAGCAATGAAAGTGACTCCTTTCTTCTGCTTAAGGAGAGGAGAGATGAGTAAAGTAGACTTTGTCTTGTATCTTGGATACCAGCTCAGCCACAGTAGGATAGGGCACTGGGAAGAGTCATGAGGCCCTCATTCCAGGCCTCAGCTCCAGGGTGATGATTTACCAGCTGCCTTGAGGATAAGGACCCAGTCCTGCCAGGATTTATTACCTGCTGACCAAAGAGCCCTCAGGCCCTGAATAACCACCAGCAAGACACCATGCACCTTGGGTGAGACTCTGAGATGTGCTGGCTTCAAGTGAGACCCAGCACATTCCCGGATAGTGGCTAAGGGGAAAGACTCCTGCTTGAGAAAAGCAGAAAGAAAACTAAAGGGAGCTTTGTCTTGCATGTTAGGTACCAGCTCAATAACAGTAAAGTAGAACACCAAGAAGGCTCTTGGAGTCCCCAGTTCTAGGCCTTGACACTTGGGTGGCCTTTCTGGATCTACCCTGGCCCAGAGGGGAGCCCACTATGCTAAGACCCAGGCCTGGCAGCATTCACCATAAGTTGACAGAAGAGCCCTTGGACCTTACATGAACGTCATTAGTAGCCCGGCAGTAGTCTGCAAGGGTTTATGATGGTGGTGGCCATAGGGAGAGGCTCCTCTGCCTGAGGAAAGAGGAGGGAAGAGTGGAAAGGACTTTGTATCAGTGTTTGAGTGCCAGCTTAGTTGCAACAGAAAAAGTACCAGGTAGATTTCTAAGGTTTTTAACTTGCATTCCTGGTTCTCAGACAGGATCTCTGGACTCACTCAGGGTCTGGGGGAACTTGCCACTCTGAAGGGAAGGACACAGCTTGGTTGGCCTCACCGCCTGCTGCTTGTAGAGCCCTAGAAGTCTTAAGTGAACACAGGCAGTAGCCAGGTAGTAGTTACAGTGAGCCTGGGGCTACATCCAGTGCTGCACTGGTTTCAGGTCTGACTCAGTACAGTCCCAGTAGTGCTAAACACAAAGGTCCTTGTGTCATCCCACTTCTAGCTCTAGGAAGCTCAGTACAGAGGGAGATTCCATTTGTTTGGGAGAAAGTAAGGGAAGAGACCAAGAGTCTCTGCTTGGTAATCCAGGCAATTTTTCCCGATCTTATTCAAGACCACCAAGGCAGTTTCTCTACAAGCCTGCAGGAACTACAGCATTATGAAGCTTCGGGTGCTCCCTAACGCTGATACAGTTAGATCACGACACCCAATCCCTTCAAATACTTGAAAAACCTTCCCAAGGACAGGTACAAACAAGCCCAGACTGCAAAAGACTACAGTAAATATCTAACTCTGCAGAGCCCAACCACTGAAAAATATCTACAAACATCAAGTCTTTTTTGTCAGCCTGTAGTCAGCAACCGTCCCTATTTTTGTTAGTAACTGACTCTTCCTGCTTCTGTACATCAGTTTATTGCTTACTAACTGGAAAACCCTTGAGAGAAACTGCCACGTTGTCTAAAACCTGCTGTGTTGTCTAAAGCCTTGAGTTACTTCCCCTGCCCCTTACCTATAAAAAACTTTAGACTGTTCTAAGCCGAGATCCAGACTTTTGGGTATGAACCCTTCTGGGCCACCAGTGTAATAAAGTGTATTCCTCTGGTCCCCTGATTACCACTTGGGTTTCTTGTCAGGTAAGATTTTCCAGAGCATTAGAAGTGACCACTTACGATAGTCTCCATTTAAACATTTCTTCCCATGTGATACAAATATATTTCCATATTAATTGTGTGAATATATTTGTTGCTGTCATGGAGGAAACAGAATCCAGTTAAATGCAAATTGCAGAATTTAAAAGTGACTGGATGTGATGAAGAACTACGTGAATCACACATAAATATTTGACAAGAATCTGGTAAACATTTGAAGAAAAGCAAAGCAAAGAGGGTAATGACAGGTTATGTGTATCAAAAGAATGATTTGAATAGCATAGATTAAGAGATGCCCTTGGAAAAAGTGAAGTGCCCTCTAATATTTAGGCAAAATGACCCTATTTGTAAAGGTACTGCAAAAATCAACAGTGAAATAAAGGACTTGATGTTGTGCTCTCTTACAGCTTTGTCAACAAAAATTGTAACATTCAAAGCCAAACACTTTGGATTGTCCATTCTTGGTTCATCCTAAGATTTGGCCAAGACTTACAAATCTAATCAAAATTGTGTTAAATATTAGTTTGAGCCACAATAACTGCCATTTTTAATAAATTTTAAACAGTAAGATTTAACATAAGATAAAATAAGCTTTTTTTTTTTATTGGTTTCATTTCTCAAGATAAAATCCTAACACAATATTTTGATTTGCTTCCAGTTTCCAATGGATTCTTTTTAAATGGGTATCTTTTGATAGCAATTATCTTTGGTTATTTTTATCTACATTTGTATTTACAATGGCATTGGAAGGCAAAAATGAAATTCACCAACCACTTGCAACATTGCTTCAATGGAAAAAAGTCATTCTGAGGTCCAAATGATGAATTGCAAATAAATTTTTGCAGTCAAACTATATTTTTCTTTTTAAGTTAACAGTATGCTGAAAAGTTATGATTACGACATACTGTAGATGTTTTCAATAGAAACACATTCAGCACTTTGGGAGACCAAGGCAGGAGGTTCACTTGAAGTAAGGAGTTCACAGTCAGCCTGGGCAACACAACAAGACCTTGTCTCTACAAAAAAAGTTAGCTGGGTGTGGTGGTACATGTTTGTATTCTCAGCTACTTGGGAGGCTGAGGTGGGAAGATTACTTGAACCCAAGAAGAATGAAACAAAGCTAAAGCTATAATTGGTAAAGAATAAAACAAAGCTAGAGCCATAAAATGTAGTCAGGGAATGCTTGGTTATTTATGAGATTTGGACAATGTTGATGTTTCTCATGTATATTGTAAGCCAAAAAGAAAATTGTAAGGCCCCCCCTAACTATCTGAAGGGACTTCCTCCTTAGCCAGGGATCTTTTAAAATTTTACCTGGAGACTGTTTCAGGACTCGACGGGCAGCGGGGGGTTGGACATGCCTCATTATACCTCTCAGTATTAATATCAACACAGACTTTAAGTCTGATAAGAAACATTTTACAATCTGTTGTCTCTGAAGCCTACTACCTAAAGGCTTCCTTTGCACATAAGAACTTGGGTCTCCACAATTCTTTATCTTATCCTAGGCATGTCTTTCTGTTGATCCCAGGGCTTTAGACAAACTCAACCAATTGTCAACCAGAAAATGTTTAAATTTACTTATAGCCTGGAAACCCCCATTTCTAGTTGTCCTGACTTTCTGTCCAAACCAATGTATTTCTTAAATATATTTGATTGATGTCTCATGCCTCCATAAAATGGTATAAAACCAAGCTGCACCCTAACTTGGGCATGTGTTCTCAGGACTTCCCAAAGGCTGTGTCATGGGCCACGGTCACTCATGGTTCAGAATAAATGTTTTCAAATATTTTAGAGCTTGACTCTTTTCATCAATAATATTCAGACATTTTTCTGGAGTGGTATTGTTTTTTTCTGGCTCCATCAAAGTCACAGAGTGGTGCTGTCTGATGTTGACATTCTGGGAAATGGTTTTTGCCCAAGCAGAGGACACCAGGGCCTAGCTGTGAGTGCCAGGGCAGCTCTCAGTTGGGCAAAACTTAGCCACTAGGACCAGGACAGCTCCTGGATGTCGGGGGCTGCTTTTCTCTTTCTTGTTGTTCTTCAGTATCTTCCCACTATTCCCTTCTATTCCTTGCTTTGTAGGCCTCAAGTCCCTTGTATCGTCTACCCCATATTGCAAAAGCTTGTGATGTGCATAGCCTTAAACTGTGAAGGACTCGGAGCTCCAGTTGAAGAGGAACTTTCTGTCCCAGCTGCTAGCTGCTCTACTTACTTATGTTTTTCTTACCTGGTTGATAGTTTTTCATGGAATAACTTTGATTACAAGGCAAGGAGTTTAATAATACAGCATCCACCAGGCCTTAGGGCCCTGGTTCAAATTCTGGTAGTAACACTTTATTGTTTTGGCTAGTTGTTTAAAACCGCCAAGTTCCAGTTTCCTTATCTATAAAAGAGAGCTTAATAAGCTTCCCTTTCAGGGTTGCTGGCACAATTAGAGCTAGTATTTACAAAGGGGCTAAGGAAGAGCTGACTTTCAACAAATGGTGGTTAATGGTGGAAGTAAGACAAAGAATAGAAATGGCTCTACCCGTGACTGACATCCTCCACAGCGTCTTCAAACTCCCCATCTTGCCCCAACATCATTTATATCTAATCTATCAGCCTTGTTGGAAGATATAATTATAGCCATATATTCTGAGAAAAACTGAGCATTTGTAGATAATATAGAAGTCTACACACTTAAACTATTAAAGTCAATGCTATTACAGGTAGCATGAAAGGAATAGAAAATTTGATTTGGAATCCCATAATTCAAATTCCAATTTGGAAATGTGCATTCTACAGTAAGTTACTTGACCTTTTGAGTTTTTGATCTCTTATCTACAAAACAGGTATAAGGAAGGGATCGGGTTAAGGGAGAAACTGTTGGGAAAATTACATAAGGTAATAATTTTTATTTATAAAATATTTTCTATATAGCAAAGTTTTTACAAACATAAGATGCTATTATCACGAGTCCCTTATGTACATTTTTATTTGCTCTATTTATTTCTTAAATCTATTTACAGTTCTAGAATGGAAAAACCAGGAAGGAATCTAAATTTCCTCCAAGGTATTTAGCCTCACACCTTCAGGCTAAATTCAACAAAGTTTAGCTAAGTAAACTTAAATAAAGTGAGTTATGTTCTTGAGCTGTAGAATATAGTCAAATGATAGTGACCAACTTTAAACACTGTTGTACCAAAAGACTGATCTGCTTAGGGCTATGCAGGGAGGGACAGAAAGGACTGCAACAAGTATTTCATCTTGACAAGCAATCACTTGACCTAAGAAAGAGTGCTTGACCCTTCACCCTTCAACCAAGAGAAAAAAAAAAAAATAGCAGCCAACTTTCCTAGTCATCTGTTGAGAAGAACCAAGACAACAGATATTTACCAATACCATGCTCTACCTTTTTCGTTGTCCGGGAGCCGAGAGCTGACTTCTCCATGTGCCTGCTCTGTGTCAGAGTAGAGGCTAGGTGCTCACAGGAGCCCTGAACTTTAATTATTATTGCCCTGTGTTACAGATAACAGGACTCTGAGTCAGGTAGTAAATGGTGGAGTTGAACTGGAGGTAGATCTACTTGAATTGGATATGCAAGACTTTTTTGCACTTTTTGGGGTACCTTCTGCAGAAAAAAAATGCTAACTGAATCAATCCTTTGTTATCTACATTCTGGAGTAAAATTAATGTTCCTATGAGAATGAGGTAGAAGTCATAAAATGTTGGGAGGAAGGGGTCTTTGAAAGCCCATTTAAGGAATCCCATTCCTACCTGGTGGGTAGGTCCTTTTACAGCTGCTAGTTCAGGCCACAGTGACAGGGAAGATTTTAAGGTTCTTCCATATACAGAGCTAAATCTGTGGGCCTTCAGCTTCCAACTATTCAAATCCAGTTGAGTTTCTTCCTTGACACAGAGAGCCCATGTATAATCCTTTTCTCCTGTGACACGTTGTGTTTGGCTGGGATCTTCTTGCCAGCCCTTTCAACTGTTTCCCAAAAGGTGTGGGATGTGAATCTCTTCTCTTGATTCTCCTGTGGGCGGTTTCTCCCAGTGCCAAGGTCCCTCCAGGAGACCCAGCTTTTCTGAATTCCTTTCAAGATCTGCAGGTGACTTAAAATCTGCCAAAGCCTGGGCTGTTCATGTAATTAACTGTGTAAACAATCCTAAGTCATGGAACGTGATCTACTCCTTGAGAGCTAAAGTAACCTTAAAGTGAGGCTAGAAACTTATATATGGTTCAGCCCAAAGAATTTGGTATGTCTTTTAAACCAAAATGCCACATCTATTACTTGCTACATTTATATTTTATCTCTTCATCCAATACTCCAACACTTCTTGGAGTATTGACGTTTGGGGTATGTGGCATTTTCTTAAAATAGATATCTATATATACTCATGGGAAAAATATACTTTGATTTTTGTGTGTTTTGGAAAACAGGTTGGGTGTGGTGGCTAACGTCTGTAATCCCACCACTTTAGGAGGCCTAGGCAGGTGGATTACTTGAGGCCAGGAGTTTGAAACCAGCCTAGCCAACATGGTAAAATGCTGTCTCTATTAAAAACAAAAAAATTAGCCTGGTGTGGTTGCCCATACCTGTAATCTCAGCTACTTGGAGTCTGAGGCATACGAATCACTTGAACCCAGGAGGCAGAGGTTGCAGTGAGCTGAGATTGCACCACTGTATTCCAGCTTGGGTAACAGAGCAAAACTCTGTCTAAATAAACAAATAAATTATAGTACATTTTTATAATTAATAATAAATTATAGCATTCTTATATTAATTTTTAATTATGTATATTTTTATATTAATTATATTTTTATATTGAAAATAGGAAAAGCTATGCTGTAGTTAAAATGAAAGAACTAGACTTCTAAGAGTTGACATAAAAGACATCTAAGACATATAGTTGATGAATAAAAGCAAGCTACAGAATGATACATACCATATTCTTTTTAAATTTTTAAACAATTTTATGGGTATATAGTAGGTGTATGTATTTATGGGGTACATAGAATGTTTTGATACAGTCACACAATGTGAAATAAACATATCATGAAGAATGGAGTATCCATCCCTTCAAGCATTTATCCATTGAGTTTCAAACAGTCCAATTACATTCTTTGTGTTATTTTATATATAGTTGCTACTATTGACTACAGTCACCCTGTTGTGCTATCAAACAGTAGATCTTACCCATATACCATATGATTGTGCTACCTTAATATTTCTAACCATGGGTTTCTAAATCTAAATCAGAGCCTAACTTTTGAAACACATTGTAGCTTTCTAATTCTAAAATCTCAAACAATACCTAACAGTAATAGATACTACAATACATGATAATACCCAGATCAGATCAACGGCTTATAAACACTCCTGCTCTTTCCTTACTTATTGTAGCCTCTGCCAAGTCACTCTATTTGTTCAATAAATGTAACCTTTAAATAACATTTCTTGATATCCCCAGGAAATAGAATAAATGCTTACTAATCTATAGGAGTTACAGCCTATTGGAGTAAAGTAAATGCTACATGGACATTTAAGTAGTTGGTTGGCAGTCTGTGTTACAGCTGCTGAATTCAGAGAGGGGCATGTTAGTGAGCTGAAATGGTCAGGGAAGTCTTCACTGAGAAGGTGAAGTTTCAGTTGAATCTTAAAGAATGAGAATGGGAAAAATTTGGATTAGCCGAAAAAAAGAGAGGCTGAGGGAGGGAAGATCAGGCTGGGAAATGGGCACAAATAAGTTCAGAAAGCATATTATAACAAAAAAACGAAACGGAAGTATTGTAAATAACACGTTAAATGTTGACTATGCACCAGCTTCCTTGTGTGCCCCCAAGCTCCTCCACAAGATGCTGTCATTGAATTTACACAACTTCCTAACTGGGTAAGTAATATTATTGTTTTATAACTGAAGAAATGAAGTTACCTAATTACACATTGCTGAAAAGTGGCGGAGCTAAGAGTCAAACTTAGGCTGTCTGAATCCAGGTTTTCTGCATTCTTTCCTGCCTCGCACTGTGTTCCTAGTAAGACAACTCCCCAATAGGAAGGGATCCCGTAAGTGAATTTTGAGAACAAATTTGGAGTATCAGAGATACCAGATTCGGACCTAGATTATATGAATAGGCTTAAATGCTAAGAAATTTGAGAATAACTTAATGAAAGTCTTAAATGACAAGAAATTTTAAATTATCATTCAGTAGGAAAACTTGATAAAGGTAGCATTTCAAGAATTTTCTGGGAATGGTACATAGAATGGACTAAATAGTAAGCAAGTGGAGACTGGAGACTAGACAGGAGGATATTTCTATAATTTAGGAATAGATAATTTATCAAGGGACAATGGATGATGGGCAGCCTAACGATCCAGTGTGTTGTGCAACATTTCACCTCACTTGACAATGAAATCCAAAACCACTTGGAATGCAAATGACCTATATGTTAATGAAGACAGATAATGAGCTCTTATGTAACTTGATGTATACAAATAAACACAAATGAAAGACGAAAGCCTGAATTATAAAAGATAGGCAAGCCCTACTCAGTTAGCTTCTCCAGGCTCAGAATTTGAAAATGAGGATGCTTTTACCATTGACTTTTCTGTTTGTTATTAGTTCTCCAGGTTGGGCAATAGACAGGCACTACTACATAGGCATTGAAGAAATCATCTGGAACTATGCTCCTTCTGGTAAAAATATGCTCAATGGAAAGCCTTTTTCTGAAGACCTGTAAGTAATCCTTTGCATTTTAAAAGTTACTATCTAAAGCAAAAGTTGGTAATTGTTGATCATTGATGAAATGTTGATGAAGACTTTCTCATGATTGACACTTTCAGGGCACATATGCCATTAGAACCATTTCATTTGTTTAGTGTAAATATGGTATGGAAAAGAGGTAGAAATATAAATCCAAAATTGCTCTTTCCTGTAATTCTTGCCACTTTTGCCCTCCTGACACATTATTTTGCAGATCATAGCTACTTCTATTTATCATTACTTTTGTTCACATGATAAGGTATGAAACACTTTCCTTTTGATATGTGTGAAGCCACTTTCTTAATTTTTCTCTTCAGATATTTGAGAGAGGAAAATATAGAGGACATGAGTGGGGTTCTGATTTACCACGGTTTAGGGGCAAAACACCCTAGTGCTACCAGCAAATCCACAAATCCATTTAAATGTGTCAACAGTCCTGTATCATGGAAATTGACCTACTATTTGAATGCTAAAGTAACTTTAAAGTGGGGTTAGAAACCTATAGGCAGTTCAGTTTAAAGAATTTGGTATGTCTTTTAAACAAAAATGCCACATGTTTTACTTGCTACATTTGTATTTGATTTCTTCATTCAGTATTTCAACATTCTTCTCACCAATTACACCTAGTTTTGACTCCCTTCACATGTTCTCTTGCCTCCAGGTTTTATCTGCCAAAATTAGCTGTGGAGCTTCTGACTTCTCATTTTAATTTGTTTAACATTTTGTTTCTTTCCAGTCAAAAGTAGTTAAAATTCCATCTTTTTTGTTTGTTTATAGAGAATTTCTACAAGGAGGTCAAGCGAGAAAGAGCTTTGTTTATAAAAAGGCTTTGTATTTTCAATATACTGATAATACATTTCAAAGGATCATTGAAAAACCATCGTGGTTGGGATTTTTAGGTCCAATGATTAAGGCAGAGACTGGAGACGTCATTTATGTACATGCAAAAAATAATGCTTCAAGACCTTATAGTTTTCATCCTCATGGACTCACCTACTCCAAAGAAAGTGAAGGTAAGCAGATCCTCTTTCCTGACATTCATGCTTTTGCTTATGGGGAGTATGAGCACATCACATTAGAAAAAGCCGGGTGATCATGGACTGATCAGCATTATGAGCTACGTGGGATTTACAGTGATGCAGACTCTACTTCCGATGTATTTAATGTTTATACCCAAGACAGTCCCTTTTCAGTTTCTCATCTTAATTGAGTAACAGCCCTTATGCAATTCCTAGTAAATAAAACACTTTTTCCTCACCAGATAAGAAAATAAAAAAGGCATTTTTTTGTTTTGTTTTGTAGGAAACACTCATGAGCTAAATGTTAGGTTGGCAGAAATCCTATACTGCCCCCACCTCATTTCCATTTCCTAGTAGATGAGGATCACCCTCTGGGAAGATATAAGTGTCAAGAGAAATCGCTACTTTCCAGACAGAATCTTCTCTCCTACTTATCTACAGTCACAGATACATCCTAATTTTGAAAAAAAGGAGGGGAAGAGAAAGCCAACAAATGGGGTTTTGCGAGTTTTTGGAAAACAGCAAGGAAAGCTAGGAAAAGAGAGTTTGGACTTGTCTTTAGTAGAACATAGATATTTTTTCCCAGTGTTTGAAATACGTTTTTTTTTAAAGGCCTGGCATAAATCTTTAGAAAATTGGAACTCTAGGCCAACTTGATAAGAGTACCACCTATAGAATGAGTGCTCCCTCCGACAGAGGCTCTATGATAATGCAGGGCCGTGGAGATCCCATATGCCATTCCATTCATCTACCATCATCATTTTGCCATGTTATACAACTTATACAACCATCTTGCAATGATTATTGCTCTTTAAATATATTCCATGAAAAAATAATAAGAGAAAAATAGTCTATATTATAGACATATAATGCGAAAAATATTAACAAGGATTTGCTTTATTTGTTTATTTTTAAATCAACTCTCAGAACTTAAACTGAGGTTTGATGATTCTCTCAGAGAAGCACGAAGAAATAGAAACAGGCCTTGAATTAATCCTCTGGACTGAAACAGACTCAGGAAACCAGACCCTGACTGGAGGCAGCTCCAGATGGGCCGCTGGGCAGGAAGAAAGTACAAAAGTCAGTCAGTCGTAATCTCTTCATGTTCAGTGTGGAGCAGGAGGGTCCAAAAAGATGAATAGAGAATTGGAAGCTGCTCATGCTTCAAAGTCTTTTATTGAATAAAGGAATTTTATCCATAGTTAGCAGGATCCCAGCCACAAGGGGTAAGGATCTGAGGCAAAATTTTAGGCAGAGAAGAAGAAAGGAAAGAACGCAAGGGTCCAAAATCAGAACTGAGGTAATAGTTCAGAGTAATGCCAAAGGCCACCTTGGCAGTGGGCTACTTGGAAGTAACAGGTACACCCTTGGGTGCCCGGGGTCCCAAGTCTGATTAGCAATGAAGAAAACATGGAGGGCAACTCGGGAATCCAGAGGTTACCTGTGCATCTGAGGTCTAGGCACATGGTAGGCGCAAAATAAATATTTGTTGGATCCATCAGTAAAGGTGATGATAGTCTGTTAATATACTGCCTGCCTCATTCCAATTTGGTTTAAAAACTGCAGCCAAGCTGAGCATTCAGGTAGAAGCCAACTAAGGGGGATTTAGGGAGGTAGGAATCTGGGAAACGGTGGGGAGAAATGCACACTTTTTTAGAAATACAAATTATCATACATTCATAGCTTAATGGAGGAAGCCTGAGTCATATTCAAAATAGTGTTATCCAATATTTACTGTAACCACAGTGCAGAATATGTTTTCTAGGTGCTATGTATCCTGATAATACGACAGGCCTGCAAAAGGAAGATGACTATCTGGAGCCTGGGAAACAGTATACCTACAAGTGGTATGTAGAAGAAAAGCAGGGACCTGGCCCCAATGACAGTAATTGTGTAACAAGGATTTACCACTCCCATGTAGACACTGTAAAAGATGTGCCTTCGGGACTTATTGGACCAATTCTGACTTGTAAAAGAGGTAAGTTTTTTTTTTTTTAAATCTCATTGCAGTAAAAGAGTAAACCGGAATGCGTAGGCTGTCCTCTGCTCTCCTAGAGGAATTTTACTATCCAAGGTGCTCCATTTTCCTGCCTTAACTTTGATTTTCCAGTCAAGAATGAAAACTTGCCATCTTGAACTCTGAGCACTAGATGGCGATCTCAAGTCCAACTCTCAGTTCAACCAATAATGTAGGTTGATCACTAGATGGTAGTCCAACCCAATAAACTTCACTTCAGCCATCTTCATTCAAACTTAGCAGAGTATGTTTTCTAGGTGCTATGTATCCTGATAATACGACAGGCCTGCAAAAGGAAGGTCTGTTGTATTGTTGATTTATTTTTTTGTTTTAAGTTTATGTTTTTATGTTTATGTTTTAAGGTAAATCAGTTAGAATCATCAGTTTATTAATAATTCTTGCCAGGAGGAAGTTTTACTGATTGGTTTCTAACTTGCAAGGGAATATAGAGTTTGGAAAATTCTGATTTGGTTCATTAAAACAAGATCAACAAAGTGATAGCACTTGATTTTTATGAAGCTAATGAATGAATTTAACTTCCTGTGACAATCAAAGTTTAAATTTTAGGTAAACAGAGTTTTTTACAATAAATATTTTAACAATTGCAGTTTCCTATAGCAAACACACATAGTCTCATGGTTACAAATCACATTCCTTGGGGTATACCTTTTTAAACCAACTTTGGAAGAGCTTTTTGCCCTTCTCAAGCTTGTAAGAAACTCAGTTGCATAATGGCAAGATGAAGAATAAGTGTTTGTTATATTTAACTTAAGCACTATCTAGTCTATCTAGGCTATCTAGTCTGAACATCTCCAAACTTTCTCCCTTTTCTTTTTAAACAGTAAGATAACTTAATGATTTGCATTCTCAAAGGCAAGTATGTGAACTGCCATCAAGAGATCTTTGGTTGGGTGCAGTGGCTCATGCCTGTAATCCCAGTACTTTGGGAGGCCAGGGTGGGAGGACTGCTTAAGGCCAGGATTTCGAGACCAGCCTGGGCAACATAGTGAAATTGCATCTCTACAAAAAAAGAGAGAAAGAAGGAAAGAAAGAAAGAAGAAAGAAGAAAGAAAGAGAGTTTCTCATTTACAGTTATGTTGATTTATGCCCTATGGTTTCAAATATAAGGCTGATATAAAATATTTGGGACTGATAATTCATATATCATATTTTTATATGTTGTGTTTATATATATTATAACAATTTTATTCCCACTGTCCCAGGCACTTTTCTCTTTTGTTCACTCTAAGCTCACAGAGTGATCTTATCCATTCTAAGTCATTTGTTTCCATCTGTGTGTTAATGAATCTGAAATCTATAACTTTGGTTCAAACTCCTTTACTGATGGTCAGGCCTGGCAACTTGACATCTCTATTTGGGTGTTTCATTGGTACCTAAATACATCATATTCCAAAACCCATCATTTTTTCCTGCCCTGAATCTCTCCTTTCCTTCTGTGTTCCCTGCCTTGGGGAATGGCTCCGGTATGTTCCAATTAGTCACTGGAGACAAAACTCTGGGTATCATTCCTGATACTGCCCTCTCCCTCACTACTTGCTAAATACATCAGTCAAATCCCGCTACCTGTACTTCCTACACATCACTAGATCAGCTCACTCCTCTTCAGCTCCATGAAGAGCTCTAACCGAGTTCTTCTTCAGCTCTAACCTAGTTCAGGCCACTGCCATCCTTTTGCCAGATACCAGCAACAGCCTCTTAACTGCCCACCAGTCTCTAGCGCTTCCCCTTTCAATTGATCTCTACTTGGCTTTCTGTCTGTGAGGTGGAGGTGGGAGGATGATTCTGATTCTGTCACTCCTTTGCTTAAACTCCTTTAATGACTGCTAATTGTTCTGATGATAAAGTGCAAATTCCTTTTATCTTAATTGCTGCCTGGAATCTTCTCTACAGGTATACCCCAGCAAACTCCTCATCCTTTAAGTATCAACTGAAGTGTCACTGCCTTCAGAGGTTTCCATACCCAAGATTCAATTAATCAGCTCCCAAACACTGAGTCTTCTCAACTATAGAACTTTACACACTATAGTTAGTATCTTATTTGTTGATGAATTCCACCCTTGATTATATGCCCTGCAAGGGTAGATAGCTGTTTTGTTCACTTTTATGAACCCAATACTTGCCATAGTGCCTGACACATTACAAATATTCAATAAACATTTGTTAAATATACACACAGAAGAATAAATGAATTGGTATGAACAAGTTATCCTTCATTTGAGGAGGCACAAATTTTGAGACTTTGAACAATCTCACTCGATAATGGTCATCAGATGCAGATAGATACTGCAGAAAGTTACTGATTTGAAGTAAAGATGAGTATAGATTCTTTAAATTTGGCTTCATATATATAATATGGTTTTTAAAGTTTGTTGTAAACTTCACAAAAACTGACAAACACATGGCAAACATTTACCTTTTTCATGTGCCCTAACAATTAACAAAACTGTATATTGTAAAAGCAGTTTTATCTTTGACAATGGTTCTAATTAATGTCTGCATGAAAAGTAAGAAATGTGTTTTTTGTTTCAGGGACACTGAATGGAGACGCTGAAAAAGATATTGACAGGTCTTATTTTCTGATGTTTTCTACAACTGATGAAAAAAGTAGCTGGTATAGTGATGAAAATATTCGTGCATTTACTGAATCTGCCAAAATTAATACTAGTGATCCCGGTTTTGAGGAGAGCATGCGTATGCAATGTAAGATTAAAAAGAACTTTCTCATACATATTATCTTATAAATCTAACTTCTATGATTATATTTAGTCATTTCCCTTTGTTTAAGTTTGTTTAATTGAGTTTATATTTTTCAACGTTTCACTCTGAGTATACTGGCTGACATGCAAATGAAAGTCACTACTGAAGCCTGCTCATTTCCTAAGTCCGATAGCAAGTTTGATCCATATTTGTTTTCTGAAGTCTGATATTGATTAAAAATAGATGATAAAAACATAAGAAAGATGTAACTTTAAGTCATAAAATATGGAATAACGAAGACATAATTGACCAAATATTTATAAATATGTGTTTTTATCCAACATAGTATTTTTTTCAGAAATGATGTTTTCATAATCCATCACCTTTATCCTTGCTTTCTTCTTTCATGAACTTAATCTCTATTATTTTCCTTTTTCACTGCTTCCTGCCTTTCAGGTTTTTTTCCTCTTACCTTTAAGCCTTTGTGCTCCCCCAACTTCTCACAATACAAAATGTATACAACCTCCTTTTCCCTGAAACACAAATCGGATGTTGTAGATTATGTGTGAGAACAACGTTGACACTGGGAAGTTTATATTAATGTAATAAGGAAATAAATCGAATTTTTATCACGTGGCACTGATCTATCATGCCTCATGGATTAATATACATTTATTTTCAGCAATAAACGGATACGTTTATGGAAATCTGCCAAATCTCACCATGTGTGCTGAAGATAGGGTCAAGTGGTATTTTGTTGGCATGGGTGGCGGGGCTGACATACACTCCATCTACCTCCACGGACAAACTCTGATCTCTCGGAATCACAGAAAGGACACCATTATGGTCTTCCCCTCCTCACTGGAAGATGCCTTCATGGTGGCCAAGGGCCCCGGAGAGTGGATGCTGGGATGCCAGATATATGGTAGGGATTTATAACTTTTGTATAATAAATAC
This sequence comes from Aotus nancymaae, assembly GCF_030222135.1. NCBI lineage: Eukaryota > Metazoa > Chordata > Mammalia > Primates > Aotidae > Aotus > Aotus nancymaae. The sequence continues at coordinate 42,768,468 of NW_026988431.1, read as the reverse complement.
AGAGTCGGAAAACTTACAAGGTCACAACCCATTACAATGTCTTACCTTACAAATGAAGAAACTGATATCCAACATTCCTTTTGGAAACAGTCAGTGATGGAGCCCAGGTCCCTGACACCTTTTCACTTGATTACTATACATCCTTTTAAGTGTATAGGATTGGGTTGCGTTTTCACAAAAACTTTCATATCCATTGTAAGAACATAAACCCTGAGTGAGAACCCTGAGTGTCAGACAGAGCAGATATTATTACAGTTTGTTCTTTAATTAAGGAGACAAGTATGAAAATCCTATGGGAAGCAGAGCAAGAAATTATGCAGAACCCAACACTTCTAATTCATTACTCAAGTAATCCTCCTTATTTTTGTTTATTTCCCTCTCCAATCACATTTGCCATTTAATGACAGAATGGTCAGTTATGAAGTTATTGATCTTTTCTATTCTTGAATATGACCAAACTCTATATATAATCATGTAAATGTTCTGTGTTATTTTTCAATCAGAAAACACAATTTTCATTAGAATTAAAGAATTTAACTTTATTTTTTTGGTAGAAAAATGGAGTTTACTTCTCTGATGAAAAACCTTTCTTTTTGTAAGTCCTGAACTTCGGTTAGTATCATTTCAATTAATTATTCAAACCACTAAATGACAAGTATTTATCAGGATTTTCTCTGTGCTGCATCCCTCCCCGGGCTGTGAGAAAAAGAAGAACCACTCATGGCTATTATAACTCAAGGACTGGGTTTAGGGACAAAAAGCTGTCACTTAGAAACGATGATCAATTTCAGATTAAAATGTACACTCAGCTCCACCAATACCTCCCATCTACCTTATTCTCAGATCATGCCCTCAAGCCAGTCTTTCCACCTCAGCTCTGCAGAAAGACTAGTGTCAGCCCCAGACCAAGTGAGAAAGTGCCTCAAAGCCTAGTTGGCTGATGGGATCCCATCACTTTCTCCTGTGTGTCTTCTCTTTCTGTGTCCTTCTGCAGCTTTTTTGCTTTTTAATTTACTCCTTTTGGTTTTTTTGTTTGTTTTTCTTTTGTGATAATTACAAGGATATATCAATAGACCTTTGCTGGAAAGAAAGGTAGGAAGGAAAGAATGGAGGCAAAAAAGAGGGAGAATGGAAGGAGGGAGGGAAGAAAAGAGGTAGAAAAGTAGGTAGAGGGAGGCAGGCAGAAAAAGTGAAAGAAGTCTAACGCGATATATATTAGCCTGTTCATACCAGCTCATAAGAGCCGAGAGTTAAATAATCCAGCCGTTAAACTATTGGTAGCTTCAAAGTGGTCACTATGGGCGTGCTTACACCACAGAAAAATAGCGCACATATCAGAGTCAGTGTTTGGTTTTGGAGAGCTGCTTTAAGGACATACCACTAGTCCAACTCCACCCCATCACCATCTTAACCACTGTAATAAATTCATGCAAGTACTAGAAAACCTGTTTACTCTACACTTTCACGCAACATCAACACGAACATATAGAAACGATACACAGCTATGTTTTGTGTTTTGTTTTATGTAAGTAGATCACACTGCACATAATATTCTGTTGTTTTCATCACTCATATCAAAGTCTTGAAGTCTCTTTTCATGTATTTCCAATACATTTAACTCATTGTTTTTAACTGTTGCATAGTTTTCCATATTTTGGTTGTACTGTGATTTATTTAACCATTTGCCTACTGATAGATGTTTAAATTCCTACTGCTTTTTTGCTTTATTACAACGTTATAGTTAATACCTTTTTTTTTTTTTTTTTTGAGACGGAGTTTTGCTCTTGTTGCCTAGACTCGAGTGCAGTGGCCCGACTCGGCTCACTACAACCTCTGCCTTCTGCCTCCTGGGTTCAAGCAATTCTCCTGCCTCAGTGAGCCTCCTGAGTAGCTGGGATTACAGGCATGTGCCACCATGACCAGCTAATTTTGCATTTTTAGTGGAGATGGGGTTTCTCTGTGTTGGTCAGGCTGGTCTTGAACTCCCAGCCTCAGATGATCCACTTGCCTCGGCCTCCCAAAGTGCTGGGATTACAGTCGTGAGCCACCATGCCCGGACTTAGTTAATACCTTTTCATATGTCCTTTCATGTATGTGCAAATATTTCTCATGACTATCAAGAAGTGAAACTATATAATAGCAGAGAGCTTTTTTTTTTTGAGATAGAGTCTTGCTCTGTTGCCCAGGCTAGAGTTTATGGCTTACTGCAACCTCGATCTCCTGGGCTCCAGCAATCTTCCCACCTCAGCCTCTGGAGTAGTTAGCATTACAGGCACACACCACCACACATAACTGATTTTTTAAACATTTTTTGTAGAGATGGGGTTTTGTCATGTTGCCAGGCTATTCTGAAACTCCTGGGCTCAAGTGAGGCCGCTTGCCTCGACCTCTCAAAGTGCTGAGATTACACATGTGAGCCACTGCCTGCTTTTAATTTTAACAAATTTTACCAAATTGTCTTTCAGAAAGTCTCTACTAATTAACATTCCCATCAACAGTGCTCTGAAATTAGAACACAGGACTGATCTTCTCATGCCTTGAGTTTCTTTCTTCCTGCCAACTAGCTAATCAAATAAACTGACTAACTCATTAGTGGCTACTAGTAGAAATTTTATATTCATGAGGGAAGATATTCTTGGACTCTCAAATTCTTCTCAGTATATAGGTACCATCTTCACATAAGACTTGGTCCAAAGTTGGTTATTATTCTCTAATAATATATATCCCTTTAATATTCACTTTTGCATCCTGACTTTTGTACTTATTTCATACATTTTATGCTTTTCCATAGATTGCATACATCGTATTTCTCAAAGAAATAGAAAGTCTCAATATTGTTGGCTAAAATTGAAAATACATCTTGACCAAGAAAATTATCTGAATGTTTTCATAACATTCTCTTTCTGGGTTTACTGTTTTTCAGAGAGTATGCAGGCATTTTTCAATGTAAGTAATTGCCAGAAACCTTCAACAGATGTTACTGGGACACATGTTATACATTACTATATTGCTGCTATGGAAATTCTCTGGAACTATGCTCCATTTGGTATAGATTTCTTCACTGAAAAAAATTTAACAGCAGCTGGAAGGTAATGATTCACTGGTTAAAATATTGATAAATAATTAACATAATTGAAATCTTTCATAGTTACTTCTAAAAAGGATTTAGGCATCTAATTAAAATATATTGATAAAATAAATATGAAAAAATAATTGGAAAATTTTGAAACCAAGGAGCATTGCTAGACAAAATTCTTCTCTAAATCCCTGGCAGACAATGTAAAGGAAAACATACTGCTCATCTTTTTCCTAGTATGAAACTTTAAAATGGATTTATGTTATACTTCTGAAACATTTAACAGCATAAGACAATGTCATCAATAACATTTTATAAAAATTTTTAAACATTCTTTATTATTTATATGCAACTTATACACTCCTGCTAATATCTGAAGGCATAATTAAATCATCAAATGTGATATCCTCTAACTATATTCTATAAATATTATTAACAATAACACCTAAGAATATATTAGCAATTACTATCTTAATAACCAAAACTAACACTAAAATACATTACTCTGGCATTAGCATTTAAAAGTGGGCAAAAAGTTTTTCTGATAGTCCAGCTGCTAAGTATATTTACCAGATTGAGGACAACAGGAGATTTAATTCTTCTGGCCTATTGAATGAAGATGCATGTTAGAACAAAGTTCTAAAACCACCAGAAAATAATGTTCTTTACTATGTTTATTTTTCTCTAATTCACTCACAGGAATTTTAGAAAGCAAAGAATACTATGTCAAGTAGACAGTTTCTCTTCTTTTTTAAAATTATTTATTGATACATGGTATATGTACAGATTTATGGGGTACAGTGATATTGTGATATGTGCATACAGTGTATGATACCTACATCAGAGAATTTAGGATATTCATCGCCTCAAACATCCATCATTTCTCTGTGGTGGAAACATTTCAAATTTTTTCTTGTGGCTATTTTGAAATACACGATTTATTATTGTTAACCATAGTCACCCCACTGAGCTGTTGAACACTAGGGCATATTTCTTCCAATTAATTGTATGTGTGTACCCATTAACCAACCTCTCTTCACCATCCATTCCTCCCCACCACCACCCCCACAGTGGTATATTCAGGCAGATGCACATGAGCAACAGCTGTGGAAGGCAGGGCAAGTCGATCCCCAGTACCCAAGATGGCACACTTGGGTAAAAGCAGCAGTAGACAGGTGTGCCTATCCTCAGACTCCAGGAAAACATCTAGATGGTCTGGTCTCATGTCTACTAAAGGTGCATTCAGGTGTGTGGTAGCCCTGCTCCTGAAAGGGCAGTGTTTGCTATCAGTGGCAGTTGCTCCAGGCAGGTGGCTCTCAGGCTCTGGAGAGGGCACGCACAGCTTTCTTTGTTCTGGGGCAGCCTCCCTGGTGCACTGCACGGCCCATCCCCCACAACGTAGAACACCATATGCGCTAGAGTGCTGGGGACCCAGCCACGCTACTGGATCCAGCTAATGTCACAGTGCTTCAGCGCTCTGAGTGGACACAGGGGAATGTCAGTGAAGTTCTAGGGATGTGGAGATACAAGGGCTGTTGGGCCCTGGGGCAGGATACAGTCTGGTGGGGGCTAGGCTCTCAAAATGGTTCCATGCTATAGCTATTTGGGTCTCGGGGGTTGTATAGGACCCAGAATGAACTCCATCTCTGGAATGATGCCATTGTATCAACTCCAAGCCACTCTCTCTACTAGTCTCACAGCCTGCAAGGGCTGAGGGGCTCTCCTGTGGCTAGGATTACAGGAATCCACAGTAGAAGTGTGGACTCCTGGGGATCTCTCACTTACCCTTTTCCCACACTGGGGAGCCTCTCCCAGCTCCCAGCCAATCTGAGCAGTGACGGCTGCCTTGCTTCCCTCTCCTTCTGTGCCTCAGATGTTCTTTGACATTTTCCTGCCAAATTCCAGTGTTCTCTCTTAGATGCTCTGTCCAGCTTGTGATTATCTACTCAGTGATTTGATCCTTGTGAGTGTGAGTGCTGGGTGTCTGTAGTCTTTTTCTTACATTTTAAGCTCATCAATAAATTACTCAATCTGTGTAATGGAAATTTCGTATTAAATGTCAGAAACATAACTGGGCTTAGAGCAAAAAACTAGATTTAGCTTTAGGGCTTACTCTCATTTTATACTGACTGAAATAAGTATGAATTAATAGATTCATTCTGCCTGATTCTTCTGGCTGTAAAATTCTATGATGTTTTTGGCACAGCAAGTTACTTCTTTATTAGGAAATACTTTTTCTCAGAGGCTCCTTTTTATTATAATAATTTAAAAAATAATAACATCTCTCTGTTTTATATTATAACATCTCTGCAAATAGTTGTTTTAATAGCAATATTTGTTATTACCTGCTTGAAAAAAGTCAGATATAATATCTTTTTATCCCAAAAGGAAGTTTGCAGGCAAATAACTAGGTAGATACATATAGATAACTATATATACGTGCATAGACAAAAAACAGAAAGGATATTTACAGAAAATATTGACTGTGGTAATATATAGATGATGGGATTATGGAGATTTCTGTTTTCTTTGCTGTGTTTTTCTTTCTTTTCCAATTTTAGACAATGAACATGCATTACTTTTAGAATCAGAAATAAATTGCAAATATTTTAAACAGATGTGTTTGGATTCTTTCTTTCTTTTCACACAATAACTGTAAATATAAAAGTTCTTTGTGTATCTACTTTCTCTGCACAGTGAATCCCGGCTATTTTTTGAACAAAGTCCAACCAGAATTGGAGGAACTTACAAAAAACTGGTTTACCGTGAATACACAGATGCTTCCTTCCAAACACAGAAGGCAGGAGAAGAACATCTTGGAATCCTTGGTGAAATTCTATTCGTAGCTCGTGGGGTTATAAACATTATTTGTTAATATTCTGCAATCAAAACAGTATTCACCAATTCACAGTTATAGATTTCAGCTGTAATCTACAGCCTTATGAAAATAATACATTGATTCACCCAATGACTTATTTTATTTTGTTTTGTTTTATTTTAGACAATCTTGTTCTGTTAACCAGGCTGGAGTGCAGTGGTGTCATCTCTGTTTTCTGCAACCTCCACCTCTCAGGCTCAAGTGATCCTCTCACCTCAGTCTCCAGAGTAGCTGGGACTACAGGAATGCAACATCATACCCAGCTAATTTTTGTGGTGTTTTTGTTTTGTTTTGTTTTGTTTTTTGAGACAGGGTCTCACTGTCGCCCAGGCTAGAGTGCAGTCGCACAATCTCAGCTCACTGCAACCTCCGCCTCTCAGGTTCACAGGTTCAAGTGATTCTCATGCCTCAGCCTCCCATGTAGCTGGGACCACAGGCACACACCACCACACCTGGATAACTGTTGTATGTTGTAGAGACAAGGTTTCACCATGTTGCCCCAGTTGGTCTCAAACTTCTGGGCTCAAGCCATCTTCCCATCTTGGCCTCCCAAAGTGCTGGGATTACAAATGTGAGCCACTGAGCCCAGCCCACTCAGTGATTTTAACTACACTCTTTGTTCCTATAAATCCAAAAAGACTAATATATTCATCTAATATCTAGTATCTTTGATCCAAAGTGACTTTATAAGACCTTGAATCATCTAGACTTCTTGCAGTTGCACCCTTTTCTGGGTTCATGGCATCATCCCTTTAATTTCTTCCTAAAAGAACTTTACTGTGGCTCAGGCCTGTAATCCCAGCTCTTTGGGAGGCCGAGACAGGTGGATTACCTGAGGTCGGGAGTTTGAGACCAGCCTGACCAACATGGGGAAACTCCGTCTCTACTAAAAATACAAAAAATTGAGACTGGTGAGGTGGCACATGCCTGTAATCCCAGCTACTCGGGAGGCTGAGGCAGGAGAATCGCTTGAACTCGGGAGGCGGAGGTTGCTGTAAGCCAAGATTGTGCCATTGCACTCCAGTCTGGGCAACAGGTGAAACTCTGTCTCAAAAAAAATACCAAAAAAAAAAAACTTTACTCAAGTAATGCAACCTGACAATTATCTTTATGAAATTCAAGGATAACTACAAACTCTGTTGGTTTCTAGGCCCTGTTATTAAGGCAGAGGTGGGAGAGATCATCAAAGTCACTTTCTATAACAATGCTTCCCTGCCACTCAGCATTCAGCCTCATGGACTGCATTACAACAAGAGCAATGAAGGCTCATTCTACGAAACACCTGGAGGAAGTAAGTAGTGCTCCAGGGAGGTCCAAGTGAGCCATACTGCCATATAATGTCAGCAAGTAATATAGCTCCTATTGTGCAGCCAAACTGTCACAGTGTAACAGCTCCGTGTTCTTATTGTGGCAGAGTTATTACTTCAGTTCCTATTTGACTGTCGCCCGAAGAGAGAGATCTGTCCTTGCTCTCAGAGATCTCACAGTCTAGACTAGTGTACGTATGGTCTTAGGTTCTATTCTATAAATGTTTATTTCTTGCTAGGTACCCCTTCACCTTCCTCACATGTAAATCCTGGCACAATATTTGTCTATACATGGGAAGTTCCAAACTATGTAGGCCCCACCTCCACGGATCCCAACTGCTTGACCTGGTTCTATTACTCTTCAGTAAATGGGACAAGAGACACCAACAGTGGCCTTCTGGGCCCTCTCCTCGTATGTAGAAATGGAAGTCTTGGAGAGGATGGCAAACAGGTGAGTCCTGAGGCGTATGGCCAGGTAAGTCTTGGTGAGAGCTGCCTAAGACAGAACTGCAGAGGAATGGCAATGTCTCAGGGCCAGAGGAATCAGCAGCTTCAATTTCTGTGTACTGGTGTCTCCCAATTCTATTCTTTCCTCAACTAAACACCTGTATTTTCCTCTGCCCAACAAAACTGCACCCTGGCATGTCCCACAGACATCTCGTCCTTCTGGACAGACCTTTACTGTCCCTCTGATTCCCGAAATCAGCCTCTTTTCTTCCTCCATTCTATCACTTAGTTAATATCACCAAATCCCGGCGTTTCATCAACAACTCCTTCTGTCTCACCTCCACATTTATCACTAAGTCTCCAATACCTCTGCATTATTTTAGGCACTATCATCTCTTTCTGAATTCCTTTCATTCTTACCTTCTGTCTCCACTCTTATCTTGCTTTGATACAGCTAGTCCACATCCCTTCCTAAGGAATCTGGTTATAGCACTCCCTGCAATAAAAATCTCCCCACACTTTGCTGGCTCAGAAGCCAACACATCAGATCCTGACAACTCCTTCAGATTCATGTCCCCTCCCACCCCTATGTTGCAGAATTAGCTTCTTCTAATTGGCAAAGTAGAATTCTGCAGTGTGGTGGAATTAGCTCATTAGACCCTGAGTAAGGAAGGTATTTCACATCTCTGACTTTTCCCTCTTTTCTCCATCTGGAATGGCCTTTCCTCACTGTTTGATCTGCCAAAAGGGGGAGACATTTTTGAAACACAGACTGAGAATACCTTCCTTTGGACAATGTTCCTTAACTAAAGTTAGTTGAAGCTCCTGCAGGTTACCATAGTCCTTTAGGTATGTTTCTATCAGAGTATTTATCCACGCAATTGTTTTTATTGGCCTGTTTCTTCCACTAGACTGTTTCTAGTAGAGGTATACACAAGACTTTCTAGAAAGTTTCTAGAAAGTATACACAAGATTTTATTAATTTTTTATAATAACCACAGCTCCCCTTGGGCATATAATAGGTGCTCAATAAATGTTTGTTAAATGAATTTCCCTTTTTTCTCACTCAGAAGTGAACTAATATCTAGTTATTTTCTACATTTATATAAAAAAGTATAGGTAATGAAGCTTTAAAATCCATATATATGTGTATAACAATGGATATATTATTCAAAATTATAAATATATATTTATATTTATCTATATAATGAGTCATATTTATAGTGTCATAATTCTTATAATACATATAATTTTTCTATTTAATCTAGAAATATGTATATATTTAATTTGTTCAAAAGCCCTTAAAATTCAGACTTTCTAGAATTGAAAACTATGTATTTAACTTACTTTCCATAGAGTACATTATGTTAAAAACCACTATAAATATCTTATGGTTTAGTTTATGAAGTTTAGATGTAGGAATCCCTGGAGTAAACGCTTCGTTATGTAAAAAGCCATAGAGATTTCTCCCAACTTCTTAGTTCTATGATAATTCATTCACTGTGACTTGTTCCTTTCTAGGGACTATCCAAAATCAGGAAGTCAATTGATCAAATTTTTCACAATACACAATCTCCCGTGTGGGAAATCTTGTATGTAGATCAACCATTTGGCTGGATTTGAGTATGGACCATCTATACCATGTCTATTCCTTTTTTAATTCTCATCCACAGAAAGGTGTAGACAAAGAGTTTTACCTACTTGCCACAATATTTGATGAAAATAAAAGTTATCTCTTGGATGAAAATATCAGAACATTTATTGCAGAGCCTGAAAATGTAGATAAAGAAGATCCAGACTTCCAAGCCTCAAATAAGATATCCTGTAAGAAAAAAAAAAAACTTACAAGATAAATGTATTAAACACTTACTTAAATTTGTTTTGCTAAAGAATTACAGATTAAAAGAGACTTAGGTTTTTCCCACAATGGTTGGCTAATACACTTGTATTTCCTATAAATACCATTTCCCAGACAGGTGCAGTGGCCCACACCTATAATCCCACCACTTTGGGAGGCCAAGGCGGGTGGATCACCTGAGGTCAGGAGTTTGAGACCAGTCTGGCCAAAATGGTGAAACCCCGTTTCTACTAAAAATACAAAGATTAGCTGGGTGTGGTGGCACATGCCTGTAATCCCAGTTACTTGGGAGGCTGAGGCAGAAGAATCACTTGAACCCAGGAGACAGAGGTTGCAGTGAGCCGAGATCATGCCATTGCACTTGAGCCTGGGGGACAAAGTGAAACTCCGTCTCAAGAAAATAAATAAATAGATAAATAGTAAGTAAATATCATTTCCCAAGACGAATATTGTTTATTAGGGTGATTATTTTGAATTTAATTTACCAAACATTTACTACCACCTCTTCGTGCAATGTATTTTATCTACAGCTAAATGTGAAAAGTCATGTACTTCTCTACTGCCAAATTTGTAGAGTGGAGTAGGGTGTTTGTTGAGCTGGCTGGGTGGGCGAGTGGGTGGCTGGTTGGTCGGTTGTTGGTTTGTGAAGACTGTACAGTGTAGTGAGGAAAGGGTTGATCTGGAATCTGGAGACTTGGACTTTGGTCTTAACAGTTTCATTCATTAGCCATATGACATTAGACAAGTAACTACTTGTCTGGCCTTGATTTCCTCAACTCTAAAAGGAAGGGGTTGACTGGAGTAATCCAATGAACGTTTCATGGAGTTCTGTCATTCTCTAATTCTATAATGTCATTTTAGCCCCCATGAAGTGATTAAATAATGATAAAGGAAAGGGAAGTTGAAAAAAATTGCTTTGCTGTTTTTACATGAATGAGCTGCTTTATGATTAGTGCTTTGTTGGATTTCAAAAGATATCGAGTACCAGTAAATTAAATACTCTTTTCTCTGTTACAAATGCCTTGCAGCCATAAATGGATACATGTATGGAAATCTGCCTGGACTGGATATGTGCTTAGGAGACACCATTTCATGGCACATTTTTAGTGTGGGAGCAGAGGAAAATTTACACGGGATATATTTTTCAGGAAATACCTTCACTTCTTTAGGAGCAAGAAAGGATACAGAAACTGTGTTTCCTCATATTTCTAAGACACTTTTGATGACACCTGATTCTATAGGTAAGCAGGTGGGTCTTCTCATTCAGCCTGAAACATCAAAGTATGCAGAAGTACTATCTTTATATGCACTGAATATGCTGTACAAGAAAAAATAATTGAACTGATACAAACAGTGCTTGAGAAACCTTTGTCCTGCTCCACTTCATTTATAGGAGCCTTAGTATTTCCTATACACATAAATCCCCTCAGTTTTTTCGGGCCTTCTTCCTAGGCCTTTACGCTTTAAACCATCCCAATGCGCTTCAAAAACGATGAAGATATTTTAAATCCTTTAAACTCATTTTCACTCTATTGCCTTCTGCATTTCCTACTCTTCTGTCCATTTGTTTCCCAGGCCTTCCTCCTGCTTTGCCCTTACCCTACTGCCTTCTCCCTTCTTCTTTCTATCCTCCTTGCTAGCTTTGCTCTCTAGGTAAATGTTTTAGCTTCAGTGAGGTTGATCCGTCCTGGTAACATTTCTCTTTTTTTAAAGAAGGCACCCCATATCAAAGAACTACGTGGGGATCAAAGAAAACCAGCCTTCCTTCTGAACCTAGTTTCCGCATTCGTAAAATAGGAATTGCAAAAACTTGTAATTTGCAAAAAGGAATAGACAATGATCAGATGAGAGAGGTAAATTATAGTAAAGTGCTGGCGTACATTAGACTGTCAATAAATGCTAGTTTCTTCTTTAATCCAGTAGATCCACCTTCATCCCACATACCTGCCCCCCAAAAAATCCATCTATCTTGGTCAAAAATGACAGATACCAACCAAAAACTGGCTATATGATAAACTACTGTGTAAATGCCATGAATCGGTATCTTGACTCTTTGTGATGCCAAATATTCATTTGACTACATTTTCTTCATCTCAAAATGTAAACTTTTACTTTTCAAACAAACAAAAGTTGTGATTGAGACTGATTGGAGGGGAAAAAAAGCACTTTCTCTGGTGCTTTTTCTCTCCTCTTTGTTAGAGGATGTCCCTGCATGCTCATTCAGGAACAACTTACTGCTTTTTCCTGCCCCAGTCCTTCCTCTCCTTTTCCCTGCAGGTGTTTTTCTGAATTTAAACACTACCACGTCTCATTCTCTTTCCCAAGCCATATCAACTGTAGCAAACGTGTGGAGACATGTACACCATGTGTTAAGCACTGTACTAAAGACTATACAGGGATCGTTTCAATTTAAACAAATTCTTTTTCTCAAACTCTCTGAGTCTGAAGGTTTCGCTTCCTTGTGCATATTCTTAAACCTTACCCTCCACAAAAGTAACAGCAACAACAGAAGTATGTAGAGTTGAAAGAGTATTCGTCAAGAAGCAGTGCCAGCACGTGGTGGGCCTAAAATTACCAAGGTAAAAGAAAGAAAACTAGAATTCAGGTGGAATGTTCTGGTCAGAATCAGGCTGGAGTTTTTTTGTTATGGTGGTGTGTTTTTGTTTTTTGTCATTGTTTTGGATTTTTAATGTATTCAACTTTTTTTCACTCACTTCTCTGCTACCTACCAGTCTGTTCAAAGCCATCATCTCTCATCAATTATTATTATTATTATTATTTTGTCTTTTTGTTTTTTTCCTTTCTGTGGAGAACGGGGTCTCGCTATATTGCCCAGGCAGGTCTCAAATTCCTGGGCTCAAGCTATCCTCCCGCCTCTGCCTCCCTAAGAGCTGGGATTACAGGCATGAGCCATAGCACCCGGCTCATCAATTATTTTTAATAGCCTCTCAACAGATCTTCTTTCTTCCACCATTGTACACACCAGTCTATTCTCAGCACAGCTGCTAGAGTGTCCTTAAGCCCTTCATTAACTTAAAATCCCGCAATGGCTCTCCATTTCACTCAGTAAAATCTATCTTGTATTCAGTGGCCCACAAGGGCTCCATGACCTGGCCCTCTACACCCTAGTACACTCACCCTTGCTCCCTCCCTTCAGATACACCAGCCTCTTGGGTGTTCTTCACACGTAGCAAACAGGCTTCTGAACTGGGCCCTTTGCCACCTGTTTCCTCTGCCTGGAAAGAACACACATTTCCTCCAGATCCACCTCACCTCTTATAAATCTTTGCCCAGACGTCACCCTCCCATCAAGGTCTATGCTGCTCACTGCTCTCTTGAGCCCCTCCCAACACACAGCCAGAATTCTCAGTCCTCCTTACACTGTTTTCCTTTTTTCTTTAATCATAGTTCTTATCCCTTTCCAGCACACATGCAGGTTGCTTAACATGTTTATTGTCTGTCTTCACAACACCCTGCAATATAAACTCTGAGAACAAGAATTTTTAACTGTTTTGTTCTCTGATATTTCCCGAGTGCCTAGAAATACGTTTGACACAAGAAGGTGATCAATAAATATTTGTTGAATTAATGAAAGAATGAATGAAAGATTTTACTATATTTCTTTTGAGGGTTGCAGCTTATGACTAATTTTACAAAGGAAAGAAATCTGAAGGCAAAGCTTTAACCATTCCTTTCTTATTCATCTGTAGGAACTTTTGATTTGGTTTGCATAACAATAAAGCATAATCTAGGAGGCATGAAAAATAAATATCATGTGAGGCAATGTGGGAAGCCAAACCCTGATCAAACACAATACCAGGAGGAGAAAATTATTTACATTGCAGCCGATGAAATGGAATGGGATTATTCTCCTAGCAGAAAGTGGGAGAATGAACTGCACCGCTTACAAAGAGAGAAGTACCCTGATAGCTCCAGTCTCTAAATGGGAAGGGTTCCAAGGGTTTTTTCTGAGTCTTCCTCTCTTTTCTTTCTGTCTGTGTCTGTGTGTGTGTCTGTGTCTGTGTGTGTGTTGTATTTATTTGTGTTTGGTATGGTGTGTGTATGTGTGTGTGGTGCATTTATTTGTGTTTGGTATGGTGTGTGTGTGTGTGTGTGGTGCATTTATTTGTGTTTGGTATGGTGTGTGTGTGCATAATGTGTATGTGGTTGTGGTATTTGTGTGTTTAGGATACTCTCAATTATAAATCACTTCAAAATTTGTGTGTGTGTGTGACATATTCAACTGCAGAGGGCTTCAAATCTTTCTAAATATCTATATAACTTACTTATGGGCTCTAGTTCTTCCTGCCTGTTTTTTCACTTCTTGCATCCTTCCTGGACATACATTACTATTTAATCTCACCACAGGAAGAGTAACATAACTTCAGCTACATTCAATATCTACAGTCAATCAGAAATTTCTTTTGTCTTCATTTTCTTCTACGTCTATTCTGATAACTTCACCTTAAAGACACCTATTTTTCTCTTTTTGTACAATTTGATTTCTTTCTCTGGTTTTCTCTCTTACTATTTATTTATTTAGCAAAACTAAAGTTGTATCCAGAAAAGATGCTTTAAAGTGCAGAATGAATATCTAACTATCTTGCCAGAATTAATATATTTTTTTAAAAGATGGCTTATGTTTCCAGGTAAAACAGCTTCTAGATATAAGTTCTTCCATATGAGTTCTTTGTCTAAATTATTGGTTAAATTAACTAACTTTGTGGGGGAGTTTAGTTGTTGTTTTTGTTTTTATTTTCTTAAAGACAAACGAGCATGTTTGTGGATAGAAATGGAACATATCTTGGGTCCAAATATAAGAAAGTCTTATATCGTCAATATGATGATAGAGCATTCGAAAATCAAACAAAAAGGAGTGAAGATGAAAAACATCTGGATATACTAGGTATTGATATACCATAAGATTGGTTTTTGAATTTTTCTTGTCTTCAGCCATTCGAGATTGTTGTACACATGGAGGACATTGTCAGCCTCTACCTTGACAGAGGAAAGTGCCTGTAATTCTAATTTGTTTGCTGATAGGCATTTTTATTGGAAAAAAAGATTCAAGTATTGTTTCCTAAAAAATAAAGACAATGTAGAAAAGTAATTGTGCTCAGTTTCAGATTACCTGGATTCTTGCTCTCAGTATTAAAAAATTCTAGAAAGGAGTTTAGAAGTCGCATTTAGGGATCATTTCCATAAGATGGAAACAAAGCCCAGGGGACCCTAGTATAGTGAGGAAAGGAACTTCTTTATGTAAATTAAAGTGTCTTATCTCTGAGTGAGGAAAATGATAACTGTTTCTTCCACCCTTGATAGATCAACTAGGAAACCTCTGAGTCACCCCAGGTACCTATATGCAATATTTCCACACACCCAACTGTTTCAGCCTTGATATCTATGTGTATATCAGAGGTTATTTTATGACGTAAGACCCTGAGAAGATGGATTTACATGCTGATGAAGAGGAACTTTTGCTCTTCTTGGCTCTCCATCAGTCTCTAGAGCTTGTCTATTTGTGAGCCGAGGGGAAGCCTGTGTTATCCTGTTGTGCTGCTTTTGAGTGGGCCCCTATCTTTAGTAACCACAGGATGTTTGTTTTCTCTAGGATTCTGGCTGAATTCATGAAGATAAATAATGCAATCTGACCCTCAAGATTCTATTATTATTTATGCAAAAAGGAAAACACTTTATTATAAAGATAAAACATGCATATTGTTTGGGGAGGTGAAATGGTCACAGGGAGCAAAGAGGCCTTGTCTTCAGCTAGCATCTAGCATCCACCAGACATCTTCAGGGCTCTAATTTTAGTAATTACAGCACAAGTCTGCAGAGAGTTCTTGCTGCTTATCTCACCTCAAAACCATCTGTGTTTCAGAATTTTTCAGAGCCACTGATTCAATCTGCTTCCAAATAGAAAGAAGATTTAAAATGAATTTTACACTTGTAGTTCTTGGCTTAGGATGAAAGGAGAGAGAGTAAAGGTTTTCAGTCTGTGAGGGAGAAAATCACTCTAACAGGCCTTGTACCTCCTCACAATCCTCCAGTAGAATAAGGAGCAAGAGAATAAAAGGCTTAAAAGTTGAGATTGATCAAGAAAGAAAAGAAAGGGTTTCATTTTTAAATTGTATGTTTCCCTAGGCATAAACTGATGTTCATTAAAGTAAGTTTTCTGGCAAAAAAAAAAAAAAACCTCATAAAATTCTAAATGATTTAAAGTCTTCAGGCAAAAATCATGTTTCATAAATCAGCAATGATCTACTTGTTAAATGTTTTCATTTCATTTGGCTGCATGTTAAGTAAAAGGTTAAGAATAAGTCACTGTGTAAATACTTAAGAAGACAGATGACTCATAATTTAAAATAAATAATTACCCATATATTTTCCTTTTTATATTCCCTAGGTCCATTAATAATGGTCAACCCTGGTCAAAAAATTCAAATTATCTTTAAAAATAAAGCCTCAAGACCATATTCTATTCATGCTCATGGAGTGAAAACAAATAATTCCACTGTTGTTCCAGCTCAGCCAGGTAACTACTTTGGGAGAAAAAAAATCCCCAAAAGCTTTCATGCAGGACTACGGGGTTAATGTTCTTTTAAATATACGGGTGCAGTTCCAGATGAGAGAGACCAGTGGGCTAATAAGATGGGCCCGAAGAAAGCATTTGGGATGGGAGTTCCTTCTGCAAGTCAAGTTTACTTTTAGTTTGGGGCGCCATGGGCAAAACGGTGAAGTGAAGGTTTGGTCTTCAGGGACCACCTCTCCAGGGTATGAACTTGTCCTCTAGGGCCACCCTCCCTCCCACCTCTGTACCTGTTTAGCTGACAGGTATTCTTATACTATATTCAATCTCTCGAACTCAAGAGCTAAAGTTGGAGTTGAGTACACGATGCAGTATGTGAGGAAGCAGGAGAGGATTGAGCCAATAAGAGGAAATGATGAACCCCATGTATTAACATTTCTATGGAATGGAATCACTGCCACACAGCATACCATTCAGCGTAATTAACTTGGAAGAACATTACTTTTTTTTTTCAGACGGAGTTTTGCTCTTGTTGCCCAGGCTGGAGTGCAGTGGTGTGATCTTGGCTCACCACAACCTCTGCCTCCCAGGTTCATGCCATTCTCCTGTCTCAGCCTCCGGAGTAGCTGGGATTACAGACATGTGCCACAACAGTCAGCTAATTTTTTACTTTTAGTAGAGACGGGGTTTCTCCATGTTGGTCAGACTGGTCTCAAACTCCCGACCTCAACTGATCCAAACAACTAAGCTTCCCAAAGTGCTGGGATTATAGGCGTGAGCCACCGTGCCCAGCTGAACATTAATATTTTTTAACAAAAAATGCCTAGTAAGCAGACTCTGACATGAGGGTTTGTGTGCAGGTAGTGCTCGTGGGATCAACTAATATGGAAAGAGAAAGACATGAATAGGATTGCAAGGAGTGAGGTTAAGCAGAGATGCAACCTCAACAGAAGTCACAACCAACCCAGTTCTGAAGATAGGGTGACCCTCAGCAGTCCTAAGCTGGAGTGAGAGAGCTGGGTTGTTGTATCCCTGCACCAGTCATTAGATGCAATCTTGAGCAAGGTGGCTTTCTTCAGCCAAGGCTCTCTCCTGATACCTACTGGAGCAACGTGTGCTTCATTCTTGCTCGAGGATATAGGATGGCATCAGAATGCCTACTATAGTTGCTCACCAAAACAAGTAGTTTTGGAATTCAGCGTATCAGTGAAAGCCAAATTCAGAAAGAAAAGATTTGTAAAGCCGAGGGACTGACGATAGACTTTGATGTCAGGCAAAAGATTTCTTTTTGTTTTTAAAAACAATACTATCTATAGTCTGTTGAATCTCCTATCAAGGGAGTTAGCAAGTCAGCCCTCTGTTCTGATTAGTCAGGAAAGGATCTGCTACATGCGTTCCACAAATACTTCTGAGTACTTGTCTGCTGTATGCCAGGCACTGTGTTGATGTACTGGAAAGCAAGGGTTAGTGCTAAGCAGATTGTTAAAGACTTGGGAGCTGGGGGTGGGGTTGGTTAGTGTCACAGGACTATGACACCCATGGAAGCTTTGGAAGTGGGAGATATAGGATTATGGTGGGGAGGAAGCAAAAGAAGTTTACTGCAAGAATATGGAATTAAGATCCAATAGGACTAATATGCACAGCCTTGAAGGCAGGGAGGAGCTGCTTGTGATCCACATGTGGGAAGGTTCAGAGCTGGGATTCAAGGCTTTGTCACATTGACTAATTACCACATTGACTAAGATCACAAAGCAAGAAGTGGAACCAGAAGTGAAAGCGAGGACTATGCTGCCTAGTATTTTTATAGCTTTAGTGTTTGCTCATTGTCTGGTTCTCCATAAAGAAGTCTGATTTTAAAGGCTCCATTTAAATACACTTTACTTGTCTATTTCAGGAGAGATTCAAATATATACTTGGCAGATACCTGACAGAACTGGTCCTACCTCACTAGACTTCGAATGCATACCTTGGTTTTACTATTCAACTGTGTCTGTGGCTAAGGTAAACTTTAAATCAAATAACAGCTTTTATCCTATCTCCTCCTAGAAATTATAATGGAAGGAAGAAGGTGTCTATCATTGTTTTTAAAAATATTAGTTCTATGTAAACTTTCTTTTAAGTAACTTAACTATTGTTCAGCTTTTATTCCTACATGGGTCTGCATTTTTCAAGAGCAAAATAAATTATTACATTATGATTACTTAGGCTTATGATTCTTTATAAAATCTCACAGTGAATTGAAAGTCATATCTAATTACACAATAATAGACTATACTTTGTTCCATTGAATGGTATTTGAATGACAGAAAACAACATACTCTAAATAATTTTAAAATTCAGTTGGATATAGTAGCTGATGTCTATACAAAAATATTAAAAAATTAGCTAGGCACAGTGGTGCATGTAGTCCTAGGTATGGGAGGCTGAGGTAGGAGGATTGCTTGAGTCCAGGAGTTCATGATTATGCTGAGCTATGATCACACCATTAAGTAATAAATAAATAATGGTATCATTGTATGATTAATAGGAAATAAATATATCATATTGTGTGGGTGTGTTTATATTTAAAACCCTCAACCATAAGGTTCAAGTTTATTTGCACTAAAAAACAAAACGGTGCAAGTATTCTATTTGAACTCTTACTTACCTTGGCCCATTCTGCCTGGAACAAGAATCTACACAGAGATTTAATTAAAAAACAAAATGAAGACAAACAAACCAAGACTCTCAACTAAAAGCTGCTGCAGGGGGGAGAAGCACAAAGGTGAAGGGACTAACTCCTTTAAACTTCCTGCCAACCAACGTCAATGCCAGGAATTCTAACTAAAACCAAATTTTTTTTTAATTATAATGTCAAAAATAGAGCTAAATCCACTGAAAAATGTATCTAAAATCCTTTTCAGAGCTTTGTTGTTCTCTTTGGACTTCAACTCTAATGAATGAGGCTACAATTTTTCTTTGATCAAGGACTGAGCATGTCAAACATTTTGTTCCTCACTCTCAAAATCCTGATAATTAAAAACTCAGGATCTGACCTCACTAAAAACTAAAACTTGATTCTACCTCTTTTGCTTTGTGGGGGGAAATGTTAGTTGTGGCCACAGTGAATGTTCTTGCTTTGCCTCCTCAGGACCTTCACAGTGGACTGGTAGGCCCTCTGATCGTGTGCCGCAAAGACACCAACCCCAACATAGTTCACCGTGTTCTCCACGTCATGATTTTTAATGAGAACAAATCCTGGTACTTTGAAGACAATATCAACACCTATGCTTCAGAACCAAACAAAGTGGACAGGGAAGATGATGATTTTGAGCTCAGCAACAAAATGCACGGTAACATTCACTCGCTGACTCACCAATGGTAGCCCACAGGTTGCTCTGTGCAAATGAAACAGATAAAATTGCCTCGTTCGGCACGGTTTATAGAATTCAACCACATAGAACTGGTATAGACCATGCAGACCAGGGGTTGGCAAATTTTTTTCTGCCAAGGGCCGGTTAGTAAAGAAGCTGGGCTTACAGGCCACATGGTTTCTGTCATAAGCCATACTCACTCTCCCACTGTAGAATGACAGTAGTCGCAGACAACAGGAAAACAAATGAAAGTGACTGAGAGCCAAAAACTTCATTTATGGACGCCAACATTTGTATCTCATGTAATTTTTCACATGTCAAGAAATAATATTCTTAAATTTTTTTCAATTATTTAGAAATTTTAAAACCATTCTTAGCTCATGGGCCACAGTAACAGGCAGTGGGCTGGATCTTGCCCATAGACCACAGACCACTGACTTAGCAAGTACAGCCAATGCTAGTGTTTTCTAGAGCTATGCAGACAATGTAAAACTAGGAACATCAGCTGTCATTTCAGGAGGGCTTTACTTCCATAATTTTCTAAGTATTTTACCTGGATGAACACAAGGAGAGGTGGAGCTTGGGGCAAACCAAAGTGAACATGGCCCCACCAACCCTTCCTCGTCGCATTACCTTCACAGGCAGAAATTTTGAAAACTTCGTGCTCATCAACCAAAATTATTTACTATGTTGATTGTGATTAGGTGCAACTAGGTACATCCAGATGACCTCTTTCCATCTGGAATCACAGTAACAAGATAATTATTCCAATAGAAAGCACATAAACAATCTCACTTACTTGCTTGGCCAGGGAAACTTCTGGTCTTAAGCCCCTCAGCTGACAGGGCTCATAAGTATGATTGGGTAAAAGATCCTTAACTAAGGCAAATTCAAATGTAATTTCCCACTTCTAAGGTTGTTTTTTATTCCCTTTTAGAAATTTATGTAAATTTAAAGTTAATTCAAGGGTAACATCCATTTTACCAGTAGACTTTTAATAAGTGTCACAGAGGAGGGCACAAAGCACCTTGCGAGGCCCTAAAGACATACAAAGTCCATAATATGGGTCATCTGCCCTCATGTTGTTTACAGTCTAAGGGATGCCAGACTTGCACATTGCTACAATCCAAGGAGGACGACGGTGTGTGGGATGCTGTCACAAATTTAAACACAGTGTAGTACTTTAAATTCTTATTTGGAAGATGTGGAAAGGCTTCATTCTAGGGAAGAGACATTCAGGTTGATTTTTTAAGGTTGTATAGAAGTCTGTCCAGTTAGAAAAGGAGGGAAATGGCATTCCAGGTAGATGGAAGAATGTGATCTAAATCACATAGCACTTGGGAAGAAAGAGCCAACAGAATTGTGGAAGACCTCAAACACCTTGTTAAGAATTTAGGCTTGATCTAACCAGGATTTCTTAACTTTCTGACCTTTTAGGTTAGATAACTCTTTGTTGTAGGGAGCTATCCAGTGCATTGTACATGTTTATCAGCATCTATATCCTCCACCTACTAGATGCCAGTAGCATGTCCCCACAAGTTATGACAATCAAAAATACCTCTAGGCATTGCCAAATGTCTCCCGGGGGACAAAATCACCTCCTGTAGAGAAAATCGCCTCCTGTAGAGAGCCACTGTGCTAAAACACCAAGAACACTAGCTAGGGCGTGGTGGGGATAGATGCGTGTTTTAGAAATAACTCTGGCACTCATCCAGGCACTTGTACTCCAAGTGTGGCCCCAGGATGCATCAGCATCACTTGGGAACTTGTTAAAAACGCAGAATTTCAGGTTTCACAAACCTAAGTCAGAATCTGAATTTTAACAAAATTCCCAATCCATATTCACATTTAAGTGTAAGAAGCACTAGTGTAGAGCAGTGTCTTCTAGTTTCTTCCATTACATCCCTCCATCAGCTGAAAGCATTAGCGCCCAGCCTCCGTAGATAGATAATTATAGATTATATACTTGCACCACTGTACCAATGCATTTTATACATTTTAAAGATGCACACAAAATAGCAAAGTAATAAGAGGATATGTGTGTGTGTGTACATAGATATATTTTAAATCTTCATATTACCCCTTGGAGACCATACCTGTAGAGGATAAAAGTGTGCCTGGACCTCGTAAATGGCCATTCCAGAAATACAAGTGGCAGATCACAAAGCTCTGACTTAGGGCAGCTAAATAAGAATGGATGCTTCTAATATTCTTCTTTTTATCTTATGGAGACAAGGTCTCACTATGTTGCCCACTCTGGTCTTCGACTCCTGAACTCAAGTGATCCTCCCACCTCAGTCTTCCGAAGTGCTAAGATTGTAAGCGTGAGCCACCATGCCTGGTCATTCCTAATGTTCTAAGTCTCTTGTGATAATTTTAAATACACAGTTCACCAATATAAGTATCTTTAGTTGTGAAATAGTCAAGTTCAACCCAATTGTATTAACACAAAGTCAGTGCCTCATTTCTTTGGGCAAGAAAAACTCCTTAGAATTAGACATATCCATAAATGGATGGCTTGGTCACATTTAACAACTTCCTTAGGCTGGCATACCCACTGCTGGCTGCAGGTGGTGGTTCACGCCTGTTATCCCAGCACTTTGGGAGGCCGAGGCAGGTGGATCACATGAGGTCACGAGTTCAAGATCAGTCTGGCCAATATGGTGAAACCCTGTCTCTAAAAAATAAAATAAAATAAAATGATGTCCCCACTGCTTCTGAAAACACCCAGGCTATTTTCTATAAGGAAGATTATACTTTTTTAAAGCGGTTATTTTTTAAAAGCCTACATTATTTTAAATTTTTGTTGAATATAATAAACTGTGCCTTTCCCTGCCCCCCGCAGCAATTAATGGAAGACTATTTGGAAATAACCAAGGTCTGACGTTTCATGTTGGGGATGTAGTGAATTGGTATCTGATTGGCATGGGGGATGACATTGACCTGCACACAGTTCACTTTCATGGCCACAGCTTTGAATACAAGGTAAGAGCCTTCAGTGGGTCCATCTAATTACTGTGATGGCTTGTAAACCAGTTATGGGGTAGCATGGCAAGATAACAAGGCTAGAAAGAAAATGACTAAGTCAGAAATTTAATCCACATCATCTATAATATATCAGGCACATGTAAATAATTATAATAAACCAAAGAATGAAGTGGATTTCTCACTCTGATCTATTGTTAGTTAATAGGTAAATAAGACTTTTATAGTCATTTCTAGTTTCACACTTTCTATCCCAACTTAAAAAAATTCTTTTTCATGCCCTCAGTAACATAAAGAAAAACACTCTGAATGCTCATATGCATTTTGCCACATTAGCTTTCTCTTCTGTTTTTTTCTGAACTCAATTCAAAGTAAATTGTAAGCCTTATGACTCTTTACCCCTAAATACTGAATCATCCCTAAGAATTAGGACAGTCTTCACCCCAACTGCAATAAAATTATCACACCCCCAATTTCATAACATTTCATTTTTGAAGGGTCCAGGCCAGTTGTTTTGTAGAATGTTCCATATTCTGCATTGGTCTGATAGTTTCCTTATGATTGGATACACGTTTAACAAATTTAGCAAGAACACTACACGGGTGATTTTGTATGCTCCCCACACATCACATCAAGTGATACATGATGGCTATAGGTCCTCATATTGCTGAGGCTAAGTTTGATAACTTGATTAAGGTGATTCTGAGAATATAGGAATAAAAACCATATCAAAGTGATTCTCACTCACAACCAGTTACACAGACTTTTTGACTCTGGTCACAAGTAAGTGTGTGGAGATTTTCCTCCACCAGCAACCAATCAGTTCTGCATTGGACACCAGCTAGATGTCCTCAAATTCAATTTTGATACTGGATACATGTCAGATCCCACAGGTTGAGAGCTCAGTTCTACAAGGCTGCCCTCCACTTCCAATGCCAACCACAAACTCCAGATTGTTTTCATATGCTTCTGAGCAGCAGGCTATACATTGGGATTCCTATGACCCCCTCCTCGAATTCAATTAATTCCCTAGAGTGACTTACAGAATGCAGAGAAACACTTGCTTACATTTACTGGTTTATCAAAAAAGATACTATAAATTGTATTAATGAATATCAGATGAAGAGATGCTAGAGTAAGGTATGGGAGAAGGAGCACATGGAGCTTGCATGCTTCCTCCAAGTGAGCTACTCTCCAGGAACCATGTGTTTGGCTATCTGGAGTCTCTCTCAATCCTGTCCATTTGGATTTTTATGGAGGCTTCTTTACATAGGCATGAACCTTTGACCTCTCTTCCCTCCCCAGAGGCTAAGGGGTAGGGCTGACATTCCCAATCCTCTAATCCTGCCTTGGTCTTTCTTGTGATCAATCCTCATGATAAACCAAAAGCAAAATTCTAAGTGCCCCCGCAAACACTTGAAAAATTGAATAAAATTCTAAGCCCCCTCTAGACCAAGCACATTCCTAAGCTAACCTGAAAAACTAATTCAGGCCATGATGGGAAGTGACGGTTGCATATGCCTCAGTACACTCTCCTCCCTTTGGAATTCAGGCACAGCTGACCAGCATTAACATTAAAATGGAGACCTTAAGACTGATGGAACAGACTCTTTGTAGTAATAAGATACCAACATGATGGATAGCAGGCTCTAAAGGAAATCAAAGTATTTTACCCCAAAATATATTTCTTTGACATTTTTGAAATGGCCCTGTGAAACTATCTCTTATGGGGAAAATCTACATTCTGTAGAGAATCCTCATCCCTTTCCAGGTCTTTTTCCTGATCCAGGAGAGAATGAACTAAGGGTCTGGCACTTTTAAAATCTGATAAGAAACATTTATAATCTATTCTCTCTGAAGCCTGCTACCTGGAGGCTTCATCTGCATTATACAAACCTTGGCCTCCACAACCCCTTATCTTAACCCAGAAATTCCCTTCTATTGATTCTAGGTCTTTAGATAAACTCTTTCAATCAACTGTCAATCCAGAAATCTTTGAATCTACCTATGACCTGGAAGCCTCACCTCCTCCAGTTGTCCCACCTTTCCAGAACGAACCAATGTACATGTTACATATACTGATTGATGTCCTATTTCTCCCTAAAACATATAAAACCAAGCTGTAGCCCAACCACCTTAGGAACAAGTTTTCAGGACTTCTTGAGGCTGTGTCATGGGCATGTCCTTAAGCTTGGAAAAATAAACTTCTAAATTGACTGAGACCTGTCTCTGTATCCCAGATATTCTGGTACATTGTCTGTTTGTTCTCATTAGTTTCAAATAATTTCCTGATTTCTGCCTTAATTTCACTATTTACCTAGGAGTCACTCAGGATTGTTCAAATTGTTCATGGAAATTGAATAATTTCCATGTAGTTGTGTGATTTTGAGTGAATTTCTTAAAATTACTTTCTTTGTGCTGTGGTCTGAGAGACTGTTGTGGTTTTAATTATTTTGCATTTGCTTAGGAGTATTTTGCTTTCAATTATGTGATCAATTTCAGAGTAAGTAACATGTGGTGATGAGAAGAACGTATATTCTTTTGTTTTTGGGGGGAGAGTTCTGCAGATATCTAGCAGGTCCGCTTGATCCAGAACTGAGTTTAGGTCCTGAATATCTTTGTTAAGTTTCTGTCTTGATGGTCTAATATTGTCAGGGGGTGTTAAAGTCTCCCACTATTGTTGTGTGGAAGTCTAAGTCTCTTTGTAGGTCTCCGAGAACTTGCATGATGAATCTGAGTGCTCTGTATTGGGTGCATATATATTTAGAATAGTTAGTGCTTCTTATTGAATTAAACCATTTACCATTATATAATGCCCTTCTTTGCCTTTTTCGATCTTTGTTGGTTTAAAGTCTGTTTTGTCAGAAAGTAGGATTGCTTTTTTCTGTTTTCCATTTGCTTGGTAAATTTTCCTCCATCTCTTTATCTCTAGCCTATGGGTGTCACTGCATGTGAGATGGGTCTTGAAGACAGTATGCTATTCTGTGTCCTTTAATTGGGGCATTTAGCCCATTTACATTTAAGGTTAGTATTATTATGTGTGAATTTGATTCTGTCATCATGATGCTAGCTGGTTATTTTGCCGACTTGTTTATGTGGTTGCTTCATAGTGTCACTTGTCTCTGTACTTCACTGTGTTTTTGTAGTGGCTGGTAATGCTTTTGTCTTTCCATATTTAGTGCTTCCTTCAGGAGCTCTTGCAAGTTAGGGTGGTGGTGACAAATTCCTTCTGCACTTGCTTGTCTGAAAAGAATCTTATTTTTCCTTCACTTGTGAAGAAGCTTAGTTTGGCCAGATATGAAATTCTGGGTTGGAAATTTTTTTCTTTAAATGTTGAATATTGGTCCCCAATCTCTTCTGGCTTGTAGGGTTTCCACTGAGAAGTCCACTGTTAGTCTGATGAGTTTACCTTTGTAGGTAATCTGGCCTTTCTCTCTAGCTGCCCTTAACATTTTTTCTTTCATTTCAATATTGGAGAATCTGATGATTATGTGTCTTGGTGTTGATCTTCTCATGGAGTATCTTACTGGGGTTCTCTGCATTTCCAGAATTTGAATGTTGGCCTGTCTTTCTAGATTAGGGAAGTTCTTCTGGATGATATCCTGAAGTATGTTTTCCAACTTGGTTCCAATTTTCCCATCTTTTTCAGGTACCCCAATCAGTCATAGGTTCATTCTTTTTACATAATCCCATATTTCTCGAAGATTTTGTTCATTCCACTTTATTCTTTAGTCCCTCTTCTTGTCTGCTTGTCTTATTTCAGAAAGATAGTCTTCAAGCTCTGAGATTCTTTCCTCCACTTGGTCTATTCACTATTGGTACTTGTGATTGCATTGTGAAGTTCTCATGTTGTTTTTCAGCTCCATCAAATTGCTTATGTTCCTCTCTAAACTGGCTATTCTGATTTTCAGCTCCTGTATTTTTTAAATCATGTTCTTAGCTTCTTTGCATTGGGTTACAACATGCTCCTTAAGCTCAGTGAAGTTTGTTATTATCCACCTTCTGAAGCCTACACTGTCAATTCAGGCATCTCAGCCTCAGCCCAGTTCTGTGCCCTTTCTGGAGAGGTATTGTGCTCAATTGGAGGAGAAGAGGCATTCTGGCTTTTTGAGTATTCAGAATTTTCACATTGATTTTTTTTCCTCATCTTTGTGGGTTTATTTACCTTTGATCTTTGAGGTTGCTGACCTTTGAATGGGGTTTTATGGGGTCTCTTGCTGTTGTTTTCTGTTTATTTTTAACAGTCAGGCCACTTTTCCATAGGACTGCTGTGGTTTGCTGGGGGTCTGCTTCAGACCCTAGTTGCCTTGGTTTTTCCTGTACCTGAAGAGATCAACAGTGAAGGTTGCAAAACAGCGAAGATGACAGCCTGATACTTCCTCTGGAAGCTCCATCCCAGAGGGGTACTAATCTGTTGCTGGCCTGATTTTCCTGTAGGAGGTGTCTGGAGACCCCTGTTGGGAGGTCTTGCCCAGCTAGAAGGAACAGGATTGGGAACCTGCTTAAAGCAGCAATCTGGCTGCTTTTTGGTAGGACAGTGCCGCATTGGAGGGGACCCTTCCTTGTCCGGACCACCTGAACTCTTCCAAGCTGGCAAGGTGGAATGGCAGAGTCAACTGAACTGCAGAGACGGTAGCCTCCCCTTTCCCTGGGAGCTCTGTCTCTGGGAGAGATCAGTTTTGTCTGTATAACCCTGACTAGAGTTGCTGAAAGCCTTCAGGGAGGCCCTGCCCAGTAAGCAAGAATGGATCAGGGTTCCACTTAAAGAAGCAGTCTGGCCATGCATGATCTGGCACGGCAACTGTTTTATGTCATAGGGGACCCCTCCTCATCCAGACTGCCTGGGCTTTCCAAAGCTGGCAGGCTGAAACAGCTGAGTTGACTGCATCACAGAAATGGTGACTATCCCTCCCCCCAGGAATTTGGTCCTGTCCCAGGCAGTTTCCAGCCTGTTGCCATTGGCTTGGAATTCTAAGCCAGTGGGTCTTAACTTGTGAGGTGCCACGGAAGTGGGGCTTGCAGAACAATGTTGCTTGGCTCCCTGGATTCAGTCCCCTTTCTTGGGGAAAGTATGGATGGATCTCCTGACTTGCCAGGATTCCTGGGGCCGCAGTATGTGAAACTCCTGGGTCTCTGTGTGTGACTTAATAGCTGCTCTGCTGAGAGTCCATACACCTCTATGTATGGGACCCAAGGCCCTGGTGGCATGGGCTCATGAAGGGATCTCCTAATCCTCAGGTTGCAAAGATTCATGGGAGAAGTATGGTTTCCCGGGTGGGGTCACATAATCACTCACCACTTTCTTTAGCTGGGGTTGGGAGTTCCTTTGGCTCTATGCCACTCCCACGTGAGCTGTTGCCCCATCCTGCTTTTCTTCATTCTCCGTGGGTCTGAGTGGTTTGCCTAGTCAGTCCCAATGCAAGAACCTGGATATTTCAGTTGAAGTTGCTGAATTCACTTACTTCTTTCATTCCACAGCTGCTTCTAATCAGTTATCTTGGCCCCTCCCCCATACTTATTTACCATTGTTATCATGACCACTTTTTACTCATCATTTCTTGATGATAAGTATTTTAAATTATATCTTTCCGCTTTTAGTTTCCAAGTTTGTATCATTTATTAACATTTACTTAAAGAGCTTTTTATTTCTTTTTCCTAATTCCTTATATAAACATTAATGTATATTTTAGGATCAATTACCTTTTAGTACAATTTACCTTTTCCACATGGATAAAAGTTTCAGATAAAGCTTTCCTGAATTCCAGATATATTATATTAATAACTTCTTTAATGCAGTGTCTATTATAGAAATAAATTAGATAAGCATGCATGACTTGGTTTGCACAAAGCCTTATTGGTGTGCTGCTTTCTTTCTCACCATTTAATGAACAAATTTGTTCCTCTTAAATTTATTTTTTAGCATAAAAACTCTTCATTATGGAGAATGTTATATAAAAAAACAGAATAATGAAACAAACCCCTATTAACCAAATCTAACCACCCATGGCCCCACTACACTTTAATCTATACTCCTCATTTTTTTAAAGTAAAAGCCTACATATTAGGATTATTCAGTTCATAACTGTTAAAATCTGGTCATTGTGTTTTACAATTTATTTGATGTTGTCAAATATAATAGTTCAGTCCAGCAGATGCCTCTAACATGCCCAAAACCATGCTAAGTGCTGCACGTAGCTGAAAGGAAATCAGAATTTTTTTCAGGGACAATTGCAGGGGAAAGATATGAAGCACTAACAAAATAAGGAACTTTCCTACAGGCAGAAACTGATAGAAGCTGGATTTAATCCCTGGCTCTAACTTTAGAGTCTGAACTCTAGCGCTTCACAAAACCACCTCCCTTAAGTATAACCCTATTTATACCATAGAGCCTAGTATCACCAGCTCTCAACTTTAACCACTCATTCTAAACCCACTGCAGGATATGTCTAGTCTCCCACCTTGAGACAGAATGTTATCACTCCAGCATCTATGCAGACACTGGGCTTTACTCCCTGAAACTCCTGGGGGCAGCGAAGCAGCCCTCTGTGGTTACTAACCTAGTCCTGGGACAAGCCAACCAGTCCTGGCTTGTTCCCTAAAGCTACAGATTCCTGGGTGCCAGGGCTCTAGGTATATTTTCCACATTTACTGGTACTTTGGACATTGTCAATTTGTAATTAAACTTTTTTCTTGCTGTTCTCTACATTTTTTGATTTCGAAAAAATGTACAGTATGTCATCTGTATTATTTTCACTTTAGTTGCAAAATTAATGTTCCTAAACAACAATGGCTTGAGCTCCAATTCTGCATCCAGTAAGAGACAGTTCAGTCTTCCTCCTGTCTGCCTTCCGATATCTGCAGGGAGTCTTGAGAGCTTGAATGTCTTCTTCTATTCACCCCAACTCTAACTTCCTGCTTCTGCTCATCTCCCTTGCTCATCAACTCCTATGGTTGGTATTTTTTCATATCTGTGTGAAATTCCAAAAGTGGAGCACAAGCCATTTCCTTTGATACTCTTAAGCAACCACAAAATCAAGGCCATTGTGAGTCATAGACTTTAAGTGAAAGAGTAGGGTTAAATGAAGTTTTTTTTTTCAGTACTACATAATGAAAGCACTTAACCATTTGACATTAGATACCCCACCCCCAATTACCCTTTTACCATGCATCACTGAAAGCCTCTAGCATCTGCCTTTTACTCTCACCCTCAGGACTTGTTTCTCCACATTTTTACTCTCTAGACTCTCTGACATCTCATTTCTCTTCAAATTATTTAGAACTCTTGAGCTGCAGTTTCCCAAACCACCCCTCGCCCCGACCACCACCATCCTCCAAATACCTCTCATTTTATTTTGTAGAGCAATTCACCTTCCTCTTAGTCTCTTCCAATCCACCTAGACTAGCCCTTAGGACTTCATCGCTAAAACTCTAAGCAGCCTACAGAGGTAGTTTCCTAAATATTGGGTTCTCTGCTTAGGAGAGAAATTAGCTAAAAAGTACCTTCAGCCCTCAGCCCCAATCTCCAGGAGGCAGACTTGGTTGCAGATGCCAAGGGAGCTCCTCCTCCCTTCTCCTTCCTCTCCCTTTCTCTTTCTGGTAACAATTGAGTTTTCCTGATTAGCTGCATCTCAAGAAACGACAATCCTTCACATCAACAACATCCCGAGTTAAAAATATGTCAGTTAGAACCTTTGGGATTTGAGACTAGAAGTTCTCTGAAATCTAGAGCGCTCAGTGGTGTGAGACACTGGCAAGTTTCTAACACCAATATTAACTACAGGTACTGTAGAGTGAAATATTTTCTTTGCATTCTATCTAACACTGGAATGTTCTGGGGCTTACTTCTCCTCCAAACCCTCAACTGTATTCAGAGAAGAGAACAAAATAGCTTTAATGGCTTAATCCTATCCTATCCTTTCCTTTTCTTTCCTTTCATTTCCCCCTTCCCTTCCCTTCCTTTCCTCCTCCCCTTCCCTTCCTTTCCCCTTCCCTTTCCCTCCCCTTCCCTTTTCAGATGGGATCTTGCTCTGTCACCCAGGCTGGAATACTGCAGTACAGTGGCATGATCAGAGTTCACTGCAGCCTTGAACTGGGCTCAAGCGATCTTTCCACCTCAGCCTCCCAAGTAGCTGGGACTACCGGCACACACCATCATCTGGCGAATTTTTTGAATAAATTTTTTTAGAGATGAGGAGCTTGCTATGTTGCTCAGGCTAGTCTTGAACTCTTGAGCTCAAGTCATCCTCCTTCCCTAGCCTCCCAAGTAACTGGGATCACAGGCACAAGCCATCATGCCCAGTCCAGCACCTAATGCTTTCTAATTGCCACCTAATTAGGTATATTAGAATTTGGGAATTATAGCAAGTGGTAAGATGTGTAAATGACTGATACCTTTTATAAGCCATGTAATGGTGTTTTATCTCTTTGTTAAGAATTGGGGAGTGTATAGATCTGATGTTATCGACCTTCCTCCTGGGGTCTATCGAACTGTAAAAATGTATCCCAGAGATGTTGGAACCTGGTTATTTCATTGCCATGTCAGTGAGCACATTAGTGCTGGAATGGAAAGCACTTACACGGTACTTGAAAGAAAAGGTAAGATCCATTGGCCAAATTAATTAGAAGTGATATTTAAACAAATGCAGTATTTATATAAGGATATTTAATGCATTGTACATTACATAATGTGATGTGCCATTCATTCATTCATTCAAAGATTACTATTTTGAGATGACCAAGATACTCTAGTTTTATTTTCTTTGCAAAACTTAGATAACTTTTCATAATCTGATAAAAGATACTCTAGAGTTAAATGTAATTTCCACATTCACATAAGACATACATATAAGGTGTAAACAGACAATTCATAGATCAAAAACAAATAAAAATACCCAAACTTGCCAATAATCAAATCACTTCAAAATCACATTTAAGCAACAATAAGATACCTTTTTGAGTATATTTTGGCAAATATTTATCTCTTTTTAATGATAGCATCGACAACAGTGTGGTGTGATAGGGTGCATTGCATATACTTTGGTGGGTGTGTAAATTGGTTCTGCAGATCTTGCAGGAATCTGAATTATGATCCCGATAGTCTGACTCAGTGTTTCCACCTGGCATTTCATCTCAGAAAGTTATCAACAATGCAGACAAATATGTGTTACCACATTATTTTATGCTAATGGAAAACTGAAAACAAACAAATGATATACTGTAAATGTGTGTAAAAACTGCAATTTGTCATCTAAAATATCCAACTTTAAAAATCATGTCTTAAAATTTTTAATGAATAAATGCTTATACTACTATATTAAGTGGCAAAAAAAGCAGTCTACAAAATAGCATCTGAAATATATATGAAGACTGAATAGAAATTTACTGAACTATAACTGATGGTTCTCTCTAGGCAGTGAAATTATTAATGACGTTTATTAAGAAAATATTTATGAAGAAAATAATACACCTCACTAATAACCTGTTTCTTCCAAGGTTTTTGTAAAGTTTAAATTACTTTCAAAATTAGGAAAACTATTAAACATATATATCATCCACTATTTAAAATATACTATGCAGCTCTTGAGTTATGTCAATATTTTCTCTGTGGGGCTCCTTGCAGGGCTGATGGAACAGAGCCTGTGAAGCAGAGAAAGGAGAGTCTGCATGAACAGTTTCTCAGAATCTTCTCTCAATATCAATACTACATTTGTTGACAAAACCAAAAACTGATTAGCCACCAATATAATTTTCACCTATAGCATCCTATTAATATCAATA
Organism: Aotus nancymaae; assembly: GCF_030222135.1. Lineage (NCBI taxonomy): Eukaryota > Metazoa > Chordata > Mammalia > Primates > Aotidae > Aotus > Aotus nancymaae. Next base: position 42,736,258 of record NW_026988431.1, on the reverse strand, counting down.
ATATCATTATTGATACAATTCTAATAATCATTACTCTTATTCCTATCAGTATTCACACACATTCTTAGCAAAAGAGACTTTGGTGTGCTGTCCATGAAATAAATTCCCCATTGCTAATATTCATTCTTTGGGAAACTAGATTTTGCTTTTCAAAGAAAATAAAGTCAAACTTGATTGGGTCTACAGGTCATCTTTTCCCACAGAAGGGTGACATTGATATTGCTATTAACGTAATAAGTAAACTTTTTGTGGCAAAAATGATGGTAATCATTTTAAGGATGTTTCTAAGGCTAATATAAATTTTGTATTTATTCCTTAAATGTATGTAATCATTTTAGTTTAATATTCTAACTTAGAACTTCATGCTATTATACAATATTGTCGACTTTTGAAACTTTCTTTTCTACAGCATAAATATTTGATATAATATGAATATTGACAAGCTTACAAGCCAAGGTAAAGCTGCCAAACAAGGAAAACTCCAGGGACCAAGGAGCCTGGGAGGATCCAGCTAAAGACTTTCATGACAATGTACTAGGGAAAACTAGTTTGAAATAAAAGTTTTCTTAGTAAGTTTTGTGTGAGAGCTGCTTCTTATTTTCGTAAATTGACCCTGAAGTGGTGTCTGCATTGTGCCTGTAAGTAATGTAATAAAGCTTTTAACAAATGCAATGGGGGTAGGTAGGAGAGACGGAGAGAGCAAGAGCGAAGTCTTGCTCAGTTGTAAAAAGCACCAAATGTATGCAGTCCAAGACTTTGCCCCAGACTGCAATATTTGCAAACCTTCAAAAAATGAAATTATCATAGCATGGGTAAGCATTTAAATCAATCTTAAAATGTAAATCTATATATTTAATTGTACCTTAGGATTGGAAAATGAAAGATTACAGAATACATAAATTTCAGTTTTCCAGAACCAAAAAAACAAAAAAAAAAAGTGGAGGGGACTCATCTCTGAGCTGGTACCTGGCAAAACTAACAAGTTAGGATGTGTTGTTCTATATAAGCAACAGAAAACCTAGCTAAGAGAGAATTATCAGTGCTATTTGTCCTATATAACAAAAAAAAGTTTGGAGATAGGTGGCTGCTAAGATTGGTTTAGCTATATATTTTTTAAGACAGAGTCTCGCTCTGTTGCCCAGGCTGGAGTGCACTGGCACAATCTTGCCTCACTGTAATCTCCACCTCCCAGGTTCAAGCAGTTCTCCTGCCTAAGCCTCCCCAGTAGCTGGGACTACAGGCGTGCACCATCACACCTGGCTAATTTTTGTATTTTTAGTAGAGACAGGGTTTCATCATGTTGGCCAGGCTGGTCTCAAACTCCTGGTCTCAAGTGATCCACCTGCCTCAGCCTCCCAAAGTGCTGAGGTTACAGGCATGAGCCACCACACCCAGCTGGTTTAGCAATGTGATGATATGAGGGCCAATGTCTTTAATTTCCTTGGCCTTTCCCTCATTATTGTTGCCTCATGGTTGCAAACTGGTTGCTGCAGCTCCAGATATTACATTCACATTGAAAGCAGAGAAGATGAAGAAAGGGGGAGCATCAATCACATCTAAGGAGACACCAGCCAATTTCTACATTTGTCTTATTGGTCAAAAGCATTATTATCTAGCTACTCCTAACTGCAAGGGAGACTGAAAAAGAACTTTCGTAGCTTCTATCATGAAAGGAACAAGGGAGACTGGGTTAGAAATGTCTTGTGGGTTGGCTAACAGCCTTTGCTTTAGACAATAAGTAAGAATATTTGAAATCAGAGATTGGTTATACAAAAGGGTTCAGCTTTTTACTTTCTAACTTCTTAGCTGTGTAGGTGGTACATAAAAACTTGGAGTGTCATTAAGCAAATTCCTGACATTATATCACTTCACTCCAAAATATTCCAATATGTATCTCCAGCATAAAAGAACTTGAAAAGGTAATATAGTGGCTGGGTGCAGTGGCTCACACCTGTAACCCCAACACTTTGGGAGGCTGAGGCAGGCAGATCACAAGGTCAAGAGATCGAGACTAGCCTGGCCACCATTGTGAAACCCCGTCTCTACTAAAAATGCAAAAATTAGCTGGGCGTGGTGGCACACACCTGTAGTCCCAGCTACTCAGGAGGCTGAGTCAGGAGAATCACTTGAACCCAGGAGGTAGAGGCTGCAGTGAGCTGAGATCGCACCACTGCACTCTAGCCTGGTGATAGAGCAAGACTCCATCTCAAAAATAAATAAATAAATAAAAGTAATATAGTAATAATGCTGCTATAACATCAGACAAAATTAGCAATAATACCTCATTATTTGATATTAAAACTATTAAGAACTTACAAAATATGTGTGCAACTAGTTCCCTCCATAGAAACATCCAAGTCTGAGACTTTTAAAGCTCCTGATAAAACTAGAACATTCTTTAAGAAATTGCAAAAGATATTGCCCAAATTTCACCAAGAATAATGCTTAATTAACTAATTCATTTATTCATTTAAGAACACAGTTCCAAATTTGACTTAACAGTTGGGTGAAGTATGATTTAGTAAATAGAATTGAATGGAAGAATAGTGATCTGTATGAATTCTTAACAGGAGAGAGTCAAAGACTAAGAATATGTCCCTGGAATGTGTCACCTGCACAGATGTTGGAAGGTGCTCTTATTCTAATGAGTACCCAGTATTTAGACAGAAATTATGTTAATGTTTTGAAATGTCAAAGAAAAAAGAAAAGAAATACGCTTTAAGAGTATCTACCCTTTTGCAAACAAGATCATGTCCTTTGCAGGGACATGCATGGAGCTGGAAACCATTATCCTCAGCAAACTAATGCAGGAACAGAAAACCAAACACTGCATGTTCTCACTTATGAGTGGGAGCTGAACAATGAGAATACATGGGCACAGGGAGGAGAATGACACACCCTGGGGCTGGGGCAGAGGTGGGGTAGGGAGAAGGAAGAGCAATGGGAAAAACAGCTAATGCACGCTGGGCTTAATACCTAGATGATGGGTTGATAGGTACAACAAACCACCACGGTACATGTTTATCTATGTAACAAACCTGCACATCCTGCACATGTACCTGGAACTTAAAATAAAAATAAAAATTAATTGTAAAAAAAGAATATCTGCCCTTCTGCTCAAATTCTATACTTACAAAGAAAACTATGTTCCATAATACGATTTTCTGAGTAGATCTATAAACAAAGAGGGAATGCCCCTAAATTGAAAAAAGACCAATAATATAAATTACGCCCATTACCCTTTAATTTTACATGAATTATTTAACTTTATGAATGAATATTGATTTATTCTCCAAGTTATTTACAATCAATCAGCCCCTTTAAACCCAGTCACCTGTAAGTAAACTGACAAAATGAAGGTTTGGAATCTACCAAGTGACAACCAGAACCCAGGCAAACGCCTTTCAGAGTGCAGAGAGACTGGGAAGCCCGGCCTGGAGCGACTTCGGTGCTTTCCCACATGGCCTTCTATGGCATGGTGTGTCTCCTGCTTCTGGGGGCCATCAGTAGCAGTACGCTGTTCTCTCAATGGCATTGGCCTCTCACAATTGTCACTCAGTCACCTTTTGTAAATTAAGACCCAGACACAAATCAGAGTGTTAAGAGCTATGCAATGCATGTAACTCTCACCTGGTGTCAAAGCAAGAGGAAATGGGCCAGGGGTGTTATCAGAGGAGAACGTTTCAAAAAAGTCATGCATTAAAGTTCTATGTAGTCAAAGTAGTCAATTAAGTTATGCCTTTAAAAAGAGATGTTCTTTAATCTTTTTAAAAATATGTAATTATATTATTGTAGTTCTATTTCATTTCTGATAAATCACATGCTTTGATTTCTGTAACAGTCAAGGTAATGAGAGAACAAGAATGAAGAATTATTCAAAATTCTTATACCTTTTTTTTTAAAGCCTCTTTCCCATAGTACGATTGTATGTTAAGGCTTTCGCTATGTTAGAGTCTGGGCTTTCTCTCTTCCCTTGGCTGGAACCACTTTACATCCCAGGAGCTGATGAGTAGGGCCATGACCCATTACTGGGCAGCCAAAGGGGGATGATGGCATGACTGAAGACCTACCTGAGAGATCATTTCCTAAACAGTCATGACCTGACTGACAGGGGAGAATAGGATCAGCACTGCACACACTGTGCTAGGGCAAGTCAGTGTACTCATTAGCAAAGTCTTTACGTGACCTTACTCACCTCTAAAATTCCAGAGTTACACAATTTCCTGTGAAAAAGAAAGCAGCATCGTTGTCCGTCCGATTGGTCACAGTCAGAATGACCTGCTATTTTATACTTAGAGTCTCCTGCTGTCACAAACTGAAGGACAGTTCTTGATGGTTTCCTGATAATTCTGTTGGCATGCAGTAGAGATTAGGAGCCAGTTCTCATGGGTCAAAAAAATGAGACTAGACGATACATACAGGAATAGTTTCAGTAAAGAGAGATTGCATCCTGCTAGACAGAAATAAACAGAAGGGATATTCTGTAAAGGAGGCTACTTCCTTGATGTTAGCCATCCTCAGTCCCAGAGTTGTGATTGCTAAATGCAGATAAGATTCACCCAGTCCAGAAATCCTTAAGGCAACAACAACAACAAAAAAGTGGAAAATGATTAAAACTTCTGCTAAGTAACTGTACTCAGGTTACTAAGCTGTTAACTTAGACATATACTAGTTGTTTATAACAAAGATATACCCTGGGATTCTGAGGTAAAAACCTTTTGACAAGCACAACTAAGAAGACAGGCTGTTTGGCAGTCTAGTTCTCTCTTTCCTGCAATGCTCTAAGTTTCCTAGGCTTCTTCTGGTGCTCCTCTGCTCCTTCTTGTCTTACCCCAGTCTGTGCTGTTGTGGTGCATTTCTTGAGTGCAGAAAACTCTCAATTGCAACATTACCCAAAGTTCATTTTTAAGTACTATCTCTGGAATCACTGTAATGAGGTTTGCAGTGCAAAATGACTCTGCCAATGGCTGAGTTTATTAGCTCCCAGTGGCTTTTCCCTCTTACTTAAATAGTCCTGAGGCTCAGAGAATTCTCCCCACTTCCTGCCACATGCCACATGCCTTTTGATGAGAAGAGTAACTACCACAAAACAGAACAGCAATACGGACTGCATGACCTTTCTTGCATTACACCATAAAATATTCGTAAGGGCACTGGTCACAGTGTTACTGTTTAACCATTTCATTTCACCACCAATATGAAGGGTGTGCTGTGCATACATTCTGGAACCCTCAGCAACTATTTGAACAGGTTTGTTTGTTGGGTGGTTGGTTGGTACAATTTGCTGAAACAAGTGACTTTGGGCAAGGTTATTGTGCTCTGATCACTATCCTTCCATCCACAAGACTGAAGCTGAGTTTGAGCACTGAGTTAAAAATGAGAAGCAAATGGCTGGGACAGTTGCAGGTTCACATAGTGCCTTCATGCCGATTAGAAAAAAACTGTCTCCCTTCCCTATGCCCTGGGGAGAACAAATGGCTGAAAGATGCCCCCCATCTGTGTGAACCATTAGGGGAAAAGCAGTTTCTTGCAAGGCACAGGGTTTGGCCAGTGGCATCTGGGCAAGATTTTAGTCCCTTGCCGGTCCTCTCATCGACACGAGGGCGCAATTGTTCAAGGCAGTCCTAGAAGAAGGCCTTGGAGCATCCCGGGCACCATGATTCAGTTTTCTGTATCAGGTCATTTAGTTAAGATTATTACCAGCTGGTAAGAGAAGCTCCTCCACTGTCTGCCTTAACATGGATCATTTCAATTAACCTGAGATTTTTGGATGAGGAAACTGAGGCTGAGCTGAAGCATCTTACTTGAGGTCATGTGGTAGCATCAGAGTTTGCTCTTCACCCTGCTGTTTTCCCTGGTACTCATTATTCTCCTTCTCTGATTTATTTTTCTCCATGGCACTTACACCAATACTGTGTATTTCATTTTCCGTTTTTATACTGTCAGTTTCCCCCAAGCAGAATGTAATTTCCATGATGGTAGGTGTTTTATTTATTGCTGTATTCCCAGTGCCTAGAACAGAACTTGGCACACAATGAGGCTTGTTTGATAATATTTTCTAAATGAATGAATTGTTCAAATATCAGGATGCTTTATTCTATACCAGCCTATTTTAACAAGTGGCTTTTTAGCAAATACACAATATTTGGAGATATTTGAGAGAAAAAAATTGTGCTAACACAAAGTGTCAACTGTTACCAGGATTTTCTTCAGCTAAAAAAAAGCCACTTCATACCTTTAGACATATACTTCCTAACTAAAAACAGGGTTTTAATAAAAAGCCTCCCACCTTAAATTCATGTCTACTTCAAAGAGAGAAATCTCAGTCTAATAATAAACTGGGGTACTTTCTATTTGCTAAGACCAATCTTTGCCTCAGAAGACAGGTTTAGTTATGATTGGTTCTTTAATGACTAAAACAAAATTATCAGCTCCTGCTAGGCTCTGCTAGTTATTTGCATATAGCAATACAGAATGATCTGGTAAAGTTTTTATGCAGATGTGGTCCAAGATCATAAAATAGATAAATTCTTCCAAATAAAATTCTTATTTTTGTTTACTTAAATTTTGCATGCTAGATATCATGTTTCATATTGTAAAGCTGCAATTAATCATTTGTTAGACTTTTAGAAATAGTCATGTACCACATAATAATGTTTCAGTCAATGACAAACTGCGTATGTGATGGTGGTCCCATTAAGATTATAATCACCATATTTTTACTATACCTTTTCTATGTTTATATATGTATAGATACACAAATGTCATTGTGTTACAATTGTCTACAGTATTCAGCATAGTTATATACTGTACAGGTTTGTAGCCTAAGAGCAATAGGTTATACCATACAGCTTAGATGTATAGTAGGCTGTATCATCTGGGTTTGTGTAAGTACACTCTATGATAGTCACACAATGACGAAATAGCCTAACAATGCATTTCTCAGAATGTATCCCTGCATTAAGAACGACTGTACTAAAAAGCTACATGTTTTGATTCGTTTTATATAATCCTTATCCTGATTTATTGAAAGTGCACTGTTTGCAGGATACTGTGCTATGACATATTGTCAGAGGAACAAAGGGAGCATTTAAACATGTTCTCTGCCCTCCTGGAATTTACACGATGAATGGAAAAAGGCGCAGAGTTATGTACACGCTAAGGCCTCCAACAATAACTGTTGACTTTTTATTTTCAGTCAGAGAAGCCTGGCAACCAAGAACTGTTTTTTTGGTGATTTACAAGAACTTAACTGAATTGGAAAATATTTACTTTAATGAAACAATTTACTCTTGTGCAACACTAAATTGTGTCAATCAAGCAAATAAGGAAGAAAGTCTTATTTATAAATTGCCTGCTCCTGATTTTACTTCATTGCTTCTCAGGCTCCAAGAAGGGGAAAGAAAAATGAAGATTTTGATACTTGGTATTTTTCTGTTTTTATATAGTACCCCAGCCTGGGCGAAAGAAAAGCATTATTACATTGGAATTATTGAAACGGCTTGGAATTATGCCTCTGACCACGGGGAAAAGAAACTAATTTCTGTTGACACGTAAGTCATTATTTTTATTGTTTATAGACCAAAATTTAAAATTATTTTTAGAAAATAGATCTAGTAAGCTGAAATATTTTTAAAATTTTTTATATGCAGAAACTGCAAAATGTAGGCTTGAAACCCAGGATACTTCAATCAGTCTCCTTACATTCCTGTATATTTTTTATTTGAGGGACTGTCCTGCTTCTTTCGCTTTGTTCCTGGGGTTCTGTGTTCATCTCTTATTAACCTCCCATGGTCGTTACTGCATCTCTGATTAGGATTCAGTCTTTTTGTCTGTTTATGCAGAAGTTCTTTAATTTAAACAATGACTGTATAAAATGTTATATTTATCACACCATTTAATGATTATTCATGGTAGGGATAAAAAATTTTTAAATCTTTCAAAAACATCACTTATAGAAATAAAATACAATTTTAGCAAATATGATTCTGCCTGATATTTATTTAGAGACTTTGGACAGTTAAGTAGGTTAATCTTCACAGCTTCAGAGTTCTAATTTGTAAAATGAGGATAATAAGCACAGCTCATAGGGTTGTTTAAAGAGTGGGTGCATGTAAAGCTCTTAGGACAATGCTTGGCACATAAGAGCACAAAAATGTCAGGCACTTATTACGATGGTCCTCACAAAGCTCCATGTAACTTAAATATCTTCATATTTTAGTTGTAAAATCCCCTATTGAAAGCAATATTCACTGCACAGAAAAACAAAAACATTTACTTCTCCATGATGTATTTTGTTATGGTAGTTTATCTATACTGAGGTCTTCACCTTTAATTATGTTAATTGAACATTAACCACCAAATGGGAACTTGGAATTCAAAATCAATATTCACTACATTAAAATGTATTTCAGTGGAAATAAAACACAAGCCCAATGACCTTCAGCTGCTAAGATTGTATTTTTAAAAAATAGCTAAATAAGGATGCCAAAGTTTATAATTTTTGGATCTTATTGATGAATATATACTATTGTCTTTAATGTTACATAAGGTTGAAATTTTTCACCATAAAAATAAATGCATAACTGATAATAATATCCAATTATTATATTATTAATTTAATAATATACAGTAAGGAAAGTTTCTGACCTGAAGATAACTGGTTGTAAGTAAAACTAGTATATCTTGCAATTATTTCTTTTTTTAACCTGGTTTTAAGATGGTATTATCTTCTTAGGAATATGACATGTTTTTACAGCTTCACCAAAAACATTATTTTGCATGGATTCAGTATTTTCTTGATTAAATATAATATAAATTATACATGGTTTTTATTTCCAAGGAAAAAGACACATTAAAAAAATAAAAATACTATCTTTCTCCATGCCCCCACCCACCACTATTCTGCCATTGTTCATGGTCAAAAATCAAATCAGCTTTATCAGGCATAAACTAAGTGCAAGACATTGCACTGACTATGCTTCAATTAAAAAAAAAAACAAAAAAACTTTAATTCTAGAAATCAGGGAGTAGAAGTCTGAAGAGTTTGTTTAGAATTTGATAAATGGGGGCAGAGGAAATTTCCTTTGTTTTTAATTACTCCCATGGCCTATCTGTGCCAGGGAAGCTATACAATGAGTATAAGCTTGTTTACCCCATTGTGACTGTATTAGTCTCTTTTTATGCTTCTAATAGAGACATAACCTAGACTGGGCAATTTACAAAGAAAAAGAGGTTTAATGAACTCACAGTTCCACATGCCTGGGGAGGTCTCACAATCATGGCAGAAGGCAAAGGAGGAGCAAAGGTACATCTTACATTCCAGCAGGCAAGAGAGAGCTTGCGCAGGGGAACTCCCCTTTTAAAAGCCACCAGGTCTCATGAGACTTACTCACTACCAAAAGAACATGATGGGGGAAACTGCCTCCATGATTCAATTATTTCCACCTAGCCTCACCCTTGACATGTGGGGATTATTATAATTCAAGGTAAGATTTGGTTGGGGACACAGCGAAACCATGTCATTCCATCCCTGGACCCTCTCAAATCTCATGTTCTCACATTAGAAAACCAATCATGCCTTCCCAACAGTTCCCTAAAGTCTTAACTCATTTCAGCATTAATTCAAATGTTCACAGTCCAAAGTCTTATCTGAGACAAGGCAAATCCCTTCCACCTATGAGCCTGTAAAATCAAGAGCAAGTTAGTTACTTCCTAGATACAATGGGGTATAGGCATTGGGTAAATACAACTGTTCCAAATTGGAGAAACTGGCCAAAACAAAGGGGCTATAGCCATGCAAGTCCTAAATCCAATGGGGCAGTCAAATCTTAAAGTTCCAAAATGATCTCCTTTGACTCCATGTCTCATGTCCAGGTCACACTGATGCAAGAGGTGAGCTCCCACAGCCTTGGGCAGCTCTGCCCCTGTGGCTTCGCAGAGTACAGACCCACTCCCAGCTGCTTTCATGGGGTAGTCTTAATGTCTGTGGCTTTTCTAGGTGCACGGTGCAAGCTATCAGTGGATCTACCATTCTGAAGTCTGGAGGATGGTGACCCTCTTCTCATAGCTCCACTAGGCAGTGTCCTAGTGGGGATTCTATGTGGAGACTCCAATCTCACATTTCCATTCTGCACTGTCCTAGCAGAGGTTCTCCATGAGGGCCCTACCCCTGCAGCAAACTTCTGCCTGGACATCCAGGTGTTTCCATACATCCTCTGAAATCTAGGTGGAGGTTCCCAAACTTTAATTCTTCACTTTTGTGCACCCTCAGGCTCAACACCACATGGAAGCTGCCAAGGCTTGGGGCTTGCACCCTCTGAAGCCATGGCCCATGCTGCACCTTGGCCCCTTTTAGCCATGGCTGGAGCAGCTGGGACACAGGGCACCAAGTCCCTAGGCTGCATAGAGCAGGGGGAGACTGGGTCCAGCCCAGAAGACCATTTTTTCCTCTTAGGCCTCGAGGCCTGTGACAGGAGGGGTTACCTTGGAAGTCTCTGACATGATCGGGAGACATTTTCCCCATTGTCTTGGTGATTAACATTCTGCTCCTTATTACTTATGCAAATTTCTTCAGACAGCTTGAATTTCTCCCCAGAAAGTGTTTCTTTTTTTTCCTATCACATCATCAGGCTGCAAATTTTCCAAACTTTTATGAATGCTTTGCCACTTAGAAATGTCTTCTGCCAGGTAGCCCAAATCATCTCTCTCAAGTTCAATGTTTCACATATCTCTAGGGCAGGGGCAAAAAGCTGCCAGTCTCTTTGCTAAAGCACAGCAAGAGTCACCTTTGCTCCAGTTCCCAGCAAGTTCCTCATCTCCCTCTGAGAACACATCAGCCTGGACTTTATTGTTCATATCACTATCAGCATTTTGGTCAAAGCCATTCAACACATCTCTAGGTAGTTCCAAACTTTCCCACAATTTCTTATCTTCTTCTGAGCCCTCCAAACTATTCCAACCTCTGCCTGCTATCCAATTCCAAAGTTACTTTCATATTTTCAGGTACCTTTACAGTAGTTCCCCACTTCAGGTACCAATTTACTGTATTAGCCTGTTTTTATGCTGCTAATAAAAACACACTCAAGACTGGGTAATTTTATTTATTTATTTTTTTTGAGACGGAGTTTCACTCTTGTTACCCAGGCTGGAGTGCAATGGTGCATCTCGGCTCACCGCAACCTCCGCCTCCTAGGTTCAGGCAATTCTCCTGCCTCAGCCTCCCGAGTAGCTGGGATTATAGGCACGTGCCACCATGCCCAGCTAATTTTTTGTATTTTTAGTAGAGACGGGGTTTCACCATGTTGACCAGGACGGTCTCGATCTCTTGACCTCGTGATCCACCCGCCTTGGCCTCCCAAAGTGCTGGGATTACAGGCGTGAGCCACCACGCCCGGCCCAAGACTGGGTAATTTTTAAAGACAAAGAGGTTTAGTGGACTCACAGTTCCACATGGCTGGGAAGGCCTCACAATCATGACAGAAGGCAAAGGAGAAGCAAAGGCACATCTTATATGGCAGCAGGCAAGAGAGAGCTTGTGGAGGGGAACTCTCATTTATAAAACCGTCAGATCTCAGGAGACTTATTCACTACCATGAGAACAGTATGGGGGAAACCACTCCCATGATTCAATTATCTCTACCTGGCCCCACCCTTGACATGCAGGGATTATTACAATTCAAGGTGAGATTTGAATGGGAACACAGCCAAACCATATCAGTTACTTAAAAGGTATACTTAATAGTGATACTTAAGGATCCTTAAAAGGAAAAATGGAGCATCTTCTAGTTGCAAAGTCCACCTCTCTTTGTGTCATTGTTCTGTGGCTTTAACATCTCTATTGGCTTCAACAATATGCTACAGCTGGGCAAACTCTAGGTGGGACTGCTTGCTCTGTAATTTTCTTCCCCATATATCTGACCAGTGAATTTTGAATATAGCTTCAACAATTTTGCCAACACTATGCTAAATTTTTTGCATACATGTGTGCAGATAGCAACTTTTTGGTCCCTTCTTTGTCCCAAATTTGCAGAATGTTGATCCCAGTCAGTGAAGGATGGTGGAGTATCACAAGACATGGTTGGTACTCCTTATTGTGTGATGACTAAAAAGGAGAGGAAATAAACAGGCTGCTGAATAAGATGTGAAAGAGTGCAATATGAGTTTTATGTAATGAATTGAGTTTAAGCTGAATGTTGACCTTGAAGGTCTGGGATGATGAACAGGAAAATATGCACTGAGATGACAGGAACTAGTGCTTGGTAACTAGTACCTAGAATATAGGAGACACTAAATAAATATTTGTGAATAAGTTTAAATTAAACAAAAGATACATAGGAAGACAGAAGAAATCATAGACTGTATTGTAAAAACTTTTTCTTGCTCCCCATGTGGAGAGGTTCATGCTATAGAACAAATCAGGCAACAGAATAAAATAGAAAAGTCACTTTAGAGGATTATATGCAGGGCTAGTGCAATTGAAAACATTGGCAGATATTAAAAGAGAAGAATATATAGGTTTCGGGAGGTACTAGGAAAATAGAGTTTATTTCTGGTGTTAATGCCAATAATTTTTATTTCTAAAAGGGTGAAGTGGAAAATAATTTTCTTAGTACTGCCATTTACTTGGGTTAGTGCCTTACCTGTCACTTGAACACATCAATAAATAGTTAAAGGCTTTATAAGATATAATTCCTGATCCTAAGTTATATATATTCAAATAAAAATAAATGGCATACATATAAAAACAACAGTAAACACAATAGCGTGTTCTGGGCCCATAGTAGGCATTAATTAATTATTTATTGAATCAATTGACTAATAGCAAAAATTATATTCTTCTGTTATCTTTAGATTACTTTTTTTTCTGATGACCTCTAGAAAGCTGGAAATAAGTGAAAAATTTTTAAAGCATAAGAACAGTCATCACAAAACTCTTACATTGTTACCGGGATTTAATTCCATTGTAGATTTCCAAAACAAATGGTACAGTACAGATGTCACTATAAAGAGGCCCAATGACCAAGAATAAATAACAGCTCAAATCCTGACCAAAAAACTTGCCAACAAAGAACATTGCACCCTATGGTAGTCATAGTTATTATAATTATGATCTTGAGTGATCAGGATATAATAAGTATTCAATAAGTGTTCATTTCACTATTATCAAAAAATTGCCTTTTTCCAGTATATCCTCTGTTTAGAAAAACAGGGAAGCAAATACAATATTTTTAAAGAAAAAGCTTGCACTAAAGGCATTCCTTTTACCCCTATTAAAAGATAAACTTGGGCATATTGACATTTTAACAAGTTTATTCAAGGCTTCAGCCACATCAATTGGGTGCCCTAGGACAACAAGCAGTTCAGTCAGAGCTTCTCTGGGTAGGAAGGAAACTTTTATAAGGTATCTCAGAAGAAAGACTATGAAATGGATGTTAAACTGGTTAAAGTGGAGAGTCCCTAGTTAGAGGTTAGTTGGTGGCTTCTGATTGATAAAGTCTCCAGTTACAGATTAGAAGTTTCATTTCATGGTTTATTACATTGAATTGGGTTTTGGTTTGCTTAGGTAGGAACCCAAGGCACTGAAGTTGTCTCAGCCTAATGGCCTCCCAATTTATTAACATTCCTTCAAAAATGATTTTTGAATTTTTTAATGATTCTTAAATAGATACAATTACTAGCTAAAATTTTCTGGAAACTTTACTTTAGATGACTCATTCTCCAAGGTTGCAAATAAAAAAATAGCAAGCAATAAGCCCGGGCGTGGTGGCTCATGCCTATAATCCCAGCACTTTGGGAGGCTGAGGCATGTAGATCACGAGGTCAAGAGATCGAGATCATCCTGGCCAACTTGGTGAATTCCCACCTCTACTAAAATACAAAAAAATAAAATAAAATAAAATAATAGCAGGTCATGGTGGCGTGCACCTGTAGTCCCAACTACTTAGGAGGCTGAGGCAGGAGAATCACTTGAACACCGAGGCGGAGGTTGCAGTGAACAGAGATCACGCCACTGCACTCCAGCCTGGCGACACAGTGAGACTCTGTCTCCAAAAAAAAAAGAAAAATATTAGTTGGGTGTGGTGGCATGCACAAGTAGTCCCAGCTACTTGGGAGGCTGAGGCAGGAGAGTTACTTGAATTTGGAAGGCAGAGGTTGTAATGAGTCAAGATCATGCCAGTGTACTCTAGGCTGGGCAACAGAGCAAGATTCTGTCTCAAAAAAAAAAAAAAAAGTAGCAAGCAATAGCTAGTGCAGTACAAACATTTCACACAAGACAGCGTGTATGAAACAGCTAATTAAGTGACTAACATTTCACACTTACCAAGCTCCATTTATTATCACAGTTTCTATTTCTCCTGAGAACACAAATGAAAGAAAATTCATCACTAAGTACCGCATTCATGTTGTGCCAGTGGAGGAAGGCTAGTTAGAACCGGCAAATCACTCGAATTTGTGTTACATATACCTAGATTGAGTCTCTGCCAACTTCTTGCACCAGTTAATTTTTGATTGTTTTCCTTATGACTCTTGTTTAAGGTAGGCAGCATTTCTAAAGTGGCCCCCAAAAGATATCCTATCCTAAATCTCCAAAACCTGTGAACAGGAAGAGACAGTCAAATGATTTATGTTTTAGTCAATGAGATTATCTGGAAATTCCACACACTGAAGCTGACTTGACGATGAAAGGGGCCACCTAAGAAAGCATAAAGGTGACCTTAAGAAACTGGGAGAGGCTCCTGGCCCATAGCCAGCAAGCAAACAGCGATTTTAATCCTATGACCCCATTGAACTGAATTGTGGCAATAACCCAAATGAGCTAGGCAGATCACTCCACAGAGCCTCAAACAAGAACTCAGCGCAGCTTGATTTCAGCTTGGTGATGCCTGGAGCAGAGAACCCAGCCACAATTCTGACCCATAGAATTGTGAGATTATAAATGGGTGCTGTTTTAACCTACTTTGTGATAATTTGTTATGCAGCAAAGAAAACTAATATATTATGTCTCAATTAATGAAGTCAAAAATCCAGAAATTTTTCACCTATAATATCCAAGTTTTGGGAACCATGTCTAAACATAAACCAAGATCACCTGAGTGAATTCTAAATTTAAGGGAGAGAATAGCATTATTAATATCTTAATAAAGCAATATTAAAAATTAATTATCCTACTATTAAAAACTCATTTCTGGATCTAAGACTACCAGAAATTATAGGAGCTGGCTTTTCTTTTTTTAAGCCCCCTTTTTAAAATAAGGTGCTTAAAAAGAGGGAATGTGATTACTGGAGGGGAGACATGTCTACTGTAGAAAGGAACACATTATAATTGTCAACAGGAAGAACTACAATTAAATGTGAATTATTTGGTTCAAAGAACAGCTATAATAGATTCTTGTAACTGAATAACTGACTGGCAAACTTCCTGCAAGCTTCCAGTAACTGGCCCTTTGTCCCCAAGCCGTACTGTCGAAATTAAATAGACAGTCCCTAATGACCTTTTAATGTTTATTTGGAGACAAAGCATAAACAAATAGACTTCTCCCAAAGTGTCCCACAGTGTAAAATATTTTTCAATTTGGTTAAGACAGTTTTTTTTCCACAATAAAAGGCTAGATGCAAAAAAGTTTGTATATTGCAATGTGTATAAAAGGAATTTCAAATGTTAAAACACCTAGATATGTTTTACCTTCAGATCAATTTTAAAAGCATTTTTCACCCCCTAAAAACATCTTTGCCTAGCAAAATTAGTTACAAAGCCTAGGCAATGTAGGTCTTGGTCTTGGTATTAGGTATTGGTTTATGGCAATGCTCTTCCTATTTTAGGAAATGATTAATACAGGAGCATTTCAATGCAATAAAAGCGTTTTGACAAAGCCTGCTTATCAAAATAGGATGTGATGTATGCCAAAGTGTATGTACATTCTGAAAATATAAATACACATTTTATTTAAATGAAGCTTTAAGAATTTGAGGGCTAACTTTTAACTTTGGCCTATATAAGATGTGTATCAATAGGGCATGGTAAAGCACAGAGTAAAAGTCTCCAAATATTATCAAATTTATCTCTCAGAAATAAAAGTATGTCCAGACCCTTAAGAAAATTTACTCTGGGCTTAGATAAGTCTCTGTGAGATTGATTGGTCCAGGGTTCTGGTGAGACCAGAGTGGAATCGTACCTTTGTACCATAGACTTTGCAGCTACAGTTGTGTACCTAACTGAAATAGCGCTCTTGTTGACCTCCTCTCAGTCATACGGGCTAAATGACTCCGCTTTTAATCTCAGTGGTCTTCAATACAACAGTTTTGCTGTTGTTAAGGCATATATTTATTCAGACTCTTTCTGTGCACTCCTTGCTATGGGTTTAGAGGCAGAGTTCATACTTGTGTTTTGCCCTTTTCTCATGCCTACCTGTGCCCATGAAGTCTCTCTTAGCCTTCCCAATCTTTTCCTATTTTGCTTTAACAAGTTGGGAAATGGTAACAAACAATTCGAAGATAAACACAAACAGGAAAAATGAGGGTATACCCATGGTTTTGCTGCTCCACATAGGCTGCAGGTAACGGCACTTTATTTTTCTAATTTCCAGCTTAGCCCTCCCACCAGGCTGGGGGACAGGCAAGGAAACATCAACTCAGTCATTTTTTTAGTGAATAATTTTATCTTCTTTGGGAATCCATTTTTATACAATCCAGGAAAACTAGCACACCCAGGTGTTGGTGTATGGTAGTGACTAAGAGGAAATACTCATCATAGAAACTCCTTGATCAATCCAGAGAATGGTGGCTCTTATTTCCAACACCTGCTCACTCTGCCCAAACTCAGCCACCAGGACCATTGCCAACCAGCCATGTTACCTGGCCCCAGCACTCAGGCTTAATCTATATAGCCACCACCAGCAAACGTCCTGCCATCACCAGGTGTGACCTGGAAACAAAGCTTTCTGCCTTTCTATCTCATGGTATTAGGAATCCCACTGCCTCTGGGATTGGGCAGCTCTCTTAATCTTCAACCCTGAAGCCTCTTCAACACAAGTTACCCAGGGGCCCAGAGCAGCCTGTCTCACCGAAACACACCAGCGTGTTGGTTAATAATGCAGATGCCTGAGCCCTGCCCCAGACCCACAGAATCAGAATCAATGGAGTTGTGTCCCAGGAATTTGCATTTCACTAAGTTTATCAGTAGATTCCTGTGCATATTCAAACTTAAGAAACACCAGGCCTTTTGAAAAACCATATCTTTAAATTCTGTAGCAGTGAAAGTCCAGAGTTCTCGGACAAGTTCTGCTCTTGTCTTGAAGAAGGGAAAGAAAAATATATCTCATTTTTACCAATAAGCTGAGGTAACAAGAAAAAATTTATTCCTCAGTCAGGTTACTAAACCTCACAAATGTTGAGTAGAAAACAGTGAAGTATCAAAGATAACTAAGATGAAAGGAGGAAACACACACACACACACACACACACACGGGATGATGAGCAGTTTTTATTCAAATGGAAGAGATCTTGGTTGTGGAGGGTCTTGCCAAACGCCAGAATTTAAGTGGGTCCTGCCAAATGGCTGCATGATACTGCCCACGAATAGATCCCACTGGGCTATACACAGCCTTCAGTTAAGGTTGATAAGGCAAGAAATTGGTTCAAACCAAATTTACTTTCTTTTCATCTTTTCTTTTCCAGGTTACTGTTTACTTCACTGACATTTTTAAGAAAGTTTTCAGCAACTATTAATGGGCATTCACTAGAATACAAACATTCAATGTTAAGTATCTATACCAGGGTGGGATTAAAAAACCCAGGGATAATTTAAATTCAAAAGTAATTTAAAAACCACACACATTGCATGCATCAATAACTCTAGCTTTGATTTAGTGCTGTTGAAAGAGATTAAAAAGAATTAATTTAGCTTCATTAATTTTACTTTAAGGAAAAAAATTATATATATATACACACACACCTACTTTGAAGTCTCAAATATCAAGATTGATTAATTGTATACTTAAATTTTTCCGATAGCTGAGAGGTATAAGTGAAAAAATGTCTTAACTGTTTTATCTCAATGTTTCAGCTTAATTTTACATACTACTCCATTATATAATATCTCTGAGTTTTAACATAAAAATCATGGACAAAATACTTTAGTAAGATGCACTGTATTTCTATGATGACTTTACAGACGATTCTCTGACATATACCTGATATGGAAAGCCTCACATAAGTGAAATAACAGGGCTAACTGCCAGCTCTCCACTTCAAATTTGGAGGCATCCCTACAACAGGCAAACATTTAATGTGCTGTGGTCATTAATTTCTCTAGTTACGATGTTATTAAATTATAATTATAACATCATCCCTAGAAATGACGGCTTCTGATAGAGTTGTCTTCTTTTTCTTTGCAGGGAACATTCCAATATCTATCTTCAAAATGGCCCAGATAGAATCGGCAAAGTATATAAGAAGGCCATTTATCTTCAGTACACAGATGAAACCTTCAGGACGACTATAGAAAAACCGCTCTGGCTCGGGTTTTTAGGCCCTATTATCAAAACTGAAACTGGAGATAAAGTTTATGTACACTTAAAAAACCTTGCCTCTAGGCCCTACACCTTTCATTCACATGGAATAACTTACTATAAGGAACATGAGGGTAAGTTCAGCTCATGCAGCTGGAATTTGCTCCTACTTTTCAGTAGAAGTGCCTTTTAGCTTCTAAAATTGTAGACTTCTCTTCTGGATAAGACCTATAACTGCCGTTTAGCTCTAAACTATTTTATTAATAGGTACTTTGTTTCCACATAATAATGGCATGTTTTTCTTTATTGTGCTGGTTTACGGAAAGTGTGAATGTGGTAGAATTTCTAGGTGGACTCAGTGATAGGCAGAGACAGCTGGAGCTTCTTTCCCAGCGCCCAATCCTTTCTGGCCAAATAGTCAGAATAAGAGAAATGGACAATGTGCATTAAAGCCTAGAAGAGGCAAAAATCCAGAGGGAAGAGTAAGAGGGACTCAAGATGTGGACTGCCTTATCTTTGAAGTTCCTACCTGTAAGCATGCTATGGCTGTTGTTACCTCCCATCCTAACTTGAGACAAACGCTGCCCCAGCCAAGGTGGCGTAAGTAGTCTCCTATGTCAATCAAGTTGTACATGTGCTGGATGATTCAAGTCACAACGAGACACAGTTAATGAGACACAATTAACTGAAAAAGTCACTTGAATATAGGACTTGGAAGGCTTGAAAATAGTACCTGAAAAACAAAGATAAGGTTTGGTGCCTGTGGTCTCATTCTTAGTCCTTAACAATGATGATGAAACAGGTGGTATTTTGTAGTGATGAAAAGCAAGGGCTTTGAAATTAATAGACCACGTTCTGAGCTCCAGCCTTGTCTCTTACAGGTTGAGTGACCTTGGACAAATTATCTAAATTGTTTCAGCTTCAGTTTCCTCATGTATAAAATAGAGACAATGAGAATACATAGTAATAGCTCAATAAATATCAGCTGTTATCAGAAGCAAAAATGCTGAAGTCATGCTACAGTTCATTGAAATTGTGATGATCAAGCAGGGAAAATAATTTAAAATTAGATTTGATTGATTATTAGCTGTCTTTTTAAAAGAGATATTGTTTTAGAAGGTGAATGTGCTGGCTTGTTGTTGTTGTTGTTGTTGTTTAGAGCTAAATTACATTCATGGCATAAAAGGCTGACTGCCATCCATTTCTTCTTAATGATTTCATGGCTGATTAGGGAATTAGCATCCATTTTAAAGGCATGGTAATGGTACTGTGGCTTTGTTAAAAGAAAAAAAGAGTTCCTAACTTTCAGAGATACATACTCAAGTATTTATGAATGGAATATGATGCCTGAGATTTGCTTTAAAATACTTTGATGGCACTGGGGATAATCATGTGTGGGGGTACAGATGAAACAAGATTGGCCTTCAGTCAGTCATTGTTAAAGCTGGTTTGACGGTTACATGGAGGTTCAGTATATTCTTCTCTCAACCTTTGTGTATGTTTGAAAATTTCTGAAATTAATAGTAGAAATTTGTTAAATTCTATAGTTACTTCATGGGCAAAAATCTGAGATCATATAAGAAGTTTTGAATTTAGAAGAGGGCAGCCATTTTGCTCAGACTTCCATACCATGACCCAAGTTCTGTACATTGCAAACAAAAAGTCATTATGGTCTCTGAAAACCCAATCAAATATAAAAAATAATAAAAATGTCTGTGAAGCTTCTAAACACCCTAGCCATTAGGCTCTCATTTTCCTGTGTCCAAATAGGATATCATCTCCCCAAGGATCACATAGTAGATGTTTAATAAATGTTTGCTGAATGAATTAATGGACTATCTTTCTCTCATTTAAGTTCAAACACATTCACTTCGCACCTTCATTGCATGTTGCTTCCTAGGGGCCATCTACCCTGATAACACCACAGATTTTCAAAGAGCAGACGACAAAGTATTTCCAGGAGAGCAGTATACATACACGTTGCTTGCCACTGAAGAACAAAGTCCTGGTGAGGGAGATGGCAATTGCGTGACCAGGATTTACCATTCCCACATTGATGCTCCTAAAGATATTGCCTCAGGTCTCATCGGACCTTTAATAATCTGTAAAAAAGGTACATTTTCTCATTATTGCACTCACTATACTACCAAACGACAGGGGAAGGGCAGTTTGTCTTTTAAAAATAAGTCGTCTTCTGTGTTGAGATCAAGTAGGTAAGGTAGAGAGGTGGTGAGTAGAAAAACAGGAAGGGAAGAGCCAGGCAGGACTAAGAGAAGAAGGGATAAATGGAACAAGCATTCATATGGGGAAAATGCCAATGAAGCTAAGCTGAAAGAAATGTATTCTCCCCTGGGATCAGTTTGCTGTGTCTGACTTCCAACAGTGGTGCTAAAGAGAATATGACTTTACCAAATGTGACTCCCAAAAAGGCACTCCATGGTGATAGATCTGTAGTTACTCATATTATATTGGTAAATATAACACCATAGTATTTATTTCTAATGTTGTGAAAAAGACAACATGTCTCAAGAGTCTGAAATATAACTCTAACGTGAACAATAGTTACCTCTAAAGACTTGTCTCAGCATGTGGCTATATGCATCAGAAAATAGACACACAACTTTGAATTCCAATCTTCCCATTTGCCAAAAAGCATTTAACAGTTACGTGGTCAGTCAATATCCAGATACAGGAGTGTCTTCCAAGCACTAGACACTGAATATAAAATTCCCTGAGTGTTTCTGTCTGTAAAACAGGAGTGACTGGTCCAGATTTGTGGTTTATTAGAAAAAATAAATACTAAAATTTTTAAAAACTATAAATCACCTGAAAACATAAATCAAAATACATGCTAAAAGTTTAGTCCTACTAAAATAGTAATTTTAATTCCAGATTCTCTAGACAAAGAAAAAGAAAAAAATATTGACCGGGAATTTGTGGTGATGTTTTCTGTGGTGGATGAAAATCTCAGCTGGTACCTAGAAGACAACATTAAAACCTACTGCTTAGAACCAGAGAAGGTTGACAAAGACAATGAAGACTTCCAGGAGAGTAACAGAATGTATTGTAAGATTGCAGAAGACATGTTAACTTTACTTTTTTTTCCCTTGATCCATTAATTCTGCTAAGCTTATTCCCTCACATAAGTAAGTAGTGTGTATTAGTCTGTGGTCCTTATAAGAAAGCATATTGGATGTGCAATTTGATATTTGGCTAAGTAAGTCAAACTAAAAACTCTCAACCAGGTAAATCCAGATATACGAAACTTGTTCCCAAACTGGTAAGGATAAAACAGCAATTATGGTTTAGTGCATATGTATGTGGTATTTATATATTTATTTATCCACTAGACTCATTCCAAAAATTATTTGAGGCAGCCTAAAACTATTAAACTAAATGCTTAAAACTATACTTATATTTTAAACTAACTATATTTAAGAAAATAGTTCGAACCACGAGTTCTGAAAGGTATTCATTTTACATACTATGTTGCCTCACTGGGCCCCGTAGTCTGCATCATTCTTTTCTACATTTCAGTTAATTTTACTTTTCTGGAAATGCCTTTTTTACAGTTTAGACTTTTTCTTAATTCTCAGACACAAAATAATGAGCTCAGTAAGATTATCTATTTCATAATTTGCATGAGAAACAGAATCGCTTAACAACAACTAAACCAATAAGTAGAGATTTTTCATTTGTTTGTGTTTAACTTCTTCAAAATAACCTACACTCAGAAACCGAGAGCACAAAAATAACTATACCACCAAAGTATTAAACCAATGAACAAAGTACAGATTTTGTTTCCAACTTTTACTTATATCTGGGTGGAAAGTCATCTTTCCATACTTTAATCCTTTGTTGGGTACTAACAAAAATAGATGTTATAAAAACATAGTCAAAATTCTAGCCTGAGCAGTTGGTTTGGTTCCAGTGTCACATATGGTGCACTCAGGATTCTTCCCAGAACTAATTTCCACCTGGGAAATGTTTACGCCCACCCAGTTTGAACAATGACCGTAAGTTTCTTTTCTTTTCTTTTTTTTTTGAGATGGAATCTTGCTCTGTTGCCCAGGCTGGAGTGCAATGGCACGATCTCTGCTCACCGCAACAGCTGCCTCCTGGGTTCAAGCAATTCTGTCTCAGCCTCCCAAGTAGCTGGGATTACAGGCATCCGCCACCATGCCCAGCTAATTTTTTGTATTTTTAGTAGAGACGGGGTTTCACCATGTTGGCCGGCCTGGCTGGTCTTGACCTCCTGACCTTGCAATCCACCCCCCTCGACCTCCCAAAATGCTGGGATTACAGGTGTGAGCCACTGCGCCCGGCCAATAATTGTAGGTTTCTTCTAAGGGTTTCAGGCCACCTTGCATATGAACTTTTAGGTCTTGGTGACTCTGTTCCTGCTGTCCTACATTTTTTCCCTCCTTTGTATCTTTTCCAATCTTAAAAATTTTGTCTTGCAATCTTTAGAAAAAGCTATTCTTATGTTCTTTTTACAAAAGAAATTTATGGTAGAAAATTGGAAAATTTCTGATAAGCAAAAAATATATATATAAAATATCCATACTGCTACTACCAACATGATTAATAACTGAATACTAAATAATCTTCAATCTTTTTTCTATTAACTCTATGTGTTTTGTTTATTTGTGTATATATATGCAACATCTGTATTTACACACACACACAAACACACACAATGTGTACAGTTTATAACAAAGACAGCAAATAGGTTTTATCTCCAGTATTGTGTTCATCTGTTAATATGGTATTGATAAGAATCCTCAGGCTGATTCAGTTTCAAAATGAAAGACTGCTGTGATTGATTAGCAATGTCTGACACGGGTATGGGAGGGAGGAATACCAGCATGTATGTGTGCAAGATATTTTCCATTCCAAATTGATTCTATTTATATAGAGGTAACTCTCATTATCTCAAGCATTAATGACTATTAGTCACAAACTCTGCTCTTGGCTTACAGCTGTGAATGGATACACTTTTGGAAGTCTCCCAGGACTCTCCATGTGCATTGAAGACAGAGTGAAATGGTACCTTTTTGGTATGGGTAATGAAATTGATGTGCACGCAGCTTTCTTTCACGGGCAAGCATTGACCAACAAAAACTACCGTATTGACACAGTCAACCTCTTTCCTGCTACCCTGTTTGATG
This sequence comes from Aotus nancymaae, assembly GCF_030222135.1. Classification (NCBI taxonomy): domain Eukaryota; kingdom Metazoa; phylum Chordata; class Mammalia; order Primates; family Aotidae; genus Aotus; species Aotus nancymaae. The sequence continues at coordinate 42,712,578 of NW_026988431.1, read as the reverse complement.
CTTTTATGGTGGCTCAGAACCCTGGAGAATGGATGCTCAGCTGTCAGAATCTAAACCATCTGAAAGGTAGGACATCTTTACCTGAAGTTAGCTGTCAACTGAAAAAGGTGATGACTGGGAATCAGAATCTAAAAGCTAAATATCTTTGAAATAATCTGAGGTTTGAACTGGCATCTTAGTTTTATTCCTATGATGGTGTACATAATAATGTAATAAAAAAGACTGTAAGACAGGAATATTATAAAGTAATGAGATCTGAAAATAAATTAGTTTTTGGAAAAGAACAACTCGCCCTGAAAGTATAATACTGTATATATTTACTCGACTTTGTAAAATATGCAGTATTGTAAAATCCAGAAAAACTGTATGTTGCACTGGAAAGTACCCTGTTTTTCAACTTATTTCCATCAAGTATAACCAACTTTGTTCTTTATTTGAGCCTGGCCATCTTTTAGTTTAATTCAATAAATCCTTCCTTTATCTCTTTAACTTGGGCAATAAAAATATTCCTTGTTCTTGAAAAATATTAGTTTTTAATATTGGTCTACTGAAGGAAATTAAGTTTAACATAGGAGTTTAGATATTTTACTTTGATAAAAGCAAATATAATCGCTTTTGTCAAATATGCTCTGGGCCACAGAAGGACCCGCACAGCAGATGCACAACCATCTTGTGCAAGAGAGCAATAATACATGCTCATTTGGTTTCTCCTCCTCCAACCCAATGCAACCCTTTAAAATATGTCAAAGCCTCTCTTCTCTGTTTATCTATAAACTTGTTCTTTATCTCTCATCAAAAGAACTACCAAGTGAAACCCCACAGAAACTGGTACCATATTTTGAAAACACACGTGCTTAATATCTCTGTGCTATATGTACATAAAAAACAAAGTATGTCTGTTTTAAATTTGAGTTTTCCATCACTAATTTATTTACAGCTGTTTGCCCTAGTTTATAGTACTGTTTCTATCTATCTATCCCTCCAATTTCCACTTGTCATCTCATAAGCAGTGTTTACAGGGCAATAGGAAAGAGAAACATTGGCTCCATTAATCGATGCCTCTTTCTGTTTCATTTCAGCTGGTTTGCAAGCCTTTTTCCAGGTCCAGGAGTGTAACAAGTCTTCACCAAAGGATAATACCCGTGGGAACCATGTTAGACACTACTACATTGCCGCTGAGGAAATCATCTGGAACTATGCTCCCTCTGGTATAGACATCTTCACCAAAGAAAACTTAACAGCACCTGGAAGGTAATTCACAAAAAAGAGTACTATTTCAAAATATGCTCTTCCCCACACAAAAGAACCACAAAAGGCTACTTCAGCAATTATAATTTTAATTGGCATCTGAAATTTAGTATTTAGACTGCTAAATATTTATTAAGGTATTTGGTGTAAGAGTCTGAGCTTGAGAACTATGAGTTTTGAGTTCATGAAAAAAGATGGGTTCAAAAGTTATTAAATGCTTGACAAAGTCCTAAGAAAACATTGAATACAATTAGATAAATCAATTAATATGCTTTTCATTTAGAAAACATAGCATTGTACAATTCAGCAGCATTAAGTACATTTTCAATGCTGTATAGCCATTACCACTATCCATTTCCAGATCTTTTTTTTTATCACTCCAAATAGAAACTCTGAACCCTTCAAAGAATAACCACTTTCTTCCACTCTGTCTCCACCTCTGATAAACTCAATTCTGCTTTCTGTCTCTATGAGTTTTCCTATTGTAGGCAACTCATACAAGTGGAATCATACAATATTGGTCCTTTTGTGTCTTTTATATCACTTAGCTTAATGTTTTAAGATTTGTTCATGTTGTAGCATGCATCCAAATTCCACTCCTCTTTAAGGCTGAATAATACTTCATTGTCTTCATTGTATATATGTACCACATTTTCTGTATTCATTCATCTTTTCATAAACATTTGGGTTGTTTCCACCTTTTGGCTATTGCGAATAATGTTGTTATGAACAATTGTTATACAAATATCACTGTTCAAGCCTATGCTGTTAATTCTTTTGCATATGCAGCTAGAAGTGGAATCGCTGGACCATATGGTAACTCTACTTTTAATTATCTTAGGAATCACATTACTGTTTTTCATAGCAACTGCTCCATTTTACAGGCTCATCAGCAATGTACAGGGGTTCCAATTTCTTCACATTTTCATCAACACTTGTTATTTTCTGTTTCTTTCTTTCTTTCTTTTTAATAATGACCATCCTAATGAGCATGAGATCATGTTTCATAGTGGTTTTGATTTGCATTTTCTTAATGACTAGTAATATTGAGGATCTTTTCATGTACTTTTTGGTCATTTGTGTATCTTCATCAGAGAAATGTCTATTTAAGTCCTTCAGCCATTTTTGAAGTGGGTTTTTTGTTGTTGTTGTCTTGTAGGAGTTCTTTATTTATTTAGGATGTTAATTCCTTATCAAATATTTGCAAATATTTTCTGGCACTCTATCAGTTGTCTTTCACTCTCTTGATAGTGTCCTTTGATGTACAGAAGCGACTCTTTGTACATGTCTGAATGACTTCCACAGCCTCCCAGCCATCTGTTTGTCTTCCTTTCCTACTATCAATTTTTTACAAAGCAGTACTGTGATCTTTCAGAAATGTCAATGAGATGATGCCACTCCCCTGCCCCAAGTCTTTATTCATATATCACTTCCTCAGAGAAGGTCTGTTTGCCATCCATATTAAAAATGCCCTCCTTGGAAAGGTTAAGTAATTCGTTCAACATCACACAATAAATGGATAGCTAGGCCTTGCTCAGCCCAGAACTGTGACTCCTGAAGCAGAGATGTAAGTCACAGGCTCTACTGACACCTAAATGTGATAACTCCCAAAGCTGCATCTCCAACTCAGAAGGCTCTTGTGAATTTCAGATTTGCATTTCAAACTTCTCAGTGACACCCCTCCTTGGATGAGGCTGTTCACAATTCTGTCCTCATCAAGTACTGCCTCATTTTATAGTAACTTTCTCTGAAAGCTATCTACTTCTCTCCATTTTCTTTGCCAATAACTATGAAATCATCTCTGCCTCTCACTGAAATTAGAAAAGCACACTCCTGACTGGTCTCCCTACTGCAGTCTTGTATTTTCCAACACATTCTCCCAACAGCTGCCACAGGGATCCTCCTAAAACGCTAATCCTGAATGCGTAATTCTTCCAAATGCTTCTCACTGCCCTGGGATGGAAGGCTGAAACCTCAACTACGTCCTCCTACCTATCTTCCATCTATCTAAACCTCATTCATCACTCCTCTGCCCTGCCCTGCATGCTATCCTTCTAGAAAATATGCTTATGCCATATTATCTAGAATATTATCTAGAATATGGCATGTTCGCTCTTTTATCTCAGGCTTCTCACAGGCAGTTTTCTCTTTGTATACACCTACCCCTGTCTTCACTTCATCTTGCTAACTCTACTTCCCCTTTAGTTTTAAGTAATTACTTCCTCTGAAACATCTTTGTGGCTTCTTCCCTGCACTTTCCCCAACCTCAAAGAAATGCGCCATAACACTCTGTGCTTATTATACTGCATTATATTGATGGGTTCATAGCATGTCTTCTCTGCCAGATGTAAGGTCCATATGGACAGGGATGAGTCCACTTTGCTTGTGGTTAAGTCATCAACACATACCAGGATTCCCAGAAAAGAGCAAGGTGTTCAATACATTTGTCAAATGAAAGAAATGATGAATGAGCTGGCATTGTGCAAGTCAAATAAATACCTTTCTGAAATTTAATTTTTTCATTTGCAAAATATGGAGAATAGTACTGACTTTGTCTCAATGTCATGTGAGTTTCAGCTAATAAATAAAAGCTCCTGGCCAGGCGCAGTGGCTCATGCCTGTAATCCCAGAACTTTGGGATGCCAAAGCAGGTGGATCACTTGGGGCCAGGTTGTGAGACCAGTCTGGCCAACATAGTGAAGCCCCGTCTCTATTAAAAACAGAAAAAATTAGCTGGGCATGGTGGTGCAGACTGTAATTTCAGTTGTTCAGGAGGCTGTGGAATGAGAATCACTTGAACCAGGGAGGCAGGGGTTGCAGTGAGCCAAGATTGCACCACTGAACTCCAGCTTGGGCAACAGAGTGAGACTCCGTCTCAAAAATCAATCAATCAATCAATGCTCCTGAGCAGCTGGCCAGTGTTAATACACAATAAAGAGTAGACACTGTGTTTTAAACATTTCACAATTTAATAAAAAGATTCTGGCCAGACATGGCGGATCACAAGGTAAGGAGTTCAAGACCAGCCTGGCTAAGATGGTGAAATCCCCATCTCTACTAAAAATGCAAAAATTAGCCAGGTGTGGTGGTAGGCACCTGTAATCCCAGCTACTTGGGAGGCTAAGGCAGAAGATCACTTGAACCCAGGAGGCGGAGGTTGCAGTGAGCCAAGATCATGCCACTGCACTCCAAAAACCTGGGCAACAGAGCAAGAATCTCAAAAAAAAAAAAAAATTCTGTGGTAGAACCCTTTGTCAAGGGATTGACAAGGGCCCGCCTGAAAATTTTTTCTTCACTTGAAAATATAAACATCCTCCATGATTCTCTACTTCTTAACTTGCCATCCCTGTATGAGTGGCCTGGCACTGCCTGCTCTGTTTGAGTAACTGATATGATTGCTGTAAATCATGGGTAATATTCATCTCTAAGCACTGGTCAGAATTATTCTCTTCATTTACCCTATGTGAATACCTGTTTTCTGTTCTATTTCAACCGCAGCATTAAACACTTTTTCCCCCTGGCAGTGACTCAAAGGTGTTTTTTGAACAAGGTCCTACAAGAATTGGAGGCTCTTATAAAAAGCTGGTTTATCGTGAGTACACAGATGCCTCCTTCACAAATCGAAAGGTGAGAGGCCCTGAAGAAGAGCATCTTGGCATCCTGGGTGAGTCCATGCAGAATATATATGGCTGGTGTACTCTTCCCACGGTCTACACCAACCTCAGAAAGAATAGTAACTTCAGGACCTACTGCATGGTTTCTATGTGTAAAGCAGGTGTGTGGAAGATAAAACAATAAAATGCAGCAGCTAATTACTTTTCCAAATGTAAATCATCAATAGTAAATTTTCATCATTAAAAGCCATGCTGATGACTGAGAGTGGTAGCTCACGCCTGTAATCCCAGCACTTTAGGGAGCCGAGGCGGTGCATCACCTGAGGTCAGGAGTTTGAGACCAGCCTGGCCAACATGGTAAAACCCCATCTTTACTAAAAATACAAAAATTAGCAGGGCGTGATGGTATGCACCTGTAGTCCCAGCTACTCGGGAGGCTGAGGCAGGAGAATTGCTTGAACCCAGGAGGCTTGCTTGAACCCAGGAGGCAGAGGTTATAGTGAGCTGAGATAGCACCACTGCACTCTAGCCTGGCAACAGAGCAAGACTCCATCTAAAAAAACAAAGAAACAAGGAAAGAAAACCCAGGCCATTAATGAGACCAGCCCAATTATCCTAGAGCCCTCTGCAGGCTGCCCCCAGCAGAGTCCAGAGACCTGTTCTTTCCGAGGCACTCAGGCAGAATAGCCTAGTGGGTGAGTAGAGTATGGATTCAGATTGTCCTGGCTCTTCACTTTTTTTTCCTGGCGGTGATTCAGAGGTATAATACTTTTCAACAAGATATTACAAGAATTGGAGGCTCTTATAAAAAGCTGCTTTTTGTGAGTATGCAATGTATACATTAGCTGTGTGACTTTTGAAAGTTACTCAACTTGGCCGAGCGCAGTGGCTCATGCTTGTATTCCCAGCACTTTGGGAGGCCGAGGCAGGCAGATCACTTAGGTCAGGAGTTTAAGACCAGCCTGGCCAACATGGCAAAACTCCGTCTCTACTTAAAAAAAAAAAAATACAAAAATTAGCTGGGCACATAATCCCAGCTACTCGGTAGGCTAAGGCAGGAGAATTGCTTGAACCCAGGAGGCAGAGGTTGCAGTGAGCTGAGATCATGCCACTGTACTCCAGCTTGGGCAATAGAGTGAGACTCTGTCTCAAAAAAAAAGAGAGAAAGAAAGAAAAAAAGAGAATTATTCATTATCTGTGTCTGTTCCCTTCTGTAAAATGGGAGCAATCGTTACTAAAGTTGTTATAGGGATTAAATGAATTAATACATATAAACACTCAGAAGAACAGATAGGAAGCTCTCGTTAAACGTCATTTTGTATATTACATAAAATATTTATGTGAAATATATGTTTTTATTCTATAATTGGTAATCACTAATTTTGGTCATGGAAAATCCAAAACAGTGTTATCCTTCACATCCAAAATAATTCAACTTACCTGCTTTGGGTGATCAAAGTTTATAGTACCTAACTCTTGGGACAAAGGACACACCTCTAGCCAACAGATGATTAGGCTGAGGAGTGTCAACATTCTGGATAGTTTTTGTAGATGTGTAAAGCTTACTAACTGACTTGTACAAAAATGATAATCAATTTCATTAATCTGAAGTTGGACTAAAAAGCCCTTCCCTCCTTCAAACCTCAACATATCAGATTGATTATGGACTTTTTGAAAACCAAGCTTTCCATTCACCACAAATAGGCATGTTGCTCCTAGTAGTTCTTGCCAGAGGACACAGTCAAAGAAGATAACTGTCTTATATGTTCTGCCTGTTATCTACTAAGGAAGGATAATAATTCTCTTTGTTCCCAGGTCCTGTCATTTGGGCAGAGGTGGGAGACACGATCAGAGTAACCTTCCATAACAAAGGGGCATATCCCCTGAGTATTGAGCCAATTGGGGTGAGATTCAATAAGGACAACGAGGGCACATACTATTCCTCACATTACAATACCCAGAGTGGAAGTGAGTATGGCACTCTGTAACCATTCAACAACGTTTAATAACCCACTGTACTGGTCACTTACAGTGTCCTGCAAAAACTGAAGGCAGGAACTCCCAAGGAAACTGCTCATATATCATTTCTAGGCATCATGCCAGGAAACAAATAAGCCCCTTCTCCTGCCTCCAATTGGTTTATGGAATTTTGTCCTGCCTTAATTGGATGATTATTGACAATGCTGATAGTAATTTAGTTGGGTTGTATCGATTTTACATTTCTGGAGTATTCTGGGTGATTTTAATTTTTAAAAAAGTTCTTATAAGAATGTTCGATGTTCACTTTAGAGTATTTGAAAATATAGAAAAGTGTAGCCAAAATATTAGTTGTCCATAGTTCTATAAATAATCACTATTATATTTTTATATAATTCTTCCACTTTCATCTGTATACATATATATTTTTTAAATGTGGTTGATATCATAGCACGTTATTTTAATTTCATAATCAGTGTGTTCTCTTAGCATTATAAGGGTTTTATAAACATAATTTTAATGATATAAAATATTGCATCATGTGGATGTTTTTGACTATTTTTACATATCAAGGATGACCAGTGAAGACCGGTGACTTTGCTGTCACCTACAGTAGGACTGTGGGCAGGTTACTCAATCTTTCTGGCCTCAGTTCTCTCAGGCATAAATTTGAGAGATTTAAATAGGATTATCTACAAAGTTCCTTTCAATTCTACAATTATTTTCACTTCCATTTTATTCAATAGAAAGTGCATTGATTACACTGTATTGCCAGGCATTGTTCTAGTTGATAGAAATGTGGATACAGTGCTTGCCTTCAAGAAAGTTAAGTTCTGTTCAAGAGAAATACACACAATATAACATGAAAGGTGCTAAGGACATTCCTGGAAGATGTGTGAGCACCAAGAGGGAAACCAATCCCAGGAGGTTTAGAAGAATCTATCTGGGGCCTGGTGCAGTGTCTCACGCCTGTAATCCCAGCACTGTGGGAGGCCGAGGTGGGCAGATCACGTGGTCAAGAGATCAAGACCATTCTGGCCAACATGGTGAAACCCTGTCTCTACTAAAAATACAAAAATTTACTGTGTGTGCTGGAGTGTGCCTATAGTCCCAGCTGCTTGGGAGGTTGAGACAGAAGAACCAATTGAACCTGGGAGGCGGAGATTGCAGTGAGCCAAGATTGAGTCACTGCCCTTTAGCCCAGTGACAGTATCAAGACTCCACCTCAAAAAAAAAAAAAAAAAAAAAAAGAGTCTATCTGGATGCAATCACATGGGTCTGTTATCTGACACTAGAGCATAAGTGGGATTCCATTCTAATTTTTAACTAAGAACTCAGAAGTAGGCGATTCTAGACTAAACTTAGTCTACTTTGTGGCTGAAATGACCACATTAGAAAGCACACTTAACCTCTCTAATGCGACCTTTCTTAGGTGTGCCTTCTTCAGCCTCCCGTGTGGCACCCACAGGAACATTCACCTATGAATGGACTGTCCCTGAAGAAGTAGGACCCACTTATGCAGATCCTGTATGTCTAGCTAAGATGTATTATTCTGCTGTGGATCCCACTAAAGATATATTCACTGGGCTTATTGGGCCAATGAAAATATGCAAGAAAGGAAGTTTACATGCAAATGGGAGACAGGTAAGTCCAATTGGGGAAAAAACACATGAGATGAACAATTGTTCAGTCTCTTTGAAAATGATCATTTGACATAGAAATAGAAATATCTAACCTTATCATTATCTCCAAAAATACTTTAGTATACACCTTTAAAAGATAAGGACGTCTTTAAAAATGCCCATAAGTACCACACCTTAAAATAATAACCACACACATCATAACTCCTTAAAGTTATCAAATAGCCAATCAACACTCGCATTTCCCCAACTGATTTATTAAGTCTGTTGTTTGAATCAGTATCCGAACAATTACACGTATTACAATGAATTTATATGTTTGCTAAGATTGTTTACTTGAAATTTTTCTGTTGCTAGAGTCATCAGTCCTGTAGAAGTTTCCTATGTCATGATTTTACTTATTTTATCCCTGCAGTATCATTTAACACAGGGGTCCCCAACCACCCTCCCCCCGACACACACACCTGTGGGCCACACAGCAGGAGGTGAGCCTGTTAGATGGTCTGTTAGGAACTGGGCCACACAGCAGGAAGTCAGCAGCAGGCATTATCACCTGAGCTCACCTCCTGTCAAATCAGTGGCTGCATTAGATTGTCATAGAAGCGCAAACCTTAGTGTGAACTATGCATGTGAGGGATCTAGGTTGCACGTTCCTTATCAGAATCTAGGCCTGATGATCTGAGGTAGAATAGTTTTATCCAGAAACCTCCCTGTCTCCCAGCGTTTTTGTAGAAAAATTGTCTTCCACGAAACTAGTCCTTGGTGCCAAAAATGTTGGGGATTACTAATACATGTTTCTTTCTCTCTGCTTCTATTTCCTGTAACTAGTAGTTAGATCAAAAGTTTGACCTAATACAGATTTTTTTTTTCTTTCAAGACTACTTCAAATATGGTACTGAGCACTTCTACCAGGGAGTACTTAATTTATAGTTGTCCCTTAATTGGGGATGTTATCAGCTACTGATGATGGTTTCCTAGATTCATAAACTAATCAGGGTTGCAGAATAGTACTATTCTAATTCCATCTTCCTTTCTTTATTAGCTGGCATACTTCTCTACAAACAGAAGCTTCTTAATGGACTATTTGGTTACCCTGAGGTACACCGTATATAGAAAGGATATGACAAATACTTGATTCATTCCCTGTATTTACCAGTTTTCAAATTAATTACTCTCCTCTAGCATTCTTCAAAAGCTTCTCAATTTTTTTCCTTTTAAGTAGCATTGTGCACTCATGGATTTAAGCATATTTGGTGTGTTACAATTCACTGCCATTATCCTTACTAATGTTCAAAGTATCCTTTTTGACACTGAAGGACTTGTTCAGGTTGACTCCCTTATTCTTACTTCATCGTAGTCTTTGAAGATTCTCTGCTTTCTAGTATAATGAGACATCAGGCTCATTTTGTACGTTTTCTGAGACAGAACTGGAACTAGCCATTTGTTACCAAAAGCCATTTTTTTGTTTTTTGTTTTTCTTTTGGTGAGGCATCATTTCTAGAACCACAATGTGGGCACTAGAAGTGCTTGTTGCTATTGGGGAAACTATTATTTCTGAGCCTTTGCAGTGGAAAGAAATGGGAAAAAAACTTTTCAGATAAATTCATCATGATTTCATATGAGTTCTTTCTATTTGAATTTCAGTCTACAGATCTTTTCATTATTGACTGCATCAATCTTATATTTGTTTCTGCCTTAAACTGCACTGAAAAACCTTATTTTTTTAATAACACGAACACATTCACTTGATTCATCCCATAATATACACACAACAGTCTCAGAATCCCAATTACAATACTACAATCAACAATATGATAACTGAAAACAGTTTAAGATTTGTTCGCCACTTTGTCCTTAGGGTAGATCCTACTAGAGATTTTTAGCCAAATTACATATTTAAAGTCACTTGGGATAGTTCTTCTCTACATAGTTTTGCTACCACTGGATATGCGGATTTATTTAATTCATTTTACTTATCTTTTTTAAGAAATTGCTTTGAAAACTATAATATTATTTTATGTAAAATATTCACATGGCATTAACACCAAATCCATAAAAAGGGTATATTCAAATAAGTCTAGCTTCCATCCCTCTCCCCTCCCACCTATTCTCTGCCTCCTAACTATAGGTAAGCTTTTTTTTTTTCACTTTATAGTTTATTCTTCCAATTTTAAATAAACAAGTTTGTATATTCATATCTTTGCTTTTTTCACTTTACAATAGAATCCGAATATCTCTTCATGGTAATGTATGAAAATATTGCTCATTCCTCATTTCTTTGCAAAGTGTATATTACTCTGATGTGTGGACATGCTACAGTTTATACAATCAGTCCCTTATTTGATAAGTGTTTGGGTTGTTTCTAGTCTTTACTAGAAATACAAAATATGTACACAAATAGAAAACAATGTACAGCCTTGTTAGCCTTGTTCATATCTCTCTGTATTTTTGCTGGCATACCTTTGTGATAAATTCCTGTAAGTTGTATTGTAGGGACAAAAGGTAAATGCTTAAACAGTTTTGTGAAATATTGCCAAATCTCTGTCTGTAGTTGTGCCAGTTTGTATTTTTAGAAGGTATATGTGAGATTATCTGTGTTTCCACAGCATTATTACAAACCATATTGTCAAATTTGGGGATTTTCACCAATCTGATAGGAAATAAATGGTACAGTTGAGGAGTGGATCGAATTTATCTTTTTCTAGTGGCTATCAGTTATTTCAACATAATTCACAAAAAAGCTAAACTTTCCCGCATTGATTGAAATGCCGCCTTTATCATCTACTAAAATATTTATACATAAGTGAGTCTATTTCTCGATTTTCTATGCTGTTCTGCTGGTCTTTATCTATTCACACACCAGTAATGTACTGCTTTAATTAGAGAGCCCTTTAATATGTTTAATGGCTAGTAGCTATGTCTCACTGCTCTTCTTTTCCATTATTTTAATGGCTATTTTTGCTTATTCTTTCTACTGAACCTTAGAAAAATTTATCTAGATCTGGAAAAAAGACTTGATAGTGTTTTACTGGGATTGTCTCAAATGTGTAAGTTAAACTAGAGAGAACAGACATAACTATGAAGTTGAATCATCCTACATAAGAACAGATGTCTTTCCATTTGTTCAAGTCTACTTTTGTGTTTTTCAAGAGTATAGTTCCTCTTATACAATCTTGGATATTTTTTTAAGATTATGCCAAGATATTTTATTTTTATTTGGCCTTTGTAAATGGTAACACCATTATTTAAAATTTTAAATATGTGGCCGGGTGCAGTGGTTCACACCTATTATCTCAGCAGTTTAGGGGAGGGAGGCCAGTGGATCACCTGAGGTCAAGGGTTCAGACCAGACTGGCCAACATGGTAAAACCTCATCTCTGCTAACATTACAAAAATTAGCTAAGTGTGGTTGCCCACGTCTGTAATCCCAGCTACTCAGGAGGCAGAAGCATGAGAATTGCTTGAACCCAGAAGGTGGAGGTTGATATGAGCTGAGACTGCACCACTGCACTCTAGCCTGGGCAACAAAGCGAGACTCTGTCTCAAAAAAAATTTTTTTTTTAAATATGTAACTGAAATAAAAAAGGTTTTCTACTTTTGGATTCCTTTTTTTTTTGAGATTGAGTCTTGCTCTGTCACCCAGGGTGGAGTGTGGTGGCACGATCTCAGCTCACTGAAACCTCCGACTCCTGGGTTCAAGCGATTCTCCTGCTTCAGCCTCCAGAGTAGCTGGGATTACAGGCATGCACCACCACATCCTGCTAATTTTTGTATTTTTAGTAGAGATGTGGTTTCACCATGTTAGCCAGGCGGGTCACAAAATCCTGACCTCAAGTGATCTGCCTGCCTCGGCCTCCCAAAGTGCTGGGACTACAGGTGTGACCCACCATGCCCAGCCTGTTTATGTTTTTAATCACTGTTTTATTTCATTCATGAGTACTGGTCTAGTCAGGCACTTCTTTCTAAGTCAGTTGATCACATTGATTGCATATAATGGTTTAAATTTTTCACCCCTATATATGTGGTTATATTCTCTTCTCATTTCTAATGCATTTTTTGGTTCTCTCCATTTTTAAAATTAGACTTGCCAGAGATTCATATATTTCTCTGGTCTTTTCAAATAATATGGTTTTGGGTTTAATTATTTTACCTGTGTTAAATTTGTTAATTTATGCTTTTGTCTTTATTAATTTTTCTCCATAACTAATTTTTAAAAATTTTTAGATATTTACATTTATTTTCATTTGGTTTTGTTTAAGACAAAAAGCTTTTCAATTCTTAGTTTATATGTTTAGTTATATTTCATACATTTTGCTTTACAGTGTTCTCACAGAAATTACTTACCAAATCTCAGTATTTTATTTCTATTTCTTCTTTGATCTAAGAGTTATTTGGATCAAAACCGACATTTTTTTTTTTTTTTACTTTTTGTCTTTGACTAGTAATTTTTAATTTTATTGCATTATGATCATAAAATATGACCTGAAAACATTTCATTGAAGTTTTCTCTGTCAATTAGTATATAAGTGATTGTATCAGTCCCTGTTGGAATGCTTAGACATCCGAAAATGACATTTGTTGTTCTTTACCTGGTATTACATTTTTGTAGCATGTTTTCTTCTCAAAAAGATAAATGCTACTTCACCTTCTTCTGGCATTTATTGTACTTGATAACCTCAATGTCAACTTGATTTTTTTGTTTCATGATAACATTTTTAAAACGGAAAATTTCCCAGGACATTTTTAGGTATCAATCTCTATTACTAATTTTGTCTTGTTTTCAATGAAGCTTTTGAATCTGAATCCTCTAGTCTTTTCCCTTTGTGGTGGCAAACACATTCACTAGTATTTCTTGTGTTTGTGCCTCCTTCTTTTATAACTTCTTCCTAAAACTGTTACAATGTATATATTTTTCATCTTGGAATGCTCTCCTCTGATTTATGGGAGCTTTCTTTAGATCACTTTTATCATTGATTCAGTTCCCTGCAGGGTCTAACCTTCAGGTCTTTGTTTTAGTTCGATTTTTTTTTTAATTTAATAATCACCTTATCATGTATCTGAAGGACTGATCTCAAGGGAAAGACAGGCAATAAACTCTATTCTCTCCTTTGAGAGTCACTCATTCTCAGGGAGGGGCTCATTTGCTTTGATTTCTTTGACTGCCTTCTTCTGAACTACTGAATCATTTCATAGACCAGATAGCATTTCTGCTTCGTTTTTTCCACTGGGAGAAGTGGGAGGAGGTGAGAATGTTTGTACAGCTGGATGGAGATTGTATGAATCTCTGTTCAAATTCATCTAGGATGATTTCTTCCTCAATCTGCTTCCATCCTGTTCTGCCTTACAGGAATTCTTCCAGTTTTCATGAATGTGGATGGCATCTTCCCTGATTTGCAGCACAGACCCATATTCTCCCCTGTTTTAACAATCTTTTTTTTTTTTTGGTGGCTTCAATTGGTATGTGCAACACGGGCAGGAAGGTAGAGTTAGAACTTTTAGATGCAGAGAGAGGCTCAGATTACCATATTGAACCGTAAATGCACTAAACAGATACCAAAGAAAGCTCTGGTGGTGATCTGAGGTATTTCACGAACTCTAGTTTACAAAGAGCAACAGAAACTTCTGTTCTCATTCCTTCCTTTAGGCGAGTGTGTGCACAAACAGTATTGTGCACATGGAAGTCTTCTGCTTTACTCATTCTGTCTCCATCTCATTTTGTTTTGATTTACAGAAAGATGTAGACAAGGAGTTCTATTTGTTTCCTACAGTATTTGATGAGAATGAGAGTTTACTCCTGGAGGATAATATTAGAATGTTTACAGCTGCACCTGATCAGGTGGATAAGGAAGACGAAGACTTTCAGGAATCTAATAAGATGCACTGTAAGTACTGCATCATCCATCAACCTACCAAGTTATTTTAGTACTACATATGTAATGCTTTTAACTAAACCAAAATGTGAATAGCTTTGCTCATTGATTATTTTTCAATAAATAATTACAATAGTGCCCTGAAGGTAATATCATTGGTTATTTGATGTGTCAGTCAGTTACTCATTATTTCACTTAATTCAAGATATGTCAATTACATGAATGGTCCTTAAAGTGTGGTCCCTAGATCAGCAGCCTTAGCATCACCGAGGGACTTATTAGAAATGCAAATTATTGGATCCCTACCCTGACCTTGGAACGCTGGAGATGGATCCTGGCCATCTGTTTTAAACAAACTCTGCTGGTGATCCTGATGAACACTACAGTTTGAAAACTACTGGATTAAATGCTTTTCTCATCTGTGGCTCAGTGATGACAGGCTCATTTGATTATTCAATATGCAGAAAGATATGATCTCGGCCCTCAATGATTCTAACCCTTGACTGCATGTTAGAATTACCCGGGAGCTTTTAAAAAATGACCAGTGCCCTGGAATACTCCCAGAGATTTTTATTTAAATCTAAGATCAGATTTTTTAAAATACCCATTGTAATTCTTAAAAGTGGTTAGAGCTCAGAGACAGTGAGACAGTGAGCTCATTATTCAAAAGGCCTACACCACTGATGGACAACAGGACAAGTTATTGTAGCTAGTAGAAGAAAAACATGTAAAGTTGTATTACAAACTGATTTTTTAAAGTTAGACCAGTACTAGTCATGCTACCCACAATCTTTAAAATACTTCTTTTGATTCTGCATTTTTGTATATTTGGAGGCACTGAGAATATTATTCTTCGGAAATAATTAAATATGCAAGGTAAGCAAGGAAAAAACTTCCTATATATGACCTTTCCTGTTATTCAAGATGAATCAGAGACTTTTTCACCTGGAACAGCAACACACTTCCAGCATATGGTGCCCAGGAAACGCTGTTATTATTCACAGATTTGGGTGTTCACAAATATAACCACTTAAATAACTGGAAATAACAGAATCACTGTTTTAGCCAGGAAAAACAGTGAGATTCCCAGATTGCTAGGGCCACTAGTATAGAACTTCAAGAACTATGCATTCAGCTCTGCTCCTTTCAGCCAGGGGCCGCTCGGAAGGTGCCAGGAACGGCAGGGAGTTGCAGGGACACTCCTGACATATAAAGCGTAGGCAGGCCTGAATAGGTCTTAAATTAAAAATTAAAAAAAAAAAAACAAAGTTGGTCTGGAAAGTCTCGGAGGTTGTCACATAGTAGAACCTAAACCACTTCCAAAATGTTATTTCCCTAGGTCTTAAATTGAAAATTAAAAAAAAAAAACA
Organism: Aotus nancymaae; assembly: GCF_030222135.1. NCBI lineage: Eukaryota > Metazoa > Chordata > Mammalia > Primates > Aotidae > Aotus > Aotus nancymaae. Next base: position 42,696,859 of record NW_026988431.1, on the reverse strand, counting down.
AAGTTGGTCTGGAAAGTCTGAGAGGTTGTCATGGTAGTAGAACCTAAACCACTTCCAAAATGTTATTTTCCAACTTTTACAGCCATGAATGGATTCATGTATGGGAATCAGCCTGGTCTCAGTATGTGCAAAGGAGATTCAGTCGTGTGGTACTTATTCAGCGCTGGAAATGAGGCCGATGTACATGGGATATACTTTTCCGGAAACACATATCTGTGGAGAGGAGAACAGAGAGACACAGCAAACCTCTTCCCTCAAACAAGTCTTACGCTCCTCATGTGGCCTGACACAGAGGGTATATTTATTTAAAGCCAAGTCTCTATTGGATGGATTTGTGTAGTTTTAGTTTAAAATCCTGTAGCAGAATGTGTTAGGTGATAAACTTATCCCTTCCCCAAACCTCCCAGTGCTCTTCCTATCGTGGAAAGAGGAAGGCCGAGGGCGTGATGGGTCACACCTGTAATCCCAGCACTTTGGGAGGCCGAGGTGGACAGATCACGAGGTCAGGAGTTCGAGACCAGCCTGGCCAACATAGTGAAACCCCATCTTTACTAAAAATAAAAAAATTAGTTGGGTATGGTGTCACGCACCTATAGTTCCAGCTACCCATGAGGCTGAGGCAGGAGAATCGCTTGAACCTGGGGGATTGAGGTTGCAGTGAGCCGAGATCATGCCATTGCACTCCAGCCTGGGTAACAGAATAATACTCTGTCTCAGAAACAAAAAACAAAAAACAAAAAACAAAAAAAGAAAGAAAGAGCAAGTCTGGCCCGCTATCAGCTCAAGTGTGTACCAGAGAGGTCTGTTTCCTAGTTACTGAGGAGAATGTGGAGTAAGAAAGTAACAGGCTGTGGTTTTCTGTTTCCACCACAGGCTCCTCAAGATGATCCCTTTTTTTTTTCGAGATGGAGTCTAGCACTGTTGCCCAGGCTGTAATGCTGGGGTGTGATCTCGGCTTACTGCAATCTGTGCCTCCAGGGTTCAAGGAATTCTCCTGCCTCAGCCTCCCGAGTAGCTGGGACTACAGGCGCCTTGCCCAGCTAAATTTTTTGTATTTTTAGTAGAGACGGGGTTTCACCATGTTGGCCTGAATGGTCTCGATCTCCTGACCTCGTGATCCTCCCGCCTTGACCTCCCAAAGTACTGGGATTACAGGCGTGAGCCATCGCACCTGGCCAAGATGATCCCTTTCTAAATTATGGTCTTTTAAAGATAGCTGGAAAATCAGTCAAGAAGGGGAATGACTCCCTAAATATTCTGCATCTAAACTTTTTATCATGTCTCTGTGGCCTAGACGTAGTGTTGGCTTGTTGGTTGCAAGTGAATATTCTATTCTAGAATTGTAGCCATGCGAATTGAGAGACATCTACAGACCTAGCTCTAAATGAGTAAAACAAACTAAAACAAGAGAAAGAATTTTGATCAAAATGTGAAAATATGCTAACTTGTTTCAGGCTTTATTTGGTTTATTATATGCCACTGAAACTTAAGATCAATCTAGTGTCACTCCTTCCTTCAACAAATGTAAATATAACAATGAACAAGAGAGATAAGATGTCTCATGCTGCTGAAATTCTAATGCAGGGAGACAAACAACAAGCAAGTATTTTAATACATGTATGTCAAATGATTATAAGTACACAAAGAAAAACAAGGCAGGGAATGAGATGGTGACTGAGAGGGGAAAGGGTCAAGATTCTCTCAGGAGGAGAGACCAGAATAAAATGAGGGCATGATCCATGAGGATATTTTGGGGAGAAGTGGTTCGGGCAGAGGAAACAGCAAGGGCAAAAGTCCCGAGGCAGGCACACATTTGACCTGTTCTAAGAACAGCAAAAGGCCTATGTAGATGGAGCAGGGTGAGCGGGAGGGGATGTAACCAGAGGTGTGGAAAAGCTAGATCATCTAACTGAGGCCACAATAAGGACTTCAGTATTAATTCTAAGGCAGGTGGGGAGTCCCAGAGGGCACTAGCAAAGAAGTGACATGTTTTCTTATTTACCACTCCAGGGACTTTTAATGTTGAATGCCTTACAACTGATCACTACACAGGCGGCATGAAGCAAACATATACTGTGAAAAAATGCAGACAGCAGTCTGAGGATTCTACCTTCTACCTGGGAGAGAAGACATACTATATTGCAGCAGTGGAGGTAGAATGGGATTATTCCCCACAAAGGAAGTGGGAAAAGGAGCTGCATCATTTACAAGAGCAAAAGTAATTATCCAGACTCTGATTCCCAATTTCTGTTGTAATTTTAAGTTTCCTTTTCAGAGAAGTAAGAATTACACCAAATTTTCTAAAAAAAGGAAAAAAAAAAACCAGTTGCATTAAACAATAACAACCAAAATAACAACAAAACACTTCCTAGGAACTTGTCCTCATTCATTTCTGCCTCTCTCAATTTCCTCAAGGGAAAATTTCCATGTATCTCCTTTGATCCTTTGGAGTCTTGCTTTCTTTTCTATTGGAGTGTCTTCTCACATTCATGTGCCTTCTTCTTGCCATTTATTTTCAAACTTAACAAAAATTAATGCCCAAATTCAGAGAAGAAACATTATTCCCCTTACCATTTATTTTTTCTTCAAAGATTTCATTGTTAGTCTAACAATCAGTCATTTCACATTCTTAAAACTTGTTATGTATGGAATATTTTAAATGCTTGAACGTGATGTAGCAGATATGGTTCTCTACGCTCTAAGAACTTACAGGAAAAAATGGCACAAAATTACCAGTAACATGTGCATTATGAAAAACTACAAAATAAATTCTGTATGAATAGATGTAAGTAACTGTTAGAGCTTCAGAAACATTGGCTTAGAACAGCGTCACTCATTACTCCTAGTTAGTCCTTTCTTCATACTTTTCCAGGCACTTTCCTCCTCCTCATCTCACTTACATTGTGCACTGACCGCATGGAGATGATCTGAGGGATTGGGATGGGCAGGTGTTCAGGACCAGGGTGCACAGCACAACTGGTGACCTGTGGCTAGGAAGTGGCTACCTGGTTAGTTTTATAGCAGTACTGAGTGTGGTTTCCAGTGTGAAGAAGTAAAAGTTTATTTTGTAATTGGGGTAAAATGGTTAAAAGGCTACAGTTGCCATTAGAAGTAAGTGAAAACTTCAGGAAAAGGGAATGCCTCGGAAAAGATGCCCATTTCAGTTCCTATAAATCAGAAATATTGGACTTATCAAATTTTAGAGCTATAAAGAAATCGTAGAGATGATCTGTTCAAATATCTCATTTTAGGGATGAAAAAACTGAGGTTCCAACAGGCAGTGACTAGCTGGAGGAAATTTTCGCTAGTGGCAGGGTAGAGACCAGGACTCAGATGGCTACACTCAAATGGCTGGGTGTGCTTTCTCCCACACATACTTTTAAGTCTTATTATTCTTTCTTACTTGGATAGGAGAGTGATGATTAAAAACTACTATAATTTCTCTAATAAAAACTATGTTTTTATTTAAAATTTAAAGTTTAAAACTTAAATTCCATTTTCATTAAGACAAATACTAACCTTAGTTTTTCTTTTTAAGTGTTTCAAATGCATTTTTAGATAAGGAAGAGTTTTACATAGGCTCAAAGTACAAGAAAGTTGTGTATCGACAGTATACTGATAGGACGTTCAGTGTTCCAGTGGAGAGAAAAGCAGAAGAAGAACATCTGGGAATTCTAGGTATGTTACTAGCTCCAGTTTGTTGCGTGTGGTAGAATTGACTGTTAATGCAGGTAGCATCAAGATGTGATGCTACCTGCAGTAACAGTCAATTCATGTCTATGGGTTTCATTTTCTTGGTTCATATATCAAAGTTATTCAAATAAATATTTAAAAATTAGTTATCTAATAAAATAAGACCTATGTTTACTAAATAATATGGCATAGTAAAATATTACTTCTCTTGGAAACAATGTATTATCCCATATACTGATGTATATATATTTGGTTTTTATCAAATTGATGCTTGTAATTTTAGTGAAGTTCCCAGAAACTATTTTCTAATGACACTGTGTCTTTTGAGACAGAGTCTCGCTCTGTCGCCCAGGTTGGAGTACAGTGGCACAGTCTCGGCTCACTGCAACCACCCCCGCCACCTGGGCCCAAGTGAGTCTCACACTTCAGCCTCCCGAGTAGCTGAGACTACAGCATGAGCCACCATGCCCAGCTAATTTTTGTATTTTTAGTAGAGACGAGCTTTTGCCATGTTGGCCAGGCTGGTCTCAAACTCCTGGCCTCGAGTGATCTGCCCACCTCAGCCTCCCAAACTGCTGGGATTACAGGTGTGAGGCACCACATCTGGCCCTAATGAAATTCTTAACCAAATTCTCCCCATTATCTAACCTATTCCTGCCAAATTATAGCTATTTACTTTTAAAATTAAAATACAAATGACTAATAACAAGAATATATAAAAGGAAATTAATTACAACAGGTAATAAAGAAAAGAAAAAATTGTGCCATGCACAAAGCAGGGGAAAAGTTGCCTTCAATTTTTTAGGACTAACTTTAAGACAGAATGTCTAAAACTTGAGCAACACTGGTTTTGAGACATTTCTTTAAAACTATCACGTGCAGAGACCCCCGCTCCCATCCCAACCCCACTATGTTCCGATACTGTCAGAGTTCCCCTGAGGCTTGGTTATCCTCAACCCCTAGACTGACACCAAGGCAAAATGGCATTGTTGCTGGAGCACAAAAATCTTACAAGAGTCAAGCTAAGATTGTATAAAGGGTACAAATGGGAGGGGTATCCTTACAGCAAGGGCTGCAAAATGACTCCTGGCTGGACATCCTACCCACCATAATTAGACCAGTACTCTGCAAAGGACTTTCAAGCCAAACCACCCCTAGAACTCTTAAGAGATAAACAAATGGTCTCCATCTTTATTTCCAGCATCTTGATCCCAAATTCCCTGGGACCCAGTATAAATTCAAGAGGATTATAGCACAAACCCATGGGGAGATAAACAAGTTACCTTTGCTGGTCTTTGCTTTTATTACTAAGTTAGACCTTCCAATTGGACAGGTATAGAAGTCACTCTTTCTTTTCACTTTTGCCAGGTCCACAACTTCATGCAGATGTTAGAGACAAAGTCAACATTATCTTTAAAAACATGGCCACGAGACCCTACTCAATACATGCCCATGGGGTACAAACGGAGAGTTCTACGGTTATTCCAACATTACCAGGTACTCATGGTGGAGGGAAGCATTTTAACAGGCTGCACAGCCTTTCCACAGATTGCTCTCATCATAGAGAGTCTGGACTGAGAAAGTGAAAAGGGAGGTAGTTGTGGCCAGGCGCGGTGGCTCATGCCTGTAATCCCAGCACTTTGGGAGGCCGAGGCGGGAAGATCCCGAGGTCAAGAGATCAAGACCATCCTGGCCAACATGGTGAAACCCCGTCTCTACTAAAAATACAAAAATTAGCTGGGCATGGTGTCGTGCGCCTGTAGTCCCAGCTACTCGAGAGGCTGAGGCAGGAGAATTGCTTGAACCTGGGAAGAGGAGGTTGCAGAGAGCCGAGATCACGCCACTGCACTCCAGCCTGGTAACAGAGCGAGACTCTGTCTCAAAAAAAAAAAAAAGAAAGAAAGAAAAGGGAGGTAGTTGTGAAGAGGGGATGCAAGGAGGTGTATCCAAGTACACACATGCTCATACAAAAAAAAAGTCCACAGGAGAACTTAAGAGAAAAACCTGAAGATAGTGGACATTTATGAATACTCAAGGGTGACTCAGAGAGATGCTGTCACCTCGCTCAGCTAGAACACAGTTCAGATAACATCCAGCACATCGCATGTGGTTGATGTTCCCACATCTGTCTCCAGCACATGCGGTTCTAAGGGCCAGAGGCTGCCACGTGGAACTCTAAATTCCCCCTATTTAGTCCAGTATCTGGCACGTATTAGGAGGTCATCAAATGTTTCTTTAATAAACACAGAGTAAAATTTTAAACAGATTATATAAACAGGTGAACATTTTCTTTAATAAGAACCATATTTTTCTTCTATTAGTTGTAAAGATGGCTTCCAGGAAAAGACTATTTCTCAATAACCTAGCAGGGAGTAAGCAGCAAGGGTGCTATTTTAGGCAGAGTGGTCAGGAGGGCTTCCTTAAGGAGGTGGCATTGTTGAAAACACCTAAAGGTTGAGAAGTAATGCAATTCAGGTAATTGTGCAGGAAGAGATTCTAGGCCCTGAAGACAGGAGCATGCCTGGTGTGTCTGAGCAGTGCCAAGGCAGCCAGAGGCTAGATTAAGAGCACAGAATGCTAGAGTGAGATCCAGGGAGAACAGGGGCCAGATGGAGTAGGGAGGACTTCAGGCTCGAGATATAAGACTGATGTTCTGATGGACGCTTTTTAAGGGGCTGTTCTGGCTTATGTGTGGTTAAGTGACTATACAGAGGCAAGGACAGAATCTGGGGTCAGTTAAGGACCACTGCAATAATCTGGGTAAAAAAAATAATAATCATTGAGATTTGGAACATGGGGGAAGCAGCTGAAGTGGTGAGATGTTATCATATTCTGGTTCTGTTTTAAAGGTGATGTCAAAAGGGCCTGCTGGAAAATGGGCACTAGGGAGTGTTAGGGAAGAGAGGAGTCAAGCATGACCCTAAGGTTTTGGGCACTGACCGCTGGTGAAAGGGCAGGTTGTAAAGGGGTGTGGAAAAGAGAAGGACATGTTATTTTGCAGCTTATGAGAATAAGTAAAAGCACTGATGGCAAGACAGTAATATGTGCAGGTGGTGAATCCATATTTTATATTCTAGTGAAATTTTCTGCTTAGAAAAAGGGCGAGGACATGGAACAGCTCAGCTTGAGGCTTGAAGAAAAAGTAACATATCTACATCACTTGGGACTATCTCTCTTGTCTTGCTTAATTCCCTAGTGAATGCCTGTCGGACTCTGGCAGATTAGTATGACAGCATGCATATGTAATGGTGTGGTCTAAATAAATGGGATGGACAGTGAGTGTGGTTGGGATTGGTGAGTGGGCATGGTCAAAAGTTGAGGTCTGGTGAGCAGTTGCACAGGAAGTCCTGAGGTGACTGGAAATGCAGATCGGACTGGAGAAAAGCCCAGAGCACATAGGAAGAGGGTAAGAGCATTGTCAAAGTAGGAGGGTGATGCAACTGGTTGTCTTCAAAGTGCCAAGGCCCAGGGTGTGGTTATGTCCTGTACGTGGGAGTAGTGACAGAACAGCACATGGTGTGATAGAATGAGATGGACCGAAGGGGAGGTAAACAGAACTGCGGCAAGTCAGTGACTCATGAGATCATGAGGTCTAATGGCTCCTCGCCAGGAATCATGAGCTCACTAAGGATGATCATGAGAGAGGACAAGGAAAGGAAGGCCATGCTGAAGCTGAGGGAATTGCACAAAATAGTCCAGATGCACACTGAGAAGATTACGGGAAAGGTGCCAGTCACTGGGAAAAAAAATCGCTTGATATCTGAAGAGAACAAAATATATTAGGAGAACATACTTCAAGCTAAGAAAAGATTAGTTGTAAAGTTTTTTCAAATTTTAATACTGGAAGTGCACCTCCTAGCTTTGTGGTATGGTAAGTGGGTTAAAGTTAATTTATAATTAACCTAAAAAATGACAAAATTTTGTCTTACCATTTGTCTTAAAACTCAATTCTTGAAAACTTGTGAGTACCACAATTTTTTTAAAACTAAAAAACTAATTACACTGACATTTCCAGTTCCTGGGTCCTAGTTATCAAGGGTGTGTGTGTGTGTGTGTGTGTGTGTGTGTGTGTAATGTAAACCAAATACAACCAGATCCGTTATCCATTAACACTTGATGAATTTAGGTGAAACTCGAACTTACGTATGGAAAATCCCAGAAAGATCTGGAGCTGGAGAAGATGATTCTGCTTGTATTCCATGGGCTTACTATTCAACTGTGGATCAAGTTAAGGTAAAATGTAAAGCATTTATGTTTTGTGACACTTCCCAAAATAGACACACAATTGAAGGAAGATGAGGTTAGCATTTTCCTGTGGTCCAATTCTATGTTAAAATCCTAGGAAAAATAAGTTGCTGTGTAATCCACTTCAGCAAATACACTGCTATCTATGTCACACAAGACAAAAATCTGAAATTTCCTAATAAGATACAGCTCAAAGGTCTTTCAAGATCATATTCGGGAAGTTTAGATTTTGTCTTGTGGGTCATAGGAAGCCACTAAAAAATTGACAAAGAATGGCAGTATAATTTGCATTTCAGATCATTCATTCTGGTGGAATGATGAAAGGCTTGGAGAGGGAAGAGATTGGAAGCTGAAAGGCCATTGTAATACGTGTCAAGGACCTCTACTGTGTGGAGGGATAAAAGAAATGGAATGAGTTATAGATAGATGGGTGAACTGCCTGAGTGAGCCAGGTGGAAGTAGCTCCTTGATAATTCAGAGTTCTGTCTCAAACAAATGAGTAAATCTGCTATTTGTGGTGCTATTATTATACATTTCATTCATCTATGGATTTTTTAGGGACTGCCATAGTGCTTGGTTCACATTCAAGAGTTCATGAGTTTACAGAACAAACCAACACTGTTCATCTGGGATTCTTTTAAAATCACTGTTCATTAGCTGAGTTCAATTTTGCCTCTGCAGATATTTGTTATGTCAGCATCACCCACATGACCTACCTACTATTCAACATTGTTCCAATTTAACTACTTCAAGTGAAAAGTTACTAAATTGGCAGTACCACACTGGGCAAAGTCTACTACTTCAGTCGGTCGCTCCAGAATTCCCGAGGCCATGGGTGTAAAGTCTCAGTTCTCTGAAATCTTGACCTACATCACAAGGGTTACTGAAGATTTTCCTTGTTCCTAGGATCTCTACAGTGGATTAATTGGCCCACTGATTGTTTGTCGAAAACATTACTTGAAAGTGTTCAATCCCAGGAAGAAACTGGAATTTGTCCTTCTGTTTCTAGTTTTTGATGAGAATGAATCTTGGTACTTAGATGACAACATCAAAACATACTCTGATCACCCTGAGAAAGTAAACAAAGACGATGAGGAATTCATAGAAAGCAATAAAATGCATGGTATGTTACATGATTCTAAAACCATTTTTCTACTTTTTTTATCCTTTTGTCTTTCAAATAAAATTATATTGGATACTACTCATTTGTTTTGTCTTAAACCACTTCTGCCTCACTTTGTATGTGAGGTAGAATTCTGTTCAAAACAAAAAGGGGACTATGTTCAAAATCATTTGCTAATTTATTTTCCAATTCCAAAATCTCATTTCCTTTTAAAAAATCCACGATTAAGATTAAGGCTCTTGGTACAAAGTGCTAGAAAAGCAGTGTGTGATATTATTGACTTTAAAGTATCCATTTTCCTCATTTGTAGTAAAATAAATTTTATTACATCAAAAAGATTCTTTACATTAACTTAATAATCATATTTTCTTTGAAAGAGCTATTGGTTTAAAATATCCTGAAAACTAATATAAAACCATATGCTTTCCCTAGCTATTAATGGAAGAATGTTTGGAAACCTACAAGGCCTCACAATGCATGTGGGAGATGAGATCAACTGGTATCTTATGGGAATGGGCAATGAAATAGACTTACACACTGTACATTTTCATGGCCATAGCTTCCAATACAAGGTAAGAGCCATCCATGGCAATTACTCTTGCTCTATCTGAAAATGTTTTAATACAAGTGAAGGAAATATTTCCTCAGAGAGACTTATGAAAAATTGAAAGCTGCAAAGACTATAGCTGGCCCTTCGTATCTATGGATCCCCCATCCAGGATTCAATCATGGATTGAAAATATATAGGAAGGTCAAGCGCTGTGGCTCAAGCCTGTAATCCCAGCACTCTGGGAGGCCGAGGCAGGTGGATCACCTGAGGTCAGGAGTTCAAGACCAGCCTGGCCAACATGGTGAAACCCTGTTTCTACTAAAAATACAAAAATTAGCCAGGCGTGGTGGCAGGCATGTGTAATCCCAGCTACTCGGGAGGTTGAGGCAGGAGAACTGCTTGAACCCAAGAGAAGGAGGTTGCATTGAGACAAGATCATGCCATTGCACTCTAGCCTGGGTGACGAGCAAAGCTCCGTCTAAAAAAAAAGGAAAAAAGAAAAAAAAGAAAAAATATATATACAGGAAAAAAATTTCCACAAAGTTCCGAAAAGAAAAATTCGAATTTGCAGCACTGAGTACTACATTGAATCCATGCAAATGAAGAGATATGTAGGCATTGTATTAGGTATTATAATAATCTAGATATGATTTAAAGTATATGGAAGGATATGCATAAGTTATATGGAAATATGCCATTTTACTTAAGGGACTTGAGCATCCATGGATTTTGGTATGGGGGCATTCCTGAAACCAATCCCCCATAGATACGAGAGATGACTATAATAGGGCACAACAATTACAACGGACACACCAGCCTTTGTTACACCTTGAGCTTTTCCTGGGATTTGCATTTTTAACTGAATTTTCATGGAGTTCTGCTCACACATTGCTGAGTAAGGAAACTGAATGGAATTGCTAACAAAGAGGGTAGGAGTGTCACATAATGATGGATGACAGTAGAGACCGCAAGACTTTATCATAACCTTTGCCCTGTGTGTTCTAAGTTCTATATCTCAAATGGCCCGAGATGAGCAAGATCAGTTAGGTGACAAGCAATTGGTCCATACATCTCAATCCAACTCTTCTTTCTCGGTGCTGATGTCAGCAGAAGCCAATGGCCCTCCTGGAAATGCTTTTTCCTTATGCTTTGGGCTAATTTAGAAAATGCAGAAGTTATCAAAAAGCATACTGCAGAAAGCCTGTTTTGTTATCTCCATTTTGTTTTACATAGATATATTGTATTCTTAGAGGACTTTTAACTCTATCCTTGTAGAAACAGACTGTTGTCACCTACTTCAGGCACTGCTTGAAGTGCCTCTGGTTTTTGTCTTTTTCATCAGCCTCCTTTTCTGCTTCCTTTATTTATTTTTGTGAGATTGAGTCTCACTCTGTCACTCAGGCTGGAGTGCAGTGGCACGATCTTGCCTCACTGCAACCTCTGTCTCCTAGGTTCAGGTAATTCTCCTGCCTCAGTCTCTCGAGTAGCTGGGACTACAGGCATACACCACCATGCCCAGCTAATTTTTGTATTTTTAGTGGAGATGGGATTTCACCATATTGGCCAGGCTGGTCTCGAATTCCTGATCTCGTGATCCGCCCACCTTGGCCTCCCAAAGTGGTGGGATTACAGGCGTAAGCCACTGTGCCCGGCTACTTCCTTTATTTTTTACCTTGACTTAAAGCTTCACAGACAAGCTAGGATAGATTCAGGCAAAAGACAGGCTAGGGCTGAAATGGGGCCACAGCTGAGTTCCTTTTGTGTAGCTTAAGTGCTATGACAAACAGGCAAACCAGAGTTGAGGTACAGGAGGTTTGTGGGTAGTCCTGATTGATGAATTCATTCTCATCACATCTTTCTTTCACACCCACTTGATGTGGATACCAAGAACTTAGTAGGAATACAAAAACCACATTTTACCGTTTGTATTAAACACAGAAACGAGCTCAATTATTTTAAACAGATTTATCCATCCTTTCAATATCCCTGAGCTGACCAATAACAAATGACATGAGTGAACTCTTGTATATAATATTATACATTATTTGTCATTTTTCTAATTAAGCACAGGGGCATTTATAGTTCTGATGTCTTTGACATTTTCCCTGGAACATACCAAACCTTAGAAATGTTTCCAAGAACACCTGGAATCTGGTTACTCCACTGCCATGTGACCGACCACATTCATGCTGGAATGGAAACAACTTACACCGTTCTACAAAATAAAGGTGAATATCCAGGTGGTAATTCTAGAAGCCATATATAACAAATATAATCAAAGGAACTACTTTGCCTAAATACTTCCCCCAACATGAAGCATCAATATGAAGCATCTGTGAATCTGCTGCCCTGATTTCTTCTCTACCTCCAAAAAGTTTTTTTTTTTACTGCTAAATGGTGAAGGATACTGCTAATTTCCTGATAGCCAGTACTTTTAACAGCACCTGTCATTTCTAAGCTAATACAAATTGACACCCATTTGATGCAGTGTAATTATACCTAAAGATGATATAAGGGAGGAGTTATGTTAGTTATTTAACAAGAAACAAACCGTTATTTACATAAGACACATTTAGAATCTAATTTCTTTCTTAACAAAAAGAATTCTTTTTCTAGGTGGCACCTCTGTGTAAGAGAGGCCCAAGACAACCCCAAATAATATAGTTTTAAATAGGCAATGTCTTTCTGTGCGTCCAAGGAGGAGAGACCTTATTGATTACTGTTTGTGAAAGATCCAGGGAAGATACTGCTCCCCAACCCTGCAATAATCTTCCCCATGTGTAGATACACACACATACACTTGAAGAAAAATCAACAGTTTATTATTATTATTATTATTATTATTATTATTCTAAGATTCCTGCACTGTGGCTGCAGGCTTTGGTCATTCCTGGGTCTTTTGAGTTGAGCATTGTTGTAATTGGAAATGGCAAACCCAACAGGAGGAAATTATGTAAAGAAAACCAATCTATGTCTTTCCTCCCCAAAATGGGGGGAAAAGGGAACATACAAATGAAGAAAATATAAATGTAAATGTATTTCAAAATTAAGAATCCCTGAAAGGTTAACCTTTAGTGCAAATGAAAAGTTTTAATTTCTGCTCTTGGGTCTTACACCAACAACTTATACCATGAAAAACTATTTCCATTAATGCCCTTTTTATTAGAGCAGTCACTGATAACACCAGAATATCAAAGGCTCACAGACAAGCCACTGAATTTAATGCCAATAACTTGAACAAGGTGAAAAGAGCCAAATATGATGAGAAAGAAAACTTTAACACTAGTAAACCATGTGGTTCCATGTGGTTCCATGTAAACCACACAAAAGGATGGTCCTGCTAGAAAAATAATGGCGAGTAAGGGAACATGGAGGCATTTGGGGAATGCATGTGTGCAAATGCCTGGCATGTGCTGTATGACACTACAGGGCAACCGTACACACACAGCCACAGAGTAGATTCCTCCTGTGTAACAATCATGAAAGAAGAGGGAGATTGCTGCTTGGTCAAGAAACGGGAGATAGTTTTTAAAGCTATAGGAAAAATTACAGAACAAACAGCAAATATGAAGGGAAAATCGACACTGGACAAAAAATTAAAGAGAAACTTAACTTTTGCAAAGAGAAAAGGTATTGCATGAGACTGTAAGAAGCAGTAACGAATAAAAAAAGATAGTTTGAACTCTCTTTGGCCCATAAAATCAGTCCATGTTTATCAGTCTGAATTATCTTTACATAAGTCCAATAAAGCTTTGAGCAAGTTTACATTAATTAGGAGTCTTAGAAAAGCCTGTTTAGCTTTAAATTTCTTACAGGCAGGGACTATATATTCTGTATTCTGTATTTCTAGCTAAGTACCCAAATCCAGTACAATAGTTTGCTTGCTGAATATATAACAACGTATTAATTCAATGAAGAGAAACTTTTGTAACTATTTTTTGACATAATTTCAGATTCCCATATACCTTTCACCCAGATTCCCCAAATGTTAATGATTTGCATAGCCACACTGGCTTTCTCATTCTTTTTCCTATCTCCCTCTCATGTTCACCCTATATAAGTACACACACAGACATGTATAGATACATACAACTATCTTTCCTAAAAACAAGAATATTCTTGTACATGACAATACAATGATCAAAATCAGAAAATTAACAATGATTTAAAAAAGATAGATCTTTTTCAAATTTCACTAATAATCCTAATCACGTTCTTTATAGAAAAAGAAAATCCCGGATCACGTACGGCATTGTTGTCATGTCTTTTAAGTCTCCCTTACTCTGAATAGTTCCTTAATACAGGGCAGTCACTTTGTAGAATGTCCTTCCATTTGAGTTTGTCGAATGTTTCCTCATGATTAGATTTAGGTTCTGCACTTTTGAAGACTATCATGGCATAATGTTGTGTTTTTCTTAGTATACCATGTAAGGAGGCACAAGATAGTGATTGGTTCCATTACTGGTTATGTTAACTTCAGGCTTCGGTTAAGGTGGTGTCTGCCAAGTTTCTCCACTGTAAATTTATTCATGTTCCCTTTACAATTAATAAAGATCTTGTAGGAAGGAAAGTAATCTTTCTTTAAATAAAGCAGTAATAGAATGAGAAATTTTTAAACATATAAAAAGTAGAAAAATAAAAATGAATCAGGAATAAAGTAACGGTAAAAAAATAGAATACATTTAAAGAACCATCTACTAATTTTTAAACCATATAATAGATATTATTTTTCATAACGGTCTTAAAATTTCTTTTTCTATAGAGACCAGTATGGCTGGATGAAATAAATTGGTGATAAGTGGAAAAAAGAGAAAAACCAATGATTCATAACAATGTATGTGAAAGTATAAAATAGAAGGTTACTTTGGAATGACTATAAACATTAAAAAAAGACTGAAAACATACAACTTTGTGCATTTATGGAGGAATACTCTTAACTTTTTGCAAATGGAAAGATCAACAAACTATGTAACGATACATGACTGACACCTGTATACTAGGTAATAAAATTGATTCAGATAATCTCATCATATCACCACTATTAGGGTTTTATAAAACTGCATTTTAAAAAAGATCTATGACCAGATATTCTCCTGGGTGGTCCTCAAAGGAGCACTATTAAGGTTCATTGAAATGTTTTCAATCATTGCCTTCCCATCGATCCTTCTAACATGCTGTTGACATCACACCTAATATTCAGAGGGAATGGGAATGCAAGGTATGAGGGAAGGAAATAAAAATAAAATAGGATGATGCAAATCAGTTTTGTGAACCCTTGAAGAGATAGTCTAAAGGATGTTATCTGGAACTGGAGAAAAGCACAGTTGAGAGACAATTCTATAGCTTAAATCCTGTTAAGGATAAACATCATCATTAGAAGAAAAGCTTCAAAATACACCTGTGGCAGATGTCACAGGAGTAGAATTTCTGCCCAGCCTTAACTGCATTCAAAGGATAACATCAATGAACTGAACTTGAACTAAAATTTTTTAAACAAGTTAAAAAAGAAGACACATGGTTGTGAATACAATGATATGTTTATTTATTTTCACATACACTGTAGCTAAAAGAGTAAGAGTACACATCAACAAAAAATGGAAACAAAGCTTTGGCTGAAAAAAGCATGCATTCGACGTAATAGCTAGACAAGAAGAAAGTTAGTTTTGTAAACGTTTACTTCATTTGATTCAAAGAGAAACAGAGCATGAGTTTTCTTAAGGTAACAAGAAAAGTAACAAAAAAAATGAGGTTTGAAATTTTTTACCATGGCAAAACATTAACATCTTTCTCAAAAGCATAGAGAAAACTGGAAAAATCAAGAAGATAAAATTCTGGACCAGTTAGTGACATTCTTTCAAGCATACTTGCAAAACGTTTCCTTAAAGTGTTCTTGGGACGAAAACGATTGTCATGTCTCCAATAACAGTGAACTGATGTTGTTCCTTGGAATAAAAGTCAATTTCTACCTTAAAAAAATATATGGTTTCTCTGAGGAATTCTTATGTCTTGAAGACTTTTCACATTCTAGACAATTAAAAATGATTGAGGTCATAAATTAAGAAATGAATAGTTACCACTATATGGTAAGGTAAGCAGCCTGAAAGCATCTGCATCATACATGTGTGATATATATATTATATATATATATATATGATTACATATACATATGTGTGTAATCAAAATGCCTCTACTTGTACTTTGGCATTCAATTATTGGAAATTCAGTCTCAAATGCCATTATGGTATTTTTCAAATGATACCTTTAAGTCAATGATTTCTTTCGACTGCAATAGAGAAGGTATGGCAAGAAAAATGCTGCAGTACCATCTTCTGGGAGAACATTCATGAAATCCTTCAGTTCTAGTTCCACAGCAACAATTGACAATGTTTCTGTTGGTAGAAAAAAGTATCTTGAGTTAGAACTGAAAGTCTGTCTTACATTCAATCTCTTCTTTCTTAATCAAACAATTAGAAGCCAGTTCAGGTAACAAAATGTTAAAACTACAAAGAAAAAAAGTCAATCTCTTAAATCCATAGGCTTCTTTATGGTTTTAACTTGTTTTTCCTTACTAGAATCCTTTGAAATTTATTTTATATCAGCCACATGAAATTTGGATTTATCATATCATTACTCAATTACTGTATTATTTTGCAATCAACGTCTACTATCCTTTAAAGAAAAGTTCAATCATTTGAATACTTTTTTTTTTTTAGCTCTAAGACTATACTAATGCTAATTTATAAAGATTGTTTGATAGGATAAGAAACACCAATGTTTTCCCAAATTAGTTCCTTTTTATAATATTTCATGTTGTTAATAAGCACAAATCTGTTTTCATGACCATTTACTTCTTTTTAGCCCAAAGTCTGAAGGTGTTCTAATGAACATTTTTAATATTAAGGAATTTAACATACATTAAAAAAAAATAACCATGCAATTTTATGATTCTAGTGCTTCTTAACAGATACATGCTGCCCTCTCCTGGGATAGAAGAGTGACATCTATGAACAATGTCCCAATAAACATCCACTTGGTCTTACACCTCTATCCACGTGTCAGTGCCATTTCCTGTGTGATATTTGCATGCCCATCACTTACTCTATTTGCAGAGTAAGTGAAATATAAGATCCACTCAAAGTCATCTGTCCAATATGCAGCAATCAAAATCTTTCTTAACACAAAAGAATGACTGGCCTTTGTTGCTAAAGAGTTAATGAATGGAGCAGCAATGGCTCATAGAAAATATTCCTCGTTCTGGAATCCAGATACACTTGGGAAGAGATCCAGACTTTTCCACCTACTCAGTGACTTTAAGAGAGTCACCTTGCTGGGCATGGTGGCTCATGTCTGTAATCCCAGCACTTAGGGAGGCTGAGGTGGGCAGATCACGAGGTCAAGAGATCGAGACAATCCTGGCCAACATGGTGAAACCCTGTCTCTACTAAAAATACAATAATTAGCTGGGTGTGGTGGTGTGCACCTGTAATCCCAGCTATTCAGGAGGCTGAGGAAGGAGAATGGCTTGAACCCAGGAGGCAGAAGTTGCAGTATGCCGAGATTGCACCACTGCACTCCAGCCTGGAGACAGCAAGATTCTGTCTCAAAAAAAAAAAGCAAGTCACCTAATCTCTGAAGTCCTAGGTTCCTCATTTATAATGTGGTGGTACTGTCTGATAGCTTCCACAGTTCCTTTTAGTTCCAGCTTTTAGTTCAAAAGCTAAAATATAATAATGCACAGCTGACATAAAATCAGACTTTAATAAAAAGCAACTACTAACTAGTTTGCAAAATCTATGTGAAAATATGTATTATTGATGTTTTCCTATCAAACCAGTGTACTTACCTAAATATGGAGCCTTTAAGTAGTATCTTAGAAACAAAAAAATTATTGGAGAGCTAGTGTAGAGTTGTTATAGAGTTAACAAAAATCTCACCACTTCCCAATTCTTCTCTTCTCCCAAATAAGGAGGGGCTAATACAGGTTATCACTCCAAGAACAAGGTCAATATCTTAAATTCATAGAGTACTTTAAAAATTAATATAGTGCTTTTATATATAACTTCTATTTAATTCCTTCTAGAATCCTTTGAGGTTTTTATTTATTCAATCCAAGCCGCATCCCAAACAGAGTAAACTAATGGGTATTACGCCTGATTTAGAGTTGGAAGAATTAAGGCTAAGAGAAGGTTAAAATTACTTGCTTTACTCCATTCGCCAGCTACCCAAGTCTACAAGTAACGTATAAATGATCTATCTAAATGTAAATCTGTACAATTAAAATCCTCCAGCATGTCTAAAAAATATTTGTCAAAGGTTGAAAATAGTTATTTCTGGATGGTGGGATTTTAAATGATTTTTAAACTTTATTTTTATAATTTACTACAGTACTAGAATTTTTAAAAATAAGCATGGTTCATTACAAAAACAGTACTGAATATTTCCTTAAACAAACAACCCATCCACTAACACCTGTTTTAATGGTTCTGCATTAGTGTGCCAGTTGTCAACCAGGACAATTTTGTCCCAAAGTAGACATCTGGCAAAATCTGGAGACGATTTTGTTTGTTATAACTGGGGTAGTACTATTGGCATCTAATGAGTAGAGACCAGGGATACTGTTTAATACTCTAAAATGCATAGGGGAAACTCCCATGCACACGGATAATTATCTGGTCCAAAATGTCAACAGTGCCAAGGTTGAGAAATGCTGCATTAGAGAGATAAGAAATCCAAGCTTCTAAACATATAAGTCCCTGAACTCCATCTCCAACCTTATCTTCTTGCAATTTTGCCTAACATTTAACTTTTGATTTAGTCCTGAACTTCTCATTAGTCTCATGACATTAGAAAACTGGCTTGCTCTAGGTCACTTAGTAGGTAGCAGACCTGGAACTCAGTTCCAATTCTCCAGATCCCAATCCAGGGCTCTTCTCAGTGTACAACTATCAAGAAAAAGCCCTCCTGTGAAATGAACCTAAAGTTCTTCAGCTCTGTCTTCCTTTCTAATCAATGAACAGTTACAGGATGCTTCCTATAGGAGAGGCATATTGCTGGTGAGGAAGGTGTAATGTGAAAAATGAATAAAACACTATGCCAGCTCTTGAGGTATTACAGTCTAATAAAGGTAAATCACACATGGCACTTAGTCCCATTAAGTGGGACACACACACACACACACACACGTGTATGCACACAAATATATTTTGAAGACAGAGAAAAATGCAACATTTGGAGGAATGATTATGGGTGAGGTGTGTGTGTGGCTGTGGATCAGAAAAAGAGGAAGAAAGTCTTCTGATTAAGATGATGATGCTGAGGTGTAAAGATGCGGGATGTCTGCACTAGAAAGTGCTCCACCAACACAAACAGTCAATGATAAATTATGTAAAGTGTATGTAAGTGTGGCAAAGCAATCAGACACCTGTCACTTCCATCTTCTGAAAACCAAAAGCAATCAGGGAGATGGGGAGGACAAAGAATAAAGTCATCCCTTTCCCTTCCCAATCACAAGCATACAGCTTTAATTAAAGGGGGATCTTCAGAAAAATAATCTCCAATGGCCACTAGTTCTGCCTTACATTTTAAAAATCAACTGTCTTGACTGGAAAGCACAATTTCAACACTGTCAATTTCTTATATTTTATGTGCTCTGCAATTGATATACCCATACCCTTTGTCATCAGGACAACAATTAACTAATTATATCAACACATAGCAGTACAGAAATGGATTACATATCTATCAAGATTTATGATTATGAAAATTCAAGTAACTACTATGCTGTAAAATATTGTACAATTTAGATACTCAACTTTTAAATCCTTGAGGTTGTTATTCGTCAATACTTGCTTATAATTATGTTTAATAGTAATGATCTTAACTTCATACATGAAGTAAATTAGGTACTCTGATCATTAATGAAAGATGTTAATTGCCTTAATGATTACTCACATTTTAAAAACATTGATGCTGTCATTTTCTATGACTGTGATAATTTGTTAAGTGTTTGAAAGGATTAAGTTAAAAGAACATCAGTTCTGTGACTAGGAGATAAATGAATATCAATCAAATGTCTAGGGGAGGGTATGTGAATGCTGAAAATAAGCTTCCGAGACGGTTCTGTAAGGTCCTCTGTCTCAGTTGAGAATCACATGAAAATACCAGAGAAAGAAGGCTTCACCAAATTTAAAACTGAGACTCTTAAGTTTATAATCAAGCAAAAAAAATCATTTTACCTTTTAATGATGACAAATAGAGTTGATATTTCTCTCCACCACATTTTATTCTCTGACAAAGTTCAGGCAGCAGTTTTTTCCACCACAGAGTCTATCTTAGGAAAAAAAGAATAAATTTTATTTTGATGCATTTTATTCTCAGATTTCAAATGAGAATAAGAAGATTGTGAGGAAAGCACAGAGCAAAAATATACCATTTTGGTTAAGGCAACTAATTTTGTTATAACACAAGTTATATCAGCAGCCAGTCTTCTGCCTTAACTATAACATAAAAATCAGGTTTGTAACTTGAAAACCCAATAATACATATATTGTACATATGTACCTGGCTATTTTCAAGAAGTAACAGACATATCCCATTACCATCTCTTATGTGGCAAGAGGGAAGGAATGAAGAAAAAAAAGAACTAAGGTCCAAAATTCTTCTAATTTCTCAACTAAAAACCATATGGCAGAGAAAATATTTTCCCATCATACACTGTTTCCCAAATCTTCAGGTAATCAACTACTTCATCTCCAAACAAGAGATTTTTTAATGATGGTAATATACCATCTCCATATATTTTAGCAGCATTTCATAATACTCAAAACACATAACATAGTAAATATATATGCTCACTGGACCCACACTGCCCTATGAAGTTGGACTAGCATAAATTATAACCATTTTGCAGGAAAGGAAATGAGGTTATCAAATCTGATTATCACTGATCAAGCCTAAAAACATAATCTGAAAAGCATACCCGGTTCTCTTCTTTAAGTTCATGGTTAGCATATGGAATGACTGCCTCTGGGCATCTCTCTAACAATATGTCTATGCACTGTTCATACTCTTTCAAGCGTGTACGACACAGAACATGGACACTGAGGCCAGCAATAGTGTCTTCTGAAAGCGGCTCCAAGAATGGAATAATGGAAGCTATGTCAAATGAAGGACCACATATAAGAGACTATGAACAGAAAAGTGAAATGTTATGAAATGAGGCACTCCAAAAACTAAAACACAACATACAGAATTCAATTTCTTAAGAAAGACTACACTTCACTTCCCAAAAATAAAATAGAAAGAATGCAATATCAGAGCACATGCATGTGCTCCTTATTTAATAAATCTAAGTAGAATAAGTATAATATCATCTTAAAACTACCTCTAGTTTGAAGATCTATTTAATAGAAAGCAAATAGTTTTAAATAACATGATTTTGTTTGCTTTGTGTGGACTGCAAATTAAAACCAATGGGAATTCTTTAGGACTCTATCCTAAGGAAATAATCAACATTGTGGGGAAAGATTCACATTCAGTGATGTTTACCACAAGAGTATTCACAATACTGAAAATTTAGAAGTAATCTACATGTTAATAAAGGATGAGTAAATACATTATGGCACACTCACATAATGGAACATTACACAGCCATCAAAACTATTTTCAAAGGCTAGTTAATGAAAAAATGCTTATGACAAAATAAGTAAAAATTCAATACAAAATTATATTCTGAACATGACCAGTTTTATAAAATCTACATAGGTAAATGCACATACAAAAATCCTGTTGGAAGAGCATGGCAATTTGAAACAGCATACTAGATGGGACAACAAAGCCTATTCTTTGTTTTCTTTACACCCGTCCCTGTATTTTCCAAATTTTCTATAATAAGCATGTGCTACATATATATCCAAAAATAAAATTTAACATTTAAGAACACTGAAGTGATTGTTTAGAACTAATCATTTGTATCGATACCACTTTGTCACAAGATGAATGATAGGGAGCAGTATTATCTCAGCATTTACAACTTTACCAATATTTACTTTAAGCAATTAAACTATATATACTACTTTTGATTCTACCACCAAAATAATCTCCACTTTCCCTTTCTCCAGGATAAAGATGAGATGGTCATGTCCTAATTTTCTTGTCCCTGCATCCTTTCTGTTACAGCATCTTCTGAGACTCACAGGAGAATATGGAATGTAATCTATCCAATCACAGTCAGTGTGATTATTTTATTCCAAATATCTACCAAGGAATGACCAGGAGAATAAGGTTGGTCCCTTTTCTTCCTGCAAATTTAATAAATTATTCATGTGAATGATTTCCTGACAATCAGATGGCAGAAATGAAATCAGGTGATAATCTCTCACTCAAAGGGTCTTCCAACATGGAAGAAAAGAGATTGTCTCTATATTTAACTCTTCACTAATCCAGATAATGGGGGAGGGGGCAGGGGCAGTAGGAAGGAGCAAGGGATGTGTACCAAATCATGACTAAAATGAAACTAGTCATAACTTCTACTACCCATGAACTTTTACTTAGTTTTATTCATGTAATCAAGAAGTTTGAAAATAAGGTCAGGTGCAGTGGATTACACCTGTAATCCCAGAACTTTGGGAAGCCGAGGTGAGACGATTGCTTGAACCCAGGAGTTCAAGGTTACAGTGAGCCATGATTGCCATAGCACTCCCGTCTGGGCAATAGAGTGAGACTCTGTCTCTTAAAAAAAAAAAATTATAAAAGTTTAGGCAGACTACGTTTCTCCTTTAATAGCAAAGATTCCCAGAAAGAATGTACCCTTTTAAAATATTTTAAAACAAATTTTAAAAGATCACTGAATTATACTTTTTCAAGAAAATAGAAATATGCTTTAAAGCTTTATGAGGGAAAATATAATAGCATTTATTCCAATTACAATTTTAAATATGTAATTAGTATATATGTTCTAGGAAGGCTCCACCTGTCTTATCCAATGCTGCCCATAACATCTACAGAACATGCTCAAGCAATATTTGTGAAATGAACAAAATCTGAGGCTAGGCCCTCAGAAGCCTTTGTATCACAATGGTACTAGAGACAAGAGACAAGAAGAATCTTCTTTGGTTATTTTTTTAAGAAGCGCATAAAAAATGCCATCTCTGGCAACACCACAGCCCCACCTGAAGGCTGAGTATAAGCAATATGGCCTCTTCGGCTTCCATCCTCTAAGCCCCCTTCCCAATTTGACATTAAGTAACAACCACACTTGTACCAGTTCCCATAGTGTAAATGAGGCATTGCAAATTCAAAAGCCTAAGGAGGCCAATTAAATGATGAGATGCACGAGGGCAGCTGTGATTAAGGAAAACAGACACCCAGCATTTGGGTCAGGATGACACAAAGATGATAACTGTGCGGGAGGACAGTGTGAGCACTGCCCAAGGAGGGGCTGCAGGTCAGCCCCAACCCTCAGGTCAGAGCAATGAGGGCCTCGGGTTAACAGTTCTGCTGAATTTTTCAAGAGTGACTTGAACTCAAGTACTCAGAATTCTTAATAGGAAATCTTAATTTTTATATGTTAGCAACTACACTGGGAAGACCAAAGAAAACAGATTTGGGAATTACATTTGGTCTTTGGGCCAAGGAAGTACGTTAAATAAAATCATACGCTCATGTAGCCCAGCCTGATCCACCAAGTCAAATGAGGACTTCATTTCTCACTGCCAGTCAAAGCACTGTTGCAGTCAGAATTATTAAAGGGTGATCCACATTTTCTAATCATCCCATTCATTTTTGAAAAATCCTTTTCAGGAACTAGATAAATGGACGACTTTGACCTGTTTCTTATAAGAGACATAGCAGTGCCTGGCTTGGGTTAAAGGCCTAAAATGTGTAAGTCAACGCTAACAAAAACAAACCACAGCAATAAAAACACTACTAAACATCTGCCACACTTTCATTTCACAAAGTGTTTTCAAGTACATCCTGAAAATGAGGAAAGCAGCCAGGAGACTTGGTGAAGTTCATCCATCCACCTGCAACGAAATCGCCGCTCCGCATAGGTGTCCAATCCATCATCAGTTTCAGGAAGAGGCAGGAATTCCCTCCAAGTCTCCTGAGTAATCCTAACTATAAATTTTGTCCCCCAAAATTCTACATTCCAGATTAACAGGACACCTGGGGTCTCACCAAATTTAAATCTTACACTATATTGTAATATGCATTTTCACAAGAAAAATGGGTATTTTTACTTACCTGTAGTTTTGAAAGATCTTCTGTGTAATTTTTATCAGCTAATGAATCAGAGGATATTAAGACGTGAACCCATGGATAAATTAAGCCATAATGACTACAGGCATTTATCTAAAACATAAAAGAATTTCTCATAAACAAAATATAACAACAACAAAAGCTTGCTTATCCATTCCACAAAGAGCAAGCAATCATTCATTCTCTGCCATGTCATAGAATTAGGTACACACTTCCCTGGGAATGGAAAGGAAAGTTTTTTTTTAGAATGTGTTCCCCTGGAAAATACTTTGGTCTTGCTTGCTTCTACACTAAACATTAAAATTTAAATACTCCAAAGAGGCACTTTCCAGCAAAAAGAGCAATACTGCATTTAAGCCAGTTATACCTAAAAAGAATATTGGAAATAATTTTTATTAATACTACTTTCTTTAGAAGGCAAAATCTTCCATAAATTCTCAGGACAACTCCCAAGAAGCCCCTCTCATTCAAAAAGCTGGTAACTTTTCCACTTAATCCTTATTAGTCATGGCTAACAAGCTGGGAGAGAAATGGGCTGGGAGCAAGAAGGATAGAAAGAAGGGTACAAAGAGTTGTTACTGGCTGCCTCGTGCCACAGAACAGCTGCCGTATGTGCAACT
Organism: Aotus nancymaae; assembly: GCF_030222135.1. NCBI lineage: Eukaryota > Metazoa > Chordata > Mammalia > Primates > Aotidae > Aotus > Aotus nancymaae. The sequence continues at coordinate 42,672,369 of NW_026988431.1, read as the reverse complement.
GACAGGAAATGGAGGCCCACTAAGGAAGTCTCCCTCCCACAGCCTTCTGCAGTTCCTCTCCTACCAAGGAGGTCTGCAGATGTCTTCTCTCTTATGTTCTACTTAATTATCCTCTGCTGAGGAAGGACACAGATGTGGTGATGTTCTGGAAGAAATCCCTTCCTCCATGCTTTAGCAACTGAGCTACCACTGCAAGTAATTGAGGGACATTAATAAGTAGATAAGTAGGGGACATTACTTTTTTTTTTTTTTTTTGAGACAGGGTCTCATTCTGTCGCCCAGGCTGGAGTGCAGTGCGCAATTTTGGCTCACTGAAATCTCCAACTCCTGGGTTCAAGCAATTCTCATGCCTCAACTTCTGAGCAGCTGGGACTATATAGACGCATGCCACCATACCCAGCTAATTTTTTATATTTTTAGGTTTCACCATGTTGGCCAGGCTGGTCTCAAACTCTTGACCTCAGGTAATCCACCTGCCTCGCCTCCCAAAGTGCTGGGATTACAGGCATGAGCCACAGCACCTGGCTGACATTCTTTAGAGTGCAAAATTATTTAAAATGTAGGCCACTTCAGTCATAGACAATTTTACGTGTATTTTTAACTCCTGTGTAAATAAGATACCTGGTAATAGAAAACTAGGTTAGATTTTTATAATAAGTTATTAAAAATAAGAAGGTACGTTTTTGTGATGGGCAATGTATGCGTTAAATTTAATGTATTATTCCATTATCTTACCAGATCCTCTGAGGTTCTTAACGGTGTGGTGTCGGGAGGCTGCCTCTTAGACAATCTCCAGATGTACTGTGATGTGAGCTTGAAAAAGAGTTCCTGAAGTAACACATCTGGGAGACATGCCACTATCTGAGCTTCCCAAAAGTCTACCAAGAGCTGAGGAATTGTATCTTCATCCTTAGCACAAAGCACCTTGAAAACAGTAAAAGAAGCCTATATGTTACAAATATAGCACTGATAAAGCAACAGCTGGGCTGAATAAATATCATATTATCACGTGGGTCATGTAATTAATAATTTACCATTAGCATTAGTGCCATGGCAAAAGCAAATTTAGACATTTTAAAAGGAAACAGATTCTAGATTGTACAAATAAACTTTCTCCAGATATAGTCTTTTAATTTGTACTTTTATCTTATGAACTGATTATGTATTTCTGTTTTTTCAATAAACAAACAAATGAAAAACTCACTTCTCTTATTCTGTCCCTCTCCACCACCAATATTATGAGGCAATCCAGAAAAATCACATTTTCAAAGTGGCAAACCTTAAAAAAGGAATCTGCTTCTTCAATTCCAATTTTGTTGTTCTTCTGCAAGCCCAGAACTGAAGCCACAAGCAATCCAGGCTGAGTCTCCTTTAGGTAAAGTGCAAGCTCGGTTGGAACAATCTGTCCCTTTTTCTGTTGAATCAACAGCCGAGGTTCCAGAATGAAGCCACATACCAACTTCAACTTCAGATAAAAAAGAAATTTGGAAACAAAAGGTACATTATATTTAGACTGTCCCTCTTAGAAATACTAAACATGCTAGTGCATTCACAATGCATGGTTAAGCTATTAATAATTTAATCACAATTTTTTCTTTAGCCTTTGACTAAAGGCTAGTTCTTATGCAAAGACACCACTGACTGTCTTATAGAAGGTACTGGTCAGGTGCAGTAGCTCATGCCTGTAATCCCAACACTTTGGGATGCCAAACCAGGTGGATCACCTGAGGTCGGGAGCTCGAGACCAGCCTGACCAACATGAAGAAACTCCGTCTCTACTAAAAATACAAAATTAGCTAGGTGTGGTGGCACATGCCTGTAATCCCAGCTACTGGGGAGGCTGAGGCAGGAGAATTGCTTGAACCCAGAAGGCAGAGGTTGTGAGGAGCTGAGATCATACCATTGTACTCCAGCCTGGGCAACAAGAGCAAAACTCCATCTCAAAAAAAAAAGGGGGCAAAAGTTACTAATATTTAACTAAGACTCAAGATGTCCTATTTTTTGTAGAGAGCTTTATATTTAGGTCTAGTTGATTTGAAAATAGAGTCAATCCTCTGTATCCGTGGGTTCCACATCCATGGAGTCAACCAACCACAGATCAAAAATATTCAGGATGGCTGGGCACAGTAGCTCATGGCTGTAATCTCAGCATTTTGGGAGGCTGAGGCAGGCAGATCACTTGAGGTCAGGAGTTCAAGACCAGCTTGGCCAATATGGTGAAACTCTGTCTCTATGAAAAATACAAAAATTAGCCAGGCATGTTGGTGCGTGCCTCTAATCACAGCTACTTGGGAGGCTGAGGCAGGAGAATCGCTTGAACCCAGGAAGCGGAGGTTGCAGTGAGCCGAGATCATGTCATTGCGCTCCAGCCTGAGCCATAGAATGAGGCTCTATCTCAAAAAAATAAAAAAAACTGCTTCTGTTCTGAACATGTATAGATTTTTTTTTCACTATTCCCTAAACAATGCAGTATTAACAACTATGTTCACAGCAGTTGACATTATATTAGGTATTATAAGTAAGGTAGATGATCTGAAGTATACTGGAGAAGGTAAATAGGTAATATGCAAATACTATGCCACTTCATATAAGGAACTTGAGCTTCTGCGGATTTTGGTATCTGTAGAGAGTTCTGAAACCAATCTCCCACAGATTCTGAGCGATGATTAATATATCTTAAGTTATTTTCAAAATTATGAAGAGCAAATTCATTTTTCTAGAATTCCACCCTTCGAAACAGAAGACATCCCAATGTTGATTTGCTCTCATCATAACAAAGCCTGTCCATGTCATTTGTTCGGCAATAAAACACTTATGTTCTTCCTTTTTTAGCAACCCAGGTCATACTGTGGGCTTTGGCACAATCTGGCAACAAAACAGTGCAGGAGCACAGGTTCTGAAGTCAGGCTGCCTGGTTCAATTCTGGCTGTACCACTCACCAGCTGTGTGATCCTGATGAGTTCCTTAACCTCTCTGTGTCTCATCTGTATAACAGCTTCTACCTTGTAGCATCATTGTTAAGAATTAAATAATATATGCAAGGAGTTTAGCATAGCCCTGGTAAATAATAAGTGTTCAATTACACTACCTCTTATTTTCTTCCCTTAAATGATGAACACCTTTGGTAGTGTCCCTAAATGACCTCTTTTCCAAGGGAAAGCCTGTCTTTCTTGGTACAGCATTCAAATGTCCAATGCTACATAAAATCATCTGTGATCTTACCAAGTGGGGGCTATTCCTGCAACTACTAGACTCCTAAAGCTCATGGCTAATATCCCCTTTTCTGTATTTAAATATATATTACTTGGTTCTTTTTCAGTACACACACCATATCCCTCATGCCCATCATCCCTTTGGAGCAGAGCCTGTTCTTCAGTATCAAGCTCAGTGCTCTGAACACACCTGACACTAAGCTGAAGTGCTTGGATATCCACTGCTGCCATTTATCAATCTTATTTCTTTTTATTTTGCCAGATCCAAAGTCCCACTTGGATCACTTTGTTTCTAATACCGTCTATTTTCCATTACATCTAAGAACATATGAACTAGAAAGAAGCCAGAAGACAGCTAAACACGTCAGGATTACCAGGGTCCTATTTCAGCCTTCTGTTAACACTGGGCAGGGCACCATACCTCTGAATGGCTTTTCATTTCATTTCTGTGCATGTCAAGATCTCCCATTTTCAGAGCCACTGCTGCCTTGGTCAATGTCAATAAGATTGATGAAAACCCAGAAGTATCCAGCTTCCTTAGATAGCTCATGGCAGTTAAAGGATTAATATTCTTCATAGAAGGACTACAGAGAATATGGGGCACTTGCTTTGGCTCAGCCACATAAAACATCTGAACCACTTTTGCTGCTAATTCCTTTGGTGAGCATGAAGAAATAAAAGGAATAAAAGGTCAGTCAGACAGAAGAAAGCCACAAAATCAACAAAACATATATGTGCAAAAAGCCAAGATACAAACATTCCAAGTAAGATAAAGTTATAGGATTATGTTTTAATTTTAAAAAGACAAAACTGATACTGATACATGAGAGGCCTGAGATAACCTGAAGTGATCTCTTTGCCGATTATAATGAAGAAAAAGCAATGAAAATATGACCAGCATTTCTAATTTTAACACTTCAGAAGAAAATAAATATCTGATTAATTTACAACAAAAATCCATCACAGAAACTACTTAGTTCAAAATATACCCAATTAAGTAATTTATATGAGAAAACTTCATTTCTCTCAAAACCTTACAACATTTGACACCACAATTTCCAATTTGGCATATTTGCATCCAACTATGTTTAAAATACATGAGGGGTTAAAAATAATCTTTTCTTTTCTCTCTAAGACAGGGTTTTTCTGTATTGCCCAGGATGGAATGCAGTGGTCTAACTGTGGCTCCCTGCAGCCTCAAACTCCTGGGCTCCAACAATCCTCCTGCCTCAGCCTCCTGAGTAGTGGAACTACAGGTGCATGCCATTAAGCCCAACTAATTTTTTAATTCTCTGTAGAGATAGTGTCTTGCTATATTGCCTAGGCTGGTTTCAAATTTCTGGTCTCAAGTGATCTTCCCACTTCAACCTCCCAAAGTGTTGGAATTACAGATATTAGCTACTCTGCCCAGTCCTAAAAACAATCCTTAATAATATCTTAAGGTCACTGGGATAAGGCCAGAGTTTTGTAAGTGAAGTTTTGGACACTTGGAGTAAGGGACAACTAGGGTTTCGGGAAGCACTACAGCTGAGAAGATGGAAGGCAAGGCCCGCATTCTGTGTACCTCTTCTGAGGACGTGCTGCTGTCACTGGGCAGGTGTTGAGACTACAACAGACCATATGTCCCTGTCTGTATAATGAGAAAGCATGAGAAGATTACCCGTAAGTTCTTTTCCAAGCTATACTACCATCTTCATTAATGTAGAAAAGGGTGCATTTCTTTTTTAGAAAAAGAATAATATCAAAGAAGAAAAATATTTGGAACCTGATTTATAAACAGTACTATATAAAATAAATCGCTAAAATGAAAAGTTAAAAATATTAGATATAAAATAGAAAACCATAATCACTTCACTTAATTCTTCATCCAGGTTTTCATAAAGTGAATGATTAATATAAAAGATTAATCCCTTCTCATATTTCTGTAATCCATCTTCTACTGTCCAGTCCATGCGGCCCAGAACTTCAGCCATAGACAAACCAGACATCTTATAGTATGGCAAGGTGAGATGAGAATGCTGGGAGTCAAGCCTAAAGGGAAGGAAATTTTTTAAATCTCAAATTTTGTCATTTTTTTTTTTAAAGACAGGGTCTCATTATGTTGCCCAGACTGATCTCAAACTCCTGACCTCAAGTGACCATCCTACCTCAGCCTCCCAAAGTGCTGGGATTCCAGGTGAGAGCCACCACGCATAGTCAAATTTGTAATTTTTAAACCTGGATATCTAACACATTCTATAATAGAATATATCATGCTTTCCAGAAGACAGAAATTCCAAAATGCTTTTCTACTGCCATTAGTAACTGAAACAAACTCCTAAGTTTTATTTTACAAAGTTCTAATTCATGCAGTTTCTTTTTGCCTGCTTACGATAGAAATGAAAACAACAATTTCTAGTGTTCATGATCAGACTCTAAAATAAAGGTGTTTCTAGGAGGAAAAGTCTGTTTTATTAATTTTTAATCATTCATGTGGATCAAGTAAGTCTGAAAACAATCATATGCAAAAAAATTTGTAAACGTTACTCTCAAAAATAAAAACACTATTCATACTAGTGTCCCTTTCTGACATCATAAAAGCACTGACTACTAAGATTAAAATCACAGACTGTCTAACTGGCACCTCTCCCTTAAGCTAACAGACAATAGACTAGTCATACAGCTATATCAGGGATTTTCAAAGCCTGAGAAAAATGTCAAAGTCCTAAGTTAAGTGGTGGGAAAATCACAAACTTGAGACTTACTGCTCATCTTCTAAACCATGACTCCCTGGAAGCAGGAAATGGGTCACATTCATTTTTGTATGGAAGCCTAGCACAGTACCTAACAGCATATGTGCTCAATACATGCTTGTGGAAGAAGTGAATAAATGAACTACCTCACCTCAGGCATTCCTCCATTTATCAGAGATGGAAAAGCAAACAAGTGCACCCAAAGTTCAAGATGGCTTCTGTAACAAGGTTGCAAGAGGTGTCACCCACCTGCTGTAACAGTCCCCAAGGTGCCCACAGCTTTCCTTAAATGCTTCCAAAAGCTCTGCTTTCTCTCCAGGTTCCAGTTGACTGGCATCCATCAGGGCAGCTCGCACTAACAGATGAGCCTCACTGAGAAGGTGAATGCAGCTCTGGGTTTTGGCAGTTTTATAGGTATTGCTATAGTCTATCTAAAACAAAAAAGACAAACACTAATGTTGCTGAAGAGAGACTCCCAAAAGTTCCTCAGTTCTTAATAACATTTATATATTTTGCTAGTAAAGTTAACATTTGGACATACTCAACCTTAAAAGTAAACAAAGTAGTTATTTAACATTCTGACAAGGGCTTAGCCGAAGGGCTTTTTCTCCCACCATCTAAAAGCCAGTTGAATACATACAGGATTATAAATACTACCCTGTTAAACAGCTCTAATCATTAGAGAGGTCCAAATAATATTGTAATACTAATAATACTGTTAACTTAGCAACAACTTGATCTCAATAAGACTAGTGAACATATTAATATTTAAAATAGTTTAAAAAGTTGTGATTTAATTCTTTCTCAAATTTAGCCTGAATATTCTTCCCTTATTTTAGTTTCAGTTGGTAAGTTTAGGTTCTACTACATCTATTTCCACAACTCACAGAGGGCTCGTAAAAATTATCTTGAGCTAGTCTGACTCAATCAATATATTCAGACTCTAGTAGTCAAATCATCTAAATGAAGACTTTCAGTTCAGCAACACTGAAAAGACAGGGCACAGCTGATATAATAATTGGCATTAAATTACTGGCAGGGACAAATCAGGCAACACCTTGACCTGATGATCAAAATTAATATGACCAAAGAGGGGCAGATGAACAGCATGTGCCTCCAGATGTGATGCCCTTAACACAAAAATCACCAATGCAATATTCTGGCTGAAAATGCATAATCCTGAATCTAACCATTAAAAAAAAAATCAAACCCTAAATAAGGAATACTCTCAAAATAAAAGGAGAGGAGAAAATTATATAGTTTTCAAAAATGCCCATGTCATAAAATATAATGAAAGGCTACAGAAATATTCTAGCTTCAAGGAGGCTAAAGAGACATCCTAGTTAAACACACTACCTGATCCTAGACTAGGTTTTGAACTGGAGGAGGGGAAATGCTATTAAACCAGTGGGTCAGTTGACAGAATTAGACTATGAATCATAAATCAGATAAAGCACTGTGTCGATATTAAACTAATTGAGGCCTACTACTGTACTGTAGTAGTGCAAGTGAGTATCCCGATTCTTAGAAAATATATACTGAAGTACTTAGGGGCAAAAGACTGTGACATATGCAGTTTACCTCCCGAAGAATCAGAAAACAGTGTACATATGTGTACAGAAAGCACAGAGTGCATAAAAGAGAAAGAGACAGAAGCAAATAGGGTAAAATGTTGATTGTGGGGAAATCTGTGTGGGGAATGGGAATATACAGAATATTCTTCTTTTTTAAAAAACAGTCAAAAGAGTAAGGATCTTGCTGTGTCACCCAAGCTGGAGTCCAGTGGTACAATCACAGCTCACTGTAGCCTTAAACTCCTGGGCTCAAGTGATCTTCCCATCTTAGCTTCCCAAGTAGTGAGGACTATAGGTATGTGCCACCACAACTGGCTAATTTTTTTATTTTTTGTACAGATGGGATCTCACTATGTTACCAAGGCTAGTCTCAAACTCCTGGCCTTAAGCAATCCACCTGCCTCAGCCTCCTAAAGTGCTAGGAAGAATATACTTATTCTTGTAACTTTTCTGTAAGTTTGAAATTGTTTCAAAATAAAGGGTTAAAATAATTGCCAGGGATGAGTAGGAAGCTATCACTGCTTAGATCAGGAATGAGGATGCTCACTCTGGGTCCCTCCCCACAGAACAATGCTGAAGTAGCTGTAGTGCCCTGGGACAATCTGCTGGTATTTCTAAGTAAGAAGAGTGGGACAGGGATAGATGATCCTAGATTTTTTTTTTTTTGTTCCATTTCTTAGTTGTCTTTGCTAGGATTCAAAATTAAGGTCAAAGACTATGTTTAGATTGGCCAATCGATCCTCTTAGGAGAGTGAGTATGAATAAGGGAGTCTTACTGGTTCCTTGGATGTCAGAAGCTGTAAAAATGGAGAGGCAGAGAAAGATACACACTCCACTGTCACACAAAGCCAGGAAGCTGAATGGCTGTGGCATCCTGAATGTATGATAATTGTAATCATTTTCTGATCATAATTTCACTCTAAATATCTACAAATAAGAATCAGAAGTTTGAAGAGTACCATCTCTTTGTATAGTTGCACTGGTGAGATCGTATTCACAATATACAAATTCCACCCAGCCTCAGCTACAGGAGGTATTTTGATCTTAACACTGGCATCTTTTCTAGAACTAAAAGCAAAACAAAGGACAAGAATTTTAAAATGACATGATTAATAAATGGTAGTTGTAAATGGTAAATATTGGATATAAAATAACTGAAATCATTTTCATTTACTATTTTCTTCAGTGATTAACTGTACACTTCATTTTTATGGAAATTAGTTCACAATACTACATAGGCTTACTGCATTTAATATTCTGTAGTTATCATATAACGATAAACCAATTCCTTCCAATTCACTCCACAAGTATTCTAAAATGAGCAAGAAGTTCAAAGAACAGGCAAGTCCTATCAAAAAGAAAAGATCCTTGGCTGCGAAAATGCCTATGCCCAGGTCTTTTCTGCACTTGGCCTTCATGTATCTAGCATGCCCTAAGCCATAAATCTAAGCAGAAGCAACATCATGGCTGCTGAGAATATGCTGAAGACACATAAAACTGTGAAGTCTGCTTAAAGCAATATCGTATCTCTTACTTTCACTATGTGATGCATTTTCTTTAGTGTATATTCTTTTAAAATTGTTTATCAAATGAATTTTCAAATGAATTAGAAATTTTAAAAGATCATTTAAAAATTATACTATTAGAATGTCAAATGTGCAAGACTACAAACTACTTTTCCTCTCGCCAGAAAGATTTCAGGATCACTCAGCCCCAGACCACACTGTGTACACTCAAAGTGATCAGTTACCAAAGTCAACCTCTGATTCCTGTTCATGCAACAAAGCACAGCCACTAACAATTTAAAAAAGTAAAAATTTATGTTAAAAATAACCTATGTTGGGCCGGGCACAGTGGCTCACACCTGTAATCCCAGCACTTTGGGAGGCCGAGGTGGGCGGATCACAAGGTCAGGAGTTCAAGACCAGACTGGCCAACGTGGTGAAATCCCATCTCTACTAAAAAATACAAAAATTAGCTGGGTATGGTGGCTTATGCCTGTAATCCCAGCTACTTGGGAGGCTGAGGTAGGAGAATTGCTTGAACTGGAACCCGGGAGGTGAAGGTTGCAGTGAGCCTAGATCGTGCCACTGCACTCCAGCCTGGGCTACAGAGCAAGATTCCATCTCAAAAAAAAACCTATGTTGGATTTGAAATACACTATATGCTTCTCTCCCTGAAGAGATTTCTTTCTTGATTAAATTTTCCTTAGAGAAATGGATTGCATTCTCTACCACTAAGAAAACATCAAATAGAAGCATAATTAGTCTGGACTTAAACATTCTATTCTAAACAATGGGAAAGCGGAAAACCTAACAGATAACAAGAGATGAATGTTATCAAAATTCAACTTTATTTTCAGATAGATCAGCACATATCTATAGATCATAAATGTGCTTTAAGGTAAGACATACATTATTAATTTCTTTTGTAGTATCAGAAAATAATTTTTGGATAAAAATGTAACTACTGAAAGGGTCAAAGAAGAAAGACAGCAAAAAGTCCCATAGTTTGAATTAGTATTATAGGCTCGGTCAATCCCATTTATTATACAGAAGAGTATGTCCTTTCACTAATCTAAAACATCATTGATTTTTACTGAAACTATTTTATAATCCATTTTCTCCTAAAAGTTTCCAGGTCAGTTATAAAGTACATTACAAAGGTTGTTAGAACCTTTTTTTCTTTTCTTTCTCTTGAAAAAGACTACCACATAAAAGCCATTTGAAAAAACAAACAAACAAACAAAAAGCCATTTGATCATTACAAGTTATGATTTAAGAAAAGGTAAACACAAAATATACCAGTTACAATTCATTCCAGAAACTGGCAGGAATGCCTGGGGCAAGGGGTTGCTTACAGAAGCCTCTTGGGTGACCCTCTTCTCTCTGGAATCGTCTCAGGGTCTGCTTTAGTCAAAAGTATGATGTGGTTTTTAAAGTGACAGATGGCTTTCAAGCCTATGAAAAGCTGTATTCTTAAAGCACAGACATCCATACTAACAGGTGGGCAAGCCTAGTAAAGGAAAATCACAAATTTAAGCAAGGAATAAAGGTACATGCAATTTAATCTTCAAAAACCAGTTTATTGATAAAATCTCTTTTGCTCCCACCATCCCCTGACCACCGCCCCCACCCAAAAAAAATAACAACAACAAAAACAACCAAGCCAAATTCCTATTCTTAATAGAGGAGGTTATCCAAACCTATGTAACCAATATGTATTCTATAGAGCTACTCAGCCAATAAACTCAGTTATTTATTGATTGAATAAATGCAGAAAGAGGGTCCCACAGCTGCAGGAACTTCTATGTGTGCCCTACAGAGTGGCTCCACAGATACCTCCAGGAGAGGAAGCTGGTACCCGGCCACCTAGGGAAACCCCCATTAGTAGCAGGATGGTTAGGGGTATGCCCAAATGGGTTTTAGGCAAAAGCAGACACTATGAAAGGATATTCTACTGCTTATAGAGTAAATAAAATGGTTTCTTTGTGGATGCGTGTGTGAAAGAAATGCTTGTATGTTCCAATGGCCCCTGACTATTAGCCTCTTAGGTATGAACAGTACCTGGAATGGCTGACAGGCTGGGGCATGCAGAAAAACTAGAGGAGCCAGCCTTCTGCTCTTGTAAAGGACCATTAATTCAAGCAGAATGGATAAGAAAACTAATGGAAGAGCTCTATTCTGGGAGCTGCTGCCAGGACCCTGCCTTCTTGTCCATGCATGCTGTTTTGATTCTGAGGTCACACTCATTGTTACCTCCATGTAAAAATAGTTAAGGTGGCTTGGCTAGTGCTGAGGAGCCAGAATCTCAGAGGAAAAGCAGACAGACCACATGCACTTTCAACCAGACTCTCAGATTGTGAAACTTTTTTCAGACATCACAGCTCTAAAGCTTGAGTCAGCAAGTGGGCTAAATGTGCACTTGTTTAACTGGCATCTAGGGCTTCAGAACTGGTGGAGTCACAAGAAAGGAGGAACCGTGAGGTGTGATTATCCCTCCCCCTCCTACCTCCACTGGCCTCAAGGGGGGCATACCCCCACCAGATGCCCACCTCTCCTTATCCCTCCCCTTCGTCTCTTCCTTGTTCCTTCCCTCTGCATTTATAAGACTCTGAAAATACATGGAATTTTTTTCTTTCCAAGTGCATATTGATCCTACTTCAATCTATTAGGTACTTGAAATTGCACCATCACCCCTATATAAGCCTATGTCTTTCTGAGGTTTGAAAAGGCAAGGAAAAGAAAGAAGAGGACAAAGAAGGAAGTTTTGTATTTTTAATCTGTTATCTTTCTATTTTTACAAAGGAAATAACCCTGATTTTAAAATAATCTCTGGAAAGGCCATGTGTATATCTTATACAAACAAAGGCACAGGAAATCTGTGGTTGTAGTTTCCCAAGAGGCTAAGAGCAGGCCATAAGCCTGGTCAACAACAGAAAACCACAGGCAGGCCATTAAAAAGGGTCACTAGGAACTCAGAGGCCATGCTTTCCATAAAACACTATCATATAACACAATCTGGGCAACAGTGACTGTGAAAGAGTACCTCAGACACATTAGGCACTAGGTCAGGACTGGTTTGTTAAGACAACCATCATTATTGAAGGCTTATTTTTTTTGGAAAAAGGTATTCCAGGATCCAGGCAGATATAAACCAACTTCTGAAATACAGAGCATCATGATTTAGGAGCTTCTTGCAGCATGTATACTCCTAACGAATATACAATTCAAATAGCTTATACTTCAGAAGTAAAATAACATAGATGAATATAAGGTAAATGATCAGTACATTTCTGAGAACAGAAATTTAAAGTCAGAAAACACAGAATCTCAACATAATAATGTCTGCATTTATTTTGTGGCCAAGAGTATTTTTTTTTTAAGGGACTAAGCACATTACTTCTTACTAAAAATAGATAGATAAATAAATATCTGGGCATGGTGGTGCACACCTTTAGTCCCAGCTACTTGAGGGGCTGAGGTGGGAAGATCATTGAGCCCAAGAGTTCAAGGCTACACTGAGCCATGACTGTGCCACTGCACTCCAGCCTGGGTGACAGAGCAAGACCCTGCCTCGAAAATATTAAAAGTTAAAATAAAAATAAATAAATAAAATTATAGCATACTATAGTCGTGAACTGCTCTCAGTTCACACTTTTTATATTCTTTACCAAACTTTAAAAACTATGCACTAAATCAATTCGGAGTGAAATGTTCGCAAAGCAATCTTAAAAACTATCAACTAAGCCACGAATTTCTATTTTATATCCAAAAGTTCTAATTCAATACATTAGACAACCTTAAGATCTTTTGTTCTTGCCTAGCTTAGGACTGAGGGCAAATCTACGAGCATTCATGTGCTCCTTTGTGATCTTAAGGTTTCACTGTCTTCATAAACCAGTTCTTACCTTCAGGGTGGTGTCCATGTACGGGTCCTCCTCACGAGCTGCTGCCGCACTGCACCGCACAGTGAAACACTGCAGGTTGTTACTGAGGAGGAAGACATAGGCTGCTGAGCAAAGTGAGGCCAAGAACCAACATGCCCACAGTAGAGAGGGCTTCATAGGCAAACAGGGCAATGGCAGGGGTGGCAGAAGACTCAAATATTTGTCAAACGTTGCCAAGGTTATCTGCTTCTCAATAAGAGGAATGCCTCACAATCCCTGTGGTGTGTTTTTAAAAATATATAACTAGTCCCCATAACACCCCTAGTGAATCACAATCTCTAAGGGCTGAATCTAGAAGTATATATTTCTACAAAACTCCCTATGTGACTCTGATGTGCATCCCTAGTTAGGAACCATGGATCTGGGTCAATATCTTCATTTTACAGACAAATGATGTCCCTAGTACCTGCCCAAGGTACAGATGAGTGTCTATCAAAACCAGGATTAAAATCCATTTCTTAACTGTTGTTCTTTCTCACCCACCTCATGATGAAATCCATCCTGGATTATACTGGACAACGCAGACTATGCAAACTCAAATCCAATGGTCAAATTGAAAATGACAGACCATCTGAAGGCATCTTCAGAATTACTAGTCCAGCAATTTGTTTTAAAGATTGGGGCATGAAAGGTTCATGACTGGTCCACCGCCTCTCTGGAGAGCAGAGCCAATTAGATCCCAGGTCTCCTGACCCCTCACACTCTTCTACCTCTTTCCACAACTCCAGGTTGCTTCTGCATACAAAAAGGACCTAGGGACTCCACAGTAAGTGCACAACAGATGCCTGGATGGCAGCCCACTGCCATCTCTATTTCTGAAAAGTTCTAGGAAATGATCTTCGGAGTCCTGATAATAACTGGGACAGTAGTACCACCACTTACAAATCTGGAGTCGAGTTAGCAACCTTGGGAAGTAAACTGAGAGACAGGGAAGCAAAAAATCACCTGCAGCGGGACCAGAAGAACAGCTGGAAATAGCTATGACCACAAAAACAAATGACCGTAGATTCTAGAGATAAAAAGGCAGGGTTCCCTGACTTACCTATAGGAATCCAGCCTGTTGGCTACTGTTGGAATTCTAGGCAGAAGTACATACAAGAGAAATAATAAAGTAAACTGAAATGTGCTGGCATGGTAAGATGTCCACGACATACTGCTATATAAAACAGCAAGTTGCTGAACAGTGGACAGAGTGTGATCAATTTCTGTAAAAAATAAGGCATTGTAAAAAAAAAAAAAAAGTCTTGATGTGGTTAACTCTAGAAGAATAGGATTTCATGGTGGGGAGCTTTCCTAACTTATACATTTCCATAAAGTTGGCATTTTACATGATTTTATTTTGTTCTTTGCTTCTTAAAAAAAAACCCTATTGCTTTCTTTAGGTGTATAAATACACTAATCTTCAAGAAACTTTCAAAGACCACCTTATAGGATAAGATATTTTTAAAACATTAATCTACTGGGTAAAATAAAAAAGATGGGCCAGGCACGGTGGCTCACACCTGTAATCCCAACACTTTGGGAGGCCAAGGCGGGTGGATCACCTGAGGTCAGGAGTTGGAGACCAGCTTGGCCACCATGGTGAAACTGTCTCTACTACAAATACAAAAACATTAGCCAGGTATGGTGGCAGGTGCCTGTAATCCCAGCTACTTGGGAGACAGAGGCAGGAAATCACTTGAACCCGGGAGGCAGAGGTTGCAGTGAGCCAAGACCACACCATTGCACTCTAGCCTGGGCAACAAGACCGAAACTCTGTCTTAAAAAAAAAAATGATGTAAAAATGAGTTCAACAATGTAAGAATGTAAGATTTAAAAAATAAGAGTGTAGATTCTTTTTTTTTTTTTTTTGAGACGGAGTTTCACTCTTGTTACCCAGGCTGGAGTGCAATGGCGCGATCTCGGCTCACCGCAACCTCCGTCTCCTGGGTTCAAGCAGTTCTCCTGCCTCAGCCTCCCAAGTAGCTGGGACTACAGGCGTGCGCCACCATGCCCAGCTAATTTTTGTATTTGTAGTAGAGACGGGGTTTCACCATGTTGACCAGGATGGTCTCGATCTCTTGACCTCATGATCCACCCGTCTCGGCCTCCCAAAGTGCTGGGATTACAGGCGTGAGTCACCGCACCCGGCCCAAGAGTGTAGATTCTTATTAAGAATCTGAATTTACATAAAGCAACTGCTATTCTAATGTCCAAGGGTTTCACAGTCAAGTTAATGATGTCAGTCTCCTTTAGTGCTGATAATAAGAAAAGCTCAAAAATTTCCTATCCGGAGGCAGTCAAAACCCATGAATTAAAAGTCCATTCAAACTCATAATATAATGCTTTCAGGACTCTATACTCCAAATTTGTTCATAACTTATATATGAGAGATGGGGCAATAGATTTAGTAGGTCTACTCACTAAATTCTCAGTGTACTTCACATATGTTCAATAAGATGGGAAAAAGATGGATAGTCTTTTATATCTATATGATGGGACAGAAATTAGTATTTTTATTTCTTCCTTCTCCCTCTCTTTTTCCTTGGTTTCTGAGATGGCATATTTTCGTAGACTCTTCTGCATCCTTAAAGATCTTTCTCTTTCTACTCTTGCTTACTGAACAAGACCTTCACCGGAGTTTAGTTCTTTAACTTTTCACTGTCTATACACTCCTGGGGTCAGGTTCACTACTTTAATAATTAACTCTTTTTTTTTTTGATGGTAATAAAACTTCTAAGTTTTCCTCTTTATCTTAATCTACAGTTCTATGTGTCCAAAAGCCTACTTAGCATTATCTCTTGATAATCTATAAGCATCTCAATCTCAAATGTCTAAACCAAACATTTCTTTTGCTCCACATTTCGCCAGCCTCCATTCTTTCATAAAAGCAGACTCAAAACCTTGGTGGAATTTTTCATGCCTCCTACATACCCATTATCCCATCAGACCAGTCTTTTAACTTTCCCGCTGACGCCTCTCCTATGCATCCTCCCTTCTCCTTTCATTACCACTACACTGCCTAAATACCACCCCGTAATATCCTTGCCTGAACTATTCCAATAGCTTATTTTTCTATGTTCAATCCATCTTCCACAACAGCCACCATTAATTTTCCTAAAGCAATGTTCTGATCACATCATTTTTTCTGGTCAAAACTTTAAAAAAGTCCTTAGTTTAATTTTCAAATTCTTGAGCTCTCTCTCAAGCACTATTTTCACCACCTCTCTACTTTTCAGCTTCTTTATATTTAAAGAGCATCACTACACAATACTTTGGAAATTGGAAAGACTAGCTACCTCCACATTGTTCACTTATGAAACACAATCCCATCAGCAGCATCTCTCTTTAAGCCAGAAATCAGGTGGAGAGAGGAGCACAACCACTAAGAGTGGACATCAGAATCTCCGGATGGGTTCTATGCAGTTTGAAATAAACTCCAGCACCTGCTAGAGATTCTGATACCACCACTCAGTGGTGGGGGGAATCTCTGTCCTGTGCAATTAATTTTTGGATGTTGCTAAAAACTTGATACAGTTTTTGTTTATAGTCTTCCTTCAATCTGTAATGCACATCTCTTCCAATCTTCATCTACCAAAATTCTAGCTAGCTTTCATGCTTCACTTCAAACACAGTCAGCTATCCACAACTTCCCCATACAACTTAGCCAGATGTAATTTCCCTCCTCCCAGTGCCTACTGCACTTTCATGAGGTTTTAAGACATTTTTCACAAATCTCCTAGTGTCTCTGACCCTTGCACGTCTCTCTAACCTTCTCTTATATTGTTGATTTAGAAAGTGATTAGTGTATCTTATTCACAGTTGCTTGGTCAGAGGTCACAAGGCAGTGCCCTGAACATAATCTAAGCTCAAAAAAGAGGAAATAAAACCAAAACCATCATGTGCTATTGAGATTAAAAGGAAATGAGATCAAGCTACTGCTTATGAACCCAGTTTACACGCCAGCATAATAAGGGAAGGCAACTCAACACATCTGCCACCAATTAGCCCATGACTTTGGCCAATTCTAACCTCTATGTAACTACTTCCCCATCTGTGCTAATCAAGGAGAGAATCAGATCATCTCTCTGGCCCCTTCACAGTTCTAAACCATTATAATATAACTCAATTTATACTGGAAAAATAAGGTAGCAGTGAGAAAAAAAAATAGGAAATCTAAAAAGAAACTTAAAGAGATGCTCTGACTGGCCCCATTGACTTTTCATTAAGATTCTCTACAAAAGTCTTCCTTTATGAAGAACTTACAGGGATCCCCAACCAGTCTAAGGAAACAAAGCAAAGACAAAACCAGTGTCTAAATTTTGACATTGAAAAGGCAGGTATGGGTCATCAAAAGACAGACTTACAATGACATGTAACTCATGAATTTATAGTACTCTATGCTAGTTCACACAATTCTCAAAGATTTAGGCAGCACCTCAAAAATTTACAGAAAAATAAGCAACTCACAGGCCAGCAAGTGACCCTGTAACAGTACCTTGTAATGACATGCAAAAATTGTGGCGTGAGTACTGCCTGCTGAGACTTCTCAGGATACTGGTAGACCGACATCAATTCAACAGATTTCACAACCATGTAGAGATAGCCCACATGAGGTAATGAGAAAAAGCAAAAGAGACTCAGCAATTCTCTTTGCTGAGACAAATTTTTTCCATCAGAAGTAAGAGGACCTGCATGCAAAAATGAAAGAAGTAAAACACCATGAAACCAGTAAATAATGGGAAATAATCATATCTTGACTTTGCTATGCAAACTCTTATCAGCGGGTAACCAAAGAGTTGCAGATGGGAAGTTGCTCTTTACAGAAGAATGCCGATAAGAAGTAAAAAAAGGAGTAATATAATTAGAATATCAGCATTGTGCAACCCCTACTAAATTAACAGATCTATGTAATGATCATCAATGGCTGTTAATATCACAAAAAGAGTCCACTGGCAGAGCTCGACACTACTTGTGTTTCAAAAAAAAAAAAAACAACAATAATAATAAATAATCTGAGCAAGCCTGAGTATAGACCAGCAATGTCGATAGAAATATGTGAGCCACATCTGTAATTTAAAGATTTCTAGTAATCACATTTTAAATAGTCAAAAGGAACAGGCAAAATTTTAATTACACTGTATTAACCCAACATACCAAAAATATTACCATTTCAAGAAGCAATAAACAAAAAAATTAATGATACTGTATGTATTTTTGTACTAAGTCTTCAAAATCAAATGTGCATTTTATACTTATGCCATATCTCAATTCACACTAGTCATATTTCAAGTGCTCAATAGCAGCATCTGACCAATGGCTACCATACTGGGCAGCACAGATTTCCATCTACCAACTCACATGGAAATACAGTGGATACAGAAACATGTTAAATGACACTGCAAGGATTCAATTAGTAAAATTCAGATTGTGGGAAATTTTACAGTAAAGAGTCTAACTTCTTGTTAAATAAGATGCAAAGAAAGAGAGTAGAGGGAAAGTCTATATATTAAAAGAGCATAAAAGACGTAGCAATCAATTGCAATGTATGAACTTTATTTGGAATATGATTCAAACAAATGAATTGTAGTAGTTTTTTAGTCAAGCAGAGAAATGTAAACCCTTACTGAATATCTGGTGATATCAACAAATTTTTTTTAATGGGAAATAGCATTCTGGGTTTAAGTAAAAGAATATATAGAGACATATGTTAAACTATTTTATGGATGAAATGATATGAACTCTGGGATGCGCATCAGAATAATGCAGCATACAATAACACTACTGAAGCTGTTTGATGGGTACATGGGGGTTCACTGCACTATTTTATATCTACATGTAGGTGTAGTTTTTCATAACCAAAGTTGTTTAACAAGTACGCTGACTGACACCCTTCAGGGATACCAATTAACAGCAGAAGTCCAATTCTGAACTCTCCATATTTGGCTAAAAGCCAAATGTCCAGTTTTTTTCTTATTCTTTTTTTTCCCACACATCTGTGGTATGGTCAAAGAGAACTGTTCACTAATCTCCAAATACACATGATAATTTTACACTCATGTAATGTTGGTTCCCATTATGTAATATCCTACAGAAATCTCCATCTTCTAAAAATTCTACTCATCCATTAGGGCCCAGCTCAAATACATACCACCCATCCATTCATTTGTCTATTCAGTCAATATTCATTAGGTATCTACTAAGTGGTGCTGTTCGAGATTCTAGGGATACAACAGTATACAAGATAGTGTAACTGCTTTCACAGAGCCTTCATTCTAGTGATGAGGATTGAGATGTAGAGTGAACAAGTAAACTCCAGTGTGATAGGAGAAAGGGGATTTTAAATTGAGAGGTCAGAGAAGTCCTCCATGATGAGGTTACACTTCAGTTGTGAACTGAATGACTTAAATGCACCAGTCACACAAGATCTGAGGGAAGTACACTCTAAGCACAAGAAGTGAGAATAATAGGTCTTAGATAAGAGTGCATGTGGCTTGCCTAAGGCAGAAGGAAACACCACTATGGATGAAAAACAGTAAGCAGGGTGACTGGGACAAGATGGGCTCAGAATTAAGGTCATGTAGGTCACAGAATGGATTTGGAGTTTTTATTCCAAGTGCTATGGGAAGCTCACTGGATCTTTAGCTGATCCTCTAATATGGTTATTGGCCCTGTCTGGTCTCCAGCCCTGTCTCATTGCCGTCCCTTAGTTTTGCTTCTCTAAGTTTCTCAAACGTGATTCTTCCTCTACCACAGAGCTTTTGCTGCTGCTTCTGTCTGGAAGGCTCTCTTCACTTCTTCCCCTTCCCTACACCAACCCCTATTCCCAAGTCAGTCCAATTTACTCTTCAGATCCTCTTTCTCAGGAAGCCTTCTCTGACCTCAAGATGAGGTCAGGGTCTTTTGTTATAGGATCTCATAAGGAGGTTTACAACAGATCACTCATTTCAGGGTGGAACTGTGAGTCTCCCAATATTCAACTGTCTCCCTTCCCCCATTAGACAATTAGCTCAGTAACAGCAACTGCTTCACTCTGTTAGTTCCCTAGTATTCAGCACAATGCCCAACACAGTAGGTACTCTATAAATATTTACCAAAAGAAAGAAAAAAATAAATGAGGGTTAGAAAGACATTTAATCAGAATAATATTTGTATCTTTCTCTAGGTAACATCTAAAGATGTTAATCAGGTCAGAAGTGAGTGCAGGCCCTATTAGTGATTCTCAATCGTGGTGCTCATTAGACTCTTCAGGAGCTTTTAAAAAATACTAATGCCCAGGCCCTGTAACTGATATCCTGCGTGTAGAGCCTGAGCATCGATATTTTTTAAAAGCATTCAGGTGTATCGATATTTTTTAAAAGCATAAGTCCAATGTGTAGCAGGGTTGACAACCACTGCTCTAAATTATTTCCCATTCATTCCACATTTTCACACCTTGTTCACAAGGCCATCATAAGAAGCTTTGCCAAATACCTAGCTAAAACCCAGACATACCTCTCCTCTAACTTTTTGGGCCCATAGGCCATTTCAAAAAGGGAAATAAGTTCAGTCTGTCATGCCCTCTCCATGGCTTCTCCTAGCAGGTATGACTTCCCTTTCTAGTACTCCCAGGTATTGGCTAAGAACTTTGTCAAAAGCCACAGGGAGACTCAGTGGAAGAACCAAATGTATTACCCACATGGGTCTCCACTTCCAGCCCAGACAGAGCATCTTCACCTTGCTGTACTGTCACACTCCTGCACTGTCATGCTTACCAGTCTGGTAAATGGGCAGCAGCTGGAGGGAATGCAACTTGATGTCATCAGACAAGACATAGGATGAAATATCAGGAGCAAAACGTCTGTGGGTTTAAAAAGACAGAGAAAGGGAAAAATGTAACTTCCATGTACTTTAAGCAGGCATATATATATATATATATATATACACACACACATTAAATGCTGGTAAATAAAAAGCTCTATCATACCTATAGAGCAGGTGCTGAAAGTGGGAATATTTTCTTTTGTCATCAGCTAATCCCGTAGACTCCAGTGTAACAGATAATCCAGACTGTTCACTTTTTTCACCAAGAAGTTCCAGGGGCTTCTGGCAGATAACAAAATCTGACTCAAGCTGTGAAATTTCATTACTGATGCCTTCAAAAAACAAAATTTAAGAGTTCTGTTTGAATGAAAATTAGATTTCATAACATCCTCTCACCAATTAAATAGATCTATAATAATTTTATTTATAAAATTATTTAAATATTAAAATATTTACAAGGCACTATGGCTGTGAAGTCTTAATGCTTGCTCATTTAATCTCCACAACAACTGATAAAGTACAACAGGATAGGTACTTTCTTCCCCATTTTACACATGAGGATATTGAAACTCAGAGATGGCATAATTAACCCAAGGTCATTCAACTAGTAAATATGAGGACCAGAACTAGAAATTCCTCATCTAGCAGTGGTTGTTCCATTACTTCCACTGACAAATATATTTACATGCCACAAAGTAAGACATGGACAGCCAGATCATAAACCCAACTCCCATGAAATAGGAATAATGAAATCTATAAATAATATGGTCAGGCCTAATATATACCATGGCCCTTCAGACTGCCAAAGGTGAAGGCTTTCCCTATTCCTAAAAAGGAAAGCAAGTCAAATTCATTATTTACCTTCTTCTGTCCGTCTCATTTGATCGTTGGTCTTATGTGGATGGTGGTGAACTTTCTCTCCATTTTTAGGGCCCGACTCCAGTTTTAGGATTAAGACTTCTAAGTCTGACATGACAGCAACATATCCAACACAAAAAGAAATCTCGACAGGAGTGATATTATCTATGTGTATAACTAAAGAACGTTCAAAGTCCAATAGTGAGAATTCCTCATCAATGATCTGGTACTTCAAACTAAATAAGACTAATTTATTCGTGCAGCCAACAAGAAGGTCTCCTTTCACAGGGCAACAGGAAATGCACAAGGGGGCCTCTGAAAGTGGCATTTCAACAATGTACATCTGGTCTCTGAAAGCTCCACTGAAGGGTCCCTCCACATTATGCCCAATCATTCGGATACACACACGAGAGTTTTCAGTCCTTTTATTTCTCCAGTTCACATAAGCACGTAGAAATGTAGCTTTGTTTTTCTCTTCAATTGCTACCAGATAATCTCCTGAGAAGAAATAAAGACTTTACTTAGAATTTGTGATTAGAAATACAACCACCTCCCTTGCTGACATGAGTACTATTAATGAATTCTAACACAAATGGTCGAATTAAAGATTGAATAGAGGCCGGGAGCAGTGGCTCACGCCTGTAATCCCAGCACTTTGGGAGGCCAAGGCAGGCAGATCATCTGAGGTCAGGAGTTCGAGATCAGGCTGATCAACATAGAGAAACCCTGTCTCTACTAAAAATACAAAATTAGTCAAGTGTGGATTACTGGCATATGCCTGTAATCTCAGCTACTCGGGAGGCTGAGGCAGGAGAATCGCTTGAAACCAGGAGGCAGAGGTTGCAGTGAGCAGAGATCATGCGACTGCATTCCAGCCTGGGCAACAAGAGCGAAACTCCATCTCAAAAAAAACAAAAAAAAAAAGATTGAATAGAATAAAACCCTAAGTAATAAAATCTTAGGTGTATTTTTAACTGACATACTGACATTAGGCTTTGAGGTTCTGAAATGCAATCTTTCCCCATTTTAGTGTCTTAAGACAACCCATTAATTGTCCACATAACATTTTATTCATTATATTAAGTGTTCACTGTAGCTCTAAATCTGTAGTTCCAACAAAGCTCTAATTGACAGAGTTTACTACTACTGTGACATTAAGATTAGGTATACATTAAGGAACTCTCAGGAGTTGAACTTAGACTTCAAACCCTCTCCTTCCAAAAAATCACAAGTCTGAGAAACAAGATAAAGTTGGAAATGCAAAGAAAATACAAATCCAAGTTAATTTTCTCTAAATTGTTGATTGTATAAGTTTTAACTTATAAAAGTAACATACATTGGTCATGAGATGTCAAAAGGGTAAAGTGGTAAAGAGATGCAAAATGAAAAGCATAACCATCTCCCCTTTGAGGACCCAATGTTAACATGCAGCCTGGTATGTGCCTTTGAACACCTTTCTCTCTTATAAACAGAGATCACAGAGCGCTATTTTGTCTTTTTTAAAAACAAACAAAAACTAAAATGTAATCACATTAAATATATCTAACAATCTGCAACTTCAAAAAATTATTAATAACTCTCTCCCTTCAGGCTGACACATGGATATCTAACATCCTTTTCAGTATGTTCAACATCCCATATATACATAGGCATAATTTATTCAACAATTCCCCTACTGATAAACATTCAAATATATGTCCAGGATTTTTTTGTTTGTTTGTTTGCTTGTTTTTTTTTTTTTTTTGCCACTATGCTTCATAGTAATACACAGGCCTGTATCTATATATTTATTTACTGAGGGATTTATTTCAATGGTACAGATTCCCAAAAGTGAGAATGTTGGGCCAAAGGACATGAGCATTTTAAATTTCAATATTGTCAGATTACTATCAATTAGATAATAGAAATTCATGTCACCAGCAGGACTGCTTACACATGCCTGTTTCCTCATATTCTTACTAGGACTGACTCTACACAATGGGAGAAACATGGACTCTCATGGTTATTATAATTTACATTTCCCAGATCTTTTTATAAAGCTGGCCATCTTTTCCTATGTTTATCAACCATGTATAGTTTCTCTTCTGCATGCTGTCCAATTTTTACTAAGTTGCTGATTTGTTTTTCTTATCATGGAACTGTAGCTCTCTGCTTAAAAGGAATGTTAACCTTTTGTCATCCATAAATAGTAAATAGTTTTGCGTAGTCTATTGTCTGATTTTGACTTTGCTGATGACATCTTTTACCTTAACATTTTTATTTAGTACTATAAGTATCTTTTCCTCTTTGCCTTCTGAGTTCCTATCCATGTCCTCCAAATTACATAAATATGCCCCCTACATTTCCTTCTATTTTAGTGGATTAAATCTAAAGATTAAAAAAACATATTTTTTTAATCTTCAGAATTTTGTGAGTAAGGAAGGGGGATAAGTCAGAGGATCTAACTTCAGTTCTTCCAAATGTAGACTCTATTATATTAACACTATTAAGCAAATCGGCCCTTTTCCAATGAATTGAAATTGAAATGCTGCCATTACATTTACTTCTCATGTACTTATGAGGCAAGCAAGCAGGTGCTGCCCCTTTCTGTGGACATTCACTGGGCTGACTAGGCCCGCTCCTCCAAAATGATCCTGTCTTCTAGAGGTAGCAAGCTTTCTCCCGATGATGGTTCTTTTTATGCCACAGACATGGAGCCTGAACCTGTTCTGTCCCTGGAATCTTGGTAGAATGCCTAGAGATCCTACAGGTGCCCTAAGTTTGTTCACTTTTACAGAGAAGCAGTTTGGACAGCGTTGGGATAAAGTTGAGGCCTCCATCTTCCTAAAATTCTCCCAGTAAATAAATTAAAAATTTTTAAATTGTAGTATAATACACAAAACACAAAATGTATTATTCTCACCATTTTTAAGTCTACAGATCAGTGGCACTGGTATCTTCTCGTTGCTCTGTAACCATCACTACCATCCATCTCTGTAACTTTTTCATCAACTAAAAAACTCTGTACCCATTAAACAATAACTTCCTATTCCTCCCTCTCCCCAGGACGAGACCACCATTATACTTTCTATCTCTATGAATTTGACTACTCCAGGTACCTCATATAAGTTGAACCATACTGTATTTTTCCTTTTGTGTCTGGCTTATATCACTTAGAATAATTTCTACAAGATTTATCCAGGTTGTGGCATGCATCAGAATTTCATTGCTTTTAAAAGCCAAATAATACTCTACCATATGTTTATACAATTTACCCACTCATTAACCTGTCAATGGATCCTTGGACTGTTTTCACCTTTTGGCTCTTGGGAATAATGTTGCTACAAACATTGGTATACATGTATCCATTCAAGTCCCTGTTTTCAGTTATTTTGGGTATACACCCAGAAGTGGAATTGCTGGATCATATGGTAATTCTATGTTTAATGTTTTGAGAAATTGCCAAATTGTTTTCCACAGAGGCTGTGTTATTTTAGATCCCTACCAGCAATGTACAAGGGTTCCAATTTCTCCAAATTCTTCCTAACACTTGCTAATTTTTTTTTTTTTTTTATTGATAACAGGCATCCTAATGAGTGTGAGGTGCTATCTCAGTGTGGTTTGGATTTGCATTTCCCTAATGATCAGTGATGTTGAGCATCTTTTCATATGTTTTTTGACATTTACATATCTTCTTCTTTGGAGAAATGTCTATTTAAGTCCTTAGCCCATTCTTCAATCAAGTTTTTTTGGTTGTTGTTGAGTTGTAAGAGTTCTTTATTATATATATTCTATACATTAATCCCTTATGAGATATATGATTTGCAAATATTTTCTCCCATTCCATGTTATCTTTTCAATCTGTTCATAAGAGTCTTCTGATACACGTCTTTAATTTTGATAAAGTCCAGTTTACCTATTTTTCTTCTGTTGCCTATACTTTTGGTATCATATTCAAGTTATTAAATACATTTTAAAACTAAGAATACTTAATTACAATAAACCTTTTTATTCATGTACCTGTACATGTCTATTTCACCTATAAAATTCGTATATTAACTAATGTTGATAGTCTGCAAATTGTACCTAGTGCCCATGTGGTCTTGTGTTTTTCCAGATTAATGACTTGGTCTTTAAATAATCCAGCACTTGCTAAGTGTGCCTACCTGACAATCCTTATGATCAGAGCTTTAGAGTTTCTTCAGTTAATCCTCACAACAGCCCTTCAAGATATATTTATCTCCCTCCTCATTTTATACATCAGGAATCTGAAGCACATACAAGCAAAATAACTTGCCTAAGGCAACACAACCAACAAATTAGGAAACTAGGACTCAAACCTAGATCTGTTTAGCACAAAAGTTTATGTTCTTTGCCCAATAATGCTATTTCCCAAACTGATAGAAGGGAGAAACAAGTCTACAGGAGTCTGTGGAAGTTATAACCCTTTACAAGAGAAGGGAACTAAATATTTTTAAGCACTATGTGTACAGTGCCTCATTTTACCTTTTAAACATTTTTTTTAGACAGTGTCTTGCTCTGTTGCCCAAGTTGTCTTGGCTCACTGCAACCTCCACCTCCCAGGCTTAAGTGATCCTTCTACTTCTGCCTCCCAAGTAGCTGGAACTACAGGTGTGACCCATCACACCTGGCTAATTTTTGTATATGTGTGTATATATTTATATGTATAAACAGGGTTTCACCATGTAGTCTAGGCTCAGCTTCTTTCTTTATTAAGTAAACTGAAAAATCATTCCCATTTTTATTCTTGAGCTTAGAATTATTGATTTTTAAAAATAAGTAAACTTTCCCTCTTATAGCAAGATCACAAACATGGCTAACAGTAATACCAGATTAAAGGTTGTACTGCTATGACAGAACTGACATCAGAAGGCAGAAATAATTTATAAGGTATCAAAATATGTTTTAAGACTTCAGGAAAATTGAGAGAAAGTAGGGCTTGGGGAGGGTAGATGGGCTGAGGCTGGTTTAGTACACTTGTGCTAAAGGCCAGGCAATGACAGCCTTGTGGTCTTGTGTCCTCTATGCCCCACCACCACTAGATACCCCATTAACAAGTGTTTACCACCAAAGGACCCCACACAGCACTTGACCCTGGCCATCAGGTCTTTCTCTTTCAAGAGTGGGCTGTTCTCATGTCTCTCCTCTTCTTTGCTTTACACACTGCATTAGTCCATTTTCACATTATTGCTATAAGCAAATACCTGAGACCAGTAATAAAGAAAATAGGTTTAATTGACTTACAATTCCACATGGCTAGGGAGACCTCAGGAAACTCATAATCATGGCAGAAGGCACCTCTTCACAGGGTGGCAGTACAGAGAATAAGTGTGAGCTGGGGAAATGCCAGATACTTAAAAATCATCAGATCTTCATGAGAACAGCATGGGGGAAACTGCTCCCATGATCAAATTACCTCCACCTGGTCCCACCCTTGACACGTGGGAATTATGAGGATTACAATTCAAGATGAGACTTCAGGTAGGGACACAGCCAAACCATATCACACACAAAGCCTAATTTTCCCTTATCGATGATGATATCAGGGGCCCCTATCCTTCAAAATTTCTACCTATTTTCTCCCTAATAGCTCCCCAATTTTATTTTAAAAACTTTCAGCTAATTTGAGATTTTTTTTTTAACCTGAAAATGTTTTCTGCTTGAGACCTGAAAAGCATTTTTAGTAAATACAGATGGCTGACATAAGATTCTTTCCATTTTTGATGAGGAGACTTGCTACAGAGGAGGATGCTGGGCACTGAGCAGGAATCCTCATGTCCCAGTTACTGTGAATGGAAGGAAGGGGCCAAAAGGGAAAAGCTGAGAAGTGGAAAACAAGTTATTTGGACATCAGCATAACCAAAGTCAGCCCTATTTATGTTCATTTATGGGTAGATTAATTGGAGCTGTACCCAGGGGTTGAAGTTCAAGCTATGGACTGAAACTTTCCCTTGAGCTACATGACCCGTGATGCTAATTCCATCTCACATGACTCCTGAACCTGCTGTAAGGCAGCCAACTGGATTATAAAAACATCTTTATTCTTCAAGGCCTCATTAATGAGGCTACAGTGCTACTCACGGTCTCCTGCAGCCAGTGCAGCTCTAGGTCAGTGGTTCTCAATCCTGGCTAAATATCTGACTCTCCCCAATGCTGGCCTCACTGCAGGGAAACTCTTACTGTATTGAGGGTGTGGCCCAGGCACGGGGATTTTTTGAAACTCCCCAAGTAACTCATATGCATAGGTAGTGGCCATCCAAAGATCTGATAGGGAAGAAAGTTAGAAGTTTACATAATACCTGCCACTTCAAATTCTAAAATAAACATCCACTTGGAAGAATGAAGCAAATCATGTAAACATATTGTGTCTGTGTGTATGCCTGTCTGTCTGTCTTTCTCTGTCTCTGTCTCTCTCTGTCTCTGACACACACACACACACACACACACACACACACTTGAAACTGGTGAGTTTGCAACTCAATAGAACTCTTGAAAGTAAGAACTCTTATGCCTTAAAAGGGGGAGCATAGAGAAAACTACCAATATTCTAACAGGTATGACTCTTAAAGACAGATTTTATAAGAAATACCAAAATTGGAATATTCCTGCTGAAAGGGAACTTAAAGAGTTAATGAGTGGTTTTCAAATAGGTCTGTGGCCCAGTGAAGGCCCCCCTGATGTTGTCATTAGGCAAACAAACAAACAAACAAACAAAAAAATGACAGCAGAGTAAGTTGCTCACAAAGCTAAAGATATCCAGTGTTTGATGTTAAGTTCTCTTTTTCTTTTATAAATGATGACGGTAAATAGCAGGGCTTTTCATTTTTTTCTCTTTTAAACACAGGCATATCCCAGAGATATTGGAGGATTGCTTCCAGACCATTGCAATAAAGCAAATAATGCAATAAAAAGAATCACATAAATTTTTTGGTTTCTCAGTGCACATAAAAGTTATATTTGAACTAGGTTATAGTCTATTAGGTGTGAAATTGCATTATACCTTAAAAAAAACAAACAAAAAGCAAAACAATGTATGTACCTTAACTAAAAATACTTTATTGCTAAAAAATGAGAGCAATCATCCAAGCCTTTAGTGACATAATCTTTTTGCTGGTGAAGGGTCTTGCGCCAATGCTGATGGCTGCTGACTGATCAAGGTGGTGGTCACTGGAAGCTGGGATGACTATGGCAAATCCTTAAAATAAGACAATGAAGTTTGCTCCATCAATTGACACTTCCATTCACAAAATATTTCTCTGTAGCATGCAATGCTATTTAATAGCATTTTACCTACAGTAGAACTTCAAAATTAAAGACAATCTTCTTAGACCTTGTCAACTGCTCTATCAACTAAGTTTATGGAATATTCTAAATCATTTGTTTTCATTTCAACAATATTCACAGCATCTTCAACAGAAACAGATTCCATTTCAAGAAACCACTTTCTTTGTTCATCCATAAGAAGCAACTCATTCATTCAAGTTTGATCATAAGATTGCAGAAATTCCAACACATCTTCAGAGTCCACTTCTAATTCTAGCTTTCTTGCTATTTCTCCTACCTCTTCATCCACTGACGTCTTGAACCCCTCAAAATCATCCATGAGGGGTGGAATCGACTACTTCCAAATTTCTGTTAATGTTGATATCTGACCTCCTTCTATGAACCCTGAATGGTTTTAATGGCATCTAGAATGGGTGAGATCTTTTCAGATGGTTTTCAATTTATTTTGCCCAAATCCATCCAAAGAATCACTATCTGTGGCAGTTATAGCCTTACCAAATGCACTTCTTTAATAATGAGACTTGGAAGTCAAAATTACTACTTGATCCATGGGCTGCAAAATAGATGCTGTGTTAGCAGGTATGAAAACAACATGAATCTCCTTCTTCCACATCTCCATCAGAGGTCTTGGGGGACTAGGTGCATTGTCAATGTGCAGCAATCGAAAGGAATCTTGTTTTCTGAGCAGTAGATCAAAACAGTGGGCT
Organism: Aotus nancymaae; assembly: GCF_030222135.1. Lineage (NCBI taxonomy): Eukaryota > Metazoa > Chordata > Mammalia > Primates > Aotidae > Aotus > Aotus nancymaae. The sequence continues at coordinate 42,642,771 of NW_026988431.1, read as the reverse complement.
TAAAATATTCAGTAAACAATGCTGTAACAGCTGTGCTGTCATCCAGATTTGTTTCACTTCTAAAGCACAGGCAGAGTAGATTTAGCATAATTTTTAAAAGGGCCCTATGATTTTCAGAATGGTAAATGAGCACTGGCCTCAACTTAGTCACCAGCTGCATTACCCCTCTAACAAGAGTCAGCCTGTTCTTTAAAGCCAGCCATTATCTTCTCCTCTCTATCCAAGAAAGTCCTACCTAGCTGGCATCTTCTTCCAATTTAAGACTGTTTTATCTACATTGAAAATCTGTTGTTTAGCATAGCTGCCTCCATCAAATCATCTTAACTAGATCTTCTGGACTTCTGGATAACTTGCTGCAGACATCATCACTTGCTACTTCACCTTGCATTTTTATATTATGGAGAAAGCTTCTTCCCTTAAATATCATGAGCTGAGCTCTGTTAGTTTTAAAATTTTCTTCTGCAGCTTCCTTACCTCTCTCAGCCTTCACAGAATTGAAGAGAGGGCCTTGCTCTGGAGTAAGCCCAGGCTTAAGGGAGCATTATGGCTGGTTTGATCTTCTACCAAGAACCAAAGTTTTTTCCCATCAGCAATAAGGTTTTCTAATCATTTGTGTTCACTGGAGTAACACTTTTAATTTCAAGAACTTTTCCTTTGCAGTCACAACTTGGCTAAGTTTTTGGTGCAAGAGGCCTACAGAGCGGCCTATCTCAGCTTCTGACATGCCTTCCTTCCTCACTAAGCTTAACCATTTCCAGCCTTTGATTTAAAGTGAGAGACATGCAAGTTTCACTTGAACACTTACAAGACATTGCGGGGTAGTTAATTGGCCTGATTTCAATATTGTTGTGTCTCAGGGAACGGGGAAGCCCCAGGAGAGGCAGAGACGATCAGAGCAGTAGTCAGAACACATACAACACATATCAATTAAGTTCACCATCTTACATGGGCACAGTTCATGGCATCTCAAAACTGTTACAATAGTAACATCAAAGATTGCTGTTCACCATAACAGATATAATAATGAAAAAGCTTGAACTATTGCCAAGAATTACCAAAATGTGACACAGAGATATTAGTGAGCACATGCAGTGTGAAAATAGAACTGGTAGATTTGCTCCACATGGGTTGCCACAAACTTCCGATCTGTTAAGAAAAACAAAACAAAACAAAACAAAAACCCGCAGTATCTGCAAAGTACAACAAAGTGCAGTGCAAAAAAACAAGGTATGCCTGCATATGTATTCATTTGACAGTCAGACACTATCTATGTATGGCTGCCCCACAGTTTTTAATTGATCCACAAAATCCTAGTGTCTGGATATCACTGACATATTAATTCAACTTTTTTTTTTTTTAACACAAACTCAGACCACAAGGTTTCTATAAACTCACACCGAACCAGCTGCGAAGTAGGAATTAGAGAGCGACCTCCAATCTTCCAGGTTCAAGCTGTCCATTAATACCACAGCCACCAGCTTTTGCACGGTAAATACTGCACTTTACACCCATCTTATAAAGTATGAATCAAAGGTAAGTGTATTAGTTACAGAAATTCTATGGTAAATTGTTCTGTAAGCTGAAAGGCATCTAGTTTTAAATACTGGATTTTTCTAAAATAGGGTTCACCCACATGGTATTTACTTGGTATTGCTTCACATTTCTGGTGGGAAAGAGTAATGGTTACTCTTACAGCTGTTTAGGGAAAGAGAGGGGGGCAGTCTAAAACTTCAGTTCTACTTATATATATTTAAAAATCAACACATGGCCGGGCATGGTGGCTCACGCCTGTAATCCCAGCACTTTGGGAGGCCGAGGCAGGTAGATCACCTGAGGTCGGGAGTTCGAGACCAGCCTCACCAACATAGACAAACCCTGTCTCTACTAAAAATACAGAATTAGCCGGGCGTGGTGGCGCATGCCTGTAATCCCAGCTAGCTACTGGGGAGGCTGACAGGAGAATCGCTTGAACCTGCGAGGGGAAGGTTGCGGTGAGCCGAAATCGCGCCATTGCACTCCAGCCTGGGCACCAAGAGCGAGACTCCGTCTCAAATAAAATAAAATAAACAAAAAATCAACACATAATGTCAGCTTTCAAAAAACGACCGGAAGTGGATGGAGGTGTAGATGTGAAGGGACTAGCCATGAGTTGGGATAATTGTTTAAGCTGGGAGTACTTGGCGGTTCAGGATACACCACTAGTCTCCCTATTCCTACGTTTTTTGTAAGTCTTTGAAATCTTCCGCACTGAAGAGTTTTCTGTTGTTGTTTGCTTAAGTATCCGAGATGAGTGAAATCCAGCCAGAGGCCTTTCTGCCATAAACGATGATGAAGAGGAGAAGTCAGCGTCTGCTCCCCCACAGACGCTGTGCTTGCCAGGACAACCATAGAGCTCAACGCGACTTCAAGCAATCAGCGGCCAGACCCAGGAAGATCACCCGGCACGTTCCGGGAAGCAAGAAGTCCCATCCCCAGCTAGAACTGCAGCCCGGATGCTCGGTCCGCTAGTAGGAGGCCCCGAGCCGGGCCCCAGGCGGCCGCTGGCTCTCCCGGTTACTCACCCGCCTCGCTGTAGGCCAGGCGCAGCACCCGGCCCAGAGTGGAGAAGGCACACCGCGGCTGGCACAGCTCCTGGCCGGCCACGGTGAACGCCTCCACCTTGCAGCCCGCCGCCACGAAAAGCGCGTCACGCCCCCCGCCGCAGAACCGCTCCGGCTCCAGCTTGCAGGGCACTACCTGCTGCGACCCGAACGGGTGCAGGTTGTACAGCTGCACCATCCCGGCGGCCGGAAGCCGGATGGCCCAGTGTGCCTGCCCCGCAGGGCGCCCGGAGACCCCGCGCCGGCCGCAAAGGTAGGACCACTTCCGCGAGCGAGCCAGCAACACCGAGTCACGTGAATGCCAGAGGGACCCGCCTGCGGCTCCGCTACTTAAAGAGGCCGCCGCTGGGCGTGGCGGGCGAGGAAAGCGGTCACGGCCGCCCAGCCCTGCCCGCGCTCGCGCACTGCAGTGTTTTCGGTCTCCGCACCTCCCACTCCGCCGCCCGGAGGTCGCCACCTCTCTACGCTCCGCGTTTGGTGGATGCGGGGACTGCTGGGTCCTGGCCTTCGTCTTTTACTGCTTCGGGCCAGGCGGGATGTTTTGGCTTTTGAGTACGTTCTGACAATTCATCATCTATCTTGTAACATTTCGTACTTACTTTTAGGAGCGTCATTCGTGTCTCTTCAGTAGCCCGAGCTTCTGGAGGATAGGGTTGCAAAAACTGAAATGGGGTGCAACTCGAGGCTAAACACTAAGAGTTGCTCAGAAATACTGGAAATTATAGAATAGTTTGGCTGGAAAGAGCAATGCCTTGAACGTCCTTGGCAAAAAGCCATATTTGTTGAATGAAAGAATCCGTGGACATCATCTTGTAGGCATTTGACAAAAGATTAGTTTGAACCCCAGAGGACAGAAGAACTAGGAGGGAAATCCCCTGGCTCTCAGTCCAGTGCTCCTAAGACTATGCAGTAAATGATCTATTCCTGACTTCTCAACGTGGAGTTCACAATTGCAACACTTTCCCTCTTGTTTTAAACAGATTTAGATATAACAAGTAGTATAACTTTTTCCAATTCACCTAGAAAATATATGTGTTAGCATGGATTGAGGGATGCTGTTTTATTTCGGCACACAGGGACATAAATGAAAGTGCAAAATTTTCTTCAGTCAGTTTCCAGTTCAATCACCCTCGTGAGCCCTTTATTTCAAGAATTTGTAAATTAGGTGCAATTGGATTGAAGTTAAACTTACCTCCCTTTCCTAGGCCCTTCAGATGAATAAAGTACCTCTAAGTAATGAGAGACAACAGGTTCGTCAAAGTCAGTGAGACAGAGAAGTAGACATGGAGGTAGCTCAGGTTAGGAACTAGGGCTGAAAAATCACAGAAGGCACCTATGGAAAACAACCAGACTATAGTCCACAAGTTATTTGTTCTAGATACAACACTTGCAAGCGAATATTACAATCAGTAGCAAAAAAGATTTCTTTCCACAAATATCTGCCATATTATTCTTTTTGGGTTAATTTTCTCCTTCAAGACTGAATTCTCCTAATTCGATTTTCTCCTAATGAAGACTGATATTAACTTTAATGTAATTTCACCTGCATAAAAAGAATATCTATTTTGGAGAAAGCAATGAGATTTGCTCAAAGCCTGGAACCCCAGTCCTTCCTAGAGATAAGGTCTTTCCCTTATTATAATCACTGCACCTGACTCGTCTAAGATTTTTTGGGAAAAGATCTACTCAATGGAAGGTGGGGCATGTATCTGGTTTCCATGTTTGTCAGGAGCTGTGAGCAGGAGCTGCCCACTTGTATTCCTGTCACAAATGCGGGGGCAGCAATGGCACATAATTCCTCATGGGAAGTTGTATTTGTTTGCAAGGGCTGCCTCCAGATTAGCAGGGACTACAGGCGCATACCACCACAGTCTGGGTGGTTTAAACAATAGACATTTCATTTTCATAGGCCTGGAGTCTAGAAGTCTGAGATCAAGATGTCAGCAGGTCTGGTTTCTCCTGAAGCCCCTCTCCTCGGCTTGAAGATAAATACCTTTTTATTATGTGCTCATATGGTCTTTCTTCTGTGTGCCTGCATCCCTGTTGTCTCTCTCCTTCCTTATAAAGATACCAGCCACATTAGAATAGGGTCACCCTTATGATCTTATTTAACCTTAATTCTTTCTTTTTTTTTTAACGGAGTCTCACTCTGTCGCCAGGCTGGAGTGCAGTGGCGTGATCTCAGCTCACTGCGACCTTGACTCACTGCAATTCTGCCTCCTGGGTTCAAGCGATTCTCATGCCTCAGCCTCATGAGTAGCTGGGACTACAGGTGTCCACCACCACGGCCAGCTAATTTTTGTATTTTTAGTAGATGGGGTTTCACCATGTTGGCCAGGATGGTCTCAATCTCTTGACCTCATGATCTGCCCACCTCAGCCTCTCAAAGTGCTCGGATTACAGGCATGAGCCACCGCACCCGGCCAACCTTAATTATTTCTAAAGGCCCTGTCTCTATGTACAGTCACATTCTGAGGTACTGGAGATTATGGCTTCAACATATGAATTTTGGGGGAAAGATGTAATTTAGCTCACAACACATGCATTTAGGGTAGTGCTCTGTTGAAAAGGGTTGTCTTGAGAACTTCCTTCCTTTCTTCCTTCCTTCCTTCTATCCTTCCTTCCTTCCATCCTTCTTCTCTTTCTTTTCTTTCTTTTTTAAAGAGATGGGGTTTCGCTGTGTCACCCAGGCTGGAGTGCAGTGGTGTGATCATCGCTCCCCTGTAGCCTTGACCACCTGGGCTCAAGCAGTCCTCCCACCTCTGCCTCCAGATTAGCAGGGACTACAGGTGCATACCACCACACCTGGCTAATTTTTAAATTTTTTTGTAGAGATAGAGTCTCACTATATTGCCCAGGCTGATCTTGAACTCCTGGACTCAAGCGATACTCTTCCCACAGCCTCCAAAAGTGCTAGGATTACAGGCATGAGCCACTGCATCTGGCCCTAGAACTTCTTTAAGCTGTTTTTGCTGGGAGGATTTAGGGTACTATATGGGTAAAATGCTCCCCCTGGTTTATTCTGGGTGACAACACTTCTGGGGATGGCTACAAATGGTTCTGCAACAGCATGGACAAAGGGCTCTACACAACCAGCCTAGAAAAGAAGGATTCTGGATCTCTGGAGCACCGATTCCCTATCCCATCTGTGAGGTACCTCAGGATATCTACATTAATCTTAGAGAATTTGTTGAGAAAGTCACTCACAAAATGTCATTTACTTCTCACTTTTTATTACTATATGTTCTCAAAGTTCTCTCTGGAAAAGTCACAAAAATTGAACAAGGAAAGTGTATAGGAATTCCCAAAAGGTAGCTGATCACTATTGCATAGGTGGCTCCATTGTTTTTGCCTCTTAAAAAAAAAAAAAAAGAGCCTCAGAAAGATTTTTTTTTAAATTAGGTTGGTGGTGTAAGCATGCTTCCTGAAGAAGAGAATGTGACTCTCTCAGAGCAATGGGTGAAGTGGTTTCCGCACCGCTAAACAACACCATCATGACTGTCAGAGAAGCCCAAGGCATGTGGGGAAATCAAGCCCTAGCACTGAGGTGTCCAGCCCTTGGCCTTCAGATAGAGCAGCTGGTGGGGTGTAAGGAGCTGCAAACTACAGCTCCAAATGGCCCTCCTTCTCTCTTCCCTAGCCTCCTCTTCTCTCTCCTCTCTTCCCTAATTTTTATTTTTTATTTATTTATTTTTTTTTTTTGCCAGAGTGGCACAGGCAGGCCACTTCTGTAGTTTTCCTGGCTTGCTGCATTTAGAGGGTTTCTCACATTTGCCTGTAAGATCCCCCACATTCCCAAAACTAATACTCTCATCTTGACCCATCGGCAGCATTGTATCACTCACTCTTCTTAAATCATTCTCTTCTCTGGGCGTCTGATAGTCCCCTTCAGATTTTCCTCCTCTGTCTTCTTTACTGGATCCTATCCCTCTGACCTCTAAAATTAGATGTCCTTGGACATGTTCTCTCCATCTATACTCACTCTTTCAGTGAAATCAACCAATCCTTTAAAAATTATCTAAATACTAAGAACCCCTGAATTTATATCTCTAGCTCTCAGTTTCCTTGAGCTTTGACCTTGAATATCCAATTGTGTTAGGCTGTTCTCACACTGCTATGAAGAAATACCCAAGACTGGGTGATGTATAAAGAAAATAAGCTTAGCTGACAGCTTTGCAGGCTGCATAGGAAGCATGATGCTGGCATCTGCTCAGCTTCTGGGGAAGCCTCAAGAAACTTACAGTCATGGCAGAAGGTTAAGGGGGAGCAGACACATCACATGACCAAAGCAGGAACAAGAGAGAGAGAGGAGAGGGGCCACACACTTTTAAATAGCTAGCTCTCTCAAGAACTCACTCCCTATCATGAGGATAGTAGCAAGGAGATGGTAGTAAACTATGCATGAGAAATCCACCCCCATGGTCCAAGCACCTCCCACCAGACCCCACCTCCAACACTGGAGATTGCAATTCAACATGAGATTTAGGTGGGGGATCCAAACCATATCACCAATTTAACACCTGTATTGCCTAAGAGTCATTTTCAGACTTCAGATGTCCAAAACTAAACTTCTGATTCCTTCACACCCTGCATCCACCTCTTACCTTAACTAACTAGGTAACTGGCACCAGTCACTTAGGCCAAAAGCCCAGGAATATCATTGACCCATCATTTTCTCTCATACTCTACATCCAATCCATCAGCCAATCCTGTCCATTCTGCCTTTAGAATCTGACCATTTTTCACCATATCACCGATACTATCCCAGTTCATGTCACCATCATTTCTTACCTAAGCAAATGCCTTCTAACTGGTTTCTCTCCTGTACCCTTATGCCCCTCTAGTGTGTTCTCCATAGAGCAGCCAGAGACCTTTTTAAAAAGTACTGTACCTTCTTTTCCCTCTCCTCCTTTTCTCTATCACCCAAAAAATTCATCTTAAAACTATTAGATGGGGTAAAGTAAGACCACCATAGTAAGGGGAGGAGGAAGCCATGCAAGTGAAGAGGCAGAGCCCAAATGGAATAAAAAGGGCATCCACGATGGGGTGGTACAGCCTAGTGTAGGGAGTCAGATCCCAAAAAGGGTGAAGAGGGCATCGCCATGGTGTGTCAGAGCCTTATTAGTGAGGAAAGCACTCATGCAAGACAAGGAAGGCATCCGCACATGAGGTGTTAGAGCCTGAGCAGGATGCAGAGAATGTCCCTGCAGGGGGAAGGGGTGGCCCAGGATGAGATGTCAAAGCCAGTGCAGGGTGAGGAGGATGTTCTTGTGGGAGGGGCAGCCTGGCATGGAGGGTTGATCTATTTGGTAAATACAGTATATGAAGAGTGGGAAGCAAGTTTCTCACTGCCAGCAAAGGAAAGGACAGTATAATTACCAAAAGGAGAAAATCAGAAATAGTCAATAATAGGAAAAATGGAAATTGTGTATCATGTGATGGGAAGCAGTAAGAATACAGCATCATTTCTGAGATCTTTCATTAAAATTGCATAAGCTGAATTTAATCATGAGGAAAACATCAGACCAATGCAATTTGAGGAAGATGCTATGATGAATTAAATTACAAACGAATGACAGAAAAATGTCTGGAAAATCTCCAAATATGTGAGAACTAAATAGCATACTTCTAAAGAAGCCATAGGTCAAAAAATTAACCAAATGGAAAATTAGAAAATATTTTGAACTGAATGAAAATAAAAACAAAAAAACATAATACATATATTATAAAAGATGAACGAGTTCAAATTAATGACCTCAGATTCTACCTTAAGAAACTAGATCTCAGAATGGGGGAGATGATTTTAAAAAGAAAAAATCTGGTTGCATTGATCCCTTTGTCATTATGTAATGTCCTTCTTTGTCTCTTTTGATCTTTGTTGGTTAAAAGTCTGTTTAATCAGAGGCTAGGATTACAACCCCTGCTTTTTTTTTTTCTTTCCATTTGTTTGGTAAATCTTTCTCTGTCCCTTTATTTTAAGTCTATGTGTGTCTTTGCACATGAGATGGATCTCCTGAATACAGCACAACTCAAATGACCATCAACAGACGAATGGATAAACAAATTGTGTTTTACCCCTACAACGACATACTACTCAGCAATAAAAAGGAATGAACTATTGATATACACGACAACATGAAAGGATCACAGAATAATTATGCTAAGTGAAAAAAGCCAGACAAAAATAGTTCATCCCGTATAATTCCATTTATATGAAATTCTAGAAAATATAAACTATAGTGACAGAAAGCAGTAGTTTGCCTGGGTCTGAAATGGGGGGTGTGGGTGTGAGAGAGGGGGAGAGTTTATAAAGGAGCACAAATAAACTTTTGGGGTGATGGATATGTTCAATATCTTGATTTCAATTATGGGTTTATAGAGATATGCATATGTTGAAATATTACATTATATACTTAAAATATGTGGATTTTTTAAAAAAGACCACAAGACATATGACTAAGAAAATTATTCCAAGTTATACTGATACTTAAAGGTAAAGCTCACTATATTACTTCAACTACATAGGAGATACTAAATATTTGTTCAAGAATTTCATATGTGAGAGAGAGGGAGAAAGAGATAGTGCCACTTCCCTACTCAGAACATTCCAGTGGCTTCCCATGATACTGAGATTAAAAGAAAAATGTCTTAGGTTGACCTGTGAGGCCCTGCAGCATCTGGCCTGTGTCTCTCTCCAACCTCATACCCTACCACTAGCTTTCATTGCATCCTAGACACGGAACCCCTCTCAGAATGCCTGGACACAGAAGTCAGTATTTTTTTATAGATTCCAATATGCAACAAAGTTTAGGAAACACTGAGTTTATAGACACCTTTTTTGGCTGTGCTTAGAGCACCGATTAAATAGAAGCCCTTACTCTGAGATGTTGTTTCATTTTTCTCACTAATGTGTATAAAACCATGAAAGTATGTCCTCAAGTTCTAAACAAACTAGATTGTGCTTCAGATGAATACTGTTGGTCAGTAGCGACCTCTGGCGGTCTGATGAGAACATAAACTAATAATTTTTTGGTGTAGGACCACTCCTAACACAGGAAAAAGCTGCCAATGACCACTCCCCCAACACACCCCTCCCCTACATACAGATATTATACAGAAGGGGAAACAGAGACCCAGAGAGTAATCGATAGTTGTGGAACTGGAGCCTGACTGGTCCACATACCTCTCCTTCCTCTCAAGGGCATCCTCCCCGAGAGTAGCCTCATCTTCTCATCTTCCCATTATAAGTAAAACCAGCGTTCACTAATAGCTTCCATGTTCTTTTTCTAGCTCCCAAGCATGACCCTGGTTGATACCTGCAACTGCCAAACACAGCCACGTGACTGACCTCAGCCAGAGTGTCTGGAGAGTAATGGTGGTCCCTCTCCTCTGTACCCCAGGGTTTTGATTTTCCGTCTGGGGTAGAAGGAAAAAGTTGCACTGTTAGGTAGGAAAATCTGATGGACGGGGACAAGATACAGGCTGATTTTTCTGGTTAAGGATGACAGTTCCCATTTAACAAATTAGAGGACTAAGGCCCAATGAACGTAAATTGTCAAGACCATTTATCTCCACACATTCCTTATCTCTGTCCTGAATCCAAGGGCCTCATACCAGGTGGGGAAACTAAGACCCAAATACAGAACTGTGCTTTCCAGGTAGGCTTCTGAAAGCCCCTGGCTGACCTGTAGCACCAACGCTAATGGGACACCAGAGGTGTGACATTCTCAATATGAAGTAATAATGGATGATGCCAGAGTCCAAAGGAAAAGTAGTCTGAAAGAAGCTAGGATAACGGAGTTGGAGGGCAGAGGTTAAAGATTCAGGGTGGAGGGGAGGGATCCTTGAACCTAGACTGGGGGAATGAGTTCCTGAAGCAGGAACTGAGCAGGATTTGAGGACTGAAGATCCAGGAGCAGGAGAAAAGGGAAGCCTGGGGCCCCATATAGGTGTCCTTTCTAGAGACAGACTGAGAATAGCCAGAGCTGCACTGCTCCTACCTCATTTTGTGCAGCAGATGCCCAAGCGTGGAACCCCTAAAGAACAAGAGACCTTTCAAGCCAGTGTGAACAAAAGAAGACCTGGAGGATAGATAGGGTTCTCTATCCCTTTCTAGTCACCTGCCTCTGCTTGACACAGGAGAATCCAGCGGCAGCAGTGGAGAGTCCTATCCTTTTCACTCCCTCCAAAGTCTCAATTTCTTGGAACTTTTATTGACACCATGAGCTGCCAAACTGTCACATCTAAGAGAGGCTTCACAGACACCTTATCCAGGAGAAAGCCAGAGGCTATCCTGGTTCCCACAGAAAAGGGAAAGACAAGGGTTAATGCTGTCCTCTGTAGTCTGGATGAAAGAAAAGCTTTCAAACCCAGCGCAAAGCCCTGCGGAACTTTCTGGGAAGTGTAGTCCTGAATGAAGAGGGTGGATTTCAGAAGCACTCTGGGAATAGTAGCTTTTGCGCTCCGGATGCTCCTGACCTGCTCGGCTTCTGCGCTGCGCTCGAGGCAGGGGCCTGATCTTGCACTTAGTGGGCACTTGTCAGGCGCCGCCTGTTACCACCAGAGGTCGGTGGGTGCGACTGTTACCCTTCCGTTTGCCTCTCTGTCGAGGGTCGCTAAGACTTTACTGTGGCATGGGACTTAGTGTATCCAGAGCTCACATTCTGGAAAGGGCTAATAAGGAAACCGACAAAACATCGTGTGCTAAAATTGTTACCTTGGGCAGAAGCGCGTGGGTGGGAAAGTTTCCCAAAGGAACTGAAGTTTGAGCAGAAATCTGGGGCGCCTGTCAGCCGGAAGCTGGCAAGGCGTACAGGCAGGCCTGGGAGAGGTATCAACAGGCCCAGGGACCAGGGAGGAGTTAACAGAACTTAAACCTTTGGTGGGGAGAGTAAAGGGGTAATGGAGAGAGAGGTGGGAGTAGGGAGAAGGACCACCCAAAGTCAGATTGAGCAACTTGGACTGTGTGCCTAGGACAGTATGGAGACATTAGAGCTCTAGGCAAAGGTTTTATCTACTCGAAATTGGATTTTAAAACAATCCAGTTCCATTGTGGATGGTAGATTGGAATGACTGACATTGGGGCCAGGAATTCATGTGAAGAAGTGATAGTGATCTGGGCTAGATTAGGAGCAGTGGAGATGGAGAGGAGACGATATTATGGCAATTAGATATATTTAGGAGACAGGCTGGGGAAAAAGGGGGTCATTGACTGGGGTAGGGATGGTAGATTACTTTGGGCTTCCTTGGGGGTAGGGTGGGTGCCATTCACTGGATAGAGAAATTCACACACGTGTTGCCCATTCTTCTTACACAGGATGCCCTTATTTAGAAACTATCTCATTCAAATAAATAAACTGAAGGACATTTCCAGTCATTTGCACAGCATATGCATGTGAAAACACATAACATGCAATGCACTGATAGACATAAATGCAGAAGTTGTGTTAGACCTGGAATGACACATAAACTGGGTCCTTGCCCCCTCACTCTTCCCTTTATACATCTCAGGGTCTGTTCCTCTCCATGGTGAGTTCTTGTGCAAGCTGCTTAGCGTCTTTTGGCTGATATACTGTAGTAGAACTTGCAAATTTTGGCTGGATCTGGCTGGGAAATTTTATAATGTTGTAGCTTGTAGATCTGTGCTATCCAATATGGTAGTCACTAGCTACATGTGGTTAATTATATTTAAACTTAAATTTAAAAATCAGTTCCAGCCATGCGTGGTGGCTCACCCCTATAATCCCAGCACTTTGGGAGGCCAAAGCAGGGAGATCACTTGAGGTCAGGAGTTTGAGACCAACCTGGGGAACATGGTGAAACCAATCTCTACCAAAAATACAAAAAAAGTAGCTGGGCATAGTGGTGTGCACCTGCAGTCCCAGCTAGTTGGGAGGCTGAGGTGAGAGGATCACATGAGCCTGGGAGGTGGTGGTCACAGTGAGCTGAAATCATATCATTGCACTCCAGCTGGGGCAACAGAGCCAGACCCCATCTCAAAATAAAAACAAAAAAATCATTACATAGTTGCACTAACCACATTGCAAGAACTCAGCCACCACACATAGTTTGTGACTACCCTATTGAAAGCATAGATATAGAATATGCCTATAATTGTAGAAAGTTCTATTGGACAATGTTGTTCTAGATATTTGGATAAGAGTTGATGTTGAATTACATTTCTTTTGGTTTCTTGTATTTGTGTAGAAATTTAATTTGTTTTATATAACAGCATTAAGACTTTCAAATATGTTCATATGAAATATTTCTGCATAGTAACTCTTCTACATGGTAAATACTATCTAGCTTCTACTAATACACTTTTGCTTTTAAAAATGGTACTTAAAATCTACAGAAAAAATAAAGAGACAAACCCATATTTATTTGTCAGGTTCGACTGTATAACAAAATACACTGGGTGGCTGAAACAACATAAATGTACTTTCTCACTATTCTGGAGGCTGGAAGTCTGAGATCAGGGTACTAACATGATTGGGTTCTGTGAGAGTTCTCCTTCTGGTGTGCAGCTAGCTGCTTTGCTGTTTGCTCACATGGACTTCTTGCTATATGTGCAGATGGGGAGAGAGAGAGAGAGAGAGAGAGAGAGAGAGAGAGAGACTACTCCTGATTCTAATTTTGCATCTTTTCTGTTACTTTGATTCAGTAACAAAAGCATTTTACCATTAAAAACACTTTTTCATTTCATCTTGTATACTTGTCAAAAGCTATGTTATTGAACATTAGGATTTGTCAAAGATCACTAGTTGTAATCCTAAATCTGTTCTCTCTTCCATGATAATAAACTTCCAGCTGGGCACATCACTACCTAGCCTCCCTTGCTGCAGGAGTGGCTACTCCATTGGCTAAACTTTTTCAGTGGAATATGAAACATTAGTGAGGTGTGCAACTTCCATGTCATTTGCTTAAGATGATATCACTTGCCTTGGACTAATTTTTTATGACTGTCAATGGCACTAATCAGGGAGAAATTCAAACTGGTGTTGAGAAGTGTATCCAGAGGTTTCTAGGTGTTGCAAGACAGAACTTTTTTCCTACCAAAAAATACTACAGTTATCTTTCAGAAAACCAAGCAAGGCATCCAAAAGGATGTGTTGGAATTAAGGAACGAATTAAAATGGAAAGATATTTTGGTCAAGAAGTATTTGATAAAACAAAGGCAGGTGCTGGACAACATCAACAGGCAGCACAAAAGACTTCAAAAATTCCTCAAGAGTACTTGGTGTATCTGGAACAGGCTTCTGCTAATATCCCTGCACCTGTGAAGCAAGCTTGAAGAAAAGTACAAAGTGAATTGGCTTGAAAATTATCTTGTGTATGATTCAGCCTGAGAATAGAGTTTCAGAAGACATTAATTTTTGCAGACAAAACATTTTGCAGGAAGACTCTGCCAAAGTATTTGACAATTTTAGTTTTCAGCACATTTTTACCCTGTTTTTTTGTTTGTTTGTTTTTTTGTTTGTTTTTTGAGGCAGAGTCTCACAACTCACTCTATCACCTAGGCTGGACTGCAGTGGTAGGATCTTAGCTCCCTGCAAACTCTACCTCCTGGGTTCAGGCGATTCTCCTGCCTCAGCCTCCCAAGTAGCTGGGATTACAGATGCCCGCCATTATGCCCAGCTACTGTTTGTATTTTTAATAGAGACAGGATTTCATCATGTTGGCCAGGCTGGTCTCGAACTCCTAAGTTCAGGTGATCCACCCACCTTGGCTTCCCAAAGTGTTGAGATTACAGGTGTGAGTCACCACGACTGGCCTTACCCTATTTTTATAAACTTAGTTTCTCAAGTACTTTCTAAAATACTATAGCTTTGGCTTAAAAAAAGGTAAATTTTGGATCTTTGTTTAATTTGTTAGTATGGTGCCACTTTTAGATTGTTTTTAGTGGAATATTTTTTGCTTTTTATTTAACTTGTGATTTTTGTGTTTTTAATCTCCATGTACATATTCAGTTGTTAGATTAAATTGCATGATTGGAGGAAAAACATTCTACTGGCCTGGGTGTAAGGAAATGAGGATTTTGGTGGTAAGCCTTTACTCTTCAGTGGTGGAATAGAAAAATATGTCATTTTACTGTTTTTATTCCAGGACTTTGACCTATCTCAAGGATAGAAATCTAAAGCAGCAATATTTGTAATGATTCCTTAGCTCTCCGAATGAGGATATTTTGTAAATAGGTAGAAGGATCCTAGTTATAACAAGATCCTAGTTATGCAGTATATTACAGTAGGATCCTTAGATTTATGTGGACCTTTATTTATTTATTTTTTTTGGGTGATGTTTAATGATTTGGGGGATGGTAGGAGTGGAACTATGTTGGGGACATAGGCCAATTATAAGGAGTTAAAGCTTGCTGTGATAGTCTCTGTTTTGTTTTGTTTTTGTTTTATTTTGTTTCTGAAATAAATTTTCTAAGGAAGATTTTTGCTAATAGGCAGTATTGATTGTTGGAGTAGGTGGTAGCCATCAGGACAGCCACTCAGCAAACCGACCACAAGAAGAAGCCTTACTGCTTAGGAAAATATTTACCCTTTTTATTTTCATTAGCCACGTCAGATCCTATTCTGAATTGATATTGAGAAATTTAAAACTGCACTATTTCTGGCTTTAGTTGGATGGAGTTTTCATTTCACTGTTTTATAGTCTTTCATTAGATGTCCTTCTACTCAAAATAAACACTCCATCCATCCATCATTTTTTCAGTGGGCTCTGTGACTTAGCTTTGAAGACCCATTTGCAACACAGGCTTTGAAATCCACTCATCATTCCTGGTTTCTCTTAGCTGTCACCTAGTCCTTGAAGCTCAAAATACCCTTTGCCTTGTTCCCAGAGCATAATACTTTTTATCTTTATACTGCACTTTGTTACTCCTTCTTGTAGTTTAGTGACTTTTTTGTCTCTTTTTGTGCCCCTTTCTATTTTATAAGCTCATGAAAGACAAACATTATTTCCCTTTGTGTATTTAGGGATGATTCATTACTTACCATTTATTCATTCATTGATTCATTGATTCATTCATTCAGAGACATAGTCTCACTGTGTTGCCCAGGCTGGACTGCAGTGGCACAAGTTTGGCTCACTGCAAGCTCCATCTCCCGGGTTCAAGCGATTTTCCTGCCTCAGCCTCCTGAATAACTGGAATTACAGATGTGTGCGACCATGCCCAGCTAATTTTTGTATTTTTAGTAGAGATGGGGTTTCACCATGTTGGCCAGGCTGGTTTTGATCTCCGGACCTCAAGTGATCTGCCCACCTCAGCCTCGCAAAGTGCTGTTATTTACAGGCGTAAGCCACGATGCCAGGCCTCTTTGCTTACCTTTTATACTTAATGGCCATGTATTTTTGTTTGTGTGTGTATATAGTGTCATCTGTAAATCCCAGCCTAAGGCCAGGAACCCCTGACAGAATATTCATTACCTACTTTTGATGTTAAATATGATTAAATATATGTTATTAATTAGAATGTATAGGTTAAACAAAGCCTTTGAAATTGTTTTTACTAAAATTATTCATTTCAAGTTTGTTAGTGCTAATTAGAAGCTTTGATTGGCTCTTAAAATGTCTTGATTAAAAACCAGACAAACTGATCAAGTTTTAGATGATCTTTCTACAATAAAGGGGTACTTGGTGAAAAGATTGGGAACCATTCTATTTGGTACCTAGTTTAAAAAAAATTATGCACCAGGTTCTGGTTTGTTTTTTTAGACAGGATCTTGCTCTATTGCCCAGGCTGTAGTACAATGACATGATCATAGGTCACTGCAGCCTGGACCTGCCAGGCTCAAGCGATCTTTCCATCTCAGTGGCGTGAGTTGCTGGGGCTACACTACAGGTGCACACCACCACACCCAGCTAATTTTTCTATTTTTTGTAGACATAGGGCCATGTTGCCAAGGCTGGTCTCAAGGTCCTGAACTCAAGTGATCTTCCTGTCTCACCTCCCAAAGTGCTGGATTTCAGGCATGAGCCATCACACCTGGACTGCATCCCAATTTTGCCATTTCTTTTCTAAATCCAAATTTTTGTTCAAGCAAATAGCAAATTTTAAACAAGTGCATCCTCATTTATCTTCTACCAGAGATATCTTGAAGAAGTCTTCTAAACTACCAGGCTAGCTGTGTTTCTCATTCTTTTAAAATATCTAGGCTGGGCGTGGTGGCTCAGGCCTGTAATCCCAGCACTTTGAGAGGCCAAGGCAGGCGGATCACAAAGTCAAGAGAGTAAGACCACCCTGGACAACATGATGAAACACCCCTCTCTACTAAAAATACAAAAATTAGCTGAGCATGGTGGCGTGTGCCTGTAGTCCCAGCTACTCAGGAGGCTGAGACAAGAGAATCACTTGAACCTTGGGAGGTGGAGGTTGCAGTGAGCTGAAATTGCACCACTGCACTCCAGCCTGGCGACAAAGCAAGACTCTGTCTCAAAAAAGAAAAAAAATCTAAAGTTAGCTGGTCTGAAGTTAGTGAGTTATTTCAGTTGATTGGTCACAGTCAGTTACAGATTGAACTCCTTGTTCTACTCTTTTCCCTCTTCTCACTATGGAAAGGGGGAGAGTAAAAATATGTCTTGTCCTTCTGTTGATTATCCTTCTTTTTCATAGATTTCTAATTTAGTCAACTATTGATGTTTCCTGATAAGCTGAATTTTCTGAATATTTATGGCCAGCTGTACAGACTTTAACACATTAACTTAGGTTATGGTGCTTTAATGTTTCTCTTGGGGGACATCCCACCTTACTCCTCTTTAACCCAATGCCTTACCTGAAAATGTTTGATAAATGGAAATTTTATTTATTTGTTTGTTTATTTATTTATTGGCGATAGAGTCTCTCCATTGCCCAGGCTGGAGCGGAGTGGTCATAGCCCACTGCAGCCTTGAACTCCTGGCCTCAAGCAATCCTCCCACCTTAGTTTCCCAAAGTGCTAGGATTATAGGCATGAGCCATCACATCCAGCTAGAAATTTTACTTGTAAATGTTACAAAGCTACCAATTCAATATTAGTTGAGATAATTAATATGTATTTGCTAATTTAATATGTATTAATTATAGCAATAGGATACCTATATATATATTTTTTATACTTTCAGTTCTGGGGTACATATGCAAAACGTGCATGTTTGTTACATAGGTATACATGTGCCATGGTGGTTTGCTGTATCCATGCCCCCATCATCTACATTAGGTATTTCTCCTTAATGTTAGCCCTCCCCAATCCCCCCACAGGATATCATAACCCTAAAACTTTGTCAGTTCATTAACTTGAGTTGCTCTATGGGATCAGATGAAGTTCCTCTAAAGATCTATTGGAACGCTTTATTCATTTTTTCTTTTTTGAGACAGGGTCTCGCTCTGTCATCCAGGCTGAGTGCAGTGGCACAAACAGAGTTCACTGCAGCCTCTACCTCCTGAGCTCAGGCCATCCTTTCTCCTCAGCCTCCCAAGTGGCTGGGACTATAGGTGCTTGCCACCATGCCTGGCTAATTTTTATGTTTTTTTTTTTTTTTTTTTTTTGGTAGAGATGGGGTCTTGCAATGTTACCCAGGCTGGTCTGAAACTCCTGGGCTCAAGTGATCCTCCTACCTTGGCCTCCCAAAATGCCTGGATTACAAGTTTGAGCCACAGCACCCCGCTTTTTTCCTTCAAATTTGAGAATTTTTTTTTTGGCAGTTTTTTCTTAACTTTCTAAAAGGTTATTTGAAATAGCGAGTTAGCAAGTTAAACCTTAATTTTGGGGTTAGCATAAGTATTGCTATAGGATGCAATAGTTTGGTGATTTATGATAATAATTTTAAAAAGCGATTTACGGCCAGGTGAGATGGCCCATGTCTTTAGTCCCAGCAACTTGGGAGGCTGAGGTGGGAGGACAGCCTGAGTTGACTCTAGTTTAGGCAACATAGTGAAACCCACTTTCTAAGACAAAAGAAAACAGTAAATTACTACTACAATATAATTGCTCACTTTCTAGGCTGGTTGCAGTAGCTCACGCCTGTAACTCCAGCAGTTTGGGAAGCTGAGGTGGGCAGATCGCTTGAGCTCATGAGTTTCAGATCAGCCTGGGCAATATGACGAAAACTCATCTCTACAAAAAATACAAAAATTAGCCAGTGGTGGTGTGTGCCTATGGTCCCAGTTACAAAGGAGGCTGAGGCATGAGAACTGCTTAAACCTAGGTGGCATAGGTTGTAGTGAGCCACTCACGCCACTGTACTTCAGTCTGGGCAACAGAGCAAGACTGTCAAAAAAAAAAAAGTATTTATTTATTATATCAAAAGTTCATTTAGAGTTGAGGTTTTAATTTTCTAGCCATAAAGGAGGCAGAAAGGCTAGGCATGTGGTTCATACCTGTAATCCCAGCACTTTGGGAGGCCAGGGTAGAAGGATCACTTGAGCCCAGGAGTTCAAGACCAGCCTGGACAACATAGGGAGACCCTGTCTCTATAAAAAAAAAAAAAAAAAAAAAAAAATTAGCTAGGCTTGGCAATGTGTGCCTGTAGTCCCAGCTACTCAGGAGACTGAGGTAGGAGGATCCATTGAGTCCAGAAGGTTAAGGCTGCAATGAGCTTGTTTGTGCCACTGCACTCCAGCCTGGGCATCAGAACAAGACCCTGTCTTAAAACAAAAGGGAGGCAGAAAAAATGTTTACTAATCCTTGCAATATTCATTAAAATAAAAAGATTACCTTGGCATGGCATGACAGAAACCCTAAATCATTCCAGGGCCTAGAGTGGTACTTCCCTGAAGCTGGGGAAAGGACCCTGGGCAGGAAGCAAAGGAGGGGGCAGATCCCCGGTCAGCCTGGTGCCTTAAGCAACCTTGGGCTTGGGCCACATAAGAGCATTTAGTGAGTCAAGGCCTAAAGGAGGAGGGAACAATTATCTCCTGGGAAAGAGCTGTATAATCTGGAACACCATAGATTTCTCAGAGTGGGAGTTGAGATTAGAGTGTCTCCTGGTGCTTGATGAAACAATTCAGTCTACTTCAAGGACATGCACCTGGAAAAATGACTGGCTTCTGGAAGCAGTGTTATTCTGATATTTAGGAACAATGCTGCTGATTAAGCCTCAATCAGGAAATAGGCCTCAATCAACCATATTTCTTGAGTGCTAGGGGACTCATTAGACAGTAACTCTATTACAACAATAAGAGCATTTATTGAGTGCTTACTCCAGGGCAGCACTTCATATTCATTATATTATTTAATTAAGAAGATTTTTACTTGGCATTAATTTTATATCACTTTGGCCCTGTCAGCTATGGTTTTACTCTGGATTTTGCCCAAAATCTAGAGAAATCTGATTAACTGTAAGAAGATTTAATAAGTCACAAAATATTTTATTTTCTATCATTTTCACTGCATTGTCTTTGGTTATTTTAAAAAATGATTCAGAAATAGTATTGTACCAATGCTCATCTCTTCATTTTGGTCATTGTACTATAGTTATGGATGGTATTAAAATAAGTGGCATAAAGGATATGAGGCAACAATTTGTACTAAATTTGTAATTTTCTATACATCTACAATTAAATAAAAATAAAGTTGAATAGTTCATCATTTCTTTATTTTATAAATTACTCATTATATTATGGGAAAAAAGAAATACACATTTAATATAGCAAATATTTTATATACATATAAGTAAAAAGAAGAAAATGAAAATGCCCTAATGTAATCAGGTAGAGGTATTTACTATAAATATCTAGGCATATATTCATCTAGATGTGTGCATATGGACATATAGCACGTATGAATTTCAATCACTGACTATATTTGCAAATGTGAAACTTTATATTTATTGAACCTAATTTTTTCTTAAACCTTCAGTCTGCCTAATGGCAGGTAACCTAATTTAGTCACTTCTGAATAGTTCAGTCATTTTAAGATTTAAAGTCATTTAAATCCAGCTTTCAGATTTAGTTCCCTTTCTCCCTCCCTAGCCAGGGAGGTTATGTTTGGACTGCATTCATCCTCTGCAGACACCCATTGCAGATGTAGCTCATCCCACTTCATCACTGGGGACCAGCATCCTGCTTTTGTTTACTAGAACCATGATCCTGATAACGCCCTCCAGCCTTCACAGTGCTACAGGCTTACAAGGCTGCCCTGGGTCCCCTTAACAGATCCACCTCAGCCGCCTTTACTCCTTTACTGCCCTGGCACATTTCTAGTCTCTGAGTTTCTTTCTGAGATTTGCAGAATACTGAGACCACTCTGGGAAATGTGGCATAGTTTCTTTTTCTTATATGATCTACAGAAACTTTGCTGGACTTCCTAGCATTTTCCCTTTGTGGAGGTTGACCCAGTGTAATGGTATTCCATGTCTTCTCTCTAAGACCCACTTAAGAGATTTACTCTGCAAACCCTCCTGCCTGTCATTCTTGAAAATTCTCTTCAATTGAACTTTATCTCTTTTGGAGTGAAAGAAGCAAACAAACAAGCAAGCTCTTACATCATCCTACTTTCTTCAGTCTATGGGTTATGACATAAGCTTACAAGTTTCTGTGTTGAAGCCAAAATTTTATTTTGCCAAGTGTAGAAAATTAAAATTAAAATTTTATTTTGAAAAGTGTAGAAAACTTTTTTTTTTTTTTGACAGGGAGTCTCACTCAGTCACCCAGGCTGGAGTGCAGTGGAATGACCGCTCACTCACTGCAACCTCCACCTCCCGAGTTCAAGTGGTTCTCCTGCCTCAGCCTCCCAAGTAGCTGGGACTACAGGTGTGGTACCACCATCCCCTGCTAATTTTTGTATTTTTAGTAGAGACGGGGTTTCACCATGTTGACCAGGCTGGTCTCGAACTCCTGGCCTCAAGTGATCTGCCTGCCTCAACCTCCCAAAATGCTGGGGTTACAGGCGTGAGCTACCACACTCAGCCTAGAAAAGGCCTAGAAAAAGTGGCTCACGCCTGTAATTCCAGTACTTTGGGAGGCCAAGGCAGGCAGATTGCTTGAGTTCGGGAGATCGAGATGAGCCTGGCCAATGTGGCAAAACCCCCTCTCTACAGGAAATACAAAAATTATCCTGGGGGTAGTAGCATTGTGCCTGTAGTTGAAGAAAAAAGCCACACATTTTTTGAGACAACTGTGAAAATTTGATTATTAACTAGTTATTAGAAGATACTAAGAAGTGACTTATTATTAATTTTGCCAGGTCCATCGTTTTTAGAGAAATTAGTGAAGGCCATTATAGGCAGGGTGGGTTGGGAAGTGATCTCAGAGATGAAGCTACAGTGGGAGGAAGAGCCACATATGCCACTCTTGGATTTCAGGTTCACTGAATCAAACAGGGAAGTGAAATGACATGATTAATTTGCATAAAAAGTCTGTGTGTTGAGGGGTACTGATGAGAAGTGTATTTGTGACTGGGAGGTGGCTGGCTGGAGAAATTCTGGATTCCTTTTCTTTCCATACTATTCCTACCCAGATTTATCAGTAAACCTTTTGGTTCTCTTGGCTTCATCATCTTCCCTTTCCAAGCCACCACCATCTCTTACCTGAACACAATAATTTCCTATCAGTTGCTTCTATTCTTGTTTCTTATACTTCTCCACAGAGCTGCCAGCATTTTAAAAAGCCTAAATCAAGTCATTATTCTCCTGCTCGAAACATTCAATGGCTTTCCACTGCAGTTAAAACACAAACTTTACTGGAGACTTTAAGTTCCTATGTAATCTGGCTCTTCTCTTCCCTACCGTCCTTTTAATGTCACTCTCCTCCTTACTCACCAGCCCAACCCCAGAAGCCACCCTACAGTTCATTTTTCAGTTACAAATGTTCATTTTTCTTATGTACATGTGATGCTGTTATTACAATAGAATAAATCAAGAAAAAGCCCAAAAAAGTTAATTTTTCAGAAAACATCTAGTGTAGTAGTTCTGAAATTGCAATTGCTGTAACATTTTAATCAAACTAGTACAAATTGTACTTGATCTTAAATAAAACACATGAAGAATGATTAAGGGAAAGAATGTTCTACTCCTTGTTCTGGGATGTAAAATACTGATAACATGGAGAAAACTGTTAACTTTAAATAGCAAATTTTAGTTCATTCAAGCCACATTCTTTAACTATGGGACAGTCATTATTCATAGATATTAGGTCTTTTAAATTTAATTAATTAATTTATTTCTGAGACGGAGTCTCACTTTGTCACTCAGGCTGGAGTGCAGTGGCTAGGTCTTGGTTCACTGCAATCTCTCTGTTCACTGCAACCTCTACCTCCCAGGTTCAAGCGATTCTTCTGCCAAGCTGGTCTTGAACTCTTGACCTCAGGTGATCTGAACTCGGCCTCCCAAAGTGCTGGGATTATAGGTGTGAGCCAATGCACCCAACTGATCTTAAGTCTTGAAAGAGCTATATTCTCACATTTGGAATTTTTTCTTTGTCTAATGAGTATGGCTTTCTTACTCTTACATATAAAATATCAATTTAAGCAATTTCTGGCATATTTTCCAAGAATTTATTTAAAATCTGGCACACCGAAAACTGAACCTGTATTGTCATTTGCCTCAACACACTTCAAGAAGAACATAAAACAATTAAAAAATAATTTGAAATGCCATTGTCTTTATCTTCTTTATCACCTTTGGTAAAATTAAGTAATACATTGCTTCAAATTCTATTGCTCATCCATGGTTCATGAATACAGATAATTACAGTTTATTTATGATAATGAACAAATACTTCTTGAAAAGCTGACCACTGGCCTGGCACGGTGGCTCATGCCTGTAATTCCAGCACTTTGGGAGGCCGAGGCTGGAGGATCACCGTAAGTCAGGAGTTCAAGACCAGTCTGGCCAGCATGGTGAAACCCCGTCTCTACTTAAAACACAAAACTTAGCTGGGCGTGGTGGAGTGCACCTGTAATCTCAGCTACTCAGGAGGTGAAGCAGGAGAATCGCTGGAACCCTGGTGGCGGAGTTTGCGGTGAGCCAAGATTGCACCTTTGCACTCCAGCCAGAGTGACAGGGCAAGACTCCGTCTCAATTTAAAAAAAAAAAAAAAAAAAGCTGACCACCTAATACACTGTGCTGACCGGCCTGTAACATGGACCTCTCTGTGACGGGCAAGTATTCTCTGGCAGTTACAGGGCGCTGCCTATGCAGCTTGGCGCCACCACCAGCCTCCCGCCCTCTGCGGTTAAAAGGTCAGCTTCTGGGGCAACAGCGTCCTCTCCACCCCGAACGCACAGGGACCAGCCCTACCAGGCCTCGGCTGCAGCTGTCCCAAGGCGAACCGTCCCAAGCCCGCATTCTCCCTCCAGTCACCTCAGATTCTGGAAAGCGGGCCGCGAAGGGCCTCAGAGCGCCTCTCTGCAGTTCCCTGAGGAAAATAAGCGTCTCCCCTGTTTGGAGGGAGCAGCCACGTGCCCACGGGGGAAATGGCCCCGAGTCCATTTCCAGCAAACGCCCCCGTAGCTGTAATAAACGTGTGATGGCTTTCCTGCACCAAGAAAGAAAAATTTTTCTTAAAAATAACAAAAAGAGGTGGGGAGGGGACCCTTAAGTCCCATTTAAGATTTTCCGAACTCGTTGTGCCTCCTACATAAGCTGAGGCTTAAAATGAAAATTTGGAGCGAAAGTCCCCAGGGTTAACCACAGGGAATGAAGAAAGGATCTTGCCGGTAGCTCCAAGTCTCCCAAGCTCTTTTAGTATAAGGCCCTATTACGTGTCACATTAGATGAGGAAAAAATAAGAGGGAGGATACAGTAGAGCCTGAAGAATGGGGTTGCGTCTTAGGATTTGTGAGGTAAAGGAAAGTCATCTCCCTCAGTTTGAGGCAGGGAAATCAAACAAAATGCCGGCACCGCCGGCACCGCAGTCACACTCCTGCGGCCGCGTGGCTTTCCCGCGCGCCCGCCTTGGGGGCGGGGAAGAACCCGGATGGAACCGCCCTTGCAGCCGGGACCCCCCGCCGTCTTTGAATGGCAGCGGGGCGGAGTTGCCCTCCCTTCTGTGCCTTAATTGGTTTGGCTCCGCAGTTTCCTCTTCGTGATTGGGTTTTCCCAGTGCCAGTCACAGAGCGACGCTGGTCTCTCAGATTGTTGCTAGAAGGAGACGGCGTCGACGTCTGACTGGACTCGCGGCGATTTATCCTTCAGCGGTGCGCTCTGGATCCGGCGCTCGGAACTCGTCCCGGGCTTCAGGGCTGCGGGGCCTGGAAGGAGGCGTATCGAGGAGGCCCGAGAACGATCCAGGAGAGCCGAGGCGCTCCTCTTGTCATCTCACTCACCGCCATGTCCTGGACGTTCAAGAGGTGAAGGGGGTGGAGGGGGTGGGGCGCTGGGGTTAACCAGGCGTCCCCAAATGAACCTGACCTTCCCCGCGTTCCTCCACGTTCCCCTGGCGATTTGTACGGCTGTATTCGTTCTGTTGGTCGCATATGTGGCCTCGGGGGAAATAAATGCATTGTCTTGGCTGGCGAGTCAGGGGCTCCTAGGGCGAGTCTTGTGTTAGGGACTTGGGAAATCTCTGTCACTGACTGGGGTGGGGGGGCCTGGGGCTCAAAGCCTCTCGGCCTGTGCTTTATTCAACAAAACATCCATTAGATACCCACTGTGCGCCAAGCACTGCTCTCGGTGGAGGGCCGAGTAAGACAGCCCTTGCCCCCAAGTGGCTCACAGCTTATGTGTATGCACAGACGTGGAGATATATATTTGCAGAGGAGCTAATAGAGGTGCGCACCGCTTGCAAGGAAAACGCATCGCAATGAAAAGCGACTGTTCTTAGGAAAATGGAAACTTCTTGGAATGTTCCGGTAGACTTCCCCTCATTTTTCATTGTCCAAATTGGTTTTCATGGCTATTTTCCAAACAGTTACAGGTAACGGGTTTGGGGTTAGGCTTAAACCAGCGATGGGAGCTGGGTACGGAAGGCTTGGGGCCAGTTTCCCACGGTGGCGTGATTTGGATGCAGGAATAAAGTAAGTGTTCTGCTCAGAGGGAGTTACAGTAATGGATGCTGGATGTATTTTCTGGAAAGTTATAAACAGCATCATGTACAATAATAGTTGTATTTTTGTAAGTCTTTTGTAGCTCAATCCGTATTGAAATGTTGACATACAATTTTATTTATTATTTATTTATTTGAGACGGAGTCTCGCTCTGTCACTCAGCCTGGAGTGCAGTGGCACAGTCTCAGCTCACTGCAACCTTCGCCTTCCGGGTTCAGCCTCGCGGGTTCAAGAGATTCTCCTGCCTCAACCTCCCGAGTAGCTGGAATTACAGATGTGCGCCACCACACCTGGCTAATTCTTATGTTTTTAGTAGAGAAGGGGTTTCACCATGTTGGCCAGGCTGGTTTTCAAACTCCTAACCTTAGGTGATCCTCCCACCTTGGCATTCTAAAGTGCTGGGATTACAGGCGTGAGTCACCACTCCTGACTCTTAATTGTAGTTACTAACATCATATACATTTCAATTTAGACGGTTTTCACTATGAAAGAGATTTGTGAGCTCTGACTGGGCTTTTCACTTCGAATACCTGGGGAGCAGGTAGAAGAGCCAATATTGATCTGGTGGAGTTTCTGGAATTCTTCTCCACTCACTGCAATTTCTGCTTTAACCAGAGTAACTATTAATCTTTAGTGTGATTCTCATGTAAGATTTCATTTGCCAAAGTAAAGCACAAGAAAACTACTCATATGGTCTTTGGAAATACTTGAATATTATGTTGTTTTTCTTTGCCTTTTTTTTTTTTTTTAATAGGGATCCTGTTTGGAAGTACTTGCAGACTGTCCAATATGGAGTTCATGGAAATTTTCCACGCCTCTCATATCCAACTTTCTTTCCACGTTTTGAATTTCAAGATGTTATCCCTCCAGATGACTTTCTAACTAGTGATGAAGAACTAGATTCAGTTTTATTTGGAAGTTTGAGAGGTCACGTGGTTGGACTACGTTATTACACGGGAGTAGTGAGTATAATAGTAGATAACTAAGTTAAATTTTGATTTTATTTGTGGCATTAAGATAGAATTAATTAGCAGGTGATATATATGGTTAATCTTTATTTTACTTTAAGTAAATTAAATATTCGTACCCAAGAAATAACAAATACCTCAAGTGATCCTCCCGCCTCAGCCTCCCAGAATATTGGGATTACAGGAGTGAGCCACCATGCTCTGCCCCAGTGCGTTATGTTTGGTTATTATGGGCACCCTGCCCTCACACCCCAGTGCCTTGGCATGTCATAGATTTGTTGCAAAAAGGAGGTCTGTTTTGTGGAATCTTCTGGATTTTATTTCATTCCTCCGTGTGTTTCTTACGTTTAAGCTTTTCAAATCTTTTTTTTTTTTTTTTTGCTGAGGTGTCTGAAACTTGTTCAGAAGGAGATTCCTTGTGAAAGAGTTTCATGTTCTTGATTTGTTTTTCTCCTATATTTTCTTTACATTGGAACTTTTCAAATTGTTTTTTGATGATCTGAAATGTATTGTCTAGGAGATTCCTTAGGAAGAAACGATAGTTCCTAAGTTTTTGTATCTTCCTTAATTGTGGCATGTTATGAATGATAGTTTCATAAAATGAAAGTTATGAAGGACTTAATGACAGTTTGGCTGAATTTAAAATCCTCATCATATATAGTTTCTCTCCATATCCTAATGCTGCATAGCATGGAATTCTCAGGCAGCTATGATTTTCTCTAACTTAAGTGAATTGGATGTTTCTGTTGTTGTTGTTGTTGTTGTAGTTGAGACGGAGTCTTGCTCTGTTGCCCAGACTAGAGTGCAGTAGTGCAATCTTGGCTCACTGCAATTTCATCCTCCCAGGTTCAAGCGATTCTCCTGCCTCGGCCTCCCAAGTAGCTAGGATTACAGGCACCTGCCGCCTCACCTGGCTAATTTTTGTATTTTTAGTAGAGACAGGGTTTCACCATGTTGGTCAGACTGGTCTCGAACGCCTGACCTTGTGATCTGCCCGCCTTGGCCTCCCAAAGTGCTAGGATTACAGGCGTGAGTCACTGTACCTGACCCTTTTTTTTTTTTTTTTTGAGACTGAGTCTCATTTTGTCACCCAGGCTGGAGTGCAATGGCCTGATCTGGCCTCACTGCAACCTCTGCCTCCCAGACTCAAGTGATTCTCCCACTTCAGCCTCCCAAGTAGCTGGGATTGCAGGTTTTCGCCACCACACCCTGCTAATTTTTGTGTTTTTTTTTTTTGTAGAGACAGGGTTTTGCCATGTTGCCCAGGCTGTTCTGGAATTCCTGGGCTCAAGTGATCCGTCTGCCTCAGCCTCCCCAGATGCTGGGATTCTGTGCCTGGTCTCTAATTTTTTCTAATAGATTCTTGAAATCTATCAGTTCTTATTTCATATCTATATATTCTCTAGCTCTCATATGCATTTCTGAGTTTTTGTGTTTTCAGGTTTGTGCTAATTTTTCAAAACTTACATTGTTTTCGATAATTATTTTATACCACTGTGAAATACTAGATTATGGTAGTTATTGATCTTAGAACAATCACTATTTGTTGATCTTAGAATAATCTCTATCACCTCAGTAAACTAATGTGTGTTGACTAAAAGTAATCATCAGTTTTCTTATTTTGCCAAACATATATATTTTAAATATTTTTTTTTTCCAGGAACACTGTGTTGAGATATCATTTATTTCTTAATTAATACATGTTCATTAGTTATTTTTTTTTTGAGATGGAGTTTTGCCAGGCTGGAGTGCAATGGCGCAATCTTGGCTCACTGCAACCTCCACCTCCCAGGTTCAAGATTCTCCTGCCTCAGCCTCCCAAGTAGCTGCGATTACAGGCATGCGCCATCACACCTGGCTACTTTTTTGTTTTAGTAGTAACGGGGTTTTGCCCTGTTGGTCAGGCTGGTCTTGAACTTCTGACCTCAGATGATCCACTTGCCTTGGCCTTCCAAAGTGCTGGGATTACAGGAGCAAGCCACCACACCCGGCCATGTTCATTATTTTTAAATGGCTAAGAAAGCATTAAACCTTCTAAAGTCTACCACCCAGAACCATAACTGATTTTCTATACTTGTTTCTGTGAGCATATGCATGTAAATTGGAATCATATTATGTATTAATAAAAATGAGATCATATTATCCCTATTATGATCACTATTTTTTCTCTTAGCTGGATATTAGGAATATCATCTGTATTGGACGTTTAGTTTCCTTATTGATGGATATTTTTCAGTTGATCACTATTATAAAAAAGTAATAAAAATTGAGGTATTATCTTTGCATACTTGTTATTTTAACTTTTTCTACTTTATTGAGATGTGGTTTGCATATGATAAAATGTACATATTTTAAATGTACAAGCCTAGTATTTTGGAAAAGATATATACCTGATAACTACTACCCCAATCAAGATATAGATAATATCCATCTCCCTGAAAGTATCTTGTATCCTCTTGCAGTCATTTTTCCCTGCTCCTGCCCTAGGCAACAAGTCTGAGTTTTATCACTATAGATAAGTTTTACCTATTCTAGAACTTCATATACATTAAATTATACAGTAGGTACTATTTTAAGTCTGGTGTTTTTACTCAGCATAATTTAGGTACTTCTTAGGTCAGTTTTAGTTATTTACATTTTTGAAGAAAAGCATCCATTTTATTTAGGTTTTCAAACTTATTCCCACAGAGTTGTGCATAGTAATCATTTATCCTTATAAAATTATAAATGTAATTTTTTGGAATTGGGGTTTAGTGGTATGACATGTTGCTCACAAGTAGCCGTAACTCATATTCCTGAAGGATTTTGAGATCAAGGAACACATAAATTCCCCTTTATTCAGTGGTTCTAGTTCTTCTTTCCAAGTTGAGTAGCTATTTTTTTGGTTGTTTTAAGTTGGTGCTCTGAACTTTAATTTCAGTACCCTTTACTCTGAATTGCCAAGTTTTGATAAGATGTGCCATTTTTAGTCTGCCAGAACACAATTTGTATGCTTTATTAGCTCCATTAAACTTTTTAAAAACTTAGAAAAGTGGTTATATTCGTGTTTTCATTCTTTGCATTACACATTTGTGTCTATTCTTACATTCTTTTTTATTGATTAACTATGACATTATTTCTTTTCAAGGCAACCTCTCTTGGATTTTTCTTAATGCTTATGTTTCTTGGCTTAATAATTACTCTTATATTCGGTTTTTCTATTTAGGTTCATTTTCTTTTTTTTTCTTTTTGACTTGTGATTTGAGCACTTAATTTGAATCATTTAATAATAAAATCTTTTACCTTGAAACGTTTTAAGTATTGCATTGCCTTTAGCTACCAAGTTTTGTTATATAGTAGTGTTCTTTATTTTTAACTCTGGTGTTTTTTTATTTTATTTTTATTTTTTGTTGTAGTTTTTTTTAAAGTGTGTTTTCAATAAGCATATGGTTAAATTTTTTATTTTCTGACTCATCAAAGGGTTTATTTTATAATAAGGTGGTTTATTTTTTTTTTCTGTTTTAAAATACAGTTATGTGTTGCTTAATGATGAAGATACTTTCTGAGATGTGTTAGGTGATTTATTTGTGGGAACATCATGAAGTTTACAGGATGTTACTCTATTGAATACTGTGGGCAGTTGTAAGACATTTGTGTATTTAAGCATATGTAACATGAAAAGGGTACAGGAAAAAATACTGTATAAAAATTAAAAAATGGTACACTTTTATAGGACTGCCCCATTATAATCTTGTGGAACAACTGTTGCATAATATGTGTGGTCTGTCTTTGTGAAATGTCATTATGCAGGGCGTGACTATACTGATTCTAATTCCTTTTGTTATTCTTTGTCTTTTTTTTATTTGTTTTTCTTTTATTTATTTATTATTTATTTTATTTTATTTTTTTATTGCATTTTAGGTTTTGGGGTCCATGTGAAGAACATGCATGTCTTTGTCTTTTTAATATATATATGTCCTATTTTTTCTTGCTGCTTGGACCATGTTTTCTTTGTTTTCATAGTCTCCAGTATTTTGGCTCATACGTATCTGATTTAAAATTCTAGTAATCAGTTATTTGTAAGGGCAGTTAACTAATTGTAATTAATAATAGCTTATTATGATAAATTACAATTGTGTAATACCTTATTTGAGATGAAATCCTCAAAAATTGTTAGTTTTATGCCCTTTTTTGGTTATATATTTTCTAGGATTTGCATAATCTGGTTTTAAAAAGGTCATCCTGTAGGCAGTGCCAGAGGGGCGGTGACTGGTATAGAACAGAGCTATCCTCATAGATGTAGCTCCAAAGGGCTAGAGATGAATATCTGTCTGATACTGTGGTTCTGGCTGTAATCTCTTGAGTCAATAGACAGATGCTGGGAGAGCTTCGAAGCAGCTTTCCTGTATATTTTCAAGGAATTTTTAAAAGTTGAGATACGGCCTGTGGCGGCGGCTCATGCCTGTAATCCCAGCACTTTGGGAGGCCAAGGTGGGCAGATCACGAGGTTAAGAGATCGAGATCATCCTGGTCAACATGGTGAAACCTCGTCTCTACTAAAAATACAAAAATTAGCTGGGTGTATTGGCATGCGCCTGTAGTCCCAGCTACTTAAGAGGCTGAGCCAGGAGAATCGCTTGAATCCGGGAGGTGGAGGTTGTGGTGAGCAGAGATTGCGCCATTGCACTCCAGCCTGGGCAACAAGAACAAAACTCCATCTCAAAAAAAAAAAAAGTTGAGATACATTTATAAAATTTTAAAGTGTACAATTGAGTAGTTTTTAGAATATTCACAAGGATGTGCAACCATCCCTACAATCTGGTTCCAAAACATTTTTATTACTCCAAAAAGAAACCTCATTCCCATTTGTAGTCACTCCCGTTATCTCTACCCCTCAGTGTCTGGCAGCCATGAATCAGTCTACTTCCTGTTAATTTGGATTTGCCTCCTCTTCACATTTCATGTAAATGGAATGATACAATATATAGCATTGGGATCTGGCCTCTAATACTCCGTTTTATGATAAATAGATTTTTTTTTTTGGTATACCGTTTTAATTCCCTTGTTTGTCTTACTATATATTTTGAGTTACTTATGATTGCCTTAGGGATTACAATTAACAACTTAATTTATGAGAACCTGGTTTGGATTAGTGCCAACTTAATAGTATATAAAAAACTTTGATGCTGGGCGCAGTGGCTTACACCTATAATCCCAGCAGTTTGGGAGGCTGAGGTGGGTGGATCATGAGGTCAAGAGATTGAGACGATCCTGGCCAACATAGTGAAACCCCATCTCTACTAAAAATACAAAAATTAGCTGGGTGGGGTGGCACATGCTTGTAATCCCAGCTACTTGGGAGACTGAGGCAGGAGAATCGCTTGAACCAGGGAGTTGGAGGTTGCAGTGAACCGAGATTGCACCACCGCACTGCAGCCTGGCAAGAGAGTGAGACTCTGTCTCAAAAAAAAAAAAAAAAAACTTTGCTCATAGCTCCATCCTGTTGCCTTCCTTTGTGCTGTTATCATATAATTTATATCTTTATATGTATATAGTATACCTATCAACAAAGATTATAATTAATTTATATACTTTTTAATTAGATAGAAAACTTACAAAACAATCATACTTTAAAATTAAAAAAATTTTTTTTAATAATTTTTTTTTTTAAGTGACAGACTCTTGCTCTGTTGCCCAGGCTGGTCTCCAACTTCTTCGACAGTTTAATGGTGATGTGACCAGGGGTGGATCTTTTTGAATTTATTTTAGTTGGAGTTGTTGAGCTTCTTATGTGTATAGATTACTGGTTTTCATCAAATGGGGTAGTTTTTGGCTGTTATTTCTTTAAATATTTTTTCTGCCTCTTTCTCTTTTCTCCTTATGGTACTTTTATTATGTGTGTGTGTTGGTACACTTGATGTTACAGGTCTCTGAGGCTCTATTATGTTTCTCATTTTTTTGTTCCTCAGATTGTATAATCTCAATTGACCTATCTTAAGCTTCATTGATTCTTTCTTATGCCTGCTCAGATTTGCTGTTGAGCCTTTCTGATGAATTTTTTTCTTCAGTTATTGTACCTTTTGACTCTAGAATTGCTATTTGGCGAGACACTGTTTTCATGCTTTTAGACATGCATTTTCATGTTGAAAGAAATGGTTTGCTTTAGGTCTTTGAATTTTTTAATTTTTTTAGAGATAGGGTCTTCCTCTGTTACCCAGGCTGGAGGGCTATGGCATGATCATAGCTCACTGTAACACTGAACTCCTGGATTCAAGCAGTCGTTCCACCTCAGACTCCTGAGTAGCTGGGACTAGAGGCATGTACCACCCTACCTGGCTAATTTTTCTACTTTTATTTTCTAGAAGTGGGATCTTGCTATATTGCCCAGGCTGGTCTCAAATTCCTGGCCTCAGGAGATCCTCACACTTCAGCCTCCTAAAGTGCTGGGATTACAAGTGTGAGCCACCATGCCCAGCCCCTTTCAACATACTTAAAATAACTGATTAAATTCTTTTTCTACTATGTCAAACGTCTGTACTTTCTTGGGGACAGCTGATATTGATTGTTTTTCTTCCCTGTGTATAGACCATACTTTCTTATTTTTTTTGCATGTCTTGTACTTTTTTTCTTGAAAAATGGACATATTAAATAATGTGGCAACTCTGGAAATCAGATTCTCCTCCCTTCCCAGGGTGGGTTGTTTTTGCTGATTTTGGTAATTAGTGTGTGTTTGCTAGTGACTTTTCTGCATTAATTCTGTAATGTCTATTCTTTATCGTGTGTGGTCAGTCACTGAAGTCTGTACTTGGTTAGCTTAGTAGTCAGCTAATGATTGTGCTAGAACATATAAATCACACATTCTTTACTGAGAATATCTCTGTGTTGGGGCATTCCTTCAACACTCTAAGGCAATTGACAACTTCCCTTAGCTTTCACTTCTGGCTTGTTTAAATGCCTCAAGTTCAGGCAAAGGTGAGAGTTTAGGGCCTTCTCAGGTCTTTCTTGAGAATGTGCACAGCCCTGGTCATGCATACCAGCCCTATGCTTGCTTTTGGCCTTCTAGATTTCCAGAAATACACTGGAGCTTTTCAAAGCCTTCACAGACATCTCATTCCCTAGTTTTTCCTTATAAGCCTTTTTGTTTTTCTATTGTTTGCTTCAGCTGTTATCCACTGCCTCAGATAGCCATGAAGTTATACTTTCCTGTAAAATTGTTTTTGACATCACCCACCCAAGGGAGATTTTTTTGGTACTGGGTGAGCTCAGAGGTTAAATACAGTCAACCTTGCAAGTGGGATCTTCTGGGGGAACTTTAGGAGAATAACAATTCTTTGGGAATGAATCTTTGAAAGAACTATAACTCCATTCTGTTTTTTTCTGGTGACTGCTAGGCTTTACCTAGCATCCCAGCAAGCTACAGTATAGCTGGGGATGGGACTAAAGTACTGATATTCCGCTGTTTTTCTTGAATAAATGTTCCTCAGATTTCTGCAAGCCTTTGATTTAGTTCTCAGAATTCTGAAAACATTTGATTCTGAAGATAATTTATCTAGTTTATTTTGTTGCTTTTATTGAGGAATTTTTGAAAGTCCTTACTCTACCATTCTTTGTTGTGTTCTTCAGTTTTTAAAAATACACATCATTGTATTTAAGTTACCTACACAGTTTTTAATAAAGTAAAATCAGAATGGCATGAGTTGAAGGCTGGATATATTTTTCTTACCCAGTTCCATCCTGAATTATAAATGCTTTATTCCCTGACTTTTATGTATTCTGGATAATTCAGGCTCAGGAACCACCCTGTCTGCGTTCAGATCCTAGCTCCGATACCTTTTAGCTTTGTCACCTTGGGCAAGTTACTTAACTTTTCTGTGCTTCAGTTTTCTCATTTGTAAAATGGGAATAATAATAGTACCTCCCAATAGGGTTGTGAAGATTTAAAAAGTCAGTCTATGCAATGTACTTAGAACAATGCTTGACACATAGTAAGCACTCAATAAAGTTAGCTATTTTTTAGAAGTTATGATGTAGAAAATTTTATATAATATGAATTTGCTAGTTTACATTTAACTGTATTTTTTAGATTTTAAGGATTTGTTAACTTCCTAATGAATATAAATTAGAAAAATATTGAAGAATCACAATAAAATGTATTATTTACTATTTCTGTAGTTTGTGTCTAAGAAGATATATTTTCTTAAGTGCAGTACACAGCAGTAATGAATGGAAAATCCCAAATAAAGTATAACAGTTATTGTCTGTTATTTATAATATAATACTATCTGTTTATTATTTTTATTAGGTTAATAATAATGAAATGGTTGCATTACAACGAGAGCCGAATAATCCTTATGATAAGAATGCGATTAAAGTAAACAATGTGAATGGAAATCAGGTTGGCCATTTAAAGAAAGATCTTGCAGGTGCTTTGGCCTATATCATGGACAACAAATTGGCACAAGTTGAAGGGTAATGTACTTTCAGAATTTAATTTTAATAATTGTGAATTATAGTCATCTTTCAACTTGTTAGGGCTTCTTGTTAGAGCCTATAAAGGTATACTAACAATTTCTATCACTGTTCTTTTGGTATGTGTTAAATAAATGTTTTAATTCTTCTTTTGCATACTTCCACTACCCCAGCCATCAAACAATTGTCCTCTCATTTTCCTACGGAATTATTACCGTGGAGAAAAATAAACTTTGGTTCAAATATTAGGAATTGCATTCCATTTTTCCAAGCCTTTTGGTACCTAGGTTTAGGAATTTGGAAGTGTTCATTCGTTTATTTATTTTGAGATGGAGTCTCACTTTTGCCTAGGCTATAGTGCAGTGGTGTGATCTCGGCTCAGTGCATCCTCTGCCTCTCGGATTCAACCAACTCTCCCTGCCTCAGCCTCCTGAGTAGCGGGGATTACAGGTGCCTGCCACCATGCCCAGCTAATTTTTGTATTTTTAGTAAAGATCGGGTTTTACCATGTTGGTCAGGCTGGTCTCAAACTCCTGACCTTAGGTGATCTGACTGCCTCAGCCTCCCAAAGTGCTGGGATTGCAGACATGAGCCACCACACCTGGCCTGGAAGTGTTCATTTATATCAGAGGTTATAAGCTGGTATTCTGTGATAGGATATAGATGAATTTCATTTTGTCTGCAGTGTTTTAGTCATTTTTTCATTTAGTATTTATATTGAAATAGCTAGCTAGTCAGCATTTTATACATATTAATTTATTTCCTTAAATACAAAAACTTTTTTTTCTCTTGACAAGAGGAAGATCTGGCAATGCTGGATGAGTTGTGACTTCCATATGACAAAAGTTGACTGGAACTGAGTAGTAACTTTCCTTTTAGCTAGGGCATATACTCTCAGTTTTACTACCTCTTTATTTTTTTCTTTTTTTTTAAAACTCTTTCAGTCTTTTAGTTACTTTTTCTCTTTTAGGCATTTGTACTTGTGATCTCAATTTAAGTATTTGGAATATTTAGGATCTTTATATTCTAATTCTAATTTTTAGGATATTCATATCATAATCCTAGGTGAGTTTGGAAGATAAATGCTCAGTGATGTCTCACTTTGTTTTCTCCTTTTTCAGTTAATCAGGTTTTTCTGATTAACTGGAAAAGGAGATATTGAGAATAACTATTAGTGAATCACAAGTTCTTGCATTCCCCATTTTCCAAGCAGAATGATTTATTACCCTCTGGTTCTGTTAGCCAAAGCTCTACCCTTTCATTTAAACTTATTTTACTTATCTTACAATCTTGTTTACATGCCATCCATTTATTTTAAAACTGCTTTATTCCATTTTCTCAATTTTTTCTGGCACTCTGGTTCTAAAAATCACTCTTTTCTTCTGATTGTTTATGATTCTATTCCTTGTTCTTTTTCTCTTTAAAATCTGCCTAACTAACTCCTTCTTAACTTCCATGCAAAATGTAAATGATACACTTAAAATACTGAACTGATTCTTAGTGGGGATAAAAAGTAATGCTTCTAATTTCCCTTTCTTTTTCTCCCAAATATAATAGGGTAGTTCCTTTTGGTGCAAACAATGCTTTTACCATGCCTCTGCATATGACTTTTTGGGGAAAAGAAGAAAATAGAAAAGCAGTTTCAGATCAGTTGAAGAAACATGGATTTAAATTGGGTCCTGCACCAAAAAGTAAGTTTACAGTTTAACTTAATGTTATTCTGATATAAGATGCAGGGATTATAAAACATTTATTCTCTCTTGGAGTTTGTTGGCTAATTTGTGCTCAAGGCTCCAAGTTACAACTTTTAATCAAGAGTCTTTTTGAGGAAATCTCTGATTTTTCCTTTTGCCTCTATTGAAATAATATAGATTCACACATAAAAATATTTATGGTCAGAATAACAAGAGTGAGGGGATATTAAATAAAAAATTAGAGAAAAAAATATATAAGGAAGTCTCATGTATACCCTCCCCTAATTTTCCCTAATGGTAACATCTGGAAACCCCTGATTTTAAACATTCTTTTTGATAAATTTTAGACAAAAAGAATCTTCTAATAGGGAACAAAAAGGATTGCTTGGCAAGAGTTTTTTCAAATAATGTGAAATTGCTTGTGGTTTTTGAGTGATTTAGTATTTCGCTTTTAAAAAAACCTCTAAAATACCAGGCTTTTAATGAAGTTTGTTATGCACATTTTATTTATTTGTATATTTATTTTGAGATAGAGTCTTCCCCTGTCACCTAGGCTGGAGTGCAGTGGCCACGATCAATGACTCAGTGCAACCTTGACCTCCTGGGCTCAAGCAGTCCCTCCACCTGAGCCTCCCTAGTAGCTGGGTAACAGGTGCGCACCATGGTGCTTGACTAATTTTTGTATTTTTTGTAGAGACAGGATTTCACCATATTGCCCAGGCTAGTCTCGAACTTTTGGGTTCAAGCGAACCGCCTGCATTGGCCTCCCTAAGTGCTGGGGTTATAGATGTGAACCACAGCACCCAGCCCTGTTAGGCACATTTTTCAAAGCTACTTATTATGTATTATTAAAAGATAAAAACATTTTATTGGATGGCTTATTCTTTTCATTTTGTAAATAATAGCTTTCGGATTCACTTTGGAAAGTGGTTGGGGCTCTGGAAGAGCTGGACCAAGCTATAGTATGCCATTGCATGCTGCAGTACAGATGACAACTGAACAGGTATGCTTCTCTTTTATTTTGTAATCTAAAAGTGAATTTTAAATGTTGAAGATTTGTATTTAAAAGAACAGGATGAATATGTTTGTGGTCTTCAAATATATTAAGTTATCATGAAACATGTTATAGAGTAAATAAAATATATATATTTGTTAACATTTATATAAAAAATACTGATAAAGGATAAATCCATACATGAACATTTGTACCTAATATACAAAACACATGTTATTGTTTATGCATGGCATATTTTGTATTTGAAATGTTTTAAATGTTCAAGTAGTCATTTTAAGAAAAAATTGAAACTTACTCCTTTCAGTAAGTTTGCAAATGCAGTGCCAAATTCTTTACATTAACTTTGTCTAATTTGTAATTCAGGATGAGTTATGCTGAATTTCTTTGAAAAAAAAATCATAAAATAAGTTAATGCAGATCAATTAAAAAATAACATTAAAACTTTTTTGATGTCTGTACCCACCAGTGTTAGTCCTTTTATCTACTAATTGTGGTTACCATATTTACCTTGCTTATTGTTAGAAGGACTTGAGCTTGTGTCTGGTAGGTAAACCCCAGGTTACTTCCGATTTTTAGACCCGGCCTGATTTCTTCTGAGCTGCTGCTGTGTGTTCATGTGTTAATTTTCAAAAATGTCTGTTTTACATATATGTTGGTATAAAATTGGACTGACCTAGTTTAAATAGTCAACTAATTTAGCATAATAAAATTATCCTGTAGTGCATGGCAAATTCCCTATCGCAGTAATAATGAAATGTCATTGACCTGGCAGGACTGACAAAATATTTTGAATACAACTGATAGCATCACAGAACTTTATGGCAGAAAGAACCTTAGAGATAATATAAATTTAGTTCATCCCTTTCATTTTATAGGAATAAGACACAGGACTATAAAGGTCAAGTTTTGCCAAAACTCGTAGATAAGCTTGCTTGTGGTAAAACTGTGACTGAAACTCAGAGCTTAAAACTCTTCTATATTTTTTTTACTTCCTGACACCTAAACCACCTGTTCATTCTGTCTTCAGTGAGCAGTATAATCCCAGAGCTGATTTGTATGCCTTTTTGGCATTTGACTATTTTGTGTTTTTTTTTTTTTAATTTAATTTAATTTTAATTTTTTAATATTTGGGGACAGAGTCTCTTTTGCCCAGGCTGGAGTGCAGTGGCATAATCATGGCTCACTGTATCCTTGACCTTCTGGGCTCAAATGATCTTCCCACCTCAGCATCCCTAGGAGCCACAACTACAGGCACGCACCACCATGCCTGGCTAATTTTTTAAAAATATTTTTTAGAGACGGGATCTCTCATTATGTTGTCCAGGCTGGTTTCAAACTCCTGAGCTCAAGTGATTCTCCCACCTTGGTCTCCCAAAGTGCTGAGATTATTGGCGTGAGCCACCACTCCTGGCTCATTTGACATTAACATCAGTTAATTAACTAAATGATTTGAAATCTGACTTAAGTACAAGTATTTTAATTAGTTTGTTTTACATTGTTTCTTGTTGCTTTTTATTGTAGCTTAAAACGGAATTTGACAGATTGTTCGAAGATTTAAAAGAAGATGATAAAACCCATGAAATGGAACCAGCTGAGGTATCAATCCAGTATTTTTTATTTAAGACTATTCAGAATGTTTAAATATGCTTATAATCTACTTTTTGTTTAATCACAGGATCAATTCTTCCAGATTCCGCATGTAAAAAAAGGAATGGCTTACTGTATTTCTTTTTATGACTTTTTATTTGTAGGCTATTGAAACACCACTACTTCCACATCAAAAACAAGCTCTAGCATGGATGGTGTCACGTGAAAATAGCAAAGAACTTCCACCATTCTGGGAACAGCGAAATGACTTATACTATAACACAATAACAAATTTTTCTGAGAAAGACCGACCAGAAAATGTCCATGGAGGAATTTTAGCTGATGATATGGGTTTGGTAATTATTTTTTTCTTTAGTTAATGTAATCTAATTTTGTGATAATGATTTTCTAGAAAGTAATTTTGAAGTAAAAAGAGATAGGAATATGCTGGTATTAGTTTGGGACTAGATTTTACTATCTTTGTAGAATACAGTTTTTCCTATTGTTTTTACTTAAAATAGTGGTAAACTTTTGGTTTGGTTAAAGTACAATTGAAATAATTAGTTAACAATAGTGGTATAAAGGTGTGTTTCTCAATTTTCTTTTTTCTTTTTTTTTGAGATGGAGTTTTGCCCCCTGGAGTGCAGTGGCACGATCTTGGCTCACTGCAGCCTCAGCCTCCCAGGTTTAAGCAGTTCTCCTGCCTCAGCCTCCCAAATAACTGGGATTACAGGCACATGCCACCATGCCCAGCTAATTTTTTTATTTTTTGTAGAGACAGGTTTCACCATGTTGGCCAGCCTGGTCTTGAACTCCTGACTTCAAGTGATCCACCCACCTTGGCCTCCCAAAGTGCTGGGATTACAGGTGTGAGCCGCCATGACTGCCCGTGTTTCTCAATTTTCTTTGCTCTTTGAAATTTAGGGTGACCTGTCTTTCATGAGTTTTCTTTTAAAAAGTAAAGACAAAGCAATGTTATGTGAAATTGTATTCCATCACAAATGTTGTGGTAATCAGAGTATTAAATAGATATATATGGGTTCTTATACTAGCAGTTTTTGTATTTTTCAGTCTCAGTAACCCTTTCTACTCTTAAAAATTACTGATGGTCTCAAAGAGCTTTTGTTTTTGTGGGCTGTTATCAGTATTTATAGTATTAGGCAATGGTAACTAAAGATAACAGTACAAACTCATTACTTGTTAACATAAATGGCATATTTTTAAATGAAAAGTAGGCCAAAACACTAACAATTTTGGTGAGCCATTAGAGTGAATCAGCAACCAACAGAATGGGAAAAAATTTTTGCAACTTACCCATCTGACAAAGGGCTGATATCCAGAATTTACAAAGAACTAAAACAGATTTACAAGAAAAAAACAAGCCCATTCAGAAGTGGGCGAAGGATATGAACAGATACTTTACAAAAGAAGACATACATGAGGCCAACAAATATATGAAAAAATGCTCATCATCACTGGTCATTAGAGAAATGCAAATCAAAACTACATTGAGATACCATCTCACGCCAGTTAGAATGGCGATCATTAAAAAACCTGGAGACAACAGATGCTGGAGAGGATGTGGAGAAATAGGAGCACTCTTACACTGTTGGTGGGAGTGTAAATTAGTTCAACCATTGTGGAAGATAGTGTGACGATTCCTCAAGGACCTAGAAATAGAAATTCCATTTGACCCAGCAATCCCATTACTGGGTATATATCCAAAGGATTATAAATTGTTCTACTATAAAGACACATGCACACGAATGTTCATAGCAGCACAGTTTACAATAGCAAAGACCTGGAACCAACCCAAATGCCCATCAATGATAGACTGGACAGGGAAAATGTGGCACATATACACCATGAAATATGCAGCCGTCAAGAACGATGAGTTCGCGTCCTTTGTAGGGACATAGATGAACCTGGAAGCCATCATTCTCAGCAAACTGACACAGGAACACAAAATCAAACACCACATGTTCTCACTCATAGGCGGGTGTTGAACAATGGGAACACATGGACACAGGGAGGGGAGCACTACACACTGGGGTTTGTTGGGGGGAAATAGGGGAGGGACAGCGGGGGGTGGGAGGTTGGGGAGGGATAGCATGGGGAGAAATACCACATATAGGTGAAGGGGAGGAAGGCAGCAAATCACACTGCCACGTGTGCACCTATACAACAATCTTGCATGTTCTTCACATGTACCCCAAAACCTAAAATGCAATAAAAAAAAAACAATTTTGGTGAGAGAACTAGCATTGTTTTACATTTTTGCACATCTCTGTGTTTGGCCAAATAGATGGCAGCTGAATTCTCATCTGCTTCTTCATTCAGTCTATTCTGTTAGGTTGTTTTGGTTGAAGTACATGAAGAAAATTTGTCCTTACAATGGTATGTAGTTGTAAAGGGAGAGTATTTTAGTAGCTTTTTAGGTAATTGCAGATTTCTTTGATATATACATCAAAATTCAACAAGTATTAGTTTATTAAAGGTTAATTGTTGTCATATGGAACTCTAAATCTTATCAGTGAGCTTTTTATACCCTGTTTCCTTAAAATCTATTTGTATATCTTGCCCATTGAATGGATATTTTACCTATGTCTGATTTTATAACACCAAGCATTGCTCATTTAGAAAATGTTGGTTCATTGAGTTGGGCAGACTTACCAAATGTTGATGTATTTGATATGCAGTATCCAAAACTTACATTCATTAATATACCACTGATGTTATTAGAAAATCATTTACATTTTGGGAAGGCACTGAGTTCATAGTGTCACACACAAGTTTTCCAGCATTCTAATTTTCTATTGAAAACTTAAATTTTATCATTGACAAATAATCTCAGTTGTTTCCTTTTTAGATGACAGCCTCACTTTGTTCATTTTCAAGAAAATATCTTTCAGACACTCAATCATGAATGATAGTTGTCATTCAAGTGAAAAATGATGTTGCATGAAAAAAGTGACTAGTTGAGCTTATAAATCCCATCTTGATTGATTTTTCTATAGCTAACCCTCATATTTTGATATGCAACAGAAGTAGTTCATATGTCGTTTGCATTTCACTACACAGAATATTAAAAAGATTTATACTTAAGTGATGAAATTTAATAAAATTAATGTGTGCTGCTTCATTGAGAACATTCTTTTTTTTTTTTTTCTTGAGATGGAGTTTCACTCTTGTTGTCCAGGCTGGAGTGCAATGGTGCAGTCTTGGCTTACTGCAACCTCCGCCTCCCAGGTTTAAGTGATTCTCCTGCCTCAGACTCCCAAGTAGCTGGTATTACAGGTGTGAGCCACTGTGCCCGGCCAAGAACATTCTTAAGGAAAACTTTTTTTTTTTTTGAACTGTTTGTAGCAGTTAAGAATATCATGACTACTAATATAACTTAGTGCCAACTGCTTTATTTTATGCTGAGGCACTTTTTTCACCATTGCTATTTGGGCTTTTTGTAACATTAGTGCAGATGTTAACAGAAATAAAGTCTGTCTTAGTAGTATTATAAAACCAGTTTTGACTTCACATTTTCCTAAAGGGCTCCTGGGAAACCCTCCCCATCCCCAGTGGCCTGTGGACCACACTTTGAAACGCTGTTTTACACTGCTTTAAAATTGCCAGAGATTTATTTCTGTATTGCCAACTATCAATTAAGCTGCAGTAAATATTGAAAAATTATATGGTTCCATTTAAGAAAAATGCATAACAAATATGTCCTTTATGTTTTATGGATAAGTTGTGACTTAAGCTTGGTA
Source organism: Aotus nancymaae (assembly GCF_030222135.1). NCBI lineage: Eukaryota > Metazoa > Chordata > Mammalia > Primates > Aotidae > Aotus > Aotus nancymaae. The sequence goes on along the minus strand of NW_026988431.1, from coordinate 42,599,728 downwards.
TTATCTTTAAGTCAAATTTTAATAAAATGATTATATGCATACTGGAATTACTAATCACTTTAGCTCTGAACTTCATGGCAAATGAGTAGTTATAAATAGTTGCATGATAAAAGTCAATAGTTTAGGGTTAAATGTAGAATTGTAGAATAGCAGTCATTCAATAAAATGCCATTTCTCAGAGATACTTACAGTATTTTATAGTGTAAATCATTTAACAGGTCCTAATAGTGCAGTGAGGGGAAAGCATTTTCTAACTAAATAAAATATTTATTTTTTATTAACCTGTATATACAATACACTTTTGTGGCCTTGAATGATATTTGGTATTCAATTACTTGATTTTAAAATGGGAATATTTTTCTGGTGAACTGGGTTTCAGAATCTAACCATTTGTCTTTTTAAAACATTTTCAAGGGTAAAACTCTTACAGCTATTTCAGTAATCCTTACCAACTTCCATGATGGCAGACCTCTTCCTATTGAAAGAATTAAAAAGAATCTACTGAAGAAGGTAAAGTAGTAGTAAGTGCGATTTCTATGAAATCTCCAGTTTACTGTTAAATCTTTAAATTTCATCATTTAAAATACCAAGAAATTGTATTTCCAGAAATGCGATGAATGGTCTCTCTGTCTCTCATGTGTTGCTGATAAGAATGAAAGTTTGTGTCACATTCTTTTTAGTTTTTCAGACAAGGTCTGGCTCTATTGCCCAGGCTGGAGTGCAGTATCGCAATTCAGTTCACTGCAACCTCTGCCTCCCGGGCTCAAGTCACGGGATTTCACCATTTTGTCCAGGCTGATCTTAAACTCATGAGCTCAAGTGATCTGCCTGCCTCAGCCTCCCAAAGTGCCGAGGTTACAGGTGTGAGCCATCAGCACGTATCACATTCTTGAGAGCAATGATAATTTATATCAAGAGCCTTAAAGTTGTTTATAATCTTTGAACAATTTTTCCAGTCAATAATGCCATTTCTAAGAAACTATCTGAAGGGAGTTACCAGAAATTCATTTTTTCCAAAGAAAGTACAGGTTTGTTTTTTTTTTCACAACATCGTTTTAAAAGTGGACAGTTTGTAGGCTGGGCATAGTGACTGGCACCCGTAGTTCCACCTTCTTGGGAGGCTGAAGCAGGAGGATTGCTTGAGCCCAGGAATTCGAGCCTATATTCAGCTATGATTGCATTATTGCAGTGCAGCTCCAGTGACATTGTGAGACTCTGTCTCTAAAACAAATAAACATAAAATAAAGGTGGACAATTTGAAACATCTTTTGACAAGGGAACAGTTAAATGATATAACCATAAAATTTACTATTATGAAATCACAAAGTATTATTTTTGATGAATAATTACTTTCATGATTTTTGTTAAAAAATTATAGGTACAAATCTTTATATGGAGTTTGATTCCTCATTTTGTAAATAATATATTCATGTGTGTTTTAAGTCCATTCACATACACTATCTGTACCAAAATGTTAATAATTTATATCCTAGTGATGAGAATAAGGGCGACTTTTCTTGATACTTTGTGTGTGTGTGTGTGTGTGTGTGTGTGTGTGTGTATAATACAAACGCATTTGTATTTGGTCTCTAAGAATTAAAAATTAATTAATTTATTAAGAAAATAAATGTTATTAGAGAGGAACAGTTACTTCTTTTCTTACCTGAAAATTCAGATAACTTAAAGAGAAGGAAATAGCAAAAAGATGTGTGCAGTATACTTCTTTTCTGAACTCTTCTGAATTACTATTCTTCCTAGTTTTTAGTTTTCAGAGAAGGCTGTACATCAATTTCCTGTCACTGCTACTGAGATTTTATTTTATTGTCTACACTTAGTTATATTTCCTTCTTTCTACTTTTATTGAGAGTTAAAGTCTCAGATTCAATTCCTTACCCTGAACAACCTGATGTTTTATGTCTTGTTCTTCCTAGATTTGGTTATTAAAACTGAAGTTTTAGGTTACCAGATTTGATAGAAGCACATAAGACTACTTCAGCTTTAGTCTCAGTTATTAATTGAGAAATTACCAATTAACAGTAAGGATTTCTCTTATTTTTCCCCAAGATCAGTTATATATTTAAGGTGTTGTATAGTAGGAAGGTTTTAGGATATTTGGGTTGCTACGTAATTGAAATGGAAGCTGAGGATGTGATTTCCAGCCAGGTATTTATTTAAAAAAAGAAATTGTCACTCTTTCAAGTAGGTTTAGATATTCCTAACTTAAATTGAGTGAAATATTATTGATTTAAAGTCCCCTAGATTTGAACATACTATTGTTTCATCCAGGTTAGACTTGATAAAAAATTTATCTTTGAACTTTATGGAGAAAAACTTTGCTGAGCAAAATAATTTAATATAAGGAATAATGCAAGGCCAGGTGTGGTGGCTCACGCCTGTAATCCCAGTACTTTGGGAGGCCAAGGCGGGCACATAACCTGAGGTTAGGAGTTTGAGACCAGCCTGACCAACGTGGTGAAACCCCGTCTTTACTGAAAATTACAAAATTAGCTGGGCGTGGTGGCACATGCCTGTAATCCCAGTTACTTGGGAGGCAGGAGAATCACTTGAACCAGAGAGGTAGAGGTTGCAGTGAGCCAAGATCATGCCATTACACTCCAGCCTAGGCAACAAGAGCAGAAACTCCGTCTCAGAAAGAAAGAAAGAATAATAAAAAGGACATCCTTTGTGTTTGAATAAACTTAGATTTTTGCATACTTTTTAATATAGTGGTTATAGTAATTACTGAAGACTTGATAGGACATTTGATGAAAAGCATTTTTACTATCTCTTTCTTGGAACTAATGCTTAGAAGTTAACTAAAATAACTCTTCTAGTTACATCTCTAAAATATTGTATTTTGGATTTTTAATTAATTTATTTTATTTTATTTTATTTTATTTTTTGAGACAGAGTCTCCCTCTGTCACCCAGGCTGGAGTGCAGTGGTGTGATCTTGGCTCACTGCAACCTCTGCCTCCTGGGTTCAAGCAATTCTCCTACCTCAGCCTCCCAAGTAGCTGAGATTACCGGCACCCACCACCATGCCCAGCTAATTTTTGTATTTTTAGTAGAGACAGGGTTTTGCCATGTTGGCCAGTCTAGTCTCAAACTCCTGACCTCAGGTGATCTGCTCTCCTCAGCCTCCCAAAGTGTTGGCATGAGCCACTGAGCCTGGCAGATTTTTAATTTATTTAGATTGTTACCTTTATAGGGGATGAATCTTTTCAACCACATTTTTAGTAAGACTTAACTCTAATGGGATTTTTTGCTTAACAATTCAGCTTTTATAGAATTATTTTCAACTCATGTATATTTATGCATTTTGAAACAAAGGTACATTGAAAAAGAAAAAGAAAATGGACAGGTAAGACTCCATGGAATAAGAGGAGAAGACACTCTGGGACCTATGCTATTATATATTAGAGCTATTTGCCCTGAGAATTCCAGAGAAAAAGAGGATGACAATGGCAGCCTCATTAAAGATCTGAACATTGAACATTGGTTTGAAAAGTTTAAAGTCTGAGAATTCTTAAATATAAAGTAAATCCAAGTTCTTGAATTTTTCTCACAATAACTAATATGTCATTTATAATTAAGATTTGCTTTTGGTATTCGTTTTGAAAAGGTGAAGACCAACTAGTTTTCTTTTTTTGAGATACCCGTGAAAAAATTTTAAATCAATTTGTATGTTTTCTTCTTCACTTATTCACCCTCCCCCTCAGTTGCTCCAGAATTGGGTAGCAGTTTAAGTAGTTTTTATTATGCAAAGTAAAGCAATATAAAATAAGGTGCGTTTAAAGTTATTTAAAACTGATAGCATGATGACATGTTACTAATCATTTCTGTGGGGCGGGGGGGAACCTGATAGCAATACTGTTTAAGAAATATGCCTATTTACCCAGGAATGTAATGTTAATGATGACTCTGTGAAACTTGGAGGAAACAATACCAGTGAAAAGGCAGATGGACTAAGCAAAGGTAAATTTGAATTTTGAAATGACCCAATATTTGATTTGGTAAATGAATATGACCCAATATTTGATTTGTAGTTTTTTTAGCCTAATATTGTAATTCTAGTTTTGGCTTTGTACTGTACAAAAATTTAGGATCTCTTTTTTTAAAAGGACTTCCCTGAGTACTGGTAGGAAAGGTTTCATCAAGGAGATCATTGAATTGATAAGTATACCTTTTAGAGAACTGGGGAAGAGCATTTTGGGTTGTAAAAAAAATCTCATGAAAGAGTACTTTAAAAAGAGCATATTTTATTCTGGGACCTTAGTGAATTTTATGGTATTTAAAATGTAATATGCATGAACAATGGCAGATAATGCTAGAAAGCTAGCTTTAGAGCCAAATTCTGAAGTCATAGGAGAAATGGAAAGAGATATGTGGATTTTGCAGTTAAATGACCTTCATAAAATTAATTTCTAAAGATAGATAGAACAGACTAAAAATATTTTAAGAGTAGTAGGTGAAAAATTATAAATAGCAATTGCTTGCTCTTGCTTACTTTAAGTTTGGGATAAGAAAGAAACAGAAAGGTGGCTGAGTTAAGGGTAAGATGAGGTTTTTTGTTTTTGATTTTCTGTGATTTTAAGAAAGGAATCCATGAGATTTTGGATTTAGTAGAGAGACTAGTAGGTTGTAGGAGGAAATAGGATCAGGAGAATAGGCAGATGAGTTATCAGTAGAATAGGTAGTTGAGTTAGCAGAATAGGTGGATGAGTTAGAAGGAAAAAATACAGTTAAGGAAAAGTATAGATAAATGAGTAGATTAAAAGATAGGAAAATTGAGATTTTTATGGAAGATACCATCTCATTTTCTTTGTAAAGTGAAATAGGTCATCTTGGAATAAAAGTAGTTAGAATCTAGGCAAAGGGGTCAATGTAGTATGGATCATTCTGGTATGGATCATGTTGATGAATGGGTAGGGGAGCTGAACAGTGTTTAGTAAAAAGAGTTCTCAAGTGACACAAGGTGACAGCTGAGATTTGAACGTATAAATTTATAACAGCACCTATTATCTGCTTATTTTTTTCCAGTGGCTCGTAGCTGCCTTGCTACAGCAAAAAATTCAGCCAGTGTGGGAATTGGCTGGATGAGTACAGAGGAAAGACTGGGTCATAAAAATTTGAAGGTGCTTTCTAATTAGAAATGAGAAAATACTGGATTAGGAAAAAAGTAGAGAAAATAGAGTAATGAAAGGAATGAAGATGTTAAGAAAACTGAAAGTCAGTAATTAGAAAACCATGGTTTTAAGAAGGATAATACTAGTTTCCTAGACAACTTACTAATATGCTATATTTGCATTTTTCTTTGAAATAGAAGCATCTAGATGTAGTGAACAACCCAGTATTTCAGATGTCAAGGAGAAGAATAAGTATCGAATGTCAGAATTGTCTAGCTCCCGCCCCAAAAGGTAAACAATTAGGGTTTGCTTATGTCATGGGTTTATTTAGACTGTTTTCTTATGTATAAGAGAGATAGAGATGACCATTCTATTTGTTAAATAGTTCTTTTAAATACATTCTTTTATTTGAAACTTCCAAGATCACTATGGCTTAGGCAGCTAGGATATTCTCATTTTACAGATGAAAAAAAATGATACTGACCTGTAAAAGAACTGAATTGGTAAATTTTAAGAATCACTCATCTTTCTACTACTTTTTTTCTATTTTATCAAGGAACTAAGATCTGGATCCTGGAATTTTTGCTTTTTTTTTTTTTTTTGAGACTTTAGAAGTTTTCTTTATGGATTTAAGGAGATGAAAACTGAAGAATATTTTATTGGCTGGCTTGAAAAAAGCGTTCTTGCTCATTTCAGTTCTTCACATGTAGTGGAACTAAGACATGATAAAGTTATTTGTGGACATTATCATATTAACATAGATTAGAGGGAGAATTTGAATAAAAGTCATAATTCCCCTCTGATCTTGTCTTGAATCTGTTAACTTTACAAACTTCATTTATCCTCTGAAGTAGATCTAAAAACTGGGTTTTTGTTGTATTATATTGTCTACCATCAGTATCTACACAAGTCATCGCACATCTGTCTCTGCTGGTCATTTCATCAACAAACGTTTTGAAACTGTGGCTGTGTTAATTGTTCTATCATTGGTAGCTGTCTGAACTAAGCACAAACCTAGCACTCACCAGTGTTTTCTAAATCTAATTGCTTCAGATTTAGATAAATGACAAATGTTACAACTTTGAATTTACCATCAACCTGGGTAACAGAACACTGTTAATTGGACCATATCAGATTAAAGGACATAGAAATAACAATGGTGAGGACATGAGAAACACAACAACTAGCTAATACAGATATGCTTATTGTGTAACAGGTACTCTTTTAGGGGCTTTTGCATGTAGTAATATTCTATAAGGATTATATTTTTATTTCTGTTTTTCTTAGGAGGAAACAGAGGTATTGAAGAATATTAGTTGATTAACTTAAAATCACATAACAAATTAGTAGTGCAATGAGGATTTGAAGCTAGGCAGTCTGACTTCAGAGTTTATTGCTTTTAGGCACTTAATCCCTGTTAAACTTTCTACACAAAATTTATGAAATTTTCTATTGTGAAAGAATTATATTTTTGCCTTTTAGCTGCTTATATTTTCTTTGATAAGAGCCAATTTTTTTTTCTTTTTTTTATTTTGAGATGGAGTTTTACTTTTGTCGCCCAGGCTGGAGTGCAATGGCACGATCTTGGCTCACTGCAAACTATTCCTCTTGGGTTCAAGCAATTCTCCTGCCTCAGCTTACTGAGTAGCTAGAACTACAGGCATGCACCACTGCACCCAACTAATTTTTGTATTTTTATTAGAGATGGGGTTTCACCATGTTAGCCAGGCTGGTCTCAAACTCCTGACCTTAGGTGATCCGCCCACCTCCGTCTCCCAAAGTGCTGGGATCACAGACGTGAGGCACCATGCCTAACCAAGAGCCAGTTCTTTTTTGTTCTAGTTTTATATGTTTTAATTGAACTACCAAATATTGAACCTTGTATTGAAATTATTAATTTTTTAGAATTACTGAATTTTTCAAATTTATTTTAATAGTGAAATTAGCTGGGTGTGGTGGCACACACCTGTAGTCATAGATATTCCTGGGTACTCCTGAGACTAAGGCAGGATGATCACTTGAGCCCAGGAGTATGAGGTTGCAGTGACTTCTGATTGTGTCACTGTACTGCGTCCTTGGCAAAAGACAATAATAGTGGTACTCCATTTTGTATAGTAAATGCATCTATCTGGTTGTGAAAGCAGAATGCTTTTAGCAGATTTGACTTTTGTCAAAATCTTTTAAACATTTTTCAAAAAATAAATGAGTAAGACAAAGGTTTTTTATTGCATTTATTAAACATGTTTGTATATCTCATTTTGCTTCGGGTTGGTCCAAAAATTTCTTTGTGTATACTTAATTTTAGAAGAAAAACTGCTGTCCAGTACATAGAAAGCAGTGATTCAGAGGAAATTGAAACAAGTGAATTGCCACAGAAAATGAAAGGTAACATGTAATAGATTTGATTTGATAATGTGTCCTATATTCAAATGTCCCATTTTGCAGATTTTTATGTTTATTTTGGTTTTATTTTTAGGCAAACTGAAAAACATACAGTCAGAAACTAAAGGCAGGATGAAAGGTATGTGTATACTATATACCTATAATCTAGACTTCAAGATTATTAAAGTACAACTTCATTGATTTGTATCTCGCTAGGTTGGAATATTTTAGTAAAAGGTCTTAAACTTGGCTGACGTTTACATTTGAAACTTCATGGAGCTTACCATGTGTGTTAAATTAATTTTTGTAAAGGAGTAAAATGAATAGTTTCAAATTAAAATCTAAGGGATAATAATATTTAAACTCTCCTTAAAACAATTTTCTACTACCTATTAAATGAGTTCTATAAAACCTATGTGTGTAGTATGAATAGTAATTACAAAATTAGGTTGAGAATGTCTTTCTGGCAGTACTATTATTGTTTACATTATTTATTTTCCTGTAATTCAGATCATACTATATTTCTCATTCATTGAGAAATTGTATTTCATTTGGAAAATAACTGATCATATTGACTGATCTGAAAATTTGGCAGCCTTATCATTAAAAATCAAACTATTTGTTTCCTCGAAAAATTCTCCCTCCACCTGAGAGCTCAGTCACTTTGCAGATGACTGCTCCTACTTTAATTTCTTCTTCTCAAATCTTACCATGAATGACTACATCATTTCTGTAAGTTGAAAAGATATGCTTAGTGTAAGAGGTAGCAATTTTGGTTACAAATATTTTAATTTAATAATATAAGCTCTTACAATAGAGAGGGTGAAAATGGTATTCTATTTCTTATCCTTAGAAAGTACCTGTACTCTAGCACAGGAGATAATTTGAAAAAAATTTAAGATTCTTTGTTGTTTTATCAGCAGGGTCTTCTAAGGTTACAGAAGATGTGGCATTTGCTTGTGCATTAACCTCATCTGTTTCTACAACAAAAAAGAAAATGTTGAAAAAGGGTCAGTAAATATCCTGATTTCCTAGCTTTTTTTTTTCTATTTTTGAATGAAAAAAATTAAAATTTTTAAAATTTATAAAACCATATTACAAGAAGTTTAGAAAATAGAGACTAATTTTTAAAGTATATAACCCATTAAAAAAAGAAAGCTACGTCATAATTTGTTTTCCTTTTGGTGCCTTTTCCTATTGTATTTGTTTTAGTTAGGGTCAAAATGTGATGGGGGGCCCTCACTCCTCTGAATAGCATAGATATTTCTTCTAGTGAAGGCACAAAGCAATTTGTGGCTGCTTTAAAAAGCTTAACTTAATTTGGATTAATTTAAGTTAAAGGTTTAATTTTTGGTATTAGAATTTGCTTTTCATTTAAAAATGTTAGTGATCTTTATTATAATTTTATATTTTATAATTCATAGGTAAACATCACTGCTTAAGAAACTAAATATTTGAAATGGGAAGAGATTGAACTAAGGTTGAGGAGATCTGGGACAAGTTATATCTCTGCCCCTTGGTCTCCATTATTTTACATGTTGGGGATATAGCAGACTATCTGTTTTCATAGAACATATAATCTAATGATGGGAGAAACATACAATAAGCAAGTAAACATAATTTTAAATAATGACAAGTAACGTGAAGAAAATAAAGGAGGATAATGAAGTAGATTGACTTGAAGTTGCTTGTTTTAGAAGGAGTTATTTGAGCTAACATAGAATCATGAGAAAGAGCCACTTTTGGCCCAAGAATCGGATAATTAGGACTAGAAAATATAGGCATGTCAGGTGGATTATTCTTTACCCTTGCTGGCTAACTATAGTCTTCAGATCCTCACCATGTGCATCCTTCCATAAGCTGCCTGAGTGTCCTCACAGCATGGCAGCTGGCTCCACCAGAGTGAAAGATTGGAGAAAGAACAAGTGTGAGAGTGAGCTCGACCCAATACAGAAGGTTCATCTTTTATAACCTATCTCAGAAGTGACATACCATCTTTTCTGCTATATTCTGTTGGTCACGAAGACCAGTCCTGGTGGAGTGTGGGAGGAGATTACACAAGATAATGAATACTGGGAAGTAGAGCTCACTGGGGGCCATCTTGGCTGTCTACCAAACTAAATATAACACAAATTCAGAAAACTGCATAAAACAAATGTTTGTCTTAATGGATAACTATGATGAATTATCAGGAAATACTAGAGACTTCCTTCTTGTGCCCACTCCCTGTTACAGTCCTTTGGCTCTTCTCATAATCACTATGTGGATTTTTAGTTTTTTTAAGTGACGAGGTAAAATTTAATCCCTGTTAAAGGTCCATCTGCTTCATTTTAATTGTTCCTAATTTATCTTTTCATGGAGGCACATTATTACCATCTCCTTATTAACATATGTATTTCAGAAAAAAACAGCTAAAGGTTGTAACAGTGATTCATTTTTTAGGAGCATGTGCAGTGGAGGGGTCAAAGAAAACTGATGTTGAGGAGAGACCAAGAACAACACTGATCATCTGTCCACTTTCTGTGTTAAGCAACTGGATTGTAAGTCTTTAAGCCCTTTAAAAATGTAACATAATTTATATTTTATCTCTACAAGGTAAAAAGTATTCTTTTAAAGAGTCATTCATTGAGGGGAATATACTTGGTCATCATTTCGTATCTAATTTCAAATAATTGTTAGGTGAATTAGATTATGTTTGCTGAATTGAAGAAAATTTCTTTGAAGATTTATAGTAGAGAAGGTAAAGGAACATAATCGACTGCTAACATAAGATTTGGTTTGTATTTCTGCCTTTGCTATTTTTGTCCCCGAAAGTGGGAAAGATGTATAGTTTGACTCCACTATATTTACAGATTGACTGTTAGAACTCTTTTCTAAGAGCTCTACCAATAATAACTTACTTTTATAACACTAACAACATTTAGTTAACTCCTATGTACTTGGTTTATCGTTAATCTCTTTTTAAGGATTTTTCTGATTTAATTCTCAAAACTGTTATTCTCATTTTCCAGGTGAACACACTGAAACACAGAGAGGTTAAGTAACTTGCCTAAGGTCATCCAGTTAATAAATGATGGATCTTAGATATAGTCTCCAACATTTTGAATCTAGAGCCTATTCTTTTAAGACTACCCACCAGAATTTTTTTTTGCCAGATTACTTTTCTGTTCTAAAACATTGACATTGGAATGGAACCTCTTGATTATTTGTTTATTTACAACCTGGTTATGTTTCCTTCCTAGTTTGAGCTTCAAATTTCTTGTTACAGTGAAATAATGACCCTCTTGGAAGACCTGTGAACATAAGGAACACTCACCATTCTTGCCACCTCCAAGTTTATCTGCTTATCTATTTATTCTCCTGGCCATTCTTATCTCAGAGCAGGAAGAGATCCTACTCTTTGTAAGACCAGTATTTAGTCTCTATGTTGGATTCTTTCTTTTCCCACACTCGATTATCTGTTCTTTTTTTCCCCTCACTTGGTTATTCAGTCTCTTCCCACTGGCTCTTTCATGATACATACTCAGGTCTTTTTCATTTTAAAATACATTCTCTTGATATGCATATTTAAGTTGCTGCTCTTTTGCTTTCCTTCACTGTCATACCTCTTGGGGGTTAATTTCTACTTTGTGCTTTTACTTACTAGTTCCTTAATTCATTGTAATCTGGCTTCTACTATTCTCTAAATTGCATTGGAAAAGACTATTTGTGATAGTCTAATTGTCAAATTGAGTGGCCTCTTCTTGACTTTATATAGCCTTTTCTTCCATGACATGAATTACCATTTTTTATTATAAGTTTTTGGTTTGTTTATTTTTTAAAAAAGAAATTACACCTTGTCCTTATTAGTATATCATTTTTCCTCTTAGAACCAGAAGAATGAGTGTTAATGCTCTGTTGCTATTTTTTTATTCCAACGAAACTGTGCTTTCTTTAATGTGTTGTTTGTTATGGGAAGGGTAGTACATGGGTACTTAAGTGGCAGTTTCAGGATGAGGTTTAGAGTATTAATGGAGGTATAAATAATATAACTGTGATTATTTTAGGGCTTGGGGTATAGAGATGTATTTTTAAAATAAATAATCAGTATTTAATTACAATTTTATATTTAGAAAAGTTCAGGTAATACAAAGTTCAGAAAGAAAACCATGGCAAAATCTTGCCAAGTGAGATCATGCACACTCTGAATTTAAAGGAATGAGGAGTGGTTTGGCTATCGGGATCCATGGTTGTGTTAGTCTGTTATTGCATATAAGAAATACCTGAGGCTGGGTAATTTAAGAGGTTTATTAATTGGCTCATGATACTGCAGGCTTTATAGGAAGTATGGTGTTGGCATCTGCTTCTGGTGAGGCCTCAGGAACCTTACACAGCCTCAGGAAGCTTACACTCATGGCAAAGGTGATGGGGACCTAGTATCACATTGCAAGAGTGGGAGCAAGAGAGAGTGGAGAGGTGCCACAAACTTAAAAACAACAAGATCTCTTGTAAACTTAGAGAACTCACTCATCGCCAAGAGGATAGCACTAAGCCATTCATGAGGGATCTGCCGCTATGATCCATACACCTCCCACCAGGCCCCACCTCTAACACTGGAGATACATTTCAACATGAAGTTTGGAGGGGACGAACATCCAAACAATCTTGATCTCAGTGATCAATAATTAAAATTTTATAATCTCAACAAGATTCTCTCTTCCTAGCTCTCAAGTAAAGGATCTAGCATGCTAGAACTGACTTATATTCCCTTTTTTATCTTCAAAGAATCCAGGTAAAGGAGTAGGACCTGGGATCCAATCCTGCTTCTACCACATACTTGTTCTGGATATTTAGAAAAGTAATCTTATGAAATAACACCTATTTCATTTTCTGTTGAGAGGATGATATATACATATATATACAGTAGAGCCTAACACTGTCTAGAAATGCAGCAGCTATAGTTCTCTCCCTTTGTTCTCCAGAAAAGCTGGTTTTCTTCTATTCCAAGTGTAATCCTTTTATAAATATGTACCATCCCATTTCAAGCCCACCCATTGATTCAGTTTTCTCATATTGGAATCTTTGTCATGCTGGATTCTAATCACCTTTTCTTTTCTGCCAAATTTCTTTAAGAAATTCTTTGGATTTTTACCTTTACTTTTTCATGTCTTATCCTCTCTTCTCTATGTTTTGCTTTTATTATTTCATGTTTAATACTTTCTTCAGTCCATGATCTGCTGTTTGCTTCCACTCACTATAGAAACTCCCTTTGCAGAGATGTTCAGACCTCAACATTGCCATGTCCAATGAGCTGCCCTTTTCTCCTGCTTTGAGTATGTTACTCATTTATTACTTTTTTGTTATGTCTTATTTTATAAGCTATCTCTAAACCTTTTTGTAAAGAATGAGATTGAACATAGGACAAATTTAAAAGTCCACCTTGTTTTTCTTCTTGAAACTTCTGTATTTGTTGGATCCCAGGCCTTTTTACCCTTTTTGTTTGTTGTCCTAACTTACTGTTTCTCTGTCTTTGTTCTGGTTCCTATTAAATCTGCTTTTTTTTTGTTTCCTTACAGTGTGGAATTTTTTAAAAAGAGTATTATAAAAAATTTTAATGAGATCTCCATTTACTCATCAAGATTCAAAAACTAACAAAAGTCTGATATATGTGCTTTCCTCTTTGTCTTTGCTGGATTATTTTTTATTTTTATTTTTTAAGACAGAATCTTATTCCATCACCCAGGCTGAAGTGCAGTGGTGCAGTCTCAGCTCACTGCAACCTCTGCCTCCTGGGTTCAAGTGATTCTCATGCTTTAGCCTCCTGAGTAGCTAGAATTACAGGTGTGCACCACTACCATGCCAAGATAAGTTTTGTATTTTTAGTAGAGGTAGGGTTTCGCCGTATTGGCCAGGCTGATTTCAAACTCCTGACCTCAAGTGATCCACCCAAAGTGCTGGGATTACAGGTGTAAGCCACTGCACCTGGCCTGGAATATTTTTAATTATACCCCAGTCATCATGTAATTTCTCCCAATAAAAACGTAAGTCTTTTTCTTAAATGTTGATATTCTGTAGACTCTGTCCCTAACGTTTGTTCACTGTACATGCTCTCTTTAGGAAATTTCATTTATTCTTTCATCTTTAAATACTGTCTGCTGTTAACTTTAAAATCCATATCTATACCACTCACTTTTACCTACAGGTAATTATTTACATTTTCCTAGTATACTTCTTCAGTCAGGTATTCTATAGTGACCAAAAATGATAAAGGTCTAAAATACTCTCTTGGATGCCACTTTTCCTTTTTTTTTAAAAAAAAAAAAAAAAAACTTCCTTATACACAATTCTAGGCAGTCATTGAAGTATCAGGGCATCTTAGTCTTATTATTATTACTTATATTCCATATTTAATTAGTCCCCAAGTCCCATCAGTCTCAGTTTGTTTCTTTCACACCTGTCCTTTCCCTTCTTCCTACTTCTACCATGCTGGTTTAGGGCTTTAACATCTCACCCCTTATAGCTTCCCAGCTGTGTCTCCTTGGTATCTTTTCAATTTAATCATGTTTTTTTTTTTTTTTCTGCCCAAAATCTTCTAGGTCTGATGTTTTCATAATTAAAGAAAAAAGTACGTTTTTAAAACTGATCATGTCCTCAAGAAGGTCAGGGATGATTTTTTGTTCTTTGTTTTTAGCTACATCACTATTGTATTTGATACCTAGCAAATAGTAGGCCTCTAATAAATGAGTGAAAGAAAATGACTACAGTGCTTAAATCTCTGCCCACATCCTTGAAAATATTAGTTATTGTTCTTTTATTGTTTAATTTTTATATTATTAAGTCTGCTAACTATTGCAGCATTAAAGAGCTTTCTAATTAAAATATTTTTATAAAACTCACCATTGTTTTAAAGAAGTTTGGTTTTTTTCCTCCTAAAAATGAAGTAGTTGCTGATTAGTATGGCCAAGTAAATTTTCTATAATCTATTATTATTACTGTGTATGTGTCATTTTTCTTATCATTGCTACTATTTTGGTCTAGACTGCAGGAAACTTGATTTCATACAATTTTAGTAGTTTGATTTGTCACACTACTGCCAGGGCAGTTACTTTTTTATACATATATTATGCCTGACACTAATCTGCTCATTATTAAAAATATTCCTAATTTTCCTTTAGGACCAGTTTGGACAACATATAAAATCAGACGTACACTTGAATTTTTATGTTTATTATGGTCCTGATCGTATTAGAGAACCGGCCTTACTTTCAAAACAGGATATTGTTTTGACTACGTATAATATTTTAACTCATGACTATGGAGTAAGTATTGCTGATACTTAGAGATCTTTTAAAGATTGAATGTAAGAAATATGCCACAAGTTTCTGGAGTGTTATAAAAATGAGGCTTTATACTCTTTTTTTTCTTTCTACTTAATAATATATAGAAAATAATTTTTTTTTTCTTTTTGCATTAAGGGGTTGCATCTTCTTTAGATGCTAATTTAGGAATTCCTTTTTCTTTTTTTTTTGAGATGGATATTTGCTCTTGTTGCCCAGGCTGGAGGATAATGGTGCAATCTCAGCTCACTGCAACCTCCACCTCCTGGTTTCTAGTGATTCTCCTGCCTCAGCCTCCCAAGTAACTGGGATTACAGGCATGCGTCACCACACCCAGCTAGTTTTTTGTATTTAGTATAGATAGGGTTTCACCATGTTGGTCAGGCTAGTCTCAAACTCCTGACCTCAGGGCTCCACCCACTTGGGCTCCCAAATTGCTGGGATTACAGGCATGTGCCACCATATCTGGCCTGTTTTTTCATTTAAAACATTTTAACTTAAGATTTTAAATTTGGATTGTAAGTATATAAAGCAATTTGTAAATGAATTTTATTTTCTTTTTTAATATTCTGGAAAATTATTTTCTATCACAATGATCTGATTAATATCTCAGTTTGAAGGTATGCTCTTTTTGTAGTTACAGTTTATACTTTTTCAAATTAGGAGTCTAATTGTTGTTTACCTGTATAATTCCAGGTGTTTAAAAGTTAAAACTTTTTGAGAAATAGCTTGCTATCAAAAGTTCAGTCTTCTGGTAAAAATATTACCTTTTATATAAAAGAAAGTAAAGTTGTTGAATTCAAGTAATGCTTACAACTGCCATTTTCTATATCATTGCTTTGTTTTAATCTGAGGTAGAATAGTTCAGTGTATTGACCAGTGACTCAGCAGAGAGCTAGACTGCTTGGGTATGAATGCTAGTTCTGCCACTCACTAGCTGTGGTGCTTTTGAGTAAATACTTAGCAGTTTGTGCTTCAGTTTTCTCATCTGTAACATGAGATGTGCTAATATGCACTTATTTTATAAACTTACGAGTATTCAATAATTAACATAGTGCGTAAAGCAGTGCCTAGTACATAGTAAGTGTTGATATTAAATAATGATAGCAACTAGTTAACAAATCATATTAAGTACTATTTTACTTTGCTGAGTTTTTAATTCATATATGACATTTATTTCAGACTAAAGGGGATAGTCCATTACATAGCATAAGGTGGCTAAGAGTGATCCTGGATGAAGGACATGCCATACGAAATCCAAATGCTCAGCAGACAAAAGCTGTACTTGACTTAGAATCAGAAAGAAGATGGGTTTTGACAGGTAATAATACCATTAAACTTATTAAAAAATTAAATCTCTAAAATGTATCATTATGTAAGTTAGTAACTTTGTGAACTTCAAGTGGACGTAAAAGTTTGCCCCAAAATTAATTATAGAAATAAATTAATCATATGTTTTGAATTGTTCGTCATAATTGCCCATGATATAACAACATTTGAATTCTTGTTAGCTTATGGAACAGTGACTAGACTTATTTTTGAACCTTGAAGATTGAGTAGACACTTTAGTCATCCAGCCATAATCTTGATTTCTCTGTTTCCCATCTTCTAGACTGTTTGGTATTCACAATACCTTTACTAGAAAGTAAGGAAAAGAATGTAAACTTATAGTAGTTGCTTTTTCCTTCTTGCTAGTGCTGCTGCTTTAAAAACCAAATAAGCGTATGTACTTGATAAGGAGAAAGTAGAATTTACCACAGTCTTTTTCTTGGCTAGTTTGGCATGTGAGAGCTAAAAATTAGAGCAAAACTATATCTTGAGATGTATATATATTTAATGAAGGATTATAGTCAACTCTTGATAATGATGGGCCTACTACAGATTGCCCATTTTCAATTGTTGTCTTCTGATTGGGCCAAATAGATAGTCTTATTGGATAATTTGGTCAAAGAGTTATAACAGTTTCCTGTTATTTTTAGGTACTCCAATCCAGAATTCTTTAAAGGACTTGTGGTCTCTTCTTTCCTTTTTAAAACTTAAACCATTTATTGATAGAGAATGGTGGCATAGAACAATACAGCGTCCTGTCACAATGGGAGATGAAGGAGGACTTAGGTAAGTAATTTCAGACAATGATTAATATTGGTTACAAATAACTGTTAGCAACTTGAACCAGTTGGCATTTTCTTTACTATTTTAACTTGACTCTTAACTTTTCCTTCTAAAAAGTGTTTATGGCTCAATGCCTTTGTCTTTCAGAACCTAGTGATGCTTGTTTGGAAAGACAGAGATTTCTAATTATCGATAACTACCCTTCTCCTGTTTTGGCTAAACTTAAGGGAAAGACATAACTTTGTGTTCTTTGTGTGTTGCTAAGCTCCAAAGCCCCAAAACCACCATTAACAGATTTAGCAGGAAAAATTTTATATCCTTTGAGAATCTAATGTGCATTAAGTTTTCATATCTTATATAGCTTTATTTATTTTTATTTATTCATTTATTTATTTTGAGATGGAGTCTTGCTCTGTCGCCCAGGCTGGAGGACAGTGGCGTGATCTTGGCTCACTGCAACCTCTACCTCCTGGGTTCAAGTGATTCTCCTTTCTCAGCCTCCCAAGTAGCTGGGATTACAGGTTCGTGCCACCACGCCCAGCTAATTTTTGTATTTTTAGTAGGGATGGGTTTCGCCATGTTGGCCAGGTTGGTCTTGAACTCCTGACCTCAGGTGAGCTGCCTGCCTCCACCTCCCAAAGTGCTGGGATTACAGGCATGAGCTACTGCGCCCAGCCTTATGTAGCTTTATATAGTGAATGATGTGATATACTGTGACCTCAACAGAAGTTGTATAAGAAATTTTTATGTGGTTGTTTCTGGTGGAGATAGATAAAAGTTGAGAACATAAACTAAAACACAGTGATAGCCATTTTGCAAGATGCTGCTGGACTAATGTGGTTCAACTTTTTGGCCGAAGCAGCAGTTTATAGACTGAGGATTTGAGCTCCATTAGTGGGATAAAAAAATCCTTATAAAGGTGGTAGCCAGCATTTAAAAAGACAATGAAATAGAGAAGGAGAGATAAGTAAATATCAGAGTGCATGAGACATAATAAGTATTATTTTGTGAAATATTTATTTCTTTTGTATGTGTTTGTATATTTTTGCTGGATGGAATAAAATGTGTTTCTTATTGTGAGTTATAGTGAAAAGCTTCAAGAGCCACTAACCTAGTTGGCAGTACTGTCCACCTGATTCCTCAAAACCAACTATTTAAACTCCAGGAAATTGTATTTATATTTCAATGTTGGGAAAAAAACAAGAATTGATACACTTCTTTTTTTCTAATACTGAAAAGGAAATGTAAAGATTGTGGAACCTGTAAAGCATTTCTCTGTCTTCTGAATTCCCATATTATGTTTTTATTTTGGGGACACTCATTACTTTACACGATTACTTATTTATGTACCTTTGATTTTCATATTACAGAAGGTAGTATCTTACCCATATTTGTGTTCTTACAACATTTAATTCAGTGCCTGCATGTAATAGATACTTAGAATTTGAGTGTTGACTATTGGGTGATAGAGTTGTCAGGACAGTTGAGAAGTAAAAGAGTCAATGATTAGAATAAAAATGGCGAGCAGAGGTTAAGAGAATAAGGGCAGGATATAAGAACATTAAACTGTGATAGGTATTGAGGGGAAATTTCCTTACATTTGTTTTAATTTATTTTTGTAAAATACTTCTGTGATTATCAGATTGGTTAAAACCCCAAATAAGGGATTTGAAAAAAACTTTTACAGAGGCTATAAAACAGTAACAAATTAAAATGTTCTTTTTTTGTTCTTATTGGATCAATTTATATAGAAATTAAAAGTTACATAATTATTTGTTTTATCCTGATTAGGCGTTTACAGTCCCTAATTAAAAATATTACACTTAGAAGAACAAAGACAAGCAAAATTAAAGGAAAACCTGTTTTGGAGTTACCGGAACGTAAAGTATTTATTCAGCACATTACACTTTCAGATGAAGAAAGAAAGATTTATCAGTCTGTGAAAAATGAAGGCAGAGCTACTATTGGAAGGTATGGAGAAAGGAAGCCATGTTAAAAAATGATTTTTACTTTGTTTCACTGAATGACATTATTTAGATATATTAGCAATAAAATTTGAAGTATACTGAAAGATAATTTGCTTCTGTGAATTATAGTATGTTTTACAAATTAATAGTTAAAGTGAATGAAATAATAGTATCATTCACCAGGAAAGTAATTTCTAAAGTTAGGAAGAAATTTAAAGCTTACATTAAACGACAAGTTCTTAGTTGCTAGCCAGAAGACCTTGCTTGCTTCTGTTTCCAACATCGTGTGGAAATCTGGGAATAGGAACTGATAGAAGAGGTTTAACAAGAAGATTAAGGATTGATAGAAGATGTGAAATTCTAGTCTAAGCAAGATCAGGTTTAATGTGAATGCCCATAGGGAACAGAATGAATAAGAGACAAGTGAAAGCAGAATAGGACTGTGAAAGGGGAATCTTCAAAACATAAAAACTTCAGTGAGGTAGGTACAAAGCAGGTTTGATAGGAATTAGAGAGACTGGGAAAGATTGTTCTAAGCAGGAGATTTCTGAGTTCAAAATCTTATTTCTTTTCATATTCTTTCAACAAAAATCTATTAAGTGCCCACTGTGTGCCAGGCAGTACAGATTGGGATACAGCAGAATAAAACACAAAAATCCCTGCACCCAAGGAATTTATATTTTAATGGGAAGAAATGGAATTTTAAAACATGATTAAGTTTTATGGAATAAAGCAATGAAAGGGGATGGGGAATGCCAAAGCTATTTTAGTAGGGCATTAAGGAAGACCTCACGAGAAGATGATATATAGGCAAAGATCTAAAGGAGATTGGGATTAAGGGGTGTTTCAGCCAGAAGAAACAGCAAGTGTAAATGCTCCCATTTGGGAGCATGTCTGGTAAGCTTGAAGAAGAACGGAGAGGCAAGTATGGCTGGATAGTATGAACAAGAGGGAAAATAGTCATGATATCAAAGATGTATTGGAATGGGGCTGTGTAATACATATTTCAAGGACTTTGGGTTTTACTTTTTATGACAGGAAACCTTAACGGGTTTCGAGCCAGGAGAGTGACATAATTTGATTTATATTTTTAAAAGATCACTCTGGCTGCTATGTTCAGATTTAGGTTGTTTGAATAGGAATAAATTCAGAAATAGGGAGACCAGTAGCAATCAAAGTAAGAGATGATGGTGGTTTTTTACCATGGTAGGGATAAAGGAAATGAGAAATGATTAGATTCTGTTAAATTGTGAATGTAAAACCAACAGAACTTGCTGGTTGATATGCTATGGTGTGTGAAAGAGAGGAGTCAAAGATAACTTCAAGCCTTTTTACCTAAATAACTGGAAGGATGGAATTGCCATTTACCAAGACAGGTCTATGGCAAGGGTAGAGCAGTTTAGGTGATCTGTACTATTGTCACACAGTTTGTGTATGACAGGACTGATATTTAAACTCTGGTAGTTTGGTTTAGAGCTTCTAAGTTTAACCTTTGTATTATTTTGCCTATTCCTTTCATTGTTAAATATTCAGAAGTATTTGTTGCCATACTACTACTGGTACTAATACTAGCAGCAGATTAGCAGACTAACACTAGCAGCAGTGTATAGCACTTAATATAGTCCCAGCACTATTTTAAATACTTTACATATATTAAATTAAATAACAGTAGTTTTATGAGGTAAGCACTTTTACAATGCCACTGTACAACTGAGGAAGCTCAAGACATAGGTTAAGCACCTGTCCAAGGTTACATAATTAAATTGGCAGAGCCAGGTTTTGAATTCATGACCAGCTAGCTCTAAAAATCTGTGCTCTTAGCCATTAGGCTATATTTCTTCTGTTGCTTTAAAATACTTAAATATCTCAGATGGCTTGGTTATATAATTTTTGGATCACCCATTTCCTTCAGAATCTATATTGTCATTGTACCACTGTATTTTGTATTGAATGTTTCTGTAGGGAAGCCTGGTTTTGTTTTGTCTTTTTTTCCTCTAAAGTTCAGCAACCTCTCTGTTAACTTTCCCTGTGGTATTATTTAAATCTTTAGATTCCAGGCTTTTTTTCCCCCTTTCCTGGAAAGTTTTCTTTAATATTGTTTTCTGTTCCATTATTTTATTTCTGTCTGTGTATGTTAGATGTCTTTTATCTGCATTCCATAGGTATCATTTTATTTTATTTTATTTTATTTTATTTTTTGAGATGGAGTCTCTCTCTGTCACCCCGGCTAGAGTGCAGTGGCGTGATCTCAGCTCACTGCAACCTCTGCCTCCTGGGTTCAAGCGATTCTCCTGCCTTAGCCTCCCGAGTAGCTGGGACTACAGGTGCCTGCCACCATACCCAGCTATTTTTGTATTTTTAATTGAGATAGGGTTTCCTCATATTGGCCAGGCTGTCTCAAATTCCTGACCTTGTGATCCGCCTGCCTCGGCCTCCCAGAGTGCTAGGATTACAGGCATGAGCCACCGAGCCTGGCCTATTTCTGATCTTTTACATTTTTTTGTTTAATTTTGTTTTCTCAATCCTGTTTCCTACATCCTTTTCTATGTTTTTATCAGTGACTAGCGTTTTTGATAATGGCTTATATTGGTTTCAGTGTGACTTTCATTTCTCTGATGATTCACTGTTTTCTTTCACTTTATTGAGCTATACCATCTCATCTTTCGTCTCTTTATGTTGTCTTGCCATTTTTTTTCAAAGCTCTTTGTCTTTGCTTTAAGCTTTTTTTGGGGAAGAACTGTTTTATTGGGTGATGTTAAATTCTGACAGTATCTTTGGTCATAATTTTTACTTGCTGTGTGGCAACATTTTTCTGCTGAGTTTCCTTTCATTGCCATTTGTTCCCTACCTTTGCTCTCTGCTGATTATTACTTATACTTGAATATCTTGAGTTCTTATTACTAGCTGTTTGCTAGATTATATGCACATGAAGGAAAAGGTCATAAACATGTCCCAGACCAGCAGGAAATAACCCAATTTACTTAAGACTCAGGGTTACATGTTGAGTTACTTTAGGTTTTATTAGTACACATAAACAGAGATCAGAAACTTTAGGGGTGCTTGCAGTGTAAAGTGCTGTGCCTGCAGTCTTTTTTTTTTTTGAAAACACAGTGCACCTGTATGTTTTTGTATTCAGTTTACCTTCCCTCTTTTTTGGTATAAACTTCTCCAGGGAAGGTCAAGTCTCCAAGCATGTACCCTGTTCCTGTTTCTGCACATGAGAGGTATTGATTTTCCCCTTAGGGCATGCCATCCATTTTAAAGAATTGTGGTTTGTCAGCTCTGTTTGAGATCTACAGTCATCTCTCTCAGCATCTTCCTATCTGATTTATACTGCAGTTAGCAGCCATATATTGTCCCTTATTGTTACAGATCGCTCTTGGTTTTATTAGAGTTTGCTTTTTTGTTTTTCATTCTTGTTTTGGAGTAATTTCAAGAGAAGAAAAGAACAATGCCATTTTACCCTGCTGTTTTAGAATAGGAAGTCATTATTATTTAGCAGACTTAATAATATTTGACATTTTAATCTCTAGATATTTTAACGAAGGGACTGTCCTGGCACATTATGCAGATGTCCTGGGTCTTTTGCTTAGATTGCGGCAAATTTGTTGTCATACTTATCTTCTTACAAATGCAGTGTCTTCCAGTGGCCCCTCAGGTAGGTACATGTGATCGCTTCATACCATTGTATTTGTTAGAGATACTTAAATAAGAATACTAAGTTTTTCTAATGTGGCATAAGTTTAGTTTATTTTGTTCTGTCAAATGGAGATTTTTTTTTAGTGTGAGCCTCAGCTAGAAATATATTCAATAATTTTTTTACCAATGAAATGGAATTATAATGAGGTCTTTCCAGGATTTCCAGTGATAGATACCCTTTGATAAAAGATTAATATTGGACCTGCCTTTTATTGTGTGCTGGTATGTTCATATCATGTTATAATGATGTTTCTCTATGAGGTATATTATGTGAGTTAGCTACTATTTTTTGAATGTTTTTTAAAATTTCAAACTTAAATTATGCTTTTTGCCTGTGACAGAAAATGATGAGATACTATCCCTACTGGCAAGCGAAACTTTTCCTTATATAAGATAGTTTAACTTGTCATTTACAAACTTTGCTCTGAAATTAATTTTTCAGCCTTTTCTCTAGGAAATGATACACCTGAAGAACTGCGAAAGAAGTTAATAAGGAAGATGAAGTTAATTCTGAGCTCAGGTTCAGATGAAGAATGTGCAATTTGCCTGGATTCTTTAACAGTTCCTGTGATAACACATTGTGCACATGTATTTTGTAAACCCTGTATTTGCCAAGTCATTCAGAATGAGCAGGTTAGTTTTTTGCTCAGAAGAGGTTCAGTGTTTGACAGAGTAGTGTACCTGTCTTTAATGTAATAAAATCTGAAGTCCAAGAGAGTATATGGAGTTTTGCACTTGGATTTAATAATACACCTTTTATAGTTAATTATTTCACTATTTTAATAGGTGATATATTTCTCCTAATGCAACACCTTTAACATAAAATGATGTTCATAGTCAATATCTTAATTTCACTGTTTATATCATTGCTGTTTAACAAATGGATTGATGATGTGAGACATAAAGGTAATTTTAAATTTCCAGTATCCATATTCTTAACAAGTAAAAAGAAACATTCAGCTAATTTTAATACATTTTTATTTAACTCAATATATCTAAAATTTAAAATATTAATGTGATACGGTTTTTTTTTTAAAAAACTGTCTTCAGAATTCGATTGTAGTATATACTTATAGCACACCTCAGTTTGGCTTAGCCACATTTCAGGGACTTAATTGCTCCATGTAACTATTGGCTATTGTGTTGGATAAGGTAGGTCTAGATTCTTTTTTTCTTTTTAGTGACCAAAATGCATTTATTTAATATACATCACAAGGGCTCAACCGAGGCTTAATTTAAAAGACAAATACAAAACAAAAATAATACCACAGCTGAAGATACAGAGTCCTATACAGAAATCACAAAAAGGACAGACCATATAAGGAAAAATTGAAAAGACAACACAGGGACAGGCTGGGGAGCCTGGGTCAGGGCTCCTGGCTGGTGACTTGCTCCGAGTAGGTTTCTTGCTTAGGTAGGTCTAGATTCTTTTGTGTGGTAGAATTTTTTTGAAGTGGACTAGTCCGTTAAGCAGTCATTCAGCTGGGTTAGAATTTTTTTAAACATTTTAAATTGATATTTAACATGTAGAAAAAATGTACAAATTTATGATTATATAGCTTAGTGAATTATCATGAAGTAAGCATATTTCTGTATCTACTACTTAGGACTCCTTGTGGCCTCTCCCAATCATTTACCCTCTACTTCTTCCCCAAAAGTAACCCCATTGTATCGACTTCTAAAAAATTTTAGCTTCAGAACTTTTTTATTGTAATGGTGTTTTACATCTAGTTATTTAAGATATAATCTTATTAGCAGGTTCAAATGTGTACAACAGATGGTGCTTTGGAATGAACTTGATAGGATTTAACAGATCCTGGTAGCTTTATAAGCTATTACAAGGTTTATAAGCTTAATAGCTTTATAAGCCATTGAGAAGGATTTTTTTTTAAAGAATAGTACTAAATAGTGTAGCTATATTGTATTTAGGTTCAAAAAATTGTTATTCATGGATTTTTTTAACTTGTTTACAAATGTTATAATATTTAGTTTCCTGTTCTTGCTTCTAGCTAGTCCAGATCATATACTTTTGCTCCCTCCTTTACCCATTCTACTTACCACATTATGTCTGGAATTCAGCATGTTCAGATGTCTCTTAAATGGATGAAATCTATTAAAAGGTTTAATAAAATGTTAGCTATGAGAGATACAGATTTTAGCATACATTTAAGAATTTTTAGACAAATATATATTTGTTCTTCTGTTAAGTGTTGCTCATACTTTGTTCTTTCTCATATAGCCACATGCTAAATGCCCTTTATGCAGAAATGATATACATGAAGATAATTTATTAGAATGTCCTCCAGAAGAATTAGCACATGACAGTGAGAAAAAGTCTAGTATGGAATGGACATCCAGTTCAAAGGTAAAGTACTCACGTACAAATATTTGAGTATTTGAGTATGTAAGGAAATATACACAGTGTATCAAAATAGTAATTCTGCTTTCATTCCTGTCATTTTAGTATTCTGTTGGTGACCACTGGTTTTTTGTTTATTTTTAGTGGTGAATTTGAGAGGAAATAGGTTCAGATTATTATAGTGTTCTTTCAGTCTTAATTTTTTTTTTTTTTTAATGAGTAGTCTTTTGCTTTTGCATTTTAGGGAAATAACATGTCAGGACCTTTAAAGATAAAAAATTTTAGGCTAATTTTACTGATTGAAAATAGAATCTAATGGACATCTTAATATTTTTCAGATTAATGCGCTAATGCATGCATTGACTGATTTAAGAAAGAAGAATCCCAACATAAAAAGTTTGGTTGTTTCTCAGTTTACAACATTCCTGTCTTTAATAGAAATACCACTTAAGTAAGTTCCACAATGTTTTTCACTTTCAGTAAAAGGATTTTATATGTGTATTGACTTTGATAGCAAAAAAAGTAACTATTTGTTTTGCCAGTTTTAGTCATTTTATCTAAAAGATACTAAGAGTCACAATAGAGAATACTTCCTGGCAACACAGGATTTTAAAGATTAAGTCCTGAATTTATCAGAAAATGACTGACTGCAGTGCCTAGCATATTAATAAGAGCTCAGTAAACATTTGTTAAAATAAATGAGTAAAAGAATTTACTAAGGAGATTTGTAGTTACTTTTTTTCCCCAACTTCCTGTTGATTTGCATTAACTTTGTTTTATTTTTATAATAATATTTTAAATAATTTGTTCATTACTTATGTCTTTTCTTACCCTGATTAGAGCCTCTGGATTTGTGTTTACCCGTTTGGATGGTTCCATGGCCCAAAAGAAAAGAGTTGAGTCAATTCAGTGTTTTCAAAACACCGAAGCAGGATCTCCAACTATAATGCTTCTGTCTTTAAAAGCAGGTGGAGTTGGTTTGAATCTGTCTGCAGCTTCTCGAGTGTTTTTAATGGATCCAGTAAGTAGTTTTGTATGTTTTTCAGAATGTTAGTACTTCTTTCAAAAAAATAAGACAAAAAACTACATGGTAAATACCTTCATAGTTATAATTAACTGTGAAAATTCTTAGGCAAACTTTAAAAATAGTTAACAAAAACTTAGTAAATGTGGATTGAGAGCTTTCTCTTAAGCTACTTTACTGAAATCCTCACAGTATTCTTACGAGGTAGATAGCATTATCAAATGCTCTGTTTTGGCCAGGCGCTTTGGCTCATGCCTATAATCCCTGCACTTTGGAAGGTGAAGGTGAATGGATTGCCTGAGCTCAAGAGTTTGAGAGCAGCCTGGGCAACATGGCAAAACCCCCCTCTACAAAAAAAAAGTACCAGAAAAATTACTCAGGTGTGGTGGTGTGTGCTTGTAGTCCCAGCTGCTTGCAGCGCTGAGACAGGAAGATTGATCACTTGAGCCCGCAAGGTTGAAGTTGCAGTGAGCCATGTTTCTGCCACTGCACTTCAGTCTGGGTAAGAGAGCAAGAACCCGTCTCTGAAAGAAAAGGAAAACAGTTTTCTGCTTTACTGAAGAGGCAACTGAACCAAAGAAAAGTAAATAATGTGCCCAATGTCACACAGTTAGTAACAGGCAAAACCAGGATCATAGTCCATTTATTTAAGTACTATTATGCTATGCTGTTCTACTTTTCCTTGATAATAAGTCTCTATTAACCATAATGCTTTTTAGGGTAGTGGTTCATTCAGCCAACAAATAATGAGATTCTGCTTTGTGTCAGGGTATTATAGGTACTGGGAATCTAACTATAAACAAGATAGACAAAATGACTACCATCATAATGCTAATGGTCTTAAGCTTAAATGTGCGTAAGAATTAGGTAAAATGGAGTTTCTTTTGCATTCAGCTTTGGAGACTTAGGAATTCTAGGATTATACCCAGGAAGCTGCATTTTTAGTTTATATCAAAGGTGATTCAGGTACCAGGTGGTCTTGGATCACAATTTGAGAAACAAATTATCATTAATGGAATGTTCTGAGTACATTTTATGGCCTAATACAGTGCAGTCACCTGTGGTTGCGTAGTACAGGCATAAGGGTAGAACAGAAGCTAAAATTCACTTTGAACTTTACTCACCAAGCTGTGTGACCTGGACCTGCATTCACATAGGAGTATGTTTTTCTGCATGTACAAAGAGGCTGTTTGGCCTGAAAGGACCTTGGACTAATTCAGTTTCTAATTTGCACTGGGTACTATGGGATAGAGGCAACCATGTGCTGTTTCTGTGTGTTCAGACTTTGTGGTTGTAGCTTGTTGCCTGAAACTCAGAAGATTTTTAACATACAGAAATTCTACTGAGATATAAGTTTTATAGTTATTCGGGTGAGGCTAGTTTACTCAGGCTTTTTTTCCCTCCCTCGACTTAGGGTAACCTCAGTAAGATTACAATTAGGGTCATCATACTTAGGCCTTCATGGGTATGAAGGCCTATCCATGGGTGAATGTCATGGATATGGTATGGTCTGTTGTATTTTCTTGCCTTAGTACTGTGGATGAAGTTTTAAATCTTTGTTGCAGTATTTTATGGCCGTAATAAGATATTTGTAACTATAGATTGTTGAATATTAACTAACCCAGTGATAATTCTAGAAGGTGATTTTTAGAACAAATCCCAAATTTTATTTTTCTTGCTAATAATCTTAGCACGAAAGAAGTTAATACCAAAATAATTAGTATTATGAAGTTGATCAGAGACTACATTTGTTAAGTTTTTAAAAATTTACAGAATGTTTTAGCAGTTTTATAGTAAGTTGAGTGTTCTTCATTGAACATACTAAACTTTCCAATGTTGTTTCTAACTTAAAAATCAGGTCCCAGAAAAATAATGATTTGATAAAAACAATAATTGACTCATGAAAGTCTTTCACTCTTTTTTTTTTTTTTTTAAGAGACAGGGTCTTCCACTTTTGTCCAGGCTAGTGTCAAACTCCTGAGCTCAAGCAAGCAATCCTCCCTCCTCAGCCTCTTGAGTAGCTGGGATTATAGGCATATGCGACTGTGCCCCGTTTTCTTTTACCTTTTCATGAACATTGTATAAGAATTGGGGTAATATTTTGATATTCATGATGAGCTTCTAGTGAAGCTAATTTCTTCTTTAATTACATGTGAAAATGAGAGCTATCAGTTTTATGTAATGATGAAGTAAATTAGATTTCTGGTAGCCATACTAGACTTGCATTGCCAGCTTGTCATTAGGTTCCTGGACAAAATACAGGTAACAAAAAGATATATTTTGCATTGTCTCTTGGTATTAAGATTTTAAAATGTATCTAATTGTGAAATATAAAATATTCACAAAATATGGTATCTGTCAGTTTTAGAAAATCATAAGCTAAGTATATATCCTTAAATCTAAATTTCTGTACTGGAAAAGAACCTAAAACTCAAATTACAGCAAGTAAACAGCAAAACCTTCCCTTTATCTATATTCCAAGAGACTTTTTTTAAAAAGAAGAGAATAACAACCTAAATAAATCATATTATAATCCTACATAAGCATCTGATTCTGTTTCTATTTTCAGCTGTTTTGCTGTGTAAATAAATGTTCCTTTCCTCAAAAATACCGTTTTCAGTTTAAAAAGTCATCTCATAGTTTTTATTTAAAATTTAATGATCCTTATCCAAACAATTCACAATACTATTTAAAAACCACTTATCAGAGTTCTATATCTTTTTGGTTATTCTTCCCTTTTCATTGTTTCACCGTTTTATTATTTAGCTTAAGACAGTTCTCATGATCATGTCTGTGTTAATTAGCTAATGGTACTTTTTTAGTTCAGCTTTCAAGGCAAATTGACATCAAATACTGAAACAGAAAACTGCATCAACAAAAAAACAATTTTTAGGACTTCTGACTTTTGAAACCCTTTTTGTACTTTTATTTGATGAACAGAGGAAAGTGAAAGAAAACCAGAAAAAGGGGAGAAAACTTTTTTTATAAATAGGCCCAAGAATTACATATCTTTTCTCATATAAATTCAGTCATCTAAAAGGATATGTAAACTTTTTCCTCTGTTAAGTACACAGAGATTCTTTTAAAAATGAAAAAAAAAAAAAGCAGAAATTGATTAACCAACAAATACTTATTTTGGGTGCTGACACATATGTCAGGCCCTGTATTAGATATTACAAGTAGTAGTATAGGGAGGATGCCTATCATTACAGTGATTGGGAAGGTGGATTTTCTCCCATAGTATTTGTGATGTTAGTACCTGACTTCAGGCAGAAAACTTTCAGTCAGAAAATGATCAATGAATACTAGTGAAGTGAAAGGACAAATGCAGAACACTCATCCATGTACTTGTTAGGCCTGGAATCCTGCTGCTGAAGATCAGTGCTTTGACAGATGCCATAGACTTGGCCAGAAGCAAGAAGTTATCATCACAAAAGTGAGTTTTTAAACCAACTATTTTAAGACTAGGTTGATATGATTTTTACAATTAAACAAGTAATGAATGAATACATTATAATAATGATTGAACTGGAATTATGCAGAGCAAAATATATGTCACACTTTTCCTCCTCCATCAATAGGGCCCTTTCTCTATAGTTATATACATTTATATTTATGTGTACATCTCCTTAAAAACATCTTTGAAAGGTAAGTGGCATTATACTTCATTGTTCTACAACATATTTGTTTCCTTTAAAACTGTACATATTTGTTTCCTTTAAAACTGTACTATTTTGTAAGTACATTTAGGTGAACACATTTTTTTAAAATAGTGGTAAAACATAAAATTTACCATTTTGAAGTGTACAGTTCAGATGCATTAAGTACATTCATGTTGTTGTGCAACCATCACAATCACCCATCTCCAGAGCTTTTTCATCATCTCAAACTGAAACTGTATATTCATTAAATAATAACTTCCCATTCCCCTCCCCCCAATCCGTGGCAACTACCATTCTACTTTCTTTCACCGAATTTGACTACCCTACAAAACCATATAGATACATCATAATGTATTTAACCCATTACGTTTTTTGCTATTAAAAACAGTGCCATAATGAGCATTATTATATATAAATCTTTGTGCATAGATGCAAGTATTTCTTTGGGATAGGTTAAGAAAACTAGAATTCTGGATTTAGGATTTTTATTAACTAAGTTGGTTTCAAAGTAGGAATTATAATATATGAAAGTTATGTTAATTTATGCTTACGTGGCCAAAAAAGTGCTGTTCTAATTTGCATTTACCTAAAACCTTGAGTATATTTCACATATCTTGTTCATTAACATTTTTTCTGTGAATTATTTATATTTTCTGTCCTGTTCTCATAGTTATGGTATAGTACAATTTTATAGTATAAAGTACTCCCTGACACAGTCTGATTTTAAATCTTTTGTTTAATGTATGCTGGAAATGGTTTATCCCATATTCTTCCTTATCTTTAAACTGCATTTTTTTGTCATAAAAAAGCTTTAAAATTTTAATGATTTAAAACGTCAGCCTTTTTTATATGTTTAGGTTTTAAGGTCTTACCTAGGACAGAAGGCTTTATTTTCATATTTTTCCAACTATTCTGTATTTACTTCTGGTTCTTTTGGAAGATTTTATTTGTGATATGAGTCTAAGTTTACTGTTTTTTCAGATGAAGAATGATTTGTTATGTCACATCACATCATTTTTTTTTCCTTTGAAAATTCCAACTTTTTCCCTACTAGTATGAAATGTCACTTTTATCATAAACTAATTTGTATATATTACTTGGGTATCTTTCTAGACTATTCTGTTCCACTGATCTCTTTTCCTTTTCTTAGGGCAGTATTACTTTTATAATAACTATGATTTCCTAAAATAAGTTTTGGTATCTGATAGGGTAAAATGTTCTGTTTATCCTTTTTGAAAATTATATTGGTGGTTATTATTATTCTTGAATTGAACTTTAGATTTTGGTTATAAAATCCCATTTAAGATATCTTGTTTGAGACTTACTGAATTGATTATTACTTTTGAGAACTGTCTTCTTTATAAATAAGCAGTATTTCCATACAGGAACATAGTATCTCTTCTCCATTTATGTAGATCTTTTATGTATTTCAGTAAAATTTTATTATACAGCTTCTTTAGTTATTGCAGTAATTGGAACTTCTTAAACAAAGTTAAATAGTAGCAGATAGTGATCATTCTTGACCTGTTTCTGTTTTTGTTGAGAATACTTTTATGTTTCACATTAAATATGTAAGGTTGAGACATTCATTACTAGCTTAATTAGGGTATTTTAAAATCATGTTTTTGGCCGGGCATGATGGCTCATGCCTGTAATCCCAGCACTGTGGGAGGCCGAGCACTGTGTAGATCATGAGGTCAGGAGATTACAGGTGCATGCCACCACACTTGGCTAACTTTTGTATTTTTAGTAGAAATGGGGTTTCACCATATTGGTTGGGCCAGTCTCGAACTCCTGGCCTGAAGTGATCCACCTGCCTTGGCCTCCCAAAGTGCTCGGATTACAGGTGTAAGCCATCACACCCGGCTGATATAAATACTTTCTAATTATTGCACATTCTCAAAAGCTACATTAACACTTGGAAGAGTACAAGTTATTTTGTGGTAGACTAACATTCTCATCTCAAAATTTAACTTTTTCCATTTTTAGCGGGCAGTGTTGTTATCCTGTTTATCCTTCCTTCATTCTTCTCAGTATTCAATAATAGTTCATTTAGTTTTCGTAGTTTTTAAAACTACTTAACCAATTTAACTTTTTTTTTTCTTTTTAAAGTTCATTGTAAAGGACTCTGTTGAAGAAAATATGCTGAAAATACAAAACACAAAGAGAGAACTTGCAGCAGGAGCCTTTGGAACTAAAAAACCAAATGCTGATGAAATGAAACAAGCTAAAATTAATGAAATCAGAACATTAATTGATTTATAATTTGTGGGATGTTAGTAAGGTCAGTTTGATTGGATACTTAAGTTTTAGAAATAAGAAAAACACAGTTTTAGAAATGAGATCTAGAGAACATGTTTTCTAAAAGGGGCATATTGTTTTATATTAGTGAAGAGGTATTACTGACACAATTTCTTCTATATATGAACATATTTTTAATGAAACTTCAAGTAGCAATAAGTTCCGTTATAAACTGTGGCCTAAAATAATTTTTTGAGAAAAATGTTACTTTGTTATTCAGCTTTTCATAGTATCTATGCTGAGTATTTTCATATATCTTCCAAGTACTCAGCTTTTTCGTATTTCAAATAAGGTCATACCTTTTATACTTTTGACCAAATAGTTATTTTCTATGTTGGACACTTAGTCATTCACCAAAGCCTCCAATTTGTGATGCAGTGTTTGTAGTCCTTGTAAACAATATTATGAACCATAAAAGAATTAATTTTATTGGGCTTTCAAAAAATATATTTGCATTCCAGAACCAAATCTTAAAAGAGACCAAAGTCCAGGTTAGCAGAGTTTTTTTTTTTTTTTTCCTCTACAGTACATTGAAATATAATTCACATAAGTGACTTGGAGTTTTATGTTCATGAAAAAATTAGAGATTATGTTAAGAGTACTGTTTCTCCATTTTAGTCAAGTGGTACTACACTCATTGTTTAAATGTAACTTGCTGTGTCTAGGATGTAAATATAGTCTGTGGGAGTGAGAGGCAAACCAATCCTACCCAATTTGATTTGAATATTTTAAATTATGGAACTGCTAAATAGATATTTCTATAAATAATTTTTATTATTTATGCAGCTTTTTTTGGAAGTAACTTTATAAATTTTTATAATTCAGAAGACTACTATATATGAGAGGCGTGATATCTGGATGGAAGTTGGGCTGGATGATCTCCAAAGTCGTTTCAACTCTTAAAGACATCTTAATCCTGAATGTAAAAATTGGTTATGTGTTTAGAATCAGAATTTGATTTTCAACTTCAGTAATTCATCGTTACATCTATCTATAGAATTAGTCTTTTTTTTTTTTTTAACCTTTTTGTTAATAAGCAAACTTAGTTGCTGCAGCATTCTGGGTGGCTCCTGAGTTATATTTAAAATAAACAAGCTAGAAATTTAGCAGTCAGATTAGGTAGGTGGTTTTATTTCAAAGGGAAACTTTAATCCAAAGAAAGAAGAGATTACTCTAACAAGAGAAGCTTCATGTTTGATGGTACAGATTTAAGAATACTTGAGATTTTACTTAGAGTGTTGGAAGTGATTTGATAGAAAGAAAGGATTGGAGACAATGCTGTGTTATAGGGTGCACATTTAAGGTAAACGCCAAATCTCTCACTAGCTAAGTCCTTTCCTCCCTGTGCCCTATTTTCTTGCTCAAAAGGAACAGTTAATTAGCCAGCTAGTATCTTCCCAGTCCCTTTTTGAGGCAGTAGCAGGTAAGGAAAGGGCTGCTTTTCATCAAAACCAAGACCTTTTTGCAGGGATGACGATGTAATAATTTGGGATTAGCCCACTAGCATTAGGAGCAGTAGGGAAGTTATCTGGTAGATCAAGCATTACACACAAAAAAATCAAGTTAATCAGAATATGGGTTCTTTGTATAACAATACTTCACTGAGATTAAGTATAAACAGTTTTCAGCAAAAGACAACACAATCTACTCTTCCTGCTTTCAAAGACAAAGCTTTGCAAATTCACTACAAAGCTAAAGGGAGGACAGCTTGCTTCACATTACTTAGATATTTACAAAGTTGTTTTTAAAACACATTCATAAGTTTGGCAGATTGTTTAAAAAAAAGTCTTTGTTTTGTATAGTTCTATTACATGTTGTTAGATTTGAAAAGTTTAATTAAAAAAATTGAATTTGTCCTTCCTAAGAAGGATATTAAAAAAGCCACTGGAATGAAAACTTACTATTATGCTATGCTGTTGTTTTATTATTACATAGAAAAATAACTTTAGAAAAATATTGAAGACATTGTATTACCACTTGTGATTCAAACTGAATTTTGTGGTTCAAACTGGATTTTAAATTTAAACATCAATAAAAATTTCAAGTGTTTATTATGTTCCTCAGTGCCTTAATTTTGAGTTTATCTTCAAAGAAAATATTTCATTAATTCTCACATTTCTATGTTTCCTTTTTTTTTTATTGGGAGTACATGAAGATTACTGTAGCAGAATAATGTACTCATATCCTACCTTTATTGTGCTCAGTTTAACTGGTTCAAATTCTTGTTCAGAAATCAGAGTGGTTATTTAAAATACTTTGATCTAAAAATATTGGTTCCAATCAATTTCTTCATCTGGAAAAAAAAAGGAGTTTTGATAGTACCTATATATAAACAGGTAGCACTCTGAATCATTGTACATTTTGTTCTTAAAATTACAGCTTTTGAACTGGAAATAGTAATCAAGAAACTAATCCTACGTAGTTTGTTACCAGTTTAGTACTAATAAAATTATCTTAGACAGTGTATGCTTTGTTTTGGGGAATAGCAAAGACATTGCTGTATTTTTTTTGTTTTATTTATAGTACTTGCCAAGGTTTATGCATTAGCATTTGGATGAGATTCATTAAAAATATAAGGGCATATTTGATGTTTGGCTCTTAACAAGAACTCAAATGTTTAACCTCAAGTTAACACATTAACTTCAAAATATCTGCAAAAGGTGTTATATAGCAGGACAATATGGGCATAAGGAGAATTAAGGTAAACATTTACTTTATGCGTAAACCATAGCTCCATCCACCATGGAGCTAATCTCCAAAGGCATGGATTTGATCTCTGTTGTGGGCAAATTTGTCTTAAAACCAAAGGTCATACCTCCCATTAGAAGCGGTAAGTATATGTGGATCACCTCCACAAATATGTCTTGTAATTTGAGTTACTGTTGCCTTTTTATACATTTTACTAAGTAACCCTTAGTATTCTGGACTCCCTAGAAAAGATTTCCCAGTATTTGTATAGCTTTACATGAAAAGTTAATACCTCACCTTAAAACATAGATCACAGAAGGAAAAGAATCTGTTAGTTCAGTGACTTTCTAGCCAAATAACTTGACAGCATTATATGCTATGTCTTATGGTAAGCCTGTATTGCTTCTGATTCCAAAAGTTAATAGCCTTCACTAAATACTTAAAATTTTGAAATTATATAAGCTTTTCCCTTTAGAGCTTTCTGATATGCTACTGTGTAAAAAATAGAGAATGAGGCTTGGTGGCTCATGCCTATAGTCTCAGCACTTTGGGAGGCCAAGGTGGGCGGATCACGAGGTCAAGAAATCAAGACCATCCTGGTCAACATGGTGAAACCCCATCTACTGAAAAAAATACAAAAATTAGCCAGGTGTGGTGGTGCACACCTGTAGTCTCAGCTACTAGGGAGGCTGAGGCAGGAGAATCGCTTGAACCTGGGAGACAGAGGTTGCAGTGAGCTGAGATCACACCACTGCACACCAGCCAGCCTAGTGACTGACAGAGTGAGTCTCTGTATCCAAAAAGAAATAGAGAATGAACAGTAGTAAATAGAAAAAACTTAACGTTGAATGCATATTGAATGGCCATAAAAATAAGACATTTTTTATCTGAAGACTGTGTTTCTGTTCATCTTAACCAGGGACTCGGAAGCCAGAAAGACTTCTGACTAGCCAAAATTATTTTGAGAAGTCTTCTTTGTACCACAGTACCTGACACATGGAGGCAGTTAAATCTTTGGTAAATGTTTGATTGTACTTGAAGATCAATAGTGACTTATTCTTCACCAGTCCAATTAGCTAGTTTATTTTCAGAAATCATTTATTCATTTACTATAATTCTAGGTAAATCCTCAGATTCTTCTTGAGCTCCTATGGTAACAGCCTTCAAGGTGGCCCCAACCATTCTTGACTTAAGCTGTCTATATGGTTGTGTATTAATTCACATCAGTCTGAATAAGGAGGGTGAACTTGAAGGCTAGGTCACAAAAGCTATGTATCATCTGCCCAATCAAACCTCTCAAGTTTCTTCCTGTCATGGTTAACTGTCCTTTTTTTCTTCTACAGAATCATTTGACTACTCGTTTTAGTTTTAAAAGGTCAGCTTGGATCCTACCCTTCTCTAGCTTGCCATCTCTTACAACCTAGAATGGTCTATAAATTAATAAATATGCTTTTCCATTCTATCATTTTAAATCATAGATAAAACACTAGTAGGCACTGGACCCAGTGTTGATTCTGACAGTTATGAATGATTTCAAGGTTAAAATATTCTAAATAGCTAAATACCCATTTAATATGGAGGTACAGTATGGATGACACTATGTACGTTTGATCTAAGTTTGTTCTGATCTGTCAGATCCATCACCATCACAGCAAAACAATTAGATTGAAATCATAGATACCAGTTTTTGAAGCATATATCCCAGTGTCAAGCTTTACACTGTTTTTTAAAACTGACAAATTCCAAAAATTATGAAAAATTCCCTAATAGGTTTTTTCAAGGGTGTGTAGTGAGATTTGTTAATTTAATTAAACAACCAAGATACGGCTGTAAGTCTTTATTTTCCGTACGGGGTGCCACTGCAGGTAACCATCAGAGAACACACTGCTATTTTCAAATATACAGAACTGAACAAAAGCATTTTAGCATGCTGCCTTACTGTACATAGAAAACTGGTGAACATCTTCAGACACTAAGACCAGGAAATAAAATGGGTTAATGCTATTTGTTGATAGTTTATGACTCACTCCGCAGTGTTAATATAGGCTATCTTTACCTGAAAGCAGAATTACAATCACTCACTCTGGCAGCACTGGGCAATTCTAAAATACAGGTCTAGTGAAAGGTAGGCACAACCAACAAGCAAGCAAGGAACAGATGCCATGTCTGCTTCTGAAGGGAGTGACTGATTTGGAACCAGGCTCTGCAGATTTTAAGAAATGATATAGCCATCTTAACAGCTTAATATTGAGTTTCCCTTACTTCGTATGTTGGCAGTCAACAAAAGTAAGAATTTCTGAAACGAGCTAAATAGGATTAAAAAGCAGAACACTGTCCATATAACAGAATTGCTGCTTTACAACTTTTGCCCAGTTCTCACCTCCTGTCCTACAAAAAGCTCTCATCTGATAAGTTTTAGTGAAAACCTCTAGCAACTGTAACAGACTTTTCTCAACCCAGCTCTAGATACTAAGTATCAGAAAGAAGGCTTGTGAAGTGGATGTGTTCATAGGAAAATGCAGTGTTTCTACTGGAGGTAAGTGTCAAGTTTCCTCTTGATGTTGTCAAAGGAATCTGCTCCCATATAATCGGCCTGGCCTTGTTCCCACCGCTCCTTCCGTTCTTCCGAGGATACAAAAGGCTGTGCCATAGCTGGGATCTCCCCAAGGGACAGATGTGATATGGCTCCTGAGACATCTTCCTAGAAAGGAAAGCATAACTGACTCTGACAGCTGAAAATCAAACCATTTTAAAGAATGCAATATATTGAAGACAGTGAGAAAAGCCAGGATGAATCATCATGCAAAGTAGCAAAAACTGAAAAGTATTACATGAAACAAACAAAAAAGACACAAAAATATAAAGATTATATGATTTTTTCCTAACGAAATGAAGACTTCTTGACTCAGTGAAAACATTGGGAGAACAAAGTAATTAGGGTTAATGTTTAAGTTCTGCATACCTTTCTACAGAAGCCACAAGAGAAAGCCAGTGTATAGACCAAGTCTGAAAGCTGCAAACAGTTCATTAGAAAGTGTAAGATGGATGGACAAGGGAACACAAGTCTCAAGATAAATTCTCAATCTGTGTGGGCTCTGAAAGGTTGAGAACTTAAACAAAATGATACCCCACAGGCTACATTTCAAAAAGAACCTAACTAGAGAGCCGCAACACATACAGTTGTAACATTATAAGGAAAGTTAAACTGGTTTGAGACTATGTACCAAACTTTGCTTGTTCAAGCTTTCATTTGGATTACCAAGTATCATCTGTTCTTGTAGCTTCTGTTAATTTGCTTAGTTTTGAACAACTTTCAGTTCCCATCTTCACCTTTCCTTGGTTCATCATTCTCAGCCCTCATGTTGCAGAAGGAACAGGGTAAATGTGCAACAAACAGAGCAGAGCTGGCCTACATTAAATTTGATTCTCATTACGTAAAGATAGGTGATCAACTTCAAATGTACCATAAAAGAATACCAGTGCTATCCTTCAAAAAGTGCTAAGGTGCAAAGGTACTGGAAATCTTAGCAGAGAAAAAGGAAGGTAAATGAATACAAACAAGTACTGCTTTTAACAGAGAAAATGGTGGAAAAAACATTTTGACTTCCTGTTTTTGTTACTATATATATGTAAGCATATAGGTGTGTATTTAAATACAATGGAACTTTAAGATGTTTGGGTACAGGATTGCATTATAGTTGAGGCAACATAAGGAAGTCGTTCCTTGGATTAGTCCTGCCTTTGCCTTGCACTTGGCAACAGTAATGATACAGAGAGGCAATTCCAGAGTCCTCTGTTCACAACAGGGGGGCTATGAATTTACATCCTAAAAGAGACGTCTCTGAGGTCAAGCCAAGTATACTGGGCATAACTTAAAATAGTTTAGCATTTAAAGTGTAACGCTCCCTTCCCCTGCCATAAAGGGTACTATCTTAATTCTGGGCTGTAGATGACTACTTTTAAGCATGGTCTATCTCAAATTTTCATAAGGATAAGTCTCTCAGACCTGGGTTTGAGGCCCATACTGCTACTTGACTAGTCTGTTACATAACTAAGCCAAGTTATGTAACTTCTTTAAGCCTCGGTTAATTTATCTATAAAAGGAGAAATTAATACTTAATATACTTAACAGTACTTATAAAAGGAAATATTAATACTTAATATACTTAACAGTACTTACTAATAGTCTTTAATATGGTGGTTTTAAGGATTAAATAAGAATAGCTAACTTTCATTAAGCGGTTACTATGTGCCAGATGGTATCAAGTACTGTATGACAGGGGTCCAACCCCCAGGCCACAGACCAGTAGTGGTCCATGACCTGTTAGGAACCGGGCTGCACAGCAGAAGTTGAGTGGCAAGCAAGCAAGAATTACCGCCTGAGCTCTGCCTCTTGTCAGATCAGTGGTGGCATTAGATTCTCATAGAAGCATGAACCCTATTGTGAACTGTGCATGCAAATGATCTAGGTTGTGTGCTCCTTTTGAGAACCTAATGCCGATGATCTGAGATGGAACAGCCTTATCCTGAAACCATCCCCAACACTGGCCCATGGAAAAATTGTCTTCCACAAAACTAGTGTCAAGTGCCAAAAAACTGTTACTTAATATTTAACAGTTATTTACTGGATGTTCATATTGTGGTTTTCACTGAAAACACACTGGGGACCACTGCTGTACAAATATGTCATGAACCATATAAAGCACTCAGAGTAAGAATGCAAGTGTTAGTTCTTTCTCACTTTCTCCTTTCTATATTTTAGTAAATGCTCGTAAGTGAAATGGCTAAAATCTACACCACAGAAGAGAATAATCTCCCACATAATCTCTTATAGTCAGGTGATTAACTGATTATCTGATTATAATTAACTGATTATCTGATTATAATTCACCCATTCTGTTCTCTTATTTCTATCTTAATATGTAACAGTTATTTACTGTATGTTCATATTTTGGTTTTCACTGGAAACACATTCTTCTAAGCAGATGACAAATATAAAGTAGATACATCTAAATGTTTGCAGTTCCTAAAATATCCAATGGGGTGTTATTTTTATAGACCACTACTTTAGGAATAAATCTCAAAATCTTTTCGGAGGAGAATGGGCTAAGAATTTTGAGTTAAAATATATGGGTATATATACAAAATTCTAAAAAACTATGTTCTCAGATCTAAAGAAATCTGCCACACAGTTTATGTCTGCTACTTCTTTGCTGGTAGTGTTTCTCCCGGTTATTGTTTTCTTTCCACAAAATTTTATTTATCTCTGTTTAAAATGCTGCTAAATATTCCCCATCTCTATTGATACAACAAGTGTTTTAAAAGCAGCATTAAATGATCTAAAGAAAAGAAACAGAACCTACCACATTTACGTATGAGCAGGTGTCTTTGACAAGGCCAAATTGTTGAAGCAGAGGTAAAACGTTGGTGGTAAAGATGTTCCACCACAAGATAAGAAACTCTGGATGAGTCATGTTGGGATCATGGGACTCACTTTTGACACTTTTTGTTTTGGGATCATAAGTATAATTCCATGGTTTGACTCTTCCCAGGAAATGCACAACTTTCGCACTTGCACCAAACCTGCCAAGTGAACGCAAGTTGAAACAGTTAGTGGATTCTGAGTACTGAATAAAAGATAAGTAGCACTTAACAGCACTTTGTTCTGTAGCTTGCTTTTTTTCTTTTTTTTAAGAGACAGGGTCTCACTGTCACCAAGGCTGGAGTGCAGTAGCATGATAGCTCACTACAGTCTTGAACTTCCCACTTTAGCCTCCTGAGTAGCACAGGCCACCATACCTAGCTAATGTTAATTTTTTTTTTTTTTAATAGAAACAGGGTACAAGGTACCCAGCCTGGTCTTGAACTCCTGGCCTGAAGTGATTTCTCCCACCTTGGCCTCCTTGTTCTGTGGCCTGAACAGCGTACTTTCCATCCTGCAATACAGGTTCAAAAACGAACTGAGTTCACCGTGAAATTGTGAGACATACTTTTAAAAGTATTCATTCAGTTGTGTGTTACATACATATTAAAAATGTAAACGTAATATTGGTTCAGTGCAACAGTGAAGCACCAATCTATTGTGGCCAGAACAGGCACAACACTTGGAAAGTATTTGGTATTACCTAGTAAAGTTAAAAATGCTCAAGCTGTACAATCCAGCAGCTTGGCTCCTAGGCACATACCCTAAAGAAACTCTTGTGTATGTGCAACAAGAGACATAATCAAAATATTTACAGCAGCAGCACTGTTTGAAATAGTCAAAAACTGAAAACAACCCAAATGTCTTTATATTAGATTTCTGCTCAGCAAGTCCACATCACTCCCAGCCTCCTCAGGGGGAGGACACTTTCCCACCTCATGTTGGACATGGTCCTGTGGCTTGACTTGATTAAGGCAATGTGAGCAGAAAAGACAGTGTGCCTTAACAGAAGCATTGCTTATTTCTGTTCACCCACTGAGAAATTAACACTTCTGCCAGCAGAACATGCCCTGGGTTCTTGCTGGTTCCAGAAAAAAACATGGAACAGATGTGGACCAAACCTGTAGCCTCGCTCCAAACCCTGCTGAGATCATCAGAGCTGTCCCAGCCAACTCACCAACATATAAGAAATATTTGCTTATTGTTGAATATCACTGAGATTTTATAGTTATATATCCAATCTTTTTTTTTTTTTTGAGACAGTCTTGCTCTGTCTCCCAGGTTGGAGTGCAGTGGCGCGATCTTGGCTTGCAACCTCTGCCTCCCAGGTTCAAGCAATTTTCCTGCCTCAGCCTCCTGAGTAGCTGGGATTACAGGCACATCCCACCATACCTGGCTAATTTTTATACTTTTTTTTAGTAGAGACGGGGTTTCACCATGTTGGTCACGCTGGTCTCAAACTCCTGACCTCATGATCCGCCCACCTCGGCCTCCCAAAGTGCTGGGATTACAGGCGTGAGCCACCATGCCTGGCCTCCAATCTTTTTTAAAGGAAAATTCTGCTATATTCACAGCATGGAATACAGTCTAAAATGAATGAACTATACTTATACACATCATGCAGTAAAAAGATGAATTTTTAAAATATTTATGTTGAAAAAAGCAACGGGTCAAACAATTACATACATATTATTCCACTTACATAAAGGCAAAACAGGCCGGGTATGGTGGCTCACACCTGTAATCCTAGCACTTTGGGAGGCCAAGGCAGGCGGTCCATGAGGTCAGGAGATCGAAACCATCCTAGCCAGCATGGCAAAACCCCATCTCTACTAAAACTACAAAAATTATGTGAGGGTGCATCTGTAATCCCAGCTACTCAGGAGGCTGAGGCAGTAGAATCCCTTGAACCAGTGAGTCAGAGGTTGCAGTGAGCTGAGATCGCGCCACTGCACTCCAGCCTGGTGACACAGTGAGTCTCCGTCGTCCAAAAAATAAAAAAAGGCAAAACAAGAAAAAAGGTACTGTTCAAAGATTAGAAAACTATAATCAATGTAAATTTCATGATACTGGTTACCTCTGGGTGAGAGAGGAAGCTATGATTGGGAAGGGACAAAAAGAGACTTCTAAGGCACTGGTTGTATTCTATTTCTTAACTTGGGTGGTATTTTTAAACACTGCATTTTAAAAATATATATATTCTTTTGTATAGATGCTCCATTTCACAATAAAGAATATCTTTAAAAGAGGAGGAGTAAAGTGTGATTCTGTTCTAGCTGGGAGGAAATCTATGTATATTAAAAACAAAAAACAAATGTGAATGTAACAACTGCCAAAGGGAAAACAGGAAGAGTGAGTGCTCAGGAATCCACAGCAGGGTGGGCTCTATCCAGCTTCAATGGGAGCAGAGGTGCTAAGATAGTGGGATGTGATTTCAAGCTAAATACAGCAGATGTGATCTGGGTAGCTGATGATAACATAGGGAATTCCAGGTGATGGCCAGGTATCAGGTGAGAGCACCTGTGTGCTTGACCAGGTAGTATCCTCCACTAGAGGCAAAGAGGAGGAAGCTTTGAGTAGAGGAAGAAAAGTAAAATAAGACAGAACCTCAGGTATTGGGCTCAAGTGTCAGATTTCAATAGATTTATACTATAGGCAACCAAGGTATTTGAGCGTGATATACTGATCAAAATAACAGAAACTCTTAAAGTTTATTAGAAAAAAAAAAAGTTAGGGACTGGTTAAAAAGCTATCATCAGAGTTTACTATATTTGGAGAACAAACTCTTTAAGGACAAGATTGGGAATAATATTTCTACAAGGTAAATTTTACTAATGTGTTAATTGAGGCTATGAGAGACTGAGGAGAGATGCCCAAGGTCACACAGCTATTAAGTGGCAGAGATGGGATTTGTCATGGTTTTGCCTCTCTGCTGCTGCTCCTAAAAGCATGCAAGAAAAATACAGTCTATTTGTAAACCTCCTTCCTCTTAAGGTTAATTGATCATTTCATGGTTTGTTTCTTCTGAAAAACAAAGAGGATATTTGATATCCCCATGCTTACTCTTTATATGTACACATAGTATATCTAATACACACAACACTCTTGCTTTATTTAATCCTTAAAAGGATAAAAATAATAATGCCCAAATTTGTGCACAGATAAAGTTATCAATTAAACAAGCAACTGTTATGCATATGGCACTATTCTCAGTGTGTGGTCCCAAGAGGCTTTTGTTCAAACAGGAAGATGGGTCATCTACATAAAAATAAGCAAGGTGACAAGTTGGGGCTATCAGGGCAGTACTGACATTAAGGGCTACTGAAATTCCAAAGCAATGACTGCAGGTGGAATTTGCAGAGGTGGCTTTGTGCAGGAAGTTGGGGGAGGGACAATGCATCAGAACAATGGGCAAGAGTAAGATGGCGGGGGCGGGGGCGGGGTGGGGGGCACCCATCCCAGAGATCTGATACCTGTGGGCAGAGTGGAGGGAAGGCATTGCCCCATCCTAGCAATACAAACTCATGAGCCTAAGACTAAAATACAGCCTTAGGAATGAGGTATTCCTTCCACCTTCTCAGACATTCACCCCTCCTGACTCAACTTCCCTGCCTGGAGCTATAGCACCTGTTTAGATCCTCTTGTATTAACTGTTTGATCCTCTTGTATTAATTGACCGCTAAACTTCAGCCCATGATTTGCTTAGACTTAATATAAATGTCAAACACAGGCATAACATGATAGTGATACTAAT
Source organism: Aotus nancymaae (assembly GCF_030222135.1). Taxonomy (NCBI): domain Eukaryota; kingdom Metazoa; phylum Chordata; class Mammalia; order Primates; family Aotidae; genus Aotus; species Aotus nancymaae. Next base: position 42,555,914 of record NW_026988431.1, on the reverse strand, counting down.
TTTTTAAAAAGTTAAAATATGAATATAGTGTATTCTTTTCTAACCTGCTCTCATGACAGTTCACTAATGATTATTATAGTAATAATAAGAGCAGTAATAATAATAATAGTGATAATATACTTCATATACTCATTATAAGTACATGAAGTATTTATATGTCACAGGCATTGGTTAGCATTTGCTTGGTTTACTCAGTTAATCTCCAAAATGACAATGTGAGGAAACCAAGGCATGAAGAAGTTAAATAACTTGTCCAGGATCCTATAGGTGGTGAGTGACAAGGCTGGGAATCCATCCAGGCAGTCTGGCTCCAGAGCCAAGGCTCTTAGCCATGACCAGGCTGCTATTGTAAGACACTCCCAGAATTATAAGGGCATTGTCTGAGAGTGACATTTGTTAATTTACAGATTAACTCCTGCCTATGGACAATTAATCTGAAAGTGAAAAAGGTATGCCTAAGAATCCTGGCAATCCCCCAAGTATAGCTAAGGACCTAGCAACAGAAAGTAACCAATAGGAAAGCATGTTATAAAGTAAGCAACTTAGCATTGAAGAAGACTGAAGAAAGACTTTCAAGAAGGATGCAGTTTGCATAGAGGTTAAGGAAAAAAGGGAAGAACAACAAGAAATGGGTGGTGCTTTCATAGGATCAGCAAGTGACACACAAGTAGACTGTGCTGGACAGTGTTTAAGGGTCTTCCCAGCTCCTGTCTCTGTACTTGGGTGTCAGAGCTCATGCAGAGGAAGGACACAATGGTCCAATCCCACCGCACACAGACTGCCTCTGCCTCCGTCTGTATCCCAGCACAGCTCTGGACCTCCACACAACTGGTTCAGAGGCCTGTGCAACCCTCCTGGATACCAGCTCCATGCTGGTTAAATACCTCTCCATATGGCCTATGGCCTTCCTCTTGAATGTCAACAGGAACACCATTTGGAAACAGTCCACACCCTGCATTGCACCGTGGCTCACGCACTGATCTCTACCTTCACAAATCCACGTCTCTGAATATATCTTTAATTCTAAATCTGTTACTCCCTGTGGTCAGGGGAAGGATCCTCCTTCCTCAATTACCTTCTTTAGGTAATCTACCTTAACAAAGTGAAAAACTGTATCTGCTGGATAGTCCTTTCACAGGCAGGGCAGTTTTCGTTTTAAGAAATCCCTTGGTAAGACTGTTTAAAGTAGAAACTGGGATCTTAAGGGGTCCTAAATGTGGGTGAGGCTGCTTTTTCTGCCCTAAGGCAAGACATTCCTTGAGTGCCAGCAAGACAGGGGGAGAGTGGGGAGAGACATGAGAGGTGAGCAGCCACCAACAGGTACCCACATTTCTGCAACAAAACAAATCACAAAATATTAGGATGTAAGTAGGTTTCTTTAAAAATTAGTTGGGGCCAGTTTATCGAGTGGCAAACTTGAAACAGACTCAGAAGTGTGAAGGCAGAGAGAAGCATGAGAAAGGAGGTAAGAAAGATTTCTGTATCTTTCTTACAGAAATCATGCAAAGGATTCAGATATCATGGGTTTGCGCTATGCTCAGCCCTCTTTCTGTCCAGTAAGGAATGAAAACATTTTTAGATGCTTTAGGTATTGACATTACTTTTTTTTTTTTTTTTTTTTAAAGACAAGGTCTCACACTGTCGCCAGGCTGGAGTGTAGTGGTGCAATCTCCGGTCACTGCAGTTTCAACCTCCGAAGCTCAAGCAATTCTCCCACCTCAGCCTCCCAAGTATCCGGGACTATAGGCACAGGCCACCATGCCTGGCTAGTTTTTGTACTTTTTTGTTTGTTTGTTTTGTAGAGATGAGGCTTCACAGTGTTGCCCAGGTTGGTCTTGAACTCCTAAGCTCAAGTGATACACCTGCTTCTGCCTCCCAAAGTGTTGGGATTACAGGTGTGAGCCTGACATTACGTGCCTGGCCTGACACTACTTTAATCAAACTGCTACTACACACCTAATATCTATGGAAATGGATAGTGGTAGTGAGTGGAGGAGGTTTTAGAGGGCCAGCTTTTTACGAGAAGAGCAGGCCTGGGTGAGTCACTGAACATGGAAGGTTTCGGCCAGCCCAAGAGCTCTTTGAGGGTGGGAAGAGGGCAGAAAAGTGAGAAATAAGGCAGCTGTTAAGTGAGGAAAAATGGGGCTTGGATAGGAAGGTGGGAGGGAAGTGAAGCCAGACTTTGCAATTTTGTGTAAGGCAGCCATATCAGAAGTATGTTCTTAGAACTCATCTAGGGCAGCACTGGGCTTGACATGAGGGATTCTGCCTGGACCAACAATGGCCACCTTATATGACGGTTTAGGAGTCCTTTTAACACCAATTATGTCCTAACTGTACAACTAAACAGTTATTTACACAGCAAAGGCTTACTGTGTAAGCCTTATTTACCTGAAGGGCTTGCTCTATAAGCTTTCATAGGACACATCATACACAAAAAAGATGAGCAACAGGTCTTGAATGCTAGTCTGTTTTTCTATCTAGTTTCAATCTAGATATGAATTTCAAGTAATTATTTTTATGTCTCAATCATGTTCTCTGAGAAATGGCTTTAAAAGATCATTTTCTGGCTGGGCGCGGTGGCTCACGCCTGTAATCCCAGCACTTTGGGAGGCCGAGGCGGGTGGATCACGAGGTCAAGAGATCGAGACCATCCTGGTCAACATGGTGAAACCCCATCTCTACTAAAAATACAAAAAAATTAGCTGGGCATGGTGGCGCGTGCCTGTAATCCCAGCTACTCAGGAGGCTGAGGCAGGAGAATTGCCTGAACCCAGAAGGCGGAGGTTGCGGTGAGCCGAGATCACACCATTGCACTCCAGCCTGGGTAACAAGAGCGAAACTCCGTCTCAAAAAAAAAAAAAAAAAAAAAAAGATCATTTTCTATCATAATCAATTTACCATTTAGTCATTTATGAAAATCCAGAATTACCATACCAAAAGGAAGTAAGGGCAAATGTTGTAAGTAAAAGGAGAAATTACTTCTTGCTTAAGTTAACCTAAATGCAAGTTTAGGACAACATCTTACAAAGGGGTAACCCAGCCTATTTTTCTAGTGTTTTCTCTCTCTCACCACAGGCAACAAGCAGGTATTAGTCAGAATTTACACTGCATGGCTAAAAGCAAAATAGGGGCTGGGAACGGTGGCTCATGCCTGTAATCCTAGCACTTTGGGAGGCCAACGGTGGCAGATGGCCTGAGCTCAGGAGTTCGAGACTACCCTGGGCAACATGGTAAAACCCCGTCTCTACTAAAATACAAAAAAAATTAGCCTGGCATGGTGGCATGCCCCTATAGTCCCAGCTACTTGGGAGGCTGAGGCAGGAGAATTGCTTGAACCTGGGAGGTAGAGGTTGCAGTGAGCCAATATTACACCACTGTGCTCAGTCTAGATAACAGAGTGAGACTCTGTCTCCAAAAAAAAAAATAAATAAATTAAACAAATAAAGCAAAACAGTTCACCAATGAATAAGAAGGGAAAATGTTGGTGTCAGAAGATAACGTTGAACTGACATCAACCCAGAGGAAGGATAACCATAAGGTTCACTGACTCACTCCCTGACTTACCAAACTACCAGCCAGGAATTAAAAAAAAAAAAAGTTGAGTACATGTCACAATTGTCTCTAAATTACCGAGAGCCATTCATTCTGACCTAGTAATGGGGATTTGTCTCAGCTTGCATACATTTCTTAAAATAAGTGTTCTAATTTTAACTTGATAGAATCTCAAAAGGGTCGTCCAGATCACAAGACATAGTTTGAACACAAGCCAGCAATAATACTGCTTATGTTAGCCGTTAAAATTATCCCTGTGACCTGATGTTACCAAAAGATCAGATAGAATTTTCATGACTAGTTTAGTAGTTGAGAAACAGCCAGTAACATGTGGATGAGACTACAGAACTGTTTAGAACAGGAAAGGAACTAATTCATGACAGTACACACAGGAGCAATTTTAGTTCTCACTAAGCTCTTTACGTGCAATGTTCAAGCAGATACCAAGAAAGACAGCACGACTTGTGGGACATTTCTCTGGGAATCATGGCAGCAGTGCTAAGCATCCTCTTGCCCACTTCTGTGGCTCATGTTCTCTGTTGAGACTCACTCATGCACCTTTTCAGACTCACTCGCACACATGGACAGAGCCACACACAAGCCCTTCTCCCACAACCAACTGGACACCTTCTGTCTCACCCACTCACAATCTAAGTCAGGAGTCACAAACCCAAGTGACCAAGGAGTGGGGCTAATCATGGGGAGGAGGAGTGGACTTGCTGAGGTGGGGCCTGTGGAACACAAGAGGATGCATATCACACCACTGGAAGATAGGTACTATCCCCAGCAAACAACTGACCGGACACCCACCCAAGTTCTTTGCCTTGAAAACTAATCCTCCCAATAATATCCTGGAAATCAGAACAATGTCAGCATTCAAACCCAGACTTTAATAACCTAGATTAGGACCTAGTCAACTGCATTATCTTCCAGGCTAGCCTCTCTTCATAGACAAGGTCAGGAAGGACTTAACAACAACAGGCCACTAGGGAGACTCTCGTGGAGGTAGCATGGCATTCTTAGTGTCTATTGGTTGACTGCTCATTCATTCATTCAGCCAAAACATAACACCTGCCTACCAGCATCTGTGCCCACACACTTCACCTTCCTTCAATGAAACTGCCAAGCATGAATTGTCCTGGCATTTATCTGAAGCCAATCTCTCCACTTGTGTTCTAGGTGCCATCCCCTTTCACCTATCCAAGGATATCACTCTAGTGTCTGTCCGGAGTTTTCTGCATTGTTAATGTCACCACCCCCAACACCCCACATAATTCTAAGCAATATAAAAACATGCTGTGGTGATATCTGTCTTTACACAACCATCACCACCACTCTCTCTTGAACCTACATCCCCATCCAGCTGCCACCCCATTAAAGCAGATGCCTCAGAAGAGCTGTCTACATTCATTGCCTCTAATTCTCCTCTTTCATTCTCCTGGACCCACTTCAGTCAGGCTTTCTCCCCCACCACTCCACCAGATGTCCTCTTGTCAAAGTCACCAGGAACCTCCACACTCCACATCCAGTGCCAATTCTCAGTTGTCTTCGCAGCTGACCTCATATCTGTCCTCGTATCTGTGAGCATCTGACACGGACACGGATCACTCCTTCCTCCTTGAAACATTTTCCTTGCTTGGCTTCTGCAATACACTTCCCTGGGTTCCCTCTCACCTTGCTGCCTCTTGTTCCTATTCTTCTATTCTCTTGTCCCTATTGTCTTCCTGCCTTTGGGTTCCTTACAATTCTCTTTGACTGATAATCAATTCCTTGGCTACATCATCTTGACTTGTGACTGTGAGTATCGTTGATACGCTGACAACTCTCACGGTTATGTCTTACCCAGACTTCTCTCCGGAACTCTTGACTTTTCTATCTACTTAGCTGTTTCATATTTTCACTAGGATGCTAATATGCACCTCAAACTTCATGTATCTAAAACCTAATACATTCCGTTCATTTCTGACAAATTCCTACCCCCACAAACTTGCCTCCCCCATGTTCTTTCCCATTTCAGGAAATGGCAACTCTATCATTCCAGTCACTTAGACCACACACCTGTAACAGTACATTGAACATACCTGATTTTTCCAAATTAGAAACCTGGATTTTATGTGAAATTCCCTAATTTTTAAAGCATTGACAATTAAAAAAAATAATTTTGTTTCTGTGTAGCAGAAACAAAATATACTTATGTGATAAATACAGTCTGTGGCCCACAGATTTGAGACTTCTGAGGAAGTTATGTCTTTTTGTTTTTGGAGACAGTTCTGCTCTGTCACCCAGGCTGGAGTGTAGGGGTGTGATCTCAGCTCACTGCAACCTCTGCTTCCCTGGTTCAAGCCATTCTCGTGCCTCAGCCTCCTGAGTAGCTGGAATTACAGGCATGCACCACCATGCCCAGCTAATTTTTCTATTTTTTTTGTGTGTTTTCTTTTAGTAGAGTTGGGTTTCAGCATATTAGCCAGGCTGCTCTCAAACTCCTGGCCTCAAGAGATCCACCCTCCTTGGCCTCCCAAAGAAGTTATATCTTCTTCCACTCAATCTCCATGCTTTTAACCTCCCATGAGCTCCGTCTTCGACTGAGATGGCATTCGCTGACTCCTGCCCATGCGATCTCACTCCTTGTGCCCTTTGTCCTATTGTCAGAGCAGCCTCTAAAGGCTGGGTTGGGTCTGATATGGAAGCTTTTCTCTTGGTGATGAAGACTCAGGTAGGGCAACAGAATATGCAGCAGTGAGATCTAAGGACAGATAATCTGACAGAAATAAACGCTTAAGATAAGGTCAGAATGACCAGATAGCCACGCTGAGAAATGGGGCCCCAACAGGCATCAATATCACCCAGAAAGGGGGAACAAGACATCTATGCAAGCACTGCTTGATTCTTTTTCTTAACACTTGAACCATGACAGACTATGCCAGGCGCCATATAGAAACTCTACACCTAAGCCGCGGCTAAGTAGATTAGACTCCAAGCTCCCTTATTCATCTTTGAGGGCTTGAGTGAGCTGAAAGTGTGGCACAAGGTACATGCTCCAGGTTAGCCAACCCAATGAATGGTCAGCAGGCCAACAAATGGCTGGAAAAAAAAAGAAAGACCCAAACTCTTTTTGAGTCAGCCTCAGAGTTGAGTGAAGGTGTACGAGTGCGAAAAGAAATGAGAATAGACTATGGCTTCCAATAACAATAGTTCTGTGGAGAGCTAGAGCCAAGAAGGGGTCTCAGGGAGCAAAGAAAAATAACCAAATCAGAAACACACAGGGACAACAGAATTCACTACACTAAAGGTTGAATTTCTTTGGGGAAAATATTGAAATAGGTTTGACAAGGTCTTAGTGAATGAGTCTGATTCTTAGAAAAGAAATATGAATATCCTCAGAAAAGTTTAAAGCAGTAAAATAAATGGAAAAAAAATTAATTCTCACTAAGTCAGGTCTCTGGTCATGTTTAAACTCAAGTAAAAGGTAAAACAAAATATTTATATGAAAAGTATTTGGTCAATGAGGCTTTGTACTCAATCAATTTGGCCAATTAATTTGTGTAATGGTTTGAAGCAACACCAGAGAATTCTGCCTCTCTGCTTTAGGTGTGTTTTATATAGCATAAGATGCCTAGAGAGCTTTTAGTTACTGGATATAATAGAAAGTAAAAATGGAACTAAATGATTTTTAAAAGACTAATAAGATTTTTTGCAGCACTATGCACAAACCAAACTATATGCTATCTGGATGAAACAAAACCTTCAGTTAGAGAAAACTTTGAAAAAAAAACTTAACTCATTAAAAGCCTAAGAAACCTACTATATATCCCGAACATTATGCTAGGCACTTTCAAAAATATTATTTCATTAATAAATGCATTTATGGGCTAGGCGCAGTGGCTCATGCCTATAATCCCAGCACTTTAGGAGACTGAAGTGGGAGGATCACTTGAACCTTGGAGTTCAAGACCAGTCTGGGCAACATGGCAAAACTCTCTCTATAACACACACACACACACACACACACACACACACACACAGAGAGCATGGTGGCACGTGCCTGGAGTCCCAGCTACTCATCAGGAGACTGAGGCAAAAGGACCTCTTAAGCCTCAGGAGATTGAGACTATTGTGAGCTGTGATTGTGCCACTGCCCTCTAGCCTAGGCAACAGAGCAAAACCCCCTCTCAAAAAAATGAAATGCATTTATGACTTGTTTTCCAATGCAATACTAAAAACTAACTTAAAAATTACTAAATCAAGCATTTTAGTTTTCAAATTATGCTGTGTTAAAGAGGAACTTCCTTACAAAAAAATTACTAATTCTGTTTTTCAGAAGTTATATTTTGAGTAGTCATTCAAAGTGATAAAACTATTAATGTTTGTTTCCTTTATCTTTTGTTCTAACCAAATGGTACAGAGAGAAAGGCACTAGATAGGCTATTTCGTGGCTTAAATTCATGTTAAGTTTGCTTATATTAGGGCATTCTTTAGCTAAAGTTTCATATAAGCCCAAAGGCCACAATGTTCTAAATATCTAAGTCTCTATGATTCTGGGTGTCTGCTGCTTTGGGGACATCCTAGTGCATGCTTGTCTGGAGTTGGTGAGACAAACACTCGATTCCTCCTTCCATGAAGCCGAAGTTGCTCCAGACCACTCCATGGTCTCCGATTCCACCTGCCACCACCTATGCTGTCCTAGGAAAGGACAGCATACTGTAGGGTTATACTTAGTACTGGAGACCACCAAGGTTATTCTGAACCCAAGGGTGGGCCTTCAAATTCACAGGGATCTTTGGAGAGTAGCAATGATGACCAAAATGCTTGTAATGGGTTACTTTCATTTAAAAAATATTTGGACCACAATTTTACATTAACTTATAATAAAAAAAGAAACGTAACTACCTGTGCCTTTTCAGCCTTCCCCAAATATATTAAAAAAAAAAAATGTAAGGAAAAATGTCTCTGGAGATGGGTCTCCACAGGAAAAGCAAAAATATTTTTCTGGCAGAGGCAAGGGAAAATGAGTTCTTTGATCTGCTTTCAACATTCCTCAATAGGCAACAATGGGTGTCACAAAGCATGGCTCTGAGCAGCCTTATCGCAGAAATGTAGAGCTGACCCCACCTAAGAACCAGCTGCACAGAAGCAGCAGCATCTCCCGTCAGCCCAGGGGCCAGCTGAGATCTGGTTAATGGACGGAGTTGCTCCAAACTTTCCCATTGTGTCATATTCTCTATGGTTACAACAAACTCAAGGGATTTCCAAAATCAGCACTCACTCACTGAGCCAGGAAAAAGAAAACAATCCTATTTCAGTAATTTAGATCTCAAACTGGTTTTCTGGGGGCAATTCATTTGGAGGATATAAAATTGACTGGGTTCTTGAGAGAAAAGGGCCAAGGTTCTAGCAAATTAAGTCCGTCTTACTCCCCAAAACTTAACTCTGCTCTGTCTCCTTCTTGTGTGTTAAAATAAAAGTACTTCAAGCAGTGCTGCATAAACCAGGCTATCCTCGAAAGGAACATGCTCAATAATGGTAAGGTAGAAATCAGATGGAGTCAAACAGAACCACATGCTAACTGTGCAGGACTGAGTGAAACGGTCACACTATTCAAAACACTTTCTCCTCTGCACTCTCATCTTTTTGCTTACTAAACTGAATTTAGTCAATTAAACTATAAGCAAATGCCCTATTATAGACAAATTCAGCTCTAGGGGTCACACTGTCATGGTTTGCAGAAACACTATTTAAACTGGCAGTGTTATAAAAGTAAGGATTAAAATGCATCAGGTTCACATTTCCATGTGAGACAGTTTTGTATTTTACAAGGCCAAGGACTGAGAGGTGAGAATAATGCCTCTCCTATTCCTCCCTTGACAGTGAATCCTGTTGTTTGCTGTACTCAAAACACAGTTGCTGTGCTTAAGAGTCTGCTTGCTTCTAGTGTACAAAGGGGAGAGAATGTAGTATGTTGGAGACATATGCCAAGAGAACAGTTAGGGAGGAAAGAACACGAGATGCTTCTAATACTTATCTGGGGGATGTTGACAGAGTCTTCCCAGAAAAGAACAGAAAAGGAAACACTGCTGCTACAAAAAGCCAGACATGCTCATTACTATGGTGCAAGACTTATGGAAAGGACTTTGGATAATGAAATTTGAGGAGTGAAAGGCCCTTTGTTTTCCACTAACTCAGGAATGTCCGTATGGGACAGAGATTGAAGAGACAAGCCCAACTCAGTGAAGGGCTTTGCTGCTCACGACTATCTCAGGATCAACCTGACAGCCAGGCCCCTGTTCAAGAAATCTAAATCATCTTCTTAGTTAAACACAAATGAGTCAGAGGCTAAATAATAGGATCCTGTCCCTAACAGTGAGATAAACATTGCAACATGGATGTATTAGCTGTAAGGTTTATCAGAAGTACACCAGGGGCTGGGAGCAGTGGCTCAAGTCTGTAATCCCAGCACTTTGGGAGGGTGAAGTGAGCGATTACCTGAGGCCAGGAGTTCAAGACCAGCCTGGCCAACGTGGTGAAACCCCATCTCTACTAAAAATACAAAAATTAGCCATGCGTAGCGGTGCGTGCCTGTAATCCCAGCTATTAGGGAGGCTGACGCAGGAGAATCACTTGAACCTGGAGGTAGAGGTTGCAGTGAGCCAAGATCACACCACTGCACTCCAGCCTGGACATCAGAGCAAGACTTCTTCTCAAAACAAACAAACAAATGAAACTACACCAGGGACAGGGCTAAACAAGCACATTACCTAAAACAACAAATGTCCACTGAGCACTTTATGTTTATTAACTCACTTCATCCTCCTGACAACCCTATGAGGTAGGTACTATTTTCCTCCTCGTTATACATATGGAGGAACTGAGGCACAAAGTCTTAAGTTATGTAGCAGATAAATGAGTGAGGACACATTCCCTGCCTTTCTGGTTTAGGAAATTACTCTGAGCACTATACTGCCTATCAAACAAAAATGACTAACAATCTAACATGTACTGAGCACTTGGGTAGACCAGGCCCTCTTCTAACCATGCTACATGATTACCTCCCTTACTACCCATAATAAACCTATGAAGACGCTGAGGCAGAGAGAAGTTCAGTAAGTAAGCCAAGGTTACCACCCAGGAAGTGGTCACTGCAGGATGTGAACTGATGTCATCCAGCTCCAGAGCCCTTACTCTTAGCTGCAGCAACACACTGCTGTCTGAATCTGGCTTAATCTCCACAACGACTATGAGGGACCTTCTAATACCTTTTTGCAGGCGAGAGAAACCAAAGCTCAGCAGCTAGTACGGGGAAGACGTTGAGTTTAAACTCAACTCCTCCAAGTTGTAAGTGTGCAGAGCTTAAGAGTCTATGTTTTTGACCATGACATATGAATAACTTACCAGAAGGCCATGTGCCCCAGGAACTGATGGGAACCTTGTCCCAAAGGCGGCGAAGTATCCTAGTGTCAAGCAAGAGGCAACTGATAACATGAAGGCCTCTCCCCATTTGCAGCTACGGTTCTTACAAGAGAAACTTTCCTCAAAGTCTCTACCTGTTATTTCCCTCAGAATGATAATAAGGCAGCCCCAAAATATTATGCCCTGCTTCTCTGCCCTCAACATCTCCAACAACAGTTAAACCATTTGCACTTACACTTTAAATGCTGGGAGGTAGGAATATATAGAGATGCTGCTTAGGTTATAAATAAACGGCAGGTGTTTTCTGATATCTGTTGTCGCCCAGCTGCTAAAAAATGTGTTCAGTATGCCTTGGTCCCCACCTAAAAGAAAAAAACATATAAATTAGTTAACAGATCTCTAGGGCAGTTTAATAATTTTAAAGGAGCACATGCTGATGCTTTAAAAATAGACACTAATTCCATTTTTATTTTAATTTTTTGAGATGGAGTCCCACTCTGTCACCCAGGCTGGAGTGCAGTGGTACAATCTCAGTTCACTGCAACCTCTGCCTCCCAGGTTCAAGTGATTCTCCTGTCTCAGCATCCCAAGTAGCTGGGACTATGGGCACATGCCACCACGCCAGGCTAATTTTTGTATTTTTAATAAAGATGGGATTTCACTGTGAGGCCAGGCTGGTCTTGAACTCCTGATCTCAAGAGATCCGCCTGCCTCGGCCTCCCAAAGTGCTGGGATTACAGGCGTGAGCCACCACACCCAGTCCCCATTTTTTTTTTTTTTTTTTTTTTTTTTGTATTTTTAGGATAGACTGGGTTTTACTGTGTTGGCCAGGGTGGCCTCGAACTCCTGACCTCATGATCTGCCTGCCTCAGCCTCCCAAAGTGCTGGGATTATAGGCGTAAGCCACCACACCCAGTCCGCTCCCATTCTTAAATAAGTTCCTTGACATATTAAAAACACTTTAGGGAGTGGCCATTTTCCTGATGTAACTCATTAATTCAACAAATATCTATTGAGCAGCTACTATGTACCAGATACTGTACTAGGCATTGCAGAGTCAACAGTGCACAAGAGATGTGGTCACTGTCTTTACAAGGATTGTGTGGGAGACACTGATAGCAGCAAATCAAGAGTCAACAAACATCACACAGAGGGAGATGAATGCAGTGAAGGAAATTTACATGACACTATAAGCACATGTGGAAGTGGCTCAAGCTACATCTGATGGGTGAAGCAAGGCTTCCACGAGGAAGCTGTGTTTAAGCCAGTATCTGAGGGGTGCACCTGACAAATGCAGATGGGGGAGAGAGGGCAGACAGCATTCCAAGCAGAACAAAAACAGCACACGCCACAGACCTTTGGCGGGCAGGAGCATGAGGCTATGGAAAGAAGGCCTGGTAGGTGGCCTGTGTAACTGGACTTAGCAGGAATGAGTTGCAAGGCACCACGTGAGTCTCAGAGAGGGCAGCAGGGACCAGATCACATGGGGATCAGATTTTACTCTTTATTTCCAGCTAAAGATTTCAGACTCTACCCTGAGTGTAATGGAGCAAAAAGTAAAAGAGCAAACTGGAACAATGGAGTTGTTTTCCAGGACCCACAACTACTGGCTCATCAACAGAGGGTCCAGAAGGCCACATTCCCCCTGTGGTGCACTCCCTTCCACTGACCAAAAGTCTCTGGCAGATCCCGGTCAGTCATAACTGTGGCCAACATCAGCTACAATGATACAACAAAGTGTCTGCTCAGCCCCTGGGGTTCCTGGACTTCATATTTTTCTCAGAAAGTGGGGACCATGGCCATTCATTCAAAAGAAATAAAAACAATAAAAATCTAAACAGCTAAGTGTCTGAAATAAATCATAAGCTCATAAGTAGCCAAACAGGTCACTAAACCACCTCAAGGCACATTCTACCATGTATTTCATGTGCTTTCTATTTTATTTTAGACTCATGAGATTTCAAAAAACACGCTCAGAACCACAGTCTCCAAGCAGCAGAACAGGTGCTCACCAAGTTCCTTTCTCAACATACAGCAAGTCCAGTTGGCTGTCACTACTATTCAGTTTTCCTTAGTTTTGAAGGAGACTTCAAAAATCTGGAGATGTTTAATTTTTGGAGTTAGGCAGTAAGGTCAGTATTTTAGGTTTAAGGTCCAAGTGTACCTTATCCACCATCTGCGTATTCTATCATTTCCAAGTACCTTCAATCAACTCTAAGAACCAAAGGCACTGACTTATTGTCTATGAGGAAACCCCTCCCTAAACAGCACCCCTGACAGGTCTCTATTCCTCAAGGGATGAACAACAGAAAATCAGTCTCACTCTTCTAAGTTCTAAAGGACAATAAAGATGGCAACAGAATATGCTTCACTGTTACAAAAATGCAATGGACTGAATGTTTAGATACCCCCAAATTCCTACACTGAAATCCTAACCCCAAAGTTGATAGTATCTGGAGTGGGGCCTTTGAAGCTGATTAGGTCATGAGGGCTCTGGCCTCATGCATAGGATTTGTGCTCTTAAAAAAGAGGCCCAAGAGAGGTCCCTCACCTCTTCCACCACATGCAGCAGTTATAACGAAAACACAGAAATAAAAAAGCTGTCTATGACCCAGGAAATGGGACCTCTCCAGATACTGAACCTGCTGGCACCTTAATCTTGGAATTTCCAGCCTCTAAAACTGTAAGAAATCTATTTCTGTTGTTTATAAGCCATTTAATCTATGGTATTTTATTATAGCAGCCTGAATAGACTAAGACAACAGACAGACATGAGAACAAAAGACAATTTTAGCTATATAAGTAAATCAATGTATTTTGAGGCACAAACTATCAAAACCAAAACATCATGCCATTCATTAAAGGATCATTTTTGATTCTACAAAGATACCCCAAATGTGGGACTAGACACTAGTGGCTGAGATACAGAGGCCCAAAGTCTTAACTAATTTCCTTTTATACATAATCATCAAAGTACTGCCAATCAGTTCCATGGGAACAGAAAAAAGGGCCAAGGAAATGTTCATAGCAGCTTTATTCATAATTGTACAAACTGAAAACAGCTCAAATGTCATTCAACAGGTGTATGGATGTGGTACATCCATGTGGAATATTACTCAGCTATAAGACAAAACAAACTAGACACACACACAACAACCTGAATCAATCTCAAAGTAATTACACTAAGTGAAAAATTCCGATCTCACAAAGTTACACACTATGTAATTTCATTATATAATATCAAATAATAAAAGTATAGATAGGAAACAAATTAATGGCTGCCAGGGGAGAGGGAAAGAATGAGAGATGCAGTTGTGGTTGTGAAAGAATATGAGGGATCTGTGTGATAGTACTATTCTGCATCTCGACTATGGTGGTGGTCACACCAATCTACACATGTGATAAAGCTGCATGAAAACCAAAAGTGCATACACACATATACACACAGAAAGGAGAATACATATAATACTGGTCAAATCTGAGTAAGGTTGGTGGATTGTTCCAATGTTAATCTCCTGGTTGAGGTGATACATTTTAATTATATAAGATATTATCACTGGGGGAAACCAGATGAAGCTTATATGGGATCTTTCTGTATTATTTCTTACAGTTGCATAGAAATCTACAGTTCTCTCAAAATGAACAGGTTTTTAAAAAACTCTTACGATTAATGTGCAAAATACAATCCAGAATTAGATGCTAAATTCCACAAGAACTGGGATTATGGCTTTTCACTTACTATTACAATGCTAACATGCAGCAGAATGCCTTACACATAGGCAAATTATTTATGGAATGAATGCAAGAATCTTGAAGATACCCTGTAACAGCAGAAAAATGTAAATGACTTGCATATTTTAACATATAGGAATAGTTAGTATATTGTAATACTAACTACTCATGAAATATTATTCAGCAATTAAAACTATTGTCTATAAAAACAACATCCATACACTGTGTCATATAAAGATATATAGCTACTTACATTGTGATTATAACTAAGAACATAAACATCAATAAACATTTATATTACTAGAGAGTAAATAAAACAACAGTAATTACATTAGGGGAATGGTGTAATAGATGTCCTTCCCCCCCTTTTTCTTAATATATTATTTTTGTTATTCTAAAATATTAGTAATACAACTGGGGGCAAGAATGAGAACTGTGCTTAGATCTTTTCTTTCTAAATATTCTTCACTTTTAATTTTTATTATGAAGCATGATACACCAAAAGAAAAATATATGTGTAGGTTATAAAGGATATTAATAAAAAAACTCTACATATTTATCCAATTTGAGAACTTGGACATGATAAAACTTTCTTTAACTTAAGCAATTCCACTTAAAATGACTAACAGCTACCCATAATGCAGTAAAGAAATCTCATTCCATGGAGGCCTAAATAGTAGTTGTAAAGTAGAACTTCCAAATCTGACCTGCGTGAGCCTGGGAAACAGGAGTCAGAGCTGCTGATCCCTCAAAGTCCCTGGCTGCCTGCCTTTGGCCACAAAAGGCCGTTTCTGTTTACCCTCAGGTACCCGACAAACATCATCAGCCCATCAGCTGTGTGCCACAGGGAGGCTGGAAAGCACTTGTTGTACAGAAAACAAGCAAGGAGGAGAAGAAGCACTGAAGCAGAACTGGTGAACTAATGGTGCCTGTTAAACTGGCAAACCCTGAAACACTCAACAAGAACCTTGGCGCCAGAGGGGACAACACAGGTCGTAAAACTCCCATGGCCACTGACCTCACATGATGACAAAGGGTTACCATTTAGTCCAAAATTGTAGATTAAAAATAAATTAAATGCCATCTACAAGTCCGTAGCTGAATTTTTTAATTCGGTGGTCTGGAAATCATAACCACCTTTTCCCAAATGCACAGTTCAACATTTCAAGATCAGGCAAATGTTTTAACTTCATCAGAAAAATCTATGTATGGTGTTATCAATACCCTCTCTTTAGAAAAAAATCTTTAAATGAGAGGACAGTTCAAAGCAGAATGCAAACCTAGGCACGTCTGTGTGACAGAACATATAAGGATGCCCTAAAGACTGATGAATTTCCACAACAAAACCCTAGTATGTTTGTCCAATACATTTTACACTTCCAGAGGCAGCTTTATTTAATCTGACAGGTTAAGATACTTTTAATCTCACTCATCTCAGAACCAACAAACATGATTAGCAGGCATCACCAGCAGCTGTGATCCGGTAGGCCAGGGTGTGGTAACACACGTGAGAGACAGGGAGAAAGGAAACGGAACAAGGAACAAAAGCCAGTATCTCATTCTGGATCATCCTTCCACCCAGCTGCCCAAATGCTACATAATCACCTTGCAACTACAAACTTGGTAGTTTCTAGGTCTTTTGAGCAGGGTCACATACCTTGTAACCATGGACACACCACAGTATTTATCAGAAACGGGACCTATTTGTTTCCTAAGACAGAAACAGAGTTAAGTGGTATCTTTGAAACCTGTGCATTTGTTCAATGCTTGTGTACTTTGCGTGCTCTCCCACAGTTTGCTGGCAGCTGGCCTGTCTACTGTGGATAACAGGGCAGTGACTTAATTCTGGTTTATACATGAACCCCAGCATCTCAGCCGGAATGTTCCCCCTATGATAATGCTACTTAAACTGTGGTCCGGGTACCAGCAGCCCCGGCATCACCTGGGAGCTTGACAGAAATGTCGACTGTTGAGCCCCACCTCAGACCTACATAATCAGAATCCACATTTTAATCCCTGGGGTATTTGTTTGCATATTAAAATTCGAGACGCATTGGAGTCTTTTAAGAATGACTCCTTTATTATACAAAGGATAATAACAACTCTTAAAAATGTCATTTCTTTTTTTTTTTTTTCCGAGACAGAGTTTCGCTCTTGTTACCCAGGCTGGAGTGCAATGGCGCGATCTCAGCTCACCGCAACCTCCGCCTCCTGGGTTCAGGCAATTCTCCTGCCTCAGCCTCCTGAGTAGCTCATTTCTATAAAAAATGTCTAACATTATATAAATTTGGTATTCACGTAATAGGAAGATTAAGATAGGTTCCAACTCTCAAAAGCTTCGAAATCCAAAAAAGGACAGATGGACAGATAAAGTAAATAATTTAAAGTAAAAGACCAGGTGTGGTGACTCACACCTGTAATCCCAGCACTTTGTGAGGCTGAGGTGGGTGGATCACCTGAGGCCAGGGGTTCGAGACCAGCCTGGCCAACATGGTGAAACCCAGTCTCTACTAAAAATGCAAAAATTAGCTGGGCATGGTGGTGGGTGCCCGTAATCCCAGCTACTTGGGAGGATGAGGCAAGAGAATCACTTGAACCCAGGAGGCAGAGGCTGCAGTGAGCCAAGATCGCACCATTGCACTCCAGCCTAGGCAACAAGTGTGAAACTCCGTAACAACAACAACAAAACCCTCAAAGTATGCTTTATATTATATTTGAGTTAGAGACAAGGACTGACACGAACACATGACTCACTTCTATTTATTTATTGTTTGAGACAGAGTCTCGCTCTGTCACCCAGGCTGGAGCGCAGTGGTATGACCTCAGCTCACTGCAACCTCTGCCTCCAGGGTTCAAGTGATTCCCCTACCTCAGCCTCCCAAGTAGCTGAGACTTCAGGCATGTGCCACCACCAGCTAATTTTTGCATTTTTAGTAGAGACGGGGTTTCACCATGTTGGCCAGGCTGGTCTGGAACTCCTGACCTCAAGTGATCCACCTGCCTCGGCCTCCCAAAGTGTTGGGATTATAGGCGTAAGCCACTGTGCCAGGCCACTTCTTTGTAAAACTAACTTCCTACAAAATGCTTGGCGGATATAATCATTACTGCCTATAGTGAGCATGCTAAGGATTAATAAATTACAGCTTATGAAAGCCCAGCTCTTGGGGATATTTTTATGAGATTTACTGAGGATCATTTGATTAACCCAAGGTGGCTTATGGAAATCCAGGCTCTTGGAGCTTGGGCCCCAGCATCACTCTATCTCACTGGCCTCAACCCATTTAAGCCAAGAACAACTGATTGTTTTACTATTTCATGTTATAGCTTTTGTTTTTCACTGTTTTTAAGATTTTAAATATCAAGCTATTAATTATTACATACATGCAAGGAAACATTTATTCTTGGCTTAAATTTCAGTTTCTCAGTCTAGGGCAGGTCCTTCTAGTCTGGACTGTTAGTACTCTGAACTTACTAGAATCATGATTATATAACTGTGTATTAGTTGTTAAATGTCTGCAACGTCTCACAATATAAATTTTATAGAGGCAGGAATAAAATCTGCATTATTTTACTAGTCTCTTTTTGGCCCTTAAACTTAGGATTTTGTCCAGATTAAAAATTAAAATGATGTTTGAAAAATTGAATGGACCTACTACAGAAATATAGGTGAGAGTAACACTTCCAAGAATACTTCCAGACTCCATAAAACAATGTACGACTATGAACTATATTGCTGATTTTAAATGACAATGTATTTTTAGGTATTCTGGATCAGACAGGAGGAATAGTAGCAATAGAGATAGAAAAATTGTGCCTCCATTCCCTCATTTGTAAAATGAGGAATAATATACCAGCTGCTCTGTCTACTCACAGAAACGACTTAATTAATCTGTCATAAAGCCAAAGTAATAGGGATTTTCCTCCATCCTCTATCATTCTGAAGATACATACTCAAGAATGCTGCCATATGAGAGAATTGGGAATGGAAAAAACCACCACCACCACCACCCCGTTCCAACACATAACCCAACCAGAGTTAAGAAGGACCCTGGTTCAGACCTGACTTTGCCTTAGCTCAGGGGCGTCAGGCAAGCTGCTGTCCGGAACTGCAACAATGGCAGTCCCCAGTGCTAGCTACACAGCAGGCTCTCAATGAATATTTGTTATATGACTGGATGCATGAATGCCTACCTTACAGGACCGTTGAGAAATAAGTGAAAAAGTAGGTAAAATGACCATGCACACACATAACATATTAGTCCCTTCTTCCTCTATTTCACAGTGTTCATGATCTCTGATAGTTACAAAGCTGGAGACAGATGGCTAAGTTAAAAAAATATATCCACAGGTAGAATGAGATAAAAATAGCTCTTAAGAACAAAATTTACGTGTGCTCATTAATTTTGCCATTACGTTATGGCTTTTGCTTTTCCTCAAGATACTTATTATCTAAACTATCAACAAAATGACATAAATGCAAGAGAACAGAGTCATTTCCAAAACAACTGATAAATTACTGAGGAGAACAAGCAGCCCAGTGCCTGGGGGAGCTGGGGGAAGTCACCATGGAAAGATAACTGTCCAGGCTGACCTATCAAGTCAGGGAACCAAGTGAAGCACACCAAAATTTCTGAACTCATTTGGTTTGGACAAGTACTATCTTGAAATGTCTCAGTCCTTCATTCTTTTTTTGGGCAGGTCCAACATGAAGCCTAATTAACTACAAAGATTTTAAAAGGTAGATCTGGGGTCAATTTTACACTTTAATAGAATGTAGCACCAAATCATTTCTGTTAAACATTATTGATAAACATTACTGTACTCTGCTTATGGGACTCAACGACCACTTAGAATTTGGAACACACAAATATAATGACCTCAACACAAATCCCAGATTCTCCTTAAATAAAACCATACCTAATATTCTGCCACTAATTTATTCTTTCCTATTTTCTCTTCTTTCTAGAAATTCCACTGAAGACCAAAATTCCAGTACACCAATCAAAAGTTTAGAATATTTACATTGCAGTAATCAAAATGAGTACAAGATTTTTTTAAGGATATTCTAAATTAGAAAATATAAATTCCTCTGACTTAGGTTTTTGAAACTAACATGTACAGATGAAACAGACAACAATTTTTAAGCACTTAACTCTTCAACTACACATGCACTCTTAAGATAGACAGGGAGAAAAGAAAGTAAACCTCAACTCGCATTCAGGTTGATTTCTTCAAACTAAAAGTCAAGTTCATCAGCCTCATTTCACAGACGTGGCAGAAGCAAAACTGCTGATTAGAGCCTACAATATTACGACCTCTCTCTTCCCCTCTTACTGCTAACATGCCCTAAAGCTAACCTTATCTTGTCACATCCTATACAATACTAGTGTAAAACTATTTCACAACAGCTATTGTTTAACTTTTCGTGAAACATGTAACTATAGTGATGAAATAAGTGCCAAGACAGTTTACAAATACAACAGTATAGAAGATTGATTCTTCTTTATGGAAAATTAGACACCAGCCATGAATTAGGTATGTAGTCACTAGTTCTAACTTCTAACATTCTAGAATTTGGGGAAGAAAGAGAAGTCAAGGTATCTAGTATAGTTTGCCATATTAGGATTATTTTCTTGGCCAGAGTCACAGAGCAGAGAGGTGGAGGGGCTATGAGTACAGGGCTGGTGATTAGAAGAATGACAGCCACATTCTTTTGCATGAGAAGAGTTGCAAAAGCAGCTGCAAATGCTCAGCCATCAACAGCCTGTGTGCTTGTCAGTGGACACCAGGCCCCAGCAGTTTTCTGCTGAACACAGGAAAGTGGTTAAAAGCAGGACTTGCAAGATATTCACACTGAGATACAGTTAGTCCACAAAACTGGTCTGACCTGAAAATTCTGGGACTTAAAACGGACTATGGGATGGTGCAGGGAGAAACTACAGTTGTGAGAAAATGAAGGTAACTGTGAAAGAAACACCTGAAAATGTTCATCAGTGCCTATGGCATGACACCTAACCAAAATTATTTTTTATATAATTCTTAATTTTTAAGATTTACTTTTACTATATTTATAATTTTTATACAACATATTGAAAACAAGAGGCAAAGGTTACTGCCATTAGACAAAGTCATTGTTCATAAAGAACTATTTTATTGCTATCAAGCATAAGTCCAACATGTCTTTATGTCACATGGTTCACACATTGATTCAAGTGGATAGCAAACCCCTCCAGAGAGAAGCAGGCTCCTGAGGTACAGAGCGAGCTTTCTTTGCTAAGTAAAGCTTAACACATATTTGAAGTGAAAACAATCTTTGATTTCAGAACTGCTAACTTATATTTCTGCTGAATTTAAACAACATATTGAGACCTAATTATAAGTTCTCAGCTGCACAGTTGACTTTTTAACTCTTTCAATTTCTGTTAACAGAATATTCAGTCCTTCACCACCAACGAGCCAGTAAATGGAATATACCTTAGAGGACGGCCAGCACCTGGAAACCTGCTGCTGAATAATGAAATGTGCTAGAGGCACAGACAGAATCTCACGGTGGTTTCAGATTCTGGCTGAAAAAGCAGGAAGTGCTTCCTAGTCAAGCGCTCTGCACACATCCAAGCTTCTTTTAACAATGAATAGGTTAATTAATGAGCTTCATATTCTCAAATTATAACCTAGATAATTTATCATGGCACACTACTGTTTGGTATCCAAAGTCTTACCTCTCAACAACATCTAACCGTTTTCTAGGTTAGAAATTGGATTCTCTTCACATGATTAAAATCATGTGGATTTCAGGCAGTTGGCAAGCCACAAGATGTACTTTAGAATGTGATTCACTTACTGAAGCTGAGAAGAGTTACACTGAATTTCTGGCAGGATTACACTTACTTCCTTCATTAGGAGAGGAGGTGAAGAGAGCTACACTGGAAGGTTAAGACAAACAATGGACTTCTGCTAAAAACACTCTCCTCTTCCTTTTATGCAAAGGCAACTTTCAGTATAAGCAGTAGAAATAAGGAATACATGTTTTGAACTTAAATACTAATAAAGCTTTCATTCCTTCTATGAGGGGAAAATAGCAGGAGCTAAAAATATGTCAGTGAAGTGAAGAAGTTTCATTTGGCCTGGACCATGGTGAACATTTAACATATTATTATTTTCTTACATTAAGGCTGCTTAAAACAAGACTTTGCTTCTTGTTAGATGCTGCCATACATTATGGTACAAATACTCCTGCTCTGTGTCAGAGCATGTAGAGAGCAGAGTTTCGCAGCCTCAGCACTACTGACATGCTGGGCTGGATAATTCTTTGTTGTAGGAGATCGTCTTGTGCATTGTGGATGTTTAGCAACCCCAGCCTCTACTCACCAGATGCCCTTTGCACCCTCCTCCCACTTCAGTTATAACAACCAAAAATGTCTCCAGACATTGCCAAATGTACTTTGGGGGACAAAATCGCCCTTGTTTGAGAACTACTAGCTTAGAGTATAAACAAGCTAAATAGTAAAACAAAACTGAGACTTATTTCCTTATTATTTTCAATGACATTTCAAATAGCCACAATTCCCAAATCCTCAGCCAAATAACTAAAAAGAATTCAATTTCTGTGAATAGCAACAATGAAGACCCAATCTCAGTTTTATGTATAATTTGAAATGTTTTAACTTCCAATATCTTCACCTCAGCAAGGTAACAAACGTATAGGTCTAATGTTTTCATTTTTAAAGTTTAGCATTTTGATTTTTAACTTTCTAATTGGTTAATGAAACTGAATCCTCATATCTGCACCCAGGACTGAATCTTTTGTCAAATGAGAAAATCTGTTTCTGCTATTTCCAAAAGATCTACTTCCTGCAAATCTCAGATCTACTCTTGGAAAGGGGAGAGGAGGAAAGAAGCCCCCGCTGTGTCTCCAGCAGAGCTCAGGCCTCTGGCCCATCCCCATGTGAATAGCACACAGCACTGTGCTCTGCCACAATGTTCACATCTGATAGTAAGTCACTGCTGGGAGGGCTTCTTAGAGAATGTCCTTCTTCTTCTCTATTCTGGGTCTTTATTCAAAACAATCATCAAAAATAATTCTTCAAAGAACTCCTTTTGCATATTAACTACTGGTTTTGTCCTGTGTGTTTTTGTTTTTAAAAACATGGCTTGTCACTATTTCAGCAATTGGCCTTAAACAAAAGCATTTCATTCGATCAACTTCTCCAAAAGATGTGAGGCCCTATATCACAGACAGAACCGTTATATAAATATAACTACAATTACATATATATGTTAAATAAAATGGATGCTGACTTTGTCAATATTCTACTTTTTAGCCTTGCAGATACCACTCTGGCACACAGCCTTACAGAGAATGAGAGTTTGGAAGCAAAGATTATTCACATAAACTTTCTATCTTCATTTTTATGTTGCCTGAGAGAATGAGACCCAAATTATCAGGTTTATTCCTCAAGTTTCCATAGTGACAATGCTTGATCCTCCTGGAATGGCTGTCAAACTCTCTTGAGCTTAAGTTTACTTAGGTTTAAAGATAGATGTTAAAGTTTTTCAGTCTTTTGAATTTTTAAACCATCATAGTACATTTATCATACTCCAAATTAGATACAGGAAGACAACTTAAAGGCAATCCTATAAAATTGCCTATCATAGTTTAGGTTAATCTTATGCATCCATAGAAAAAGATGCATGTACACATACACATACACACAATTTCCCAAAAGAGCACAACTTAAAATGCTTGAGCCACCTCTTGTATCTTCCAGGCAGAAGAAACCACAGCAATTATATTCCTGAGAAGAACAGCCCCTAGAAATTACTAATTATTAGCAGCTTTTCAGATATGAAGATAGCAGATACATACCATCAAAACTACCTTGCTCAGAAGCAAGATGCAACAGCTGATTATATGTTTCAACTGAAGGCTGATAAACGAAAACTCCGGAATTAAAGCAGTCAGGCCACCCTGGGTCTGGTGCTGCTGACAATTCTTCTCTCTCAAAAAGATCATCAATATTTGCTAGGACCTGATCAAAGGGGAGACAGAACATTAGAGAAATGCTTTTGCTGAGCATCCCCTTCTTAAGTTCTCCCTATGTCATTCAACACAAAAGATGATGACAGCTGTAAGGCAGCTGGGCCTCCTCTCCTCCTTCCCCTGACACATTTCATGACAGTGGTTCTATCTGAACTTTACTGTCAAGTCTTGACGGCATTCCTCAAATGCCTAACAGGTCTCCATTACCATATATGCCTTCTCTACCCTCAAAGCCACACTCACCAGAGTATCTGCATCCATGAATACACATTTTGAATACTGTGTAAGTGACCAGCAGTGGAGCTTTGTCAGCGTGACACCCAACTCTGGCCTCTTCATTAAGGTTAGATGAGCAGAATCACCACTGTCCAAGACATCTACCACGATGACTTCATCAAAGACTGTCTCTAAAACTTTTCTGTCAAAACAAAATCCAGAAAAGGGCACTTAGCATCTTTTCAGAAAAAGTGACCCATCTAGTGTAAAGACTGATGCTTTATTACCCTCTCCATCAATTACTAGAAGAATGTATTGATTTGGTAGAATATGTACCCTTAAATCTGCTCTAATTTTACTCCAGGACAAATTGTGTTTATTTGCATGTCCAGTTAACTTCACTAAAGTAGTAAGAACTGCTTATGGTGAGGATGAAATGCTCGTCTTAAAACATTATTATAGAAGCAATTGTTTTTCACTGTATCACTGAATAGCAGGCAGGTTGTGGCAAGAGCTTGCAAAAATGTGTAAAGGGCTCCATTTATTAGGTTGCCATTTTATAGAATCCAATATAACCAGCATTTATTATATGCTGAGCACTCTGTTTAAGTATAATGAGAGATTCACTTTGGTTTGTGAGGTACAACACTTCTCTATGTCCCAATTAAGTAAGGCTTTATTTTAGAAAGTTCTTGCAGGTGGATTAGTAGAGTAGACTTGGGTAAGACACTAAGTCGAGCACAAGAAAAAACACAGGATGAAAAAGTATCATCATTGAAAGTTTAGCATAACATCACAGATGCGGAACAAAACTGATACTGTATTCTGTCTCCAAAGCTGTGCAAAAATATGTTCCAGTTCACACAGTAAACTTGGTATTTTTGAGGAGAAATAGTTAGGAGCATCATTGGCCCAAGTAAATTGATGGTGGTGACGAGAAATGCAAAATGCAAGACTAGATCTGGTTTTTCAGACATATCCTAATAGACTACAAATTAGGGTACACACATTAGGAGACAGCCTTTTTGGCATCTTCCTAAATCACCATTTAGGAACAAGGTTGTTAGTGTGAAAGACACATGTATGTATATATAATGCCTACTTTTTAGAGACCCTTGGCCTGTGCTTACATTTTTTGGAAAAAAAAGAGTCACAAAAGGGGCATTTTCAATTTCCTAGAGGCAAGAAGACCACAAAAATAAACACATCACAAAACTGCTAGTGTGCCCAGATATTTTTAAAGTTAGTACTAGGGACTAGGTAGCTCATTCAGATACTTCAATTTTTTTCTCTCTTTTTTTCTGAGACTGAGTCTTGCTCTGTTGCCCCACTCGTGAGCCACGGCACCCAGCCCAGATACTTCAAAATTTAATTCCATCAGATCAAAGTGAACTAACCAATCACGAAGCAGTTTATACCCTTTAGTGTGGTTCCCCTAGTAAAACCTAGTTCAGAAAGCCCTTTGGTAAAGATTCTAGTATATTATATTGTAAATAAAGATCTTTAGCTTACAAATGTCAACTGGCAATGGAGAAAATAGCTACTTTTCTAAGTCACCTGAGAGTTACCCTAGTTTGCAACATGAAACAATGCAGCCCCTGCTGCATCTGGGGAAAGGAATGTCCATGAATTGTGACTGCATAAAGGTGCATATAAGCAAGGAATGCCTGGCACAGTCCTTCAGATCACCTAGGGAGGATGGAGTGAAGGAAGATGACTCCTTCCACTCCTAGTTGGAATCAGAAAGTGTGGGCCAGCACACCACCTTCCAGAAAAGTATTTAGTTGGAGTATCTCCCAAAAGATAGGAAGAGGTTTCAAGTCCAGAAATCCTTCACTCAGCATCTCTCATTTTTCTCTACCCAGTGCTCAACTCCTGAAAAGAGCATGGCCTCAATGTCCAGTGATGCCAGAAACAGGGAGAAGGATGTCAGAGCCCCTGTAGATGGTGGCGGGGCAGCAAGGTCCTCACCTCATGGAGTCTGAGACCTGTGGGGTGGCGAGCACGACCAGCTTCCTGGTGGTCCTGTGCTGTTTCAGAGATGAGCCCAATACCAGGGCACCTTTGGCGTAGGCATCGTTTGTGGTCAGTGTCACAAAGGCCTGATCTTAATACAAAGAAAAAAAAACACTCATCACAATATATTATCTGGAGAAAGCCTTTTTCCCAGGAACCCATTCAAACAGTAATTTAGCAAAACCAGCTCCTCTAACATCAACTTTCTCTATGAATAAAGCAGTAGCCTCTTTGGAAGAAAACCCCAAGTACCCACTTCAAGAATGGTTCAAGATCATAGCAGGCACATATGGCAACCTTCAAGAGGTTGATTAAGCTATTGAAATTAAATCCAATTTAGAGTCCTGACATGCTAAATTCTCAGACAAAACAATAGGTTAATACCCAGAGTTTGAACTCCAGGCAGTTAACAGATGGTAATGAAGAGATCAAGTCATGCATTTTCTGTTTCTTCTACACGGTACTGTAGACAGTGTTTTCAGCCAAGCACAAAACCAACTGTCAAATTCAATTCAGACAGTCTGAAAGCAGAGTGTACATTCTTCATTCTGGTGCTTATGTTTATGCCATGCTTCAGGCATTTATTTATTTATTCATTCATTTATTTTTTGTCACCCAGGCTGGAGTGCAGTGGTGTGATCATAGCTCACTGCAGACCCGGATTCCAGACATCTTATACATAACTGTTTCCACAACCTGGAGCAAAAGCTCCCCTGCCCCAGTATCCCTGAAGAATCACATTGACTCTCCCCTCAAATATCAGCACCTCAGAGAGATCTTCCGTCCCTGATGCTTCTATGTAAATAGTGATCAATCACTGATAGATTTGGAGATCACCTATGAATTCCTAACCAATTGCCTGCTTTTCTTTGGAGAAGAAAGAAGGTGCAGGTCCATTCTGCACCCTTTCCCTTCCCACCTCCACCCAACTGACACGCATCCCAATCTCCAATAATCACTTAGTTGCCACGTGGATTTTTCTTCCTACTGAACAGTCCCCACCCTCCTAAGACCCCTAGGACAAGCTTCAAGATTCTTGTCATTCCCTAGGACAATTCTGGGCCACGTTCCGTCTCCAAGAAACATTAGCAAGTTGGTGAGCAAGCAAATGCCTAGGACACTTCAGATCAAGCTCTGGTAGGAGTCATTTGCCTACCAGGACTTGGGACATTTTGTCATGAAGTCCTTCTCTTTCTGTCCTGGATTTCCTCATTCTCCCTTGCCTGTTTTCCAAGGTGGAGGCTAGAAATGGTGGAAATTCCACTGAGAAGTGAGAGGAAGTTGTGGGTTGCCTAGTGGACCAACGCATCCCTCGGCTGCTGACTTGACAGCCACCTTCACACATTTTATGGGGCCCTCTCCCAGGCCAGGCCAACCACTAAGTTGTAGGAAGACGAGTTCCCCAACCCACGGAGGGCCACTGGTTTCCCAGTCATTCACACTCTAGGAAAGCTCTGAACAATGGTGACACCTGTCCCTTGACAGGCCCAACAACATCTGCCTGTACTTGCTTCTATTATCTTCAGCCCATTATAATATCTTATGATGGGTAACACTGCAGTCAATCTGCACCAAAGATACTTAAACTGGGCAAAATAAATGATCATTTAACTCAAAGGAACTCCAGGTTCCAGGAGATCATGGAGAAAAATGTAATAAGGAGAGCAGGATTCAAGGATTTTAGGAAGCAAGGATATGGATGATTTCCAAAATTAAATAAGGGACAGAACAAATGCTTAGCACACAGGTTAGAACACCAGACTAGCCAACATTACAAATGACCAAGAAAGACCAATGACAGCTGGGTAGGAGTTTAATCTTCCTAAAGACGGCTGAACTCTGGGTTACACCTGCAATCTTTGCGGCAGTTCAATTGCTGTAATAACCCTGGCTATTTAGTGTCAATGACACGGAAGGACCAGCTAACTCGGAGCTTCCCAGTGCTGGGGCTGACTCGTGGAGTGGCCCGGACGCCTCGCAACAAGTGAAGCCAAAGCTTGCTCCCTCCCACCTGACGGGGCCCGCACCCCGGGACGCTAGTCCAACTCCCGGCTTCCCGCAACCCGGCCTCAAAGGCCTAAAAATAGGCTCGGCGTGGCGGCCGGGGCCGGGGCCGGGGCGGGCGGCTGAGGAGCCGGGCGGAGGCCGCGGTATCCCCGCCTTGGGGCCCCCGCTTCCCGGGGTTCCGAGCCGTCAGAGGCCAGGGTGGCTCCCCACGATGCCGCTGCGCCCCGGGACTCCCGCCTGGAGCCCCCAGTGGAACCGGCTCCCCACCCCCACACCGCCCTGCCGCAGCTGCTCTGCCCGCCGGCCCTTTGCCGTGAGAGCAGGAGGAAGGGCGAGGAGACGGAAGCAGGAACGAGGGCTTCGGCCGAGGGCTGGGGCTCCGCCCGGCTGCCCCCATCGCTGCACCCCTGTGGGCGGCGGGGCGGCCGCTGACGCAGGCAGAAGCACGCCCGGCTGCAGCTAGCCAGCAACTTTGCGGCGGTCTCGTCCAGCCGGGAACACCCCGGGGCTGAGGGCGGAGGAGGAGAAGGGAGGCGGCGGCTGGGCGGGGAGCCGGGGTCCCGGGGCTGGCGGCGGCGCGCTGCGCGGCGGTACCTGTCATGGTGCTGCCGGGGGCGCAGGCGGCCGGGGCAGCCGCAGGTTGGTGGCTCAGAGAAGCCGGCGCCGGGAAGTAGCGCGGCCAGCGAGGAGGCACCGCGGGAGCCGAGCGTCTGCCCCGTGCGCTCTTATAGCGGCCGTCACGTGGCCGCGCACGCTCTCGCTGCAGTCCGCATCCTCCCTGCTGCGCGGCCGACGGGGGCGGTAGCCCGCGGGGCTGCGGCACCCAAGTCCCCCTCGGCCCCTCCTCCCTCCCTCGGGGCTAGGCTGCAGCTGCCGCTCACCAGCGACCATGGTCCTGCTTCCCCGGGGCTCCTGACCTCAACCGCGCGCCCCCCTGTCCCCGCTAAGCCTGAGAGTTTAAGGGGGACTTTGGGGAAGAGTGTGGCATCAAACTCCCCAAGAAGCCAAGGGTTAGGGAACCTTAAAAAGTAAGCAAATAAACGCTCTTGTTAAAATCATGCGTCTGAACTGCTTGAATGAAAAATAAAGTTTAATTACGCCTTTTCAGAATTTCCGTCGGCCTTTATAATCATTCTTTAGTATACTCACAATGGTTTTGTAGCTTTAACCTAAAAAATATGGTGACTCTTTGGTAAATGTTATTTAAATTCTTGGAGCCATCTGCATCAATTAGGCATGTAAGTGCTTCATTTAATTATTGTACCAACTCAGTGAGGTGTTAATATACTCATTTTACAGAAAAGTTAAATTACTTTTCTTCTTCTTTTTTTTTTTTTTATTGTAGAGACAGGGTTTCACTATGTTGGCCAGGCTGGTCTCGAACTCCTGTCCTCAAGTGATCTGCCAGCCTCAGCCTCCCTAAGTGCTAACTTTTCTACAGTCATATAAGTGAAGAAAGTATGATTTAAACCCTGGCAGTTTGTTTACAGAATCAACCTTCCCACCCAGAAAGTCTTGGTGCCTCTTGTACACAGGGGCTCCAAAAAGGTTAGTAAATTATGGTAACTGTGGTTAGGTAATGTTTTGGTTAACCTGTTTCACAAGTCTTGAAATGGTCCGTTTGTCATTTTTCTAGGAAGTTGAGAAATAGCTTTAATGTGATCACATCCTTCTCTGCTCCCTATCCCCAGCCCAAACACAGCACAAGCCGTAGGTAGTTCAGTTCTCTGCAAACAATAATTGCTCAGTAAATGCTGAGTGAATACTGCAAAGCCATTTGGAAACCAATCAGGAAGTTGACATCAGTTCAAAAAGCAAAATAGATACTTAAGAATAACTGATTTATTTGCAAAGGTGGTACTGCTGTCCTCAAACCAATTATATCACTGTTTCCTCATGTGTTGGCCTGGATTGCCTACATCAGAATCACTTGGGGGCACTAGTTAAAGCGTAGATTTTGGGGCCTAAACCCAGACCTCCTGAATCAGAATCTTAAGGGTAGGTTTATTTTGGTGTAAAATTATTTTGAAATCCATGCATGGTTTTTTCATAATAAGTATTTTCTATGGTGTAATGAAATACTTTGTAAGCATAATCATTACATATTTTAATATAAAAAGCTGTTCAGGCCGGGCGTAGTGGCTCACACCTGTAATCCAAGCACTTTGGAGGCCAAGGCAGGCGGATCACCTGAGGTCGGGAGTTCAAGACCAGCCTAACTAACGTGGTGAAACCCCGTCTTAGTAAAAAAAAATTTTAAAAAAAATTAAATAAATAAATTTTTTTTAAAAAGCTGTTCAAAATATATTATTTGAAGAAAAACAGGTTACAAAACAAACAAAGAATCTTAAGGGTAGAACCTTAAAATCAGTATTTTAAATATCACTTTCCAGGAGCCTCTCTTGAGTTCTTTCTAGTCTCCGCACGCCCACCATGGCCTGGAGACCACTGATCCATGTGGGAGGTCCTCCCAGTTACTTGGCATTATGTACTTCCTTTGCAGGAAACAGAAAAGTGGAAGGGGTAATAGATGGGTTTCCACTTATTAAAAAAATATATACTTAGAAGAGTTGGAGCTCTTTAAGGAATACAAAGGCTATATTTTTGTGTCTAAGTGGGGAGTAGGAAAACAGACAGAGGTGCTTCTCAGTCTGATTGCTCTTTTTCAGACTGAGAGGTGAACTTGGAAGAGATTTCCATCTTTCACCCTGGAACTCTCCTGCCATCAGTGACCCTTAACCATCTACTGCTTGCAGCCCAACTATCTCAGGCTGGACTTAGCCAGAGATGTGGTGATGGGGCTGAATGGGCAAAGCCAGGAGGTAGAACTGGGGACAACTGGAAAAATGAAAAAGCTTCTCTTAGGAACAAGCTCCTCTCCGTTGCAACCCCCAGGACATTTAAGTAAAAGGAACAGTTACCACAGCCTCCCTTCCCAACTTTCATGTATATTTACACAAATAGAAAATTTACAGCTTTTACCACTTTGAATCAAATAGGGACATTTTGAGATTGCTACAATCTGTTCTTATGCATCATCTTAATATAGCTAATAATGACCCCACTGCCTACTTTTCCTGAGGCTATCCTGCATTGAGCTTCAGTCTGGTGTGAGAGCAAGGCCTCTCAAACTTTAATGTGCACACAGATGCCCAAGGATGTTTTTAAAATGCAGATTCTGATTCAGTAGTTTGGGGGTGGGTCTCTCACGTGGTCCCCAGGCTGTGGACCCACTTTGAATAGTGAGGTGCTCAAACATTTCAGACTGTAAGGCCTTAGAGGCAGTGGATAAACATTGTATAGTGAGGCAAATGTTTCAGACTTTAGCTTGTTAATATTTTTCCTGTGAAACTTGAACTAGTAATTTACTGAATCCTAAAAGAAAGGTTTAAGTTAAAAAACATAAGTTATACTCTACGTCAGTATGCATGACTATTAACCATTTAAACCTATGCTGAATTCATATATTCAGAATGGTTGGTCCAAAATTCATTTTAAATTGGCTTTGGAATGCATTATGTAATTTTTTGGCAGGATACTTACCTTCCTAATTATGTTTTGTTTAAGATAATGCTGAAATCAGTTTGCATTCTTTTGAGCACACACACTAATTGATGGTGGGGGCAACTGACCTGGAAATATATTCCAGAGCAGAGGGCAATCTACTTGTCTGAGAATCAAACAGTTCCCATGGACAATACATGAAATATGTATACCACATCTGGCCAGACACAGGAACTAACTAGTCAACTAACTTAAAATTTTGCCCTTAATTGATAACACACATAATCTATACCTGGAATTGTTGTCGGTAATCACAATCTTATCTAATCAAATCAAAAGCTTAGTTTTAAGAAATATCCTTGGAGGCCCAAAGTAGTCCATTCTTCACTTGAAAGCTGAAGTCCTAAATTCCAAAAGTTGCAGGCCTAATGACTAATTACATAGCTTTTTAAAAAAAATCCTTATTGTGATATACCTCCCATTTTATAAAATAAAGTGTATAGCTAAATGGTTTTTAGTGTATTCACAGAGTTGTACAACTATCACCACAGTCTAAGTTTAGAACATTTTCATCAACCCCAAAAGAAATCTGTACCCATTAGCAGTCACTCCTTATGCTCTTCTTCCTTCCCTCAATCCTGGGCAACTACTAATCTACTTTCTGTCTATACATTTGTCTATTGAGATTTGCCTATATGTAGTCTCGTGTAACTGTTTTCTTTCATTTAGCATAATGTTTTCAAGGTTCTTCCATGTTGTGAAACGTTTCAATATTTCATTTCTTGGCCGGGCGCAGTGGCTCACGTCTATAATCGCAGCACTCTGGAGGGCCAAGGCAGGCGGATCACCTGAGGACAGGAGTTCAAGACCAGCCTGGCCGACATGGTGAAACACCATCTCTACTAAAAATACAAAAATTAGCTGGGCATGGTGGCATGCACCTGTAATCTCAGCTTCTCAGGAGGCTGAGGTAGAATAGCTTGAACCTGGGAGGCAGAGGTTGCAGTGAGGCAAGATTGTGCCGTTGCACTCCAGCGTGTGGGCGACAGAGTGAGACTCCGTTTTGGGTTTTTTTTTTTTTTTTTTTTTTTTTTTTTTTGAGATGGAGTCTCGCTATGTCGCCCAGGCTGGCGGGCAGTGGTGTGATCTCGGCTCACTGCAACCTCCGCCTCCTGGGTTCTTGCAATTCTCCTGCCTCAGCCTCCCAAGTAGCTGGGACTACGGGCGCACACCACCACGCCCAGCTAATTTTCTGTATATTAATAGAGACGGGGTTTCGCCTTGTTGCCCAGGCTTGTCTCAAATCCTGAGCTCAGGCAATCCACCCGCCTCAGCCTCTCAGTGCTGGGATTTACAGGCGTGAGCCACCGCGCCCGGCCAAAGAATGTATTTCATTTATATTGTCAAATAATATTTCATTATAGGTATGCCACATTTTGTTTATCCATTCATTATGGATGAACATGTTGCTGGACTTTTGGGTAGTTTCCATTCTGGCTGGTATGAATAATGCTGCTATGAACATTTGTTCCAAATTTTTGCATTGGCATATGTTTTCCTTTCTCCTAGATATAGACAAAGAGTAGAATTGCTAGATCGTATGGTAATTCTATCTTTAACGTTTCAGGAACTGCCAGACTGTTTTCCAGAATGTCTGTATCATTTTTTTTCCACCAGCAATGTATGATGGCTCAAATCTCTTCATTTCTTAGCCAACATTTGTTATTGTCTGAAGTGATATCTCATTGTGATTCTTATTTGCATTTCTCTAGTGACTTTTGATATTGAGCATCTTTTCATGTGCTTACTAACCATTTGTACAACTTCTTTGGGGAAATGTCTATTCAAACCTGTTGCTCACTTTTTAATTGCGTTTACTTTGTTATTGAGTTGTTTGTTCGTCTAGATGCATATCTTTTAGCAGCTATATGATTTGCAAATATATTCTCTCATTCTGTGAGTTAACGCTTCATGTTCTTGGTAGTATTGTTTATCAAAGTTTTAAATTTTGATATAGTCCAATTTATTTTTCTTTTGTTGCTTCTGTTTTTGGTGTCCTATCTAGGAAACTATTGCCTAACCAAAAGTCATGAAAATTTATCCCTGTGTTTTCTTCAGAAGTTTTGTAGTTTTAGCTTTTAAAATTATGTCCAGAGTCCATTTTGAGTTAATTTTTGTTAAGTTTTTTATGGTGTGAAGTAGGAGTCCAGCTTTTTTCTTTTGCATATGAATATTGAGTTGCTCAGTACCATTTGTTGAAAAGACTGTTCTTTTTTCACTGAATTGTCTTGGCACCCTTATCAAAAATCAATTGATCATAAATGTGACTAAATTTGATTTCTGGAATCAATTCTATTTCATTGATTTATATGTCTATTGTAATGTTAGTTCCACATTGTCTTGATTTTACTTGGTTTTCCTTAGCTTTCTAGTAACTTTGAAATTTGGAAGTATGAATCAGTTTTGCTCTTCTGAGGGCCAGGGACGATGGCTCATGTCTGTAATCCTAGCACTTTGGGATGCCAAGGCAGGTGGATCACCTGAGATCAGGAGTTTGAGACCAGCCTGGCTAAAGGTGTGAAACACTGTCTCTACTAAAAATACAAAAATTTGCTGGGTGTAGTGGCAACTCTGGAGGGTGACGCAGGAAAATGGCTTGAACCTAGGAGGCGGAAGTTACAGAGAGCTAAGATTGTGCCACTGCACTCCAGCCTGGGCAACAGAGCAAGACTCCATCTCAAGATAAATAAATAAATAAATAAAAAGTCTTAAAAAACTGTTCTCCTTTTTCAAGATCATTTTGGCTATTCTGGGTAACTTGCATTTCCATATGAATTTTAGGGTTAGTTTATAAATTTCTGCAACAAAGAAAGGTGGGCTTTTGATAGGGATTTCATTGAATTTGTAGATCAGTTTGGGGAGTTTTGCCCACTTAGCAGCTTAAGCCTTCTTTTTTTTTTGAGACAGAGTCTTGTTCTCTAGGCTCACTACAACCTCTGCCTCCCAGGTTCAAATAATTCTCCCTGCCTCAGCTTCCCAAGTGGCTGTGATTAGAAGCACCTGGCACCATGCTGGCTAATGCTTGTATTTTTAGTAGAGACGGGGTTTCACCAGGTTGGCCAGGCTGGTCTTGAACTGCTGACCTCAGGTGATCTTCCCGCCTCAGCCTCTCAAAGTGCTGGGATTACAGGTGTAAGCCACAGTGCCCAGCCTTACAGCTTAAGTCTTCTAATTCATGAACATGGGATGTCTTTTTATTTACTGAGATAGTCTTCAGTTTCTTCCAATAATGCTTTGTAGTGCATTGCCTTTTGAAACAGGTAACAAAACCCAAACAAACTGGGTCTGTTATCTGCATAAACCTCACAGGCATGACAACTGATTTTCATGTCTGTCAGATATTCTGAATTTATGCTGTTATCTAAAATCTGATTATCATGGAGCTTTATACATGGAGTAACATTGCTTTGGCCCTTCATAAGACAACTTTTACAAAACTACACTTTGGCATTATCATTAGTAATAACTACCACTTAACCTGATACTAAGGTTCTTATACATATTAACACATTTAACCTTTCCAATAATTGAATGAGGCAGATATTCTGCTATCCCCACTTCAGAGGTAAGGCACAGAGCTTGCCCACCATACTGTAGTTGGCAGTTTGTACAGCTATGATTTGAACCAGGCAGACTGCTTCCCCAGTCTGTACACTTAAGCACTATTTGGTAATATGTATGGGGTGTGCACTGCTTAAAAGCTTCAAAAGGGTATGTGTACAGTTAAGTAACTCTTCCCTGCCACCTTTGTCTTCCAGCCACCAGGTTCTCTTTCCTAGAGTGGCATTCTGTTCTTGGCTTTTCTCTGTGGCTCTAAGGGTGCCTCAGAAAGCTCACTACTATGGCTTTTCCAATGTGCCATTGAAGATATTCACTATGTTATGCAATTTCCTCTATTGAAGGATCCATGGGAAAATTGTCACCCTGATCATGGTATCAAAAAGAATGTTGGATTTCCTTAACACTTAGATTTATCTTTATTTCATAGAAATTTTGTTGTTTATATTTAATATATCAAACATACAGAATACGTGTTTTCCCCTTTTGGGGGGGTCCCTTAGAAACTTAGAGCAAAATTTGTAGCCACTTCTTGTCATTATTTAGGCTCTCTACCCTGCATTTATCTGTGCTTTAACTTTTTCTTCATTATTATACTTGCCTAACTTATTTATGAAGTTTCTTGAGAAACTTTGGAAGTAGGAGGGAATGGGGAATTAATTAGTAAATAATTAAATGATAAGAGGGTTTCTAGTGGGAGTAGAAAAGGGAAGATGAAATTTAGTTCAATTTCAGTGACTCTGGAGGTTTTTGTAGTGATTTGCCAGTAAAATGAATATTTCATAAATTAAAGAGGCACAGTTATTGATCCAGACTTGGGAATAATCTTCTGTAATTAGTTAAAATCTTAGGCTGGGCCCATAGGCCCGCACCTCTAATCCCAGCACTTTGGGAGACCAAGGCAGGAGAATTGCTCGAGTCCAGTCTGGGTGACACTGCGAGACCCTGACTCTACAAAAAATAAAATATAGGCTGCTGTGGTGTGGTGTGATGGTGGGTGCCTGTAATTCCTAGGAAGAGGCTGAGGTGGGAAGATTTTTTTTGAGCCCAGGAGCTTGAGGTTATAGTGAGCTATGATAGATAGTGCCATTGTCCTCTAGCTTGGGCAACAGAGAGCAAAACCTTGTCTCTAAAAAAATAAGAAAAATATAGTGAATGCTTGATCTTTTAATCTTACTTTTATTACATATTCTGCCAGTAATGTAATAACAGCATGATAGTAGTGAAAAAGAAGGATAAGATTGTCCAGGATCTCTAACTCTCAATTTTCAAATGTATTTCACCTTTCAAACTTTGGTTATTATATTTGTGATCTTTTAGTTCATGGGTTAAATCATTTGACAATTATTTTTTCTTTAAAATCAGTTTTATTGAAATAAAATTTATATACAATAAAAGTCACTTTTCAAAGGTATAAAATTCAATGAGCTGTGATAGATATAAACTATCACCACAGGTACAACCATCTCCACAATCATTCCCAAGATTTCCCTCTCTGCCTTTATGGTTAATCCCATTCCCTGGCCCCTGGCAAACATAGCTCTGATTTCTGTCCATATAGATTTGCCTTTTCTAGAATTTAATACAAATGTAATCACAGAGTATGTAGTCCTTTGTACCTGGTTTCTTTTACTCAGCATAATGCTTTTGAGATTTATTCATGTTGTTGAGTGTACCAATGGTTTATCCGTTTTTATTACTGAGCAGAATTATTTTGTGTGCATATATCACAATGTATTTATTCATTTGCCAGAAGATGGACATTTGCAGCACTGTTTGTGCTAATAGAAGATACGCAAATAACCTAAATAACCATCAATAGGGGTCAGGTTAAATAAACTGTAATAGATCCATGCAATAAAATACTGTGCTATGCATCTGTAGAAAACAATAATAATAATAAGGCTGCTCTTAATGTCTATGATAGAACATTCTCCAAACTATATTGTAAAAGAAAAAAATAAGGTACCCTCGACAGACTAGAAATAGAGGGGAACTTCCTCAACTCAACAAAGGACATCTACAAAAAAGACCTACAGCTAACATCATACTTAATAGTGACAAATTGGAAGCTTTACTGCTATGATCAGAAATAAGGCAAGGCTGTTTTCTCTCAACACTGCCTTTCAACATTGTCCTGAAAGTCCTAGCAACAAAACAAGAAAACGAAAGGTATGCAGATTGGGAAGAAATAAGTAAAATTGTTTTTGTTCAAAAATGATAGGATTATCTATACAGAAAATTTAAAAGAATAGACAAAAAAGTCTCCTAGAACTAATAAGCAATTACAGCAAGGTTGTAGGATACAAGGCTAATATATAAAAATTAATCGCTTTACTATATATCAACAATGAACAAGTAGAATTTGAAATTAAAAACATAATGCCGCTGGGCATGGTGGCTCATGCCTGTAATCCCAACTCTGTCTCTACTAAAAATACAAAATTAGCTGGGCATGGTGGTGGGCACCTGTAATCCCAGCTACTTGGGAGGCTGAAGCAGGAGAATCATTTGAATCCTGGGAGGTGGAGGTTGCAGTGAGCTGAGATCATGCCATTGCACTCCAGCCTGGGCAACAAGAGTGAAACGCCGTCCAAAAAATAAAGTGCCATTTATATTAACACCTCCAAAAATAGAATACTTGGATTTAAATCTAATGAAATATGTACAAGATCTATATCAGAAAAAACTCGATAAAAGATGTCAAAGAATAATTAAATGGAGAGATATTTCATGTTCATGAATAGTGTCTCAGTCTGTTCATGCTGCTATAACAAAATATGATAAGCTGAATAGCTTATAAACAACAGAAATTTATTTCTCTTAGTTCGGGAGGCTGGGAAGTTGAAGATTAAAGAATTAACAGAGATAGTTTGGTGAGGGCTGCTTTCCTGGTCCATAGATGTTGCCTTCTCTCTGTCTTCTTCCATGGTGGAATGAATAAATGAGCTCTCTAGGACCTATCTTATAATAAAAGGCACCAATCCTTTATGGCCTAATATCCTCCCAAAAGGTCCCATCTCCTAGCACAATCACTTTAGGGGTTAAGATTTGAACACTTGAATTCTGTGGCAACACAAATATTCAACTATAGAGGCTAAGTAGACTCAATATTATCAAGATGTCAGTTTTTCTCAACTTAGATCTATAAATTCAATAGAACCCCAATAAAAATCTCACTAAGTTATTTTGTATCAACAAGTGGATTCTAAAGTTTATAGAGCGAAGCAAAAGACCCAAAGTAGCCAACTTAATATGAAAGAGAATAAAGTTGTAGAACTGACTTCAAGACTTACTTTTTTTTTTTGAGACAAAGTCTCACTCTGTCGCCCAGGCTGGAGTACAGTGGCACTATCTTGGCTCACTGCAACCTCCGCCTCCCAGGTTCAGGAAATTCTCCTGCCTCAGTCTCCTGAGTAGCTGGGATTACAGGCGTGTGCTACCACATCCAGCTAATTTTTGTATTTTTAGTAGAGACAAGGTTTCACCATGTTGGTCAGGCTGGTCTCGAATTCCTGACCTCATGATCCACCCGCCTTGGCCTCCCGAGGAAGACTGACTATTAAACTCAAGACAGTGTGCTATTGGCAACAAACAAACAAAAGCAGACACACAGATCAATGAAACAGAATAGAGAGCTCAGAAATATACCCATATAAATATAGTCAACCGATCTTTGACAAAGGGGCAAAGGCAATGCAATAGAGAAAAGATATTCTTTTCAGGAAATGCTGCTGGAAAAACTGGACATTCATACATGAAAAGAAAAAGAATCCAGATATAGACCTTACGCCCTTCCCAAAAATTAATTCAAAATAGATCACAGACAAATGAAAAATGTAAAATGCAAAACTGTAAAACTCTGGCCAAGTGCAGTGGTTCACTCTTGTAATCCTAGCACTTTGGGAGTCTGAGTCAGGTGGATTGCCTGAGCTCAGGAGTTCTAGACGAGCCTAGGCAACAGAGTGAAACCTCATCTCTACTAAAACACACAAAATTAGCCTGGTGTAGTGGTGTACACCTGTAATCCAAGTACTTGGGTGGTTGAGGCAGGAGAATTGCTAGAACCTGGGAGGTGGAGGTTGCAGTGAACTAAGATTGCACCACCACACTCCAGCCTAGGCAACAGAGGGAGACTCTGTCTCAAAAAAAAAACAAAAACAAAAACAAAAACAAAAAAACTCTTAGAAAATAAAATAACATGGGAGAAAATCTGGATGACCTTGGATACAGGTCTATGACTTATTAGATACAACACCAAACGTACAATCCATGAAAGGAAGAATTGATAAGCTAGATCCCATTAAAATAAAAAATTTCTGGTCTTCAGAAAACACTGTCAAGAAAATGAAAAGACAAATCACAGACTGGGAAGTATTTGTGAGAGACATAACTAATAAAGAACTGTATGCAAAATATACAAAGAACTCTTACAGCCAAACAATAAGAAAACAAGCAACCCAGTTGAAGAAATGGGCCAAACACCTTAACAGATGCCTCACCAAAGAAGATATACAGATATCAAATAAACATATGAAAAGAAGCTCTACATCATATGTCATCAGAGAAATGTAAATTAAAACAACAATGAGATAGCACTATATAACTATTAGAATGGCTAAAGTCTAGAGCACTGACAACACCAAGTGCTGACGATGATGTGGAACAATAGGGACTCTCATATATTGCTGCCGCAAATGTAAAATGATACAGCCACATTGGAAGACAATTGGTAGTTTCTTACAAAATCAAACATACTCTTAACATATGATCTAGCAATCATGCTCTTTGGTATTTATGCAAAGGAGCTGAAAACTTATGTCCATACAAAAACCTGCACAAAAGTGTCTATACCAGCTGTATTAGTCCATTTTCACACTGCTGATAAAGATATACTCGAGACTGAGCAATTTACAAAAAAAAAAGAGGTTTATTGGACTTGCAGTTCCACGTGGCTGGGGAGGCCTCACAATGATGGCAGAAGGTGAAAGGCACATCTCACATGGCAGCAGACGACAGAAGAGAGCTTGTGTAGGGAGATTCTCATTTTTAAAACTGTCAGATCTTATAAGACTTATTCACAGTCAGAAGAATAGCGTGGGAAAAACCTGTCCCCATGACTCAATTACCTCCCACCAGGTCCCTTTCACAACAAATGAAAATTCAAGATGAGATTTGGATGGAGACACAGTCAAACCACGTCATCAGCCTTTTTTCATAATTGCCAAAACTTGGAAGTAACTGACATGTCCTTCCAACTACTAACCGAATGGGTGAATGCATATGCAGACTATAGTACATCTGGACTGTAGAATATTATTCAGCACTAAAAAGAAATGAGCTATCAGGTCATGAAAAGACATGGAGGAAACTTAAATTCATATTACTAGACGAAAGAAGCCAATCTGAAAAGGGTACATACTGATGATTCCAACTATACGACATCCTGGAAAAGGCAAACTATGGAGACAGCAAAAAGATCAGTAATTGTAGGGACTGGGGGAGAGAAGAATGCATAGGCAGAACACGAGGATTTTTAGGATGATAAAACTATTTTGCATGATATTGTAGTGGTGAATATATGTCATGACACACATGTCAAAACTCACAGAATGTACAACATCAAGAGTGAAACCTAACGTAAGCTATGGACTTTGGGTGATAACGATGTGCCAATCAGTGTAGGTTCATTAACCAAAACAAATGTGTCACTCCAGTGAGGGAAGCTGATGGCAGGGGAGACTATGTTGAAGTGGGGACACATGGTATAATGGGAGCTATAAAGTATTATAAAGTATAATACTTTCCATTTAGTTTTGCTGTGAACCTAAAAGTACTCTAAAAAATAAAGTTTATCAATAAAAAAGCAAGGTATACATAACAAGGTGTATGGGATGTTGAGATTTGCATAAAAAATGGGGGGGTAAAGGGATTTATATATATATTTTTTTCTTATGTGTGAAATGACTACTTGTGGGGAGTAGGACGGGGTGGGAGGAAGATGTTTTTCACCATAGACCTTTTTATACTGGATTAAAAATATTACCTATTCAAGAATTAAATAATTTAAAAGTACATAAAAATGGCCTGTCCGAGGCCAGGTGCAGTGGCTCACACCTGTAATCCCAGCACTTTGGGAGGCCAAGGCGGGTGGATCACATGTTCAGGAGATCGAGACCATCCTGGCCAACATGGTGAAACTTCATCTCTACTAAAAATACAAAAATTAGCTGGGCGTGGTGGTGTGTGCCTGTAATCCCAGCTGTTCGGGAGGCTGAGGCAGGAGAATCACTTGAACCCAGGAGTCAGAGGTTGAGGTGAGCCTAGATTGTGCCACTGCACTCCAGCCTAGTGAAAGGAGACTCCATCTCAAAAACAAAACAAAATAAAACAAAACAAACCCTATCCTATCCCTTTCTTACAGTCAGTTAAAAAGCCCATTTCTGTATTGAAATACTGCCCCAAATAACTCTTTTCATATTTTTTAAAGCTAAGGCAATTACATAGTAGTTTATTGATTTTAACCCTGAAAAGTTTGGATCTAATTTTCCATCTTCTTGAAACCAATGAAAGTATAAGGATAATGTTATAAAATCTCCAAAGAAGAAAAATCAAATCTTAAAAGAATATGGATTCCTATGTTAACCTCTGTCTTCCAGTTTTGTCCTTATTCAAAACTTCACCTTAAACGTCACTCATCAGTCTTGATTATTTCTCTCTCATTTACGGCTCTAACTTTTAATCCTCCAATCCAGAAGATTCTGTAGTTGGGAACATGTCGTGCTCTCTGTATTGGGTGTGTCAGAAACAGCCAGCGCTCATACAGCTGTCCTTACCAGCTGAGCAGAGTCTTCGGGAACTATTAGCTGCAGGGCCTCTGGCCCTCTGAAGCATTTTTCTCCTGACCTCAAAAAGCAGCCAAATACCTTTTCTAGACAAATGCTGTTTCTTTCTAAAACCGATTTGTCCAATTTGTCCAGGTGGTTTGTTAGACAAATTGTCAGAAGTGATATCTTTGATGAAAAATGTGCTTCATCATACCTTTCTTACAGACATCCCCTGTGAGTTTCACATATGGTGGTCTCACACTTTCTTGGTGAATCCAATGCTAGCCTAACACACCAGAAGTTTAAATGAGTACTATTTTAGGACCCTTGGCTGGGAAGTTCTGTCTCTCTCCCTGTGGTAGAACTCACTTGCTTCCAGAAAGTGCTGCCCTCGGCTGACACCAACAGAACTTGCCAAAGAGTTCACATGCTGATTTTTTGATAGGCCCAATAAGGTTAGATACTGTCACTGCTCCTAAGCTTTTGGCCAGGCCAAAAGCAAGGTAGCGTTCAACAGTGGCCAGATGGTTTTGGCTGCAGCACCCTGTTTGGCAATAGAAGGGTGTAGTATCAAATTCTGGTGACAGCTTTCAGCTCTGTAGTATTCAAGGAAGATCCTGAGCTGCAGAGGGGTTTTCCTGATGCAAAATGGCAGGAAAAAACTTGGGCTCAAGCTTAGCCTATGCTATATAGAGTTAATCTATCCACAAGCTCTGAAACTTTTGATTGAAAATCTGTTTCTAGAATATAGATATTAACAGACTGTGATTCCTAAACAGACTATTACTTGCTGATGGAGATTAACAGTGGTGAATACTTCAGTAACTTTTTTAATCCGTTTAAATTCAAATACAAAATTATCTCAATCATTTGACAGAAAGAAACATGAACTATTTTGGGAACTGAGCATTTATCTTATTATCACAAGAAACTCCAAAAGTAAAGAACTTCCCAGTTCATCAGAACCAAAAGTGAAAGCAATCAGAAGCATGTAAGTATCACGTAACACAAAGTAGAAGTGAGGAAATGTCTTACAACTCAAAGACCATATTGATCTGTGTGTAATAATAAAGAGTCACTTGTTCTCACCTTACTTTTAATGTATTATTATTATTTTTTTGAGACGGAGTTTCGCTCTTGTTACCCAGGCTGGAGTGCAATGGCGTGATCTCGGCTCACTGCAACCTCCGCCTCCTGGGTTCAGGCAATTCTCCTGCCTAAGCCTCCTGAGTAGCTGGGATTACAGGCACGCACCACCGTGCCCAGCTAATTTTTTGTATTTTTAGTAGAGACGGGCTTTCACCATGTTGACCAGGATGGTCTCGATCTCTTGACCTCGTGATCCACCCGCCTCGGCCTCCCAAAGTGCTGGGATTACAGGCGTGAGCCACCGCGCCCGGCCTTTATTTTATTTTTTTTGAGACTGAGTCTCGCTCTATTGCCCAGGCTGGAGTGCAGTGGCACAATCTTGGCTCACTGCAACCTCTGACTCCCTGGTCCAAGTGATTACTGTGCCTCAGTCATCCCCGAGTATCTGGGATTATAGGTGTCCACCACCACGCCCAGCTAATTTTTGCATTTTTGGTAGAGACGGGGTTTCACCATGTTGGCCAGGCTGGTCTCGAACTCCTGACCTCAAGTGATCCATCCACCTTGGCCTCCCAAAATGCTGGGATTATCACCTTACTTTTTAAAAAAATGCTTAAACTATATATTAAAAAAAAGAAAACACCTCAGATACCCCTTTAAAAGTTAAGAACAAGCACTGAGTAAATTTCCACTTCTACATTAACACGTCTTCAATTTATGAATGGCCACAAACAGCACTAGCTATTCATGGTTCCAAGAATTATATGTTACTATAATTGCTCTATGTGCAAAATAGTGAGTCTTCAATCAATGTGTTTTCTGAAAACCATTGCTTTCTTAAGAAATTTGTTCTCAAAAATCGTCAGTAATCATTTTAAGCAAAACTATGTGTACTTATATAGATGAAAATACCTCTAGATATAGTCTGGCTCATAAAAGACATACTCACATGGAAAGTAAAGCTTTTTAACCTCGCAATTTCTTCATATTTGTGCACAAAATGAATCTAATAATGTCTCCTGCACAGGACTGTTGGAAAGATTAAATGGGAATGTATATGTAATACCTATTCTTTACTGTTCCTGATACTAATTAGCTCTCAAAATGAGTATCATTTCTCTTTTTCCCAGAACTTATTTTTCTCTTTAATTGTAAATGAAATATTTTTATTCTTTGTAAAAGGAATTTCAGGCAGCTATTTCAGGAGTTTAGGATATTCCAATAAATCATTAAGGCTTCATTCAGATGACCCTTCCCTGGTACCAAGAGTAAGTAGTAGAAGCTATTCTGGGAGCTGTTTGAGAATTACTGGGAGTGAAGCAACACATTTCCTTTGAGAATGACTTTTCAGGACTTTGGAGTCTTTGCTCTTTGACCTTCCACCTTCACTCCTTCTCTGGCTGCCCATGGGCTGGAGCCTCTCTCTCTCAGGCTTCCTCTATGTACGCATCTATCTTCTATTTTTCTGCCCCTTTTTCTCTGCTTAAAGATACTTCTTCAAATATCCAATGCCCCATTCATTTTGCCATTTTCTCTGTATCGAAGGGAGAAGCAGAGGGTGGGAGCTTATTGACATGCTGACTGCTTACACTGGCAATGAATATCTCTGAGGTTCTAAATTCTGTGAATTTTTCCACATGGCACTCAAATTTTTGTGAAGCAGCTGAGTTTGAGAAGACCTGGACACACCACTCTAGTGAAATGACCTTGAGAAATTTTCTAACTTCTCTTAGTCTCACTCACATCATCTTTAATATAGGGGCAGTAATACTGGATGCAGTAGAGAAAGTCATTTTCACCCCAAGGAAAAGAAAAACAAAACACTTTTTTGTTTGTTTCCAAACATTGTACACACTAGGCATCCCTCAACCTCAGCCTCACCCTCGCCTTCACCTT
This sequence comes from Aotus nancymaae, assembly GCF_030222135.1. Taxonomy (NCBI): domain Eukaryota; kingdom Metazoa; phylum Chordata; class Mammalia; order Primates; family Aotidae; genus Aotus; species Aotus nancymaae. The sequence continues at coordinate 42,511,010 of NW_026988431.1, read as the reverse complement.
GAAGTTTCAGGGCTGGATTATTCTGAGATCAAATGAGACAATCCACAGGAGAGTACTTTTCCTATTGTTGTGACCTGGAGGTTTGGCAACAATAATATTTTCTCTGTCTGTGCTTTCGGCTCTTCAGGTAAAACCCCTGCAATCAACAGAACCACTAAATCTGGATTGTAATGAACCTTGTGATCATCTTTTCTAATCCTTCTCAAGTGAGGCCCTGAAAGTACGTGTGCTGGATACAAGCAGAGGCCGATGTCACCGGCATTCTAAAGCAAAGTAATTCTTCAATAATACACATGGAGACTTATGTCCCCTTCTCCCTCAATGTACTGTGAACAAATAGGAGATCATCTCAGGCCATGAATAGATTTTTAATAAAAACAATAACTTCCATATACATAGATAATTTTGCATGTGTGCAAATTTCCAAAAGTTGAAATGATAAGTAAAAGCATATGTGCTTTTGTCACTTTGATTACTAAATTACTCCCCATAGGGCTTATGCAAATTTACACTCATGCTAGTAATATATGAGATATCTGAAAAGTGTTATCTCAGTGAAGTTTTGATTTAGGTTTAGTATATCTTCTATCTCTTTTTATATTTGAGTCATTTATCTTTCTTTTTCTTTTCATATTCTTTGTTCACTTTTCTATTGGATTCAGAATTTTTGTTCATGATGTATAGTAGCTCTTTACATATTATAGAGATATTTATTTGTCTAATATGAATTACAATTGTGTGTATATAACTAGACTTCTTTTTTTTCTGCCTCAGCCTCCTGAGTAGCTGGGACTACAGGTGCACATCACCACGCCCGGCTAATTTGTGTATTTTCAGTAGAAACGAGATTTCACCATGTTGGCCAAGATGGTCTTAATCTCTTGAGCTCGTGACCTACCTGCCTTGACCTCCCAACGTGCTGGGATTACAGGCATGAGCCACCATGCCTAGCCAACAAGACTATTTTTAACACTGAATAAATTATTTGCCCCAGAGGAGTTCAACCATATAATTACTTGGTAGGGGTATTGTATGGGGCGTTTATGGGTTTGATATCTGGGCAACATGACATTTGAAATAAGTTTTCATCTTAGCTTTTATGATTTATTGAATATTGTTTTATTAATAAAGACCAGAAAACTTAGGCCTGGTCAACTATGGAAACTTCATATGAAGCAGCCTGCTTTAACGTGGTTTACTTACCATCTTCTTAAAAGGCGGAGCCTGAATGTTTGGCAATCACAAATTTGTTGTGTATCCAGTATCCTGCACCTTTTTCCCTAGGAAGAAAGAAAGCAGCTGTGGCCTATCACCTTTGAGTATTTTGGCGAGCAGCCTGGCATCTTGGGAATTTGTCCAGCATGCTTTTCAGAGGTATTTAGACCTTTCTAGAAGAAAGTAAAGGAAGCTAAGGATATTAAAGATTTATACCTCTTGTGTAATTTGGCTGCAATAAACAAAGCCGGTTTCTGCTCCGCACTTAATGTAAGATGAACTGAAAAAATGTAAGGAAATATGTTTAAACATAATTAGCAAATATGTATAATTTTTTAAACCAAATTGCTGACATCACACATTTTACAGGCAGCTTGAAAATGTTTTGCACACTAAAATGATGAAGCACTTAATATTTGTTTCCTGGAAGTAGAGGGACAAGGAGAGCCTTGGATTCCTGAAGCCCCCAGAAGATGGTTCTGCATATATCGCACATAGTTACCAACTGCTCGAAATCAGCAAGGCCTCGTTAGGGACTCTGGACATGTCAAGAAACAGTATGTGGCTGATTGAAGTGAATGGCTTAGAAACACAGGGCAGTAAGAGGTCAACAATTGCTGGGGATTTTTGTTCAAGTGTTATTTTTTTTTTTTCACTTTTCAATTTTAAGAACAAGCCTTCACCAACTTAAGAGTATCTAAAGTCAGAAATTTTCTAAAAGGAATAAAGTTAGTTTAGGTCATACCAAACAGTCTGTCGTGTCAATTTTATTTTTTGGAACAATTTTTCTTATCTTAACTCTTTCCTAATTAGCTTTCTGACCTCTATCTCTCTAACTCTATCTCTCATTTCTGCCCCCCTTCAAATTTTTTTCTTTCCTATCTTCAGCAGGTGTGATCAAAGAAATATATGGAATATATAATTTACATTTTTTGTCTTCTTTCTTTTAGGACACACATCTTATGTTTATAGACTACCTGATGCTGTTCCAGAAAGATGAGTTCATGATCTTGAAAAGGTACCAGATACAAAAATTTACACAATTCTTATCACAACCCTTGATTTGGAGGTGGTATCAGGGAGGCCAGGAATAAAGTCAGTTACTTTGGGAATTTTCATGTGGCTGAACTGGAGCCATGATGAGGTTATAGATAGAAATGGATACTCTGGGAAATTGTGAACACGCCAGGCCCTGCCCGAATTCATGCAAGTCAAATAATTGTTGGGCTTACTGTATTTGGTCAGCCATGGAGAACACCCTACGACATCCCACCTGTTAAGCACAAGGCAGAAACAGTCAATCTTCTCTGTCAGTTACAAAATAAGGGGGAGGGGACAGAGGAGGTAAAGAGAGAGAGAGAGAGAGAAATTGATCAAAAATGCTCCTAAAGAAGCATTTCTTTTTTACCAAGTTATAAGACCTCCACCAAGTTATAAGGTTGAATTCAGTAAAGATAAGGAGCAGAAAGTTCAAATGGATATCCCTGCAGGGCATTAAAAATGGAGCTTGAGCATATGCAAACGGCATGTCGACTGGGGCTCTGAGGTGATGGCAAAGCACAGGCTCTAGGGTGAGAAATAAGCTTGTGCTGAGAAACCATCTGGGAAAACTCTTAGGCTAATTTGAATTGAACCAAGCTGAGACCTTAAGCATTTCGTTGCAATGAGATCCAAGCTGAACAATGACACAATCTGAAGGCTGATGTGCAGTTGTGGAGATACCCATGTGTCCTCGCCTAACAGCTGTCATGGTAAGTCCATGCTCCTCCTGAAAGCTAGATAATTAACTGTCGTTTGCTTTGAAGTCCATGGAAGGCTGTTTCCTACCGTGGTACATTTACAACTTCTACAACTGCCATGTCAAATGTCCTGAGCTTCGACCGCATGAGTCCCACTAACTCCTTTAGATGTTCAGCTTTCTCAAAGGCATTCAAATCTCTGAAGCTGCCACTTGAGGTCTTTCAAGACAGGTGTTAAAAAATACATGACTTCTTTTTTAATCATTAGGTTATTAAATAAGTTTACCAAAAACATTGCTGTAAGTATATGTTTTTGTACCTTTTTTTTTGATGGGGGCTGTTAGTAGCTTTTTTTTTTTTATTGTGTTGAGAGGAGCTATTTTCAAAGGGGTAAAATTTGGGAGGAGTGAATATAGAATTGTTAAATCTATAGAATTGTCCAGATAGTGGCATCTACTAAGAAACATAATAAAAATATGTTAGTTTATTTTCTACAAAGCTTAATAAGGGGGCCAATTTTACTTTCTCTTTACTTCAGAAGTTTCAAAATCAGCCTTGGAAAAAATACATTTATGAAAAGATTCAGACTTACGGTTCAGAATGAATATAAGCTTAAAGTAGTATATGTATGTGTTGAAGGCAACAATCAATAAAGCACAACTGAATGAACTATTTGATTTATTTGTGTTCTATATATATCTCTCTGTGGCAATTTGACAGTCAAATCTCTGTAAAGGACTTTGGTTTCCAGATCTAAATCATTCAAGGCAAAGTGAATTTAATTTTACTTTGAGACGTCTGTAAAGGGAAAAGCATTAACATGATGTTTTAAAACAAAACGTTTTACAGCATACTTTTGCAACGGATTACTGAGACTCTTTGTGAAATTATGTGAGTTAATTCTATATATATTACATTGTAGCCAGAAGAATGCCAGTGTTTTCATGCTGAGATTATTTGGTAGGGTTAGCAAAGGGTAATTACCAGTTTGGGTTTATCTTTGTAGTAAAAATCAAATGTGGACTGTATTGAGACGGAAATTCAGGACTTAACCTGCTCTATGGAAATCATTTGCACTTACTAAAGCTTCACAGTTACTTTTTCTCTTAGATTTATGTTGTTTTGCCTTTAGGGAGTTGATGGAAAGACATTGTGAGTGTTTTGTGGATACAGTTAAAATTGTTTCATTAAATGTTAATGGACTTAATAGCCCAGTTTAAAAAAGCCAATATATTAGCCTGTATTAAGCACTCAGTGCTGACATGGCTTGTGTTCAGGAATTGCATTTGGGCCCATACAACTGAACATCATATATAAGCAGAGGTTACGAATGGATTTTGTTCTTTTGCTATAAGGAAATAACCATTTGGTTTATAAACTACTCCAACTTTTAACAAAGCAGCTATTTCAGATGCAACCAATTGGTTTATTTTGGCCCAAAGAAAGATTCAGATATCCTTGTGAACATTAGGAACGCAGCATGGCTCACTGGACTCAATGACAGAGTAGAACTTGAGTTACATAAAATTCTGTAATACGCCTCTTTCTTTAGCACCTTTGCTATATAATGGGCTATTAGTGCTTTTGGGAGGAATTAGTGATTTTATAGTATTTCGAAAATGCACACGGGATATTTGCTGATTTTTTTTTGGAATGGGAACTGTAAATAGTAAATATGTGTTTTGAAAAACGCATTTGTTCTTGGCTGATGTAAGAGATTTAAAGTTGTGCCATTTCCTCCTAATTAGATGAGAATAAGTGTTTTTTTTTTTTTTTTTTTTTTTTGCAGTTTCGAGCAGTTAAAAGTATATTGTGTAGAAAGAGCAAGGAAAGTAGGTTTGGCTTAGCCAGAGATTCCATATGGCCTCCCTTATTCTTGTCTTCAGGAATCACCAAATCATGTGGCTTTGGATACATTTTCATCAAGTCTTCCGAAATCAAACAACACTCATTTTAACATAATCTTTTAAACATTTAGAAATATAGATACTTCGTGCCTTCTCAACACATTAACCATATGTAGTCATGAACAACATGGATTATATGTAGACTAAGAACATGATAATAAAAGAGAGTCTCTATTTCCTCCTTCTACTTTATAAAAAGATGAGGAATTTAACAATGAGATCACAGAGGGTATAAAATAAAAGCTTAAGCTGGGCACAGTGGCTTAAGCCTGCAATCCCAACATTTTGGGAGGTCAAGGCAGGCAGATTGCTTGAACTTAGGAGTTCAAGACCAGCCTCGGCAACACAGTGAGACCTCGTCTCTAAAAAAAAAACAAAAAAACAACCAACAAACGAAAATTATCTGGGTGTGGCGGTGTGGTTGGTGGCACACTCCACACTCCTGTAGTCTCGGCTATTTGAAGATTGCTTGAGCCCAGGAGGTCGAGGCTTCAGTGAATTGTGTTTGTACCACAACACTCCAGCCTGTTTTCTTTTTCCACCAAAAGAAATTTAAAAATCTGCACAAAAGTCTATAATCATCTTTAGCTGCAACAATTCTAGCATGAAATGGGTAAATTTGATTTAAAGAACTCAGTATAAACAATATAAAAATGACAGGGCCTGGCATGGTGGCTCATACCTGTAATCCCAGCACTTCGAGTGGCTGAGGTGGATGAATTGCCTGAGGTCAGGAGTTTAAGACCAGCCTGGCCAACGTGGTGAAACCTCATCTCTACAAAAATACAAAAATTAGCTGGGCATGATGGCGGGTGCTTGTAATCCTAGCTACTCCGGAGGCTGAGGCAGGAGAATCTCTTGAGCCCAGGAGGCAGAGGTTACAGTAAGCTGAGATTGTGCCATTGTACTCCAGCCTGGGTGACAAAGTGAGACTCTGTCTCAAAAAATAAATAAATAAATAAATAAAATAAAAAATAATAACAGAAATGGCTGGGGTAGCCACAGAGGAAATCAGGAGACTAATTAACGTGACCTCGAGGAAACAACTGAATTTTCTTGGCCTTAGTGTCTTCAGCCAATAAGAATGAACTAAGAGGTTCTTCCTCCCTGCAATTCTGTGGATCACAACAGATCATTGGCGATAATTATTCTGGAACAATAGGAAAGATTGACACTCTGGGCCCTCCCAGTGTCAAGAAGTTTTCTAACATTCTCTCTTGTCTTTGGATGCTTTGAGTGTACGTTATCTCATTATATAATGTTTCACTTTGAAAGCTTCTAGGCACTTTATTGATGAATGCAAAACATATTTATTGAAAGATCACATTTTTTTAGAAACTCTGAAACAAGTTTTGTTTGTTTGTTTGAGGTAGATAGAGTCTCACTCTGTCACTCAGGCTGGAGTGCAACGGTGCAATGCAACCTCAGCTCACTGCAACTTCTGCCTCCCGGGTTCAAGTAATTCTCCCACCTCAGCCTCCTGAGTAGCTGGCACTATAGGTGCATGCCACCATGCTGGGCTTATTTTTGTATTTTTAGTAGAGATAGGCTTTGCCATATTGGCTGGGCCAGTCTTGAATTTCTGACCTCAAGTGATCCACCCACCTTGGCCTCCCCACTTCTGACCTCAAGTGATCTACCTGCCTTGGCTTCCCAAAATGCTGGGATTACAGGTGTAAGCCACTATTTCTCGCCCCCTGGACAAGGTTTCATGCTCAAGTCTCCGCTTAGAATTTTTCTTTTCTTTTTCTTTGAGACAGAGTCTCACTCTGTCACCAGGATGGAGTGCAGTGGCACGATCTCAGCTCAATTTCCCTGCCTCAGTCTTTTGAGTAGCTTGGACTACAGGCCCATGATACCACGCCTAGCTAATTTTTTATATTTTACTAGAGATGGGGTTTCACCGTGTTGGCCAGGATGGTTTCTTATCTCCTGACCTCATGATCTGCCCGCCTCAGCCTTTCAAAGTGCTGGGATTACAGGAGTGCACCACAGCTTCAATTTCCTTTATAGACAAATAGAGGCACTCAGGAAGCTAACAGGAAGAGTGTAAGATATAACTAAAGCTAGCTGAGGCAAGCCTGCATAGACTTTCATCTGTCTCCTGAAGTTTGTGCTACTAGGTTATATTAGGAAATCACAATGAAGTTATGTCTTCAAGACCTCAGAAGGGTTGGCTCTTCAAGAGTACTTATGTGTTTACTCAATAATTTTATCAGTATTCCAAACCATAAAGTCAGTCAGTCATGGGGAAACCACAGAACACAGAAATAGCTAACATTTATTTCCTACTATTTCTAGGTACCCTTCTATGCATTTTACATGTATTAAGTCATTTAATCCTCATAGCAATTCTCCAGTAGGTACTATTATCATTCTTGTTTTATGGTTGTGGAAATCAAGTTGCAGGAAGTTAAATGATTTGCCTAAAGTCACTTAAATTGTAAATGGCAGAACTGGGATTTGAATTTATGCAGTCTGACTTCAGCCCATGCTATGTCCGCAATATTATAGTTACCTCCCAACATGGCGACTGATTTGCCATATTAACAGTGACAAATGCCAGCTGCTAAGTAACGACAGTTTTCCTCCAATGTTGAAGCCAAGCACTACGCAGCTGGAGGAGGGCCAGCTTTGGTCTTTTTGGCTCAATGGGCCAGGATCTAAGGCCCATGATATTTTCAGGGACCTAAGAGAATATTTTATTATCTTTTAAAATCATAAGGAAAAAGTGAATATGATCTTGCCTGAATCATATTTGTCTTTATACCAGCATAGCCATAAAGTATTTTATATATTTAGGGAAGAAGGTGCCCCTGAAGGCAAAAGTGCCCAGGACCCATGAAAGTCATAATGGGGGCCTGAAGGGAGGGTGGAATAGAAGTAGATGGGATATGGACAATGTTATTGCTTGGACGTCCTTCCAGAGGCTCTCTGTGTGGTTGGTCCCCTCCTCCACTCTGCCTGTTGGGGCACAGGCAAGCTGCTGCAGAGCTCATCTTTTGCAAAGCTGCTCAACTCACTACCGGACCTTTGGCTTTTTCCTAGAGTGTCCCACCACCACCTTCCTCCCCTTGCCACCAGGTGGGTGCTGCCTTTTCTCTCTTCTTTCATGCCTTGGCTGTGCTGAGCAACAGTGCAAACGTGTTTTGCTGCTAGCCTGAGGATGGGTTTGGTTTGGTCTGTACAGCATCTTAACAAATCAGTCAGTTGTCATCAATAAAAAAAAAATTGAGTGATTTCACACAAATATCTGGATTTCTGGCTTCTCTTGAAGTCAGAAGGCTTAGTAGCATTGGGCCCACATTACATGAATCCATTTGGCTGGAGTAGAGTTGGGCTATTTAGTCCCCTCCTCCTACCTAGCCCTGTAAACACTAGAATTTTAAACTTTGCATTAAGATATAATTTACAGTTTAAAGTATTATCCTTTCCTTAAATTTTTGTAAGATCACAGAGAAGGAAGGAAGCTGCAGAGATCGTACTCATAATGGATTCTAGCCTTCAGTCAATAGGAGGTCATGGAGGACATCAGGGCTTCTGCATATAATGTCAAGTAAGGCCTGTGCCTACTTTTGCTATGAGCAGGGCTTGTGCTGAGCCTTCATGTCAGTAGCAACCAGGGCAGCCTGAATTTCCAGGACAAAGGTGGGTGGAAAGCGAGAGGAGATGCACCCCCTTCCCTTCAAGTGCTTCATCCTGCTGAAAGCAAGTGAATATGAATGGAATACAGAATTCCTGCATCCATTATTTGTAACTGTATTGTGATTATTATTGTGAAAGATGGGACTTTAAAGAAGCTGGCAGGTGCTAACTTGAAAGCACCCACATAAAACACTGTCCAGACAGTTCAACTCAGTTGGGCAACTCTGTGCAAGGCCATCAGGCATCCAAAGCTGAAAAGAAATTTTACATTAGCCTCTTGTTGAAAACCTTTCTATTTAAGAATGCAATTTTTATGTTTTCTCCATAACAAAGCAGGCTTTATGAACCTTGCTATGTTTTTATTGTACCCATGTGAACTTTCTGTGTGTGGACAAAATACTGCTGTTGCCCAGCTTTTGACAGTGGTTTGGAGGATTGAAGAAATGTATCTTGTTCTCACTTCTATGAGGCTTTTCAGATCTTTTAGCCTTACATATTAGAGGCCCATGAAGGTGCACACATTGTCACATTGGTTCTACCATGTTGGTAGTATTCTCTAGAGAGTCTATAGTTACATGTGATCGGTGATTAACATAAATATGTTAGATAGCTGGTTACTTAGCTAACTAGCTACTGAACATGGAGGACGAACTAAATAAGATTTTTATGACCATGTTTCTGACCTTAATATTTCTCTCATTAAGAGAAAGATGATCTAGCACTAAACAGTGTCTTTTCCCTACAAAAAGGGGAGGGCTTCAAGGATATAATATGGTCATTTTATTTCATTTTCTTCTTACCCAATTCAATGCCTGACAACCCAGAAGTCTTTCTTTGTTAATATTTATCATCCACATATTATGTAGATTATAGCATATACATATATAGCACTCAAATGATGCATAGGATGTTTAAGTAATGACTCCTGGTTGCAATGAATTTGATCTAATTGGTGAGCCAGGACAAAAGAAGGAAGCAATGGGCCTTATATCTGCTGTATATTAAGCACTAAATTGTGTGTGTGTGTGTGTGTGTGTGTGTGTGTGTGTGTGACTTAGTGCTCCTACTGTTAAAGAAAGGGGACAGTCTGTTTCTGGCTGGGTCACACAGCATGGGCTAACATGAGTCTTAGTTTGGGCTTCAAGGTTGAGAGTGATTAGGCAGAGTACGGCACAATGTGGGGAGGCTGTTGGAGTTGGAAAGGTGGGAATAGAGTCATAGGGTGATGAGATTTGATCCAGATTGAGGCAGGGGTGGGCTAAAGAGCTTCTGCTTTATCCTACAGCTAATGCTAAGCCATTCTTACATAGGGAAAGAAAAGATGTGATAAAGCAATGCCTTAGGAAGATTAATCTGGAAGCTTAGTAAAGTAATGGGAGCAATCGAAGATGCAAGAGGCTGTAAAGCCAGTTAGGAGGCTCAAGAATAATCTGGATATAATGCCAGTGGAGCCTGATTTAAGTTGCAAGAGGAAGAAGTAGGGAAAGGATGATTTTAGAGAATAATCCTTTAGAAAAGATAACCAAATGTAGCTGGATGAAAGAAAAGTGGAAGGAGTAAAAGATACTGTAGTTTACCTGCGGTTTCCAATCTGGTGGGGAATCAGAACTGGGAGACACGCCTTGCCTCCCATCCTACCTTGCTTACTTTTCTCCAGCCGCACAGGTCTCCTTGCTATTCCTCAAGCAAAGCAAGCATCATCCCCACTCAAGGCCTATGCATTTGCCAGTTCCTCTGTTCTCAACATCCTTCCCCCAGATGTCTGCCTCACTTGCTTCTTCACTTTCAGTCTCCACCTGGCCCTCTCCACTCACTTATGCTTGTAAAAATAGGCATTTTCAATTAACACACTATATTTTACAATGTTACTTTTCCTAAAAAGTTCTTGCAGGTTTGTAGAGATGGGGAGCTTAAACTATGGAGACGGCTAAAATGTACCCTGGTTAGAGAAGACTTCCCCGACTATATCCTTCCTGACAATATATCATATATTTAGTCATTTTTTCCTACTAGAATGTAAGGTTGTATGGACAAGACTTTGTCCTTTTTAATGGCTTTATCCCCAGCACCTAATACAGTGCCTGGCACATAGTAAATTATCAATAAATACATGTTAATTAAATTAATGAAACAGGCAAGTTCAAAAAAGAGGCTAATTTGGGAATGGAGGAGGAAGATGATGAGTTAGCTTTAAATGCACATTATGTTAAAAGAACAACATTTTTTTAGTACTGGCAAGAGGTCAAGGCTAGGGGTGCAGCTTTGTGCCCTTCACAGGTCTAATTTCTTTATGAGCATCAGCACAGCCCCCTGTGGACAGCGCCCCTCCCTGGGGGTTATCTCAGTATTTTTCCTCTTGCATTAGGAGTCCTTTTCTTTCCCTGTGTGACTCATCTTTTCCCTCGGTAGAGGAGGGGGGGACAGCCTTGGGATAAAGGGAAGTGTCAAGAAGCTGCTGAGTCTGTGACAGGACAACCCAGAAACCACATTTCCTCTCTTAAGCTGCCTATCATATATCTAGTCAACGCTTTCTAGACACTCCAGATATAATTACTGGGATTATCCACTACAAACTTTGGAAATATCTTTGACATAGCCTGTAATAATCTAGACGAGAACAGAGACAACAAGAACTCACACCTGTAGCTAATTTGTTTCCACTGTTTCAATTGCTGGAATTCCCCTTTGCCAGGAGCCTATTAGGATCACCTGCCAAACTGACTTTTAATGAGATCACTCAAGTTCATTCGTTTGTTTTAGAAAATAATCTCTTTAAGAAAGCACATTTTTCCTTTTCAAATGCAGTCTGCCTTTTCTTGATTTGAACCTCATTCTAATATCACTACTGACTGTATTGAAATGAATGAATACGTTAGAAAGCACTTTATCTTTATTGCTGCCTGAAGTGATCTGTGGAGAATATAATTGCCAGCTGTGTATCGCGGGCACACATAATTCTATTACTGGATTCTTACGAAGCCGTCAGTCCCATGGATGGTCCTTTGCTTGACGAACCAGCCCATCAAATTCCAAATCTGCCTTAATGGCAAATGCCATCTCTGGATCAGGTCACTGCTCCAGCCTGAATCCAGCAAAGGTTACCAGAATACTTACACCGGGGTACACACACTGCTCTTCGTTATGGGGTACCCACCTTGCTCCTAGTTCTACACAAAAAAAGCCTGTCATACTTGAGGTCACAGCTTCTGGTCAAGAGTCCCTCCAGGATGAAGCTGATCTATGTTTTCTTGGACTGTCCACAAACATCCTTAACAGGTGCTAACTCTATTTTTAATACTCCAGCCATATTTGTATGGGGGGCAGGGGCCAGCCACTACTCTGAAGTGGGCTGGTGTGAGGATTTTGATAGTGTTTTTGCTTCTGTGTGTTGGCTGGGTGGTAACACAATTTCCCCAGATATCTTTAAATATCACACAGTTTACCAAATTAAGATTAGTTGAGGTGTGGTGGATGGGGATACACCACACCTCAACTAATCTTTATTTGGTGGTTAAGAAAACTCTTCTGCCAGCATACAAATATACCCTGGTCTCATACTTTGCTATAAATTTCTGTGGCACTCCAGGGTTTTAGAGGTAAACCTGTCCAGATCTCCCATCTTACATAAGAGGGACGAGCACTCACATTTATTGAGGCCACCTGAGGGCTTAGTGCAGTTCAGAGCTTTCCATTTACTCTCTCAGTTGGTGGATGAGGAAACTGATGTGCTACTTTTGTCCTAGCACACAAAGAATATAACAATCCTGAAGGAAAGAGAGTTTTGATTAAAGAGGAGAGGGTGAGAGGAGGAGTAACACTGGGGCAGAGCAGAGGATGATATGCATGGATGGGTTTGCTGGAAGGAGAGGAGGACTCAGGACACCTGGTGGTAGGAGGATACTATGAAGAGGAAGGTCACCGGGATACACTGAGCACACTTTTACACGTCAGTGGAAGACACTGGAAGTACAATGTCTGAGACAATTTTTGGGCTGCGTTTGCCACAATGTTCCAGGTTGCTGATACCTGCCTTTCAAGGTAAGTTCATCTGATTAGAATCTAGAGAAATGTTCGAGAAAGCTATGAGGGGTGAAAACGTTGTTATTACTATTATGTTAATGGTGGTAATCATTACCACTTGCTGAAAGCTTAATATGTGCTAAAAACTATGGGTATGATGTATCTTACATAAGTTAATTTTTACAAAAAAAACTTGGAGGTTGGTGTTCTTATCCTTACTTTAGAGATGAACTTTCTTGGCCAGATCTCATAGCAAATGGCAGATCTCGGATTTGAACGCAGATTTGTCTAGCTCCCAAATTTATGTGATGGAATATCAAATAAATAATTTAATCCTTACTTGTAAAACATGGATTCCATATCCATTTTAGCACTATTTTTATGTGATTCAAGCCAGTCCAGAGCATAAGAACCCTAGAAGAAATAATAGCAATAAGATAAACTTCCTCTTTAGCTATTTCCAAATTCATGGTCTCAGTTAAGCCTTTTTCTTATGTGCTGGGCCTTCTAATTCCTGAGATACCCTTCCTGATTCCAGAAGTCCAGTAACAATTTATGATGTATAATTAAATGGACTACCCTCCTTTTATCATGCCTTTTAGATACAGTCCCGTCACATGAAACAAAGCGAAGCAAAACACTTATTTGATTTAATGTTAACATTCTCACAATCATGCTCATTCTTATTAAGCTAATAACATTTAAAGATGATACCGAGCCCCTTTGATAGTCCAGCAAAAAGAAAAATACAATTAGGCAATGATATGGTTTGGCTGTGTCCCCACTCAAATCTCGTCTTGAATTCCTAAGTGTGGGAGGGACCCCCTGAGAGGTAACTGAATCATGGGGGCAGCTTTTTCCTATACTGTTCTCATGATAGTGAATAAGTATCGTGAGATCTGATGGTTTTAAAAAGAGGAGTTCCTACTCGGGCACAGTGGCTCATGCCTGTCATCCCAGCACTTTGGGAGGCCAAGGTGGGCAGATCACAAGGTCAGGAGTTTGAGGCCAGTCTGACCATCATAGTGAAACCCTGTCTCTACTAAAAATACAAAACATTAGCTGGGTGTGGTGGTGTGTGCCTGTAAGCCCAGTCTATCCAGGAGGCTGAGGCAGGAGAATCACGTGAACCTAGAAGGTGGAGGTTGCAGTGAGCCGAGATCATGCCATCGCACTCTAGCCCAGGGCAACAAAAAAAAGTTCCCCTGCACAATCTCTCTTTGCCTGCTGCCATCCATGTAAGACGTGACTTGCTCCTCCTTGCCTTCCACCATGATTGTGAGGCTTCCCCAGCCATGTGGAACTGTAAGTCCAGTTAAACCTCTTTCTTTCATAAGTTGCCCAGTCTTGGGTATGTCTTTATCAGCAGTGTGAGAATGGACTAATACAGGCAATAAATATCAGGGCAAATAAATAAATCTTGGGAAGTGGTAGAAAGGAGAGGAGAGAAGAGATCAAGATTGAGCAAATGCCATGACTAACCAGGTGGTGCAGACTTTACCTGCATGAAGAGAGGTGCTAGGGCCCATGTTTATCTGAAACCCATCTGCTTGGTGGAAACTCTCCAAATTTATTCCCATGTAACAATGGGCATTCTTAACAAGAGGAATAGCCTATATCATGTTGGTTAGAAATCCTAAAGAAGAGGGATGCTGTGAGGAAACAGGGTGACAGCTGATTTCTGGGTCTGCTCAGCCTTCTCTGTGAGAGTCCCTGAGGATATTGGTGGAGGTGTCCAGGAATAAGAGGGTTCTGGGGCTGGGAGAACAAAGGGACCACAAAGGAAACAGCTAAGACTTTATTTCCTTGGGCTTCCTAGGAGGCTAGGCTGGGTAGAGTTCCAGAGACAAAAGCTCACACTTCTTCTTCCGTCAACTTAAAAAATTAAGAAAATGCAAGTGATCATGGAGGCCTCTGGGAGACGCCATGCTTCCCTGTGAAGGCAGCTCACCTCTGCCCTGGAGGACTCTGCTTTTATGCTTTCTTTGTTTTTTCTTTCCCGAGTCTTGCTCCATCGTGCAGGCTGGAATGCAGTGCCAGCGTTGGCTCACTGCAACCTCTGCCTCCAGCCTCCTGGGTTCAAGCAATTCTCCTGTCTCAGCCTCCCAAGTAGCTGGGATTATAGTAGTGTGCCACCATGCCCAGCTAATTTTTGTATTTTTAGTAGAGAGAGGGTTTTGCCATGTAGGCCAGGCTCGAACTCCTGAACTCAGGTAATCTGCTCACCTCGGCATCCCAAAGTGCTGGGATTACAGGCGTGGGCCATCATGCCCGGCCTGCTTCTATATTTCTTAAGGAAGAGGTTGCTTGCTTATGTGTCTCTATTTATGTATTGATATCTTCTACATTCCTCATTTACTGGCAAAAACTCAACTTTCTTGGTATGTAACTGGAAAGTGCAATGGGGAAAATGTGGCTGTTTTTAGCCCTCTGACCTTGAACATGTTACCAAAGCGATTTCTATTTCAGTTGCTTCCTGTATGAAGTGGATCTCATAGGCAAATATAGAAACGTTATGTTCTTCATCGCTGTCTTCTTAGGTAGATGGAAGTCTTTATTTTACCATATGGCTCCTCCTTTCATTCTTAACAACCTGTTCCATCAGGAGAGAGAGAATGAATCCAAAAAAAAGACTTTTTCCACTCTCAAGGTCCATTCAGATTTGAAAGTCCTTACAAATACCTATGATAGAGGAAGAAACATCCACACCCTCATGCTGCATTTGGAGTGTGTTTTCTGTTTGTTCTGTTCTCAGTAGGGAGAACTGCTCATTACTGTCCTAGGCATGAGTCTTTTATATACTTGAAAACTGTTGCTAGCTCACCCTGTAACCTTCTCTCCTCCAAAGGGAATCACCTTGGTTCATTTAACCTCTCCTGATCTTTATTTTTCAGATCTCTAATCACTTTGTGGCTTGCTTCTCAACTGACCCCAGTTTCTTTCTCTCCCATTAATTGCAGACCTGAGAACTAGACCAGGGTCTGCCCAGGTTTGGTGTGGCTGGGCAGGGGAGATGGAATGGAGAGGCGGACAGTGACAGCAGTTACTTGTTATTAGACCAATAAGGTGGGAAAGATGGGAGGAGTAGGCAGTCTTTGTATAACAGAAGTCAAGAATTTTTTTTTCCACTTCATCGTTTTTATTTCAGTTTCTGAAACAGTGGCGCATACATCAATGGACAATTTCCTGCGGAGGCATTGAACAAGACTTTGCCATGGGTCCAGTACTTCTGCTGGAGTTCAAAAACTACCAACTCTTGGTCCCCAGGCTGAAACCTGCCTGTGGACAGGGCTTGTTTTGCTCACACCATTTAAAATAATGGTTTAATTAGTTACTGACTCTCATTTCAAAATGAGAAATTTGATTTAGGAATCAACCAGAATTCCAGCTTCTGTGAAATTGTGGCGGTTTGGGAATAGGGGGCTTGCATGTCAGGCCTGGAGCCATGTGCTGGAGCTGAGCAGTGGCTCCCCCATGGATGGGGAGCTCCCCTCCAGTTCCCGTGAGTCCTGTCCATTGTTGAGGACTGAGTTGTGTCCCCACTTCTTGTCATTCACAGTTGAAACCCTAACCTCCATAGTAACCGATTTGAATGAAGATAGGGCCTTCAAGGAAGCAATTAAGGTTAAATGAGGTCACAGGGTAAGGGGAAGAGACACTAGAGATCTCTCTTGCTCTGCACGTATTCAGGGGAAGGACCTTACAACAGTGAAAAGGTAGCAATGAGCAGGGAAGGGAGGCCCCACTAGAGACTCTCACCCTAATGGAAACTTGAACTTGGACTTCCAGCCTCCAGAACTGTAAGAAAATAAGTTTGTGTTGTTTAAGCCACCCAGTCCATGTCACTTTGTTACAGCAACCTAAGCTGAGGAAGATAGCCATGTACCTCACTTCCTTTGTGCCTAGCTTCTGAGGGTATTCGACTTTGAGACTCCTGCTTTATGTGTGGAAGTTAAGAGAGTGAATTATCCCGTTCCTCTACTCTGTCTACTGGCAGAGAAAGTGAAACAGAGAAATAGTTTGTAATTGAGGGCACGATACAAGAGATGTACAAACTGGCATTGGAGGACAGAAGAATGGTCTGTGGCTGGGATGGGAGGGAGAACACCTCTTCAATGTGAGGAGCGAGCATGTCAGATGAGTGTTCAGAGATTAGGAGGATTTCAGCAAGTGGTGAGGGAATAAAGGGCAGGAGCGAAGGCATCTGGGCATGAAAGTGGATGGTAATCCAGGTTTGACTGGAGTTCCGGGGTATGTTGCAGATGGAGGGTGTGTGGTTGGAGATAGGGTCAGAAAGGGAGGAGAGGGTCTGATTAGAGCCCCGAATGCCATGCCATAGGATTTAGTTTACTTCTCAAGTGAATGAGGAGTACCTGAGAAGCCGGAGGAGGGAACCCGGGGGGCTGAAAGGTAAGTTTTAATTGATTAATTCTCTGTTTACTAAGAACATCTGTTGTGCCGAAGCACTGCAGATCCAATTGTAGACTAATAGCAGTCAGCCTCTGCCTTCGTGGAGTTGACAGAAATAGATGATTAGATTTATAACGTAACGTCAGGCAGTGATGAGTGCTACGAAGGAAAATACAGCAGTGCAAGGGCATAGAGTGTAATACTGGGGGTGCTAGTGTAGATGTGCATGCTCAGGGAAGGCATGACATTCGGGCATAACCCTGAATGAAAGCAAGAGGGCGGACCGTGTGGGTGTCTGAGAGAATATAAATCTAGATAGAGGGACCAGCAAAGTGCAAAGCCCCTGAGTCAGGAGTACAATTGTGTTCAAAGAACAATATAGATGCCAGCCTGGCTGGAGTAAGCAATGGGAAGAATTGTGGGCAGGGAGGGTGAGGTAGTCTCCTAGTCATACACAGGCTAGGAGAAGGGCACATTTGGGATTAACACACACATGAAGTCCTCAGACAGAGCTGGCTGGGGAAGACAGGGCTTTGGGGACAGGATGAGATGGATTACCCATCTCCCAATCTCTGGATCAATTGTGTGTGGTGGCAGCCCTCAGTGGAGAGGGACGACCAAAGTCCTGTTTCTCCCAGAGTTCAGACCGTCAGCCTGTAATTGCCCCAAGGAAGGGTGAAGGCAGTGACAGGGTTTAATCTGCTTCCCTAGCTCAGAAGCTCAGGCGGTTCCACAGGGCATCAGGAAGAATACAAATGGTCTTCTTCTAATAAGGGCGACACTGCCACTTAATGTTACAGGTCTCTGACAGATGTCCTCAAACCTGTGTTGGTTCTAGAATGAAATGACTTGTTTCAGCAAGTGGAAATAAAAAGAGTTGAAAGGCAATGAAGGCCAGAATGTGGGCTGGCTTCACAGACTGGGTAATGTGGGTTGTTGGCTTGGTAGAGTTTGTCTTTGGAATATATTTTTTTTAAGGTTTAGTGAGGAGGAGGTAAACAGTCCTTCGAGGACCATATAAAGCCCTGCCTCCACAGTGTCATGGTCAGGGAGCACGGTCATTGCCTCTGGCATTCTCTGCTAAGTTTTTACCCTTGGTGTTTTGCCTTTTCCTTCTCACTTGGCTGGGAGAGTCATGAGCTCCTTAGGAAAGAATGTTGTGCTTTCTCTGTTGGCTGCGCTGAGGGGCAAACATTCAAAAACCCATTTGCGGTAAATCTCTGTGGTAAGAGTGCCCTCTTCTGGTTCAGCTTCTTAGTTTTGAGCTGCCGGTTCCCTAACAGTGCGGTTTTTAGGCTTCCTTATCTTTTTGATTAAATAAACCAGCAAAAGAAAAAAGCAAAAAATACCAATGAGGAGACATTAATTTCACCCAGTGTTTTCAGAACCTCTTCCACAGTTCTAATTCTTACTTGGTCATATTTTCTGAAATTTTGGACCCAGGCTTTCTTTGGCACTTAGCCTTTTGCTAATCCAGAAAAACAGGTAAAAATAGTAGCATTTCAGATCTTGGAAGGGTTGTTTCTATGGTTCATCTGACCACTTTTATGCCTCTGTTTCTATGCCATTTATTAAGTGCCGACTCAATCTATTGAATATTTGTGGGCCAAGCATTTTCCTAGGCCCTCCAGGATCCTGAATGAGATACAGTCCTTGCCTTTGCCAAGAATGTCGTGGGAGAGATGGATGAGTAATAGAAAATTATAACAACAGGTGACAAATAACTCAGGTGTATGCAGGTGGTTGTAGGGGGACATGAAGGAATTTCTTTGGTTATTCAAGCCTACACGTGGGAAAAATCAATGCCTCCTCAACTCGAATTGTTTCTCCTGACAGTCACATCGTTTTATGTATGAGATCTCAAGACTCTATGATGAGCAAATCATGATGGGTTTAATATATTTCTGCTAATAAACCCCCAAAATAATTTTGGATCTAAAAGGGATATGTAAATATATGTCGGTTTTCTTCATTTTTTTTCTATGTCAAGGGAAAAATTTTCTTTTACTAGGAACATTTTGAGAGACTCTATATATCTAGCTTCAAGTAATTAAAATTGCTTTTAATTGTGGAACACCAATGCACAGTGAAAAAGGTTATGTGTGAGTTTGCTAGAAATCATAGCTTTGATAGAAACAATTTTTCTCTGTATAAAGGGAGAGTTATGTTTCATGAGACTCTCCAAAAATCATTCTTCCATCTGATCTTTTGTGACTTTATGGGCTCTAACCCATGGTCTTGCATAGATAGAGCTCAGTATGTTACTTAGTGTCCCAATGGCCTTTAATGTTGTATTTTATTTTTAAAAAAATTATTAATGACATTTTCTGTTTTCTTCTATGTCCTGGGTCTTTTGCATAAGAAAAGCTTTAATACAAAGTAGGAGAAGGAGATGGGAGGCAGAGGAGGAAATAGAGAATGCATTTGTGAGCTACAGCAGTCTTCCTGTATTCATCTCTTGGCTATAAATTCAGATAAAACGTGTCAGTGATATTTTGGGGAATACTTCTCATCAGGCATATATGGTGCTGCTTATTTTATTTTATTTAAAATATTTATTTTATTTTTAACTGACTATGGTATCTGCATAAATTTGGTCACCATTTTCATTTCTTTTTCCAGCATTGGTTTTAACTCTCAATCATGCACTAAAGAAAAGCATTTCTATCTTTTAAATTGGAACTGATAAGCTTACTTTCTCATAGGACAGCTATTTCTGGGTTCTAGCTTTGGTTCACTTTACCTTGTCCAAAAATATCTTCTAAACTCAAGAGTTCCTAAGAGGGCTTTGGAGTGAGAGGTATCCACAAAATTCTTAGATTACACCCTGAGAAACACTGATTTAGACACTGTTTTGCTGATTTGAAATTAAAAACCTCAAGTGGACTTGGGGGAACAGAGGCTTAATGTGGCTCTGAGTCTGCTCAGTTTTGAGCTGGTCTCAGTAACCAAGTGTGGCTGGAGACACGAGGGCTGTGTATGTACATAGACAACAGGCAATTGAGCTTTTTATTCTGCTTCCATTTGTTTTTGGCAGGAGTGGAGTTGCTAAATCAAGGATATCAGTTAAACATAATGCTCAAAATGGCAGTGAGGAGCAACCAGTGAGAGAAGCAGTGAGACTGAGGGGACAGGGTGAAGGCTCCTGAGTTCCACTGGCTCTGTCATTCATGGGTGATGTGTTCTAGAGTGAGCCATGTATGTGCTCTGGCCTCAGTTTCCCTATTGCTAAAGTGATCAATAGTGTGCTCCTCAGAGGTGCCTCAGGGAGAATGAGCACTGAGGGGGCAAGGGATCCCCACCTGTGTTTCAACTTACCCGCTTGGTTTTTAATTCTATTTCATGTATTTGACTTCATCATAAGCTCTTGTCTGAAGAAGGGATTACCCAGAAAACCAAACACAACATAAAAAACTTGAAAATTATTAGACTCGGTGATTTCTAAACTTCCTGCTAGCTATAGAACTATGTGGGAGACAGAATAGTGGTATTTGTTGTTTTCCTGCCTAGTGTCTGTAATGACTTCCTTCTGAGTCTCCTGCAGCCGTTTTTGTGACACAACTTGGCATTGCCAGAGGCCACCACAGAGAGCTTAGGCATCGAGCTAGAGGTGGGCCCTGGTGATGGCAGCCTTTAATTTCAGAATGAAACCTTACCTGTGGCTACCCTGTCTCACAGGGTTTTCAGTTACATAAATCAATATGAATCAATTAATTCCTTTTTTTTTTCCTTAAGACATTTAGGGTTGGGTTTTCTGTTGCATACAACAAAAAGATTTCTAATTGAATTAGTTGCTGTTTAAAAGATAATCAGCAAGTGTTTACTGAGAAGTCATGGAGTACAAAATAGAGTATTAAATGCTCGATATAAAGATCAAGGCACTGGCCGGGCGCGGTGGCTCAAGCCTGTAATCCCAGCACTTTGGGAGGCCGAGGCGGGTGGATCACGAGGTCAAGAGATCGAGACCATCCTGGTCAACATGGTGAAACCCCGTCTCTACTAATACAAAAAATTAGCTGGGCACGGTGGCGCGTGTCTGTAATCCCAGCTACTCAGGAGGCTGAGGCAGGAGAATTGCCTGAACCCAGGAGGCGGAGGTTGCGGTGAGCCGAGATCGCGCCATTGCACTCCAGCCTGGGTATCAAGAGCGAAACTCCGTCTCAAAAAAAAAAAAAAAAAAAAAAAAAAAAAAAAAAAAAATCAAGGCACTATATCAGTAAAAAATGTAACTTTGTGCTGTCCTTTGTGTATAGAAATGACAGTCCTGATTTATAGGATATTCTCTTTGTTTACATAACTACTGATGAAAACGCTCTCCTCCTGAAGCTATTAAACTTATCATCTTGGTCTCGCGAACATGTTGGGCCATCTGAACTCACGTGGAGATCGATAAATCTCCCAGATAAGAAACCAATAAAAAGAGATCACAAAATTACAAAGCACAATGAAGGACACAGGGCTGAAGTTACTTTCCTGTACTGCTTGGTGAGAGTGTACGTTGGGACAACTTTGTAAGGGCGATTTGATGTTATTATCAAAAGCCTTCAAACTGCGATCTCACTTTGACCTAGCAATCTCACCTCTATAAATTTACCCTAAGGAAATAAATATGGATATACACAAAATCATAGATACAGAGATGTTCACATTGTTATGGGCTGAACTGGGTCACCCCAAATTCATATATTGCAGTCTTGACTCCAAGTACTGCAGAATGTGACTGTATTTGGAGATAGGACTTTTAAAGAGGAAATGAAGGTAAAATGAAGTCTTACGGGTGGGACCTAAGTCAGTATGACAGGTAACCTTATAAGAAGAGGCAATTAGGACATGCACATACACGGAAGAAAGACCATGTGAAGGCATTCTAGGAAGAAAGCCATCTGCAAGTCAAGGAGAGAGGCCTCAGAATGAGATCAATCCTGCTAACATCTTGATTTGGGACTTCTGGACTCTAGAATTGTGAGAAAAGAAATTTCTCTTATTTAAGCCGTGCAGTCTATGGTATTTTGTTACAGCAGCCTTGGGAAACTAAGGAAAACATGCTAAATGTTGAGCAACAGGGGATCAATGAAACACGTTTTGGCTCATCTGCATGATGGAGCTCCATTCCTACATTTAAAGTGATCTTGATGAACATTGTCAGTGGAAAGCTACTGATGATGTATCATTATGTAAAGCATATTGCCAGATAGTATGCATAGCATGATATGTTATTTGTAAAAAAATGTATATATTTGTATATATGTAATAAAGATTAGTTTGATCTGAGAGATGATATGTTCCTTTATTTGTTTAGGAAAGTAAAAATTTGTGCTGCTGACTGCTGGATCATGACGTTCCCAAGTGAACATTAACAACACTTACAGAATATAAACAATGCTTAGACGAGGCCACTCTGTGACTATGTTTGGAACAAGATAAAGATGAGCCCACTCTATAACCATAAAAATGACTAAATATCTTCTTCTTTTAACAGAAGTGACTGCTATTTTATTTCTTTTTAAATGAATGGCAACTCTTACCCACTTCAGATTTGTCCTTGCTAAGATAAACATTTAGTAATTTATCACGAAATCATCACTTCATTTTGACAGACTCTAATCCAGACTTGATCCCTACTTTCCTAATTTCTCCTTAAATTTATCCATTAAATTCCCAGATCCTATAAGAAACCCTCTCAACTCCCTCTTGCCAGGAGGCTCCAGAGGTCTGGTGGTTTAGGTCAATAGGCCTTAACAATTCCAAATTAGATCAGTTTGTCCCCTCTCACCCACAACTGGCAGGAAATTCCATCTCAGTTGAGTTTTAGGAGGCTCTTCTTGATTTATAAAGCTGTTGAGGATTTTAGGATGCTCACTGCCCTTTTTGGGAGGGCAGCTTCTTTTCCTCTACCAAGCTGGGCACAGGAATCTTTTGTCGTGGGCCAAGGCCGAAAATCTGGGGTTCAGTCCCCCTTCCCTGGAAGTCAGGTCACTACTTGAGGGCTGTCTGGGAGTGAGGCATAGATCGTCACCATTTCTCGAACCCAATGCCACTGGTCTCCTCTTTAGCAAAACTCCTGTTCTCCTGGCTCAGGCCTCCACTCTCAGGACCAGTCTCTCTCTGGGTGCATAGTGTGTTAGCTTTCTAGCACCTCCTGGCTTCTGGTTTGTAGCTCTGCAACTACACTGTATTAAGCTACTGAGCTAGGAAGCTCAGACTTGAATACAAAGTTTGCTTGGGAATGAGGGAGGAAAAAGCATCTCTCCTTCTTTTACAGCAGTGCGTTCAGCACACATCATTCTCTAAAAACACTCTGACTCATATTCTAGAAAGGGTTTTGATATACATCCTGCAGTGTTAAAAGTGGTTACCTCTCTGTGGTGGTATTACGGACCTTTAAAATGTTTACTTTTATTACTTGCTTTTACCTTCTAAATTTTCTTTCATTGAACATTTGCATTCCAAATAAGAAAAAAATGTCATTTATCTTAACTGATAAAATAACAAAACAGAATAAGAAGAAAGGAAGAATGAAATGAGTAAAACAAGCCCTTCAGTTGTGGATGTATAGACATACTGACATAGTGTGAGTTTAGGACAGCCTGAAAATTGGCTTTCTCTGGAATTCCAGAGTCAGGGTTTTTTTTGTTTTGTTTTTTGTTTTTGCCTCTGATCTGCAGCTGGGTGAACGTTTTAACATGCTGGAGGCCTTTTCATCCTGTGTCTGTCACTGCATAAAGACTGGTCCTATGGGCATGGTAGGAGGAATGGAGATTCCTTGTTGAGGAGAAATGTCTTCTGAAAGGGAAATGACATAATGGTTTTTAGTCCTGGCTCATATTAGAATTACTGGATAGGCAGGTCCCACCTCCAGTGATTTATGTGATTACTGTTTAAAGGAAGGAGGACATGGATGAAGAACGAGGCCCTCAATACAAAATTTCCCTATTTACATTTTGCCTTAGAGCCATCTTTGGAGGAAAGGTGGGATCAGATTATTTCCTTGTATTAGTGTTTTCTCAGATATTGTAGAGGTACCCTGTTGGTGAAAAATCTATGTTTACTGTTACAGGGAAGAACATTTGAAAGCAATTTTTAGCCGTGCATTTTATTTATTGTATTGCATATTAGAAAAAAATACATCAAAGTCATGATTTCATGGCAATGATATAGTTTTTAAACAACTAAGTTCATTTATGAAAAAGTATAAGCCAATTGGTATACACATATTAGGTAAATTACAGTAGGGGTGGTACATAGATACACAAAAATCAAGATGGTATGTGTGACTTTAGGCTGGCTAGCACTGGCAGAAGTTGCTTTATCAGATCTTTCTGAAAGAGGTGAGTTTTGAACTGCAATTTAGAGCAGTGCTTTCAAACACTGGACTGAAAAATATGTGGGACTGGCTGAGAGCTTACGGAGAATAGAGATTCTAGGTCCCTGCCTAGAGACTTTAGCTCAGGAGATCTATGAGAGGTACCTGGTCATTCTGTTGCAGCCAGGTGTGGGAAACTTGCAGATAGGAGTCACACTTCCTTGGCCTCGAAGACCAGTTTCTTAGTAATTAAACTTGTTTTAAATATTTGCTGCCTGTGAAGTCTTTTAACTGTTGTTGATTGTCGCGGCATGGCTTCGAAAACTTCTAATTTTTAAACTGGGCCTCTGGGTCTCAACACTGGGTTCATGTGTGTAAATTAAAATACATGCGAGCACACTATATCCCGGCCAAATACACATTTTAATTTGATTTAACCAATAAAACAAACGGGAATGAATTATACCGTGAGGCTCAACAGGGCTGCCGGAGCAAACCAACAGCGTGGTGCGACCAGGCATGGGAGTCATAAAGTGCACGTTTCTAGTGGAACGGAGACGCTCAAGTGGGAGCTGTTTCATGGCAAATTGATGTTTACTCAGTGAGTTTCAGAGAAATCATTGTGAGGCAGCTGGAAGGAAGGCCTTGGGTGGGAGGACTCTGGGATGGAAACCCTGGGTTGGGGCCTCCAGAGTCCTGTGAGAAGGTGACTTAGAGACTTAGAGGGGAGTGGGTGAGAAGGAGGTGAGCTACCACAAAGTTGCAATCATGGATAAAAGAGAAATAGGAGACTGCTAGCATCTGGTAAAATCGTTTTCCTTAATGACAGCAAATGTTATTCCTGGGGGGAAAAAAAGCAAAATATTATTCCAGAGGTAATTTAGAAAGCAGAATAAGTTATTTATGAAAATCAAAAAGGTCAAATATAGGCTGGGCACCCCGGTGACTCATGCCTGTAATCCCAGCACTTCGGGAGGCCAAGGCAGGCAGATCACCAGAGGTCAGGAGTTCCAGATGAGCCTGACCAACATGGTGAAACCCCATCCTTACTAAAAATACAAAAATTAGCTAGGCGTGCTGGTATGTGCCTGTAGTCCCAGCTACTGGGGAGGCTAAGACAGGAGAATTGTTTGAACTTGTGAGACAGAGGTTGCAGTGAACTGATATCATGCTGATGCACTCCAACCTGGGTGACAGAGCAAAACTCTGCCTCAAAAAAAAAAAAAAAAAAAAAAAAATCAAATACAGATCTATGTAGTTACAGCAGGTTAATATCTTAAATTTCTGGAGGCAGGCCTTACTTAGTTGGATGACTGCTTTATAGTCTGACTAGGTAGGTGTTAGGTTATATGCCTTGATTTGAGGGTCAGAAAAAATGGCGATAGCCTCTGGGGTGAGAATCCCAGGGTGGCCTCCACACGGTCCTGGTTGGTGTAACATGGCATGTGAATTGCAGAACTTCAGAAATGTGGGGCAAGAGTTGATTCCTGGACCCCGAAACGCAAAGGGGCCAACTGCTCCAGGCCAGGCTGCTCAGCAGGGCTTCTGGTAGCACTCGCCACTGCTTTTCACCTGCTTTCAATTAGCAAGTCCTTGCCACAGTTTCCTAGTCAAATCCCAATTGTCCTTTCTTCCTGATGGAAAATTTTCACCATGTTAAAGAAGGTTGGGGCAAAGCTTAGTCTTCTTTCCTGTTTTTTTGTTTGTTTGTTTGTTTTTTGAGACAGAGTCTTGTTCTGTTGCCCAGGCTGGAGTGCAGTGGCTCAATCTTGGCTCACTGCAACCTCTGCCTCCCAGGTTCAAGCAATTCTCCTGCCTCAGCCTCCTGAGTAGCTGGGATTACAGTCGCGTGCCACCACACCCGGCTAATTTTTGTATTTTTAGTAGAGATGGGGTTTCACTTTAACTCTGTTGCCTTTCCTTATGAGTTTCTTCATAGGCATATATATTTTCTGGCTTGTTTAAATCTAGTTTCAGTGTTCCAGTACCCTTTTTCTGTTGTTCCTGTGGAGATTAAAGTCATAGGATTTTGGGTGCGATTTTCGAAGACATTGGTTTTATGATACCTTGGTTGTATGTGGGATAATTTTACAAATTAATTTGAATTTTTTGACCGAAAATAAGAGTTTAGCACAGTCTCCCCACTAGGTGTCACCCTTGATCCAATGAAACCTGGCTAGTGCACTGCATAAGAGGCACATATATAAAATATACCTTTATTACCTTGGTTATAAAAACATGAATAACAAAATATTCCCACTTGTGTGTTCTTAAGTCCTTTCCTGGTGATATCTGTCATAAAAGGCGACCATAGATCAGTTCTCTGGAGGACTAATTCCTATCAGAGAAGATGATATGCCTCCCCTTTAACGGCCCAAGGAGAAGCCTCCTCAATTCACCCATTGCTTTTTATGACACAAGACCCCGCCCCTTCGGTGATCACATTGAACTCTCCTGTCATTAGAGCCACTGTTTCCAAAACGCCCCATTTCTGCTGGCTGCTTCCTGAAATGCTGTGTTCTGGTCTTTCCAGGCAGCGCGTTTCCCGCCTCCACCTGTCCGCGTTCCTGGGCGTGTGCCGCGGGCGGGGCAGCCACTTCCACCTTATGGAGCAGCCAGTCCAGGGGTGACTGACGTTCAGGCAACTCGCAGTCCTGAGGCTGCCCCTCTCGCCCGTACAGCAGCGCTGGGGTGATGCAGGCCAAATCGCAGGCTGGCTATTAGTATTACGAATTTCAGAATTTGGAATTATTTAGATGGGCTGCAAGTATTGGCTGAATTCTATTTGTTTCCCTTTGCACTGCCTTTAGAGATAAAAATGGACATGCAATTTTGAGTTAACAAGAAAGCAACTGATCTGATCAATCTGATTCAGAAGTATTGTCAGGAGTTCTAAATAAAAATAGAATTTATTACTACTTTAAAATTTTTGTTTCTTCAGAATATAAGGAATTCACTTTCAGAAAAGAAATGGACACTAATACCGAGTGTTTATATAGTAGTTTCCAGTTCAGGAGGTTGCTCAAATCCATTATCTTCTGTTATTTTCAGCACAGCTTTGGGAGATGGGTATTAGGGCTACCATGCCACTGACTGGGCCTAGACCTGCACTGCCCCATGCCCATCCAGCTGGAATTTTAATCAAGATCTCATAACCCCATAAGCTGTAACAGCCATTAAACCAGTGGTCCTTAACCAGGGTGTGTGTCAGCATTTCCTGGTGACCTTTTCAACATATGTACAGCCACATCTACCCTGGACCTCCTTGGTCAGAATCTCCTGGGTGATATTGCGTTCCTTCAATAAAGAAACATACAGTCTAGCATCGAGAAAAGATAAATGCTTAAGGTGATGGATATCCCAATTCCCGACTTGATTATATGACTATCAAATTACCACATGTACCATGAACACGTACAGCTTTTATGTATCAATGCAAATTAAAAGATAGAGATGCCCAGTAGGTATATAATATCATGTCAGGTATTGGGACAAATCAATGTTTTGGGAAGAAACAAAGCAGAGTGAGGGGGGTAGAGAGTGACAGGTGGTGCTGTTTCAGAGAGGACCTGTTGAGGAAGGCTAACCTCTCTGCAGAAGGGACATTTGGACTCAGACCCTAGTGTAACATAACTGCAATGGCAGTAAATATTGTAGATGTGGGTGGGAAGGGGGTTCCAGCTGACGTAATAGCAGGTGCAAAGTCCCTGAGGCAGGAGTGTGCTTGGCGTGTGGAGGAACAGCGAGGAGACCAGTGTGGCTAGAGTGGGGCTGGTGAGGGAGAGTACTAGAGACAGGTCGGGAGGGCAGCCTGGAGCCAGATGTTAGGCCTTCACCTGGTGCCGCACAACCTTTAAAACAGGCGCAGGTACTCGTTCTCACTCCACAGTACTTTTCTTCCTCTCTACCTTGCTAAACAATGAGCAAAAAAAAAAAAAAAAAAAAAACATGGAAGATAACAGCACAGCTAAAATACAGCCTTGATGAGCTGCCACCATTGCAATCACCATGAAGCTGTAGTTCAGGGCTGTTAGGGAGGCTGAGAAGAGTGAAAATGGTTAGTGGTGAATGAGTAGCTGCTAATTTGATAATCACCGTGAATTCGAGTGAAACAGATTTGTTCGCCTCACTGTCTACAATTTACTTTTATTTGTGATTGAATTGTAATTTCCATTTAAAATCATTATAAGGAAACAATGCGTTCCTATCACGCTCACTTAAGTACCATCCTGGAGTTTTTAGTTTTGCTTTGACATTAAATCTGGTCATGCTGTCTTTCATTCCTACCATCAGGGCTTTCCCTGAAGTAGATGCTGTTCTTTTTCTTGTTGTGTGTATGACACGGAGAACAAACCACACACGCCTGGAGAAATGACGATCCTGTTTCATTCCTAAGATAACTGCAGAGTGGTTACTTTTGAAATTTTCTCTCTAGAGAGCTAAACGTCTTTCCTAATTTTTAGGAAAATTATCCCTTCCATATAGATATAATTTAAAACGTATTTATTAAGGCAGGAATAGAGTGCCATAGCCACAAAGTTTAAATCCAGTGCTGTAGTGGATCTTAAACAATTAACTTACCATGATGAGTATAGTTGCATTACATGGTGTAATTTATTTTCCAGATTGATTTAACTAAAATATTAACTTAACTAAATATTGATTTAAATAAAATATGCTATGATTGGTCACTTGTTTGTCAGCTGGAGTAGTTGGATGAAAGAGGGCCCCGAAGGAGAAATGCAGGTAACTTTGTCTGCCATAGCACATTCACAGAGCTCACACTCTGCGTGGCTGAAGCATAAAGGTAAGTACTGATTTCAGAAAACAGGTATCCTCTCAGGGCCTCAGTATACTGTTGTAAGACCCGAAGGGTGAAATAAGATGCAAAATGTGATATAGAAATATGCAAAATGTGATATAAAATATATATAAATGTAGACAGGGTCTCACTCTGTCACCCAGGCTGGAGTGCAGTGATGTGATCTTGGCTCACTGCAGCCTCCATCTCCCAGGCTCAAGTGATCCTCCCACCACAGCCTCCTGAGTAGCTGGAACTATGGGGATGCATAACCATGCCTGGCTAATTTTTGCATTTTTTTGTAGAGATGAGGTTTCACCATATTGCTCAGGCTGGTCCTGAACCCCTGGGGTCAAGCAATCCACTTGCCTTGGCCTCCCAAAATTCTGAGATCACAGGTGTGAGCCACTGTGCCCAGACAGACCCTATATTTGTTAAATCAAAATCATGTTTAACTATGCATTATATAATATCTAGGATGATATACTTGTAATATTGCCAGTTTCTTCAATAGAGGATGGTTGAATTTTTATTTGGTCACTTATCTATACTTTCTAAGATAAACACATACTTACATGGTTAAAAAATGTGTGCTATAGAGTTTATACTTTTATAATGAAAAAAAGCACCAATAAAAGGCATATATATATTTTTAAATGGCATGTTTGTTGCATTGTGTAAAGATCTCATTCTGGCTTCTTCCCAGCCTCGGTTTTTTTTTTTTTTCATATTCCAGTGACTCGATTCTTGCCTATTCTTTCTTTTTCTTTTCTTTTCTTTTTTTTTTTGAGACAGAGTCTCACTCTGTCGCCAGGCTGGAGTGCAGTGGCGCTATCTCGGCTTACTGCAACCGCCGCCTCCCGGTTTCAAGGGATTCTCCTGCTTTAGCCTACCGAGTAGCTGGGACTACAGGCGCATGCCACCATGCCCAGCTAATTTTTGTAATTTTAGTAGAGACGGGGTTTTCACCATGATGGCCAGGATGTTCTCGATCTCCTGACCTCGTGATCCACCCTCCTCGTCCTCCAAAAGTGCTGGGATTACAGGCCTGGCCAATTCCTGCCTATTTTACTTCAACACAAACTTTGCTTTTCATAATAAAAAATCTGTAGCTTGACTCTTCCGTAAGTCATGTTTTTTGTTATATCACTCCAACCGCAGGGGTAGGGATGACATTTGTTATATGACATGTTTTTGTTACGTGACATTTGTCATGTTTTTGTTATATTACTCTAACACTACAACCACGGAGGTAAGGACGTTTTTTCTGTGTGACAGTTCTCATTTTATGGAGGTTGGTCTGGATTCTGGATCACACTGTCGGCTATATGTATTCTCTTCCAGTAGAGGGCAGCAGATGACAGAATGATGAGTCAAGGTGAACTGTGTTGACAGCTTTCTAGGAGACAAGGGAGAAATGGCTGAGGCATAGAGTTGGCTGGGTGTCACAGTGACTCAGTCATTCAGAAAACCATATGGTTTATTTGTATTTGTGCAAATTAACAACAGAATGTTTCCCTTTCCTCCCAACTATGGGGATGTAGAAAATTAGCTTCTGCCCCATTGTTGAGGCGTTTCCAAAGATTCCAATAACACAAATGTAAACACTTAGGAATAGAACTTGCACCAAGTAAGAAGAGTTCTTTTATTAGACTTGGACACTATGCACTCTATTTCCTTAGATGTTCCGATTAACAAAATTTGAGGTAGGACCCCAAGTAAAGTTGACATACAAAACAGATAAACCACTCTTGCCCTTAAGGTACCTGTAATAAAAAAGCCAGATAAATGGGTTCAAATTGCATATACAATTAAAGGGATGTAAAGGAGTGGTGAATAGTAAAGAAAATACTTGGGAAACAAATTTGACTTTGAGAAAGGGTTTAAAGAAAGCAATGCCTACAGGTTAGATGAGGGCCCTGAGAAGACTGAAAACTGGTGCCCACTCAATCCAGGTGAATCCAGGTTAATCCAGGCTGCACAAGGATTCCTTTTTTTTGGAGACAGGCTTTCACTCTGTCACTCAGGCTGTAGTGCAGTGGCTCATTCATAGCTCACTGCAGCCTGGAACTCCTCGGCTCAAGTGGCCCTCCTGAGTAGCTACTCAAGGTTCAGACTACTGAGTAGCTAGGACTACAGTTGTATGCCACCATGCCCAGATAATTTTTTTTATTTTTTGTAGAGACTGGGTCTCATTATTTGGCTAGGCTGATCTCAAACTCCTGACCTCAAGCTAACTTGCTGCCCTGTCCTCTCAAAGTGCTAGGATTACAGATGTGAGCCACTGCACCCAGTTCTGTACAAGTATTCTATTTGGTCAGAAGAATGCTTATATTTTTTTAAAATTAGAATTTCTCTAGATGAGGCATGCACTTTCTAGTTTGCTATCCTCCTCACCTTTCCCTATCATCATACACCTGGCACTTTACACATTTATCTTTATCTTCCTAGCTCCTGAAAACATTTGCGATTGCAACTTCTGGCTTACAGGAACTAAGGAGGGGGTATCAGAGGGAGGAGGCAGTCACCCAGGAGCAGGTAAATCACCTGCAGAGAGTGTGTGGTGTGTGGGGTTTATATAGCCTGGATTACTAAAGCCATGTTGGAAAATAGGTACTAAGGAATTGAGGAAGTACAGCATGGTGGTGGTGTGAAGAGTAGTTTAAACCTGGTACTGCCACAACTCCAGGATGAGAGAACTAGACAGTCCTAGAAGAAAATGAAAGAACTGACTCAGAAAAAATGCTAGCAAATCTGTTTCTGTTTACTCTAATATCTGCTTTCTCTATGGGCTTTGATGACTAGAATTGGTCTGCTGAAAAGTAACAGTAAGTGACAGAGTCAAACATGATTGACATGTGTGAGTGCTGCCCCTCACTGTCACTCCAGAACTCCTCAGTTAACTGTGTGTCCCAGAAAAGTTGGGAGCTTGAGACAATCAGCTCCCCACTTCCATGACATGGGTCTTTCCTTGTACAATCTTTAAAAATATGTATTATGTATATATATGTTTTAGAAGTTTGATCTTGCTCTGTCACCCAGGCTGTAGTACAGTGAGTGGTCACAGCTCACTGTAGCTTTGAACTACTAGGCTCAAGGGATCTTTCTGCCTCCGTTTTCTGAGTTGCTAAGACTACAAGTGTGTACCACCATGACTGGATGATTTTCAAAACTTTTTAGGAAAAGGGGTTACCCAGGCTAGTCTCAAACTCCTGGCCTCAAGGGATCCTCCTGCCTCAGCCTCCCAAGTTGCTAGGATTATAGGCATAAGGCACATGCCTGGCCCTTGCTCAACTTTGTGAGCATCATGAAGTACCAGCATACTGCCCCAGAGTCAGTGGTGGTCCTGGTGTTGACATTGACTCAATGGCTCACTAGAGGCACAGCCACTTAATCTATTTCTCCTTAGTTTTCTCATCATAATTTGAAGGATTGCACAAAGTCGTGTGAGAAGACCCCTTTACCATTAGCTGCCTGTGATTCAAGCTCAGAAAAGAAAAGCCAAGGCCCAAGCTGCAAACCTAGCATGTGTGCTTGTGAGAAGAGTGTTAGGCACATGGCATATGGGAGGAAGCATAGAGGAGGGTGAACAGGGGCAAAGAGTGTGACGTCTGAGAAGATTAGACATAGGCTCCAATTCTAATTCCACTTTTTCTTAACTGAGTGACCATATAACTTCTCTGAGCCTCAATTTCACTTGCAAAATGGGGACATTGGTATGTGTCTGGCTGGACTCTTTGGAAAATTAAATGAGATAGTGTTTTTAAGTGACTGGCACATCTTCATTGCTGTTCTCGTCCTCAACCTCACCACATGTGCTAGTCACTCCTGTGAATATCCTAAAGTTCTGTCTGGAAGAGACAATCTAAGTGAGAAGTCTCAAGGACACAGTATCAAGATTTCATCTTGCTGGGCGTGGTGGCTCATGCCTGTCATCCCAGCACTTTGGGAGGCTGAGGCAGGCAGATGACGAGGTCAGGAGATTGAGACCATCCTGGCCAACATGGTGAAACCCCATCTCTACAAAAAAATAACCGGGTGTAGTGGCGGGTGCCTATAGTCCCAGCTACTTGGGAGGCCGAGGCAGGAGAATCGCTTGAACTTGGGAGGTAGAGGTTGCAGTGAGCCAAGATCGTGCACTGCTCTCCAGCCTGGGTGACAGAGCAAGACTCCATCTCAAAAAAAAAAAAAAAGATTTCATCTTTAGGAGAATCATGGACAGCATCTGTGCTGACAGTTCTTTGATTAATTCAATTAAAACTCAGAATGGGTAATCTGCTGTTTTCAGGCAGTTTTGATTGCCACAGCATTTTGCTGTTGCACTGTCATCAAAAGAATCAAAGGAAGAATTGTGTTTAGGATCCAGAGGCTGCTTCTGGAGGATGTGGGAAAAGTGCTGACAGCTCACTGTGGTGATTTGCTGGGCACCGAAGAAGAAAGACGTTCAGACCAAGAAACTGCTCTGTCTACTTGCTTCTGAGGCCTGCGGCTCTTCACTGGGAGCTTGTTGCTTTGACATGAGGCATCTCGTCCTCCCCAAAGTCCTTTTTCCATCTCCAGCAGAAGCCGTGTTTTTCAGCACACCTGCGGGCTATGACATGCCCCCTAAGTCAGGCCTGGTATAGAGCAGTTGTCTGTAGGGAAGGAGGAACGTTGAGTGTGAAAAAGGATGGCTCTGAGTGACTGAAGGAAACCCCAAGAGGTGTCCCTGTGACATTATCTTTTCCTATAGAAAACCACTTTCAGGATCTAACCTAATAAAAAGTAATCTAATCAATAACTAAGTAGAAAGGCACGTCATGCTAGGCTTTCTGTCATCACTAGATACGAATCTGGTTTGGATAGAACTTTGGATGATTTGGATGATTTATTTTTAGGGCATGATATCACTAAAGGTGGTTTCATAGTTTCACAGGATAACAAAACATTTCTTTGATGGATTGTGTTTTTTTGAGATGGAGTCTTGCTCTGTCATCCAGGCTGGCGTGCAGTGATTCATTCACAGTTCACTTAGCCTCAAGCACAGTTCACCTGGCTCAGGTGATCCTCCCTTTTCAACCTTTCAAGTAGTTGGAACCACAGGTATGCACCCCCATGTCTGAATAATTTTTTATGAAGATAGGGTTTCGCTATGTTGCCTAGGCTGGTCTTGAACTCAGGCTCAAGCGACCCACCTGCCTTGGCCTCCCAAAGTACTGGGACTACAGGTGTGAGCCACCGTGCCTGGCAACATTTTTTTTTTAATTGAAACAAGGCCCAGGAACTACTTGTTAACTTCTGAAATTCCTGGTGGCCTGTTTAAAACTCAGCCATAAATTCCTAAGGACAAAAGAGGCTTGGTTGTGGGAGATGAGAATAAGGCTTGGGATAAAGTGGGAAGGAGTTGAGGAGTTGGAGATTCTGAAGGGAGAGGAGCCACTGCACCTGGTTTTTAGCTGGAAGTGAGAGAAAGAGCACAGATTCCTGCAAGGGCAGAGAAGCACTTGTGGGACTGGGTGGCAGGCCCAGACTAGGGTGAGGCAAGTGAGACACCCAGGTGTTAAATTCAAGGAGACGCCCACCGTCGGGGCGCATGAGTGCAGCAGGGTGGGCGCCTGAGAGCGAGTGCCTCCTTCAGTTTTACATCACACATGCTCGGCTTGTTCATCCTAGTCCAGGCCCTGGGAGCAGAGTAAGGTGGAGCAACTTTCTGTTTTTCCAAGACTGTTTCAAACTTACCTCCTATTTTACCCAGGGGTTCTGATAAAAATCAAAATAGCACAACTGTGGGAAAGTAAGCCTCAGATGAGTATAGGGCTTATTCTATAGTATGGATCACAACTTACGAAGATGTACGGGTTTGTGGTTTAAGGTAAAAAGTGAAAAACAAATGATCTTCCAAATTAGGGTCTATTTATATCCAGGTTTATGGGTGGAGAACTAAGATTTTTTTCCTTTTTCTCTCTTTTCCTCTACCTTTCTTCTTTTCTCTTTCAACTCTTTCCTTCTATTCTGTCTCCCCTTCTCCTTCCTGCCCGCTTTGACACCACTGAAGTGACTGCCCTTCTCTTTTTCTTCCTCCTTCCTTTGCTTCCGTTGCTTGTAACAGATTTGGAGGGGGGAAAAAAAGAATCAAATATCTGTTTCACAGCCATTTCATAAACAATACTGGCTCTTTTCTTCTGGTACCACTAGGCAATGAAAAGCACTGTAGGAGGACATTTGTGACAGTATAGTGATGAATTCATGACGACTCGGCAGCGTTGACTTGAAACAGGTCCACTGTGTTTCTCTGCATTTAGCCAAGACCAAACCAGAATGAATGCCTATGGGTGCTCAGCTGGATGCATGAAACAAAGAGGTTTTCTATTTTGTGATGAAAGGAAAATAATTTGAGGGGGGAAAAAGACCCCTCTACTCACACCAGAAGTTTAGTTTGTCTTTGTTTCAGTCAAACTACTTCAAGCCCTGTCATATTTCCGCAGACCTCAATTGTTGCAGAAATGTTTTCAAAGCCTTTCTGGTTTTGTTAAACCTCTCCAGAAGTTAATTTCAAAACGGAGTTACTAACACAGCTTTTCCAACATTGGATCGTAGTCAACGTTTTTTACTTTTATTCAACAACTTGAATTTTTGAGCTAATTTCCTTTTTTTTTCAAAATTGTGTTTTGAAGTAGATACATCTCATGTGAAATACATTTGCAGAAATCTATTTGAAAAATTGATAAGCATTAAAAATGTTTAGCCTGCCACAATAGGAGGAAAAATGAACATGGCTTATGCAGTTCTCCTGTTTCTTGTTTAAACATTTCATGATAAAGAATATGTAGCATATTGCATAAAGATAGGGAAACAAACTTTCAGCCAGAACTGAAGGGCTGGCATGTGGTCGTATGGATGTACACTGTGCAACACTGGAAACTCTTCCACATTAGCATCAGCGTACGTTTGTATATTTATCACTATAATTTCTTGGTGAATGGTTTGGGAATGTCTTGGAGAAGGGGCTTTCCCACCCCACCCCACCCCACTCTCCTAATTTGCAAAAAGGCATCATTTGGGAAGGCAGTGGCTCTGAAGCTGAGTTAATACTGAAAGGTTTTATTTTTGCTCCTGTGCTCCTAGGTTTGGATTGGTTGTATCCTGTTGTGCTTAGGACCTTTCTCCCAATTTGCAGATCATTCAAACTAAACAACAAACAAATAAGCAAATCAAAAAAGAAAACATGGAAGGATTTTGCATTCTTCAGTTCCTCTGATTACCATTTTCTTTGTCCTGAGCCTAATGCTTCTTGCTGAGTTTCTTTTCCTAGTCCTTTCTTTATGCCAGATGCTGCTCTAAGTGTGTATGTGTGACAACTCATTACGTCCTATGCTCTTAGGCGTTTTTTCAAAATGAGGATACCAAGGTTCGGAGAGGGCTGCTTACATAGCTGATCAGTGATGGATTCAGGGTTCAAACCCAGGTAACACAGCACCGAAGTTCCTAATTTGGGTCAATTCCTCAAGCCCCAGTCCCCTCTGATCTCAACTTTCTCTCACTTTCTCCTGACCACAGCAGAGGTGTCGCATGCCTTCTGGTGGACCCTACTCACCTTGTGACAGATGAGGACAGGAGGGGGCAGTTGCCATTGGGGGTTGTGTGACTCCAGGGCCATGCCACGCTGCTGAAGCCAGGGGTTCTTTCTTTCCTTCCCCACGTACTTTCTCAAACCTTCAGACTCACTTTGGCAGGCTCCTCCCTTTCAAGAAACTTATCTTTAAATCTTCAGGACTTTAAATGCTAGCCCAATATTTGTGGCATATAGATGGAGTTTCTTTGTTTACTTATTCCCTGCCTTGTTCCAGAAAGAATGTAAAAGGGGGTCTCATGTATAAGTGAAATAAATTCAAAATAATGAGATAAACAAAATTAAAATAAGTGGATGAAGAGGGCAGGACAGAAGGAAAAGAATTTGAAAAGGTCAGACGAAATCAACAATAAGTTTGGTCTGCACTACATGTGCCCAGCACATTCGCCGGTGACAGGGAGGGATCAGGGTGGGTGGAGTGGGGTGGGACCATGTGGATGGAGAGAGTAGGCAAAAGAACGTAATGCAGGAGCACAACTCATGGCTGGATTGACTGGGGGATGGATTTTAGAATACTGAATGTGGTATTTTCCAAACCATGTTCTAAGTATTACTAGTTCAATGGAATTTATTAAAAATAAAAGAACAGTGGGGTAATGGTGGTGGTTTGTGGTCTGATGTTTCTTTACTGAAAGATTAAAAAAATACTCATGTGCATTGTAAGTCTCTAGGAAGGGGATGGGGTTACAATTATTTCTTTTTTTCTTTTTCTTTTTTTTTTACATCACATCATCATTTATTATGCGAATTTTTTACAATACAAACAAAAAATACAGAAATGCAATATATGAATACAGCTAAATGCAAAATGGTGACTTTTTTCTCTTCAAGAGGCCACGATTCCCATTTCTAGTAAAATAAAGATTGCATATAGGTAGAAACAGGTTGGTCATTAGCTTCACAATTTTGCCTAGAAATTATCTATAAATGCATTTTTCCCCCTGCTACTTACCAGAAAGTGTAAAAAGGGAGTTAAAGGAAAGTTTCCTTGTTGGTTCCTACCATATGAAAGATGCTATATTCTATTTTAGCAGGGCCAATATATGGAAAATATCTAAATTAAAATGTTTATTACAAAAATGAAGCAGTAATGAGATTCTGGCTAAAGAGGGTTACAATTATTTCTAGACATTTTGACCATGAGGATCTTATTTTTGGAGACTTAGAGGACTACTATACTCAGCAGAGACACTGGGGAAAGGAGTATTGGTGGATAAGAAATGCTTGTCTAAAGAAGTTATCCTAAAAAAGATCAGTCATTTTAAGTATATAGAGGGTAAAAACGTATACACAGAAAAAATATTATAGAAAAGTCAAGGAGAAATTACTGAGAAAGATGACAGATAAAAAGCTATTTTTTTAATATAGAAAATGTTCTTACAAATCAATTTTTTTTTTTTGAAACGAGTTTTGCTCTTGTTGCCCAGGCTGGAGTGCAATGGTGCAATCTTGGTTCGCTGCAACCTCTGCCTCCCGGGTTCAAGTGATTCTCCTGCCTCAGCCTCCAGAGTAACTGGGATTACAGGCATGTACCACCATGCCTGGCTAATTTTGTATTTTTTTTTTTTTAGTAGAGATGAGGTTTTACCATGTTGGTCTGGCTGGTCTTGAATTCCGACCTCAGGTGATCCGCCCACCTTTGCCTCCCAAAGTGCTAGGATTACAGGCATGAACCACTGTGCCTGGCCTTACAAATCAATTTTTAAGATCACCAACCCACCAGAAAAATGGACTAAGGACATGAACAGGTAAAAACAAATACAAATAGTTTATAAACATGTGGAAAATATTTATTCTCACTCACAAATGGAAAAATACAAATTAAGTTTAAAAATGAGGCACTGCTTTTTTATCCACCAGAATGGCAAAGCCTCAGAAGTTTTATAATGTGCTGCATCAGCCAGAGTGTGGGTAAGCAGGAGGCCCCCACTGCTGGTGGGAAGATAAATTGATGTAACTCCTTTGGGGGCACTTTGGCAACCTCTATCACATACGTTCAAAATATGGTATAGCTAGACTCTGGCCATATTTTGCATCTCTTCCACTGCCTTCCAGGTCTGAGTCACGACCTCTCTCACCTGGATTGCTACACTGTTCTCCTCTCCTATCTTCCCTCCTATCACCTCCCCACAGCTACTCTCAACACACAGTCAAAGAAGGTATGTTAAAACAAAAGCTAGATCATGTTTCATGTCTTGCTCAAATGTTTCATTGCATTCGCATCTCACTGAGAGCAAGAGCCAAAATTCCCACATTGGGCCTCAAGGCCCTACTTAACTTGGCCCCAGCATCAATTTGATCTTACCTCTTATTCTGTTCTGGTTCCCTCTGTTCCAGCCACACTGGGCCCCTTGCTTCTCTTTCAATTTGTCAGCGATCCTTCCATCTTAGAGCCTTTGGACTGGATGTTCCCTCTGCCTGGAACAGGCTTTCCTAGTCATCTGCAGGGCCACATCCCTCACCTCCTCCAGGTCTTCGCTGAAATGTTACCTTTTCAATGAGGCCTTTCCTGACCACTCAGCTTAAAATTACAACCTCCTGTTTCCTCTCCCTCTTACTCTTCTCATTCATTTCTGTAGCGATTATCATATTCTCACATACTATATGAGTGACTGAT
This sequence comes from Aotus nancymaae, assembly GCF_030222135.1. Classification (NCBI taxonomy): domain Eukaryota; kingdom Metazoa; phylum Chordata; class Mammalia; order Primates; family Aotidae; genus Aotus; species Aotus nancymaae. The sequence continues at coordinate 42,471,744 of NW_026988431.1, read as the reverse complement.
TGTGTTTCTATCTGTTTCTTGCCATGAGAATATAAGCTCCACAAGGGTGGATATTTACTGTCTTTGTTTTGTTCATTGATGCACCTCTGAACAGTGCCTGGCAAGCTGTCAAAGAAATATTTATTTATAAATATGTTTCTCGATATTTATTGAATTTATTGAATGGAACTGACCCAGAAATTCCACTTCTGGGAATTTACTTGATGATACATTTATACATGTGTACAAAGTGACATGAATCTTGTTTATTGTAGTGAAACACTGAGCATTTATCTCAAGAGATTGACCATTACCTGAGGGTACAACTTAAATGAAGGCACTGGATAGTTTCAAACCAGATAGGACTAAAAGTTGATTTGTGTCCCACTATTTGGAAGGTAGGGGCTGAAGTTGAAGACCAAATCAGTTATAGTCAAAACAAACTATATTTTCTTTTCACATCTGAGAAAAAAATTTAAATACATAGTTTTGTGTGAAGTTAGTTAGACTTTTCCTATTCCCCTCAAACTGATGACTAAGACTCGAGGTTGAGAACAAAGAGGTGTTCAGTCCCTGCATCCTAAAAGAGCCTTTTGATTGCCTTTCAAGTGTCTGAAAATTAAGGTCAGACACTTTTCTTTGGGCTTACCAAGAGCAACCGTCACCTCTGCCCCTGCTTACTTATATAAAAAGATTAGCGAATAGGTCCAGTGGTCAAGACCTATATTTCTGTCTTCCAAGAAATGTAGAAGGGGCTTCAGAAGGCTCACTTGTAGTAATGGGGCCTTCTGTAAGAACCTGGGTGAGTTTGGCATTTTCTCCCCTGGTGGATGGCATTTCTGTCTGGCGGCTTGCTATGGTATTGCCAAATTGGACTGGCGTTTACTTCTTGGGAGAGCTGAACAGGCATTCCAGGGATTGGAGGCAATCTGAACCCAGGGATTACTTCTTATGTAGAGATTCTTGCAGGCAGAAGGCCTGCAGGCGTCACTGATTGCAGAGAGGTAAGAAGTGATGGATAATTTGTATGGGAAAAGGAATAGAAAAGCCCCATATGAAGTTCCTCATGTCCTTTGTTCGGAGTACAGGGAATCAGATTATCCAGGCAGCCTCTGGTCCTAGTGGGTGTAAAGGGGCTAGGGAAGAAATTAGTTAGCTAGGGCTGCCATAACAAACTACCATGGACTGGGTAACTTAAATACAAGAAATTTATTTTCCCACAGCTATGGAGGCTACAAGTCAAAGGTCAAGGTGTCAGCAGGTTGATTTCTTCTGAGGCCTCTCTCCTTGTCTCGCTGATGGCTGCCTTCTTGCTGTATCCTCACGTGGTCTTTTCTCTGGGTTCCCACAGTCCTTATGTCTTTGTGTGCTCAAATTTTCTCTTTTAAAAGGATCAGTCAGGGCAGTCAGATTGGATTGAGGCCCACTCTAACTTACTGAATCACCTACATAAAAGTCCTATCTCCAAATGCAGTCACATTCTGAGATACTAGATTTCAGGGGTTTGACACAGGAATTTTGGGAAGATGCAATTCAGCCCATAATAGGCTTCTGGTTTTTTAGTGAGTCTGCTGCTTTCTGAGCTGCCTCTTAACAACAGAGGAAGACATGGTGGAGTTGAGGATCATTCCAAGGAAATCATCCCAAGTAGGGACCTCTCCATTAGCAGAGGCTACCAGTAGCAGGTGGAACGAGATTGAGCCAGAGCAATACTAGAGGAGCCTCCCAAGCACCCATTGGCTGCCAACGACACAAGAGCACCTCTGCTTCTCCTATTTCTTCTGCCCACCCCAGCTCTCAATCTGAAATGCCTGACCCAGAAAAAAACAAAACAAAACCCAGACTCTCTCCTTCCTCTACCCAATGAATGAGGTCAACCTCTTCCTAACTCCAAGTCCTGTGTGGCAATCCCAGGAGAGATCCACCGGGGAGAAGAGAGGAGATGAAATTTAAATTTGACATGAGGTGAGAGTTCTAAATCAAAATAAGGTGAATTTAACTGAAAGTGCCAAAGAAGTTATAGAAGCTGCCTAAGAAGATATTTTTTTCAGAGCTCAGATGAATGTAGGGGTTGAAAAAATGAAGCTATGTCAATTTAAACTCCACCAAATTGGTATTTCTCAATAAATTAGGTATCTGTTTCTCTCTATGATATGGAACCATATCTTGGAAAACACCACAAGCTGTTTTTAGGGAGTATCTCTAGGGAAGGGGACGTTACGGATGAGAATTGGTGTGAGAAGAAAATGTACTTTCACTTGAAACCCTTTGAACTTAAAAAATTACCATGTAGGTGTATTAACTTTAAAAATACTCATACAATTTAAAACTAAAGTAATTAAAACAGTATGATACTAATAGAGAATGCTGTTAAGAAGCAGCCCTGAAAAGGATGTCAGTTTCATCTATGTTAAAGGAATTTCTTACCAGTGGGAAAAATAATTGTTGTAGGGTGAACCAGGGAAACATGTAATAGGAAGAAACTGGAGTTTCCTGGGTTTGAGGTGGAAACCTGTTCTATAAACATGGAGGCAGACCTGTAGAAGGAGTGGGAGAGAATGGAGACTTGGAATGTAAGAAACCATTGTGAGCCACTGATTCTGTTGCTTGAAGGGAGATAAATGTGACAGATGTCTGCAAAGCTTTTGGCAAGGAATGGGGTTCCATTTGGTATGGTGCATTTCAAGGTTAAGCTCTTCTGTGTCATGTAGACGTGGCATGTTTTTGGCTCAGTGATGAACCATGGGGTTTGGGATTTATATAATTGTAGAAAGCATTAAGTCAAGAGGCAATGCACAATAGTTTGGCTAGTGACATTTGATGTAATTCCTCATGCATATGTTTAAGTAATAGAAATCACCCCTAAAATACCAGGAAAGGATTCAAGAAAAATAGGAAGAAAAGTAAGAGGTCATTAGAGTGTATGCATGTGTTCAGTTTATGTATGTGTTGTTCATTTCCCCATACATAATTAATTCTATCATTGAGTGTGTTGACTAAATTAAAATAATAAAATCATCACAAAGGGATTTTCTATGTGCAGACAGTGACCTGAGAGGGATTTATAACTCTCTAATCTTCCTGGAACTGAATTAGACTTGGAAGAAAGGAGTTCTGATGAAATGAAGTGCAAAACAGGACAGCAGCTTAGATGCAATGAAGCTGATCAATGCACACTAATGCCTGCCACAGTTGTTTTCTCTAATATTCAAAAATATGAAAGGGGAAAGTTATAAAATGCTAAGAAAAATAGTCAAAAATGCAGCCTTTGCCAATTTTAAAAGGAGTTTTTGCTGTTGAGGAGCACACTCCAAGAAATCTACCAGAGCTAAGAAGTGTTGCTGTTGGGTTTATCTTGATACTTTTCACTCATCTGAGCCTCTGGTTCTGAGGTCAGGCCAGTGGTGTTGCATAAAGGGCATCTCTCCAAGGAAGGACTCATATATCAACCCCTCTTGGCCCATACACACTCCATTTCCATTGGATTTTAAAATGGAAGCTTTTTTTGTTTATTTAGAGCCTGGGTGGTGTGACATGTCAAGAAGCTACTTAGTTATATTTAACAATGTTTCAGCTTTTTGGTAAGACCCTACAGTTCTGGGAAGTTTTCCTTTTTGGAGAGTCATCCCTGAAAATGCTGAAGCACCCTCTTTGGTGACCTGAAGAGGCTGCTGTAAAAGAGGAAAGAAACAAGGTCTCCAGCTTGCCCTCTCATGTTGTAGCCTTATTTGACCATTCTGAGGTCAAGAGTCCTGAGGAACATTTTAAAGACAACAGAAAAGGAGGTTAGATGTAGTAGATGTTGATTTTCTTTTACTTATTCACCATATTTTCTCTCATTTTGAGGAGCCTCCCTCCTCTACTATCAATCAAGTTGCTTTGGCTGAGGCTGCCTCACCCTCGGTTTTGGGAGAAGACACTTGACATAGGTGTAAACCAGTTAATAAACTCTGCCTGGTCACATTGCTTGCTTCTGGCTTCAAGTGATCCCTGTTTCTTGGGTAGGACTGACCAAGAAGGAGAAGTGCCTTTGTCTTTTGAGGAACTTGAATGAGAAAGGACTTAGTAGGTTGGAACTCCACCACCCTGAGGACATCGCTGGTGAGCCTCTCTAGAATGCGGCATTACAGAGGAAGCATGGAGAGAACCGGACCCTGATGGAAATATTCAAACTTTCAACTTAGCCATGTCTAAAACCAAGCCTACAAGTTGACAGTTTTAGTAATGTGAGTTAACATATTCCACCCTTCCAAACACTTTATTTTGCTCAACATTTTTGAGTGAGGGCTTCATTTATGGAAGTTTTCCTACTTGTTACTGTAAAGTATTACGAGATTACAACAAAAATTTGAGATGCAGGAAGATATTAAGAGGAAAAATATCTAAATATGATGATTAAATCTCAATAAAGACAAATGATAGGGTGCTAAAATTATAGATAAAATAAGTAATTTAAAATAAAGATATAAAGAATCATAAGTTAAAAATATAATAGTAAGAGAGATAGAAGATTAACATAAAAGACTAAAATCCATAATATAAAAGTTTGGAATACAAAAGTGGAGGAAATTAAGGATTAAGAAAAGGAATTGAAAACAATAAAGGTAAAACGATATTAAAAAGTTCAGAGAAAAAAATGGGTTTGGGGAAATACCTTAAAAGGAAAATAAAAACAAAATCTTAAAAATTAGAAAAAATGTGGGAAAAGAAAACCAGCACAAAGTGAGTCAGTGAGAATCCACACAAAAAGGTGATGGTTAAAAAATTCCATAAATTGCTTTGGGAAGCATGTCCATTTTCATGATATTGATTCTTCCTAACCATGAGCATGGGATGTTTTTCATCTGTTTGTGTCCTCTCTTATTTTCTTCAGCAGTGGTTTGTAATTCTCCTTGAAGAGGACCTTCCCATCCCTTGTTAGTTGTATTCCTAGGTATTTTATTCTCTTTGTAGCAATTGTGAATGGGAGTCGACTCATGATTTGGCTCTCTGTCTATTATTGGTGTATAGGAATGCTTGTGATTTTTGCACATTGATTTTGTATCCTGAGACTTTGCTGAAGTTGCTTATCAACTTAAGGAGATTTTGGGCTGAACCAATGGGGTTTTCTAAATATACAATCATGTCATCTGCAAACAGAGACAATTTGACATCCTCTCTTCCTATTTGAGTACACTTTATTTCTTTCTCTTGCCTGGTGGCCCTAGGCAGAACTTCCAATACTATGTTGAATAGGAGTTGTGAGAGAGGGCATCCTTGTCTTGTGCTAGTTTCAAAGGGAATGCTTCCAGTTTTTGCCCATTCAGTATGATATTGCTGTGGGTTTGTCATAAATAGCTCTTCTTATTTTGAGATATGATCCATAGTATCACATGACACTGGTTAGAATATTAAAAAAAAGAAAAAGAAAAAAAGAGATATGATCCATCGATGCCTAGTTTATTGAGAGTTTTTAGCATAAAGGGCTGTTGAATTTTGTCAAAGACCTTCTCTGCATCTATTGAGATAATCATGTGGTTTTTGTCTTTGGTTCGGTTTATGTGATTGATTACGTTTATAGATTTTTATTATTCATCCCAGGGAGGCAAGGCTGGTTCAACATCCCTTTACCATTTTGTACCATTGCCTCCCTGGGACGAAACCGATTTGATTGTGATGGATAAGCTTTTTAATGTGCTGTTGGATTCGGTTTGCCAGTAGTATATTGAAGATTTTTGTGTCAATATGCATCATGGATATTGGCCTGAAATTTTCTTTTTTAGTTGCATCTCTGCCAGGTTTTGGTATCAGGATGATGTTGGTCTCATAAAATGAGTTAGGGAGAATTCTCTATTTTTGTATTGATTGGAATCATTTCAGAAGGAATGGTATCAGCTCCTCTTTGTACCTCTGGTAGAATCTGGATGTGAACCCATCTGGTCCTGGACTGTTTTTGCTTGGTAGGCTATTAATTGCTGCCTCAACTTCAGACCTTGTTATTGGTCTATTCGGGAATTCAACTTCTTCCTGGTTTAGTCTTGGGAGGGTGTAAGTGTCCTGGAATTTATCAATTTCTTCTAGATTTACTGGTTTATCTGCATAGAGGTATTTGTGGTAATCTCTGATGGTAGTTTGTATTTCCATGGGATCAGTGGTGATACCCCTTTATTATTTTTATTGCATCTTTTTGAATCTTCTCTCTTTTCTTTTTTATTAGTCTGGCTAGCAGTCTATTTTGTTGATCTTTTCAAAAAAAACAAAACAGCTCCTGGCTTTATTGACTTTTTGAAGGTTTTTTTGTGTCTCTATCGCCTTCAGTTTTGCTCTGAGCTTAGTTATTTCTTTGTCTTCTGCTAGCTTTTGAATTTGTTTGATCTTGCTCCTCTAGTTCTATTAATTGTGATGTTAGGGTGTCAATTTTAGATGTTTCCTTGCTTCTCATATGGGCATTTAGTGCTATAAATTTCCCTCTACACACTGCTTTAAATGTGTTCTAGAGATTCTGGTACATTGTGTCTTTGTTCTCATTGGTTATGGAGAACATCTTTATTTCCGCCTTCATTTCATGATTTATCCAGTAGTCATTCAGGAGCAGGTTGTTTCATTCCCATGTAGTTGTGCAGTTTTGACTGAGTTTCTTAATCCTGAGTTCTAATATGATTGCACTGTGGTCTGAGAGACTGTTATAATTTCCATTCTTTTGCATTTGCTGAGGAGTGATTTACTTCCATTTATGTGGTCAGTTTTAGAATTAGTGTGATGTGGTGCTGAGAATAATGTATATTCTGTGGATTTGGGATGGAGATTTCTATAGATGTCTATTAGGTCTGCTTGGTCCAGATCTGAGTTCAAGTCCTGGATATCTTTGTTAATTTTCTGTCTCGTTGATCTGTCTAGTATGGACAGTGGTGTGTTAAAGTCTCCCACTATTATTGTGTGGGAGTCAAAGTCTCTTCGTAGGTCGTTAAGAACTTGGTTTACGTATCTGGGTGCTCCTGTATTGGGTGTGTATATATTTAGGATCATTAGCTCTTCTTGTTGCATTGATCCCTTTACCATTATGTAATGTCCTTCTTTGTCTCTTTAGATATTTGTTGGTTTAAAGTCTATTTTATCAGAGACTAGGATTGCAACCCCTGCTTTTTTTTTCTCTCTCTCCATTTGCTTGGCAAATCTTCTTCCATCCGTTTATTTTGAGCCTATGTGTGTCTTTGCACGTGAGATGGGTTTCCTAAATACAGCACACTGATGAGTCTTGACTTTTTATCCAATTTGCCAGTCTGTGTCTTTTGATTGAAGCATTTAGCCCATTTACATTTAAGGTTAATATTGTTTTGTGTGAATTTGATCCTGCCATTTTGATGCTAGCTGGTTGTTTTGCCTGTTAGTTGATGCAGTTTCTTCATAGTGTCAATGGTCTTTACAGTTTGGTACGTTTTTGGAGTGTCTGGTACTGGTTGTAGGCGCTCAGTTTTGTGCAGGAAACCCCAGGTGCTAGTGTTGTAAGTGCCAGAGGGGATCTCCTGGTCTGTGGGCTGTGTTGACCATGGGAAAAACGCAGTGTCTGAGCTGCAGGGCTGGAGTGTCGGGAAAAGTCCCTAATGGCTTCCCATGGCTGGGAGCAAGAGTCTCCAGCCCCTTGTGCCTCACCCTGCTTCGGGTTGCCCACCTTGGGCTGTTCCCACTGTCTAACCAGTCCCAATGAGATGAACCTGGTACTCAGTTGGAAATGTGGAGATCACTCACCTCCTGGCACGCTCTCACTGGGAACTGCAGACCAGAGCTGTTGCTATTCAGCCATTTTGGTGGAAGTCCCCTCAAATTATTTTATTTTAAAGAAGAAACGTGTGAAATATACCAGCAATAAAATAACCCAGCTATAATTGCCAAACATCAGTACAACTATTGAGGATTCCATTTGAGTTTTTGTGCTCATAGGATGGCAGGTTTTAGCTTGTGTTCAACATCCATTCAGTTCTTAAATACTAGAACAAGAAAATGACTCTATATTCAATAGAAATAAAATATAGTTATAGTATTTTTACATAGTCAATATTTTCCCCTTGAGATTTAGCTATAAAAAGAATGTAGTTCCAACTGAAAAACGTATATTAGGAAAAGTACTGGTATGAGTGACCTTTCTAACCTCCTAGCAAGTTAGAGATGGTGAAAGTCAATTATCATGTCACTGCAAACTCCATATTGGGTTGCCAGACAATGTGAGATGTAAAATTTTGTAATTTTCTTCCTTTGTATTTAATCTAGAAAGATCAGAAAACAGGTTCATTTGCAATAACTGTTTTTAACTTGAATATACTACAGAATTTATCCTGTTACATTTGGTGTTAGTTTTTTTTTCTTGCTGGAAGTGTTTTCTGAAATATTTAACTAGTTTCATATATTTTAAGAATTCCATTCAGCAATTTATCAGTATATCTGTGATAGTCAATTTTATGTGTCAATTTGGCTAGGCTGCTGTACTTAGATGTTTGGTCAAATGTATCTGGATGTTGCTGTGAAGGTATTTCTTAGTTGACGTTAAATTTTTTTTTTGCTTTTTTTTTTCCACTTTGAACATTAGCATTAAGCTGGTTACTGTACACATCCAAAGGCTCAGTATTTCAGAAAAGTAATTAAGCAGCACACCTTGTACCAGAGTCTCACAGATGAGGTTAATATTTAAATCAGTAGACTTTGAGTAAACAAATTACTCTCGATAATGTGGGTGGGCCTCATCCAATCAGTTGAAGGCCTTAAGAAAAAAGATTGAAGGGGGAATTTAACCCGTAGATTGGCTGTGGAGTTGTGTGGTAACATTAATTCTTTCCTGGGTGTGTGGACTGCTGGCCTACCATACAGGTCTGGACCAGTCAGTCTCCACAGCTGTGTGAGCCAATTCCTCAAATCTCTCTCTATAGACACATCTCCTATTGGCTCTGTTTCTCTGGACAACCTTGACAAATTCAATATTCAAGTCTTTTCAATGGTAGAGAATTGAAGGAAATTTATTTTATTTTATCTTGCACTTGGCTCAGATAAATAAAGATCAATTCTGATCAATAGTATAATATTAAAGTGCTATCTATAGCACCTCAGAGGAACATAATTACCTTATCTTTTTTTTTTTTTTCATTAAAGAAGCCTTTAATGAAAAACACTAGACTGACAATTTGAAAGATCATGCCTTCTTCATAGGTTGCTAATCTTTGGGATTCCAAAAATTAAAGTCACATCTACTATTCCCAACCCAGCAGCCTGTGTACCCTACCAAGAACTTCAAGTTGAAGGAATACCTAATGTTTTCCAGATAACTTAAGACATTTGTTTAATAACACAAACTATTATTTTCAGATTTTCTTGTAAAGCATTAATTTTTCAGCATTCTTTATATTGCTGATTTTAAAAAGATAATTGTATGGAAGAAAATTTTGTTTTTCCTGTAAATATTAGAAAATCTTTTGAAATGTATTTAAGATCCTCTGATCTAGTCCTTTGTGTAAAGGGAAATGGAGTTCAAATTAACACTTGTTGGATTAATTAAGGACCAAATGATCTTTGTTCTTCATTGTCTGAGTAAATATGAGACTGTGTCTAATCTTAGTTTTCTTAATCCTTGATATTTACCAAGAGCAAATTTGGTCACTTAGTGATAGTTAATTTCAGAAATAAACCCATGATTTTTGACATTCTTATCACTATTGAGCCATCAGAAGATAGAATCACACAAACGGCATGCTGTAAAACTCATACATGTATTTAATTTTAGAAATTGGAGGTCTTAGGATGAAGTATAAACCAAATATCTAGATACAATTGTTAAAAACATTATTAGTGTGTTGTAGATGTTAAAATTCTGTATATTCAGGACTCTTTTTCATTTTTGGTTTGTGTAACTGCCATGGAGAATGCAATGCTAATGAAGGCCACTATTAGTACAAATATTGATGCCCCTTCTCATGACTGAATATTTGCAAAACAGCACTTTGATATATAGGCATTAAGATAATAATATCATTCCCTTTTGGTAATTAATTTTTCCTTATTATCAATTTTTCTTAGTGTTTGCATTATTTTTGTGAAAAATGTTGAACATACTAAAAAACAAACAGAAGAGGGACAATTATAATCATCTGTTATTTGATCATATCTCTTATGCCAATTCCATCTTTTAGATGATTTTCTTTTGTAATTTTATTCATGAATTTTGCTGCAATAAACAGGAGTGTGTCCAGTAGAGGGGGATGAGGCCGTGTATTCACAGCCTTCAGAAAAATTGGCTAGAGCAACTGCAGTTACTTATGCTCAAAAATGAAAAAAATATCCACGCCAAAATATTTGAAGTTTTTATTTGGAACTTATTATCTCTAGCTCTAGAGAACAGGACTAAACAATTTGTTATATAGTGTCAAAATTTAGTTTATTTATAAGAAAGGAGATTAATAATTGAATCTCCTCAAGAGTGAAAAGTGCTATATTTTTTAAAAAAATATTTATTATACTTTAAGTTCTGGGGTACTGTCTTTAAAAAGAGAAAGATCAGATAATTTCTATTATACATAGAAATTATATTATATAATAATTTCTAGTATTCTACTATCAGATTATTTCTATATTAAACTTCTTCCACAGAACAGGAAAAGAGGAAGAGCTATCAAAACTTATTATTAGGCTATTATATATACCTTTGATACAAAACTAGTCCAAAATCAATGTGAGAGAAGTCTGCTTAAGGGCACCAAGAGCAGAAGACAGATTTCATTGGAGGGCTATCTTTAAAGACTAGCTACCATAATATCGTTCAACACAGGAAAAATGAATGCCTAGGGACAAACTAAAAAATGCAAGACTTTTTAAAGAAGAAAATTTAAAAAACACAATGAAAGGTTAAAAGAAAATACCTAAATCAGTGATGAGACAAATAATAATTTGCAGATAGGAAGACAAATTTATGAAATACACATTCTGTATTAGGGTTCTCCAGAGAAACAGAACCAATAGAACTTAGATAGTTGGATGGATGGATAGATAGACAGACAGACAGATAGAGAGAGATATATATAGATATACAAGAGGAGAACTATTATGGAAACTGGTTCATGTGATTATGGAGGCTGAGAAGTCCTATGATGTGCTGCCTGCAAGCTGGAGAACCAGAACAGCCATTGCTGTAATTCAGTGTGAGTCTGAAGACCTGAGAATCGAGGGACCGTTGGTGTAAGACATGATCTGAGTTCAACAGACTGAGAGAACCAGGAGCTCCGATGTCTGAGGGCTGGAGAACATGGATATCTCAACTCAAGCAGAGAAAATAAATTCACCCCTCCTCTGCCTTCTTTTTAAATTCAGTTCCTCCATGGGTTGAACGATGCCCACCCACATTGAGGAGAGTCATCTGCTCTACTGAGTTCAGCAATTCAAATAGTGGCCTCTTCTGGAAATATCCTCACAGATTAATGCTTTTTCCAGTTAAGTGGATACATAAAATTAGCCACCATACAAGCCTATACTATGGATCCTTTTGCAACTTATTTTTTTCATTTGACACTATACTTTTTACATTTATTCACATTGATACTCATAATTCTTGGTCTTTATAATTGCATCAACCAACTGCTATCATAAATCTCCAGATCTGCCTGTCTTTCTACCTATGTCCTATTGGTTCTGTTTCTCTGGAGAGCCCTGACTAATATAGCTCATATTTAGGTAAATTTTTAAAATACACTCCACATTGTTACATATTACTTTAGGACAAATACATATGTAATAAAAGTATGAAAAAATGGGCACCATATTCAGAACAGGATAATAAGGACAGATGAAGGATTTGGGAAGGTTACAATGGGGGTTCCAAATATATCTATATCTATGTATTTTTTGAGACAGGATCTTACTCTGTCACCCAGGCTGGAGTGTAGTGGTGTGATCTTGGCTCACTTGAAACTCCCAGGCTCAAGCGATTCTCCCACATCAGCCTCCCAAGTTGCTGGGACTACAGGCATGTGCAACCATGCCTGGCTAATTTTTGTATTTTTTTTTTTTTTTTTTTTTTTTTTGTAGAGATGGGGTTTCACCATGCTGCCCAGGCTGGTCTCAAACTCCTGTGCCCAAGTGATCTGCCTGCCTCAGCCTTTCAAGTGTATTCTTTTTTTCAACTTGAAAAAATCTGGCGAGGATGGGATAGAGGTGGAGGAGGAGTGAACAGAACGGGTTAAAAGCAGCTTTGAAAGCAGCACTGTAGGCGTAGAGGAATGACTGCTCCATTTTTTGGTTGGCAGTGTTTTTACATTTCCAAGCCAGAGCAGACAGTAGGGAGGGGCAAAGCATCTTTCTACCTTCTTTTCAGCCATCAGGTTTACTGCAACCCAGTGCCAACACATTCATGGATCACCAATTATATTTCTCAATCTAATTCTAAGGACTTCGCAATGGTGGCTATTTCTCCCAGATTTGGGCAATCCATCAGCAGTTCTAGTCTTTACTATTTTGAGTTTCCATCACTTTGCCCAGGGGGGGATCTTTTTTGGGATCTATATTAGTCAGGGTAGGCTAGATTATCCTGTAATAATAAATAAAAACTCAAATCGCAATTTGAGTTTTTCAAATTGTGAAATTCAATGAAATTTCTTCTTGGCTCCTGCAGAATTCAACACAGATATTCCTGGTCAGAGGATTTCCTGCTTGGTTCTTCTCCAAACAGTAAATTCATTTATCTAGGCTTCCTATACTGTACAGCTCTACCACCATTTTAGCCATGGGAATGAAGGAGGAAGATGGTGGCAGATTATAAAGGATGTTGTATGGACAGTGCTGAAAGTCACGTACTCACTTTTGGCCAATACCATCAGCCAGAACTCAGTTACCAGTCCCACCTGGATGCATGGGGATACAGGAAATGTAGACTTTTCCTGTGCCTGAGACGAAAATAAAACGGTTTGCTGAATGCATACGAAGCATTGATTTTTTTCTTTTTTTTTGAGACAGAGTTGCGCTCTTGTTACCCAGGCTGGAGTGCAATGGCGCTATCTCGGCTCACCGCAACCTCCGCCTCCTGGGTTCAGGCAATTCTCCTGCCTCAGCCTCCTGAGTAGCTGGGATTACAGGCACGCGCCACCATGCCCAGGTAATTTTTTGTATTTTTAGTAGAGACGGGGTTTCACCATGTTGACCAGGATGGTCTCGATCTCTTGACCTCGTGATCCACCCTCCTCGGCCTCCCAAGGTGCTGGGATTACAGGCTTGAGCCACCGTGCCCGGCCCGTAGCATTATTTAACCACAACATTTTGTTTAGAATATAAGAAACAGACAAAATTTAAAACCGATGTCTTGATCTTTGTTTTGAATTTTTTACTTAGTTATTAATTATATAATAAACATCTGTAAACTTAGCACCCAAAATAAGAGGACAATATCCTATGTCTAACTACATGGTCTTCCCTTCCTTCATTCCCCTGACTTCCTCTACACAAGAGGACCATCTTCCTGAGACTGGCGTCGATCATTCCATTGCTTTCCTTTCTTACTTTCTTTTTTTTTTTTTAATTGAGCTTTTATTTTGAGTTAACTCTAGATTCACAAACAGTTGTAAGAAAACACAGAGAGAGCCCTACCCTTTACTCAGATTCTTCCAATGGCAACATCTTGAAAAGCTACAGTATCATATCACAACCAGGATATTAAAACTGATAGAGTTAAGATACGGAACATTTCCATCACCACAAAGATCAGTTATGTTGCCCTTTCATAGTCACACCAGCTTTATTCTGTCCTCTGCTGTAGCTCCTGATAACCACTAGATTATTCTCCATTTCTGTAATTTTGTCATTTCAAGAATGTTATATAAACGGAATCAAACAGTAAACAACCTTTTAGTATTTTTTTTCACTCAGCATAATCCTCTGACGACACATCCAGATTGTCATGTTTACTAATAGTCCAACCCTTTTTATTTGCTGAGTTTCCAAGGTATGTATCTGCTACAGTTTGTTAAGTATTTCCCCATCGAATGACATCTGGGTTGTTTTCAGTTTTGGGCTATAACAAATAAAGCATCTATAAATATTCATGTACACATTTTTTGTGAATATGTCCTCATTCTCTAGGATAAATGTCCAGAACTGCAACTGGTGAATCATATTATTTTTTTTTATTGTGGTAAGAACACTCAACATGACATCTATCCTCTTAACACATTTGAGTGTACAATACGGTATTGTTAATTACAGGCATAATGTTGTGCCTCAATCATCTTGCATAATGGAAACTTTATACTTGTTGATTAGCAACTCCCCATTTCCCCTTTTCCCTGACCCCTGGCAACCACCATTTCACTTTGCTTCTATGTGTTTGACTATTTTATATACCTCATATAAGTGTATCATGTAGTATTTGTCTTTCCATAACTGTCTTATTTCAGTTAGCATAATTTCCTCTTATATAGCAGGATTTCCTTATTTTGAAAGGCCGAGTAATATTCCATTGTATGTATTTATCACATTTTCTTTATTCATTCATGTATTGATGGACATTTAGATTGTTTCTACATTGTGCCTATTGTAAATAATGCTGCAATGAACATGGAAGTGCGATTATCTCTAGGAGATCCTGATTTCAATTATTTTGGATAAATACCCAGAAGTAGGATTGCTGAATCATATGGTATTTCTATTTTTAATTTTTTGAGGAACCCCTATACTATTTTCCACAGTGGCTGTACTATTTTATATTCCCACCAACAATGCACAAGAGTTTTAATTTCTCCACATTCTCTCCAATATGTACATTTTATGTTTTTGATAATAGCTATTCTAATAGGTGTGGGGCAATGTCTCATTGTGGTTTTGATTTGCATTTCTCTATAAAAATGAAAACAAACTATTTTTATTTGTATACTTACACAGAACACATCTGATACCAAATGTGTGGGGTGGTTTTCCCCCATAACAACCAATTCTCCAGTTCTCAGTGGATAATAATGGGGTGTCCTACAGTTGAATTCAATTCTGACATTATGTACCTGGAATTAGCATCGGATCTAAAAAGTTAAGGTTCAGTCCCACAAGACCCCAACTTCAGATGCCAGTCACAAGTCCACATTATTACTTGTTTTATAAATCAAATGTTCCCACAATCTTCTCCTCATGTTCAATAATTTGCTAAGACAGCTCACAGAGCTCAGGAAAACAGTTTCTTACTAGATTATTGTGAGGTAGGAGGTGGGACTTGACTTCAGATGCAGGACTCTGGCACCAAATTAAATTGAAGACTAGCTAAAACAGGAACAGGGCAGAAGCAGCTTTCCATAAGACATGCCCACCAGTGCACCGTGTTAGTTTACCATTGCCATAGCAACACAATGAAGTTATCGCTGCTTTCCATGACAACGACCTGATGATCTGGAAGTTACCACTTTCCTAGAAATTTCTACATAATACATTTCCCAATTTTCATATAATTAAAAGCAGGTGTAAATGTATCTGTGGAAGTGCCTCTGTGTTGCTACTCTGGGTACCTGCCCATGTAGTAGCCCTGCTCTGCAAGGAGCAGTGCCTCTACTGCTGCTGTACACTGCCACTCCAATCAGAGTTGCTGTCTAACACAGCTGGCTTACTCTTGAATTCTTTCCTGGTTGAAGCCAAAAACCCTCCTGGACTTTCCCTAATTTTGGGGATCACCTGCCCTGCATAAGTATATAATAAATAGTTATTATATTTTATAAGATATAAGTATAATAAATACTTATGTTTTATAATGTATTTATTATATACTCTAAGTATATAAGTATTTACTTATATATATAAAGTATATATATTTATATAAACTATATACATATACTTATTAAAGTATATAATAAATATATTATAAAATGTATTTATAATCCTATTATAGGATAAATGTATCCTATTATAAAAGGATACAATTCAGGAACAGCCAGATGAAAGAGATGCACAGGGCAAGGTATGGGGGAGAGGCACAGAGCTTCCATGCCCTCTCTGTCCATGCCATTTCCAGTATCTCCATGTAGTCACCAGGCCAGAATCTCTCTGAACTCCATTCTTTCGTTTTTTTTCTATGGAAGCTTCATTGTGTAGCCATGATTGATTAAATCATTGGCCACTGGTGGTTAGGTCAATCTCCAGGCTCTCTCCCCTCCCCAGACGTTGGGGAAGTGGGACTGAAAGTTCCAACTTTCTAATCATATGGTTGGTTTCCCTGGCAATCAGTCCCCATTCTTAGGGGCTTTCCAAAAGTCATCTCATTAATGTAAACTCAGATGTGGTTGAAAAGGGCTTGTTATGAACAACAAAAGATGCTCCTTCACTTTTACCACTCTGGAGCTAGTCTAAAAACTGTGGACAAAAACCAAATTTATGACCAAATATACTACTTTTGTTCTTGTCATTTAGGAAATTACAAGGGTTTTAGAAGTTCTGGTCAGGAGACAGGAATCAAGAAAAAATCCATTTTTTATTATATCATAGTATTACACCTGATGATTGGTGATGTTAAACATCTATTCTTATTATACATATTGGCCATTTTGATGTCTTTGGAGAAATGTCTATGCAAGTCCTTTGCCCATTTTTAAATTGGATTTTTTTTTTTTTTTTTTTTTTTTTTGCTGTTGTGTTTGAGAAGTTCCTTATGTATGTTGGATATTAACCCTTTATCAGATATATGGTTTGGAAATATTTTCTCCCACTCTGTAGGTTGCCTTTAACTCTGTTAATTGTTTTTTTGTTTTACAGTTTTTTTAGTTTGATATAATCCCACTTAATTATTTTTGCTTTTGTTGACTGTGCTTTTGGTGTCATATCCAAGAAATCACTGTTAAGATTAATGTTATGAAGTTTTCCTTCTAGATATATTCCTAAAAGTGTTAGTGTTGTAGCTTCAGGTTTTATGTTTGAGTCTTTAATCAATTTTGAGTTGATTTTTGTGTATGGTATAAAGACCCAATTCCATTTTTTTTTTTACATGTCACTATCCTGTTTTTCCAACACCATTTGTTGAAGAGACTATTCTTTCTTCGTTGTTTATTCTTGGCATCCATTTTTAAGATCAGTTGTTTACATATGTGTGGATTGATTTCTGGGCTCTTTATTCTGTTCCTTGGTTTATATGTCACAGTAACACACTCTTTTAATTACTTTAGTTCTGTAATATAGTTTGAAATCGGGAAATGTTATGCTTCCAGCTGTGTTCTTCTTTCTCAAGATTGTTTTGGCTATTTGGGGTCTTTTGTGGTTCCATATGAATTTTAGTATTTTTTTTCTATTTTTATAAAAAATGTCATTGAAATTTTGATACAGATTGTGTTGAATCTGTAAATATCTTAGGATAGCATAGACATTTTAACATTATCAAGTCTTCCTATCCATAAACATGAATATCTATCCATCTGTTTGTGTCTTTTAAATTTTCTTTCATGAATGTTTTATAGATTTCAACGAACAAGTAATTCACCTTATTAGTTAGGTCCATTCCCAAATATTTTATTCTTGTTTGGTGCTATTGTAAATAAGATTGCTTTACTAATAACATCTTTAGATAGTTTGTTGTTAGTGTATAGAGACACAACTAATTTTTATATGTTAATTTTGTATTCTGCAATTTTACCAAATTTATTTGTAAGTTCTAAGGTTTTTTTTTGGTGTAAAATCTTTAAGGTTTTTTTTATATATAAGATCCTGCAAACAGGCAAGGAGCAGTGACTCACGCCTGTAATCCCAGCACTCAGGGAGGCTGAGGCAGTTGGATCACCTGAGGTCGGGAGTTTGAGGCCAGTCTGGCCAACATGGCAAAACCCTGTCTCTACTAAAAATACAAAAGTTAGCCAGGTGTGGAGGTGGGTGCCTGTAATCCCAGCTACTCAAGAGGCTGAAGCAGGAGAATCACTTGAACTGGGGAGGCTGATGTTTCAGTGAGTGGAGATTGTGCCACTGCACTCCAGCCTGGGTGACAGAGCAGGACTCTCTCACAAAAAAAAAAAAAAAAAAAAAAAAAAAACCATGCAAACATAATTTTACTTCTTCCTCTCCCAGTTGGATGACTTTTATTCTTTTTTCTTGCCCCTAATTTCTCTGGCTAGGACTTCCAGTACTATGCTGAATGGAAGTGGCGAGTGGGCATCCTTGTATTATTCCTTATCTTACGGGACAAGTTTTCACTTTCTCACTGCTGAGTATGATATTAGCTATAGGCTTTTCATACATAGTCTTTATCAGTCTTCAGAGACTGATCTTATACAGGAGACCCTGACCAAGTAGTCCAGACAGAAATTCTGCAGGTCTCTCAAACTTCATTCTAAATAGTTTAAATCACTATCTTTGTTCCCAAAGGCCCCCAGGCTTCTAGAGTTTCCTGTGTCCATTCAGTAGCCTGAGACAGAAGGCAGTGCCTTGAGTAGCCTACAAAAAAATAAGAATGTTGAATGTATGGTTAGTTCTTTCTTTTTTAAAAAAATTTATTTATTATACTTTAAGTTCTGGGTTACATGTGCATGCAGAATGTGCAGGTTTGTTACATAGGTATATACGTGCCATGGTGGTTTGCTGCATCCATCATCCTGTCATCTACATTAGGTATTTCTCCTAATGCTATCCCTCCCCAATGTCCCCACCCCCTGCTATCCCTCCCCTAGTCCCCCAACCCCTGACAGGCCCCGGTGTGTGATGTTCCCCTCCCTGTGTCCATGTGTTCTCATTGTTCAATACCCGCTTATGAGTGAGAACATGTGGTGTTTGGTTTTCTGTTCTTGTGTCAGTTTGCTGAGAATGATGGTTTCCAGCTTCATCCATGTCCCTGCAAAGGACATGAACTGATCACTTTTTTATGGCTGCATAGTATGCCATGGTGTATATGTGTCACACTTTCTTTTTCCAGTCTATCATTGATAGGCATTTCAATTGGTTCCAAGTCTTTGCTATTGTAAACAATGCCACAATAAACATACGTATACATATGTCTTTATAATAGAAAGATTTATAATCCTTTGGGTATATACCCAGTAATGGGATTGCTGGGTCAAATGGTATTTCTATTTCTAGATGCTTGAGGAATCACCACACTGTCTTCCACAATGGTTGAACCAATTTACACTCCCATCAACAGTGTAAAAGTGTTCTTATTTCTCCACATCCTCTGCAGCATCTGTTGTCTGCTGATTTTTTAATGATTGCCATTCTAACTGGCATGAGATGGTATCTCAATGTGGTTTTGATTTGCATTTCTTTAATGACCAGTGATGATGAGCTTTTTTTCATATGTTTGTTGGCTGCATTAATATCTTCTTTTGGAAACTGTCTGTTCATATCCTTTGCCCAGTTTTTGATGGGGTTGTTTGTTTTTTTCTTGTAAATTTGTTTAAGTTCTCTGTAGATTCTGGATATTAGCCCTTTGTCAGATGGGTAGATTGCAAAATTTTTTTCCCATTCTGTTGGTTGCTGGTTCACTCTAATGATAGTTTCTTTTGCTGTGCAGAAACCTTAAGTTTAATTAGATCCCATTTGTCTATTTTGGCTTTTGTTGCCATTGCTTTTGGTGTTTTAGTCATGAAGTCCTTGCCCATGCCTATGTCCCTCTCCAGGGAGAAGCTGGAAGCTGAGTTTTTTAATCTGCTTGCCAGTTTTTTTTAATCTCTGCTCATTAAGCCAGAGAGTGGGGCTGCAGCATGTGCTAGCTTGCTAATTCAAGCTGCAGTCTTTGTTCCCAGTGGCCTCCAGTGACTAGAGAATGCTGGTTCCTGTCAGTATTCTGAGACAGGTAAAATAGAAGCTAGTGCTTTGGGTAGCCCCCAGATGGATCAGAAATTTTTTCTTTCACCAGGGAGAAGTTAGGAGCTGAGGGTTTTCTCCCAATCATATGGTGTTATGCTGGCTGTTGTGCTATGGCTAGATGGTTTCTTGACTATTCCCATTGGCTTTGGTGTGGCTGGCTTCATGCTTGCCCAGGATGCAGGAGTCTCTTAACTAGTTTCTGGATTTCTCACAAAGGGATTGTTCTGTGAATTGTGTTATTGAGGAAAGGAGGTCCAGTGCTTTCTGTTCTGCCATCTTGCTGACATCACCTCTAAATTGTTATGTTTTAGCTATTCTGGTTCCCTGGCATTTACATATAAACTTTAGAATAATCCTGCCTACATCCATAAAAAATGCTTGGATTTTGATGGAAAATTGTATTAAACCTGTATATCAGTTTGGGGATAACTGATAGCTTTACTAAGTTGATTCTTTCAATCCATGAACATAATATGTCTTTCTGTTTATTTAGGTTTATTTATTTCACTGTATTTTGTAGTTTTCAGCATACAAGTAGTGTACATGCTTTGTTAGACTTAGCACCTAAGTATTTTAACTTTTTATGTAATAGTAAATATCATAGTTTTTAATTTCAGTGTCCACAAGTATTTGTTGGTAGTATGTAGAAATATAATTCATATTTGTATATTTTTCTTACGTTCTACAACCTTGCAGAATTCACTCTTCCTATGTAGACAATCATCTGCAATAGGGACATTTTTGTTCCTTCTTTTCTGATCTACATGCTTTTATTTATTTTTCTTGCATTGAATTACACTAGCTAGACTTTCCAGAACTACGTAGAATAAGAGTGGTGAGAGCTTGCCTAGTTCCCAATCTTCAGGGAAAAACATTTAGCCCTTCACCATTAAGTATGATGTTAGCTGTAAGGATTTTTTTTTTTTTTTGGTAATAGATACTCTTTATTAGGTTGAAGAAGTTCTTCTCTAGTACTATTTTGCTGAGAGTTTTTGTCGTGAATGAGTGTTGAATTTTGTCAAATAATTTTTCTGCATCTATTGATATAATAATGGAAGTTTTCTTTCATAGTTTGTTAAATCCACTTGTTCATGATATATCATTCTTTTAAAAATATATTGTTGAATTCTATTTCCTAATATTTTGTTAAGGATTTTTACATCTATATTCATGAAGGATTTTGGTCAGTTGATTTTTTTTTGTACTGTCTGGTTTGGTAACAGGATTCCTATTGGGGGTAGAAATCTAGACTTCTCAGTCTTTGCTGGCATGGGGTGAGCTATGGTTTTTCTGTGGTGTTTTGCTAATGTAAATTATTGCCTCCAGGTTTTCTGTCTTGCTAGGCTGTCTCCTGCTTTTTTTTTTTTGGTTGTTGTTGGCTAGGGAGAGTAGGCTTTTGCTAGGGCGTTTTTTGTTTGTCTGCTTTTCCTCCGTGCCCACTGTTGTTTCTGTTTTGTTGGTTTCTTCAGTTTTATGTCTGGTAGAAAAAAAAAAATTCATGGTACCCACCACTTGTTTTCCTTGAGCACAACATTCCAAGCAAGTCTGCTTTAGCTTTTCTCTTTTTCAGAGTCTTTTGATATTTGTTTTATATGTTATATCCAGGGTTTTTAATTGTGCTTGGTGACAGGGATATGGAAAAGTACATATACTTTATCTTCCTGGAAATGGAGGCTGCTTTCCTTTTTATTTAGATACATTACATTTGTATTTGTTCCTATATAGCTTTCATTTTACTTAATTTTTATCATTTCAAAAAGAGTATCTAGCTGGGCATGGTGGTACGTGCCTGTAATCCCAGCTACTTGGGAGGCTAAGGCAGGAGAATTGCTTGAACCTGGGAGGCAAAGCTTGCCGTGAGCTGAGATCGTGCCATTGTACTCCAGCCTGGGCAACAGAGTGAGACTCTGTCTCAAACAAAAAACAAAAAACAAAATAAAAAGAGTATCATGCTGAAAGTACTTTTTAGGGAATTTCTTTTATTGCATTAGTATCATATTGCTAGAACTCATCCATATGGCAGCATGTCTCTGTGTAATTTATTAGTTTTGACTGCTGTAGGTATGTAACATCATTTATTCACCTACTCTTGTGGGTAGAGGTTTGTGATGTTTCCATGTTTTTGCTATTGTGAACAATCTTGTACATGTTCCGTGTTATATATGTTAAAGAATTTCTCTTGATATATATCTAGGAGTGGAATTGCTAGACTACAAGCTACATATGTCTTCAACTATACAATATAACGCTATATTATTTTCCCCAGTGTTGCACTCATTTCCATTCCCACTAGTACTGTGATAGAGATTCTGCAGATCCCGCCTAAGCTGCAGCCTGAAAGCTCTCTACAGACAGTAAGGACTTCCCTCACTTGTTCCGCCCTTCTCAGGAGGAATCACTGTCAACTGCTGCCTGATGGTCAGTATCTGAAAACTACTGTTTCATAAATTTTAACTTCTCTTTTTTCGTTGTTTCTGGTAGGAAGGTCAATCTGGTCCTTGATTCTTCAGTTTGTTTGAAAGCAGAACTGATTGTATAACTTCTAACTTTTCTGTAGTAATTTTTTTCTGTTTTTTTTTTTTTTTTTAAATTTATGAAATCATTTGAGCCTTCTTTGTTTTTATTGTGATAACTTTGTTAAAGTTTGTTCATTTTGTTATGTTTTCCAAATAGCTAATTTTTTGGCTTTGATAGTCTTGTCTATTTTATCTCTTCCTTATAATTTCTTTAGTTTTATCCTATTGTTCTTTTTCTTTTTTCTTTTTTTTGAGACAGGATCTTGTTCTGTTGCCCAGGCTGGGGTGCAGTTGTATGATCTCCCACCTCAGCCCCACGAGGAGCTGGGACTGCAGACACACGACACCATGCCTGGCTAATTTGTTTAGTTTGTAGAGACAGGAATCGTACTATGTTTCCTAGGCTGGTCTCAAATTCCTGGACTCAAGTGATCCTCCTGCTTTGGCCTCCCAAGGTGCTGGAATTACAGGTCTGAGACACCAGGCCTGGCCTCTAAACTCTGATAATGGGAAATTAATTCATTAATTTTGAGGCTTTGTTTTTTCCCCCCTAATATTTATGTTTAAAGTTATAAATTTCCCTTATGCCACTGCTTTTGCCTCATCACTTAAATTTTGATATGTAGTTTAAAAAATTTTAAGCCCGTTTTAGGTGATTTAACATTTCCAGTATGACTTCATTTTTAACTTGTGAGTTATTTATCAAGAGGTCTAAAAATTTTTTAAATAAGTAGAAATTTAAAAAGTTATATTTATGTAATTATTGTCCAACTTCATTGCATGCTTATTTTCATAAAATTGCTGTGGATTTCTTTATGGCTTAAATCATAATAATTTTTATGAATATTCATATATACTTGAAAAAATAGGCATTATTTTAGTTGTTGGATATATAATTCAATATACATATTCATTAGGTTAATTTTTAACTGTTTTTCATATATTATATATCTTTGCCTTTTTTCCTATTTAAATTGTCAATAGTTGAGACAGATATGGTGATTCTCTCATTACAATGATGAATTTATTACTCTGTTCCTGAAGTTTCAATAAAATTTACTTCATATAGTTTAAGGCAATTTTATTAGGTAACTACATATTTAAAATTACTTTATCTTCATAGAGAATTGAATTACATAGTAAATTGAATTCTCTGCCCTCTAATAACATTTTACTTTAATATTTATTTTGTGTTATTAGTATAGCTGCAACAGCTTTTTTTTCTTTTTTCTTTTTTTTTTTTGAGACATGGTCTTGCTTTGTTGCAGTGGCATGATCTTGGCTCACTGAAATCTCCACCTCACAGGCTCACAAGATCCTCCCACCTCAGCTCCCTGAGTGGCACCACTACAAGTGGGTGCCACCATGTCTGGTGATTTTTCTATTTTTTGTAGAGATGGGGTTTCACCATGTTGCCTAAGCTGACCTGAAACCCCTGAGTTAAAGTGAGCCACCTGCCTCGGCCTCCCAACGTACTGGGACTACAGGCATGAGCTACCATGCCTGGCCAACAACTTTATTTTGGTTGTATTTGTTTCATATTTCATTTTCTATGCTTTTACTTTTAACCTTTGTGTTTTCATATGCTTCTGGTAAGTCTTTTATAATTAGCTTAGTTTAGATTTTTATAAAACCCAAACTGTGAATTTTATCTTTTATTTATATTCATTTATGCTAATTCCCAATATATTTGGAATAGTTTTAAATGGCTTATTATTTCTTTTCTTTTTCTTTTTGGAGACAAAGTCTCACTCTGTCCCCTAGGCTGGAGTGCAGTGGCACGATTTTGGTTCACTGTAACCTCCGCCTCCCGAATTCAAGCAATTCTCTGCCTCAGCCTCCCGAGTAGCTGGGATTATAGGCGCCTGTCACCACGCCCGGCGAATTTTTTTTGTATTTTTAGTAGAGGCAGGGTTTCACCATCTTGGCCAAGCTGGTCTTCAACTTCTGACCTCGGCCTCCCAAAGTGCTGGGATTACAGGTGTGAGCCACCATGCCTGACCAATAGCTTATTATTATTTCTGTGTTTTGTTTTTTTTTTTCTTTTCTTTTTTCTTCAGGTGGAGTCTCACTCTCTGTCACCCAGGCTGGAGTGCAATGGCGTGGTCTCCACTCACCACAACTGCCACCTCCCGGGTTCCAGCGATTCTCCTGCCTCAGCTTCCCCAGTAGCTGGGACTACAGGTTCATGCTACCACACCCGGCTATTTTTTTGTTGTTGTTGTTTTATTTTTCAGTAGAAATGGGGTTTCACTGTGTTGGCCAAGCTGGTCTCAAACTCCTGACCTCGTGATCCTCCCACTTTGGCCTCCCAAAGTGCTGGAATTACAGGCGTGAGCCACCATGGCCAGCCTTTTCTCTTCTAGTTCTACTTTTACCCACCTCGCCTCCCTCCCCACTTTAAATGGCTATTGTATTTGCCCAAAATGCTGATTCAGGAATTATCTGTTACTGATCTACAGTCAGATAAGCACTTTATACCAGAATGAATATTAAAGCATTGCTCCCTTCATTGAGAAAGTCTCTACATGAAAATCCTGTCAAATGAACTAAGCGGTGTGCTTAGTAACAAGTTAATGTGCATTCTGGTGTAAGACCCTTCTCTTGTCAAGAACTGATGAAAAGTTCACAGACCAGCTTGGTGGACTACTGTCTGAGAAATACTTGGGTTAGTACGTTCTCACATCTTTTGTGAGAACTCAACCTTCAACATACTGACAGCACCTAAACTTTTTAAAATATAAATATATTTTTCATTTTTATTATTTTTCCTTGTTCTTTGACACTTGTAATTAGGAGTTATGATGAATATGTTTCTCTGTTACTTTGGTAATATAGCTTTCTTTCTCTTTCTCTCTAAGATAGCAAATACATACACAAAGGTATTTAATCTCTTTCATTTATATATCACTTGCCACCTCTCTTGTGTTTGTTTATTCCTCTATTTGAGAATTTTATCTCCACAATGTTTTCAACATGGGCCGTTGCATAGCGAATATTCTGAGGTCTCATATGCCTCAGAATATTTTCATCAAGCCCTTAGATTTGACTGATATTTGGGCTGGATAAAAAATACTAAATTCTAAGTTCTTTTTGTCCCGGTAGTTTGGAAATTCTGGTTCCACAGTCTCCTTGAAGTCAGTTTTGCTTTAAAATAATTTAATTCTTATTCCTGTGGTAAAATGTAATTAAGAATTAAATAATTTAATTCTTATACCACAGGAAAGAAATTATTTAATTCTTTCAATTAAATTATTAAATTATTTCACGTGATATGCTTCTCTTTTTGTTGGCTTTTAGAATTTTGTTTTTATCTTTGTCTCTTAAGATAATATTTATGTTTAAATTTTAGTATAATGTGATGTGGATTTTTCTTTCTTTCTCTTCTTTGGCATTCTATACTCTTTCAGTTTTGGGCCTGTTACCTTTTTAAAAATCTGGGACATTTATCTACATTATTTCTTCAAATATTTACTCTTTTTTTTTTGAGATGAAGTCTGGCTCTGTTGCCCAGGCTGGACTGCAGTGGTGCAATCTTGGTTCACTGCAACTTCCGCCTCCTGGGTTCAAGTGATTCTTCTGCCTCAGGCTCCCAAGTTGCTGGGATTACAGGCTCGAACTGCCACACCTGGCTAATTTTTGTATTTTTAGTAGAGACAGGGTTTCACCATGTTGCCCAAGGTGGTCTCAATTTCTTGAACCCAAGTTATTGGCTTGCCTTGGCCTCCCAATGTGCTGGGATTACAGACAGGAGCCGCCGCGCCCAGCCCAAATATTTACTCTTTTAATATTTCCTCTCTTTTGTGATTCTTATTATTTGAATTTTAACACTTGGGGTTGTATTCTTATACCTATTTACTTTTATATTTCTTCTTTATCGTCTTCCTTCATCAATGATGTGCTTTTATTAATATATCTTTTCTTTGTATTCTTTTTTTTTTTAAAGAGAAAGAGAGAGAGAGAATAGGAAGGAGGAAAAAGGAAGAGAAAGAGAGAGAGAGAATGGGGAGGAGGGAGAAGGAAAAGAAAGAGGGAGAGAGAATGGGAGTATTGCTTTCTTGCCCAGGCTAGAATGCAATTTAGTAATGGGTATTGAAAAGCTCTTTTATACTGATAATTATACTTAATGATGTAGTCAGGAAGGAATAAGGGAAGAAGATAACAAACAAACAGCCAACCAATATTTCATTTAAACCTATAAAATGCTATGCGATTACTGAGGAGTGATTTACTTCCAATTATATAGTCACCTTTGGAATAGGTGTGAGGTGGTAATGTATGTTTTGTGTATTTGAAGTGGAGAGTTCTATAAATGTTTATTAAGTTTACTTGTTCCGGGTCTGAGTTCAAGTTCTGAATATCCTTGTTAATTTTCTATCTCGTTGATCTATAGAATCGTTAGCTCTTCTTGTTGCATTGATCCTTTTGCCATTATGTAATGTCATTCCTCGCCTCTTTTGATCTTTGTTGCTTTAAAGTCTACTTTATCAGAGACGAGAATTGCATCTCCTGCTTTTTGTTTATTGGTTTATTTTTACTCTCTGTTTGATTGGTAAATCTTCCTCCTTCTCTCTGAGTCTTTGTGTATTGTTGCATGTAAGATGGGCCTGGATGCAGCATACCGATGGGTTTTGGCTTTTTATCCAATTAAAATATATATAAGTTTAATACCGGTGTTTGATGCTAGCTGGCTGTTTTGCCCATTAGTTGATGTAAATTTTTTATTGTGTTAAAGTTCTTTGCTTTTTGATATATTTTTGGAAAGGCTGATATTGGTTGTTCCTTTATATGTATAGTGCTTCTTTCAGAAGCTCTTGTAAAGCAGGCCTGGTGGTGGTGAACTCTCTAAGTACTTGTTTGTTCGCAAAAGATTTAATTTTTCCTTCACTCATAAGCTTAGTTTGGCTGGATAGGAAATTCTGGGTTGAAAGTTCTTTTCTTTAAGGATGTTAAATATTGGTCCCCACTCTTTTCTGGCTTGTAGGGTTTCTGCTGAGAGATCTGCTGTAAGTCTGATAGGTTTCCCTTTATGGGTAACCTGACCTTTCTCTCTGGCTGCCCTTAGTATTTTCTCCTTCATTTCAACCCTAATAAATCTGGCGATTATGTGCCTTGGGGTTGGTCTTCTTGAAGAATATCTTTGTGGTGTTCTCTGTATTACCTGGAGTTGAATATTACCCTGCCTTGCCAGGTTGGGAAAATTTTCCTGAATGATATCCTGAAGAGTATTTTCCAACTTGGATTCATTCTCTTCATCACATTCAGGTACACCTATCAAACGTAAATTAGGTCTTTTCACATAGTCCCATATTTCCTGGAGACTTTGCTCATTCCTTTTCATCCTTTTTTCTGCATTCTTGTCTTCTCGTTTCATTTCACTGAGCTGGTCCTCGACTTCTGATATCCTTCCTTCTGCTTGATCAATTCGACTGTTTAAACTTGTGCATGCTTCGTGAAGTTCTCGTGTTGTGTTTTTCAGCTCCATCAATTCACTTATATTCTTCTCTAAATTGTCCATTCTCATTAACATTTCGTCAAACCTTTTTTCAAGGTTCTTAGTTTCTTTGCATTGGGTTAGAACAAGTTCTTTTAATTCACAGAAGTTTCTTATCACCCACGTTTTGAAACCTGCTGCTGTTATTGGAACACACGTGTAATCTATTAAGCCTTGTTCCGTTACTGATGAGGAATTGCAATCCCCTGTAGAGGGAGAGGCATTCTGATTTTGAGTATTCTCTGCCTTTTTACGCTGGTTTCTTCCCTTCATTATATATTTGTCCGTCTGTCGTCTTTATAATTACCGACTTTCTAACTGGGTCTCTGACGTCCAACTTGTTGATTCCCTGCACCGAAATCTGAGCAATCCACTGAGCCGGCCAAAACAGCGGTGTTAAGATTGATGGTGCTTTTCTGCCCGGGAATCTCCGGACTCTGCACCAAGAACTGGCGTGCTAAGGCACCAGCAAAACCGCCACGCCGGCCACAAGAGTCGCCCTGGCGACCCGTGGACCTCCTCCACTGGAAATCTCCTGGTCCGTGAGCAACTAATATTCGTCTCAAGGTGTGGCGTCCTCTTGTTCTTTGCGCCTTCACTGGGAGGTACGTGCCCGAGCTGCTAATCATTAGCCATCTTGGATCTCTCTCTCCTGTATTATTTATTTTAACCATTATAAACTTCTCTTTAAATACCTTCTTTTCTCTGTGCATCTTTAAAAATCATATTAATACATTCTTTCCTTTTAAAAATTTTGTTAAAATGATTTAAAATTATTGATTTAAATATGTTTGCTTTGGATACAATCTTAAACCCAGATAGTTTTGCTCCTCAACCAATCTTATCCTTGGGTTTGTGGGGCTTGTCTTTTCTGGGGGTTTTTTCAACTCCATCAAGCAATGATACAAAGAAAGGCTGGATCTCTGTATCTGTCACCACAGTCAGCTCACGGGAAGGCGGTGGGGTGCAGGCATGAGTTCTAATGTGGAGAGGCCCAGGCAGTGAAGAAGCAGAGCCAATTATTCCTCACTCTAATAAACAACTAAAGAAAACACTTGCTCTTTGCCTCCTTGGGGAAAGGTACTTAAGCAGGGCTCTTCCTTAAGCATAGCAACTTCCCAAAGTCATGACTTCGTTTTTCACAGAGTGGCTTCTGCCACTGATTTTCCTTTATTTTTGAGATCACTTGGATGAGAGATCTGAGTTGCTACAGGTGTGGGGTGTGTACTGTTTGTCCCAATAGCATCTTTTCTATTTCATCTTCTCTATATTCTACTGGTCTGTCTCTTGTGCTGGACAAATCCATTCCTTCCTTCCCACATCAGTTCAAAGAAACCCTCTGCCTTTATCTCAGGGGTTTCTCATACTTTCCATTCTGTCTTTGGTTGATGTTGGGACTGACAGCCAATAATAGTGCCTGTTCACCTTCCTAGTAGGATCTAGAAATGGATCTACCCACACCTTCGCTACTATTTTTAGGAGCCAGCATGTTTTTTCCCAATACAAAGTAACATATAGTTTTGTGGGATGGTTTTATTTTTACAAAACATGTTTAGAACATAAATATACATCTGAAAGGTGAAATACTACACCCACGCTCTTCGTGTTCTATTTCCAGTCTTTTAACCACATGCAATCACAGCTTTTACTGTTTCTTTTACCTTACATTATTTTGACTGTACTTCTTTTGGTTTGTCCTTTTTGTTTATTTTTATAATTCTCAGTGTGTGTTTTTAGACATATTTTTAGACATGCATTTTTTTAGAATGCATAACATTCTAAAAAATTTATATACCAAAACTTACCAAAACTCTCTTACTGCACAATGCTTAAATTATTTTTACCTTTTATAATGAGAGATGAGTATAATATCTTTATACATATATTCTTTTTCTTTTGATTTATTGGTTTAGATTTATTCCTAAGAATGAGATTTCAAGGTCTATGGATGTAAACACTTTATAGCTCTTGATATGTATTGCCAAATTACCCTTCAAAGAATGATGTTAGTCTTTGAATGGCTTTCTATACACTTTCTCTGATGTATACTTAATTGCATGTGCACAAACTTGTTGTATATCACTTAAGACAAATCTTCTTCTGTCTTTTTACACTACTCTGATTACATTTTTTTAAGGATACATTAAATTAAAATGGTGATAGACCATCTCCTTTTTTTAAAAGCACTATTACTTCCAAATAGCCCTGTAAAATTCTCTTAATTCTAATTCTAATTTAAGTAATTAGGAATATATATATATATATATATATAGACAATGGGTGACATTTACTCCTTCAAATTCTGACAATATAGAGAAACATATGGTAATCATATATTTTGAAGTATTTGGTGTCCCAGAAAGATACAAAATATTTTTTTGAAATTTGTGTTAGTTCCATAAGTTGTCTGAAAGTCTGGCCCTTCCCCTTTGTTCTGGAGCCATTCAAGTCCCTGGGTTTCTATCATGCAAGAAAGCAACAGAGATGAAAAAGGACAGTTAGTAGACTTCTTGTAACCCTAATGCTTGATGAACAAACTAAATTTGATTCAGAAAAATGAAAAAAGGTAGCTTTTTAACATATTAAGGGTCATGCAGCATTTTATACCTGCTATTAAAAGACCCTTAATATCTTTAAACAAAGACTGAATGTGTTACATTTTTATAGTGTAATATAATTTATAAGATTATTGAAATAATTATGGTTAATATGTGCCAATCACTCCTTTAAATATTACACATTTAATCCTTGTATTAATTTTTTATACAAAACCATTTCAAAGTCTTGGGGATTTACAGTAATAAATATTTATTTTTTCCCTCAAGGGTCTGTGGTTGTCTAGGGGCTGAGCTGGGTTCCAGGAATGACTGGCCTTGGCTCTGGGTTGTGGGGTGGGTTTTCATCTGCTTTACCAGCGACAGGAGCTACCTGGAGGCATGCTCTTCTAATGGAAGACTAGGGACATGCAAGCACGGAGGCCAAACCACACTAGCATGTTTAAAACCTCTGCTTGCCTCACATTTGCTAACATTCTGTTGGCCCAAGAAAGTCACCTGACTAAGCCCAACAGCCTTGGGCTGGGACATATGCTCCACCCACAGTGGGAGGTACTGCAAAATCATTGGGAAAGACTGTGAGTGTCTAACTATTAAGGAGTGAGTGAAGAATTAAGAACAATAATCCAATACATCAGAATCCTCAAAGCAACTGTGCAGATTGTCTACTATTAATGTACTATCATCTCCATCCCCTATTTTATATTAAAGGAGCTGATAGTATTGCATTTTGGGAGAGAAGCCTAGGAACGTTTCCCAGAATCTCTTGCCAACGGAATTCTGGTTCGGATTCCGTTAATGAGAAACACTTGGGTTATTGAAAGTGGAAAATTAGGAGAAGGTGTTGCTCTCTGACAGCAGGTGGGCAGATAAGTAGCAAATGTTAGTCATGAGGTTCAGCTTAATTTCTAGGCATTCCTTTGTGAATCATTTGCTTTGGTGCTGCAGGGAGCTGGCATCATCAGCGGAGGTTTGCTGTGATTCCTTCCTTCAGCCTTCTGACCTCTGAAAGCCAGACCTTTGCTACCACAGATCCTCCCATAATTTTGTAAGTACTTGTCATATTTTACTGAGTTTAAGATGCCATCAATTCTGTCAAGAAAGAAAAAAAAAATGCTACTAATAAGACTAAAATTTTTTATCTTTAAGACTTTAATTCTATACTTTAAAAGGCTCTTTTAGAATTACTTAGACAAGTTTTCAAAAGTATGAATGCAAGTATGAGCACAATACATGTGTTATTTCTGAGGTATGTTCACTAGAATTTTGCTCTTGTGAATCACTTTTTTTTCCAGTTAGAGGCATCTGTATCTGTATTTTCCTACTCTTCAGGAGGCATCAGGAGAATTGGTGAAGGATTACTTGTTTAAAGAGTGCTCTACCATTATCTTTTGCCTTTTCTTCCAAGCTGCTAACAACTATTCTGAAAGTTTTGCTGGTGTTGATTTTATTCATCTTCAAAGAGTCCTTAAATGGTTTGCTGATTCAAAATGTAAGCATTTGAAATGGTTTAGATAAGCCAATGGGAATGACCATGAGATTCTGTACTTCTCAATGAACGTATTCTTTCCCCATCTTAATGCATGTTCCTGTAATGCACCAAGAATGAACTTAATTAGTGGTTGTGTAGGGCTCCTGGATATCTATTCTGGAAGATTTTCTGTTAGCTCAGTGGCAATCTGTTAGTTTTGAGCATATCTTTGGGGAAATATCTCATTTTTGGCTACCATTTTGTAAATACATGAAATTAAATGTAAAATGCATAGAATGTACAACACCAAGAGTGAAGCTCATATAAATTGTGGGTGATAGTGATGTGTCAGTGTTGGTTTATTGACTGTCATAATGACGCTGCTGGTGCAGAATATTGTTGATAGTTAAGATTGTGTGTTGTGGGGGAAGGAAACTCTGTGCTTTCTGTTCAGTTTTGCTGTGAACCTAAAACTGCTCTAAAAGATAAAGTCTATTAAAAATTATCCATTATATATAGCTTTGTATGTATAGGCTGTTTTTTGTATTCTGTGTCATGATCTTGGTCTCTTCAGCATTGATAGTATAAGC
Organism: Aotus nancymaae; assembly: GCF_030222135.1. NCBI lineage: Eukaryota > Metazoa > Chordata > Mammalia > Primates > Aotidae > Aotus > Aotus nancymaae. The sequence goes on along the minus strand of NW_026988431.1, from coordinate 42,439,381 downwards.
ACTGAAGTTTCTTTAGCATCCCATATTTGACCAAACAAACTGCTTTATTATTTTTCTCAGTTGAATCATATGTTGCTGTAAATTAACTAACTTCTGTTTATAGTGAGAAAAAGTTTCTGACAAATTCATGCTTAGGGCCTGGATGATGGCATGAATTAATCATGCAAGCCTCTTTTTCATCTCTTCTGGTTGATTTGATAATTTTTCCTGCCTTCATTTCCCTCCTTAATTCAACTGAAAGCATAGTCTGAGACAAAGATATGAATACATATTTAGGATGTGATCACTAGAAGCAGTGAGCCTCTAGGAAGATTAACTTCATCCTTGGGGGCATTTACTGTCCCCCACGCCCCACTTCTAGGCTCTCTGAGGTAGAAAAGCAAAGCTGCCTTTATTGTTTTGAATAAAAAGAACAATGATGAAGAGAAAAAGATGGCACTGGAAAGCATTATGCTGATATTGTTCTTTTCCCATGTTACTTGCCAGTTGAGACAGCATGATTTTACAGAATATGCTTTCCCATTCTGTATGCATTTCTGCCTCTTTACAACTGCTTGGGATGAATGCTTTCTGTCTATCTACTGTTACATTCTGTGTATCTACTCTTACATTCTCTGATTCACTCCAAACCCCTATCTACCCATAGTAAATTATTATTTATTTATTTATTTATTTATTTGAGACCGAGTCTCCTTCTGTCACCCAGGCTGGAGTGCAGTGGCATGATCTTGGCTCACTGTAACCTCTGCCTTCTGGGTTCCAGCGATTCTTCTGTCTCAGTCTCCTGAGTAGGTGGGGTTACAGGCCAGCACCACCATGCCTGGCTAATTTTTGTATTTTTAGAGGAGACAGCATTTTACCATCTTGGTCAGTCTGGTCTCGAACTCTTGACCTCAAGTGATCCACCCTCCTTGGCCTCCCAAAGTGCTGGGATTACAGGTGTGAGCCACCACGCCCGATCAGCCTATAGTAAGTTATTAATAATTTGGCAATCTCATGTGGAAGTCAGCCACTAGTGAACATGCATTTATTTGGAAGAGGCTGTTGCTCCTGATCACATTTCTGCACAGCAGTTATGGACTGTGGTCACTCCACCCAGGCGTTGCCATCCCAGGAGGCCCTGCTGAAGCAGTCTGCCAGGATCAGCCTTATTCTTACTATGTCCAAGATATGTTAGGTGCTATGGGGAATTTAAAAAAAGTCTGTGTGATAATGACCAATTTCCAGGAGATTAGAAGCATGCTTGGGAATAAATCTGCACAAGAGGCAATTTACTAAAGACAGCAACTCAAACTCTGGGAACAATTGAGAGAGAGGAGAGCGTAGGTGGACTGGAACCTTTTGGAAAAGTCCCATGAGGAGGCCAGGTCTGAACATGCCCTGAAGAATGGATAGAATTTGAATTGGGCAAGTCATGTTGAAAGGGCCCCTGAGGACACATACTTTTTGGAGGCTGAGACTTTCAAGAAAATGTCATTTAAAAATATGATCTTATCCCTTTTTGGTAACCAAACTGTCTAATAAGTTTGTTGAAACCTGTAGGTACCAATGCTATGTTTGCTTAGTAAGATGGTAACTGACTTTTAGCAATGTCCTTGGACAGGCTTGGTGGGTAGTTGGACATGGGGAACTCAATTTCTGAATGCTTGGCTGAATGCTCCAAATAAGGGCCCCAGATATGGAGAAATCTGTAAAAGAGAAAAACCTGATGGCTCAGTCCCTGGGGCAGCTGGATGTACTATGGTCTGTGCATGCTGGTCCAGGCCATTGTGTCATATGTTTGGGAACTTGCCTAAGAAATTGCTGTCCTCGCCCTGTTGGATGAGGCCGAGCAGCTTTCTTGGGTGGACCCGCACTCAGGGGAGCCAAGCCCTTGTCTTCATCATTAAGAGAAAGCTGTCACTGTTTTCCCTTGGGCTATGGCGGATGGAGTTAGGGGGTCTAAGGGTGTCTGGGAGGGGCACTAACACTTCCCTTTGTTTACTCATCCCTCGTGAGTCTATGTTGTCCGTAATTTCCTACTTGTTAGAAGGAAAACAGCTTATTTTCAACTCCAGGGGCTTTGAATGACTTATAGTCACTTTTGGAAAGCATTGTGCTTGGGTGTCAGACCTGGGGTCAAGTCCTAATGTTGCCACCAGGTGAAACCACCCGTGCTTCTCTTCATTCTTATGGAGTCTTGCTTTCCTTTTTTGTCACTGGTGGCTAATTATATCTGTCTCATAACGTTGTTGGAAGATTAAATAAAATCCTGAAGTAAAGCCTCTGGCATGAAGCTTTAGAAACATCAGTTCTCTTATAATATAGCTTAGTATGTCAGTTGTGATACCTAATACTAAAACCTTAAAAATTCAATTTAAACTTAATGAAAAAATAAGATATTTATGCACTATTTTAAAAAAGAAAAAAATGAGAAAAAAATTTTAGATTTAGCTAAGGAATTTTGAAGATAGAATTATAGTCTTATTTCCCAAATGCAGTTGTTTTCAGTGACTAGTTTATTCACTTCATATAGAAAAAATATGTCATATAGAAGAAGTAGCTTTTGTATAAAGGCATCTGATGAAATGCAGCTAATTAAGCACATAATTTGGTACAGACTGTGTACCCAATATATTTTGGCACATAAAATATTTACTCTGATAGACTGAAGCTGTTACTCTGAACTGGGTCTGAGTTGTTATTGAGACTGAGTGTTTTTAATCTAGCAAATGATAATGACTTCATCACTTCTGACTTTGTGTGTCTGGTTTCAGTGCTGAATGAGATTTTATTGCTGTGCTTTTAGCTTTTGGTAAGAGTGCTTGATAGATTATTGCTACTAAGATCTTGCTTTTGAAAAGAACATTAAATACTTAATTTATATTTAAAACTCTAAATTCGTGCTAACCATAAGAAAGTCTCCTAATTATGAAATTTCCTCATATTTTCAGTTTTATGTGAAAGCTATGAACTTGAACGGCACAAACAGTGGATCATCTCAAAGTTTCTTTTCAAAATACTTTAGTGTTTTGGTCTGTCTCTCCCTGCTTCCCGAGGCACTGGCTTAGAACAAAGGTACAGTTTTGGTCATGTTTTAAGCAGGTATATTTTGAAGGAAAACAACAACCACCCGTGCTTTCCACTCTTTGGGTTTGTTTCAGTTCCAGGTTTTCTTAGTGTGTTTAAGTCTACTTTGTGTTCCAAGCTCTGGCTAGGTTTTCAGAGACGTGAGTTTTACTTTAGTTCAACTTTAGTTTCCTTCATTAAGTTTTTGCGTGGTTTTTAGAGGTTCTGGTATTAGATTTGCCCCTCAAATCAGGGGCATGAAATAAGACTTTGCTAATGTTCTCTATAGTGCAAGATGCTAAATTATCTCCACCTGTAAAAGTCCCAGGTGCTGTAGCATAGTGTTTCAGCACGGATTCTGCTTCAATTAGTCTCGGGTGGGTGTGGTGATGAGTTTCTGTGTTTCCAGCAGGCTCCAGGTGATGCTAAGTTTGTTGGTCTGAAGAAAGAGTTTAGTGCACAGATTTTTAAACTTGACTGCTTGGGCTTGAATTTCTGTTTTACTGTTTATTAGCTATGTGACTTTGAGGAGAATATTTAGCTGCTCTATGCCTTCATATTGGCATTTGTCACAATAGCAGTGATTAAAATGGCATTTAGCTCCTAGGGCTTATTTAAAGAACAATTGATATAATATGTGTAAAGGATTTAACACATGATAGCAAAGCAATGGCTGCTAATCAATATAGTATATTTTTTTTCTGGTGAAAATAGCTTCTAGAAAATTAGAAGGGGTAAAAAGGAGTCCTAATATTTATTTATTTTTACTTGAGAAACATTTCACTGCTACTTGGTAACTAGCCATTCCAGTTTGTCTGGAACAGCTTTGGTTTAGCACTGAAAGTCTTGCATCCTGGGAAATCCTTCATTTCTGAGAAAACTGGGGCAACTGGTTATCCATATGTTTTATGTACTTCTTTTGTAATTTTCATGATCATCTCTAGACATAGGCTCCGTTATCTGAATTTCACAGATGGGTCAATTGGCCACGGTTAGTAAGTGGTGAAGCCTGTATTCAAACCTGCCTTTGGGTGACTTCAAAATATTTGTATGCAACCTCTGTTGTACATTCAAAGGTCATTCCTGTATTCTTAGTTAGTCTTTCAAAATTTATATCAGAAACATACTTGGTTTAGAATAAGATAAAGGAATAAAAGATCTTTAACTTTTATAAAGTTATTTTCTTAAAAAACTAATACTTAAATAGGAAATACACTGGACACACCAAATTATGAGGCTGCCCTAATCCAAGGTTGCCTGAACAGTTGGGTTGCAATGGGGCTGGGAAGCAGACTATTTAGATAATTTTGGGAGAAAGTGGAAGTTCGGGGGAGGGGGATAGGACAAATTGGATTGTGTTACATTTTTCTTCCTGATTTTTTTCTTTCCAGTCTTCTACCAAAAAGCCTAGACTTGTGCTTCTTACCTTTTCTTCATTTCCGTCTTTGTAAACGATTAATTGGAGCAGACACAATTGAGCTTTGTCAGTGGCAATATCAGGGGATGTCTGCACGTAAGAAAGTCCTCAGATTATCCCATTACCCTGTCTCTATGACAGCCAAAGAATCATATCAGCTTGAATCTTTCCTTACTCTTCATGAAACAAATGCTGTTAACTCCAAAAATACTTCTGCAGATATTTCTCACAGAATTTGTCCAGTTTTACTATTAAGAAAGTGACTGCTCACCACCAGAGGAATTTTTACAATGCTTTTCAAGCCAGAGTTTTCTCAGTTGGATGTAGCCATAATGAACCCACCCCTGGGCAGAAGTTACATTTTTTATGTTCCCAAAGTTGCATTGGATATAACATTTAACATAAAAGCTAAAACATTTAAAAATTCAATAAATTAATACATAAAATATGAATATGAATAATAAAAATTATTTCCAGTTATCTTAAAATCTGTAGAATCAACATTTCAAAGCAAGGACTATTTATTATATTTAATTATTTCTGTATATTTCTAAAACTATTTTAATGTGTAATGGGTTTAAAATATGTAAACCTGTATTCCAACACCTGTTTTGTTTTTTTTTACAAATATTTTAATAGAAGTAGGATATTGAAATGAAACTGTTATCCTAATTTTTTCTTTTATTTGATTTGTCTATAATCTTAATTAAAGATAAAACCTATGAGCAAATTATTTTTTGCCAATAAACTGCAATGAATAAATAAAAATCACCAAAATTATTGAAGAAATAATAATTTTGAAAATAGGAGAAAAATTTAATAATATTCTGTATTAGTGGTTCTCAAAGTGTGGTTCCTGGACTAGCAGTATCAGCATTACCTGAGAACTCGTTAAAAATGAAGGCTTGTGTGTCCCATCCAGGACCTATTGTTTTAGAAACTCCATGAATAGGGCTCAGCAATCTGCTTTAATGCATTGGTGATTCCAATTCATACTCAAGTGTGAGAATCCCTGGTCCAGAACAGTGTCTGATGAATCATTATGATAATGTACCATTAGCATTGGCTTGAGAATTAGAATTTAAATTGATGACTCATAAATTAGACAATCTTTCTTCCTCTGCCTTCTAGAGAAGTGAAGACCATTGGACAGTGTAGTGTAATAAAAAGAATTTAAATTGTAAAGTGAGAAGATCTAGTTTTCAAGCTGCAACTTTATATATGCAAGTCACTGAAGTACTTTGAGTCATAGTTTCTAATATATAAAAGGGGATAATAATAACCTCCCCCAACTTAGTCTCATAGACTTGTGATCAAATGCAGAAGTGCATGTGAAGGCAATTTAAAAATTACCAGTACTATGCAAATGTTACTTTTCATAAGCACATTACTGCCAGTATGATTGCAATTCTTAAAAGTTGACTTCCTCACCTCCCCACTCTTTGCCCTGTGAAATTTAGTTCTCTTTAAATATAAGTTTTCCAAAGCAGAGATTAAAAAAAAATTAGAGACTTTTTTAATAAGAAAAGAAATCGGAGTTCTTGCAAATTATTTTATATGAATTTTTTTTATTTCATTAATAGTCTTTTAAGCTTTTAATCCACCATGTGAAATAAAGCAATAGCACATTTCAGTGGTACCATGGCAATAATAATGCATTTGGAATGTTAAGTGTCAAATTTCCCTCACATATTTCAAAAATTGTTTTACATTTTTCTGGTTTAACCTCTCTTGACATCAGTGAACTTGAGGCTTGTAATTGAAGGATAAGTGAGCAAAAAAGCAGTTAAGTGATAATATATCCATTTCAATTCCTGTTTTCTGGACGGAGACCTTTTATGCTAAGTTCACGTGAGAGTAAATTTTTATGACAAAATTATAACCCTCAGATAGATGTTACTCAGGCAGGCTGAGATCTGTCCTGGTATAATGGATTTTGTGACAATGAAATGCAAGAGTCTCCAAAAAGCTTTGCCTAAGAAAATTCTGACAGTAGTCTATATATATGCTGCCGAAATTTTCAAGATACTATTATGACTCATTATAGAAAAATGGCTTGGTATTTTAATCATGAAATACAATTTTGTTAAAAAGGAGGAGAAAGAAGTGTAAAGGTATAATCTTTGAAATATTGCCATGTATTCATATTAGTCTGTTAAGAAAATGTAGCTTTCAAAACGGTTTTATGCAATAAAATCTTCCAGTTTGGCTGGGTCCATGTATTTCTTTCCCCTAATTTGAGTTCCACCCATAATTTTCTGTATGTCACCAACTGAATGAAAAGGAGGCATCTTCTGCAACCAGAGGTAATCTGAACTTTACATCATTCTCCGTAAGTTTGTTTTTCCCTGATGATAAAATACTGCTTCTTTGCCCATTTCGGTGGGTTAATTTTTTTTGAGGGAAATATGTAAGGATCCCTCAAAATATTATAGCATGCACAGTTAAAAAATCACATCATTTGTAATATTGTTATAATATATGTTATATTATATTTATACATATATAAATATGTAATATTTGTAATATTATTACAAATATGTTGGCAGAATTTAATCATTTTGTAAAATTTTGAGATATTTAGTTTTCCTGGTTTTGATCAGCAGAACTGTTTTATATTTTCCAGCCATCTAAGGGAAATTTTATATTTGCTTCCAAAGATCATCATAAAACAAAGAATAAATCAATAGTAAGAAACAGTGAAAAAGGAAGCAAATGACTATACAAACAAGAACGCCAGAGTTAAAATTAATTTTTACTTTAATGTGTGAAAACACGATTTCAAATTACATTTGGTTTTCCATTTAATTGTGCTTAAAACTTTTGAGGGTCCATAATTCCCATATTGTAAGAATCTGATGGAAATTCTACACAAAGGAAAATGTGCACATGCATATGCCCACGTGACTTTATACCCCATCATAGTGGAACTCGGTGAAGAACCACACTTGAGAGCAGCAATTGCACCCGTTGTTTTGATGCCGTCCGGCACTTACCTCAGTAGGAACCATCCGAGCCAACTCCTTTTTAGACAAGTGTACTTTGTCTCAAATACTAAGTGGAAATTAGTGGGTTAACTTGGTGAGCATCTATTATCTTAAATTTTAACAAAAAGCTAGGACACAAGCAGGGCAGGCAAAGGGTGATAGTGTCTTGCTAGATATCATTCAGTAGTAGAGTCAGGGTTCAAGCCCAAACCTCCTGATTTCCAGCTCTGTGATTTTTGCATAACACCACATCATCCTCCAAGGATTTCCATCTGGGCCACATCTGGAACTGTTGTACCAGTTGTTTCTGGCTTGTTGCAAACGTTAGGATTACGCTTGTTGTAAAGAATAATGATCCAAATTAACAGTGGTTTCACTAAAGAGGATCTTCATTTCTTTTTTATGTTTAAATCCTAAGGTAGGTGGCCCAAGCCTTGATTAGCATCTCTGTCTGGTGAAGTCCTAAAAGGCCCAGGCTCCTTTTGTCATTTTCTTTGCTTCAGTTTTCAAGATCATCTGTGGTCCAAGATGACCGCTCAGTGTCAGCCAAGAGGAAGAGAGATAAAAAAGAGCCAAAGTATTCCCGAAGTCTTTGAAGTTAGCTTTCTGGACTTTGGCATATGATGCTTCTTCTTACAATTCATAGACCAGAATAGTCCAATTATTGAAAATTGTCCTGTGCGCATTCATTATTTAGTTTATAAAAGGCTCAGAAGCTTTACACAGCATTTTACTTGAGTTAGTATGCAGTTTAATATTTCTTTTCACAATCAGAAAAAAAATTATCTGAGTGATTAAAAATAAAAAATCATAACAAGATTATTCCTCATTCTAAGTGAATAGTTTGTGAATGGCATCCCAGAGTATTTTGCTTCTTTGACTGTATGAATTGTGAATTTGTATGAATTAGTTAAAACAGTAAAACTTTATTTTATTTGTGAGAAAATTTGAGTAGTCAGTCCTATGATTCTATTTGCAAGGAGTTTTGGAAATAGAACCTTTATTCATATGGCCATACACCTGGTTCAAAATTAGGAGACCTATTATTAGGAAGAATAGAATGAAGAAAGAGGGTAAGGAAAAGAGGGGAGATTTTAGAGAATAATATGCAGTGTCTAAGGTTCAGTGGTCAGGCAGTTTCTAGACTCCATTGCTGCTTTTAGATGCTCAAATAATTGAGGGTTTAACTAAGGTTGCTTGCTGCTGCTTCTGCTGCTTTGCATGATTTTTATCCTGGGAAATTTAACATTAATTTAATACTGCAATACTTCATTGTAGATTTGGGGGACCAATGCATATTCTCTTCTAGAAAACCTCCCATTTCCATTTTCTATATTAAAGGTAAAATGTTAGTTTATAGCACTGGAAACCACATGGTGGAACCAAGAAGAGTTCTCTGTCCCTCACCTTTTCCCATGTCCAGAAAAGCCCAACATCCATCCCTTTGTAAAGGTCAAAATAATTTAAACTTTGTGTGTGCAAAGATAAGGAGGCTAGGGGAGAATATGAGAATAGAGAAAATTTGCATGTTTACAGCGCCGTGTTCTAAGTTTCTTTGGGGGTTACTGCTTTATTTTTTCATCTAAAGAAAATCAGGCATAGATGTTTGTGGTAAATGAGAAACATACTGTTGTCAGTAAACCTAATGTTCACTTAGCCAATGAGCACTTCTGTGGTGAAATAACATATCCAATTGTGTCAAATGTGGGGAGGGGACCTCTGATAGGACATTTAAAGGTAAATTTGGAGTCGTAAGGATTACTGGAAACATTTATTTGCATTAGTAAAAGTAATAAGATGTTTCATTTTTTCATATAATAGAGATGTACACCTCAGATGTGCACCTCGACAATTAGATGGTGCTATAAAAGAACATATTTTCAAAATATGAAACAGTACCTCGAGTGAATTTTATAGTAAGAAAATTGGAAAATGAATGATTTAGATGTTTTCTGATAAGACATACTGTCAAGAATGTATACAGTATATAAGTGTATATTTTATTTTATTTTTATACACATATATATTTTGTGTATATATGTATATACGTGTGTGTGTGTTTGTGTGTGTGTGTGACAGAGTTTTGCTCTGTCATCCAGGTTGGAGTTCAGTTGCATGATCTTGGCTCAATGCAGCCTCGACCTACTGGGCTTAAGCAATCCTTTCACCTCAGCTTCCTAAGTAGCTGGGACCACAGATCGGTGCCATCACAGCTGGCTATTTTTTTGTTTTTATTTTTTTGTAGAGATAGGGTCTCACTTTGTCACCCAGACTTGTCTTGAACTCCTTGGCTCAAGTGATCCTCCCACATTTGCCTCCCAAAGTGTTGGGATTACAGGTATGAGCCACTGTGCCTGACCTCTGTCAAGAATATTATTATTTGATAGCACAACTTGTAACTTGGGTACAAAGTCCTTTTACTGATAGATGAGAAATAATAAGGGAAGAATCACAGTACTTACCACTCAAACTTTCTCATAAATAAGATAAAATTTTAATTTTTTAAAACTTTAATGTAGATATTTGTCTTCACGTATTTATTTTCACAATTCGTATGAAGTCAAAGAAGTAAATGCCCTCAGATGCCATTCAAAAACTATTCCATTAGGATGAGATCTTGATAGGACTTTTTATTTTTAGTGTCTCAGGCTAATTTTTTTTTTCTGATTGAGAAAAAGATATTAAGCTGCATAACAATTCAAATGGTATGTAAAACTTTTGTGTCTTTATAAACTGAATAATGGATGGACATGGGATAATATTCTGCAATTGGATTCTCTCTTTTATCTCCTCCACCTCATGCCCCAATGGAATTAGAGGTATTTATATGAATTTTAGGGTTAGAATCTACTTCAGTTGTTTCTTATTTGAGTAAGTGTGAATGAGTATATAATTCACATATGGCATGTATAATAGAACAAATTTATATTCCCACGTTCTGAAGCTAGTTTGGAATGCTAAATATTTAGATATAGATACCATATTTTTAATGAGACAATATAATCTCATAGCCACAGTTTTGTCTTTTACTTTCTTGACTCTGTCACCTTCCCCTCCTCCCCTTGTAAAGCAATTTTGTTAGTTTACATTTAGCTTTCCTAGACAATTTTGCATGAGAAACTTTGATCTACTGCATGATTATCAGAACACACTATCATCTTGCAGCTTTGATGGCATGCTTTCTTTTATGGGTCCCTAAAGGATTTATGAGGGATGTCCCAGATTCTCAGGACTTTTCACGATCCTTGAAAACTGTGTCTAGAGTGTTCTGAGAAGTAAGTTTACTGCAAGTCAAGGAACTCTCAAATTGTTCCTCAAATTATAGTCAGTCCTGTGGTGAACATCTGTGTCTGGATTTCAGGAATGTAGACACTACCACTGTTGCCACTTGATCACACATCAAGGTATTGGTGTTGGGAAGAAGATATTGAAGAATACCATCTTAAATAATAGGATTATAAATGGTATAAAGGTAGCAAGTTACTCTAATTGCCTTTGGTCAACATGACTTTCTCTCCTCAACTTACAGTACATTTCCAGGCTTCCTTTCTATCCATTAGGAGGGCAGGGTTCACAGCTGACCAGACAGCCTTGGCCGTGTCTGTACTGGCATTGAGATATTTTAGCAGGTGGTTTCTTCTGATTATGGCAGGCTAAATGAAACTATCTTGAATTTAATGTACATTATGCTGATGAAAACTGGATTGGTTGTGTAAAGGACTGAGATTCATCCTATATGAACCACTTTATTTCCTGCTGGGACATACTTTTGCTTTTTTGAGGATATAAACAATGTTTTCTTCTAGCAGAAAAACAAAATAGGCAAATTATGCTTTTGAAAATTGAAGATATTCTTTCTTACTAACAGACTGAATGATTGACATTAATGTTGATTATTAATGCTATAGAGAAATACAGAGAATGTAGTGTATCAAAAAAGATGAATTTTAAAACATTACATGCATTTTATTTTTTATTGTATTAGCACATAAATTGATGAAGCCACATGGTGAAAATCTGTGAGAAACAGAAGGTTTTCATTTATTTTCTGTGCCTCACTGTATATCATCTTTCAAAATACTCAAAATAATGCTTTCTGCTGGGTCCAAACTTCATTTGGAGCAAAGAAAGGTAGTTAAAAGGTTTCATTTAAAGCTACTTTGTTATGGTGCTACTGCAAGTAAGTAAAAGCAAACAGCGATTACTCGGAACTTAAATGAGCCAAGAAGGATTCAGGTGATATAGAAGCTGCATCTAGGGATAATTGAAGATTGATTTTCTGATGACAGGCACAAAAAAAGGATTAATTGGCTTATTCCAAAAGGAGGGCAATTCTTTAGGAAGTATGCTTGAGGATATACTTGGCAATAAATTTGACAGCTAGCATGGTCTCTCTGCAGGTTGGCTTTATCTGGGATTCTGGAAGGAGAAAACCGTATTTGCCTTTATCTCGGAGCTCAAAGGCAAATGTGTGTTTGATGCCCAGGTCATAAGCCCAGTCTAAAGAAGAACCTGATGTTGGGTCTGTAAAACACAAGCAGTAAATATTTAATTAGAGACAAATGCTAATTTTTTTAAAAATGGAAATCAGTGGTGTATAATTAGCAATAAAAAATAATTATGTGTACAGTTAATTGCAGTAATGAATGAGAATAGTGGTCTGAATAGTACAGAGTGCATAGTAAAACATAATCATAACTTTGGAATCCACCAAATGTGTGCTGCATTAAAAAAATTACATTTTGGTTGCGTCAGTACTAAGTTGAGTTTATTTCCTAGGCACGTATTTCTGCAGATGGAGGTGTTCAGGGCAAGTGTTCAGAGCAAGTGCTAGCAGCTGAGAAAACCAGGTAAGGAGTCACTGGTCATTGAAAACCACCAGGGAAAAACTATACACACCAGCTACACAGAATTGCATTCCTTCTTATAGCTTAGGTGTCTTGTTATTCATATTGCTGGGGTAAACTATTTCATACTCAAAAGACCAAGAAAATATAAATTAGTTATTTTAAAGACATATTTAATATCCTAATTCAAAATTTCCATGTCAACTTTTATGAAATTTAACTCAAGAATCTATTTTTTGGTAAAAAGATTGGAAATATAAACACATCTAGAGGTTATATAAATATAACACACATCTAGAAGCTATATATATATACAGGTGCATATACATACCATAATTGCCTTTATGTACTCATATTTTGCTTTACATGATAGAAAAGGTTTTTTTTTTTATGGAAAGGCACTTATGTTCTAGGACAAGTAATGAGTTTAACTAACAATAACACTTGAAAGGTTTGAAAAATTTGAAAATTAAGAATTCAAAGCTGTGATGAAGAAAGAGAGAAGGGATATTTTGATGAAAAGAGATAGTGTTGGCTCTTAAATTTGTCACCAAATATTTATTAAACCTTTAATATTTATAAGACATATTTCTTGGCACTGAGTAGAGTAATTGGTGCAGGGTATAAAAATGCAGAAGATGCTACTGGTGTCTTCAGTAACTTACAATTTAGGAGGCAGAAGTCAAGATATAAGTCAATAGAGGCAGAGCAGAATATGCTAAGTACCATAGAAAAGCTACAACTTTTTATCAAGAGTTAAAAGAAAAAAGAGATTATTCTTGATGAGGAGTTTGCCTTTCATGCCCAGTGCCAGCTCAAATACTGCCTTCATGATGGAGGAGATGGTATTGGAGGAGAGTCTTGAAGAAAGGATAGTGTGTTTTCAGCTGGAGATGGAAGAAAGGATTTCTGGCCAGTGAACTACAGAGATAGAAAAGCATGGAGGCCTTGTTAGGAACCAGTGAGATCCAGTTGGATCAGAGCAAAGGGAGTGATGAGAGTTTGTGAGTAAAGCTTAAAAATCCTTGTGACATTTACTATGTCAGGTGAGGCGTAGAAACTTTACTTCTTTTTAGATCCTTTTTCTCTTCCCACTTTTAGAATACAATTGTCTTTAGTACTTTTCTAAATACATTGAACATCATATAAATAGACATGATTTTGATTTAATTATCATGTGACAAAAGATAGTCTATTATTTAATTAATTTATTTATACTTAATCCATTTTTCTTCCTTCCTTTCTGCAGTACCAAGGCTTTTTCTGTGATTATTTCCTTCATGTTTAGAGGGGTTTCTTTAGCCATTAAGAGTAGGTGTGCAAGGGACACATCTCCTGATTTTCTTTTGTATGAGAATGTATTTATTCCCTCTTTCATTTCTAAATGGTTTTGATGGATATTGAATTTATTGAATTTAGCGTTGATAAGTTTTTTTTTATTCAGCCCTTGAGAAAATGTCACTTCCTTTTGATTTTCATGGTTTCAAATGAAAAATCTGCTGTCACTGGAATTGTTTTTAACTCTAGATCATTTCTCTCTGATTCCTTTTATGATTTTTTTCTTTGCCTAGTTTTCAGTTTAATTATGATGTGCTTTGATTTGAGTTTCTCTGGGTCATTCCTGTTTGGGTTTCACTCAGCTACTTGACCATGTTAGTTTATGTCTTTGTCAGATATAGGATATTTCAGCTTTCATTTCTTCAACTGTTTTTTCATCTCTCATTCCCTTTATCTGTCTTTTCCGTGGACCTTGATGACATCAATGTTGGATATTTTATTATTATGCCGTCTGTTCCTGAGGCTTTATTTTTTATTTTCTGTCTTCAGAATGGTGAATTCTGTTGTTTTGTCTTGATGTTCACTGATTCTTCCCTCTGTCATATTTATTCTGCTATTAAAGCCCCTCCAGCTTTTTGTTGTTGTTCAGGTTATTATATTTTCTAGTTCTATGGTTTCCATTTGGTTCCTTTTTATATCTTAAATGTCTTTGATGATATTTTCCATTTCTTCATTTGTTTCAAAGCCTTCTGTAATTATTGAGGGAATGTTTTATGATGGCAACTTTGAAATTATTTCCCAGTGTTTGAAATTCCAACATCTAAATCATCTCAGTGTTGGCATCCATGGATTGTCTTTTTGTAGTCAAGCGGTAATTTTTCTTGTTTTTAGTATTGCAAGTGATTTTTGATTATATTCTAGACATTTTGGCTATCACATTAAATACAAAATTGTAACTTAAATCTTCAAATAAGCAGGTACTCACCCTGTTTAGGTTTAGTACACAGGCCCTGGCCTACTTTTGTGTCTTGTGGTACTGATGACAATGTAGTATTTCCTTTTTCTTTCTTTTTTTTTTTTTTTTTTTGATACAGAGTCTCGCTCTGTCACCAGGTGCCAGGCTGGAATGCAGTGGCACGATCTTGGCTTACGGCAACCTCCGCCTCCCGGGTTCAAGCAATTCTCCTGCCTCAGCCTCCCGAGTAGCTGGGACTACAGGCACATGCCACCACACCCAGCTAATTTTTGTATTTTTCATAGAGACAGGGTTTCACCATGTTGGCCAGGATGGTCTTGATCTCTTGACCTCGTGATCCACCCGCCTCGGCCTCCCAAAGTGCTTGGATTACAGGCATAAGCCACCGCGTTCTTTTTTCTTTTGAGATGGAGTCTTGCTCTGTCATCCAGGCTGGAATGTAATGGCACAATATTGGCTCACTGCAACCTCCGCCTCGCAGGTCCAAGCAATTCTTCTGTCTTAGACTACTGAGTAGCCTGGACTACAGGTGCTGGTCACCATGCCTGGCTAATTTTTATATTTTTAGTAGAGATGGGGTTTCACCATATTGGTCAGCCCAGTCTTGAACTCCTGACCTCAGGTGATCCACCTGCCTCGGCCTCCCAAAGTGCTTACAGGTGTGTGCAACAATGCCCGGACAGTTTTTTTTTTTTTTTTATTTTAATGAAATGTAGTCTCACTTTATTGCCCAGGCTGAAGTGCAGTGGTGTGATCTTGGCTCACTGCAACCTCCGGGTTCAAGTGATTCTCCTGCCTCAGCCTCCTGAGTAACTGGGACTACAGGCATGTGCCACCACACCTAGCTAATTTTTGTATTTTTAGTAGGGATGAGGTTTTGCCATGTTGGTCAGGCTGGTCTTGAATTCCTGTTCTTAGGTAATCCGCCCACCTCGGCCTCCCAAAGTGTTGAGATTACAGGCATGAACCACTGCACTCAGCCAATATAGTTTTCAAAGGCTTTGCATTGATATTTTGGTCTGGTTGGTTCACTTAGTGGATAAAGGTGATTGCCTGGTGCCCTAAGTAACAAATGGGGGATTCTAGCCTGTGGGGATGGAGGTCATTTCCTGATGAGGACAGTCAGACGGAAGAGGAGGGACCTGAGGAGAGAACCTGGGGAAGTATCTGTTTATTGTACTCCATTTTTTGGAAAATGTCTACTTTTAGAGGCAGTCAGTGGAAAGAGTAGAAAAAAAGGAGAAGGAAGGAGAACCAGTAGAGTTCAAAGCCAGGGAAGCCAAGGGAATGGCAAGAAGAAGAGTTATTAACAGGGTCAAATATTGCATAGAATTGATGGAACATGTGAGCTGAAATAATAGATACTGGCTTCAGTGATCAAGAAAATTGCCACTTTTAGCTAGTTGGATTTAAGTTCATGAGAAAGAACTCATGCTCAGATGCAAGTTTGGTAGCAAAGGAGGTAAAGTAAATAGGAATTATGTCTTATAATTTAGGGTATGCTAGACATTTTAATAAACTGAGCCAGTTTCTAACTGCAGTAGCTCTCTATTTACAGTTGAGTAAACTGCTGGGATTTCCAAGGGTTAAAGGGTATAACTATTCTATTTTGAGAGATTTACTTTATGTTAAGTTTCTCATTAAGATTAATTGTGGTGACTGGGAAGATATAGAATTTGATTTTTCATAATTATATGATGCTATCAAGTAGAATACATTTTGTATCTTCTTGATCTTAAATTTGTAAACCAAAACTAACTAAATAAATAAAATAAATACAACATTGAAAGTTTTTACTTTGAGAAAAAAATATACAACTTCTTTTTGTGTGTGTGTGTGTGACAGGGTCTCACTCTGTTGCCCTTGCTGGAGTGCGGTGGCACGATCATGGCTCACGGTAGCTTCAACATCCCAGGCTCAAGTGATCCTTCTGCCTCAGCCTCCTGAATAACTGGGCCTATAGGCATGTATCACTGTGCCTGGCCAGAACTCAATTTGTTTAACATGATACTTAGCCTTTTCTTTATTTCCATGTGTACCTACTAAAACATGTATATGCATTTATAAAATGTAGTAATAATCACTTGCTAAATACAAAGTATTCTTTTATGTTCTTTATGTATGTTAACTAATTTAATTAATTCCTATCCCAAATGTAAGTAACAATTACCATTTTACAGAAGAAGAAACTTAGGCTCAGGGAGATTAAGCAACTTGCTGAAAAACACATAGCTAGTAGATGGTTGAATCAGGATTCAAGCTCAGGCTATGTCTTCAGAGTTCATGCTGTTAATCAGTGTACTGTGCTACCTTTGTGCCACTCTGTAGTCTAGCCAATACAAAGCCTTTACTCAGTTCTATCAGATAATTTTGTTTTTGTTGACAGCATATTCTGAGTATGTTCAATATTAAGAAAATATTTCCTACTTATTTCAAGGCATAGTATTGAGTGCAACAAATTCAATTAGAACAAATCAAAATGAAACTATACCAAACTGGAAATGTGATTTCAGCCCAAAGGGATCCATATAAAGTGACACTGGTAACTTAATGTGTGCTGCATTTATTGCTTACTTGATACAGTGTTTTCTAAAAAATTATATCATTTAAAAAAGTATTATTTAAATGTATTCAATATAACTTATACTTTTATATCAACACTAAGTGAAAATTATATTTGAAGCAAGAGCTAAATCCAGAGATACACGAGCATAAACTGAAATATTTTTCTGTAATATCAGTTTGAACGTCTCTTAGTAAGTAGAGATTTGGTGTTACAAACTACAGGTCTTAACTTTGTCTTTTTCAGAATTTACATTCTTAGATTTTTCAGAATGTAAATTCTGAAAAAGCAGAATATGTAGAATGTGAAGAAAGAGCACTGGGTTGAGAATCAGGGGTAGATCTAGCAATTTTGGTGCATGCAGGAAGCTACGAGATATGTACTTTGAAATTAACTATTTAATTCATGATGTGGCTCACAGATGAATTTTATTAATAATGCAAGCTTCTTGCTTCTTATCAACTCAAATAACTATTCTTGCTCACTAGGTACTATATTTAGGTATTTCTAAGATGATGAAGGATTGGATATGCCGTTTATATGCATATATAATAATTTCACATTAAACATTACTATTTACATTTTTGCGCCATCTCAGTATTGCTGCTTTGGGGCAAAGTGGAAGGTATACTATTTTAACTCTGGTTTGGAATGCTGATTGTTGTTTTTGTTCTGCCTTAAAGTGATAAAATCTTCCTGTATCTGAATTTCAGTCTATAAATGAGAGGTTTAGCTTAGATTGGTGATTCTCAACCCTGGTTTCATCTTAGAATCACTTTAGATACTTTAAAATAAATTGAGTGCCTGAGCTCCACCTCAGACTGATGAAATCAGAATCTCTGGGAATGGAAGTCTAACCATCCATGTATTTTAAAAGCTTCCTGATGTTCTAATGGGAACTCACGCTTGAGAACCATGGATTAGATCATTGCCTATGTTTCTCCCTGGTTTCAAAATTTATGATTTTAACTTATCTGATATATTTGCTTCTCATGTTCAAATAGCAAACATATTTTTTTTCTGAAAGCCAGAGCTCCTCCATAAGTTGGGCTTAAAAAAATTCTCCCCCAGTCCTTTTTTTCTGTCTTCATCAAGTCAAAGAGAAAAAAACACTGGCAAATTCTAGATGCTTTTCCTAAATCTGGGGACATGTTAAGTGACAATCAGGTTATTGGAATGACTAAACTTTAATCATGTTTTTATTTTTTATTCTTACCAAGTCAACTCCTTTGTTACCCTCTGTTTCTCATGAATGTTTGATGAGCATTCTATCAGATGCTTTATTAAAGCAGTCTGTCCTAGAAATCTTTATCATTAATTAAGCTGCTGCAGCACTGCACGACAAAGGAAATTCTTTTAAATCTCAATGACTTTAAAATGTTTTAGTCTAACAAAAATTTTAAATAGTGCTGCACAGTTAAATAGAACAGTAATTCCTCTTGACCCTATCTTTCCATTTTGAAAGTGACACATGATGGAATGGAGCTATGGTAGTTTTGGCTATCTGCTCCTTCCAGTTAGAATGTGACTTCCTTAAGAGTAGTTTATTGCCTCCTAAGTCCTCTCATCTATCTCTGAAAGCTCCAATATACTGACCTGCTACTGGGTACACCATCCAATATACTGACCTGCTACTGGGTACACCATACATTTTTGTTCATTAAGAGATCTTAATGCAGTGCCATGCATAGCTCTGTATTCTCATACTTTTGTAGATGCACACACACACACACACACACACACACACACATGCACGCACACACGCATACGGATACTTATTTGATGCCTTAATTGCCTTTTGCAAAGTTTGTTCCTGTTTGGAATGCTTTGTTCTTTTCCTCTAAGAATATGTGTGTTTTTCTTGCTTAAAGGAATTGCTCTTACGTGATGTCTGGGTGGCTTATTTACTAGTATCTACTAAGTGGGCTGCCATTTTAAACTAATGTTAGTCTGTCCTCTTGTTCTTTGCTTACTTTTTGTGCACTCACATAGCTGGGTACATAGCGTCTATTTTGCAATCTTGTGGTCATCCGCTTGTATGTGTAATGAGTTCCCAGCATGGCTAGGTTGTAGCAAGATCTACGTGGATGCTGGGGATCATCTGTATCACTACACTTTCTCTTCAGCACTTTAACAGTGACTGGTGGATAGGTGATTGTTAATGAATGTGGTTGAGAAATGGGACTTTTCCACTTTTTAGTCATTTTCCAGTTCTGCCAAAGAAGCCTCTAATAAATAAGCCCTAGAAACTGTATATGTTGATTCCAGCATTTTCAAATTCTATAGCCATTGCTGAGGATGCAGACTTTTAGTTCCAAGTTTATACTTTTAGCTGGGATTACAAAAGTGACTTACAAACTGTTACCAGATAAAATTGGTGCAATGAATCCATGGATTCATATGTACATATATATTTTTAATGCATAGATTCTGAAAGTGTAATAAAAATATGAGTGTATGTTTGGTGGTGGTAGGGTTGTTCATGAAATTTTTAAGTCAAAAGGCAGTCTTCATGCTAAAAAATGTTGGATATTTGGTCTAGAGAATGATGCAGGCTTAATCAAGCCCAGTCCTGTTGTGGTTTCAACCCACATTCACTTCTTTTGAATAAGCCAGGACACCATTTTCATTGAACAAGTTTATGGGAACTAATTCTGCTGTGGTTCCATGCCCTGCGTTGTGCTATGTATTATAGGGTCTAAGAGGAAATCCGAAGCATAATTCTTGCTTTTGAGAAGTTTCACTGAGAATTTTGTATAAATTTTATGACTAAGAACTGAAGCTTGAACTTGGTTTGGAGAAAAGGTAGGTTTTCCGAAATCATCCCCAAACTAAGATTAGTGGGAGCTTGCTATGAGAGCAGAAAGTGGACTCACTTCCTAGGATTTGAGTTAATGGTCTTTGGTGATACTCAAATGGATTTTTTGGTTGTTGCTTAAAAACAGAAAATCCTGGATATTTCATCTACAAAATCCAAATGTGCAAACAGTATGCACAGTGGGCAAGATCAGGGGCTTTTGTTTGTTAAAACCTGGGATTGAGTTCCAGCTTTGCCGGTTACTAGTAACTGGGAAATAGTAATGACCACCTCATAGGTGGGCATAGGTTGTTGTGAAGCTTGAGATTGTGAAAATCAAGGGCTAAGCACAGTGCCTAACTTGTTAAGACTCCATAAAAATTTGTAGGTATTATTTAGTATAAAGTATGGGCGTTGGCAAATCCTGGCCAGCCTCCTGTTTCTGTGAATGAAGTTTTATTGGCACATAGTCATGCTCATTTGCTGACTTATTGTCTACGGCCGTTTTTCAGCTATGATGCTCCAGTTGAGTAGCTGCAGCAGAGACTGTATCTTCTATTGACTATCTGGCCCTTTACACAAAAAAATTTACTGATTCCTTGTATATAGAATAAGATACAAGAAAACCAAGGCCAAGAAATCCAAGTCAATAACTTAAAAACACACAAAGACAACACAAATTTAAAATAGTGAAGAGTAAGAAATGGTGCTGAGAATATAAAAGTGACAGAGCTAGAGTCTTGTGGTCTCCTTTCTAGTTCACTACACAGATTTCAGTTGAACATAGTGAGAAGGAGCAAGTGAGAAGGACAAATAACTTGTTTTACATGACCAGAGGGACTGAAACTGATTTTCTGTTTTCCTGTCAGGAACTAGGAAAACACCATACTTACATGGAGACAAGGCAAGTAAGAGAGTCCAGTTAAAGCCAAATGGTTAAAAAAAAGTATAGACTGCTCCAACTAATTTTTTGTTTGTTAGATGAGGTCTTGCTCTGTTGCACAGGCTGGAGTGCAGTGGCACGATCACAGCTCACTGCAGTCTTGACTTCCCAGCCAGGCTCAAATGATCCTCCCACTCCAGCCTCCAGAGAAGCTGGAACTACACGCATAGATCACCACACCTGGCTAATTATTTTTTTTCTCACTCCAGTGAATTTTTGTTAGTTCCTGGAAAGACACCACCTTGTTGGTGGTAGAGGTGAGGAACAGGAAGGTATATGAATTAAACTGTAAATCTGTCTTGACTTAATAGCTTCTGTTGACCTTGTAACCAAGGCCAGTATAATTTGTTTCTAGAAAAATGTTATCCCAAGAAAAGGGCAGAATCTATTCCCTAGATTCATATATAATTCAGAATTCCTGTGAAAAGTGAAATTTAAATTAACAATTCCAGATGTTCTGACCTGAATTACAAATTCCATCATTTTCTTTAATATTTATAAAAATAATTAGGGAAAAAGTGCTCAGTAAATAAGAGGAACAACTTACAAATTGTTGATTTTATTGGGCCATAGATGTAGCGGGTTTCATATCGAGTTGATAGAACATCAGTGCCAATCTTTGCAACTTTGGCCTGGAGAAAAAGGAAAGTTAGAGTGAAATGATAGAATACTGTGTAAATACTGAAGAATATGTAATCATGTATGTATGCAATTTTTATGGAATTTTTCTTACAGATTAGACACTGTGCTTAGCCCTTGATTTTTAGTTTCAAGACTCATAACAACCCTATGAGATGGATGGTACTATTTCCTAGATACTTGCAACTGGTGAAGCCAGAATTCAATTCCAAGTTTTAACAAAACCAAAGCCCATGCATACATACATATGTAAATATGTACATTACTAGGGATGAAAAAAGTCGAATTTACTAGTTATTTGGAATTTGAAGATCAAAATAAAATAAATGGTTAAGAAACATTTTCAGTAAATATGCAGTAATTATAAAGACTTAAATATGCAGTCAATTATATACAGTAATGTCATATCTCATTTTGTGTTTCTACCCTTCCTTTTCTTTCTCCCTCCTCATCCCTTTCTTTTAAAATAGACATTATTTTTCCTCTCAGTTTTTTTTGGGGGGGGGTTCAGATAATTGTCTCTTCTGGAAGTTTCTCCAGTTTCTCTCATGTTCTACATTCCTTGGTCCCTGACAGGTTTGTATTGCTACAGGATCTTCTCTATTCATCTGACTTCAGCATTCCAAGGGAAGAAGGGCAGTTGACCCCTCTTTAAAATAGTTGTTAATTAGGGCATCTCTTTCAGAGTGCCATTTTGTCATGACCTTTTAATACACATAAGTGTTTCATGCTGTGAGAATGACTGTCAGAATGAATTTTAATGGAATATAGTTACTAACATATTTGCACTCACAAATAAAGACTTTTGAAAGACTATATGTATACTGTTTATAACCAAGAAATACTTTTTCTTAATCAATTTAGTTGCTATGGAAGAATTCCCATTTTACTCAAAGTGTTTTTTATTTGGGGATATATGTATTTTTTTAACCCATAGTGTCATTTTCCTAACAGTGTATTGATATTGCAGTGCTGAACCTTTGTATACATTAAGTGAACTCATGGGCTCAGATTATCACCTAGACTGGATAATAAATGACTATGGGCCATATATTGATGGTATGTTTTCTTTGTTGTATATACAGAGATGATTTTAATGACTGATTCAAATCTCTGCTCCAATTAATATTAAATGCTGTTGTGCTGAATACAATTGACTGAGGTCAAAATGAAAATTGTACTCTCTTAAGAATTTTAAAAAATTTTATGAGGCAGTATCTGAACTACCACTTTTACTGGACGTGCTATATTTGCCAGTCACCATGGGATTAGGGCCACTAAACTTTATCTGTTTTATTTCTTCTATAGCAATTCAAAATATTTATCCCTCTATCCACCCATTCATTCTGTCACTTCTTGTCATTCATTGGAACCCATATGCAGAATTTTTTTTAAAGCTGACATTATCAAATCAGTTTTAATAGAAAAAAATGGTGCTTAATGGATCATAGCTTTGGAAAGATAACATATTCTTAGTGAGGAAGCTTCACAAACATTTATAATCTTCTCTGGATAGTAAAATAATATAATTTCCCAGTTGATTAGGAAGATAAAAATAAAATGTGTCTTCTTAAATCTGGTGTCTCGGGGGCAGGGCTAGTGAATGTCTTTGCTATTCTATTAGGGCTTTTTCTGTGCATGATTTTGCTGTAGACCCAGGGTATATGTTAAACTTCGCAGTGAGCTGTGTAGTAATAGACTTCTACTGTGCCTTATACAGACATTTCTACCTGATTTTTTTCCTTGAGAGTCATATTAAAATAATTTACTAGCTATATATTTTTATCAGTGAAAAATTAATCTAAAGATTATGATTTTAACTTCAAGGCAAATTTCATTAGTTCTTTTCTTTGACATTAAAATGTGAATTTTTTTCAACATACCTAAGTTAATGAAGAACAGACTGAAAGTCAATGGTGGCGTCGATGCATAAACCATAAGCTTTTTTCTACGTACCAAGACATCGTGGTTAGGTGGCAGTTTTGATGTATATCCATAGGGAAACAATAGCATCTGGGAGTAGGAATGGAAGGTGATGTAAACCTTGATTTCATTCAGGTGGCTTCTAATGAAATCAGTGACAGCTTTTGTCTCTTTCTCGGACTCTGGTGCAGAGCCCCGATAGTTTTCTGCACATGGGTTGTTGGTGTTAGAAATAGCTGCAGAAGACATAGGTAGATGAGACCACAATCTACTCTCCATCCATACAGCTCCTGCCTCTTCTAATGTATTATATATTCACAGAATGTTTTAAACATCTTTGCCTCTCATGTTTACAGGGCTGCTTCAATGTCTCTTGTGTCATAGTCACTACATATTAACATTGCACACACATGCCAGATTGAACCAGACTTAGCTCATTGGAATATTCTGAGCCTTGTTTATTTCCTTGTCCTTTCCTAAGGCCACAGGAATAATAAATCAGAAGCAGCCCATGGCTTGGAGCCAGATAGACTCCAGTTCCAATTCAACCCCAGCTCTAATGTGTTGGGGGCTGGTGAGAACTACCTTCTCTAAGCCCAAGTTTCTTCAGCCTGTTTCAGCAGAAAGCTCTCAATTAGGGATAGCTGCTGCTATGATCATGTTCATTATGGTGGAATAGAGTTAAAAGCTCAGGTGATGTTTTCAACAAAATTAGGCACAGAAGAAATGTGTAAATTGGGGCAATGGTAATTTCTCTTTAAAAGTGTACAGTGATAAAGTCATAGTTGTACAGCAACTAAAGCATCTTCTGATGTAGCTGTCCTCTGCTTTATATCGTATTTCCATTAAGCTTTTTCACTTTCTTTGCTCCAGATGATTCTTTTCACTAAATATCTGAAAAACTACCTGCATATTGCTTTTAATCACTGACATTTCTCACATCAGGAAGCAGAGGAATCTGAGGTCTTTATTCAGATTATCTGAATTTTTATACATTTGGATTGTGCTTAATTTTTAGCAAGCTAGATATAGTAAGTAAGAGATGGTTTGATAGATAATAGTCCCTTTCTCCTCATTTCCTTCCACACAGCAAAACATCCCTCAATGGTAGTGATGATTATCTTTCATGTTATAGATACAAAAGTTAACACTCACTCGAAGCGTAACTGTTTTTACTGAAACAAGTAGGTGGTTTAGTTAAGTTTGGAGCCTAAATATTCTTTTCTTTCTTTCTTTCTTTTTTTTTTTTTTGAGGCAGAGTCCCACTCTGTTGCCAGGCTGGAGTGCAATGGTGGCATCTCACTCACTGCATCCTCTGACTCCCTGGTTTAAGCAATTTCTTGCATCAGCCTCCCAAGTAGCTGGGATTACAGACACACGCCACCACGCCCAGCTAATTTTTGTATTTTAGTAGAGATGGGATTTCACCATGTTGGTCAGGCCAGGCTGGTCTTGAACTCCTGGCCTTGTGATCTGCCCGCCTCGGCCTCCCAAAGTGCTGGGATTACAGGCATGAGCCACCGCACCCGGCCTGGAGACTAAATATTCTTTATAGCAATTTTCCTTGATAGCGAGTCTGCTACTCACAGTTCCATGAAGCATTAAAATTCCTGTTGAGGTCAGTACCAATGCATTTGGAGTTTTGGTTCTTGGAACGATTTTTTCTCCACATGCGGTTCTGCCGGATTGAATGATGAGTGTTTACACAAGATCAGTTTGCATTTTTCAATTTGGTCATTTCAAATTCTCTCTGCAGGTGTCTGCAACTTTATTTGAAATCTATCTAGTTAACATGAGACCCTTTATTATAAAAAGAAAAAATATTGTTTTCTTATAATTCGTAATATTTTCAGAATCATGATTTTTAATATGATATCCTTAGGCCTTGATGAAATAATTCAGTTAATTTTAAACACTGTTGATTATTTCTCAGTATTAGAAGATGACCAATGGTATTCTGAAATTAACTGTAATTTAAATTATAACTTAAATAGCTTTTTCACCCTATGTAGATTCAGATATAATGCAGGTCAGATTTTGACTGTTGGAGCATTATTTGCAGAAAATAACTTGATGTGATAGTGTCTGTCTGAGAGTTCAGTATTAATCTTACTTAGCAATAGCAGGACAAGAAAAGATCCTGTAAAAAGACGAATAGGTATCTGTATCTCTCTTTCATTTTTTATTTTTTTTGATGCAATGGTTCTACCTCAAATTCTATTCAAAATTGATGACAAGGCTTTTTTTTTTAAATCAAGGGGTTCAGAATGGTTTTAATTGACTTTATTCTTAGCAAGATATGCCATATCATATAATGCAATCATACATTTCCTTTATAATTACTGCTTTATTTCATTTTTCTACACAACTAGCTTCAGCAACAAACATTTTATATTATTTCAAGGATACCTATGCAACCAAGAAATCATACTTAATTTGAAACTGAGATTTTAAAAAATATACTTTTCTGAATTAGAATTAGCTAATTACCTAAACCCTAAGCTGAATACATAACAATGCGTATTAAAGCCAGTAAATAATATCTAAATGCAAACAAGAGAGTACAGAGTAGTACCTTTGTCCATGACCAAATATATCCATCAACATTGAACACAGGAAGAATGTAAAAATTCATTCGGTCTAAGAGTTTGGTCATAATTTTGTTTCTCCCATAAGTTTTGGTTGCCTGCAGGAGGACAAAAAAATTAATATATTGGTATGAAGTTTAGCTATTATGTGGAAAGCTGTAGTTATAATAGTAATAACTTGATTCACTTTCCAAGATCACATGCTTTCAAACATATTTTTCCTAAAATGAACAAAAATAAACAACCCATGTAGATTACAGGGGAAAAAATCTCACTTATTTAGACTAGTGACATTAATGAAAATGAACAGTCTTTAAAGGAGCATTTAATTATGGAGACTTGTAGCATTCCAAATGCAGCATGAGAGAGATGTTTCATAGAAAGATTGGAAGCTAAATGGAAAATTTGTAGTACAACTTATTTTAAATTGATTCTCTCACATCCTTTACATAAATATAAATTGAGTCTGTAAGCACAGGAATAAGAAAATATTGGAGAGAATTTATGAAATAGTTACAAGAAGGATCAGAGAAAAAAATTTGTATTAATAAAATACCCAAGAATTCAGAGGTTAAACAATCAACTTTCTTTCCCCCCACATCTGACTGAAATTTCTCTAATTACAGGCACTTTCTGTAGCTACCTAAAATGTCTCTCACCACTTGGAAAGTCCCTTCCAAGTAAATCTGAATTGAAGACAAGAGATTTTTCTGTAGCCCTGTGATGTGCGTTCCTTTATGTGTTGAGTAAAGGGAGCTCTCAGCCCTCAATTGGGAGAACAAAAACAACCATAGGGGTAAGTCACTTCCTGGTGGATTCTTTCCTAGAGAAAGAATCTGTGCCCAGAAAACCATTGCCATACTATTTCACCAGTGTGCAATGTGCAAAAGTTGTCAGAGAAAATTAAAATATAATAGGAGTAAAAATACATGGGCAATAGAGTGAGAGGAATATTGAATATATAAATTAGATTTAACTTTAAAAAAAGTGAGTTATAGGTCAGGTGTGGTGGCTCATGCCTGTAATCCCAGCACTTTGGGAGGATGAGGCAGGTGGATTACTTGACATCAGGAGTTTGAGACTTGCCTGGCCAACATGGCAAAACCCCGTTTCTACTAAAAATATAAAAATTAGCCAGATGTGGTGGCACATGCCTGTATTTCCAGCTACTTGGGAGGCTGAGGCAGTAGAATTGCTGGAACCCAGGAGGCAGAAGTTGCAGTGAGCCGAGATTGTACCACCACATTCCAGCCTGGGCGACAGAGTGAGACTCAGTCTCAGAAAAAAAACCAACCCCCCCCCCCCCGCCAAAAATAAAAAATAAAAAAGGGAGTTATTTTTCTCTTAGAAAGGAAGAAAGGAAACTTAGAAACATGAAAATTCCAAGTACATGTTTGGCAATGAAATATCTAAACAGGAATTAAAGGTCTGTGTTTTGACTTCATTGAAGAAAATTTATATTTGTATGTTGCCATATGAAGATGGTTTCTGATTTTCCATACTTGACTATAGAAAAAACTTTCATCTTATAGCCCAAGAAAAGTTTGAGTTTCATAAACTCTTAGCTTGAGTTTAAGAATTGTTTGAAGGGACCAAAAGCATTGGCAACAAAAGCCAAAATAGACAAATGGGACCTAATCAAACTCCACAGCTTTTGCACGGCAAAAGAAACAGTCAATAGAGTGAATCGGCAACCAACAGAATGGGAAAAAATTTTTGCAGCCTACCCGTCTGACAAAGGGCTGATATCCAGAATTTACAATGAACTAAAAAAGATTTACAAGAAAAAAACAAACAAGCCCATTCAAAAATGGGCGAAGGATATGAACAGATACTTTACAAAAGAAGACATACATGAGGCCAACAAACATATGAAAAAATGCTCATCATCACTGGTCATTAGAGAAATGCAAATCAAAACTACATTGAGATACCATCTCACGCCAGTTAGAATGGCGATCATTAAAAAATCTGGAGACAACAGATGCTGGAGAGGATGTGGAGAAATAGGAACACTTTTACACTGTTGGTGGGAGTGTAAATTAGTTCAACCACTGTGGAAAACAGTGTGGCGATTCCTCAAGGACCTAGAAATAGAAATTCCATTTGACCCAGCAATCCCATTACTGGGCATATATCCAAAGGATTATAAATCGTTCTACTATAAGGACACATGCACACGAATGTTCATTGCAGCACAGTTTACAATAGCAAAGACCTGGAACCAGCCCAAATGCCCATCGATGATAGACTGGACAGGAGAAATGTGGCACATATACACCATGGAATATTATGCAGCCATTAAAAAGGAGGAGTTCACATCCTTCGTAGGGACATGGATGAACCTGGAAAACATCATTCTCAGCAAACTGACACAAGAACACAAAATCAAACGCCACATGTTCTCACTCATAGGCGGGTGTTGAACAAGGAGAACACATGGACACAGGGAGGGGAGCACTATACACGGGGGTCTGTTGGGGGGGAGGGGGGATAGTGGGGGGGTGGGGAGTTGGGGAGGGATAGCATGGGGAGAAATGCCAGATATAGGTGAAGGGGAGGGAGGCAGCAAATCATACTGCCAGGTGTGCACCTGTGCAACAACCTTGCATGTTATTCACATGTACCCCAAAACCTAAAATGCAATAAAAAAAAAAAAAAGAGAAAAAAAAAAAAAAAAAAAGAATTGTTTGAAGGGAAGGTATCAATTTCATAAAAATGTAATGATGAGTAAAATTCAGAGCATTTCTTCCCTGACAGCACCAAATGTGGGCTCTTCTAGTTAAGTGGAACTGCATGTTTGGAAAGGGTGTCACCATTTGGTGAAGTGCTGGAGACTTGGCAATCAAAGGAGAGTTAGGAGAGTCTTCTGATTCACTTACCTGATAGACAAACCACTGGCAGAATGCTGGGGACACCCATTCTCGTGCATGAATGCCACAATCCATAAAAATAGCCTTTCTTCTTTCATTCTTTTTCCCAATCTATTTAAAAATAAACGAGGTATTATTTTGCATGAACTCATCCCTTGTCGACCAATAACTCATTCATATTCTCAAAGCAATTATTTCCTCCATCTATTGTTGAATGAGAACCATGTAGCACATATTGTTCTCAGAAGGGACCACGGGACATATCCTTAAATGTCTATATATAATTCATAATCTATTACAATGCATATTTTTCAAAATTTTTTTCTAGTGTCAGGGCAGCTGGTAGGCTTTTGAAAAAAATTTGTAGTCCTGTGTTTTTATTTTATTGCTAACATCCTGTGTTCTGAGATATAGATTATAAAGTCACTTTTGTTTCTGCCATTTCCTTTTGTTTTTTCAGGTTTTGTAAACTGGGGATATTTACCCTGGAGTGGAGAAGAACTTGTGTTGTGTAGGGCTAAGGGCCCCACACTGGGTGCCAGATGTAGGGCAAAGGGCCTCAGAGGGTTGTGGGATGTCCCTTGTGCTGTGCTGAGGCGCAGATCCAAGAAATAAAGAGACAGGACACAGAAATACAAAGAAAGTGCAGCTGGGCTCATGGGGGGCCACGCCACCTATAAACAGAGACAGGTGAGGCCCCGAATGTCCAGAAGCATCTGTATTTATTGGGTATAGGTTAGGGGGTAGTGTAGTGAGTAAAGTCATCTTTGAGGATAGCGATAGGGTCATGAGCAATAAAACAAGGGGTCCACGTCCATTAGGTTACCAAGGCTAGGAGGTGGACAGTGTGCAGCAAGGGGTCCACCCCAATTAGGTCATCAATGCAAGGAGGTGGGCCGTGTGCAGTAAGGGGTCCACCCCCATTAGGTCACCGAGGCATGGAGGTGGGCCGTGCTCAGTGAAGAGGGTGCAGTTTGCAATACCTCTATCTATGGGCATGCTACTTCTAAGAATATCTGTAGGAGGATGCTTAAGTCACACAGCAGTGACGGAGCTGTCAGGGTCTACTGCCACCTGCTGGCAGCTTCCATGACTTCTATAGGAGGATGCTTTTGAGCTAGCACAGTAACAAGAGCTGACCAAGGTGCAATTATCTGGAGGGGTTTTGAGCCCTCGGATGCTCAAGGGGTTGCCGGTCTGAGGGCAGCCTTCCACAAGAACTGGAGGCAAGGTCCTACAACTCCTTTATCCTGAGGAGTGGCTCTTGCCCCAAGCCTGCCATACAGCGGGTATCTTTATGATACTGAATGCTGCCACTTGGGCCATGGATTTTTGTCCTGGTATAATTGTTTTTCCCTTAAATCGTGCTCTGCACTGTGTCTGCTCCAGACATTCCTCTGACTATAAGCTGCTTATTCGTTAATTCATGCTGTGTACCGTGTCTACTCTAGGCATTCCTCCGATTATGAGCTAAGATATAGTTTTATTTATATATATATATGTATATGTATATATATATGGAAATAACTGAGTGGTAAGATATTCTTTAGGAACTCATTCTATGAACTAATATATGATTATATATAGAGGATTATATAAAGGGAAATAACTGAGTAGTAACACTATAAACTGAGGTATTCTTCAAGCACTAATTGTGCCAGTATTCTGCTTAGTTCTCCTTCCTCAGTGCCTATATGGGGGTTACCCAC
This sequence comes from Aotus nancymaae, assembly GCF_030222135.1. NCBI lineage: Eukaryota > Metazoa > Chordata > Mammalia > Primates > Aotidae > Aotus > Aotus nancymaae. The sequence goes on along the minus strand of NW_026988431.1, from coordinate 42,408,793 downwards.
AGTGTTGGAGTGGGGAAGAGAAATAGTACTGGATACGTGAATGGCTGTCATTTTGAAGAGAGTGCAGATTTGCTTTGGGTGTTTGTAGACAATGAATGGGGATTTGGGGTGTGGCTGGGCTTCTCAGTTGTTAAGTGGCTGCTTCAGGGAGCAGTATCTCTGGATGTGCAAAAATCAAGCAGCAACGGAATGGAAATTGTTAGCTCCGTTATAGGGAACCCTCCAGCAATACAGGGTTGAAATGCCTAACATACTGTTCTACAGTCCTATGACTCTATGATATTTAAATCCCCTTCATGACATTCATTTATCAGTTTCACTGCATTTTAAGGGGTGAATGAGGGTGTTTTTTTTTATACTACAGACATCACAGACTTGTAATAAAGCTGTGGGATGAAATATCTGTTTTGGTTTGTCCACTGTGCAATCTCTGACAAACGTTTATCTAGACACTTTCTTGGTTCCACCAAAACCACCTGTCACTTCTATTCTTGAATGGATGTCCAGAGCTTAAATATTCTTCCAGAGATAATACGTTTTGTCTCAAAATTAGCTCAGTTGTGTTACAAAGTAACTTTTAAATTCATGTTTTTCAACAATAATAAGAATTAGTGGTTCTCGAATTATTTTTACCTTTAGAACATATAGTGGATTATTCTCAACAGTAGATCCAATTTTAATACGAGAGACCATTTCGGGATGCTTATCCATCATCTTTTCAGTCCAAGCCACAATCTTAAGAGCAAAACCAATTTTGAGAAATTAGAATAAAAGAAAAAAAATGGCAACAAATATTAAGGATAACTTAAAAAAAAGGTTGAGGTATTTTATACTGTACCTTTTCCCAGTTATTGTATTTTGCATAGCTGTGCCTGCCTGGGATATCTTCTTTAACATCAAACTGTTTCTCAATCTCTTTTTGTAGATCATGAATCAAGATTCTGTTTGACAGGGGAATGATAAAATACGCGTTTTATCATGAGAAAGGAAAACACAGTTATCTTTCATTTGCAGAAAATTTCTCTTCCTTCTCTGGTATCTTTAATCAAGTTTGCTATGTTTCTTCATTATTCTCCTCTAGCCATCTCCTTTAGACATGTCGTGTGTCTGGCTTCTGGTCTCCCCATTTATCTAGAGCTGTGCTGTCCAGTGTGATAGTCTCTAGCCCCAAGTACCTACAGAACACGTGAAGTGGGGCATGTCCAAGAGTAGATTGCTGTATATGTAAAATATATACCAGATTTTGAAGATAGTAGTAAAGTCATATATATTATCTCACCAATAAGTTTTATATTATTGTGTAGAAATAATATTTCAAGTATATTGGGTTTAATAAAATGTATTGTTAATTTTACCTGTGGCTTTTTACTTTTTTAATGTGGCTACTAGAATATTTAAAAATATGCATGTGACTTATATTGTACTGCTATAGTACTCCCCATCCTTCTCCAAAACACACATACATCTACATCCACATTAACACAGGCAACAAAGGATACTTTCATGCACACATCTACAGACCATACCTTATAATTTCACACCTTGAGATCTGGGAGAAACTTGAATAATAATAATAATAATAGTAAGCAGGTACTTAGCACTTAACCTGTGCCAGGCATTTCTCTGACCTCCTTATGTACATTATTAATTTAATCTTCACATGAGATTATTATGCCTATCTTACAGGTGAGATTAATGAAGTACAAAGTGTTGAAACAACTTGTCATAGTTATGGATCTAGAACATGGCTAATATGATTTGGAGGGGATGAAGTAAGAGGTGGGAAAAAATCACTGGGAGACTAATGTTGGGGGTCAAGAAGCTTACACCTCATCATCTTCTATTTTTATCTCTTTCTGAGCCATCTCGTGTCATCATTTTATGGAGTCTCATGACTGTAATGGTCACCTGATGGTCACTCATACTTGAATCGCCAGGTCTGGCCTCTCCCCTGAACTCTGGGCTTACATATCCAACTGCCTACCTGATGTTTTCACTTGGATTCAGATATCCATATTTTTAATACAGCCCAGGTACAGCTTTACATACAGTATTTAACTAACCTTGTCAGTATTACCATTTTACAGATGAGGAAGTTAGTGCTCAGAGGTTTAAATACTCACAGTTTATATATGGTGGAGTTGGGAATTTGAATACAAACTGCCTCATTTCAAGAATTTATTTGATTTAAAAATGTCATCTTCATCATATATGCAAGTATTTTATTAATTTTGTCTGGAAATTTCTTTATTTGCTTAATTAACCTGTTTTCTTATGCCTTAATGGAAACCAAATCATATTTAATTACAGTAAAATTTAATACTGGATAATGTATCTTATTCTTTTTTTCCAAAAATTTTGAGTAATTTCACCTATTTTAAATAAATGTCTTGGCTGGGTATGGTGGTCCACACCTGTAATCCCAGCACTTTGGGAGGCTGAGGCAGGCGGATCGCATGAGGTCAGGAGTTCGAGACCAGCCTGGGCAACGTGGTGAAACTCTTTCTTTACTAAAATTACAAAAGTTAGTCAGGAGTGGTAGCAGGCACCTGTAGTCACAGCTACTCAAGTGGCTGATGCATGAGAACTGCTTGAACCCAGGAGGTGGAGGTTGCAGTGAGCTGAGATTATGCCACTGAACTCCAGCCTGGGCGACAGAGAGAGACTCTGTCTCACAAAGAAAAAAGTCATATCAGAATCATTTTAGGAATTATTAGAATCATCAGGAAAAAATTGGATTTTGATAGACAAATTATGAATAAATATAAGAATTTTATTAATAATGGATCATAATATAGTTGTATCTTTTTGATTCTTCAGTAAAATTTTATACATTTTGATTACCTATTTATATATATAGTTTTTACCAGTTTTGTAAGTGGCTTTTTTTCTCACTACTTTTTTGAATTGGTTATGACAGTATTCATATATTAAAAAACCAATTACTTTGATTACACTTAGCTATTTTATTATATTAAAAATATCTTTTTACTTTAAAGAATTTTAGTTATGTCTTTAGGGTATTTTCTGTGTTATTTCTTCTGCCAATATCTATACTTTTAATTTTCTCAATAACTATTTCTTTTTTTTCTTGCTTTGCATTGGCCAAACTCTCTGAACTATGATAAATAACAGTAGCCATAGAGGGTATTCTTTTTTGTCTGCCTTTTACAGGAAAACTTACCTTTTACTGTTAAGAATGATGTTGAATGTCATTTGAGATTTATATGACAGTATCAATTTATATGATCAAATTATTGTCCATTGATGTATGGTTGCATTAAAACCTATTATTAGATTCCTTAATATGTTAAATATTATTTTACAGCTGTAGGAGATTTATAAACACCCTCATGAAAAGCCTTGTCTTATTTTAGATACTGTTCTAAAAATCTTGTTTAATCTAGAAGCAATACATTGAATGTAGGGAAAATGACTTGCTGAAAGCAAGCAGTGAGCACACTGTTATCAATAGGTGATAGCTGACAGCAAAAAGAAAAGTAAAATAACTCCCTAGACAGAAGGACTTAGGAAACATGGGTCAGTGGTCTCATCATAGCACAGTATGAAAATTTATATTGATAATGACAATCCTTTACCCAAACGTAAACCATATTCAATATACTCTATTTTGCAGGGCAGAAAATTATTGTTTATAATGGAAATGTTTTAATAAAAATGTTAAAAAGAAAGGATTTCTTGAAGTTGTACTTATCCCAACAATTTTCTATTTTGGCTTATCTCATTTCTCATTGACTCTATATAAAAAAAAGGCATTACCCACCTTTTGGTAATGAAATGCACATGTATTTTTCTGCTGTTAGCATTGAGTCCTGTATGCAGGAAGATGTCTGTTTTTTTAACATTCATTCTAATTCTTGGGACAATATCATGTACTCTTTGAATCACCATAAATCTTATCAAATAAGGAAGCAGTGAGTGACCTGTGTTCAGACCTTCTTGGGTTCCAAGCCCAGTTTGGCTACATAATGCTAAATACGATCTTGGGCAGTTTAGTTACCCTCTGAACCTCAGTTTTCCAACTTTTACAATTGTGGTGACCATGTTTGTGGTGAGAATGAACTGAAGTAAAACCTAAGTGCTTGGTGGGCTCAGGTTCCCAATGAGCTTCAGAATAATAGTGAGGTTGGTCACAAAATCGACAATCATTTTATAGACATAACATTTTAAAAGCAGACTTTGATGCCATGTAGATGTTCGACTCTTTGATTTCTTTAGTTTCTTATTATAATGAGCTACGGCACTGACACTGCCGAGCTCCACTCTACTTGTTGGTTTCTCTTTGCTGATTGACTGACTGATCTGAGTTTTGATGTGGAACGCAAACGCTGTATTCCCCTAATTAGAGTTTATTTAGCACATGGGACCAAGTGCTGCTCATGAATATTGATTCCTAATAGCAGCACTGACAAGCACATCATTATGCACATTATATCTAACTCACTGTATGCTTTGCTTTTGACTTACGATGAATCTAGGATTTCTGAGAATATAAACTCGTGACAGCAATTTTGGAATCAGGTGGAGAGTGTTGCACTGAAACTCACACAAAGCTGGAGAAGGTTTGAAATTACATTTTGGGTGGTCATTACAGTCATAATTAATTGCTTTAAGCTCTAGAGAGGGCACATGGCTTTTGCTCCACCTGCATTAATAGAAGTAGAGGAACCAGGCAGAAGAGAAATTTTATGGTCCCAGAGGTTGATTTGTAACATAAGGCAGTATTAATCACAGGAAGCTTGTATCTAAGAATATTTTTAGACTTACACATATCAATTTAACTCTTGTGATAACAGCAGAAAAAAAATTAGTGTGAGTTGAAGTACAACTTTTCCACAAAGGATGCAGCTGCATCAGAACATCAGAACGGTGCCAGATTGTTGCCTTGATAGGGGCTAGAAATTAAGCCTAAGGCTGGAAATTAAGAACTGGGGCCAGATGTTATTTTCACAAGCCCTTCCACTAACCAGCAGCCAGGCATAAACAGATGAAACCAAATTACTTTTTCTCAAATATTATTTAGTGCTCCAAAATTTGCTTAATTTTTTTAAGAAAATTTCTAAATTTAGGTGAAAGGATAAATAATTATCACTAGGGGTTGAAAAAGACAAATGGCTAATGTTTACTGAACCTTTCTTATGAGCCAGGCACTTTTCTTGGTACTATATTTATATTTTATCACTCAACATGATTAATTGGTACCATTATCACTCCTTGTTTTTATGAAGGTATGGTCAATTTCTAAAATTGACACAACTGTTAAAATGCAGAAGTTGGGATTTGAATCTAGAGGGTCTGATGTCAGCACCCTAGCTGTGAGTCATTGTACAGCAATGCCTTCATCACAAGAGTAAAATCCTGGGTATTGCCATTAGGCCTGTACTCTCCTTAGTCTTCAGAGGCTTGTGTAGGGTTGGCCCAATCAACCAACTCTCTTGGAAGTCTGTCTCCCAAGTTCAGGGAGTAAGTAAGAGGTTCAGAGAAGAGATGAGATAAATTCTACTTTGACAGTTTCAAGGGTCCCATCCTTTGCTGCTTTTAGAAAGCAACAAAGAAGGACTGGAGAACTGTAGACCAATGTATGTGACTGTCATAGGCTCTGGGGTGTGTGTGTGTGTGTGTGTGTGTGCGTGCACACGCATGCACTGGGGAAAGATGTTTCAGGAAGGCAGAGTCACTGTTAGGTTGTCTTATAAATGGGACTGGATTCATTCTCCTGATGCCCACATTACACCAGGATATGGGAGTATTCAAAAAGCATGGTTTAAGGTTTCCATAAGATTCAATATCCTCCTGGTAACTCCCTAATTTGGTTACCACACATCAGACTCTACACTTACTGACCTGGATTTCCCAATGTTTGAGCAATACTACTCATTTATTCACTGTGAAGAAAATGGAGTATCTGGTGATAGCCTCTAGTTATTCCCTATTGCAGTGTATATGTGTGTGTGTGTGTGTGTATGCGTGCATGTGTGTGTGTGCACATGTGTATGTGCATTTGTAAAGGACCAGACAAAGAGCAACTTTATGATCCCAGTCAATCTTCATGAAACCCCTGTGAAATCGGTTCCATTATTATTCCCATTTTATAGATGAGATATGAGGTAAAGCAAAGTTAAATAAATTGCCAATGTGAAATACCTAATGCATAGCTTGACTGGGACTGGACGCAGACAGCCTTGCTTCAGAACTCACTTTCCTACCCTCCACACTCCTGTTTGTCACATGACCAATTGTAACTTCAACATTTGTAGCATATTGTAGCATGTAACATGTTATAGTATAACATGCATGTTACACTCTTAGGTAAGTAATAGTAAAAATGTGAAACAGAAGAAAAAAATGAATGGAATGACAATTAGAATGATTTATTTGATTGAAACTCTTGCTAGGACTCTGTATATCCGTGGAATATGAATTTGTATCTGACTGAACATTATTATTAGGCAGTTGGGCATTAATATGAGGTGTTGATTATCACTGTGTCAATTTGACATATCTCTTTTGCATTTCTCACATAATCTTACATGGATCCTAATAAGATTTTACTTAATTGTACCATTTGAGTTTTATTATTATATTAATAATTGTTTTCTGAGTTATCTTTCATTAACAACTCTTTATTTTCTAATTTTAACTTTTGATCAAAGAAGAGACAGTGTTAAAAATTGATTATCTAAAATGTGAGCAATGTTAAAAACACTAGGGTTTTTAACTGCTGAATCCAAGTACAGTGTCTGCCCCAGAGGCTCAGTCCAATGGATGTGCTTTCCCTTTGAAATTTGTTTGACAGTCTGTTTGGGTTTGTTAGTATATTCATGTTGTTTGTTTTTTTGAATTTGGCCTTTTATGATTTTGTAAATAAAAAAGGAAACGAATATGTTACTTTAAAATAAAATCTGGCATAGTAATTTAATTTTCTAAAAATTAAAAACATCACACAGATGTTTTAAACTAAATAGTGGTTGATATGCACTGTCTAATGAAGGGTATCTAAGTAAATCATTGTGTCAAACCAGCCTCTTAATATGGTTTAATTCAGTCTGATGCCTGCGTCTGACCAGATGTTTCTGTTCTTAGAACTCTTTTCTGTTACTGACTGACACCAAGTAACACATATAATTAATATGCAAATAAAATTATGTGTATAATTAGTATTTAGAGACAAGATCTTAAATAGTTTTTGTCTGCACATATCACTTTACATATTTATATTTCTGAGGGAGGTAACTAATTATGTGGTTTTCCCATAACTGTTGCTGATTTGGGTTACTTTCTAGAATTCATGTCTTAATTTGATAAAAGCAATTTTTACAGGTCATTTAACACTTTGGTTCTTGATGTAAATAGCAAGGAGCTCCTTTGTCATAAGACAAAGTGAAAAACACACTAATTTGAGACTCTGGATTTAGACCTCTAGTTGAATCAGAATCATTTCAGGCTAGGAGAGGCCTAGAGGGCCACAGAAGAAAAAAGGCTGATGTGAGCTATTTCATGAATTGAAAAGATGCTAGCTGCCTGCCTAGGTGGCTTACAGTGATTTACACCACTATCCATGCTCATGCCAAGCAACTAGCCTTTCTAGATACATTTTCTACATTGTAACTGCATTACAGGGCTATTAAGGAAAACATAATACCTAATTTTTTACCCTTACTGTTCAAGCCAAATTATATAAAACTTGGCCACACCACTACTTTATTTTAGCTTGGGCTGAATGCTTTGTAAGAGTCAGTTTATCATAGGAATCCAGACCAGGTCCATATTATTGAAGTAAAGTGAAGAGTATAATGACTTAGGCACATATACTAGAAAGCTGACAGCGAAGTGAATCAAGAGGCACAGTAACCAGGGGTTATTTAAGGTAGAAGGTTGATTTCTTTTAGATGAAGAGTCAAGACATTATCTGAACCTTAAGGTAAGCAGATAATGTAATATAAATTCCTGCAATCTTGTAGTTATATTTTTGAAGTATCTAATTTTAATGATGCAATTTATAAAAACACAGCAAAAACCCATACTGGTATATTAATTTAAAAGGGTTAAAAGCTGGTATCAATTAATTTTGAGTTATATATTTTCAATTTGTTAACTTTTATATTTATACCACAACCTTCTTGAAACAGTGACAAAAGCCCTATGAAATCGGTTCCAGTATTATTCCCATTTTATAGATGAGGTATGAGGTAAAGCAAAGTTAAATAAATTGCCAATGTGAAATGCCTAATGCATAGCTTGACTGGGACTGGACGCAGACAGCCTTGCTTCAGAACCCACTTCCCTACCCTCCACACTTCTGTTTGTCACATGACCAATTGTAACTTGGTTAACAGTGATCAGTAACCATCACAAATAATAGAATGCTGCCTTTAAAGCCATGAATATGAATGCTTTTGCTTACTTGTCTTATGTATGTGATTTTTAAATTTCAATTGAGTTTATATTTATTTGAGATATTATAGCAATATCATAAATACTATCAAGTCATAGTAACTTCTGACTGCAACATAACATTACTGACATCGATAGGATTTTCCTTTATCTCAGCCAGAAAACCTTTTGAGTTAAACCACCAAGTCAGGTAATGGAGGTATAAAATTGTAAGTTAAAATAAAAAGGAACTACTATTTAGCAGTGTTTTGACAATGAGGGTCTCAATAAAGGGGAATCCTGGCATGACATGGCCTTGGGAAGTTAAAATTGGACTCCTCAGTACCTCAAACTATGAAATGTTTGAAAGTATAAAAACATTTTATTTTCTAAATTATGCATTGATTTATGATGTTCATTGCTGCGCTCCCTTCTCATTCACTGCCCAGAGCTCAAACTGTGCATGGCCCATGGTTGGTGCTTAATATATTCAAATTTTCTCTTATTTCTCTGTGGGGCCAGAATGACTAACTTCTGCATCTTTATCTATTTGAGATTCTTTTTTCTTTGATTTAAACCTTATTCTACTGCTTTGCTTGTGCTTTCTCTGAGCAAGAATTTTTTCATAATTATTTATTTATTATTAATTTTTAATTGCTGTATCTCTGACATACCAACAAGTACTTGTTCTTTTTTTTTGTTGTTTGTTTGTTTTTATTTCCTTTATGTACCAGGAAAATTCAAATACATAAAAGGATGCCAGCACCAGTAGCTCATGAGCTCCGGGCTGGTTACCTGTCAGTAGTGATGATGTGTGGCTAAACCATTCGTGCCTGCTCATGTGGGCTCTGTGCTTATGAGGGGCTGATTTTGGAGATGGTGGAATAGGTAATTGTTATTCTTATAGATAAGAGCAAATGTAAGATGGAATCTGAGCTGCCAAATTTGATCCTAACACCTCCATAAACCGGCTTTGATAATGCGATAATGTGTTTGGAAGTAACTGTGATCTGTATCTTACAGAGAGAGCTTTCATTTTGGGGGGCCCAGTTAAAAATAGTTCTATTGTAATAGTTTCCTCTATTTCAGGGCTCCCAAAACTTTGAATATCCAACAAATTTCAATATTTGCAAAGGACTTACTCATAGTGCATATTATTTTGATCCAAGGCAGACTGGATGGCTTGGGATTCCTTCTCACTAACTCGGAAATCCACCGTCATATTAGCAGCTACATGGTGGGTGGCACTTGGATACCAGAAGTCAAGCTGCGGAGATAAGCACAATGTTAGTAAGAGTTTATTTGCTTACCTAACACATATTTATTAAGAAATGATCATTTCTCAGACACCATGAAAGGAATTTGGGGCTCAGCATGACCCTTCTTTCAATAAGTTTATGGAATTTTTGCAAATATATTTAAGAACTGTTGAATATTAGGGATGAAGAAAGAAACTTTCCCAGTGCTGATCACTTTATTTATTTATTTATTTATTTATTTTTGAGATGGAGTTTTGCTCTTGTTACCCAGGCTGGAGTGCAATGGCGTGATCTCGGCCCACCGCAACCTCCGCCTCCTGGGTTCAAGCAATTCTCCTGCCTCAGCCTCCTGAGTAGCTGGGACTACAGGCGAACGCCACCACGCCCAGCTAATTTTTGCATTTTTAGTAGAGACGGGGTTTCACCATGTTGACTAGGATGGTCTCGATCTCTTGACCTCCTGATCCACCCACCTCGGCCTCCCAAAGTGCTGGGATTATAGGCGTTAGCCACCACGCCCGGCTATTTATTTGTTTATTTATTTATAGGACATCAGTTCTATTAAGGCAAAAAGGATGGGCAGCTCTTTTGGTTAATTTTTCCCCCCACAATTTTGGGGTTGAATAGGATCACAATTCGTCTCGCCACAGAATCTGGCTTTAATTGGAAATTTAGATTAAATATCTGGTTAGTTAGTCTTCAAAACCTGATGTCCCTATAAACTCTGGAAATCCTGAAAGTCTTATATCCAACAGTTGGCATAGTCTCCCAGCAATGTCATTTTTCTAGCAATATGTCCTTGGGCAAGTTACAAGGACTCTTTAAATTTTAGTCCTCTCTCCTAAAATAATGGGGCAAATGAGAGTCCACTGGAAAGTGTTGGGAAGATTGTGAAATAGGTCCGTGGTCTGGGGCATGAAGACATTTAACAGGTGAATACATGATAAAATTATTTAAGACTGTTGGGTTTTAAAGGATTGATCTAACTTTAAAAGTCTTATTTGAAAATGTATCTGCTCTTGGAAAGAGGTCACATCTCAATATTAGCCAGTACCTCAACATTTTTGGTTAGTCGTCTAACAGAAAATATGGCACCAGAGGGGATGAGGGTGGGAGTGGGGAGATTGGAGAGGAAAAGGGCACCAGTAGGCGAGAGAAAGATGCCTTGATCAGGAAGCCAAGAACAACTCCTGATTTCACAGTTTTACCTTGAAAAAGCTGGTGTTTGGAAAGCTTTTGGGAGGAAAAATGAAAGTGGTAGTCTTGGAAATAAAACCAAAACTGAGACAGGTGAAGTATTGGCCACTGGCTGAATTATCCAGATAGCCCCTGTCTCCCCTTTATGTTCAGTAGTCTTTTTTAGTCCTGTGGGCATAAACAGTAAAATAAGAAGCATCTTTTAGAGAACAGTAAGAAAAGATAAAATATCCCTTTAAATGCTTACCTCATTGGTTTTGGCTAAGTCCTTGATTATCTCTGCTTGTTTTTCATCCTGTGGCTTCACGCGGAACACCTTCTCCCTTTACAGAGGCAAATAAAAAAAAAGTGAACTGTAAAGAAACAACCCTTAATTCTCTTCCCACACAGAGACTGGAACACAAGAAGTAAGATTTACCTGTCAAAGCGGACAGGAGCAATTGCAAGAGTGGTTGCAATCAAACTCATGGGCAGGATGAGCTTCATTGTTCTTCTTTGCCTGCCCTGAGACCCTCTGGCAGTTTTATGCCTCAGCCCTTATCCTGATGAGCAACTAACTTCCTCTTAGGGTTCTGTTGTTCCCCTTCTTCCCCCACAACAAATGTTTTTTTTTTTTTTTTTTCAGCTGGGGAGGGAAAAAACATTAAACCACTAAGCCCATGCTACTGATTCACCTTTTGCAATAGGAAATATCCATTTTACAGATACAGGACAGGAAGCAAATGACTTTAGCAAATAACTTGCCCAAGGTAACAGAGAAAATATGTTCACAGAGCTGGGATTTACCAGTTCTGTCTGTTCTAAAATATTGCTCTACTATTCTGCTTGAATTGAATGATGGAGGAAATCAGTTTTAAAATTTGCGCTAGGAGACTGAGATGAATTTGGGTATCTGGCCACAAAACCTTGGTGACTGGTTCGTAATAATGTAAAATATATTTTTAAAGTTAGATTGTAAGTTGTGAAATTAAAAAAATTTAAATTACAAAATATTAGGAATGTACTAAAAATGCTATAAGTACTATGGCAAACATTGAAGTGTTCACCATTTAGATTTTACAATGGTAACACTTTGGTTATCTCTTGGTAAAGAGGTAAACTCTAAAGACCTAAAGCACTGCCCTAACTCTTCCCCCTTCTCTTCTCTCTGTACTAAGACTTGACCCCTATTTCTAAGATAACTTGAGGACTCCTTGAGGGTGAGAAAATATCAGTGCTGTAATGTTTATTAATTGGACACTGCCTTGAGAGCCTGGATGCTGTACATGCAACATGCTTTTAAACTTTTTTATTTAAGGAGAATTCTTTCGTATGGAAAGAGCTAGTACAATCACATATTTGAAAGGAGAAACAGTAGGTACTGAACCGGGGGAAAAGGTGAGGGTGAGTGTGCCACCACTGGCCTGGTGAATCCTCAATTCCTTTTCCCATCCAAGGTAAGTTTCCCGAAATAACGTATAAACAGGCTGCACATTACACCTCTAACCATCGTCTGCCCTTTCAAATATCTGATCTACATGAAAAGACAAAGAGGAAAGGCCAAAACATAAAAAAAATGAAGCAAAAACAAAATGCAGCCCTCTCAAGAACTAAACAACTCCCAAATCCTTTTTTACTATACAAGGCATGAGGTCAAAAGCTTAAGAGTACAGTATCCCCTTTAGTCCATGGGAGGAAGGTGTCCACACAGAGCCTTGTCAGGAATTTCCACTCTAAGGCTTCAGAATATGCTGAAGATGGGGCTGTGGGGGTGCCACTACCACCTGGAGGCCACCAACTGGGCTGGAGAATCGGTGAACAGCAGAGTCTCTCGTGCTTAAAGACCACCAGCCAAATATGCACTGGTGGCCCTGGTGGAGCATGGCTGGGTGACAGTGTCCATCCCAGCACTGAGCCACTCCTGTCCTGCTTTGGTCCATCATGTTTCAGAAGAGAGCTGGTTTTCTGGAAGCCTACATTTCCCATTCATCACAGAACACAACAGAGCACACACACTCTGGTACCCTTGGTCTTCAAAGGCCATTTCCAAAAAACCCTCTAACCCAGGCTTGCTCTGCAAGAAGTGAAAAAGGACAAATGAAGAGTTGAGGGGCAGCCTGCAGCTACTTGGCAGAGGGGAACCAAATGGCAGGGAGAAGGCTCCACCAGAGCTGCCACGCTGCCACAGCAGACCAGGCCAAAGCACCGCCCTGCACCTGTGTGCACTCAGCTTCCAGAAGGCGTCACTGATCCCGAAGGCAGATCCAGAAGATAGGAGGGCGACAGCACTGATGTCAACGTTTAGCAAGGTACCCCAGTGTCCTTAGAAGTGGCTGGAAGGACCTTTTGAAAGTTGAATTAATGAAAGCCACCTATAGACCATTTAGAACCATCTCTGAGAGATCTTTAGTCTTGAACACAACTTCGTTAATTATGGGAGAATAAGACCTTGACCTAGAATCGTAGGTAACCTAAAAGAGTAAGTGAATTTATCTAACCAGATAACTTATTAGAGTTTCCATTTTGAAAACTACCTCTTCACATTCACAAACATATAGCTGATTATATATAAAACTTCTCAGTCATGCTTGTGTATTATCAAAATAGTGTGGTTGGAGAGACACCCCTGTTATATGCACAACAGCAGTAATTTCATTCTTCTCCATCTGAGGGGTGTGTGATATAACTCCAGACTTTTTTTTTATTTCCGCAAATGGAGTTTCTGGTTCCAGCCTTGCAGGTAAGGAAGAGGAGCATTTTACAAATGCTTTCATGTTCTTGACACTGGACAAGCTCATCAGCACTGAAAACTCCCAAAGCAAATGCTTTCTCCGCTGCTTTTGACTAAAGATACTTTTAACCAAGGAACAGTGAAAAAGAAAGACCTTGACTTTGGGTTTAGACAGACATCACTTCAGTGTGGCTCCCACACACTAGCTACATCACCTTGAGCAGACTGCGTAGTTATTCTGCGCCTTCGTTTCCTCATTCGTAAAATGGGGATGCTAATGTGACTCTAACCAGTGGCTGTGAGGCTTAGTGAGACAGCATATATAAGGGACTTAGTGGTTGGTGCTAACAAACGTGTCCATGTTCTCTAGACAGTTGATAAAATGTTCATATGCCGTTAACAGAGACTTAACAGTTGGCCACGGCTAGGCTGCAGAACTGATAGCAAAATAGATCATGTTGTAGATTAAAGTGGTGGCCGTGACCTTTAGGGATAAAACATCTCTCTGTTTTAGTGTGGACTATTTCAAGGATTTTTTTAATGTTAGAGCTTTGCTTTTTGGAGTTTAATTTTCTGATTCTAAAAATTATAAATGCCCATTGAAAACAATTCTGCAAAATACAGGAAAGTTGAAAGATGAAAAATAGAAAGGCTTTTAATTTTAGAATTCTGTTACATTTTCTTGAAGACTTTTCCTCTGTGACTGGTTTTAAAATTGTGTAGAGAAAGCTTCTATGTCTGTTTTTCAGGTAAGGAAGGAAGAACACTTTCATTTTATTTGGGGGATCTAGGTGAGTGTTTTGAGGACCCCGGTATTTCTCTTATCTCAGGATAAGCCTTTGTTAGTAAATAAAAGTGTGTCTTTGGCTTCTTAATAGATTACAGATTGGAATTTTCTTGTTTCTGGAATAAGATATAAACATGTGATGCATTGAGACTCCCACTGCCTCTCCAGTCTATTTAGCCTCTGAAGAAAAATACAATAGATGGGTTTCAAGAATGTTCTAGAGCTTTTTCTCAGAACAAGTGCTATTTCTTGGCAAGCATATATATAAGTGCAGCCTTATATTACTGCATCAAGATTTATAAAAGTTCTTGACATATGCATGGGTTGGATGAATAATGTCAAACACCATATTATTTTAGGATTGGCTATGTAAGATGGTGATGTTTCATAGATTAAATCAACCTCTTTAAAAAGTAGCTTAGTGGTGAATACTTCATGCAGCCATAATTTTCTGTCTTTCTGGAGCTCTGCACTTCTAGGATGTTTGCAGTAGTGTATGTCTAATTTAACATGTCACCGTATAATTTAGCTATGCTTTTCTCTATATATTTTCAAACGTTATCACTATACAAGAAATGTCCTAGAAAATGGAAGTGATGCCTTAAAAAGGTGAACAGAAAAAAAAGTAAAAACAGAAAAAAGGCAAAAAAGAAAAAGAAAAAAGAAAATTGAAGTGTGATTTAATAATCTTCCAAATAATTTTTTATCTTCAAATTCAATCCAGTAACCTTCTGGAATACATTTATGTATCTCACAAAAGGTATGTTGAAAGAAAAAAATGGTTGCTTTTGGTTAGGAACATTGGATTCTTGACATTGAAGCAAAACTATCCTGTAAATGCTGCAGAGAAATTCTTAATTAGTTGCAGCAAAGGTGGCATTTGTGGACATACATGTGGGTGTATATGATTCAGGCAGTATCCAACCTTGTTGGAGGGCAGTGACTATCTGCTCCCATGAGATGACCTGAGAGGCTCAGCAGAACCCTATTTGGACCCCAAATTAACATATTAACTTTGTCATGATCTGCCTTCTTTTCCTTCTAGAAATTCTTCGACCAATTCATATAGGCCAGCTTGCAAAAGAAGATTAACACATGGCATATGATTCTAGGTATATAGGAATTCCATAATCCAGATGAGAAAATCAGTCTTGCTATTTTCTAGCCACATCACGTGAGAAATAAAGATTCAGGGGCCACTCTTGTGCTGTTGGTTCACTGTTGCTTTGGAAGCCGAGAGCTTGGAGCTGAAGGAAAGACTCCGAGCCTGCTCTGGGATCTCAGGATGGGAGTAGGTAAAAGGAAGGAGGAGAAGAGCTACCCCCACAACCTGGGGCTCTTGGGTGGGCAAGCCTGGGTGGACTCACAGCAGTCTGATCAGCTGGTCAGATACTACTGCAGTGAGGACTAAGGCAGATTTCTTGCTGTTTTTCTTGGTTTTGCCCAGACAAATTCTAGCCAGCTTCCTGTTAACTTTCAGTAGACAGGGTTTATAGAAAAAATTGCTCAGGTGTAGGACATCTCAGATACATGGGATTTCAAATAAGAATATTTGCGTATTTGCTTTCCTATTTTTGTTCTCATTCTTAAAAATTCCTTGAAATTTAAAAAAAGCAGCCCACATATGTTCCTAATTTCAATTTTAAAGCATTCAATTTAGGGAATTAGGAGAGTTCTTTGTGGTTTGCCAAGATTTCCATACTTTGGGCCACAGCATCCCTTAGACAAGGGGTTGGTGTTACTTGCCAGAGATAGCACAAGGGAGCGAGTATCGTGTGGAACAGGAGTTTAATGACATACCTCCAGGAAGGTTATCTCACTATGGCTATGTTAGCCTTCCAATACACAACGTGGATATAACTTAAAGAGTAGAAGAAAGATAATGTAGCTAAATTACATCTGCTTTTTAATTACCACCAATATTGCTGACCAATTAATGGGAATTTCTTTCTTTCTTTCTTTCTTTTTGTACCTGTGGGTCTCTGTCTCTATTTAAATGATGTATTACTAAATGAGCTTGAAGATGACTGTGTGACACATTGTAGCAGCTGCACTGCTACCATCTAGTGGACAATTAATGCAATTAATCATTCTTTGGCTTGACAACTTTAGAACAAACCATTACTACTTCAAAGGATTCTCTTTATGAATAGAATACTGTTATAGATATTTTAACATTTTATGCCCAATGTGGAGTCTCATTTATCTTGAAGCCATATAGAAAGTAATGAGTTAATAGTCTATGATTTTTAAGTAAGAGATGACCCTAAATCATAACTTTAATACGTCTTGTTCCATTTTAAAATTTGAACTTGGCACAATACTTCCCAACATTAGCATGTTCAATTCCAATTCCTGAAAACAACAAGTCATGTGTGATGCACAAGTCCTGGTGTGATTTTTGCCACGTTCATTGGCCCAACTGGTCCAGTCAGGGTCCCTGGCATCCTCTTGTCTCACTTGTGATCTGCTTTCCACACACTAGCCTAGCTGGTGTTTGAAAAACACTGTGATCATATCGTTGACGACTTAATATCATCAGTGGATTTTCATTGTTCTTAGACCAATGTCCCCAATCCTTAATGTGACCTCTAAGCTCTGCCTGACATGATTCCCACGGCCCTCCCTCGCCTGCACACATGCTCCTCTTTCCTCAGCTCTCTAAATTCCATCCTCACTGGCTTCCTTCTTACACTTTAGGAATAGTCATGGGCCTCGAGGGGGCGCTCCTTTGGTCCAGCTAACTGTAACTTATTTCTCAGGCTATGGCACTTTCTGAGGGAGGCTTCTCCCCTACATCAAACAAGTAGACTTTTTGTGTAGTTCATCCAGCACTTACTTGATTAATGTAAATTAGATCGCTAATTAGTAAATTATTAATTAATGAGTTAATTATTTAATGTCCGTCTTTCCGAAGGGCCTACACACACATTGAGGGCAGAAATGTTATCTTTCTTTTTCATTGTTCTGTCTTCAATTGCTTAGCAAAGTGCATGGCGTGTAGTAGACAACTGATAAAATAACTTCAGTGAGCTAAGACGAAAACTAGACCAAGAAAAATGGAGTCTTCATGTATGCCAGGTTTTATAGTCCTCAGTTTCTCTTTATATTTCTTCTTAACTCACAAGCCTCCCTCTGTACCCAGTACATCTGCACCCTGATGGTCTCGGCCAGCACCCCGGGTTGTTAACTCCTATACGGCTGACCAGATCCTCAGTGTGCATGGCTTGCTTAGTCATTCATTCACATCAGTTTTCCCCCAAAGAAGTAGACCATATGTCAGGTTTTTCCAATGGTAATGATTTACTTTTATTATGATCAATATGAAAAGATCCACCTAGTTTAATAGACGCAGAAGTTTGTTTAAAAGAAAGATCGAGATCTGTAAAACATCCAGGCAAACCAAAATAGGAATTTAAGAAAGAAAAGAAATGAAAAGTGAGCATTTTGAAACAAGGCCATGAGCTTTCTCAACTAGTACATGTGTTCCAGGACATAGCTGGCAACGTGCTTGACTGCCAGCATGGTCTCCTCGCAGGTCGCCTGGATCTGGGATTCTGGAAGGAGAAAGCCGTATCTGCCTTTATCCCTGAGTTCAAAGGTGAAGGAATATCTGATTCCTTGGTCATAAGCCCAGTCATCAGAGCCCCCAGCAGCAGGATCTGAAAATGTGCAGACAGCAGTGAAAAAAAACTTTAAATCTAGAAAGGAGCTTTAAAAAATTGCCAGTTTCTTTTTATCATTACAAATGTTTCACTGTGCAAAATATTTTGAGTAAGCCAATTTTCTAGTACATTGGATCATAAATGTTATGGGGCTGTTTTAAAAAAATTACTCTGATCTTATCATTAAACCTATCACAACTTCAGTTTGTAGAAATGATGTGTTTAATACCTCAGAAAGTATGTAATCTGTAATGCAAAATTCTCAGTGTGCTTGTATGCTATGGTAAACTACACTCTATAGTGTGAAAGAATGTATATCTCTCAGGAAAAGAAGGAAAGCGACATGATGATTGGCAAGAGGAGAAGACTCTAAACCTGGCTGGAACTGTGCCAAACGATAAGATTGAAGAAGCTTGAGGGCAGGGCTATGCCTTCATTTTCAGATCTTTAGTGTTTATCTAGCATAGGGCCTGGCATAGATAAAGTATTTGTTATTAATTTATTCAGTAACATCCATGTTGTCACTAACGCATAGAATATGTATTGATTCATTCATTTGTCCATTTATTCACTCATCTATTTTTTCAATCAACAATTGTATAGCCCCCACTGAACAGTAGGCTACGGGCTCAACTCTGAAGATGCCAGAACAAAGGAGAGATGTTGGCTCTGCCCTCCAAGGTCTTACAGTGTAATGAAAAAAGAAACCTAGTTGAACTGAAAAAAAACATGCACCAAGTTCACAGTGTGTAAATAGGTGGGCAGTCTCTGCTAGAAACCCCTTAAGAAAACATATGCCTCATATGATTCAGAGCAGTTTTTAAAAAAATAATAAAAATAAACAGAATTGTATTCTGCATAAAGCCTTTAAAAAAATCCTGACAACTCAGGACTGGAGCCTCCCCAGCTGCACTGGAGGCCACTTGGTGATGAGATCCGGTCCTTTTTCATGTGTGTGTTTCAATTTCTTTCCAAACTCAGGCAGAAAGAAATCATTTGAAGGCAAAGGAAGATAAAAGTAGAAATTGAAAATGAGGCCTGTAGAATGTGCCTTCCAGAGAAATCTAAGCCGCAGCATCCATAGCTCTGGGGTCTAGTCCCTACCACTATAGCCACTTGCTATCTCTAGCCACTTGCTTGCACACACTGAGTGACTGATTAGAGGGACTAATGTCTCTTGGAGTTGACTTGTGCCTCAAGTAGCCCTGGTACCTGCCGCCTATTTAGACAATAAAACACTCTGTCTTATGTTTTCCTCCAGCAATGGTCCTTTTAGATAAAACTTTCATGTCATCACCTTGGGAAGTTAATCCTGATACTGTGGGGTTGATTGGTCTTTGGGTGTGTTCCTTCCTTGTGCATCCTAATGTCACAGCACTTAGCACCTGTATCACAAAAGTCTGCTTATTTTTCCTGCTTTCCTACTGCCAGTTCTTTAAAAAGACTGCCCTGATCTCCCTCCTTCCTTTTCTCCTTTCATCTTTTCTTTTCTCTACTTTTACTTTCTTGTTTTCTTCTTGCCTAGAGAGGCCCTGGCACATAGTAAGTGCTCAGTAGATGCTGACAGAGAGCAAATGTCTCTGTGGGTTGAGAAGGATATTTTTCTCCCCTCTCTTTTTATTTTGAGACAGGATCCCACTCTGTCTCTCAGGCTGGAGTGCAATGGTACAATTACAGCTCACTATAACCTTGAACTCCTGGGCTCAAGTGACTCTCCCGCCTCAGCCTCCTGAGTAGCTGGGATACAGGTGTGCATGACCAGCTAATTTTTAAATTTGTTTTAGAGACAAGATTACTATGTTGCCTAGGCTTTACCTCCTTTTTTTTGAACAGAAAACTGATTACATATTTTAGAAAAATTTGCTGTGAGGCAAAAACCACATGCTTTAAACCGTGAGAAAAGAAAGGCCCCAGGAATCATTTGTTGGCTGTTTAGGCACACAGTTCTTTGCACAGTTCTGAAGCCAAGACTCACAGATTGTTGTAGCTCCTGGGCCATATGTGTACTTGGTGCCGTGCAGTGTGGCAAGTTCTTTCACAGCAGCTTTAGCCAGGGTATTCTGCAAAAGAATCAGCAATAAGTAAGTAAATAAAAGCACACTGTCAAACAAACACCCTGTACATTATTTTTAAGTCATTCAAACCATCTAAGTAACTGTTTGGATAGTATTATATGCCTATTTACCACTCATTTTCACCTTTCTGCCTAACCTAGTTATACGATCCCAGTAATTCTTGTGGGATCTTCCCTAACACCCTAACACCCTCCCCAAGCATTCACTCTCAGCCTCTATTTATCTTGTCTCTGGAGCTTGTAAGAGAAAAGCAGGGGACAAGGAAGACTTTATGGCTGGGCAAAGAAGTTGTCTACCTCTTTGCAGGGAAATAAACCAAAACACACCGTGCAAAAACCCAAAGAAAACAAAACAAGAAAACACTTGGCAATGTGGCAGGTTATAAAGCCAGATTAAGTTACGATAGGGTTGTGTGAGTTAGGGCAGGAGCATTAGAAACTGCACGTGGGATTGGTTAGTCAATGCAATATTCAGTGCCAGCATGGAAGTGCTTAGGAATTGGCAGTTCCAAGGATGAGTGGTAGCTCCAGCTTGGAAAATTTTTAGACTAAGGAGTTAGGGAATATTCATTCTATTTCAAAATGCAGAACATTTGAATTTCAGAATTTAAAAAAGTTGTTAAGTATTCACTTACGTGTATTCTTTTCTCTTAGAAGCAGCATCAACTTCTCATAAGAACCATTGCCCTCCAGTTCTCAGCACCCCACTCCTAGGGAAGGCTCTCTGCACTCAGAAACTCTGTGGTAAAACTCCACTGACATACTGCCTATTTAAATAAAACACTTGAGAAACAAGGCCTGGCTCAGTTGTTTGGGGAATACAGATTTGAAAAAACAAGTTGTTTACTGCAGGAGAATTAGCCATAATTCATTTTGGTTATGAAACTGGCTATATTTCATACTTGGCATGGTAATTACTTCTTCTACATATGCCTGGAAAACTGCGAGGTTGATGATAAAATCAGAATAATATGATTTTAACAACGTAGCAATTTTCCTTCCCGTATTCTAATGTTGAAACTGGTTTTAGTAGAGTCTTATGTCAAACTGATGAGGGCATGGCTGTAAGACTTTAAGGATTCCAGTTCCTAAAGCATTAATGCTTCATCAGCCAGGTGGCAAATTAGAAAACTTAAAAAGATTTATGAAATGTAAGTCATTATTTTCTGTCTGGTCCACTGAAATGATGCAATCAGTTTCCGGTAACTAACATTATTCTCAGAGCTTTGGGTCAGTACTTGCAAATTTTAGGGTTCCATTTTCCTATTTCCAAACTGAAAAACTAAGACATGCTTTCTCTAACTGCATGGAATCTTTACTGTTGTGGCCTAAACACATTGCTCCTCTTGTTTAATCTTGTTGAAACAAAGACACTAGATTTAGATCTTTTCTTAATCCTTTGGTACAGGTTCCATTGCCAATTGAAATCAGAACAAGCCATGAACATTACATAATACTCATAATAGATTTAAAGCCATCTTCTAGAGATGTGAAACATGGTGAGGGAATAGTTCTTTTTGTAGGTAAACATGATATTTTCTACCATTCTACAATTTCTTTAACTTGCCATTTATCAAAGGAAATCTCTAGTTAGTTATTTTTCTGGAAGGCAGAACCTTTGATCTTAAAGAATTCTTATTCCTTCCCTGGTTGCCTTCTTCAGGCTTTACTTCAATGTTTCCTTAACCCTTGAATTATTATTTTTAGTTAGAAGAAATATGATTCTTCGAGATTAGTTTTAAACATGAAAAGTTATGAAGACTTGAGAAGATTTAATAGTCATTGTCATTATCTATTGGACTTAAGTGTTGATTGATTGTCTTTCAAGTCTCTCAACATATTTACGTGCAATGTAATAATACAGTTTTCAGATAAAACCAAAGGGGGCTACTTGTGATCTGTTATCTCTTTCGACTTAATATCTTATCAATTTAGTCATGATTTCCATTAAAGCCACAAGAAATGTTTAGCTGGCCTTTTCTCAAACCATACTCTGGGCATGTAAAGTCACACCTGAGTTCTCTCTATGCCTTCATTGACATCTTTTGGAAACACTTGCTCTATTTTTGATGCTGAAGCAATATCTGAGGTTGATGTGAGCTTGAAAAGGTTGCTGCTTTATTCCTGTCACTGGTGCACATTGGAAGGACATTTAGTTCATGCCTAAGTTCTCAGCTCTTGTCCTCAGTTGCTCTCACATCTTGATATCCACCTCATTTCTCATTTTCTGAAGGTCACCTCATCACCACATCTTCAATGGCTCTATCCCCTATTGAAGTCAAACCTCTTTTGGCTAAAACAGTTGTTGCAAACCAGCTCCGGCCTTGTCTCTCAGGCCACATCATTTATTGTGCATTCCCGTGTTCCTTCTGAGGTAGATTTTCCTGAATTACTTCCCTATACACCATTTCCTGCTTCTCCTGACCTCCATGACTGTGGGTACCCTATTCTCTTTACTGGAATCTTCTTTCTCTCTTTGCAAATATGAAGAATTGCTATTGTTTTTCCAGATTCAGTTTTAGCATTATCTTCTTTGTGAAGCTTTCCCTACTCTCATAGGAAGCATTGAACACCTCTCCTTTTTGGGGGCTCACACTTTTATCAGGATTTACTGTGTGCTATAATCAGTTGTTTTTGCATCTATTTCCTCTCCAGGTGAGCTCCTTGAAGGAAGGAATTGTTGGCTATTCATTTGTGCTCAGCAGATTGCACAGCACCTAAAACATGGTTAGTTGACTGAGTCTAACACTCGGGCTTAGGGGCATTATGAATGGTCAAGATTTGGGTGGAGGTGCAGAGCTCCAAGCTTTGCAGAGGCTGAACCCACCTGAGTGGTGATTGGGGATGCTTCTGGAGAGGAGGGTGCTACCATTTATTGATGGTTGATAGGTTGCCACATTTAGACATTGACATCTGTGCATTTTACTTACTTCTATTAATTTTTTTAAAAAGGAAGTCTATGGATCCTTTCTCTCATCCCCTCCAAGGCCAAAAGACAAAAAAAGTCAGAAGAGACATTAATCAAGTAAAATATCATATTTTAAATTCCAATTATGTTAACAAAAATCCCTGGAATCAGTGTGGGTCTTTTCTTTAGAAGAGTTCAAATAATTTCACAAATGTTACTCATTTATCTTCTCAACATTATCTGTCCACATTTCACTGACACAGAATTTTCTAGCAGAATGGAATGCCATCTGGGGCAGCAAGCTCAGTGGGAATGTTCCAATCAACCTGGATGACTGACCCCTGCCAAGAATGGTAGAGAGAAAGGTAATTCTTGCATTTGCTACAGTGTTAGAGTGGTAACTCTTTTCCCTTGCATGTTTCCGTAAAAAGAGATGAGAGCAGATGATGGAAGACCCAAGAAGCAACAACACAGCAGAGAGCTCGGTCCATATCTTGAAACTCCAATTAGTGACAATTGCTATACCACTTGCCATTTGAGAGACGTCTTACATTGTTTCTCAGTAGATTCAAAATCAGAACTAATATTTACATAAAAACTTGGGCTTTACAAAGAGCTCTAGATAAGAGCTAGATATTTTTATCCCCATTTCACAGATAAAAGAACTAAAACTCACAGAGGATGAAAGAACTTGCTCAAGGGCACACAGCCCCATAAGTGGCTGACTTGAGCTAGGTTCTTCTTTCTTTAAATCCTCTGCTCTTTTTCACTTCTCCTTGTGGCCTTGCAATACTTCAAAAGAAGTGTTGCTGGAGCTGGTTTTACCAATTGTAAAGAACAGAAGGAAGCTAAATATAAACCAGCCTCAGAGAACACTTTGCTTTCAGTTAAGGCCAAACATGGTCAGCCTTTATTAATCCTTAGCTATGAGTTTCCTACCACATCTTATGCATGTTCTCTTTTGTCATCTGTTTCCTCGAAAAGAGGCCTTGGTCCTAGAGCAAAAGACAAAGTGAGTCTAAAATGTCACATCTAGCTCACAGCCCAAGAGACAAAGTAAAAGCTAGTGTAATGCTTCTCCAGGTGTCGAGTTTCAAGGACCTGGTGAGATGAATAAGGAGAGGATATTCTTTTCCACTGACCTGCGTTTCCAGGTAATATATGATAAAGGAGCTCCCTTTTCATGACTGTGCACATGGTCCTCGTTCCAATCTCTTGTACACGGCCAGCATCATGACTGGGAGCTGCCTTTTCTAATCTTCCAGTGGCCCATCATTACAGTATAAGAAAACAAAAGCTCCAAACCAACCATAAGGTATAAAACTATTGAAAAGAAATTTTCTGTAGAGCTTTGTTTCTAACTGGAAGTTCTGAGTTTAGCCATCCCTATGGGTGAATATTTGTGATAAGGGAAGCATCAAAACAATCCTTAACTGCAGTTTCCTTCCTTCGTCCTGTGATAATGGGTAACGTACACCACGGGACCAATAAGAAATTTAACTTTTATAACTTTGGTGCAAAAGAAGAAGGCCTTATGGTCCATAAGCAGACATCAAGGAGAAAGCATTTGAGACCTGAAAAAACAAATATGTTCTGAGAAAAAGGAGGCCATGAGATTAGAGAAGGGCAAAGAGTTAGGAAAAAGTTTGGCTTAGGAGAGCCAGGCCTGCCGATTTCCACAAAGCCTGCGGGGAGTGTGGGAATGCTTTCACTGATGAAAACCAGACTTTTTATTTGACTGATCTGCATACATATTTTTAAGCTCTTTGAAATTCAAGGGAAATGTGAAGTGTGAGTCAGCTGAAATTGCAAAGCCCAGACAGTTTATTTATTTATTTATTATTTATTTTTCTGGTGGAAGTGGATTTTCTCCCAAATAAATAAATAAATACTGTGTACTGGGGGATCTGCAGGTTCTCTTGCACTTGAGATTGGCAGAATATCTCAAGTATAAGATCCCGTGAAAGAACAAATATAAGATCCTGTGAAAGGCAAGAGCCTTTGTTCAGGAATGTGACTCTGTTGTTATCTTTATTTAAAGCAAGTTTCTCAACCTTGGCACTCTTGACATTTTGGGCTGGATAATTCTTTGTTGAGGATGGGAAGGCTGTTTTGTTCATTGTAGGGTGTTTATCCGCATCCCCTGGCCTCTACCCACTAGATACCAGTAGAGCTTGACAGTTATGACAACCAGAGATGTCTCCCAAATATTGCCAAATGTTATCTGGAGGTGGAGGGGGCAAAATTAGTTGAAATGGAAGTCATATAAAAGATTTAATTATGGTAAACTAGAATTTATTTTAGGAAAAAGATTAAAAAGAAGGAAACTGATTTTCAAGGTGCTATGAGAATGCCTTTTTCTCTGCTGATGACATTACAGGTATCTTTTAAACATCTCTGCTAGGTGACTCTTGCTAAAACATCACTTTATTCCCAGAATTTTCAGGCTTAGCAAAAAATACAAGACTGACCACTTAAATTTAAATTTCAGATAAACAATACTTTTTCAGTATAAGTCTGTCTCATGAAATATTTGGAAATGCTTATAGTAAAAACTGTTTGTTTGAATTCCAAATTCTACTGGAAGTCTTGTATTGGATCTGCAATCCTATTTTCCAGGTCCCTGGCTCCAGGGCCCACTGCGACACAGGATTCATCCTGGCATTCAAGTGCTGACACAACCTGGTCACCTCATTCATCGGCCCTTGCCCCGACTCTTCCCGAAGGAGAACACTCAATACAGGATGACCCCTTCTACTTCCTTCCTCAACTTCATCTTTCAGTTTCACCATAGCCCATTTGTTGGCTCTTTTCTCTGCCTAAAACACCCAATTCCTTTCTCTGCCACTCAAATCCTGCCCAGATTTCAAAGCTCAGAACAAATTGCAGCCCCTCTCTATAATCTTCACTGAACAGCTGCAGCAAACATAGCCATTTCCCTCTCCTGAATTTTTACTACTGCACATAATTGGAAACTCCTAATTCTGTTCTCCTTTTGTGTGGTTTCTGGCACCCAAGTCTCATCATTTCAGTAGGATTATAGGTTCTCAGTGGCAGGAAACATACTTTATAATGAGCACTTGATAGACAGGGTCTTGCTCTGTCATTCAGGTTGGAGTGCAGTAGCATGATCTTGCCTCACTGCAACCTCTGCCTCCTGGGTTCAAATGATTCTCATGCCTCAGCCTCTCGAGGAGCTGAAACTACAGGAGTGTGCCACCATATCCAGCTAAATTTTTGTGTTTTTAGTAGGGAAGAGGACTTGCTATGTTGGCCAGGGTGGTCTTGAACTCCTGAACTCAAGTGATCCTCCTGCCTTGGCCTCCCAAAGTGCTGCAATTACAGGCATGAGCCACCGGGCCTGGCCATGAAATTTCTGATAATTGATAAGCCATGTACTGACCAGGTCCAGTGGGAGAATTTCACCAGGCCAAGAAGCCACTTAAAGCACATAATGGTGAATAAGCAACTAGTTTCTTAATCAAAGAAATTCTGTGTTTGTCATTTAAAATTTTTGTCTTTTAAGTGAGAGTATAAATTCAGAGAAAATTCCTGCAGCAGATGTTTTGTGCCTAAAGGCCTGTTCACCTGAGCTGCTGATAGCCTGCCTGAAAGCAGAATTGTGGCTTACTACTTTTGCTATTAGGCAGGGACATATTGCAGCTGTGATGGGTGATATGCGTGGGTGTGTGTATGGTCCTGCAATTGTCCGCCTTCTAATCACAATATTTCTTCCCTATGATTTTTATGTTTGTCTTTAATAATAGTCTTACATTACACTCACATGCTTGAGAAGTGCCATGGACTTCTATCTTAGTGATGCCTTAATTAAAACTTCAGTTAAGAGGCGGTGACTGAGGCACCAGTGGACTGGAAGATGTTAGAATTTAGAATTAGCTTTCTATCTTTTGATCACATTTAACAATTTTTCAGAAACTCTGTCATATTTCTTCTTCTGGTTACTGTTATCTTTCTCTTGGTTAATGAATATATATCTCTCCAAAGAATGTGCCAGAATCATAAAGACTAGGCCATGAGAAGTTAGTCATCTCAGCTAACCAGAGTACTTCTTTCGTAATGTCCAGAGGCAGAGGTAATTATGATGTACTGTCTGGGATTAAAGACTTTCTGATGAATGTTCTTCTGCAAAAGAGTTATATGGGGTACCACCATAGAAGTGGCCACGTCAGTATGTGTCTGTGTGTCTTTGGAAATTGAGGCAGCCTAGAAGATTCTTCAGGAGCCAGTAGCTTTAGACCTAGGGCTACCCTGACTACTAGCATTGGCTTTGCCAAGCCTTCCATGTCTTAGCTGGAAAATGAGAAACAGAACCAGAGAATTTCTAAGACTTTTCTAGCCATAACATTGTTTGCTTCGAATGCAAAGAAATGGTGCAAGACTCATGCCCTGGACTGGCACCTTTGGTTAGGGCACTCTGCTTTCCATTTTGTTAATCTGTGGAGAGGGACAAGATACTTTTTGGCTGGATATTCCTCTGGCTTCCCATTTTTCACCATTAATGGTGCCATGTAGGCATCTTTGCAGGGGAAGGTGTACCAAAGACTGGGAGCTTCTTCCTACCCAATAAGTGCAGCCATATGGCTAGGTTTGAGAGGCTTTTCTCCCAGTCTTAATTTCTCTGATAATAATGAGTTCACAGAATTCAGTATTTCATTGTCCTTTAGAATTTTGGAAATCTAAATTCATTTTGTTTTCTTCTAAGTCTTAAACTTACTTTGAAGGTAGTGGCAACTTTGTATTAAAGAGGTCTACACTGAGAGACTGGACAATTTATGAGGCCATTAGAAGTTCATAGTGCACTTTGTATCCTTGCTTTTAACAATAGAATATGGGTAAAAGCAGTTTGCAAACAACAGGAAGGCATTATATGTGTAAGATATTCTTGTTATTCCATTACCTTTTACTGCTCTGCTAAAGATATCTTTTATTAGTTTTCTCTACAATCCATATAGTACTTTTCCTGCTCCTTGGTCTTCATTGGTCTTTTGCATTCTTATGTCTGCCTGTCTTTTTCTGAAGGTTGTCTCATGATATGAGCAATTATTAGGCAAGCTACACATAAAATCATTCAGAAATGAAGCCACATAAATTTTTACAATGATTCAGAAATCAAAGGACTGCTGCTTATAGAATGCCCTAAATTTGGGCTGAAAATGCTAACATAAGCACAAAACAATTTCCTTTAGTCTAGTCTTATTCTCCTTGAAATATATTTTCTACTATAAATATAATCATAATTTTTATAGGTATAAAGAGAAATAGAAATCTTATGTATATGAATGACTTGGCAGAACGCTGTATAAGTCCTCATTGTGTCCTTTAAATTTTAATGTGGTATGATGCAAGAATTCATCTTCTTAATGTTTTACTAACTTTTGTTTTCTGCAGCAGAGTCACATTTCTCTATGTAAGAACTAATAGGGAAGCACTAGATTTGGGTGGAAAATTAACTTTTCTAAACCAAGACTTATTTTTTTTCCTTTGAAATCCTCATTACAAATAAAAACTGTAAAAATGTTAATATTGATATTTTTGAGAGACTCATATTGTCTTTTATCTATACATATAGTTGTAATTACACCATAGTTAGTTAATGAGCTTGTTTTAGCAAAATATGCTTTGGAAATAAGTAAATTGGAATTCTACAAATCAAGAAAATGTTGGAAAGATCTCTAACTACTCAAAAGATTAAAGTTGCTTTGGTGTGCTAAACTAAATTCAGACAGCAAATGAATCACATAATCAAATAACAGTCACCTTAAGTGGCATGCCACTTACTGGTAGCATTTAAATATTTCTTTTAAGATACTAGAGAAAATCTTAATCATAGAGAAAATTATTGGAAATTAAAATAACTTTTAAATCAATGAGTGTGATATATCAAATTAAGTTTTTGCATTTTAGTTACCTGTCTTGTACTCTGGTAAAGATAAAAATAGCATGTACTTTTATTTGAACTTTTTAGTTTTATATGTGTAAAAACAAACATCCAAGATAAGATTATTTTGTGGCTTGTGCTTTTTCTTCTTTTGAGAATAGATTATGAATGTTTTACTTAGGTAGAATTCTGTTTATTATACTTTTTTTGGCAATTAGAATTTAACAATAATTTTGGAGGACAGGATTTTGAATAGTATCTCTTTTACTGTTACCTCTCCTTGATTTTAAACAAAGAAGTGACTCTTAGGGAAGAGTATCAGTGACTCATGTTCTGTTGGAACATTTTTACACCATTTGGGACACATGTGAATTGGCCCATTAAACCTGCTAACTCGGAGACTTGTTTCTTTTACTGGAGAAAACTCCCTTAGGAAGTAGCAAAAATTATTCATAATATTCTAAAGGCAGAACTTACTTGGTTTTTTTTTTTTTTGAAAGGATGATTTGGAGACTTTTAGGGTAGCCCAGATTTTGGTTATTATTGTATACAACCAGTGGCAACAAAGCTGCCTCATCACTAAAAGGGCTTAAACTTATTCCTCGAATAAGAAAATGTACTGAATAAGAAAATTTTGGCAGCTCAGCTTCCAGGAACACTTTAAGCTTTATTCTGTTAGTGTTGGTCTTTTAGTATTTATGTCTAAAACTAGTTGATATTGAAGCAAACTGGATATATTTGTTATTGCTACCCTTAATGTGATTTATAATTTTAATTTTTATATTTTAATTATTAACTCATTAGTATGTGGTTATGACTTTGACTTTTTCTCTTCTGATATGGCCCAACTGAAACATATTTATATAAGTTATGCAAACTGCATACCCCCACCTCCTCTTTTCTGGTGGCCAGAATTTTTGAACAGAAATGAGCCAACCACATCCATCTCTGGGACAGCAGGACCGTGAGCACTCACTGGGAGCACATACAGACCGAGCTTAAGTAAAAAACTGAAATGTTTAGTGGTGCTAATTTTTTTTTTTGGCCACAGATGGGGAAAATGAAAAGCTTTTTGAAAAACTATTTTTTTTAAAAAGAAAAGGACGCATACAACTATTAGCTATCAATTTTCTAGAAGACTGGGTTTTTTTTTTTTTTTATTTGTTCTTCTCAAAATATTTACAGCATTACATATTTTGTTTGGTCTCTGAAAGACCGAATCTGAAAGTATAAAATAACAATTTTCAATTTTAAAGTTACTGAGTCTTCAAATTTATGCATTTAGGTAAGCCAAATATCCATGTCATTGTCTGAGTGAAATACATTTTTTTGGGGGGCACAACTCAATCACTTTAAATCTTATATTTGTTCTTTTGTTTAATGGTGCCAACTTCTGGCAGCCAGATGTTTCATAAATTAAATATTCTTTGAAGGATTCAGACATGCTTATTTAAAAAAATTATTCATTGATGTGTGATATTTCTCAATGAGAATAGTTATAAAACTCATTATTTAACTGCTCAAGTGACTATCTCTTGATTTTTCAATAAGAATCCTAGTTTTTTTTTTGATGTCAGGGATTCTTATATTTCTTTGCTTTATTCCCTGTATGTAGTAAAGACTCATTCACATTATTTGTTCATTGATTGATTTACTTATGAGCCTCACCAATCAAAAAGTGAAATAAACAATTTTAGTGTCTCATGACTAAACCTGATATCACCCAAATGTGACAAATTCCTAATGACATCTGCAATGCTCTGCTGCACTCTGGATCTGTGTCAAATCCAGCTCAGGGCAGCTTGACAAAACTGACTAGAAAAAAAAAATGTATGTGATCAAGCAACTTTGTTGATTATCTCAAATGCACCTGAAATCATCATGTAAGTCAGTATTGTGGTGAAGCCAGAGGAAATGGAACTATTGTCATTTTGAAGATTAGTCAATAAATCACATGTGGGAAGCAATTTCCTGCATCAAAATGGTATTTCTTTTAGCCAACTCCAGATTCCTTATAAATCTGTAATACATTTTTCACTTCTACTACCAAAAAATCAATAAAGGGACTTCCAGAAAGTGTTCTTATAATGATTTTTTTTTTCAGGATTAGAATTAAAAAAACCCTCAACAGTAAAATTCCATACCTATTACTATGATACTTACCAACTCAGCACTATTGGTACCGACTTTGTAATCATATGAGTAAGGGTAGAGCATCATTTGGGAGTATGAGTGGATTGTCAGATATGCCTTGATGGAAGAGAGGTTGTTGCGGATGAAATCAGCCAGGGCCTTGGTCTCCTTTTCAGACTCTGCAGCAGTTCCACAGTAAGTTTCATCACAGGGGTTTTGAGAGGCTCCGATTTCTGTAAAAACATACGATGTTAATGGCAAGGATTACCTACTGAAGTTCTTGTGGCGGTTTTAAACTTTCAAATTAGGGAGTTGTTTTCATAGGAGTCCTTATCAAGGGGTCCTTAAAGTTGTCCCAATTATGTATATATTATATAGTATAATATCCACTTAATCACAAGATTAGGATGGTATGTTTTTAAACTAATGTGGTAAAAAGTTGCACGTAGAATCACCAATGTGTCTCTGTGTAGTATTACACAATGAGATCAATATAGTCTAAGAAAACTAACAAGTAGGGGACAAACTAATATCTATGAAAAAATTATTACTATGATCATTCTTAATCACATTACAATTTATTTAAATAATTATTTATTTAATGGCTGTCTCCTTCTCTAGACTATACCTTCCATGAGTAGTAGAATTATATCTGGTTTGTTCAGCTTTATGTCTTCAGCATCTAGCACAGCTGGGAATGCAACAGAGTTCTCAATATATTTTGGTCAAATGAATTAAACGGTTTTTTTGGGGTGCTTTTAGAAAGTTCAAACTCTAAAATATTAAACTCTGCAGTTTTTCTTATTTTAGACATTGTTGTGTTTTCTTATTTTTTCTCTTATGTTTTTCAACTGATACATGCAAAATGGCCAGCTAGATACTTACTGCACCAACCAGCATCAAAATTTCTGTTGAGGTCTGTGCCAAAGCAGCTAGAGCCATCATAGGTAGAGCGAGTCTTTCTCCACAATCGGTTCTGAAAGTGGACTGTACAGTTAGGACAAATATAATAGAAAGAGGTTGGTTTTAATTTGATTAGCCTCTCTCAGTATTGGTGCATATACCTTGGTCCAGGTGTAGATGTAGCCATCGACATTGACCACAGGGAGGACATAAAAGTCTAACTTGTCAAGAAGCTCTGTCAGGTGGCTCTCACTTCCATAGGTACGAACAGCCTGTATGTGAATTATGACGAGAAATTTCATGGAAACATGGAATGCATGATGCTGTTAAAATTTACAAAGACTGATGAATGGTAACTTTAGTAAGCAGTATTTCCTATTGGGGTGGACGATATTAATATTTAAAAAGCAATCAGCAAATTACTACCAATACTTGTTATATTTTTATTTAGAATTGTTATTTCTAATTCTTCTCTGTTTCTAGGATACTTCTATTGTGTCCTTGTATAACTCACAGAATTATTACTTTTTATTTTAACTTTTTAATTTAATGAGAAACAATTAAAGACTTCTAAAGAACATACATGCTCTTTCTTTTAAGATAACAACCAGAATACTTTTTTCAAAGTTAGGAGGGTATAAGTGTAACATCTAGTTCTAGTAAATAAGAGGTGTCTGTTGATAGCTATGCATGTTCCAAATAATGTCATTTAGAAACATATTTCTTTTCTATGAAATCTTCTGTAGATGATCTCACTAGAGGGAAAGTTCAATATAAAAAGGTAGTGAGAATGCCTCTCATAATCAGTGAGCTCACACTCATGGATTTTGGTGAGGCTTTCACCAACACTCCAAGCTGCATAGTGATGGGAGTCTCCACTGTTGTCTTTCTCATTAAGGGACAATCCTGTTGCCCTTGTTAAGTAATGCAGATACTTGTCTATGAATGAAGGACATCTTGCCCATTTAATATATTCTCTTAGTCACAGTGCCTCTGTTCCAGCATCTTATTAAGCTTAAATTCACCCTTCCCTAGGCTTACTTGAATAAACTTTAAAATAGATCAGATTTCTATGTGTGAACAGTTTTTAAATACTCTTTGTAATTATATATATATATATATATATTAATTACAATATTACATGATAAAGCATGTGCTTTTTAGGTTAGAGGAGCTATATAATCATGTTCTTTTAATGGTCTACAACTTGGAAATAATGGTAAAATTCAATTCTAAGATCCAATTATCATCTTCTATAAGGCAGATGGTGAGCTACATTGTGAAGGTAAGTGATGCCAATCAATACATAATGTCTAGAAACCAAGACTACACAACAAATATATACAGAAGCTCTTCACAAAAAAATAATGTTGTATATAATAATATTCTTATATATTTAACACACTTCAATGTTTTTAACTTTTAATTTTGAAATAATTTTAGACTTACAGAAGAATTGCAAAAATAGTTCCTATATACCCTTCATCCAGCTTTCCTATATACCCTTCATCCAGCTTCCTGAATGTTACCATCTTACACAACATAATTATTAAAGTGAAGAAATTAACATGGATACAATACTATAAACTAAAACGATAGACTTTACTGAAATTTCACAAGTTTATCTGCTAATGCCCTTTTTCCATTCTAGGTTCCAATCTAGGATCCTACATTGCCTTTATTTGTCATGTCTCCGTAGTCTCCTCTGATCTGTGACAGGTCTTCAGTCTTTTTGTGTTTTATGACTTTAACATTGTTGAAGAGTGCTGTTCAGGCCATTTTGCAGAATGTCCCTGACTTCGAATTTGTCTAATTTTTCAAAATTAAATTTCGTTTGTGATTAAAGGGAGGTCATTTATTTTAAGAAAGAATAACACAAAGGTGAGGTGTCTTTTCACTGTATAATATCTGAAGGTACATGATATTGATATGTCCTGTTTATTACTGGTGATGTTAACCTTGATCACTTAGTTAAGGTAGTTTCTTCTACTAGGTTTATCCACTCTAAGTTTTCCCTTTATAATAAACACATTTCTGGGAGGAGATAACTTTGAGACTGTGCAAATGTCCTGTTTCTCCCTAAACTTTTATCCACTAGTTTTACATTCATCTGTGAATTTGCCTGATGTGATTATTGCTGTGGTGTTCTAGTGATGATTTTATATTTTGCTTATTCTTTGTACATATATTAGTTGTAATTCTGCAAGAAGGAGTTGTTCTTTAACTCTCTTTTATTTATTTAATCATCTATGTATATCAGTATAGACTCATGCATATTTTAAAAGTTGTTTTTAAAAGGCTTATACATATGTCTTATTATTAGAATGATAAGGAATGAAAAACAGAATCATTTAGAGTAAGGACTAAGTCATTTAGAGTAAGTCAGGACTGCTATGCATTCTTTTCTTTTATTCTGAAGTATACAATGATTATTAGGCAGGAGATAATGATCAAATTGGTTTAACCACAAACATTAGCTTTTCAATGACCAATCTACTAAGCTAGTTGTTGGACTCTCTACCAAACCATGGGTGAGAAAGTTCAGATGAGCGAAATTCAAATAAATACAACTTTTTTTTTATAGAGACGAGGTTTCACCATGTTGCCCAGGTTGGTCTTCAACTCCTGGGCCCAAGCAATCCAGTCATCTAGACCTCCCAAAGTGCTAGGATTACAGGCATGAGCCACTGCACCTGGCCTATAAATAGAATTTTCTGTTTAAAATCTTGCCTTATAAAGGTCTATTGGTGGAAGTTTAAACTAATTTCCAAAATTGCAAACTTGTAATTATGATTTTTTTCTGTGTTATTATTCTCTGTAGGTTTTAAGGAATTAATTGAAAATTTAAAAATACATTTCTCTTTGTCAAAAACTACTCTACACACTGACCTCTCTTACAAACCACTGGCAAAATGCAGGAGAAATCCACTCTCTGGCATGGAAACCACAGTCCATGAAAATGGCAGGCTTATTTTGTCCAGCTTTGCCAACCTATTGCAAACAAAAGGAAAAGGGAAATCATAATTCATCATAGGACATTCAGGGGTTAACCTCCACTACCCGTCTGGGCTTGAGACTCAACAAGTGAAACCCAACAGCAGCAAGAGCTAGATCCCATGATTAAATTAAAACATAATACTAACACAGTATGTTCTTGCATCTAGACTCACAATGTTTGAGTCGAAAGCTTATATGGCTATTTATTATTTTTATTAAGCTTGACAAGCTCATATTTTCAGATGATGCTTGATTACCCTGCTTAATTGTACTCATGTGGAGGTTATTTTCAGCTGCTGTTATTAGGTGACATGACCAAGACAACTGGATGAGTAATTAGAAGTAATCATGATTGTTGCTAATCTTATAAGAATTTTTACTACTCTCACTTATTCCTTGTCTTTTTATTGCCTTCATTGGAATTACATGAAAAAAATGCTGTTAGAAGGTGACAGAAACAAATTGTTGATATGCTTTGTAATGTTGTCTGATAGACGTGAAGTTTATGAACCTCTTTAGCAAATGGATTTGCAAACGACAGCTGGGAAAGAAGAATTTCATCAAGGTAGATAATCATTTACGTTGCTTACAGGAATGTGGTTAAATTTATATGTCTTCTCTTATTTTATTGCATTTTTCCTTTTGAATAAATCAAAATAATGATTTTAAAATCCACATATGATAAAAGAAGCTGGAGAATCTGATTCCCTCGGGGATGCAGGCAGGAAAGAGTTATAACAATGTTTGGGATAAGCATGTCTGTGAAACAGATGTTCATGTGTTAGAATTCATTGATTTAAGCCCTCAGACATGGCAAGGTCATGGTTAAAAATGATTACCTTGAGGAGGTATATAGCGCGTCCCTCAAATGTGGTTCCGATAACACTGCGAGAGATGAGGTCTGGATTCTCAGTGGCGACTTGTTGAGTCCAAG
Organism: Aotus nancymaae; assembly: GCF_030222135.1. NCBI lineage: Eukaryota > Metazoa > Chordata > Mammalia > Primates > Aotidae > Aotus > Aotus nancymaae. The sequence continues at coordinate 42,372,933 of NW_026988431.1, read as the reverse complement.
CCTCTATCTACCAAATGGAATCATTTGTAGATCAATGTGGCATACTTGGTTCAATTCCCAAAGTAATGTCTGTCTAAATCATGTGCACATCATACCGTTTCCCAGTCGTTGTACTTCTCATAACTGTGTCCTGTTGCACGAACCCGACTATCAAACTGAGTCTCCAGCACATTTCTCAGGTTGCTTATCAGTACCCTGCAATGAACCAAAGTGGGTGTTCCTATGAACACAAGTGTATTTTCCCCCAGTGAACACACATAAAACCCCAGAGCCACTACTTTAGTAGATGGCACAGTGCACTCTCCAATAATTCTCATGTTGTCCTCTGGTTATTCCTGATGACCTTCAGCCCGAGCTGCTCCAGGGAGATTCTGTTACTGATCATAAAGAGTGAGTAAGTCACTGAGAAGGATACTGGAGAGTGCAAGCAAGGTAGGATCTTCCTCAGCCCAAACCTCAGGTATTTGACTATCTGTGGGCCTTAAACTTGGAAATTGATTGCCCCTGGTACCTGGGGCACTTGGGCTTCCACACAGCAGTGTGTACTCAAAGCCTATCTATGGTCTTTATTCCTCAGGACTTTTCTGATTTAGAACTAAAAGTCTTGTATTTCAGGAAGCTACTCAGTCCTGGGTAAATGGGAGGAGTTGTCACTTTGGACCTGTCTCTAGGTTCTGAGAAAAATATCTTGTCTGGAAACTCAGAAATACGAACAAGCTAAAGAGTTACTAGGTAAAAGAAGAATGGGTTTAAAGATCTAGTTTCTACTTGCTTGTCTTTTGGGTGGTTTAAGTAATCTAATGATGGTTTTGTAGCAAGGTAATATGGAAAGTGGTAACAGAAATCTTTGAGGCCTATCTATTTAGATGAATGAATTGCTCAGGTGACAGTTTCTATTATGAGGCCAGTCTGAAGGTGTGTGTATGTGTGACTTCACTTCCTTTTCTACTTTGAGTGAAACGTATGCTTGGAAGAGAGAAAAGTTTATGATCGTTAGTGTCCTTGATTGCAGTACTGTGAATATTATAGACAGAGGCCACTTTGCAGAAATTTCTATTATCCAGAGTTAAACCTTGAAATGATTTTATCTGATATACAGAGAATTGCAGACACACATCAAAAGTCTGCTTCTCCTCTGGCTGACCCAAGGACATTCTGATGAAGTATGTCAGGGACAGCCTCTGAACCTTCCTTCTGGTCACTCCTTCAATTGGTGAACTTGGGTATGAACTTGTGTCTGTTTTTGGAAAGTGTAATAAATTATTAATAAATGGGATCTGTTTTCTAGCAAAAGACAAGCAGTTTCTTAAGATCTTGACTATCTTAAGATAGTATTTAAAAAGGAAAAAAAGTAGATTTTAAGTTATTCCATGGAAAAACATTTCCTATTGAGCAGCTGCCAATGCTTTGTGAGTGTATTAGTTTTCTATGGCTGCTGTCAGTTGCCACAGACTTAGTGGCTTAAAACAATGTGAATTTATTATTTTACAGTTGCATGGGTTTGAATGTTAACACAGGTCTCACTGGGATAAAAATGAGGTGTGGCTGAAAAAGAGGTATGAACAGGGAAGCTCTAGAGGAGAATCTAATTCCTTGGTCTTTCTAATTTCGAGAGGTCACCTGCATTCCTTGGATGCACCCTCTTCTCCACCTTCAAGGCCCCAACAAGAGGATAAAGTCCTCACATCCAATCACTGTGACCTTTCCTCCCTCTCTCTTTCACTTTAAAGACTCATGATTACATTGGACCTATAGGACAATCCAGAATAATCTCCCTATTTTAACATCAACTAATTAGGAATCTTAATTCCATCTACATCTTTAATTCCTCTTTGTGATAAACATAACATATTCAGATGTTCTGGGGATTAGGATATAGACTTTTTGGGAACCGTCAGTCTGTCTGCTATAGTTAGGAGCAATGATTTTAGTCAGTACTATAATTATATTCAGTACCCCAATTGAATTGTTAGGGAATAGGGTAGAAGTGGAAGGAATCATGAATGAGGAATCAAAAGATCAAGGTCATAGTTTTGCCTAACTCATGAATTGGCTTTAGAAAGGTCATCTAATCCCTGGACCTTAATGTCATAAGTTTTAGAATGGAGTCATTTGATTAGTAAATTTCAACATCCCTTTCAATTCTAAAATCCAGTGGCTTGATTCCAATCCATAAGCCTTAGTCTTTTACATACATGTTTTCCAAGTTTATGAAAAAATAGAAATTTGCCAGTTACCACCGTCATACCCAGGAAAATGTGGAGGAAATCAAAGCCTAAAAAATAAGTAGTTCAGAAAAATGATATTCAAGGATAACAAAAAACTAAAAGCAGGCTAACCAAACCAAAATAAAACAAAGCAAGCAAGACAAAGACCTGGAAACAAAAAAATCAACCAGCAGAAACTGCTAAGAAAACAATTATGTTTCAATATCATAATTTGAAAGAACAAATCTTGCCTAATAAGGATGAGCTTCTCTGAATGAAAGACAAAAAAAATCCAAGAAGAACCAGAAAATGACATTCTCTTTCATTTCAAAGCTTCCAGAACTTATTGCTATCCTCTTACCTGCACCCAATCCTTGAGTTCAAATTATTTAGAAGGATCAGTGACTGTGCGGGGGCTGGCATTTTGTTTGGTACTAGGAGACATTCTGTTAGAATTATTACTACGTTAAATATTAAACATTTTCATCAATATCCAGGACAAAGAAGCATAAAAAACCAGTTAGTTAAATTGAAGATGACACCCAAGAGTAAAGGTATCCTCTAGTAACTTGCAAAAGAGCACCAGAATGAGGTTGAAATGTGGTGCTGACTTTTGCTTGAAGGTGGGGGACTGACCTCAAATGATCTTTCCCAGCCCTGTGGTTATTTGATTTTATTAGATTTAGGACAAAGTACTACTTTAGCTATATTACAAAATATTATTACTAAATAATGAGCTTCTGTTCTAGAAGATTAAAACAATGCCTCACAGCTCCAAAATAGAGAAGCATGTGTAGTATTTTATACTTTTATATGCTCTTTTTATAGTGCCATCCAACTTCTTTTTTTTTTCTTTAAACATGCAAGCAAATTAGATAACTGGGACTCACAAAAAAGCAAGGAACACAATGTCTGAGAAGTAAAGAAAGACAGGACTCAGTTTTATCCCGCTTTCAGATTTCTGGGAAATGGAGTATTTGATCACTACCTGGACTCTGTGCCCGCTGCTATTGAAGAATATTCCTACGTGCCCATTGCTATCCTAGGACAAGTTGCTGTATGCCTCTGAAAAAAATATGCAGGAAAATGGTGATATAGGTGTTAGCAACAATCAGTCTCCCTGGGTCAAATAGGGCAAAGGCAACCTTTCTACAGTCTGTAGCAAGGAATTCTGAGGAGGGCAGGCTGCCTAAGGTTCTGTCAACTTAGCTTCATAACCATAAGTTGGAAATTTACATGATCTGATTCCTAGTCTTTCTGTTACTAAGGTTAAAACTTTGGCATTTAAAACTACAGTTATCTTTCTTTTTGCATGCATTTTGATTTTTTTCTTATGATAATTCAGGATCTGATTAAAGCTGCCAAATAATACAGGTCTTGGTGAAGAGGGTTGGAAACTGAAAAAATCTGAGAAGTTATTTTGGTGAAACTTGTACAGTAGATGGCTCTTGTTATATACAAACACTACTGCAAATTTTTTGCCAGCAGGAAATCATCTAAATACAAATTAGTTACCATGTGAGGTAATAATGGGATGCACAGGGACCGCTTGCAGTCCCAGCAAGGATATTGCTGGTATGCTTCTCCAGGATTTCCAGGGACTTATTATTATTTAATATTTAGAAAATTATCTGCTACAAATGTGCTAAGCAGTGAACAGAGAAGCAAAAATTAACAAGCTCTTAGCCCTCAGGGGATGTCCTATGTTCTAGATGAGACAACATTAATACACAATTCCCAAAAAGTTCACCACTAGGAAAGGAAGTGAACTTTCTGATTATAAATAGAGATTGAAATGCTCTCAGCAGAAACCTTTTACTGTTTTGTGATAAGGGTAGAATTAAGACATCACTCAGGTAGCTAGGGTTAATCTATGGTCACCGATCTTTGTTTTTCTTAAAGAATTACAAAGAAACTCATCTTTTCGAATGCTACTGAAGGCTCCAGAGACTAGAATTTTAGATGTCCTTTTCAGTATAATAAAAAGAGCAAAATGTTATAGACATGAATCTTAATCACATTTTGAGACTTACTAGGCTATATCTTTGTTTTAAAAAGACAGTCAATTTTTAAGGTCACATTTTGACACTTCCCTCAGGCAGAAAGCACATAGTTATGCTTTGTGAGGCATGATAATGGGGTTAAACATAGCAGTTTCTGTTGACTCTTAAAAAATGTATACTCTCCCTCTTTTATATAACAGTAAACCATAGCATCAGTCTCAGCAATATAATATCAGTTGTAATTTATTTTTATATAGTTTTGTTTTATTTTCACAGCAGCCCTTTGAGAGAGGCATTATATCTTCATTTTATGGATAAGAAAGCTGAAGCTCAGACAGGTTGAGCAAATTACCCACAATCACACAGCAATGTGCAAAGCCAGGATTAGAATCTGGTCTGTTTTTTACCAAAGCTTTAGTTGTTGCACTATGCTACACCACTTCTCCTGATGGAGGTACAGATTTTATAGGTGACAGTTCTGACAGCTTCACTGGCACAGATACTATTCTTTCACATTTTTAAGATATGAAAAACAAGATAAATTTCTGTTAAAATTGTATAGCTTACATTTTTCGAAAACATGATGAATACTTGAGCTTGTGATGGGGGGTTGTGGGATAAACTTTCGAATGTTCAGGACGGGAGCCCAGGACTTTGTCTTTGCTCCTCCCTAATCCACTCCCTGGAGGAGGACCTCTGCTTTGTACTACAGACCTTATTTCTTCCTTCCCTGTTGTGCAAATGTCCCCGGGTTAGCACAGTCTTTCCCACTTCTAAGCCTTAGAAGTTCTGTTCTCTGCCTAAAGTACAGTTTTTTTGTTGTCTTTGTCTGGCTAACTAACTCCTACTCATCTTTCAGTTCTTAACTGAAGCATCATTTCCTAGGACAGCCTTCCCTGACCCCTAGACTTGGTCTATTCTTCTGAACTCCAGCTCTTTACTCTTCTTACCATCTATTAAATACTACTGCAATTCCACATTTAAAGTCTGTTTTCCCCTAAAGGATGTTAGGCCATATCTATCCTTATTGGTACTTGATACATGGAGACATTCGATATTGATTTGTTTGATCAGCAAATGGACAACTGCCTTTACTTAGGAAAATGTTCTTGTTGTGAAAGACCTAGATGGACCAGAGTGGTATTCAGGGAGGGAGACAGGAACAACTTAGCCGACTGCTCTAGTCCTTTGGGGACCACTTTCCTTTCTTTGCATCTTTCTCTCCGTGCTTTCTCCTACCATTAGAGATAGTGGTGGGACTTCAGAGAAAAAAGGACAGAAGGGCCATTCAGACTGACTCTAGATTTATCCTAATGCTAAAAAAGCATAAATAGCCCTCATAGCTCACAATAGGTCTGGCTGATCCCCTGGAAAGAAGAGCTGATAAGATTTGGGGTTAAAACTATGTCTAGCTGATAATAGAGTATCCATTGGTTTGGCCTGTACTCTATACATTGCTTGTAAAATGGAGCAAGTCAGATTTCTGGCAGAAGACTTGGGGTTAAAGAATCAAAACCGTTTTCATTAGAGCAATAACTGAACACAAAATCCATCAGAACTGAAGTCTTAAGACTTGGAATCCAGGGCCAACTCTGCCATTACCTATTTGTGGGGCCCTGGGGAAGGCATGGTGTTGGTCTCATTTCTACCTTCCCAGAGTTATTCAAAGGCTCACATGAAAGCATGCATGGAAGAGAATCTTAATATTTATAAAATATAAACTTACTTGTACTGTAGTTCATTCTGCTTTAAAACATTCTCCACAGTGACAATATCTTCTGCTTTGACATGGAAATCAACTGTACTGTGAGGTTTAATTTGTGTGACAGAATCTGGCTTCCAGAAGTCAATCTGAATCAAGGGCAAGATAAACTATATTGGATACCTATAATTCAATGAGTGAATGATCATCTGCAAGCACATTATTGCTCTACTCAACTGAGTTATTTTCAAAATCAAATAATCCATGAAATCTCTTGAAGATATTTCCTTTGAGTGAACAAGGGTTGGAACCAAGCAATCAGATGTTGATAAAAGTCTTTATAAATACATACATGACCTTGATTGATTATCAATGAACATGAAAAACATATAATCATTTCCCATAATGCTAGTTAGTTGTAGTCTGTAACTGTTCTTTTCTATTTATTGATTTTCTGGAGCACTAGCTTCTTGGGATAGCAGTTGGGAGATGGTAATGGATCTATGTGCCAGATGAATGATGATGAATTAACTTGAACTACAAAATTTAGTGGAGAGAGATTAAGCTTACTGTTTTACTTTTTACTTGACTTATTTTATGAGTTTATCTTGGAACTCAATTCTGTGCAAGTCAGAGTAATGTTAGAACCAAGAGCATCCCTGACCTGTGGTGGATACATCAGGAAGAAAAATGGTAACTTCTCACAGTGGGTATATTGGCATTGTGGTTGGAAACAAATTGTTCTTGGGATCCAGTCATTTACTGATATTTTCATTTATTCAGTTTACTCATCAACTATTGTTGAGAACTTACAGCATGCTAGGCTCTGTGTCTGAGACTAGGAATACATTAGTGGGCAAATCAAACATGGCCTTTGTCTTCATGGGGGAGACTTTAGAGAATATGAAGCCCAAAACAGCAGTTTTTTTAAAATCTCTGAATGTGTGGTTCTAAGTAGCACTTTTCAGTGGAGATTATTAGCCAGGACATACTGCATCTTGTAGGTGTCTGTTTTTCTCTTTCTTCCTTGTGCTGAGTGGAAGCTTAGAAGTCTGAGATCAGCCTGACGTTGAGTCTTTCTTTGTCCCTGTGTCTCAGTCAATCTCTGTTTGGATGTTTCTGCACTGCTTTTGGGCTAGAGATGCGACTGATGGTGGTATTTAGGACCACTGCTTGGAAACTTGGAAGGGAGTTTGGGCAGACCTACAGGTTGTGCAATAGAAACTGATTAAGTAATACTTTAAGACATCTTAGTTTCAGGTACACTTGTGGGGCACTGAGTAACCTATATTCTGTCCTGGTAAGCTTTAAACTATTGTAGAAGTCTAGGGGTGCTAAGTCACGAGCCAGGCCCATAAGGAATGTCAGAGCAATGGGAGGCAGAGATAGATACTGGCATTCTAGAAGAAAAAGGCGTGAGTGTGGTTGTCATAAAGGGATTGAAAGGAGAGAGAATCAATGTTTGGATGAGGATTGGCTGTAGAAGGTTACCTAGTGAGTCAAGGATGAGAGATTAAATGAAGTGAGGAAGTACAAAGACATGCCAAGATAAGGACAGAGAAAGCAAGGGGCTGGGGACAACTTCTAGTTAGCCAACATTGTGGAGAGAAGGCCAATGAAGATAAGCACATTATAAGAGAAAGCCTATTTTTGAAACTTAGCTCTGAATTTGTGTTCCCAATAAACACATGTCATTTTATGGTGTGGTGGGAGAGGGAGGTATGTCTTTATTATAGATGACAAGGTTGAGAATTGGCAAAGCACATAAAGTCCTCCACGTGTCTGTAGCTGACCTGACAGTGTCTCTCTGACTTTTTAGTGTGCTTAGTACAGTCCCCCTGGTAATATCTGCCTCTCTGTTCCTGAGGGCTCTTTCCCCTAGAACTGGGAAGAGCCAAATGATCAACTCAGGTAGACAGGAGGTACCAAGGAAATTACTATTTCTGGTTCAACCAATAACTCTGAAAAGCAAATGTTGAAATACACAAACTCCCTCACCTCTCAGGTGGGATAATTCTGAAGCGTGTTGTTTGTACACGTTCCTAGAGTTCCCCTGTGGGTTTGCCTCCAGCTGTCCTCTGTGGTAGCTGGCTTAATAGTGTTTCCTTTGTTGGCTGCCTTAACTTTTATGTAGCACTCCCCACTTCTTTACCAGGGCTCCCTGCACTTCCCAGATAAATTTCTTTCCCTTGAATCTTTGTCTCACGGTCTTTAGAAGAGTCTGTATTAAGATTCTAGTCTATATTAAGATTCTAAGCTTTAGAAGAGTCTGTATTAAGATTCTAGCTTTCCACTCAAAGCATCAAATGCCTGCATGATATTCTTGGTGGTGGTTCTAGCAGAAGCCTGTGTATATCTAGTGCCACTTCAGAACAGCTTAATCGCTTATGAATGGTTTTATTTCTCATATTAAACTGAAAATTGCCATCTGCATCCTCCTAAGCTCTTACCCATTGGTCCTAGCTCTGCCAAATATGAGAAGCGTATATATATGTAGAGAAAGTGTTATTTTTAAGATTACGGTGTGAGAATCACGGATTCCTTAAAAGGGGGCAAACAAATCTCATAAATATGTTTGACAAAAACTTACAGCCCTAACCTGAAGTTGCTTAAAAATTTTAGTTTGACATAGAGAAAACTAACTAGAAAATCTGTCAACATACAACACACTCTGGAGTGCTGCATGTGTGACACAGACCTAGTATACTGGAGTTAGTCTCTGGCACTTCCCAGGAGAAACATGGCTGGAAATCAGGAGCAATGCTATAGCCTCATAGCTCAATGCACCAAATATGAATAGAGGCCGTAAACTCAAAGTAATAACACAAGGAGATAAATATAAATTTCAAAATTACCAAGACCTTGTGAATGAGATGTATGTCTGAAATATAAACATGGAGTAAATATAGAATGTAGACGTAGGGAATTAAATTATACATTATGAAGTTGGAAAACTGGAGTTATGCAATTATGAATGTGACAAAGAACCATACAGAACAATTATTGGATGATTAAGAGAGCTCTTTAAATGATAGCATTATAAAAATGTCAACTTAATCAGCCAGCTGCCTAACATGTAAAGAATCCTTCCTAAAATATATCAGAAAACTAGCCCAAAAGCAAGATAAAGTAGCATGTCAACCTTAAATTTTTCTGGGAATAAGATTGGCCTAGAAAAGAATAAATATTGGTGTTGGGGATCTTTGTTTCTTCAGAAATTTGCATGAATTTGTTTCTTCACGTTGCATTTGACTATAAGTCAAGCATCTGATAGACTTTGCATTTATCTTGGTGAAATTTTCCTTTCTTGTTGGAAAAGGAAGCCACTTCTACGCAAGGTCGATTCCAGACAGTGGGGAGGAACTTATTGGTACGGTAGGAATGACAGAAACATTGGAAGACAGTAACCATGTTACTCTAGGCATAGAGAAAAATGCACCTTAAATTTGAGAAACACAGACTTTAAGACAGTCCAGAGAAAAGTGAATGGGTTTTATGGAGAATGCCTTCAATAAAGGAACAAGCACAACCATGATTGTGAGGAGATAAAATAAAATCCTTACTATTCAATTATAGATGAGAAAAGAAAGGCTGCTGGAGTACAGTGTGGGCACAAATCTGTCCAATATATTCAGCATTTAAAAGGACATGTTCAAAAGCTGAGAGGAAGGACACATGGCCAAGGATGAATACTGGATGCCCTTGTAATGATCTTATCAGGAAGGCTACAGCCCAGAATATGCTGTTCCTATAACTGCTAAGGAGAATGAAAATCTCATTTCAGTCATGTTGAAAATAAAAGAATAAAGCAGAAATATGTGTCCAACTGTTTGGAGCTAAAGCATGATGTTTGCAGCCAGAAGAAAGAAGCTCTATTTAACTCTTGTTTGGCTTCTGTCTTTTCCAAGAAGGAGTTACACTATTGCTTGTTTATTCTGTTAACACCAAGAGATGAAATTACCACCAGGATTAAGTAAAAATTTTTTCATGTTATGATTTAAGCAGAAATACTTTCTTTGGAAAGAGAACATTGAAGCCCAAGGTAGATGAGGACATAGGTGATTGATTATACTAGCCATGTAAATTATATTCAAAATCCCAGACCTAATGATAGTAATAACAGCAAATCCATATAGTTCTTACTATTTAAGTTATTTCGAAGTGCTTTACCTATATTCATTTACATCTCACAACAGTCTTTCGAAGTGTTTTATCTATAGTAATACTATTTACATCTCACAAGGTAAATAGTATTATTATCTTCATTTTACAAGTGAGGAAGTTGAGACTCAGGTATCCTAGTTCAGCTAACAAGTAGTAGGGCTAGGAATTGAACCCAGGCAGTCAGTCCAGACTCTCTGCTCTTGACCACTATGAAATGCTGAATTTTAGATAACTAAAAAAATACTGCAGATGTGATTGCAGAACTTTCTCAGCAATCTTGGAAGAATCAGAGCTTGAAGGGCTCACTGGGGAGTAGAGGGGGCAAATTTTAGATTTTATAAACAAGAAAACAGGTGAAGCCCAGAAGCAGGAGCTGCTGGGGCCTGGCATGGGTTCTGGCAAAGCTGCAGAGTAAACTGGAAGCAGATGGATTGTGAATGCTCAGAAAAGGAAGCTGTGGTCTCTGGGAGCCAGCATGGCTTAAAGCAAGAATAAGTCAGGCCCAATTAACTTCAGCTTATTTTTGGGTGAGACCACTAACCTGGTAGAATGTTGAATCTTGATCTTAGTAAAGCATTTATTCGATGAAGTGTCTGCATTGATATCTTTCTTTATAAACCAGAAAGCATCAGGCAGAGTTACCTCTAGGTAACACCCCCCTAGCTTGGGTAGTTGAGTAAACTTATGCAAGGAGAATAGGTTAATGAGTCATTTCGGTGCTTAACACTATGTTGTCTGGCACGTCGGAGATTCATGATAAATATGAACTGAATGAGTGAAACATGAAGAAAGCCTGTAATTCTGTGACTCCTGACCTACTTAATATTTTATCAGTAACAAGGATAAAAGTCGAAAAGGTATGCGTATCAGACTTGCTGGAGATACAAAGTTGGGGGAAGAATGATTTCCCTGGATGGCTGAATTAGTTTTCTAAAAGATCTCAACATGCTGAAAACAGGCTGGCAAGACACATCTTAAAAGTGCAAATCTAAAATCCTACATTTAGGTGAAAAAAGTCAATTAGGTAAGCACAGAAGGAGGGATACCCTGTTTGAGTGTGATTCATGTGAGGAAAAAAATTACCTAATGGTTTTGATTGAACACAGGTTTAATATAATCTAATAGTGTTCTATGACTGCTCAAGATGCTAAAAAGAATCTTGGGCACCATTAATAAATGTCTGCTTTACAAATGGAGGCAAGTAATGGCCCTGTAGTATGTATTAATCAGAGCACACCTGGAGGCCCATTGTCAATTCTGGTAGCTACATTTAAAAAAAGAAATATAGACAGAAGACTGAGCTGTATCTAGATGTGAGCAGAATGATCAAGAGTCTGTAAATCGGTGCTAAGAAAAATTATGGAAAGCCTGAAAAAGATAAATCTTAGAGGTAACACAATACTTAAGCCCAATGGGTCCAAGTTAGAGAAAGAAGCCTTCAGCTCAGAATAAGGAAGAAAACAGTTGGAATCATTTGCAAGGCAAGTTGGCTATTCCAACAGTCGTATACAAACTATTCCTCAAAGTACTCAAGGTTTTATCAGGGGTAGCAACCAGGGATGATATTTCCCGGAAGGAAATTCCAGATTTGAGTGGGACGCTGGAATAGATAGTTTATATTTCTTTCAATTTTTAACTTCTGAGTCTGTGATTATGACACTCTCCACCTTCTTTCTTCCTATATGCCTTAAAGCTACAAAATGACTATACATGTGTGTGTGTGTGTGTGTGTGTGTGTATGTGTGTGTGTGTAAGCTAGCAGATTATTTTAGTTTATAAATTTATGAAGAAACAGCATTGGCCCACGTGGAACTACTGTAGTTGTGGTCAGCAATAGCTTCCTGACACATTGTATATACAGTTTAAAATATCAGTTCTCACCTCATATAGAGTGGATTAAAAAAAGGAGTAGCACAGAGATGTCAGTTTTTTGAAAGCAAAAGAAAAGTATGAAAATCACTCATGGCTTTTTACCTTCTTTTTCCCCCTCACGTCATATTGTTAAGGGGACCTGAATCAAGGTCATGAAAACACAAGCTGTTTGATTTGGAATGAAAGAAAATCAAAGAGGACAGATGATACATGGGATGTGGAAATGAATTTGAAGTTGGACAAAAGCCCAGTTTTTCAGTAATATCCAAGTTGATCATTTTTCTCTTTTGCCTTAGAAGGAAAGTGACTGCACATTAGATGTTCTATGACCTTCGTGACAGTTCCAACTCATCTAGTTGTCACACTGTCAGCTCTTTTAAAAGTTACCACGGATTTATAATACTACAGGGCTTATGGCAATCTAATTTAGGCAGAAAAAGAAGATATTATGGCACTAAATGTTTTCCAAGGTTTTATTTCTTGCTACCAAAAGTGCTATAGTTAACATTTCATGTTATTTTTTTCCATTCTTGGAATCACAGTGCAATCTAAGATTTTAAATTGTATGTGAACTAAATCTAAATTGTTACTTACCTGGGTGGTGCTGGCCAACTTGCGGATTATGTTAATTTGATTTTCATCTGCCACATTGACACGGAACACCTTCTCGCTGAATGGTGAGATAGTAGAAGCACAGAAAATTTAAATTGAGTGGTGTGTCCAAATTTTGGGGCTAGCAAGGAAGAAGGACTTGCTCCTTAAGGATGGCTTACTTACCCTTCGAAGTGCTCACCACCATTATGAGCAGATGCCAGGGCTACAGTCGCCAGAACCAAGAGAGCCAACATTGTGTCTGACTAGGTATAGTAGGTAGGTCTCATCTGCTTTTATAATCCAGAGTGTTCTTTGCTTTCTTCTCCTGATTGCAAACAGGTGCTATCATACCTTGATTAATAGTTTTCCTGGCATTGTTGCCTTGGTAGCTGTGTAAAGTCTGAGAGGGTATCTCTCCCAACACCTGTGGAAATAGAGTAAATACTCTCAAATTCAATTTATTTAATTTGGATATCGGCGCTTGAAGAGGCTGAGAGTAAATTAGATTTAAATAAAATCTGTTTTTTATTTTTTTCTCCATTTTGAATTGAGAATTACATACAATAAATTCTACAGATTTTAGTGTAAAGTTTCATGAGTTTTGACAAATATATAAACCCATGTAAGACACATCCCAAACAAGATATAGAACATTCCATCACCTTAACAAGTTCCCTTGAGCACTTTTCCAGTCTATTTCTATACTCCTCTCAGGCAAATGTTACTTTGATTCCTAGCTTTATACATTAATTTTGCCTGTATTAAACTTCAGGTAAGTGAGATTATACAATATGTATTCAGTTGTGTCTGGCTTCTTTTATCCAAGATAATGTTTTTGAGATTTTTTAGTATTTTTGTTTGTATTATCATTATTAGTATTAATATTATTTTTTGAGACAGAGTCTCACTCTGTTTTCCAGGTGGGAGTGTAGTGATGTGTGATCTCAGTTCACTGCAACCTCCACCTCCTGGGTTCAAGCGATTCTTGTGACTCAGTCTCCCAAGTAGCTGGGATTACTGGAATGCACCACCACGCTTGGCTAATTTTTCTATTTTTAGTAGAGATGTGGTTTCACTGTGTTTTCCAGGCCAACCTCGAACTCCTGGCCTCAAGTGATCTGCCTGCCTTGGCCTCCCAGAGTGCTGGGAATACAGGCATGAGCCACCATGCTCGGCCTTGTTGGTATTATTGGCTTGTTCCTTTTTATTAGCAAGCAATATTCCATTGTATGAGTACATCACAATTTGTTTAGCCATTTTCCTATTGGTAGATATTTATAATGTTTCTAACTTTGTGTTAATAAAGTTGTATAAATATTTTTGTACAAGTTCTTTTGTTGGCATATTTTTCATTTAAGGGGGTAAACGTGAATGGAATTGCTAAGTAACAGTGTAAATCCAGGTTTAACACAATAAGATTCTGCTAAACATTTTTTCCCTCATGGTTTGTACCATTTTAAGCTTCCATCAGTATCTAGTGTCTTTGTGCTGTCTCCAGCATTTTGTTATTTTTAGTATTTAAATTTGGTATTTCTAATGAGCATAAAGTAGTATCTAATTCTAATTTTAACTTGCGTTTCTCTGATGATTAGTAGTGGTGAACATCTTTTCATGTGTTTATTGACCACTTGTAAATCTTCTTTTGTGAAGCATCTATTGAAGTCTTTTACCTTTTTAAAGAAATTGGTCGTTTTTTAATTCTTGCATTGTAGCAGTTCTTTATATAGTATAGATACAAGTCCTGTGTTAGAAGTACATGTTGCAAATATTTTTTCCCAGTATGTGGCTTGCATTTTTATTTTTTTCAATGTTATCTTTTGATGAACAGACATTTGCAATTTTGATAAAGTTTGTTTACCCACATTTTTCTTTTATAATTAGTGCCTTTACATTTTTTTCAAAGGAATCTGCCTATCTCAAGGTCTCAAACACATTCATCTATGTTTTCTTATAGGAGATTTGTAGTTTTGGGTCTTTATGTAAGATATGAGTCTTTCATGTAAGATATGAGTCATTAATTTTTAAAATATGGATATTCAGTAGATCCACTGTTATTTGTTGAAAAGCCTTGTCTCTCCTCATTGAATTGTACTGGTTTCTCTGTCAAAATTCACCTGGCCATATATTTGTCGAGTAATTTCTTGACTTTTTATTTATGATCCATTGATCTATTTGTCTGATTTTATAAAACTACCACAATATCTTGATAACTATACTTTATAGTAAGTCTTAAGATCAGAGCATGCATAAATCCTCCATCTTTGTTCTTTACCAGGATTGTTTTGGCTATTCTAATACATTTCTCTATATATTTTAGTATTACTTTGTCAGTTTTCATGAAAATGTTGCTAGGATATTGATTGGGATTGCATTGAATCAGTAGATCAATTTGAGGAGAACTGATATCATTCAATTGAGAAATATGGTATTTCTCTCCATTAATATGGGTTTTTGTCAATAAAATGAGATTTTATTCTACCTGCAGGATAGCAAGTTATCCTGACACAGTTTCATAGATGTTGTCAGAAGACATGAAACTCCTAGATCAGAAAAATAAAGGATTTTATTATTCTTGGCACAGCAAGGAGCATGAGCTTCGTGTTTGTTTCAGTTCTTTTACTTCCTGGTCCCACAGAGATGATGTGCAGGTGGGCCCAGGTAACTGCTATGTATACCAGTTTGTATCACAATTGGCATACACTGAGCTTAAGGAATTCCAAATCTTGAGGGGACTGATAGTAAATCTTCCCAAGCTTTGCCTTAGAGGAGACATTGGCTTTATTATCTTGGATAGCAAACAGAATAATTCCATTGCTTTGAAGACACTATCCCTGTTTTACAAGCTGTTTGCCCCACAAATATCCTTGAAAAGATAGTCTAGAATAGAAGCTGTCCCAACATATGAAAAGACAGAGAGACCCATGGAGATTTGTCTCTCAACCACATCTACCACTTTCTACACCTTCTTGACTGAATTTTCCCACAAATATGCTACTCTGTTGGTCATTCTGATTAATCCAACTGACATGACCTGAAACTAAATCCATTCGATTTGTCTAATGTGGCATTTAATTAAAATGAATATTAATAGGACTTGAAGCAGCATCATGAGGCCAGTCTGCAACACTCACCTCAGCCTTGTCTCCCCAGGGTGCTGGACCCAACCAGTGGAACAAATAGTCTAAACCATCAATGTCTGCCTTAGAAAGCCAGGCAGCTTTCTCTTTAAGTTTCAGTATTGACTGTTCCGCTTCACCGGAGGCAATAATCTCGGTACAACAGATTATTATCTGTTAACTATTGTTAACAATATTAACTATTGTGCAAACTCTACCATGGCCAGCGAGGAGGAAGTCTAGGATATTTCTACCATCTATACCATCCTGGCCAGTGAGTTGGGGCTGACTTAATGCCTCCCAGGGCTAACATGGTGTTTAGCACATTTCATGCGTGTGTATGACTTAGGATCCAATCTAGGATGCCTCTTTAGTGTTCTTTAATCTGGACCAGGACTCAGCCTTTATCTTTCATAATATTGACATTTCTATAGCGTACTAGTCAGTTTTGTGGAGGGTGTCCCTCAGGTTTTGGTTTGTTTCCTTGTTTCTCATGATAAACAGTTTTTTTTTTTAAGTTAAAGAGCCATTGCTGTACATTGAGATCCATAGAGAAAGTGCTAGAACAAGTGAGAGCTGGACAGGCACTAGATGACTGTGCCTCACTGAGGAAAAATAACCAATCATAAGCAAAGGAATCCTAAGAAGCCAAGAGACGAAATGTCATCATACACATTATTTGTGCAAATTTGCCAGAGCACCCAAATGCTTCAGTTAGTTTCTCAGAGTTTTCTAAGAAGCACACAGAGAAGTGGAAGACCCTCTCTGCTAAAGAGATAAGAAAATTTGAACACATGGCAATGACAGACAAAGCCTGTTGTGAAAAGGAAATGAAAACCTGTCTCCTTCCTAAAAGGGGAAAAAGAAGTTCAAGGATCATAATGCACCCAAGAGGCCACTTTCAGCCTTTTTCCTGTTCTGTTCTGAGTATTGCCCCCAAATCAAAGGAGAACATTTCAGCCTATCCACTGGTGTAAAGAAATGGGGAGAGATAGGAAATAACACTGCTGCAGATGACAAGCAGCCTTACAAAAAGAAGGCTGTGAAACTGAAAGAATAATATGAAAAGGATATTGTTGCCCACTGAGCTGAGGAAAGCCTGATGCAGCAAAAAAGGCAGTCATTAAGGCTGAAAACAACAACAACAACAAGAAATAGAAGAAAGAGGAAGACCAGGAAGATGAAAAGGATGAGGAGGAGAAAGATGAAAAAGGGAAGATGAAAAGATAATGATAAATAAATTGGCTCTAGTACAAGTTGTCTCCCTTGTCTATAAAGCATTTAAATCCCCTGTAAACTCTCACTCCTTTTAAAGAAAAAATTGAAAGGTAAGGCTGTCTAAGATATGTTTTTAAACTGCATACTATCTTTTTCTGTATGGTTAATACACTACTAAATGTATCTTCAGATTGTCCTGTCCTAGTTGTGTTTTCAATAGACACTAATGTTGCCTGCTACAGTACTAGAGTTGTAAGTGGGTGTGGAAATTTAAAGTAGGTTCTTGTCAGTGCACAGCCCAAATTAGTTATATATGAGGATGGTAGTTTTTTTATCTTCAGTTGTCTCTGATGTAGATTACATAAAATAATTGTTGTTCAGCTAACGAATACCACAGCTGTTTTGTTGACGTTCTGAATGCTTTGATGAAAATATTTTTATTAAGCAGATTAAAGCCCAATTACATAACCTTCTGGATATAAAGGATAAAAATGGTCTATATATTGATACTTTATCAATACAACTGATTAAAAAGTTGAAAATTCAGGTAGTTCATTGACTTTGACAAGCCTGCTTTTTTGTGTGTGTGTGGGTGTTATTTCCTTCTCTGCACAGTCTCATAGTGCTTTGTTTTTATTTCTTCATATTGTTTCTTTATTTTTGTATTCTGGTCAAATATTTGTGAATCTTTCTCCTTTCCCTGAGATTACAAGCTCCTTGAGGTATCAAACTGTCCTATTCATTTTAATTTGTTTTTCTAACAAGTGCA
Source organism: Aotus nancymaae (assembly GCF_030222135.1). Classification (NCBI taxonomy): domain Eukaryota; kingdom Metazoa; phylum Chordata; class Mammalia; order Primates; family Aotidae; genus Aotus; species Aotus nancymaae. The sequence goes on along the minus strand of NW_026988431.1, from coordinate 42,355,288 downwards.
AGGTACTTTGTTGAGTGGAAGGATATAGAAATAATGACAATCTGACATTTTCATAAGAAAGCCAAATTATTTTGGCATTGTTAATAATGGCATTACAGGGAGAGTAATATTAAGACAAATATCGCTTTCCTAGGAAGGTCAATCAAATTTCATTCTTCCCTTGCGTTAATAGCAAACATACCTTCCAGAATTCCCTTTTGGTCATGAAAATTTACATCAAATCAAAATTATAAACTTATCTGAAGTCAAAAAATAGGTTTACCCTAACCCATGTATATATTCTTAGAATTGACAGTTTCCTTTGAGCTTCTTAGAATCTTCTCTATTTTTAGAATTAATGATCTAGTGATTGTACACATAGAATTTTTTTTCCTGAGATCAGCTGGCTGAGTGATATGGTCGTAGACACATGGGATGTCCTTTTTACGCTATGCTTTGGGTACCACAAAAATGATACATCACATTTGTTCATTATTCATGGATTTGTTATAAATTATGCTAACATAATCTGCTTTGTACACCACATTTTATTCTGTTGCTGATTCTTCCAGATTCTAACCTCATTGCCCACTGTTCTGTTTCATACATTTTCCTCCCCACTGACCTTGCCTTTTGGATTTGTCTCCTGTTAATGTCTTTCTAGCTTCAGCTTTTGCAATCCATCACCCCAATTTGGGTTCTTTCTTCACTTCACTTCCCTAAGTTTGCTCTTGTTTGCAACCAAAACTAAAAGTAAACTAGCTAAATGAGAGAACTTGTTATTTATATAACTAAAAAGTTTAGCAATCGTGCTGACATCACAGGTTTAGTTGATCATAATGGAACTTCTTTGCAGTATATATGTATAACAGCAAGAAAATTATGACAGTGAAAAAATCTGACTTAACCAGCTCTATTTTGCATGTAACCTCCAAGCTGTTCTTGTTTATTCCTGGTTCCTGGGTGTAGGCTGAACTAACTTTGTGAGGAACTTAGTTTATAGTTGAACTTTGAAACAAAGATGATAATATCCCTTTCCTAAAATAAACTCCCTTCTTGCCTGGGGACCAGACTGCCTTTGTAGGACTAACAAATTAGTCACAAGATTAGAAATTATGGCTTAGGAGCTATATAGCTAGAGGCCACAAGACTCTAAACCTCCTCAATTGCTACTAGGGATAATATGACTATTGTAAAACCTGAGATTGTTGCTTAAGATATTTTTCAGACCCTGTACTCAATGAATTAGCTAGTGCCACCCAGATCAATAAACTGGCTCTTCTGATCTTGTGGTCCCCATCTGGGAACTGACTCAGCATAAGAAAATAGTTTTGATGCCCTATGATTTCATCTCTGACCCGACCACTCAGTGCTCCCCACTTCCTAACCCCCTACCCAACAAATTATCCTTAAAAGAAACCCAGTCTCCAAATTTTCAGGAGATCGATTTGAGTAATAGTAAAACTCTCGTCTCCCATTCCGTCAGCTCTGAGTGGATTAAACTCCTTCTCTATTGCAATTCATCTGTCTTGATAAATTGACTCTATCTGGGTAGTGAGTAAAATGAACCCATTGGACAGTTACAATATTTGTTAAGCCTAGGTCTCTCTTTTTGGTCAATTGTGCCATGTAGTAACAGGATGGCCACTAATAGGTACAGTTTTGCATCCTAGTGGGTTGGTAACACCATTGAAAAGATAATTTCTTTTTACTTTAAATTCTAAACCAAATCTTTAGATTGAATCTCAGTGGACCAACTTGAGACATGCGCCTCTTTATCTTGAACCAATTCTTGTGGTCAGAATGATGGGATGTGCCGGTTTGCCAGGCCAGGGTAAGGAGATCATTCCTAGAACTCTGGCATAAACTCCATGCAAAATACTTAATGCAGCTACTACTGCTGCTACTGTTGCCACCCTTTCCAGAGGAGATCTTGAGGAATCCTCACTTCTGTTTGTCACCAGCTTCCAAGTCAAAGTGGAAGTCATAGGTCAGTGCCCTTGCTACTAGGAGGCTGGGAAAGTGAGAGTCTGACTTTAACTTTGATGGTAGGAAGTGTCTCTGCCTCCTATGAGGCAATGCCTGGAAGAGGATTTCCCCAAGCATTCCATAATATTAAGTAGAAAAGGGTTCTGAGGTCAAATATGTTTGCTTTAAACTAAAACAAACAAACTCCTTTAGTGTAAGGTTTCTTGGAGTCTTTAACACGCATTACGAATCATCAAAAAGGGACTCTGCCATACAGCCATTTCCCAAGCATATCTCACAGTAAAGGGTTGGGATAACCAAGTCCAGCTGAAATTAGAAGACTTAGAACCACTCCTATGATTCCAGTGCATTTGGCTGCGGAATATTTTCTTCAAAAGCGTCAATTCAGACCAGTTATTTTGATAATACATTTTGGGAAGCTTTAGACAGAGTTTATATCTACAATTAGATGAACTTAAAGATCTGGCCCTATGGATTTGTGGTCTGTCTTGTTCAAAACCGAAGAATTTATTGTGATTTCAATGTTAAGGTTCTTGAGTTAAGTGCTATGGGGTATTCAGAGATGGAAAGGGCTTAACTGTGTTCTTTAAACTTGCAGTGTCAGACAGACAAACAGGCACAAAAACTAAAGGAGTAGTTCTCTTGACTCTTTTTTTCTTTGTTTTAGAGTGTGAGTTTAACAACTGGGCCAAATGATGATTCTGGAAAAACCATTCTCTCAACCTGAGTGCTACCTAGGACTGATGAGTAAGGAGTAAACAGAAGGCTGTCTTTCTCTCTGTTAAAATGGCCAGATGATACCAGGGAAGAGAGATAAATCAGAGAATGAGTACTTCCTGTTAAGTCAGAGGAAACAGTTCCAATTACTTGGAGAAGTTCAAGTACTTTGTACATGTATTTGTGTCTGTTAGATACTGAGTATGCTAAATCAAATTTAGCCTAAAGCTACATATTTTAAATTTGGCCTATAGGTTTCTCTGTACATAGTGAGCTACAAACTAAATAGAGATATATACAGACCATAACCTACACTTGTGCCAATAACTGAGTTTTGGCCAATCCAAGGGGGCTAACTGTTCAAACCATGTTCAAATAAGGTGAATGCTGAGCTGTAACCAGTCTAGCTGTTTCTATAGTTCACCTCTGTTTTCTGTGTGCCACTTTCCTTTTTCTGTTCGTAAATTTACCATGTGGCTGTGCTGGAGTCTCTGAGCCTACTCCGGGCTCAGGAGACTACCCAATTTACGAATTGTTTTTTGCTCAATTAAACTCTGTTCAATTTAATTTCTCTAATATTTTTAACAACTAGGAGCATTTTTATCTGAAAATTATTCCTTCAGAAATCCTGAATCATTTGCAAATTAAAAACAATGAGGTACCATTTCACACAAGTCAGAATGGCTATTGTTAAAAAGTCAAAAAATAATAGACATTAGATCTAAAATTGACACCCTAATGTCACAGTTAAAAGAACTAGAGAAGCAAGATCAAGCAAATTAAAAAGCTAGCAGAAGGCAAGAAATAACTAAGATCAGAGCAGAACTGAAGGAGATAGAGACACAAAAAACCCTTCAAAAAATCAATAAATCCAGGAGCTGTTTTTTTTTTTTGAAAAGATCAACAAAATAGATAGACTTCTAGCCAGACTAATAAAAAAGAAAAGAGAGAAGATTCAAATAGATGCAATAAAAATAATAAAGAGGATATCACCACCAATCTCAATAAACTACCATCAGAGATTACTACAAACACCTCTATGCAGATCAACCAGTAAATCTAGATTAAATGGATAAATTCCTGGACACTTACACCCTCCCAAGACTAAAACAGGAAGAAGTTGAATTCCTGAATAGACCAATAACAAGGTCTGAAGTTATGGCATCAATTAATAGCCTACCAACCAAAAAAAGTCCAGGACCAGATGGGTTCACAGCTGAATTCTATCAGAGGTACAAAGAGGAGCTGGTGCCATTCTGTCTGAAACTATTCCAAACAATACAAAAAGAGGGAACCCTCCCTAACTCATTTTATGAGACCAATGTCAACCTGATACCAAAACCTGGCAGAGATGCAACTAAAAAAGAAAATTTCAGGCCAATATCCATGATGAATATTGATGCAAAAATCTTCAATAAAATACTGGCAAACTGAATCCAACAGTACATCAAAAAGCTTATCCATCACGATCAAGTCAGCTTCATCCCAGGGATGCAAGGCTGGTTCAACATCTGCAAATCTATAAATGTAATCCATCACATAAACAGAACCAAAGACAAAAACCACATGATTATCTCAGTAGATGTAGAAAAGGCCTTTGACAAAATTCAATAGCGCTTTATGCTAAAAACTCTCAATAAACTAGGCATCAGTGGATCATATCTCAAAATAGTAAGAGCTATTTATGACAAACCCACAGTCAATATACCGACTAGGCAAAAACTGGAAGCATTCCCTTTAAAAACTGGCACAAGAAAAGGATGCCGTCTCTCACTACTCCTATTCGATATAGCATTGGAAGTTCTGGCTAGGGCCATCAGGCAAGAGAAAGAAATAAAGGGTATTTGAATAGGAAGAGAGGACGTCAAATTGTCCCTGTTTGCAGATGACAGGATTGTATATTTAGAAAACCCCATTGTCTCAGCCCAAAATCTCTTTAAGCTGATAAGCAACTTCAGCAAAGTCTCAGGATACAAAAATCAATGTGCAAAAATCGCGAGCATTCCTATACACCAATAATAGACAGAGAGCCAAATCTGGGTGAACTCCCATTCACAATTGCTACAAAGAGAATAAAATACCTCAGAATACATGTAGCAAGGGATGTGAAGGACCTATTCAAGGAAAACTACAAACCACTGCTGAAGAAAATAAGAGAGGACACAAACAGATGGAAAAACATCCCATGCTCATGGTTAGGAAGAGTCAATATTGTGAAAATGGCCATACTGCGCAAAGTAATTTATACACTCAATGCTGTCCCATCAAGCTACCAATGACTTTCTTCACAGAATTGGGAAAAAAAAAAAAAAAAAAAAAAAAAAAACACCTTAAACTTCATATGGAACCAAAAAAGAGCCCACATAGCCAAGACAATCCTAGGTAAAAAAAACTAAGCTTGAGGCATCATGCTACCTGACTTCAAACTATATTACAAGGCTGCAGTAATCAAAACAGCATGGTACTGGTACCAAAACAGAGATATAGATTAATGAAACAGAACAGAGGCCTCAGAAAGAACACTACACAACTACAATCATCTGATCTTTGACAAACCTGACAAAAGTAAGCAACGGGGGAAGGATTCCCTATTTAACAAATGGTGTTGGGAAAACTGGCTAGCCATATGCAGAAAGCTGAAACTGGATCCCTTACTTACACCTTATACAAAAATTAACTCTAGATGGATTAAAGATTTAAACGTGAGGCATAATACCATAAAAACTCTAGAAGAAAATCTAGGCAATACCATTCAGGACATAGGCATGGGCAAGGACTTCATGACTAAAACACTAAAAGCAATGGCAACAAAAGCCAAAATAGACAAATGAGACCTAATTAAATTTAAGAGCTTCTACATAGCAAAAGAAACTATTAATAGAGTGAACTGGCAATCAACAGAATGGGAAAAAATTTTTGCAATCTATCCATCTGATAAAGGGCTACTATCCAGAATCTACAGAGAACTTAAACAAATTTACAAGAAAAAAACAAACAATCCCATCAAAAAGTGGGCAAAGGATATGAACAGACACTTCTCAAAAGAAAACATTTATGCAGCCAACAAACATATGAAAAAAATCTCATCATCACTGGTCATTAGAGAAATGCAAATCAAAACCACAATGAGATACCACCTCACACCGGTTAAAATGGCGATCATTAAAAAACCGGGAGACAACAGATGCTGGAGAGGATGTGGAGAAATAGGAACGCTTTTACACTGTTGGTGGGAGTGAAAATTAATTCAACCATTGTGGAAGACAGTGTGGTGATTCCTCAAACATCTAGAAATAGAAATATCAATTGACCCAGCAATCCCATTATTGGGTATATGCCCAAAGGATTATAAATCATTATATTAAAAGACACATGCACACGTATGTTTATTGCAGCACTGTTCACAATAGCAAAGACTTGGAATCAACCCAAATGCCCATCAATGATAGATTGGATAAAGAAGATGTGGCACATATACTCCACGGAATATTATGCAGCCATAAAAAAGGATGAGTTCATGTCCTTTGCAGGGACATGGATGAAACTGGAAACCATCATTCTCAGCAAACTGACACAAGAACAGAAAACCAAACACTGCATGTTCTCACTCATAAGTGGTTGTTGAACAATGAGAACACATGGACACAGGGAGGGGAACATCACACCGCGGCTTAGGGGTTGGGGGGCTAGGAGAGGAATAGCAAAGGGGGGAATTGGGGAGGGATAGCTTTAGGAAAAACACCTAATATAGATATCGAGGTGATGAATGCAGCAAGCCACCACCATGACACATGTATATCTATGTAACAAACCTGCACGATCTTCACATGTACCCCAGAACTTAAAGTATAATAAAAAATTAAATTAGAAAAAAAAGAAAGTGGGATTTTAAAATTCAGATGAAGGATATGCTGTTTTTGGCAATATAAGGTTGATATGAGCTGAATAAAATAATTAGAGCAAAAAAAATAGATGTTGGTGATTTGTAGAGAAAAAGGAATGCTTATACACTGTTGGTGGGAAGGTGAACTAGTTTAGGCCTTATGGAAAGCAGTTTGGAGATTTATCAAAGAACTAAAAATAGAACTACCATTTGACCCAGCAATCCCATTACTGGGGCTATACCCAAAGGAAAATAAATCATTCTGATGAAAGACGCCTGCATTTGTATGTGCACTGCAGCACTATTCAGAATAGTAAAGTCATGAACTCAACCCAGGTGTCCATCAGTGGTGGACTGGATAAATAAAATGTGGTATATATACACCATGCAATATTACACAGCCATAAAAAAGAATGAAATCGTGTTCTTTGCAACAAACTTGGATGCAACTGGAGGTCATTATTCTAAGTCAATTAATGCATAAATAGAAAACCAAATACTGCATGTTCTCACTTATAAGTGGTAACTAAACATTGGGCACACAAGGGCACAAACATGAGAACAGTAAACTCTGGGGTCTCCAAAAAGGGAAAGGTGGAGGGGGACAAAGGTTGAAAAGCTGCCTGTTGGGTACTGTGTTCACTACTTGAGTGACAAGATCATCAGAAGCCCAAACCTCGGCATCATGCACTACACCTGTGTAACAAATCTGCACATGTACACCCTGAATCTAAAACTGAAGAAAGAAATCCTGAATTATTATCATTGATGAAGTTCAGAAAATGCTACTCCAAAATATGACTTTAGAAGAACAGAATATGCCACCTAAAAATATGCCTCTTTAGCATAAAAATTATTTTGAGTTGATTATTATGGGAAACAAGAGACATAGGAGAAGCTTTAAAAATAGAGAAGTTATCCATTTGTAAAAAAAATTACATCTGTTAAAAAGTTTCCTTTTCTATGATTATCTCCTCTTTGTACCAGGAAGAGAACGATGACTCTAAATCACTAGAAAGTGTTATTAATAGAGATGCATTTATTGAAACCTGCATAGTACAACTTTCTCTGTTTAAGTGGATGATGGTATCTAGTCTGCCCTCTTAGATGTATATTCTTGAGATTTACTCATTTAACTTTGGGTAGCCCTCATGTGTATATGAAGTATACATGTCAGTAAACCTCTGCTTTGTTTTCTCTTGTTAGTCTATCTTTTGTTACTGAGATCCATCTCAATTGAAAAAGGAAAAATTATTTTCCTCTCATATTATTATTATTATTTCCTCCTCCTTCCCTTTCTCTTTCTCCTCCACCTTCTTCTTTATCATCATCATATTCTATCATCAATTCCTAGACCATTTACTATGAAAATAGAACCTTGTTCTTTCAATTCTGATGTTTAAAAGGCAATAGGATTTTATATAATAGAAGAGGCAAGCTCCTAAATGGGGAGTTATTTCAGAAAAGAGTTAGCTTTTGTTTTTTTTGCAAACATGATCATCATTGATGGGTATAGTCTACGTATCTCTGCTGGGAATGTTGTTTGTTACTGAATTGCAGACCAGTATTTTTGAAAGCTGGGAGATAAACACAACTGCTTCATTCCATAAATCTTACCACCTGAGTCATCAATTTGAGGTTCCTTATTGAAATAGGGAAAACATATTTAATCATGCAAATATTTGGAAACTGCAAGTATCTCTCTATTTGGAATTTGGGAGATAATTAAAATGGACACGTTATGATTGATTAGTACATGAAGAATGGACTACTTAAAAGGCAGTTGGTTCTCTTTCTATCCTTATATCAACACTCCATCAACAGGAATTAAGAAAACAGCATAACTAGGCTCCAGCTCCTCACTGAGGGCAATTAATCAGGACAGAAGAGTGGGGAGGTAAATTGGAATGCTGCCAAATAAATCAACCTGTTTTTATTCCTACATTTATCTTTGTTAATTCTCATAGGCCATCTTAAGATTCTAATCCTTGATTCATGTATTAGGTAATAAATTTTAGAAAAAAATTCCCAGGTATTTTGAATTATTAAATAAATTATATGTTATATTTTTATATTAATATCTTTCTTAGAAACAAACTTATAAAAAGAGGTACATTTCTACTATTTCAAATATGAGAAATACTCATTTTATTCCAGTTTATAAGGTAAGGGGAAACTATTTTTATTCTTAAAATGCTGTAACAGAACGCTAAATCTCCTTAAAAACCTTTTGAGGAAAGGGCAGGGTTTTAATAAATAAATGTTAATAATATGAAATGCCATATTGGGTAGGAAATAAAAGCATAAAGTCAATTCAAATGTCGATATTTTCTGACAACCTGTTTACTATTTACCTGATATGAATCTTCAAAAAGGTCTTTGTTCTACTTTGCATGGCTCCAGTTCAATTTCAATTTATTTTAAAATTAGTTTGGAAGGGCAACCCCCAGGCATACAGATAACACCAATGATGCTGTCATTTGGCAATCCAGTTCTAACTACCAGATTTTTTTTTTTCTATTTCCAGTTCTAAATCACTGAGACTCTAGTTTCTTCCCCTGTATTACCATGAAGTAATTTTATAAGCAAACCTATAATCACCATGGTTGATATTAGAGAGAAACAGGTTGACGATAAATTCTCCTGGAGTCATTTGAAAAAGTTGGCATTTGAGTACTCAGAATAATCAGTGCAATGGATGTTAGGACATGGATTTTTGCCCTTTAAGAGTGAAGTATTTTAATGTTGGAATGTTTCATTAGTTCCTTTGGAAAACTAGGTGTTATATTATCATACTTATATGTAATAAAAATCCTTCCAGAGAACTCTGAGAATTAAATGGCTAAATTGACACCTTATTTGAGATTTAAAGACAATTCCAGAGTTTTTGATTGTTCAGTTGTCTTTTATGTCAGACTTTTGATCTCCAAATGCAAGAAGGGTTGTGCTTGCTTCACAATTAATGACCTAATTTTGCAGCACTGCATGATGCTCCCAACATTGATCTGACTCGGAGGCAAGTCTGTTAAACATGATGTCAGCAGGAATTATTTTGACAGCTGCCAGAGTGGTAACATGGACTCAAAAAGTTTTCATTTTAGTATGCGGTGTTCCAGAATATTGGTCTGATGTATACATGCCAATGGACAATCAGACAGTAGCATGGTGTTCAAGAGAAGAACTCACAAGGAAAAGTGTTCACAACAATTAAACAAAGCATCAATTTTCTCAGTGAGCATTAAGAGATAAGGCCCAAGCACACAAAAATATCCCCTCTAATTTCAAATGGGAATGACGGAATCAAAGGCACATCCTTCCTCTTGATGGTCTCTGGTATTGTATTACTGCCAGAATAGTGATTCTAAACCACACGAAATGCCTTCCCTGATCCATGGAGTATTGGCCGTTGACAGGTCCTACTTAGTCAAAGCAGAGTGCCTCTGTGGATGAGCTACAGTTTTCATTCTCAGGATTGATGGTCTAGCGTCAGATTCCATGATATACTTGCTTGAAGCATGGTCTTGTGTTTCCTAACAGCGTTATTAGATAAACATTTGGTATCTGCATTTCAGAGTGGTAACACAAAGATAAATCAAAAAGCAAATTAAATTTAGGTATGCCATCTGGTGCCTTTATTTTATGAATTCCAGCCCATAGGACATTGACTGGGCATGAATGTCTAAGCCATTGTCTTTTATGGTCGGACTTACTACAAACATTGGACAAATGTTCACCCAAGCTGTTGGTCTTCCTGGAAAGAGTAAAAATCAGCAAAAGTGAATTTTTGTTTTTAGTTGTTGTAAGTTTTTTGTTTTAATAAAAATAAACCACAACAGAAGAAAAAACAGCATGTACTCGTTTCTCCAAGTGCAACATCTCAGCAGGCTTTAGGAACTCATCCGCAAGGGGTAAATTGTTTAATGCGTAATTGTAAGCAGAACTGTAAAAAGCCATATTAGGCTTCCATGATTTTATTCTCCTTTTCTGGTAAAAGATCATTACTTCTCCCTGGGCCCTAATGGTTAAGCCTCTTACAACTTTTCTAAGAAAGTTCTTGATTTCTTCTGATGGTAACTCTTATGCCATGTCTTTACTCCCCAGTGGTTTCATTAAGAATTTATATTTTCCTAGTGCTTCTCAGGAAATTTCCTTTTATTTCTTTTATATAATTTTTATTTGTAAATTAGAAATAACTTTACAAATAAAAATTAAATATATTTATGGTGTATTACTTGTTTTGATATAGTATGTACATTGTGGAACGGCTAAATTAAGATATTTAACACTGGCATTCTCTTACATACTATTCTTTTTTTTTTTTTTTTTTTTGATGAGGAAAACATTTAAAATGTACTCTCAGCAATTTTCAAATATTCAAAATATTAACTGTAGTCATCATGATGTATAACAGATCTCTCAAACTTATTTTTTTTGTCTAACTGAAATTTTGTGTCCTCTGACAAGTATTTTTCTTTTCTTACCAAATCAGTAATAAACAGAATAAGACCTTTTTCTTTTCTTTTCAACACCTACATTTTAAAAACTCTTCATTTCTTGGAAAGGCAATAGGTGTATTTTCATTGAGTAGTTTAATGTAAAGTATGAGTTTACGGACATAAAATTACATTTTGTTGCTCTTGTTTGGAGGCAGTTTTATCTTTTAATATTGATGCCAACCTAGTTCTTTAACAACATTTGCTCACACACAGTGGTTACCAGGGACTGGTAGTGCTGCATTTCAAGGACTTTTGCAGGTTTTTAGCTAACACCATAAAATGAGTTCTCTATTTCTGAGGCTAATAAAAGTCTTAATGATATGTACATCCAACAGATGGGACAGAGGGCTATTTTGGCAGTGGGCAGTTGAAATCAGCCCTCAGTTGTTTGTATAAGGCACTCACTAAAGTCTATAAAAGGTAATTTTCACACACAATTTAGTTCAGAGTGTAAAATGTTGGGAAGTGTGGCTAGTGTAAGTCCAATGGGCATAAGGGTAACAGTTGGTAAAAGTTGTGTTTGATGGCAAATTTTAACTGACAGAGTGACAGGTTGATCAAGAGAAATACAGACCAAGTCACGAATTGTCGACAATGGCAGGGCTTCAGAGGCAGCACGAAAAACACAGCTGAAGCAATTATTCCCAACATCTCTCACATAAGCTTTTAAAAAAGGATTTAAAAAAATCTCTCTCACTCTGTTTGTGCTCCTCGTCTTCTTTCTTCTCCACTTGCCCACTCCTGTATTATACCCATTTTTGAAACCATTTGTTAGCTCATCTTTCCTCTTAGCATTTTTTTCTAATAAATGTTCAGAAAAATCAATACTTCAGTGTAGCAGCATCATAAAGCGTACCAGGAGGATCCAGAATATTGTCCATTCTGGCCACACAGGGTCAGGTGTGTAGCTCAGATCTCCTGATGTGAAAGAGGGACTTCATACATTCTCTCTTGTCATAGCAAGGGATATTACGTTCAATGAAAATAGGTTTTAGTGAGGCTGAGAAACCACTCTGGAGACAGATAGATAGTAACTCTTAGTGACTTTGCTCTTTTATGCATTTATGAAATGAATCGTTAATGATTTATGTATATCAATAGCTTACATGCATTTTGGAAATTAAACAAAAAATGAGTCAGGTCAGGTATGGTGGCTCATGCCTGTAATGCTAGCACTTAGGGAAGCCGAGGTGGGTGGATCACCTGAGGTCAGGAGATCGAGACCAGCCTGGCCAACATGGTGAAACCCCGTCTCTACTTAAAATATGAAAATTAGATGGGCATGGTGGTGGCTGCCCATAATCCCACCTATTTGGGGGGCTGAGGCAGGAGAATAGCTTGAATCTGAGAGGTGGAGGTTGTAGTGAGCCGAGATCATGCCACTGCACTCCAGCTTGGGTGACAAACCGAGACTCCATCTCAAAAAAATAAAAAAAGAATAGACAATGTTTTTTGACATTTTGTTTATATGATATGCTGAACTCTGTATATGGTTTAAATGTATACATGGTAGGTATGCAGAACAGGTTCATATTCTGGTTCTTTTCATTCACCAAGAATGTATGACATGAGAAATGAGATCATAATTATTGAATAAGTAATATTTTCTTAGATTACTACAGGATTTCTCAATCTTAGCACTGTTAACATTTTGGGCTGGATAATTCTTTGTTGTTGGGGACTGCCCTGTGCATCGTAGGATATTTTGGAGCATTCTTAAACTCTGCCAATTAGATGCCAATAGCACCCCCCAACCACCTGCTCAAGTTGTATGTATTAGTTCGTTTTTACACTGCTGATAAAGACATACCCAAAACTGGGAACAAAAAGAGGTTTAATTGGACTTAACAGTTCAACATGGCTGAGGAGGCCTCAGAATCATGGCAGGAGGCGAAAGGTACTTCTTACATGGCAGAGGCAAGAGAAAAATCAGGAAGAAGCAAAAGCAGGAATCCCTGGTAAACCCACCAGATCTTGTGAGACTTATTCACTATCACGAGAATAGCAGGGGAAAGATTGGCCCCCATAATTCAATTACCTTCCCCTGGGTCCCTCCTGTAACAAATGGGAATTCTGGGAGATACAACTCAAATTGAGGTTTGGGTGGGGACACAGCCAATGATGTCATTCCATCCCTGGTCCCTGCAAATCTCATGCCCTCACATTTCAAAATCAGTCATGCCTTCCCAACAGTCCCCCAAAGTATTAACCCATTTCAGCATTAACCAAAAAATCCACAGTCCAGAGTCTTATCTGAGATAAGGCAAGTCCCTTCCACCTATAAGCCTATAAAATCAAAAGCAAGCTAGTTACTTCCTAGATACAATGTGGGTACAGGTATTGGGTAAATACACCTGTTCCAAATTGGAGAAATTGTCCAAAACAAAGGGGTTACAGGACCCATGCAAGTCTGAAATCCAGTAGAGCAGTCAAATTTTAAAGCTTCATGTCTCACATCCAGGTCACGCTGATGCAAGAGATGGGTTCCTATGGTCTTGGGAAGCCTCGCCCCTGTGGCTTTGCAGGGTACAGCCTCCCTCCTGACTGCTTTCCTGGGCTGGTGTTAAGTGTCTGCAGCTTTTCCAGGCTCACACTGCAGGCTGTCAATGGATCTACCATTCTGGGGTGTGGAAGACGGTGGCCCTCTTCTCATAGCTCCCCTAGGCAATGATCCAGTAGGAACTCTGTTTGGGGACTCCGACCCCACATTTCCTTATGACCCTGCCCTAGCAGAGGTTCTCCATGAGGGCCCCGCCCCTGCAGCAAAGTTTTTCCTGGGCATTCAGGCATTTCCACACATCTTCTGAAATCTAGGCAGAGATTCCCAAACCTCAATTCTTGACTTCTGTGCACCCACAGGATTAACATCACATGGAAGCTTCCAGGCTTGAGGCTTCTACCCTCTGAAGCCACTGCCCAAGCCCTATGCTGGCCCTCTTCAGCCATGGCTGAAGCAGCTGGGACACAGGGCAACGAGTCCCTGGGCTGCACACAGCACAGGGACCCTGGAGCCAGCCCACAAAACCACTTTTTCCTCCTGGGCTTCTGAGCCTGTGATGGGAGGGGCTGCTGTGAAGGTCTCTGACATGGCCTGGAGACATTTTGCCCATGGTCTTGGGGATTAACGTTAGGCTTCTTGCTACATATGCAAATTTCTGCAGCTGGCTTCAATTTCTCCTCAAAAAATGGGGTTTTCTTTTCTATTGCATCATCAGGTTGCAAATTTTCTGAAATTTTATGCTCTGTTTCCCTTTTAAAGTGAAATGCTTTTAACAGCATCCAAGCCACCTTTTGAATGCTTTGCTGCTTAGAAATTTCTTCCACCACATACCCTAAATCATCTCTCTGAAGTTCCAAGTTCCACAAATCTCTAGGACAAGAGCAAAATGCTGCTAGTTTCTTTGCTAAAATATAACAAGAGTCACCTTTGCTCCAGTTCCCAACAAGTTCCTCATCTCCATCTGAGACCACCTAAGCCTGGACCTTATTGTTCATATCACTATCAGCATTTTTGTCAAAGCCATTCAACAAGTCTCTAGGAGGTTCCAAACTTTCCCACATTTTCAAGTCTTCTTCTGAGCCCTCCAAACTGTTCTAACCTCTGCCTGTTAACCATTTCCAAAGCTGCTTCCACATTTGTGGGTTATCTTTTTGGCAACATTCCATTCTATTGATAGCAATTTACTATATTAGTTTGTTTTCATGCTGCTGATAAAGACATACCTGAAACTGGAAACAAAAAGATGTTTAATTGGACTTACAGTTAAAGCCCAATTTAACTGGAGGACAGTGGCCCTCTTCTCAGAGGGGACACAGCCAAACCATATCATTGTGATAACCAATAATGCCTTCAGACATTGCCAAATGTTCCCTCAGGGCTAAATCCTGTTATCCCCATTGAGAACCACTGGTCCACTGCTTTACTGACATGATTATCTGCTTTCAAATCAAGCTATGGCTTACATGAACTTCAGTATGATTGTGGACACAGATGGAGACACAAATCAGGAAAAAGGGTATATGTGTAGAATGTTTAGCTTAGACATTGTCCATGGCTTTTGAATGGCTCCAACAGCATCTGTAAGAACCTATTAAGGCATTAAATAACAAGAAAATACCAGAGACAACGCGGCACTTAAATGCCAGCATAAACACAGTGCTTGCTACAATAGATTCTTCCCTGGAACTGTGCAGAGCAGAGGTTGGTGGCCTTGGAGGCAGCGATGGATTTGTGAGATGAAGTGTAACAACGGTAACCAGGGCAAAAAAAGCCCTGAAGCATGATCTGAGGAGTTGAGGTTGAGAGGTGACAAGCTGGAAGGCAACAGCAGCTGGCCTATTAAGAGGGCAGCAATTACTGAGTAGGAACTTTTCTTGAATGGAGGTAACTTGATTTCTTTAAAGTTCCTTGGCATTTGTTCCTTCTGACATCTGCAAGTGCTGCCAGTCTCCCAGGAAAACAGTTCCCTGCACAGTTCAGCTGGGCCTAGAAGCTGTGACCATAGTTAATGGGACTGGATGCTTTCTTACTCTTTCTTACCTCTCTTTGGCTCCGTTCTCTCTGTACTTTCCAGAGGAAAACATGCTGGGCAGGGGCAACTAGGTACTATGAACTTACTTCTGTTTTCTTTCTGTTTTAGTTATATCCTCAAAGGGAAGTGAAGAAGAGGAAAACTGTTTCTTGCTGGTTATTGTCTATGATCTAATTAAATGTTTTCTTGGTATACTTGACATTTTCCCATAGACCTTAACACATTCTGGATTTTGGACCGCTTAATAAAATTAGAAAAAAATCTGGGCAAGCAATAAACATTCTTCCTTATATATGTTTTCTTTTCTTTCACGTTTAATACACATCTTAAAGAAATTTGTTTCTTTCTCATTCTTGAGAGCAAATTTCATTTGCTGATTTCTAAGTTATAAAATTCTTAAAATGTGTAAATCCTCACTGGGTGATTTAAAAGAGGGTAGTTTCAAGACTGAAGTGAATAATGCATCTTTATTTAAAATGAGACAGAACTTCTCTGAGAGTCTGAACATGGGGGCTGAAATAGATTTCAGAGGTAAGGAATTGTGGATGATTATTGTGTGGGGGACCAGAATATGCCATCCCAAAATATAAAGAATTGTTGAGCTGAAGGCAATTAAGAAGAAGTAGGTACAGGAAAACTCTTTACCCTTTCTCTACTTGCCTATAAGCAGGACAAAGATTTACAAAGACAGAAGGTATCCTGCCCCCGCTCTACCAGGAACAACAACTGATAGTAGCTTTAAACACTTACCGTTCTGGGGGTGCTGCTGGAGGAATCCACAGTTAAAAAGCTTTACTTAACCATTTTTTTTGTTGGTTATTTGTCTTCCCCAAGTTGCTGTCCCTAGAGACTCCCAGTCCTTTTCCTTTGTCATGTCACTTCTCTAAAAATTTACTTTTCTATGTTAAATATGCGATATAAACTGGAATTTAAAGCTACATCTTTGATAACTACCCATTCCCTAGGTGTCTCCCCTGTATATATAACATATACATGTTAACAAACTTTTGTTTGTTTTTCTCTTGTTAATCTGTCTTTTGTAATGGTTCTGTTCCAACTAAGAACCTAGGGAGGTTATTATTCCTTTCCCTGAATTTCTGGCGATGACAGGATGGGATTTTTCTGGGATATTCATTTGCTCCAGAACCCACGATGGGATCCTGGGGAAGTGGCAGAAGCAGGCAAAAGGGTAAAAATTTATGCCAAAGTCAACTCTTCCTGATCTCTATCCGTAATGCCCATTTGAGAGAGCAAAGTAAAAATTTCTCCTTGTCCTTTCCTTTCCAAATTCATTTTAGCTGGAGGAAAACGTTTGTACTATTTAGTTTGAAATGTGACTCTCTATCTTGGGTTACTCACTTGTTATTGATCCTTTCCATTCCATGGATAACCATTATTTTCCTGTTTATCTTGTTTATGTCCTGAGCGCTTGGCTTTATGACTAAAAAAATATTTTCTCTGGTCTTTACCGTCATTGGGGTGGGGTTGCAAGTATCTACTTGTGTCTGGAAGCCGGTCGGGTTGGGAACCTGAGAAACAAAATGTTCTTTGTGCCCGTTCTCAGGGGAGTTTGTCTTCGTAAGAGGCTCTAGTCCACCAGCAGCTTTCTTCATCTCAACCTTCATTGCTTTTGGTTAGTGCTGGGAAAATTCCATCCCAGTAAAATGCATGCATGGTATTTCAAGTTAGCAGGGCTGTGACTGGAGGCATCCCACATTCCCTGGGACACATTTTTACATGAACACTGTCCTTAACCACCTGTGGCAACAAAGATCTTTGATTTTCTAGGCCATCTCTGAAAGTGAACTTTTAAATCATGGAGGTGATATCTTTGCACCTCTGGAGATGGCTAGTACATCTGTGGTGAAGCCATTGGTTTTGATCCTAAGTTGCTTGGTAGCTAATACCTTGGGTTACAAAAGTTTGGTTTCTGATATTCATTGCCTGATAGGAGTAACTTTTTAAAGAGGACTCTGTTCTCTCCATTGGATCCTGCTTCTCCCATAGGAATTCCTCCATAGGAAGCACCTCTTTTCAAACCCTTGCTAACTATAGGTTCTGTACCCACTTTCAGGTTCCTTTCTTGTGGGCATAAGTTTTGTTAAGGGTAATAATGGAACTTCATTGGCTTCTTTAGGAACCTAAGATCTCCCCAAGTTGGCTTCTTTCTTCTCATTGCTTCTGTTTCTTCCTTTTTCTTTTGTTGCCCTAAATCTTCCATTCAGTTCCCTTACATTGTTGATATGTATCCTTCCAGCCTCTGCCTCTTCCATCCCTCTGTCCTCCCTTGATGGACATTTTCCCTCCCACTCTAGCCCCTTGGTCGCTTGAGCTTTGGAATCCTGCTCTCATGGATCTCAGGATCCCCCAAAGCAGCTATCCAAGACTGCAAAGGTTAATTGGAAATATACTGGCACTTAAAATTTAGTCGACAGCCTCCACAGGATTGAGCTCAGATGATAGAAAAATGTGCCCCAAGGCTCCTTCTTAGAGAAAAACTTAGAATCTTTTTATGTGCCTTTGAGATATAAATGTTCTACCCTGTCTTACCTGAGAACCATCCCTTTTGAAATGCAAACTTCAGGGAGATGACTCATCAGAGGGAAAAAAAAGCCATTTAGAAATTGGGCAAATAAAAAAATCTAAGTCTTTTTTAAAAATAGTGGTAGAAATCTTTGGCCAGCTGCAAGTAACCCTGGCTTGTCTCCTTTGTCAGAAGCATTTGAAATCAGCTTATTCTTTTATAAACTAGTGAGTTTGTATTATAGTAAGTACCTGGAACATGGCTAAAGTTTTAGAATGAAAGTATAAGATCTGCTACTGTCTATACGTTTATATACGTCTTTATATGTATGTTAGTATATACGATATTTTTCTAACTCTGGATTAATTTGTAAAAGAGCTCTACTTAATTGACTTGAAGAAAAATTAAGGCTTATATAAATTAAATATTCCTAAAACTTCCAGAAGTATAGAAACTAACCCAAATGCTTTTCAAGTTCACATGACTCAGATAAATCTTTGGTAGATAAGACTACTTTAATATTGTTAGTTTAATAATAGCAAACAAGCAAAAAATTCCATGTATTTAACTTTTAAGTTATTTCTTTTGTGATGTCTGTCTACCATGCATGTGCAGTGAAAATAGTTAATGGGGAAATAACTTGAAATGATGCTTAGCTTCATCTGATGTCTTTGAAAATTTCATGGGTAATCCAAGCACAATTGTGAAGAATAAGTGAATTAATAGGTGTAATCAGGGTAAGAATAAGTGAATTAAATAGTCAATGGGAAACAACTTGAAATGGTGCTTAGCTTTGTCTGATGTCCCTGAAAATTTCATGGGTAATCCAAGCCCAATTGTGAAGAATAAGTGAATTAAGTAGGTGTAAGTGGGATAACAGTTTATGAATATGCCTTCAAACAATAATTACATTTTATAATATATCTACTTAAAAACAGCTTTTTAAACCTCTTTGGTAACTTACACTCAAGTTTTGCTAAGTTAAAAAAGTGGATACTTATTCAGTATCTAGATCATTTCCAAATAACAGAAAATACTGATGCACTAATTACTAAGCATAAGTTGAAATTTGTACACTTTGGCATTTTGTTTTAATGTAGTATAGAGAAGCTGAAGATATTTGAGTCTGTTATTAAACATGTTTTGTGTCACGTTGAAAAATTGTACTATGAAGAAGCCCATGTTTCTAGAAATTAGTTACTTAGAGTTAAAAATTTGGATTAACATATACAATTAAAACTACTAGAAATAATAAGGGAAACAATTTGGAGTGCAAAGTATACAAAGAAAATAAAATGTGCTTTTGGCAAGGAGAGTTATAAGATATGAGGGTCTGTTTTGTTACAGGAAAACGAGAGTAATTCTCTACTAAAGTGGAAGAAATGGTTGTTTTAGAATGAAAAAGGAAAATGAAGGACAAAACTGAAAGAATATAGAAAGTTATGTGGGGGAGGAGAAGAGGGGTCAAAGAGGGAGAGACTATCTTGTGTGCTGAAGTTGGCTGAAGTTGAATAAAATTATATGGGTTTTAAAAATGAGTCTTAATATCAAAAACTCATTAGTATAAAACTAGAAGCTGTTTTTCTCTCTGTTAAAAAAACAAGCAGAGTTTTGGAACATTATATGTGCTCTTGATAAGAGATTCTGAAATGTTTTTACCTTTGGAAGGCTCTGACTAGAAAACAAAGATTTCATGTCTTATCAAAGTAATTTTCTGTGCTTTATGTTTTCTATTATTAGGTTTTTGATTACTTAAGACATCTGAGTCCTTTGTGTTAAAAGAGAAAAGTTTTTTTTCCCTGCAACTATTTAACTTTCTGTATTTGCCTTTGAAGTCTTTTAATTCTCATTCTAGTTAAATGAATGACTATTATTTCACAGTGATCTGTGAGCCTGTGTATTCAAGTGATTTAAACATTTTGGCATTTTTAACAATGCCCCAAATCAAATTCTAAATTAATTTTTTTTATCCTAGAATTAACTTCGAGATTTTTCAGATGAGCCCCTTGATTATCTCAAAAAATTTATTCTCTCTCTTTATAACAAGAGACATATTAAATTAATTAGGCTTATTTGATATGTTAAATTTGCATGGGAAGCACAGTCAAATAAGAAATGGGCTAGGCGCAGTGGCTCACACCTATAATCCCAGAACTTGGAAAGGACAAGGCAGGAGTATCGCTTAGGCCAAAAGTTCAAGGCCAGCCCGAGAAACATAGTGAGACCCCATCTCTACAAAAAATAATACATGAAAATTAGCCAGGTGTGTTTGCATTGCCTATAGTCCTATGTACTTGGGAGGCTGAAGTGAGAGGATTCCCTCAGGAGTTCGAGGCTGCAGTGAGCTATGACTGAGCCACTGTACACCAGCCTGGGTGACAGGCTATCTGTCTCTCTGGAAAAAAAAAACAAAAGGAGATAAATAATGTTTAACCTTCTTTGAATTATATGGATATGTTATTAATATGTGTTCTAGAAATTGTATAAAATTCCTAGAAATTTGATAGTATTTGTATAACATTATCAGACATAATCCTAGTTATCTTAAAATGCTATCACAGAACAAATAAATTTTGTTGTCAATTGCATCATTATTATAACAAACTCTCATCAGGAGTTTAACCATGGCCATTGAAAATATTGTCACTCACAGATAATTAATTGTTTTAGTCTGGTACTTCCCTGGAAGTTTCTGCAAGCAACTATAATCCTTAATTGTTTCATCTTCAAGGCAATTCACGGAAAGGACTGTGATGAGTACATATTTCTGCTAACTATAAGATCATACCATTAAACTGGGCAGGAATTTCCAGAACTCTAATAAAGAAACTGATGGGTTTATAAAATTGCTAACCAAGATCAAACAGAACAAGAATTAATTTCATGGGACTGAATGAACTAATGAGAGTAAATTTTTTATGACCTCTTTGTTTGAAACTTAACTGTTTTTTTAATGTTTTGTTTTTCAGATTAAGAAAACATTTTTTGTTCTCTTAAACTATCTATAGCTTATATTAATTTGGTAAGGTATACTTTTGTGAACAAAATTTTATAAACATTTATTTTTTCTCCTTACCTGTTCTCTTGAGAATTCAGAAGCCATTACGAGTATTTTTGTCTTATGGCAATTGTTATTTTTATAAGTTCAATAAGAATTTATTCTCTTTATAACAGAATGCAATTGGAAACATTTATATTGCCAAACATATGAATGTCATGTTTGAAAATGTGTATAGAATCAAATATGACCAGACAGTTTTAAGAAACTAAGGTTGACTTTATGGAACCAATAAAGCCTCCCTCAAAAACACTGGCTTGGTACCTAATTAAAAGTGTTGCAAGCTTTATAGGTGAGGATGGAATGTCACTTCCTGGCAGAATCAGGAACCTCAAAATATTTCAGGAACCTTGAGAAGAGAACAATTTACTCAAATTTGTAGGTATTGTGGTCTAAGCCTTCTAGCAAGTCCTTAGCCTTGAGTCAAAGCCTTTTAAAAGTTCAGTCTGAAATTTCTTATCGAAAGTTCCAGCAAAGCAGACTCAAAAAGAGCCTATGTGATCAGTCACTATTTTTGCTGCACTTATGTAAATAATCAGTTGAAGTTTAATAATACTAAACTTACTTTGAAAATAAATTAGCCTTACTGTTTGGTAAAAATGGGATAAAAATGGAGGTGACTACAGAGAGAAAACATGTTTCAGAATAAAAGTACAGTGCACCTATTAGTAGATTCTAGCCCTATTCATTGTTTTTGAGGTTTTATTATCTGCAAACTGAATTGGATTCTGATTTTTTCTAGTTTCCTCCAATATTTGACTGTGGGTCTCCAAATTAACATTTCCAATATTCTCTCACCTTTCTGACTTGGCATCACTAAGAACAAGATCTATCCTTTTCCCCAAACCCTGCAAGTTGATACTGGACAACTTAATATCAACTTAAGAGAAATAACCACAATAGCTCACACGTGGCCCTCCTTCATGCTTCTTGCCTGTGGGCCACTCAGACATCACTGGAGTCATTAAAACTGCAAAAGATGCTTTGAGCCCAACATTTAGGTATCTTCCTGACTAGCCACCCTCTGAATTCAGTAATTGATTTAAAATTTGCTCTAATGATTAATCTTTGTTTTTCTCTTGTTTCCATATAAATACCTCTTATTAAATAACTGTGTGCTTGCATCATATAGGCCTAACTTTGGTGGGAGACCACTTGTAGTACTACCTCCTGAAATGAGACACAAGTTTAACTGAACTGACTTATTCTCAGGACTAAGTGACTGATTCAGTAAGGTATGGACAATGTACTGCAATGTATTTTTTTTTTTCTGCTTGTTTCAATTTATGTCTTTCCTCTCTTTTGCCAGTCTTTGATCTTGGAACTTCTAACCAGAATCTTTCCAAAGCTACCAACCCTACTTTTATTTTGTAAAGTTTTGTAAAAATAAAGTTTCAGTGGAGGGACTGTGAAAGACCAGAATATACCACCCAAAATATAAAGGATTGTTGAGCTGAAGGCAATTAAGAAGAAGGAGATACAGGAAAGCTCTCTGTCCTCTCTCTATTTGCTTAAAAGCAGGACGTAGATTTACAAAGACAAAAGATGTTATTTTCCTTCTAATACACACAATTTATAGGCTTAGGGGTGATGCCAGAGAAATCTACATTAACAAGCTTTACTAACTAACCTTTTTCTGTTAGTCTTCTCTAAGTTGCTGTCCCTAGAGACTTTAAGTCCTTTTCCTTTGTCTTTTTACTTCCCTAAAAATGTACTGTTCTTTGTTGAAGATGTTATACAAGCTGGAATTCAAAGCTACGTCTTTGAGAACCAGCCATTCCCTGGGTGTCACCCATATATATATGAAATATACATGTTAATAAACTTCTGTTTGTTTTTCTCTAGTTAATCTGTCTCTTGTAATGAGTCTGTTCCAACTAAGAACCTATGGGGGTTATTATTTCTTTCCCTATGATTTAAATTCTACTTAATTGCCCAGATATTTTTGATAACAGACTGTCTCAAGTTGACTTTTGTCTTTCCAGATGCCATAGTTTTCCAAACAGACCAGGAATTTTTAAACAGCTGTGACTTTGTTTATGCTCTGCCAGCTGTTTGAAACATCTTCCTTTCTGAAGATGAATCCTCCACTTCCTTGCTGATTAAATTCTTCACTTCCTTGAATCCTACACTTCATTGCTCCCTGTTCCGCCCACCCCCTCCAATGTTAACATCTCTCAATTTGCTATGATTCTCACAGTGAATAGCATAACATCACCAAATTGGTGGCATCTTTTTCTTAATGGTATATAAAATAGTGAGTTATGTTATAACTGATGAAAATTTAGATCTGATGAAATACAGTATATAAATCTGCATAGTCAACGTGTTATCCAAGTGGAAATGTACAATAAGCAGTTGGAAATGGTGATCTGAGTCTCTGGAGAGGTGAAGGTATAAAATATATTCATTCCATTCCAGCATTACCCAAAGTCTCAATCCTTTCCAGGGTCAACTCCAAGGCTCAAAAGCATACCACTGAGACATCAAGTAAACTAAAGACTGATCAGGAAACAGTGATATAGCAAGTAGCACGTCATTGCTGAACTTAGGGCTCAAGAAGAGGAAGCAGGAATTTTAGACAGATCTTTTCAAGGAAATGAAGGGATAGAGGGAAAGAGAAAAGTTGCTAGAGGAGTTGTAAGTTTAAGATTACTTTTATTTTATTTTTATTATAATTTAAGTTCTGGGGTGCATGAGCAGAACTTGCAGGTTTGTTACACAGGCATACATGTGCCATGGTGGTTTGCTGCACCCATCAACCCATCATCTACATTAGGCATTTCTCCTAATGCCATCCCTCCCTTCGCCCCCTCCCTTCTTAATTGGTACTGTTCCCTTAAGTTAATGTTTGTAACTTAAGGGAAAAGTACCAATTAAGAAAAGGTTAAAGATATTGAAGAGAGTTGAATATTGACCCCTGAGGGAATAGGAGGGGCTGAAGGGTTGGGAGGCAAGAGGGATTGTCAGTGGGTGAGTGGAAAGAGGCCCTGAGGCATTTTCTGCAGGGCGGCCTCAATTTTCTTTTAGAAGTGAAAGGCAAGGTTATTTGCAGACAATGGAGGGATGTGGCTGGAAGGGAGTTTGAGGAAAGTGAAGCCTGGGGAAGGGGTTAGGGCATCACGTAGTTGGCTCAGTTGATGTTGGAACCATAAATCTACCAGTGTGCTTGTGCATGCCTTTTGAGACAGTTTCTAGATCAGTGAGGGTAAAGAAGGTCTATGGCTGGAAAGCTAAAAAATAAATAGATAAGTACATAAAAAGGGTGCCTTGATTAATTTAGAGTTGTCTCAGTCTTTTCACTTTTTGAGAACTTAACGTGATACTTGACACCCAGTAAGTACCTGCTCAGTGGCATTGTTGAGAGAATATATTAAAAGGTAGGGCAATTTAGGGAATGTCTGTTCTCATATTTCTATCATATTGATACAGAAAAAAACACTTCTCATTGACAATTGCTATAAATATTAGTAAAAATACTTTATACTTCACAGGCGATTTTTTTTTTTTTTTGCATAGGTAAGCATTTTAATCTAGCTTTTCATCTGTAACAAAAGGGTTTGGTCTCACTCTTATTAACAGCTTTATTTACATATCATAAAATTTACCCATTTTAAGTATACAGTTTAATAATTTTTCAGTACATTTACAAGTTGTATAACTATCACCAATTTTAGACCCTTTCTTTCACCCTGAAAATATTCCTCATGCTTTTCCACAGATATTCCTGCTCCGATTCCCAGCTCCAGACCTGCTTTTTATTTCTATAGATTTTTATTTTCCAGACATTTCAAATACATGGAATAATATAATGTGTGATCTTTTGCACGTAGCTTCTTTCATTCAGCATGATGTTTTTGAGGTTCTTACATGTTGTAGTGTTTATCAGTAGTTTATTCCTTTTTATTGTTTAATAATATTCCATTGTCTGAAAGAACCACATTTTGTTTATCCATTTACCAGTTCATGTGCATTTGGATAATTTTTACATTTTGGTTATTATGAATACTGCTGCTATGAGCATTCACTTATAGATGTTTATGGGATATATATTTTCATTTCTCTTGGGTTG
Organism: Aotus nancymaae; assembly: GCF_030222135.1. Classification (NCBI taxonomy): domain Eukaryota; kingdom Metazoa; phylum Chordata; class Mammalia; order Primates; family Aotidae; genus Aotus; species Aotus nancymaae. The sequence continues at coordinate 42,330,038 of NW_026988431.1, read as the reverse complement.
ATACAGAATAATTTCTTGATTTGGACTTTTGTCTCGACAGTGGAATGTTGTTCTATAGATGCTTTTGTAATTTTCTTTTTACATGGTGTAATATTGAAACCTTACGTTATATACCTAAACATTGAAATATTAATGATTATGTGAATATGAGAAAAGCATCTATAAAATTGTTAAAATTTACTTGGCATCTGGTACGATTTACTGTCATTCACTAGTAACTACCTCTACTGTTTCTGTCTGGAATAAAAATGACATATACATTATATTTACTACTCTGCTAATACCACCAAAAAGCCTAGCAATTGTCATTTCCAGACTATCTGCTGTGAGGAGAGCTAGCAATCTAATTCTTTAAAAGTGGTTCCTTGAATATATCATTTTAACCCCTCCCTTTTTGTCCCTTTATGCTTTAAGGGCATTTCAACATTTGAAAACTAGGATTTAGGTTGCTCCTGAGAGGCCAAGAGAAAAAAGTAATTTGTTTTAAAATCTTTTCAAACCTACAACAACGTGCAGGAGGATACTTTACTAATTTACCAGAGACGCTAAAAGATTGAAAAATTTCCCTTGCTTTGATTGGCTCTGCTTCCTTGTTTCCTACACTGGAGAAATCTGGAATGGAGTTCTTCATTTGCAACTTTTAACAGTATCAATAGGAAAAATGTGATGAGGAGGAATGTGAAAATCAACACTTCTCAAGACATTTCTGCTAAATTAGTAGTGATAAGGATGAAGACTTAGAAAACAGTCTTCATTCATTCATTCAATTTTTTCACTAAACTAGACTATTATTAATCCTAAATATATTTATATGGTATCTTTCATGTGCCAGGCACTAAACTAGGCACATAGATTATGACTGTGAACAGCAGTTCAAGTTGTACACAGCAAAGAAAGAAGCTATTTAGCAGATGGTTTTCCCAACTAATTAAAAAAAAGTTAACTTGTTTTAGAAGAAGTTGGCAACTTTTGGTTACTGGATTTAAAGATCATTAGGGCTTTTCTTCAGCTCTTTTTTTGGTTGGCATTTTTTTTTTCTGACTCATCTGTGGACTTGGTATTTAGCAGCTTCTAAGACCAATAAAAACATGATCAAGGACAAGAAGAATCATTCTGTAAGGTGAAAATCCCAAGACCTCCAAGATGAGGTCTTCTGGATCTTACATGTTTTACTGAAATTTAACATAAAGAAATCTATACAAATGTTGTTCAAGAAATACAAAGCTAATTGCAAGTACTTCATCTGTAATAAAGATATTGTGTTGTGTCTAGTCATTCGTGCGCATTTAGTGCCACTACTGATCTTGTACAATGTGCTTAGTGTTTGTTTCACTTCAATGTGGCATGATAGATCCTTAGTTAAAAATATCTGCTCTCTTGGCTAACAGATTCCCAGATAAAGCATGATTTAGTGTTTAAATTCAAACTTTTCTACATCAAAATGATCAATCATCAGGTGACATCCACATCCATGGAGTGAAACTTCTTAAACGTTAGAAAAAGTGCTATGTCTAGAAACTAGTGATGCTATCATCCAAGGTAAAAACCATTTTTAACATATGTATTACCAAGTTACACTTAACATATCAAATTCTAACTCTTAGGGGTATGTAGTTGTCCAATGACCCTAAAAAGGATAATATCACCACAGTCCAACATCTATACATTTTCCGAAGTGTGGACATCCATAATCCTGCTTGAGCCACAGCAAGATCACTCCTATTTCTTTCTAGACGTTTCTTATATGACATTAACAAAACAGTGAGTTTCAGTAACAACCAATGTTAAATTCAGAAGTGCATGTTAGAGATTCCTTATTTGTCAGTCCAATAGCTTTTAAATAGATAGAGCTTTGTTTAGCACTAAGATATCAGAATGGAAACACAGCTATGTTCATTGTCTGCCAGCATTAGGCTTAGAGATGATCTGAGTTCCATAAATATGCCCCCACTACTGCTGGCTAACAGGAGAAAGTGGAGAATTTGAATACCAAAGGAAACAGGCCCACAGGAACACTCAGCTGCCTGTTTTCCTCCTGGTGCTGTGCATATGCTGATGGTGGCCAGGTGGAAGATTTGGCTAGCCCAGTGAATTGCTTCTATCTGGAGGAATAAGCAAATAGTGCAGTAAAAATGCACTACCCCTAGATACAAATTAAATACCACTAAAGTGCACTTAGAAGAAATTAACAAAGCTTTAGAATGGAAAGTGACTTTAAAAAATTCATTCTCTTTTTATTTCAGTTTTACGATTAATGGGAAATGAATAAATGAAAAGACCAAGGAGAGAGAGTAATAGTAAGGGATTATAACCACAGCACAAAGCTTTTATAGATATTATATTTGAATGAGCGAAATATAATAGATGAATTTTTAATCATTTTCTTTTAAAGATCCCTATTACTTCTTAAAAAGTTATTTTGGAAATCCGCAGGCTAAGTCAATGTACTTGAGATTTTAACGTAAAGAAATCACAAAATTTTAATTTATTCCTCCTAATAGAAACAATGTTATAGCTGTCTTCATGTTCTCCAGGTGGATGTGATTTTTCTTTACGCTATGTCAAGGCAGATGTCATGGTCTTAATATGAGCTGTTTACACTTAACGTTAAAATAATGGCGTTCCACTACGGTGTGTGAAAAATACCACAGCATTAGCTCCCCATTGGTAGGTATTGCACCAAATAGAAGAAGAATAAAATAGATTTCTAAACAGGTAAAAGGCATTACACATCATATCAAATTCAACATATTTTCTTCTTAGAGTTCAAAGTATTATCCGGCCAGTTGCCTGGATCAGCTAAAGGCCACACCATTTTATTGACAGATAACTTACTCTGTGTCAGGCTTGGTACTAACAACATGTGTTGTCTAACTTGATTTTCATGATTGCTCTATGAATTACCCCTATACTACATTTGAAGAAACTGAGGGTTAGAGAAAAATATAGTAATTGCTTATGGTCACACATTTGGTTAGGGAAGCCAAGATTTGCATCATACGGCATGTTTATTTGCACTTGAAACAATCAGCGGGGAGAGCTAGGTAGCTTGGGAATAGCTAAGTCACCTGAAAAAGCCTGTGGACTGAGGCGTGGCTTCCATGTAGATGCTTCTGTCCCCTTCCTGATGGTCCCTTCCTCATGATAAATTATGACTATCAAAGTAACACAAAATGCTTCATGTCAGAGTATTGAAATAATTGGAGTGGATCTCATTTTCTTTGGCTAGACAGCATAATATTAAGTGCTTTCCCCAATTGGCATTTTTATAAAGTATCATTATTTTTCGAGACAGTTTACTACCCAGGTGGCTGAGTTTTTTGTGGCAAAATTAGTTCACATGGTGGTACACACAATTATATTAGATGTTACATGTGCTTTACTGAAATGAAAGACTTAACATTTAATGAATTCCCTTTCCTCATTGGTAAGCCTAATCTATCCAGCACAATTTAAAAATAAATTTCATTTATGAGTCTCTTGTTTCTATTGTTTCCACATTTATTCAGTATTTTTCTTCATCTACTTACTGGGAAATTTATTTATTTATGTATTTATGTATTTATTGATTTTTGAGATGGAGTCTTGCTCTGTCACCCAGGCTGGAGTGCAGTGGCACCATCTCAGCTCACTGCAACCTCCACCTCCCTGGTTCAAACAATTTTCCTGCCTCAGCCCTCCGAGTAGCTGGGATTACAGGCACATGCCACACACCTGGCTAATCTTTTTGTGTTTTTAGTGGAGATGGGGTTTTACCATGCTGGTCAGACTGGCCTCAAACCCCTGACCTCAGGCAATCCACCCGCCTTGGCCTCCCAAAGTCCTGGGATTACAGGTGTGAGCCACTGTGCCCGGCCCTTACTGGGGAATTTAAATGGTCTTCTGGATTACTCAGTGGCAGCCCAGAAGAACAAGCGGATAATTCATAGCCTCTAAGAGGATAATCATACAAGTTTTATCTATAATATTTGACCAGGAGGGTGGTAATTTAGTGTGGTGTTATTACATTTTTCAATGCCAGTGTATGGTTGTGTATTTGAGGTACATGGTGAACAGTTTTAAATGCTTGCACTTTCTTATAATCTTCTGGACTGTCTATAAATATTTTTAGGGATTAATGATAATAGCTTCTACTAAGATATGAGATGAATAGAGCCTTAATCTATAGGAAGAACTTGATAGTTATGTGATAAAAATTATGACTGCAAATATTCTACTTTGACGATTAGGTAATTTTACTGACTATATTGACCAAGGTTAACAGACAATTGTCTACTTTCATCCCGAGCTGTAAAAAAACTGCTTGCTTTCTTTCTTTCTTTCTTTTTTTTTTTTTTTTACTTACGATAAGGGGCCTGGGCTGGAACAAGGTGCATCCCTCCCACACCTTGGCTGCATTTCTTGGTGCATTTCCCTCTTTGCTCAAACCTCTACTGCTCTACTGTGTGCTGTGGACAGACTGATTCAAGGGCTTGCCCTGTTGGACTTGCTTATGTGCTAAGTGTATTGAGAAATGAATTATAGAGAGGAGAGGAGATGAAGTGAAGGAAAAGAATGGGAGAAATTTGGAAGATAATAATGAAAAAAGACTAATTCAAGATAAGAAATAGAAAACTGAAGGGAAGAAGAATATAGGTAAGGGGATTATGAGTGATTCAGGAAAAGTTAGGGGACAGGGAAGAACAGAATACAACAGAGACATTTTCCTGTAGATTTCCTCCGCTAAAGCGGGTTTTCCATGGATCACAGGAAAACCTGAGATCCATGGGAAATATATTAGGGGTCCATGAGTTGGGATTTGAAAAAATCGCATCCTTACTTTCTCTCAAAATTTGACATCTCTCTCAATTATAAACATAGGCTACAAAATTCTGTAGTATTAGCAACATCCATGACTTTGTCTCTAATAGAAACAAAAAATATTTTCATATTACAATGTAATGGTTGTAAATACATTGAAAACTACTTATACTTTTCCCTAAGTGGACAACTACTTTGAAGTTGCCACTGGTCTTATTTGATGCTTCAATAAAGAAGTACATATATTGTTACATCATATATTTGTTTTAATGTATTTTCTAACTGTATTTTAATATAATCAGTTTCCTTTCCAATCCTATAAATTTTTTTCATGCGTTTAAAAATATTCTGAGAAGGGCTTAATAGACATAGCCAGATAGCATGACCAAAAAAGCTAGCAACCTCTACTGGACAGCAACCCTTCCCACGTAAATGGCTTACAGTGTGTCTGAGGTATTTATGCTACCAGTCCTCAGTGGGGGAAAGCCTGAGGCCCTGACCTCAAGCCAACTTGTCTGTGCAAACATAAATTTCATGTGCTCTATGACAAAAGAAAGGTTAGGCACACTGCAGGGTCACTGGTGGTTTGACTTTTAAAAGACTGGTCTTCTAAAGACACCACTTAAAAAAAATATTGCATTTATGACGTTATTATCTTTATTTTAAGGAGAGAGAAGTTTTGTTACAGAGAAGGACAAGAACAGAGAAATAAGAAACTCTAGGAGGCTCTAGAATTCCTTAGGGTAAGCTCCTTTGAAAAGAACAAGATCACTCACTGGTCAGGGAAAATGGAGTCCACTTAAAGGAATTCTTTTTGGCTTTTTTTTTTTTTTTTTTTGAGACAGAATCTCCCTCTGTCACCCAGGTTGGAGTGCAGTGGTGTGATCATAACTCACTGTAGCATCCGTCTCCAGGGCTCAAGTGATCCTCCCACCTCAGCCTCCCAAGTAGCTGGGATTACAGGTGTGCACCACAACATCTGGCCAATTAAAAAATATATGTATTTATATATATATATATATATATATATATATATATATATATATATATATATTTATAGAGATGGCATCTCATTATGTTGCTCTTGAACTCCTGGCTTCAAGCAATCCTTCCACCTTGGCCTCCCAAAATGTTAGGATTATAGGTGTGAGACACTGTGCCCAGTCCTTTTTTTTTTTCTTTTTAATGGGACAGGAGATGCTGTTATACAGATTTTTCCTAAGAAACATGTAGTACCTCCAAGTCTCAGAGACTCCCTTTTATTTGTTTGGACATAGAGTCCAAATGACTTTGATCATAACCACATAGTTTTTTTTTTTTTTTTGGAGATAGAGTTTCACTTTGTTGCTCAAGCTGGAATACAGTGATGTGATCTTAGTTCACTGCAACCTCCACCTCCCAGGTTCAAGAGATTCTTGTGCCTTAGCCTCCTGAATAGCTGGGATTACAGGCATGGACGCCCAAGTCTGGCTAATTTTTTTTTGTACATATATATATATATATATATATATATATATATATGGAGAGAGATACACACACACAAATGTTTTATATATCTAATATATATAATAAAAAATATATAATATATATGTGTGTGTATATATATATAAATTATATATATGTATTTCTTTTTTTATTGCATTTTAGGTTTTGGGGTACATGTGAAGAACATGCAAGATTGTTGCATAGGTGCATACGTGGCAGTGTGATTTGCTGCCTTCCTCCCCTTCACCTATATGTGGCATTTCTCCCCATGCTATCTCTCCCCAACTCCCCACCCCCTGCTGTTCCTCCCCTATTTCCCCCCAACAGACCCCAGTGTATAGTGCTCCCCTCCCTGTGTCCATGTGTTCTCAATGAATATATATATATTTCAGTAGAGATGGGGTTTCACCATGTTGTCCAGGCTGGTCTGGAACTCCTGGCCTCAAGTGATCCACCCGCCTCAGCCTCCCAAAGTGCTGGGATTACAGGTGTGAGCCACTGTGCCTGATATCACATAGTTTGTAACTCATGAAGTTTCATCTCATAGATCATAACACTAACAGTGTTTTTAAACATAGGTAGCTAAAAGAGCTAATTTCTTATCAATGCCCAAAACCTCCTGAGAGGGACTTAGCTAAAACCTTTCTCTTTGTGTAGTCATTTCGCCCCTTATATAATATATAATGTCAAATTCTAAGAAATCCAGAATCATACTATATATTATTTGGTAGTCTCTAGTCTAGTATGTGTTTCGATGCCAATTTCTCTTTAGTTTTTGAAGAATGAAATTATTAGAACAAAGGGCATTGTCATTGATTGAATTAATGATGCTTTATATAGACTCCTGGTCTTCTCTGACTGTATCGTTTGGTGTCTCAGTCCCAAACTTTGCAGCAGAAGGCTTTAAAGAAAATGGCATAATTTTCTCTTTAAACTGTAATGAGTGACAGTAGTCCAATGACAATACAGAAGGTGTCACACTCAGATGAGCAGTACTGAGTGTAGAACAAGATCACTAACTGGCCATCAATGACATATCCTGTTTCTCGGTATCCAGGAGACTGAAAATCATTTGGTTTTCTTTATCTAGGCCACAGCTGTCTTGGGCCTCATTCCAATCATTTTGATCTGGTGAGGATTCCTCTTGGCAACATAAATGCAGTTAAGGGGGTGCTATAATGACATGGCAGTGACAGCTGAAATGCATTTCCTCATTTTGATCTAGGTGAATGTTCTCAGTAGTATTGCTTGATGACCATATGCTTATCCGTCTCACACTTATAGGAGATTTTTAAAAGGGATTAAAAGGTATTATTTTTTTCCTCCATTAAACTTCGGACAAAAACAATTGTAAGCCAATATTGGTTAATCCATCATATTAAAATGTATGAAAATCAGTAAACAGAAAAATGCAAAGTACCCCTATGTGTCTACCCTCCTATCTACACAAAATTTATTCATCAGGAGAGGCAGCATCACAGCAGATTTGTTAGCCTAATTATGATGTATTTCCTTTTAAACAATTTGCACACAATAATTGATCAAAAATCTTCATAGAGCTTCCCAGAGCTATTCATTAGTTCAATAAAACAATGTGAGCAATAGTTGGAGCACATTTCCTTCATAATCATTTTGTTAGGGGGGAAAAAACCCACAGCAGCTGCAGTTCAGTGTAGATAGCCATCAGAAACAGTTGATTTATCAAAATGAATTGATCTTGGCAGTTTTCATTCTGGGGCTTAGAATGAGAAACACAATTAGAATTCAGTGCTGTGCACACAGCCAGAACAAAGTAATGTTGGCTCATTTTCCAGTAACATTATGAATTACACCATGCATAGATAGAAAATCCAGAATTTATCCAGCCATACGGATTAAGTCAAACATCTAAGTGATCAATAAATGGAATAAAAGCAATCCCTGCTCCACTTCTATAGGAAAATGACAGGTCAATACCTTCTTTTAAACCTAGACTTACAACCTTATTCCAAAACACAGAGCATCAATAGTAACATAACACATTCAGCATACCAGGAAAGCAGTGTTAAAGCTGACCTTGTTAAATGCCCTCTCCCAGCTCCGCCAGTGAAATGGATTATCTCTCTGACCTCCCATAGGATTGCACTTTGGGAAAACCCTCCATCAGTGCATATAATCCTAATTTTCAAAGGATTGATCATGGTCCTGCACAGTGGCATAAATTCGAACTTTTATCCTTTTCCAGTCTACACTTTTCCTTCTTAAAACTGTGGCTTGATTCATTTGGTTTAGCAGCTGCCTTCTTATAGCACATGCCTCCCAGATACACAGATTACATCGATAACTGGCCATCTGTGCTCGACAGTCACCCGCACCAGCTCCAAATCTTCTTGGCTTCTCTTTCCAAGCTCTCAGTGGGATACTTGACCCTCAGGTGCTGGGAGGCAGTCAAAGATACAAAGAGCTCTGGATCCCACACAAGGGACGCAGTACTGAATGATTCCATGCAAGTGGCCTCAGAGTGCAACCATTAAAAAGAAAATTTAGAGAGATTTTGTAAATACATCAAACATATTTTCGTATTACCTGCCTTGTTTTGCCTGAGAGGAGGTGGATTTTCCAAGCCAATGCTTATTTGCTGTTGCCACTAAGGTTTTAAGGTCCAAATCAGGCTCTCGCTCCCACTGCCGGGAAGAATGCTCAGCTGAATATATCATTTGCTTCCAACATTTCCTCATTCTGGAGACTTTGTGGTCTGCCTGTGTTGCCGTGGGTGCCAAATGTGTTCTGTGGGGACCGATTGGAGAGCTCAGCAGAAAGACAATGAACTCTATCACATGCTAGGAAAGTCATGGTCACAGGGTTCAGGGAAAATAAACCAAACCCCAAAACCCTACAGTGAAAAAGTCTTTGGTTTGCTGCTAAAGACAGGAATTAAAGGGCCATTCTTGGCCTCTGCTTGGAGGATGGGGTGACTAAAGAAATTTCTTGAAGGTCCAAATCTGCTCAGAAGCCCTAGGCTCTGTCTTGGCATCTGCTCTGCTCCAGTTTAGACAACTTTAACTCATTAAAGCTGCCACATTTTTATGATTGATATGTTCTTGAACCACAGTGTACTGAAAATAAGTCAGTGTCTGGAACAAATAGAGAGAAGACTAGAGATATGATTTGTACACTATTACTTTGCTTTATTTTACTATTTTATTTTATTTTTTTGAGGTGGAGTCTCACTCTGTCACCCAGGCTGGAATGCAGTGGCAAGATCTTGGTTCACTACAACCTCCACCTCCTGGGTTCAAGCAATACTCCTGCCTCAGCTTCCTCAGTAGGCGCCTGCCACCATGTCCAGCTAAATTTTGTATTTTTAGTAGAGACGGGGTTTTACCATGTTGGCCAGGCTGGTCTCGAACTCCTGACCTTGTAATCCGCCTGCCTTGGCCTCCCAAAGTGCTGGGATTACAGGCATGAGCCACTACTTTGCTTTCTAAGTGAGAAATAGCCATTATTTTTTCCTTCCATGGGCAGAAGGCAGTCTGATTAAACAAATGATCATGAGGACTAAGAGTCTAGAATGGGAGTCACAGCTGGCCTCTATGGCTAATCTGGGTTTTTAACCTCCCCTTTGTCCATGTTTTTAGGATAAGAAGTAAACTGGGATTGGTGACTATTGATTAATGATGAATTTCTCTCCTTGAAGGTCTTCAGACTATGTGATCTTAGGATATTTTCACATTTACCCAAATAACCAGCAGTTGATTAGTAGCTCTTGTTGCTGATAGATTCTTTCACTTATGCTTATCTCCAAATTAACATTTCCTTATGGATGTTGTTTTTTTCATATATTTACATGTATCAGTAGTGCCCACCAGATGATGGCCACAGGGACACACGCAGCTTGGGATGGAGGAGAGCTGAGCTGGGAGCAAAGTACACTGAATAGCTGTGTGATGTTACCTTTCTGAACATAGTGTGCTAAAGGTTGAGCATCTCTCATCAAAAAATCTGAAATGTGGCCAGGCGCGGTGGCTCACACCTGTAATCCCAGCACTTTGGGAGGCTGAGGTGGGTTGATCACCTGAAGTCAGGAGTTTAGGATCAGCCTGACCAACATAGTGAAACCCTGTCTCTACTAAGAATACAAAAAAAAAAATTAGCTGGGTGTGGTGGCGGGCGTCTGTAATCCCAGCTCCTTGGGAGTCTGAGACAGGAGAATCACTTAAACCTGGAAGTCAGAGGGTTCAGTGAGCAGAGATCATGCCACTGCACTCCAGCCTGGGCGACAGGGTGAGACTCTGTCTCAAAAAAAAAAAAAAAAAAAAGAAAGAAAGAAAAGAAAAAATCTGAAATGTGAAATGCTCCAAAATCTAAAACTTTTTGAGCATTGACATGATGCCACAAGTGGAAATTTCCACACCTGACCTCATGTGATGGGTCTCAGTCAAAATGCAGCCAAAACTTGGTTTTGTGCACAAAATTAATAAAAATATTGTGTAAAATTACCTTCAGGATATGTATATAAAGTGCATATAATACATAAATGAATTTTGTGTTTTGGCTTTAGACACCCCAAGATATCTCACTATGTATATGCAGACATTGCAAAATTAAAAATAAATTTGAAACCTGAAACAGTTCTGGTCCTAAGAATTTCGAATAAGGGATATTCGACTTGTACTCTGAAAAATGAGAATCTTCCTTTGACAATGAAATCCTACATGTGACCCTTAGGTAGAAAAACTAAACAATGCCTACTGTTTTCAGCAAATATGATAGGATTCCATTAGCATTTTAAAATATAAGCTTACATGTGTTAATATCAGCATACTATAAATAGAAAATCAACAGTACATCTGATAGGTATGAAAAAGTCAATGTACTTTCATCCCCTTCCCATTCTATGTCAGTTTATAGTTTTGCTGTTCCCTAGGAATTCTAAAAATGTTATTTAATATTAGCAAGAATCAGACCTAATTGGATGTTTGCTGGCATAGTGGTCTTTAGTAGCACATAAGAAAGGCTATCCCCAGTTATGTGCTTATGATGTTGTGTTCTCATCGTAGCCTAGGGCTTTTCCTCGCCTCCTCTGATACCTTTTCCCTGGAGCCTTGTGTCAGCGGCAATGAATGCTTAAGTAGGCTCTGTCAGGAAAACTCTCCGTGACCTTGGAAACGGTATTTAACCTTTCTGTGGATCAGCATCCAAATAGCAAAGCAATAATGACAGGAGCTGCTTCCTTCACAAGCCTATGAGTTATGACTAAGAAAAGGGATTGTAAAACACTCTGGACATCTTAAATACTATGGACATATCTAACCATGTTAATCACTCACCAGCTCATGCCCAGTGGCCATCACCAGACCCTTAAAGGCAGTTGCTTTCTAGGAGTCCTGTTGCAAATGGCAACAATTTTCACCAACATCGCTTGTTTACAAGAAAACTGTGGATTTTCTTAAATAAATGTGAGGTACATCAGTGCTATAAGAAAGTGTTTTTCCTGTGGTTAGGCCAAGGTTATGAACACTTTTAGTGTGGCTCTTTTGACCAGCACTAACTTCATGAAAATATTTAGAAAAAGTTTTTTAAAGCATTTTTTTAAGGAGAAGAAAACAGAATTGGCACAACTTATATGACAGGCAGAGTGAGGCTTTCTTATGTATGAAAGACATTGACAATCAGCCCCATGGGGTTTATGTAATTTGAGAATATAGCTTTAAAAATCATATTACAGGCAGCAGTACTTAAGATTAATATAGAGGCCATTTACCTTTTTATTATGTGTTTTATTAGCACTTAGCAGCTTGACTTATGAAAGAAAAAAACTGAATATAGTGTGTCACAAGAGAAAGACTGCTCTATAAAAATTAACATAAGAAGGTAACACTAAGCTCCTCAATTTCAGAAGAGAATGTGGTCGAACTTTTTTTTTGCACAAAGTGTGGCTATGGGCTGTGTAGGAGGTTATCTCCCAGGAATGTCAAAGAGGGCTTTACTGGAGAGGTGGCAATTATGGGAAGATCAAAAGGAGTGAGTTTATGAATGGAGGATGGGGGAAAATGGGAGACCAATCCAGACACAAGGAACACCATTAACAGAGGCCCTAGGCTGGCATGTTGTGAGAGCAGGTAGATGGATAGTGTGGTGAAGCCTCATTGTCAGGGTGGAGCACAGTAAATGTAGTTACATTTTTTAAACAGAAAATATATACTTCGTTAAGTAAAACTTTTGTTTACTTGTTAATGAATTGATACATTAATGTGTCTGTAATAAAATTGTGTACATAAATTTTAACATAGCAATTCCATTTCCAGGGATTCTGAGGACATTTTATAAAACATAGAACACTTACGTAATACAATGCCTAAGGACATTTATATAATATCCTATCAGGTAGCACTCGTTAATTTGTCCCATTTCTGATGATTAGTCAAAGTGGTACTGTCAGGTTTTTCCACAGTAAAGATACTCTTTATCCCTTTGTAATTAATGAGAATTTTGTAGGAAAGTACTTCGAAACTATATTAATAACAAATATTATATAATGTTTAAGAACATTAAATATATATATTTATATATATATAGAGAGAGAGAGACGGAAGAAGAGAGAGAGAGAGAGAGAGAGAGAGGTTTATATCCAAGGGTATTTATTATAGTGTTGCTTGTGTTGCCAACTTTTATTTTTTTTAAATTATATACTTGTTCAGTTTCCATGGCTTTCTTCTTCCATTCAACTTTCTAGAAGATGGATCATGTTTTTGTTATTACTCATTTTCTCCTCCATGATCTTGAAAGTTTCTCATTCTTTATCTATTCTAGATTACCTCTAAAGTTTTATGTGACTTCTTAAATTGTGAAGTTAAATAGTACATCTATTTCGCTCTGAAACAATGTAAGGCCTTTTGAAATCCTTAACTCTGAAGTCCTCCACTCATTTTCTTTGTCTTTGTCCAATATTTTAATTCCATTTGTTTTAAAATAGTTTCTGTTCTAGGTTCCAAATAATTAATTCACTCAACTGTTTGGTACTTAAGTTTTATTTATTAATATGAAATAATTTCAAACCTGGAGAAAGACTGTTAGAGTAGCATAAAAAACTTTTTTTCCCTGACACACTTAAGAGTAAGTAGCTGATGTAACTCCCTATCACTTCCAACTGTTTCAGTGTGTAATTCTTACAGACAAGGAAATTCTCTAACATCTAAATCAGGAAGCCGACACTGATAAATTACTACCATCTCATCAGACTTGATTTAAGTTTGGTCAATTGTCTCAATCACGTCCTTTAGAGAAAAGGATCTAGCAAAGGAACATGCATCAGCTGTAACTGTCATGTCTCTGTCCTCTCCTTCGGCTTAGAATGATCCTCAGTCTTCTCTGACTTTCATGTTGCGACTTTTAAAGATAACAGTCCAGTTATTTTGTTGAATGTTCCTTACTTTTTGTATCTTTGATATTTTCTTATGGTTTGATTTAGGTAATGCATTTTGATAGGAATATCGTAGAGGTGATACTGTGTTTTCACTGAATCCTATCAGGGGACACTCAGTGTTGATTTGTCCCACTACTGGTAATCAGGACTATTATTAAAGTGGTACAGTCAGGTTTTTCCACTGTGAAGGTTCTCTTTATCCCTTTAATTAATAAGGATTTTGTAGGGAAGTACTTTGAAACTACATAAATATCAACATTCTTCATTAAAGTTTTCCTAAGTAGCTGTAGTATCCATGTTTCGGACTGAATTAATTACTAATAAGATGGTTATCATATTGCGATTTTCTTTTTCTTCCTTTCTTTTTTTTTTTTGAGATGAGATCTTGCTCTGTCACCAGGCTGGAGTGTAGTGGCGTGATCTTGGCTCGCTGCAACCCCTGCCTCCCGGGTTCAAGAGATTCCCCTGCCTCAGCCTCCTGAGTAGCTGGGACTACAGGTGCGTGCCACCAGGCCTGGCTAATTTTTTGCATTTTAGTAGAGACGGGGTTTCACCATGTTAACCAGGATGGTATCCATCTCCTGACCTCGTGATCCACCTGTCTTGGCCTCTAAAAGTGCTGGGATTACAGGCGTGAGCCACCGCGCCTGGCCCATATTGTAATTTTCTAACTGCTTTATTCCATCTACATTTATCATTTGGCAGTTAACCATAAGAAAACGTTTTCCTTTTTCTAGATTTAGATAATCAATTTATTTGTATCATTATGGACCTACACATTTTTATTTAACAAATTATAATTTGTTTCTATAATTAATTTGATGCTCAAATTGTCCAAAATTGGCTAGAAATTTCTTTCCAATGGTACCTTTGATATATTCCCACAATTCTTTGAGTATTTTCTTACTTTCTATCCCAAAAATGTTTTAGAGTCACCTTATGCTTTTCCTGCTCTAGCCCTGGAAGTAGCCATTTCACCAAGGAACCCTGGTTCCTTTTAGTGGTAAGGATTTATTTAGAAATTAAGATCTGGGTGTTGGGTATAACCATTACTATTGTTCCAAGGCATGTATTTATCATCTATCTACATACATAAATATATATACATATATATTTTTATATTTACTTCTAGATTTGTCTATATTGACTACCATGAGTTCCACAATTCCAATTTATTTGATGTTTTCTCTTTTCATATGTGCCACCGTTTTCTCCAACAATGGGGAAACTGGCTCCCATTATCCTCAGTGTATTTATTTATTGCATTAGTCCTACCTAGATGTACCCCATTTCTCATTGTAGCTATACTTCCTCTTCCTCGACCTTGACCAGACAACTACCTTGCTCAACTCTACCTAATGACTTTTGAATTGACACATTCAAGTTTTTTAAAAATTGCATTGATCATATATTTATTTCTGGAATTTCTCTTCTAACAAGAACACATTTTAATTTAATTTCTGTTCTTGACCCAGTTTCTACTCTTTTCCTGTTTCTTTAATCAATTAAACTCTTATATTTGCAAGTTTTTTTTTTTTAGACTGATCTACTATCTTCAGTTCTTGGAGTTCAAGTGATCCCATTAGTTGCATCTACTCACTGTGCTTCAACGTGGCTCATTTCTATGTAGGGCTTATAATTTTTTTTACTGTGGGTAATTTTTCAACAGGGATTGTTTACTAGAGAAATCCCAGTGTCTTGGGTTGTAGACTTGTCCTTGTGGAGTCATTCCTATAGAAGAATTTTGTATTTGCTTCAGCCAAGTATTTATGAGTTTTACTGATTTAGAAAGCTATTCTATTAACTTATGTTGAGATGTCCATACCCAGGGAATGTGACTTTTATAACTATGAGTGGCACAGGCTTAGCATTCTGCTTTACAGGTGATTTGTTTTCACCCTCTTCTGTACGCGTGTGGCTAGCTTCCTTGCAGCTTTCCTAGGATAGCAAGCAGAGCCTATAGATTAGAATGGAGACCATTTTATGGCTCCTTGTTTTGTGCAGTTTAGTTCTGACTCATGGGTGTGACTTCTCTATCTCCCAACTTCAGTTAAATCTCAGCCTCCAGCGCTTACAGCGTATATTTGACTTTAATACCCCTGGTGAAAGGTTTCATCTTCTAGTTCTACTTAAGAGTTTTGTTTTCTTTTTGTTTCTGGCACCTAGACATTTCCCTAACTTGTTTTGCATTTGATTATGTATTAAAAGTTTTTTTTTTTTTTAATTTTGACTTTTTAGTTGTACTTCAGAGCACATTTTAATGTTTTAACCAGGGAAGCCTATTGTTTCTAGTAATGAAATACTGCAAGTAACTAAAATGTTTAACAATAGTTGACTGCTGAAATAAATTATAATGTAGTTGTAAGGTGAAATAATATGTAACTATTATAAACAGCGTAGTTGAAATATAATAAAATAGATAGGATATGCTTGAGGCATAATATTAGGTTAGAAAGCATGATACAAAATCATAGAATATTAATTATGTAAAAAAACAATGTATATAGAAAAGCATCTATAAGAATATACTATAATATTAAGAGTAGGTCTCTTTGGGTTGTAGGGTTATTATTGAGTTAATTTCATTACTGTTAGGGATAAAGGAAAAATAACTTTGACAAACATTTATAAATCATTTTTTATAATAAAAATCCCAGTGATGGTTTATAACTCCAGTATTAGCTAATTATCTGGATATTGGTTGAAATAAAATACTTGAAAGTTGGGTACTAGGGAAAACTAAGCATTTAAAATTGTGGATTTGAGAATTAACTCATTCTTTCAGTTTCGATGTTGTTTTAAAACAAACAATGAAGGAAATGCATAGAATGTTAAAGAACTGTGAAGACTTTACTTCTTGATTGACTGGGCCTGAGAAGTAAAAGTAGTTTCTAGGAGATTAAGTTGCAACGTTTTTTCCCCTACATTAAGGATTGAATAAAATTTCCTGAAAATGAGAAAGGTACTTTGATTTCAAGCCATTGTAAGCATTCTCAAAAGGATTTTTATCACTTTGAGTATTAATACAAAGCAACCTTCCCATAATTATCTAAATTAAGTTAAAATAAAATTCTCTGTAACTTTGACGATCACATATTTTCCTTTGTGCCTTAAGGACTAAATTTCAAATTTTATACCTCCTGAAAGAAGAAATCCTACTAATTATCAGTACCTAAAATAACATATATATTTGCATTCTAGCAAATTCTTGTAGTTACCAATAAGATATAATGCCTTTTAAAATCTGGCTGTGTAACTGAAAGATGAATAACTATATCTAGTTAGTGATAGAATCTTAGAGTACGCTGAAGAGAATGCAACTTTGAGTTGTACAGCTTTAAGAAAATCAGACAAAAGAAAACAAAATGAAAACAGAGCATTTATTTATTTTTCTATGCGTGTATTCCAGAAGCATATTTCATAATAAAGTAGTATTTCTGGCACTTTACCATTGCTACAGTATTTAATGTATTTGACTATTTAACTCTTAACTCTATAATCTTGCCCAGAAATGCTCACAACTATAACTCATCTTTTTAATATTATGTTATTTTGAATTGACTACATCTCTACAATCATTTGAAATGGTTTTTCAGTGACTGTTACTCATCTGTTTCAAATAATCAACATTCTTTGTCCATCTTTGCTAATATTATTTTATAGCCTATTTTAGTGCTTTCCTATCTTTTTTCACACAGAAAATGCTACTGTTTTTATACATGAATAAACAGGCCAGGTTGCTTGCTCCAGCAGCCTCAAGGCTGTGGAGACACTATCTCAGATCACCTGTCTCCTGTTGACACACCTATACAGCAGCATGCACATTGGAAAGCTTTGGGTTATTCTACCTTGTCTCTATTTCATTAGGATTTTGTCTATGGGGTCTCAAAGTAACCATAGGCTTCAGCCATCTTTGTCCTTATTAATGCTTTAAAAATTCTTGGTTAAATGAATCAATGTTTAAATTTTTTTTTTTTTTTTTTTTGAGACAGACTCTTGCTCTGTTGCCAGGCGCCAGGCTGGAGTGCAATGGTGCGATCTCGGCTCACTGCAACCTCTGCCTCCCGGGTTCAAGCAATTCTCCTTCCTCAGCCTCCCAGGTAGCTGGGACTACAGGCACATGCCACCATGCCCAGCTAATTTTTTTTTTGTATTTTTAGTAGCGATGGGGTTTCACCATGTTGGCCAGGATGGTCTCAATCTCTTGACCTCGTGATCCGCCCACCTTGGCCTCCCAAAGTGCTGGGATTACAGGCTTGAGCCACCGCGCCCGGCCCAATGTTTAAATTTTATATAATTATTTGATTAAGTAATCAAACTCTCAAATGCATCCAGCTTTTAAAGATGGTTATCCCCTACATGTCGCTTGTCTTCATCAATGTTTATAAATGAATGAGCATGGCTTTTCTGGCATAACTGGATGCTTGCTTGTGAGTTGCTGTATTTGTCAGGGTTCTCCAGAGAAGCAGAACCAATAGTATATTTATTAGGTGAACTGGCTCACACAATTATGGAAGCTGAGGAGTCCTACTATAGACAGTCTACAATCTAGAGAAGCAGGGAAACTGGTAGGATGGCTCTGTCCAAGTCTGAAGGCCTGAGACCAGGGGAGCCAATGGTGGAATTCTCAGTCTGAGTCCAAAGGCCTGAGAAACTAGGGCACTGCTGATGCAAGTCCTGAAGTCCAAAGGCCAGAGGACTTGGAGTTCTCATGTCCAATGGCAGGAAAAGATGCATATCTCAGCTTCAGAAAAGAGAGAGAAACAGAGAGAGAGCACGCACGCGCGAGAGAGAAACAGAGAGAGAGGAAATTTGCCTATCCTATACTTTTTTGTTCCATCCAGGCCCTTAGCTGACTGGATGGTATGTCCGCCCATGCCAATCTCTTTCCAAGACACCCTACAGGTGACTTACCCAGGAATAATGCTTTACCAGCTCTCTGACTATCCCTTAATCTAGTCAAGTTGACACCTAAAATGAACCAACATAAGTCCACATTTTATCAATTTCTCAGCCGTACACATCTTCTAAAACTATACAATTCCTACCTTAATTTGTTCATGCTGCTATAACAAAATGCCTGAGACTGGGTAATTTACAAGAATAGAACTTTACTTCTCACAATTTTGGTGGTTGGAAAGTACAAGATCAAGGTGCCGGCAGGTTTCGGTCTGGTTGGGGCCTGGTCTCTGCTTCCAACATGGCTTCTTGTTGCTGCATTGTCCTTACATGGTAGAAGGCAGGAGAACAAGAAATGTCTAGCTAGGAGTCTCTCAAACCCTTTTATAAGGATAGTAATCTCATTCTTGAGATCACCTCCCAAAAGGCCCCTTTTCTTAATATTGTTGCATTGAGGATTAAGTTTCAATATGAATTTTGGTGGGGATACAAGCATTCAAACCAGAGCAGTTACTCTGAGTGATTAAGAGGAATATATACTGTCAGCCAAATTTTGAGGTTTTGAGGAAATCTACTTATATGTTTACAGATATGCACATGAATTAAATGCTAGTTTTGCATGATTAAATTTCATTTCTCCTCCTCTTTCCTCCCTTCTTTTCCTTCCTCGCTGTTTAGTCTAATCTTTTGAGAAATTTATGATTATAAAGAATTTATCACTCATTTTGTGAATTTTACTTTATAAAATAGGAGTTATTTATTTATTCAATAAGGAACAAATTGTGTCTAGGAACAACTCCCAGCAGAAAATAATTTCTGCTTTAGAAAGGGATATTACCCCCTAAGCTGGAATTTGCATAAAAGAAAAAGAAGCCTCTTTAAGGGGAAGAACGAAGAGTCACTTATTGAGCAACTTACTTTGTTCTAGGCACTACCTCAACCTTTCATGTAGATAATAACTATTAGCATCATTACGTGATATGAGCTACATTATCTACAAATAACATTTCCCATTTTTGCCCTTGCTGCCAACTTGTCACAAATGAAACTGATCTTCAATAGTCATAATCTCCCATTAGTTTTCTAATAAAATGATTGCTTTCCTTCCTATATGGTTCTTACTTATCTTTTTGCCTTTAAATGTTTTAGTTCATTTGTCTTTTTATGAGGTGTTTCTTCCAATTTTTTTTTTCTGATGAAATAAACCTAAATAAATAAAATGAGAGTTGGATAGATGATCTCAAAGGTAACTTTGAACCAGGAGTATTCTATTATTTTATAGTGAGAACATTAAAAATTACCAGATATTAAACATTCTCTTATCTTTTCTTTCAAATTGAGGGTTTCTCCAGCTTCTTATATCCTAATCAAAATACTTACTAAATTTGCATTTCTGTGAGATAATCCCACTTCAAACTAGAAAATGCCTAATTTAAGTTTTTGTTTCTTCATAAGCATTTTGTAAATTCCTAGATCTATGAGGGCATTTTTCTCTGAAGAAAAATATAATAATTTATAAGAAACAATAATAGGTTTGATTTGATAAAGGGAAAAAGTCATAAAAAAGTTTCCTTGGAATGACTTTGTTTCATCTTGAAAATACACATGCAAACTCCAGTTGTGAAATAACATCTTGGAGGACAAATTTTGAGAACAAATCAAGAACTTAGATGACAGTGAAGTGGACAATAGACTGAGACTGAAGGGAACAATCTGGGGTGTTTGGAAAAAGTATGGATTTTGAAGACAGAAATATATAGGCTCAAATCCTGAAGTGGCAGTTTACTGGCTATATTACTTCAGATAATTGACTTAAGTATTGATTTAAATTTTATTATCTATGAAAAGAAGACAATGACACTTACTTAGTGGTTGTTCTGAGCTATCAGGTACCTACTTCAGTGCCTGGCACCCAGTAGGCTCCCTATAAATAGTATCTGTTATGACTAGTATCAACAAAGCTCTGGTGTGAGTTCTGGTCTTGCTGCTGTGTCATCTTGAACTAATCACTTTGCTATCCTGATGGAGTTTGTAATTCTTGGCTATTCTTCCCTAGAAAGAATGTTGTGAGATCAATACATGTTGAGAATCGTGGCTTTATGTGGTACATCCATCTCATGTAATGGTTGAGAGGACCAGTGACAAGTCTTGCTGTCTGGATTTGAATCAGAGCCCTGACACTCACCAGACATTTGACCTTGAGCAAGTTGCTTCAGTTCTTTGGTCTCAGTCTCCACATTTGTGTTGAGGATAACATTAGCACTTACCCCATAGGTTTGTTGTAAAAATTATATAATTTAATATATAAACATGGCTGGCACATTGTAAATACTGAGCAAATATTAGATCTAATGATATTTGAGCCATTTTCAGAGGAGTTATTAGAGCTAGAACTGAAATACAGAGCGGTGTGGTACTAAGAAGGGAACATGAGTTTTGGCGTAAGACAGAGTAAAGTAAAAGCTTTTGCTGTTTTCCAGACTTTCAAAGGTTCAATTTTCTGTCTGTTAAATGGCAATATTATTATTTATCTCTTATGATGGTTGGTTGTGAGGTAAGAAGCCTCTTGACTTTTTATCACAGTGGTGAGAAACTTACTAGGGGGTAATTGCATTTTCCTTGTATGGAGAAATTGTAGTGGGAATAGTAACTCAACCAAGAACTCTTAATGACTGTTAGTAGGCTGTTTGTAATCTAACATATACTTAAGCACTCTAAAACCACCCAAGTGTGGACATTTTATCTCCTACTTTTTCAAGCTAAGAAACCAGGAAGATAACCCTTTTCAATTTTCCCCTCTGGCTTTGTTTTTTTGAAACAAAGCTATCATCAATATCACTAACATTTGCTAAGGGTCTGATATCTGATAAGGACTTTGCCATACATTAACTGTATCTTTTTTATAAGTCTGAGGTTGAGTAGGACCCAATTTATAGATGAGTAAACTGAGGTTCAAAGAGGTTAAGTGACTTGATCAAGGTCATATGACTCATGGGCAACTGAGCAAAGACTTAAACCGCTCAGTCTACTGCACTCTGATTTCTCCCTATGAACCAAACATGAACCTTCCTTTACACCTGCAGAGGTCTGTGTCCATCATTTGAGCATGCCAGAATAGAAAAATAGAGCTCTTAAATTGTGCAACTGCACTCCAGCCTGGTGCTTGGTGACAGAGTGAGACTCTGTCTCAAAAAAAAACCAACAACAACAAAAACAGAGCTCTTGGCATTGATGTCAGCTTGATAGGCAAATTTGCCTGCTAAGCTTAGAATCTGAGTGGGACAGGACAAGCAGATGCCTTGCCAGACAAGAGGGCATTTAGCTAAGACAGCAAATTTGCAGAGGCAGACCCCGATCCAATAACACTTTTTACTGATCCATTTGACCTGTTTCCATGTCATTCTGGAATAGACCAAACCAATGAAAAAGGTGGTCTCTGTGAGAGCTGCATGCCTCCAGAGTAATTGATGGTAGATGTGAGAGTGCAAGTAGAGGATATACAGTCTTCGTTTACACAATGAGAAGCCTTGGGTTCCCCTTCAAGTATATTCTGTCAGATTTTATCACAGTGCACTTTTTATTTTCACATTGCTATTACTACTTTCATATGTAAAATCTGCATTTTGTGAGTGTGTATTGAGTAATTGGGTGCTTCTCTGTTCAATTTGCATAACAGAGGCATACTGACATTTTCATGTATATCGGATGTGACTGTCATACTCAAGACTAATGCAATTTCAGAATATGGCTTTATGGTAATACCACAAATGACAGATTTTTTTTTTTTTTTGGCTATATGCGGAGTTTTGCACATACTTAATTAGCAGCAAAGGGAAAAAACGTAACATGGCTTATTATTGATTGAGATGTCTTCTACAGAAATATTAACATAGAATAAACTCATGGTTCATTTTATGTTCTATGATCTACAGATTCTTGCATGCAGACTTGTGACATTATTTCTAGATGAGACTAAAGATATTATCACATGTACCAAGATAGGCTTGATGAAGAATACATTCATTATACAGGTTTGTCTTATGCCCCATTACCGGGCCCTGTGATGTATGCATTAATTGTATATGTTTATAAATTACGTTATTATTTTGTGAATAATATAATTACTGTTTTTTCATTATAAGTGTCTATTTACTAATGCAAAACTTTAAAATATATTAATACCACAATAACAGAAATTCTGTTTTGTCATTTCTTTATTTTTAGTATATCAGGAGCAAAAATGAAAGTTGCCTAATTCCCTCTTCATCTTTTAGGCTCTGCTTCTACATTATTCTGTGCTATGTAGTAATATTATCTCTCTAAATAAGCTACACATTTCTAGAAAGTAGGAGCTATCTTTTATATTTCTGCTCTTTATTATTTTCTTTCTTATGCTTACTTTGGGTTTGCTATACTCTTCTTTTTCTAGTTTCTTAGATTATTGGAACTTAGATTATTGATATGAGATTTTTCCTTCTCCTTTTAATAAATGCATGCACTAAAATGTGCTATAAATTTCCATCTCAACACTGCTCTAGTTGAGTCCCATAGATTTCGATATATTGCATTTCTATGATCATTCAGTTCAATATATATTTTTGCTTTTCCTAAGCCTTCCTCTTTGACTCATGGATTATTTAGAAGTACAAGTATCCCTCAGTATCTGGAAGGGATTGCTTCTAGGACTCCTTGCAGATTGCAAAATCCACGGGTGCATAAGTCTCTTTATAAAATGCTGCAGTACTTTTATGTAATTTATGCACATCCTCCTGGATTAAATTAAATTATAATCATTTCTAGATTACTAATAATATAGAATACATTATAAATGCTATGTAAATAGTTGTTATGCTGTATTATTTAGGGAATAATAAGAAAAAGAAGTCTGTACATATTCAGAACAGATGCAACCATCCTTTTTTTTTTTTTTTTTGAATATTTGTGATCTGTGGTTGGTTGAATCCATGGATACAGAACCCATAGATAGAGAGAGCTAACTGTGTGTTGTTTAGTTAACTAGTATTTAGAGATTTTCCTATTTTTTTCCATTATTGATTTCTAGCATGACCATAACAAAATGCCACAGGATAGGTGACTTAAACCACAGAAATTTTTTTTTTCACAGTTTTGGAGGCTACAAGTTCAAGATCAAGGTCCTGGCAGGTCTGGTGTCTCCTGAGGCCTCTCTGTCTGGCTTGCAGATGATTGTCTTCTCACTATGTTGTCACATGGCCTTTCCTCTGTGAGCGTACATCCCTGGTGTCTCTTACTCTTCTCATCAGGACATAAATCATTTTGGATTAGGGCTCCACCATATTCACCTCATTTAACCTTAGTTACCTTTTTATAGGCTCCATCTTCAAAAACTCACACTAAAAGGTTAGGGCTTCAATATATGAACTTTGGCAGGGGCGGGAGGACACAATTAAGTCCATAACACACAATGTGTATGATTTCAATTCTTTTAAAATTATTGAGATTTATTTTATGGCCCAGGAATATGTTCTATCTTACTATATGTTCCATAGGCATCTGAAAAGAATATGTATATTCTGTCATTGTTGGGAGGGGTATTCTATGAATATCAAATTCTTTCAGCTGATTAGTTTGATATTTATAGAATTCCCCACCTGACAACAACAGAATACATATATTCTTGACTATTGAGTTCTTCTATATCCTTGCTGCTTTTCTGCCAATTTATTCTATCAATTGTTGAGAGATAGGTGTTGGAGTCTGTCATTACTACTGTAGATTTGCCTATTTTTCTCTTTTAGTTCTGTCAGTTTGTGCTTCACAAATTTTGCAGCTCTGTTGTTTGGTGCATATACATTCAAAATTATTATATCTTCTTGGTGGATTGACCCTTTTCACATCATCTAATGTCACTCACTGTCTCTGGTAATTTTTTACGTTGTAAAGTCTACATTATCTGATGTTAATTTAGCCACTCTTGCTTCTTTAAAAAAATTAATGTTTGCATGACATAGTCTTTTTTTTGTATCCTTTTACCTTCAATATGCCTATATAGTTATACTTGAATTGAGTTTCTTGTAAGTAGCTATAGTTAAATTATGTTTCTCAAAACCACCTTGCCATTCTCCGTTTTTTACTTGGTGAATTTAGACTGTTTACATTTGTGGTAGACAGTATGATGGCCCTTAAAGATGCCTGCATCCTAATCCCCAGAACCAATGAATATGTTACCTAATACAGCAAATGGAAATCAAGGTAGCAGATAGAATTAAGGTTGTTAATTAGGTAATCATCAGATGGGGATATCTAGATTATCTCAGTGGGCACAATGTAATCACAAGTGTTCTTAAATTGGGAAAGCAAGGGAAGAAGAGGAGGTCAGGGTGATGTGATATGAGAAGCTTCCTTTTTAGAGAGCTTCCTGTAGCCATTCTTTTTGAGTAGGTCTGCAGGTAAGTAATTCTCTTTGTTTTCCTTCATCAAAGAGTGTCTTAATTTCCCCTTCCTTTCTAAAGGATATTTTCACTGGGCATAAGATTATGTGTTGATGCGTTTTTTTTTTCCAAGCAATTTAAAAATATGGTGCCATGTACCTCTGGCCTCCATGATTTCTCTTTTCTTCTTCCTCAACTTTTATTTTAAGCTTAGGGGTTTATGGGCAGGATGTTGGCCTCCATGGTTTCTGATAAGAAATCTGTCATTCAAATGTTTTTTTCTATAGGTAAGTGTTGTTTTTCTCTGGCTACTTTCAAGATTTCATTTTTTGTCTTTAGTTTTCAGAAGATTAATAATATATTTTGGTATAGATTTCTTTAGTTTTATTCAATTTAAGATTCGTTGAATTTTTAGGTTTATGTCTCTTGCTAAATATGGAACGTTTTAAGCCATTATGTATTTGGTTACTTTTTCAGCTCTATCATCCTCCTCTCTTTCTATGGATTGGGTAACACAATGTTAGATTTTGTATTATACTCCCCCAGGTACCTAAGACTCTGTTTATTTTTTCTTTTCAGCCTATCTTACCATAAGTTTTTATTATTAGGTAGGTTCTATTTTCTGTCTTCCATTTCTCTGGTCCTTTCCCCTGTTGCTTCCATTCTGCTGTTGAACCCATCTATTGAAATTTTAATTTTGGTTATAGTATCTTTTAGTGCTAATATTTTTATTTGATTCTTCTTTATATCTTCTGTTTCTTTGCTGAAATGCCATTTATTTGCTGAGGTTTTTTTATGTTTTTGTTTTAAGGGTTTTCTTAGTCCACTTGAGCTGCTATAACAGAATACTTTAAAGTGGGTAGCTTTTAAATAACAGCATTTATTTCTCACAGTTCTGGAAACTGGGACATTCAAGATCAAGGTATAGACAAATTTGGAATCTGGTGAGAGCCTACTTTAGAGTTCATAGATGATGGCTTTTAGTGGTATCCTCACATGGTAGAGGGGCAGGGGTCTCTCTGGGGCCTCCTTGATAAGGGCACTAATTCCACTCATGAGGGCTCTTCACTTATGAGCTAACCATTTCCCAAAGGCCCCACCTCCTAATTCCATCATCTTGGGGATTAGGATTTCATTGTATACATTTTAGGGAGAGATAAACATTCAGTTTATTTCAAGTGTGTCTATGATTGCTCACTAAAACATTTCTATTAAGGTTACTTTAAAATCATTATCAGATAATTCTAACATCTTCGTCATTTCAGTGTTGGCATCTATTGATGATTGATTCTTTTTCATTCAAGTTTATATTTCCTGGTTCTTGGTATAATGAGTGTTTTTTAATTGCAACATGAACATTTTGTAAGTCATATTATGAGTCTTATATTATAAGACTCTGACACTTATTTAAGTCTTCTGTTTTATCTGACTTTATCTGTGTCAGGGAAAGGGAGAGTGCCACCCCATTACTGCCATATAGAGTTAGGAGTCCATATTTTCTACCCAGCTTCTTTTGACACCTGGGTGGGAAAGCTCTTCCTTGCTACTAGACAGGGGTGGGAGTTCTGGCTTATCATGTAGCCTCCAATAACACCACAGTGGAGGGTGGCCTTGATACTCCATTGGGTTATAGCAAAATTCTTGACTTTCTACTGGGCCTCCCCGATACTCTCCCAGTGGGAAGAAGGGGTGCCTCATTATTTCTGAAATGGAGAGATATGCTAGACTCCCCAGTGGCTTCTACTACACAGTCGTAGGACCTTGTTTCAAGCCAGTGGGGATGAAAATTTCAGCTTTGTACTTGGCTATCTCCACACTGTACAAGTTTCAGCTTGTACTGTGGGGATTAAAGTTTCAGCTTTGTACTGTCTCCACACTGGCAAGGGTGTTTGGGTACTTCATTACAGCTTCATGAGGGTGGAAGTTTCTGCAGTTGGCCTTTATTGGTGTGAATGGGGCTGAGGCTACAGTGTTTTATGTGGTATTTGCTCAGTGTAGAACAGTTATTATCCCAAGTGTTCTGTTTTTGTAGGGTGTTCTTTTCCTGGTCGTTTGGTTGAACAGAGGAGACTTTTTTGGGGCTTATTTTTGTCTGTGTCCATTGGTATTTCTGGGTGGTCATATTATTTGACTCCAAGTCTGGTATATATGAGGCAGAAAGAAAACCCAGAAACTCATCGCCGTGTTTTTCCAAGGGTCCTGGGATCTGTAGCTAGTTTTTCTTCTTCTCTTCATCTTTCAGTCTTCTTCTTTTTTTTTTTTTTTTTTGAGACGGAGTTTCGCTCTTGTTACCCAGGCTGGAGTGCAATGGCGCGATCTCGGCTCACCGCAACCTCCGCCTCCTGGGTTCAGGCAATTCTCCTGCCTCAGCCTCCTGAGTAGCTGGGATTACAGGCACTCACCACCATGCCCAGCTAATTTTTTGTATTTATAGTAGAGACGGGGTTTCACCATGTTGACCAGGATGGTCTCGATCTCTTGACCTCGTGATCCACCCGCCTCGGCCTCCCAAAGTGCTGGGATTACAGGCTTGAGCCACCACGCCCGGCCCTCAGTCTTCTTTTTTTTAAATTTTATGTATAATGTTTAGGATGTTAGTTGTACTTAGTGGGAGGAATAGGAAAAAGTATCTCTACTCAACCCTTTCAGGGACTTTTTGGTATCTCCTTTGGTATCTTTGGTATCTCCTCCTGTGCAAGTTCTTATGCAAAGTGCCAAGCATATAAGTTTTGCAGGAAAATATTTGATCTCTTGTGAAGCATGTATCTGTATTCATTCATTCATTCATTCATTCATTCCCTCATCCCTTCAATAGATGTTTTTCTAAGTATAGAGGACATTATAATGGCTTCCTAATTCATCTGTCTGTGTCCACCTGTGCCCTCCCTAAGGTTTGTTCTTCATATGATAGCTTTTATTGTATAAAGGCTCTAAGAGAGCCTTTATACAGGTTAAAAAAATCAGAAAACTGATCTCCCTAAAATGTGTCAATGATTTCCCATCATAATTTAGAATGAATCCAGAGTGTTTGCTATGAATAATTCAAGCAAAAAAAAAAAAAAAAAAAAAAAAAATCCAGTGTGAGGCACAGGCAGAAGCATGGAAATAATACTCTAGAGTTGTGAATTCCAGTCCAGGATCTGCCACCAGAGAAGGGTGTGGCATTGAGAAACCAGCTAACCCTTCTTGGTCTCTCTTTCTTGGGCTGCCAAAATCAGAGACTTTGGTGAGCTATTCCAAACTCTCTTTCCCTAATATTTTACAAAGGTAACAGACATGGAAACGTATGTGCTATATTTAGACTTTTAAATATTTGTGCAGTAGAGTAAATCTCTTCTCTGAATGAATCCATGAAGTTATCTACAATGACATTACTTAGAATAAAAATTTTGGAATAGCTTCCAAATTCCTATACAATTCCTACCCCCTTCCTTCTTGGTGTTTGCCATTCCTTCTGCCTGGAATGCTCTTCTCCCAGATATCGAATGGATTGAATAGCTCACTCTCTCGTTATCTTCAAATCTTTTCTCAAGGACACGTTCTCAATGAGGTCTTTCCTAATACCACCTTATTTATTCCCTCCCCTTAACATGACAATCACTATCTATTTTTTTCTGCTTTATTTTTTCCCTAGCACTTATCACTTATATTCTATGTATTTTATACATTTACTTATATTCTACTTATTTTATTTATCCATCTAATTCATTTTCTTTTTCTTCCTTCTAGAGTGTAATTTCCATGATGGCAAAGGTTTTGTTTTTTTTTTTTTTTAAAGCAAGTATTTTTGGGTTGGGCACGGTGGCCCACATTTGTAATTCCAGCACTTTGGGACGCTGAAACAGCTGGATTATGAGGTCAGGAGATTGAGACCATCCTGGCTAACATGGTGAAACTCCATCTCTACTACAAAAATTAGCTGGGTGTGGTGGTGCCTGCCTATAATCCCAACTACTTGGGAGGCTGAGGCACCAGAATCGCTTGAACCCAGAAGGTGGAGGTGGCAGTGAGTCAAGATTGCACCACTGGACTCCAGCCTGGCGACAGAATGAGACTCCGTCTCAAAAAAAATAAAAAGTATTTCCTAAGTGCTGTATGCTGTATATACCTAATAATTTTAACAGTGCCAGGTACTCTAAAACGTTTGTTGAATGAATGATTAAGTGCATGTCTGTTGGACTCTTCTTTTCATCAGCTTTTAGCCTTGTTTTTGTACATCAGTCACCCAGCACATTCAACCAACACATTTGACCTCTTGAAGGTACATTTCATTTAACTGAAATATCAAATTAACAGAAAAAATCAGATTCCTTCAGTGCAGAGAAAACATGAGAATAATAATTATTATTATCATTTAAGTCAACAAAATGTCTAACATAATAACTGTGTATTGAACCTACCAATATTTTGTATGTTGGAATATGATCTCATGCAAAATGAAGGCACTGATTCACTTAGCATGTAATATTATTACAAAGATTGGCTCATTTATGTGAATATTTTAGCCCCTTGACTACTTCACTTTAAGCTGGTGCTGGAGATGTGAGTGGGTAGTGTAGAGTCCTTCTTAGCATTTGCACACATGCGTTTTTACGGACCTGGACACCTTAGCTGGTGTCTATCTCCTCATTAGCATCTCCCTTTGAAAATGAATGGTTCATGCATGAACCAAGAAGGGCTCAAAGGAAAAGCTGTCACTATCATCTTCTCGATTTACTTTGAGGTAGGATATATTCATTTTAAAAATAATGATAAAATGCCAAATGGAGGATATTGTTTTTTAAAAAAGCTGAAGATATAAAATATTCTGGTTTTCAGTCTGACAACCAACTTTGAGTATGATGAACATCTAGTTTAAGGGTATATATATATATATAGACTGCTTTTAAACATCTTAAATCTTGATTTCTTTTGGGCCAATTATTCTGATGAGCTCAACATTCTTAGTTAGCAGTGCCTAGCCAAATCTTGGGTGAGATGTGGGTAGAAAAAGCAAATAAACTGAAGCCTGAAGGAGAATCTTCAGTTTACTTGGCTGGTGTGTTTGGCCTCCTCCCAATTGTTCTCGTGTCTTTGTAAGTTTCTGCTGAGTATTCAGTAACAAGTGAGGCCTGACATTTCCCTAGCCTATCTATAAGGACAGTTTTATTTCTTGTGCAGATTGTTTATCTAGTTCGTTATGTTGACGAACCATTGGGATGAAAAACAAACTGCCTTGGATAGAGGCAACTTTCCTAATTCTATTAGCTTATAAGACAGGGTTCCAACATCTCCACTCTATTAAAATATTTAAAAAGCTGAAAATCAACCCACCAACCAAACAAACAAAATGTCTCTCCTACGGATTTGGCAGAATCTCAGAGTTGTCTTATGCCCTCCCTCAGTCAGAACGTCTGCTTAGATTTTGCTTGTCTTACATTGTAGACAATTAAGCTGCTGGTAGACTTTACCTTCTTATTCTTTTATTTTATTGACAACTAAATTCCACGTAAAATGCCAAACAGCATTTAAAAGAAGAAAGACTGAAAATGGCAGCTGTTACTAAGTCCTGAAACATGAAATCCTGATCATGAATGTTGGCTTAAAAGTTCATCCCATCCTAGATAACCTGAATTGATAAAGCTAGACTAGTGAGGATCTCATGTACAATATGGTGTGTTTATCATGTTACAGGTCATTTCATTTATTTTCCTAAAATGTTTTAAAAATGGTTTCAAGTTTATCCAGCTGCCTTTAGTGGAGCATACTGAAAGTATAACTGCCCTAAATATGACAGATAGTTAGCAACTGTTGCTGAAAAACTGACACTGGTTTGGAATTGTCTAGCAAAAAGTTGTGCTTTGTAAAAGTCACATGCTCTGGAATATTTGTCTTTGTGATAAGCTTTTGCGTAAATTCTGTTCTGATGTTAACATTGAGAAGATGCATCTTGCCATCTTCAAATTTTGTGTTAAAAAGGTTTCCAAAAAGGCAAACCAAATCAAGGGATGTTATTTATATACATTTATTGATTCAGGTTCAATATTTCTGCACTGATTTCTTTCACCATATATCACAATATGGACTCTATTGTGAATTTTGGTCCGATGAGTATATTATTTCTGTGTAGGTAGATAATATAGCAATATATAATGTTAAGTGGTACTTTGAAAAAGAAATGGAATTTATAAAAATAATATAATCTATGTGTACATTTTTCAGCTCATCTGAGTGCTCTTTTAATCCATGCTTTTTAAAAAATACTGTATTTGCAATTTAAGCACTGCCACATGCTGCCACTGCCGTTACAAAGATACATTAGACTGATAGAATGATGCTACATTCTTTATGACTGGAGAAAATAATGACTTCCTCTGTTCTCTCTAATCATGTTTTTATGGTTTGTTTTCCAAAATACTGCATACTTGACCTTAAAAGGGGAAAAAGACTGCACATTTCATTTAACGAGTAATAAAAAGTTGGGTTCTCATTTTGCATTTTAACCTATGGGGAATACATTTTACTATATTTTCATTGTGATGCCCAGGTCTTAGACAATTCTGGCTGACTCTGGCTGCTTAAAGACTATATGTCTCAGTAATTGAAAATAGATGCAGTGGACGTTGACCTATTTTACTTTCTATGTATCCTAGTTGAAAATCACTTTCCAGTGTTCCATGAGATTTTAGAAAGTCATTATTTCTAGTAGAAGAAAAAAACAAACTCATGCTTGATTTTTCTTCCCTCTTCACTAAGTTACCTATTATTAGTTCTTCCATTACAAATTCTAGACTAACAGGTGATAATGATACTGTCTGTTGCATCTTGTTTAAAAGGTAGAGCACTTTTAATGCATTCCTCTTGGAAAAGTACGTTATTTGAACATTTGCTGCTTTAAAGTACATTTTAGAAAGCTGGTCCTCTTCAAACCTTCAGATCTTTTACATCAGGCAATTTGTATGTCCAATATTATTCATATAAATAGGAAGAGACCCACCCTCTCCAAAATGCTAAGGATAGTTAAAATAAAGCTGTTTTAAGATATATAAAAATAATAATATTCCTTTGGAAATGAAATAACATTGTAAATAAGACAAAAATTAATTCAGAACTTGCCCTTTATTTGATTAAGAAGCCAAACTCCCCCAGTTTTGGATACCCAGACCTTACTCTTAAGTTATGAGGTTGAAGAATAGAAAAAGTGTTTTTTGTTTGTTTGTTTGTTTTCAAAAGACAGATTTACAGCACTTTTCACCTTTCAGTTAAGGCCAGGGACTTTTAATAAAAGTGCATTACATTTTGTAATGATATACCTAAAGCACTTCAGCAATGCTGGTTAGTTTAGGAGATAACACAATTTACATATGAGTTTGATAACCATATAGTTCAGAATTTCTAGTTTTGTTATTGATGCCTATACAACATTCATCTTTAAGAAGGTTTTGGAAATTTCAAGTAACATGTTTTAGAAGTTATCTCAGATAATCTGTATTTTTAAAAATTCTCATTATCCACGAATAAGCAGCAATTTGATAAATCTATTTATGTTTTTCTTGAGCCATTTGTAGAAAGGTGCTCAGCACTTCCATTACTCTCAAGCTTCTCTTCTTTTCAGTAGGGTATTGAATCCATGTTTTGTAGCCTTTTTATAGAATGATTTAGTTTTAACAAAACATGAAGTACTCATAATCCATCTAATTCATTTAATAATCATTCAAGAATTTAGTGTTTCTATTGCTTTCTAACACAGTATGCAAAAACATGCTTGACTTGTCATTAGGATTTATTTGACAAATGTCAACTTATTTTTAAAATATCTAAGTTGATCAGCCTTAAAATGTAATCAGAAATTAGTGATTAAACTGTCACTCTGTGCATATAATCCAGGCAATGTACTGCCACATTCTAAACAAGTTTTTCAGACTTGTTCCTTTCAGCTTTCATAATCATAGAAGTGTACTCTATAAGGGAGGGCAAACAGCAAAACACGCATGGAGGTTTGCATGTGTGGAGGAGGGGCAACAGTAGGAGGTGATCTTTGGTAAGTGTCCACTATACATCAAACACTGTGCTAAGTAATTTTATAAGTCTCATTTTGTGATGTGACATTAAATGTCTGTAAAGCATGTCATACCTCAACCATCATGGGTTATGCCTAATTTTAATTTCTCAGTTCTGACTGCTGGTTTCCTTTCTGTTGCTTATAAGTAAAATGACAGAGTAGAAAGTCATGAAGACTTTCTTGTATATCAGTGGAAGGATTTGGTTATAATACCTTGGAGCTCTTAGAAATTTTAGAACTCGTCAAATCCAATCTCCTAATTGTATGGAGGAGGAAACTGAGGGAGGAGGCTAAGCAACTTTTTCATGGCCTGAGTGTCACTAAATTGTGGGCTCATCATATTTTGGGACCATTTCCAGGCATTCTAAGTGTTGTGTGATGTTCAGATGGTGTTTCTTGGACCTGGGATTTGGGGATTAGGTGGATTTCCTTATCTGTTTTTATTCTATTTTTAGACATCCACTTCTGTTTTCAGTGTCATCTTGTTCCATTTCCTCTGCTGGCATCTGGATTTTTCCAAGTATCTTGCTGTAGCTGTGTTAGGGATGGGGGATTCTGAGAAATCAAACCAGAAGTTTGACATTATTAGGCTTGACTGAAAGTAAATTAGGATTTATCGAAATGTACACCAGGAAGCTCAGCCACGAAATTGATTGAAAGACTAAACCTGAATATACAAGTCTTCCTCTGTGTTTCACAATATATTCTTTTGTACCTGCAATTCCTATTAAATTTTTATTAGTGTTTTTTATTCAAGCTATATCTAGAAGAATGAAAAGTTTATGAAGGATCAAAGCATTTATTTCTCAATTTCCTTGAGCTATAGTATGAATCCCTTCACATTGGTGAATCTATTCATAGAAACATGTGTTTGTCAGAGAAAATCACCCAGTATCCCATCAGTGAAACACTCATTTATTTTATCTCTCTCTGTGTAGTGTATATCAGAATGTGATAAAGTATTATTTCCACAAACTCATATTTTCTTTGGGCTGGCTATAGGATGTTATTCAGCAAGCTATTTTGAATTCAATGTGAATGTAATTTTCCCTTGGACTCTTAAGCAACTACATTTTATAATTTTACTTCAAGAACTGTAACTACTGAAGATATCTTAAGATAGCTCCTTAAGATATTTGTTATAACAAATAAAAATAACCTTCCTGGCTCTCAGCTTTCATCTTCATGAGTTCTTTTCTCAATGATAGTTGCAGACACATTTGTGTTTCTTATGTGTTTCTACCTTTATTTTACATAACAAGAGGGCTGCCCTGTAAAGTGTGTATAGGTACACATAGAGCTGGGTTTGGTTGACACAAATTAATTAGAATTGGAAATTATTACATAACTCTTCCATTCTTCACTGGGAGCTGCAGTTACAATGCTGGCCCCGGCTAATTAACAGACTCAATCCTGCCTTTTCAGTGAGACTAGTCCATGAAGGATTTCATGCTTTCTTTCCTGAAACAAACAAAAACAGCTTTGGAACTGTCAGAAATAACAGCGGCTCTTGAAGGCTAATCATTACCAGCTTTTGTCATGTGGTTGTAATTGTTGCATGAATTCTGCTTCAATCAGGGAAAAATATACTTAAGTGCCAGTAAAAGTTTTTATGCTGCTATGAAATTTTGCAATTTATGGCTTTGTACAGATCAGCCTGTGTTACTAGGCAACACAGTATGTATCATTCACTCAAATTATTCCTTAATCCCAGCATCGCTACAAAGTCCAGATTTTAAAATGTAATACATTATTATAACATAGAGATAATTTCTGATGACAAAAGTGAAATTGAGTTTTTGATGCTGAAAAGGAAGCAGTATTTTAAGAGAAAACACACTTGATGGAAAACTGTAAGAATATTTACACCATAACTACATTTACCTCAGGAAAAAAAAAGGTTCTGAATGGATTGAATGATCATGTAGTTCTCTGATTGGCCATTAAGCAGGCCAGGATTTTGGCACTTAAGCAAGCATATTTGTGATGCTGGTTTTAATTAAGAAGTACACTGCAGGATACTCAATGACCGGGGAAGTGTGGCCTTGCTGTTTGCTTGCTGTGCATCCATATGCATTTGAGAGAAGATAAAAGTCTGAAAGAGATATAATGGCTCTCTCCCTCCATCTTTACATAGACAGTCTGCCTGATACTGTGAGCTGCTGCTCAGACTGAGTCTTTGAATCTGCACGAAAGTCTGAGCATTCTAACTTACAGACAGGAAATTGCACCTTGTTCCTCCAAGCGATATCAAGTTGAATGGCAAGGACAGAGCCAAAGATGCTTTGGAGATGTTTGATGACTCAGGGTGATCTTACAGAAACCCTAGCACCAGTGTTGAAACAGGCAGAGTAGCTTGGTTTGTGGTTTGGAAGTACTTTCTTGCTTGAACACTTTTTTACTGTTTTGAATTTCTGTGATTGTTCTCAAGCAGTCTAAATGATATTTCAGAAATAATCACCATGCCAAAATAATAAAAGTCATGTTTTGAGCAGAAGCTCCCCAAGTTTTATTCTAGTATAACTCACACATATAGGAAATATTTCTGAGGTGAGAGCACGTGGCTTACATGCTTAGGAAGTGGGAGATTTGAGTTTAAACTTTGGCTGAACTCTGACCTCACGTACTAGATCCTCTCACTACTTGACATGTGGCCCACGGAGCAACAAAAAGAGAATCTCCTGGCAGCTTGTAAGAAATA
Organism: Aotus nancymaae; assembly: GCF_030222135.1. Lineage (NCBI taxonomy): Eukaryota > Metazoa > Chordata > Mammalia > Primates > Aotidae > Aotus > Aotus nancymaae. The sequence goes on along the minus strand of NW_026988431.1, from coordinate 42,294,297 downwards.
CACACTCTTAGGCTCTGTCCGAGACCTACTAATAGAATCAGCAGCCTCACAAGTTTCCCAGATGTAATGTATTGAATGCCATTAGAGTCTGGGAGACACTGCCTTAGAAGCAGACTGGATTCCTTGCTGCCACAGGCCCTTTGCTTTGCTCAGGGTCTCTCCAGCTGGAAGATGTGACCCCTGGGGGCATGTAGGAGTTATCACTGTGAACAATTAAATAGGACAAGCTGCTAGTGAGCTGGGATGGCTTATTACAGCAGCTTCTGCATGAACCTCTAGGCCTCTCCTTCCTAATTACTTGCAAATCTACCTTCCCCTTTTCCCCTTTCTCAGGTCCCCTGGGTGGGGGTGATTTGTCATTTCTTCTAATTGCCTTTTTCTATTCTCAGGGCTGGCCTAAGGTGTAATTTTTAAGAGCCCTAGAAACGTCTTCTCCTCCAAAGTTCTCTCTTCTCTGTCTGATATTTAAGAGTTGGGATTCCACTTCTAAAAGTCCGTTGCTCGTAAAGCATTGCCCTGTGTTAAAGCAGAAAATCTTCTTCTATGCCTGGGTTCAGCTTCTAGGGACTTGGTGTCTTCATCTGTAAAATGAGGGGGTTGGAGAATACTACCCAGTGACTTTTATTTTCCTAAAATTTATAACATGTGAAGGTTTATTTGAGCCTTCTGACATAACTGAAATCTGATTTGGTAAGAGACAGGAGGGAAGATTTATGAAATTAAGTTATATGGTAAGTAAGAGATTAGCCAAGCGTTACCTTTTTGGTTGGTGAAGCGATGTGGGGAAAGAGGCCACAGGAAGGGAGGCCAGGAGCCCAATGCAGAGGCAGGCAGTGGACTGACACCAACGGCAACTGTCGTGACTTTCCAGTTGTGTTCAGAATGCACTCTGATCATTATCATTTTTTAACTTGTCCTTTCCTTTTTGGTAACAAATGTTTTTTTGAGACCTTGTTTGTTATTTTTTGGTTGCCCAGCAGCTGAACATGGAATTGGTGTGCAAACAAGCCAGCACATTTTGGGGAAAATTTTTTCTGGGGCTGTCACCATAAACTCATCCTCAGGTCTCTCAGTCCAGCAGTGTCAGTGAGGGCAGGGGATGAGGGAAGAACTCAGTGTCGAGTGCCAACAGTGCAGGTGGCATAAAGCCACAGCTTGAGTCAACCACCGATGGCAGGAGTGTCTTCACCAGGCTTTAGTCAGGGAGGGCTTAGGCTGCATGGCTTTTCTTCTTTCCTTAGTGTTGGTACTCACCTACGTCAGGGAAGCAGGAAGCAGAAGAGGTACAAAACAAGAGGAGACGTGAGTGGGTAGGATGTTGGCAGAAATCCAGAATAGTGTAGTATCCATGAAGGCTAGGGAGGAGAGAGTTTTTAGAGAGCCAGTTGCATCGATACAGAAGACAGATAGATAGATCTTCCTTTTGTTCAGCTTTGTACATAGAAAGTCAAAATGAATGATCTGAGTATATATTTAGGTCAGGATAACTTGAAGTTTGGTCATGAAACAATACCGGTTGTGTGCTTATGTTTTCATGACTTGACAATTTTTCAGAATAGGAATAAAGAATTGCTTGGGGCCTCAAAAAATAGCTGATTGTAATTATTTGAAGCCCCTGTCTCTTTCTTTTTTTAATCTATAGGAAACAGGAAAATTACTCCAGCACTTTAAATTTCAAGTGCTTTCTATGGAAGGTGGATTCTTTTATAGGCAAGTCCTGTGTTCTTCTTTTTCTTGTGGACTATGTAGGTTTTCAGGTTTCGGAAAAAAAAATCTAGGAAAGTCAATTCATTTTCTCACTTTGTTTAAGAAGAAATTTGGACATTCTTACATCATCCAGAATGGAGGGGAGGAATAGAGGGGAGGAGTGGAAGAGTATGATGCTAGGGAGATGAGAGAGGGCTCCACGCTCCAGGATGCAGCACACCTTCCTCCTCCTTTGAGCAGATTGAATGAAACACAAAAGTGCTTGATGTGAATGGAGTGGGTTTCTTACACACAGTGAAGAAAGAGCTGTGTTTTGCCCCAGGGCAATGTGGTGTAGAAGGAAAGCAGTTTGTGCTGAAGGAGGAGCCCATGGGGGAGCAGGAGGAGGAAGGAGAAGCGGAAAAAAGAGGATGTGGGGGAGGAGCAAAGCACCCCTCCAGACTATGGGGTGGACATCAGGGCTCTGCTCAGATCCTTTTTTTCAGGGCCAAGACACTCATCCCTCAGAGGCTGGGAGGATTTGTAGCCCACAGCGAGAGCCAAGTTTCCTCATCAGGACACTTGTCCTCTGCTGGAGAGAGCCATCTAGGTGGTACCTGTTCCTGAGGGCAGACCACATTCACAGACTGGTCAGTGTGGGGGTAGAAAGATCAGCTCTATAAAGGTAAAATGGTTACACCCTAACCTTTTGTAACTGTGCACAGCCATTCTGCCCCAGAACTCCCTGTGGGATTGTCTGAGACCTGCGTTGAGATCATATCCTCGAACCCCAACTTTATCCTCTTCCCAGTCCTGTTTTCTTTGTTTTCTCCCAGATGTTGATCCTGGGAGCATCAAGGGGAACTCCATTTGTGAAAGTTGGAAGTCCCCTCGAGATTTGCAGAGATCTAGGGGGAAAGACTCTAACCTTTATGGATTTTAGGGTTAATGAGGTGGAGTCACAGCAATTTTACCTGGATCTAATGAGGGCGGCAGAAAACTCCAGGTGTTAGCTATTTACGTAATTCTAACCCGGTGTTTTGCTCCAGGCAACATTTGAAATTAGCCCCAAATGCCTGTAGGCAGTATATCCTATACTTCTGAATTTGCTTAGAGCAATATTCCAGAATTCTTCTCAACATAGCCACCAGATCATGGTGCTGGGCTCACATTAAAAATAAAAAATCCAGATCTGTTTTCTCAAAGTAGAACATCTTGGCTTATATCTTGAATAAGAAAATAACAAGGACTTTTTGGGAAAAGTACTCAGAGAATAGTTTCATATATAATTTGGAGTCATAACTTTTCTGGAAGGCATTGAATATGGAGAGGGGAAATAAGGGGGAACAATACTGGCCTCTCTCATCTAAAGAATGTGTTCTTGGCTCTTATAATGACACAATGCAAGTGACATCAGAGAAAAATTTACTTTTTGATGCAAGTTTTTGATATTCTTAAGTCAAAAAGCTAGATAGGCACAGGGCGCGGACTGCATCCTTCATATTACTGCTTCTAACAACATCTGGATATGGCGCTTACGATTAGAAATTATAAAAAGAACATATAGTTTAAGGGAACAAAAGTTAATTTTTAATTTCTGTAAAATTAGTCACCTACCACCAGTAATTTTAAAAATGCGTGGTTATATGAATAACATTGACAATTTTTATGCGTGTGGTAAATAGAGAAACTAGTCATTTAGAATTTATCATTCTATGTATTAAGCACATAATTTATATTTTAAAATGAGTATGTTGTTTTAAATTTCACAAAAAACAATATGAGAACATAAAAACTAAGTCCAGTGACGTGTTAACTGAATTTGATAAGAAAAAAGTTGAGAAGGTGGTTGGACTTAAAAACATCTATTGGCATGCCCCCATGAGCATGCCTTCAGAGTGAATGTTCACACAGGGCACAGAGGCCCTGTCACACATGAACCATTGTGTAGTCCCTGTTGAGTAGAAGCAGCAGGAGGTGACGCTTCAGATTGGCAGGGAAACATGGGGCTTGATGGAGCAAGGATTCTGAATAAATCAAAATATGAAGACACTTCATTCCATGAGGAATTTTTCTGTTTCCCACCATTAGCTGTGGGTACTATTATTTGAGAACCATTAGACTGTCAGTGACGAGGTGAAGGATTCATTATCCATGTAGTGTGGACTGGAATTTCTCTAAAGAAATATCCTGAAAGTCCCCTTGTGGCAGAAGATGAACCTCTGCGGGAAAGAAGGGACGGCTGACATTCAGAAGTGAGTAGTTAATGAGGCGAATGACCAGGGTTCTAAGTGTGAGGAAATAGAAACTGGGTTTGCTTCTCCAAGGGAGGTGGTGATAAGAAAGGAAAGGATGCAGAGAAGGAAGGGAATGATGTGTGAGATGGGGTGAAGTCTGGGACTGCATGGAGTCTACAGGAGAAATGTTCCAAGGGACAAAGGACTTTTAGAATCAAAGGTAATCCCTAACGACACAGCATGTTAGTGTGCTGTTGAGTGTGTGTGTATGTGTGGGTATGTAACTGGAGCTGTTTCATGTCTGTTTCACATGGAATACAGCATCTTACAGCCATGGAACACAACATTTTACAGTGTGGCATAGTGAGATAATCATCTCCACACTTAACTAGAAAAGCAGATGGCCAAAACTAAAGGAGACCTTGAACACATATGCTCCTCAGGCTTCTGTGGACATTTCTGGAGATCTTGCACTGTTTTGGGGAGTCAAAGCCTATCTTATCTAAGGTCACCATTGACATCATATGGACATTGCTGTGCCTGTCAAGTACACCATTGCGTGACTCTCGTCTCAAAGTGCTGGATACCCTTATGTCACCAAGCTCCACTGAATTGGTGTCATGCTCTTGGCTTTTAAGAAGACCATTCCAAGAGCAACCAACTAAGAATCAGGCTAAAAAAAAAAAAAACGATGCTTGAAAATGATCCCTATGTGACTCTGTGTCTCTATCCACAGTCCCACAGGGGAAATTTCCTTAGGAATTTGGTGTCAAAAGGACTGCTCCATTTGGGGACCTGGTCTGCACTTGCTTTGATAAAAAGAACTGGAGATTTAGTGATGCCTTTTCAACCTGGCTGCAGGAAGTTCCGAACTCAATATTATGTGTCACAACACCTGTTTGTCTGTACTGTCAATGGTTTTGCTTCTTCCTTTTTGTGATTCTTCTGTCTGGTTTCTTTTGTATTACTCTGTTTTAATGTGCTTTACATTGAAAGCCACTCAAATCCCCTATGGAAATATTTAGAGTAAAAATAAAATACACCTTTGATTTTGTTCAATAACAATTTTCATCAGACTCGTATCAAATGCTAAGATACTGTAGAGTGTCCTGGTGAAGGTGCCAGAAGCACCACATGCTTACATGTTTCATTTCTGCACTTAGTGTCTTCTCTGAGGATTAGTTGCTCACTGGGACCCACACCTTCATTTTGTCTCCCATGGAAGAAGGGTTATAACCCTTTAGGTTCATGCCATGCTATCAGCTGCTTTGTTTCTAACATTCATGAGTAAATTTAAAATAAACCTTTTTTTTAATTATTATTATTGCAGAAGCTTAATAGATTTATTTACTTAGTCCCAGAAATGACACTGTTCTTTTTTTCAAACACAATTTCCCCATGAAGTAGGTTATTTGGATGAAGTTCGCATGCAATTTGAGAAAGTGAGTGGGAGCACAGGAAAAAGAGACAGGGAGAGACACTTCAGCGGTTACAAAAACTGGGGGACTGACGCTTCATTGTTTAGCACAATTTACTGCAGCATTCACATAGCTTCAGCAGTGCTCTTCCCTTCCTCATCTACCCCAGGCACCTCCGCCTTAGCACTATTGATATTTTCTACCGAACAGTTCTTCGTTGTGTGGGACTGTTCTGTGCATTGTAGGATGTTTAGCAGCATCTCTGGCCTCTACCCACTACCTGCCGGTAGCGCTCTCCTCCTTCAAGTTGTGACAACCAAAAGTGTTTCCAGACATGGCCAAATGTCTTCTGGGGGTGCAATCACACTTGGTTTTTTTTTTTTTTTTTTTTTTTGAGACTGAGTTTCAGTCTGTTCAGTGGCATGGCTCACTGCAACCTCCGTCTCCCAGGTTCAAGTGATTCTCCTGCCTCAGCCTCATGAATAACGGGGATTACAGGCATGTGCTACCATGCCCAGCTAATTGTTTTTGTATTTTTAGTAGAGGTGGAGTTTCACTATGTTGGCCAGGTTGGTCTTGAACTCCTGACCTTAAATGATATGCCCACCTCAGCCTGCCAAAGTGCTGGGATTACAGGCATGAGCCACTGTGCCTGGCCCGCACTTGGTTTGAAAACACTGATGTATGTCTCTGCCCAGCTTTTCTATCATGATAGGCTACATAGCTACTTTCTGATTCATCTTGGCTGCTGGAACTTCCATCATGTTATAGCATTTCCTCAGCGTGTAGCCTAATTGCCTTTTTTTTTTTTTTTTTAATGTTTTGGGTGTAATTTCTTCTTTCTACTTGCTCTGCAGCCAGAAGCAAAAGGTGAAGCAGTAAGAGTATTTTATCTTTTCTGTTGCAACTCTCTCCTTACCTCTCATGGTCTTAAATAGCATCCATTTTAAGGTGGTTTTCAATGATGCTGCTACAACTGTCCTTAGGACTCATGGTATGATTATAACATCTTTATCCTCTGGGCTTCTGTGCACAGTTGAAATAAATCATACTTTTGTTTTAATTATTACAAGTCTTTTCTTCACCAAAATCTATTGCCTAACCTGAACTGTATGCCTTAAAAGAAAATCTTTCTCAGAATATAATGTAGTTTCTTTAAAACTATATTATATTTTAGAGAACATCGTTCCATTAGGCTGTAAGAAGTTAAAACTTTGATATGAAAATTAATTTAGGAATTTCCCTTTCCCTCCTATTTAGTAAATACTATCTAAATTCTTGGCTGCAGAAAGGACCAGAGCATTTAACTAATTATTGTGACAGTTAACAGTTGTAGCCTGTTTATTTGCTAGACCCAATATAAGCTCATCCAAAATCACATTACAATAAATGTAAAATCCAGTGTTATGCTTTGTGAGGTCAATTAGTGCTTTCCATTAGTGAGCCTAATTTTCAATGACAAAGACCATTGAAATTCTATCTTGAAATCCAGTAAGATGAGTTTCAGACAAAGTAAAATATTATTGTATTGATTTTGAATAAGGATATTTGAAAGTATCTATATGACTCATTATTTGTAATGCCATTTTTGGGGGGTCCGGGGGAGGTGAGAAGCAGAGGAAAGCAACATAGCTTAACAAATAAGGGCACAGATTCTGAAGTCACAATGCCTGATTTCTAATGTTAACACCACCGTTTACCAGTCATGTTACATTGGACTGATTATGTAAAATCCGTAAGCCTTTTTTTGGTTTCACTGAATAATAACAGAACTAACATGACTGGATGTTGTGAGGATTAAATAATATAATGCATATAAGCAGATAATTCTATGCTTGTCCTATAATTAGAACTCAATAAATGTTAGCTATAATAATTTTGCAGAAGATTAAATTCTGGTGGATAATTTTGATAGAAAACCCATCCCCAACTGGCTTAAGATAGCGAGGTCTGGAGGACCTTGCTTTCTGTGCTGCTTTCTGACACAGAAAGTTAACTCTCAAATGATGTCATAAGGACTTGGTTCCTTTCCATTCTTTGTCCCATCTTTCACTCTGTTGGCTGTATACTTATAGTATAAATACACACTGTGACAACTTCCAGAAACCCCACCTCTCCTGTGGAGTGACAAATGGCTACAGTAACTCCTCACATCCACCTAGATTCCATAGATGGGAAAGAACAAGCTTTTTTTCTGATAGCTCCTGGCAAAACCAGGAAGTTCACCATAATTGGGTTCATTTAGGTTGTGTGCCCAACTCATTGCAGCCAGAAGAATATGATGGACTGTTTGCTGAAGTCTTCTCACATCCATGGTCTAAATCATATAGTTGGCAATAATGGAAGTGGAGCCCCATACAGATTCTGCACCAAGAGTGGGCAAGCAAATTGTAACAGGGGGCTATTTCTTGAAGAAGGTGGAAAAGATAAGGAGACTCAAGAAATAGCTGTAAAGGTGATATCATCAATGGAAAGTTGTTTTTTTTTTCCTCCTGCTATCCACTTACTACAAGAATTACTGAGACTAATGGTTGCTTATTTGGAAAATTGCCTACATAGCCTCTAGCTAATATACTTTGCTTTGTGTGCATTGAACACTTGCTTAGAAACTTCTCTGTAACAGCAATGGCCAGGAGAAAGCCATCAGTCAGGACCGATCCGCATCTGTGGGCCTTTGTGTCACATGGTGCTGGCTGATTCTCAGCAGATCTGCTCTGGCGTCTGCAGACATGATGCTCTCCTCTCTGTGGTGAACTCTAGGAGGGCTTATCTCTGTTGGTTAACACCAGCTGCTTTCTAGCTGCCATTTTGGAGAATTGAGGCTTATTTTTGGAAAATTATCATTTAGCAACTGTACATGTCCATATGGCACAGCAGAACTTCATCAGGCTTGGGAAAAAGTTCTGTGAGATATATCCCAACACACTGGGAGGTTGAGCCAGGATCCCTATTTCTCATCTTGTTCAATTTTTCTAAAGAGTCTTCATAGGACATGGAATGAATCAAGAACTGGGCTCAGGGGCATATTTGGCTCATCATCATTTGGATACTTGAAGCAAAATAATCATAATAGCAAACTGGCTTTTAATAGTTTTAAAATTAACATCATTTTTTCATCAAATTTACATCTCTTGTGCATATAGATAAATATTTTCCTATTACACTGCTTGAAGGGTAAATCTTATGGTCTTTAGACTCTCAGAGGATTATTATACAAAACTTCCTGGTATATGAATGATTTAGAATTAAATATTATTAAAGCTAAATTCTCTTATTCTCAGCTTCTGGAAAAAAAAAAGCTTAGTCTGATTTCTAGTTCTGGTTCTTCTTGATTATTGAAATGCATATTTTTCAACCTCAGTTACATCATTTCTCAAGTAAGAGGTATTAGCTTGGTAAGTAAAGGCCTTTCCATTGGACTTGGGAAGGGTTGGTGCTCACTGGCTCCATGAGACCCAGAGAACTCCCAGGTCACTGTCAAGTAAAGAGAGCTAGGCAACATGCAAGCCAGACATTTGGGCCCTCAAGTGGTGATGAGTACTAAGTTTCTCTCTCTGCTTATGATTTCATGGTCCAAATCATATTTTTTATAATTGCTCATGCAACAGAAGAGTATTTTACCTCTGTGCCATCTCAGGGAGAGACCTCAGTTTACAATAATTTGTAATAGTAGATAGTGTAGTAGCCTCAGCCCCCTCTCACTATTGGTCCTTCTATATCACTACACGTCTTCCCCCTTAACACACAATATTGAACGTCCCGGCTCTCACCCTCTCATAAGGAGACATATGGGAGCGGGGTAGCACTTGTGATCTCTTATTAAGACAGGGACCAAGAAGTTTTGGGATGTAGATGGTATCACTCCTACTGGGTGGCCAATCGGTGATGTGCTGGCCCCTACAAAAGGGAAATTCTTATTGATGATAAGGAGGAGGAAACACTTGCAGATCTTAGCTATGGATCACTGTATTCCAGTTCCTTGATTGGAGAGGGGTGGGCAGAGATGCAGCTGGACATAAGATGCAGGTAGAAGCAAGGACTCAAACATGTCCACGGCTCTCTTGCCTTTTCTGTTTACTTCACTCTGCATGCAGACTAGCTTCTTCCATGCGGTGAGAGGTGCGGCTGGTGTCGAGCTTACACCTCCAAAATGCTGACACTGGGGCCAACTCATCATCAGCGCCTGTTTGAAAAATCCTTATGAAAAACTGAGTGGTCCACTTCAAGCCTGGACCAATTAACTGTGCTGTGGGGATGGAGTTAGGTAGGAAAATGGTTCATTCTGAGGTACTGCTGTCCCTGGTTGGGGCAGAACATTCCTGTGATGAGGTGAGAAGGGACACTGTTCAGATGGTTCCACGGGTGTTCACTATACAAGTAGACAAGACTGGGTATAGTTTTTGATGTCATATGTTAACTGACACAGTCAAAATTTTAAATTTGGAAAATTTAACTCTCTGATCATTACTTCCAATATATAATCATACATTCCGAACTATATAAAATCCATACGGTTGGATCTTGCCCCAAACCATTCTGTCTACTCTTTATGGCTTGCTTCCCACCCTAATACTTGGGTTCCTTCTTCCTCTGGTTGGTCTGGGCCCAGTGGATCCAACATGGTCCTAGGGCCCTAAGTGTCTGTGTGTGGCTCTCCTGTGACATCTGAACCCTGGCCTTGGGGGCAGTGTGTGGCTGCTTCCAACCTCCTGTCCACTCAGTCTCTCTGTCTCTCTCTTGCTCTTGATTTGCTTTCTTTGCTGTCAGATATCTCACGCTTCATACCAAGTATCTGAAATTCCTTGAAACTTGTTTTCTTCACTCACCACTTTTATGACCTGTCTCAGTCTAGTTTGTCTTCTCTAGCTCCCCAGACTGGCACATACTGTTGGAAAAAATGCACCAGTGTACAGAGTTATCAAACTGAAAAATCTGTGGTATCAAAACTCTGAGAGCCTTTCTGTGCTTTGCAATCAAGCTGCTTCTCACTTGGCTCTCCTTCATACTGCTCACAGCAGCTGAGCCATGATTTTATCCTACATGCTAAGCTGCTATATGTTACACACCTCTTGTACCCAGCACAGAGTAGGGAAACAATACAACGCTTACTAAGTCCATGAATTAGTGTATTACTGACTAGATAAAAGCCTTCATTCACCAAGCCAACTCACCATACTTGAGAAATGATGTAACTGGAGTCCAAAAAGATGAATTTCCACAGTGAGAGAGAGCCAGCATTAGAAATCTGACCAGCCTTTTTTTTCCCCGAAAAGTTTAGAATGAGGTGAGTTTTAATATTATGTGTATTGAAATTTATACCTTAGAAATAGGTGTAAATAAATGTAGCTTTTGCAATCTGTTGGGCACCTAGATCTTTATGGTAAATATTCTTTTCTGTATGAATTTTTTAAATGTACCAAAAAAAGGAGTTTACCTAACCTGTAAATATGTTCATGAAGAATTCATAATGACATCCTATCCTAAGATTTTGGTAAGTAGGGCCTCAACTCCAATATTAGGTTGATCTCACTGAAAGGGCAAGAATAATCATCAAGGTTAATAACATCTCTTTCACAAGTGAGATGGGGTAAAATCCCAATATGATTTGATAAAATAAAAATGAAAATGAGTCATGGAACATCTTATTAACACCATTAATAAATACATGATATAGGGGATATCTTAGTACAATTATCTATCAGAAATCTTATCAACTATAACCTGTGAAATAGTTCAGTAACTTTAAAATGCTTACAATCATTTAGATTAAAATGACTATTGAGCAAGGCATGGTGGCTCACACCTGTAATCCCAGCACTTTGGGAGGCTGAGGTGGGCAGATCACCTGAAGTCAGGAGTTTGATATCAGCCTGTCCAACATAGTGAAACCCCATCTCTACTAAAAATCCAAAAATTATCCAGGTATGGTGGCACATGCCTGTAATCCCAGTTACTTGGGAGGCTGAGGCAGGAGAATTGTTTGAACTTGGAGGTGGAGGCTGCAGTGGACTGAGATTACACCACTGCACTCCAGCCTGGGCAACAGAGCAAGACTCTGTCTCGAAAAAACAAAACAAAACACACAAAAAAATCCTAGACTATTGAAAAAGAAAAAAAAAATAACAGTTATGTAACTGATCTGGAGGGATTTCCTACAGGATGGATGTTTATGCTGTAACTTGGGATGAGGTAAAATTTATTTTTTCGAGGTGATCCTTTGTGAAAATAGTAAAAGACCTTTGGGGTGAGTGGCTGGCATTACATTAATGAAATTAAAAATAATATAAATAATATGAGGCATATGGAACCATATTTATTCACAAAAACTTTATATTTGGGAATGTGAGAGTAATATAGTCTGCTTTGTGGAAATTCTGCCCAGTCATTAAGGCCTCTCTGAGGTGACAGCCCCTTGCCCACAGCAACCATCAATTATTTTACACATAACTCTAACCCTTTGGCCACAGTTTATTGAGCCAGAATGAGCACTTCAGCCTGCCCTTATGAACTTCAGGAGCATTGAAATCCTGTAAACTGAAGAACGAGGCAACCGTGCAACGGGAGCAGAAATGTTAAAGTACAATTTTCACGCACAGTTGCATCCTGGCCCTTGCATGTGGCAACTGGATCCTTATAGTAAATCTCTCCTTTCTGCTTAAATTTAGGCTGGGTGTGGTGGCTCATGCCTGCAATTCCAGCACTTTGGGAGGCCAAGGTGGGAGGAACGGTTGAGGCCAGGAGTTTGGGGACCAGCGTGGGCAGTGTAGTGAGACCTCTATCTCTCTAAAATATAAAAAATTAGCCAGGAGTGGTGGTGCAGGCCTGTGGTCCAGCTATTCAGGAGGCTGAGGTGGGAGGATTGCCTGAACCTAGCAGGATGAGGCTTCAGTGAGCCGAGATCACACCACTGCACTCCATCCTGGGTGACAGAGTGAGACCTTGTCTCAAAAAAAAAAAAAAAAAAATTTAGTAAATACCCCGTGCTGAGGTTACGATGAGATATATATATTCATACCTAGTTGATGGTGTTGTAAATTGTTATGTTTTCTGGGAAATATTTGACAACATGTAGTTAGAATATTTAAAAATGTTCATATGTGTATTTTAGTTGTACCACTTCTAGGAGTATGGGAAATTTCTCAGATTCACATACTTGAATGCGCGTCTCAGTGTAATTTATAATACTGAAAAATCAGAAAAAAGCTCAATGTTCCAATTTGGTGACTAGTTAATTATATCAGGGTATGTCCATATTTTGTAACATTAGACAAATATTAACATGTTTTAGAAAAATATTTAACTGGGTAGGAAACTGCTATGACATTAAGTGAAAAACCTATATACAAAGTAATATACACATCATGACTTCAATATCACGATTTACACATAATGTGTGTATAATAAATGAAAAAAGCAGAAAAAAAGTTCCCAAACTTTAAAATAATGTTTTCACTGGGGGAACTAAACATGACTTTCATTTTTATGTTATTCTGTATCTTCTAACTTTCCTACAATGATAATGTATACAACTAGAAAAATTGTTATTAAACAAATTACAAGTAAAATAATGTATTATCTTAGCGTTATAGCAAGAGTTAATTTTTTCTTTGTTATGTGAAAAACTAAAAAATTCAAAACATTGTGTTTATTTCATGTCATGCAGTAGAACAAAATGTTTTTTTCTTTATCTTTTCAATGGCAGGATACAAAATCTATCACCAATAGTATTAGACTATCAGTTGTATCAAAATTTAAATAAAAATATATTCATACTAATTCAAGGTTGTCTTATTTTAAAATAAAGTAGTATCTATTTTATGTATGAAGATAAATACATTGCAATAAAATTATTTTATTTTAAAGTAAATATAACTTTGCCAGATTTTAATTAACCGAAATTTAGGGAGATATATATATATATATATATATATATATATATATATATATGTAGGATACATACTTTTTTAAAAAACAGGAAGGTATACTTTATGATATATAATCTTTTTACCACAAACTATATACACTTCTCAGATATTAAATCAAACAAATATACTAGGAAGACGCTACTACTTGGGACCAGCGCAGCACTTTTACAGTAGTTCAACTTTTATATGTGACTTTAGTAACACCATTATACAAATAAGCCATCTTATGGGCATTGTTTTGGCAGTGTAAACCTATAAGATGGGTTGAATCTCACAAAAAGTTCTGAAACTTGACAACTACTGCTTAGCAAATCTTTGTACAAAACGTGCAGTAACAGGTGCAAGTGTGGCACAGTCGCTGATAGCTAAAAACAGGCACAAAAGCTTTCCTGCCTTTTGGAAATTGGACAGAACAATTTTGAACTCTGATCTCCTGTTGCTCCTCTAACAGTTTAATACATTCTAAATACCTGTATGTGGAAATAAAAAGTAACAGGACGAGAGCAGACTAGGGAGACTGCATTTCTGCCAGTAAAATTTCTCAAATCAACACATTGATTGAGTTTCTGACATTATTCTTTGAGCAGCTGTCATCTATCTAATGCAAAATGTGGCTTTGCTTTGTCTTGTTGCAAAGGGAAAGAAAAGCTTTTGTTCAGAGCTTTAGAAAAGTTGGTTCAGTCCACATAATCCATTTTCTCCCTCAATTCTGAAAAGTAGCTAATGCTCATTTGGTGGTGAAGTGCTTCAGAGGAATGTTCTCTTGCTCCTTCTTTCACAAAATTACTTTATGGACAGGTTTCCAACATGTCACTCTACCTCAAAACATGGTGCAGGCTTCTTGGTGGATGAGCTTACATTATCTGAGGGGCGGTAGGAAAGTGTGCTCATCTTTGTTGAAAGATTTGAGTGGGATTTGGCTTTTGGGGGAATATATTTTAGAAGCTGGAGAAAATATTTTTTAAATTTTTTCCCCAGAAAGCCATAAAAAAGAGGATTCAGGCAATTGTTAAAATAAGCTATACAAATGGTGATGGGCATGGCAGTGTCCACAATATCTGCAATTCTACAGTCATGTATGATGCCTAGTTGAATCAATACATCCAGAAAAGTGAATATTTGGTGGGGAATCCAGGAAAAGAAAAAGAAAAGCACAATTGCCATAATTATCTTAAAAATATCATCATTTCTTGGCTTGTTCTTTTGAATTTCATAAGCCTTCTTTAGGGCCTTCCAAATAAGAGTATAACTTGTAAGAATGATCAGAAAAGGAAGCAGGAAACCCAGAATATTTTTCGTCAGGCCCAGCCCTATTGGGAGGGTTGAATTTTGGGACTCATAATGGAAAGCACAAACTGTAATATTGGTGTTCTCGATGAAAAATACATTTCGATGGATTACAGCTGGCAAACTGGCCAAGCCCGCCAGTAGCCAAATGATGATGCAGGTGACTTTGGCTACAAGCATTGTGCGTCGAAGGCGGGACTTCATTGGGTGAACGATAGCCAGGTATCGATCGATGCTGAGACATGTGAGTAGAAACACGCTAGCATACAGGTTGAAACTGACGCTGGCCGAAGCCATCTTACATAGGTAATTGCCAAAGGGCCAGCGGTATTCCATAGCGGTGTAGACAGCCCACAGTGGCAAAGTCAGTAAAAAGCATAAGTCAGCCAGCGCTAAATTCAAAAGGAAAACACTGGCCACAGTCTTCAGTTTCATGTAAAAGTAAATGACTATCACCACCAAGCTGTTTCCAAATATTCCCACCACAAAGATGATACTGTATAAAGTAGGAATCATGACAAATATGTAATTGTGCCTTCCCGCTTTGGGACAATCATCTTGGATTCTTTTAATACCATCTTCAGTAGAAGAGTTGAGAATCATTTTGATCTCCTGGGTTGAATTTGTCACAAACACTATATCAAATGCACCTGGGGAAAATAAAAATAAAATGGTAAGAAAAGAATTCTAGTTGTAAACAAACAAACAAACAAACATTCATTTCTCAGGTGTAAACCTAGTAACTCAACTTTAGTCTTAGGAAAAAATATTAGATCATATTTCCTAAGGAGACACTGTGAACTGATAAAGTCTAAGAATGCACATTTAAATTTTAGAATTTAATTGCTTTTGTAGAGAATGGTATGTATCATCCAGAGAAATGGAATTTGGGTTCTATATGAATGAACCTATCTAGGTCCTTTCCCTTTTTTCTATAAGTAAATTGTAGTTTCTAAATTGATTAAAAACCTAACCTAAATCTTAGACAATACTACTGAATTAAATTCGTTTTTCAGAAAGATCTGAAAGTTTTTCCTGAGCTAAGCAAGACTAATTCATTTATCATTAACTTCAGAAGTGTGACACATCCATATCTTATTCTTTAAACCATTTCTTTCCTCTCACAATCTTTACTTAGGTATGAAGATTATTAGTATTCTCCCTTAAGTGGTCAGAATAGCTGCCTTTAGGTGACTGATGAATTGGTCACTGTGGCAATTGATTTAAGAGGAGTAGGAGGGAGGGCTTGACTTTGAAGAATAGGATTTTTCCATGGTTTTCCAGGGCTCTGAAGTCAGTAACCACTTACTATTTAACTTCCAACTCAGTCTAGCAAAAGTGCACGAATCTTCTAACCTTCATAATATCTGCCAGCCATTTCTGAAGTTCACTCTGTGGTTAACTATTTGTGTAACAAAGATGTCAAATGAATAGGTTTGGCCAGTATTATCAAGAAAGTATGTCTTTAGTGAGGGCTTGAGAAAGCAGCAGGTTTTTTCAGAATTCCAGGAAGAAGCAGATGCTCACGAATGAGCTGCACAAAGATGTGCAAATATTTGCTGATTTTCTACATAATCAACAGTCAAGCTATTTATTTATGTGATTTAGAAAATCAACACATTCTGCCCTGGATAAGAGTCCATCAGGAGGTCCCAGGAAGGAGACTGAAGGTGCAGTGACAGTGACGTCACCGAATGTGGTACAGCCACATTCTGAGGTAAAGGTCAGCATTGGGCACAGGCCAGGACAGCTAGGTGGGCAGATGTGCTAGACACACAAATCCTATTGCTCCAGTAGGAGCAGGTCCCCAGATGAACTTGGCTGAGCATTCTCTTGTAGCAGCATGCCCTGGGGAAGAAGAGGAGCAGAAATAAGCATGGTTGTGCTTGGCATTCAGGAGAGCTGACACACGTTCTTAGAGTAGTGTTCATTTTGGTGCAAAGGGATGCTGTGCAAGGGATACAACCCCAGTAGTCAGCTTTTAAGAGATAACATATGTGAAGGAGTTCTTAAGTGGCCTCTTTGCCTTCCCTGAGTAAGTTGTTCTCCCTATCAAAGTTTTTGGTTGTATGTCCTCATGATTGTTCCTTTTTGTATCTAGCTTATATAATCTACATCCTTTTCTTCTTTCACTCAGAGGGACATTAGCATCCCAAATGTCTCATCTTTGGTAAAGCCTTCCCTACTTTTCTGAGCACTTTGACACTTTGGATGTAGGTTTGATACTTTTTTTTTTTTTTTTTTTTTTGAGATAGAGCCTTACTCTATTGGCCAGGCTGGAGTGCAGTGGCATGATACTGGCTCACTGCAACCTCCGCCTCCCAGGTTCGAGCGATTCTCATGCCTCAGCTTCCCTAGTAGCTGGGACTACCAGTATGCACCACCATACCGAGCTAATTTTTGTATTTTTAGTAGAGAGAGGGTTTTGCCATGTTTGCCAGGCTGCTCTTGAACTCCTGACTTCAGGTGATCCACCCACCTCAGCCTCCCAAAGTGCAGGGATTACAGGCATGAGCCATGCTCCCAACCTTGACACTTTATTATAATCATCTGTTGACATACCTATCTTCTCCACTGGTCTGTCAGTTGCTTGTGGGGAGAGACTGTTTAAAGTTTACTAGTATTTCCTTGTTTCCTTGTTTACTAGTGTAGGCCCTGGTTCATTCCAGGAGGCAGATGGTAAATGTCTCACGAATGAGAGGCTGAATGGACAAATGAATGGGTGAACAGCATATAACTTGCAGCTATGAATATAGAGTATCGAGACTAATTTCTGTGAAATTACATCTTGGTCCCTGCAGAGTTTCACAAAGAGTACTCAATGTCAACCTGGGCCTCACTTTGGAAAAGAAAACAGAAACAAAACTGAAGCAAAATAAACACATAGAAAATTCCTTGGTGCTTTTCGAATTTGTGGTTTAGAAAACAGAAGATGAAAAGAAGAAATAATTGAACAGAAACTAGGGCTATGCTTTTAGGGAGGTATGACTAGTTCTTCCTCACCCAGAGGGTTTCCCTATACCTTGTTGATTTTCCAGTTCATCTTATTATTGTTTCTGAACTTACGCCAACTTAGAAGTATAAATTCATTTATATAAACACATCTTCTTTATTAAAAATTAATTAGTCATTAAAGGGTTATGGCTAGCAGTCATTTGTGCCTTAATGTGGATTAATGTACCTATTTGCTATCCTTTTAACCATCTATTAGAGATCAGCTGGATTTTGCTTAGAAAAAAATTAGAAATATAAAGGTTAAGGAACCTCAAAGGTTGAAAAGGGCCTGGGTGAACTCCATAACTGAAAATGAGGGCAGAGGTAAATATTTGGTTCGGCTTGGGCATAAGGGCAGTAAAAAATAGAAGGGAACACACTTCATGCTCTAGAATCCCTTGGGTGACCTGAGCTGTGAGAACAGGGAGGAAATTTTCTTCTCCTTCTTCCCCCCTTGACTCTACTTTGACAGCACGCAACTCATGTGGGTTCCATTAATCCTGTGTCTGGAGTAAGTAGAATTTTATTAACTAGTCTCAGACTATAACCAGCATCCATAATACAATTTCTATGGGTAAAAGTCTGCATTTGTGAGAATCAATTTATAAACATAGTTTGGTACTCTAACTCCTTCACAGGCTGTCAGCCTTTTCTTCAGTTACCA
Source organism: Aotus nancymaae (assembly GCF_030222135.1). Taxonomy (NCBI): domain Eukaryota; kingdom Metazoa; phylum Chordata; class Mammalia; order Primates; family Aotidae; genus Aotus; species Aotus nancymaae. The sequence continues at coordinate 42,276,086 of NW_026988431.1, read as the reverse complement.
CTGATTCATATTGACTGATATTTAATATATAAAAGGTTGCTTTGAACAGCTAGAGGAGCATCCCTGGAAACTTCGGCGAGGTATTATTATCGTAAAGAAAATTCACTTGAAAGAATATGGACATAGCACTGAATATACCAATTAGAAGACTATTTTACATAAATGTTTGTGTAATGACCAAGACTTCCTACCCAGTAAGGAAACAAATTTTCTCATACTTGAGGGTGGAGGAAAAAGGGAGAAGAATTTTAGGTGATAGAAACAGTGGAAGGAAGCACAGGGAAGCAGAAATGCAAATAGCACATTCAGTGGATATTGATCAATTCATCACATGTTCACTGAACACCTACTATGTGTGGGTGTCCAGGATGCAAAGTGAATAAAGTCACAGCTCTCCTCCTTTGCATTGTTTGAGTCTACTTGGGGGGACAGGAGCCTTAAAGGCAGTATTATCTGTAGTGTGTTGAATGTTATATCAGAGGCCTGTGGAATACTGTGTTTATCACTGACTCAGCTTGGTGGGGAGTGCAGGCTTTGGAGGAGGGATGGTGAGAGGACAGTGAGGGGGAGGGAGGGATCACGAGATGGCACCTGGAGACCAGCCAAGGTGGAGTAGTGGTGGTGTCATCACTTGAACTTCTCCCTTCTTACTAATGCCTGCAGCATCACTCGTAAATTAACAGATATTGCACAATCCTCTTGGGGGTGTGGGATCTGGATGTGCACTGGGTATTTCTACATGGGACGGTGACATAGGCCATTTTCCAGTCTGCGCTGCTGCTACTGATAATCTTCCCTAGAGAAATTTGTTTCTATGGAGAGAAGGAAAGACGGGACTTTTGTGATTGATAGTTACTTTAGACTGATGATAAATGAGTGTGAAATAGTGGGGCTCTTTGAAGCGGAAAGGATACTACTTTGGTGAGAAGTTGAAGGAGAGAGAGATGTAATTGACTAGAAAACCAAATTTGTGAGTCCTAGAAAGCAGCTATGTTTCAGCTACATCCAGCTTTTTTTCCCCAGAAGGGTTATAGGTAGGTAGAATACTGAAAACACAGGAGGATCTACCTCTTCCAATTTTTCCTATTTCTGATCTTACTACTCCTTTTATCCAAGTTCTGTGGCTTACATGAATTCCATAGCACTATTTTCCCTTAGGGAAGGGAAGATGAATTTAGGGTTGAAAGACTTGAAATGGAATCCTCCTTTGCCACATACAAATCTGTGCGGCTCTGGGTGTCATCCAATTTCTCTGAACATAACCCTCAGTTTTTTCATCTGTTGGAAACAAGAACAGTGACATTTATTACACGTGATCTTTGTAGGAATAAAATGAGATAATGTGACAGCACTTGGTATATCTTTCAAATATTGCTTAATGAATATGTTTTACTTAAATCTTATTATTTTTTGAATACAAGGCAAACATTGACTCAGAACAGCCATGGGTTAAGAGCGCATGAGAGTAAAGAAAAATGTTTATCATAGGTAAGTTCCTTCTGTTGCCATGAAAAGTCTAAAAATTCCAGGTTGTTGTTCTTTTGACGTATGAGTAAAAAATAATCTTAAGCAGCTGAATAAATATGCTGAGAGTCAGGTGGGAACCTCAAGTCTGTGGCAAACAAAGGTGTTGGCTCATTGTGGCCAACCACATTTATTTAACAATTGCTTTTTTAAGAGTTACCTCATATTCTTTGACAGCTTCCCTGGTTCTTAAAGCATAAGAATGAAGATTTTCTTTTCTTTTTTCTTATTCTAAGAATGCTTTTCCCAAGACTTTTGATTAGAATATTAATACCTTTTTAAGCTTTTAGGCAAGCCAAAACCAATCTAATTAAATTGTTCATTACAAGTCTTTTTAAAACTAGTTTGCAATCTAAAGAAAAAAAAAAACCCATAGTTTCCTATGATAATAAAGAGAGAACTAAAAGACCAAGTAATTATATTTAGAATAATCTTCTATCAAAGTATCTCTCTCAAGCATCAAAAAGAGTAGGCCAGTGTTTGTAAGCCATTTGCTTATAGTGTTGGACAGCCCAATAAACCATCCTCTTCAATAAACTATTGTCTTTATTATTCCTATTTTATAATTCAGAATTAGAAAGCAACTGTTTCTGCTCCTCCACTGCTTCTCCCGCCCCACTCCACCACAGTAATGCCACAGGACATAATGGATAGGTATTCACTTGTGAATTCATTGACTCATAGAAATTGGCACTAATATTTTTAGAGTTTTTAACACATTTCTTTTTCAGATCTACTTGTTCTTATTTCTTAGCCCTCTGTTCCTATTTTATGAGTTCTACTCCGTTTAATTTCCTTCACATTTTGAATATACATCTGTTAAGAATATCTACCCAATTGCTTTACTATTTATAGTTCCTCAGGTATAAATTCTATTTATTACACCTATGAACACTGTTTCTTGATCATGGCCTTCTGCTTAGGTTTTGTAATCTCTGACTGTGTTCCTTTTTGGTGGGAAGGCTGAGTATCTGGATGATGATATATATATATGGTTGAAACTAATATATATATATACACACATATATATATGAAACTAACATATATATATGAAACACACATATATATATACATGTTAGTTTTCAACATATATATATAAACTAACATATATATGTATGTGTATATATTCATATATATGTTTCATATATATGTTTCATATATATAGTTTTCATATATATATGAAACTATATATACACACACATATATATGAAACTAACATATATATATACACACACATATATATGTTAGTTTTCAACTATATATATATATATTTGCAGATACTATATGTCTGCAGTATTTAGTAAATTAGTATCTATACCACTCTCAAACAAAAGTTTTCCATCTTTCATCATGAATAGGGAGTGATTTTTCAGTTCCTGGCTTTAATCAGAAACACAGCTTAAATTGCCTTTAGTACATGTGTCTAGTGGTCCTGTCTTTCATACTGCCAAAGTCACTGGAACTTTATCTCAGCTGTGTATTTAGTGTTAGTCCTGCTCTGGCCCAATGTGGTCTTAACTTTTATTCAGAGCTGTGATCCGGCGTTTTGTATTTAAGGCAGGAAGGGCGGATTCCTTGCCTGCTTTGTCCATTTCTTCTTTACTGAGGTTGCCCTACATGTTATTTGGAGGTGATAATTTCCAAATAAGTTGTTTAAACCTAATAGCTTTGGATTATAGTTATGGCTTTTGATGAAGCATTTGAGCATTTACAGATTGTATTTGCCTCCATACTGGGAAACCTGGCAGCCATGAAGAGGGGAGCATGGCAGACCACCTGGCACCATGGGGCAAGAGACAAATACTGCTTTCAAGTCAGATGCATGGGAGAATGCCATGATCTTGGTTGGTAATCCTAGCCCAACTTCATGTTAAGTGCTTTCTTTGGAGATGCTTATGTTCACCCCTGCAATTCCTGAGTGAATATTTCTGTCAATGTAAAACATTTTATTAAATTGTTAATGTCATATTAATTAAGTACTTAAGATCCAATCTCCTCAAACTTAATAAATGGCTCTCTGATATGTATACATGGTAAATAGTGGCTTCTGGCCCTCTTCCCAAGTCAACACCATCTACTGTCATCTGACCTCACAAGAAATAAAAACAGGGCAAGCTGCTTTATTAATTCTGCATGTACCAATTGTGACTAACTGTGGTGACAGTGGTTAAATGTTCCATCATTTCCAACTAGCCCCCCCTTTGCTTATCCAAAATAACTATGAACCCAAAGAACCCAGCTTTATGAAAGAAAATTCAGAAACTTTATAATTTATATTCAGGATATCAATTTCAATGAAAGTAAAATGTTAATCTCACATTTTAGCTTCTTGGGAATTGTTCAAGACTACTGTCTAATAATGAAACTCTAAACTACAATTAAACTTCTCTCTACTCTAGAAATTCCTACTTACCATAAACTAACTCGGTTGTGATGAATGTCCCAATCCCTCCCATACACATCACTATCTCAAATTCTTGGCTATTTTTGTTTTTATTTCAAAAAGTAAGGACAAACAGGCAGCAATGAAAGATATGTGATCAAGCCTAATTCACATGCTTTAAAAATCTTCCTTTGACACAAGAACAGAAAACCAAACACCAAATGTTCTCATTCATAAGTGGGTGCTGAACAATGAGAACACATGGACACAGGGAGGGGAACATCACACACTGGGGCCTGGGGGGTGGAGGGCTAGGGGAGGAATAGCAGGGGGTCGGGGAATTGGGGAGGGATTGCATTAGGAGAAATACCTAATGTAGATGATGGGGCAATGGATGCAGCAAACCATCACCGTGGTATGTGTATACCTATTTAACAAACCTGCATGATCTACATATGTGCCCCAGAACTTAAAGTATAATAATAATAAAAAATCTTCCTTTGACATGTTGGTGCTAGAAAATACTCTTATGTTAAATATAAAAGGCTATGAATGGCTTTCCAGGGTGTCTGGAGAGAGGAGACTCCAGAGACTAGGAGAAAAGGAAAATAAAACCTAACTTTGAAGAAGGCCTATAAGTAAATGAACCCCTGTCCTTTTACACTCCTAAATTCTTCAAACTTATGGACTCATAGAATTTTCCCACAAGAATTACTGTCACATTTCAATGGATTAGTATCTCAGCCATCATGGGGGAGGAAACATCATTTTTAATAATATGGCTCTTGGAAACTACTCACAAGCTTTTCAACAGAGAAAAAGGCAGCACTGATGTGGGCTTAGTCAATAACAATTGCTTCACCCAACTTGTGAATAAAACCACAGATTTCGTATATGAAGCCACCTCACTTTTATTTCTTTGAAACTTTAATTCAGCAGCAGCAACTGTTTATCTCATGTCAAATTCCATTTTCAGGGGTGTGAGGAAAGTTATTGAGGAGGAAAAGAGGCACTTATTAATTTGTACTCTTAAGAAATTATGATAATATTACAGAATTATATGTATTATGGGTTTTATGTTAGGGTTATTGGCCACATGGCAATTCATTTTAAAGTTTTTAACATTATACAAACCACATAGCCATAAATTTTAAATGAAGCTAGAATATTCAATATACTGTACATTTTTCTTCAAATTGCTCAATATTCTGATTGCAGAAAAAATATTCTTTAATGATAGTCTGCAAATTGGTAGAAAATGCGGGAGCAGACTGAGGTTCTAATTTTAGCTTTCCTACTCGCTAGCTGGGTGACCCTGAACCAGTCATTTAGCTTCCCTAAACCTCTGTATCCTCAGGGAGTTGGTTATATTTTTTGAAAAGAATCTTCCAAAGCACTGAAATTTTATAATCCTTCCTTTGAATAGGTATGCATCTTTTGACAAGAAGGGCAAAATTGCTTGACAAGTAGAATAACAATTTCAAGAATTATAATAAGGCAGTTGATTAATGCTATCATATACTGTTAAATCAGCTATCTATATAGATGTTTTTAATCCCACATTGATTTAATAATATTCTATATTAAACACAAGAACTCTTTGTATTAAAACAACAAAGTGAAAAAAATGTATCTTTTACTCAAGATAAATAAAGAAACTCAATGTAAGATTATGATAGGCATAGTTTTTTTCTTTCCTTTAAAAAATTAACTATTACTCAAAGAAATATTTTTCAAGCACAACATTTAGATAGCTGGTTGTGGTCCTAGGCTAATGAAGTCAATGTTACGAGTTTGGGCCCTATCTAGACTAGTTTGTTTCATTCCATTTATGGCCAAAGGCTGTAAGTCCTTTCAGACATCCCTTTTGTTATTTGTTGACAGTACCAGGTGAAAGAGTACAGTTTGGAACGTGGTCAAAACTCAAAATTAAAAGCTTGCCATGAAGTTAGAGTCAAGATTACACGATCCCATGAAGAGGGGGGCACAATGTGATACTGTTAACATAGAAAATTGACCTATTCTCAGATTCTTTGTAACAAAATACAACTTTTTAAAGTTTAGCAATTAATTAATGTGGTCTAATTGCCCAGATAAAAACACAGAGGTGAGGGCAGAGTATCAGAAGCGAACTTCAAGAGAAAGTTTCAACATTCTGAAGAGTTAAAGGGCCTCTGTTCTAAGAAAACTAATGCTATAAGGGTCATATTTATTTGATTTTAATCACATAATTTCCTTTTCTTCAAACACAATTTTGTATGCATTATAGTTCTTTTTACTTTTTTTTTTTTTTTTTTAACATCAAAATGCTGTACAAACTGAGGAACAGCAGAACAATCTGGCAGAGAAAGCACTGGACTGCTGTCCTAGCAAACAGTCTGCTCCGCCAGTAACCAGCAGCACAATCTTACAGAGGAAGTTTAATCTTTCACTTTGTTTTCCCTTAAATATTACAAGATATTTAGAATGGGAATACCAACACCTGTTCTCACCTCTATTTCATGAACTGCTAAAAATAAAAAGTTCTTTGGAAGACATAAAAACATTTTTAAAATATAAAAGGGTAAGTAAAATGAATTTAATTAAAGAAAGCTCAGACTTTCAACATATTGCTAAATTTTTTTATTCAGAAGTTCAGCAGAAATATTTTTCGTTACTATAATGCTTTTATTTGAAGAATTATAACAAGGCACTTGATTAACCCTGAAAGAAAAGTAAAATAGTAGATTTTGAATTGCTTCTACATTTAATACTTGTGGCAGCAAATTTTTGGGTACAAACTGACCCCTCGGGGCAAATCTGACCAACAGATATATTTTCTTTGGTCCCCAGAGCATTTACAGCTTTGGCGATTTGAATTCTCTGTAGTACACTAATACCCCTCTATTTTCTGGTTCTTTAGCTCAGTGCTGTCCAAAAGAAATACAAAGTGCGACACATATGTAATTATAATTTTTCTATTAAAAACATTTAAAATGTAAAAACGGGTGACATTAATTTTGATAAAATACTTTATTTAATGCAATATATCCAAACTATTGTCATTTCAACATGTAATCAATATAAAATTATTAAGATACTTTACATTTTTTTGTACCATGTCTTCAAAACCCAGAGTATAATTTATGCTTCCAGGACACCTCAGTTAGACTAGCCATATTTCAAATGCTCATCACACTGGGCTGGCTGCTGTACTGGAAGCACAGTGTAGGTGATTTACTCACGGAAGTCCCCTAGTTGGCCCCTCTAGGAATGGTTCTGAAAGTGTGGTTCCTGAAACAACAGCATCATGATCACCCAGGAATTTGTTAGAAATGCAAATCTCTGACCCCACCACAGACCTACTGAATCAGAAACTCTGTGGGTGGGGTTCAGCAAGCTGTGTTTAATGAGCCCTCCAGGTAATTCTGATACACTCTAATATTTGAAAAGCACTACCTTGTAGGCAACTTAATTTGCAACTCTGGCTTAAATGCTGATAATCCTGATTAACAGGCAAAACCAAATCCAACAAACAATAAAAGTACACTCAGCTAAAATGTTTTCATTTAACCTTTATGAGGCATCAAAAACTAAATATGAAAAACTTACTCATTAAACTGCATATTTCTATTACACATTCAGGACTGGCATAAAGTGTGCCCAGCAGGATGTCATCTAGTAAAATCCCCTTTTCAGCTACTCATAGATATCTGAAATTCCTATAAGTCATATAGGGTGGAATACCCACCTTCATACTGTCTCAGGCAGAACTAACATCTACCTGAGAAGAAACCCAATGGCTCAGGTGAGAACCAGAGTTAAGACAGTAGGAAGAGCATAGTGATGGGAACCAAAAGTTCTGAATCAAGCGCATGATTTACCTCCTATGAACTGTGGGGCCTTTGGCCTTTCACTTGACCTAGGAATATCATTTTCTTTATCTGGAAAATGATGGTAATGATAATGTTCATGATGAGGATGATGAAGCAGCAAGCACGTGTCCAGTCTGGTGCAAAACATTGTTGAAAACGCCGAATGAGATCATGGATCTGGAAATGCTATGAGATCCTAGAGCTTTGGGACTTTTGTTGGTGTTATTAAGTTCACACTGTGGTGTAAATGACTAATTTAATTTTTTTTTTTCTGTGAACAAATCTGGATAAGAGAAACTGGGAAACTGCACCTGGTGCTAGAAGTGGAAGAAACTAAAGTACCAGCAAGGGCTGGAAAGACAGAGAGGGAATGCTGAAAGGCACTGCTGAGAGGCTGTTTGGACCAGACTGTTTTGTTAGCTCTGAGAATTCCTTTTGACTATTGCATCATTTTAAAACATAAATTACAATGACATTACATCTCTGTAATAAAAATATTTAGACCATTCTATCTACTAGTATCACTCCATTTTCTTTCTATGTTAGGCTACTTGCGTTTTCTAATTAAATAGCCTGTGATAAGAGACACGGATGCCAGGCCAATAAAAGGTAAACAACACTTTGCCAAGTGAAAAATAAGATGAGCTAATGGTGACTGTTGCTTCCTGTGAAAACTTCATTAGCAATAAATGAGTTACCAGATGTCACACATCAGATTTGAAATTAAAATATATTCTCAGTAGTTGTGTGGTGTCTGAGCAGAAGTTGAAAATGAACTATTTCCAAGAGAATTGTATAGAATAATGTAACATTTTTGCCTTCTGATTTTTGTTCCTCCTCTAAATGTAAAATAAAATGCACCTCCCGGGTTGTGAAGTGGAAATATAGTAATTCTGCACAGAAGGCTATGTAGGGAAGTGGCACATTGCTCATAGAGCAGTAACTGCTGAAAAACAGGAGAAACTTTTGGAACATCCTGTACCACACCAAGACCATCATCTCCTCTTTTTTTAACTTTGCCATTGCGAGTTCTCCTTTTCTCACCTTCACGTTCAGCATATGATTTCTGCTTTTATTACTAGCAACAGACCTGTTCAAGTCAGCAACTGCCAATGTTGACTCCACTCTTTCTGAATGCTGCTGTGACAACCCTGGTAGTGCTTTTCTTTCTTCAGGAGATATTAAAACTCTGTCCTCTGGTTCTTCCAGCTAGCTAAGCTGAGGCTCTTCCTGTTCTCAAAGTTACAAGTCACCAATCCGAAAGCAATTATGGTTAGGGAAGGAATCCCACAGTAGGAAAGAAAAGAGTACCATTTCATTAGAGCCAGCAGAAACTTCAAATGATAAGCCAGTGTGATAGAAATATCTAACACTCTCTAGTTTTTATAAACAAATAATTTTGGCTGAACTTCTTCAGCCCAGTTCCTTTGCAGTTTCAAAATTTTTGCAGTTACTGGTTCCAGCTGTACCATTTCATGGTCACTTGAAATCATTTGTTTATTTTTTTTCCCCTCAATTAATTTTGGTTCCTATTTCTTGCCAGCTAGGTGAAACTTATAAATCAAATTAAGAGGGTAAAAGTGAATTATCATTCTCAATCCCCTCTTGGAGAAATATTTACATGGAACTTCTCTCTACATAGAAGTTCCCTGAAGCACCTAACAGTTTACTTCTGGATCATTAACTATTCATCAGATGCGGGGATGTGGAAGCTGCTGGCTTTTGGCTTTCACAAGGAAGACAGAGCATTTTTGAGATGATTTCTATCAATGGGGAAAAGGTCAATTAAATCTTTTCAGCTTCATAACTTTAGCACAAAATGACATACAATTGTTTAAGTTTATTTAATGTATAATTATTTTATACTTCTTTTTGTTTCTGCTGATTAATAGAAAGGACTTATAATAGTGGCTTAAATATTAGCAATAGTAACACCGATCCCTTATTATTAATTGGATGCTTACCATGTGCCAAGTGTTGCATTCATTGCTTTCATTTCTATAAGAGACCTATGAGGGAAGGCATCATTATTCCCATTTCTCGGGTGAAGAAACAGGAATAGAAAGCAGGTCCTTATATTTTTGACATCCTGAAAGTAATGTTTCAAGGCTTTGTTATTATTTTTATTTTTTTGGTATGGTCAATAGGGGTGATTTTGCACTCCAGTGATATTTGGCAGTGTCTGGAGACATTTTTGATTGTCCCAATGTGGGAGAGGGAGGTGTGTCGGGTATTAACTAGCATCTGGCAGGCAGAGACCAGTGATACTGCTAACCATTTTACAATGCATGGGACAGGTTCCCACACCAAAGAATTATCTAATTCAAAATGTCAATAGTGTTGCTACTGAAAAACCCTGCTCTGGCCCTTTTTGTTTTAACCTTTGATAATTTGTATCTCTCAACTTTTATAAAATCAATTAACTGTATACTGAATTTTATTGGTGGCTTTTGTTTCATGCATTATACTTTCCCACGAAAACTACAGATTCCTCACAAAAGATAAAATCCTATTGGGTAACCACTCAGAAGTCTAAAGCTTTGTCGGGTGCTTAGTAGGAGCTCTCAAACAGGGAGTTGACTAAATATCTGCTATGTTAGATCATTCTAGAAATTACCCTCTGCAAGCATTTTTCATAACTTCAGGATTTTTGCTGAAGAGGGAATTTGAGCTCAGATCCATCATTAGGGTTTCAAGAGATTAATGGCTATTGTGGTGGCCCCAAGGTCCACACTGAAGGTAGGAAGCACCTAGTCCGGAAGTCAAACCCTGCCCTCTTGTGGTATCACTGCCATAGACACTGCAGGGAATGTGACTGAGGGTCACAGGGCTTCATTCTGTATCCTTGGGTCTGAACTGACAGCAATTTGAAGTGTAAATTCAGCTGTGCATTCACATTAGGCCTTTTCTTCTTTGCAGAACAGTACATTAAATATAACATGTAATCAGGGCTTTCATTAGAACTAAACCAAATAGAGGGAAGCGAGAAAGAGAGAGGACAAACATACCTAGTTACAAATGTTACTTTCTGGAAGCTTGACAGTTGCAGAGTTTCACTTACTTAGCTTGACTCTCTGTTACTTGCCTTCTCTACAAAACTGCTTTTCTGACTAATAAAGGCATGGTGTAGTTTTTTGTAGGCAAGAAGAAACAATTCTGGGAAAAAGCTTTCTAAGGAGCAATATTAATAGACATCTATGCCCAAAATTTGATTCCTGTGGCATTTTCCTTACAAATTTCTTATAGCTTAGTTCAAGGAGAAAAGCACCACAAAGTTTGAAAGACCAGCTAAATCAGAGGAAATTATGCTCTCCCTTTCCCATTATGAACTCTATTCCCTTACTGTGAAAACACCACTGTTCTTCTTTCTTATCTCAGAGTGCAGCCTTTTCTGTATACTGATGCCAAATGGGTAACATTTTAGTGAGACATTTGAAGTTGTGATATGCAACTCGGTGGGAGACAAACAAGGTCATTTAAAAGGTCTCTTCATTGAGAACATCAGAGCTTTCAAAAGATGCACACAGCCTTTTCTGGATAATTGGGTAAAACAAAAATGAAGAAAAAGCCCATAAAGTGCAAAAATTAAAAAAGCAATCAGATGGAAACACTCAGAATTAAGAGTGAAAAATATCATGAATGCTGATGCTGAATCTTAATACGTAAAACCAAAGGCAATGAGTAAAAGAGCAATGTAACTTAAGAAGTTGACAAACAGAAATCAGTTGACTGCAGGAGTTAGCAAGGGAAAAAAAAACTTAGAACAAATGTTAGACTAGAATTGGGGGATTCTTCTTTCTCTAGAAATTGAGATCTTGGACATATCATTAAACCATCATTGAACTTTGATCTGGCAAATGAAAATGATACTAATACTATGAAGCCTCTATCTTGCCCTTGGAAGAGTGTTTTAAGATTATGTATACAAAATAATTTCTTCAAAAGTCAGTATATTATACCCATGCTGTATGCATAGATTAGATAGAATAAAAAACAAGTCTACTAAATAGCTAAAGTGCTAAGCTAATTCATAGACTAAGAGATGTATATTCAGCAGTTAGAATCTTAAAAAGGAACATTAATTAATGTTATCAGAGTCTATTACTTGGCTGGCCTTATAGAAAACTAACCAACCTTTGCAGTCTCACAGGTCAGGGATAAGAACATGTCTCCATTTCTAACTAATTGTATAAGTGGCCAATTTTCTCACCCTCTTTGAGCCTTAGTCTTTTCATCTTTAAAATGGGATGAAAATATACTCTATGCTGTTAATATAAGTTTTAAATAAAAGTTGGGTGGGGGAATTGCCATATATCACATAATAAATGTTATTGTTACTATCATGAATATTTTCAAGATGTATTCATATGTCCTCATACATATGCTAAGTAAATTGCTTCATAAAATTTTACGTTACATATGTAATTTGTTGCATTATTATATATGGCCAAAAATTGATTAGAATGTTAGAAGCCATAATATAATAATATATAATGATATAATTTATTAATCCCATAAAGCAATTTAAAGAATTTTTGGGAATAAGTGAAAGAATCAACACAAAGTACAGATGACTTTACATCAGAGGAAGAAAATATATAACACTATAGACTGTTGGTTGGTGAATCATACCTCAACTAATGAAATGACAGAAACTTCCTTCAAAATGCAGGATTCAGGGAAAAAATTTCGTTGCTTACAGCTCCCCTAGTATTCATATGTCTCTTCTGTGAATTATCTGACTTAACATGTGGTAATTGTGGTTTTTTAATAGGATTTCATGAGTTCACTTTCTAATAATTATACAACACTGTATTGTTTCTGGTAATAACATTTTTGGTATTTATTACTATATAAAATAATGGAAAAACAAATTAGGCTAAGTATTTTTTGTACTTAGAATAGAGCAGGCAGATTTGTGAATTTCATTAGGACTTTGTGAGGATAACATAATATGCTAATAATTTTGGATATTTTGATATGAAAGAGATTCCAATTCAGAGAAAATATGGTTTTGGAATTGGTCTGTTCCAGTAGCTATAGTTGCATAAATAAGTCAATGATCAGCTTAGAGCCCTTTCCTGGACAAATTACGTGGTTTGTTTATTATCAGAAACTAATATGTTCTCATTACACAAAAAGTCATTCTGCAACTTATGGACTTTTTATTTAGCTTTGGAGGGTAGCTTCATCTTTTGTGAGTCAGGAAGTCACAAAAATTTCTACTATAGAAAGAAATTTATGGATCAAATTTATTGATTTTCTTCTTCAGAGAAATACGAGAATATATATATATATGCCCTTTGGTAAACATACACAATTACTTTATTGTCAAAGATGTTTTGGTTGTCAGGTTATCCAAGCAAAGCCTATCTTAACCTAAAATATTGTTGAACTACTATTCTCTACAGTCTTGTTTTCCTTGTAACCACTTAAGCCAGATATTCATAGCATTGTGTTGTAATGGTCCCTATTCATTATATGTTCCAGGATTCAAATATTCAAATACTTAGATAGGCTGGAAGAAATAGGTGAACTGGACATGGTGGTGGCTGGAGGGCCCTCTCCCTTTCTTGGAGGGGATCCAGGGGGTCACTTCTCAGCTATAGCCAACTGTGCCAAATGTAACGGAGGGGAGAAACAGCTAACTTTAAAATATAAACTTAAAATTTCAAATTTCATGTGATCCTTTTTTAAAATGTTTTTAACAAATGTATATTTTTTAAAAAACCTAACACTGTGGAAACTAACAGAACTCTTCTGTGGATTAGATTTAAAGGGCTGCCAATTTGAAATTTAGGAGCGAGGCCAACTGTCTCATTTTAGAACTGAGAAGAGACTCCAAGCCCCAGAAAGACGTTGCAGACCCTCATACCAATGCTAACTACGGTAGACTTGAAGTATGTCTCTGATTGTTAGATATTCCCCCTTCCATTCTACATTCAGCAATTCATGGCTGAATAGTTGGAGGTTATGGGAAAACACAGAGATGTCATGGGATGAGGCTACTGTCTACCTTTGATCTCACACAGCCAGCCTGCACAGTCGGCACATGCGTGAGGCGAGCCTGACTCAGTCTGAGAAAGCATTCGGAACGCCAGCCTGAACTTCACCTCCACCCCTCATTGTTCTTTCTAGCAACTTATTTTTCTCTTTTCATTTTTCTATCCTGTAAAACATACTGTTAAGTCTTAGAGTTTTTGCTGCTCTAGCATGCAGCAAAGTGATGTCTCTATGTGAATGAATACATCATAGAATCTATGATTTCGGCGTTCTTGCATACTATTTTGACATTTACTCAACAAATATTATCTAGTGTTTGAAAGGTCATCAGTACTGAAAGGGACTGAGGCTTTCAGTCCCTTTCATAGAGCCACACTCACTCAATGCCCCTGGCAATATGACTGGTGAGGAGTTTACATTTTAAATAAATACTGAAAATATTTATTTTTGAATAGTTCTTGTCAAATGTTTCTAAAATGAACTTTGCTACAAGTATAAAATTATCTGTACATTTATGTTATAAGGCTACATTTGTATTTTTCATACTAATATATTTCCTAAATACATTCACTGCAGATTTGGGAATACACACACACATACAGACAAAAGTGCATGAAGAGAACATATCTTCTACACTGACTCAGGGAGTTACACAGGATTAATCCTGGATGAATATGGAGTATTCCTGATTAATAGTGACACTCGGCTAGCACATTCATTGTTTGGGATTCTAACCCTAAGAAAACTTCCTGGACAAGCAAGTTGATTTTCAGGTTTATTGAAAAAATAGTTTAATTCTCATGAGCATATTTCAAACTCTGTACCAGGACAACACGGACATGTATACTTTCTTTAATTACTTGGTTGGCTGGAAGAACATAGTTCATGATTTCATACACAGCTCCTTGGTTGTGAAGTGTAGAGAGCTGCAAAAATGCTGACTTCCATATTAATTGTATTTCATGTAAAGAGATAACACTTGATGACTTTTAAACTAGAGTTTTGGGGTGAGTCAGAAAACAGAGATGGAAAATGGTGGTCTGATGATGCAAACTTTCTTGTAACTGACTGAGAACGAGCCACGTTGAGGATCGTTGATGGCTTGATGGCTACCTCCATGAGGAGGCTCAGTCTAGAGTGAAGGATTATCAGTGCATGAAGGGAGTGGAATCTGCTCCAGGCCAGCAGGGGTCACAGTGAGATGAGAAAGGGGCTACACAGTCACACCCTCCCACTTCTTAGAATGAAGAACTTTTTCTGAGAGTTCAGCATTAAGAAAGTATTAAGCATGAAGTATTCAGCTGCTGGATGAAACTCAGTGTCCAGGGAAGAATGTTGTGGGGGATGTGAAACAAACGTAGTCTAGCATCTGGAGTCCCAGTTTGAGTTTTCATCTCAGACATTGTAGTTTTCATCTCTAGAAGTTCAATTTCAGTCTTTTTTTTTTTTTAATATCTCCCATGTCTTTATTTAATATGTTCAAACTTCCATCTAGCATTTGGAACATATGAAATACAGTTGTAAAAACCATTTAATGTCCCAGTGTAATAATCCTATCATCTGCGTCAATACTGACTGGATCTGTTTCTATTCATTTCTTTTTTCTATTTTTATGGGTTGTACTTTCTATCTTTTTTGCATGCCTGGTGATTTTATAATGGATGCTAAACATTGTGAATTTTACTTTATTGAATATTGGATGCTTTTGTATTCCTACAAAAATTCCCTAGTTTCTTTTCTGAGAAGCAGTAGTTACTTGCAAATAATTCAATTCTTTTCAGTCTGACTTTTAAGGTTTTTTTTTTTTTTTTCAAACTAGCAAGCAGTCAAGATTTTGTTTTATTTTATTATTTCTAGAAAGATACTGTTACAGCCAAAATGGGCAAAGACACTAAAGAAATCCTCTAAGCTTTTCAATATGCAAATATATTTCCTCTAAGAGTTGTCTTGGTGTGATTTCAAGAGTTCATGTTAACTTTTTTTCTGGAAACTTCCTTTTCTTAGTTGTTGTATTCTTGAAAAGCCTGGGCCATGAAGGACTTTTAAAGTTTCTTAGGTGAGACCAGAGCATCAATTAGTCTAGAGCTAAATTTTTCCCATTCCTCAGGCAAGAACCTGCTGAGTATGCTACCTGATGCTCCATGAACTATGAGACTTTCCACTGTGGCTGGTGGAAATAGGAACTATTTTCTAGCTCTCGATGACCTCTGGGACTTGTTCTCTCTAATATGTTTGGGTGATTATTTACCCACATGCACTGAAGCACAAGGGGTACCCTTTGCAGATCTCTGGGTTCTCTCTTTGTGCAGCTCTCAACTCTCTGGTTCTCTGAACTCTAGCCTTCTTGATCTCTCTGGACTCCCAGCTCCATGTCCTCAACTCAGGGAGAACCCCGAGTTCTGCCTGGGTGTTTCATCCCTGTACCATACCTGGAAACTCCCTCCAGGCAGTGGGCTGGGGCAACCCCAGGTCATTTGTTTCCTATCCCCTAACAAAGGGCAGGGATTACTGTCCTTTGTTATCTGATGTCCACTCTCTTGTAAACCATTGTTTCATATGTATTTCCAGTTTTTAAAATTGTTTTAGGTAGGGAAGTAAATCTAGTCCCTGTTATTCCATCTTGGTTGGAAGCAGAAGTCTCTGGGTTTGAGTTTTGCTCCTACATCTTACATGCCACTTAATTTTGGAAGAGCCTCATCCTCTTCTTTGCCTATTTATGAAGTGGAGATAATACAATGATCAACCGATGCAGTCATATAGGGGAAAACATGTTATAGTCTAAACGATTAGGCAAAGAAACACTCATACACTGAGAGTGGGCGTCTACCCAAAGGACTGGAGCTGAATGAACCTTCTCTCTCCTGGGCAAGATTGGCTGAGCCCTTTTCTCTTGACCACACAGGGATAACTACCTTCTTTATTGTCCTCTAGCCAATTAACCAACTTGCCCTTTACCTTTCTGAACTTGCCAGTAAAGTCCTTATAGGCCAAACAGACAACTCACCTTCTCCCAGAACCCATGGGGCAAAACACAAGCTTATCTGAAATGTTTTGCCAAAGCTACACCTATACAGAATTATAGTACCATCAACAAAATCTGCGTGATTTGTAGTAATAAAAATCTCATTTTTTCTTATTTACACCTTAATTTAAAATAATTGTTTTCACTAAACTGTGAAGTAGAATGAATAAAACTATTAATTGAGAACATCTGCCCACAATTATAAATATATGGAACTCGCTTAGTTATAATCAGTACATTAACATTTGAAAAGAAAATGATTTTTTAATGCAAAGATATCTTTCTTCTGACATATTAAAATTCCAACGTACTAAAGTAGTAACGTGAGTACAAAAATAATAAAATCCTATGGCTTTTTTATTGCATGTTTATTTAGGCCAAACCAGTATGAGGCAGCTAGATTAATTACTTTTATACTGTTAAGTACTGTACATAGTTAATTATTTCATCTAAGTTGTGTCTGAGCCAAACCTGTGAATTACTATTCATGCAGGGCAATGATGATAATTTATGTACTCCCTCTATGCTACAGCTTGTTAATATATTATTTTTGATTTGAAACTAGATGTTAAAAGTTTGCAAGAGGCTTTTAAAGACTACCCCATGACATAAGTTCTAAAATAATGAATTTCAAAAATAAGGTTAACAACATGCTATGTAGGAAGTTATTTAGATGATGGAATTTTAATAGATTTGGTATGAAGAATACTTTCTTCCATGTTTTCCTCTGATCTGTTGACACGTATGCTTTGAGCTCTTGTGTGTCTATGTGTGTGTGTGTGTGTGTGTGTGTTTTATTTTGCTTGATTTTATGATGTGGTTGTTTTTTGGGCCATTAGTTTCCTACACATCTACCACATGCACTAAACCTGGTCTCACCCACTCTCCCACTATGGCTAATCAGATATTTAATTGTGGCTACAAGTGCCCAATAGCTTCAAGCAGTTAGAGAGATGCTCAAAACTACCATGAGCTTCTCAAGATGAACAGATGACACAATCTATTTTTAAAATCTGAGATCAACTTCTTAAAACTTCAATAACAGGTTCCCAGAGATACTTGTACATAGTGAAGTGTAACAGAACTTTAAATATTTTACAAATTCAAATATTAAAATTTTAAGAGATGTCATTAAAGTAAAAGGGCAAACTAAGAAGAAATGAGTGAAAACAAAAAGTGTAATTAAGTAATAAAGAGAGCTGTCAGGAAGCCGGCTTGCTGCTCCTGTGGCCCTGGATGGGCGTTAGCATTACCTGGGAGTTTAAGAACAAGACAGCCTCAGGGCCCACCCCGCAGACCGAGACAGAGTCTGCATTTTAAGCGGATTCCCCAGGTGACTTGGGTGTTCGTTAGGGTTTGAGAAGCACTAGTCTAGAGGCACATGGAGTTTCCCCCTCATGTAGACTAAGGGGTCATCCAATCACTGAGCTCACTGAAATGTGGCTGCCCGTGGACAGAACCTGAGAACAGGCCAGGCAAGCAGGGGTGGCTGGAGATTACGTTTTCGTAGGGAGCCCTGGAGTACAAAGGAAGCAAAGCCCCAGTGAGGTAAAACTGTGTACAAAATATATGTTTCACATAATACAGAAATCTAGCAGCTCTGTTCACAGGGTCTTTTAGAGAAAAATAATACAGACCCAGGCTTCTTGCTATGACTTTGGCTACAGTTTTTGCTTATTTAGAGGAATTGAGGAACATCTAAAAGGATGGGAAGTGTGCCACCTTCCCTGAAGCCCATTCTGGCTTTTTTTTTTCTATGAGATATGTGCATTTTTTTAATCTGAAGAATTTTAACTAACTTTCCCCCTTAAAATGCGGGCACTTTCTGCACAATTTCCTTTTCTTGCAGAGGTTTTCAAACTGTTCAACCACTAGAGGTCTGTATTACCTATTTTAAAAAACCACTACTAGCTAGCTGAGACTTTCAGCTTTCAACTTCAATACCTAATTGCATGTTTTAAGATTTAAAATCTCAAGACATAACACCAGGGAATAAAAAAAAAAAAATCACAACACTTTAAGAAATGAAGAAGGAAACCTAATAGGAGCCCTTCCATTTGGAACAAGACTGAGTCTCCCTTGTTATTTCTAGTAGACAGCCGAGCACAACCTTCACACTCTTAAACATGGAAACCAATGGCCAGTCACGAATCACGTGAACAAAATTTATTTTCTTCAAAATGCCTCTGCAAAATAGTTTTTATGCCAATATATCTAAAACCCATGTTTAAACTTCAAAGCATTTATTTTCCTACTGCAACAAAATAAAAATTGAAGTGGTTGGATTCCCAGTTGATTTATGTAAAACATCAATTTTACTACTTTTATGAGGGCTTTAAAATAAAATTTTATTTAATTAGTCATACTATATAGGTTTAAAAACTAATGTCCTTTCAGTCTTATTTTTAAAAGGCTCTGTTGCCATTTTAAAAATGAATGCATGAGACTGAGCTTGCCTGGTTAAAGTTACAATAGAGTTGACACTTGCTGGTGGCCTCTACTGTAAGTTGCATACCCCAGGTTTTCACTGTGTTCCATGTTCACCTGGAGATTTTCACCAGAGTAGTCCATTCGGGTCTACCCTCTGCTAGTAACAGCCCAGGCTCTGAGCCTTCCAGAAACCTGAAATGTCCCATTTACAGGGCCATCCTGATTAGAAATGACAAAACCTTTCCCTAGCATATGGAGCAGGCCTCCTAAAGAACTCCACACTCATATATTCAAATATTTAAATAGAATGGCTGAAAATATTACAGACATAAGAGCTGTAATTTACTGAGTATTGCACCAGAGATTTGGGATTCTGATGCTAGATTTTCATAGATTATAATTACGCATGAATTTCAGTAAGTGGCTACATTTGTTGCCAGGCAAGGTGTAATGCTAGGAAGCTCACTTCCTTTAAAAGGCATTATTGCATAATGCTCCTGCCCTGTAACACCTCTAAAAGCATAAGGAGGTCTAGTGTGGCTTCCTTCTCAGTCTGTCACTTTATTAAAACACAACAATTTGCAAGTGTTATTTGGCAGATCAGTTGGGTTCATTTCAAAGGCTAATATTTAACAGAGGGGAAAGTAACTCATCGCAATCCTTTTAAAAATTGTTTCTATGTATTTGCAGGCAAATTGCCTAGTGTTTTATATAGCTCTCAAAGCTAGGATTCAAGAATAATTTTAGTAATGTCTTGTACTGCTTGTCTACATAATCAAAATGATCAATTCTACAGCAGAAGGAAACTAATTTATGGCACAATAATTTGTACTACAGACCACCATATTTAAAGTAGTTAAGTTTTTCTTCATTTCCTGTTGCATTTCTTCTGATGACTGGTGGCATATGAATTAACAATTTTCCTCACTGAAATGTGACAGAAAAATATCTGCTTTATTCTATCCTGAACATTCATCTCATTGCTCCTGACTGATCTACTATAATTCAAAATGATGTTAGCTTATACTTGCACCCAATATCACTATAAACCTATAATTAAATACTAGCACAGTGCTCATTTATATTTTTTAAAATGCTGCAATTGTAGCAGTTAATTAAACAGTAACAGTAAGATCTTAGTCTCTGGTGAATTTGGTGGGTTATTTCTGGGGGAAAAATGGTTGGAACCAAGGTGTTGGAATTACTCCCAAATTTGAGTTGCTGCCCCTGGCATTGGTTAGCCATTTGGGAAATTTAGGCTCAGTTTCTGTAAAGAAAATGCAGCCAATAAGATAACTTAGCCCTTTTTTGTTGTTGTTGTTGTTGTTGGATTAAACAAGAAAATGCAGATGGAGTGATTGACATGGTACCTGACACTAGTAAGTGTACAATGAATAGATGTTCACTATTATTTTCTCTGATCCTTTCTGTCTTCCTTTATACAACAGCCACACAATACAATGACAATAATTACAGTTACGACTAAACGTTGTGAGCAATGGATAAGAAAGACCACGTGTGTGAAACAGTACCTGGCACCAGTTGCTCCCCCAACAGTTCTTCTGAAGTTTTTACCTTTCAAACTAGATCCCAAGTTGGGAGAGTTGGGAGAGTCTCAACGATGATTCATTCTTAGACTTGAGATTTATTTTTATTTTTTAATAAGAAGACTGTGCGATTGAGATTAATTTGTCTCTTTTTTTTTTTTTTTTCTGATCTGAATGATGACTTAACTGTGTGATTCTACCAGACAAAATACTGCATTGAAACAAGAGTCAACCAGGGACAGAAACCATTTTCGGAGCAGTTAAAAAACTAAGGTTAAGAAACTATTCAAATTTAGACAACACAAAGAAAAAAACCCATAATCTTGCTTAAAATGCAATTTTCAACCTTTTGGTTATTCCACTCCTTGTGACTTAGAAATGTTTGTTTTCTCTAAAATGCTGTATAATATATCTCTTTTCAAGAGAGAAATCAGAGGCAGAAGGACTTGAAGGAAGTTGTGATGAACTAGTTTATTTATTTTTTAATTAGGGATGAAAACTTCTTGTTTAAGCTTATGTATTGTGCATTCTCAAAATGTTCTAGTTCCTTACATGGCTGGTTTTATGGGATGTTAGTAATATAAAAGGTACTGGGAAATAAATTCCTGTATAGTTATAAATAAATAACTGTATTTGTACTATTAAACAGCCTTAGGACCTGAAATTGGACTGGATATTGTTCTCTTTGGATTATAATTCAGTTTAAAGAGCCCTACACATCTCTGTCAACTCAAGCCAACCCCATTTCCAGGAGCCTCCTTTTTAGTTCTGTGAGACCAGGGCTTCTATGAGAGAAGTGTATGGTTCCATTGCGGGATAGGGGGGACTAGGAAAGGGAGTATAGCTGAGGAGCTCTGCAGAGGAGGACAAGGACACTGGTGGAATGTTCTGAAAAGGACATGGGCCTTGCTGAGGACCACCTTACCCCTCTGCTAGTGTTGCTTAGACCTGCAGTTCCCTGGACACAATTCAGTTTAATTCGCTAAAAAGGCATTTTGACAGCATACAGTTTGGGGGTAAGTGTGACCACTGCATAGTGATTAAGTATGCAGCTGTGATCTGGGTTAACAAAATTCTGGATTTCAGTCAGGGTACTAGTTGTTTGAAAGTTATCCAAGTCACAAACTCTCTTAGGCTCGGAGAAATATAAAGATTAGATAAATTATTATAGTCATAGATTCTTATTAAATAACTATTTTAGCACAAAGCACACATATATATGTGCTAACTTTCTTATGGTCTAATTTTTCTGATATCAAAATACATCCTAATGATAACATTTAATTACCAATTTACTTAGACGTAGAACAATTTGAAATATGCTTGGTAAAATCCTATTTGACCAAAACAGTGACAATAAGCAAGAATAATGGCATTTATTTTTTTTTATCAGAAATCACATTATTTTCAAAGCCCTTTAGGCCACAGAACTTCCCAGCATCGAGTTACTACTGTTTTTCTCAAATAAAGGAAGTTGCATTTTTTCTCATTCTACTCATGATAATTTCTTATTTCTTACTCTGGGGGAAGTCTCTAATGGAGGCCAGTGAGGTAGCTACCCGTTTGGAGGAGTCATGACATCACAGATGCTTGTCTTTTCCTTAGCTCCCATCTGTTGGAAATAGTTACTAAGTCCTCTGCCTAAGCTAGTAGGAGAGGAGCTGTAGAAAATCAAATTAGCAGGAGAGAAACTATTAGTCTTCATTTTCTTGTTTCCAACCTGCGTACACAGATTGTTAAATACGCCTATTCCCTAATCCTTATTAGGAAATCTTAAAGAATAATAGGACATGAGAAAAGCATGGGGATTATGAGAAAATGCTACCACTGAAAAATAACACAAAGTAAGGATCATTTCCTCTCATTCAGACTATCTGTACATTTTTAGAGTTAGCTGATTTGAAATTTTCCATTAAATAATTTTATTGCTGCTTATATGTGGATGGATGACACAAACACAATTCCAAATATGTAATTTTATTTAGAATTTTCTTATTAGACTTGAAGATAAAATAATTTAAATGGAATAACTAGTACATGACATTTTACATTCAGTGGTATCCCTGGGACTTGTTTGAATACATTGCTGTATTTATCTAAAATGGCAAAACTTCCATTAAAAATAATCTAGTGGCAATGTTGTATAGCCCTAACCCTCTACTACTTAAAAGTTGTATTTTCAGGCCCAGAGACACAGGATTATAGGTCAGTGACAGGCAAAGCATATTTGAAGTATACCAAAAGCACCAAATAAGGTAGTTAAGTGTCCAGAAGGAATCATTGGAGTCATTGCCACAGAACCAGTCACTGAGGACTAAATTATGCACCGGTTTCTTGGGAAAATCTGCAGTTTTGGGAACATTTCACTACACTTCAGAGCGTTTTAAGTCTTTAAATCACTTAGCTTTTAAAATTCCACTTATTTCCCCTGTTCTGGCATCCATTCTAAATATGTCTCTCGTTCCTGTCAGTTCTGTTCTTCAGTACTTGATTTCACTTTTCTTATCTACTCTTCTCTGTGGTTTCTGAAGACCCTGGCATACCCGCTGTGCCTTGACTATGCCAGCACACTGCTGCCTCAGGGAAATTGCATTTGCTCTACCCTCTGCCTGGAGCAATCTTCTCCCAGATGTCCATATAGCTTCCTCCTTCTTCCTAAGTAGACTTTCCCTAAACACCCTTTTAAACCTGAAGCCTCCCTTCCACTTTATTTCCATTTTCCACGCCATCTAACATATTATAAATTTTACTTGTTTTTGTCTTTATGCACTGGAATGTAAGTTGTATGAGGCCAAGGATTTTTGTCTACCTTGCTCATGACTTTGTGCCCAGTGCTGAAAACAGTGTCTGGCATGTAGGTGTCCAAAAATACTTACTGACTGAAACACAGTAGAATCTAATGCAAACTGTAGCCCTAAGTAGGAATACCTAGGGTCTAATATCCTCTTTTGGAGGTATTCCTATCATCATGACATTTCTTTGATATTCCTATTCTAGAGGCAAAGGGAAGAAACTTTAAGGTGCCTCATAACTGTTCAATCACTAACTTCTAGGTCATGATAGTTGCAAACTGAAATGCCATCGGGATTTGGGCAGTTAAATAACTGAAATGCCACTGGGATCTAAGCAGTTAACACCTTATACTGAAATACCCAGTATCAGGCATTAAAGAGTGGTAGAGTCTGTGGCAAATAGGAAAGTTTATATATTGCCCTATGTAAAACCATTCAGATTTTAAAGAGAAATTTAAAACAGCCCTGTCTGAACAAAACCTGTCTACCTGTGGTTCCAAAGCCCTTTTTGGCTACCAGTTGTGGTCAATAGGACCACAAGGACATTTTCTAAGTCATATTGTTTTTTTCTACTTCTTTTCCAAATATATTCTCAAGCTTGGGTATGTGACTGACTCCACATCAGGACAAGAATACTCAATTGATCAAATCTAATTACATTTGCTTCCCAACTAAATTGTATATCACCTTCCCCTCTTGTGATGGTTCCTCTTGGGTCCTCGGCATCTGATTATTGCAAACCTAATTGATTTGCGACATTTCATTAATAAAGTTAACTAAAACTAATTATACATATTGAATAAAAGTTTCCTGTGAAATGAATTTTTCTATTTAGCTTAAGGGTTCTTAATTGTTAGACTGAATTGCTGAAGAAGATTTCAGAATTACTTTCTCTTGGGATATATATATATATATATATATATATATATATATATATATATAATGAATATATATATATATATATATATATATATATATTCATTCCTCACCTCCAACCAATATGGATTGATGGTGATACCATAGAAACCAAAAAAGAAAAAAAATGATTAAATATGAAAGTTAAAAATATTGAAGCATTGTCCTAAGAAAAAAACCCTGCAAAATAGGTCACACAGATGTCTTTAAGATGTTAAATTAGGTCTGTTACATTTGTCACATTATCTTAAGGAGTTTAAAATTCAAATTTTCATATTTATTCACATTTATTGTTTTATTCATAGTGTAGGTTTTTCCTTCACTTAATTAGTGCATATTGTATTTCTCTTTCAGAGAGTAAGTTTTGTCTAATTCATCCATCGATTTAAATCTACATTCTAGCTGAAGTCCAGGGGAAGCCTCCTACTACCTCAGTTGCCCCAAACTCAGCTGATACATTGTGAGTCAGTATTTTTCACAGGACCATTTCCAATGCTCCCTATTTGTTTAGTCATGTATAGATAAACATGCTATAAGTGAAAGGAAGACTAGCATTCATTAATGGTTCAGTGTTGAATAAAATATGGCTGGCCCATTACTGTTATACAATAATCTTATGTATAACATGAGATGCTCTTATGATTAGTAACTTGAATTTGCATTGCTTTCACTTTGCTAAAGCAGACAGGATTTCTTGCTTTGCATTGTTCAGGAAGACACTAAGCTGTTGTATCTTCCCATTCTGTTCACTGACCAGGCTGGAGGGACCAGGAGGCAGCAAACTGCCCACCTTATTTTTCCTCTTTGATGGGGGAATATTACTGAGGAGTAAAGGTGTAAGCTCTGGGTCAAAAGACAGCTCTTACCTCCCCACTGTAGAATGGCTCTGGTTTTTTTAATGGTGTCCATACTGTGTGCAGAAGTATTTTGGCCTTGCCTAGATGTGGGGAGGAAAAATGCTGCTTTGGATTGGATTTTGGACCTGCAATACTACATTGCTCCTGTTGAGCCAGTTCTCTGGGTGAGTCTAACATTTGTTTAGATTTGGGAAAGGCATTAAGGCCCGGTTTCAGATAAATAGTTATTTTCCACCAGGTCTGCACTGTATTATTACATTTCTGAGATATACTAGATCTTTCTGGAATTTAAAAAATGACTCATACATTTAAATCTTCTTAAAAGGAATAACTAATTGATGGAAAAAGACAACAGCTCTCTTGATTCTAGCTAAAAGCTTTTCCTGTCAGCAAAACAGAGCCTCTAAATTTAAAAGCTATTTCTTTGAGCTCTTTTAATTGTTAAAAATATTAATATTGGTTGGGTACAGTGGTTCGTGCCTGTAATCCAAGCACTTTGGGAGGCTGAGGTGGGAGGATCACTTGAGGCCAGGGGTTCATGAGCAACCTAGGCATTGTAGCAAGACCCCATATCTACATAAAATTAAAAAAAATAATTAGCTGTGCACGGAGCATGTGCCTGTAGTCCTGGATACTTGGAAGGACGAGATGGGAGGATGGCTTGAGCCCAGGAGTTTAAGGCTGCAGTGAAGTATGATCATGCCACTACACTCCAGCCTAGAGGACAAAGTGAGACTTTGTCTCAAAAAAACTATCTATCTATCATCTATCTCTATCTAAATCTAATTTAAATTACTATTTTCTATAGAATTATGTGTTAAGTACATCTAGCTATATTATTTAAGCAAAGAAAGAATGTTACTGTGAATTATGTGAATAGGTTATTTGGAGTAAACATGTTTCATAAAGCATGCTTCATATCTGTTTATTAAAAAAAAAAACCCAGAACACAAATGGCTAGCATTTATCTTGCTTTTGTTTTCTGTAAGATACTGAGATTAATATTTTAAAATTCCAAACTGGGTTCAAACTTATATTATTTATGCTTTCATTGAAAAATGATACTATTAAATATGTAAAGGAAATATCAGATGGATATTTATGTCCTTTTTAAACAGATAGTTATATAGCTATTTCAAACCCTTGATGCTTTGATGACTCAAAGACAAATTTGTTTTTAATTTCTTTCCTTGTATAACACATGATCATTAGTCTAGGAACTAAATGTAATTGAACTGCTAGGTATGAGTGACCGGAAAGTAATTGAGACTCATTTTATTAATGGGATCATATTAGTGACAAATAGTGACTAAGAACTTTAAGAATATAGCAGGGCAATTATATTGATGAAAAATGAAAAACTTGTTATCTGTGACTGTGTGAGTCTATTTTTATGTTGCTATAAAGGAATATCTGAAACTGGGTAATTTATAAAGAAAGAGCTTTAACTGATTCTTGGTTCTGCAGGCTTACAAGAAGCATGGTGTTAACTTCTGCTTCTGGTGAAGCCACAGGAGGTTTACAATCATGGCAGACGGTGATAGGGAACTAGCATGTCACATGGCGAGAGCAGAAGCAAGAGAGAGTGGGGAGGTGCCACAGTCTCAGAGAAAGTACTTATTTATTACCATGGGAAGGCTACCAAGCCATTCATGAGAGATCCACCCACAGGATCTGAACACCTCCCACCCAGTCCCACCTCCAACACTGGGGATCACATTTCCACAGGAGATTTGGAGAAGACAAATATCCAAACCATATCAGTGATATGCAATTTAAATAAAAATAAAAGCTTCGAATATGTACATTTTTATTAAAAAAAGAAGTGTTCTAGTACTTTTGGCTCTCCAACTGTTTAAAAAATCAGCTTTAATTATGTCTATGTGATGGAGAAATGTTTATCATTATTGGAATACTTAATCTTACAGAAAGAAATGAGTAAGGAAGAAAATATTGGCCGTTAAAAATGATCCTACATCTTTTTTACTTCTGCTTACTTGAAGCTGTCAGCAATGTCGGTAACCAAGGCAACAGCCATATATTTTAGTTCTTACCTCAATGTAACCGTGAGTACTTCTCACAAAGTTAAAAAAATCAAGAACCTCAACTTTAGAAAAGCACATGAAACATTTCTCTCTCTCTCTCTTTCTCTCTCTCCATATATAAATATATATAAATATATATATATATAATTATTTTTTGAGATGGAGTCTCTCTCTGTCACCCAGGCTGGAATGCAATGGCACAATTTTGGCTCAGTGCAACCTCTACCTCCCGGGTTCAAGCCATTCTCCTGCCTCAGCCTCCTGAGTAGCTGGAATTACAGGTGCACCCCACCACGTCTGGCTCATTTTTGTACTTTTAGTAGAGATGGGGTTTCACCATGTTTGTCAGGCTGGACTCAAGCTCCTGACCTCATGATCTGCCCACCTACACCTCCCAAAGTGATGGGGTTACAGGTATGAGCCACCATGCCCAGCCAATTCTATACATTTTAATATGCAAACAGGAAAAAGAAAATGTGGCCTGTGAGAGCTACACATAAGATAATCTAACACTGAGAAATTTGGAATTTCAAAAATATTAAATATTTCCCAAATAAGTTGAAAAGAGCAGAAAACTTTCTTACCAAGTGGCCATGAAAGTCTGCTGCAATATTAATATATTTGTTTACAGAAGTACTGCCCAATAGTACTTCCTATGATAGAAATGTTCTATATCTGTGCTGTCTACTAACCACATGTATCTACTGAGCACTTGAGACTCAGTAGATACAACAGAGAGTGCAACAGAAAAGCTGAGTTTTTAAATTTTATTTAATTGTAATACATTTATATTTAAATGTAAATAGCCACATATAGTAAATGGATACCATACTGGATGGTGCAGGTGTATAAATTTTAAGCCACTGAATGTGGTTCTTTAGTTATTTAATTGTGCCAACCAGGTTTTTCCCATTTGTCATGAGTAGATTTCAGAATGAATTTTTTGGTTCTGTAAAACAAGCTCTGAAATGCTGTTTACACATCACTGGTTTAAATCAATAAGAGATCAGAGTTCTGTAGTTTTAAGTTGGTAAAAGTTTTAAAGGGAGATTGCAAAGTTCAGAAGGTCCTTTTGTGAACACTTTTTGTATTTCAGTATACTGCTCACAGATTGGGATAGGGCTTTGGAGATTATTTACAGGAAACCGAGGGCAAAGTTGCTAATTAGTGTTAGAATTGGTATAACATCAGTTCTGTGACGAACAAAAAATAGCTTCTTAGAATTAAGTATGTTTTGCTTATTCATCTGAAAGTTAAGGGTTTGAAAAAGTTGAAAATTTTACAGAATGTTTTCTTCCGTGTTTTGTTATTCCTAAGCAAAAAATCAGTTATTTTGGAAGTTTTGCTACAATGTGTGAATGTTAGAAACCAAAGACTTCCCAAATACAGTACAAGGAAGGCTGATTTCAAGAATTATCCAGCAGGAACCCCCTGGGTTAACTGTCCTGCTTTTTCTGCTATTGGGCTGATTGGGTATCATGGACAAAAACTTCTTCTGTTCGATAGTTTTAAGATGTAAAATAAAGTATACTGTCTTCGTGTCATCCTAGGATATGTATCTTAATACACTCTTTCCAGAGCTGGATTTTTGCTGAAAACATGTACAGTTCAAATTCCCAAGCTTTTCTATACCTAAAAAAAAAAACAAAATCAGAAAAAAACCTTCCAAAACAAAACATCCCTAAAGATATCCATTGACAGAACTCTGTAAAGCATTACTATTTTTATCTCTAAGATCAAAGCTCTTCTAAATCATTTTCTAACACCACCACTGTGGAGTACCTTCCAGAAAAATTATTCCTACTTGCCAATCTATTATAGCAAAGAAGCGTCACCTCTAATATTTACCTACCCACCCAGCTCCTACCTATTCTAACTATCCTTTACTTTGATGAAATGGGAGCACAACACATTCAGAATAGGACAAGCTACTCTTCATTTTCCCTGGAGGGGACTAGGAGAAGCTGAGGGTTTGTTCTTTGAGCTGAGTTTTTGTTAGGGGGAAAAAAATCCTATTAGGTAAATCCTGGACTCTTGCTATGAAAAATATCATGCAGGCCCATGTAACAAATGTTAGATAGACAAAGTAGTCCTGGCTAACGCTGCTGTGCTCCACACCAGGTTGTGAGAGAGTTTAATGCCCTGCCCTGTGACTCATGCCCGTCAAAAGGCAAGAAGGCACCTCCATCTCCAATTTCACATTGTCTTTTTTGCTATATCTAATCACTGGAGGAAGGTGGAAGTATGTGAGAATGAGACTCTGAGACATGTGGGTTTACTGAAGGTGAACAGGTCAACTGTTAAGGTTTGTGGTCTTAAGACTTCTGAAAAAGAGCTCTGGGGCTTCGGAGAACCCAAATCACCCAGGAAGTGGGTGACAAGAGAATACAGTCATTTCCCTCCTGGTCCTCTTAACCTCTACACAGGATGAACACTGCTCAGAGCAATAACCTGTGGTTACATGGAGTCCTTGGCAAAGGACTTTCTCACATGATTCATCATCAGTACATGAATGGAAATAGCTTAGTAATTCTGATGTTATTTACACTTAAAGCCATATAAATACATACGTTCTTAATCTGTAATTGGAGGGGATGTGGTTAAGACAGGGATTTCATTATTTTCTGCTTCCTCTACTTCTTTCATAAGACAATGACATGTGTGGGCTCTTGTGCTCTCCCCACCGCTGACACGTTAGAGAAAACTACTGACAAACACACTGCTGTAGACGTAAGGCATTTACCTGGGGCAGACCTTCTGGGATGGCATCAGCGAGCTAATCAGATAAAAACCCAGCCATTTTAGATCAATTTGTCAAATATCAAACCTAGAACGGAAAATAGAAAGATTAAAGCAATTCACTGAATATAGTCAGGTTTTTATTTTTGAATTTACAGAGTAAGCTTCAACACTGCATCTTAAGAATGTTTTTGAAGGAATTAAACCGTCTGGTTCACATCGAGAACATATTTTTCCTTATATAGAGTTAGATTGTATTAAGCAGCAGGCACAGGTTCTTATCATCTTCCTGCCTGTGGTCAACATCTTCCCCAATGCCCTTGTAGATATACATTAGGCAAAGAGAAAAAGAATATTTTGAGGTAAAATAGTGTAGTCTTATTCTAAGCCACTTCCTTCTATAGACATGGCTACTAAACATAAGAATATGAAAATAGATTGGATTGTTACTTGTGAATCTATAACTAAACTTGGTTAAATGATTCTACTTTTAGTATAAAGCTTATGCAAATTTTATTTTACCATAATTTTAAAAATACCTTTTTAAAAGTTTACCTATTCTCTTTTCTTTTTCATTTATACGACACATGCCAGTGTGTCGTATAAATGTCAAGTTACAGAAGGATGTAAAACAAAAGTAAACATATCCTTACCCTCTATTACTTTTCTCTGCATCTACTTCCCAGAGGTACCACTGATAATTACCTATGCCTCCTTCTAGGACTTGCACACGCAGGCATATAAATATGTATATTCATAAAAAATACATACACATGCATATAAATATGTATATCCATAGTTTTTTCTTTCTATACATCATAGTATTTTCTTCTTTGCTTTATTTATTTTACTTA
Source organism: Aotus nancymaae (assembly GCF_030222135.1). Taxonomy (NCBI): domain Eukaryota; kingdom Metazoa; phylum Chordata; class Mammalia; order Primates; family Aotidae; genus Aotus; species Aotus nancymaae. The sequence goes on along the minus strand of NW_026988431.1, from coordinate 42,245,121 downwards.
TCGTGGCTAGCAGATTTCCTACATCAGCATATATAAATCTGCCTCATTCATTCTGATGACTGTACAATATTTCATTGATTGTACTGACACATAATTTATGTAACCAGTCTGCTATTAATGAGCCTTAATCTTTTTTTTTTCAGTTTTCCTTTTGGCTGCTACAAAAATGTCTCAATAATAATATTTATATATATGCATTTTTATACTTACATGAATATATTAGTAGAATAACTTCTAAACAGATTGTTGAACCAAATTGTTTGTATATGCTAAGTTTTTGATAGATATTTACAAAATGTCCTCTATTAAGGTTACACCAATTTATAATACCAAGAAACTAGATTTTACCATTTTTCTTTATCTGATAAGTAAAAAGGTATATCTTTGTTTTGCTTGCATTTCGTTAATTATGAATGAGATTGAACTTCTTTTCATTTTCCTTTTGTTTCCATAGATATTCTCCTACTAGTTTGCTCAGCCATGGCTTTTGCTCATGTTTCAATTAGGTGGTTTATTGTTTCTCACATTAAAGAGCTCACGTTATATTAAGGAAACTTCAATTTTACATGTAATGGCTGGCAAATAGCTTTCCTAGGTTCCTTGTTTATGGTACTTTTTTACTCTTATTAGCATTTATTTTTATGTAGTCAAATTCATCAATATTTTTCATTATATACAGGAGGATTTTTTAAATAATAATTTTTATTTAAAGTTGAAGAGTTATTCAAGAAGACTGTATATAGGTTAGTTTTTAAACAACTAGGCATATCAACTTTAGCACTGTTATGCAGAATAATGTTAGCATTAGAAAGCTCTATTAACAAAAGAAATTTCACATAAAATGATTTCTTCTATAGAATACCGTGACGATGTGAATTCTGTGGACTCTTTGTAAGGCACTGGTGTACCTTAGAAAAAAAATTTACAAAAAGGGTCAGATTTGTAGTACCATTCTCCAGAGAGTTAATAGTAGTTGTCTAGTACCTACAATCTAGAGTGAGTTATAAATAAAGTAATAGAAATTCCAAGAAAAATAGAAAGTGAAAAATATAAAATCAAGAGAGATTCATTTTAGAAAATTCTGTAGGTATATACAAAAAAAAAAAAAAAGAAAAAAAATCGTCCTCAAAGCTCTTAAGATGTATTGTATATTCTTCCTAATTTTTCTTATTGGCTCTATAGATATGCATGCATTTAAAAATATGTAAGTGATTTTACTAACAAAACAACCCTAACAAAATTAAATGAATTTTATTAAGATGCCAATAACCCAAGACCTTAATGGCACCTTGACAAGCATCTACAAAGTATACACATACATGGGATCACACTTATGATTCATGTGTTACACACCGATTTTTTCACTTACAATTATCTTTCCTTGCCATTATTTTAAAATATATAAATTATACATTACATTTTATATTCATATAAAAAATATAACAACCATAATGTTCTATTATATGTCTTAACTTAATGGAAATTAAAAGGAATATGAATAATTGTGTGTTCTCTCAAAAATCCATTCTGATAACTCAATAGATAAAAGGCCAGGACATACTCAAGAAATCATTACCCAAGAATCACATCAAACTGTATTACATTCATGATAAAGTGGCAGCAATTAACTGTGTAACTGAGGGCTGGGAGACATCATCATACAATGTGTTTTATATGAGTGACATCATTTGAATGAGAAGGAGAGTCAGATTATTAAAGCTGGGTTAATGTAAAATTCTCATTCTAAGGGCAGAAGCATTTGAATTGAATGGCAAGAAGAATTTGAGTTAAAAAGTAAAGTATATGTGCTGATAAAATTGTAAGTGTGAAGGGAAGTATATATGCTGATAGAGTTGTTAAATGTATGAAATTTACTAGGAAAAAAACGCTATGCTATGAGATTTTTTTCCAGCTCTTAAAAAGAATACCTTGTACAGATTGTATTCAGCCACCAGGGGACTCTTAAGGGCTATAGAGGGTAATCACTAGTATTTTATTTTTTATTAGTACTAAGAAACTCAGCCTCCTATGGGTAGGATATCTTTTGGGTATTTCTCCTCCTTTCAAACTTCCACTACTTGTCATGATGGCAGCCCTGGATTGATTTTGCCCTAACCCATAACTTACAAATTAGATGTCATAATATCAGTGCTACCTGAATATCTACAGTTCTAGATTCAAGCAGCTGGTGAAATGTTATCTCCTACAAATTTTCTCAATACCATTGAAAAACTGGCTGCTCAGTCCTGTTGGCACAGCTTTCCCCTCAAACATGATCATAGGGAACCCATACACATCTCTCTTTTGACCAACATCAATAAGCCCCTGTCAAAACAGGAGACATTTGGACAGACCCAACTGATGGCTGTCAGAGAATCTACCTGCACTGGGTGAAACAGTTCAGGGGCTGAATCATTTGTGAAGCCACTGGCTTAAAATACATCATCACTTGCTTGAGTACTGACTGGTTAGTAACTATATTTTACTATGTTTTTGTAAATCATGCTTGTAGCAAATAAGCATTTATTTAAAAACTGAAAAAGTAATACGTAATTTGAGTTGGAATGCTGAACAGTCTATGTATATGTAGAAAATAGAAAATAACTTGTTCAATCCAAGAGAGAATTTCGTTTATAGCATGAAAGCACCAAAAGGTAAACAGAAAATTTTGGATTTTTATGGGAAAAAATAGAGATATAAAAAACTGTTATTATTATTAGGGACAGGGTCTTTCCCTGTTACTCAGGCTGGAGTGCAATAGTGTGATCATGGCTAACTGCAGCCCAGGCTTAAGCGATCCTCCCACCTCAGCCTCCTGAGTAGTTGGGACTACAGGTGTGTGCCACCATGCTCAGGTAATTTTTAATTTTTTTGTAGAGATGGGGGTCTCAGTTTTTTGCCTAAGCTGGTCTCAAACTAAGGAGGTGTCAAGTGATCCTCTGTTTTTGGCCTTCCAAAGTGCTGGGATTACAGGTGCGAGCTACCACGCCTGGGCTCAAAGGTTAGTTTTTAAAAGTATGTCATCTACTATTTTTTAAAAATGCTTTATTGAAATATAATTGATATATAAAAAGTAGTCACATAAAATATATTTTAGTGGATTTGGACAGGCTGTCATAGTTTTGGTATTTTTTCCAACAGTTGAAGGAATTTCTAGAATTTCCCATTATTTCACTTAAAAGTAAGATGACAGGAAAACATTAGACCAAAATGGAATAGATCTTGTTTGCTTTTTTAAAAAAAATCTATGAGGGAAACAGAATTTGATCTCAAATTAAAACCTTAAACAAATTTTCAAATAATTAGTTTGTCTTAAAAAGAGGTAGCTTAGTTTTGAACAGACACTGTAAGTAATAGCTAAGAGTACAGGCAATGGAATTAGAATTCTTATGTTTACGCCTCGACTGTATCAGTTGCTGCTTTTGGGTAAGCTACTTATCTCATTATTACTCAGTATCCCAATCTATAAAATGAAGATAGAACAGTAACTATCTCACAGGGTTGTTGTGAGGATTAAGTAAAAAACATTTAAAGACTGAACATTGAATGTTTATGTACTCAATAAACATTAGATTTATTAAAAATGTTAGTTAAGAGCCAAGAAAACACCTCTTCATAATTATTCTAAACAAGCCACAGGTACTGTAGACTGTTTTTATTTTAACCTTAATGTGCATTTGAATCACCTGAGGATCTTGCTACAATGCAGATTCTTATGCAATCAATGGGTCTGAACAGGGTCTGAGATTCTGCAGGTCCAGCAAACTCTCAGGTGATACCCAAGATGCTGATACGGGGATTGTGATACGTGAGATAATTTTAGATGGTTTCCTGCTAATTGGTAATACAATGTGTCTCAACAGGGGGAATGAGGACAGGGGCAGAAAAGAAGGTGTGGATGAAATGTACAGATTTCATATGCCCCCTGTGTGATTCCAGTATTCTTGTCTTATTGCCACTGCCACCTTAAGAATCACTGATTTGATATTTCAACCTTTTATTTGTTTATTTTCTTTCCTTACTCTTTCTTCCACTTTACCTGTGCCATTGCTGCTGTACACTGAAAAACTGTATTTATGCTTAGCTCTTCAATTAGCAAGACTAAAGCATCAAATTTCTTATTGTAATAGGATAGTGTACCCTAAGTGAGATTAGAAAAATTATTTCTTAACATTTCTTTTTTTAAAATACAAGGATCTAAAAATATATTTAACATTTTCTAAAGTTAGCCAAAACTAAACAAATAAGCAACAAACAGGCAAGCAAGTGACTTTGTGGAACATTTAGTAAAAGAAAACAAGGATGCATTAGGTGTGGTCCGTACTATCAAAGGAGTTATAATCTCACGAGGAGGGGAAAGGAGCATTGGTTATTACAGAAGTGGCCAGAACCAAACAGTGTGACCACTTTAGACATTCCATTTGGTCTGAAAGGCAGGACAGAAGGAGGGGCCATTTTTAAATGGTTTCCCACCCTACTGGCATTAGACTATTAGAAATATGTCTAAATAAGTGTTTAGTCTGACTACTATCTCTCTATAGCAAAGACAATTTTTATACTTTGGCGTGTGTCCTCAGGGCCTAATATCACTCAGATCCACAGTATTTTCTCTGTAAGTATCTGCAACTGTTGTTGATATATTTCATAGACATAATTCTTCACTTTCCAAAGTAGATAAGAGGAGCTCTGACTAATATAGAATGAGAAAATATCTAAATTAACTTAGTAAATTAGCAACAACAAATTCTCTTTAAAAGTACACAATCAGACCGGGTGCAGTGGCTCATATCTGTAATCCCAGCACTTTGGGAGGCCGAGGCAGGCAGATCACTTGAAGTCAGGAGTTGGAGACCAGCCTGGCCAACATGGCAAAACCTCGTCTCTCTAAAAATACAAAAATTAGCCAGGTGTGGTGGTCTGTACCTGTAATCCCAGCTACTAGAGAGGCTGAGGCAGGAGAATCACTTAAACCTGGAGACAGAGGTTGCAGTGAGCCGAGATCATGCCACTGCATTCCAGCCTGGGCAACAGAGCAAAACTCTGCCCCCCACCGAAAAAAAAAAAAAGAAAAAAGTACACAATCATATGTGTATTTCTCAATATTCTTATTTTGTAGTTAAACATAGAGTACTTAAATCCATTGATTTAAATAAAATTTCTACGTTATTTGGTGAAGATGCAGGCATCTATGTATGTATAGGTGGACAAGAAATCATATCAAAGCTGACTTAAACTGAAAGATTATTAATTCTATGATTTTAAGTTTTAAGGACATCTAGAATTGAGACTCGAAATAGGAAGTCACATTGCAATAACAGGAAACAAGGCACACTCATTTCTTACCAATTTTCCAAACTTTTAAATGTTAGAAAAATAATTAAATGTCAGACTAACAACACAATTAAAAATATTATTGAGAATAGGAAGGAGACTGACAATCACTGACAGATTCTAGACATTTGTTTCTACTTAAGACAGAGAATGCACCTATTGAGGAAACAAACAAACAAAATAAAAACAAATTCAAACCCTTCTAAAGTAACTAGAAGAATAATGTAAAGTAATGCAAACATACATTTATACTACATGAATTACTTGTACTTAAATATTTTGAAAGACAATTTTGATTTTCATATGCAAGAAATTTTTTTCCCTCCTGTGAGCATCTGCTATGGTGGGAAAGAAAAATCAGAGAGCAAATATTTTAATGTTAATATAACCACAGCTAGCAGCAATAGTCACTAGTCCTTTATGACTGTTCTAAACATATACTTTGTTTTCTATTTCCGGTTGTGTAACTTGTCACTAATGTAATAACTAGTGAAACATCTGGCACTTTATAGTTCTTTAAATTATAAGGTTTTTTTTTTTTTTCCCTGTGATTGAAACATTGTATTTTAGAGCTTTAATAGGATGTTGGTAGTCGCTTGCCAATTCAGTTGAATATTACCTAAAGTCCCTATAGATATTCCTTGATTTAAGATGGCTTCATATATTAAGCTATTAAAAAGTTGAGTTTTAGAAGCTAAAGTTCATATCATGAATAAAACAAAATATAAAGTGATAACTAAATTTAGGATAGAAATCGATCACATTCCCTGTTGCTTATCGGAGATTGAGTGTACTGCTTTAACAAGTACCTAGGTGAAAATAAACCGCAGGATCCAATGATCTTAGGCAATTTTGAAAATGAAACATTAGGACTATTTTGAAGAAAAATAATCGCGTTTTCCAATCCTTATGTATTGAAAAGCTAATTTGTCAGTTTGCTAGATAACGTGGGAGAAAAGTGTTCCTAACCTAGGCTTGGACACTTGGTCACATTTTGTTGCTCTGTCTCCATATTTGTTTATTGCCACAGCATATGTTTAAAACAGCGTTTTAATCTTTACAACACTTGGACTTACTTCAAACTTCTAAACACGATTCTTAATCTGGTAGCCTACTTGGGAGACTCTGGCAATCTCCATCATGACTGAACAGAAAAGGGCTAGGTAAACTGGTAAGCGTGGGGACGGAGGGCAGGAGCTCCCATTAAGCAGCCAAAACACGTAAATGTGAGGGGTCACTATTTTTGTCCCTGTAACAAATTCGAAAGCAAAATACAGCAACTCTCAGTTATCTGTTTGAAAGGGCACTGTGGCGGCACACATAAAATGATAGCAGACATGCATCATGCATTTAAACTATGAGTTTTAAATTCCTTCTCAGCTAAGTATTTTTCCTGGGCTTTGGGTAAGTAGCAGATTAAACTTGTCTTCCTTATTTTCCCTCTAGGGTAGGGGAAAGTTAGTCATTAGTGTTAATCAGTCATAAATGAAATAACAGCAGTAATAAGTAGCAGCAGGAATAAAAACCAAAACAAAATTATATACACACATACACACACAACTCTGACCCCAAACTCAAAAGAAAAAGAAAACTGAGAAACCTGTTCAGCCCACAGATTTGTCCTTTTTTGAATACTGACCCAGGGTAAGAGAGAGAAAGATTTAAACTTAGAATGCTGTGGGACAGGAGCATTGCCACAGCACCGATGACCGAAAGACATTTTTGCAAATTGCAAGGAAGACAAGTCTTCCATTGGCATCAGTGGAACCAGTGAAAGAAAACCAGTTTTCTTCTGAGTTGGATGATGAACAGTTGATTCAGTTTAAGGTCAAAGAAGAGCAGAACCAGAAATCAAGGCCTCAGGATGGGAATAAAGAACAATGCAGTCAGGGGAAAAAAGGTGCGGGGGGCGGGGGCAGGTGGAGACAGAGTGGATAACAGACTTGAAACTAAGACTCACAAAACTTAAGCAGATGTTGAGACTTAGCAATTATGACTGGCAGCTTCTATAACCTAGCCTTAAGCTTAGACTTTTATTTTAAAGCAATAACCAGAAAAAAAAAATAAAAAGAAATTACGGAATTATATCACTGGAGGGGATCTTACGGGCAGAGACTTGAGGTTCAGAGTTGTTAAATGATGCTCCTGCTATCACACAACCAGTTAAGTGGGAGTCTCCATTTCCCTCTCCCCATGCTCTCCTGCCCCTACACTGTCAGGAAGGGTGGTGGAGAGGAAGGAAGGTACCAGGGCATCACTACGGAATACATCACAGCCTGAGGACAGGCTATGCATGTGGGGCCTTTATAGCTAAGGAAACACCAGAAAAGACAAGGGCAGTATGGCAGTTTCTTTCTTAGAGAAAGAAGACTTGTAAGGGGGTTAAAGAATTTACTATGGGAAATAAACACCTGGAGAGCCAAGATCCTCAGGTGGTAACTAACAAGAGAATCATGTTGGGATACAGCACCTTCAGGAGGAAGCACAAGTTTCTCAACAAAGTAATAAAATAGATCAATAGGGTGCCAAATTCCCTGCCTCTTACTTTCTCTTCTCAGAATGACACAGGAAATAAATGTAGCCAAGTCCCAAATTTGATCCTAGGGGAAAGTGAGCACCCAAACTTTCATTAAGAGAAGGCACCTGAGGGCTGGGAGTAGGTTTTTAATACTTAACGAGGCTATTAGCAAACGAAGAGAAAAGGCCCAGGTGAGTTCAATAGCCAGGTCACAAACGGTAGCCCTAAAAGCAGTGCAGAAGGAGACGCTTGGAAGAAGAATTGCTGCTGTCTTCGAGGGGCTCTAGCAGGCTGGTACTGTGAAGACGTTGACCCGGACATTTAAGAAAATTGGAGGATGGAGTGGAGTGCCGAGCGGTGAGTGAGCAGTGGCCTGCCAGAGGCTCTGTTTAGCCCTGGAAGCCAGAAGACCTTTTGCTAAAATCCTGTCTTAGTTACACATATGCACAGGCTCAGGCTGTAGGGATTGGGGTGTGGAGACCTCCTGCTTCTCCTTCCTCAGTTTGATAATTCAAAGGGCATCTGGAAAGCCTGAGGGTGGGAGAGGTTGGCCCAGGTTGGAGCGACGTCCCGTGTCTGGGACCCACTGCTATGGTTTGCAGGGGGAGAGGTAAGGGGAGGTGAGCAATGCTGGGACGCAAAGGGCATGGATGGGGACACTCAACTTCGCCTCAAAAGTAGCACAACTTTTAAACGAACGCTCTGCAGAGTCATACTGGCTTCCACTCAGATGATGGCTAAAAGACAAGAGTTAACTAAAAGCCTCAGGAAGAAAGTTTATTGAATTGTAAATTATTTCTGTAGATTTCTTGCTTGCACGCGGAAGAGTTTGGTCAAAATGGGATTGAGAATTTCAGGGCAGGTGGCAAACAAACCCCCCTTGCTCCCTCCCATTCCAGAAGCCCCTCACCTGATTTGGGAAAGTGTGGCCAGCTCCAGGGGCAAGCGCTGACCAGAACTATGGTCGCTCTTTCCTTGGTCACCGAGAGCTTCCCCGCATAGAGCCAGCAGTTAGGACACCGTGACATGAAACTTAGCACCCCACCCTGTAGTCCCCCAAGCACGCCCGGCGGTCGGCGCGGACTCACCCGCGCCCCTGGCGCTGCGTCACGTCCCGCCGAGGGCCGGCTGCGCTGGTGCGGGTCTCCAGCCCGCAGCCTCGGCGTCCCGGCTGTGCGCCCTCACTCGCTGGGTCCGCTCCAGCGGCTGCCCATCAATCACCGCCCCGGCCCGGCAGAACTGCTGGCGGCACGCCGGTCCAGACGTCCTGTCACTCGCTGCCTGGGGTCCTGGCTGTCAGGCGCAGGGATCATCGGCGAGGAGACAGCTCCGAATTTATAGTGAGGGGCGTTGCTGCTGCTTGGGTTCCGGGGACGAGGCTCTGTTTTGCATTCCCTCCTCCTCCGCCCCGCCCCGGGAGACCCTCCCGGCCCAACTCCTCCCTCTTAGGATCCTGACGGCAGCAAGGATGCCACACTAGTCCCGTGTCAACTATCAGATCAGCGTTCACCTGGCCCCGAACCCCGCCTAGCGAGGGGTCGTGAGGGAGAGTGAGCTGGGGGTACAGGAGTATCCTTTCCGGCGGAGATTCATGTTCCTTAACTTTTTTTTTTTTTTTTTTTAAACTTGGAAAACTTTTAAGGACAAATTAGGGAACTTCTTTCTCTTTCCTATGAGTAATTTGAATTTGGTAATACCGTTGTGGATCATAGATTACATGGATTAATTCCAGGGTTATGAAATTGAAGGGTGGACAATCATTTCCTCCTATTGGACACTCTATCCAAGTTGCATTTTTAAAAATGTATTTAAAAGCACCCAACAAATGTTTAAAGAAGGAATAATATCGGTTCTTCACAAACTCTTCCAAAAAATAGAAGAGTAAGAATGATTTCCCAACTCATGTAATGAGGCCAGTATCACCCTGATATCAAAACTAGATAAAGACATCGCGAGAAGACTACAGTTCAACATTTCTTATGAGTATAGATGAAAATTCTCAACAACCCCGTTTCTACTAAAAAATACAAAAATTAGCTGGGCGTTGTGGCGCGCGCCTGTGGTCCCAGCTACTCGGGAGGCTGAGGCAGGAGAATTGCTTGAACCCAGGAAGCGGAGGTTGCAGTGAGCCGAGATTGTGCCACTGCACTCCAGCCTGGCCCCTGGAGACAGAGTGAGACTCTTAAAAAAAAAAAAAAAAATTCTTAACAAAATGCTGGTAAATTGAATCCAATAACAAATAAAAGGAGTATACACCATGGTCAAGCGAGATTGATGCCAGAAAGCAGTATTAAATTAGTTTACCAAAAATCAGTTAATGTTTGATAGGTGAGTAGGGTGACAAAAGTTTATAGTAATCTATTGTATATTTCAGAGTAGCTAGGAGAGAATAATTTGAATGTTTCTAGCATAAAGAAAAGACTAATATTTAAGGTGATGGATATCCCAATTGCACTGATCTGATCTTTACAAATTACATGAATGCATTAAATTATTGCATGTACCTCAAAATATATACATTTGTTGTGTATCAATGAAAAATAAAAGAAGGAAAAAATATGAATAAAGGACAAAACCCACATGATTGTTGAAACAAAATTTTAAAAAGCATTTGACAAAATTCAACGCTTTTTCATGCTAACACTCAACAAACTAGGAATAGAAACTTCCTCAAACTATAAAGTTTATTATGAAAAACTTAACTAATATCATACCTAATGTTGAAAGACAACATTTTTATGTCTAAGATCAGGAACAAGACAAAGATGTCTGGTCTTCCCATTTCCATTTAACTCTGTACTAAAGGTTCTACTGAGGGCAATTGGGCAAGAAAAAAAGATAAATGGCATCCAGATTAGAAAGGAAGTAAAACAAATTCTGTTTGTAGATGACATGCTCTTGTATTAAGAAAGCCCCAAGGAATCAACTAATTAACTATTAGAGCTAATAAACAAGTTGAGCAAAGTTTTAGAATACAAGATCAATATACAAAAATCAGTTGTATTTCTATATACTAGCAATAAACAATCAACAAATGGAATTAAGGAACAATTCCACTGTTTGCTTTCACCACTTGCTGTGTGGGTCTGTGTGCTCTCCCTGCTTGCCATGCCACCATGCCGCCATGCCTCCAAAAGTTAAGGAAATCAAGGACTTTCTGCTTACAGCCAGGTGAAATGTGCCAGATCTGTCAAGGTCAAGAAAAAGAAGAATAATGTGAAGTTTAAAGTTTGATGCAGCAGATACCTTCATACATTAGTCATTACAGACAAAGAGAAGGCAGAGAAGCTGAAGCAGTTCTGGCACCCTGGTTTGTTAGGGAAGGAAATGAAATGAACCAGACACACTGATTTGAACTCTATTAAAAATTTAAAAATTCTAAGATAAAAACAGTTTTACCATAGATCAAAAAAGTAAAAATGCTAAGAAATAAATTTAACAAAAGGGTATAAAACATGTACTCTAAAAACAACAAAAAAATGTTGAAATAAAGTAGACCTACATAAATGAAATGACATTCCATGTTCCTGGATTAGAAGATTTAATATTGTTAAAATGCCATTAATCCTCAAATCATCTACAGGTTACACAAAATCTCTACAGAACCAGCAAGCTTTTATTACAGAAATGAATGGAGTTATCCTAAAAGTCATGTGGCAGTGTGAGGGACCAAAGAACAAACTTACCAATTTCCAAATTTACTACATTCTTACCAATTTCAAAAATTACAATATACAAGACAGTGTGGTATTGACATTTGAATAGATAGAAAGATCAATAGAACAGAATCGTGTCCATAAATTAAACCCTTACATTTATGAGCACTGATTTTTTGAAAAGGGTTGTAAAATGTAGAATGAGTACTCTTTTTAACAAATGGTGCTGGAATAACGATATCTACATGCAGAAGAATGAAGTTGGACTCCTTATAATACCACATGTAAAAATCAACTCAAAATGGAACATAATCCAAACTTAAGAGATAAAATTCTAAAACTCTGAATAGAAAATGCAGGAGTAAACCTTTGTGACCTTCGGTTATGCAGAGTCGTCTTAGGTACAACTCCAAAAGCATGAGCAATGCAAGAAAAAATAGGTAAGTTGTATTTCATCAATATTAATAGCATCTGTACTTCCAAGGTTATCAAGAAAGTGAAAAGAAAATCCCCAGAATGTGAGAAGATATTTGCAAATTATGTATCTGATAAGGACTGTGTTCCGAACATATAAAGATAATAAAACACATATAAAGATAATAAAAACACAATTAAAAATGGGCAAAGTATCTAATTACGTACTTCTCTAAAGAAGGTAGACAAGCACATAAAAACTCAGCATTATTAGATGCAGGAAAATGCAACTCAAAGCAACAATTAGATATGATTTTATGCCTACTAGGATAGCTATAATCAAAAAGTCAGATAGTAACAAGTGTTGCCCAGAATGTGGCGAAATTGCATCCCTCATATATTGTTGGTGGGAATATAAAATAGTGCAGCCACTTTGGAAACCAGTGGCAATTCTTCAAAATGTTAAGCATAGAGTTACCATATGGCTCAACAATTCCACTCCTAGGTATATACTCATGAGAGATGAAAAAATAAGTCCACATGAAAATATAGACATGAAAATTCACAGCAGCATGATTCATCATAGCCCCAAAGTAGAAATAAGTCAAATATTTGTGAACTGATAAACAAATGTCAAATATCTATCAACTGATGAATAGATAAACAAAATGTGATATCTCCATACCATGGAATATTGTTCGTCAATAAAAGGGAATAAAGTACATGTTACAACATGGAAGTACCTTGAAAATCTTGTGCTAAGTGAAAGAAGCCAGTCACAAAAGACCACATATTGTATGATCCATTTACATGAAATGTTCAGAAGTGACATAACTGTAGAGAATTTTGGTTGCCTAGGCTGAGAGTGGATGGGTAGGAGGAAATGCTAGTGTCTGCTAATTGGAAGGTGATAAAAAATTGTACATTTGATTATGGTGATCATTACACAACTTTGAAAACATACAAAAAAAATCATTGAACTATACTTCTCTGTTAAAAGACAAACCTAGTCAAATTAAATTTAACAGTGTTTAATTGAGCAAAGAAGGATGTGCACATTGGGCAGCCCCTGAACTGCAATAGGTTCAGAGACTCCAGCGCTGCCTCATGGTTGAAAAAGATTTATGAGCAAAAAAGGAAAGTGGTGTACAGAAGACAGAAATGAGGATAGAAACAGCAGAACTGGTTACAGCTTGTTGTTTGACTTATTTGAACACAGTTTGAACAACTGGCCACCGTAGACATGCTGAACCTTTGTGACTGGCACAAGAGTAGGTTACAGTCTTTTCAACATCCAATTACGTTACAGTTCACTACGTACTGAGAAACTTTTAGGCCAAATTAAAAATATTAAGGAGGAAGCTTTGGAATAAACTTAATTCTTTAAATGGGTGAACTGGATCATATGTAGATTATATATAAATAAAGGTATTTTAAAAAGGTAAATATGAAATTTGTGTAGATGAGTAAAGACATGAACGTCTGACTTTTGTTTCTTGCTTCCAAGTTTCTGAAGAAAGAAAAGGGGGTTAGTTCTTATCTTTCATGCCTTCCTCTGCAATGGCTTACACCTCTGTGCTAGACAACATTGTGGATCAGGAACATGATCTAAGTTGTTATTAATTAAAACCTATTTTAAAAATAAAAGTTTTATTTAGCAACATACCATATGTTGACATGACTTATATGTTTTGAATTTTCATAAAATTAAAAAGGGCAAATCTACTCAAATGTAATCAAACATGTAATAAGCATAGGTTTCTGCAGGAGAACTTTCTCAGACTGCAAAGCTGAGGAAGACATGGTTCCTGAGTCCTGAGTGTGCTAAGCAGGAGGGAAACAGCATCTCCTTCTCCACTAGATTGTGCCTCTGGGACAGAGCCTTGTCTTAGCAGTTCACTGTATTCCTGGGGTAAGAATCCCCACAAATACAAGCAAACTGCTCTCATGTAAGACTGACTTTTAGTTCATATGAGAACTCTACCTTGGAGGAAATGTTATTTGAAATGGGCCTTGAAGGACAGACAGCATTTTTGAGCTGAGGACCAAGGGAACAGCCTATATAAAAGTACCATGGCAACAAAGTGTCTTTTGTGTGGGAAGAGATTGTTACTGATTTTTTCTAGATTATATGATAAATAATGATGAGTTATCATTTACTGGATGCCTGCTATATACATCAGGTGTCTTATTAAGCCCTTCATATCTATTAACCTAATTAATCATTAGAGCAAATCTGTATATAAAAGTTACAGATTTTACAGATGAGGAAGTTAAGGTACAGAAATTAAGCAAGTTATCCAAGTTTACATGGTTTGTAAGAGGCGAAGACAAGAGTCCAGATTGTCTGGCATAAAAGGCCTTGTATTTGCTATTAGAGGGAGTGGTAGTAAGAGCTAGAAAGGATTATCATGAATGTGGAGCTCAAGTTTGTAGAGAGGTTTGAACTTAATTTGGTTCTTGAGGAATGGCTGAGGCTTATGAGTGAGGAGGGGCATGATGTGTAGGGTGGATTAGCGTATGGAGATGTTAGAAGTAGGAATAACAGTGGACCAGGCTAGGATTAGCACAGACGAAACACCCACATCAGTGAAATTAGGGCAAGAAACAACGTCAAGACAGAATACAGAGAATTTACAAAAGTAACTGGGGGTAAGGGTTCACTGAGCTTGTAAGAGGCAGCTGATCAGCTTCATCTACTGAAGAACCTTGCACAGATGTCACAATGGCCATTATAATTGGAAGAGAGATGGGCCTCCTTTGGAGAGCTTAAAGGCGTTTACTTTGTAGTTGATTCTTTTCTTGGTGAGAGTGCTTGGTTTTTAGTTTAAGTGGCTAGAAACGATATACACAGATTTTGGTGGATTTTAAAGATTTGCATTTATATTCAAGACCAGAGTAACCAGGAATTAAATGCGAAAGTCTCTTGATAAGGGAAAGAGCTCTGGAATCAGGAGATGAGTCCAGTGGTAGGTAACTGACAGGGAGGCAGGGGTGGGTGTAGGAATGAACCTTCCAAGAAGCTTGGCAGTGAAGAGAGGGCACGATGGAATCAGGAAATAGAGAAAGGATGAAGATGCAGCAAGATTTTTTGAAGTTTTTTTTTAGGATTCTGGGCATTTTTCTTGCCTTTCAGCATTGATGTCCAAGCCTTGGAGTACTACAATTTAAACAGGCAACACTTCCTTGGATGTGACATTCCCCCTCTGTAACATGCCTCCTAGCAGTCAAGAACCCTCAGTGGCACTATTTTTTATTGTTTTACGTAGAATCTTCCTGTGTACAGAGTTTTCTGTTGTCTCTCCTGAGTTATTTACTTAGCAAATGTTTATTGAGTTTCTTTGTATTTCATGCTATGCTAAGTGATGAGAGAACAGAGATAAAAGTCACTGCTGGTCTGGACTGAAAGGAGACACAACATTTCACTTTCCTATATGGTGTAAAGCTTGTTTTAGACATTCATTTATGTTTCTAATCATTGAAATTGGACTCTTTGTGAGACTTACCTCATACCATCACAGCTATTTGGAACCATTTATCACAAGTCCTTTGTAAAGAAGCCAGAAGTGAATGACAACCAAAATCTGGAATCTGTGATTGAAAATAGAAAATGCTCCCCTGCATATTATGATTCAGGAGATCTTTATATTTTTGAATCTATTTACTGCTGAAAATCATTAACCATAGTCACTTCTGTACTAAATTCCAACTTGGTTTTAGAAGTGATGGTATAGTTTTGAAGACTCCAAATTTCTTAGAGAGTCAACTGTGTTGGTAAAACTTTTTGAAAGGGTGGGGTTTGATCTCAGAGATATTATATCATTGGAAATAAGCAGATAAGAAGAAAATGTGTTCAAGAAATTAATGGTATCATTATTATTGTAACGAATTGGCTGAGTAACAGTATGGTTTAAATCCTGGGCTTTTCTACTGTGTTAATATGTTGGTCCTTGCAAAAGGATGTGCCTTAGAATTCCGACTAGAGGCAGGGATTTGAAGTCCAGCTTTGCTATTGTTTACTCCGTACACTTAAACAAGTTACCCCTCTAATATGGATTTTAATATAAAGGCCAATAATGTTCCCTAAACATTTGTCAGGGCTAAGGAAAAGAGTATATGTGAAAGCTTCAGACGCTGTCTGGCACATAGTAAGTGCTTAATGGATAGTAGCTGGTTTTACTGAGAAGCAGGCAATTTTGAGGCCTGGTCAGGAATATACTGGCTTTTCGATAGTATTTAAAAAGGGATAAAACATCTTGCTATCTTTCTGATTAAGTTGTTGCTAGTATCAAAATTGTAAAATTTTGGTATAATTGCAGTTCTGATGGTACGGACTCAAGTACAGGCTTTTTCTTTTTCTCTCTCCTCTCTGTATGTGCCATGTGAGGCAGGCTTGGGTGGTGCCGTCACTGTGTAGCTGGAAGTGTGAACACACAGCTCAAAGAAAGCCAAGCTGTTGAAATGCTAGATGAGCAAAGACAGTTCCCCAGAACCCCACTTCTGCTGAGGCCAGGGCTTGGCTGGTATCAGATTCTAGATCACCTACCAAAGGCCCAACTCAAAATATTATTCTGGAGAAAAAACTTAATAGGACATGCAAAAGAAATGCAGTATATAATAAACATGAAAAAGTTTACTCTTTCTAATAATGAAAATGTAATTTAAAGTAAAAAGGTACAATTATTCATCTATAAAATTAACAAAGATTAAAAAGAAAAGATGATCGTACCAGGATTCAGTTTTTGCAAGAATGTGGGGAAGTTGGTACTCTCATGCACACACATATATATACGTGTGTGTGTATATATACACACATACATATATATACATAAACACTTACACACACACACACACATTTGTGTGTTTATATTTGTAGGATTGTTGTATAACCTCATCAAGCAGGAACTTATTCTAATTAATAATAATGGATATGAGCAAAGCTTTATATACAAGGATGTTATTTACATTGCTGTGTATTGCCGTGTATACATTGCACATAATTGGAAACAAGCCTAATATCTTTCAAGTAGAGGGTTGGTTATGATACCTCTAGAATAGAACTTAACCATTAAAAGTAATGCAAAGGATACTTAATTATATGGGAAATGTTCATGATATGATAATTAGTAAAAAATCAGTTTATAGAACAATATATACACTGTTATCCAAATTATGTGAAACATCACACACACACACACATACACACACACGGAAAAAGATTGGATGTGTATTTCCTAAAATCCTTACAGTGGTTATTTCTGAATATAGGGGTTATGGGTAATTTGAAATTACATTTTCTTTTTCTGCTTGCTTATGTTGTCTAAATTTTATATAACAATTATATCAGTATGAATAATAAGCAGAATGAACAAGAGGTCAGGGAACTTAAGATAGGATCCGTTTGGAAAGCAAGGACCACTGAGGGGAACTTTTGTGGACAGCTTTTGCTGACACTAAACTTGGAGGCCCAGTGACTCAACCTTGTAAGTGTGCCTAGATCTGTATTTTAGGGCATTCCTCTGGTTTTGAGTATGCAATTGGTTCTCCCAAATTTTATGTCGTTTCATAAAATTTCAGCTGGTATTTACGTGAGAAAGGGTATTATCTTTATATGTAAATAAAAATTCATCATGTTCAGGTTTCTTTCTAAGTGGAGTCCATCATAGTGAAGAGATGCTGAGAGAATCGAGCCAGGCTTTTGAGATGGATACTGTGGCAGGCAGCAGTGTGAACTTAGTCTATCACTGTGTGTTCTGTAGCTTTTTTTTTTTTTAAATCTCAGAGAAAGCACAGGGTTAGAGTGATCATATCATATTATTAACCTATGTAGCTTACAAATACATTCATTAAATAGCCACTGGAGATTATAAATGAGAACTCATGCAAATGTCTATTTATATTACTTATAATGAAAAAGAAACCACTCTCTATTTCCTTTGTTTTAATTTTTTCTAAGAATATCATTAAGCTTTATGAATTTTAAATTTACAAGGAGAGCTTTATTTTTGATTCCAATTTCCATCACTCTACCCTGCTCTTAAAATTTTTACCCGTATTACTGAATTCTCTCAGGGACACCTTTTACATGTCTTCATGTTTTTGCTTTCATCCTTTTGCCCATGCTGATCCATTGTTTAGGTTATCTTCCAACCTTCACTGTTTGAAAAACCTGCCTATCCTCAAAGACTCAGATCAAATGCCAGTTTCCTAATTTTCCTGATCACATCTGCCAGAAGTCACTACTCTCTCTCTTGAACTTATGTCTTGTGTTTGAAAATAAAAATGTAGCATGATTTTATGGGAAGAAATGTTAACTAGGAGTTCAGAGACCTGGAGTCCTTTTTCCTTTCTCCCAAGAGGCACCAGAGGAGCTTGGTCAAGATATGAAGATTGTCCAAGATCTGAAAATATCTTTACATCCAGATATCTCTTTGCACTTAAAATAAGAAATTTCCAATATCCTATTTACTAGTTGTGTGAACTTGGGCAAGTTATTTAACATCTCTGTGCTTCAGTTTAATCATCAGTAAAATGTGGGTAGTAATAGCACCTAACTCAATGTGAATGAGGATTAAATGAGGAAAGGCAAATAGAACTGTGCTTGGCTTGTAGTTAGAGATCAATAAATGTTAGCCATTTTTATTAACTTCAATAATTCTACATGTGTGTTATCCAAATATTTAAATTCGGTCACCAAGAAATGCTTTTGATAAGATAGGAATCTATCTTAAGTAATACACTTCACCAAAATTTATATCCTGGCTTTAAGTAGTTTTACAAGGCTATGAAGAAAGAGATGAATACAACAAAAAACAAAACACACAGTATTGTTGAACGTTATTTACTAGGGCATGTTTATAGCCTAACTAGTATAATTGTTCTACAGTTCTGTGTATTATAATGAGGGCCTACTTCTCGGGTGATTTATTTCAGTTGTCTATATAGCATACTGGTAGAAATAATATGTAGAGTGAGGAAGCACCTACTTTATCCCTCTTATTTTCTACCTCTTACAGATATAACCTCTTAAAAAACTAAGTTATAAACTTCACAGGTCATTAATTAGGCAGGATTTCTACTATTTCTTATTATCTTTATAGAAATAGAGAGTGAACATTAGCAAGGTTCTGTAACTTATCAGGGCAGAAGGCTATTTTAAATATTATCCAATAAGCTGGTAAATGTGATAAAATTTGTAGAGGATTAGAATAATCTAAAAGGGTAAAATGTATTATTCTAAATTATGTTTTGCTTTAACTATGAGTTAAAAATTTTAAAAATTACATAAATGTTCATCAGGAAAGAGGAGAAAACTAATAGAAAAAAGCTATTTTTAATGTTAGAGATGAAGTCAGATATAGTAAATGAAGATGTATCACTTTTGTATTAAATTAATTTCACTTTCTAAAAAAAGCCAGGTTACTATATTCACCAATACAAAAAATGTTGATAGATCATAGGGAAAGTATTACAAAATAAAATTCTCAACAGGACAGTTTTATATATGAGTTTTTTAAATTTATGAACATCATTGCTGATAACCAGCAAATACACATATCATACTTTGTATAAAGAAACTGGTATACCTGAGAATTATGTCAATTAGTTAAATATTTAACTTTAAGAGAAGAAAGCTTTATATGATAAATGGAGGTGTTGAATAAAATGAAATATCAGGAAAGAACAAGGGAGATATTTAAGATGATAAAGGATGTATATTTTGGCCCATATAAAGAATCAACAGACTTTGAGATTAAAAGTTTTTTTGAAAAATTGTATTTGAGTTTAACTGGCTGAGGAACAATAAGGAGGGCAGGCTGTCCCAGTTACAGTTAAATTTTCATTGTGTCATTGCAATAAAACCCAAATCTTTTCCACCATATTTCTTCTTTTGCTTCAGTTTTGGTGGGTGGCCCCTTCTTTACTGTCAGACAAATTAGTCACACAATTATGTTGGCTGTCCTTTACCCACTGTAGAGGTCATGATAGCAGACTGTCCACTTGGCCAATGCTTCTTTGGCACCCGGCCACCTTGAGAATGCCCCTGTTGGCCAGGGCACGCTCCCGCCTCTGCTGAGTGAGCTGCATGATTCCTGATCCAAGCAGAAGGTTCCTCTCTGATAAATAAGTGATAGGCATGTCTTTCTAGAGGAGAGATGTTTACAGCTGACCTGAGCTCCATTGTGTTAGAGATAGCCCTTAATGAGTGAAGCTTTCTCCGGCCCATTTAGAATCTTTAACTTCACTTTGTAGTCCAAATACTTTTACAGACTTTGCTTTAAGTTCTTACACAGAATCTAATTATCTATAGAAAAGTAAAACTTGCTGCACCACCTGTAGCCCCTGGATCTATTGCTAATAACTGCCATCTTTTTAGGACTTCATTTATAGTAGTTTTCATAGGCACTCACAAAGACAGCCGTATGTGGCTGGCTCGTAAACCACGTATTAACAAGATTTATGCAACCATTTGTTGGGAGGTGGGCTAAGATTATTTAAGTAATATCAGCTGCACTCATATGCACCACTCAGAGTCCAGTAGTGCAGGCATCATTGGATTGGAAGGAATCTTCTGAATAGGAAGGTTTTTAAATAAAATACTGTCTTTTCTAGTATGTGAGCCAAAGGTTAATTTTATATAAATGAACCTCACAGGACAATTTTAATTTATGACACTTTTCACATGGCTATTGATATAATTTAAGATAGACAAATTCAGGTTCCTTGGGCTGACTCTGCCTGTTCTCACACTTTGTGTCTGGTTTGTATTCTGTAATCTTTCTACATGAACTCATGCTGCTAGTTGCTCATTAAATTGTTCTTGCCTAAGTACTTCCTGATCAATTCTATTATTATTTGTTCTTATTCTTTCTAAGTATTGATGTTAACTGCTTGGTAATTTCCTGGATCTCCCCTTTGGCACATCTTAAAAATTAGGCTACTTGTTATTACAATAATTTTCTTGACTCTGCAGCTCATTCATCATTCTCTATTTCTGCATTGTTTATGACTTGAATATCTACAAAATGTAAACATATTATTTATATAAAACAAATATCTTATTGTGATGGTAATATTCTCAAATATTTTTTAGCAAAGAGATTTATATTTCACTAAAATATACTTTGAACATACTAAAATAAGAAATGAAATTAGTGGATACAAATTAAGCATTAACAGCTTATATGCCTTTTTTTGGCAAATCATTTGGCTTTTGCTGGATGAAATAAATGTAAAAGTCATGTTATTAAAATTAATTACTTAGAAATTCAAAAAATACCACTTTTTATTATCTATGAGCAACATATATTATCTCTTTAAATATTTTTATTATTTTATCAAATATTGCTTATTATTAATTACAACATAGATCTAACCTGGTTTTTGGCCCTTAATCACAGAAGAGACGTAATTCATTAATTAAACAAAATATAATGATTACTGGGTTAATCATGGGACATCAATAAGACATAGTCCTTGAAGATAAGAAGTTCACATCCCAGTAAGGTGAGAGCAGTAAGAATGTATAATACTGTGTTTGAGTAATTAAGAGATTATTACAGAATATAAAGAAGACCAGAATTAACTCTGACAGTCACAAGTTGGGAAATGTTTCCATACCAAAGGAGTAAATATTTGAGACTTACTTTGAAGGTTAGGGTATTCTAGACAGAGGTCACCGCACATGCAGATGGCACTATAAAAGTGTACCTTTTTCCATATGGGTGGATGGAAAATGCAATGGTTCTTCGTTTAATATTTGGTCTCTTCAGCAGGATTGGAATCTCCCTGTAAGCAGATACCATGCTGATCTTGTTCACTGTCCTATCCACAATCTGGCACAGAGCTTGGCACATAGTAGTTAATAAGTATTTGTTGAAGGAATGAATATATTGTGAAAGGCTAGGTTCAAGTGTTTGGACTATATTCTGTGGGGAATGTGAGTCACAGAGATGATTAAGCATTTGGTCCTATGATCCCATTTGTTATATAGGAAGATGAAAGGCAATTCTATTGAAAATGTAGAGTATGGATACAAGTAGACAAGACTGTTGGCAGATAGATGAGTTTTTATTCCAGAAGGAAAATAAAGTAAAGTGGTGGATTTGTGGATGTTGGGACAAGCTTCTAAAATGTGGTACAAAGGATTCATGGACTGGTTGGATGTGGAGGGTGAAAGAGAGGCAGAAATGAAGAGGTCTTTGGGTTAAGAGTTTGGGAGGATAGCAGTACTGAAAATTGAGAACAGGGATTTTTTTTTTTTAAGGAGCAAATTTTATGAAAAAGGATGGGTTTAAATTTAAGTGCATTTAGTTTGCTTTCTCAAGAAGACATCCAGGTATGGCAGACTTTGGGTTGGATATGTAGCTGTGGAAGTCATCAGCATGGAGATGATGCTTGAGCTTATGGAAGGAAATAAGGTTAACAAGAAGAGTATAAGGAATAAAGAGAAAACAAAAAATGAAATGGAATCTTTGGGGGAACACAGACATAGAAAGAGGAGAAGGAGTCAACAAAGAGCTAATAAGGTATTCAAACATAAGCTTTGGGACAATACTGTCCTAGAATACTTAGGTATTTTGTATATGTTAGATTATTTAATCTTCACAACATCTCAGGGAGGACTTATCAGAGAAGTAGAAGCTTTTCCAGGAGATGCATCCTGAAACCTTGGCTGGAGGGAGTTTTAAGTTTACAGTGGCAAACTTAATCTGTAAAAGACCAGGTGGTAAATATTTCAAGCTATGCTATCTCTACAGCAACTAGAGTACAGCTAGGCAACTCTGCTTCTATAGTACAGAAGCAGCTGTAGACAAGCAAATAGGTATGGTGGTGTTCCAAAAAACTTAATTTGTGGACACTGAAATTTCAATGTCACATACTTTTTACATGTCATAAAATACTATTCTTTTCAGTTTTCAAGCTATTTAAAATTGTGAAAACTATTCTAAGATCACAGGCCATACAAAAACAAGGAGTGGGCTGTGATGTGCTAATCCATGGATTAAAGAAAAAGAAGGGTATAAAGTGTTAAATGCAAGCATTTCAGTCCAAATAATATCACTTGAATGTTGCAGGTAGGAAGCAGTTGATAACCTAGCAAAAGTGGTTTCAGTAGAGTGAAGGGGCAGAAATCCCTTTGTATTAGTTTCGGGAATAATCAGGAAGGGATAGAATAAGTGTAGAGATTTTTAAAAGTTTAATGGGAGAAAAAGACAATAAATGTGATGTTCAAAGTAAAGGCAATGCTTAGGAAAGTTTTCTTGTGTTATTTGCTTGTTTCAGCATGTAGGTAATTTGGCCATTTATTTTATTTTTCGTTTTTATTTTTGTAGATACAAGAGCCACGTGAAAAAGAAGAGAGATTACAAGTGTAGGAGAGAAGAGATCATTGGCAGAACAAGATCCTGTGGAAGGTAGGAGAACACAGCTTTCTGTTTTCAGGTGGACAGATTACCTTTGGTTCTCCTTGTCTTTTGATTGAGGTTGGACTAAGCCATCTTGTTCTTTCCTGTGGTCTCTGTTCTGAATTGTGCTTCTAAGAAAGCTTCTAAGATGGCTGAAAGGAATTCAGTTTCATCCTTGAAATAATTCTGTTTGACAGATAAGTCTGGTGTTACTACCAACAATTTACAGATAAAAAACATGAGGATGAAGAATTCAGTGTATTCAAAGACATCTAGTTAACAGATGGTAGATTAGAAACCCAGATCCTCTAATTCTAGCTCGATTCCCTTTTGATTATATTCTGCTTTCTTTCTGATTTCTAAGTAAGTTTGCAACCTGCAAGAGAGTTTAGTGGCAATATTTTAAATAAGATTTGAATTAAATATTCATCTATTTACTTGTATTTAGAGATCTTTTGATTTAACTGCTATGTTACAGTAGAGTAAAATCCTTGTAGTTTTTTATTTCTGAAGTTTGACATACATGTGTATTGATTTTTTTATAATTAGATGGGGTTTTTGGCTTCTAAAATTGTTAAGATCTCAGGAAAATGGAATTACAACTCTTGCTATGTCGCTGTATTTAGGTAATTCCTACTCATGTGCAAAGAGGCCTGCTTAAATGATGTCATTTGTAGGATAATTGTCTTGTCATGGTCAGCCCTTACTATCCTCTAGCCATTAGGGGAGTAGACAAATAGAACATTGCAAGGGTGAAAAAAACTTGCCCAAAACTTAGAGATGTTTGTAAATATTTGAAACATAATGGAGTGTGTTAATTTAATCCATGCTGAAGAAATTTTAATATTAACCATATTGAAAGTTGCATCTCTTTTCCCCTTTATTTTCAAAACAATTGAAGACTGTTGTAGAGACATAATGTAAAAATAAGGGAGTACAAGTAGTGGTGTTTCAAGACTAAATTCTACCTGCAGTTCGAATTTGACTAGGGCCTCCATCTATCCAGAGGAGTTTGGAGACAATGCTACCTACCCAACCTGATGGAGGAGAAGTAATTGTTTCCTTTGTGTCTTGGCCACTCTACCCACTAATGCACCAATAACT
The DNA here is from genome assembly GCF_030222135.1 of Aotus nancymaae. NCBI lineage: Eukaryota > Metazoa > Chordata > Mammalia > Primates > Aotidae > Aotus > Aotus nancymaae. The sequence goes on along the minus strand of NW_026988431.1, from coordinate 42,220,690 downwards.
AAATGCTTCAAGGCTGGAGTCTTTAGTGTGTGCTAACAAGGAAAGGCAAGAGGACTCCAAGGAAAGTCATTTAAAATAAAACGTAACTAAGCATACAAGCATAACTAAGGCATATAGAAACATTTTAGGTTATGAGAAAAATATGTTCAGAAAAGGAGTTTGACAGGAGAAAGAAGCCATAGTACAGCTCCGGAACACACTTTGTATAAAAACAGAAAGCAAGTTAGAATAAATTGACAGAAAAAATAATAGTACTCAGCACCCCAAATTATTAAATATTTCTTACCACCTGTAAGTCACATCTCTAATATGCTTGTTTTTTAAAGGGAAAACAAAGCCAAGATATGACAGAACTTTTCTAAATTTCAAAGTATAGAAGTCAAAATGTTATATGAAGATGAAATTATTCTGTGAATAAATCATTTCAGAGCTCTAATTAAGACCCTAGCTTAATTTCCATTTAATTTCAGTTGGCTTTTTCCCTTCTGCCCTAGACTCACTTTCTCTCCGCGGAGATCCCTGGGGATATTAGTCTCTCATCACTAACTTGACCCCTTACCCTTACATCCCAGAGTCCAAAGTCATTCAGAAGCCAATTATATATGTGTATTTTTGGCACACTGATGTTACTTTACTTGTTATTTAATGATTTTTCATACTATAATTCTTTGCTTCTGAGATCAAGTCATTATATTTTCTATGCTGTTTCCTCTCCTGAAAATAAATGTGTGGCACATGTGTTTCTGGAACAAATCGTCTTCCTCAATGGAGATAAACCTAAGATGTTCTTTCCAAAGAGGTTACAGAAACAAAATATTTTGGACTTCTAATTTATTGTATCTGGTGAGTGCTATAATTAAAGATTAGAAATCACAGGAAGTTATTTCTAAGCATAAAGTTCCCTGGAAAGAGATTATCTATTTAATTACCAAGAAGGCTCCTTATTCTAAAATTCACACTTTTCAAATAACAGAAACTCAGGTAATTTTAAAAACATTTTCATTGTAAAATATGACACAAATATAGAAGAGTACACAAAATAAATGTACATTGTACTGAATAATTATAAAGCAAACATCCATGTAAAGACCATCCAAGTAAGAAAAAAAAATCAGCATTGCCAAAATCTCAGAAGCCCCCTGTGTATCAGTTTCCTGTCAAATTCCCCTCCATTCCCCTTAGAGGTTACCATTATGCTGACTTGTATAGTAATCATTTCCTTGTTTTTCTATATAGTTTTTTGCATATGAATATATTCCAAACAAGTTTTTAAACTTTATACAGAGGGAGGCATACTGTTAATGTATTTGCTTCCATGTTACTTCTTTTGCTCAATGCAATGTTGGTAATCATTTTTCAAGTTGCTGTGTATAGTTCTAGGCTGTTCATTTTTATTATGATAGGGTATTTTATTGAATAAGCATACCTACTTCATGCATTTATTCCATTGTGGGGAAGCATTTGAGTTGGAAGGCAGCTATGCTCACCACTATACAACCAATATTGCAAGACATTTGGGTTGACATTTTCGATATTACAAATGTTATTGGAACAAATATCCTTCTATATGTATCCACTTTATACATATTTTTAAGTGATATTAGGAGCATAGGCTTTAAATTGACCAACTTGTAATAGCTCTGTAGCTGTCACTTTTAGGGAATAAATGCTTTTTCTTTCCATTCTGTTGCCACTCTATAAAGTCCAAAAAACACTCTATTTACATTCACAATTCCTATCTTAAATTTAAAGGTTGCTTAAGTATACCGGTATGCTGATTAACCACCCCAACACCTCCCAAATCTATCGTCTCTCCTTCCCTGTTCTGCTTGATTTATTCCTTGGGAGGTTAATGCCTAGTGAAGGAATCATCTGGTTGCCCTCTGGTTGAGTTTGGCCAATGGGAGATTGGGTTTGGCTTCTAGTTCTGTTGCACTTGGCTAATAGGATGCACAGGGAGGAAATCTGACAGGAGAGCACTTGGGGTATTTTTCAATGACTTCCTCCCTGTTTTTGTGCTGAGGCTCTGACAGTAGTTCCATTACTTCATGGCTCTAGTTCCTTCTGGGAGGCGCATTCTTCTTGGATTCAGTTTGTGCTGGATTCCAAGACCATTATTTTTTTTCCCTTCAATTCCAACAGTGGCAATGGCTTTCCACTATTGCTAGTCTCTAAGCACTTACTGTCGCTTATTTCTTTCCCTTTTAAAGTCTTCTTTAATTCATTTGGAGTAAATTCTTTTTCTTGTTGGGGAAAAAAGAGTCAGGACCCTGACTGATACTTGGTTTTTGAATTTTGTTTAAAGAAGTTGCCGATTTTTTTTTCAAGTACAATGACTATTCAGATTGTCTGAATAGTTGTCAGATCTGATTTTAGGTTTAAGTAAAAAGGCATTGCTAGAAATGAAGACATCCATCCAAATATAAAAAGAGGTATAAAAGACTGATCAGTGTAATGGAATTTTAGGTGATGTGCATGAAAGTGAATTGAGGTATGCATTATATGAACTAATCTAGGATCATAAAATAGAGTCCATATTCCTTGTATGCAAGCTGGTGATTAGTCAAATTATTCATGGTTTTCTAAGTCTCTAATGTCACAGATTTTTTTAGTTTACTTCCCTTTATAACTATGTTTAAAGGGCTCTTCTTCAAGGCCAATGAAACTTCCCCTGCATTTTATCTGACTTTCTCTTGTTATGGTTTCTGCAGAGAGTACATCACACTAATACGTGTAATAGCAAGGCCAAATATAGAGTCTAAATATCTGAAATAGCCAGGAATTTCAGCATTTCAATTGACCACAGCATTTCAATTGGCCCTTATTTTCAAACTTTTAAGCTTGGAGAAGAAAAATACACAAAACCTATCAGAATTCCTGCTCTACTGAGCTCAGAACAATGTGTAATTCTAACTTAGCTTTTATAAGCATTGTTGTTGATGACCCAAAGCTTGGTGTGAACTCCTAAATCTACAATGAGGAAACACCTATTTTTGGTAATCTGTTTTTGTCTTGAGTATTTGGATTTTCTCATATTACAGCCCAGGTGGCTAAAGGGTAATTAACAAAGACAGTTTCAGTTTAATTTGAAAATAATATAACAAACAGTCGCTCCCTGGGACCATTTATATTACTTCTAAATGTACATAAGTATCAAATATTTAAGCATGAGCTTAAACAACCTAAAGTTCACCTATGCAGGGAAGAAAAACAAAAACTAAAGATTTGTATACTGAATTGATCCCAGAGGTACTCCTCTTGGGTAGATATAGGTATTGAAGATTTTGTCAAAATATTTATTTGGCTTTCTTTGAAAATGTAAACCTTAATATATATCTAGAATAATATAACAAATCTTGGTCTTGACATGTTATTTCTAAGGCAGAGGGCATTGTGATCTTCATATTTCTTGGAAGAATGCCTGGCATATAGTAGATACTCAATTAAAAACCAAGTATTGTTGAGTAAGCCAAATGTCATTCATTCATTGAAGAGATCCATTATGATCCTTCATAATGGCCAAGTATTTATTATCACAGAAGCTCCATTTGATATTCTAACAATTCTGTTGCTTTTGGTTTTAGTGTTTTGCACAGTTTGAAACAGATTGTAAAGATGGACTCCTATGGAATATGCTGTGTTTGGTGTTAATTCCCAATTAAGGTGCATGTATTGCTTAATAGTCTGAAATTGTATGAAACTAATGTACAGTTAATTTTACAACTGTTCTCTCCTAACACAAAACGTAAGACTTTTAAATAAAGAAAACAGATTTAAATATAATTTGTATCAACACATGGCAGTAACATTTTTACCTATGGAAATGCAAAAGAATGTAATGGATTTTAATGCATAAGGCAGTGCAAATAGATGCTCAGCATAACTTTGACATTGCAGTATCTTTTACATTTTCAAAAATAATATTTTATCTTTTCTAGTTCTACTTTAGTTTTCAAATAGGAAATTTCTGATGATTTGAAATGAGTTTATTGTGTGTGTACATACATGTATACACATAGATATATACATATTTAATTTGTACAAATAATTTTTTAAAAGTTACATAGTTGCTGACTCTGGCATCTTTGCTACCACTCTGCCTTCTGAGACTTGGTTATATTTTAATTGAATGTGTTCAGTACTTGGAAAAATACAAGTTGGAAACCAGTTAACATCATGGAAAAAAACAGTGCTAAGATGCGACACCAAAGACAAAATGAAGTGTTAGTAAGGTTGGCAATATAAGGAGCAGGTTTAGCAGTAGCCAATATACATTTCCAGATAAATTTATTAATGTTCTTGGGGTGCTTTTGAGCTGTGTAACAATAAAATGTGCATACAAAATCATTTTGCACAGAATCTGCCACATGGAAAGAGCTCAATGCATCATTCGCGACATGCATCTCCCTTTCTTGGGGATGGGGCAAATACCTTTCATCTGTGTGATAGTTGGTAATTCATGAGTATATTATTCAAAGCTTCTCTGTTGTATAAAATTTATATAGTTTTCTCTGTTTGCCACAGACTCAGTGAAGGACATGATTAGTGTCCTAGACTATGGAGCTGTAACTTGGAGGTCCTTCTTACTGTACACCTGAGGAAATTGACTACCAGAGCAGTTAAATGACTCACTCAGATTCACCTGTTACTGACAAAGTCAGTCAAGTCACCTTACTCCCCATCCTGTGCTCCCTTACTCAGTTCATCATCCAATGAAGAACTAAGCTGACAAAGAATCATGATAAATCAGAAAATAAACACTATTCTTATAATATAGATTATAATTTCCAAATTGATATTCATATGCATTATTATGCACACAACGATGAACTGAATGTAACAAATACAATCTGGATATTTTAAAGGAAACTGTGATTTGACAAAAAACAGAATAATTTTTGTTGTTGCCATACATTTCACAGGTTGATATTTTAATGTTTTATAGGAATCAAAGTATATAGAAGAAAGAATACAGATTAGGAGAAAACTGGGGTTCTTGTCCTGTGTTTATCACATCTTAGCTGTTTGACCTTGGCAAGATTATTTAAGTTCTTTGAGTCTTATCACTTGGGTTTGAAAATGGATATATCTGTTTATTGATTTGGTATGAAGATCACATGATAGTGTTTTGTAAACTGTAAAGCATTATACATTGCAAAGTGTTATTATACACTAGAACACAGTAGTTAAGAACAATTCTTGAATTATCCTGTCTGTGTTGTAACAGCATTTCTGCCTCTTATTGGCAAGTTACTTTTTAGGCCTCAATTTTCTCATCTATAAAATGGATAAATTAACAGCACTTACCTCAGAGTTTTAAATTTATTTAAATTGGCTAATTTAAATAAATAATGCCACTATATTTTTAATGCTACTGATAACATTTTATGTTATGAAAACAATATTTTACATTGCATAATTAATAATATAATAAGGATAATCATTAAGAAAAAAAGTCAAATTATTTTGAATGTCCCATTCATTAAAATGTATAAAAGACTGGTAAAAGTGAGTGAGGAGGAAGTTTATTAAACAAATTCACATGAAATGACTTGAGAATGAACACAGTTAATTTAAAAAGCAGGCTAAGAACTATCTTAGAATTCTTCTCATCTCTTGGCTCAATATTATAACCTTATTTGTCTTAATGATAATTCCTCATTTTATTCCCAGCTGTGCATCATGTCCAGAATCATAGAGGAAAATATTGACATAGTTTGGCCTGAGTTCAGTGTTCAGAGAGTGCAATTATACATATCAAGATTAATAAAATAGTTTTACTTTTGAATGTGAAAGAGATGGAAATAAGAATCAATAAGAAACAGATAAATAGGATTTTAAAATGGGTAAAATTTTTGATCCCTTGGTAAATCTCTCTGTAAAGTGTAGCACTGTAAGTTATTTAAGTTTTTTGCAAGCAGCATATTTGAATAGGAATAAAGAAATTCAATTGGTGTAAAAAGGAAAACATCAGGTTTTAAAATTACAAATAGCCTTTGAGTTGATAGAAAGATATATTAATTTGGGGGAATTATATAATTGCTGGGTTATTTTCAGCAATCAGTCATGGAAAATGCTGTCCTCAACACAATGTTAGGAAAAAATTTTTAAATTAAATTCATACTTGACTCATGATTCATTAATGTTTAAAAATGACGTCATTGAGCAAAGAAGTGACCTGCAGCATACAGTCAGCCCTTATAGAACAGCATTTATTTGAAAAAATTCACAGTGATAGGATACTTGCCGGGGTGTTGCCCCAACACTCTGGGGCAGCACACAGCAATATAGCAGTATCATATGCCAATGCAGACTCTTAAGAGAGAGAACCCGTGGGCTGGAACTTTTAAGCTGAATGATTAGGGAAAGACTAGCTCTCACCCTGCCATGATCAGGAGATGAATGAACATTCCTCAAAGATGGACAAGGAACTTTACATACTCTTTTCAGTTGCACGTGAGATGGTCATGTCACCTTAGAAAGAAACATGACTTGGCTGGGCACAGCGGCTCACGTCTATAATCCCAGCACTGTGGGAGGCTGAGGTGGGCAGATCACCTGAGGTAAGGAGTTTGAGACCAGCCTGGCAAAACATGGTGAACCCCTTCTCTACTAAAAATACAAAAAGTTAGCCGGGTGTGGTCGCAGGCACCTGTAATCCCAGCTACTTGTGAGGCTAAGGCAGGAGAACCACTTGATCCTGGGAGGTGAAGATGGCAGTGAGCCAAGATCATGCCGTTGCACTCCAGCCTGGGCTACAACAAGAGTAAGAATCTGTCTCAAAAACAAAGAAAGAAAGAAAGAAGCATGACTTTATTCTTTTTATTAAGTGTGGCTTAAAAGTGTGTATGGGTCCATGTTGACAAGGGGTGGACTTGGTGGTTTTATAATACATTAACTTGGCTAGGCTCAAGTTCACGTAGTAGAATTATCTTCACTGTAAGTTTCCACTTGGTTGGGCTGCAAGAGTTTTTTTATTTTTTATTTTTTAAAAAATTTATTTATTTATTTGAGATTTGGAAGATGGAAGGAAGCAGCCACCATATTGTTTTTATGTGCAGAAGGCCGGCGCAGGTGCTATTGACTAATTGGCATTTTGTCAGGTGCTGGTGTGAGACAGCAGCCAGGCCAGCAGCTCTCCACCTTCCTATGAATCCTCTTTTAGCTTCCTCTACTCCTTAGCTGGGTGTTCAGGTATATGTTTAGTTCCATGATGAAGAGGACCCGCTTTTTTTTTTTTTTTTTTTTTTTTTTTGCAATGCACTCACATCACTCTAGTCAGAAGTAGTAAGAGCCTGATTGAGTACCAGTCTGTCCTTGTGGGTTTCAGTTTGAGCATGTGGGTTACAGCTTATCCTTTCTCTTCCACATTTTATGCTGTCTCTTCTTAAGCTTTTGCCCTGTAGATTTTAAACTCCAACATCAGATATGAAGATAATAGCTTTCCAGAAAATTTTATATCAACACCTGCAATTACATAAGGTCAAATTATGTAATAAATTATATATGTCTCCTAGTGCTTCTGCTGCTTCTTACTGAACTTTGATACAGTATTTGGTACCAAGAGTGAGGTATTCTTTGGAAGAATTACAGTATAAATAGGGGGCAGAGAAATGGTTTGATGGTAGTGGGAGTGAGATATGGCATAAATAACTTAGCAAAAATGTTGAGAATGGAAGATTAGTTTGGGTAGGTACCAAAGCTTATTGAAAAGGGCAATATTAAAGCTGTTCTGAACTGTTTGTACCTAGATATGTAAGATCAGGGGAGTATAACATTCCAAAAGAGAACATGCTAGTAAAAACACATAATAGTTTCTACTTTTTCTCTTGTTTTTACTATATACCTCGTCATGCAAACCAGTAGAAGTTATCTTTGATTCTTTCTCCTCCCTTATTCTTCATGTGTCAATTGTCTATTGTTGTGTGACAAACTATCCCAATAAACATTTATTCCTCATGAGTTTATGTATCAGTTGGGAGGTACTTCTGATTGTGGCTGAGGGCATTCATACGTCTGTCAGCTTTGGGTCAGCTGATCTTAGCTGGGCTCTCTTATACCTTTGTAGATTGGTTTGCTGTAAGTTGGCCTGGGATAGCTTCAGATGGGAAAAGCAGGCTCTGTTGTGTGTTCTCTCGCATCCTCTAGCAGGCTAGTGTGGGCTTTTTCTCATGGAGGTGCCAGGGTTCCAGGAGAGGAAATGGAAATATTCCAGACCTTTAAAAATGTCTGCTTATGCCAAGGTTTCTAAAACCCTACTGGCCAAAGGAAGTTGCATGATTTATATCAGGGGGAAAAAACAATAAAATTATAGGTCAAAAGAAGTGGGTATAGGAAGACCAATAATTGGAGCTGTCAGTGCAACCAGTTTCTATGCTACATATCCAATAAGTCATTAAACCCAATTGATTATACCTTTTCAAACTCTTTGAGTCAATTTCTTTCTTTTTGTTTCCCCTGTCAGTATCTTAGTTTTATTCCATTCTTATCTTTTGACTAGGCTGTCACAATAGCTCCTGTACGGGATGGAATTATGTCCCTACCAAATTCATACTCACCTAGGAGCTCAGAATATAGCCTTATTTGGAAATAGGACCTTCTCTAGATGTAATCAAGTTAATTTATACTAGATTAGGGTGTACCCTAATCCAATGGCTGATGTCTTTATACGAGAGAAATTTGAACACAGACGTAGGTAGGAGAATGCCAAATGAAGACGGAGATACATGGGAACAATGCCATATGAGGTGGAGGCAGAGAGATTGTTGGCAACCACCACAGGCTAAGAAGAGGCAAAAAGGATCTTCTCCTAGAGCATTTATAGAGAACATAGCACTGATAATTGACTTTGGGCTTCTACCATCAGAATGGCGAGATAATAAATTCCTGTTGCTTTAAGCCACCTAGTTTGTGGTAATGTATTATGACAGCTCTAGGAAATGAATACAGCTCTGAAGCTACCTTCCTCCCCTCAAATTTCATTCCTAGAGTGGATGAAGATCCATTCTCTGGATTACTCCAAGTGGAGCTTTCTACAACATACATATTTTTCATGGGACTTTTGTTCTCTAACATTTCCTGAGAGACTTCAGGGTTAACTCTAATGCCCTCAGCAGGGAATAGGGAGATCATCATAATTTAGTCCTCTGTGAACTTCTCAGCTACAGCTCTCTCCACTTTCATAAAAATATCCTAAGGCCCAGCCATATCTATAATTATTAACAATTTATCACATGCTCTCACCTCCTAATCAGTTTTAAGACCCAGCTCAGAAATCCCTTGTTGATTTTCTTTGATTGCTTAAGATTGGCCAGGATCTTTATGCCTTTCTTGTGTAACATTTCGTATTGTACTTCAAATATAGTTATTTTTCTGTTTCCCACATAAGACACTAGGCTTTTTGGCAATTAATATTCCTTGGACATATTATGAGTTCAATAAGTAATTTTTGTTTGAAGGTACATAAATAGATGGATAGGATTACATGAGAAATGAAGCACAGCTTGGCTTGGCTAAGGAATCAGACAAGTCTTTCTTGGAAATGATCTTTTTAAATTGTCTCTCTTTTTTTGCTGTAAGATAAAATTAGTACATAAATCCCCCAATTTTTCTATAAATCTCTAAGAAACTTCAATTTATTCTTGTTTCTTAAAGAAATTCTTTTTCCCCTTTCAAAACTTTTAAAAATGTTGGCATAAAAGTTTTCTAACAGAGTTATACAGTTTTTTTTTGTTTTGTTTTGTTTTGTTTTTTTTGTTTTTAATAATGCTTGGGAGTTAAGCAATGGGTAAACATTTTCTCTCAGTAGAATATAAGCTTCATGATAGCAGGGATTTTACATCCATCTGACACATAGTGATAATGTACACTCAATAACTACTTGTGAAATGATATCTTTGCTTGTGAGACTTTTTTACTATCTTAATGGGTTTGACCTGTCAATTTTTTTTAAAAGAGAGATTGAATTCTGCTTGTAATATTTTAGGGTTCTTAAAAACCACGTAGTCTACTTTTTATATGTTTAATAGCTTTTCGTGGGCTTTTAAGACATTGCCTCGTTTTGACTGCTTTTACTAAATAAAGATAAACACCAACCTGCCATTGGTAGAAATGGACTCACTTTCTTTTCTCTGATAACGTATTTTAAATAATAACAGTACATTATTTTGAATGTAGAATCTGTATTTCAATAATTTTTCTTTCATTCCTCAAGTGTGGGCATGTGCATGAGTGTATGCATGTGTAGCTGCATATGTGTGGGGGGTGGGTAGGGAAGGAGAGACTAGTAAAGCGTGGCATCTGAATGTGGCAATAATTATTTTATAGTTACTCCAAATTTTTTCCTAGGTCATCCTGTCACCTTGCTTTGCTGTGTTTAAATTCAGCATTTAATCATGTATGCCTGTTGGCACTTAAAATTTAATGACAAAACAATTGCAAAAGTCCTTTACAGAAATAAGACCATTAATATGGCCATCAGTGAAATATGGAGTTTCTTGGTTTTTTAAAATTACTTAACATATTTTTGTATTTTTGATATGTTCTGCTTGAAACTATTTAATGCCATTTATTCTCTCTGTGTACTTGCACTATATATTTGGAAATTGGGTAAGTTGTGTTTTCTTGTAACTAGGCTATCAGTGTAAATAAGTTAACAGTAAAATTAAGCCACCTTCAATGCTAGTAATTGCCTTAATTTATTCATAACATGCATAAGGTCTTTGAGTTTATGTGTAAAGTTTCAGAGACTTGAATGATGGCTAATTCTCCAGTAAGCAAATCATTCCTTGTTCTGCAGTGATAAAGCCCTGCCATAGTCAGGCAAAATAAACAGAAAAAAATTCAGAAATAAAGGCCATTTATTAAAAGTTTCTCTCTTGTTGGTTTCTTAGGCTTCTCTCCTACAGCGCCATCACTTCAGCCATGCAAATCATGTGTCATTTCACAAAGGAAAAGAGTGGCTGAAAATACCCAAACTCTTTGTTTTGCTTCTTCCATCCATCCATCCATCTTGCCTGCTATCTGTCTGTACATATTTAATAGGTACCTGCTATATGCTAGGCACTGCACTAGATGTTTTACTACCTTTATCTCATTTAGTCTTTACAAAAAACTTATTACCCACCCATTTTACAGACAAGAAAGTTGAGGCTTAGTGTGGTCAAATAATTTGTCTAAGGTCCTAGTCTTTAAGTAGTTGATCTGGGATAAAATTATGCTTGACTCCAGATACTACACATGGTTGCCTCTTTTGGTAATTTTCCTCTGGAATGGAAGGGGTCAAGGAAGGGGAAAAGAAAAGGAAGTCAGCAGGTGGTTTAACTGGATCAATTTGGCTTAAATATATATGAGTTAGAAATTCAGAATTAGAGGGCGTGGGGAAAGAGGTGCTCGTAGTTTACATTATGCCTTTGCAGGAATTAGAAAAAGTTCCTCCTCTGAGCCAGAGCATACAGCTTAGTGAGCACAGAATGCACACTCAATGCAAGCCCCCTCTCAATCCCTTGCCAGGTGCCATTTTGTAGGGTGCAGTCCATAGCAACATTTGGGGTGGGCTTGAATGGACGCATCTATCATGGAGGCTTCGCAGGGGTGAGTATAGGGAAACAATGAGGAAGACTTCCTGTGCAGCTGACTTCCACCCAATCCTTGCACTTCGCTGCTTCATTTATAAAAGATTATGAATGTATAGTTAAAAACCTGTGAATTTTCTGCACATTGAGAGCAACGGAAGTACATAGTTCAGAATCCTTGAACTATCGTTCTTGTCTGATATCCGAGCATGACTTCTCTATACCACATTTTCAAGTATCCTGTGGTATTTTATATCAAATAGGGCTAAGAAAATTCTAACACATAATAAACAGGAAAAATAATCTAAAAATTAGTAAAATTCAACTTTTAGCAGATTAAAAAATAACACATAAGATTAACATCCCATGTTGTATCCCAAATTAAATATTAGAATTAAATAGCAAAAACAAAGTTCATTTTTTGCTCCGTAGATGTTATGGAGAGAGAATGTTCAAAAGCCTTGAGAATACTGAAAGTGATTATTGAAGAGCTGAAATATTGAGGGCAATCTTGAGAGGGAGTGATGAAATGAGGAGGGATTGGCAGCTCAGAATGAAATGGAGGGGTGTGACACTGGTGGATCCAGAAGGTTCAAGAGCAGAAAAAGAAGTAATTGCAGCAGAAAGCTGGCAGGAGAGAAGGCTATGGTGCCAATGTGGGATACTCAAATTTAATTTTTGTAAGTGCATATTTAGAGTCCAGGGGTGGCTGAAAGTGAACTGACGTATGGATCCCTGACAATGAGAAGACCAAGGAAGGTCAAGGTGTCGGACGGTTTGTGTGGATGTTGATATTCCCCAGGATGATAGCAGATCTTGCTCGTAGAGAGGAAATGCAAAGAGAAGGTGCTACTGTTTTTCAAGAGAAATGGCAATGTGGAGGATATTGCCAAGAGGGTGAAAACCTCAAAGAGACAGATGCTTGCTACACAAGTTAGAGAGGGATGCAGAGGTCTTGAAGTGGCACTGTGAAGTGATGTGACACGATCTCCATGGGAAGACAGGGAGCAAAGTTTACCATGAGAAAATCCGGTTTCCACATGAGAACTTGAGAAATATTCAGTCAAGATGCTGAGGACACGGGAAAATTTATTTAATGTGGATTCCACAGAGGTTCCAGAGGGGACAGCAGAGAGATCTGAGAGGAAGAGTGAATTTGTAGGGGTGTAGATGAGGAGGTGTAAGTCCAGAACAGCATGGGGATTAGCATAGAAAAGATGTGAGACATAAAGGCTTTCGCTGAGCATACTTTCCCATGCAAGTATTCCAAGCAGTCTCCTGCTGTCTGGTGAGAGGAGAGAAGGACGAGGCTTCTCAGGAGAAGTCAGCCGCGCCTGTGATTAACCATGTTTCCTAGAAACTCTTGGCAGAGGGGATTGAGCTGGTCCCTGTTAACTGCTGCTCTTATATCCAGCAATTAAAGTGTTTTAAGTTTTGTACTAAGATTTGCACCTTTTACTTGAGACAGCTGTGGAAGATAAAGCAAGTTACATGAAAGACAAAGTAGCTAATGCTAGGCCTTTTCATTTGTGAGAATGAATTTCAATGATATATGTTATTTCTTAGAAAGGGAAATGAAATTTTTAGATTAATAGTGCAATAGAGATAAATCCTATGAATAAAAAAGGACACACGGGCATTGAGAGGGGAATAATTTTCTTCCCTGGGCACTTCTAATTTCAGGGTGGAGGAATTGAACATTGTGTGAGTCAGAGATGATGAGAAGGAAGGGTAAGCATGTGAAGCTGGTATCAAAGTTTAGACAAGAGGAGGGAACACCTCTGGATGGGTGGGGATAAATTAAAGTGTTTGCCTGGGAGTTTCTTCCTGAGTTGTTTGAATTGAGGATGAGTTGTGGAGGGGCTGTGCTGTCAGTTCCATTGATTGGATGTAGACTATATGAGAATGAGAAGTTTTCTGAAACACGAATATCTTGCCCACAAAAAATTTTGTAACTCAGACAATAAGAGACAAAGGATGTAGGCATTCTGTTATTGTCCTAGGTCACTCAGTGGAGAAGAAGGACGAAGGCATTGCATAAGGAAAAGGGTGTGTGGTACTATTCAGGTGGAGGTCATGTGGAGGATATATGCCAAGTGAGATGGTTGGCAACCAGATTGTGAGCCTAGCTGAAGGTTGGAACTTCTTTGTTGAACTTCATGCCTGTGTTTTATAAAGAAGATATCTTCTTTATAAAGGTGGCAAAACAGTGTGATTGCTTATATACCTATCGAGTTGGTATGTTGTCTGTTAGGTCTGATTAACATGATTCATTAATATAGTGGACCAACGTGATATTCTGCAGGATGATTAAATCAAAGAACTCCCTTTGGACTATATTATGACAGAGAGCAGGATAATTAACATATATCTAGGGCAAAACCATGAATTTGCACTGCTGTCCATTCCAAATGAATGCAAACTACTTTTAATTCTTTTTTCCAGTAGGTATGGAAAAATGCATTTGCCATATCAGTAGCTAGATATCATGTACCTGAGGCTGTGTTCGAAGTTACTATTTGGTTAGGTTTATGGTAGTCTACTGTCATTTGCCACAAAATATCTAGTTTTCTCAAAACCAGATAGGTGAATTAAATGGTGATATTATGGGGAATGCAACCCCTGTATCTTTTAAATCCTTGAAATTGGCACTAATCTCTGCTATTCTGAGTTGCAATGTTGTTTTTGATTAACTATGTTGGTGGAGTAGAAAGGCAGTCTCAGAGGCTTCTACTTGCTGTACCTTGCTATAATAACTCTTATTTTATTGATCAAAGTACCAATGTAAGGACTCTACCAATGCTTAGTATATCCACTACAATTATTTATTTGAAAAGTGAGGAAATGATCACAAGATGAACCCTAGGACTTCCTGTGAGATAGACATGAGCTAGAACCCTAATTACTACCTGACACATATATGTCTCTGCTTTGACAGAGGGGATCATAATAGTCTTTTAGGTGCCTGAGTTAGTGTTAACTTGTGCCCTGTATCCATAAGGGTATTCCTTTTTCCTTAGTGTATGGTTGCCTGAGTAAATGACTGTAAGTTCCTTCAGGGGAGAACTTAGAGGATCACTGCTACACACATTTGTCATGGCATCGCAAGGTCATTTATCCTGGGATCTTGGCTTCTCTTTTAATAGATAGGTTCTATGTTTGAGAATTTGCAAATATATGTATTAGTCATCTAATTCATGGTAATGCTCTAAATGTTGTTTTTCAAATTAAAAAAATGGACAGCAACCAGCACGTGCTGACAAATAAAAAAATTAGAAGTATGGATTTTTCTAGAGGAAAAGTTAGTTTTCTGAGGTGGTATAAGGATAGTAATTCTTGTCCTCAAAGAGTTCAGAACTCAATTATGAAATCAATATCTACATATATGGCAAGGTTACTGAAGTGTGTTAAACATACTGCCAATTACAGTTCATTATAAAATAATTTTCTATACATTTTTGAACTCACCCAACATTTTTGTGGTCAGAGAAATGAGATTTTAGAAGTCTGCTTGTGCAAGATTTACGCTGTTTCTAGCACTGGATTTCATATATGAAACTAGAATCCTCTGCAGACTCAACTCTTCTGATAAAATTTTACTCCTTCAATTTAAGAAGCTCTAATTAGAAGAGAAACATATAATCACTTTTAAGGAATTGGAATAAATGCCAAATGCATGTAACTCCTGAAACTCAATGGGTTAAAAATGAGGAAACAAACAATAAACTTCTTATGTTATCACATAAATATTATATAATCAGAAAGGAAAACCTCATGGAAATATAAACTACATATTCTCTAAAGCTTAGGGATATGCTTCCCCAATATTAGTCCTATCTTTTTTGGTTACCAGGAGATGCTATTTCCAGAGAAATATCTAGAGGAATCTATAGGAGGTAATTTTCATTTGGCTCAAATGATGCACCAGGGATTTCTTAAATCTAAGATTGAATTGATTAAATTTACTTTTATTTATGGTCTCTTCAAATAACTTTCTTTAAAGACATCATTCTCTAAAATAAAGATTCTCGTCTCACCCAAATTTCTCTTTTAATTACAAAAAGCCAACTAAAATGCTTCCAAGGAAAAATGTTTTCTTAGCTTTTATGAACATTCTGTAAAAAAGAAACCTGATCTTTTCAATTGTGCTCCTTTTTCTTTCATAGATTTTACAGTTGATTAGATGTCTCATTAGTATTTATGTAACAAAAGCATGTGTAGCGGTTGTAAGTTTCCTTTTGAAACAAGGTACATAGAGAGTATTTCATGTGTTTTCATCCTCAAACTTACATGTATTTTTAAAAAATTATGGTTTAACTGAATAAACCTTTAGCTAAATAATTAATACTTTAAAAAGAAATAATGTCTTTAATGATAGCAAGAAAATGATGTTAAAAGTGTTCAGTAATAGAGAAATAGCTATAATATTCCTTGCACATTATTCTTTGTCATACCTGAGAAATGTTCATGTTAATGTTTTTCCGTCTGCCAGATCCTTTTCTTTATACTTCTTTTTGCTCATTAATTCCTGTAAATGCCTACATTCTTTAAACCCAATTCAATTACCATATCATCCACGGAAGGCTTCCCTGATCTCCACAGTGGGTGGACTTCGCTCCGTTGTGTCCCTGCCATGAGCACTTGTGTCTTTTTCCATCAGATCATGAGCTCTGAACCCTCAGGGACCATATGCCTAGTTAAGTGCCCTTCACAGGGTTCTGCCAACGAGAGGAATTTTTAAATTTATTGCATGTTGTTTAATGACATTTATGTTTTAAATAGCTCCTAAAGATTATTTTTGAAGCTGAGCAAATATTGCTCATCACATGATAGAGGCATTTGGAATATAAATATGACTTAAAAATATACTGAGCACCAATCATAGAGGATATAGAAGCTAAAGAAAATGCCACAAGCCTCCTTATGATTTGTTTTTCCCTTTGAGAATTATTCTCTGTGAAATTTAGTAGGCTAAGAGCTCTGTTTGTTTTTCCCTAAGCTGTGTTTATGAAATGCTGTGTTTAACAGATATTTTTCTGAGTTTGATAAATTCTGTACAAGTTCATGCATTTACACATGAAATACTTGCCCCTCATTTCATTTTAGTTTTCTTCTAATCAACTTAAATGTACCATCAGCCTCCATCTCGCATATTTCAATATTCATTCCACTCCTTCAACCACCTCTTCCCCTCAAATAACCCTCAGAGAAAGAGCAATTATTTGAGAAAATGAAATCAAGTAAATAAGGCCTATTAAATGAGAAGCCAAGTAGCCAGCCCTATTAAAGATATCCAAGGTTTGTGTGTCTGGGTGAAACAACAATAAATATTTATTTTGATGCTTTTTTTATGAGCATTTCAGGCCCATCTGTGGTATTAATGGCTTATCAAGCAAACCTATGCATTAAGAGAAACTGTTTTCATTTAGATAAATGAAAGCGGAGGCAAAGGAAAATGATGCAAGGTTCACCTTGTAAAAGTCACAAATTAGATACAAAGCACTGCCACAGGCAAATTTGAATTCAATAGAATAAAGCTGGCAGCCATGAACATCAGGTAATAGGCTTATCGAATGAGGTTTTGTATTTTTTATAATGTACATTTTATGGGGACCAATGTAAAACTAGTAGGTAGAATAAAATATAATTTTAAAAAATTCAATGAGCGATTGTTATTCTAAATTGAAAAACAACCTGTCTCAAATTTGCACGAAATGAAAGGCCCAGAGAAGTTTGTATATGAGCTCTGTCACCCACTAATGCCTTATGATTCTACCCACAGAATCTCATCTTTTACTCCCATGTATCATACCACCCTCCAAACCTGCCTCAGGAGTATTAAAAAAGAAAGGAATAAAGGATGAAAACCCTGTGTCAGCACTTATGAGATAAAATCACATAGATTTGGTTTAAAAAATAGTTATAGTTTTGGTCATAAATATTTTTTTATAGGTGCATTTATTCAATACTCATTATGTACCAGACTCTATTCTAGGTGGTTTTATGAATATTAATTCATTTAATCTTGACAAATTTCTGGAAAATAATAGGCCATGTATTTTAAAACAAAATTCATTTATATTAAAATAGAAATACTGCATGCCATAAATGTCTTATGTTGAGCTATATGTTGAACCAAAGATCTTATGTTGAAATGTTGAAACTTAACCTGGGGCATTGGGCCTCATTCCCTACATCTCTTTCCTTTGAACTTCTGCAAAAATTGTTAGAAGTGCACATGTTTCACTTACTTTATTTGCAAGCTTGCACTGCTGTTATTCAAGAGTACTTAGCAGCATACACCAGGATTCCTCTCTTTCATTGCTGTCTCCATCTTCCAATGGTTAACAGACTCTCAGTTTCTAATCCTCCATGGATCAGATTAATTTAAAATAAACAAAATCCTAATTAGGTAGGAACCTAGCATACAGTCATAAATCATCTTTCATATATCACCACTCTGTTAGAAGCTTTAGAGGGTAGAAATATGACAAATGTGTATGTTGGAAGGTTGACATATTTATGATCAGAATCCTAAAATATTGTGACGTGCAAAAGTGGAATTATGTACAAAGTAGGAAAGTATATGGCAGGAATGGAGCCTGTTGGCAGAGTAATACTTCACAGAAGCTTAGGAGCTGGGTTTTTAAGGATTAGTGAGAGTCAGTGAAGGAAAAAGAGACAGAATGGAAAGAAAATAGGTAGCGAAAATTAGGAATTACAAAGGATCATCATGTGTAAACACATAAAGGCATGAAACTGCCTGGTGGAGCTGGGAAATTGCATATAGGTTGTTATGAAATGTACTCATTAGTATAATTCTTGCTACTGTCATACATACATCCTCAAATTTCAGTGACTTAACATAACACAAATTTATTTCTTATTCATGTAAAAGACCAGTGATAGTGTTCCTGACTGGCGAATGCCAGTCTTCTACACCATGTAGTAATTCAGCGACCCAGGTTTCTTCCACTTTGTGGTTCTGTCATTCTCTAAGACTTTGTCTCCCTGGTATCCAGCTGGCGAAAGAGGAAAGAGGGGATGAGGAGAAGGCACTTCTTTTTACACTGTATTAGCACAGGAGCAACACATCTCAAATCTGTTGATAGTCCATGGGCAAGAACTGGTCACATTGACCCCTCTTAAATGCAAGAAAAGTCAGGAAATGTAGACCCTAGCTGACAATCACTTCTCAATAGCCACTTTTATATTATGGAAGGGAGGAGCACCAAGTTTGGGGATCAGCTAGCTGTCTCAGCCATAGGGAAATACTTGTTCCTTTATTTATGCTGACTTCTCACTGATCAGTTTAAAGTCTGAGGAGGTGTATGGAACTGTTGGCTGGTAGACAGAGCATGGATAGTAGAAGGATTGTTATCCTATCCACCCTTCCTGAAGCTCCTGATTTTTCTAGAGCAAGTATGGGTCCATCAAAGAAATGATGGATTGAGACAGTATGCAAATGCAGCCTCTTGGAGAGGGGAGATATGGCTATTGGGGGAACAAGATTAGGATCTTTGAACAAATTGAGTCCTCATTTAGTTGAGACTTTGAAGAATTAGTAATGTTCATTTTCTATTTCACTGATGGAGATATCATGTTATTTTGTTTATTGTGAAATCATCTGTCTCACAATGATGGCTTCAAGAATTTTAGACTGTAAAGCAAATTTTTAAACTTTCAGATTATATGAAAAATTATCATTTATTTATGCATTGACTTACTTGTTTATTTAACAGTATTTTCTAAGCACTTATACGCCAGGTGCTTGAAGAGAAACAAAGCTGTAAGCATAACTCTGGGTGGTTGGGTGAGATTTCGAAGAATAATTCTCAACTTTGTTTTGATACCAACACTTCTAAGGATTGACACATAATCACAGCGGCATTACTTTTCAACCTGCAAGATGTGCTGTTCTCCCATCCACCCTTGCCAGGGGGATCAATGCCAAAGCTCCAGTGAGGGGCCGCTATATTTGCACCTTGACAAAGTACTATAGGTGATACAATATTATGTTCTTTGGCAGGTCATGTCTCCCTCTTGTGTCCCACTGATAATTACTGATTCTGAGATTCAGCTACTACCTCAATAAGGCTGAATGGATTCCACATGAGTAAGCCAGAGATTTCAGTAGTTAGAATACAGGGGTTCTGGACAGGAGAAAATGCAATAGGAG
Source organism: Aotus nancymaae (assembly GCF_030222135.1). Classification (NCBI taxonomy): domain Eukaryota; kingdom Metazoa; phylum Chordata; class Mammalia; order Primates; family Aotidae; genus Aotus; species Aotus nancymaae. The sequence goes on along the minus strand of NW_026988431.1, from coordinate 42,200,938 downwards.
ATATTCAGAGTGTTTGTAAGACAGACAGCCATATCTCACTAAAAAATTGTTTTAAAAACTCATATACTGACTCTAGCTAAACTGTTCAACTGTGTAGTAGCTACCTAATTACTAAAGATAGCTTTTTGACAGATATATCTACATGGCTATTTTTGTACCTGAAATCGAAGAGAAAAAAACCCCAGATAATTATATGCAAATTCAAGATAAAAATACAAGAAGGAAATTTCAGAACTTAATGTTTTTATGCAGTTTGACAGTGTTTATGTGCTTGAGCTACTGTTGAATAAAAAGGCCCAATGACAATGGGTGTTGAAAGTGTGCAATGAAATAGGTCCTGTTGAGTCTCAGGTCCTTTGAAGTGTGTATTATGCAATCACTAAGAACTGTTTGCTTGAAATCAAGTACTTGCTCTGCTTGTACTTTGCTATACAAAACTTCACACTAGTTAGATGAATTAATAACCATTACAATTTCCAACTTCATTAGAGGTGGGGACTCTGTCTTGAATTTCTGTAGAAGGAAACAATTTGCTGCTTTTGTGGATAGATATCAATTGTCAACTCATGTTCCACAGACCTGGAATAGGGTTTTTTTTTTTTTTTTTTTTTTTTTTGTACCTTCTGTCAGTTTGAGGTCAGTTTCTTATTATGAATGAGAAGCTGCCTTTGCCCTTCAAGAAAATGAAATAAAGCTGGAATAACCTTCCTGCTTCCTCTGCCTGCCTTTCCAGCCTAGTATTTCAGCATCTGAAGAGTATATTTTTGGATGTCATTAAATATAGCTAGTGATCCTTTAAACAAAATGGATTAAATGGCAAATGGCTTAGCATCTTCTACCCTTCAGTCCAGTCACCTGAAAAAATTCACAATTCAAAATATGATTTATAACATAACCCTCGTTCATCTCTGTTTCTATTATTTCTTGGGGAAAAAAGTTTCCTTGCTGATAATGTTGAAGTGTATGCTGGTGTTACTATGTTTCATCAATATCTTCTTATGGTAGAAAAGTGGCTACTCTTTTTAGTTGTCCCACTTGTGGTTTGGAATTTGCTATGGCTTCAAAGATATTACAGGAGAAATAAAAACTTTCATGTGTGTATGATATTTTGAGCCATTTATTTATTTATTAATTGTCACAATTTCTTACAAGTAGCTCTGTCTTCCAAAGCTAAAAACATACGGCAGCTCTATATCCTAAGTGATAATGGTGTTTACATACACACACACACACACACACACACACACACACACACATATATATACACTATCATATCATATTCACATATATCTGATAAAATGATTTGAACACATTAATTATTAATAACTTTATTTTTTTAAAAAAACAAAAGAACATGATTTCAAACACATCTTTTCTGTTGACAGTACAAAATTGAGGTCTTTTCTTGTAAAATGAGATTCTGAATTGATTGGACACATGAGCAAGTATAGACCCAAATGTCATTGAGGGGAAATTTGGGTACAATACAAGAAAAGTTTTCACTTTTAAGAGAACTAATTTTCTTAATCATGAAATTTATTAGATTCAACAAATATATATTGAGCATCATCTATCAATCTAGGTGAGTATGAGAAGTGAAATAAAACACTAAAAAATCTCTGGAGTCCTAGTCCCTCAGAAGTGACAATTCAGTAGCCACCAAAAGAATAAAATATCTGGAAATGGAACTAAATAGGGTGGTAAAAGAGCTCTACTACATGAATTATAAGACACTGCTGAAAGAAAGCAGAAATGACACAAATGGAAAAGCATTTCATGCTCATGTATAGGAATAATCAATATTGTTATAAGGCCATCCTGCCCAAAGCAATTTACAAATTCAATACTACTCCTATGAAACTACCAGTGTCATTTTTCACAGAGTTAGAAAAAAGTATTCTAAAATTCATATCAAACCAAAGAAGAGCCCAAGTAGCCAAAGCAATCTAACCAAACAAACACCACCAGAGGCATCACACTACCCCACCTCAAAATATACTACAAGGCTAGAGTAACTAAAACAGCATAGTACTGGTACAAAAACAGACACATAGACCAAAGGAACAGGTTAGAGGATGCATACATAAAGCCACATACTTACGACCATCTGATCTTCGACAAAGTCCACAATAACAAACAATGGGAAAATAACTTGCTATTCAATAAATGGTTCTGAGATAATTGGCCAGGCATATGCAGAAGACTGAAACTGGGGCCCTTTCTTTCACCAGATACAGAAATCAACTAGAAGTGGATTAAAGACTTAAATGTAAGATCTAAAACTATAACAGCCCTAGAAGACAACCTAGGAAATGCCATCTTGGACAGAGGCCTTGGCAAAGATTTCATGACAAGAAGTCTTCAAAAGCAATTGCCAACAAAAACAAAAATAGGCAAATGAAACCTAATTAAAGCATGCGGCACAGCAAAGGCAACTAAAAACAGAGTAAACAGACAACCTACAGAATGGGAGAAAATATTTGCAAAATTCTGCATCTGAAAAAGTTATAGTATGCAAAATCTATAAGAAACCAAAACAAATCAAGAAGCAAAAATCCCCCCAAACAACTAATTAAAAAATGAGCAAAGGACAGGAACAGACAATTCTCAGAAGACACACATGTGGCCAAGAAGCATTTAAAAAAATGTTCGGCCGGGCATGGTGGCTCACATCTATAATCCCAGCACCTTGGGAGTCCAAGGCAGGTGGATCATAAGTTCAGGAGATCGAGGCCATCCTGACCAACATCGTAAAACCCTGTCTCTACTAAACATACAAAAATTAGCTGGTCATGGTGGTGTGCGTCTGTAGTCCCAGCTACTCAGGAGTCTGAGGCAGGAGAATTGCTTGAACCCAGGAGGCAGAGGTTGCAGTGAGCCGAGATGGCGCCACTGCACTCCAGCCTGGTGACAGAGTGAAACTCTGTCTCAAAAAAAGAAAATCAACAACAACAACAACAACAAAACCATCAACATCACTAATCATGAAAGAAATACAATCAAAACCACTATGAAATACCACATCACACTAGTCAGAATTGTTACTATAAAAAAAAGTCTAAAAACAAGGATGCTGGTGAGGTTCCAGAAAAAAGGGAATCCTTACACACTGTTAGTGAGGATATAAATTAGTTCAGCCACTGTGGAAAGCAGTTTGGAAATTTCGCAAAGAACTTAGAACAGAATTACCGTTCATCCCAGCAAACCCATTACTGGGTACATATTAAAAATTAAGCAAATTATTCTACCAAAAAAGTCACTTGCACTTGCACGTTTATCACAGTCCTCTCTATTTATAATACAAAGACATGGAATCAACCTAGATGCCCATCAACAGCAGAATGGATAAAGAAAATGTGATACATATACATAATGGAATACGATGCAGCTACAAAAAAGGATGAAATCATGTTCTTTGCAGCAACATGGATGCAGCTAGAGACCATTAACTCAGGGAATTAATGTAGAAACAGAAAACCAAATACCACATGTTCTCACTTATAAGTGGGAGCTTAACATTGAGTATATATGGCAACAATGGACACTGGGGCCTCTTTGACAGGGGAGGGTGGTAGGAGGTTGAGGGTTGAAAAACTGTGTATTATTGAGTACTATAGCCAGTAAGTGGATGATGAAATAATTTGCACACCAAATATTTGCAACGTGCAATTTACCCACGCAGCAAACGTGCACATGTACCCCTGAACCTACAGTAAAATAATAAAAAAAAAAAGGGACAATTCAGAATTAGGCTTAATAGGGCTTCCCATAAACTATATTAAAACATCAGAATCTAATGGTTACAACCCTTTTCCTTCACTATTTCTCTCCCATTGCCAGACTATTTTAACAGCTTGGGGGATATGTAGAAATCAGCATGACTCACATGCCTAGTAACTATTCACTCAAAGTACAAAAACATGTAAGCTGGATTTTTTACATAAACAGTTGAAGAGGTTATTGGTGACATTTTCATTCACTATATAATATAAGTAAAGGTATTAAAATGGCAAAATATGCTTAGCTATCCTTTTTTATTAATTTTTCTCAGTTACATGAAAAGATTAATGAAACAAAAGTGCACACACAAAATCTGTGGCATAGTTTTGTATTATTTTAAATAAAAATGAACAGGGTAAAAATTTTGCCCCTAACAATGTTTTAGAAAGTATAATCTAATAGAGGTGAGACATGTAAATACTTATAATGCAGGCAACCTGCCAGAGAAGTACTGACTTACGCAAGTGTAGTATATTCTGTCTTTGCCACACACTTGCCAACAATGAGTATTATCATTTAAAACATCTTTTCCAGATCAATAAAACATAACTTATACTACCACAGCTCACATGAACAGGAGAGAGGAGGGCTAGCAGGTGCCAATGAATGCTCACAGGCTCTCATGGGAGGAGCATATAAATGTTAAAGCATTTAGATAGAAATCTTATGATATGAATCAAAACACTTAAAAATACTGTTTAAGCCTCCAATTACACTCCTAAGAACTTACTGTAAGGAGAAAAAAAATTAGAAGAACTTGCAAAGATAAATGTGTAAAAATGACTATTTATCATAAGACTTTTGTAATAGTGAAAAATTCTCCAAAACAAGGACTTATTTAATCAAGAGTAATGAGTCAAATGAAAGGTGATTGAAATTAGTTAAGTAGACTGAGTGTGGACGAAAGAGATGGTGGCAAGTGGGAGGTGAGGCAAACCATGCAGACAGCTCTAGCAGATGATTGCTTCCTGGCATGTTGCTAGAGTTTTTAATTCATCAAAAGATACTGGAAGCCCGTTTTTTGTAAGGTAATTTGTGAAGTTCTAAAATTATGTGAAGTAAAAACCAGATGCAGTTGTGGGCTCTGAGACATGGGCTGCCAGTGTACAACATTAAAAAAAAAATCATGTGAATAGTTGAACAGAAGGCCATTACTAAAAGTGATGCTGTAGTTGTATGTTTATTGATGTTTCAAAATGGAATAGCTAATGATTCCAATTTTTGAAAATAACGTTAACATATATTGTTGTATTTGTACACAAAAGGAAAAGACTTGCATTATATTCACTTTTGTATTCATGACTAGCTCTGGGTGAGGATTTCAGGGACATTTTTATTTTTTATTTTCTAATTTTTCTACATTAAGTATAACATGATAAAGTTTAATTAAAATAGCAAAATATATTTGATTTTACAGTGGAGAATGTGATAGGAGATTAGAATTAGAAGAAACTGAAGGTAGCAGTGAATTTAATAGAAAATTAGGAATGCACTAAAACTGTTATAGAAACATATTAATGCATTCTAAAGCCAATTTGACAAATGGTATATATTACTAGCAGGACTATTTTCCAAAAGGGTACCAGAGTTGCAAAGACAAATAAGACAGAGTCTCTTCCCTCTAGGAGTCCACAGTCTAATGAGGATCTCCCAGTGTTACCTTTTAATTATAGAATATAGGAATGTAAACATGGAATAACATGAGGACATAAGAACAATGAAAATTAGAAATCGCAAAATCTGTAATTTTGTTTTTGTGGCCTGGTTTAGAATGTCAGGGTAGTAAGTCTTATAAATCAATATCGTTATGGAATTATACTTGATTGAAACCGGGAAAATGCCAAAATATAATTTAGAACTATTTTAAAATACAGGGGAAAAGTTGAATACCAATAATTTTATAAGAAAATTTTACATAATGATTATAGAATTTATTTTCTTGAGATTCCAAACATAGTTAGATAAATGCCATGTTCCAAATACAATGGTTACTCTTTTTGCCAGTGGCAAATTCTATATAAAGTACTGTGTCTTGGACAAAAATCCAAGAGTGTTATTTACCAGAAATGCTCTCATCATTAAAAGGGGTTAAGAGAGTCACAGGCCCCAAAATTAACACTTTTCAGGAGACTTTTTTGTATTTTTTGCCAAAATAGAGGATATTGAAGAGATTAAAAAATAAAAATTTCAGCTTGTTAAAATTGTAATTTGTGCTTTATCAAAGCATCTTGTAGAACCTCACAAGAAGCATTAAAGATTATTAAAATATATGAATAGAGCAGTTGCTTATAAAGTGAAACATGAATTGATGCGATGAAATATACAAATGACATATTATAAGATGGTGGTGGGGGATGCTAAGCATAAAGGATGCAATAAAACTGAGGGAACTGGCTGACCAGAAAGAGCTTATGTAAATAAGTTGTATATGTAATTCATTGTATATAGAGATGTTAGGTAATGATCCTAGAAACTAAATTCAAAAGGAATGCTCTGTCTGTAGCCATATGCTGCAAAGCATTTAACAAGAAAAAAAATCTCTGGGTCTTGGTAGAAAGGCACATAAAAGTTTCTGCATAGGTTTTCATAGCAATAAGCCCCTTGAATAATTTCAAGAGGCAATAATAAAAGCATCAAATTTAAGTAGAGGAAATTTTGAACACATTTTTCACAGATGTCACTGGGATTACATATACAAAGTCAAGAAATGTGTGTTCTTCTACTTCACAAGTAGAGAGAAGATAAAGCTTAGAAAAAGAGTGCAGTATTAAAATGGTAAACCTTTAAGACTTACTGAAAATAGAAAAAGATACAAAAAAGAGCACCAGTCACAATCAAGGCACGAAGAAAAAGGTTACGTCATAATTCTCTACTTTTCTAGGGATACCTCTTTTTAGAAATCACCTTTGTAAAACTTTTATTATTTTTTAAATACTCTTTATTCAATGTTTGGATTATACTAATTTGAACATTGAACTTTCTCCAAACGAAGATAAACTGGTTCTATACAAAGAGATTCTTAAATCTTTCTTCTTAAAGACTATACCTGGTGGTGCTGAACGTACTTGTTTATCATCCAGTTGCCTGATGTTCCCATTAACTGCCTCATTTGATCCAGGTTTCTGGGCATGTTGGACTTGCAGGAATGAGTCGGCCTCAGCTGTAGCCCACTAGGCAGAGGACTCGGTGGGAATACTTGCAGAAACACATCAGACTTCAGAGCCCAGATCTTTTTCTTCTGACTAACCCCTTCCCCATAGGAAGTAAAATGTGTAACCCACATTTCTCAGCCATACCGTGGGGATTAGAATAGGGTACTTGCTCTGTGAGGACTCCTGGAATTTAAATTATGATACAATTTAAAACGTTAGGACTTAAAAAATTAATGAAATCCTACTGCCAGGTCAAATTGGAAATCAAGTGGCATCACTGTAAAAGGTTTTCTGCCTCTTTCTTACAATTAAAAGGCACCTGAAGCCCTGCTTTCATGATCTGTATTTATGCTGCAAATAGAGATCAGTAGTTTTTTTCCTATGCTCCAAATTAAAATCAAAACCAAAAAACAACAGAATCAGGACTTGTACAGTTTCAGTGCTTGCAGGCCCAGCACATTGCAAAGTATACTATTTCTATTACTATAGCTGGTAAACAGAAATGGCTGCCAACCACATCACAGTCTCACATGGATGGGCACTGCTTAGAGGAAGGGGTCTAGTCAATATTTTACCATTCTTTTAAGCTTCATAATTGCCATACTTTGCCAGAGGATATTTTTAAAGATTTCAACGTCATGAGCATTCACTAAGTGGTGAAGCTAGAACTAGTGCTGGACAATTCACCTGAAAGTCATAACTTTGGAACCAAAGTTAGATGTCATAAAACACTACATAGAAGGCCAGACTACTGCCTTGGTAATTTAGGAGACAGCACTCTGTAAAATATCAGAGGCAATGTTGAGAAAATAAAGCAACATTAAGCAAAAATACACTCTAAATATTGTGTATTTATGTAGACTTATGCAGGTCAGATGCATTCCCTATAGTTTTCATTTATTCTATTGGGAAAATTTATCTTGAATAATGCCAATTTGAATTATGAGGGACACTTTCAGGAATTCATGAATACATTGCATAAAACGCAACTACCTTGCAACCCCAATATTGTCAGGAAGGGTAGCTCTAACTATAACCCTTCTTCTCCCACCGTTCCCTGATTCCTCTGCAGGCCAGGGATAGCCCAGCAGTCTGGCAGTTCATCGTCTTTGAAATATATGTGCTTCAATAACTAAGGCAGCACAAACCCTGGAAAACCCACAGCAGCTGAATAGCTGCCTGCAGTTCTACTTGTTTTACTACTATATGGGTGTCAAGCACACAAGCTTAGATCAATTTTTATAATGATAGAAGATTATTACGAATAATCAATATACCTAATTGTACATGTTTAAAGAGTTTCTTTTTCTTAAGTTTGAATTATTATTTGTTTTGGTCATTCATATAGATCACTGTTGAAAAGCCTGGATATTCTTGTTATAAATTCTATACTTCTTGGGATAAGGGGCCTTATCTATTATGTTAACATCCTATTTATTAGATTGTGCCTGATTGGTGCTTGATAAACATATGTCAAAGTGATGGACAATATGAAATCAGTTTTGTGGTCTTGTTTAGCTACCTCAACATTTTGTCTACAGTAAAATATGTCTGAGCTCCCAATAACTCAGTTACAAATGCACTGTTGGAACTTATTCTGTTGATTTAAATTAAGAATGGTTTATAAACAATAAATTGAGAACCACTGCTACAAATTATTTGTGTTGACGGTTTAACTGCAGCAACCGAAAAAATGCCATATCTCTTAGGCAGCAGATCCTTTTTGAAATTCAGGTTGTGACAACTGTGTTTTAACTTCTTCATCTTCAAGAAATGAATCCATTCTTTCCAGCTGTAATCATCTTGGCCAAGAGACCTCAGCATTTTTTTTTTTCCTGCAAAGGCCCATGATTCATCATAAAAAAATCAGAAAATAGCCAAAATAAATGGGGCAAATATTCATCAGGGAATACAGCTATGTAACTAATTGTAGATTCAATTTTTCAATTTTATAAATTGTGTCCTTCCAAAAATTACCCCCACCAAAAATACCAAAAAAACCCTCCACTTTTCACTTAGGACATTTTGTTCATGATATCTTATATCTTTAATAAAAATGCACATGTATTCACATCAATGCTGAATGAGCTAATACCCTCTATGAAATTGCACCTCTAAAAGGACATATGTATCTCTGTCATCCTGTTGCTTGGCCTCACATCAGCTTAGAAAGATAAATACATCTAATGATTATTGTATTGCTTAATGATTTTCTAGGTTCATAAGAATTTTCATAGATTAGGTACAAAAATTGAATACAAATCAAGATCTTCTAGTTTTAACAAAAGAAGACTAAAAATGAAGGGCAATTTGCAAGCTGGTGAATGTTTGTGGCTCATAAATTTAACCCCCAAATTGTCATGTTTTTTTTCTTTCTTTTTGTATAGAAAACCCATATAGAACTTTAAAGATTTACGAAAAGGCCTCATATATAGAGTGTAAGCTAACATGGAAGATGTTAATAGTGCCGTTAGGCAGAGTGATTTCTATCATTATCAGCCATTATTCTAAGAATAGTAAGTGGCAGATAAAGAGCTCCGACTAAATTTCCATCTTTTTTGTAGTCAGCATGTAAAATGCATATACTTTGCCTCTAAATTGTCACCCCTTTCTTACAAATTGCTCATTATATTTGCTTAGACTTGTGAAATGGAAACTATTTTATTTAAAGGAAATAAAGGCAGGAAACATTGAATAAGTTACCTGTGACTGTTTTTAGAATGTGTATTTTAAAATCTTTAGCAGTGGTTCTGAACTTTGACTAAGTCAATAGAAACTAGAAATTCTCCTGGCAATTAAAGAAAAGAAGGAAAGAAAGCTGGAAAATAGGAAAACAAGAAAAAAATAAAGTTGAACTGTGACTAATGAGACTTGGAAAGGAGCTCTGGATTTTTTTTTTTTAATTAAAAGTAATTTTGAAAACCTCACTTGAAAGAGGCTTCAATGAAGCAGGTTAGGAAGGCTTTGAAATCAGGTGTAAGTGACTTACTTTGATTAGGAGTTTTGCTGGTTCACGTATAGTGATTTTTATGTGCATATATATGTGAATATCATGCCGTATATAAAATTGACATGTCACATTCAAAGATTAAAATGCAGACAGAATATACTAAAATTTTGGTACAGTCTGAGGACCAGAAGAAAGAACAGGAAGTGAAAAAAAGGGATAGGGCTTGTATTGTTCTCTTTAGAAGAGAATGTGGCAATATTAGTTTAGTTCCAGGATAATATATGATAGTCTTTGACATTTAGCTTTTGTTCTTCTTGTGGAGATGTTTCTTACATGCCTAGTGTTGCAACAATGTTTTGATGTCTGAAAGGCAGAAGACAGCTTTTTCATTTGTGTTGCAGAATTTGAATTCGTGTTAAATTTCCCTTAATGCAAAATTCAAACAGTTCATACTTCATAAAATGCCCAGCAGGTAGAATGTAAACACATATATTGTACAATGGGAACGGCTGTATATAGCAATAACCCACATACTACCAGACCTTCAGATGAATTTTGAAGCATCATCATCATAAAAATAATAAATTTTGTTTCATAGTGTAAAATGTATTTTGACTGGAATTGACTTCTATAAAACTTTCTAGTATGCATATAATACATATGAAATCACTCAACTAATCAAAAAATTAACTATCTCCTGCCATTCTGAATGCATTAGTTACTGTATCATATTATGTTCTTTAAAATGCCATTTAAAAGCAAAATGTTTCATGAATGGGTAAGCTTTTATAATATAGAGGGCATTATTGTAAACATTATTGTAAATTTTTATTTCCTAGAAGTACCACAGAATAACTATAGTTTGTTATCCACAATTTCAAGCCAGCACACTAAAGCATTACATCCATAGTGTGTGCAGTTTCTAATGTATGCTTTTTAATCATTCTTTTTGCTTCCTCAAGCAAAAACAACAACTTACACTCATTGGCATTAAATGACAGAAATCACAGTTAGTAATTCTGGTTGAAGTCTTTTGTTAATACCTCATATTTATCAAAAAATTCCCTATTCTAGGTTATAATGTATACTGCAATTGAAAAACACAAATGGTACCAGAGAGCATACGGTTTTTTAATTTCCTTAAAAATAAAAAGCTAGGGAATTAAATGCTTGCTAATGAAGTGTTACATTTCTTAGTTTTCTGCAACTCATTTTAATTGAAAAAAATCCCTTAAAGTGTCTCGCATTTTCCTATTCTCAGAAGAGAAATAAGAATGATGTATAAAAGAACATGCAGTTCAATGACTAAGAAACTGAAACAGAAATGGCATTCTTCAGAAAAAAATCTTGAATTCCTTTTGTGTATGTGAGAAGAGGTGCAGAGTTCAGATGTTTGAGGATTCATTTTTAACAGATTTTTCAAACATATATATAGATACTTCAGTGGAATAATCTCAGTAGTTTATGGGGGTGATAAATGAACATTTAGGCTCACTTGACCCCAGGCGACACTGAGCTAAATTACCTTTTCTCCAAATGGAGCCCTCTATATATCTCTCTCTTCCTTGAAATGCCGATTAAAACAGCAAGAGGTGATGAAAAAGATGTGTTGACTCAGGGATAAAGCAATAATGAAAATGTGTGAAATCATAACCTGGCTCTGGAACCAGGTATAACTTGGACTGTAAAATGCAAGACTTCCTGAGGCTCCATGCTGTCCACAGGGAAGGCAATTACCTTTGGACTGTGGAAAGCTTGAGATGCACAGCTTAAGGGCAGCAGGTGAGCTAGTGTTTGGGGAAGACTGGGAGGACCTGGGGGAACCAGGACATCTAATTTCTTCTTCATGTTCTACCTTTGACTCAGGGTGATAATACTGCTATTCCAACAGCATCCTTGGTTTCAAGATAATTTTTTATTAGCCATAGGATAAATGTAAGACGCCCGGAGACTGTTTCCACGTATTCAAGATGTTGCTTTTACAGGCCCCTAAGAAGCTAAAGAGGGAGATGGTGATGGGGGAATGTGGAAGAAGGGGAAGGGGGACGATGCCTAAAGGGAAAGCAAGGGACACAGAGGGGAAAAGTAGGGAAGGAGGAAGAAGAGTGAGTAGAAAGAGCATGTGGAAGGGGAGGTAGAGGAAGAAAAGGAACAGAGGAGTTGGTCAATGTCTCTGTCTTTTCGAACGAAGCATGCTCACTTAGATTCATAGGCATAAAGCATATAATGGTAATATGGTAAAATACTATGAGTGTGGGCATGTATGTGTACATGAGGACGCACCTGGGATGCCATGCCAGTGTGTGTGCAGCCTTTCCTCAGTTATTCTAGGCCCTCAGCTTCCTCTCCAAAAGTGAAGGGTGTCAAGGATCTCAGTGGCAAATGGATTGGGCTCTGTGTTCTCTGTCAGACCTGTGGAGCTTTGCTACATATACAGGCTGAGAAGATATGTTTTTCCATACTTCCTCAAACCTTCTATTATTTGACTGTCCAGTCTCCAAAATTCTGAGGGTACCTGTAACATATTTCCAACTTTGTTATAAAGGAATTTCAGTCTCTGAGATATGATAGCTAGTCATTTGACTCAGCTATTTTATTAACCTAGTTCCTGCTGCTTCCTGGAAGGATGTCATTTCTCATAGCCAAAACAGGGAAAATGATGGTATCTGCTTGAAAAACATTAAAATTAGTGGGGACTATATCTGAATAAACTTATCTTTTTGATAGGAATGTACTCTTCTAGAAAATATGAAACAATTATTGTGTATAATTTTTACACATTTCTCCAGGGTACAAATCTTTCTTTTATCATGTACATATCTATTTTTGTATACTTGGGATTCAAAGAAGCAGTGGAGACCATATGCATGACCATATATAATCCATCTTAGAAAATGGATTATAAAATACTTGAGCATGAAACAAATAAAGTAGGGAGTGAAGAGTCCTACAAGTCCTATAATAATAAAGAGTAATTGGTCTCTTTATAAATCAGTTCATCAAGGAATTCTTTTAAAAGTCAAGTTGCTTGCTTATGATGATCACTGATTTAACTGACATAAATAAAGGAAGAAATCAAATTTAAATTAAAATGTAGGTACCTAGGTGGATGGATATCCATTACAATAAGAGTGAAAGAGGGGAAAGATTATTGATTGTCAGAATTCTAATTCACATGCATTGTCCCCTTCTAACCACCACAACTGAATTCTGAGACATTTTGGGGAATATATTAGAAATCAGTGGGGCAAGTTCACCAGAGACCTTGTGGCATGGGGTCTTAGGATTGTCCTTGGAAGGCACTTATCCTGAAAAAAAAGATTAAGAAATTATTTTTGAATAGAACACAGTAGCTGCCTCTCAGCTGTAACTTTTGTTTTAAGCATCCTTACTCCTGAACCATAGGTGAATCCTATATAGATTCGAGCAGCTACAGGAGAGACCTGTTGACCTGGAAACTCTTTAAATCATTGGGACACAAATAGCACACCTTTGCGTTAGAGATGTCTCTACCATAGTGGGGCAGGAGTGGGGTGGGAACAGGCACACATTTCTAAGTACCCTGATCACTGAGCCAAGGGATCCTGTGAACACTTGAGTACTTGGGGATGACACTTATTTGAACAATGGGGTGTCAGTTGTCAAGTTTGGTTCTTGGGTAAAAATGGAACATTATCTTGGTTTGTTAGAGACTGCAGTGCCCCACAGGAGTATTCACATTTCTGAGGCACCTCTTGGAGGTCTCCACAAATAATTGATAGGGAATTTTATAGGGTGCCAAAGTTTTGAACCTTCTGTCAGAGTACAGAGCCAGTGAAATGTGTTATATTTTTTTCCTGTGATTCCATTCTTTAATGAAGCTGAGTTTAAACAGCAATCTCACTTACAGAGTAAGAGGAGCTGAAAATTTTGGTCTGCCCTGAAGACTTGTAGGCTTACAATGATATAGCTTTGCAGACATTTTTAATGATCTTCCTGGTGGGAAGGGATGCCTTATTTTAACTGCAGAAACTGCCAGAGTGACTCAGCATTTTAGGGAACCAGGACTTAGGGTTACATTCTTGCCAACAGAAACTGGGATAAAGCAGCTGTAGGCCCACAGCTAAAGAAGCTTAAACCATGAGCAATATTCTAGGAGCTTTCCTAGAGTGTGTCTGGAGGGTGTTTCTGCATGAGCCATTGCCATACCATCCGCACTGACCAGGCATGGCAGTAATCTGGCATCCTTTGTAAAACCCCTTGTTAGTAGATCTCTATCATGTTTATATATGGTAATGTCCTACTTGACCAGAGGTCAGACTCCCAGCACCCTCAGTTCCTTGGAATGCAAACTCAGAAATAAGCAGAAAAAGCCCTCTCGTACTGAAAATAGCTTCTGTGTCCCCAGACTAAAGCCATGGACTTGCCTTCTTACAGGCTTATGTGCTCTCACTTAGAGATTGTTTATTTTTACTTAACAGAGGTCATAATAATTGTGGGTTTTTTTGGTTTCCCAGCTCGAAGTAGATTAAAAGTAACACATTAGAAAGTCAGAGAAAATGTTAGAAGCAAGCAAACTGGCAGCAGTGAAGTAACAGTTCATAGATAAGGAAGGAAAAAGCAGAAAATTAAAAAACAGATTCAGAACTGTGTGTGTTTCACATAATAATGCAGTGCTAGTGATTCATAATGACAGCACAGTTGTTGAAAAGGTCAAATAATGTTCAGCAGTTGCTATTTAAAAAACACAGGGAAGAATTTAATATAGTTTTCACAAATTTACATAAAATGATATAAAAAATAGGTTTGCACATCCAACGGGCTAAGTTTGAGCTATCTAGATGAAATGCGTGGCCTCTTTCCCAAAGATGATTACTGTATTTGAATTCTCGGAGGACTTTATTTGTACCTTTCTAATGGTGCTTGCTGTTCTCATCATTTTATTACAGTCATTTGAGTTTACACTAAATGCCATTTAACTCACTTGGAGGCATGGGAAGCTGGATTTCTATCATGCCATGATGTATGTGACTTCGATGAGTCAGACTCTCTGTGTTTTAGCTTTCTTAATTGCAAGACATGGGATTTGGAACAAATGAACTTGAGGTCTCCAGTTTGTGAATTTTCTGCCTTTATGTAGTAAATGATAAGAATTTAGTGGCAAAAGTGCAGAGATATAAATGGATTCCAGTTTTAAACATTAAGGGCATCTGTAGTCACAATCAAACCAATGACGTGGGTCTGTTGCCTGATAAATGCCCATTCCTTGCAACATAAATAAAGGCTTTTTGGTTTTTTTTTGAGAAGTTATATTGCATGTCTGTTGCTCAGCAACCATTTTCTATTCTTATATCACTTTGGATAAGATGCCTTTTCTATTATCTCAGTCTGTGGTTCTACTGAAGTAACTTCATCCATTGGCTCTGGGGTAGTCAGATGACTCAGGCCCCACCAATCAACACAGCCACCCCTTAGAGCAGAGTGATTGGTTCAGGGATGAATATGTGATCCAAGCTGATTCAATAAAAGTTAATCCTAAGACTTTTTCTGGAACTATTCACACATTCAGGAAATGTATAAAAGTTGCACCTTGTTAATGTTTTCTATTTTCTAGAAGGTTATATTAGTATAAAAAGTGCTTTGAGATAAGGGCTTTGAGATATATCTCCCATTAATTAATTATAAATCAACACATGTCAATAATTAAAAACACATTTCTTTTATCCTCTAAGTAAATTAAATTATTTATTTAGTACCACAAATTGTTCATGAATCTTCCTAATGAGTTCTAAAATTTTGTTGATTTTTAGATCTTATTGGTGTGATTTGTTTGTTGCATGCATCTTCCCTTGCTAAATGGTGCCCCAGTCTAGACCATGATTTAAAACAGGAAATGACATTAAACCCTTCCAACAACTTCCCCAATTATTAGGTTGTTGCAAAAGTAATTGTGGCTTTTACCATTAAAAGTAATGGCAAATTGCTTTTGCATTAAATGGAGATTGTCCACTTCTTATCCTTAACAGGCCCATTGTTGCTTGTCCCTTTCTCTGGGCTTGTTAGAGATGCCTGTTGTCTTACAATTAGTTTGCTTATCTCTAATGGTCATAAATTATATCTGGCAAGGGTTTAAAATGAGAACACGTATATCTGTTTAAGCACTAGAGGACCCTCTGTTGTATAGTGGAAGTAGAACTGGGTTTTGTGGGTTCTTTCCCTTGTTCTGTTCACTAGTCATGACAATAATAACTCCTGAATTGTCCCATAGTCTTCTCTAAAAGGACACTGCCATGGCCACACCTCTCTTCAAGAACAGTTATGGGTAGTCATGATTGGGAGTACATGAAAATCAACCTTCTCCTGGCCACAGCTTATTGAGTTAGCATTGGGCAACTTGTCCAAGGATGTTTGAGAACCAAGGACCTAGAATGTTATTTGGTATAAAGAGATGAGTTCGGCAAGCTAGATTTCTTTTCTGGGGAAATTAAATTTAAAAATAGAAGACAAAAGAGTCCATGATGTGTATTGAAAGTGAAGAGAGATTACTAGAGTCCCAATAAGCCTAATTTATGTGAAAGCACAGATTACAGGTTAGCAAAGGCTAAAAGGCTATAAAACAAACAGAGGAGAGGGTGAGAATTTGGTCAGCATTAGGCAAAGAGAAGCAGATACTGAGAATAATTTATCTGCATTACTGCTGGGATACTAAAGTTCCAGGAACTCCTGCTGGCTAGAGTTCTTGTCTCTCCCTGGTCCCAGCCCCTCTTCAGTGCTGTGTCTTTGAGGTCCAGACGTGATGGTTTCTTCCATCACGGCACATGTTCCATTGATAACCTGCTTCTTAAGCTTCGTCAAGTGAAGTGTTGTTCCTTGCAGCATAAAGAAGTGGACCAAAACACAAACTGGCCACCAACCAGATGTGTAACCTCTCTCAGTCTCAGATGTTTCATCTCTAAAATAAAGACATAAATTAGTTCCTTGGGAATTGGTCTCCAAGGCCCATCTAGCTCTATGTCTTATTAATTAATTGATGACCCTATATATAGTTATCCTCATTTGAGTCTCTTGAGAATTCATTATTATTCATTATACTCACATGCCCAGTTATATTGTGTATTGCCAAAATAAACTAATTTTGCTTACAATAAGGGAAATTTCAGGTAACCAAATTTAAAATTAAACATGACTTGTCATCACTTGTGCCAATCAATACTATTGCAGTTTGCCATTAGTCACTGTTCTCACTGGAATTAGAAACAGAATAATAAAATTAAATAAAAAAAAATAAAGTCTCTTTTCCTCACACTGATGATTTTTTTCCTAAGGTATCAACCAAATGTAGTGTACTCTTTGTACTTGTCAGATAATAGAATTATTCTACCAAATATAGGCTTCTATTTCATGTGATTCTATT
The DNA here is from genome assembly GCF_030222135.1 of Aotus nancymaae. Taxonomy (NCBI): domain Eukaryota; kingdom Metazoa; phylum Chordata; class Mammalia; order Primates; family Aotidae; genus Aotus; species Aotus nancymaae. The sequence goes on along the minus strand of NW_026988431.1, from coordinate 42,183,663 downwards.
CTATTCCTACCAGGAACACTAATTTGACACTCATAGGAATTCAAACCTAATATGAAATACCAGATGATGTGGCAAGGATAAGCTCCCAAAGAAAAGCCATGTTAAAGTTATATTTCCTGGACTGAATATCATTGGATGAAAGTATCATGAATGTGAACAATTATTTTAAAATGGCTTGGGAGAAGGAAACAACATGAGGACAGGGAAACAAATTTCAGAGATGATGAAGAACATAAAATAAATGGAATCTGTGTACTGGGAAACAATAGCTCATAAATTAACCAAGTGTCCAGTGAGTTCTTATCCTCTGTACTGAATTTTGGGGAGAGAAAAGACATCGTCCTTGCCCTCTTGGATGCATTTGATTCAGTCGGTCACATAAATTTATTGAGCATTTATTATCTGCCAAACTCTGTAATTGAGTCTCAGGATACTATGAATTCTTGTTCTAAAGATTTCCTGGTTTAAATCAATGATTATTGCAGTTGTCTCTGATACTGAAATTTCTTTCTCTTTTTGTTAAAATCCTCATTTTTTCACCATGCATATGGCCAATCAGTAAAAACAAAACATATGTTACAACTTCACTCTTCAGCTGGATGGAGCTATGCAAGTAAGAGATGGGTGGTAGGCTACAAGTAGAACTGATGGTGAAACCTTAGTGCATCTTTAGTATAAGACATCTGACCCCGCCTTTGAACCTGGTCTCCACTCTTTCTCCATCTCACTGCTTGAAAGGCAGCTGTGATGGCTGGAGCCTCGGACCATGAGGATGTATCTTTCATCTAGGGATGGTGGAGTGGAAAGTCAGGTTCTGGACAACTGTTGAGCTTCTGCAACACCTTTGGACTCTATGCTTTTTACATATGAAAGAAATACATCTCCACATTGTTCCAGTTACTATTTTTCTATTTTTCTATTGCCTGTAGTCAAATCTAATTTTAACACATTTTGGTGTGTTTTTTCCTCTCTGTTTTTAGGTATTATTTAAATATAATAAAGTCCATGAATTTAAAGTGTACAGTTTGATTAGTTTTGACAAATGTATACACTTTTGTAACCACTACTGTAGGCAAGATACAGAACATTACCATTACTCTGAAAGGTTTCCTTGTGCCCGTTACTGGTGAATGATGCCTCCTACTTCCATCCACAGGTGACCATTGGTCTGCTTTCTATCAGTAAAGATGAGTTGTGTCTTTCCTACTTTTATATACAGTTGTTCCCCGGTATCTGGTGGGACTGGCTCCAACTCCACTCACCCCCTTCCATTCCAAGAATGCAAAATCTGAATGTTCAAGTCCCTTATACAATATATATATATAAATGTATAAGTGTAGTATTTTCATATAACCTGTGCATATCCTTTCCTCTACTTTAAATCCTCTCTAGATTATTTATAATGCTGAATACAATATAAATGCTATGTAAATAGTTGTTATATTGTATTTTAAAATTTGTATTACTTTTTATTGTTGTATTATTTTTAAGTACTTTTTGAATATTTTCTTTTTATTATTTTTATTTTTCCATACGTTATTGGGGTACAGGTAGAATTTGGTTACATGAGTAAGTTCTTTGGTGGTGATTTGTAAGATTTTGGTGCACCCATCACCCAAGCATTATACACTGCACCATATTTGTAGTCTTTTATCCTTTGCTCCCCTCCCACTTTTCCCTCCAAGTCTCCAAGTCCATTCTATCATTCTTAGGCCTTTGTGTCCTCATAGCTTAGCTCCCACATATCAATGAGATCATACAATGTTTGTTTTCCATTCCTGAGTTACTTCACTTAGAAGAATAGTCTCCAGTCTCATCCAGGTCACTGCAAATGCTGTTGGTTCATTCCTTTTTATGGCTGAGTAGTATTCCATCAGATCTATCTATCTATCTATCTATCTATCTATCTATCTATCTCACAGTTTCTTTATCCATTCATTGATTGATGGACATTTGGGTTGGTTCCATGATTTTGCAATTGTGAATCATGCTATTATAAATATGTGTGCAAATATCTTTTTTGAATAATGACTTCTTTTCCTCTGTGTAGATACCTAATAGTGGGATTACTGGATCAAATGGTAGTTCTACGTTTAGTTTTTAAAGGAATCTCTGCACTGTTTTCCAGAGTAGTTATACTAGTTTTGAGTATTTTCAACCTGAAGTTGGTTGAATTTGCAGATGCAGAACCCATGGATGTGGTGGGCCAACTGTCAATGGAATTATTGACAAGTTCCCTTTTGTATGCTTCTTTAACTTAGCATAATGTTTTTGAGACAAAAACTGTATGTTTCTGTGGTTCATTCTTTTAAATTGATGAAGTGTATTCTGCATTAGTTTTCTCACGTGATCATGGAGGCCACCAAGTCCACAATCTGCAGAGTAGGCAGGTAGGCTGGAGATCCAAGGAAGAGTTGATGCTGAAGGTAGTCTGCTGGCAGAATTCTCTTTTCAGGGGAGGTCAGTCTTTCTCTTTTTTTATTTTTAGTTTTTATGGGTACATAGTAGGCATATGCATTTATGGGGTACTTGAGATATTTTGGTACAGGTATATATGTGTAATAAGCAATCAGAAATGTCCATCACCTCAAACATTCATTATTTCTTTGTGTTACAAACATTCCAGTTGTACTTCCTCAGTTATTCTAAAACATACAACAAATTATTGCTGACTGTAGTCACCCTGTTGTGCTATCAAATGCTAGATCTTATTTATTTTATCTAACTATATTTTTGTATGCATTAACCTTCCCATTTACCCCCACCCACCACCACCACCTTCCCACTACATTTCCCGGCCTCTGGTAACCATCATTTCACTCTCTATCTAGATGAGTTCAGTTGTTCTAATTTTTAGCTCTCACAAATGAGTGAGAAGAAATGAAATTTGTCTTTCTGTGCCTGGCTTATTCGGCTTAACATAATGTCCTCCAGTTCCATCTATGTTGGGGCAATGACAGGATCTCATCGTTTTTTATTGCTGAATAATACTCCATTGTGTATATGTACCAGATTTTCTTTATCTGTTCATCTGTTGATGGACACTTAGGTTGATTTCAAATCTTGGTTATTGTGAATAGTGCTGAAATAAACACACTGATTTCCTTTCTTTTGATTATATGCCTAGCAGTGGAATTGCTGGATCATAAGGTTGTTATATTTTTAGTTATTTGAGGAACCTCCATACTGTTCTTCATAATGGCTGTACAAATTTACATTCCCATCAACAGTGTATAAAGGTTCCCCTTTCTCCATATCCTTGCCAGCTTAATTATAGCCTGTCTTTTGGATAAAAGTCATTTTAACTAGGGTAAGATAACGTTCTCATTGTAGTTTTGATTTGCATTTCTCTGAGGATCAGTAATGTTGAGCACCTTTTTGTATGTCTGATTGTCACTTGTATGTCTTCTTTTGAGAAATGTCTACTTAGATTTTTTGTTCATTTTTAAATTGGATTGTTAGATTTTTTTAATAGAGTTGTTTGAGCTCCTTATATATTCTGGTTATTAATCCTTTTTCAGATGGGTGGTTTGCATATACTTTCTCCCATTCTGTGGGTTGTCTCTTCACTTTATTGATTGTTTCATTTGATGTGCAGAAGCTTTCTAATTTGATGTGATCCCATTTGTCCATTTTCGCTTTGATTGCCTGTGCTCATGCGATATTACACAAGAAATCTTTGTCCAGACCAGTGTCCTGGAGAATTTCCCAACATTTTCTTTTAGTAGCTTCATAGTTCACATCTTAGAGTCAAGATTTAATTCATTTTGATTTGATTTTTCTATATGGTGAGAGATGGGAGTCTAGTTTCATTCTTTTGCATGTGGATATCCAGTTTCACCATCACTATTTATTGAAGGAACTGTCTCTTTCCTTATGTATGTTCTTGGCATCTTTTTTGAAAATGAGTGTATAGATTGATTTCTGTGTTTTTTATTCTCTTCCATTGGTCTATGTGTCCGTGTTTATGCCAGTATAACACTGTTTTGGTTACAATAGCTCTATAGTATAATTTGAAGTCAGGTAATATGATTCCTCCACTTTTGTCCTTTATGCTCAGGATGGCTTTGGATATTCTGGGTCTTTTGTGGCTCCATATAAATATTAGGATTTTTTTTTTATTTCTGCAAATAATGACATTGGTATTTTGATAGGGATTGCACTGAATCTGTTAATTATCCTTTATGATTTAATGAATGCAAACCCTATTACTACCTCTGAGAAACTGAGAATACCTCTATCATACTTAAACAGAAAAATGAGTTCCTCAACTATTTGAATAAAAGTAGGAAGGCAGAAATACATAGAAGGAAAGATAAAGAAATTACTGGGCTCAGCACAGCGGCTTGGGCCTGTTCTTCCAGCACTTTGTGAGGCCAGGGTAGGAGGATCACTTGAGGTCAGGAGTTCGAGACCAATCTGGGAAACATGGTGAAACCCTGTCTCTACTAAAAATACAAAATTTAGCTGGGCGTGGTGGCAGGCACCTGTAATCCCAGCTACTTGGGAGGCTAAGGCATGAGAATTACTTGAACCTGGGAGGTGGAGGTTGTGGTGAGCTGAAGTCGTGCCATTGCACTCCAGCCTGGGCACCAGAGTGAGACTCCATCTCAAAAAGAAAAAGGAAAATTATTGAAAATTTATGCCATGTATCTTTCCAGACACTACTTACAGTACTCCTGTGAAAAGTAGTAGTAGTTTTATTTTTCAAAGGGGAAAAGAGAGTTCTAGAGGTTAAGTAACTTGCCTACAGTCATTCAATGTTTTAAAAATAGGTTTATTGAAATATAAATCACATATCATAAAATTCATTCATTTAAATTGTACAACTCAATGGTTTTGAGTATATTGACAAGATTGTACCAACACCACACTCTAATTTTAGAACATTTTGATCATCTCCCAAAGAAACTCCATGCTTATTAGCAGGCATGCCTCATTCTTCCCCCACCTGAACTGTCTATCCCTCCTCCTCCCTTGTTGTGCCTCCCCCACCCCTCACCAAGCAGCAGCTAATCTACTTTCTGTCTCTATCAATTTATCTATTCTAGACATTTTGTATAAATGGGATCATACAACATGTAGTCTTTTTGACTGACTTACTTTACTTAGCATAATGTTTTTAAGTTCATCAATGTTGTACTATGCATAAGTATCTCATTCCTTTTTATTGCTGAATAATATTCCATTATATGGACATACTACAGGTTGTTTATTCATTCATCAGTGAATGGAAATTTCGCTGTTTCCATTTTGGGGGTATTATGAATAATGCTGTCATAAACATTTGTGCACAAGTTTTTGTGTAGACATGTTTTTATTTCCTTTGGTTATATACATGGGAGTGGAATTGGTAGATCATATAGATTTAAAGATTATATCCCAGTTTGTCTGACTGTGAATCCTGTTATCTTTTCTTCTCATTACTGAAGACAGCTTTTCCTTATGATTTATTTATGTGAAAGGACTACCTACTGAGATTTTAACTTCAACTTTGTCTTGTTTCTCTTGGAAATTGAATGAATAATAAGCAATTATTTCCCTTCTGACCTTCACATTACCCAACATATCACCTTTAGAATACCGCCTTGACAATTTGTTCCTGGACCCCTTGTCCCAAGGGAAATTAAAGCTGCTTTATATTTTAAAAGCAATGAACAAGCTCTAAGCAGACCTTCTGAGGAAAAGACGAGGTGAAGGGAAAGAAATTAGAGAATGGAGAATTTGGGGTTGGTGGTTTTTGTGAGATGTATTTTCTAAATGGAGGAAACAGCTGTGTGTATTTGTTGGGAGGATACCGGGGAGCAGTGAGTGAGAGTTCCCCATGGCGGTGGAGAGGTGTCAAGGGCATCTCTGTGACCTGTTTGGAGATACAGTGAGGGACCAGCAAGTAACAATGCTATTGAATTGTAAATGAGGTTGCAGTGAAGGTGGTGACCAGCAAGGATTAGACCATTGCCTGGTCTCCTGGAACTACATAAATTCCCAGGGTCCACACATAATTTTGGAGATGACAGCCTCAGTAATGACCATGACTGTACCAATCCTGGCAAACCCTGGTGGGACAGCCATATTGTTTAGGGGAAAAAAAAGTGACTAAATTGTAAAAAGGACCTGTTTTATATCTATTTTAGTTTATCAAGGATGCCAAGTTAAATATTAGTCTTCTAAGATACATAAACCATCATTATGTTTTTAAAGAGGATAAATTAACACTATTTTTTACCATATAACTCTCCTTATTTTAGATAAGTGACAATTAACAGGGGAATTTCCCTGAGCCATAAAGAAAATAGTTACCAATATAAGGTTCATTTGACATTCCATAATGTCCAGATGAGAAAATTGGCAGCCATAGTAATTACTTTTTCTTCTGTGTCACTGAAAACTGCTTTTAAAACAGAAAATGGTTAGGAAACTTGGTAAGCAGTAGACATGTAATAAGCTATAATAAGATGATAACAACTTTCAATGACTTTTTCCTCTTTAAAAGTTCATTTTGGCCTCCCAGTTTTCCACACATCGGATTGTAGCTACATATGTGTGTACATATATATTTGAGAAAAAATTGTAGCCATTTATTGATTGTTTACTAGTTCTTGGTACTTACTGAATGCAACACATAAATTATTTCTTCTGATTTTCATAATGAAAGTTTGTGGTGGATATTATTTTCATGTTTTTATTGATGAAAAATAGTGGCTTTGAAGACCAAGGTTATATTTTATATACAGCATATAATATATGATATAACATATAATAACATATAGTCTCTCAAACTACCTTTTGATCTTTGTCTTGCCACCATGTTTTGCTCTGAGAATTATTAACAAATTTCAAATTATGCTACTGAACACCTACTATGTACCAGGCACTAGGGTTGGAGTGTCAGGGATAGAGAAATTCTGAGCTGACTTCTCTTATGTTGTCATTTAAATTTTCCTCTTGGCTACTTGTTTCTTCCTTCTCATCTCCCTGTTTATATCCTGTCAACACCACCACATTTTTTATAGTGTCCTGAGAGTCCACTTCCTGCTCAAGATGTTGTAGTAAAACAAGTTATATATGACATGAAGGAAATAAAGAAAAACGTCACTGAGGCAGTGAAAATTTAGCATTGCATTCATCAACCTTCCTAGGAACAGCTGAGTGTGAACATTGACCACAGTTTAAGGTTTAAGAAGATTTAAGGAGAAAAAATGGTTTAAGTAGAAAAATAATTCACCACATTAAGCTCCATGTGGACATATGGACATATTATGCCAAAATAAGTAGAAACTTGTTAATAAGACCTTTAAAACAAGGCCTTAACATAGTAAAAGGAAGTTGCCTAAAGATATGAAAAGCAGCTGGATTCTAGATTTAACAATTTGAAAGTGCCAGAACTGTTTAGGGAATTAATCCCAAGCTTAGTCTACTCAAAATCACATAGATTTATCGCTTTTCTTCCAAATACCAGAATGGAAGAAACTTATTACTCGTTTAGATTTTAGTAAAACATATAAACAACTAGGAGAAATAAACCAAAAACATGAAAATGGGACACCAGTTCTCAGCAGGCTGAACTTTAAACTGTATAAACACAAAAAATAAAAACATAAAAGCAAGTCAAAACAAAAAGCCTCAAGTGCAAAAAATAAAACAAAACACCATGTAAGTGGTTTTTTCCCCCGTTATTTCTGTAGGGTAAATCAGCTTGAAGGAATTCAAGTTCTGTTTTCACTTTTTTTTTTTGACCACTTAACATTGCCTGCCCTAGGGATTCATACCTTGCCTGACTTAGCATCAAAATCCTGAACATAGAATAAGTACTTGATGGCTATGTCCCTATTCGAAGAGTATGATAAATATTAAATGCAGACAGAGACCAAATGCTCTGAATGGGGTTGCAGATAAAGAATAATTATATCTGACATTTTTTTGTGTGGTGAGTGTAATTAAACTTTAACTCATGTATCATTGTGTATCAGGAATGAAGGAATACATTAGTGCTGACTGCTTCAAAACGAATGATGAATCCTCGTTTTCAAATTGCTTTGTTTTTGGCAATTCTCATATTGTCATTCTTTTTCATGTTTCTTTTTCATTAGTAGAGACATTTAATATAACAGAATTGTAAATACCTCATTTTCATATAGCATTGGTTTAACCTCTTATTTGAATGTACAACTATTCTTCATTATTTTATTTCTTACACACATTTTCTTTATGGGTTCTTTCTTGAGTAAAAACAAAATGTACTGAAATAACCCAGGTCCAGATTGTTAATATATGAGTTTTCCTACCTATATAGAGTGTATCACATATATATATATTTCCTAGCAAGTTAATACAGTAAAGTGTTTTGGGAATAATCCACCAAGGCTGAGTTCTATTATGTAAGTTTGTTATTTTATTTACTAATATCTTAATATACTTTGAATTTTATTTATTTTCCACTGTTGACCTGTTCTAACCATTTTAAGTTAACATTGAACATGTAACTAGTATTTCTTTTTAAATTATGATGAACTTGAGAAAGCATAAATTTTAGGTTGTTTGGGAACGGTTATTGAAGAGATACTAAAAATATCATTTAAAAGTTGCATTTTTTTAAAACAAACTTTTTAACTGAAGTATAGCATACTTCCACATATAAAAGGTGCACATAGTATAAGCATATGGCTCAATCACAAAGTGAACTCACCCGCATAAGTACCATCCAATCCAAGAAATATAGCACTATCAACACTCCAGAAGCTCTCATGTCCCCGTTCAATAATACATCTTCCCTCCTCCCAAAGGATACTAGGCGATACTGTTCTGAAATCTAACTCCAGATAATTTTGGCTGTTTGAAAAATGTACTTGCTAGCATAATAGTGTTGGGTCTGGCTGCTTTCTGTCAACATATGCCTGTGGAATCTTTATGTTCTTAGTAGAAGTTGCGGATTTGCATTTTGTACTATATTCCATTATATGGCCTTGAAGAGAATTATTATTTTTTAAATCACTGTTACTATTGATAGGATTTGGAATTGTTTCCAGTTTTTGGTTATTAAATTAATGCTGCTATGAACATCCTTTTACAGTTTTCTAATGAATATATGTACCTTTGTCTGTTGGGCTTAGACCTAGGGTGAAATTTTTAGAAAAAAGTTGTGCATATTTTTATTCTGCTTCACTTGATATTATCAGTTTTTCAAAATAGCATCACTTTAAACTTTTACTAGGAGAATATTAGAATTCCAATTGTACGTTTTCAGCATCACTTGGTATTGTTAGACTTTTTTCTCCCATTCTGTGTGTAGAGTGATACCATAGTTTGTATTTGGATTTTCTTGATAACTAATAAAGCTAAGAACCTTTAAATATATGCCCCTTATCTGGATGTACAACTATTCTTCATTATTTTATTTCTTATACACACTTTCTTTATAGTTTCTTTTTTAAATAAAAAAGAAACATATTGAAATAATCCATATATATATATATTGTGTGTGTGTGTGTGTATATATATAAATATATATATATATATAGTAGCTGGGACTACAGGCATGTGCCACCATGCCCAGCTAATTTTTGTATTTTTAGTAGAGACAGGATTTCACTATGTTGGCCAGGTTAATATATTTACTGACCATTTAGACATCCTCCTGTGAAGTATCTGTTCAGTACTTTGCCCATTTTTCTATATTCTTATATTTTTCTTATAATTTGTAGGACTTATTTATTCAAGATATAAGTCCTTTGTCAATTACATATACCAACTACTATCTTTTCTACCTTTGTGGCATGCTTGTTCACACATTTAATAAGATATTTTGTTGAAAAGTTTTTAATTTTCCTGTGGTTCAGTTAATTGACTTTTTTTTTAGTGGTTGGTGCTGTTTTATGTCCTGTTAAAGTAATCTTTACTGGCCCAAGGTCATAGCTATATTCTCCAGTGCTACCTTCATGAAGGTCATTGTTAGCCTTTCATCTTTAGATCTATTGTTCACTTGAAATTGATTTTTCTCTGTGGTGTGAGGAAGGGCTGTAGTTTCATTGCTTTCCACGTGGATAACATTCTTCTAGCATCGTTTATTCTAAGAAGGTATTTGCCCACTATTCTATACTGCCACCTTTGTCATAAGTCAAATTACCCCAAATGTGTTAGGTCTGCTTCTAATCCTTATTCTGCTTGCTCCATTGGTCTATATTTGTCTACTTTTTCAGAAATGAAAAATGTCTTAATTACCATAGCTTAATGATAAGTCTTGATGTTGAGTGAAATAAGTCAGAGTAGGCCTTCAACTTGTCTTTTCTTCAAGATAATTCTTGGCTATTCTTGACCATTTAAAGCCATATACATTTGTGAATCAGATTGGCAAGGAAAATATCTACTGAAATTTTGATTTGGATTGCATTGAATCTACAAATTAATTTAGAAGGATCTCACATTTTTACAATCTTTAGATTTCCAGTTCAGGAACTTAGTATTCATATATATATGAATATATATATATATTCATATATATATGTGTGTATGTATTATATATGAATACTATATATATTCTATTTCTTTAAGTATTCTTTATTTCAACAGAACAAGACCTTGTCTCAAAAAATAAAAAATAAAATAAAATAAAATTTCTTTTATATTGATTTTGTATTTAGTATCCTGTCTGAATTCACTTAATTCTACACTTTACTTGTATATTCTTTTGAATAACCTACATAGAGAATGATGCCAATTGTGTGTACTTTTATTATTTTCTGGAAACTTTCTGCATAAAATAGTATCATTTTTTTCTTAAATGTTTGGTGGAGCTCAAAGGTGTAGCACATCTGGTCCTGGAATTGGCTTGGTGCAAATGAAATCTAAAAATTTCATTTTTAGATACAGAAATATTCAGGCTTTCTTTTTGTTCTTATATCAGGTTTACTAAGTGGTCTTTGTTTTTGTTAGTTAATTTTTAAATATAATTTTGTCTATCGTATACATTTTAACATTTATTGATATAAAGCTGTTCATAGTTCTCCTGTTACGGCCTTTGTGATGTCTACATGCTCTGTAGTGGCTTATCCTTCTTCATTACTAATGCTGCTCATTTGTGCTTTTGCTCTATTTCTTTTTGTTAAATCAGTTTTATTCATCTTTAAAGAACCAACAGTTAGATTTTTTGATTTGATCTGTTGTAAGCTTTATAATTTCACTTATTTCTGCTCTCACCTATCTTGTTTCCTTTATTGGAAACTTGCTTTAGGTTTGATTGCTTTCTTTTTTAGATCATTATTTTTAGACTTTTTCTATTCTAATATATAGATTTCAGGCTATATATTTCTTTTTAAGCACAATTCTGGATGCATCTCACACATTAGATTAAAAATATTTTGTAATTTCATTGTAATTCTTCTTTGAACTAAGAGTTATTTAGAATTACAGACAAACATAAAAGGATTTTTACATTTTTTATCTATTTCTAGCTTAATTTTTTGTCAGAAAACATCCTTTGGATGATTTTTATCTTTAAAAAATTTTTAATACATTTTATTTACTAGTATATGGTTAATTTTGGTAAATTAACCATACACTTGAAAATTATGTGTAGTCTAGTCTGCATTTATATGGTATAGTGTTCTCTACATTTCAAGTACATAGTTTTGAGTTGAAATTTTTAATTTGAAATTGACCATTTTTTCCTGAAGCAAAAAATGAAACATTTAATTGAGTTTTTAAATTTAAGTATATTAGAGGCAAACACTCAATCATGGGACTTGGGGATGTACCATCAAAATGGTTTAAATACAAATATATCACATGAAAACATTGTATATTTTTGATTCCATATACTAGTATTTTCTTTTACCATCTATGTTTTTGTGAATTTTGGTTCTTAGAGAATAAATATTGAGGAGAAAAATTATAAGTAAGGCTTTCTTCAGAGTTCTGCTTGATATTCTTTGATCAGTTGACTGTAGGATATGGAAAACTGTGTAAACACTTGAAGAAGGCTAGGCATTTGCTGGACCTTGGTTTCTATTTACTATGCAATAATCCAGACTTTAGGAAATGCAGTAATGTTGGACTACAGCACCCTAATGTCTTGATGGGGAGTGGTAGGTAAAGGACAAGACCATGAACAGGACCATGATTTGGAAGATGTTCACTTGAAAGGAGTCAATATTTTCTTTTTGTCAGTCCTATAGTATGAAATCAGCACTTGAAAGGTGAATCTAAGACAAGTAAGAAAAATTCTTTCCTCTCTAAAGCACAAGGCAGATATTTGTGGGGGGGTTTCAGTGGTGAAAATTCATTTTCCTTTTCTCTCTTTCTCTCTTTCTTTCTTTCCTCTCTCTCTCCTTCCTTCCTTCCTTCCTTCCTTCCTAACCCTGCAGTTCTCTGCTAGGAATCACCTCTTCCCCACAATTTGGAGTATTAAAGAGTGTCTGCAGTTAGTAAAGTGACCTTTCCCTCCGTTATTGAGAGAAGGGCCGTTGACCAAGCTCAACTAATCAGGCGCTCCTTCCCAGGACACAAAAATGAAAATGGTGGGTGTTCATTAATTTCCAGGAGAGACATTGTCTTCTGACTGCTTCTGCTACAGGCTGGTCCCTACCCTTTCTGATCTCTGGAATTACTGGGTTTCATCCTAAGCCCAGTTGCCTTGGCATTCTCACAAATTCTCTAAACTCCTAATAATGTCCTCTCTAAATAGATATATTTATTACCTATAATTGATTTTATCTTTCTCCCAAGTTCCCATTTCTGCTAAGCACAGAAAAAAATTAACTAAAACTGGAACAACTAAAACCCTATGGTTCCAGTATCACATTAAAAGTGAGCATTCACTAGGGACTTAGAATTTTCTGGAGCCACACTTTAAGGTGAAGAGAAGTACCCGCCTTGCCCACCTTAGGAGACACACAACTGGATGTTTTGTCACCTTCCTTTCCTGCCAAGGCTTATTTTTAAAATCCCAAGAGTGGAGTCTAGTCCCTCACAATTGACTCCCCTCTTCTCTGCTTCCTTTTCTCTTATCCTTATTTCCAAAGCTTGTGGGATTCCTGCCAAGGGGAAACTTATTTCATAGAATAGGCATTAGGGGAGTGAACCTCAAGGATTTAACTAAATAGAATCTCATTTTTTACTCATGCAAAGTCCATTGGACGTTAGCGGAGTACAGGAGTGAAGGATCTATGTGGCTCTCCTCCAAGAGTTAACTTGGGGAGCTAAAATACTTCCACCACGTGTCTTCCCTATTTTGTCATCTTTCACATCTAGCAACATGGAGAGTGAAGAGGGTATGTGGAAGATCTAAGAGGGAAGTTGGTAGTATTTAATGGCAAAGTCTGGAATTGATAACCCTCACTGGCCACATCTCAAATACAAGTTTCCACCTAGATTCAATTGTGTGAGAACTAGAAAGATAGTTTTGTTGTATGCACAAGAGAAAAATGAAACAGTTTTGTGAATATTATTTCCATTGCATCATATGCTCCTTCTGTCCAATTCTATGGTAATTGTTTTCCCTCTTTTGAGTCAGTAATGATGGAATGCCTAAGAGGAAACCATTTATCAAGAAGAAAAACACGTATCAGAAGATATTTCAAAAGTATTACTTCTATTACCTTTCTAGAGGCCCACTGTGGTACTCTGTTGCTAATATTGACCTCTTCATATTTGAGATTTGAATTTTGACTAATGAAGCCTGGTTTAATTGTGTTCTAAATTTCCTAACTTGTACAATGGGACCCACTTGACCTACTAGGTATGCAATTAAAAATAATAAATTGAGAAAATAAAAGGCTAAGCTTTCAGAAAAGTGGTTCAGAGAAATTACTTAATACATTTGGATTTCCAAATGCAAGATTTTTCTTGGCAAAAGTTGAACAAATGTTAGAGCTGATTATAATAAACATAATTCATAAGGACTTCCAAAAGCAAGTTGTGTAATAGCTGGAAATATATATGATTTTATATATACATTAAGAGTGATAGTTATAAATGAGAACCCATGGACAGAGGGAGGGGAACAACACACTGGGGCCTGTTGGAGGAGGGTGAGTGTGGAGAGAGCATTAGGGAAAAGAGCTGATGCATGCTGGGCTTAATATCTAGGTGATGGGTTGATAGGTACAGCAAACCACCATGACACACGTTTACCTATATAGCAAACCTGCACATGTATCCCAGAACTTAAAAAAATAAAATACTTTAAAAAAAGAATGATAGTTATAGATGGATTTTTCCCTGACTTGAGTTCTACTGTAGACTTGAAACATCAACATGAAATAACTATAAAAATAATCATTAAACATGTAATAACTTGAAATAACAACATGTAATAATTATAAAATTCAAAAGCATTAATTTTTGTAAAAGATGTCTAGGGTTATCTTGTCATGAAGAAATACCAGTTGAAATTATAATTATATAATTATAAAACCAGCTTATTTGTCTGAAAACACTTTACATTTATATTTGATGTTTCTTCTCTCTTCTAAAAATCTAAGTAGATTAACTTGCACCCTTAAATGATGGATCTATAATTTTTCATTATTAATATTTTGCCAGAAGATTCACATATATTTATAAAAATGTTTTTATATCTCATCATGATAAATATATGGGCGAAGAATACTAAAAAAATTGTTAATATCCTTTGGTTCAGAATGTAACTTATTATTTGATAGTGAAATCAGAAGTAATGGAAATTGGTGCCTTCCTGAATTGGTGACTTAATTTTTATGCCTGGTTTCACCACATAAAAAACTTTTGAAAATATTTCCCAATTCAAGATGGTACATTAAAAAATTAACTAGCTAAGAATCATAACAGTGAATGTAATCGAATATAAGTTTTAATGGCTTAAGAGCAATAGTTAGTATTCTTAGTCCTTTCTTCTTTGAAATGACTAATTTCATTTGTCTAACATATTGTTTCTGGAATATTTCAACATTCATTTCTTAGAATCCGATTATTGCTTCATGAAAAGCTGAAACACATTAGCAATTATCATTGGTGACAGAGACATCACAGTTCTGGAAAGCAACATATGGTCCCTTTATGTCAGAGACTGAAAAAAAACATTCAAGGCAAGCAATGAGTTTTGCTGTACAATAAAATTTTCATTTTATACATGGGAATAATTTCTGGACTTCTGCTATTTTATAACTAGAAAAAATATACATTAAAAAACCAGAGCTGCTTACATAATTTACATAATATAATGACTCATATTTAGTTTATGTTAGTTTTAGTGGCTGTTAAAATACAGAAAATTTTAGAATGGCCTTGAAAATAGAAAACAATATAAATAACTTCAAATGGAAAGTTTGAGGTTACTGTAAAACAAAGTACTGAATACTTTTCTCACTTTATACGTACCCAAGTTCTTCTAGTCATAAATTCTCCCCATTCATCTCATCCTTGATGCTGTATAGGATCCAAGATACAGCATTTCTAGAGGCTATGCCTAGTTCTCTGTTGTAAACAGGGGTTTTAGGAATTTTTCCTAAAATTAAGTTTAATCATACACTAATAATGCATGATGACAAAATTTATCCTTTAATAATTACTTAGTTTCATCAAATATAGATATTTTTATTAGTAGTCTATTGACATACAAAGTCAGCAACTGTTTCTATCTCATCTAGAATGCTACATTCTTGTTTGTGAAGAGGAATGTCACAGATAGAGAATATAATTGGCAATTAAATGATTTGAGTATTGTTACTAGTAATGTTTTAACTGCTTGTGTGACTAAAGGTTTAACCTTTAGAGAACACTTAGTTTCCTCATTTGTAAAAAAGAGCAATAAACTAAAACATTTCTCTGGATCCTTGCAGTTCTAAAGTTCTAAGAGTCTGTGATACTATAATTCTAGTATGGCAGTCCAGCCTCAAAGTTCTAATGCTAGCAAAAAAAAAAAAAAAAAAAAAAAAAAGGCTGGAATAAATCTTGTTAAATGCTCCCTGGCATCCTTCCTGTAGCCTAAAATATTCTAATTTTGTAAATCAGAGCAATCACAGCCCTGGGCCAGTGATGGATAAAGGAATAGACATGGGCTGACATTTGTAGCTATGAGGGATTTCTGGAGCAATTTTTTTCTTCATTATCTTGGAGACCTTTTTTTCTTCATTATCTTGGAGACCATTCAACTGGAGGTGTAAAAGGGAGGAATTAACCCTGAGTTGATGGACAGCTGTCCTCCAAGGAAAGAAGCTGTTATTATGCTACTGCTGTGGAAAACAGAGTGGAGGACCAGGATTCCTGATGACATCGTAAGTTGACAGATTAGTCAAGATAGAAAAGTCTTTATATATATATATATATATATAAATTTTTTTTTTTTTTTTTTTTTTTTTTTTTTTTTTTTTTTAGACGGAGTTTCGCTCTTGTTACCCAGGCTGGAGTGCAATGGCGCGATCTCGGCTCACCGCAACCTCCGCCTCCTGGGTTCAGGCAATTCTCCTGCCTCAGCCTCCTGAGTAGCTGGGATCACAGGCACGCGCCACCATGCCCAGCTAATTTTTTGTATTAGTAGAGACGGGGTTTCACCATGTTGACCAGGATGGTCTCGATCTCTTGACCTCGTGATCCACCCGCCTCGGCCTCCCAAAGTGCTGGGATTACAGGCTTATATTTTTAGAGACTTTGAGTTTTATTATTGTTTAGCCAGTTTGAATTAGGTTTTCTCTTAAGGACAGCTGAAACATCTGATATGATGCCATTGCATCCCATTAGAAAATACACATGAAAGCCCTTTAGGAAGTCAAATGTGTTATAAAAAATTTAAGGACTAAATTGTTTGATTGAACCACTTCTCTGAAATGAATCTGCTTTTATAAATTTAATTGTCCTATAAATATTTATTAAGAGCCTGTCATAGGCTGGGCAGTACATTAAGAGTACTTAACTTTAGGACACATACTAATTAGTGGACTTTCTCAAAGCCATGCAGGGGGACTGAGGCAGAAGTAGAGAAAAAGACCAGAAATCTTGATATATAATTCAACCAGAAGACTTTATTATATGCCTTTTAGTATCTTCATAAAAATGTTTACTTCTGGGAAAGACATTTCTACTTAGGATATGCTGCTCATGAGGCAATGTTAGGACATTCTGCTCATAAGGCAATGTTAGGACATTCTCGGCTACAGACAAGACATTTTACAATTCTCTGACGCCGTTCCAGGGGGAAATTGGGAGATAGAAGGAGCAAACTAAAAAAAATTCACCATTACCACAGGAAAATCCAATTTGGGGGGAAGTAGTGTCTGTTGCCTTTCAGTACATCATGTCTGAAATGCACACGATTGATGAATATCTCATTTTCATTACCACTTTCTCCCTCTAGTGCAGACCCTTCTAACCTCATGACCTGGTTAATGCCAAACTTCATTCATTCATTTGACAAATACGGAGTTCTTACTATAGATGCCAGACATAGTGCTGTTAGGATCTGAAAGTTCTTGCTTTACATCTTTCATGCCCTCCTAATAGTTTTCAATAAAATTGGCAAAAGCCTTCAATTGTCTTTCAGGATTTCCTCATCCTACCTGCCTTTTGACCTTATCTTCTGCTATTACCTTTTAGGACGTTTTTTTTTTTTCCTGTGTGTTGAATATTCTTGGTCTGCAAATGCTCTTTGCAATTAACCACTCACTAGGTTTACTTTTAGAACATTTTTTTTTATTCTTGCTTTTTTTAGTCAACTTCTTTTTATTCCAAACACAGATTAGCTCTCATCTTTTTAAGAAAAATTATTGTAAATCTAGGCTATTGCACCCAAAGTATTAATTGTAAAGCCAAAATAAGAACAGTTTTGGAAAACAAGGACTCAGAAAATTTGCCCCACTGCCTTCCTAAAATCATTGTTTGAAGATATAATTTAGAAAAATAAAAAAATACAAGAAATAGGACAACATGAAAAACAAAAAAGTGTATGTTAATAACTTACCTTAATTCCAAAGATAGAGTAACATTTGGTTCTTCAGATATGATTAGATACTTAATACATTAAAGCAGTCAACTTTTTTGTGTGTGTGGTGAGATTAGGGTGTTTTTTATTTTCTTTAATTTTTTTTATAGTTCCTAAATTTTTTTACTATGAACAGGCATTATTTTGTCAGAAGAAGACAAAAAATCATATAATTTAAAAAAATATAACTTACTTTAGAATAGAGATAAAAAAAGTTTTTTTCTTGAAAATGATTTCATGATACAATCAGAAAGATATTTAGAGCCTTAGTAGTCAATTATTAAGATAGTGCTTTTACAAAATGCTTTAAGTCTATTGGAAATACCAAAAATATCTAACCATAGGACCTTGTTTATATTAATTTTCCACCCACTTTATTAAGGTATAATTGACAAGTAAAAAAGTATATATTTAAGTTGTACAGTGAGATGTTTTCATTTATACATACATTGTGAAATGATTACCACAATCAAGCTAATTAACATATCTGTTATCTCACATAGTTACCATTTGTGCGTGTGTGGCAAAAATACTTAAGATCGACCAGCTTAGCAAATTTCAAGTATTCAACACATTATTATTTACTAGAGTCACCATACTGTACTTTAGGTGTGCAGAGCTTACTTTTCTTGCAACTGAAAGTTTGTATCTTTTCAACATCTCCTCATTTCTTCCACTGTCCTGACCCTTGGTAATCATTCATATACTCTGTTTTTGTAAGTTCACAATCTATATATCTGACAAAGGGCTAATATCCAGAATCTACAATGAACTCAAACAAATCAGCAATTAAAAAAACAATCAAAAAGTGGGCTAAGGACATGAATAGACAGTTCTCAAAAGAAGATATACAAATGGCCAACAAACATATGAAAAAATGCTCAACATCACTAATGATCTGGGAAATGCAAATCACAACCACAATACAATACCACCTTACTCCTGCAAGAATGGCCATAATAAAAAAATTTAAAAAACAGTAGATGTTGGCATGGATGCTGTGATCAGGGAACAGTTCTATACTGCTGGTGGGAATGTAAGCTAGTACAACCACTATGTAAAACAGTGTGGAAATTCCTTAAATAACTAAAAGTAGAACTACCATTTGATCCAGCAATCCCACTACTGGGTATCTACCCAGAGGAAAATAAGTCATTATTCGAAAAGGCTACTTGCACATGCAAGTTTATAGCAGCATAATTCACAATTGCAAAATCGTAGAACTAACCCAAATACCTATCAATAATGAGTGGATAAAGAACCTGTAATATATATATGTAAAATATATATATAACATATATAACATATAAAACACATATATAACATATATAAAACATAATATAGATAACATATATAACATATATGTATTATATATAGCATATATAATATATAACATATACATATATATATAACATATACACGATATATATATCACATATATATGTTAAAAAGAAGCTGTAATATATATGTTAAAAATATTTAGCATAAAAATATAAAATATATATAAAAAAGCTGTAATATATACATATTCATTCCTTTTTATGGCTGAGTAGTATTCCATCATATATATATGTGTGTGTGTGTGTGTGTGTTATGTGTATATACATGTATACATATATACATGTATATACACTGAATAGTATTCCATCATATATATACCCACACATACTAAGTGTATACATATATATACTGAGTAGTATTCCATCATATATATATACATGTGTATATATTCACATATATGTATATGCATGTATATATGTATATGTATGTATATACGTATATGTATGTATATATTTGTATATATGTATACTTAGTAGTATACATACATATATATGCACTGTGTAGTATTCCATCTTTTATATATATACACACACACACATATATATGTACATATATATACACACATATATATGTGTGTGTGTGTGTATATATGTGTGTGTGTGTATATATATATATATATATATATATATAATTGTCTCCAATTTCATCCAGGTTGCTATGAATGCTGTTAATTCATTCCTTTTTATGGCTGAGTAGTATTCCATCATATATATATATATATATATATATGATGGAATATATATATATATATATGATGGAATATATATATATATATATGATGGAATATATATATATATATATATGATGGAATATATATATATATATATGATGGAATATATATATATATATGATGGAATATATATATATAAGATGGAATATATTATATATTATATATATATGTATATATATATGTGTGTATATATATATAAGATGGAATATATATATATAAGATGGAATATATTATATATTATATATATATATATGTATATAAGATGGAATACTACTCAGCCATGAAAAGGAATGAATTAACAGCATTCATAGCAACCTGGATGAAATTGGAGACTATTATTCGAAGTGAAGTAACTCAGGAATGGAAAACGAAACATCATATATTCTCACTGATATGTGAGAGCTAAGCTATGAGGACACAAAGGTATAAGAATGATATGATGAACTTTGGGGTCTTGGGGGGAAGAATGGGAGGGAAGTGAGAAATAAAAGACTACAAATAAGGTGCAGTATATAATGCTTGGGTGATGGGTACACCAAAATCTCACAGATAACCACTGAAGAACTTACTCATGTTCTGTACCTCAATAACCTATGGAAAAATAAAAAACAAAAAACAAGACCAAACAAAAAAAATTTATGCTAAGAGAAACAAGCCAGTCACAAAATGTACATCTGTATGTTTCCATTCATCTGAAATGTCCAGAATAGGAAAATCCACAGAGACAAAGTAGATGAGTGGTTGCCATGGCTGGAAGTAGTGAGGGAACGGCAGCGGGGTGGTGACTGCTAATGGGTACAATATTTCTTTTTGAGATAATAAAAATGTTCTGAGATTAGACTGTGATGATTGCACACATCTGTGAATACATTGAAAACTACAGCACTATATACTTTAAAAGTGTGAGTTCTATGACATGCACATTATATCTCAATAAAGCTATCATTTTCAAAAATTAAATAAAAAATAAAAATTTTCCTTCTGCAATATCATTGTTGTCTCTAGGGTTAGGGGTTCTGTTTATTTATCACGATTCTTCTCTTTTAAACCGTTCATTTTCCCCAGTCTTAGAGTCAGCTGTCAGGCTCAGAAAATCAGATACTTTCTGACTCTTGGTTGTCTCCTCGTATTTGTGAAGGAAGAACTAGTTTGATAATTCTGGACCACTAATATTGGGGTTTTTCTGCAGTTTTGTGGGTCAATTTACACTGAAGTTGTCTTCTTGGAATGAAGGAGGATAGAGTTAGCTAAGGCATTCCTTTTTGAGTACAGGTGAGCTTAGTCCCCCGTGACTGATGATGTTAGGAATCCAGGGTTATGTCAGGCTCTGTTCTGTTTATCTCTGGCCCTAACACCCATACTGGGATTGCTTGCCAGGAAGACTTTTCACTTTATTTAGCAACATCCTTGCTGGTCTGGAGCCTGTGTGCTCAGAATCATTCTTTGCCCTTGCTCTGCTCTGTATCATAGGAAAGCTGACTGCATGCAGCAGGCTGCATTTCCTGGGTTTCACCTAAGATAGTTCTGGCTGGATTTGGCCGAGGCAGCAGATTGAGATACGGGAAAGGATGATGAAACCACCTTTTCCTCCTCTCTCTTTACCTGTTTGTCTTGGATAGTATCTCCAGAAATAGCTTCAATTTTCTTTGGACAGGTTGCCTTTAAACTGCTGCTGAGTGACCCGACCCCTTGTCTTCAAGGAAACCACCCCCACCCTGCTTCCTTTTTCTGCCTGCTATCCCCAAGTGTGGCTTCTCAGCAGCACCACCCCATGGGTAATTGGTTCTATGTATTAAATTCCTCTTGTGTTAAATACTTCATTTCCATTCCCTGGTTGGACCATGACTGATAGAGTAGCCTGCTTTAGGGTTCGGAAAAATTCTGCAGCTGCATTGTATTTTGGGGGCGTGTTGATGGCTAGTCTAGGTATTGCAGATATTTCTTAGATTAAAAATCCCATAGCTCGCTCCTCCTGTTATGATTGTATTCTCTCCGATCTGTTTGCTATCTCCCAGAAACGTTCCAAAATTTTCATCAACTAAAAGGGCCACTCTTATTTTCATTACGTTTAATTTCTTCTCTTTTTTTTTCATATCTTAACTGGCAGTGTAGCATATGGTCTCACTCACTTCATAAGCCTGGATTCAAACTCGCTCCACCAATGACTGGTTTTACCACTCTACACAAGTTAGCTTAACTATTTCATGCCTTCACTTTTATATCTGTAAAACGGGAGATCCGGAGAATTAAATGCTATACATGCAGAAGAGTGCCTTATATAGTTGGTACTCAACAGAAGTTAGCTATTGTTAGCTGCTATTATTTTAAAAAATTTTGTTTTAATCAAATTTTGATACGGAAAAGAGATGAATGCCCATACTCAGTCACCTATTTCAAACTGAAAGCATGAGCCTGACTTTGAATTATTAGAATGCTAATCAGCATATGATTAAACAGCACATGTAAAAAAAAAGAAAGAAAGAAAGAAAAGAGAAATAGTAAAAGCTGCTTTTGATAAAGACAAGAAGGTAGGTAGTAATTACAAAAAGCAGCCTGACAGCACACATTTGCAAGTGGACTCAACATCAAATGGCATTTCAGATTATATTGAATCTTTTTTCTAACAGGATAAAATAAGTAAAGATTTCCTTCCCCAAATATAGCATTATATGCCAAGAGCAATAATTCATATTGGCACTATCCTTTCTTTATAATAGTTTTTGTAATCTTCTGGAATAAGTCCTCTTTTCAACAGCAGTAATGTAAAACAAAATGTTCTGTCTTCTACCAGCCCTGAAAAATCATTTTCTCATGTTTGTAAAAAACGGCATTGCAAAACCTCCCAATAACATGGGTGGAGCCAATTCCAATCCTTTGGGATTTTCCTTCATTTTTAACTAGTATTTCAACTTGCAATTTGATTTTAATTTTATAGCAAGATTTAAGAGCAAAAGTTTCTTGGAATATATCTAGATGCCAAGTTAATTCCATTACATCTCTTTCTAGAAAATCTGTCTTTTCAGATATAAGGGTCTCAAACTGTTGCCTGATGACAAGGCCTTGAGAATCATCTTTTTCAATTTATTTAATTTATCTCCATTGTTATCTTAACAGCAAGAGAAAGTGACAGGCTTTGACAGTATTCAGGTATTTTTTAACGTCTATATGATTCTGACTTTATTATAAAATTTCTCTTTTATTTAAAAAGTACTTCCTTACTCAGCAGTTTCATCAGCTACTACAAAAGTGATATTTCTTTGTTCCTTAGAATATTTGTGAATCTTAAGTTGCAAAATTATCTGAAAACCAAAAATAGGTTATGATAGATGCATATAGAAAAATTGAATTTTAAAACAAATGCAAAAATTTACATTGTATGTTGTAAAAAGGGGCACTTAATTTGTTCTTTAATTACATGATTGTCATAATTTTTTGTTGTTGTTGCTGAGTGTTTCTTTAAAAATATCTACATGATGAGTAACAAGTGATTCCTGGTCCCAGGGTATTACAGCTGTAAGATTCAAACCACAGATTCAATATCAAAACACATTTATTATGCCAAAAAAGTGCCTTACAAAATGTGCTTTGTACCAAAGAATGAAAAGTTTGAACATGGGAATACACTTGACCAACTTTTTTGTCTTTATAAGACTCAGTGCTTGCCAAAGTGTAAATCTGTCTATTCTACAAAAATTACTAATCTTTTTTTTCTTTCTTTTTTTTTTTTTCTGAGACAGAGTCTCACTCTATTGCCCAGGCTAGAGTGCAGTGGCATAATCTCAGCTCATTGCAATCTCTGCTTCCTGGGTTCAAGAGATTCTTGTGCCTCAGCCTCCTGAGTAGCTGGGATTACAGGCGCGCACCACCACACCCAGCTAATTTTTGTATTTTTAGTAGAGACAGAGTTTCACCATGTTGGCCAGACTGGTCTTGAACTTCTGACCTCAAGAGATCCGCCCACTTCGGCCTTCCAAAGTGCTGGGATTACAGGCATGAGCCACCGGGCCCAGCCGATTACTAATCTTTTTCTCAGAGTTTGCAACATCCCTTCTGGGCTTATGCACATGTGGAAAAACTATTCTTTTTTTTTTTTTTAAACGAGAATGAGTGAAAACTGAAATTACTTTCGATAATCCAAAAGCAACTCTAGAAGCTGTCTATTTACACAGTAATTTGTGTTTAAATGCTGCAACAATTTTATCTGCAATTCAAGAATCCATGGAAGGAAAAAAATACGTTGTGCCTTAGGAAATATCTATATTTAGTAACCTAGTGGGAACATTTCCAGTGGAAAAGGTATCAGTAATTGCTGGGAGATGTAATGAATGTCAGAAAGTGAAAAATGACAAAGCGATAATCCTTTAAAAATTACAACTTACTATTACATTTCTCAACACTGAAAAAGAAATGTTTGAGTCTACATAAGTATAAATGCTTCATCTTGATCTGTCTTCATAGTTGTTTTATGTAAAATTAACAAATAATATAATTTGCATGACTGAATAAGAAATATAAGGAATTAGAGCAAAATATAATTTTTAGCCATTAATCTCAGCTGAACTACTGAGTTTAATGAAGGCTCTTCTATTCCTATACACAAAATCCTAATTACCTCTATTCTTTCCAAAGAACAAAATCTCTAGACACATTTACTTCAATAAAATGAGTTTATTAAGCCTAAAATTTAAGTAGAAGGCAATCTAGAGAGTGAATAAACAAAAATAGTCAAGGACATAATGTTCATGAAACTGTATAATATATTTAATTGAAGTAATTGTCAGATATTTCGGAATGAACTTTCAGGATTAAATACGATTGTAAAAAGGAACAAAAATGGAACAAAAAAATATCTATTACATACATACACGCCCAGTTTTAAAAAACAGAATTTAGCAATATAGAGAGCCGGTGCTACCAAACATCTCTGAAATATGTACATGTATGTATGTTTTTTATATGCATATATTCATATAATATGTGCATATATATTTGCACAGAGGAAATGTGATAATCATATAGTCTTTTCAGCATGTGGAAGTGGGAAATAGAAGGTTCAGAACTTCCAGCTCCCCTCCCATATACACACACCCATATACACACACAGCCCATTCACAAACCCTCAACAATATTGAGTGAGTCCAAACTTCAGTACTAAGTAGTTATGAAATCTTTCTTTTTTGCTAACGGTGCTTTCAAAATTGCCTTATTTGTATTCACATTTTGAGGTTTTTATTATATTCATGCATCACTTGTACTGTTATTATTTGGTTAGCATTTTTTTTCTTAAAGCACCTTACCTTTAAAATGTGTCAAAGACAGATCTCATTATCACTGCTATATCATCAGTATCACTTGCCATAAATAGATAATGAAAAAAGGATAACGTTGGTAAGTTGTAGCTAGATGTTTTTGACTACCAAGTGTTCTAAGCCCGAAGCCTGCTCTCTGTCTGTTAAAACATTAGGTATTAAAGGCTAGCCCCAGATGAGACTTTCTTTACTGAAGAAATTAAAGAATTAAAGCAAATTAGAAAAGAAAATAATTTTCTCATTATAGGTTTCTGATACCATTATTTGTCTGATTAGAGTACCACTTGATATTATCTTGCATACTACGAGAGTCATCTCGAATACCAAGAGTATTCCAGGCTGTGGGATCCCTTGCTGTTTTCCAGTAGCCACTGCTATTTCAGTCTCTGCTGCTTTTTAGATGGTAGAATGAGAAAGAGTGAGGTACCTTAGTAATATGTATTTTTCTACTTTCTTCAGTGGGTAAGACATACAAATAATGAGGAGTCTGAGATAACTAATCCATCAAGAGTGAAAACAATTTAGTAAACAATCTGTACCACTGGTGTAAACTGTCAACTCCACGTAAAAAAATATCACCAGTAATTGAACATCTCTTTCCTTTACTGCTCAATAATGTCCCAGAACTGAAAGACAAACATGAACTTAGGATTGGAAGCTAATAAATGGAACACTCTTCCTAGGAGGCTGAGGGTAGCAGGGTTAATGAATTACAGATGAGATTGTTTACATGAGTGGGTGCTGTTTGCTTTCCTTGACATCTGTGTTATCCTTTCCAGTCAGAGTAAGTTCACTGACAATAGAAATGGGGAAGAGAAAACCAACATAGCTCTAAAACAATGCTTAATTCCTTTTTAAATCTGTAATTCTAAAAGAATGCTTATGCTGCCTCTTTCTACTGCTGGGGAAAGGTTAATTTCTAGTTGGCTCTTAGTGCTACAAACTTGCTACTCAATAAGAAATATTTCCAAAACAGCAAGTTCTAGTTTAAGGCCAAGGCTGGTGTGGGCTTCTGTGTACATGTAGTGGTATGTATGTACTACGCTTTTCATAAATCCAAGAGAAATTTTAGAAGTCATTGTATGATCTGGATGAGTTAGGGTCTTCTAAAAAAACAGGACTCTGCCTCCTCCTGCTTCACTCTATTAGAATTCGCACGAGCCAGAAGGGTAGTTCATAATTACTGAACTACAGACCCACTCAGAATTGGCCCTGAAAAATAGTGGGAAAGGAACTCATCACAATGTGTAGAACTTTGGTTGGTCCATGTGGCTGAACTCTTATTCTGGAAGGAAAGATGGCCTAAAGTATGAATGTACTTGATTCATAAACTCTGGCTATTGAACTGGTTGACTGGTCATGAATTTGAAATGAACGCATTTGGTGACAAAGAAGGTCTAGGGAACAGGTATATAGATGGATCTCTTACTATGGGCACAGAGGGTAACACATTTGTGATCCATGTAAATGCTTACCTGAGGGCCTCATCTGTGAGGGCTCTTAATCATTAGGTAGATAATTGAACCCATCATGGATGTCAGACAACTTCTTTTTCCAGCACACTAGTGCCTGTTCCATGGGTTTACTACAAAGTGGCCCTGGCATTAAGAATGGAGACTATATGTGAGCTCAATAACCATAAACTTGCTCTCATCAAGGCTGATCTGGTTTCTAGACACTCAATTGAGTGTCCAATTTGACTGCATAGAGGACAGCAATGAGTTCCTGCATCCCATACCAAGGGAATGGCTGGCAAGCCTGCTCATCATGGAGGAGGCAGCAGCTGTCCACACAGGGACAAATGTGTATTCAGGAGCAGATCTGCCTTTCCTGCCTTTAGGGCTTCTGCCAGCATATGGATTCATGGATTACAGATTGCTGTATCCATGGCACTCCACAAAACATTACCTTTGACCAGGAAACTTGTTTTAAAGCAAAGGAGTGAGACATTGGACTCATGCCAATGGAATTCACTTTGATCTTGTTTGCATTGAGGCCAAAACACTTACCTTGATAGAAGAGTATAATGTCCTGAGGAAGCTCAGCTACAATGCCAGCTAAAAAACATATACTCTGTGAGGTTTGGTACCATTTTACAGAATGCAGGCCCCTTAAGCCAGCAGCTGATATTTGACTCTATCTACATAGTCAGAATATAACATCTAGGGACAAAGGAATGGAAATGAGATTGGCTGCTCTCACTATTTTACCTAATAGCCTACAGGTAGAGTTTTTGATTCCTGTCCCCATAACTTTGTGTCTGTGGAATTTAAGGTTCTAGGTACCACTGCTTCTACAAGGGACACAATCATAATTTTGATAAATTAAATGCTGAGCTTGCTCCATGTTTATTTTGGGTTTTAAATGCTCCATTCTAGAGCTTCTGATTGGGCTTAATGAATAGCTCTAGTGAGAGACTGGAGGGAGGAAGAAATGTGGTCAGGGTATTTATTTTCCCACCCTTGTCCTTGTAGTTAGCAGGGTTGGGGACCATCTGGTCTTTGCTCCTCTTCTTGTATGTGAGGAAAGTGAACTGAGAGATACATGAACTGAGAGGCAAAGCTGTGATTTATACAAAGAAACAATTTTAAAAGACTTTATTAGGTCAAAGCCTCAGGTAGGGTCTGGATAGGCCAGGGGCTGTAAAATCAAGTGATATCTTGTGCCATCAAATGTCAAACAGGTGGGGAGAAGTGGTTTGGTAAGTACAAGTGTGTCACACAAATTGTTGGGAACTGGAAAGAGCATCATCCCCCTTAACACTTTCTACTTAGCCTCAGCTGATTGCCACAAAGTTGGAAGTGTGGTGTCCTGTACTGTCAGACTGAGTTTTCTAGAGAAGCCAGAAATTTGGTTCTTTGTGTCAAGTGTCTGATTTTAAAGAACAGTTCACTTTAGCTTTACATGCTGAAAAGCCTGGAAGAATAAACAGGTGATCAGTGGACCACATAAGCTGGTATAAGCTACCACTAAATAATTTTACTTAGGACCTGGGTGATTAGATCTGCAGTGAGAGATATCCCACCAGTAGCCCTGGGGAACAGACGGGGCAGGAGTGGGGAAGACAGGACAAGGAGGGTAGTTGGAAATCTACTGAGATACTCTAAATTAGAAACGATAACGTCCTGAAGAGCAGTAGGATTTGGGAGGATGGTTTGGAATTTAGAGATAATAAGAAAGAAAAATTATATCTGGGTTATAAGAAACAAGGAGATCACTACTATAATTCTCAGGGTTTTGTCATAGATAAACACGAAGGTTTTGATGCCATTGACCAAAGTGTGAAAAGCATGGGGAAGAGGAACTTAGTTCTGCAGACAAGGTCGGGCATCTAGTGAAGGAGTTAGTGTGTTCAATTGGATATATGAACTTCAAGGTGTATAGGCAACCAAGGCAGCTAGAAAGTTGGGTGTGGCGTTTCGAAGTTAGGTCAGCTACAGAAACATCTGGGCTTAGAGATCCTGCTCATCAGAGAGGTGAGTGCTAAAGATAGCTAATTATAATACCTCAGGAGCATCAACTTTTAAGGTGGCATTTATTTGACTTATTAGCCCACAGAAAACTTTCCCCAGCAGTAAAAAGAGGCAGCATATACATTCTTTTGGACAGTCTGACTGTCAGAACTAAAATGGCTCCTGGGCATCTGCAAGTTCTGGAAAGAGTTCACTTTAAACTGCCCAGTCATCCTTTGGCTGTCCTTGAGGAGATTCACCCTACGACGGCACATGTTAGTATGCAAAGACTCAAGAAGACTCCTGTAAAGACAAATGTGTGTGTGTGTGTATGAGTGTGTTCCAATTTTGCTGAAGCTTATGTCCTTATAGGAAAATAGATGGTGATCCGGCTAGAATTATAAGCTGGGGCAATAGTAGAAGGTTTTAAAGATTGAATGGGGAGCAAAGGACATTCTGAGTTATTTGTACAAGCTATCAGTCTATCTGGAAATCAAGTCCTTCTGTCTGTTTGAACCATCGAGTCAATTCTGGAGCACAAGGAGAGGTGTCAGTTCCTGAAAACACTTTTTTGTTGATCGTACCATCTTCATCCTTCAGTCTGTTTTACATTGGCAATGTCAAGTCGTAATAAATATATCTTAACAATAACCTTTCAATACAAAAGATTCTTAATGTTCCCTTTGCTCAATGCTTAAATAAATCCTGTACCAGCATTCACTCCATAATGTGCTGAAAGGCAGCCATTTAGGGAAAGCAAGAAAAACCCAACAACTATTTACTGACTCAAAGTAATAGCAAGAGTGAAAAATGTATCTTTTGTGGAACACATGGACACATAGAGGGGAAAAACACACACTGGACCTTTCGGAGGATGGGGGCTGAGAAGAGGAAGAGGATCAGAAAAAATAACTAATGGATACTAGGCTTAATACCCATGTGATGAAATAATCTGTACAACAAACCCCATGACATAAGTTTACCTGTGTAACAAAAGTGCACTTGTATCCCTTAACTTAGAAGTTAAAAAGGAAAAAGAAAATGTATCTCTTGTGACCCTTCTTAGTTTGTGGCTCTCCTTCTTCCACCATTGACTGTTGCTTGCTGTTTCTAAATCTCTCTCTTTCTCTCTCTTGCTCTCTCACTGTCTCTCACACACACACGGGTATACACACACGCATATGCATATACCTATAAACTTTTAGTAGATTGGAATAGCAGGAAATAACATAAGCCTGTTTTTCCCACTCTCTATCCACTCCCATCATGTCCTCTCCTGTTAAAGTAAAAACTAGAATATAAGGAAAGCCGTAACAATTAGCTCAAAAATTCATCTGCTTCAGTGTTTCTTCTCTGACAGAGGCAATCCAGTTTGTCTTCTAACAGGTCAATATTAAAATACATAAGGTAAAATTTTAAATATCTCAGAGTACTTGAATAACATGTCATGAGTTAACACTAAATTTACTAAGCTTTTTAAATAACTATTTTGTAATTAATATATTGATATTTGAATAGGTTATATGTATATAGTATACAATCCAAAATGTTAAACTGGCATGTGGAGGCAATCACTCTTACTTGTATGTAATTTTGTGGAGATTATAAATACACACACATGCGTGCTTGTGCAAGCACATGCGCACGCACACATGCACACACATGCACACACACACAGTCAGCCCTCTGCATCCATGCATCCAACCAACTATGCATTGAAAATATTTGGAGGAAAAAAAATTGTGTTTGCACTGAACATCTACAGACATCTTTCCTTGACATTATTCCTTAATAATACAGTATAACAATTGTTTACATAGCATTTAAACTGTATTAGGTGTTATAAGAAATCTAGAGATGGTTTAAGGTTATACAGGAATATGTGTGTAGGCTAGACATAAACACTATGCCATTTTATATCAGGGATTTGAGCATCCACAGGTTTTGGAATCTGTGGGAGGTCCTGGAACCAATCCCCCACAGATACCAAGGGATAACTATACCTATATACATGCATTTATGTAAAAATAAACATATATATGTGTGTGTGTATACTACATATACAATCCTATATATTGCTTTTCTTCTTAAAATATATTAATATACTCATTTTAACAAACATATATATAGATTCTGCATAATATTCTGTCTTATGAACATATCTTAATTTGATTTAACTACGTAATTGGTAGACTGAGTTCAACTTTTTTGCTATTACAAATATTGGTGCAATAATTACTCATGTACAATAATCAGTTTTGAAATGTGTTTATAAGATAATTTTCCAAAAGTATAATTATTGTTTCATATGGCACATGCATTTTCTATGAGGAACATACCGAATTAGCATCTACAGACATTACATCAATTTACATGCCCACCAAAACGTATGACAGTGCTTGTTTTCTCATGTCCTTGCAATATGCTGTACATTTTTTTTTGATCTTTGGCAATCAGCTCAGGAAAAAGTGAGTTATCTCTTTTTAGTTTTAATTGGCATGCCTTATTTTTGCAAGTGAACTTGAGAAAAGGTTTAAGAACTATTCAATTTTCTCTTTTCTGAATAGTTTATCCATTACTCCCTTTGATATTAGGTTGTTGATTTATTTGTAGGAGCTTCTAATTTAGTAAACTACTTCTTTTCTGTGATGTGTGTTGAAAATATTTCACCTGTTATTTCATATGTCTTTCACCATTGATAATGCTATTTTTGCCATGCAGTAATTCCTAACTTTTAAATAGTTGAAATTAACAATTTTTGATGGCTTCTAGGTTTTGTATCATACTTAAGCGTTCTGTACTCTAGGTTTATAAACAAATTCTCTCATGTTTTCTTTAATTCCTAGTTGCCGATGGCTTTTATCATAAATGGATGTTGAGTTTTGTTAAGTGCTTTTTCTATGTCTATTGAGATAATATATATTTTTCTTTTTTATCTATGAATATGGTGAATTACATTCATTGGTTTTTGAATGTTAAACCAGAAGTACATTCCTAAGATAAAACTCAATTTAACAGGATATACTGTCCTTTTCACTTATTTCTGAATTCTAGTTCTTTCAACTTTTCAGAGAATTGCTGTGTTTAGTTTTCTTCTCTTGTAATGTCTATCTGTATAGTACCAGGTTAATATGGTCCCATAAAATAAGTAGTGTTCACCCCTCTTCCATTTTCTGGAGGATTTAGTGTAGGCTTGGCATCATGCTTACTTAAATGTTTCGTAGATTTCATCAGTAAACCATCTCAGCCCAGATTTATCTTTGTGGGAAGTATATAGAATTTGAATTCAATTTATTTAGTAGATATAAATTTACTATTTATCTATTTCTCAAATAGATATAGGTCATCTATTTTTTCTTGAATGAGATTTGGTAGTTTTTGTCTCTCAAGCCACTCTCAAATTATCCAATTACTTAGCAAACACACACCTATATATATAGTCTCCATATATATACATATATATAAAACTTTTTCTATATATATATATAACTTTTTCGTAACGTTATTTTATTATTTTTTTTGAGATCTGTAAGATCTCTGTAGTGACATTTCTCTGAAATCTATCTTCTCTCTTATTAATCAGTCTGACTAGAAGTTTATACATTTTATTATTCTGTTTAAAGATCTGGCTGTAGATAGATGTCATTGTTTTCCTCTATTGTTTTCTGTTTTTTTCCATTTTATTGATTTCTCTTATATTATTATTTTTTTCTTTGACTTGAGTTATTTGGATGTGTCTTGTTTAATTTCCCAATATTAGGGGATTTTCCAAATATATTTTCATTAATCATTTTAGTTTAATTTTATCATTTAGCTTAATTCAAAGACATATTTTAATGATTCATATACTTTTAAAGTAATTAATATATTTACTTATAAGTATATATTAATTGTTATATTTATTGTTAGTGTATTTAAGAAATATGAATTTTACTTTGAAGTTTTCATATGTAGTTGACAAGTATGTGTGTACTGCAGTTTGAGTTGAGTGTTCTTAAGTCAAGTTGGTTGACAGTAATGTTCAGGTCTTCTGTATTCTTATTAATTTTTGTTTGTTTGTTTGTTTGTTTGTTTGTTTGTTTTGAGACAGGGTCTCACTCTGTCACCCAGGCTGGAATGCATTGATGAAATCTTGGCTCACTGCAACCTCTACTTCCTAGGTTCAAGCGATTCTCATGGCTCAGACTCCCTTTTGGCTGGGACTAGAGGCATGTGCCTCCAAATCTGGCTAATTTTTGTATTTTTAGTAGAGATGGGGTTTCACCCTGTTGGTCAGGCTGGTCTTGAACCTTATTGATTTTCTATCTGCTTATTATAACAATTACTAAGAGAGCAATGTTAAAATCTCCAATTTTTTAGTTCACTTTTTCTTAAGAGGTTAGCTGGATTCAGATGTCTTCAAGGCTTATTTTTTTAAAACGAGACTTTATTTTTTAGAGCAGTTTTAGGTTGACAACAAAATTGAGAGAAAGGTACAGAGGTTTCCCACATACTCTCTACCACCACACACGCCTAGCTTCCCCTGTTATTGATGTCTCCAATCAGAGTGATATATGTGTTAAAACTGAACAACCTATACTGACATCACCATCTCCCAAAGACCACAGTTTACATTATAGCTCACTCCTGGTGTTGTGCATTTTTTGGATGTATGTATATGTATCCCCAATTATAGAATTATACCAAATAGTTTAACTAACTTAAAAATTCTCTGTGCTCCACCTATTCATCTCTTCTCCCCCAACCCCTGGTAACCACTGATCTTTTTACTGTATCCATAGTTTTGCATTTTTCAGAATGTCATATTGTTGGAAGTATATAGTATGTAGCCTTTTCAGACTGAGATCTCATTTGGTAATATGCATTTAAGATACCTCATCTTTTCATAGTTTGATAGCTCATTTCTTTTTAATGCTGAATAATATTCCATTGTCTGGAAGTATCACAATTTATTTGTTTATTCACCTACTGAAGAGCATTTGTTGGTTCCAAGTTTTAGCAATAATAAGTAAAGCTGCTAGAAACATTTGCATATAGATTTTTGTGTGAGCATGATTACTGGATTGTATAGTAAGAGTATGTTTAGTTTTGTAAAAAAAACAGTCAAAGTGAAAAAGAAAAAAAACACCCAACCCTTAGACTTCTTAAATCATCTTCCAAAGTGGCTATACCATTTTTATTTCCCCTAGCAGTAAAAGAGAACTCTGTTCGTCCCATATCCTTGTCAGCATTTGATATGAGTGTTTTTCATTTTTGTCATTCTAATAGGCATGTAGTGATGTCTCATTGTTTTAATTTGCATTTCCTTGATGACATATGATATGGAGCCTTTTTTCACATGCTTCTTTGCTATTGGCTATGGTGTGAATATTTGTATTACCCTAGAATTCGTATTTTGAAACCTATTCATCAATATGTTGGTATTAGAATGTGGGGGATTTGGGAAATGATTAGATCATGAGGTCAGAGCCATCATAAATAGGGTTAGTGCCCCTATTAAAGAGGTCCCAGAAAGCAGCCCATTTCTTTGACCATATTAGGTTGTGGTGAGAAGTTAACATAAAAAAACAGAAAGCAGACCCTCACCAGACTGTGAATCTACTGGAGTCTTGATCTTGAACTTCCCAATCCTCAGAACTTTGAGACATAAATTAACTCACAGCTGTTTATAAGCTACCCAGTTTACAGTATTTTGTTATAGTGGCTCAAACTAAGACACCATCTATAGGTCTTGGTACATTTTCCAATTGGGTTGTTTTCTTATTGTTGAGATTTAAGGGTTCTTTGTACATTTTGGATAGCAGTCCTTTATCAGACATGTCATTTGCAAATATTTTCTCCCAGTCTGTAGCTTGTTTTTCATTCTCTTAACATTATCTTTCACAGAACAGAAATTTTTAATGAAGTCCACTTTGTCAACTTTCTTATTCATGAATCATGTCTCTTGGTTTCATTATCTAAAAAGTCATTGTCAAATCCAAGGTTATTTAGACTTCCTACTGTAACTTTCTACTGTTACTTTCTACTGTTAACTTCTATGAGTTTTATAGTTTTACATGTTACATTTATGTCTATGATCTAATTTGAGCTAATTTTTGTGAAGGGTGTAAGGTCTGTGTATAGATTCATTTCTTTGCATGTGGGTGTCTAGTTTTCCCTGTAGTATTCATTAAAACAAACTACCTTTTCTTTATTGCATTGCATTTTCCCCTTTGTCAAAGATCTGTTAACTATATTTATATGGGTCTATTTCTGGGCTCTCTGTTCTGTTCCATTATGTTCATTTATTTACTCACCAATACCACACTGTCTTGATTATTGTAGATTTATACTATCTTAAAATTGATTAGTGTCAATCAGGCTTGTTTTTTAAACTTTGTTAGGATGGGCCTAAATCAGTCTTAACCTAGGGCTAATTTAATCCTACTACTAAGTCTGTATACTTCTTACTACTCTACCTGATATAATGTGGGGCACTTGGGAGATGATTAGGTCATGAGGTCAGAGGCATACTCTACCTGATAGAGTAGTAAGAGGTATATAGGCTTAGTAGTACCTATGTACTACTGATGTATTAACAGGCCTTCTCACACTGGCTGGTGGAACACCATTTATTTCCAGCTATTTCCAGTTATAGACCTGAGGAGAACCTATAGACTTGAGGTGAACCATTGCAAATCTCTACTTTCTGTCTGTGTGCAGATCCTACTTTCTGATACTCTACTTTGAAAATTGCTGGAACCTCAGACTCCTCAAATCTCATTTTTGTCTCTTTGACTAAGTGAAATGACCAGGGTCTGTTTGGGTTGTCCCTTGTTTCACTGAAGTTTGGAAGATACTTCCATGCTGTAAGCTACTGTAATTGTAGGCCTCAGCTTTGTCTGTTTCCCTTCTCTCGGGGATCACAGTCTTATACTCTCTATTGTTCAACATCTGAAAAGTGTTGTTTCATATATTCTCTGTGGTTTTCTACCTATTTAAAGTAGGATGCTAAATCCTGCCCCTATTATTCCATCTCTTCTGGAAGTAAAACTAAATAGGATTTTAAAATTATAATACATAAATGATTATTGCTTGTGTATTTGTGTCTATTAATTTAATACCCATCAATCTCCCAGAATTCTCTTATTTTTGAAAATGGTTTTTAATCAGTTATTCCTAGTGCACTCTTGTATCATAGGCAATATTACCTACTTTTTTTTCCCTTAATTTTACATCTTTCTTTTTTTGTAATTGCATTGGAAAGTACTTCCAGAATGATAATGCTAATCATGATGATAGTGAATTATCATTATTATTTTTATTTATATATCTAATTGTCTAATATTTTGGACATGAGTTCTGAATATAGAAAAATCTGCTAAGTAAAATGGTACTTTCTTTTATTTTCTTAAAATTTCATTTAAGTTTTAAGATAAATTATAAAATATTTTATAATAATGCTTTCTGCCACATCCCCAGCCCCACTGCCCCTCTTATATATATATATTTTTTTTTAAGTTTTATTTTTTTTCTTTTCAAACAATTTCTAACCAGAGTCTGTAAAACAGTCCTTCTTTTACCTTGTTCTAGTAATTTTTTCCTCTGGATATACATATAAATAATTATATCTATATTTATTATATCTACTATATTATATATACTATATATATCATAATTATATATATAATATATATGTTATCTATTTAAATATCTATTTTGTAGATATTTAAATATCTACAAAAGTGTAACTTATAAATATATATTTATATGTTTAAATATGTTATACTTTTATATATAAATATATATTATAGATATATATAATTGTATTTAAAGTTTTAAAATATGATTGTCTTAGTTCATATTGAAAAAAGTCACTAATTCTGTTAAGAAGGAATAGACAAAATCTTAATAAATGAAAAATTTAGTTTTGGGAAAAACCTTAAAAATGTAGTTTTATTATTTTTAAGTGCATGTAGCAGTAATCTCAACAGTAACAAATAATGCATTGTAACTTGCAGTCTTTCAGGGAACTATTTAGGAAGGAGATACAAATAATTCAACTGCTCTTTTGTAAGTAGATTCTACAAAATTGACAAGTATTTTTCCTTCCTAAGTAGATTATGATTACTTAAAATTTTGTTTTTCACATTTCTTTCATTTAGCAAAGTTATATTTTTATAGTATAAAAATAAACTACAAGTCTAATCTTGTAAACAGTGATAAATCTGACCTTTACAAATGATTTTTCTACAAAAAGAAAAAGAATAGTGTTTCATAGTATAAATATACAACTATACATATATGTGTATGTATATATATACACACACATACACATAATACATATATATACACATAATACATATATATACACACATATATACATAATATATATATATACTAAGTTATATATGTATATAACTGTATATAGTAACACAGTCTCCTGTTGCTAAGTT
Source organism: Aotus nancymaae (assembly GCF_030222135.1). Taxonomy (NCBI): domain Eukaryota; kingdom Metazoa; phylum Chordata; class Mammalia; order Primates; family Aotidae; genus Aotus; species Aotus nancymaae. The sequence continues at coordinate 42,146,449 of NW_026988431.1, read as the reverse complement.
GGTATATCAGTAAAGATTATTAAAAGAGCTTAACCCCAACAAGTTCTGACAATAGTATAATCATTTAATAAATACTGTGGTGGACTGAATTATTGGTCTCAGTTCTTTCCTCATCTCTGAGCCCATACTCTTTTTGTTATAGCTTTTTGGTGCCCTTTCACTTGGACTCTGGGCTCAGCAATGTGACTTTCTTTAGCCAATATGGTGTTAGAAGAATTCATACAGCAAATGGTTGAACAAAACATTCATTTTCATTCTTTGGCTATTGCTATAAGAAAATGCTAGGCTAGTCTTATGGAGGATGAAACATATGGAATAGAGCCAACCCATAGATAAGTAAGTAAGCTATCTAGACTTCAGACAAATGATTGGGCATAGCCAAGGCCAACCTAGATCACTAGAAACCAACTAGCCCTCAGATGAATATTTAAGATGAGCAGAGCCATCTAATGATTATCTCTGATGTATGAGGAATAAGTACTTGTTTTATGTCACTGAGGTTTCTTGCTTCTTGTTATGCAGCATTATTGTGGTGATAGGTAACTGATATACCCATTAAGTGAACAAATCTTATTTGAATTATCTCACATATATTCACATATATACATTTATTTCACATTATTTCACATATATACATTTATTGACTTCCTAAATAGAATAGAGGGAGCATGGGGTCAAGATGTCTGCTTCTTGGTATCTTACATCTCATCATGCCTTAATCATCCTACATCTGCTCTGGTGAATTTTCAGCAAAATTGTCAAACTTTTAAATATGATTATTTCAAATTTATTAATTTTTTTTGATGGAGTCTTGCATTGTTTCCCAGGCTGGAAGGCAATGGTGTGATCTTGGTTCACCGTAACCTCTGCTTCCTGGGTTCACCCGTTTCTCCTGCCTCAGCCTCCTGAGTATCTGTGATTACAGGCTCACACCACCACACCCGACTAATTTTTTGTATTTTTAGTAGAGTAGGGGTTTCACTATGTTGACCAGACTGGTCTCGAACTCCTGACCTTGTAATCCGCCAGTCTTTGGCCTCCCAAAGTGCTGGGATTACAGGCATAAGCCACCGCGCCCCCCCGCCCCGCCACCAACATTTATTAAATTTTATCCATTTCTGAAAGTTTATATCTGGAGCTGTTGATTCATACTGCTTCATTGTATCTTTTTGAATAACTGTTCTCAATTAAAAATGAAATAGTATCTTAACATTTCAATCTATCTGTTCAACAGAAATAGATAAACTGCTTTAAAATGATTCAAGTAAGCACCTTTACAACTGAAACTGGATTGATACAGAAATATATTATGCCCATGCAAACACATAACACATACATATGTATGTAAGGGCACTGTTTGTGTGTATGTGTGTACACACAAACAGACAATTAAAATGTTAAGCTGATCTTATATGTTTTCACTTTCAAAAAGTTACCACTTTTGTCATTTAAATTATTTCATATGAATCTTTCAACTGATAGAGAAAATAGAGCTTTAGTGAGGGAATCTAACCTTTCATTTTCCTTATTTCCTCCTTCAATTACAAATATGAAGTCTCAAAATTGTATTTATATAGATTTTATATTTAATATGCAATAAAACAACTTGGTAAGCATTAAATGGTAACAGTGATAAGCTTTTAATGTAGTTAAATATGGCAAAACAAATCAATACATGGTTCTTAATTGATTTTGATTGTATTGTGTAGACAGTCTCATTGGATTACATGCTCATTATGGGAAAGAAAGAAAAATCAAAATAAGCAAACCAGCCCTCTAGCATTTCCAGCCTCCTATCTACCCACATGCATTTTCTTGTGTGAATATTAAAGGAAATTAATTTTGCACCATTTACATTAATATATGTCATTTTCTTAAGAGTTGTTTATCCTGGAATGCAGAAATAATTGGAGGAGTTCTATTGTAGATTGACTAATTATAAAAGACGATGTCCTTGTGTTTTCAAAATTATGATTTAAAGAAAGGTAGTTCAGTACACTAAGACTGTTGAAACACATTTGGTAACTATGCTAAATATAGCCATATTTATATTTCTTGTTCATATATGTTGTATAACCTAAAAAGTGTAAGCATCAAGCAGGAAGGAAAATTTTAAGATATTAGTTCAAAATAATGTAATAATTTTGTTGGACTCTATGGGGATTTGGAGAAGACATATTTTCATTCTAAACAAAAAAGCTATTCTTTCTGTTGAGAAACCAGAAGTAAAATCAATAAATACTATCTGATTAATTTGATATCAGTGATTCTCAAAGGTATGTAAGACAATATTTCATTGGAGCAAAACTAAAATTATTTTAAAAATTAGGAATTATTTGAGTCATTTTTGAATTCATGAAACTTATGCTAAAATATCGAGTTAGTTGATTGCTGTTAGGCCAGTTTCCCTAGCGCAGAGCCTGAATTGAGGATTCTGGTACAAATGTTTTTTTTTTTTTTTTTTTTGAGTGAATGTTCTAAGAAGGAAACTGTTAGGAAGTGACAGAAACCAAATAAGGTGGTTGGAAAACCTAGGAAAGGATATGCTTTTAACAGAAGTCTAGACAACTCCTGATCCCATGTGGAGCTCCAGAGAGTTTGAATGGCTCCTAAGAGTTGTCCCAGTGAGACAAATTGCATTTTGTACTCCTGTATTGGCCGATTATTGGCTAAGGTTCACCTCTGTATTTCCCCCAGCCACCCCGAGTGGGTAGGAGCTTCCATAACCACAAACACAGACATCTCTGGGAGAGATGTCTTCCTCAGGTTCTGGCCAAAACTCACAGCAGCTGGCAGGTAAGGGTTCTGGGAAGGGCATTAATGGTATCTACTACAGTTGTAATGTTGGTCCAAACACTTGGTTAAATAAATTATTTTCTACATTTTAATGTTTATGTAGCCCTCTCCATTTCTCACATTTCTTACTGCTTGAGACATTTTTCTATTATGTTTGTTTGTTTTTGTTTTGTTGTTGTTGTTGTTTCTGTAGAGATGGAATCTCACTGTTGCCCAGGATGGTTTGAACTCCTAGCCTCAAGGGATCCTCCCTGCATGGCTTCTCAAAGTGTTGGGATTACAGGTGTGAGCCACCACACTTGGCCTGTATTATCTGTTTACTATTATTTCAAACAGGTTCTTAACCCTTTTAGAAGATGTCTACATTTTGAGAAAAGTATGTTTTTAAATATTCCGTTCAATACAATATTTAGTTCTTGATTCAGTAAAGCTTTACCAATTACATTCATTAGTTTATCAAAAACATATGATGAGAGAATCCTTAGCTGTTTCTAAGAAATTTTTTTTTTTAGTTTAGCTTTATCTGTAAGATTAGAAGTTCTCTTAAAGGAGAAATTTGGAATAAGTGCAGAGGCGATTTTTTTTTTCACAGAGGAAACATACCGGGCTTGTTTGCTAGGCAAACTGGCGAATTGTGTAACATATCATTTTTTAAATCATTATGTAACAAATTATCTGAAAACTATTGTGAACTGGTGGTCACACTGAATTTTTTTTTGTATTATATTTTAAGTTCTGTAGTACATGTGCAGATCGTGTAGGATTGTTACATAGGTATACACATGCTATGGTGGTTTGCTGCATCCATCCCCCCGTCATCTACATTAGGAATTTCTCCTAATGTTATCCCTCCCCAATCCCCCCACCCACTGCTATCCCTCCCCTAGGCTCCCCCCCCACCACCCCCCAACAGGCCCCGGTGCGTCACACTGAATTTTTATGAAAACAAAGATTCTATTATTTGTAAAACTTTTTTCCTTTTCCTATTATAATTTATAGTCTTCTAGAATATTTAGAAAAACATTCTATTCTTTAGAGCTTGTCAGCAAAAATGAACTTTATCTGGACAGCTTTATTGGTTCATTTCCTTCTGTGGATGTATTTGGAATCCCTGAAAATATCAAAGTGCAATTAAATTCTCCATATTTAATTAAAGGATTGTATGAAGTCCCACTTTCATCTGATGACATTCAAATTCACAATGTCAACACTGGGAGTTGGGCCCACTGGGCCTTCTGTTAAAAACTCAGAATGAAGTTATTCGTGCATTCATCACTCTTAAACAGTGGTGTTTACTCCCTACCTTCCTTCCTTATTTATATGTAAGAAAAAGGAACTTTCACCAAAAAAGGGAAAAATAATACATTTCAATAGAATATTGTACAATTTCCTGATCAATACAATTATAAAATAATATGAGTCATATTTTATGGATAAAAATCTGATGACATTACAAAATCAAGTATCTCCAAACTGTAGTATGATAACTCAATACTTCATGTTGAATTCTGCTGTAACACCAAAGGAAAGCATGCTGTGCTGGGAGAGTCAGCACTGCACCCCAGCCCCTGTTCTGGGATGTCATTATCAGGTTCGAGGACTGGGAACAGTGCTTCCTAGCCTGCCTGGTTGACTGATGGAATGGGAAAAAGGGGCCTTATCAAGGCTCCTAGGATGAGTTTCTTGACACTTTAATGCATATCTTTTCCCCCCATGGATAGGAATCTCATTGCTCTGGAGAAAAATACAATTTCATTACTATTGCATACACATATTTTATTGCCAAGCAACCATTAGGAATTCGAAGCCCATGTTCTGCTACATTTATTTTGCTCATTGTGCATTTACTCTCACCTTCAAATACTGTGGGAGACTTTGTCTAATCACATTTCATTTACGGTGCAAGTGAAAATAAGCAGCATTGGACACACAGCAATTCACCATGTAAAGCTTTTGTCGTCTGGCAGTTACAGATGAACTTTGTTGGCATGTGACAAAAAATGCATGAAGTTTCCAAGATAATCTAAATTTAATTGTGTAAACACTGTGCACATTACCCTGAATGCATATTAACTTAATTTTGGTAAAATAAAATCAAATAATTTTTCCTTCTGATATTTGTGTGTTTGACTATCTGGAAATTTGTTCTTTAGGAATAGCCATAAAAATGAGCTTGAGATGAAATTCAAAGCAAGGTCTTTGACAATGCAGCAACTCTACTGCTTAACAGTTTTTTTTTCTTTTCTTTGAGGATGGAGGGGGGCTCTCTCTGTTGACCAGGCTGAACTACAGTGGCATAATCATAGCTCACTGCAGCCTTGAGCTCCTAAGCTCAAGTGATTCTACTGCTTCAGCTTTTCAAACAGCTGGGACTACAAGCATTCACCACCACTCCACACTAATTTGTAAAAATCTATTTTTAAGAGATGGAGACTCACTGTTTAGCTCAGGCTGGTCTCCAATTCCTGGTCAAAAGTAATTCTCTTGTCTCAGCCTCCTGAATAGCTCCTTATTTTGACTGTCAATTCAAAACCTGTAAACTTTTCAAGATAGGACCCTGGGCCGGGCGCGGTGGCTCAAGCCTGTAATCCCAGCACTTTGGGAGGCTGAGGCAGGTGGATCACGAGGTTAAGAGATCAAGACCATTCTGGTCAACATGGTGAAACCCCGTCTCTACTAATACAAAAAATTAGCTGGGCATGGTAGCGCGTGCCTGTAATCCCAGCTACTCAGGAGGCTGAGGCAGGAGAATTGCCTGAACCCAGGAGGCGGAGGTTGCGGTGAGCCGAGATCGCGCCATTGCCCTCTAGCCTGGGTAACGAGCAAAACTCCGACTCAAAAAAAAAAAAGAAAAAAAGAAAAAAAAAAAAGATAGAACCCTGATCTTTTTTTCTCTGTCTCTACTCTATAATCTAGGATTTTATTAGCTATGTTCACACCAGCTTTTGGTTGAACTGCATTGATTTTGGGAGAAATGTGCTTTTTCACTATATTATAGTGCTTACATATTTGGGATAAGTTGGTTGACATGTGTTGTGTTCAAAGTCAGAGCCTAAAGGGTTAAAAAGTCCAAACACTCTTGTTAAAGCTGACGGAAGCTATGCTGATTGCAAATACACCCTCTACCATAGTGACTCCTGGTGATGCACTCAGACTATAGCATTTTGTAACAAGTGACCTTTACTGATCTATTAATTTATATTAGTATATTAATGTCGATAATTTATATTAATGTTAACATATTGATATATATTAGTAATGGTGTGTGCTCTCTCAGTCTCATAACTTATATATAAATGCAGAATTGGAAATGTCACCTGATGTGTAAATGCCAACACACAAATTTTAAATGGCATTGAATTAAAACACTTCAATGAAACTTTTTGAAAACTGATGTGGATTATAGTTAGCAGTTCTTGCCAACAGTGAGCTTCATTGCAATTGCAAAAGAAACTGGCAGTTTTCACAACACCAGTCAAAGAATTCTAAGTCAAGTCATCAATTTAATTTTGTCCTTTTGAGGTTAACATATAATTTTGTTGATCAATTCCTGACATTTTGGCATTTCTACACTCTTTTGTAAGAAAGAAAAGGAAAAAAAATGAATAGCTTAATTCCTAGATATCATCTCTCTTAAATAAAATAAATTTTGATGCTTTTTTTTTTCCAAATGCATGTCCCAACCAGTTACTTCTGAAGAGTGAGAGTACATTCTACATCTCGAGAAATTCCACTAAAATCAGTAGGTTACCAGTTTGGGAATACAGGCTTTTATTAACATAAGCTAGTTAGCCTAGCAATAGTTTCTTAAGTAATATTTGTTTTATTGAAATTAATTTAAAGTTGGTCGAGGGACGGGAGATCCAAGATGGCCGCTTAGGAGGAACTCGGGAATGCAGCTCCGAGAGAAAGCACAGAGGGTGAGTGGACGCCGTATTTCCAGACTGATTTTTACTGCCCACAGACCAGGAGATTCACACGCAGAGAAGCCACACGGGTCGCCAGCGCCGCTGGCGCTGCTGGCTTGAACGGCGCAGCCGCTGGGCCGGCACCCTGAGGCAACGGCTCACTGTACAAAGTGAGAGAGTCTGAGTCCCCTATAAGCCAGCAAGGGGAGCTGAAACGGGGAGCCAGGCCAGTGCCACGAATCTCAGAGCCGCGGCTTTAGCCAACGCAGCGGCTCCGGAGGCAGATCAGATGAGACGGTGTCCCCTCTTACCCAGCAAGAAGACCTGAAACACAACTGAAACCGGGACGGTCCAGCTCTGTGGAGGAGGGGCGTTCTCCATAGGCACCCTGCTGTTCCCAGGGCAATCTACTAAGGCAATCCGCCACTACAGAGACTCCATCACTACAGGGGCGGGCCAACATAGCGGAAGCAGTTCTAACTACACCCAGAAGTTCACACGGAAGCTGGGTGGAGCCCACAGCAGCTTAGCGAAGCCTCTGCAACCTGAGTGTGACTAGGCTGCCACCTTGTGGGCAGGGAAAACAGCAACCGCACAGGGGAACATCATAAAACCGTAACTCCCTGGGACAGAACACCTGGGGGGAAGAGCAGGGGGTTTATGAGTTCTGCCACAGCAGACTTAAAATTACCAAAATCAGAAAGACAACAACTACAAAGTCAACAGGTGGATAAATCCACAAAGATGGGAAGAAACCAGCGCAAAAAGGATGAAAACACCCAAAACCAGAACACTTCTCCTCCTACAAGGGATCACAACTCCTCACCAGCAAGGGAACAAGACTGGATGGAGAATGAGTGTGATGAAATGACAGAATCAGCTTTCAGAAAGTGGATAATAAGAAACTTCCGTGAGCTAAAAGAACATGTTCTAACCCAATGCAAAGAAACTAAGAACCTTGAAAAAAGACTTGACGAAATGCTAACAAGAATGGACAACTTAGAGAGGAATATGAGCGAATTGATGGAGCTGAAAAACACAACACGAGAACTTCGTGAAGCATGCACAAGTTTCAACAGCCGAATTGACCAAGCAGAAGAAAGGATATCAGAGGTCGAAGATCAACTCAATGAAATAAAACGAGAAGGCAAGATTAGAGAAAACAGGGTAAAAAGGAATGAACAAAGTCAACAAGAAATATGGGACTATGTGAAAAGACCTAATCTACGTTTGATAGGTGTACCTGAATGTGACGAAGAGAATGCATCCAAGCTGGAAAATACTCTTCAGGATATTATCCAGGAAAACTTCCCCAGCCTAACAAGGCAGGCCGAGATTCAAGTCCAGGAAATACAGAGAACACCACAAAGATACTCCTCTAGAAGAGCAACCCCAAGACACATAATCATCAGATTCACCAGGGTTGAAATGAAGGAGAAAATACTAAGGGCAGCCAGAGAGAAAGGTCGGGTTACCCACAAAGGGAAGCCCATCAGACTCACTGCAGATCTCTCAGCAGAAACCCTACAGGCCAGAAGAGAGTGGGGGCCGATATTCAACATCCTTAAGGAAAAGAACTTTCAACCCAGAATTTCGTATCCAGCCAAACTAAGCTTCATAAGTGAAGGAAAAATAAAATCCTTTGTGAACAAGCAAGAACTCAGAGAGTTCATCACCACCAGACCAGCTCTACAAGAGCTCCTGAAGGAGGCACTACACATAGAAAAGAACAACCAGTACCAGCCACTCCAAAAACACACGAAAAGGTAAAGAGCATCAACACAATGAAGAATCTGCATCAACCAAAGGGCAAAACAGCCACCTAGCACCAAAATGACAGGATTGAATTCACACATAACAATATTAACCCTAAATGTAAACGGACTAAATGCCCCAATCAAAAGACACAGACTGGCAAATTGGATAAAAAGCCAAAACCCATCAGTGTGCTGTATCCAGGAAACCCATCTCGCATGCAAGGATACACAAAGGCTCAAAATAAAGGGATGGAGGAAGATTTACCAAGCAAATGGAGAGCAAAAAAAAGCAGGAGTTGCAATTCTCATCTCTGATAAAATAGACTTTAAAGCAACAAAGATCAAAAGAGACAAAGAAGGACATTACATAATGGTAAAAGGATCAATGCAGCAAGAAGAGCTAACGATCCTAAATATATATGCACCTAATACAGGAGCACCCAGATACATAAGGCAAGTTCTTAAAGACTTACAAAGAGACTTAGACTCCCACACAATAATAGTGGGAGACTTCAACACACCATTGTCAATATTAGACAGATCAACGAGACAGAAAATTAACAAGGATATCCAGGACTTGAACTCAGACCTGGAACAAGCAAACCTAATAGACATTTACAGAACTCTCCACCCCAAATCCACAGAATATACATTCTTCTCAGCACCACATCACACCTACTCTAAAATTGACCACATAATTGGAAGTAAATCACTCCTCAGCAAATGCAAAAGAACGGAAACCATAACAAACAGTCTCTCAGACCACAGTGCAATCAAGTTAGAACTCAGAATTCAGAAACCAACCCAGAACCGCACAGCCTCATGGAAAATGAACAACTTTCTCCTGAATGTTGACTGGATAAACAATGAAATGAAGGCAGAAATAAAGACGTTCTTCGAAACCAACGAGAATGAAGACACCACATACCAGAATCTCTGGGACACATTTAAAGCAGTCTCTAGAGGAAAATATATAGCAATAAGTGCCCACATGAGAAGAAAGGAGAGATCTAAAATTGACACCCTATCGTCAAAATTGAAAGAGCTAGAGGAGCAAGATCAAAAAAACTCAAAACCTAGCAGAAGACAAGAAATAACTAAGATCAAAGCAGAATTGAAGGAGATAGAGACACGAAAAACCCTTCAAAAAATCAATAAATCCAGGAGCTGGTTTTTTGAAAAGATCAACAAAATAGACAGACCACTAGCCAGACTAATAAAAAAGAAAAGAGAGAATAATCAAATAGATGCAATAAAAAATGACAAAGGGGATATCACCACAGATTCCACAGAAATTCAAACCATCATCAGAGATTATTACAAACAACTCTATGCACATAAATTAGAAAACCTGGAGGAAATGGATAAATTCCTGGACAGCTGCCTCCTGCCAAGCCTAAACCAGGAAGAAGTCGAAACCCTGAATAGACCAATAACAAGGTCTGAAGTCGAGGCAGCAATTAAGAGCCTACCACCCAAAAAAAGCCCAGGTCCAGATGGGTTCACAGCAGAATTCTACCAGACATACAAAGAGGAACTGATACCATTCATACTGAAACTATTCCAAATAATCCAAAAAGAGGGAATCCTTCCCAAATCATTTTATGAGACCAACATCATCCTAATACCAAAACCTGGCAGAGACTCAACAAGAAAAGAAAACTACAGACCAATATCCATGATGAACATAGATGCAAAAATCTTCAATAAAATAATGGCAAGCCGATTACAACAGCACATCAAAAAGCTTATCCACCATGATCAAGTAGGATTCATCCCGGGGATGCAAGGCTGGTTCAATATACGCAAGTCTATAAATGTAATTCACCACATAAACAGAACCAAAGACAAAAACCACATGATTATCTCAATTGATGCAGAGAAGGCCTTCGACAAAATTCAACAGCCCTTTATGCTAAAAACCCTCAATAAACTAGGTATCGATGGAACGTATCTCAAAATAATAAAAGCTATTTACGACAAACCGACAGCCAATATCATACTGAACGGGCAAAAACTGGAAGCATTCCCTTTGAAATCTGGCACTAGACAAGGATGCCCTCTCTCACCACTCCTATTCAATATAGTACTGGAAGTTCTAGCCAGAGCAATCAGGCAAGAAAAAGAAATAAAGGGTATTCAATTAGGAAAGGAGGAAGTCAAATTGTCTCTATTTGCAGACGACATGATTGTATATCTAGAAGACCCTATCATCTCAGCCCAAAAGCTCCTGAAACTGATAAGCAACTTCAGCAAAGTCTCAGGATACAAAATCAATGTGCAAAAATCACAAGCGTTCCTATACACCAATAACAGACTTAAAGAGAGCCAAATCAAGAACGAACTGCCATTCACAATTGCTACAAAGAGAATAAAATACCTAGGAATACAACTAACAAGGAATGTAAAGGACCTCTTCAAGGAGAACTACAAATCACTGCTCAACGAAATAAGAGAGGACACAAACAGATGGAGAAACATTCCATGTTCATGGTTAGGAAGAATTAATATCGTGAAAATGGCCATACTGCCCAAAGTAATATACAGATTCAATGCTATCCCCATCAAGCTACCAATGACCTTCTTCACAGAACTGGAAAAAACCACCTTAAACTTCATATGGAACCAAAAGAGAGCCCGCATAGCCAAGTCAATTCTAAGCAAAAAGAACAAAGCAGGAGGCATCACACTACCAGACATCAAACTCTACTACAAGGCTACAGTAATCAAAACAGCATGGTACTGGTACCAAAACAGAGATATAGACCAATGGAACAGAACAGAGGCGTCGGAGGCAACACAACATATCTACAACCACCTGATCTTTGACAAACCTGATAAAAACAAGCAATGGGGAAAGGATTCCCTGTTCAATAAGTGGTGTTGGGAAAACTGGCTAGCCATATGCAGAAAGCAGAAACTGGACCCCTTCCTGACACCTTACACTAAAATTGACTCCAGATGGATTAAAGACTTAAACATAAGACCTAACACCATAAAAACACTAGAAGGAAACCTAGGCAAAACCATTCAGGACATAGGCGTAGGCAAGGACTTCATGACCAAAACACCAAAAGCATTGGCAACAAAAGCCAAAATAGACAAATGGGACCTAATCAAACTCCACAGCTTCTGCACAGCAAAAGAAACAGTCAATAGAGTGAATCGGCAACCAACAGAATGGGAAAAAATTTTTGCAGCCTACCCATCTGACAAAGGGCTGATATCCAGAATTTACAACGAGCTAAAAAAGATTTACAAGAAAAAAACAAACAAGCCCATTCAAAAGTGGGCGAAGGACATGAACAGATACTTTACAAAAGAAGACATACATGAGGCCAACAAGCATATGAAAAAATGCTCATCATCACTGGCCATTAGAGAAATGCAAATCAAAACTACATTGAGATACCATCTCACACCAGTTAGAATGGCAATCATTAAAAAATCTGGAGACAACAGATGCTGGAGAGGATGTGGAGAAATAGGAACACTTTTACACTGTTGGTGGGAGTGTAAATTAGTTCAACCATTGTGGAAAACAGTGTGGCAATTCCTCAAGGACCTAGAAATAGAAATTCCATTTGACCCAGCAATCCCATTACTGGGCATATATCCAAAGGATTATAAATCGTTCTACTATAAGGACACATGCACACGAATGTTCATAGCAGCACAGTTTACAATAGCAAAGACCTGGAACCAACCCAAATGCCCATCGATGATAGACTGGACAGGAAAAATGTGGCACATATACACCATGGAATATTATGCAGCCATTAAAAACGAGGAGTTCGCGTCCTTTGTAGGGACATGGATGAACCTGGAAACCATCATTCTCAGCAAACTGACACAAGAACACAAAATCAAACACCACATGTTCTCACTCATAGGCGGGTATTGAACAAGGAGAACACATGGACACAGGGAGGGGAGCACTATACATGGGGGTCTGTTGTGGGGGAGTGGGGGGGACAGCGGGGGGGTGGGGAATTGGGGAGGGATAGCATGGGGAGAAATGCCAGATATGGGTGAAGGGGAGGAAGGCAGCAAATCACACTGCCACGTGTGCACCTAAGCAACAACCTTGCATGTTTTTCACATGTATCCCAAAACCTAAAATGCAATAAAAAAAAATAAAAAATAAAAAAAAAAAAAAAAAAAAAAAAAAAAAAAAAAAAAATAAAGTTGGTCTTCAACATTTTAATTTTTTAAATAACAGTTTTTTTCATGACTTTAGGTATCATAGTAACAACCCATTTGAATGAATGATAAACTCAAAGACATCAGACCTTTTGATTTATGAACATTTGCTATTTTGATTATGTTAAATGGTGACATCAGATTTTGACCTGGAAATTATGAATGCATAACTGTGTGACTGGATCAGTTTAAAATTGGCACAAACCTTTTGAAGTTAGAGAAGACTTCCTCCAGTAGGATAGGATGATAGCTGCCAAAGAAATTGAATCAAAGTAATGAATTACATGCTCATGTTCTGGTTAGGAGTTTACTCAGCCCCTCCGTGCTGGTGGCTGTTGATGGTGTTTTATCCTTGGCTTGGCACACTGGACCCTATACTGTAGACGTCTGTGCAATAATAACATGATCCATTTATTTAGCTATTCACAAACTCTGAGCTTTGTTTTCCTTTCAGATGTGTTTTACATGGTTTCTACTCTGAGGTCATATATTGGCCATAGTTATTTTTTTTAGCCTTTCTATTTCACAATTATTGATTCACGGGAAGTAGCAAAAATGTACAGGGAGGTCCCATGTATTTTTCACTAAATTTTCTCCAATTATAACATATTGCACAACTATAGCATAATATCAAAACCAGTAAATTAACATGGATTATAACCCGCAGAGCTAATTCAGGTTTCATCAGTTTGACATCCACACACCCATGTGTGTGTGTGGTTCTATGCAGTTTTATCACTTGTGTAGATTTGTGCAAACACAATGACAATCAATATACAGAGCTGTTCCATCACCACAAGGCTGTCTCATGCCACTTTATAAGCATACCCATCCCTGTTCTCTCTACCCCTAACATTTGGCAACCACAAATCCAGTCTAAGTTTCAATAATTATGTTATTTCAAGAACAATATAAATAAAATCATACAGTATGTAGTTTTGTGGAATTGGCTTTTTCGTTTAGTGAAATCCCTTGAAATAAATCCAAGTTGTTGGTGTATCAGTGGTATTTTTTTTGAGACTGGCTTGCGCATCGTAGTGAGACCACATCTCTACTAAAAATAATAATTAAAGAATTAGCCAGGCATGGTATTACATTCTGTAGTTCCAGCTACTCTGGAGGCTGAGGTAGGAGGATCTCTTGGGCTTAGGAGGTCGAGGCTGCAGCAGTGGGCTGTGATCATGCCACTGCACTTGCCTGTACAACAGAGTGAGATCTTGTCTTTTAAAAATAGAAAAAATCATTCATTCCTTTTCATTGTGAGTAGCAATACATGTTATAGATGTTCCATAATCCATTCAGCCATTAACTCACTGAAGGATATCTGGGTTGTTTCCAGTTTTGGGCTATTATAAATAAAGCTGCTATCAACATTTACATATAGTTTTTTGTATGAATATTAATTTCCATTTTTGTGCCATAAATATCTGACAACAATTGCTAGGTTATACAGTAAATTTATGTGTAGTTTTGGAAAATCTTCCAAACTATTTGTTGGAGTGGCTCTATCATTTTACATGTCTACAAGCAATGTGTAAGTCATCTAGTTTCTCTGTATCCTCACTTACGTTTGGTATTTTTATTATTTTTTATTTTAGCCATTCTGAAGTTGTATAGTGATATCTCATTGTGGCTTAAATTTGCACTACCCTAATGGCTACTGATGTTGAACATCTTTTTATGCATTCATTTTCTATCTGTACATCCTCTTTGTTTAAATGGCTTTTTGCCCATTTTAGAATTGAATTGTTGATTTAAAAAACTGAGTTTTGAAAGTTCTTTATATATTTTGGTTACAAGTCCTTTGTCAGATAGGTTAGCTCTCAGTTTATAGCTTCTTTATGTGTCTTCTTAACAGAGTCTTTTACAGAGCACTATGTTTAGTTTGATGAACTATAGTTTAACTTTTCCTCTTACGATCCTGTTTTTGGTGTCAAGTCCAAGAATTTTGCCTACCTTAATTTCTGAAGAGTTTCCCCTTTGTTTTCTTCTAGAAGCTTTAGATTTTCACATTTACATTTAAGTTCATGATCTATTTTTGGTTATTTTTTGTATAAGGTATGAGGTTTAGGTCAAGGTTCTGTGTGTGTTTTTTATTTTTGTTTTGTTTTGCCTATGCATATCTAATTTATCCGGCACCAATTGCTGAAAAGATAATGCCTTCATTGAATTGGTTTTCAGTTTTGTCAAAAACCACTTGGGCATATTTATGTGAACTATTTCTAGGTTTTCTATTTTGTTCCAGTAATCAATTCCTCAGCAGAATCAGGCTTGAATCCTATAGCTCTATAGTCAGCCTCAATATTGAGCAGAGTGATTCCTTGCACTCTATTATTTTTAAAAAAGGTTTTAGCTAATATAAGCCCTTTACCCTTTCATATATATTCTGGAATAAGATTAACTATGTTTATAAAACACTTTGCTAGGAGTTTGATAGGAATTCCGTTAAATCTGTAGCTTAATTTCAGGAGAATGAACACCTTTTCTATGTTGTATCTTCCAATCCACGTACACAATGTCTCTCTATGTAGGTCTTTGATTTTTTTTCAACAGCATTTTGTATTCAGCTTGTGGATCCTGTATGTGTTTTGTTGGTTTCTACCTAAGTATTTAATTTGAAGTG
This sequence comes from Aotus nancymaae, assembly GCF_030222135.1. NCBI lineage: Eukaryota > Metazoa > Chordata > Mammalia > Primates > Aotidae > Aotus > Aotus nancymaae. The sequence goes on along the minus strand of NW_026988431.1, from coordinate 42,131,162 downwards.
AACATAAATGATACTGTTTTTAATTTTGGTTTTCATGTGTTTGTTGTCAGCATATAGAAATCGAATTGCTATTTTATGTTGCTCTTGTACTCTACAACCTTGATCAATTAACTTTATAGTTCTTGGAAGTATTTTTTTTTAGCAGATTCCTTGAGATTTCCTATGCAGGAGATCATACCATCTGCAAACAGAATAAACTTAGTTTTGGAGCTTATATACTTAGTGCTGTTTATATTTATGACAACTATTTGTTCTTTTTGAAATTATTTTATTTTATGTGTTTTTTTCTATTACTTCAAGTATATCAATGATTTTCTAAAATAACTCTTAGGTTAGTAATTCTCAAAGTGTGGCTGAGCACTCCAAGGAGTCCTGGAGACATTTTCAGCGGGTCCACAGGATCAAAACATTTTTCAAAATTATACTGAAATACTATTGGCCATTTTCATTTTTATTCTCTCATGAGCATACAGTGGTTTCCCAGAGGCTACATGACATGTGATATTGCAACAGATTTAGGAATTTAGCACTCTTCTGTTGTATCATATGTTGAAGAGATTTGCAAAAATAGAAAATCATGCCATTCGCTAATTTTTTGTTTTGAAAATATATTTTCATAGAAATGGCTTATGTATGTTAACATGAACTTCACTTATTGTCTTAAAAATAAATTATTAAATAAATATTTTAAAGTTTTTTCAGAAATCAAAATAATATCTAATAAGATAAATATTTATAGATAATAATTCTCCCTTTTAAAAGACCCCTTTGTGGTCCTTAACAATTTTAAGATTTGTAAAGAGAGCCGAGATAAACACATTTTAAGAACCTCTAATTTAGATCAATTCCATTAAATCTCAGAATCAGCAAAATTTATCATCTAGCACATTGGCTAATGTTAAATAAATATAGGTTGACTTGGGGGAAAGTATCTCTTTATCTTGCTAGTTTGTTTATGACTAGGTTTTTCTGTCAGCTTTACAACTCTTTCTTTGAATGAAATCTTAAATAAAAGTCCAATATTTAAAAGTAAGAACAGCAGCCAAGACAGGGCTTGCAGTTTAAGCTATTTGAATTTCTGTCCTCACATCACAGGGGCCATAGTAGGATAGATCTTAAAAATGCTTTGAGCATAATTTGAAAATGATGATTGTAGAGAATTAATTGCATAAAGATTTAAACAAGGCATGGATGCTATGGGTTATCAGCACCAGGCACATAAATCCAGACTCTCGCTTTGTGGTTGGCACAGAGTGGGGCTCAATAAATGCATTACATGAATAATTGACTGCTGGGATATAGGAATACCATGAGATCATTTTTAAAATAATAGACACCGAGATGAAACTTTATCAACAGAAAAAACAAAAAGCTTTATTTCTATGGGGCCACAATCACTTAATGCATTTCATTCACATCTGAGTATATTCAGACAGATATCTGAGTTCTACATAATTGGAAAATGAATATATGAAAAGTTTACTTAGACAAGAAGTCACTATCAATGCTGTGTTTCTGAAGAAAAGATAAATACCTGAAAGGTAAGAGGACTGCTGTAATTGTGGAGGTAAGGAAAATGACCAGTCAAGAGCAGTTTTTCACAACAGTCTCCTTATTGCATAAATTATGCCAAATGATTATCACTTTAAATGTTCTCGCTCACATAATTAAACACATCCAATTGCTTAGTGATAATATTTGCAGACTAAGGAAATGTTATAAACATGAGAATCATCCACCAGATTAGAGCAGCACTGAAGGAAACAATATGTATTTTTCCTGAGGTTATTACAGAAATTAAAAATATGTAATTATATTAATGAATGCACAAAATTAATAACAACAACAACTTGACAGGATATTTTAAGGCATTGCTTATTAAGCCAGGGGGCCTTCTGCACACTCTGGCTTACCACATTGGCTATTCTTACTGGGTTTCAGGTGCCATGACGTTGGCTGTGGTTGACCGTAGTAGGAATGATTTTCAGCATTTCTTCTTATCTTGGAACAAGGCTAAATGCAAACAAATTAAGGCCAGCATGCCACCTAGAACACTGTTTCTCACAGCAGCAGGAAACACATTCTTCATAAGATTGCTATTTTTGTTTATTAAAAAAAATGTGGGGCTGTTTGCTGTATCATCATTAAAATAGTCAGAGGATAAGGAAAAGTTGATGGAAAACTTCCTGATGTAAATTAATGTCTTTTTTCTTTTATAACTCCCTTAGGAGTAGAGGTCAGTTACATGTTCTAGTGCAGTAATACACATTTTAGAACACTTAGAAGTGTACTAAATAATACACTTAAAAGAAGAAACCTCGACAATAATGTTCAAACTTGGCAAGCATTCTATACAAGGCAAAGCAAAGAAAAAGGTTGGAGGAAAAATAGAGAAGCTAAGCACTTTGACCCAGCAATAGGTGACACAGTCACCCTAATATTTGTACTCTGTAAGTAGAAGTATGATTTATCCCTGGCTTTAATTCTAGAAGAAACTTTCCCATGCCAGGACTTCTTACCCCCTGAGCAAGAAAGACCTCAACTGGCGACAAATTTCTTTCTTTCTTTCTTTTAATTTCTGTTTTTTATATGTTTTTAAATAATTTTAAAAATAGAGATAGGAAGTCTTGCTATGTTTCCCAGACAGGTCTCAAACTCCTGGGCTCAAGTGACCCCTCCTCCTCAGTCTCTGAAAGTGCTGGGATTATGAGTGTGAGCCAGTGTGTCCGTCCTGGCTATGAATTTCTATGTCTACTTGCCCTTCAGTGCATGGTGTATTATTTATTTATTTATTTATTTTTATTTTTTTATTTTTGAGACGGAGTTTCGCTCTTGTTACCCAGGCTGGAGTGCAATGGCGTGATCTCGGCTCACCGCAACCTCCGCCTCCTGGGTTCAGGCAATTCTCCTGCCTCAGCCTCCTGAGTAGCTGGGATTACAGGCACGCGCCACCATGCCCAGCTAATTTTTTGTATTTTTAGTAGAGACGGGGTTTCACCATGTTGACCAGGATGGTCTCGATATCTTGACCTCGTGATCCACCTGCCTCAGCCTCCCAAAGTGCTGGGATTACAGGCGTGAGCCACCGCGCCCAGCTATTATTTATTTATTTTAATTTTCCTGCAACTAGAAAACAAGCTCCATGAAAGCAAACATTTGTCTGTTTTCATTACTGCTATAAATCTAGTACACAAAACAGGCATTCAATATTTGTTGAATGTATGTTTATTTATATAAAGTTTCCAAAAGCCAATCTTTTCTTCTGGTTGTGTTGCCCTTTTATTACCTAGAAGAGAAGATTCATAGTCAACAGCACATTCTTTCAAGAAAAGGTTCACAAGAAGCATGAGGAAAATACCCTGAAACAGTGATTCAGTCATATATTTATAGAACTAATTTCTGGAGCATATTTATGTCTCCAGCAACATACCCACATGCAGGACAAATATCATAAATTAAATATCAGTTTTAGTAGACTTTTTTTTTTGAGATGGAGTCTCACTCCATCTGGAGTGCTGTGTCGTGATCTCTGCTCGCTGCAACCACTGCCTCTTGGGTTCAAGCGATTCTCCTGTCTCAGCCTCCCACGTAGCTAGGACTACAGGTGAGTGCCACCATGCCTGGCTAGTTTTTTGTATTTTAGTAGAGACAGGGTTTCAGCATGTTGGCCAGGATAGTCTCTATCTCCTGACCTTCTGATCCCCCACCTTGGCCTCCCAAAGTGCTGGGATTATAGGCATGGGCCACTGTGCCCAGCCCAACTTTAGTAGATTTTAAGATTTCTGATAACCTCAAGAAATGACTTGTAAACTTTTTGGACTCAAGACCCATTATCACTTTTAAAATTTATTGAAGACCTCAAAGACTGTTATATCAGAAATTAAAACTGATAAAATTTAATACATTTGTTAATTCATTAAGCAATAACACAGCATATTTTATGAATAATTACTATAGTTTCCCAAACAAAATAAGTTAGTGAAAGGGTGACATTGTTTTACAAATTTGCAAATATCTTTAATGTTGGGCTTAATAGAAGGTAGCTAGATTTTTCATTCTTGCTTCTACGTTTTATCTGTTGCAATATCATCATGTAGCTACTGGAAAACTCCACTGTACACTTAATGAGGGAATGAGGTTGAAAAAGACAAATGATGTCTTAGGTTCAAGTAAGAAGATCCACGAAATATCTATAGTTAACATTATACTTAATGCAAAATTAAGTAAAAGACTAAATATTTTCCACTTAAGATTGGCAAAAAGGAAAAATTGTTGGCTGTCACCTGTTTTATTCAACATAGCACCAGAAGTGCTAGCCAGTGCAATAGAGAAAGGAAAAAATAATAATAAGCATACAGAAGAGAAATCAAGAAATAAAACTTTCCTTATTTTCCCATGACATAGTCGTTTACAGTAGAAAAATTTAAGGGATACACACACACACACACATTCACACACACACAAAACAAAACCAAAAAGAAATCACTACAAGTAATACGTGAGTATAGCAAGATCAGAAGATACAAAATCAACATTAAAATATTATCTTGTTTCTGTATACTGGCAATAAATATGTGGGCATTAAAATTCAAAATACCACATCACTTTTAGTTACTTAAAAAAGAATGAAATGCTTAAGCATAAATCTAACCAAACACATAACACAGGACTTGTAGCCTTAGAGCTACACCATATAATGAAAGAAATAAAAGTCATCTAAATAAATGTTCCTGGATTGGAAGACTCAACATAGTAAAGATGTCAATTTTCCCCAAATCGATATATAGCTTTAACATAATTTTCTACCAGTAAGATTTGTATATATGCACATAAGATTATTCCAAAATTCATATACCATGAAAAAAAGGAGTTAGATTAGCTAAAATAATTTGAAACAGAAGAATGAAATAGAATAAATCTTACTGCAGCTTGAGTATCCCTCATCCAAAATGCTTGGGACTGGAAGTATTTCAGATTTTGAATGTTTCAGACTGAAATATTTGCATATACATAATAAGATATCTTGGGGATGAGACCCAAGTCTAAATACTAAATTCATTTGTGTTTCATATATACCTTATTGCCTGAAGATAATTTTACAAAATATTTTAAACAATTTTGTGCATGGAATACACTTTGTATTCATGAGGTCACGTGGAGTTTTCTATTTGTAGCATCATGTTTGATGCTCAGAAAGTTTCAGACTTTGGGGCATTTTGGATTCCAGATTTTTGGATTAGGGAACCTTATTATAGGTTCTGTAATCAAGATTGTATGGTATTGCAGAAGGATAGATCAATGGAGCAGAACAGAGAACCAAGAAATAGACCCACACAAACATTGAATGCCCAAGGGATTTTTCACAGAGGTGCAAAGACAATTCAGTGAAGGAAGGACAGCTGTTCAAGAAATGGTGCTGGAGCAATTGGACATTCATGGTCAAAAACTGAAGCTTGATCGAAATCTCACACTTTTATAGAAATTACCTCATAATATATCAATAACTTAAATGTAAAATGTAAATTTATAAAATTTTCAGGAAAAATATAGGAAATAATCTTAGGTGCTTAGGCTAGGCCAACAGTGCTAAGACTTGACACCAAAAAAAACCACAATCTGTAAAAGAAAATCACTTTCCATAAGAGGAAAAATTAATAAACTAGGCCTAATCAAAATTTAAAACTTTTGCTCTGTAAAAGACCCTGTTAAGAGGTTGAAAGACTATGAGAGAAAATATTTGCAAACCATGTGTCTGACAAAATATTCCATCTAGACTATATAAGGAACTCTCTAAGCTAAACAGTAAAAGTATTAGGTTGGCGCAAAAGTAATTGTGGTTTTCGTCTAAAACTAATGGCAACGTCGCAATTACTTTTGTACCAACCTAATAAGAAATACTCCAATTAGAAAATGACCAAACAACACGAAGAGACATTTCACCAAAGAGTATATACAGATGGCAAATAAACACGTGAAAAATTGTCCAATATCATTAGCCATTTGGAAAATACAAATTTAAGCCATGTAGCATGACTAAAATAAAAACTTGTGACAACAAATGCTGATGAGGATGCAGAGAAAGTGGTTCACTTACACATTGCTGGTGGGAATGTAAAATGGGAAACCCATTTTAGAAGATACTTTGAGAGTGTCTTAAAAACTAAACATGCAACCGCAGCAATTGCACTCCTAGATTTTTTTTTCCAGGCAAATGAAGAGATGTTCACACAAAAGCCTGTACACAAATGTTCATGTACTCATAGTAGCCCAATCAGTCCAAACATCCTTCAGTGAGTAAACATACTGTGATGTATCTGTACCATGGAATATGAGGAAGAAAAAGGAAGAAACTACTGATACATGCAATAACTTGGATGGATCTTAGGTTGACTGAAAAAAAGTCCATAACAAAAGGTTACATCCTGCATGACTCCATTTGTATAACATCCTGTACTGTAAAATTATAGAAATGGGGAACTGATTGTTAGTTGCCCTGTAAGATAGATGGCAAGGTGGAAGAGGAAAGTTGTTACTGCCATAAAAAGGTAACAGAAAGAATCTTTGTGGTGATGGAAATGCTCTGTATTTTGACTGTATCAATGTCAATATCCTTGTGATAGTGTACTACAGTTGTGAATTTCAACTACATTTGAAGCTACAATGATTGCTGAAAGTAAAAAGTTTACACACACACACAGAGCAAGGCTTTGATTTGCAAACTGGAAATAATTTCATTGTTTGGAGAAGAGTATCTAGGATGGCATCTGTCTAATGAAAATTTAGTTTAACTTTTGATTTTTAAAAATCTGAAGATATGACTAATACTGTTCTAAGAGATAAAGTAAACATTTTCATAATAATGGGAGGCATAGTGTTTACTCAGAGTATTAAGCATTTTCTTCTAAATATGGTTTAACTGGGATAATTTAACCAGTGTATTCTTACTATTTTAAAGATTCAACAACAAACTCTTTAAGCCTCTGCATACATCATGAACACTAAAAATTTGTTGCCAAAAGAAGCTGCTCCCTTCCAACGTGTTTCCATTGTCTTGAAGAACTTATTCAAGAGTTCTTGTTTCCAATGATGGTGGGAATGAATGTAAAGGAACAGATATTCAAAATAAATGTACCAAGAAATTATATTTTGAAATCTATCCAATATTCTTTACAGTGATCAGAGTTTTTCTTGTAATTGGGGTCAGTATCAAGGATTTTTTTGTGTATTCATTTTTAAAAACCATCTAAGGGATAAATAAATTTTTTTATAATGATGTGATCTATTTTGAATCATATCGGCATAGAAGCTTTTATACAGAATAAAAAGAGCAGAATGGATGTTGCTATAATACTTTAAGAATTCATAAGAGTGACTATATGAAATGGTAAAAAATTGGAGTTACCATGGAAACCTATCTTGTAAGGCCCAGACCTATTGGCATTCCTCTCATCGAGGTCTGTGCCCACACTGCTGGAGCACACCTAGTTGAGAGGGCCTGTCCACTGCCTTGGCTTCCCAAACACATGATACTCAGTAAAATGATTTCCTTCAGCATCTTAATATCTGCTGTGGGAGTTGGGAGGGGATTAGAGAGGGAAAAATTGGCTTATTAATTTCCAAAGGACCTTGAAAATATTAGAAAGAAAAAAATATAATAGATTTTTCAGGGAGTTCTTTAGTTAAGCCATTGAGTCGATAAACCTCTTGAGCATGAGAAAAAACACTGCTTGTTCTTATCTGTGTCTGCAGACAATCCAATTAGAATTAATAGGAATGGCACTGTTTTCATAAAAATACTAAGAGCCTGTGTATAACTTTTAATCAAATATAAAAAGTTATTTATGCCAGGAACAATAATGTAGACATTAATATATTATAAAAAGGATGCCTCTTCAACAGTCACTGAGTCTAATTGCCTCATTTTGTACTTGCAGGAAACTAAAATTTTGAAAAGTAAATGGACTTACCCAAAGCCAAAAACTAATTAGTGGTAGAGCAAGCCCTGGACTCCAGGTCTTTGACTTCAAGTTCATGGTTGTTAATTGTGCTACTTTATTAACAAACAGAACATGTTCTAGTGGCAATCTGCTTTCCTTTGCTCTCTTTCCTGTATAAAAGGTAGCAAAATAGAGAATGCATGGTAGAATATTCCATAATGTTTTTGGCAGATAATATAGACTAATTTATGTATACAGTACTCCAGGTCCTGTCTAACGTTCTTTCTCTTCTGCAGAGATCAAAAAGCAAAAAACTACATTTCCAAGATTCCTTTATGTATTGATTTCTGGATGTGTTAGGCTCTGCCAGTCAAACACATTCTGGCAAGATGTGGAGATGGGTCTGGGTTACACAGGGAGGAAGGCAAGGGGCAAGGCATCCATTTCATAAGCTTGGCGGTGAGAGAGACAGCTTGCTTCTGTGGTTGTGGCTTTCTGTTGCAGCAGGGCTGCTTTCCCAATCTTTGAAAGGCACAGTGTGATTCTGAAGGCCGGGAGTTGCCTGGAAGTTCATTCTGTAGCCTGCTGAACATCGCCCCATCAGTAACTTATGATTAAACCCCTTTTTGTTTAACTTAAAGTAGATTCTTTTCTATTCAACTTAACAGAAACTAACACAGGGTTACGAGGTGAAAAATGAAGAAAACATTGTAAAATATCCTAACATACCAAAAGATACTTGGGAGTCTTGAGATAAGAAAGCAGGGGTTGGGCTAAGATTAGGGAATGAGACCTGCTTTCGGGAAGGGAAAGAGAGCTATCAAGGGTACATAATTCCAAATCCTAGAGGAAATCAGTGACAATAGATTTACTCTTAGACTATAATTACATTTAAAAAATGAACCTCCAACAAGCACATAGGACATATCCGAGTATTTCTACCAGCCCACCTTGCCACCTACTCTCCTGGAAACCATATTAGAAGTAATAAAGAAATATGACTTTAGAAGCAGCTTTCAAGTGGGCCTTCTATGTCTGCAAACTGTCTCCTGATTTGCTTGCTGATGCCTGAAATTTCTTTAACAGGGAGCAAATTATGCATAATTAGAAATAAAAGTGTCAAAATGCAAATGCTGATTGAGTTGACTTGTGCAAAACTCATCAATAGTAAAGGGTAATTGGTTAATCAAATTAGAATTAATGATAATTTTGGAACCCTTATTGTTTTGGTGATGGAGCTGATGAACATTTATAGAGGACCTACTACGAACTTGGCCCTGGGGCCTCATGCTATGACACACTTCGCTTCATTTGGTCTCACTACAACTCAGTAGTTCTACATTGTATTTTCATTCCCATTTTCCAGATACAGAAACTGAGATTCAAAGAGATTTAAAAACTCACTCCAAGTCACAAAGAAAAGGACTGGGATAGAGTTTTCTCTGATTTCATGATTTTGAGTTGGGTCTGGTCTGTGTGCCTTTTCAAGGTCAGGGATAAATTCAAACTGTTCTCAGATACAGTTTTCTCAAGGGAGTGCAGGCAGGAAGTTATGTTTTAAATGATTTATAGCTTTTTTTCCTTCAAGATGGCTTACTTTTTTATTAAGGGTTTATTTGGCCCAGAGGATACATTAATAATAACAAACTGCAACTCACAGCATGTATATCAGTTTATGCTATTCTCTTAGAATGAGTTTTCTTATATGTTTCCTCATATTAGCCTCACAATCATCCAGTAGAAACAGGGACTATTCCTGTCTAATTTTAAGATGTAAATTTAGTCCTGAAAATTGAAGTTATTGCCTCAAATCACATAGTAAGTGGAGATTCTGGGTTCGAAATGCAACAATTCAGATCTCAAATGCAATAATTTAGTCCCAAATGCAAGGATTCAATCCTTACTGCAATCTATCACTGTTTATGAGAGACAACACTGGCCTGGAAAGCTTCAGAGACACATTGAGCCACACAAAAGACCAAGGGTGCAGAAAAAAGATTCTGTTTAATACTTCATCCATTTCACTCCCATTAGACATCCATATTATTATTTACCTTAGTAACAGGTACCTGTTTACACATGTCTTCTCAGTAGTGCATGCGGTAGAAACTATGAGGGCTGTCATTTTGTCTTATTTATTTTAATATTGCTAGCACCTGACACAATGACTTACTTAGAGAAGGCATTCAACATTTGTTGATGAATGAATACCTCCAAAATCTCAACTTATAAAGCAGAATCAAAACAATGAATTTTTCACTCCTGTATTTTAGCAGATTTTTTTATCACCACAAACATGGATCTGGTGTATGGTGACCAATATCATACAACAGAAACCCTGTTACTAATCAGTGTATTTTGAAACACCTCATTTCCACCACCATCACTATATGGCTAAATATTTTACTACTAATTCAAATTATTAGTGGAAACATTTTCTCCTGAAGAATACTCTATTGTAAACTTTCCTTCTCACATATTAAAATAAAACAATTCTGTTGAACTAGTAACTTCTTTTTGTGCCCAAATCCAATGGCATCAGTACCCGCATTTGGAACAATGATAAATGAAATTGCCCAACAGTGAAATTCAATCTGGGCCTTGAGTCATATTGCCAAGGGCTGGCCAATGAAAACAACCATTAAGAGAAAAAAATCCTGATTTATTTCTTTAATTTTCTCATTCGGACAGAGCATTTATGGTCAAATGGTACCTTAATTGAATAAAAACATTCTGATTTTAACTCTCTATTTTTCTGACCTTTGTATATGATGAAAGACCATTGCAAATCTGCTCTGGATATCTCCCAGGTTGGAATAAATGTTTGCATTGCAGTTTGTCCTACGTTCTGTTGTGTCCTCTTCAGGTGGTGGTTACTGTATGAAGCTTTCTTTCTTTTCTTTTTTCTTTTTTTAAATTAGGAAACATCTAGCTCTTGAAAATGTCCATCTAGTTTTCGGGTCACTTTGCAGCCCAGATACATAAATGTTTCAGAGAGTTGACTGAGATATTACAGGTGTGGCCTACAGGAGTAACAGTGTGTGAAAGGCAGAAATAGAGCAGGAGTCCAATGACCCTGAACCATTTTGAATCACCTCACTGCAGGAAAATTTGCTTTGCTTGTGAACTGTTATCAGTCATAAAAAATAACATTAACCTTTGTTTGGAAAGGTTTCTTTTCATGAACTCTGTATTTGCATACATCGGATTTATTTAGAAATCAATAAATAGTGGCTACAGACATAACGGCCACTGACCAGTCAGACAGAGTTATATAGAATAGGAATATAAAATGAAGATAGATTCAGACTTGGGACAAACCAGCTTCCCATTTCATCTGTTGATTTTAACACTATTCATGTTGTATTTAAGTTCTGCATTTCTTTGTCTGTCTTATCCCCTAGATTACTTTCTTCTCAATGTTAGAAATTAATTGTTTTTACCTTTCCAACATCAGAATGTTACCCATATATTCTAGCACCATTATCAAGCCACTACATGACATATAATCAATGCTCAGAAAATAGTTGACACTTCAGATACTCTGCACATATGTTATATGAATATTATCCCTTTACTTAATTATAAATATATACCATATGAATTTAAATTGTTTAATATAAAACAAATCCTATATTATAACTAACATTTCAGATTATAGAGTTTATCTGAACTGGTCTTTTGGGACTTTGCTACTAAAATTCAGAATAGTTTCAAGTTCAGAGAGAGAGAGAAATTTTCTGAATAAATTTTGCAAATAAATTTGATGCATTAACATTTTTTACAAGTTGCATATAAATTTAATATATGTTATTTGTTTCTTCAAACAATGCTATGAGGTAAAAATATTAGATGCTGGCTGGGCGCGGTGGCTCACACCTATAATCCCAGCACTTTAGGAGGCCGAGGTGGGTGGATTACAAGGTCAGGAGATTGAGACTATCCTGGCCAACATGGTGAAATCCTGTCTCTACTAAAAATGCAAAAATTAGCCAGGTGTGGTGGTGCGCACCTGTAGTCCCAGTTACTCGAGAGGCTGAGGCAGGAGAATTGCTTGAACCCAGGAGGTGGAGGCTGTAGTGAGCCAAGATTGCACCACTGCACTCCAGCCTGGTGACAGAGTGAGACTCCATCTCAAAAAAAGAAAAAACAAACAAACAAACAAACAAAAAATCAAAACTAAATTAGATATTATTAACTCCTCTTTACAAAAGAGAAAGATAAATTTCAGAAAAGTAAAGTGATTTTTCTAGAATTTCTTACACATTAGATATTGGGCAAAGGATTGGAACATAGATTTTCTTATTTCAAATACTCTGAATTTCTCCACTGTATGCCATTTTTCATTTTAGCATATATTGGATGTAGTTAAAATTTGTTGGTTTGAAGAGGTTGTTAGAAATTTAAGGATTTTTTTTCCTGGTTATGACACCACGGTTAGAGGGTGAGGGGTATGGTTAAAAGGAATTGGATTTGAAGTCAGGATTTGAATCCAGCTGTGTCACATGGATGTGACTTGAATTATACAATTCTTCAATAAAATGCAAATAAATAAGCAAAAACAATTGAGATACCAGATAAAAAATCTGTATGAATTTGAAACATGACTTAGACATTTAATGCCATAGTTTTTTTCATCTGTTAAACGAAACTAATTATATCACAAGTTTGGATTGAGAATGAAATGAAAAGTACCCACTACTTAAAACTGAATATTGTGTTTGCTTTAATGATGCAACTGGTGGCTGAATCCAACAAAAAGGCAGATAATTCATTTAGCCTCTTATATTTTATCTGGATGTAACTATGTTTAGAAACATTCTATAGTTTCATAATAAATAATAACATTTTTCCTTTATATTGTCATCCTTCCAAAAATTTACATTTATAATCTCTCTGTTTTAATATTTATAGTTTTAGATAAATTTTGGAATAACAATGTATCAGGTGACTTTATAAAAGATCGAACCTATTTATTGAAATGTTACATTGTCTTTACACTATTAGTATTTAGATAAAAGATTTTCCCCTTCAAAAACGTTAATGAAATTATACAACTACCATGATACTCCTCAGTCTTCAAAGCCTATTCAGGCAGTTTAGATGTTTTTTCTGGCTAATTCATAAATAAGATTAATGTGAGAGGAGAAATTATCTTTTATTGGATCACGTATTTTGACAATTTTTTCATATAAATAGCAATTTAATTTTCTACTCAGTGTTTGAACCTTGGCCCCTTTCTGGAAGTTGTAAATAAAAATTGCAGAAAGAGAGCATCTTTTAAATATAATATAACTGACATTAATTAGTTTCCATTCTTGAATACTAGTATGAAGTTCATAAATTTATTTCTTGGTCTCAAGAGACCATACTTAGTAAATGAATGATTTTTTAGAAAACAAAAACAAAACAGCACTGCATGTGAAATGCTTCTGGGTAAGAGCCTATGTTAAAAGAAAGTAATGGGAGGCAGTCTTTCCTATGCACTATGAATATAGAATAATGATTGCAAGATTATCAAACATTCTAATATTCATGACATTCCGCTCATATTTGCCATTTTACTTTTGTCTTTATTATATATATTAAATATATTAATCATATATATTTATGATCACATACATACTTATCAGTTATATGAATGACAATCATCTTGTAAGATTCACATTATTAGTTGAAATGAAAAATGTTAATGCCAGGTAGGGTACTCAAATTCTATATTGAAGAACCTTTACATATGGTAGTGATACTTGAAATATTTTCATAGACAGTTGCTTCCACTTATTTCTTGTATATTACATCACTTTTTGAGTTTTAAAAAATATTTCTGAAAGTTTTATCTCTTCACAGTGGTCCTTTTCCTCAAAAGAATTCAGGTGTGATACTTCTCAAGGATTGCCATGCTATGGAACTTTGTAGGGAATGGAAAGCTCTGCAATGCACAGGTTGGGGCCTGGCATCTGGAGCCTCTCTTAGATGGCAGGCCATGGTCTCACCACGGCAGTGAGAACTGGTACAAGGCTGAAACATAGATTTTGCCAGTCACAAGGGGAAAATTGAAGAAATGAAAGGTTTTTTTTTTTTTTTTTAGATTATGTTCTCTCAAATTTTGATAGTTTACAGCCTTTTAGTTTGAAAAATTTGGAAGTGGTAGGTGGCAGTAAAGTGATTATTTGGCAAAATAAGAGTTTCCCTTAGGCATATAGCCACCTCCTGCTGTGCCTCAAAAAAATAAAAAAGCTAGCTGGGAAATCCTGAAGTCTAGGAACCACCAAATTAAGCTGAATTAAGAGGTTCATCCACACATACTAGCCTCCTTGAATGGATAATTAAGTTTATGGCTCAGTAAAACAAAACAAAATATAATAAACAAAACAAAGCAATGCATGCCATGAGACTTTAGAATCACTTGCAACAGTCAAAAGAGTTAATGAAAAATGTGTGAACCTAAATTGCCTACTGTCTCTATTTTAAAAATGATTGCCCTTTTTCAGAGTTGTTTATTAAAACGTTATTATACTACAGTTTTGTTTGGTTTCTTTTTATAGACTATTTAGGTGGTATGTAGGGGATTAAAAAGTCACTGATAGATAAAGTCGACCTTTTTTCCTCTCTGGAAGGGGAAATATAGATGAAAGACATATGGAGAGCATATAAGCTCTCCATAAATGGAGGAAAGCGTGACTACCTTTCCTAACCAAGAGTTTTCTTTTCTTTTCTTTTTCTTTTTTTTTTTTTTGAGACAGAGTCTTGCTCTGTTGCCAGGCGCCAGGCTGGAGTGCAGTGGCACGATCTCTGCTCACTGCAACCTCCACCTCCCGGGTTCAAGCAATTCTTCTGCCTCAGTCTCCCAAGTAGTAGCTGGGACTACAGGTGCACGCCACCATGCCCAGCTAAGTTTTGTATTTTTAGTAGAGACGAGGTTTCACCATGTTGGCTAAGATGGTCTTGATCTCTTGACCTCGTGATCCTCCCTCCTCGGTCTCCCAAAATGCTGGGATTACAGGCGTGAGCCACCGCACCCAGCCCTAGTCAAGACTTTTCTAAAGATTTTTCTTTGCTGCTGTGAGTGATGTCATGTTGGGTGAATAGACTGGGAACTAGCAGTAGGAAAGCAGCTAAAAGGTGGGGAAAGCAGTATTCTCCACAGGTCTAAAGGAGAAGAAAGGAAAGCTTCCCGATGCCCCATATCTTGCGGGAAAGACTCATGAAATAGAATTGACCCAATAGTAACTAGGTTCCCACTACTGACTGTCAGCAAGAGAAGGTACAGGTGTAAAGACCTGGCTAAGAGCAAACCAATGACTAGGGAAAACTTTGTTGGTCAATGAGGGAAATATTGATGCCTAGAAAATCTTATTTAATCTTTAAAGTGAAATTCATGCTTTAAACTGGATTGCATTTGTATATGTCATAGGGTCTGCAGATGTGCTTTAGGGTCATCAGCAAATCATTGAGATTTTATAGAAAAATTGTTTGTGGACATATTTTTCTTGAAAGAAAGCTCACGACTTTCATGATAATCACTATATTTTTACTCTGTGTTTTAAAATATTCTGTTTGATTTCCTATGCTACTAATTTGATACTCAATAAGTTATTATTCTTACTTTTACTTAATATATTGATTTTATTGTTTTTGGTATTAGAAAATATGTTCTATGATACAATAAAATCTCCTTGAATTTTGCCCCTATAATTGTTGTTTTTGTTAAAATTGTCATCTTCCTTCTAAAAGTCCCATTTCCTCAGGAACTACTTCCTTGGATGTTACTGGTTAGCCTCTGGTTGCCATTTCTCCTTTAGTACATTTTTTTAACTACTCACGACTCTGTTTACCTTTCTGAGTCAAGTCAAATTTTGTTTTTTTTCTCCTGCCAGGAAGAATAAGTGGTATCTGCACTTGTTGAGCAATGATGGAGATCTTTTTTTTCCTTCTCTTGAAGGTACATTGTACTCCTATTTTCCCAGCTGTGAATGTTATTCACAAACTTCAATGAGAAGAAAATCAGCATCCATCTCTCTCTCTCTCTCTGTGTCCCCTAGGCCAGACCAGTATCTTCTAGAACACCTTTCCTTTAACACACACAAATACACGTAACACACAGAAAAACAAACACAGCTCTTCTGCAGGAGGAAAAAGGACTTTGCAGGCCAACTTCTCTGGGAAAGAGAGTACCAGATCTTGCCCCAGGCTTATTTCTCTGCCTGGCTCCATCTGGCTAAGAGATAACAAAGTCCTGATCTTGTTATTTTTCATTTTTCAATCAGAAATCCTAATTAGCTTGTGTACCCTGAAGAGGTAGCTAAATGGTGCTACAAGAGAAGAATGAGTTTTCAGATTGCTACCAACCCCCATCATCTTCTCAGAGGAGTCTGTGACACCAAAAAACAGTAACATCCACTGCCTCTGATATGCGTGTTATGTATACGCATGTATATTTACGTAGACATGTGCATATGTGTATGCATGTATTTTGTTTGATATTTAGCCAATACTTTAAATGTTTTTCTTTTCTTGGGAAAAATGTGAACAGTTTTGAGTAGATAATTCTGGAGTCTATAGCGTATTGAAGGCGTAGATACATTTTTATCTTTGTTTTATCCCAAATGCCTAGAGAGCCATGGAAGGAATGCCTAAGATAAGGCAGAAACACATTGCTAAATATATATGTATTCCTGTCAGAACGAGGTGTGCTGTTTTAAAAGAATAAAAGTAACTTATTTGAAAAGGAATTGTATAAAGCAATACATACATAATTGTATCTTGGGGACTATAATATGCAGATATGTAATAAACATATTTAACAATAATAACTCAAAGGAGGTTAGTAGGAACAAACTGTACTGGAGTAAGAAAATGACATCATATGGTACCTTGAATGCAGAGAAAGAAATGAAGAGAAACAGCAAGGATGATAGATATATAAATAGTTAATATAATGAACTCTATAAGTATATACATATTCTTCTTTTAGCTTCTTTACAGGACAACAAGTCATATAATTATGACAATATATTGTGTGATAATTATAATTGTAACAATATATTGTGTGATATACACACACAGAATATCGATAACAGCAATAGCACAAAAAGGGGGAAGAGGAAATAGAACTATACAGAAGCGGCCGGGCACGGTGGCTCAAGCCTGTAATCCCAGCACTTTGGGAGGCCGAGGCGGGTGGATCACGAGGTCAAGAGATCGAGACCATCCTGGTCAACATGGTGAAACCCCGTCTCTACTAATACAAAAAATTAGCTGGGCACAGTGGCGCGTGCCTGTAATCCCAGCTACTCAGGAGGCTGAGGCAGGAGAATTGCCTGAACCCAGGAAGCGGAGATTGCGGTGAGCCGAGATCGCGCCATTGCGCTCCAGCCTGGGTATCAAGAGCGAAACTCCGTCTCAAAAAAAAAAAAAAAAAAGAACTATACAGAAGCAACATTTTGATATTTTATCACAGTGAAGACAGTATGAGTAAGATCTAATAAGTGAAGATATCTATGGTAAGACCTAGAGCAAACACTGAGAAAATAACTAAAAAATGTGGTGAAAAAAATCAGAAAAACCAGCATGTTACTCTAGAAAGTATTCACTCACTGTGCATGGTGGTTAATACTGAGTGTCAACTTGATTGGATTGAAGGATGCAATATTGATCCTGGGTGTGTCTGTGAGGGTGTTGTCAAAGGAGATTAACATTTGAGTCAGTGGGCTGGGGAAGGCAGACCCACCCTTAATTGGGTGGGCACCAAAAGCAGGCAGAAAAATGTCAAGAGGTGAGACTGGCCTAGCCTTGCAGCCTACACCTTTCTCCCATGCTTAATACTTCTCGCCCTTGAACATCAGACTCCAGGTTCTTCAGTTTTGAGACTTGGACTGGTTATCCTTGCTCCTCAAGCTTGCAGATACCCTATTGTGGGACTTTGTGATCATGTAAGTTGATAAACGTGTGTGTGTGTGTGTGTGTGTGTGTGTGTGTGTGTGTATATATCCTATTCTGTCTCTCTAGAGAACCCTGACTAATACAATGTGAAAGAAAGCAATAAAGGAGAACAGAGGGGATAAGACCTGTAAATTTCAAAAACAAGAGTAAAATAGCAAATGTAGATGCAAAGCTTGATGATGACATTAACTGTAAATAGATCAAACAATCCAATCAAAAAGAGTGATTGCCAGGCTGGATAAACACACACACACACATGCACGCACGCACGCACGCACGCACCAAACTATGTACTGCCTACAGGAGACACACTTTGCATATAAATTGAAATAGGTTGAAAGTAAATTAATGGAAAAAGTTGTATTATATAAACAGAAACCATTAAAAAAACTGTACGCCTATACTAGTATCAAGTTAAATATACTTTTAAAACGTTACTGGAGATTATGAGGGACACTTCATAATTACAAAAGGGTTAATAAGTTAGGATAATATAACAATTATAAACATGTATGCATATAATAACATAATAGTTTCTTTTGCTGTGCAGAAGCTCTTTAATTAGATCCTACTTGTCAATGTTTGCTTTTGTTGCAACTGTTTTTGGTGTCTTCATCATGAAATCTTTGCTGGTGCCTATGTCCTGAGTGGTATTGCCTAGGTGTCTTCCAGGGTTTTTATAGTTTGGGCTTTCAAATGTAAGTCTTTAATTCACCTTGAGTTAATTTTTGTACATGGCATAAGGAAGGCATCCAGCTTCAATCTTCTGCATATAGCTAGCCAGTTACCCCAGCACCATTTATTGAACAGGGAATTCGTCATTGCTTTTGTCAGATTTGTTGAAGATCAGATAGTTGTAGGTGTGTGGTCTTATTCCTGGGTTCTCTATTCTGTTCCATTGGTCTATGTATCTGTTTTTGTACCAGTACCATGATGTTTTGGTTACTGTAGCCCTGTAGTATATAGCTCGAAGTCAGGTAGGGTGATGCCTCCGGTTTTGTTCTTTTTGCTTAGGATTGATTGCCTTGGCTATTTGGGCTCTTTTTTTGGTCCCATAGGAAGTTTGGGGGAAAAAAAAAAAAAAGACCAGACACGGTGGCTCATGTCTATAATCTTGGCACTTTGGGAGGCCGACGCAGGTAGATCACTTGAGATCAGGAGTTTGAGACCAGCCTGATCAACATGTTGAAACCCCATCTCTACTAAAAATACAAAAATTAGCCAGGCGTGGTGGCAGGTACCTGTAATCCTAGCTACTTGGGAGACTCAGGCAGGAGAATCACTTGAACCCGGAAGGTGGAGGTTGCAGTGAGCTGAGAATGTGCCATTGCACTACAGCCTGGGCAATAGAGTGAGTCTCCATCTCAAAAAAAAAAAAAAAGTTTTTTTCTAGCTCTGTGAAGAATGTCAGTGGTAGTTTAATGGGAATAGCATTAAATCTATAATTTTCTCTGGACAGTATGACTATTATGATGATATTGATTCTTCCCATCAATGAGCATGGAATGTTTTAGATAAAATATGCAAATTTACAGAAAGATGCAAACTGCTGAAACTGACTCAAGAAGAAACAACGTATTTGAATAGATCTATAATAAATAAATACATTGAATTAGTTTTTAAAACTCTCTCTTCCAAAAAAAGTCTGACCTTTTTTGTTTTGGAAACAAAAGCACAAGCAATTAGAGAAAAAATAGATAAATTGGACTCCAGCAAAATTAAAATTTTTTGTGCTTCAAAGGACACTATCAAAACAGTGGGGAAAAAAAGGAAATGAATAAAGAATTCTTCAAATAATGGCTAGTAATCAATTTTTGTATATCCACACAATGGAATAATATTCAGCCATAAAAAATGAAGTAATAATACTACATTGATGATCCTTGAAAACATTAAGCACACGAAAGAAGTCAGTCACCAAAGGCTATATTGTATAAATCCATTTGCATAAAATATTCATCCAGACTAGGCAAATCTGTAAAGACGGAGGACTGATTGCTAATAGGCACTGGGTTTCCTTTTTGGGTGATAAAAATGTTCTATACTTACGTTGTGGTGATTGTTGCGCAACTCTGTGCATATGCTAAAGCCACCTAACTGTGCATTTTAAATAGGTAAATTTTTAGTATTTAAATTATATTGCAATAAAACTAATGAGTGATCTCATAAAAGTATGATATATTATTTGCCAGACACTATATAACGAGCTAAGTATATGCTGAGAACATGTACATTATCTGTTAAGGCTTACTACATAGATACAGTAATCAAGAGGGTGTAGAATTGTTGAAGAAATAAAGTAAAAATGAGTACCCACAATTATACCCATAGAAACATGTCCAACTGTTTCTTTGACAAAGGTGCAAAACCAGTTGAGCAGATGAAGGATAGCCTCCTTTTAAATAAATGGTGGCAGAGCAATCTATAAGCCAACAGACAGACAAACAAAAGAAAGAAAGAAACCCCCAAAACAAATACACCCCCAACACACTTATACTTTAAACCTTACACCTATATAAAAATTCATTCAAGATCGTGGACTGAAATGCAAAATGTAGAAAAGTAAAACTTTTTTTTTTTAAAGCCCAGGAGATAAATTTTGGGATTAAGGATTAAAGGAAAAGAAAAATTTTAAAACTTGACACCAAAGAAAAAGAAAAAATTAAGAGGTTAGGTCTTACCAAAATTATAAACTTTTGCTCTGTGAAAAACCCTGTTAAGAGGATGGAAAGACAAACTACACAATGGGAGAGGCTTTTTGCAAACCACGTATTTAGCCAGGTGTGGTGACTCATGCCTGTAATCCCAGCACTTTGGGAGGCAGAGGCAGGTGGATCACTTGAGGTCAGGAGTTTGAGACCAGCCTAGCTAACAAGGTGAAACCCCATCTCTACCAAAAATATAAAAATTAGCTGGGCATGTTGCCACCCTCCTGTAATCTCAGCTACTTGGGAGGCTGAGGCACGAGAATTGCTTGAACCCAGGAGGCAGAGGCTGCAGTGAGCCGAAATCACACCACTGCACTTCAGCCTGGGCGACAGAGAAGGACTCCATCTCAAAACAAACAAACAAACAAACAAAAACAATAAATGGGGAAAAGACTTGAATAGATAATTTTTCAAAAGAAAACACAAATGGCCAATAGGTATATGAAAAATTTCTGAATGTTACTATTCATAAGGGAGATGCAAATAAACTACAATGAGATATTAACTATTACTGATGAGCAAATGTTGAAGAGGGTGTGGAAAACCTGAATCATTCATATATTGCTGGTGGGAATGAAAAAATATATTGCTAGTGAGAATGAAAAATACAAGCATTCAGAAAAACACTTTGGCAATTTCTTATAAAATCATACATGCAACTACCATACAACCCAGCAATTGCACTTCTGAACATTTATCCCATAAAATTGAAAGTGTATGTGCATCCCCAAAACCTGCACATAAATGTTCATAGCAGTTTGTTTGTACTCTAAAACTGGAAACAACCTAGCTGTCCCTCAGTGAATGAATGACCAATCAAACTGTGGTACATCCATACTATGGACTACCATTCATCAATAAAAAAGAATAGACTAGGCCAGGAAATGTGGCTCACACTTTTAATTCCAGCACTTTGGGAGGCTGAGGCGGGTGGATCACTTGGGGTCAGGAGTTCAAGACCAGGCTGACCAACATGATGAAACCCCTGTCTCTACTAAAAATACAAAAATTAGCTAGGCGTAGTGATGGGTGCCTGAAATCCCAGCTACTTGGGAGGCTGAGGCAGGAGAATAGCTTGAACCTGGGAGGTGTTGCAGTAAGCAAGATCGTGCCACTGCACTCCAGCCTAGGAGACAGAGTGAGACGCCATCTCAAAAAAAGAAAAAAAAAAAAAAAAAGAGAAAATGGACTGGATTGTGGGGACATGTGACACCTGGATGACTATCCAGAGATTTATGTTGAGTGAAAAAAGCCACTTCCAAAAGACTGTAAACTATTTTTTTTCCTGTTTATATAACATTTTTGCAATGACAAAATTTTAGAAATAAAGACAGATTAGTGTTTTTCAGTTTTATGAATGGGAGTAGGTAGGTATTGCTCTAATGGGGCAACATTCCTTTTGGTGGTGGGACTGTTCCATATCTTGACTGACTGTATCAATGTCAGTACGATGGGTATTTCCTTGTACTATAGTTTTGCAAGATGTTACCAGCGGGGGTAACTGGCGAAGGCTACGTGGGATCTCTACATTGTTTCTTAACAATTGCTTGTGAATATTCAATTATCTCAAAATAAAAAGTTTAATAAAAAGAAGTATAAGAGCCCTTTCCTTACTCCATGGACAACTTGAGACGCTGATATGACTTAACTGTCCACTAACACCCTTTAGTGTTGACCATTTTGAATGCCAGTGAAATGGTTCTAAAGTGGGGTTTATCTACCTTTATGAAATTATGCCACGGTAGAAAATAATAATTCTGAGATGACCCAATTCCAGCTTCATTTTCTGCCCTAAAGCCTGGAGGTGCTTTTATGGGAGGAACATTTTATGGGATAAATGTTCAGAAGTGCAATTGCTGGGTTGTATGGTAGTTGCATGTATGATTTTATAAGAAATTGCCAAAGTGTTTTTCTGAATGCTTGTATTTTTCATTCTCACTAGCAATATATTTTTTCATTCCCACCAGCAATATATGAATGATTCAGGTTTTCCACACCCTCTTCAACATTTGCTCATCAGTAATAGTTAATATCTCAGTAATAGTTGGCACATCTTGATCCCACATTTGGTATACCAGCTTGCTGTGGTGCCCCATTAGAGAAGCCGTATCCTGGAAATCCTAACATACCTTGGAGTTAATTCCTAAATAATCTCATCATGTAAGTGTACCTACATGTCACAGAAGTTACTACTAAAGAGTAAATCAATATATTTGTTGTACTTTAACCAACATTACTCACCTGACAAAATGACTTAATGTTGAAATGAAAGAGAAGAGAACATAAATATCAAATACTATTGTAAGCATTTCTTTATTAATTATTTTAAATCCATGAATATGTCCTTCCCTAAATAGGAAATCTTGTCTGTTTACAGTAATAAATAGTTGAGAGCTGTGCATTATGAAACAGTTATCTGTATTGTTCAAATTTCCAATATTTTCCTTATGATTGCTGTCACCTTGCTAATTCTAACGTCACTGCGCTCTCCTACCTTTTCTGTTAGCTCTTCCTACATTGTTCCCAATGTAACAGGTCCTAATAGCCCTGTTTTTCTGTCCATCACAGAATGTACCCATGTATGACTTGCTATTTCATGATGTTGCCTTGGGAATTGATGTGACTATTCCAATAGTCCAATGATGGTCTAGGGAGGAAAAAAGTACAAAATGTGTGCATATAAGATGATGAACACACAGTGCCTCACTAATGCTATGTTTGAACAACAAATATCTACATAAATGTTAAATTTTAAATGTTTCTTTAAAAAAGTCAATAAAACTTGTATCTAATAATTACCTTATAAAGGAAAAATAAACACATAGAAAAAAATAAATACATGTTTTCATATAGATATGAAAATTTCCATTTATTTTAAAAAATGTATTTCCTAGGCCCTTCAAGTTAATATTATATAAATTATTTATCTTTGTGATGTATTATATATCAATATTTATTTCTTTGAGTGCCAATAGTATATCAGGGATCAGAAAAACATATGTACATCTATATTTTTATGGACATTTTTGATATCTTCAGAAGTTCACTAAAGTTTTATGCAGACACTTCTTATGTAATACAAAGGTTATCTCTACTTACCTTTATCCATTTGCTTCTAATTTTTATGGTCCTCAATATTAGATTTAGAGAATATCAATTAGCTTTTAAAAAAGATATGCCTGTAAGAATGATCACAGATCCATACATTGGGGTTTCTATATTCCTCAAATTATTAATAAACACTCAAATATATCAAGCCATTTCTCTGTTACTGGAAGAAAAAAACCTTAATCTGTATTTGATAAACACTTAAAAAAATAAAGAATAAATAAATCTATCTCTCTATATCCCTAAGTATAACACTTTGAAATTTCAGAAATGTTGTTTAAGATATCTATGAAAAAGAATTCTATTTCCTTCCAAATTAAAACCTTAGGAATCAGTTTATTATAAGGATTAACCTCCTTCACAGGCCTAAATAACATAATTCAAATAATAAAAGCATTCCATGAATTACCCCCAAAAGCAAGAATAATGCAGCGTTATCCTACCTCAAGACATTCACAAGTTTTAACAGAGCAATAGGCATGGTCATCTTTGAAGGCTAATTTGCTTTTGAAGAGTTTATAAACATGAGAATGTTAAGTGCTGCTGACATCTAGAAAGAAATTTAATGGTCAATAAGAAACAGCAGTGAAAATGTGGTTGAAGCTTGTTCCTCTTTCTTAAATGTGTATGATATTTTAGTGATCAAGTGCCTCACAGAACACAGGTTCCTACTTTACTTTTGAGCCGTTGGCTGTTTTCCTTCATCCTTGAAACTCTAGGATTACAAGGGTTCAGTTAACCTTGTAGCCGATGCTAATCCTTGCAGTATTTTCCCCATAAAGTTCAAGTTGTTTTGTAAATAGTTTTCCAGCTGCCCTGGTTTTCTGACTCATTCACCATCTTGTAATGATGAAAAGCCATCTTGCATCTTCAGCAATCTCACAATTTCTCCTTAAATATGAATAATAATATTACTTATCTCATGGTGTGGCTCTGAGGATAAAATGAGTTAATTCATTTAAAGTGTCTAGAATGACACTTTCATTTAAAGTTACTAGAAACATGGTAACACACAAACATAAACAAACAACAACAACAATAAAAAACTACGATGCTAGCTGTTCTTACCATTATTGCCCTCATTAAATATGAAAATTAAAAGATACATATATAATTAAGCAGCATTTTTTTAAAAGAACTTAATCTAAAATATTATCAAGGCAAAAATGTATTAATTGGCCTCTATCTCATCTTCTTTCTAATCTTAAAATAGATGACTATTTATATAGTATTTGCTTTCATTTTGGTTTCCAGGAAAGACTTTGAAATCAGAACAATCTGTTTTGAATCTTGTCACTTCTATTTACTAGTTATTTGACCCTAGTAAAGTTAATCTTTCTAAGCTTCCCTTCATCCAGTTATAATGTAAGAATATTACCCACCTTAAGGTATTGTTGGTAAAATTAAATGAAATAATTTGTGTAAACACCTAACACATAACCTGGCCCATGGTAGGTGCTTAGTGACTCATTACTTCTTTTCCATTGCTATTTCCTGGTTTTCAAATGTGATGATCTAAAAATAATGATGACTTTGATAAGAGTAAAGCCAATTTTAGTTCTGTACAACAGCTAATTTTAATCTATTCACAGTTGCTTTATAGCTAAGAATCAATTATTCTGATTTTTTTCTATTAGCTCAGAGAGAACTGAGCGTAAAATTATAAGAATAAGAAGTAATTGTGGACTTTTAACTAAACATCTTCTTTACACACAAAAAAACTTATTCTAATCCTTTATAGAAAACGTGATAATAAAAATCTTATTGTTTCCCTATGAAACTTGTATTGATTGCTTTTACCTAGGTCAGGGAAATATCATCTATAACATAACTATAAACTTGTTGAGAAAATCATTCTTCGCTTTGTTTAACTCTATTATTCACATTGTCAAAGAAATAAATACTTATGTGAACATGACTGAGAAAGTTAGAAAAATATAAAGAACTAGAAAAAAATACTGATAATCTCATACTCAGAACCATTGTTGAAATATTTTATTCTATTTTTATGCAGAAAATCCAGTGAATTTTCAAAATTTGAAAACCCTTTTGCAAAGATTATGAGAATGAGAGAAATCTAGCATGGCTGACTCCATCTTGCTTCTAGCCTCACAGGCTGGCTGTCCTCACTCATTCCCGGGTGTGGGCCAGGCTAACCATGGGAGGAATTTAGTTCATAGTTTAGCTTTAAAGCAAGGATGATAATAGCCCTTCCCAAAACAAGCAACCTTTATAAAACTAATGAAAGCCCGCAGGGTTAGGACTATGAGAAAGACCTGAATTCTGCCAAGATATAGGCATAAACAATAACCACCCATCGTTCTAGAGGTCAGGAGATTTGCAACTTCCCCAATTTTTCCTGTAGATAAGGTCACTGTTTTAGAACCTAAGTTTGGCTTTTTGAGATTTTACAGACTTTCGCATTTCTGGAGACAAAATGATTCCACCTGGACCCTTGACTCAGCTGATTCTGTGGCCGTCACCCAGAGGCTGATTCAGTGCACAAGGACTGTTTTCCACATGCATATGATTTTTATCCCTAATCAGTCAACATTTTCTGTTCCCTGCAACCCCTGCCCACCAAACTATTCTTGAACAATCCTAACCTTGGAGCCTTCAGGGAGACTGTTCTGAGGAATAACTCCAGTTATTTTGCATAACCAGACTTGCATCAATTAAACTCTTTCTTTACTGCAAGACTGTGGCCTCAGTGAATTAGTTTTGTCTGTGCAGTGGACAGGAAGAAGATGATGGGAAATTAAATATTCATAAACATATCTCACATTAGAAAAACTATGAAAACCTTCACAAAGGTAAACTTTTGGGCATGAGCCTGTACATGTAGCATGGGGCTGATCCAGGGAGATGAGCTCCCTGTCCTGGAGGAGGGAGTGGAGCAAGCTCCTCAGGCAGCAGAGGCACCTGGAGTACTCAGAGTTTGAGACAGGAAGAGCCAGGTAAATAAAATTACCTGGAGTAGCCCATCGTGTTCTGGGATTGGGGTCTACCAGGTTAGGGAAAAGTCACCTATATGCCTATAGTCAAAGTTAGCCTTAAGCATACCATGAGTTGCCTGAAAGAGGAGAGAGGTCACACTACCATAAGAAGCACTGAGTAAAGAGCAGATACTTACTTCCCATCTCCTTCATTTTCTTTCTCACACTCATACCTGGAACCCAGTCTCTGAGTGAATGACAGATAGGTTCTCCTGAACTACATAAATTCAAATCATTCTGTTTCTCTAATTCCTTCCCCTCTCTTTTACATAGAGCACAGAGTCAAATTCTGAGAAATTAAATTTGCAAATGTAACAACTTTGTTACGTGGCACTTATTCTTATACCTTTAAATATGTCCAGTAAAAGCAGAAAAGACACTACTTAGAATTAAGGGAGACTCTGTGTCATATTATTATGCATTTGATTGTGTATAATTATATACCAATCCTAGAAACTCCTCCAATCTTTCCTTGACAGACCATTTAGAAAAATATATTCAACGTTCCTCTATTTGTTGGGCTTCTTCTATTATAAGAATTTCCACAGTTACCAACAGTTTAGGGGATGGTGTTGAATTATCTGTGCAATGAGATTTTTCGCCATCTTAGCAGAAGTAGGAACCCAACAGAATTGATGTAAAATAAACTGAGAATTAAAGAGCTACAACTGGCCTTAAAATCTGATAAATTCTATTGTACCAATATGGATCTGGAAAGAGAAGGACATATTCCATGAGGGACTTAAAATTCTTTCTGCAACTCTCTTGCCCTGCTTTTTTAGTAAATGCAAGATGCCTTGAGGACAGAGAGGTGTTCTGAGTATGGACCACTTGTCTGGATGGTTCAGAAAAAAACTTTTTATTAAATCTGGAACTATCTTGTAATAAAACTCAAGTTAGGTAAGTATATAATGAGGCCAGGGTTTTATTTCATAAGGAATAAGGTCAAGGACATTAGTAATAGGAAAACACAAATTTAATTTAAAACTAAAGATGCTCCTTGGAAGAAATTTACTCCCAGGTGTTGAACTGTATTCGATTTCAGATACTGTACAATAAAATCAGCCATGGCCTGAGTGAAAGTACACCACCATATTTCTCATTCCATCTCCTCCAACTCAGAGCTCATTCCTGGGGAGAGTAGAAGTATGGACATCTGAAAGCATTTAAAGTGGAAAATGCATTTGCAAGATCCAAGTCTGCACCGAGGATGGATGTTCACTATCCTGTGGGCAAGGGTGGTGCATCACAAGAAAGAAAGACTGAGAAGGACTTTAGTGGGTAAAATTTTGGAGAGGGAGGAAACAAATTATAAAATGAGGAAGGACATATGGCATAAGGAATCAGGCTTGGCCATTGTGGGGCTCAAAGGACTTTATTGCCTAAAACAGAGCTGTGGTCCTCCTCCATCCAACTCTACAGGTTTATGATTCTTGCTGAAATATTTTAGTTAAGAAGAGGTTAAATCTCCCTTGAGGTTCAGTGTGTTATGGTCTAGATAAGGAGTGGTAAAGCAGAATTTGGGACAGAGAAAGGATACGTCATCCTGATTTGTCCTTCTACCAAGAAAGTAGGGAAAGAAGGAGTGAAAGTTTCTGTTTCCTAGATCACAGAAGAAAAGAACAGAGACCCAACTACAAACCGTGGTGAAGCATTGTAACATCAGAAACATCACTCTGCCTTTATTTCCCTGATGACCTGTGGGAGACAGTGAGATGAACCAACAGCTATTAATTATTAAGCAGATGATCGGGTGATCAAACACTTAATTTTGAGAGAGGGAGAAGAAAGAGCTAAAGTACATGTAGCCAAAAAATATCATGTCTTGATAAATGAACTATGTATGTGACATAGACAAAGCTTCCGGACACCAGGGACAAAGATCAGATGCTGAAATGTAAATACGCCTCTAAAGGAGGCAGTTTGTTGGAGAGCTTAAAGTGAAGGTCAGTGACAGTTTGCCTTCCCAATTGCAACTCCTATGGCAAAACACAGAACCTAAGTTGATTCTTAGGAAAAGAATATCTTTATTTCAGGCATAGACAATAAAAGATTGTATTTCTGATGATTCAGGCTAACTTGAGTTAATTTAATGTTAGTTTGCATATTAGAAGTTTTAGCCAGATAAGTTTTAGGCAGAGACGTCTGCTGTTGCATGAGGAGAAAATACTACATAGCAAAGTTCTATCAGCATGCTCCTTATATAGAGCCAAAGCAATTTCTGTTTGCGTGTGTGTGTCTATGTGCAAACTGTTCCTTGGAAAATGGCCACTTGTTATTCTTTTTGAGAAAACCCTTAGTTCTTTTGAGATACACTTGAGACAATTAAGTCATAAGCCTAAGATGGAAAATGCTTTTTATTCCATTAGGTGATGATTTCTAGCTGCACTGCTCTCTAATGGGCACCGAAAAGACTTGTTTTGAATTCTGATTGAGTTTGGTTTTTAATATTGGTGTGAGTCAAATCATCAAAGCCAGCTGCCTCTAAACATCAATTGGGATGTTGACTGGACAGGGCAATGTATTCTGTCAATTACAGAAAGTGTCTCAAGTTTCCATCTACAGAATGTAAACAACTATTAAGAATGTTGCTCTGCCCTGAAAAGGCAAATTCACTGTGAATAATCAGATACTCCAACTCATTTGTTGAAAGTTATTGGACCCTTAGTCACATTCATCTCATGGTTTTCAGAAAACAAATTGAAAGATGGATGTTACATTTTTACACCTAAGAGAACATTTGATGAACTTCTAAAAATCAACATTCTAGCACAGCAGAAGGCAGTAACTGTTTATAATATAGATCTGAAGCCTCACTGTAATTGCAACCCAAATCTGGCACTAAATATGTATAGGTTTTTACTACATACAGACCTCCGTGGCTCTTTGGACTGACAAAATTGAAGAAAAATGAGGTAGTTGCTGGTGTATCTAAAAACTATATTTATATGAGTGCTTTCTTGTTTGTTTTCTTGTGCTTGCCATGAGGGCCTTCACTAGCACATGTAGTGTTTTTATGCGAATTACAAAAGATAACCCTTCTGAGTGGAAAAAATTATAAAAAGATGATCTTATTGGCACCCCTGGTTGGCATTTATCATACCCCTTTCTTCTCTGATCTTTGACGTGGCATTTCTAAGCTGGCTCTGCTGAGGTGCTCATTCCTGCTCCCTGGAGTTCAGTGGTGTTTTCTTCACTGATGAGGAAACCAAACTCGGTGAATTTGAATAACTTGCTCAAGGACGTGCATTTATAGATGGTGTACTACAGAGTGAACAATAAGAATGTTTCATCTCAGTCTGTGCTAGGGAATACTGCCTTCTAGCAAGGCGATACATAGATTTAGTGCAATTTGATGACTGCCCTTGAGATGACTGAACATTAATAGTCACTCTCATTAATGTCACTAAAAATATCATCTTTTGTGTCATTAAATGGAATTTTTCCTGGGATTTCACTGAAAAGACTAATGGGATTAATTTAAATTCAGGTTCAGTAACAATTGTTGAGCACTAAATGTGTAAGTGCTAATTGATAGGGGGAAATAAAAAGGCAACCCAGCTAAGCAAGATCTCTTCATCAAAAAAGACCTACTTGTTTTGTGCAGAGTGGAGACCAACAAAGAAGACTGAGTCCCTTTACAGCAGCTTTTATTTGCCAAAAATTGCCACAACTATATCTGTTGCAACCATATCTTCTGTTGCACATGCTCTTCTACAATGGGAGCGGACATCTTGCCTTACCCAGAAGGGTCTGATCCCTTCTCCTTGAATCTGGGTAGTCCTTGAATCTCTTTGTCCAGTAGAATACAGCAGAAGTGATACTGTGTGACTTCTGAGACTGAGTTATAAAATGCTAAGCAGCTTTCACTTTTTCTTTCCTGGGACCCTATCACTTGGAACCATGAGTCACCCAGTAAGAGATCCAACCCTAACTGTGGTGGGCATGTGACGAGGAAATCAAGCCACATGGAGAGACCTTCTGTAGTTGTTCTTGTTGACAGTTATATTCTTGAAATCATCCTAGCTCAGGTACTAGAATGTTGAGAGAATGAACCTCTAGGTGATTTCAGTCCTTAGCCATCCCAAGAACCTAGCCTTCAATTCTTCATGGCCCCAGATATATATGGAGCAAAAATAAGCTATCCCCACTGTGCCCTGTCCCATTCCCACAGGAGCCATAAGCATTAAAAAAATGTTAATCTATACCATTAAATTTGGGATTAATTTGTTATACAGCAATAGTAACAGAAGCATTATTCTCCCGAGACAAGTCTGAAGTTGTATGTGACAGGAAAATACTGGCAGGGGTCTGAAAACAGATGTACATTTTTTTCTCTTTAGTTTTATGTAGAAATTTTTGTATGGGGAAAACAAAAAGATCTTGGAAGACAAATAAGCCAATCTACCTAAAGGTCATATTTCCCAAGTGGTTTCTTACTTTTGAAATACTATAATAGTATTTTCTCCAGTTGAACAAAAATACACATAAAATGTTCTAACAGAAAGAGCACAATATGTTTCAGGACAAATGAATATATAAAAAAAAAATTCCCAAGACACTGTCTCCTTGATGTCATTTAAAACACTAACAGGAGATGAGGAAGTGCTGTTATTACTTTTATTATATGTTATTTGG
Source organism: Aotus nancymaae (assembly GCF_030222135.1). Taxonomy (NCBI): domain Eukaryota; kingdom Metazoa; phylum Chordata; class Mammalia; order Primates; family Aotidae; genus Aotus; species Aotus nancymaae. The sequence goes on along the minus strand of NW_026988431.1, from coordinate 42,099,830 downwards.
TACCTGAGTTATATTTTATTCAGGATAGAAAAACCTCTATTTCTGCCCTTATGGTGTCCAATTTAAATCAAAGAGACATTATAAGTGTTTCTGACAGAACAGTGTTCTGATTTCTTTATGCTGATTTGGAAGTTTTCAAACAACCTAATCACCACAATGTAAAGATATCAAGTGAAATGGGAAGCAATGACAGAACACTGTCCAGAGTTTCAAGTCTTTATTTCAACAGGATAACACTCTATTTTCAATTCTTCATAAAATAAGCCAATTGTATCCACCATAATAGTTATAAGAATTACGAGATGTTGAGTGCAGTGATGTGCAGAGAATAGTTTAAATGAATCTTAAAAAATCAAACAGAACCCTCTTTAGAATTTGGCTGTAAATATGTTAGAAAAAAATGAAAACATAATAAAATCTACTAATTAGTTTCAAGGCCAATCTGATTAGTAATAAGTCTGAATCACACATTATAATAAGGAAATGTGGTTTTATTACTTTACAATAAAATAAAATAACTTCTGGAGTTTGAAAGCTGTACAAGTTCTCTATGACTTCTTCTTTTTTAACTAAATAGGTAATTTATAACCTGTATCATTGATCAACTGACCTCTCCTGCATCTGCTGAGAGCTTGCATTTGTGGAGAACTCAACAAACATGTCATAAATAACAACTGCAGGTTCAGTTAATTGTTTAGGGGACATGGAGAATTCTGGAGAAAACAAACAAATCGTTTTTGTCTCCAAGAGCTTAAATTCTGTTTGGCAATTTATTTATAAGACACAAATAACTAAAAATATAAAATGGTTTGTAACTCTACTTTGTGCTATAGGAATTCTGAGAGAAGTCAGATCGAAGGAATTAGTAAAGGCTTCCTGGACAACATTGCCTTGTCTAGAGTAGAGAGCAGAAATTTCTTAGATTTCTGAGAACATAGAACTATTTGAACCACAAGATAGAAAATTTTCACTTAATTTACCTTCTATATTTTAACAGCTTGAAGAAAAAGTATTTTTCCTAATATACAAAAGGTAAAGCTCAGTCCTCGCTAGCATCTCGATACCAGATGATTTAATTTAAGCCACATGAATTAATGAGTTTTTTTAAAACCAGCTTTTAAAATAATCATATATAGACACATATTCTATACAATATGAATGGGTAAAGTATCAATAATAAGTACCATCAATTATTGACCGTGGGGTTGGCTTGCATTAGTAGTTAATTTGGCTATCTCTGGGACATGTGATACAAGAGAAAAATTGCAGGCTTAGATTCAAAATACATGAATTTGCATCTAGATGCTGCTTTCTACCAGTTTTGTGGCTGAGAAAGTCATTTAAACATCTGTAACTCAATCTGAGCTAATGATGGATCTCAATCACATAGTACAATGGGAAACCTATTTTTTTTTAATTTATAGTAAAATAAAATAACTTTAGTCATCAGAAAATGATCTTTCAAATGCAAGATCGAAGACCTCTAATTCAAAGTTTCCTCATCTGCAAAACAGAACTGATAAAACTCACTTCATACAGTTTTTCTGTGATGATTAAACAAATTGATGTTAATAAAAGAATGTTAAGAAGAAATTTGATAACATGAAATTGAACATTATTATGATCCTTTACTTTTGTTTTCTAGAAGCACCACAAAAAAGAAAAACAATTGTATTCTAGAAATAAGGATTCTATTCTGGAAATAGTATCAAACCAATAGAGATTTATTATCATCTGCTACTTTATTACTGCCTTTCCCCCCACCGATTTAGAGAGCTCTGTAAGAATAATAGCATATCTTAATGAACGACACTAAAAATAATTCAACAATTTTGAGCAGTTGACTTAAAATGGGTTTTAAATCAGAATGAAATGTACCTTAATTGCCGGATTATGTAACTTTATTTGGCCATCTAATTTATAGGTTTTTTTTCTAAAAGAGTTTGGTTTCCATACTGGTTGCCAGTATGTATATGAGACAGAAGAAAGCAAAACTTAATGCTTAAGGTAAAAATCAGTCATTTTCTTTTGGAGCGTTTACAAAAGTTAAGGGACTGAGTTTTCTTCAGGGCCCCCAAGCCCACTGGGTTAAATAGTTTACTTTGGCCTATATTATTATAATTGGCTTGTAATTCCGTCTGTACTTCCGTTGCTTCCTTCTGTGATTCCCAAGAGGGGACATAACACACTCTGGAGGTTGTTTTATTTCTACAACTTGCCTTGCAGCCAACTCTGGGCAAAAGCAAAGGAACTGTTCATGGCAAACCTGGGCTTCCTTATGACATTCACATCAGTGTTTTGCCTAGAATCTTCCAAAATTTGCAAGGAGTTTTCAGGTTCTTTCTTGTATCATGCCTTACACAAATCCTCTACTCCTTGAAGAGTGGCTTCTGGTGCTTTCATTTCAATAGCTTTTCAGTGTTACAGGAGAAAGTACAATCTCCTTCATAACCTGATGTTCTCTCTTACCACTCACTCAAACCCACTCAACAGTTTCCCCATATAGAACTTTCTGCTTGACCCACTTATGCTATGCTCTTGCTTTCATGCTTGGATCACCCTAAGATGTTGGCCAGGAATACTCTTTTTTTCCTCTCCTTTGCAGAGCAAATGTCTGTTTATCCAGTCTGTTCTAAGGCTGTCTCCTAACCCCCTTATTCATTCTTCACTTACCCTAAGGCAGGATTACTTATAACAATGCCATATAGCATTGTATAACCTTCTGTTGGGGCAATTATCACAAACCTTAATTTATGTGTTAATTTTTATATTTTACCCAATAGAGTATAAGCATCTTAATGATAGAACTCCAAATTTTATAAATGCCTATCTCTTTTTCTTCAGTAACAGATTTGGCCTTGATTATGTAACAGCTACCTCCTAAACATTAAATAAAGATGTTTTCGAGAACAGAAAATCAAACACTGCATGTTCTCACTCATAGGCAGGTGTTGAACATTGAGAACACATGGACACAGGGAGGGGAGCATCACACACTGGGGTCAGTTGTCGGGGGCTAGGCGAGGGACAGTGTGGGGTGGGGAGGGATGATGTGGGGAGAAATGCCAGGTATAGATGATGGGGTGATGGAGGGAGCAAACTGCATGGCCATGGATGTACCTGTGCAACAATCCTGCATGATCTAAACATGCACCCCAGAACCTAAAGTACAATAAATAAAAGAAGGAAAAAAAAAAAGGTGTTTTAAAATTTCTACTGATTTGCCAAAAGTCTTTTTAGATAAAGGGATAGCAAGTGCACAGGCCCCAGGGAGAAATGTGGTGCAGTGTTTGAGACCCGGCTATGGCCAATGTGGCTCAGACAGAGGAGGAAGCAGTAAAGTAGTAAAGACTGGGTCACAGAAGGGCCAGAAGCTGGATCCTAAAGGGTGTGGATGACCTTGCCTTTTACCTTGGCCAGACATTTTTAAGGGGAGAAGTGATGTGATCTCTTAGATGTAAAAGACTTAACAACAGTTTGAAAGACAAGTGGCTATTAAAGTGGGAAGATGAGATAGGAGGCTATTGCAATAATCTAGATGATGGTGCTAATTGTTTCCTGCTAATTCAAAACAAAAATGCTAGTACAAATATTGTATGTGTATTTCATACTTTTTATTAACATTTTTCACTCTCTCTTGCTTTAGATGATAATCTAATTAGTTATTAAAATTTTTATTCTATTGTTCGTCTTAATTTAAGACCTTTGTTTAGTGGTCTTGCTTTCACCTTATCACCAATATCTTACTATGATTTTTTATATGAAATTTAAACAAGAAATTAAATCTGTTAATAACTGTCTGGCATTATGTCATTCTCTTTGTACTTAACTCTATATTACATATTATTCTAAAATGGTGATTAGTCATTGATCAGTAATGTTCTGAATGGCTTAGTGTAACTGCAGATTTTACTACAAGTTTACATTAAATACTGATATGTTTTTAATATCATTTCTATCTTTTTGATTTTGTATTTTTTACTTTTTTAGTACCTAAATCCACTTAGGTGTTAAGCACCAAGATAATTTTTTGATAAGCTCTACATAAATATTAACAAGTAGGTTTTTATATCCTCAGTGCACATTGTTCAATATCAACAAATATTAGATGATAGTTACTCTGCTGAAGCATTGACCTTCCAGATGATCACTGGCAAACAACTCTCAATGAACTTTGTACATGACTGCTTATTTGGACTGTGAATTCTAGTTCAATCATGAGAAATGTTTATTTTCCCACCCCTGTGTATATAGTTATGCTAAAATACTTCATTGCCATTTTCTTCAACCCATGCACTGAATAGAAATAAAAAAAGGGAAAAGAGTTGTACAGTTATTGTTACAAAACTTCTGGAAAAACTAACATGAAGATAAAAATTTTTTAAAAAATGAATGTCAACATGTATTAACTCAATTTTGTGAACTAAGATTGACAATTCACAGATAATTAACTTTGGGAAAAATCAATTTACAAGTGTGTGATTTTATTTCTGGGTTCTCTAACTTGTTCTTTTAGTCTGTGTGTCTGTTTTTGCACCAGTACCATGCTGTTTTGCTTACTGTAGCCTTGTAGTATAGTGTGAAGTTGAGCAGTATGATGCCTTTAGCTTTATTCCTTTTGCTTAGGATTGCTTTGGCTATTCAGGCTTTTTAAAAAATTTCATATGAATTTTAGAATAACTTTTTTTTCTGATTCTGTTAAAAATGACATTGGTAGTTTGCTAAGAATAGCATTGAATCTTTAAATTGCTCTGTGCAGTATGGCCATTTTAACATACATCACTGATTCTTCCAATCAATCACCATGGAGTGCTTTTCTATTTATTTACGTCATCTCTGATTTCATTCAGCAGTGTTTCGTAATTCTCATTGAAGGGATCTTTCATCTCCTTGGTTTGCTGTATTCTTAGATATTTTGTTTCTTTTTTGGACATTGTGAATGGGATTGTATTCTTCATCTAGTTGTCAGCTTAGCCATTATTGGTGCACAGAAATACTATAATTTTTGTACATTGATTTTGTGTCCTGAAACTTTACTGAAGTTGTTTATTAGTTCCAGGAGCCTCAGGGCAAAGACTATGTGATGTTATAGATATAGAATCATGTTGTCTGCAATGAGAGATAGTTTGACTTTTTGTTTTCCTATTTGTTTGTTTGTTTTTAAAAAACTTTTGTGGGCACATAGTAGGTGCATATATTTCTGGAATACATGAGATGTTTTGATACAGGCATGCAATGTAAACTAAGCACATCATGAAGGGGAAATCCATCTCTTCCAAGCATTTATCCTTTGAGTTAAAAACAATCCAATTTTACACTTTATTTTAAAATGTACGCTTAAGTTATTGTTCACTATAGGAACCCTGTTGTGCTATCAAATATTAGGTCTTATTCATTCTTTCTAATTTTTGTACTTATTAACCAACCCACTTCCCTCACAGCCCCCAACTAACTCCCAACTAACCTTCCCAGCCTCTGGTAACTATTCTACTGTCTATGTCCATGAGTTCAATTGTTTTCATTTTTAGATCCCCAAAATAGGTGAGAACATTCAATGTGTTTATTTTTCTTTGCCTGGCTTATATGATTTCTAGTTTCACCCACAGTGTTGCAAATGACTGGATTTCATTCTTTTTTTATGGCTGAATAGTACTCCCTTGTGTATATGTACCACATTTTTTTTTTAATCTGTTCATTTGTTGATGAACACTTAGGTTGCTTTCAAAGTAGCTATTTTTTTTCTGAGATGGATTCTCACCTTGTCACTCAGACTGAAGTGCAATGGTGCAATCTCAGCTCACTGCAACTTCTGCCTCCCAGGTTCAAGCAATTCTCCTGCCTCACCCTCCCTAGTAGCTGGGATTACAGGCACACGTCACCATGCCTGGCTAATTTTTTGTTTCTTTAGTAGAGATGGGTTTCACCATGTTGGCCAGGCTGCTGCTGAGTGCCTGACCTTTATCCACCTGCCTGGCCTCCCAAAGTGCTGGGATTACAGGCGTGAGCTACCATATCTGGCACAAATCAGCTATTTTGAACAGTGCTGCAACAAACATAGGAGTGCACATATCTCTTTTATATACTGATTTCCTTTCTTTTGGGTATATTTCCAGCAGTGAGATTGCTGGATCATATGGCAGTTCAATTTTTACTTTCTGAGGAACTGCCAAACTGTTCTCCATAGTGATTGTTCTAGTTTATGTTCCCACCAACAGTGTCCAAGGGTTTCCTTTTCTTCACATCCTCACCAGTATTTGTTAATCCCTGTCTTTTGGATATAAGCCATTTAAATTGGGATGATATTGTAGTTTTAACTTGCATTTCTCTAATAAGCAATGATCTTGAGCACCTTTTCATATGACAGTTTGCCATTTGTATGACTTCTTTTGAGAAATGTATATTTGAATCTTTTGCCCATTTTTTAATCGAATTATTAGATTTTTTTTCTATAAAGCTTTTTGAACTCTTCATATATTCTGACTGTTACTCCTCGTTATATAGGTAGTTTGCAAGTATTTTCTCCATTCTGTGGGTTGTCTCTTCACTATGATGATGATATTGTTTGCTGTGCAGACACTTTTAAGCTTCATGTAACCCCATTTGTCCATTTTTGCTTTGGTTGCCTGTGCTTGCAGGATATTGTTCAATAAATTGTTGTCCAGACTGATGTCCTGGAGAGTTTTCCAATGTTTTACTGTTGTAATTTCGTAGTTTGAGGTCTTAGATTTAATTATTTAATGAATTTTTATTTGATTTTTGTATATGGTAAGAGATGGGGTCTCATTCCATTGTTCTGCACATGTATGTCCAGTTTTTCCAGGACCATTTTTTGGAGAGACCGTCTTTTCCCCACTGTAAGTTCTTGGCACTTTGGTCAAAAATGAGTTCACTTTAGGTGTGTGGATTTGTTTCTGGGTTCTCTGTTCTGTTCCATTAATCTATGTGTCTGTTGTTATGCTAGTATCATGCTGTTGTAGTTACTGCAGCTCTGTAGTATAACTTGAAGGCAGGTAATGTTATTTCCCCAGTTTTGATCTTTTTGCTCTGGATAGCCTTGGCTGTTCTACATCTTTTGTGATTCCATATGAATTCTAGGATTGTCATTTTTATTTCTGTGAGTAATAGCATTGGTATTTTGGTAGACATTGTATTGAATCTATGGATTCCTTTGGATAGTACAGTCATTTTTAACAATGTTGATTATTCCAATCCATGAATATTTAATAGTTTTTGGTGTCCTCTTCAATTTCTTTAATCGGTGTTAAATAGTTTTTATTATAAAGATCTTTCACTTCTTTGGTTAAATGGCTCTTGAAATGGTATTACTTTTAAAATTTCTCTTTCACATTGTTCATTGTTGGCATATAGAAATGAAACTCATTTTTGCATGTAGATTTTGCATTATACAACTTCACTGAATCTGTATATCAGTTCCAATAGTTTTTTTGTGGACTCTTTAGATTTTTCAAAATATAAAATCATATCTTCAAACAAGAATAATTTGACTTCTTCCTTTTCAACTTTGATGCCCTTTAAACCATTCTCTCATCCAATCACTCTAACTAGGACTTCCAGGACTAGGTTGAATGACAGTGGTGATAGCATCCTTGTCATGTTCCAGATTTTAGAGGAAAGGCTTTCAGTTTTTCTCCATTCAGTATGATACTAGCTATGGGTCTATCATATATAGCTTTTATTATCTTTATGTATGTACCTTCTGTTCCCAGTTTTTTGAGGGTTTTTATTATGAAGGAATCTTGAATTTCATCAAATGCTTTTTCAGCATCAATTGAAATGATCATATGCTTTCCATTCTTCATTCTGTTGATATGATGTATCACCTTAATTGATCTGCACTTGTTGAATCATCCTTGTATCTCAGGGATAAATCCCATTTGGTCATGATAAATGATCTTTCTAATGTATTGTTGAATTCGTTTTGCTAGTATTTTGTTGAGAATTTTTGCATCACTATTTTTTTTTTAATTTAATTTTATTTTATTTATTTATTTTTTTTATTGCATTTTAGGTTTTGGGGTACATGTGAAAAACATGCAAAGTTGTTGCATAGGTGCATTCATGGCAGTGTGATTTGCTGCCTCCCTCCCCCTCACCCATATCTGGCATTTCTCCCCATGCTATCCCTCCCTATTAATCAAAAATATTTGCCTGTACTTTTCTTTTTTTGATGTGTCTTTGGTTTTTGTCAGGATAATACCAAACTCAGTAAGAGTCTGAAAATATTTCCTTCTCCTCTGTTTTTCAGAATAACTTTAGTAGAACTGGTATTAATTCTTCTTTAAATGTTTGGTAGAATTCATCAGTGAAGCCATCAGGTCCTGGGTTTTGCTTTACTGGGAGACTTTTTATTACGGCTTTGATCTTGTTACTTGTTATTCATCCAAGTTTTGGATTTCTTCTGTTCAATCGTGGTTGGTTGTATGTGTCTAGGAATTTGTCTATGTTTTCTAGGTTTTTCAATTTATTGACATATAGTTGCTCATAGTAGCCACTAATGAGCATTTGAATTTCTGTGGTAGCAGGTGTAATGTCTTCTTTATTTCTGATTTTATGTAATATCTTCTCCTCTTTTTTCTTAATTAGTATGGATAAAGATTTGTCAATTTTGTTTAACATTTTAGAAAACCAATTTTTTGTTTCATTGATAATTTGCATTTTTTATTTCAGTTTTATTTTTTCTGATCTTTATTATTTCTTTTCTTCTACTAATTTTGGGTTTGGTTTGCTCTTGCTTCTCTAGTTTTTTTAAGATACATTGTTACATTGTTTCTTCGAAGATTTTCCTCTTCTTTATGTAAGTAGTTGTAGCTATAAATTTCCCTCTGAGTGCTGTTTTTCTGTATCCCATAGATTTTGGTGTGCTGTCTTTCCATTATCATTTGTTTCAAGAAATTTTTTAATTTTCTTTTTAATTTCTTCACTGACCCACTGGTCATTCAAGAGCATATTGTTTAATTCTCATCTACTTCTATAGTTTCAAAAGTCCTATTATTAATTTCTAGTTTTATTCCACTATGATCAGAGAAGATACCTGATATGATTTCAGTTTTTTTGAATGCTTTAAGATTTGTTTTGTGACCTGAAATATTGTTTATCCTTAATAATTATTCATGTGCTGAGGAAAATGTGTATTCCTCAGCCAGTAGATAAAATATTCTGTAAATACACATTGGGTACGTTTGGCCTGTAGCACAGATTAAATTTGATGATTCTTTGTCTGGAAGATCTTTCCAGTGCTAAAAGTGGGGTGTTAAAATCTCCAGCTATTACTTTATTGGGGCCTTGTTCTCTCTTTTGCTCTAATAATATTTCTTTTATGCATCCATGTGCTCCAGTGTTGAATGCTTATATATTTAAAATTGTTATGTCCTCTTGATGAGTTGACTCATTTATCATTATACAGCTACTTTCTTTTTTTTTTTTTTTAATTGTACTTTAGGTTCTGGGGTACATGTACAGATCATGCAGGATTGTTGCATAGGTACATACATGGCTATATGGTTTGCTGCCTCCATCCCCCCCGTCACCTCTAGCTGGCATTTCTCCCCATGTTATCCCTCCCCAACCTCCCCACCCCCAGCTGTCCCTCCCCTAACCCCTCCAACAGACCCCAGTGACAGACCCCAGTATGTGATGCTCCCCTCTCTGTGTCCATGTGTTCTCATTGTTCAACACCCACCTATGAGTGAGAACATGCAGTGGTTGATTTTCTGTTCTTGTGTCAGTTTGCTGAGAATGATGGTTTCAGGATTCATCCATGTCCCTACAAAGGCCAAGAACTCATTGTTTTTTATGGTTGCATAGCATTCCATGGTGTATATGTGCCACACTTTCTTTGTCCAGTCTATCATCGATGGGCATTTGGGTTGGTTCTAGGTCTTTGTTGTTGTAAACAGTGCCACAATGAACTACTTTCTTTATCTCTTTTTATATTTTTTGTCTTGAAATCTATTTTGTCTGATATACATATAGTGACTCCTGTTCTTTTCTGGTTTCCATTGGCATGGAATATCTCTTTCCATCCTTTGATTTTAAGTCTATGTGTGTCTTTATAGGTGAACTTTGTCTCTTGTAGGCAATAGATTGATGAGTCTATGTCTTTTGACTAGAGAGTTTAGTCCATTTACATTTAATGTTATTATTGATAAGTAAGGACTTACCCCTGCCATTTTGTTATTGTTTTCTTATTGTTTTTATGGTCTTCTCTTCTTTCCTGCTTTCCTTCCTGTTTTCCTCCTTTGAAGGTGATTTTCTCTGGTGATATGATTTAGTTTCTTACTTTTTCTTTTCTTTTGTATCTATTACATGATTTTGGTGTTACCATGAGGCTTGCAAATGCTACCTTATAATCTATTATTTTAAACTGATAACAAAGTAACACTATTTGCACAAACAAGCCAAAAATAAATAAAAAATCTACTCCTTAACTTTGCATCCCTGCTTTTTAACTTGCTGTTGTTTCTATTTATATCCTATCATGCTGACTATATCTTGAAAAGTTGTTGTATTTATTATTTTTGATTAGTTCATCATTTACTCTTTTTATTTAGGATGAAAGTAGTTTACATACCACAGTTACAGTAATATTCTGTGTTTTTCTTTGTAGTTACTATTATCAGTGAGTTTTATGCCTTCAGATGATTATTTATTGCTCATTAATGTCCTTTTGTTTCTGATTGAAGCAGTCTCTAACAATTCTTGTAGGACAGGTCTTGTGTTGATGAAATTCCTCAGTGTTTGTTTGTCTGGGAAAGTCTATTTCTTCTTCACGTTTGTGGGATATTTTCACTGGATATACTATTCTAGGGTAACAGTCATTTTCCTTCAGCATTTTAAATATGTCTTTCTACCCTCTCCTGGCCTGTAGAGTTTCTAGTGAAGAGTCTGCTGCCAGACATATTAGCGCTCCATTGTATGTTGTATGTTTCTTTACTCTTAATGCTTTTAGGATCCTTTCTTTATCCTTGACCTTTGGGAGTTTGATTATTAAATGCCTTGAGGTAGTCTTCTTTGGGTTATAGCTACTTAGTGTTCTGTAACCTTCTTGTACTTAGATATTGGTTTCTTTTTCTAGGATTGAAAAGTTCTCTGTTATTATGCCTTTGAATAAACTTTTTGTCTATATCTCTTTCTCTACTTTCTCTTTAAGGTCAGTAACTCTTAGATTTTTCCTTTTCAGGTTATTTTCTAGATCCTGTAGATCAAAACATTCATGCTATGTTGTTTTTAAATTATTTTTTCTTTTGTCTCCTCTGTGTATTTTTAAACAGCCTGTGATCACTAATTCTTTCTTCTGTTTGATCAAGCTCACTAATTCTTTCTTCTGCTTGATCGATTCTGCTGTTAAAGGCCTCTGATGCATTCTTTAGTATGACAGTTGTGTTTTTAAGCTCCAGAATTTCTCTTGATTCTTTTTAATTTTTTCAATTTATTTGTTAAATTTATCTGAGAGAATTCTGAATTCCTTCTCTCTGTGTTCTCTTGAATTTATTTGAGTTTCCTCAACACAGCTATTTTGAATTCTCTGTCTGAAAGATCACATATCTCTGTTTCTCCTAATTGGTCTCTGGTGCCATATTTAGTTCACTTGGTGAGGTCTTGTTTTCCTAGGTGGTCTTAATGCTTGTGAATATTTGTGAGTTTCTGGGCAGTAAAGAGTTAGGTGTTTATTGTAGTCCTCATAGTCTGGGCTTGTTTGTACCCATCCTTCTTGTGAAGGCTTTCCAAATATTTGAAAAGACGTGGATGTTGTGATATAAGCTGTATCTCCTTTAGGGGACACCCCAAACTCAGTAACGCTGTAGTTCTTTCAGACTCATAGAGGTACTGCCTTGATAGTTTTAGAAACAATCTGGAAGAATTCTCTGGATTACCAGCAGAGGCTCTTGTTCTCTTCCCTGACATTTTCCCAAATAGAGTTTCTCTTCTCTGAGCCATCTAAAGTTGGGAGTGGACTGACATAAGCATCCCTGTGGCCACCACTATTATGACTGCACTGCATGAGGCCTGAAGCTCCCATAGCACTGGGATTTGCCCAAAACCTGTTCTAACACTCCCTGGCCTCTACTTAGATTTGCTCAAGGCCTTGGGCTCTACAATCACCAGGTGGCAAAGCCAGTCAGGTCTCTGTCCTACCCTTCATAGAAGCAAGGTCCCCTAGGCCCTAGATGGGTCATCAGAGGTGCATCAGAGAGTCAGGGACTAGAGTCAAAAACCTTAGAAGTCTACCTAGTGTTCTACTGTACTGCACCTGAACTGACACTCAAACCATAATACGCAGTCTTTCCCACTTATCTCTCCTCTTTCCAAAGGCAGAGGAGTCTCACCCTATAGCCATCACCACCCCAGGCCATGAGGAGTACTTCCAGACTACTACCAATGTTCTCTTAAGGCCCAAGGGCTCTTAAGTAAGTTTTTGGTGAATGGTACCAGACCTGGGACTTACACTTCAGGGCAGTGGGCTCCTCTCTGGCCCAAGATAAGTTCAGACATGCCATATGAAAATCAAATTCTGGACTGGTCACACAAAGAGCCTGCTTGGTACTCCACCCTTCTGTGGTCTTGCTGGTACCTGAAGCCAGCAATTCTCTGAGGCTCACCCAAAGCCCTCTGTGTAGTACTGGGTATCATTACTGGTTATTTAAGGCCTAAGGGCTCTTCAGTTAACAGGTAATGAATGTTTCTAGGACTGGACTCTCCCTCAAGGGAGCAGGTTCCCTTCTTTCTCAGAGTATGTCTAGGAATGTCATCTGGAGGTAGGGCCTGGAACAGGGCCTCACAACTCTGACACATGCCCTACCCTGCTGTGGCTGAGCTAGTATCCAAGATGCAAGACAAAGTCCTCCCTACTCTTCCCTCTTCTTTCCTCAAGTGGGAAGAAGGTGTCTCTTTCAGAGCCTTGAGCTGTGCCTCCTGGGGTTAGGGGAGGGGTGATGCCTGCATTCCCTTAGCTGCCCCAGCTGATGTGTCAGCATCTCACATGTCCCCTAGTCCACTGTCTCTGGGTCTAGTTTAGCCTAGTTGATTGAGATGGATTATCTTTTTGATCTGATTTTATTGAGGATTTTTGCTCAATGTTTATCAGGGATATTGACTTAAAGTTTTCTTTGTTGATTGTGTTTCTTCCAGATTTTGGCATCAGCATAATTCTGGTCTCATAGAATTAGTTAGAGAAGACTCTTTTCTTGAGTTTTTGAAATTGTTTCAGTAGGATTGGTAACAGCTCTTCTTTGTACATCTGACAGAATACAGTTATAAATTTGCTGGGTCCATGGTCTTTTCTAGTTGCTGTTTTATTCTTACAACCACCTAATCTTTGACAAAGTTCACAAAAGCAAGCAATGGAGAAAGGACTCAATAGTCAATAAATAGTGCTGGGATAGATGGCTAGCTGGGTAGCCATATGTAGAAGATTGTAACTGGACCCCTTCCTTTTACCATATTAAAAAATCCACTCAGAATGGATTAAAGACTTCAATGTAAGAGCTAAAACTGTAAAAACTTTAGAAGAAAACCTAGGAACTACCTTTCTGGACATAGACATTGGTACAGATTAGATAAAACTGTCTTCAGAAGCAATTGCAACAAAGTGAAAATAGACAAATGAGACAAAATTCAACCAAAGGGGTTCTATATAGCAAAAGAAACTATCAAGAGATTACACTGACAACCTACAGAATGGGAGAAAATATTTGCAAACTATGCATTCAAGAAAGGACTAGTATCCAGAATCTATAAGGAACTTAAACAAACTAACAAGCAAAAATCAACAATCCCATTAAAAAATGGGCAAAGGACATGAACAGGCACTTCTTAAAAGAAGACTTAAATGCAGCCAATAAGCATATGAAAAATACTCAACATAAATAATAATTAGAGAAATTCAAATCAAAACCATAATGAGATACCATCTCACATTAGTCCAGATGGCTATCACTAAAAAGTCAAAAAATAACATGTCAGCAAGGTTGTGAAGAAAAGCAAACACTTACACATTGCTGGTGGGAATATAAATTAGTTCAGCCACTGTGGAAAGCACTTTTGAGATTTCTCGAATAACTTAAAATAGAACTACCATTCAATAGAGCAATCCTATTATTGGATATACATCTAAAGAAATATAAATCATTCTACCATAAAGACGCATATATGTGTTTGTTCATTGCAGCACAATTCACAATAGCAAAGACATGAAATCAACTTGGATCCCCATCAGTGGTGGACTAACTTAAAAAAAAAAACTATTATACACACACACACACACACACACACACACACACACACACACACCCATCCTGGAATACTACACAGCCAAAAGAAAAGAAAGTCATGTCCACTGCTGCAACATGGATGCAGCTGGAGGCCATTATCCTATGCAAATTAAAGTGGGGACAGCCATCTTGGCTCTTCTCCATGTTGTTGTTTTCCAAAATCTTATCTACTTTTTTCTTAATCCTTGAATTAGAGCTTATTATTGTTTTATCAGTCAAAGCTTGTTTTGCTTTTTCCACAGATTTGTCAATTTTTTTTTTTGAAATGGAGTTTGGCTCTGTAGCCCAGGTTGGAATGCAGTGATGCGATCTTGGCTCTCTGCAACCTCCGCCTCCCGGGTCCAGTTCAAGCAATTCTCCAACTTCAGCCTCCCAAGTAGCTGGGATTACAGGCAGGGGCCACCATGCCTAGCTAATTTTTATATTTTTTAGTAGAGATGGGGTTTCACCATGTTGGCCAGTCTGGTCTTAAACTCCTGACCATGTGATCTCCCTGCCTCAGCCTCCCAAGGTGCTGGGATTACAGGTGTGAGCCACTGTGCCCAGCCATTTGTAAATTTTTTTAAATCCGACTAGTGACTAGCCTATGCTTACAAATTCTCAAAGTCGTCTTTATTAGACCCTGGGGCCTAGACTGAGAGAAAAATTCTCCCTTCTAATCTCACCGTTTGAATAGATTTCTCATTAATTAATTATTATTATTTTTCCTTGAGGGAGTAATTCTTGGAGGGTCACAGTTTTTAAAATTTTTTTTGTGGGAGTTTTGCTCCAATTTCTTTTATTCCTTAGAATTAAGGGTTCATTCCATTTCTAAATCCTTTAATGCTGAGATCTCTTTATTGCTGAATATCTCTTTCTAGGATATTCCTAGAATAAGTTTGTTCTCCTCACTCTGAAATGGACAGTTCCCCTTGATATCAGCCACTTGGAATTTCTTTTATTTTTTAATTGAGACTTTAAACGGAATTATTTTATTCCTTTCTAGGGTTTCAAGGTGTTTCCTTGTTTGAGGGCACCAGGTTATTTAGTCTAGAATCTTGTCATAAGCAAAAGTTGTAATCTTTATTTCTTTTTTAAAAAAAACAGAATTTAGTGGTTAATTGAAGATGCAGAAGTAGTTGGAAAGTACATGTAAATCTGAGCTTTTACTTTGCTATTTAGTCAAAGGAATTAATGAAGACAAATAATTTGGCCATTATTGTGCCAGTTGTTCTTGACTGAAAAGGCATGTGTTACCTACTCACTATGTGCACTGAAGTTCTAGGATGCAATGTGTGCAATGATAATACATTTTAAATTTGCTTTTTTTTTCCCCCCATTGCTTTTTTGTCTTCATTTTTCCAGGGCCTTGCAAAGTTTCTGATAAGTAATTGGTGCTAATTTTGCTGAAAAAGTTCATGAATAAATACACACTCAATATGAATATGTAAACTCACATGCCCTATACTAAGGAAGAAGAAAGTAAGGAGATGAAGCTTTGTGTTTTGCTTTCCATCTCAATATTTAAGGGGTAAATTGTTTAAACAAATTATTCTAAGTCAACCAAGTTGTAGCTCTAACATAATAATACATAGAACATTGCATCTAATGTGAGTCAGCTCAAGTATATCAAACCTCAGAATTATATTTATTTTATTAACTCATTTTTAAACTTCAGAACTACACAGTAATTTTCACTAACATAGCTCTGATTGAAATAGTGAACTGTAAATAACTCATTGTGAGCTGGACTGATTCACTTTTTGTCAACTCACATCTTTAATAAATACTGTATTTCAAATTTTAAGAAATCAGAAACTGCCTTGGATAGGTAGGTAATCCATGTTTGTCTATTAAGTTTTATCATTCAAAGAGATAAGTGTGAGAAAATAATGATTCTGATTTTATCTTAAAGAGAGACTTATATTAGAAAGACACATTGTAGAAAAATAATGCTAAAGTTAAAACTGAAAATTCTCAATGGCAACATTTTGAGAATATTTAAATTTTATCTGTAATCCTGATATGTGATATTAAAATGCAAATATTTTAGAAAACCAAAACGTAGTTTTTTTCTGCAACAAGCTTCATTTCAGCAATTATTACTTATCATAAGTTATTTGTAAAAAGAAAAACCCTTGACGTTATTAATACTTAAAATAGAACAAGAAAGAAATGTAGTAACAGGATATGTCAAATAAGATTAAAATAAATGCAATTCAAATAAAAATCTAAATGTGAAATATATTTCAATCTCCAATCCTTGTCCCTCTTTAAACATTCTTTCATAGTAACTAATGTGAACAGTTCTTGCTGATTGCTGTAATGAAATGTAACCTCAACTTTTTTTATATCATTTGTTACTAAGAGCCTTTGATATGACATTATACAGATATTTTTGAGATACAAAACATAACTCACATTAAGGACTTCAACCTAGAACTTGGTCATCTACAGAGCTCTCTCCTGTAGGGCAGTCCATTTCCATCTGATTCTTCATTAAAATCACCTGGACTTTGATCAATGTCCTCTGCGGCAACATGGATGGAGTTGGAGACCATTAACCTAAGCAAATTAACGTAGGAACAGAAAACCAAATACCGCATGTTCTCACTTGCAAGTGGGAGCTAAACACTGTATACACATTGACATAAAAATGGGAAAAATTGACACTGGGGACTGCTAGAGGGGTGAGAAAGGGAGAAGTGCAAAGGCACAAAAACTACTTACTGTATACTATGCTCACTACCTGGGCGGTGGAATCATTCATACTCCAAACCTCAGCATCACACAATATACCCATGAAAGAAATCTGTACATATACCCTTAAATCTAAAATAAAAGTTGAAATTATTTTAAAAAATTACCTGATCAATTTGGCCATACCACCCCTCTGGCCAAATCAACTTTTATCCTTATAAACATGTTGTTTGTAATTCATATTGAGGTGGCAATATATTTTATAACAATAAATGTTTAAATAAAAATGAAGTGCAACATTTAACAAGTTAGATGTGTCTACTGTAACTGCTAGCCCTGAGCTTGATGCTTGGAGCAGGTGGGGGCAATTCAGGTAGGTCTCA
The DNA here is from genome assembly GCF_030222135.1 of Aotus nancymaae. Lineage (NCBI taxonomy): Eukaryota > Metazoa > Chordata > Mammalia > Primates > Aotidae > Aotus > Aotus nancymaae. The sequence goes on along the minus strand of NW_026988431.1, from coordinate 42,082,477 downwards.
ATAAAGGGTGGGACATTAGGGCCTTGTTTACAATTGGAGTGGGTGTTTGGTGAGCAGGCAGTATTTTGGGCAGCATGTGTTTTGATATTTTAAAAATAGCAGTTAACGATCAAAGTAGTTTGATATAGTAACTGTTCTCATCCTCTCCCCACTTTATTAGAAAGAGAAAAGACTGATGTATAAGTTTTCTAAACTGAAGTAGTCAGTAGACCATAAGTAGATTTATTAGAGTTGCTAAAATATTTAGTGTTTTTTTTCTTTTTGTGGGGATAGGAAACTTATTTTATCAAAAAATAGAAAAGTCCAAGATGATAGTCTAAATAAGGCATTATCGTGTCTTGGATAGACAAGAGAGATGAAGAGAAAAAGTCATCATATAGCAAAAAATTTAGGTCAGGAAGAAATTAATGTTAAAGATGAAATATATAGTGAATAAAATTTTCTAAACATAAAATAGGGAAAATTGCTCAGCACTTACCATTTTGTCCTTTCCCCATTTGAAAGTATATTGCTCATGTTATTGGATTGTCCTGGGTAAGAACATTCAAGTTCTGAGAAATAATAAGTATATTAAGGTGTGCTTACTCATTGTATTTGCTTTATAGCAAAAAGTTAGTTTCCTAACTTGTTTGCCTGAGAAAATTCTATTATTACAGTATTTATGACAGATATGAGATGCATATTTATCTAAGCTTCCAAATTTTTCTATTTTCCCCTGAGGCAAATGTGAAGAAAACAACATAAATAATAGATTACCTCTCCTTTGAATATGGACCAGTGAGGCAATTCCTTGGTAATAACACATATTCTACTGATACTGATTTTTTTCATATAAGACCTTGCAAAAATGTGTCTGTTTATTGTCTTGGCTACATTTCATCTCAATGGGAATGGAAAAATATAAACTGTGACTTTATATGTAAACCATCATGATGCTATCGTTCTTGAATATTCAAAAATGGTTTCTTATATTGTTAAGCAGGTTGATCCCTTTAAGCATAATTTTTAATTGAAACTACATTTGGGGAATTTGTAGTTTATTAGACAAGCCCATTACAATCTTACTGTGTATTACTATCTAGTGTCTATTTCTTCACATTTGCAGGCATGAGCCCAAATTCAGAATGCTTAATGATTAAGTCCATTGTTTCTAGTGATAGCAAAAGTTACAGTCTTTGTGGTCAGGAGTAAGACCTGCTCAGAGTCATTTCTCCTCTTCTTGATGACCATGCACTTGATAATTTGCTCTAAGAACCAAATTATGAGTTGTCTGTGTGTTAATTTTAATATTGAAATGGACTTTAAAGTTGAGAAAGGAGTCAGAAAATTTTCCTAGGAAGAACTGTGCTAGATGCTCAGATGACTATGACACAGTTTACAGCCATGAGGAACTCTTGGTCTAGAGCTGATACTGATAATTCAGTGTGCTAACAATGTGATGACAGAGGTAACAGCCACTGCTCTGCTTCAGATTGGGAGAAAGACATCCCAGAGGAAGGGATGTTTAAACTCCATCATGAAGTCTGAGTTTCTCAGATGGCTAATGGAGTCAAGAACATTCTATGCAAAAGTGAAATAGTCTGGGATATTCTGCAATAATGGGCAAGTAGCTTGTATCTGGATCATAGAGCAGAAGGGACAGTGCAGGCAGAAGTAAGGCAGGACAAAAGTTTGGATGATTATTTTTTTCCATGGAGGTAATGAGTAGGGTAACAGCATTACACTCTGCAATTTAAAAATTAGCTCCAGTAGACTGAAAGTATGGACAGACCATGTGTGAGAATAATTAGGCAGTCATTGCTGTTACCCTGAAGAAAGGCGCTATGGATGTAATCTAAGGCAGCTGCTGTGAGAATGAAGATGTGAGGGGACCCAGGAGACACTGGTGGACAACAGGATGTGGGCAGTGGCAGTAAAGAATACAACTCAGGGACTAACATTTGGTTTAGGTAAATGAGAAAGTGATTTTCTGAGTAAAACAGGAATGTGTGAGCAGGAGCAAATCTGGGTCAGCCAGTGCAGATTCTTAATGGACTTTTGATGAAGACAACTTTCTCTTCTCATCTCCCCAAATGAGAGGGAAAGTTCTCTGAAGGCAGGGCCTTTCCTAAGAGCTTGCTTTCATGCCAATATCTTCACTTGATTAATGTAAAGGAAGAAATCAGTGACATTTGAAAAGACATTTAAAGACAAATAAAAAGTAGAAGACATGCTGCTGAATTTTAGTAAGTCCTACTTTAAGGATTCAATGGTTTGGTAATTAAGGGAGGCATAGGTGTTATTATTTTACTATGAGCAAAGTTTTTATTAAAAGTTTACAAGTTTAAGGCTTTTGTAGATACTTATTTGTTGCAGAGTGCATTTTCAAGCAGTCTTCCCTGGGAGGCTGTATTACTTTATGCAAATCCCTTATATAGTCTTAATTACATTGTTACAGTTACTTATATTGAGGACATGAACTGCCTTTTACAAATCTATGTATGTCTCTGACCAAATTATGTATACTGTGTAATTATAACATTCTAGGTCCTCAAAAATATTTTTTTAATTGAAGCATCCATTAAGTGATTGAGGTGCTAATTACAAATTATGTGATCAATTTCTTTAAGGAATATCTTTATTTCCCAATTAAAAAAATAATTTTTTTTACTCTTGAAATAAAATAGCATATATGTTATGAACACTTTTAAACTATTCAGATGGAACTTTCAAACCTGTAACTGCTATACATGACTAAGTTACTTTGTCACACGTGTTGTTTATTTCTGCTACAGCACCTTTCAAAACCTTAATTATTTTGATAATTTCTTTTATCATATATATTTTCTTCCTTAAAATATAAACTCCACCAGAGAAAGGAACCCACCTGTCCGATTTACCTCTGTATACTCAGTACATAGGGTGGTATTGGCTCAAAATTAGTGCTAAGTCTATTTATATTGAGTGAAACAATGAATGGATTTGAAAAATAAAATTATATGACTGTGTTAGGAAAAATGAGGCCTAATTTTTAATAACAATAAATAATAAGTAGATATATAGTGGGATTGTTATGAATAAAGCCTTGTTTCCTACTATTAACAAAGTAGTAATGTTTGGAATCTTTTGGTTGCCAGGCACAGTACTAGATCTTTTAGTCCTGTTAAATTCTTGGAAATCATGCAGAAGATTTCTAAATTCAGCATAACTTATACATTAAAAATCTGAGACTCAAAATGGTTACAAAACTTGCCCAATGTCATACAGTAGAGTCTGGATTTGAATCTAACTTTGTAGAGTGCCAAATATGTATTATTTCCATTAAATTGCAAAATGATATTCCTTATTGCAATTAAATTTTGTTTTTTAAAGACCTAAAGTATCGCAAGATATAAGGGCTGTTTGAAAAATAAAGAAACATATGTTCTCCTAAGGAAAACTAGAAAATGAAGATAGTCTTACTTGCTTTCAGATCAGATGTACTGAATGATAGGATTTCCTATCTGGTATTTGGCTAGGTGTCTCAGGCTGAAATACATCCTAATTGTGTATTAGTATACATTACAGTAAACTATGCCAGATCACAAGCATGAAAGGATGTTAGACCCTATACATGGCAATTATGAAAATAAGGAAAATATGACATTTTATGCCTCTGTAGCTCCATTATTGACCCCAAAACATTGTGAAGAATTATTCTCTTGAGATACCAAGGGGAGTAATAAAATGAAATGTTTTCCTTTTTGTTTTCTGTGGAAACTTAACCTTCTGTTTTCTCTGTGTACTCAGAGGAATAAATGTCACATTGCTAGAATTATTCCAGAGATTTATATTATACTTTATACTTCAAATAAAGGCATCTCCCTGTAGGCCAGTTTGTATGAGTTTTTTCCAGTAAGCATAAAAGGAAAACTAAACCTCAAGTCACAATTACCTTCCTGAAGAATTTATGTAATAAAAATGCTCCTCTTTTATAAGTCCTATAGAAATATCAGTAGAGCTTTTCTCATAAATGAATAAAATAATCTTGAATTTTATATAGAATAATAGTCATCAATAGCCAGAAGCTTTAAAAAATGAAGAATAAGATAATTCTTTCTTTATAGATTCAAAACATATCATAACGTCATTATAATCAAATCAGTGGTAGTCCAAGGGAATAAGCAAATATATTAGTGGAATGAAATAGATAATCCAGAAATAGATTCAGGCATAAACAAAAATTCAAATGTGACAAAGGTAGACTTTTCAGTGAGTGGGGTGGTACAGGCACTAACAATGTGGTAAAAGTGGCTGCCATATGAAAAAAAATATGTGAAATTGTGCCCTTGGTTTCATATTGTCACCTAAAACATCATCTTCCAGATAGCTCCATATTTAAATATTAAAAATTAAATGAATATATTAGAAAAATATCTGAGAAGCTACATATACATCTCAAAGTTAAAGATTTTTTTTTCCAAGACCAGAAATTCAGAAATTACTAACAGGATATAGAAATGGTTGATAATATGTTTAAAAAATATTTGAAAGTTGGAACATCAAAATCAATAGATAATACATTTAGAAAAAATGGTTGCAAAATAGTAAGAACCAAAAGATTAATATGCACTCATGATTTTAAGAATTCTCAAGAGAAACATACAAACCAATACAAAGATTGTCAAATATTATGAAGAGTTAGTTCACAGAAAAGAAAATCTGAATTGCCAATGAAGTACAAAAAAAATGGTTAACCCCACAACTAGTTACAGAAATGCAAGTTACTTTAATAAATATTCTCAAATGCTTATCAGACTGGAAAATATTTTAAAACTCTAATACCCATTGTTCACAATAATGGTGAAAAAGGCCAAATGTGAAAATTTTCAGTTTTTGGAAGAAAAGCAATTTGGCAATATATATTACAATAAAAAAATATACAAAACCCTTTGACCAAGAAGTCTTAATTCTGGAAATCTATCCTAAAGAAATAGATGTAGCAAAACATGAGAACAAATCTGATATTCAAAGATGGGTACTAGCACTGTTACTAGTAGCAAAATCTGGGAAATAAAGTCAAATCCCAGGACAAAGCAAGAAGCAAAAAATTTTGTGCAAAAATGACATAAATGTATGTGTATCTATATCTGTATGAGGATATTTGTATCTGTGTGTATACCCATATATACAAATTTGTGTATGTATGTATGTATATAAATATGTATACACATAAATATGTCTATATGAACATGGAAAAAAGTACAAACAAAAAGAATGTATACTCAGTATCAACATGCATTGTTGTGAATGGGTGAGGTCATATATGAGGAAAGGGGGAGATGAGGAGGGGAGAGGCAAAAACAAAACAATATATTTTACTTTTTTAATTTTAAAAAATTTAAATATCTCAGCCCATTGGATGTGATCCAATTTAGGTAAAACTACTTATGTAAAAAGAGTCAGTTTTATCCTTTGGAGGCTACAAAATATAACAAGACGCAGTCCACTCCTATCTCAGGTATACAGAAGTTTATTATAGTTATTCTTTGTAAGCTGGGAATGTGAACCTTGATGAAACACACTGCCCACTCAAGCCTCTCTTCTGGAGTCACAGCGGTTATCTATTATATTCTCAAACATTTTATAGTAATTTAGCTTTATTGATTAGCAGAAAACGTGAGTACACAGACTTCTCCAGCCAGCATTGAAAACATGCTGGGCAATTTATCTGGTAACAACATGAGGAATGGAGTGTTCACATTATTACCATAATAGGTAAATTTGAGATAATTTTAAGTTTGATGCTCTATGTCTTTATTTCTTGGCAAAATCATGTTAAACCAAAGTTTTCCTTCCTTATTGTGTCATCTGGAGAGAACATTGTACACACAAAATTTTTCCTGCAGGCATAGTAAGCTAGTCATCCTTTTTGATTAATTTTTTTAAAAAAAGTCTTTGTAAGCACTATTTCTGATCAGTAATATAATATTAAGAGATTGTTTTTCAAGTTAATTCAAGGGGATCAATTTTCACAAAATACAGGTGACCATCTTTGTTTAAGACTTTAGCCATTCAGAATTTAGCTCTGAATATTTCATATTTCATTCATCTGAGTATGGATCCTAGGATTCATGCCATGTAATTTGTACATGGCATTCAAAGAAAACCTCCTCAGGCCTCATCCCTCACTTAGTGTACATTTGTGTATATTTGACCCATAACTTTCTCCCATTTCCTTATTTTATTTTTAAGTTCACAGAAAACTATAAAAAGCCAATTAGAAGGAAGATCAGAGATTGCTACAGGTAACAGAATGGCATAGTGTTTGTGAGCTCCTATTTTTCTGTGCTTCAGTCTCTTCATGTGTAAAATAGTAACACAGTAGTGCCCATATAAGTTCATTGTGAACATGACATACAGTGATATTATAAAGTGCTGAAGTAGTGCTTGGAACATAGCCAGCACTCAATAATTGTAAACTCTTGGCAGCTGGGCGCAGTGGCTTAGGCTTGTAAGCCCAGCACTTTGGGAGGCTGAGGCCAGCAGATACTTGAGGTCAGGAGTTTGAGACCAGCGTGGCCAACATGGTGAAATCCCATCTCTACTAAAAATACAAAAATTAGCCAGGTGTGTTGGTGGGCGCCTGTAATCCCAGCTACTCTGGAGGCTGAGACAGGAGAACCGCTTGAACCCAGGAGGCGGAGTTTGCAGTGAGCCAAGATCTCGCCACGGCACTCTAGCCTGGGTGACAGAGTGAGACTGTGTCTCAAAAAAAAAAAAAAAGAAAAGAAAAGAAAAACAAACAAAAATCACACAAATAATTATAAGCTCTTATTGTTAGAGTTACATACACAGCAATCAACATTTGACAAAATAAGACCTGAATTTTCTGGCCCCAAAAATTTGGGGGGTCAGAAAATCTTAAAAAAAAAAAAAAAAAGATAATTTTAAAAAGCACAGAAATCTTGAGCTTATTGAGTGGAAAAGCGAATAATGCCTACAGAGTTTCCAGACCCTGTGAGTAAAACAGGATTATAACTGAGGATAATAATGCATCATGACAACCCAAGGACACAAAAAATTTGATTTACATTTGATATTCTTTGTTTAAGAAAATGGAAATGTGTATGATGCAATTCAAAATGATTCCTTACAAACATTTAGAATTTATAACAATATATGCTTAATTCCCAGTTACCAAGTTATTTAAAAGGATTCATTATTTGAGGGTGGTAGAAAGCACAGTTTGTACGATATTTACAAATGTTTTATTTAGTCTTTTAGAGTAAATTGTAAAATATTGGGATTATGATACATTAAAACTAAAAATTTAAATTATAAATTTATTAGAACTGAGTCTTTAGAAGTTTCTACTCTCCATATTATCATATTTAATCTCATAAAATCCTGTGAGGTATATATTACTGTGCTCAATTTAAATATGAGAAAAAAGAATCTCAGGGTGATTAAATCCATATTGGTTTCTTCTTATTATAAACCAACAATAAACTACCATGAATTCAGTGGTTTAAAACAACTTCAATTTACTATCTTACAGTTTTGTCTCACTGGGCTAAAATGAAGGTGTCAGACAATATTCTAAAATTAGATAACGGTTATGGTTGTACAACTCTCTGAATATACAGAAACCACTTTAAATAAGTAAATTTTATTGTATGTGAATTATATATTAATAAAGCTGTTAAGAAATCTAGTAGCATGATAGTGGAAAAAGTAATTTTTTAGGATCTCATTTGTGAAAAGCATAATGTTAGTTATGAAATATTGCTGAACACATTGGTTTGTCTGCCCAGAGCAGTTACATTCTCCTGGAAAATATTCCTTTTTGACCATGTCGTAAAAATTGTACAGGTCAGAACCTCCTAACCACAGGCTGAACACTTCAGCTGAGCCATTAAAGGGCCTAGTTTATAGTCCTCCATCCACAGATGACAATGTCATTCAAGATGGATCAATCCATCTGCCCAAAGATTTTTTTGATTGGAGCTGGACAGTTGCATCTCTGGGTGAAGAGCTTATGAAGAAAAAGTCAGCCTGCAATTATCAGTGGCCATTTTTTTCTTCCCGTGGTTCTTTTCCCCTCCCAGTGAACTACAGCAAGAAAGAATTAAAACCAATTAAAGAAAAGACAACAGATGGAATGGGGAAGTCTTGATGTCTTCCACATTCTAGCTTCCAATTCTGTTGGGCCAGCTTCACTCTGTCCTTTCTGTTGCTCTGAGGTTATTCAAATTGATTGGAGTTGAGTCTCATGATTGCAACAAAAGTTCTGTTCTGCACTATCTTAGTTAGAGCTTACTTGGAAAGAAAAACCATAAAGGTTTGAAAAATCAAATAGAAATCTAAGGCTGAAAGTAAAATGAGGGGAAAAAAGGAGTCTGCAATGAAAGTGCAACGTGAAAACAAGAGTATGAAATTAATTTCCAAGTGAGTGAGATAGATAAAGAGTTTCATGAATTTAGAGGAGAGAGACAACACTGTGGCTTGGGTGATCTGGAAAGATTTCCTAGAGGGAAAGGGTCCAGACTAGAGTTAGACTTTGAAAAGTAGATTCTTTAAATTTTTCTCTTAGGGTCATCTATGCTAGCTCACTTAAATGAATTTCAATTGGAGAGAGATTTTAAAAGGATCCTTTGGAGGCAGACAAAACATGTCTTGAACAGGCAAGGGGAGGAGAGGCAAATTTCATCTGTGATTACAGCAAGGGGATTTTGTTCAGATGTTAGTATCAGTGGGCATATGACAGACTTCTATAACAGGAATAACATACTTTTTGTCCTAGGGTATGCGCTGTGTTAAAAATGATTAATTCTGGCTCTCTGTAAAATTGGTAAAACTTTTAAGCTGATGAAAGATTAATGGAATATTGTCAGAATCAAATAAGGATTGGGTTCTGTTCAGTGTTGTGGAAGCAGTTTAGTTTTTTATTTGTTTGTTTAAATTATCAGCCCAAGTTCCAGTAATCCTTAAGAGTCTATGCAATTTTCAGTTACACTTTTGTGGCTTTGATGTCTCTCTTTATTTTGGACACTGATCTTGATTCATGAAATTCTGTTGCATGACATAAAAAGAATGGACAAAATGCCTCTACAAGCTGCCTAGTGTTCCATAATTTATTTATGTCTTTTGAATTTCTTTTTAAACACATATCCCTGAGATAATACTTTTTGTAAACTGTGAAATCCCATGGGTAAGATCATAATGTTGGTCACTCCAGCAATGAACTGAAGTAGTCCTAAAAGCCTTTCATCAAAATTGTTTTTCCTATTAAGAAAAAGGGAAATATAAAATCAACTTTCTAATACTGGGAATTATCTTCACTGGGCTTCCTCAAAGGAAATATTACCAAAAATATATTTCCTCTGGTTTCTTCTGAATGATTAACATGTAATTCTGAGCAAATTAGTAGAATTGTAGATAGAGTGGAAAGAAATCTCTCTGACTTTGTTTAACCCAATAAACATCCTTTACAGTGTTGACACTGAGATCCTGAGAAACCGTTAGACTTCCCAAGTTAGGGACTGAGCAGCATCTAAAACAAAGATGTCCTAGCTTTTTAGATGATACCATATTCTTTTCTCTTAAAAATATTAAAATATTGCCTAATTCAAAGCATTTCAGAGATTTTTTTCATTTTAGATTGGTTTCATTTTAGCCCACACAATTTATAAATTATATAATTGCCATTTAATTTATGACAAATTATAATGTATCCTAAATTAGAAGTTTTCTCATGGTTTTGTTTTATGACTTTGATATCTTCTAAAATGTTCACATACAGGGAGAATAATGATAGAGTTTTATAATACATGGTTTGCAAAAATCTTTTTTCTTTTTGAGATGGAGTCTCACTCTGTCACTCAGGCTGGAGTGCAGTGGCATGATCTTGGCTCAGTGCAACCTTTGCCTCCCGGGTTCAAGCAATTCTTTGCCTCAGCCTCCTGAGTAGCTGGGACTACAGGCACATGGCACCACGCCTAGCTAATTTTTTGAATTTTTAGTAGCGAAGGGGTTTCACCGTGTTAGCCAGGATGGTCTCGATCTCCTGACCTCGTGATCCACCCACATTGACCTCCTAAAGGTTGAAAATCTTTTAAAAGCTACAGTAAAATTCAGAAGTGAAAGGAAATTACTTAAAAGACATGGAATCTGAAAGCTGCAACACAAAACGTAAAATTTTTAGATGATAGAAAGAATGCGTGGGTAAAGTCAATAGTTAAATAATAAATTTGGAAATTTTTATAATAATATCACATGTGATCAGACCATACAGGAGTAACAGTTCTGCCAAGATGTTGATTCTTTTGAAATTCCTTTCACCTGGAAGGTGACTAGAGTCTCCAGGCTACTCTAGCCCAGCCACTGGCAGCCTCATAGTCCTTTCACCCCATGATAAGATACAAATATACATTTACAACTAAGTCAATTTACCCCAGGATGCTATAGAAATATAATTATCTGGTTGTCATGAGGTAAAAAGTATTGGAAACACTGATCTATGACAAAAAGAGGTCTTAACGAACTTTCACAACAATGTTAAAAGCCCAGTGGAAAAACAGGAAAAGTATATGAACAACAATTCACAAAATTACATATCTAAATTGCCAATATAAAATATCTCCAGATTTTTTTCAGTAACCGTGGAGATATAAATTGAAGTAAAATCTAGATATTTCTTTATACTCATAAGACTGGCAAAAATTAAAAAGTATGGCAAAATCTATTGCTGGTAGGGATTCAAAGAGAATAATATTTTTACTTATTGCTAGTGGTTAGGTGAAAAATTTCAGCCCTTTTGGAAAGTGATCTGTACATATCTTTTGACAGAACAATTTTATACTCTTGAAAATACATTCCTTAAAATACGATCAACTGCCCTGACTTGTTTACACACATACATATACACCCAAGAATGCTTACTGCATTATGATGTAATTTTTTTCTTTTTCATAGCAGCAAAACTTGGGAGTCAAAATGAACAGATAAACAAATATTAATAGAGAAATGCTTACTTCAGTTTAAAATAACTTGAATCGTTTTAGTTAAGAGGAGTAAGTTTAGGGATTTATTGTACAACATGGTAACTAGAGTTAATATAATGTATTCTTGCAAAAGTGTTTTTGGTACAAAATGAATGATAACTATGTGAGATAATGCACACATTAATAATTAGCTAGATTTACTCATTTCACACTGTGAAATACTCTAGAACATCATGTTGTACACAGTTAATATCATTTTATCTGTCAATTTAAAAATAGACCTTTTGTAAGAGAGATCTATGAAAAGACTCTTGGAATGAGAAATGAGGGCTTTTATTAAAATGCCAGCAATAAATCTAACAATATATATTTTCTTATGTTTCTAGGAATAATTTCCAGATGTAATATTCAATTTGTAATAGTAGTATTTTCATCTAGATAATTACATTTTGGAAGATAGGGCAACTTACTTTCTTTTTGTCTAATATATTTTTAACATTGTTCAGGTCACCTGGCTGAAGCTGGTACCATGATAGATTTGTAGCTGCTATGAGAGATATCACTCAAGGCAGAGGTGGGGGAAAATCTTCCTGATTTTCCTTTCTTCCTACTCTCTTATCTCCTATTAACTTCTTTAATATGCTAACCCCAGCTAGGAATGCTGGCCGTAGGAATCTTTCCCTGTAATACACAACAGAGCAGAATAAGGCAAACAATAGATCTGAGACAAAATTGGACAAGGACTGGCACACCTTCGCTTTGGGTGAGCAGATAAATTTGACAGTTTTCTTCATCTCTTCTCCCCGTGATCTCCAATATTTGTTTATAAGATTTTGGATTTAGATTTTTCAAGAGTCTCTTCTCTTTATATAATTTTTTGGGGGACATTTTGTTTTATGACTGTTCTAAGAGCAATCTTATACCTAATTTTAAGTTTTGTTTATTATTCACTACTATTTTTCATACGCCTTCCTTTGCTATTTTTATTACAGTTCTTATTTTTGTCTTTTGCTCTTATTCACACATTATCATTTAGGTAAGTGGTACATTCTTAAGACCTTACTCTATTCTTTCTTAACTATTTACCTTTTGTGCAAGGAAGAGAATTCTAATGAAAAATAGATAATGACAAATAGATTCATCTTTTGTGAAAGGAAGAGGATTCTAATGACAAAGAGTTAAATGAGAAATGATAACTCACATAGTTATCTTTCATTGTTGTGCCAAAAACACTTTACATCCACTTTCTTCAAATTTTGCAAGAATACATTATGTTAACTCTAGTCACCATGTTGTGCAATGGAGCCCTGAACTTACTTCTCCTAACTATAATGTTTCAAATTATTTTATGCTGAAGTAAGCATTTCTCTATTATTTGTCATTTTAAAGGCTACTTTTTCTTTCTGCATGGAAATGTATAGATTTCATTTTAAACATTGGTTTTGAAATTTAAAACAAACAAAATGAAAACCTTAGCCTAGTACTTGAAAAAATTTTTTTTTTATCTGATGCTTTAGTTCTGTTTTCAGTGTAGGGATTTTTTCCCTCTTTGATCATTGATTCTTCTTAATCTTATCCTTTCATACTTATGTTAAATATTCTTTTCAATAACATGTATTTAATCCAAGATGAATTAACAATTACTTTAATCTGGATTTGAATTTCTAACAGAAATTCCCTGAAATTTCTGGCATATATATGGTCTCATTTTGCTGTTTCCAGGATTTATGTAGATGTTTTCTAGATACTTTTGTGTTTGTCATTTTAGTGGGAACTTAGAAGAGGATAGAGTTAAACATCTGCACTCAAATCACCATTCCAAACAAGGAATATCTCAATAAAATTACAACATTATAAAACTTACCATTCCTTTCAAATATTACCAAAGTATGTGGCTACTTTGAATGAATGAAGAAATATTCTCTTCCTTAGGTGTTTCCAAGTGATGGAAGATGGAAAAAGATCTTGCTTTAGAATAGGAAAGTGAAGATTCTAATTTATCTCCTGGGTTCTTTGATGGTCACAGGTTTTTCAGGTGATATTAGTGGTGGGAACCTCTTTGATCATTGATTGAACTGTCCTAACCCATCTGGTCATCTTGATTGCAATGTCTTATTAGCGTGCTGTGATGTCAAGATGAGAGAAAACGTGGCACAGTGGAATAGCTTTATCTGTTAGTGGAAAGACTAACAGATTCCTGAGTTTTTAAGCAAGCACTCCAATTTTCTCATCTGTAAAATAAACCTAATTCTACTTATGTGCATTATTAATTGACTTATATAGTTTTATTGAGTGATTAAATGTGTTATAGAGCATGTATTAGGATCCTAGGGACATAAAGATGAATAATATCCAGTCTCTGCTTTCAAGATTTATATAGCTAAAAGGACTGTGAGGATTGTGGAAGAATTCATTAGCTTATATAGTAAATATTTGTAGAGAACATAATTGTTATTAGGAACTCTCCTAGGTATTGAGATATTAGGATGAATAAAAAAATCTTATTAGCTTATGGCAATTACATTTTATTAGAGGACAAAGAGAGATGATTAAAAATTAAACATCTAATATCATGTCAGATGTTGATAAGTTCTATGAAGACAAATACGGCAAGAGTGAGGAGTATGTGTGAAGGAGAGAAGAGGGAACTATTTTAAAGGGATAGTCTGGATAGCCCTTCTGAGAAATATCTGGGGAAAACAGTATTTTTTTCCTTTTGAGAAACAGCAAGGTAAGAGTAGCTACACTTTGGTTATTTAAGGGAAGAATGGCAAAAATGAGAATCGAGAAGTATTTGCTAGGCTTTTTTGGCCATGACAAAGAATTGGAATTTTATTCTAAGTGCAATAAAGGGAAACCATTGGAGAGATCTGCACAGAGAAGGAGATGATTTGATTTGTGCTTTGCAAAGATTAGTCTGGGTGTTTAGTGGGGAATAGCTGTGAGGGAGACAAGGTGGAAGTGGGGGAAGAGGAGGTAGAGTGGGAGTGATGGGAGGCTAACATAGGAGAACAACAGAAAAAGCTATGGTTTGACCTGGCAGCAGTATTTTGGAGTGAATGAGTCTTCATCAGATGATATAAATACTTGGCATAGATAAGCTTTTTTTTTTTTTTTTGAGACAGAGTCTTGTGCTGTCACCAGGCTGGAATGCAGTGATGCGATCTCGGCTCACTGCAACCTCCACCTCCAGGGTTGAAGCAATTCTCCTGCCTCAGCCTCCCGAGTAGCTGGGACAGGCATGTACCACCACGCCCAGCTAACTTTTGTATTTTTAGTTGAGACAGGTTTCACCATGTTGGCCAGGATGATCTCGATCTCTTGACCTTGTAATCCACCAGCCTCGGCCTCCCAAAGTGCTGGGATTACAGGAATGCGCCTATTCTATTGTTATTATCACATCTATATTGAGCAGCTATGAAGAAATTAGATGTTCAGCCTTTAGGCTAAATGGATAAAAAAAAATACAAGCAATTTTCTCCTAAACTCTTCAAGAAAAAATAGTAGGTAATAAAAATGGAATATAAGAGTCTTCATAAAAAGACCATATAGAAATTTCTGTAAATTGGTAAGAAAAATAAATCTAACCCAATGGAAAAATGAAGAAAAGGAACTACAAGGAAGGATATATGGTTAACAAACATATGAAAATACACTCCACTTTATTGTTCAGTCAGGAAAGTGAAAATTAAAACTGTAGGGAGACAATAGGTCACACCTACCTGTTTGGCAGGAATTAAAAAATTTAACACTAACAGATATTGGCAAAGATATAGACAAATCAAAACATTTATGCACATTGCTGATTGAAGTCTATATTGATATAATGGAATATATGGAAAATAACATGGCATTATATAACAAATTTGAAATTGCTGTTTTTATATGACCCGGCAATTCTACTCACAGCTATATATTCTAGGGCAGTTGTTCTCAAGGTTTGTTCCTGCACCTGCAGCATCAGCATCACTTAGGAACTTGTTAGACATATAGAATCTTGAGACCCTTCACAGTGATACAGAATTAGAAACACTAAGATTAAGGCTCAACAATCGTGTTTAAACAAGTCCTTCAGGTGATCCTGATACAGCTAAAATGTGTGAACCACTGCGCTAGAGAAAGATTTGCACATGTGTACTAGGAGACATATGCAAATGTTTACAGCATCTTTGTTTACAGTAGCAAAGTACCCAAAACAAACAATCTACCTATTATTACTAAAAAGTATAAAGGAATGCATATTCACACAATGGAATACTGTACAACAGTGAAATGAACTATCACTAAACACAACATGCATCAGTCTCAGAAAAATAATAGTCAAAACACAAGACAAAATATTTGGAAGTGAAAACATAATTATACATATTACTAAAAACTAAAGGATACCTTATTTAAAAAATAACTATATGTAGCATATTGGTAAAATTTTATGAAATAAATAAGGAAATATTAAACCTAAAATTCAGGGAAGTGGTTACTTATGATGGGGCAGATAATGTGTAGTATCAGGGAGCAGTCTTCCAAGTGGTGATAAAGTTTCATTTTCTAAACTGGGTAAGAAAATAGGTAGTAATTACAGTATTGTGCTTTATGCCCTAAATATATTATTTAATATTTTATTTACTCAATATTTGGTAACAATAATAAATACAATATGATTAATAAAAATAAAGCAAATGAACACACACAAAAAAGACTGGAGAAAAATATACGGTGGACCAACTTTCCCTGATGTATCCACAGTGTCAGGAAGCATATAAAATAAGTTCAAGAAAAAAAAAAGCATTATATATATTCAGATTTTTTTTCATTTTCTTCTCACTTTTTTTTTTTCTCATCACACAGAGATTCACTCATGAGAACTAATACTTATTTTAAGTGCAAAGGCAAACTAATTTTTAAAAATAGATCTGATAGGAAAATGCACAAATAAGAAAAATTAGCCAAGAAATAGAGAAAATAAATTTTAAAATTTCTAAAAGTTCAAGTATCCTGATTCAATTAAAAATGATAAGCTTGAGTGAGTGAATGAAAATTACATCAGGGAATATCAAAATGCATGTTCTCTGAGTTTTAATGAGGCAAGAAAGAGCTGTAATCTCTGTAAGAAGGGCAAGTGACAGAGGATATTATGAGAACAACATGTTCTGTATTTGAGTAATGCTACAGAAATATTACCTTCTTGTCATAGACTCTGAATCGCTGTTTATACAGGAAATAGGATTAAAATACCTGCTGGCCATCTACACTGCACATGTAAACTCATTTCAACTCAAGCTGATTAATTATTACAATAAAATATTATTTTGTATATAAGCAAAGGAAATTTCTTTTTTACCATAATTACATTTAGGCACTTACATGGCAAGTTTCAATTACAAAAGGAAGAGTTTAACCATTTCTATCTCATTTGGAACTGTATTGTTATTTTAGTAGTATTTTATTTTGGTAACTAAACAAATGGAGACAGTTGTGTGTTCACTAAGTGGAGACAAACAAATTTTATGTATAATATTTCAAAGAGTACTTTTGAGACATGAGTTATTGTGCTAACCATATAACGTGCTGTTTTACCACAGAATAAGATAGTTATCTTCCCTACAGGATGCCAGTTAGGGACAATAGAAACCTTACATTGCTTTGAATTATATGTTGAAAAAATGTGTGTGTGTGTTTTAAATAGTAGATAGGTAAAATCCAAATGAATAAAAATGTTATAAATAAGCATGTAAATAATGATGTTTCGATTTCAACACTTCAGGGTAGAATACTTGCTCCTGGTAAAATTTCTGTTGGCTTTTGCCACTGGAAACACAGATCATGAGTGTTTTCCTTTAAACAGTTTAAATTTTTAACAAGTTTACTTGAATGACTGAAATGCAACAGGAGTTTTAAGGATCTTGACTATTTGGGATGTCTGAGGGCAGACTGAACTTTTGAGCAAATTCTAAAAAGGGCATTGAACCTGTGTTCTGTAGAAGTTTCTTATCAAATAATTAGGCTTTTTTTGTCCTCAATGTTTTACTTTAATATCAACTAGTTTCTTAAGCCAAGTGAGAAATAACAGTGACATTTAACTATGTTTTATGTTCAAATTAGCAAATATTAAAAATAATTTTGGTGAGATGATTTGAAGTGATACTTTCATTTGTTGGTAATACATAAACTAATGTATTAGACCTTTCATGCTGCTATAATAGAATACCTGAGACTGGGTAATTTATATTGAATAGAAGTGTGCTGGCTCACAGTTCTGGAGGCTGGAAAGTCTAAGATCAAGGTGCCACCATCTGAGGACGGCCTTCTTGCTGTGTCATCCCATGGCAGAAGGCAAGAGAGCAAGAGCAGACCACACTAGACCTTGTATATGAGCACCAATTTCATCTTTGCGAGTGGAGCCCATTTGGCCTAATCACCTCTTAAAGTTTCCACCTCTTAATACTGTTACAATGCAATTAAATTTGAACATGAGTTTTGGAGGGGACAACATAGCAACTGGTGTAAACTTATCAAAATTGATTTGGTAACAACAACAAAAAAAAGAACCTTAAAAATATTTGTACTCTTTTATTTATTTATTGTACTTTTCATAATCTATCCTAAGATAAAATCATAAACATAAAAAAATTTAAGGCAGAAAAATGGCAGAAAAGTTAAGAGTTAAAAAAAAATTGAGAAGTGCTAAAGTAAACTGTTGCATAGCTAATTTGTAATGAATTATGAACCCATGTAAAGGAAGTTTATGAACAACCATGTACTAACATTAAAACAACCTAAATAATTAAAATAGCATAAAAAGATTTAAACAATGTAGCCATAATTGTGCAATTAACCCTTTCCCAATCCCCAAAAAAATAATAAACAGGAAAGAAGATTAATAAACACTGACATAATAATAACTGTCTCTGGATGGTGAAAGTATATATGATTAGATTTTACATTATTCTGTATTTTCTGAATTATATATAATGGGGATATGTTATTTCATAAAAAAACAAGTCTGTTGAACTCTGTTTTAGAAAGAAAAATCCAAATCAACACCATGTTAAAACAACATAGAAATTTTGCAAGGTTTTTGATATTGTATTGATATAATATGATTTCAAAATGATGAACCACTAAGTATATGCAAGAGAAAATGTTTATTTTATATATTTAGATTATGCTTTTTTTCCCTATCGGATGCTAGACTATTTTTTCCTCACACCGCTTAGTTTGCATTTGCCAGAAATGGGGAAATGGTTGATGGTAGTCCTGTGTGTAAACCATTCAGCTAATCCAGAGTACACTGAAACTTACGAGCCCCATGAGATGAGAATTTGTCTTTAAACTTACCAATGACTAATATTTTCAGCAATGGTTGCATTTTATAACATAGATTTTTTGTTTTCATGTTCACAAAATGTTCTGGGATGAGTTTCTGATATTAAATTTCCCCCACAGCTATGAATGGAAACTTAAATTCAACGTCAAGAAGTTGTTCTCTTTTATGTTCCAAATGACACTAAATATCATTTCAGTGACCATGATGACCTACTTGTATCTCCAGCTCTTAAAAATCTATGGTTTTTGTTCTTGTTCTAATGTTTCCTGTGTTTGCTGTCAAGAGCAACCAGGTTGATAAATTGTCTTTAAACATTCAAATGGGAAAACAGGGAGAAAAAGAAATAGTTGTTTATGGAAAAGGAAGAAGAAAGTACCTTGTTAAGTACACTGTAGTAAAGGTAAAATGAAAGTACCACTTTCAAATTATACGTCATTTGGAGATATTTGTTTTACACTAAGGAGAGGAAAAGGCAGGTAAGTTTAGATTAAATCAATGCTGAAGAGTCTATAAATTTGAAAATGAAGAACCAACAAGATGTATTTGAACCAAATTAAAATTGACTCTCAAATCCTCTAAGCATATAATTTCCAGTAAACATGGTTTTAAGTCAGTCATGTGTACAGCACCACAATAATAACTATTAATAACATTTAACTGAAGTTAACATCAAGATGAGCTTCAAAAACCAAAGAACTTGTGAAATAACCAATGGTAGAAGAGGCAGAATAAGAATTATATTCTCTATAGAAGCATAGAGAAATCAACATGGGAGTACAAATTGGGAGGCAAGTGAGAGTTTAACAGGATCTTTTCTAAAGGTTATCCTAGATATAATATGGTTGACATCAGTAAAGAGTTCATAGGTCTCCATTTACCATTTAAAATCTAAGCCTAGACTAGGCGCATAAAAATGCTGGGCGCGGTGGCTCACCCTTGTAATCCCAGCACTTTGGGAGGCCAAGGTGGGTGGATCACAAGGTCAGGAGATCAAGGCCAACATGGTGAAACCCCATCTCTACTAAAAATACAAAAATTAGCTGGGTATGGTGGTGTGCACACGTAATCCCAGCTACTTGGGAGGCTGAAGGGGGACAATCGCTTGAACCCAGGAGGTGGAGATTGCAGTGAGCCGAGATTGCGCCATTGCACTCCAGCCTAGCAACAGAGCAAGATTCCGTCTCAAGAAAAAAAAAAAAAATCTGACCCTATTAAAATATATTGGGCACATTATTTTTCTCGGTCTTTTCTTTATCATATATCAAAATCTTACTTTCTTAGTTCTATTATACCCAAATGTGTCCCTGTAATGCAATTTTTGTATAACTTCCTGCTAGATGGGTTGGCCTGTTACTATTTGAAAGGCTTCTAAACTATCCTGTATTGACCACCTGAAATTTTCCTTTGTAATGGCACTTTACTTGAAAATATGATCAAAAAATAATTTTAGTTAATTTTTCTTAAAATGTAGATATAGTTGAATGTTATCACTTATTTAAATTTTAGTGTAAATTTTTAAAATCAGATGATTTCCTGTTGGTCTAAACTTTTGAAATTGAAGTTTAATATACACAGAGTCAAACTGCAGAGATCTTGTGTATATAAGTTGCTATCTTTTCAAAGTGAATTTACATATTTAAAGCTCCAAATTTCCCTCTAAGTACTGCTTTGGCTGCATTCCACACATTTTGATTGGTCATATTTACATTATTGATTTCAAAGAATTTTCTAGTTCTCACAGCAATTTCTTTTTTGCTCCAAGATTATATGTGTAGCTTATTCCAAATATTTTCTTTTCTTGTTGATTTATAGCTTAATTCTGATGAAGCCAGAGAATATATTCTCTATGACTTCAGTCTTTTGAAATTTGTTAAGACTTGTTTCATGGTCCAGATTATTTCTTTTAGTGAATGTTCCATGTTTACTTTGAAAAAAATGCTTGTTTTATGTTAAGAGGGTTGTGTTGGTGGCACCTCCTCTATTCTTTTCTGTTTGTTGACTTGTGCAACATCCTTGACCAGTGGGTGTCTCTGTGATAAAGGAGGTTCGAGAGGCTGTACTTTCCAGGTGATATTCTAGAGGAGTGTTTAATTTCTTTCTGCTCCATCTAGTTGCTGCATTTGAAGCAAAGGCATTACTTTGTAATTTGCCCTGTTATTTGACCTAAATTTGAAGGGTTTAGAGTTTTTCACCTGATCTGTAGAGCAGGGAGGTTGAAAGCGCTTAAAACTCTTCTTCGGTTCCCACATTGCCTTACCGCCTGAATATCTGTCTCTTTTCCATAAACTTTTCTTGTCAGTTCATGTAGCTCTTCGATAGAAAGCTGCTATTATGTATATTGAAATTTGTGAAGGAGGCTGGAGGGTCACAGCTTTACCTGTGACAGGTTTTGCCCAAGGTTTTGATAACTGTCCTTCAGGGTATCTCAAAGCAAATTGTTCTCCCACTATTTTCCTTTCCCTGTGCCCTAGCATTCCTTTTAAAATGCCGTGAAAAATGTTCTGCTTCTCAGATGAATGGGTACTGTTTTGTTTCTAAATGGCCAACTTTGAGGATAAAATGGGAAGATATAATTGCTTCTTTTATACCTATTTGTACACTCTGGTGGGAGGGAATCCTTATATTTATGTACATGCTCATGGAACAGAGTCCTTCTATTTAGTTTCAAAATATACTACTTTCTTGGATTTTCTTTCTAACTTTTTCTAACTTTGGGTCTATTTTTTTTTTTCATTGCCTCCTTTCCCAGGCAGCTCTATTCTTGCAGAGCCATGGCAGGACATATTAAAATTCCAATAGGAAGCACTGAAGGAAAGTCTGTAGAATCACTAGTGACTAATTACAGGAAAGCTCTTTCCTCAGTCTTTTCATGTTATGTTCTTTGTGTTCTAAAGTTGATAGTATATTATGTATTTAGATTCTTGAAAAATGGAAAATGTTTAAGATATGTGTATAAAGCATATTCTATATTGATGTAACAGTGGTGATTTTCATTAAAACAGTAATAAGAAAGTGAGAAATATTCACATGTGTGTTCAGACTTCAACAATACTTGCTACATTCTTATGGCATGGTGTGATGGAGTAGACAGTCAAATTCAGATATATCATGTTAGTGTGGCCATGACTTTTAGCCAAGAGTTAATGATATTCTTAGGCTTTATTAAGAACTAGAGTAGTCTACAACATTTTCACTGAGTGAAGCTTTTAAAGAAAAAAGAAAATAATGAGACGACTATGTTGGAACTCAGGGGATAAAATAGAATATCAATTGTGGTAGAAGGGCCAGGGGATAGTCAAGGAGCCAGAAGTAAAGTATATGTTGTCGTGTGTGTGTGTGTGTGTGTGTGTGTGTGTGTGTGTGTGTGTGTGTAGAAGGGAAGTAAATCAGAGGACCATTTAAAGCCATTTTCTGGCTCAGGTTGTGGACTAAGCTCTCTATTTTGTTTTTATTGGAGCAGAGGTGAACACAAAAAGATGGCTGTACTTAAATGAATCTTCAATCAGAACAAAACAGCCTGTGTATAGATGTTTTTCCATTTTTTATCTACTTTTGCCAATTTTAGTAAAGTTGCAAAACACACTAACGGGTTCAGGAGTATCATCAATCTCATTAACTGTGGTGAAAGAATATAAAAACCACATGGAGATACCACCTCACCCAGTTAGAATGGCAATCATTAAAAAATCAGGAGACAGATTCCGGAGAGGATGTGGAGAAATAGAAACAGTTTTACACTGTTGGTGGGAGTGTAAATTAATTCAACCATTGTGGAAGACAGTGTAGTGATTCCTCAAGGACCTAGAAATAGAAATATCATTTGACCCAGCAATCCCATTACTGGGTAGTTACCCTAAGGATTATAAATCATTCTGTTATAAAGACACATGCACACGTATGTTTATTGCGGCACTGTTCACAATAGCAAAGATTTGGAACCAACCCAAATGCCCATCAGTGATAAACTGGATAAAGGAGATGTGGCACATATACACCATGGAATACTATGCAGCCATACAAAAGAGTGAGTTCATGTCCTTTGCAGCGACATGGATGAAACTGGAAACTATCATTCTCAGCAAACTGACACAAGAACAGAAAACCAAGCACTGCATGTCCTCACACATAAGTGGGTGTTGAACAATGAGAACACATGGACACAAGGAGGGGAACATCACACACTGGGACCTGGAGGGTGGGGGGATTGGGGAGGGATCGCATTAGGAGAAATACCTAATGTAGATGATGGGGAAAAGGATGCAGCAAACCACCACCTTGGCATGTGTATACTTATGTAACAAACCTGCACGATCTGCATATGTGCCCCAGAACTTAAAGTGTAATATATAACAAAAAAAAAGTATAAATTAGTAGACAATTTTAAAGAAACACATCTCCATCCATCCATCCATCCATCCATCCATCCATCCATCTACCTACCTATCTATCTGACTATCATCTATAAGAATTTTAGGAGAATATCTATTCCATTTGACCCAGTAATTCCAACTTTTAGGGATTTATACTAAGGAAAATAGATAAAGATTTATTTACAAAGATGTTCAATGCATTGCTATTCTTATTTTTTTTTTTTTTTTTTTTTTTTTAGTGGGAATTTGGTACTGTCACCCAGGCTGTAGTGCAGTGGTGCGATCTCAGCTCACTGCAATCTCCACCTCCTGGGTTCAAGCAATTCTCCTGCCTCAGCCTCCTGAGTAGCTGGGACTACAGGTGTGTGCCCCCACACCCAGCTAATATTTTTGGATTTTTAGTAGAGACGGGGTTTCACCATGTTGGCCACGATGGTCTTGATCTCCTGACCTTGTGATCCACCTGTCTTGGCCTCCCAAAGTGCTGGGATTATAGGCGTGAGCCACCACGCCCGGCCTATTCTTAGTCTTTTTCAAAAAATTGGCAAATATAACACAAATGATGGAAACTACATAAAACATATAACAATTATAAAACAAGCACATATATGAATATCACATAAATCCAGACAGAATAGGAC
Organism: Aotus nancymaae; assembly: GCF_030222135.1. NCBI lineage: Eukaryota > Metazoa > Chordata > Mammalia > Primates > Aotidae > Aotus > Aotus nancymaae. The sequence continues at coordinate 42,059,175 of NW_026988431.1, read as the reverse complement.
CAACACACAAAAAAACCTCTTTCCTACTTGCCCAAAAGATAACCACTAGAATTTTATTTTAACACCAAGCAGGCATCCTTAAATAATATGGGTTTCACTGGTTTTTAAATCTTAAGTGAATGGAATAATTCTGTGTATATGTGTTTGTGTCTTGCTTTTTTAACTCAATGTTATGTTTATAAAATGTATACGTAAATCTATAGGTTATTTATATTATTGTGTAGTATTGTAATATTTGTATATACTACCAGTTATGAATATGTTATCAGTTATTTATCCATTTTAGTTAACTTTATTGATGAATGTTTATGTTATTTCTTTTACCTTACTTTCATTTATTTTAATCCTTTTATCTCGTCCCCTTCTTTTGTTTCTTTGCTTCCTCTTTCTTTAAGGTTTCCCTCCGTCTCATCCTCTTCCTCAGTCATTCTTTCCTTCTTTGGCTATCACAAAATAAAATCAATGTCGCCATAAGTAATCTGTATATGCATGCTGCATTTATGTTCGTGCATATCTCAACTGCTGCTTGAAAGTTCCTTTTCTTTCACAATTAACAATATGTGGTACTGTAATGCTTATATTTTTACCAATTAGATGGCTGTATTAGTCAGGGTTCTCCAGAGAAGCAGGACAAATAGGACACAGACACACACACACACACAACCCACAGATGTATTAAAAGAAATTGGCTCACACAATTATGAAGACAGCGAAGTCTTACAGCCTGCCATCTGCAAGGCAGAAATCCAGGAAAGGTGGTGGTATACTTCCAGTTTTAGTCCAGAGGTCCAAGAACCTGGAGACCTGACGATGTAAGTAGTAGTACAAATCTGAAGGCTCAAGTACCAAGATTACTGATGGTTTAAGTTCTAGCCAAGGGCAAGAGATTTGTTATAATTTAAGCAATTAGGAAAGAGAGCAAATTTTCCCTTTTGTTCTATTCATTCTCCAATGAATTGAAAGATGCCCACCAATATTGGGGAGAGCAAGCTGCTTTTACCTCCTCTACTTATTTAAATGTTTATGTCATCCAGAAACACGTTCACAAACACACCTAGAATGTTTAACCCAATCTCTGGGCATCCCATGCCCCATAAGTTGACATATAACAGTTGTTGTATATGGTATTTTCTTGTGGTTTACCTTTGAATTTCTCTGAGCAATTTTTTTGTGTGTATGGACCATTAAAAATCCCTCTTTTGAGAAGTGCCTATTTTCCCTTTGGGTCATATGCCTTTTTGGGGTCATATGTAACTTATGCTGATAAGTTATAGATGAGCCTTTGTCATTTACATATCATGTAAATGTCTGCAACAGGAAGTAGGAAGAGAATGAGAGGAAGGGGAAGGGAGATGAAAAGAAGGGAAGGAGGCAGAAACAAAGGATGACAAGAAGAAAAGGGAAAAGAGAAAATAAGAAGTAAATAAATGAAAAAAATAACAGAATAAAAAGAAAATGTCTCTGTCATTTGTCTTGTAACTTAATGTTTTTTTTTTTGATACATAGATATTTTAAATTTGAATGAAAACATCAGTTTTTAACAACCTCTTTAGTACTTGGCATCATTTTAGATTAAAAATATTTCATTACTTCAAGATGATAGAGATATGCTTTTATATTATCTTCTAGAAGGTTCCTAGTTATGCTATTGACTTTTAGATCAATAATCCACCTGGAATTCTTTTATAAGGCATAAATTATGAGTGAGTGAATTTTGTATTTTTTCCAGTTTGATTGCAAACTGATGAAGCACTTTCATTGAAAAAAATCTATTTCCTATTACTCTGTTTGTATCTTGCTGGTAAATCAATTGTTTATTATATGTGTATTAGTTTCCTGATCTTTATTCTTTCCATTGGTTTGTTTTAAAATTTGTCTCTTTTAAAATTTGTAGAACTTGCCTGTTACAGGTTTTATATATTTTAATATTGTTTTCTAGTTAATAGACATATTTGATATCTTTTTAAATTTTTGTTTTGTTTTGTTTTTGCTTTGTGCATTTTGAAATAAAATTATCTTTAATAGTTTTTTTATCTCTGTTAGTGCTCAATAGCTTTAATTACTTGAGTATTAATACCTAATAGTGTAAGTTCCTGCTGGAATCATTTATTTTAAGAGCATCTTGTATAATTGACCCTTTCAATTTCCATATAAATCAGTTACAATAAAAAACTTTTAATATCTTTAAAAATATCTGTTGGGATTTTTGGGTGGAGAATTGCCATATTTAGACAGCACTGTCTATAAATAGCACATACCTCAGTTTATTTAGGGCTTCTCTAATGTCTCTTTTAAAATTTGTAGAACTTGCCTGTTACAGGTTTTATATATTTTAATATTGTTTTCTAGTTAATAGACATATTTGATATCTTTTTAAATTTTTGTTTTGTTTTGTTTTTGCTTTGTGCATTTTGAAATAAAATTATCTTTAATAGTAACTTTGCATCTACCAATCTTACTAAACTCTTTTTAGTTATAAATTTTTGCCTATATGTTTTGAATATTTAACACATTTAAAGATATATTCTGGGAATAATTGAAATTTTATTTCTTCTTTCTTTTTTTTACACTTTTTATTCACTCTTTTCCCATAGTACTGTGGAAAAATTCCATGAATGAAAGTAGTGTAAGGGACATTTTGTACTGTCCTACATATCAAAGAGAGAAACATTTTGATGATTTGCTATTAATTAGGATGTTCCTAGTAGTTCATTTTGTATATCCTGTTTATCATATTAAGAAAATTTCCTTTGATTCCAGACTTGCTTAGAGTTTATATAATAAATATATATTTTCTCTCTGTGTGTGTGTGTGTGTGTGTGTGTGTGTGTGTATATGTGTGCATGGGCATTTTTAAAATTGTGTCACCTTTTCTACAGTTATTGAGAAAATTATAAGAATTTTAAAAAATCTATTAAATCAGTGATTCTGTTGACTATTTTTGATTAAACCAAACTTGTCTTCCTATAATAAATGTAGCTGGTTCAATTAGATTTTTATGTGTTGTTCAATGCAGCTTGCTAATATTTCATTTAGAACTTTTGCATGTGTTCATGAGTGAAATTGGTCTGTAACTTTCCATTTTTATTGCCATTTTCAGAACATTGGTATTAAGGTTGTGCTAGCTTCATAAAATCATATATAATATGTATTTATATATTATGTATTATAAGTATATATAAATAATATATATACTTATATATATAATATATATACTTATAATTATATATATTTATATAAGTATAATAACTTCATTTTGTATTTTTTTAACCAGTATTTCTCTAGAATTAGAATTATTTCTTTTTTGAATGTTTGTTCACACTCACTACTACATCTAAATTTGAGGTAATCACTGTGCAAAGAGTTTGATTACCAATTCATTTAATGTTTATAGTACTAGTCAGATTTTCTAGTTCTTCTAGAGTCAGTTCCAGTATGTTATATTTTTGCAAAGAATTGCACATTTATCAACATTTTCAGAATTACCATGAAGTTGTTCATGAAATTTGGTTGTTTCAATGTCTTTATTTTTTTCTCACTCTTGGTCTCACCCCATTTCTTTTTATTATTTCTCTCTTTGCTCTCTTTTTTTTCAAGTTAACATTGTTAGCCTTCTCATAAACCTCTGTTTTGTTTCAATGATTCCTTTTATTGTATACTTTTTTCTATTTTGTTTGTTCTACTTTCTTTGGGTTTATTTTGCCATTCATTTTTCAACCTTTGGGGTAAATGTTTACCTTAAGCATTTTCAGTCATCTTTCTACTAATGTATAAATAAAGTTTGCAAAATTTCATTTATGCAATGCTTTGGCTGCATTCTACAAGTTTGTAATGTACTATTATTTTTACCATTTGGGTGAACATATTTAATTATCAGTTTAATATCTCCTTTAGCATATGATTTATTTAAATTTAATTTTGTATTTCTAAAAATATGCAGAATTTAAAATCTTATTGTTATAGATTTGTGGTGAGAATATACTATATATTTAAAGTTTAGAAATGTTATGAGATATGATTTATTTATACCTATACACTAATTTTTAAAATAAATCTTACATCTGGGCTTGAAAAGAATGTGTTTTACAGTTGTTAGATACAGTGTTTCATAGATATATAGAAGGTAACATTTACTAATTTTATTTTCAAATCTGTATCTTTTCTAATCTGTCTGTCTTCTGTCATTTACTGAGAGAAGTGTGGTAAATTCTCCAATGTGATTCCTGGAATTATATTTTTCTTTATGATTCTGTTATATTTTCATTTTATATATTTTGAGGTCATGTATTTAGGTATGCACATTTATAGCTGTCATATTTTCCCGTTTAATTATATTATTACAGTTTTACCCTCTTTATTTGTAGATATGACTACCTTAAAGACTATTCCTTTTGGTATTTGCATAGCCTGTATCAGTTTGAATCATATGAAATTGTTTATATTACATTAATTTCATATGGTTCAAACTAAAATTGATTATGAAAATACCATCCAAAATAAATGATCCTTAAAGCTTTTTTTTTTTTTTTCAGAAAAAGGTCAATAATAGTTGTCAAATCTTTTAGTTTTAGTCTTCTTCCATGATTACCTTAGAAATGTGTATTTTATAAGCAGCTTACATTTGGGTTCCACCTCACTTAACAGTCTTTTTCTTTTAAGTGAAACATTATTCATCTGCATCTAATATAATTACTAACCATTTGAGTTTAAATCTATCTTATGCTTTTTATTTATCATTTCTCTATTATAGCTCTCTGTCCTTCTTTTAGGATTCTTTGAGCAGTTTTTCCATTTCATTTATTTTCCCTCAACTACTTTGGAAGAAAACAAACACACACACACACACACACGCACACACACACACACATTAGTGGTGACTCAAAAAAATACAATATGCATCCTTAACCTATTAAAGACGAATCTTAAACAATATTTTACCCTTCTTCTGAAAATTACCATGGACCTTAGGATACTTTAACCAACATTAATTCACAAACTGTTGTCACAGTGTACTTTAATCATTGTTTTAAAAAAGACTACATTAATCATTAGATGTACCCAGCCATTTTCTATTTTCTTTGCTCTACATTCTTTTTTGCATCTCAGACCATCTTCTATATTGGAATATTTTTCTTCTGCCAGTAGAATGCTCTTTAGTACAGAACAATTTGTGGCAAACTTTCTCAGTTTTTGTTCATTAAACATTATCATTCAGGTTTCATTTGCGTAGGATAATTTTGCTAGATATAAAATTTGAGGTTAGTAGGGTTTTTTAGTCCATAAAAAAAGTTATTCCATTCTTCTAGTCATGTCATATTGTGATGGGTGGGTTTAAAAAATTATTTTGCTAGGAATTGGTTGCGTTTCTTTAATCTTTTACTTGGAGGCTATAGTAGGCAGAATTCTAAAAATGGACCCCTCCTCCCTCCAGATTCCATACCCTAATCTACAAAACCTGTGAATATGATGAAATATTATTCCTAAAAAGTATGTAATGCATAATTGTCTTTATGATAGAAACGTTATATGAGAGGCCTATTTAATCACATGAACTATTAAAAGCAAAGTATGTTTTCTGTCTGGTGGTGGAGGGGGAAATCAGAGATATCTGAAGTGTTCAGAAGGACTCAACATAGTCATAGCTGCTTTGAAGATGGAGGATGCTACATGAGAAGGATATGGGTAGTATCCAGGAGCTTAGGTTAGCAGTCAGCAAAGAAAGGAGCCCTAGGCTTCAGTCACAATGAAAAAGTAGTAATTGAAATTGCACATAGTCTGTAGTCCCAATTTTGTTGAAACTGAAATGTGTATAAAAACTACTAAAATAATGTATATTAATAGTTTAATGATATATATGTGCTCTCAAATTATAGATATTTTTTCTTTTCATGTGTTCCTTAATTTTTAAAGTTTTATATAATAAAAAATAAGTGATTTAGAAATTATTGCTATTTGAAACTTGAAAGGATGATTTGAACTTAATTTTAGTTAGCCAAGAATTAAATCTGTTTTATCCACAGTGAGAAAGAACTTGAAATTCAATTTCATCCATAAAATAGTTTTGTTTCCTCTAGCTTTATAACAGTAATCAACATCATATATTGATGTCTTGTGAAGTTGATACTTGATATGTGATTCACATACACTATCTCATTTAAGCCCCACAAACAACTTTATGAAGAAGCTAATGTTTTCTATTCCCATTTTTCACATGAGAAGATAGAGGGTTGGCAAAGTCCTACAGTTATTTAGTGGGAGAGCTGGGATTTTAACCTGAGTTGTTTATTATAAGTGGATTCTAGGCTGAATAATTAATATTTATCTTACTATTTTCAAGACATAAAATATGATAGAAGAAATTCTCTTTTAAGCATAAGCATCACTTCTGTAAAAATATCTCTTTTATTTTACTTTTCATTCTCTGTTGTGATTCTAGTAACCAGAGATTCTTTTTGGATTGAATAATACAAAGATCTCAGTTTCTGTAGACATAGGAGGCTCTCCAAAAATACTCTGAGGCTAAACTCTATTAAATAAAATAATGAAACTGTTGTTTCTTGATAAGATTACACTAGATGTTATCTTTCAAGATAGAAGTAATTGTGATCCTATGTAATATAATCAGTTAGGATGAGGCCCTTCTTTAAATACAATAGTCATATTCTACGTATAGCATGTAATTCAGAGTATTTATTTTTAAGAATAATTGTATAAACCATCAATTAAGTATGTGTCTAGCCTTAAATAAAAATTAAAAATTATGATAAGGTATTGCTTTATAAACCTTCTCCACTCAGATGCAGGGATTTAATATACTTTCATTTGACTAACAAAGCAAAGCATAGCTGAGCAGGGATAAATAGATCAATATCTAATTTCATCCACATCTGCATGTTTAACCATTTTCTAGCTCATTTGGAATGCATAGCTCTGGTGTGTACCAAGTGTTTTCTTCTTAAATACAAAATAAGTACCATATACTGTTGGAATCTTGCCTTAATCCTTTTAGCATCTTAGCATTATAGTACTTTACAAGTAGAGCTCTAACTGCCTAATGACTTTCTGTGGTTTCTAGGGTCTCTTCTACTCACTAGCAAGTTAGGCCGAAAGTCTTAGAAAATTAATAACTCCCAGAAACATCCTTTAATGTATAACTGATGGAAAAGGTATAATACTTCAGTTCTTTTGACCACTGATTACTATAATTCAGAGCTGCTTGCCCTCCACTGAATCTCAGAATCTCACATTGGATGTCTTAGTTTGTATTCTGCTGCTAAAACAGAATACTCAAGGCAGAGTTATTTATACTGAACAGAAATGTATTGGTTCATAGTTCTGAAGACTTGGAATTCTACTATCAAGCTACCAGCATTTGACAAAGGGCCTTTTCTTGCAAAATAACAGTATGGTGGAAGGCATCACTTAGTGGAAGAGAAAAGAGATGGCAAGAGAGAAAGAGCAAAAGAGTGCAAACCCATTTCTGTGATAACCAACCCACTCTCATGTAATAGCATTAGTCCATTTGTGAGGGTAGAGCCCTTATGACCTAAATACCTTTTAAAGGTCCTACCTCTCAATACCATCACAATGGCAGTTAAATTTCATCACGAGTTTTGAAGGTGACAAACTTTCAAACCAAAGCAGGGCCCTTCAGGGGGATTAAACTACAGTGGCTCCCTCAGTGTTATGAGCAACTGTGTGTGTCGCCTTTCCTTCCTTATCTCTAGTTCTCCTGTTACTACTAGTGTTTCCTGAGGCCCACTCCAAAATAAACTACTTGCACCAGAATCCTTGTTACAGAATCTACTTATGGCAAAATCCAAATGAAGATATTTTGTTATAGAATGGGTTCAATGTAGCAGATACTTATAATGGGAGTTTAAATACTTGCAAGCCAAATGACAAAAAGAGACCTAATGTTAGTGAAAAGGGATGGTGATGAATCCTGTTGTTAAAACATCAAGACTACTAATTACAGTGGTGACTATTATTGAACTTCTCATCTGTAGTGAATTGAAATGGAGTACAGAAGAAAGGAGATACATTGACTTGTGCAATATATTTAGTATTGGGGTGCTGTGACTAAGGACTGTGGAACTGATTGACTATTGTTAGGTGCCATTGATGTTTGAGGAAAGAAAATGGCAAGCTCAAGTCAGACAGTTTACCTAGGGCATGGCATCCCTTGTAGCTGAAGAGCAGACTGTGCTGAAGATTTTGGATTGTTATGGTAGAATTACAAAGAAAGGTGATGCATAGTCTCACCAACTCGCTATATAAAGTCAAGAGGCATGTAAGTAGGACTAGGGTCTTGTGACCTGAGATCTCATTAGTGGATGAGCTTAGAGTGGACACTATAATTTGTCAGAGAAGGTTTTAGCAGCCAGAGAAATTCCTCTTGTTAGAGATTAATAGCCTTCTATTGCCTGAAGACCATGCAAAGTTCACACTGAGGTAGATACAAAGAGAGGTGTTGCTGTGAACAGTCAGTGAGGACCTCAGGGCTGCCAACAACCATGTGAGTGAGCTTGGAAGTAGAGCCTTTGGTCCCAGTTCAATTACCTTCTATTACCAAATTCTCCTGCATTGACCACCTGAAATTTTCTAGTTTTCAATGGCATTTTGCTTGAAGGAATGACAGAAAATCATTTTAGTCAGATAATTATTTCTTAAAGGGTGGAAATAGTTGAATGTTATCACTTATTTGTATTTTAGAGTGACTTTCTGCATCTTTGGCCAGTGTCTTGACTGCAATATCCTGAAAGACCTTGAGCCAGAACTACCTAGTTAAGCTGCTCCTAGGTTTCTGACACAGTAACTATGAGATAATAATGGATGGTCAATAAATAACAAAATACAGTGAGTGAGCAAAATGCTTCATCGGAAAAATTGTAATTCATTGACCAGTTTCCAGACCAGAGTCAGTTCTATGATAGAAAATCCACCATTTGAAGAAAAAACCAGTTCTTCTATAGCGGCACAGCAGGATTCATTAGTTCTTCTGTAATAGTATTTAGGGATATTTACTGGAGAAAGCTAGAGATCTAGGTTTTTAAAGCATTGTTGAATCTAGGGTCCGAACTCATGTAGATTCAAAATACCATCATGGAACCCTTGTAAGAGTGAGGAAGTATGAAGTCCCTGTGATAAAGATCCAAGTTTGTTTCACAATGTGCCCAATACGAGTCTATGGCCTCATGCTATGGTCATTGTATTATTATTTGAGGGCCTAATTAAGGTGGATATACTTAGCAGGTGGGAAAAACTCATGCATTATTTACTTGACCTGTGGAGTAAGAACCGTAATTACAGAAAAGTCCAACTGGAAACTCCTGAAAGTGTCCCACCCCAAATGAAATTAGCATATTATAAACAATCCTTAGTGCATGGTGGGTGGAATGGCAGGGATTAGTGGCCTCACTGATCTCATGGATGCAGGGCTGGTGGTCTTTATCACTTGAATTCTTAAGGAACCAGTATAGTCTCTGAAAAAAATGGATCCAGATAACTTATGGCAAATGTTGGTGGACTATTATAAATTTAACCAAATACCCCAATTATAGCTGCTATTTAAAATTTGATTATTTACTAGACAAATCAATGCAGACTCTGCCATGTATATGTACTTATTTACCCTATAAATGAATACTTTCAAAACTCAAACATTCATTTTAGAATCAGCTCACATTCACTGAGAATGAACAGCAGTACATATTCATAATCTTGCTTCAGGCTGTGTTAGTTCTCCTGTTCTGTCACAATATGGTCTTAAAAGACCTTGGTTATAGGGAAATCTTATAGGGTATTTTACCGGTTCAGTATATTGGTGACATTATGTTAATCAGACCTGATGACCAGGAACTTGTAAGTAATCTGAACGTTTGTTCACAATGTTGGAGAAAAACCCAATAAAAATTAAGGGGCCTGCCCCTTTGAGTAAGGTTTAAGAGATCAGATGATCTGAGTCATGCTGAGACATAACCTTTAATGTAAATGTTGAAACATTATACTTGCACTTCCTCTTACTAAGAGAGATGTCATATTTGGTAGCTCTCTGAATTTGAAGAAAGCACATACCACTTTGATTATACTGATCCATCTTATTTATTGGGTTACTCAGAAAATTGCTAGTTTTGAGTGAGGTCCAGAAACAGGAGAAGTTTTTATAGCAGGTTTAAGCTGCAACATTGTTTGGATCATATAATCTGGCAGGAGCTACGTGGAGTTTTTCTAAGCTCCAATAAAAGAGTCATAGAACACTTCTTCCAGACTTTTGACTATCAGCCAAGCCACACTGCCACGAGTTCATGGATATCTTTAACTCAACAGCTCATCCCTCTGCATGATGACAAGTATACTGCTGGTATCTATTGTACATAAGGATGCTATGTGGAATCTCTTCTAGCTTCAGTAAGAAAGTCGTGATACTCCTTAGGTTCTAGAGCAAAGTCATCCAGTCTGCAGCAGAGAAAAATATTCAGAGCTTGAAAAACAACTTGTATAATGCCATTGTTCCCTGATCCTAGGACAGGAAGCTCCTGACCATAGAACATTAAGTAATTATGCAACCACAGATGCCCATCACAAGGTTAATACATCATATCTATCAAATCATAGTATCAGGAAGCAACAGCAACAATCCATTTTACAATGGAAATGGTATATTCAGGATGGGGCTCAAGAGGTTCTGAAGTCCATAAGCAAGTGACACAACAGGGGACCAGAGCCCCATGTCACATGTCCCTGTTGCATCAATGCTTTTTCTTTGACTTACAGCTATGGTCTTGTTAGGGGATACCTGAAACTAAATGATATGTAAAGAAACAAAGCAAAACAAAACACTGAAGCTTGTATCTCTCAGATGGGTTGACTATGTTGATGAAAGCCAAAAATGGACTTCTGCCACATTCTAGCCAAATCAAAAGTGGCTCTGAAAGATAGTAGAGAATACATTCCTCCAAGTGGGCAGACCTTAAAGCAGTACACCTGGTAATGAACTTTATGCAAAAGGAGAAGTTGGGTTAATGATATACATGAACACATTGGCAGCGATGAACAGCTGGGCTGGTGGTCAAAGGTTTGGAAGAAACAACACTGAGAGATAGGAGTCAATCTGGAGAAAAAGCATGTGGAAGAACCTGCAGGAGTGTGTCTATGATTAATGCCTATAAAAGTATTAACCACAGAATAGCCACCTGGATAAAATGACTCAGCAAGTGGATATCAGCCAGACTCATTTTTCAGTTATTTAAATGCTAGTATAGGGACTCACACATGGAATAACTGAAATAGAGATTATGCACAGGATCAAAAGCATGAGATGTTTCTCACCAAGCCTAATATAGCTACTGTTACTCCTGAGTGTTCAACCTGTCAGCAGCAGAGACTAGTAAGCAGACTTACACTGTGCTCTCAATTCAGTCTTCTCTAAAGAGACCAACAAACTACCTGGCCTCACGTCGATAGCATTATATTTTTTTCCATCCTAGAAGGATAGCAATTGTCCTCACCGAGATTAATATTCTAATTAAGCTTTTCTTTCATACCATAGTTTCTTTGCCATCACCAAATTCTGAGGTTTCAGTGTGTTTGACTTATTATCACAGCATCACATATATTATCTTAGATCAAATAATCCACTTTATAGAAAATGAAGTGTAACAATGGCACATGTTTAAGAGCTCCATTGATCTCACCAGTTATGGTACCTAAATGCTTCCAGGCTAATAAAATGCTGCTTAGAGCCAATGGGAATTATATGGTGCTCTTTCCCTGATAGGTAAAACATCTGCATCTAGGAACCAAAAGGTGAGAGTTGGAGTGCCTTCTCCATTATTACTCCCCATGGCCCACTTGGTGAATGTGCGCTGGACTGGAGGTCTTGCTTTCAAAGGGGATTATTCTTCTAAGTTTTCTCTAAATCTAAGCTAACCACTGCCCAGTTCTTTGAGGGTTGTCATGCCAGTAGATAAGTAGATGAAGAAAAAGTTTCTATACTATTATAATTGGTGTAATTATACAGTAATAAATACATGACATGAGTACCATGAGGAAATACTGTTTGTACATATTATGTAATGTGGGCAGAGAGTGATATGTCTGGAACCTAGAGATGCACTAGGTCATAGGTCACATCCTAGTGCTTCTCTGCTCATCGATCACTGTGAATATGCCATTATAGCCATCATAACCTAACAGGATACCTGCAGTGCAGACTCCGCTGCCTGGATTATCCCAATAGACAAGTAATTTAGTTTGGCAGAAATTTTGATTTAAAGTGAAAGGAAACTAGAATGGGTAATAGAGGAGAGAGATAATGAATGTCAGTTGTGGTCTCAAGATGAACTGCAATAACCAGGACTAATCTTCCTCCACCATTTTTTCCCCCCAAAATTGTATCTGGTTACCATTTTGAAGAGGCTTTGCCAGGACGGATGGAGTGAACTTGACTTGGGGCACAGATAGATCTGAAGAAATAGTTGACTAAAACAGGTGTTGTCTGTGCTCCTCCCATATCACTGCAGTGTAAAATGGTCTGTGACTTTTAACCGGGTGAGGGCTTTCTCTTACACCAGAACTTGCCTTGTATGGCAGCTTGAAGTGCTGGAGAATTCAAATCCCCTGAGGGATCCTTCAACTAGTTGAGTGATGGAAGTCTGTGCATAAATATCTTAGCTTTCCTCACCCCAAGTGTGTTGAGTCTGAGGAACTTGTTTTACATTCAGTCTGCAATATGACCAATCTCCAGTTACCAATAGTGGTAAACTGACTTAACACTTTCTTCATTGGCTGCCCTCAAATTCCTATCTCAGTTCTCCATCACCTGACTGGCATTTCCTTAGCTTGTCTCCCTAATAAATAAAGTTTTCCATTTGAATTCTCAACTCACAGTCTGCTTCTGGGAAAGCATGCATCTCCCCTTTTGGCTTTGAGCTTTACCTCACTAGTGCAAAAATATTCAGCAGCCAGATCAGGCAACGTCTTCCCATCCTTTCATTTGCAAAGGTTTTATAGTTTACAAAAGCTGCAGTGGCACGGAGCATTTGTACACAATTAAATCGCATGGATTACATGAAGTAATGTAAAGGCCAGCATTTCATTCTTGAAGATATCTAATGCCCTTTGGATTACCAGGACGTACAGGGCTACTTGCTTCGAATTCCAGCAGTTTGAGAGTCTTAGGCTTGTTACAAATAATACTTATTGAGTGTTTAATATATTCTGAAAACTGTTCCAAGTGCTTTACATATATTGGTTAACTTAATTTTTGGCAACTCTATGAAGTAATATGAAGTATCTATGGGGGAAAATTAGTTTTCTTGATGCTGAATCCATGATCATGCCACTGGTCTGCTCCTTTTTACTAGCATCTACCTCTTCTAATATACATGCCTGAGGGACCAGATGAATAAGCTTATTAGAACTCTGCACAAGATAAGAATAAATAAGTCATTGGCAAGTGTCACTCAACTTTGTTAATACCTGTTTAGGTTCTTCAGATGATTTTTCTGACGTCTTCATACGGTGAAGTTGCTAGATAAGTGACTTATGGAAACATACACACACACACACACACACACACACACACACACACACATATGTTTCATATGCATCGCAACCCCATTTAATTAATTTGCCTCTTCCTGCTTCTGTTTTCATATTCCCTCCCCATGATGTTAGAGTTAATTCTAGGCTTTTAAATTTGTGAGCTATAGTCTCAATTTAAATCAAATTCTTTGGGCACATGTAGATAAATTCATGTTCAAATTTACTTAAGATGTATTTATTATTGTTATGTGCTCCAAAACTTAGAGTAACTAGAAGTATATATATTTAGTGAAAGAGCAGACTTTCAAACTGTAAACCAAAAACTGTTAATATGAGTGAGTTGTTTAAAAGAGTGAATCATTTGGAGGCATATATTTGAAGTAATTATCTGAAATATAAACCTTTACCTAGATTTTAAAATATATTTTAAATTTAAAACATTACTTTGAAATGTGACTTTGTAAAATTCAATAAATAAATAGGTAGATAAATAAATAATTGTATCCTCAGTTCTTTTCTTATTGAAGACAGACTGACTTTAGGTAGACTTATTAACTAAGTTATATATAAGTTATTATTACATACTTTCCCTTCTTGCAGTTGTAGCCCTTCTAATTCTATCTTTATTAGTCAAAATTTTGACTTACTTTATGTAATATGTTTGCTGTTTGATGTATGGTGCTATGAAAATTTGTCATCTGACTAAATATTTACTTCAGTGAGGTATGATAGAATTAGGACACTTCACTGAGAAAGGCACTATTTAGAAGAGAATATATTAAAATTGTATAGCATTTAAGCTGGATAACTATATCATTATCTTCATATTTATGCATATTCTTCTCTATTCTTTCTGAAGAGAGTCAGCAGCCTGAGATTTGGCCGAACAGCTACTGACAAGGGAGCTTTCTGCAAGGATAAAAGCTTTGAAAATCACTACAAATAAAGCATCTTGTTTTCCATTAAGTTACATTCAAATATCCATGTACTGTACCCTGTAATTAAGTCAAATATCAATTTTAATCACAGCATCTTTAGTACATAATTTCTGTAATGCAATTGCAGCAGTATAATACGGAGCAGCTAAAATGCCCTTGTTAAATGGAATTTTAACTGCAGGAAATAGAGATACAAAGAAAATCATCATACCTTCATTCAAGCAGTTAAGCTGAGAGATTTATGTTTAGGAAAGTAGGGGAAGAGAGACTGGTTTAATTCACAAATGATTTTTAAAATATATTGTAAAGCCTATTTACAATGTCCCTGCTAGTCTACCTCTATGATTCTGAAATAAGAACACTGACTATGCTTTGATTTTAGAGAGTATCTGAAGAAGTTCCTTAAAGATAGGACTCCTATTCTATTAGTTAATAAACTGATCCTACAATTAAGTTTAAATATTTTATCTTAACACATAGCAATGTTATTTTTGGGGAAGAAAAGTATCTTCCTTTTGCTAGCTTTTGAAGAAAGGAGTTTGCGCGAGGAAAAGGTTTAGTACTTATTATCTAAAGTACAACTTGCAGCTCTTCAATTAGGAGCAATTTCAAATCTCAGATTTAAAGTCTGTACATCTCACATAAATATAGCAATTGCCTTGTATATCACTTGGCAATAGTTTAACTCTAAGAATGGAAGACAATATTTTGAATAGAAATAGAAATGACAAAATAACTACTAGATGTCATCATGTTTTCTTTTTGTTGGCACATTAGAATATTAGAAAAAAAATGTCTGGTCATATATGGATAGTGGCAGGCTTAAAACTCTTGCTCCTTTCTTCAGCGAGCTGGCTCAACATTCATGCTGGCATTGCTCCAAGAAATGGAAACCATCTGAGGTGTCATTATGCAGCTAGTGGTTCTAGATCCCTGATAGAATATTTACAATTAAAAAAGACAAAGTTTTGAAAATCCATGAATAATTTATCTGACCATTTACACAAAACATTCAGCTGAAATATTCCAGTATTGTATATCCAAGTGCATGCTTAAGCTACTCCTTTTTCTTTATGATTAGAGGGAAATAGTTTGCTGGGAACAGCCTTCTTGTCAATGGTGCAAATTCTTTTAGAATCCAACTTTGAAACTGCCATTTGGATTAGGTTCATGTTCACAGCTTTTGAATTATTGATTTTATGAAGGCCAGGGCATCCCAATCTGTGTCATAGATGCATAATTTATCATGATATTTAAAAGCATGTGTATCTTAAAGGCTTCTGGAACTTTATTTCAATGCCTGATGACAACACATCTGGAGCTTTTTATGTTTTCAAAGTCTTGGCAAAAAGACAGGGCCTTCTGGTGCTGTGGCCTCACGTGACAGCTCCGTACCTTTTAATGTTCCCTTTCTGTCTTTGAATTTTACACTTTTTCTTTCTGATTTGGTTCTTCTCCCCACCCCCAGTCCTTCACATCACTAATTCTTTCTTTGGTCTTTGCATATTTTTTAAGACTCTATTTCACAGGCCCCTCCATGGTGCCCACATGTTTTCTTTGCATCTCTCTTCTTTATGTTCTGCTTTTGTGCATTCTGCCTTTTTTGATTTCTGCTGCTTGAGAAAACCCTTTCAGTCATTTATTTCTTATTTTTTGTGGTATTTTTCTTTGTAGGAAGAGGCTAGTTAATTTATTATTGCTCTGAAGTTTGTCTCAGATGCCTCTAATATTTGCCACACCACAATGAAGAAAAGGGGTGGATAATGGCAGACTTCCTTTAACTTCTGTTGTTAGAATGATAAAAGTTGAGTGGGGTGGTTTCAAAGCTGGGGGTGATTCAAGCCTTCCTCTTCTTCAGAGGTCAAGTCAGCCACTACCACAATGAGGCTGCTGCCTTCCTACTTCCTTGCTCTTAACCCCAACAATGACAATCGGCACTCAGTCACAAACTGACAGAAATTCCAACTTGCAGAGTCGGAAAAGAAAAAGGGGCCAAGGATTGCTGGTGAGGTGGAAGAAGCTTGAAGTGCAGACATATGCTTAAAGGAAAACTGTTTGATAAAAAACACCCCATTTGTCAATTTTAAATGCCTTTTCAGTTTTCGTCTCAATTATTTTAATTTTTCTTCTAAAGTCAATTTTGAGTAATCTTTCTTAGAATGTAATCTTTATTGGTCCCTGAATTAAGTCAGATTATTATGAAGAGTAATTGTTTTACATAAGGGATACAAATCAGAATTTACATGTATGTTTCTCTATTGTTTTTGAGAAATGTGACTTCTGCCTAGAATAACAGATCTTCATAAAAGGGTAGTGTTAATAGAGAAAAATGTAATGGCATATTGAGGCCTTTCTTCATTTTTTTTTTTTTTTTTTTTTTTTTTATTGCATTTTAGGTTTTGGGGTACATGTGAAAAACATGCAAGGTTGTTGCTTAGGTGCATACGTGGCAGTGTGATTTGCTGCCTTCCTCCCCTTCACCCATATCTGGCATTTCTCCCCATGCTATCCCTCCCCAATTCCCCACCCCCCCGCTGTCCCCCCCACTCCCCCACAACAGACCCCCATGTATAGTGCTCCCCTCCCTGTGTCCATGTGTTCTCCTTGTTCAACACCCGCCTATGAGTGAGAACATGTGGTGTTTGATTTTGTGTTCTTGTGTCAGTTTGCTGAGAATGATGGTTTCCAGGTTCATCCATGTCCCTACAAAGGACACGAACTCCTCGTTTTTAATGGCTGCATAATATTCCATGGTGTATATGTGCCACATTTTTCCTGTCCAGTCTATCATCGATGGGCATTTGGGTTGGTTCCAGGTCTTTGCTATTGTAAACTGTGCTGCTATGAACATTCGTGTGCATGTGTCCTTATAGTAGAACGATTTATAATCCTTTGGATATATGCCCAGTAATGGGATTGCTGGGTCAAATGGAATTTCTATTTCTAGGTCCTTGAGGAATCGCCACACTGTTTTCCACAATGGTTGAACTAATTTACACTCCCACCAACAGTGTAAAAGTGTTCCTATTTCTCCACATCCTCTCCAGCATCTGTTGTCTCCAGATTTTTTAATGATTGCCATTCTAACTGGTGTGAGATGGTATCTCAATGTAGTTTTGATTTGCATTTCTCTAATGGCCAGTGATGATGAGCATTTTTTCATATGCTTGTTGGCCTCATGTATGTCTTCTTTTGTAAAGTATCTGTTCATGTCCTTCGCCCACTTTTGAATGGGCTTGTTTGTTTTTTTCTTGTAAATCTTTTTTAGCTCGTTGTAAATTCTGGATATCAGCCCTTTGTCAGATGGGTAGGCTGCAAAAATTTTTTCCCATTCTGTTGGTTGCCGATTCACTCTATTGACTGTTTCTTTTGCTGTGCAGAAGCTGTGGAGTTTGATTAGGTCCCATTTGTCTATTTTGGCTTTTGTTGCCAATGCTTTTGGTGTTTTGGTCATGAAGTCCTTGCCTACGCCTATGTCCTGAATGGTTTTGCCTAGGTTTCCTTCTAGTGTTTTTATGGTGTTAGGTCTTATGTTTAAGTCTTTAATCCATCTGGAGTCAATTTTAGTGTAAGGTGTCAGGAAGGGGTCCAGTTTCTGCTTTCTGCATATGGCTAGCCAGTTTTCCCAACACCACTTATTGAACAGGGAATCCTTTCCCCATTGCTTGTTTTTATCAGGTTTGTCAAAGATCAGGTGGTTGTAGATATGTTGTGTTGCCTCCGACGCCTCTGTTCTGTTCCATTGGTCTATATCTCTGTTTTGGTACCAGTACCATGCTGTTTTGATTACTGTAGCCTTGTAGTAGAGTTTGATGTCTGGTAGTGTGATGCCTCCTGCTTTGTTCTTTTTGCTTAGAATTGACTTGGCTATGCGGGCTCTCTTTTGGTTCCATATGAAGTTTAAGGTGGTTTTTTCCAGTTCTGTGAAGAAGGTCATTGGTAGCTTGATGGGGATAGCATTGAATCTGTATATTACTTTGGGCAGTATGGCCATTTTCACGATATTAATTCTTCCTAACCATGAACATGGAATGTTTCTCCATCTGTTCGTGTCCTCTCTTATTTCGTTGAGCAGTGATTTGTAGTTCTCCTTGAAGAGTTCCTTTACATTCCTTGTTAGTTGTATTCCTAGGTATTTTATTCTCTTTGTAGCAATTGTGAATGGCAGTTCGTTCTTGATTTGGCTCTCTTTAAGTCTGTTATTGGTGTATAGGAACGCTTGTGATTTTTGCACATTGATTTTGTATCCTGAGACTTTGCTGAAGTTGCTTATCAGTTTCAGGAGCTTTTGGGCTGAGATGAGGGGGCCTTCTAGATATGCAATCATGTCATCGGCAAATAGAGACAATTTGACTTCCTCCTTTCCTAATTGAATACCCTTTATTTCTTTTTCTTGCCTGATTGCTCTGGCTAGAACTTCCAGTACTATATTGAATAGGAGTGGTGAGAGAGGGCATCCTTGTCTAGTGCCAGATTTCAAAGGGAATGCTTCCAGTTTTTGCCCGTTCAGTATGATATTGGCTGTCGGTTTGTCATAAATAGCTTTTATTATTTTGAGATACGTTCCATCGATACCTAGTTTATTGAGGGTTTTTAGCATAAAGGGCTGTTGAATTTTGTCGAAGGCCTTCTCTGCATCAATTGAGATAATCATGTGGTTTTTGTCTTTGGTTCTGTTTATGTGGTGAATTACATTTATAGACTTGCGTATATTGAACCAGCCTTGCATCCCCGGGATGAATCCTACTTGATCATGGTGGATAAGCTTTTTGATGTGCTGTTGTAATCGGCTTGCCATTATTTTATTGAAGATTTTTGCATCTATGTTCATCATGGATATTGGCCTGTAGTTTTCTTTTCTTGTTGAGTCTCTGCCAGGTTTTGGTATTAGGATGATGTTGGTCTCATAAAATGATTTGGGAAGGATTCCCTCTTTTTGGATTATTTGGAATAGTTTCAGTATGAATGGTATCAGTTCCTCTTTGTATGTCTGGTAGAATTCGGCTGTGAACCCATCTGGACCTGGGCTTTTTTTGGGTGGTAGGCTCTTAATTGCTGCCTCGACTTCAGACCTTGTTATTGGTCTATTCAGGGTTTCGACTTCTTCCTGGTTTAGGCTTGGCAGGAGGCAGCTGTCCAGGAATTTATCCATTTCCTCCAGGTTTTCTAATTTATGTGCATAGAGTTGTTTGTAATAATCTCTGATGATGGTTTGAATTTCTGTGGAATCTGTGGTGATATCCCCTTTGTCATTTTTTATTGCATCTATTTGATTATTCTCTCTTTTCTTTTTTATTAGTCTGGCTAGTGGTCTGTCTATTTTGTTGATCTTTTCAAAAAACCAGCTCCTGGATTTATTGATTTTTTGAAGGGTTTTTCGTGTCTCTATCTCCTTCAATTCTGCTTTGATCTTAGTTATTTCTTGTCTTCTGCTAGGTTTTGAGTTTTTTTGATCTTGCTCCTCTAGCTCTTTCAATTTTGACGATAGGGTGTCAATTTTAGATCTCTCCTTTCTTCTCATGTGGGCACTTATTGCTATATATTTTCCTCTAGAGACTGCTTTAAATGTGTCCCAGAGATTCTGGTATGTTGTGTCTTCATTCTCGTTGGTTTCGAAGAACGTCTTTATTTCTGCCTTCATTTCATTGTTTATCCAGTCAACATTCAGGAGAAAGTTGTTCATTTTCCATGAGGCTGTGTGGTTCTGGGTTGGTTTCTGAATTCTGAGTTCTAACTTGATTGCACTGTGGTCTGAGAGACTGTTTGTTATGGTTTCTGTTCTTTTGCATTTGCTGAGGAGTGATTTACTTCCAATTATGTGGTCAATTTTAGAGTAGGTGTGATGTGGTGCTGAGAAGAATGTATATTCTGTGGATTTGGGGTGGAGAGTTCTGTAAATGTCTATTAGGTTTGCTTGTTCCAGGTCTGAGTTCAAGTCCTGGATATCCTTGTTAATTTTCTGTCTCGTTGATCTGTCTAATATTGACAATGGTGTGTTGAAGTCTCCCACTATTATTGTGTGGGAGTCTAAGTCTCTTTGTAAGTCTTTAAGAACTTGCCTTATGTATCTGGGTGCTCCTGTATTAGGTGCATATATATTTAGGATCGTTAGCTCTTCTTGCTGCATTGATCCTTTGACCATTATGTAATGTCCTTCTTTGTCTCTTTTGATCTTTGTTGCTTTAAAGTCTATTTTATCAGAGATGAGAATTGCAACTCCTGCTTTTTTTTGCTCTCCATTTGCTTGGTAAATCTTCCTCCATCCCTTTATTTTGAGCCTTTGTGTATCCTTGCATGCGAGATGGGTTTCCTGGATACAGCACACTGATGGGTTTTGGCTTTTTATCCAATTTGCCAGTCTGTGTCTTTTGATTGGGGCATTTAGTCCGTTTACATTTAGGGTTAATATTGTTATGTGTGAATTCAATCCTGTCATTTTGGTGCTAGGTGGCTGTTTTGCCCTTTGGTTGATGCAGATTCTTCATTATGTTGATGCTCTTTACCTTTTCGTGTGTTTTTGGAGTGGCTGGTACTGGTTGTTCTTTTCTATGTGTAGTGCCTCCTTCAGGAGCTCTTGTAGAGCTGGTCTGGTGGTGATGAACTCTCTGAGTTCTTGCTTGTTCACAAAGGATTTTATTTTTCCTTCACTTATGAAGCTTAGTTTGGCTGGATACGAAATTCTGGGTTGAAAGTTCTTTTCCTTAAGGATGTTGAATATCGGCCCCCACTCTCTTCTGGCCTGTAGGGTTTCTGCTGAGAGATCTGCAGTGAGTCTGATGGGCTTCCCTTTGTGGGTAACCCAACCTTTCTCTCTGGCTGCCCTTAGTATTTTCTCCTTCATTTCAACCCTGGTGAATCTGATGATTATGTGTCTTGGGGTTGCTCTTCTAGAGGAGTATCTTTGTGGTGTTCTCTGTATTTCCTGGACTTGAATCTCGGCCTGCCTTGTTAGGTTGGGGAAGTTTTCCTGGATAATATCCTGAAGAGTATTTTCCAGCTTGGATGTATTCTCTTCGTCACATTCAGGTACACCTATCAAACGTAGATTAGGTCTTTTCACATAGTCCCATATTTCTTGTTGACTTTGTTCATTCCTTTTTACCCTGTTTTCTCTAATCTTGCCTTCTCGTTTTATTTCATTGAGTTGATCTTCGACCTCTGATATCCTTTCTTCTGCTTGGTCAATTCGGCTGTTGAAACTTGTGCATGCTTCACGAAGTTCTCGTGTTGTGTTTTTCAGCTCCATCAATTCGCTCATATTCCTCTCTAAGTTGTCCATTCTTGTTAGCATTTCGTCAAGTCTTTTTTCAAGGTTCTTAGTTTCTTTGCATTGGGTTAGAACATGTTCTTTTAGCTCACGGAAGTTTCTTATTATCCACTTTCTGAAAGCTGATTCTGTCATTTCATCACACTCATTCTCCATCCAGTCTTGTTCCCTTGCTGGTGAGGAGTTGTGATCCCTTGTAGGAGGAGAAGTGTTCTGGTTTTGGGTGTTTTCATCCTTTTTGCGCTGGTTTCTTCCCATCTTTGTGGATTTATCCACCTGTTGACTTTGTAGTTGTTGTCTTTCTGATTTTGGTAATTTTAAGTCTGCTGTGGCAGAACTCATAAACCCCCTGCTCTTCCCCCCAGGTGTTCTGTCCCAGGGAGTTACGGTTTTATGATGTTCCCCTGTGCGGTTGCTGTTTTCCCTGCCCACAAGGTGGCAGCCTAGTCACACTCAGGTTGCAGAGGCTTCGCTAAGCTGCTGTGGGCTCCACCCAGCTTCCGTGTGAACTTCTGGGTGTAGTTAGAACTGCTTCCGATATGTTGGCCCGCCCCTGTAGTGACGGAGTCTCTGTAGTGGCGGATTGCCTTGGTAGAGAACAGCAGGGTGCCTATGGAGAACGCCCCTCCTCCACAGAGCTGGACCGTCCCGGTTTCAGTTGTGTTTCAGGTCTTCTTGCTGGGTAAGAGGGGACACCGTCTCATCTGATCTGCCTCCGGAGCCGCTGCGTTGGCTAAAGCCGCGGCTCTGAGATTCGTGGCGCTGGCCTGGCTCCCCGTTTCAGCTCCCCTTGCTGGCTTATAGGGGACTCAGACTCTCTCACTTTGTACAGTGAGCCGTTGCCTCAGGGTGCCGGCCCAGCGGCTGCGCCGTTCAAGCCAGCGGCGCCAGCGGCGCTGGAGACCCGTGTGGCTTCTCTGCGTGTGAATCTCCTGGTCTGTGGGCAGTAAAAATCAGTCTGGAAATACGGCGTCCACTCACCCTCTGTGCTTTCTCTCGGAGCTGCATTCCCGAGTTCCTCCTAAGCGGCCATCTTTCCTTCGTCCCTATAATTCTTTCCATATTTTTTTAGGTAAAATTAAATACACTTATAAGGACATCTTAGGGGATATATTTAGAAGTAAGATTTAAAATTTCATTCAACATTTCTACATACTTTATGTAACCTGCCTGTGAAAGAACCCTAGGGTTGGTGAAGATAACTTGACATACTAGCAATGTGATACCACTTATTAAAATTTCTATATGTAGTTGTTTTATTTCAGAAGATCCAATTTGATTCTTGGTGTTTCAAAATCAATCTACTGCAGGTTTTCTCTTTCTATCTGTGAGCTGGATATTCCATTTTATTATCCTGTAAATGACTTTGAGACTTCCAGAGTTTATCTCCTTTACCATTTGTTATTGACGTCTTACTGCTCTTCACATCTAAGCCAAGGGATAGAGTTTTCTTCTGTATTAACTCAAAGCTTCTTTAAGATCCGTGCACTCAGGCTCTATTTCACACTTTGACTAAGGTTACTGGGATGCCTTCCAGTCCCCAGAACAGACAATGGCTGAGCTGTCAACTTTTCTATTAAAGGGGTCAAACTCGAGTTTTCCTATGACAGCTTTCTCAGCAAATTCCTAATGAGGCAAAATTGGCTACTTGTAGATTTGGTTCTCTGTATCGTGCTCATTCTTTAATAACAGCCCCTAGAACACATTAGGACAGCTGAGGTTGTGCTTGATACAAAATAGGCATTCAATATCTATAGACTGCCATCAATATTGACACAGACTGACAGAATGACTGACTAGTTAGCTATCTAATCACTTGCAGTTCCCTCTTCAAGCCCATGGTGGATTAATTCACACTTCTGTACTTTTGCATATGCTTTCTCTCTGATCAGTCTTGACTAGCTGAGTTACTAAGGTAAAAAAATGAGGAGAAATGAGAGGAGAAATAGCCAACATTTACCAACAACCTGCTGAACCTGGTACTGTGCTAAGCACTTTCCATTAATAAGTTAATTTAACTTCATAATAACCAAATGAGGCAGGGACTATTATCATTCCCATTTGACAATATAGAAAACTGAAACCAGGAGATCAATGAACCT
This sequence comes from Aotus nancymaae, assembly GCF_030222135.1. Taxonomy (NCBI): domain Eukaryota; kingdom Metazoa; phylum Chordata; class Mammalia; order Primates; family Aotidae; genus Aotus; species Aotus nancymaae. Next base: position 42,035,320 of record NW_026988431.1, on the reverse strand, counting down.
TCCCACAGCTACACAACTAGTGTGGAAATTGGACTCGGCTTCTGTCTCTATGACTGTAGCTCTCAAGTTATTAGGTTGGTGCAAAAGTAATTGCAGATTTTGACTTTTTTTTTAAAGGCCAAAACTGCAATTATTTTGCACTAACTGAATGATAACCATCAATCATTCTATTTTATCTAGGTAGTGTCTGCAAACTTGTTTTACAAACTCTTTGCAGCTAACCATTTCTCCAAGGAGCAGAGCCTGGCATGACAGTCATTTCAATGTTTCCCCTTTGTGCAGAGTTAGATGAGATTATTACTACATGACTATTCAGATTT